>NC_064630.1:358013630-360513630 GCF_023864275.1 Schistocerca cancellata | reverse complement strand
ACGTCACACTAGCCGCCTCCTTCGCCATACATTTTCTGTATCCAGAACGGCCCGCACAGGACCGGCAACATGCCGTCGTGCATTCTCCTGCTGACATGTAGGGTTTCGCAGGGATCGAATGAAGGGTAGAGCCACGGGTCGTAACACATCAGAAATGTAACGTCCACTGTTCAAAGTGCCGTCAATGTGAACAAGAGGTGACCGAGGCGTGTAACCAATGGCACCCCATACAATCACGCCGGGTGGTACGACAGTATGGTGATGGTGAATACACGCTACCAATGTGCGTTCACCGCGATGTCGCCAAACACGAATGCGACCACCATGATGCTGTAAACAGAACCTGGATTCATCCGAAAAAATGACTTTTTGCCATTCTTGCACCCAGGTTCGTCGTTGAACACACCATCGCAGGCGCTCCTGTCTGTGATGCAGCGTCAATGGGAACCGCAGCCGCCTCCGAGCTGATAGTCCATGCTGCTGCAAACGTCGTCGAACTGTTCGTGCAGATGGTTGTTGTCTTGCAAACGTCCCCATCTGTTGACTCAGGGATCGAGACGTGGCTGCACGATCCGTTACAGCCATGCGGATAAGATGCCTGTCATCTCGACTGCTAGTGATACGAGGCCGTTGTGATCCAGCACGGCGTTCCGTATTACCCACCTGAACACATCGATTCCATATTCTGCTAACAGTCATTGGATCTCGACCAATGCGAGGAGCAATGTCGCGATACGATACGCCGCAATCGCGATAGGCTAGAATCCGACCTTTATCAAAGTCGGAAACGTGATAATACGCATTTCTCCTCCTTGCACGAGGCATCACAACAACGTTTCACCAGGCAACGCCGGTCAACTGCTGTTTGTGTATGAGAAATCGGTCGGAAACTTTCCTCATGTCAGCACGTTGTAGGTGTCACCACCGGCGCCAACCTTGTGTGAATGCTCTGAAAAGCTAATCATTTGTATATCACAGCATCTTCTTCCCGTCGGTTAAATTTCGCGTCCCTAGCACATCATCTTCGTGGTGTAGCAATTTTAATGGCCAGTAGTGTAGTTATCCAGTTCCACCTGGAGATGGCTGCTGGCACTTGTGAGATCTGCAGTGTCACCTCCTGTGACGTACGTGCCATGGCCTGTCTTTCTCATGGGCCTCCACACTGTCAGAGGCGACTTCTGCTGCTGCCAGTAATGCCAGTACATAGCAGTGTACTTGTTGCACAAGGTATTTTAGGAGCAAATTATTCGCAATATACACACCAGTCACGCAACGAAGGCGGTAACGAGAGTCATACTAAGGATAACTGAAAGAAATTTGTGGTGTATGGAAGACAAGTTCGGGTTCAGAAGGGGTACAGGAACAAGAAATGCTATAGGTTGTCTGAGGGTAACACGAAAAAGAATTATACAGAAATGAACAAGGAGGTGTATATTTGCTTTATCGGAAGGATGAAGGTTCTCTTTAGAGTCAACTGAAGCATACTGTCTGTCCTATCTATAACATGCATAGACTTGACAGATAAAGTTTATAAAGAAGAATTATACGAAGCAAAAACTGGCTGAGTAGGGAGTGAGGAGACAGAAGAGATGAGCATTGGAATGGGTATGAGGTTGTTGCTGCTGTACCCACAGGAAACGGCCAAGTCATGTTAATTCGAAACATAAGTTATGAGACAACAACCACACCTTGGAGAGCGATTTCGTAAAACGTCAGAGGTTCCTAAACGTATCAGAAAAAAATTCTGACCAAATGTACCATGGTAGCGTCGGTCGCTTGTAGCGATAATACTATAAGCTGTAAAAACAGTAATGATATAACTGCAGACAAAGAGCGAGGGTAAGAAGGAATAAAGGGAGTGAGTCTTCGGAAGGGGCACCTGTACGTCATGAAGAGCCTATAGCAGACCTAAGAAACACAACTGATGGAATGCTAGTCGTTAAGCTAAGGACTTCTGCGTGTAGTGTTGTGGATGCGGGCTCAGTTAGTACTGAAAGCTCCATTTTAAGTCAACGGAAAGGTGCTGATTAGCCCCTGTCTCTGTGTAAAGGCTTAATTTCTTCATGGGCAAGAGCAAGTATATCAGGAATTGATACTGTTTTCTGGATAAAGTCAGTAGTTGTAAAAGAAAGTGTTTGTTATTTCAGTACTTATTCCAAACTTTAGCTAATATAATAAGGGAATCTCAAAACGACGTGTTTTATCACTTTCGTTTGTTCATATTTAATTGAGTACCCTGTAGCAACACATTGTTCCGCAACCCCAGAGTTTGTCGGCTGCTTAAGTTGGGTGTGACTCCTGTGTTCCTGGCACCATTCTGAGACTGTCCTCATAGTATATCCGATGTATGCCTTGCCAAAATTGCTTTGACTACGGCAGACACAAGATTTACGGAGTACCAATTCGTCTTTCACCGTACCTACTAGGGCACACGTTTTCGGAGGTGCACTGAAAACGCATTTAATGTTACGTCGAAGCCATATTCTGCCGATTTTGTTCGATACTTCGCCAGCGTACGTCAGATACTCCACCGTCTTATCCTCCTCGTTGTGTTCTATTTCCTGGGCCTGTGCTTTCTTCTTGAAATCACGTCGGATTTATCTCCGGCCGTACCAATTCTTTTTGAATACGTCCTTAAGGTGGCTGGGCTTCCTTAGCAGGCTTCCTTCGTGCAATAACGCACGGGCCCTGTGGACCAACCACATAGCATATCCTCACGTTGTGAAGGATGATGGCAGCTGGAGGCCTGGGTGGGTTTTCTGTGCATGTATTAATATAGGAAAAGAATTTTCTCTATGAGTCTGCAATAATTGTCTATATTTTGTGAATAAAACCGTGTAGCTCGCTTAATGAAACTTCGTTTTTACGACGTTTCGGTTACTGCCATCATCAGTTATCAAAAAGCTTAGAATTTTTAAAAGAAAAACCTATGTCACTACTAAAAACTGACCTTCATTTGCAAATTCTAAGCATTTTGCTATCTGATAATAGCAGTAGCCGAAACGTCATAATAAGTAATCAAATTTTAATAAGTGCTCTGGGTGGTCTTACAAAATTACCCGTACACACTGTGTCCCATAGCGCCTATCGCATTACGCCTGACTAAGAACTCCACGAAGGAGAGTTCGAGATTCTCTTCCACTTCCATAATGAACTGGGGTGCAGAGGGTTTAGATGTTGGAGAAACTCCTGAATCCTTTGATCCCATGTGGCCACATCATAAATGTGTCATCGATGTATCTGAAAAAAGCGTGGGCTTTGCAGAATTTTCCAGAGCTTTGTCTTTAAAATCCTCAACGAATTAGTTTGCCACCACCAGTGACGGACGGCACCTCATGGCGATTTCATCATTTGTTCATAACAGTCTCCACTGGAGAGAGAGCCCACAGATGTAAGAACGAATTCGAAGCGGTCAGTCAGTGTGTGGCTGAACTACTCCCTGATCAGCCTAAGGAATTAGTTAGTTTCACTACGGTGAAGAGTGAGACCTCAACAAAGTTCATCTGAAGATGACGATAAAGTACGCTGTTCAGATATCGTGTTTTGTAAACGAATGTGCCCAGCTGGACACCCAACAGGAAAAGAAACAATCCGTTCGGCGGGAAAAAAATTGGTTCAAATGGCTCTAAGCACTAAGGGACTTAACATCTGAGGTCATCAGTCCCCTAGACTTAGAACTACTTAAACATAACTAACCTAAGGACATCGCACACATCCATGCCCGAGGCAGGATTCGAACTTGCAACCGTAGCAACAGCGGAGTTCCGGACTGAAGCGTCTAGAGCCGCTCGGCCACAACGGCAGATTCGCCGGAAAAGCTTAATATCAGACATTTTCTGTGAGCTTATTCGTTTCTGGTCGTTAATTCCTTATTTCAAAGTACTCAGTTTAGTGTCCTCTAATGACTGTATAATTTTTTGACCTTACATGTTTGGAACGCATTGAACAAGGTGAAGTTGCGTTTCAAGAAGTAAATTTATAGTCAGTTACCTCTGTATATTCCTTTCAGCCTTCTTACATGCTCGGCACTAAGAACAAGCCCAAATACTCATTTCCCTTGTGATTGCACTGCATGAAGGAGGTGATGCTTAGTCCTTCTACACTCTAGCAGTCTGTATGGAAGGGGAAGGACTTCCTTTTGCTGTCCCTCTTATTACCCTTCTGTGCGAAATTGTTTTTTATCATCCGATGTACCCCTTACGCAATATGGCGCTTAATGCATGGTACATGCAGCACACGCTAGTTGTTTTAAAAAATAGGAAAAATGTGTATGGTTATACAGATTGATTTTTGCAAGGAAGAAAACAGCAACTAGCCAGTATTGATAATGCTATTTACTTACACAAATAGCGCCGTTACCAGATTCGAACCGACAGGTTCATCTTCAGACGGCTATTCACTTCCAGAGACATATTTGTTAATGTTTACATTAGTTTTCGGTTCTTTATTCCTCCTTGGTATACGTTCCTTGCAGTGTTGGTGCCCTACAGCAAAAAATGGTGTTAGCAACAACAAATTTAAACGCGACTATCCCTAGTAATGATTGAAGACAATGCACTCGAATTTCTGAAGCTGTGTAGTTGTAGTTAGTCGTATACTTAATGTCGCAAATCCCGATTCATTCTAGCAAAATGTAAATACAACATTTCAAATTTAAAGTTTGTTTACATTGTGTTGGCTCTGAGCACTATGCGACTTAACTTCTGAGGTCATCAGTAGAACGTAGAACTAATTAACCCTAACTAACCTAAGGACATCACACACATCCATGCCCGAGGCAGGATTCGAACCTGCGACCGTAGCGGTCGCTCGGCTCCAGACTGCAGCGCCTAGAACCGCACGGCCACTCCGGCCGGCTTACATTGTGTTCTTCCGATATTACGGGTAATTGCGTTTAAACAGAACGTTGCTAACACCGTTTTTTGCAGTAGGCTATCACTGACCCAAGGGGCTTCTACCACAAGGTGGAATAAAGAACCGAAAATTAATGTAAACACCAACAAATGTGTATTTAAATGTGAACAGCTATCTGAAGATGAACCGGTTGGAAACCGGCAACGGCGCTATTTGTGGGTGTTACTGTTTTTTTCGTTGCAAGAATCAACCTGCATCCTGCGCAGAGCCAAGGCCTCAAAATTTCAGTTTTCGACAAAATATCATGCATATTGCTGAAAAGCGACGGTCTAACTTGTACAGACAAAACTTATCCGTTTGGATGAACACGGAGTCGGCCGATAGACGTTGCATGTTTACAGATTACTGAGGTATGCGTTTTGGCGCTGCGGATCGTCACGCAGCGGAATGCGAGGTCCACCAGAAACACAGGCCGCGCCACGTGCGCACGTGCGTCACAGCACGTGACACTCAAATGGCTCTGAGCACTATGGGACTTAACATCTATGGTTATCAGTCCCCTAGAACTTAGAACTACTTAAGCCTAACTAACCTAAGGGCAGCACACAACACCCAGCCATCACGAGGCAGAGAACATCCCTGACCCCGCCGGGAATCGAACCCGGGAACCCGGGCGTGGGAAGAGAGAACGCTACCGCACGACCACGAGATGCGGGCGTGACACTCAATTCTTATGAGTGGGGGGCGAGTAACTACACTACTGGCCATTAAAATTGCTACACCTAGAAGAAATGCAGATGATAAAAGGGTATTCATTGGACAAGTATATTATACTAGAACTGACACGTGATTACATTTTCGAGCAATTTGGGTGCATAGATCCTGAGAAATCAGTACCCAGAACAACCACCTCTGGCCGTAATAACGGCCTTGATACGCCTGCGCATTGAGTCAAATAGAGCTTGGATGGCGTGTACAGGATGGCGTGTACAGGTACAACTGCCCATGCAGCTTCAACACGATACCACAGTTCATCAAGAGTAGTGACTGGCGTATTATGACGAGACAGTTGCTCGGCCACCATTGACCAGACGTTTTCAATTGGTGAGAGATCTGAAGAATGTAGTGGCCAGGGCAGCAGTCGAACATTTTCTGTATACAGAAAGGCCTCTACAGGACCTGTAACATGCGGTCGTGCAATATCCTGCTGAAATGTAGGGTTTCACAGGGATCGAATGAAGGGTGATACGGCAGTATGGCGATGACGAATACACGCTTCCAATGTGCGTTCACTGCGATGTCGCCAAACACGGATGCGACCAGCATGATGCTGTACACAGAACCTGGATTCATCCGAAAAAATGACTTTTTGCCATTCTTGCACCCAGGTTCGTCGTTGAGTACACCATCGCAGTCGCTCCTGTCTGTCATGCAGGGTCAAGGGTAACCGCAGCCATGGTCTCTGTGCTGATAGTCCATTCTGCTGCAAACGACGTCGAACTGTTCGTGCAGATGGCTGTTGTCTTGCAAACGTCCCCATCTGTTGACTGAGGTATCGAGAGGTGTCTCCACGATCCGTTACAGCCATGCGGATAAGATGCCTGTCATCTCGACTGCAAGTGATACGAGGCCGTTGGGATCCAGCACGGAGTTCCGTATTACCCACCTGAACCCACCGATTCCATATTTTGCTAACAGTCATTGGATCTCGACCAACGCGAAGAGCAATGTCGCGATACGATACACCACAATCGCGATATGCTACAATCCGACCTTTATCAAAGTCGGAAACGTGATGGTACGCATTTCTGCTCCTTATGCTCCTTCATCTCGTGGTCGTGCGGTAGCGTTCTCGCTTCCCACGCCCGGGTTCCCGGGTTCGATTCCCGGCGGGGTCAGGGATTTTCTCTGCCTCGTGATGGCTGGGTGTTGTGTGCTGTCCTTAGGTTAGTTAGGTTTAAGTAGTTCTAAGTTCTAGGGGACTTATGACCACAGCAGTTGAGTCCCATAGTGCTCAGAGCCATTTGAACCCAGCCTTATGCTCCTTACACGAGGCATCACAACAACGTTTCACCAGGCAACGCCGGTCAACTGCTGTTTGTGTATGAGAAATCGGTTGTACACTTTCCTCATGTCAGCACGTTGTAGGCGTCGCCACCGGCGCCAACCTTGTGTGAATGCTCTGAAAAGCTAATCATTTGCATATCACAGCATCCTCTTCCCGTCGGTTAAATTTCGCGTCTGTAGCACGTCATCTTCGTGGTGTAGCAATTTTAATGGCCAGTAGTGTATTTTATAGTTTTTAACAGCGCGTTTAAGTCATGCAGGCTCTCGATAGCACACGGCAAAGTTAAGTCCTTAATTGGATACCTTTTCGTTGACATATTGTTTCTCGTGGGCCCTGCACGGAGCAGCCGGCCGGAGTGGCCGTGCGGTTCTAGGCGCTACAGTCTGGAGCCGCGCGACCGCTACGGTCGCAGGTTCGAATCCTGCCTCGGGCATGGATGTGTGTGATGTCCTTAGGTTAGTTAGGTTTAAGTAGTTCTAAGTTCTAGGGGACTGATGACTTCAGAAGTTAAGTCGCATAGTGCTCAGAGCCATTTGAACCATTTTGCACGGAGCAGAACGTTGGCGAAGTGCATTGGACAAGGCGAAAAGTGTGACGTCACAAGTTCGCTGTGGGGCCCGTATTTCTCGTGGGCCCCGGGGGAGTGCCGATTGATTGCCCGTGTAGCGCACGTGGCAGCCGGGTGGGACTGGTACCTGCGCCAGCTACAGGGCCGCGGCAATTCCGCGGCCGGAATCGAACGGCCGCCGAGTGTGCAGCGGGGAAGCGAGCCATTATCCAATTGGCCCGCGCTGGGGCCGACTGGACCTGCCAGCGGCGATAGTCCGGACCCTGCCGGCGCAGCGGCGGGAGGAGCCGCGTTGCCCTGCTACAACAAACAACTCGTCTGCCGCAACGTACGTGCTGGGCTAGTCCAGTGGTACACGGCTTCCGGCTCCACTCGTCCTGGCGCGAGAAAGCAACGAGCAAGTTCTCACTTCATAAGCTGTCACATAGTTCGAGCACCGTGCACAGACGTCCGCAGAAATTTTTCCAAGAGGCGGCAAACTTCAAATTTTCCATTTTTCATGGAACTGGTTCGGTGAGTTAGCAAACGTGTCGTGTCTCAAAACTAAAACATGAAAATAATAATTTTGTAATTGTTGTGTACATAGTTCCACGTAGTCAGCGCGTACACAACTTTCCCACTAGAGCGCGCCCCGCTAAGCACAACAGCGCAGGCGCAGCGCTCGTCCGTCTCCGCACTACGAGATGGCGCTGCCTTAGAGACGGACCAATTCTGCTTCCGCCGATCCGCGTATTAATATGTAACGCAGTCAGTGAGATTGCTGCTAACGTAGAACCTTTTCTCCTCGTGGATCACACTCGTGTGCAGTGATACCTGAACGCGCGAGGTATTATAATGAGTGTACAGATCTCCAATTAGTCAGTCTGCATTAGTCTGCATTAGCCTGCGTTAAACTATAGTCAAGTTTCAGTCTGCACCTAATAAGATTATCATATTCCTGTACATAGCCATGAAGAGAAATGTATAGACACTTTGTCAAGTGCCAGAGATATGTGAGAATAAGATTAACGTACCAAGACCAAAGGAACTTCAGATTGTCAATTTTGGTCATCGTCAATCTACTACTCTAAGCGCGCAAGTGGCATTTCTATCGTCTGTAATGGCAGAAGATAAACACGCCACGATAAGACCACAAGACATATTGCTGACACTCGCCTACTTCGTTAGAGCAACAAGTCAAGGGGGTAAAGTTCAAATTTTCCATTTTTCATGTAACGGATTCGGTGAGTTTGCAAACGTGTCTTGTCCCCAGAACTGAATATGACAATAATAGTTTTGTAATTTAAGTTGAAACGTCTCCTTTGGAAAATTATTAATTACTGTGCTGGTAAACCTATTGCGTTATTTGATTTTCAAACAGCTGAGCAAAACTGAACGTACTCAGACATTTCTCTCTTTACTTATTCTGATCAACACTAAACTGACACACAATTTTTTTAGCGCAACGCAATCTGACTTTCAATAATCCCTACAAAAGAATGGCCCTGACTAACAATAACCTATACCTTTCATGAACCACTTACCTCACAAAAATCTTCGTTACTCGAACTACTGCAATACAGCGAGCGCCAGTACTGCCAGCTAAATGGTTCAAATGGCTCTGAGCACTATGCGACTTAACTTTCGAGGTCATCAGTCGCCTAGAACCTAGAATTAATTAAACCCAACTAACCTAGGATATCACACACATCCATGGCCGAGGCAGGATTCGAACCTGCGACCATAGCGCCTAGAACGGCACGGCCACTCCGGCCGACTGTCAGCTAAATAAAATATTCTAACTGCTGAAGGCACTAACTACTGATAGGCATAGTTAGCAAATGAAAGATTTTGATAGAGAACAAATGATGTATTTACCTTAATAAAGTTCAAAAGTCATCATATATGTATCAGTTCATGATATCGAGTATTACAAATTTCCTTTTCATTGCGGACACACGTCCAGATCGCCCGCTCTCAAAATTCTGCCATCTCTCTCCCCACAACCACCACTGCTGGCGGCTTACCTCCTACTGCACAACGCTACGGGGTGTTCACATCCAACTGCCCAACACTACAATAGCAAATATTCCACCAATGCAAACCAGCCACAGACTGCACACAGCACAGTCAGTGATTTTCATACAGAGCGCTACGTGGCGTTACCAACATAAAAACATAAACAGCCTACTTACAAAGTAAAATCTGTCTTTCAAAATACTGATATTAATCTACTTTGTAATTATAAAGAAAATTAGTTTCTTCTACAATAGTAAGTACGTTTCAAATGTTACTAATATAAATATGGATGCCACTTTATTGATTCAAAGAACTGAAATTACATCGTCAAGTAATTAAATCGAGCGTATCCAACGAGTTGTGAAATAAAGCAAGAAAATACCCACAAAAATAAATTATTCATGCTCCCATAATACACTCCTGGAAATTGAAATAAGAACACCGTGAATTCATTGTCCCAGGAAGGGGAAACTTTATTGACACATTCCTGGGGTCAGATACATCACATGATCACACTGGCAGAACCACAGGCACATAGACAAAGGCAACAGAGCATGCACAATGTCGGCACTAGTACATTGTATATCCACCTTTCGCAGCAATGCAGGCTGCTATTCTCCCATGGAGACGATCGTAGAGATGCTGGATGTAGTCCTGTGGAACGGCTAGCCATGCCATTTCCACCTGGCGCCTCAGTTGGACCAGCGTTCGTGCTGGACTTGCAGACCGCGTGACACGACGCTTCATCCAGTCCCAAACATGCTCAATGGGGGACAGATCCGGAGATCTTGCTGGCCAGGGTAGTTGACTTACACCTTCTAGAGCACGTTGGGTGGCACGGGATACATGCGGACGTGCATTGTCCTGTTGGAACAGCAAGTTCCCTTGCCAGTCTAGGAATGGTAGAACGATGGGTTCGATGACGGTTTGGATGTACCGTGCACTATTCAGTGTCCTCTCGACGATCACCAGTGGTGTACGGCCAGTGTAGGAGATCGCTCCCCACACCATGATGCCGGGTGTTGGCCCTGTGTGCCTCGGTCGTATGCAGTCCTGATTGTGGCGCTCACATGCACGGCGCCAAACACGCATACGACCATCATTGGCACCAAGGCAGAAGCGACTCTCATCGCTGAAGACGACACGTCTCCATTCGTCCCTCCATTCACGCCTGTCGCGACACCACTGGAGGCGGGCTGCACGATGTTGGGGCGTGAGCGGAAGACGGCCTAACGGTGTGCGGGACCGTAGCCCAGCTTCATGGAGACGGTTGCGAATGGTCCTCGCCGATACCCCAGGAGCAACAGTGTCCCTAATTTGCTGGGAAGTGGCGGTGCGGTCCCCTACGGCACTGCGTAGGATCCTACGGTCTTGGCGTGCATCCGTGCGTCGCTGCGGTCCGGTCCCAGGTCGACGGGCACGT
Organism: Schistocerca cancellata; assembly: GCF_023864275.1. Lineage (NCBI taxonomy): Eukaryota > Metazoa > Arthropoda > Insecta > Orthoptera > Acrididae > Schistocerca > Schistocerca cancellata. The sequence goes on along the minus strand of NC_064630.1, from coordinate 360,502,719 downwards.
GCACCTTCCGCCGACCACTGGCGACAACATCGATGTACTGTGGAGACCTCACGCCCCACGTGTTGAGCAATTCGGCGGTACGTCCACCCGGCCTCCCGCATGCCCACTATACGCCCTCGCTCAAAGTCCGTCAACTGCACATACGGTTCACGTCCACGCTGTCGCGGCATGCTACCAGTGTTAAAGACGGCGATGGAGCTCCGTATGCCACGGCAAACTGGCTGACACTGACGGCGGCGGTGCACAAATGCTGCGCAGCTAGCGCCATTCGACGGCCAACACCGCGGTTCCTTGTGTGTCCGCTGTGCCGTGCGTGTGATCATTGCTTGTACAGCCCTCTCGCAGTGTCCGGAGCAAGTATGGTGGGTCTGACACACCGGTGTCAATGTGTTCTTTTTTCCATTTCCAGGAGTGTATTAGGATGAAACTGAAAACTAAAGATTTTAAATAGGAAATTAGAATAACTGAGAAAATCCTTCTGCATATCAACAAAGGTGCCACATTGAAACCCCTAGAAATGGAGAAACAACAAGTAACTTTAGCAAAGCTTTATTCAGCTTTGATGCGATCTGTAATGCTTTGCTTCTAAAACTTCACCTCTGCTCGCGTTAATGGATTCATTGCGTTAATTTCGTGACTTCAGGTTTTTAGTGTTGATTGGCACGACTGAAGTTGAACAAAAAGTGTTTTGAAAGCTAAATTTTTTGAGTTGGTTACATAAGGTGTAGGCCTGGGCCAATGTAAAATTAGATGAATGTGGGAAACCTCACAAAAGCATCCTCTAATATGCCGGTGGAATCAACATTTGGTAGCCTAGGACTGCACCAAGGTAAACCTCATCTTTAAAGTCAGTACCGCCATTAGACTGTCGTTTATTTACAGTGTTATATTTACACTTACATAATCATGATTTCGGCTTCAAAATGCCATTGTCAAGTGTTTCAAATGTTGTAAATGGCCTAAGGTGGCATACTGTCGTATTAAAATAAACTATTAGACACATTTTCCAAGAGTCGATATTTCTGGCAGAGCCTCCTGTTCTGACAGAAATATCGACTCTTACGCAGTGTGTCTAATAGTGTATTTTAATACGACAGTATGCCATCTTAGGCCATTTACAACACTTGAAACACTTGACAATGGCATTTTGAAGCCGAAATCATAATTGTTACAACCTCTCGATACACCACAGCATCATCTGCAAAAAGCCTCAGTGAACTTCCGATGTCATCCACCAGCTCATTTATGTATATTGTGAATAGCAACGGTCCTATGACACTCCCCTGCGGCACACCTGAAATCACTCTTACTTCGGAAGACTTCTCTCCATTGAGAATGACATGCTGCGTCCTGCTATCTAGGAACTCCTCAATCCAATCACACAGTTGGTCTGATAGTCCATATGCTCTTACTTTGTTCATTAAACGACTGTGGGGAACTGTATCGAACGCCTTGCGGAAGTCAAGAAACACGGCACCTACCTGTGAACCCGTGTCTATGGCCCTCTGAGTCTCGTGGACGAATAGCGCGAGCTGGGTTTAACATGACCGTCTTTTTCGAAACCCATGCTGATTCCTACAGAGTAGATTTCTAGTCTCCAGAAAAGTCATTATACTCGAACACAATACGTGTTCCAAAATTCTACAACTGATCGACGTTAGAGATATAGGTCTATAGTTCTGCACATCTGTTCGACGTCCCTTCTTGAAAACGGGGATGACCTGTGCCCTTTTCCAATCCTTTGGAACGCTACGCTCTTCTAGAGACCTACGGTACAGCGCTGCAAGAAAGGGGGCAAGTTCCTTCGCGTACTCTGTGTAAAATTGAACTGGTATCCCATCAGGTCCAGAGGCCTTTCCTCTTTTGAGCGATTTTAATTGTTTCTCTATCCCTCTGTTGTCTATTTCGATATCTACCATTCTGTCATCTGTGCGACAAACTAGAGAAGGAACTACAGTGCAATCTTCCTCTGTGAAACAGCTTTGGAAAAAGACATTTAGTATTTCGGCCTTTAGTCTGTCATTCTCTGTTTCAGTACCATTTTGGTCACAGAGTGTCTGGACATTTTGTTTTGATCCACCTACCGCTTTGACATAAGACCAAAATTTCTTAGGATTTTCTGCCAAGTCAGTACATAGAACTTTACTTTCGAATTCATTGAACGCCTCTCGCATAGCCCTCCTCACACTACATTTCGCTTGGCGTAATTTTTGTTTGTCTGCAAGGCTTTGGCTATGTTTATGTTTGCTGTGAAGTTCCCTTTGCTTCCGCAGCAGTTTTCTAACTCGGTTGTTGTACCACGGTGGCTCTTTTCCATCTCTTACGATCTTGCTTGGCACATACTCATCTAACGCATAATGTACGACGATTTTGAACTTTGTCCACTGATCCTAAACACTATCTGTACTTGAGACAAAACTTTTGTGTTGAGCCAACAGGTACTCTGAAATCTGCTTTTTGTCACTTTTTCTAAACAGAAAAATCTTCCTACCTTTTTTAATATTCCTATTTACGGCTGAAATCATCGATGCCGTAACCGCCTTATGATCGCTGATTCCCTGTTCTGCGTTAACTTTTTCAAATAGTTTGTCACCAACAGGTCTAATATGTTATCGCCACGAGTCGGTTCTCTGTTTAACTGCTCAAGGTAGTTTTCAGATAAAGCACTTAAAAAAAATTTCACTGGATTCTTTGTCCCTGCCACCCGTTATGAACGTTTGAGTCTCCCAGTCTATGTCCGGCAAATTAAAATCTCCACCCAGAACTATAACATGGTGGGAAAATCTACTCGAAATATTTTCCAAATTATCCTTCAGGTGCTCAGCCACAACAGTTGCTGAGCCAGGGGGCCTATAGAGACATCCAATTACCATGTCTGAGCCTGCTTTAACCGTGACTTTCACCCAAATCATTTCACATTTCGGATCTCCGTCAATTTCCTTCGATACTATTGCACTTCTTATCGCTATAAACACGCCTCCCCCTTCACTGTCCAGCCTGTCTCTGCGGTATACATTCCAATCTGGGTTTAGAATTTCATTAGTGTTTACGTCTGGTTTCAGCCAACTTTCTGTCCCTAGTACTATATGGGCGTTGTGACCGTTTATTAATGAGAGCAGTTCTGGGACCTTTCTGTAGACGCTCCTGCAGTTTACTATTAGCACATTAATATTGTTATTCCCTGTAGCATTTTGCCTACTCCTACCTTGCCGCGTCTCAGGAGGCGTCTTGTCGGGCCTAGGGAGGGGATTCTCTAACCTAAAAAACCCCCATGTGCACTCCACACGTACTCCGCTACCCTTGTAGCCGCTTCCGGCGTGTAGTGCACGCCTGACCTATTCAGGGGGACCCTAAATTTCTCCACCCGATAGCGGAGGTCGAGAAATTTGCACCCCAGATCTCCGCAGAATCGTCTGAGCCTCTGGTTTAAGCCTTCCACTCGGCTCCAAACCAGAGGACCGCGATCGGTTCTGGGAACGATACTACAAATAGTTAGCTCTGATTCCACCCTGCGAGCGAGGCTTTCCGCCTTCACCAATTCCGCCAACCGCCTGTACGAACTGAGGATGACCTCTGAACCCAGACGGCAGGAGTCATTGGTGCCGACATGAGCAAACTACACGTCGGATCAAAAAAAGTTATAATTCCAATTTTTTGTCTCGGAGTTATAATACAGTTATAATACAAGAACAACCAAATATGAACACACTTTAAGCACCAATACGTCGTTTCCCTCCGTTTTATGACAATAAATCGCACCAATAACGACGCGCTTTCGAAATATCCTCAATGTGCTGGTGCTTTGAAACGGCATGTATTCACAGGACGAAACTTGTAATGTACTCGTAAAACCCACTAAATATCGACTGCAACTGAAAACGAGTATGGCGTCTTCCGAGCTCTACTTGTCAAGTAGAACGCGATTTTGCTTCCCATTAGTCACGAACTTCACCACGAAGCAAAAATCTGACTTGTCTTCTTGAGCCTTTCACCCAACGGAATGCTGTGGAAAGCGAAATTCCATGCCGTGACGTCACAAAACTCGAGCGGCTCCTAGTCCACGAACGTTTTTTCGTCCCGTGTGAGGATGGCGTTTAAGCGGTTGCAGCGAATCCTTGAACTGTAGCGGGAGAGCGCTTGTAACGCTGGCACGCGACTGCGGGCACCAACAGGTGTGTGGGTGGGTGCAGGTGCGTGCACGACACGTGGCCCGCAGTCATATCGCACACCTTCCGCTTCCTCCCCGTGCGGTGTGTGTGTTGGGGTTTATGGGCGCTCAACATCGAGGTCATCAGCGCCCCCCGTGCGGGAAGGACCGGGCGGACGCTCGCTCTCCACTGATCTCCTCCGCCTCCCCCACATCCTACTCCGCCGCCTCGCCGTCTTGTTGAAACTTCGGTACAAGCGCCGCTCTGTGGGCACACAGCACGCTGCCTTGTTAGGCGCCGGCCTGAAAGGCTCCCTTTAGTTACAACCGCGCCGCTCTGCCTACGTACTTGCCGCAATGCAACGTCTAGCACCTCCTACCTTAGATACATACAGACCGCGCTCCCCCCCCCCCCCCCCCTATCTCTACCGTGTTAAGGTTTGAAATCAGCATGTAAGTCACTAAGCATAGGGAAAAAGTCAAGTTTCTATCATCGTACACTGTGCGACGTGGAGTCGACAGTTACAGTTTTCTCATTTCGAACTGAAAACAAGAGTTAATGTTGAAGAATCCCCACTTTGAAATTTTCTACGATAAACACACGAGGACGATGAATTCAACACAAATGGTCTTCGTTGAACATCAAAAGAAACAAGTAACCAACTTTGTAACTCTGTCCTAAGAAGGAAATAAGTTCACAACTAAACGCAAATACTTGGAACAACGAAAGGAAGGCTTTCACAGAGATCGGTCTCTACTATTTGACTATCAAAGGTTTAAGAGCCCGCTCTCCTTGAGCGGAGCACATTAGAACAGATTAACACTAAAGTTACAGTCTGTAGGAGTTCACAGTTTCTACAGTCTTGCCAAGTGAGCCTGACAGAACACCAAAGGGCCTGCGAGCCGGGTCCGAGGTCCCTTGGCGGCGAGCGGTTGGAGGTCGGCAGTCGGCGGAGCAGACTTCCTCTCTTGGCTGGCTGCGTCGTTAAGTGCCGTGATCGTCGCGGACGCGGTCCTCAGTACCCTCACGGCGGAGGTACACTTCTTCCTGATTGGTTGCCCGTGACGTTGGCGGATGGAGCAAATGGATTTTTGTAGGACCAACCTCTCTTGCTGATTCACACGACTTCTGTACTGTGGTCTGGTGTACGCCAAGTATCTCTGCAGGTCGCGCTGCTAATTACGGAGTCGACACGCAGGGGCTGAGCTGGCAACCAATCCGACAGCAGCGTATTGCCGTGTGGCGTCGGCGCTTGACGGCTTTTGAGACACTCCACATGTCAACAAATTATTAGTATTTTACATGGTGACTCAAAAGAATGTGAAACTTTAGAACGTCTTGTAGCAACTATGCAAGGTACACTATGTGATCAAAGGCATCCGGACACCCCCAAAAACATATGTTTTTCATATTACATCCATTGTGCTGCCATCTACTGCCAGGTACTCCGTATCAGCGATTCAGTAGCCATTAGACGTCGTGAGAGAGTAGAATGGGGCGCTCCGCGGAACTCACGGACTTCGAACGTGGTCAGGTAATTGGTGTTACTTGTGTCATACGTCTGTACGCGAGATTTCCACACTCCTGAGCATCCCTAGGTCCACTGTTTGCGATGTGATAGTGAAGTTTCCACTTCATGAAAGAACACGTACAGCACAAAAGCGTACACGCAGACCTCGTCTTTTGACTGACAGAGACTGCCGGCAGTTGAAGAGGGTCGTAATGTGTAATAGGCAGACATCTGTCCAGACCATCACACAGGAATTACAAACTGCATCAGGATACACTGCAAGTACTATGACAGTTGGGCGGGAGGTGAGAAAACAAGAATTTCATGGTTGAGCAGCTGGCCATAAGCCACACATCACGCCGGTAAATGCCAAACGACGCCTCGCTTGGTGTAAGGAGCATAAACATTGGACGATTGAATAGTGGAAAAACGTTGTGTGGAGTGACGAATCACGGTACACAATGCGGCGATCCGATGGCAAGGTGAGGGCATGGCGAATGCCAGGCGAACGTCATCTGCCAGCGTGTGTGGTGCCAACAGTAAAATTTGGAGGCGGTGGTGTTATGGTGTGGACTTGTTTTTCATGGAGGGGGCTTGCACCCCTTGTCGTTTTGCATGGCACTATCAAAGCACAGGCCTTCATTGATGTCTTAAGCACCTTCATGCTTCCCTCTTGCAGAGCAGTTCGGGGATGGCGATTGAATCTTTTAACTCAATCGAGTATCTGTTCCTAATGCACGGCCTGTGGCGGAGTGGTTACACGACAATAACATCCCTGCAATGGACTAGCCTGCACAGAGTCCTGACCTGAATCTTATAGAACACCTTTGGGATGTTTTGGAACGCGGACTTCGTGCCAGGCCTCACCGACCGACATCGATACCTCTTCTCGGTGCAGCACTCCGTGAAGATTGTTCTGCCATTCCTCAAGAAACCTTCCAGCACCTGATTGAATATATGCCTGCGAGAGTGGAAGCTGTCATCAAGGTTAAGGGTGGGCCAACAGCATATTGAATTTCAGCATTACCGATGGAGGGCGCCACGAACTTTTAAGTTATTTTCAGCTATGTGTCCGGATACTTTTGATCACATAGCGTAGGCAGTGCTGAATGACATACAGAATACTGCTCGCACTGTCCTGATGTTTAGTAAACAGTAAATATGGAGCAGTGGAACTGTGTGCAGCGTACCTTTGCTGTGAAGGCCTATCACAAGAACGGAAGGGTGGTGTCCGCGCCTCGAGAACTTCGGCTTCATTTCAACATCGGACGGCATGGTCGTGTTCCATCAGCGCATGCAATCGATACCTGGATCCCCAATTTTGAAGCAACAGGTTTTGCATTGAAGAAGGAATCTGCAGGGGACAATATCGAGGCTGTGCGAACTCTTTCGAAAGAAGTCCACAGCGCTCCGTTCGACGTCACGAAAGTCTCTATAGTTGCATCGTTCGAGTGTTCAAAGAATACAGAAAGTGAATTTAAAGTTGCATCCGTACAAGCTGCAGATCGTTCAACAACTTCAACCTAACGATCTCCTAATGCGTAGACAGCATGCTGAACGCATGTAAGCAAAAGTACACGACGACGATGACGACGAGAATTTCATTACGAACCTGTGGGTCTCGGACGAAGCTGACATCCACCTCAGTGGCTTTGTCAATAGACAGAATTTTCGCTACTGGTGTCAACAATATCCACGTCAGCTTTGCAAGCGTCCATTGCACAGCAGAAAGGTTACTTCACGGTGTCACAGATAATTGAGTAACGTTATAGGCCTCTATTTTTTATTTTATTTTTTTATTTTTTATGATAACGGTGGGTGTGCAACCACTGTAACGTCTTTTCGGTATGTTATGATGAAAAGTTTTGTCGCGCATAAGCTGCCCCATTTTCCTGCCAACATTTTATTTCAATGCGACGCAGAAACGTCACATACTGCACGGGTCTCGGCGGGAGCTGTGTGACGATTGTTTGGTAAGGATGTTATTTGAAGGCACGATGACGCTGCGTGGCCCACAGAACCGCCTGACATGTCAACGTATGATTTTTTCTTGTGGGGCGACATCGAGAGCGCTGTTTACAGTACTCGACCTGCTAACACCCAAGAACTTAAAGCAAGAATACATGAGTAAATCTGCAGGATTCCCATTGAAACGTTAGGGCGAGCCATGCACAACGTTCCTACCAGGCTGCAGGAAAGTGTGCGCCGAGGAAGAACTTATCTATCGGTTGTGATATTCAAGAAATAAAAATACTTGTGACATTCATTAATGGTGTACTTTGTACTATACATAAATATATGTAAAGTAATTGTGCTCAACCATTAATTTCCATTCTACTGAGTCACCGCGGTGGTTACCGTTTTTATCTTTGGCCAGGTAAAAGGGTAGCAAACGTATTGACAGTTCTTTCTTTTTTGCAAACAATAGAATGACTGTCCTCCTGTGAATTCCTGTTTTTGTTGCACTGTGAGTCACTTATTTCACCGCTTCCCCGAAAGCACAAGACAAAATCAATTTGTAAGGCAGAATTTGGTGTCCTGTTGATTTCCCGACAATACACGTTAAATGTCGCTTATTATTACCCTACATAACAAATGACATTCATTTCTATTCATAGTGTCTCATTTTTACGAAAAATAAGCTTTTATGTTTTATGACTGTTCTTTAATACAACGCAGGTACCGAAATAATATCAAGTCAACAAGCACAATAAAGTTGCAATAGCGTTGCAAGAATTTCGAAATATATTTGCAGTGTTGCTTTATGTAGTCTTTTGCCTTAAGATACTCCCATTTCAAAGCAAGGGTCCAAATGTTTCTTTGTATTTCATCAGTGGGAGATCTATCACCAGTTCTGAGACTACGTAAAATGATTTATGAAGCTTAAGAGGAAACAGAAAAGAGAAAGACCTTGCAATTGATATGTTATCAATTTCTGTATATATTTGTGAGAGATACACTATGTGATCAAAAGTATCCGGACACCTGGCTGAAAATGACTTTCAAGTTCGTGGCGCCCTCTATCGGTAATGGTGGAATTCAGTATGGTGTTGGCCCACCCTTAGCTTTGATGACAGCTTCCACTCTCGCAGACATACGTTCAATCAGGTGCTGGAAGGTTTCTTGGGGAATGGCAGCCCATTCTTCACGGAGTACTCCACTGAGGAGGGGTATCGATGTCGGTCGGTGAGGCCTGGCACCAAGTCGGCGCTCCAAAACATCCTATAGGTGCTGTATAGGATTCAGGTCAGGACTCTGTGCAGGCCGGTCTATTACAGGGATGTTATTGTCGTGTAACCACTCCGCCAAAAAATGGTTCAAATGGCTCTGAGCACTACGGGACTTAACATCTGAGGTCATCAGTCCCCTAGACTTAGAACTACTTAAACCTAACTAACCTAAGGACATCACACACATTCATACCCGAGGCAGGATTCGGACCTGCGACCGTAGCAGTCACGCGGTTCCAGACTGAAGCGCCTAGAACCGCTTGGCCACAGCGGCCGGCCCACTCCGCCACAGGACGTGCATTATGAACAGGTGCTCGATTGTGTTGAAAAATGCATTAGCCATCCCCGAATTACTCTTCAATAGTGGGAAGTAGGAGGGTGCTTAAAACATCAATGTAGGGCTGTGCTGTGATTGTGCCACGTATAACAACAAGGAATGCAAACCCCCTCCACGAAAAACACGACTACACCATAACAACATCGCCTCCGAATTGTACTGTTGGCACCATACACGCTGGCAGATTGTAAGTAGGCTGTTTAGGTTTTTATATTGGTAACGCCAAGTAGCGTCTATTGAAAATCACTGGCTGTGCTGTGTGTAGTCTGCGTCTAGTTTGCATTGTTGTCGCCATTGTAGTGTTGGGCTGTTGGCTGTTAACAGCGCGTAGCGTTGCGCAGTTGGAGGTGAGCCGCCATCAGTGGTGGATGTGGGGAGAGAGATGGCGGAATTTTGAGAGCGGATGATCTGTACAGAGACAGTAAATCTGTAAGACTGGATGTGATGAACTGATATATATAATATGACTTTTGAACAATATTAAGGTAAATACATTGTTTGTTCTCTATCAAAATCTTTCATTTCCTAACTATACCTATTAGTAGTTAGTGCCTTCAGTAGTTTGAATCTTTTATTTAGCTGGCAGTATTGGCGCTCGCTATATTGCAGTAGTTCGGGTAACGAAGATTTTTGTGAGGTAAGAATTCGTGAAAGGTATAGGTTATTGTTAGTCAGGGCCATTCTTTTGTAGGGATTACTGAAAGTCAGATTGCGTTGCCCTAAAAAATATTGTGTGTCAGTTTAAGCACAGTTATGTATAATTTTTCTAAGGGGACGTTACAAGATGAGGTTCACCGGGCATTCGCAATACCCACACCCTGCTATCGGATCGCCACATTATCTACCGTGATTCGTCACTCCACACTATGTTTTTCCACTGTTCAATCGTCCAATGTTTACGCTCCTTACACCAAGCGAGGCGTCGTTTGGCATTTACCGGCGTGATGTGTGGCTTATGGGCAGCCGCTCGACCATGAAGGTCTTGTTTTCTCACCTCCCGCCTAACTGTCATAGTACTTGCAGTGTATCGTGATGCAGTTTGTAATTCCTGTGTGATGATCTGGATAGATGTCTGCCTATCACACATTACAACCCTCTTCAACTGTCGGCCGTCTCTGTCAGTCAACAGATGAGGTCGGCCTGTACGCTTTTGTGCTGTACGTGTCCCTTCACGTTTCCACTTCACTATTACATCGTAAACGGTGGAGAGTTCCGGGGAGCGCCCCATTCTGCTCTCTCACGATGTTTAATGACTACTAAGGTCGCTGATACGGAGTACCTGGCAGAAGGTGGCAGCACAATGCACATAATGCGAAAGACGTATGTTTTCAGGGCGTGACCGAATACTTTTTAACACATAGTGTAGATATATAATGACCCTTATCATTCAATTCTAAATACGCAAATAAATATTCTTTAACAGAAGGCCATGCGAATTTGCTTGGTCTCGAAAAAAAAAGTTTTTGCAATCCTTTTTTGTGTGCTGTTAAAACAGCTTTGCCAGCGGTTGCTCGACCAATGCGAGCGGTTGCATGGTTCCAGACTTGGATGGGTCACTACCCGAGTCTGCCGAGCGCTGTTTTCAAGCAGGGTGCACTCAGCCCATGTGAGGCAATCTGAGGAGGTACTTGATTGAGACCTCCGGTCTCGTAAACTGACATACGGCCAGGAGAGCTGTCTGCTGACCACACGTCCCTCTCTATCCGCGTCCAGTGATGCCTATCGGCTTCAGTCTGGAACCGCGCGACCGCGACGATCGCAGGTTCGAATCCTGCCTCGGGCATGGATGTGTGTGATGTCCTTAGCTTAGTTAGGTTTAAGTAGTTCTAAGTTCTAGGGGACTGATGACCTCAGATGTTAAGTCCCATAGTGCTCAGAGCCAAGCCTATCGGCTGAGGATGACACGGCAGGTACCTTTGGGCCTTCAGAGGTCTTTTTGGATGAAATTTAGTTAAAATAGCTTTACCGGTGGAAACAATATTACTTCCGTTCCTTATCCCTGCACTTTTGTAGCTCTATGGGAGCTGACCATTAACGAGTGTTTCCAGCCGAATATGGCATACCTGAAGAAACTTGTGTGCACCTACAGCTATATACCTGCTACACAAGTATACAAGCCACCGTAGGGTGCATGACGGAGGATAGCATATGACACTACTAGTAATTTCCTTTCCTGTTCCATTCGAAAAAAAGAGCGAGGGACAAGCGACTCCCTTTAAGCCTGTGTACGAGCCCTGATTTCTCTCATCTTATCTCCGTGGTCCTTATGCGAAAATTACTTTGGTGGCAGTCGGCCACAAATGCCACTTTTCTAAGTTTCCACAGTAGCGTCTCACGAAAGGAGCGTCGCCTTTCCTCCAGGAAGTCCCGTTTAAGTTCCCGTAGCTTCTCCGTAACGTTCGCCGTCTCCTATATGGATGAGCTACAATTTCCCAAATTCTCCCAACAAAACGAAGTCGAGCAATCGCCTTGTTGCTGCTAACCTGGTGTGCTCATTCCATTTCATATCGATTTGAGACGTTTAATCGATGTGGCTGTGTCAAGGAGCACATTGCTAACGTTGTATTTGAATACCATAAGATTGTTTTTCCTACTCATTCGTATTAACTTACATTTTTTTACCTCTATAGCAAGCTGCCACTCATCACACCAACTAAAAATTCTGTCTAAGTCACCTTGTATGCTCCTCCATTCACTCAACGATGACATCTTCCCGCACACCACATCGTCATCAGCAAACAGTTGTAAATTACTGTTCACGCTGTTCGTCAGATCATTCATGTATATAAAGTTGGTTGGTTGGTTGGTTTGGGGGAGGGGTTAAACAGCAAGGTCATCGGTCCCATCAGATTAAGGAAGGTTGGGGAAGGAAGTCGACCGTGCCTTTTTAAAAGGAACCGTCCTGGCATTTGCCTGAAGCGATTTAGGGAAATTACGGAAAACCTAAATCAGGATAGCCGGACGCGGTTTTGAACCGTAGTCCTCCAGAATGCGAGTACAGAGTGCTAACCGCTGCGCCACTTTGTTCGGTCGAACGAATGCATTTATTAAACTGCAAGACACACAATTATGAAACTTAAGACTCATATTTACGAATCTCTCAAGAGAACAAGAGCGATTCCATCACAGTCCCACGGGGCTTTCCTGACAATATCCTTGTCTTTCACGAATAATCGTCGTGGAGAAATATGTGCTGGGTATTATTACTTGAAAAGTCTTCGACGCACATTTCTGGGAATCTTCCTTCTTCCTCGTCCAGCTGAAGCCTTTATGAAGATTGGAGGCGGTGTTAACGTGGTGGCTCCTGTCCAACATGCTTTTCTATCTGTAGTAGAAGGTTTTTACATTTTAATGTGTGGAAAATGTACCCGAAAGGTCAACACACGACTCTTTGCGTGGCTGCACCCCACAGCCCTCGACACCACACGTGCAGTATATACGATGTTAGTAGCATCAGCCGAGCGTGGGACCGACAGGAAGTCGCACTTCACGTCACGTCACATCAAGTCAGACACGCGAGAGCAGCTACAGAACAAAGGGCAGAGGCGCGCAACGCAATTAGCGGCCGCTACACGCAATGAGGAAGCGTGCGTCACCGCCGCAACACGCATCCTCGCTCATCCTTACGCATTCGCGCTCTGCGTCTGCAGCTGTGGCCTTGCCCCAAATGTCTTTCAGGTGAAGCTCCGCTGCGCAAGAAAGCTCATGACTGCTACACGAGAAGAGATCGCCGTTTGTGATTTCAGTTACCGGTGTACGCGCTTGATGTGGTACAAAGGAAGAAGGTGCTACGGCTTCGTCTCTCTTTCGTTAATCCGACGGCACACGGACCGTGCTTTCAAACGTGAACGTTGAGCATCCCGAGTTCAATGTGCTGCTACACGCTTACAATTCGAAACGATGCTTGAGCATACGCGATCGCAGCGCGCTCCAGTGGCAGTTTCCGGCTCTACCTGGCTCTGTGTAGAAATGGACGGCGTAAAATTCCTACGTCAGCTCTATTAAAACGCGCATTTGCTCCCTTGTCCATATGGTAGTCACGTTGTTCTGTCTGTAGTATACATAGATAAAACTTCAAAACTCATGAATATGCTATAAAGCTAAAAGGAAAGAGCCACGTCCCGTCAATAAGGACATCAGCTTACAGAATTTCTATTAAAATAATGCGAAACGAATTTGCAATAATTCCCCACACAACATAAAAATTACTTCATCATCCTCACTTTCTAGTAAAACTCTGAAGTTATTCTCGCTCGATCACAGTTCCTATTCAGTAGCAGAATCTTTACAACATGTAGAATACAAAACATGAAACAAGGAAGTGCAAAATATCCTACCGCAAGTAGTATAAGCTGTCTTGTTGATAAAGACAGTTCAAATGGTTCAAATGGCTCTGAGCACTATGGGACTTAACATCTGAGGTCATCAGTCCCCTAGAACATAGAACTCCTTAAACCTAACTAACCTAAGGACATCACACACATCCATGCCCGAGGCAGGATTCGAACCTGCGACCGTAGCGGTCGCGCGGTTCCAGACTGAAGCGCATTTAACCGCGTGGCCACACTGGCCGGCGATAAAGACAGTCAAACAAATTCACTGCTCAGGAAGAGCACACTTAATTTACATGACATCGAACACTATGAAAAATATCAGATTAGGAGATGAGACACTTAAATCAGTAGATGAGTTTTGCTATCTGGGAAGCAAAATAACTGATGATGGTCGAAGCACAGAGGATATAAAATGTAGACGGGCTATGGCAAAGAAAACATTTCTGAAGAAGAGAAATTTGTTAACATCGAATTTAGTTTAAGTGTCAGGAAGTACTTTCTGAAAGTATTTGTATGGAGTGTAGCTCTGTACGGAAGGGAAACATGGACGATAAATAGTTTAGACAAGAACGGAATAGAAGCTTTCGAAACGTGGTGCTGCAGAAGAATGCTGAAGATTAGATGGGTAGATCACGTAACTATTGAGGAGATACTGAACAGAAATGGGGAGTAGAGGAATTTACAGGGCACTTTGACTATAAGAAGGGATCAGTTGGTAGGACACGTTCTGAGGCATCAAGGGATCACCAATCTAGGAGGGAAGCGTGGAGGGTAAAACCGTAGAGGTAGACCAAGAGATGAATACACTAAGCAGAATCAGAAGGATGTAGGTGGTAGTAGTAGTAGTTAATCGGAGATGAAGAGGCTTGCATAGGATAGAGTATAATGGAGAGTTGCATCAAAGCAATCTCTGGACTGAAGACCACAACAACATTTCTACTAAACTAATAAGAAAATATCAGAACCTATCAGAAAACGCCAAGGTTAATAACAAAATCTTTCGACCCAGTGAGACGCGAATGAGCAACACATTATCATTTATGCATCTCTACTCACTACACTATACCGGGCATGAACTACTTTGCATCTTACTATCCACTGAAAGCTTTAAACGTAGATGTCTTATTAACTGACATTTAATTTAACAAACTATACCAAGAACAATGCGTTTTTTATGGATGGTCAATGTGCTATTGTCTTGAAACGACATACTTTCGTAATACCCGAGCTACAATAATTCTTTGGTACTAATATGATGTTCCCAGTCATTTTATTACAACAACGACGAGTTCTCGAGAGTCATCAGTTTACTGGCGCTTAGAAACGGAACATACATGTATGGAATTCAACTGAAAGTCAATATGACGCCTCCGTCTCTATGCTGAATTAGATGACGTCATGATGTGATGTAGGTGGCGTTGTTACATTTCATTGGATACACGCACTTTCAGAATATCTGATATACTAGATATTGCTCTGAACATTCGGAAAGACTCCTTTTTTTCACGATATGAGGTCACAAACTCGGCACACTCAACGTTGACGTTCGACCTCACGAATCGTGTGCCGACGGGTTCAGGCGTGAGTTTCAAGCTTACGTCTTAAGCACCAACACGACTTACAAAACCTAACTGAACTTCTTCCTCAGCGTTGGTTCCACCTTCTGCCGAATCCCTTAATGGCGAGCAATCACTCATCCACGATTTCGCAATAACTCTTTTACTTCCCGGTATCGGATACCCCTTCTGTCACTACGTATGTCAACTATGACAATTCCTCGTAATGGAAGAAATTCGTATACATCTGTCGGCGAATCGACTGCTCTCTCTCCTGTGTGTAATCAGGCAACTAACTGTTTTGAGTGCGCTTTTGAGATGGAGGAATTTGCCAAGACCGGTCTGCAAAACCACTTAAAATTATTTTTCGTGTTGATCGGTAATTCGACGAGCGAATTCTATTCGGTGGTGACTTACCATCCTGTCTCACTGTGAGTGCTGTACGCTGTCAGTTATATGACCAAGTTAGAACAGACGTTGTCCTATTAATTATTACATGTTTTTGGCAAAGCAAATATGAAATGCCTCTGCATACCTTCGGAGTGAACTCCAAACTCTTGCGAGTTGGTTGGAGTATAAACTGATTTCCTATTTACATGAAACTCTTGATAATTGTATCTTATTAAGAACAGAATTCTGAGGTTAGAGTCTGTCGGGTCTTCCAACGAGCATCCAGTCCGTTTGGTTTCTCTCTGTGTTCGGACACACAAGACGTGGTGTCTTGACTGCTCTATGGAATAGAAGAAATTGAGAATAAATAAATACTACACATTTACAAGCGCTGTTCTTTCTAAGCTGGATTATGGACGTTGCAGCCAGTAATCAGTTTACAGGAATGTATTTAAAAAAAAATAAGAAAAAAGCTTCTCCTAAACCAGAAGGCCAGTATGAAACGCGCAGAGCTATACAACATGTGCTCCTGATGCTACAGAAATGGCTCTTACTATCTGTGCTGGCGTAAGCTGTTGTTAGCTTACCGGTCGACAAATATGTAGCAAGACGATCGATAGTAGACGCTCGATCAAGCGCGCCTATCAGGAAGGCCAAAGTCAGACTCGTAAACAACGCGCCCCCAACGCCCTCACGACCGTAAGTATTTAGATCGCCACCGCGGACCGGAGGGTTTAGTGTTACGTTTGTGATGCAAAATACCATAAACACAGTTCGACGGACTGTTAATATGACGATATATGTAAAATACCTACGCGATAGATATATACTGTGTGGAATTTAAGCATCTCCGTGCGAACTCGACTACAAAGACATGAAATCTGTATTAAGCTACAGCAAAGAGATAATTATTCCATGTTGGACGTTGGAAGAGAGATGTTCTATGTCGGATGGAGAGGAGATGGTTGGAAGCCGCCATTAAGGCAGTAATCTATGTTTAATGGTATTGAAGAAAATAAATACATATAAAAACACAAAAAGGAGTGTCAGGTGTGTAGAGTTCATAACCCTTAATCATTTCAAAAGAAACATTCAGTGATTATAAAGACGCAAGTCGTTCGGAAGTGTTGAGTGGTTTGATGTTGCGGACCTGCAGTTTTACACGGGTTTGGGATTCGTCTAGAATTTTTCTCCGAACACCTAAATAATTTCACGAACTAAAGTTGGACCCCACATTCGATACACATGATTCACCATAGCACTTTCCTGTACCGATCGATTTCCGTGGAGCGATAAATTATCTGTAGCGATTTCAGGTGGAGAAGTTCCAGCAAGGAGACTCAACGAGATCTGCTGCTGCGAAACGCATATGGTATTACCGTATTCTTTAACTTACGGAGAACAGTAAGCAATATAGACTTCATATCCACCGCAAACATAATTAAAAGGACTCAACTTGAATAAAAGAAGCAAACAGTGAAAAGGAATCGCTAAGCCAAACCATAAATAAAAATCAGTTAAAAATAATACGCAATCATATTAATAAAACGCTCATTAAATAATAGAATAAAAATAAGAACTTTAAATCAGTCTCAGGCAATAGAGCAGTCAGTCTCTGTCACTAACGCAGTCGCTCAGTCACTAGCGCACTAAATCACATCCTAGCTTCGCGTCTGTCATTCATTGCTTAGCGGGACTTGTACTTCACCAGCAGTGAGGCTAACGTAGACTATTAGTGAAGAGCTTTTACCACAACACAGGGACTCTTAAAGTTAAGCAGCTTCCTGTTTATGTAAATAAAGAACCCTGTTAATAATGTGTGGAGTTGTGTTGTAGAAAGGGGATACAAGCCACCAAACATCATCAAAATGGTTCAAATGGCTCTGAGCACTATGGGACTTAACATCTTAGGTCATCAGTCCCCACCAAACACCATCCTCTCCCTTGATTCCATGTTACAAGATTCAACAGTGGAGACGAGGACAAAACGCTATCCTCCATCATAAACTGAGGCTTACACAGTCAGTTTCAGAAGGACTTTCAGTTCAATGTAGAATCCATATCAGGGTGCAGTCTGCTGTTATTCAGGTACACAAATCGCTACTAGAGGTGAACGTCGCATTAAAGGCTGAAATAAAATATTATAGAAAGTACTTGCGTTGGGAATCCAAATTTTAAGATTTGTAGCCTGAAAATCTGCGCTTCTAGGAAGCAGTACCGAACGGACTTCACACTAAAAATAGGCATTTCCTTTTGATTTCATCTTACCGGAACTTCTATGATTCAGAATTGATGTTCTCATTTCAAGCCACAATAAAGTGGCCTTTAGAAACATACTAAGTGAGGCACCACCATAAGCTGTAGAACCTATTACATTTTCCAATTTGCATTCGGTTGTAATCATTACATGTCCTTAAAGTGTTAGATGTATTTGATTCCGGCAGTTTATTATATGCTATAATGTGAAATGCTTTAAGGACATTTGACGCGATGCAGGATTTCTGAGTGCAAATGGGATATGCACAAAAAGTTCCCACGCTCCAATTTCATAGACCGTTTTGTTTCGTCCACAGATTATCAGGCTAACGTCGGAGATCCACCAACACTATTATCGACAGGTATCGTGGAGGCACACTCCAGTTCGTCCCTGAGAAAGTGAAATTATCATGAACGCATAAGTTATGTTGCAGAATTCGTGTTCCGGCAAAGATATCGCCACTAAAAACAGCTGCATATCGATTCTACATATGTTATCCTTCATTAGTAGTGAATGATTATTATACCGTCAGTTCCTCCAAACACTTTATAATTCTTAACACTTTACTCTACATAGAAATACAATCGTGACTACAATTCGGATATTCATTGAATTTTAACCGTGCAATCCTGCAACGAGTACAATAACTTACTACTGCACGAAAGAGCAAGAAAGAAGTGTAGAGACTGGGTAATATTTCGATATTGACACGAAGTAGGGCGCTCAACACCGTTAAGGTTATACAGTTAGCGTGCGTTGCCCTGTTCCAGGGCTTCCCCGCACCGGCAAGAATATGTATATGTTTCGAAGATACATCCATCCAGCTGATTGTTGTAACCGTTCTAATGACTCTTCGTTGGGCAACTGATGGACCATAAGAGTTTCTCAAACAATTTTCTTAGCATACTCAAAATAATTTCTATTTTTGTGCTGGTTGAAGTTGCCGAGCGGTTTGTTTCTTGTGGCTCGGCGATTGAAGTAAAAGCAGTTTTCGTCGCACGGGAGTTTTTATTTAAATTATACCCTTGCATTTTGCTTAGAGTTGGTGAACGAAGCCCAACATTCAGAACGCGCACCTGATAGCACTAGTAAGCGATAACGCAGATGATTGGACAGAAGTCACTGATCATCGAATATGCACTGCGGGAAAATGCAAACCGCAGCAAAACGGAGATTTACAGCTGTTGTTGGTCAAGCATTGTTTCCTCGACTAGCAGGTCTGCAAGTAAGTGAACTAACTGAATTCATACTGCTGCACAAAGGGCTGAAGTAGCGCTATTGTTCTCTAAAATACGGCGCGGCCGGCTGCTCTGCGCCTTCAGCATGTTTCACGGCGGTGTATGGAGAGCACGGCCAATAAATAAGCCTCTCCGCTAACACGGGTTCTCTACCGTACCGAAATTACATTTATGAGCACCGTACATAAATGTTCCTCGATTGCTTCTTCCCACTATTTACAGCTACAATCCACCGGCAGTAAACGCGGTGTTCAAAGGTGTACTTTAATTAAGAAAAATTAGAACAGACGGCGCGCTGCCCTTAGTAGCAGCTTTAATTTAGGTCATCCGGCGTAAATCTTAATGCGAAGAGCGGCGGGAGGGAGCGCGGCGTGGACGGCAGGAGTTGTGTGTTGTTGCGCTTAACGGCCGCGTGCGCTGCGACCCGTGGTACGAGAGTTTGCCACGGTCGTAAAGACCGCTTTTAGTGCCGTAATTGTGATAGAAACAAATTTCTCTGACGACGCGTTCCCTGAGCGGGGTACAGCGTCCACTTAAGTGGTGCCAGTTGAAGGGGGCAGACCACAATTACACCAGAAGATATATTCCCTAATCGTCGCGTTAGCTTCAAGCTATATGTATTCCTCCGTCGTACGTCTGCAAAAGATGCAAGCATGAGAGACACGAAACGTTTACATTCCGGATGTCTCACGAAGATTCCTGTCACTGATACCTGCTGCGCTTTCTCAAACGGTTTATAAAATTCCTACATTATGGAAGTGTTGGGACTTACTGATGTGAACACAATACGCACATTGTTACGAGGGTTGACCAGAAAGTAAGTTCCGATCGGTCGCGAAATAGATACCACTGGGAAAATCCGGTAAAGCTTTGCACAGATGTGTTGGGTAGTGTCTCTAGAATGCCCGTCGATCGTGCCGCGTCGCTCTTTTCAGTTTTGAGTGAACACTGAACTCGTAAAGATGCGTAGGGAATAGCGTCTGCCGCCGAGTATGAGGGCTTGGTTAGAGATTTCGCGTCCGCAGCTCGTGGTCGTGCGGTAGCGTTCTCGCTTCCACGCCCGGGTTCCCGGGTTCGATTCCCGGTGGGGTCAGGGATTTTCTCTGCCTCGTGATGACTGGGTGTTGTGTACTGTCCTTAGGTTAGTTAGGTTTAAGTAGTTCTAAGTTCTAGGGGACTGATGACCATAGATGTTAAGTCCCATAGTGCTCAGAGCCATTTGAACCATTTTTTTTAGAGATTTCGCCTGTATCATGCGGCCCTCATTACACAAGTGTCGAGCAGTTCCTTCTTCATGACAATTCTCGGCAGCACATTGCAGGGGTCATGAAGACGCTCCTGCAGCGTTTCCGATGAGAAATATTTTGATCACCCGCAATGCAGTCCGTAATTGGCTCCCCCTGAGTCTCATCCCCGCTCACAAGAACCGCTGGCTATGAAGACAAATTTTTCCACAGACAACGAGCTGCAGACCAGTGCAGATAACCAGAGGAAAGCACAGGCGGCTGTTTTCTATGACGAGGATACTGAAAAGTTGATACAACATTACAACACTCGAAGTTGGAGCGTCGAATATGAAGAGAAGTAGGTAGTAGTTGTACCTAACTGTTGCAAATAAAACGTTTCTGGCTTTCACTGTGGTTTCAATTTCGCGACCGATCAGAACTTACTTTCTGGACAACCCTCGTAGTATTTAGAGTAACCGCCATTTTCAGTTAAACGTCGGCACGGACATCTGGAACTGTAGCGACAGTGTCTAATAGCAGTGAATCATTTCTTTTGCAAACTAAAGACGTATCAAGGAAGAGTCCAATAGGAAAAAGATGTAAAAAATAAATAATTTTGTACAGCCATCGTGTGAATAGTTTTCACACAAGGTCATATTTTACTGTTGGGAAGTAAACTTCGTCAGAAATTGGAAACTATACAAATGGTTCAAATGGCTCTGAGCACTATGGGACTTAACATCTGTGGTCATCAGCCCCCTAGAACTTAGAACTACTTCAACCTAACTAACCTAAGGACATCACACACATCCATGCCCAAGGCAGGATTCGAACCTGCGACCGTAGTGGTCACGCGGTTCCAGACTGAAGCGCCTGGAACCGCACGGCCATTGGAATAGCACTCCAGCTATGTATGTAATGGGGAAATCCTGCCGGCCGGAAACTATATGAAGCAAGACTTATCTGACCGTATGACGTTATTCTATAGTCCAGGTTTTATGGCTTCGACATCATGTCTTCCTGTTATGGGCATTTGGAACACTAATTAGTGGTTTTGGAATTCGAGCTCGTCCTGCAGTTATGTCCTTCTGGAGCTCCCTTCATGTTATGCTCCCAACGGGATTCATGACTGCGATACTCAGTTCTGCAGCGAGTTTTACAGCTGTCTTCCTCTTATTTTTCGACGCAGTCCTCTTCAGTGACCATCTGTCACCACCACTCAACATACTTTCGTCCTCATTTTGACTAAGCGGATGATGCTCTCCCGCTTCCTTAGTAAGCTGTATTCATCCTTGATCCATTGCTCCTTGAGGCACCAAACAATTCAGCTCCCTTGCTTATGGAACTCCGACCGTACGAGTACCGATAATTTGCCCACGTTCCAATTCGCTTATCTCCAATGGAACCCACTCACAACTACACGGAACACTGTTATGAGCACGACTGACATTTGCAACGTACTGAGAACAGTGCACATGTGTCGTTCGTGATCAAATACAAGAACTACAATGAGATGAATACCCTTAGCTGCATACAGGCTTTGATATAAGTCAACGGGGACAGTTGAAAATGTGGGCCGCGACCGGGACTCGAATCCGGGATCTCCTGCTCTATCCATCTGAGCCATCGAGGACTCAGAGGATAGTGCGACTGCAGGGACTTACCTCTGGCAGGCCTCTCATAAGACCCACATTCGCAACTTATTGTCCCGCACTATATTCATAGTGCCCCTGCCCATCATACTCATTACTTGCGGCTTTACTGCCGATTCCCGTAAGAGTTCGGGCACTGTTTGTGCATCCGCACAGAAGAAGATGGTCAAATGGCCGGTGAGCCTTAACTATATGAAGATGGTATCTGTTCTCTCGGACATGTACGAAAGGACAGATACCATATTCATATATAAATACAACAACGCCAAAAAAAGCTCTGAGCACTATGGGACTTAACTTCTGACGTCATCAGTCCCCTAGAACTTAGAACTACTTAAACCTGAATAACCTAAGGACATCACACACATCCATTCCCGAGGCAGGATTCGAACCTGCGGCCGTAGCGGTCGCACGGTTCCAGAGTGTAGTGCCTAGAACAGCTCGGCCACCCCGGCCGGCCACAACAACGCCACTTGCGGGCTTGATTAACATCTGCATGTATGTTCGAGCACGCATTTCTCGTTGTGTTTTCATATTTTTGTCCATCCCCTGTATATTATCCGTCGCTTTTGTATTACGAAGGTGCTGGAATTTAACATAAGTGTTACACCTGAGAAGGAAATAATGTTTCACTGGCGTAATCATTTAAATCAAAAGTTCACTGACGTTCGTTACCACAAGTGGCGGCTAGAAGACAAAGCGCCTATATTTACACTGACATCGTCTGCGGCAGATAACAGCACAGATATATCAACGAGTCGTTTGTAGCGACGTCGACGCAATTTATTGACAGAGATACTAGTGCTGACGAATATTGTCCAACAAACAATGACTACAGCTTCTAAGGGAAAAGGGCGCATGGGAAAATTAAATATCCGTATGTCTGACGTACTGTCTGCATTTCGTTCGCGTTGAATAGTTTCGCCCCTCTGCATGTGCACTCCTAACTTTTACTTAGTACATTCATAAATCAACTGAATTTTCCGTGCATCAAGCGACAGTCATTGAACAGGAACACAATTATCAATGACAAACAAACCGTTAAATTTGTCCCGATTTAATCACTGCTTTAAGAGATAAAATAGTCCAGGCCACCTTTTCCCACATGGCTAGTTGTCGGAATGGTGGCGCACACTATCACACATATCCGCCTACCACTAATAACAGCCTCATCGAGACTGCAAGTCATTACCCGATGGGAGGACGAGTCACTATGAGGGAAATATCAACCAAACCGAAACCGAAAATTCGTGAATGATACACATTGTTCTAGGTAAATAACATTACCCTTAAATTGTGCTGATAATATATCCTATATTGATACATTATACGCTGATAAGTGATCGTAAGACATTGAACCAACTAAACATGTTTATCTTTCCACGTTATGGACTGGTCATTGTTGTGAGGAATAATTTTTAATGCTTGGGAATGACTGTCAACATATCTACCAGGATGAAATGGTTTGGAGCGTTTCAAACAGATAACACGCGCAGGTCGATCTTCATCAGTCGCTGAGGAGAAAGTAGTGTTATTTCTCGAGGTGATCCTCGCGGCTCGTGGTACAAAGATATTATAAAAGTATTTTAAAGTGGCACATTTGGCTTCCTGAATAGCAGGAAAAGAGAAAAAGCTGTTTCATCTCTACGGAACTGAAGACTAACGGATACAGTTTTTATTATGAATACAAATTCGCACCTGGCAACAGAAACCAAAGCAGCATGAGAAGACAGCATGAGAAAAGTTCTTGCGTTTTGTGCTCTATTCTGGTTTGAAATTTTGTTCGGAATCATGTCCACATAAAGTGTGAAACCCACTTAACCTGTCAAATTTCGAGACCTGATAGTTGGATCCTTCATTATGGCACCGTTTCAACCAATGGAATAAAAAATTGTACTACGTGGCTGTGTAGGCTTCACAGTGCTTGAGCATTTCCCTACAGCTTTGACCTTGCTCCACGCAACTATCTTGATATCGGGAGTGAAGAGTCAGTGACTTTTGCGGACGTAGAGCTGATGTAGGCGTGAATCAGTGAATACTCTGAGCTGGCGGAAGGCATGGGAAACGGTTGTTTTATGAGTAGTTTCTGAGAGTAGACACAAGCACAAAAGTTGCAGATGTTATTTTGAAAACGTAAAATAAGTCTGCTGTTTTTATAGTTTCGTAGTGTCGTTGTGTACCACTTTGGTCTAGTGGGATTCACGTGACCAGGTGTTCTCTCGTGACGGCTAAGTGATTATATGAACGCTCATTCGCAAGATGCAACAACCTGAACCAGAACACTAACTTAAAATGTATCGAGTTATGGTAAAGCACAGTAGCTGACTGCAGTAAAGGTTGTAAGGAGAAGCTCTCGGGTTTCAAGCCGGGGGGAGGTCTTCAGATACCGCGATGTTTCGACAAGTGTCATACTCATCTTCTGACAACGACAAAAGATAATGAGTATGACAGACGTCGAAATGTCGTGGTACCTCAACACGCCACTCGGCTGAAGACTCTAGGGCTTGTCGATGATGATGATGATGTTTGGTTTGTGGGGCGCTCAACTGCGTGGTTATCAGCGCCCGTACAATTATCCAATCTTTGCTCAGTCCAATTTCGCCACTTTCCTGGATGATGATGAAATGATGAGGACAACACAAACACCCAGTCATCTCGAGGCAGGTGAAAATCCCTGACCCCGCCGGGAATCGAACCCGGGACCTCGTGCTCGGGAAGCGAGAACGCTACCGCGAGACCACGAGCGGCGGACTAGGGCTTGTCGTTAATGGTACAAGCTGGGAAAGTCTGCGTTCACGGAGTAGGTTATATCAATAAAGTGACCACCGATCCTTCAACCACACTAGTCGAACTGGGTCATTCATACCTCGAACAAGGTGTCATATCGTAAAAAAAAAAAAAAAAAATTGAAGCTCTGAAATAAGCTAATACAGACTGCCCATGATTCATCTGATAAACAGTGTTAAATCTAAAGCAGCGACTTGTTCATCAGCTAATTTCTTCGAGGAAAATAATTCGCAGTGGTTGGAACCGTTGTTACGTACCGTATGTAGATCGTATTCATACTGGTAATATTGTGAAGATTGTTCTGGTCGTGCTCACCTGTAAAAGAAAAATTTAAGTCAAAATCTGAAGAAATATGTCATAGCTGGATATTATTCGATGAGAAATATTGTACGTAATACAAAGAGAAATGATCATATTGAAATACTGGAGTTTTTATATTGTTAAAAAGTATTGGAAGAAAAAGTGTTGTCTCTGATGAACTCTCGCCGTCGAGGATAGTATGTGGCTGTTTCTTCGCCTTTTCACTTCACAATCACAACAGCGGACTTAAGCTGCTTTAAAAGGTCTGAAATGTCCCTGATGGACATGTCAGTCAGGTAGCCTCCAATGAATAGT
The DNA here is from genome assembly GCF_023864275.1 of Schistocerca cancellata. Lineage (NCBI taxonomy): Eukaryota > Metazoa > Arthropoda > Insecta > Orthoptera > Acrididae > Schistocerca > Schistocerca cancellata. The sequence continues at coordinate 360,477,439 of NC_064630.1, read as the reverse complement.
CCACTTCAGAAGGTCCACTTCCACCTCTCTTGACTCACATATTCTGTTGTTGCTGCTTATCTGCTGACCTCCTTGTATACTGTCGTTGCATATAGCAGTTAATTCCACATTACATAGAGATGGCCGTAAACTCTTGGTCAGGTAGCGTATGCTTCCCTGTTAAGATTCGAAGCGGGTACGCGCGTTTGTAGCATCTTGATGTCAGAGGACGTTAGTGACGTGAACACGAGCACATGTTTACAACAAAGACGGCACCGTTAACTGTCTGCGCATACGCGGTATTTCCATCACATTGCACGCAGCCGACCTTGCGACCGCGCGCGCTATCCTAGCCGGAGTACGGCATGTCCCAGGCAGCAGCGGCAGCAGCAGCAGGCAGGCGGTAATGAAGAGGCGGCACCGTGCGCGCTGGGGCGGGTCAGGGAGCGAGGCGCTTCCTTGCCTTGCGGTCGCCGCAGACCGCAACCGCCAGCCTCGGACACCGGAACTCCCGTTCTGCCTCCAGCGGACATTGCACTAGACCCACCGCTGCCCCAACGTAATTTTTGGGTGTATGAACCTTGTACACTGTCTGCCACATTTAGAATTTTCACTGATGATTTGCTTTCGCGTGTTCTTAAATCGCACGTGCTCCAGTCACATTAATGTCACCATCTGTCATAAGCCTGAAAAAGAACGACGACCGCTCCGAGAAATACAGAAAGAGATCCAGTAATATTCCGAAAGGTACCGACAGGAATGTGGAGCCATACCCACACCGGTGACGTGGTCTGCTGAGCTATATTTCTCTGTTGAAGATCCGTGGTACAAACAACCCGATCGAGGTGGTCCCGTAGATTCCCGATTGGGTTTAATGGCGTTTGGTGGCCAGGGGAGTACGGTTAACTCATCCTGGTGCTCAGAAAACCACGCATGTACACTGTGATACGTGCGGTACGTTGCATTGTCCTGCTGGTAGATTCCATCGTGCCGAGGAAAACCGAGCTGCGTGTAGGGGTGGACATCGTCCTGAAGAACAGATGCATACTGTGTTGACCAACTGTAGCTTCCAGAATGACGCGGTCACCCAGGGAATGCCACGAAAACATTCGCCAGACCATAACGCTCTCTCCTTCGGTCTGGACCCTTCCAGTTGTTGCAGGGTGTTGCTTTCACGTGTTTCACCACGTACACACCAACGACCATCTGTCCGATGGAGAATAAAATGTGATTCATCTGAAAATTTCACATGTCGCCACTCAGTGGACGCCCATTTGCGGCACAGGCGTGCAAATTCCACCCTTCGTCGCCGTGAACAGTAGTCAGTATGGCTGCATGAAACAGGCACCTGCTGCGGAGGCCCACACGCAACAAAGTTCGCTGAACGGCCGTTGAGAAGAAACTGTTGTTAGCCCCGCGGTTCATCTGCGCGGTCAGTTGCTCAACAGTTGAACGTTTATTCGACCTCACACATCTCCGCATCCATTGTTCACCCGTGTTATCTATGGCCCGTGGTGCACTAAAATTTGCATCTGCACCGCTTTTGGATAGCGCCATTTTGCCATGCACAGTATACTTTAACGACGGCAGCATGCGAACAGTCTACAAACTTGGCCGTTACGGAAATGCTTAAAACTCTTTGCCCGGAAGCCAATGATCATGCCTGTTTGGACGACAGATGAATCGCTCAATTTCCGCATTAAGACAACGATTGCACTGTCTTCCGCGTACCCCGAAACGCTTTATATACACTTCACTGCTAGTTGTGGCACCTACTGTCTGTGATAGTTTAGTGCACGCTGAGATCCAACATAGGCAGTGGTCACATTAATGTGAATGGACCATGTATATCGTTTACCGAACGCCCGATCTTCGAAAGCATGACTGTCGTTGACATACTTAGCAGAGTACCATGGGGAAGTTCCTTCAGTTGCCGGTTTCGGCGAGCCAATAGGGGCCAGCGCCGTGCGCAGCCTCCTGTAGAACGTTTGGCTTGACTGGACAAAGTATGGTTTATTTCAAAATGGTTCAAATGGCTCCGAGCACTATGGGACTTAACATCTGAGGTCATCAGTCTCCTAGAACTTAGAACTATTTAAACCTAACTAACCTAAGGACATCACACACATTCATTCCCGAGGCAGGATTCGAACCTGCGACCGTAGCGGTCGCGCGGTTCTAGATTGATGCGCCTAGAACCGCTCGACCACACCGGCTTACCGGGTCTATTTCGTCACTGCCGGTACAGGTACTGTAAGACAATGTTATAAGTGAGTAAGATTTATGTAGGACTGAAGCGAGAGTCTGTCTAACATTTGCAGACATTGTTCTATAAATGTGTGACTACTTTCTGGTACGTACTACAAAATCTTGCGTATTGCAGACTGCTGACAGGGTGTTCCAGAAGGAACAGTCGGTATTCAAGAATATGACAGGAACAATCGTTATGGACGTATACCCTACTTCGAATGGTTTCCGAGACAGAACATATGTAACGTACATTCGTTTTTGGGTTAGTGGCGCGTACGTATGTGTCTTTCCCACCATCCTCTTTCATGTTTCATTCTACCCGAACCAGCGATCTCAATACCAACCTGGAGAACGACTCCATGAAGACAAGTTGTGACAGAATACGTCAAAGATGCAGTGATAGATCGAGTCAAACTGTGAAAACGTTCGACTAAGCAGGAGAAAAGAAATTAACTCTAGTCATACTACTTGATGCTAGTTTGATGTTTAGTTTATAGTTCAATGGAACAATCGTTCCAAAGTTGCAAGCACAAGCAGTATTAACAACCCTCTGAATGCCCCTCGCCAATATGCTGCACCCACCAAACACAATCAAAGTTTTCTATGCAAAGACGCCAGTTTACTGTCGCGCTCATTGTCCCAATCCAAGTCGTTGTTTTCAGCCTCTTTGCTCGGGATTTCTTTCTGTCATTAAAATAGCCCGTTGAACATGCAGTTGTTCATGTTGTGTTCTGAGTGAAAAAGTCTGAGGGACCGAGGGTGTATCAGAGAGAACCATCGGTTAACTAAGTTTGTATAGGCGCTGGCAAAAATGTCACATATCAACACTAATGACTAATCTGCAGATATGATTTTTTTTTTACGGTTTCTGTTGTAGGAGAACTCCTGCTGCTGGCGAAGAATGCCATCGGCATTAATGTGACGTCTATGATAATGCTTAGAAATTAAGGAGTTCAAAGTACGATTTGTTTCTATTGATACTTTGGATAACGGATGTAGTAATTTTTACTAACTGTTGTGCACATGTACATGTGTAAAACTGACAATGTACTGAACAATGCAGAAAATGAATGACAAGTATATTGAATGTATTCTATTTCGGAAATCCGAACTCGCTCTCTTCCCGTCGTATCAGTTCAGTACCAGTTTGAAGAAAGACGAAACATGTAATGGATACTGACTAGTAGCAAGTGTACCCACAACCATTTGACATGAAATTGATGAACGACATTTTATAAACGATAAATACAAGCCCCGTATAGTTTTCAAGGGTATCGCATACCATTCTTCCTGCACAATAGTGGCAAATTCAGCTAAGACGACGGAGGTGCATAGCGAACATGCACCTTCCTCTCCAAAAGTAGGCCACAAAGGTTCAGTAATGATGTGACCTGGAGACTTCGGTAGTCAGGGGATGCCGCAACACATCTTCGTCTTTACAAAACCAGTCCTGGACGGTGCAGGCTGTGTAAACATACGCCCTGCCGTGTTGGGTCACAGCATCACCATTGGGGAACAAACATCGTACCGCATGATGGAACTGATCATCCAAAATCAACACATAATTCCTGGCAGTCAATCGACATGGCACAGTATACACGATTTGGCTGTGTAAACGATCACCAAACACCAGCCAGAAGTTGGAACAAGATTCAGCCGACCAAATGACTTCCTTCCATTGTTCCATAGCCAAGTTTTATGGCTTCGGAACCATGTTTCCCTGTCAAGCGCATATGCCTCACTGATGATTGGTTTTGTAATTATAGCTCGCCATGCTAGTCCCTGTTTACGGAGTTCTCTTTGTGATGTTTTGATGCTGACAGCTTTCGTGAGTGTGCCATTCAGTTCTGCAGTGACTTTTACAACTGTCGTCATCTTATTTTTCCTCATACCCCTTTTCAGAGACCAACGGATTCATAACTTCTGACCACGTCTGATGCAACGTCTTGAGATCATTTCACAGATGCTGTTCATGGTCAAATACAGCGGAACAATATGCAGGTTTGGCTATCAACTGCATGTATGTTCACAGTGTTCCCATTGTTTTGTATAACCTCCGTATATAATGCTGCATTTTTATTTTTATTTTTGGCAGACCGATATCGGGCTACATGACCATCGTCACCTAAAAAAGTAACATCTCCAACGAAAAATTACAAAAAATTCTACAAGCGCGCAAAAATATATATTACACGACCGCTGACGAGTGGCATGTAGCCTGATAAATCTTCGGCAAAAATAAAAATAAACGATAATATCCTTCATACTTTATGCAATTTTGACTTTAGTTGCAAAAAATAGCTCAGATGGCTCTAAGCACTTTGGGACTTAACATCTAAAGTCATCAGTTCCCTAGGCTTAGAACTACTTAAACCTAACTAACCTAAGGACATCACACACATCAATGCCCGAGGCAGGATTCGAACCTGCGACCGTGGCAGCGTGCGCGGTTCCGGACTGAAAAGCCTAGAACCGCTCGGCCCCAGCGGCCGGCCCTTTAATTGCATACAGTCTCGATCGTGTTGCAGTTTTAATATGCAGCAGTATAATTGTAGGAAAAGCAGATGCTGTGCTGTCGTACAAACGATTCTTGACTGTTACTTGTTACTCTGGGACCTTCAACAAGTAGTATTAATATAGGACAGGAGAAAATCAAAGAAGAGCGGCGCATTTCGTCACGCGATCGTTTAGTCAGTGCGAGACCATCGCAGACGTGCTCAACAGACTACAGTGGCAGACGCCATAATAAAGCTGGCACAGAAAGATTTACGTATTCGTTTTTCCCACTCACTATTCGAGAGTGGAAAGGGCGAGGTATAGTCTAAATGTGGTTCTATGAACCGTCCATCAAATATGTAAGTGTGAACTGTAGTGTGATCATGTACATTTACATGAGAATGTAGAGGCGTTGTTCATCGCAGTAAGAATTATTGTTAAAATACCTAGAGTGCACATTCGTAGCAGAGTCAGGCGGCATATTACCTGCTCCCTGATCTCGCGAAATCACCAAGACGGTAAAATCAGAGAAAGTAGTTGTCATACTGCGACTTACAGACAGTTGGTCTGGACGGGCTCCATTTGTCAACGGCACAGGAAAGGGGAGAGTGGTGGTGGTGATAGTGGAAGCATTTACCATCTCACACACTGTGGCGGGTTGCAGACGTAAAGGTAATATAGACATAAAAAATTGAAGCAATCAACTATATGAATGTTGGTATAAACGCCAGTGTTTTCCTGGTTTGATGCTCTCTTCATTCACCGACCTGAAAAGTCGGTCACGTGGACTCTTATAGGAAACCTGTAATTTAATATATTCCTCGAACCACTGCCATGTTATTTTCTCACGTATTCGTTCCTAAAGATGAAAATTGCAAGAGATTATCTATAATACCATATGACTAAAACGGGGCACAGTGCACACAACTAGTTGCAGGATGCCTATGCAACGGCCTCCAGGGGCTTCAAAACTCTGACTTAGTATTTAATGTGGTTACTGATCTCATTTAAAAATCATAACACTGTTATAACCTACTCATCAAGAGGTTTAATCTTACGTTAAAAGTTTTACAGAACAGAGAAATATTAAAGTCAGAAACTGTGTTCTGAGGCAGCGAAACTCGTGGCGCACAAAGCATCCAGACTACAATAAGGTGACAACAGTCATTGCGTAGCGATATGCACGTATACTGATTGCTGGATTATTCAGTACACAAGGTATAAAAGCGCAGTGCATTGGCGGAGCTGTGTTTTGTATTCAGTTCATTCATGTGAAAAGGTTTCTGACGTGATTATGGTCACACTATGGGAATTTAATAGACTTTGATCCCAGAATGGTATTTTGAGCTAGACGCATGGGACATTTTATTTCGGAAATGGTAAGGAAATTCAATACATCGAGATTCACAGTGTCAAGACTGTGCCGAGAATACCAAATTTCTGGCATTACCTCTCACCACGGACAATGCAGTGGCCTAAGGCCTAGACATAACCACCGAAAGTAGCGGCATTTGCGTGGAGTTTCCAGTGCTAACGAACAAGCAGCACAGCATCAAATCACCACAAAATCAATGTAGGACGTACGACAAACGAATCCGTTAAGACAGTGCCGCGAAATTTGGCGCTAATGGGCTATGGCAGCTGAGGAAAGATGCGAGTTTATTTGCTAACAGCGCAACATCGCCTGCAGCGACTCCCCTGGGCTAGTGACCATATCGGTTTGACCCTAGAGTCCCGATTTCAGTTGCTAAGAGCTGATGCTAGGGTTCGAGTGTGGCGCAGACTAAAAGAAGCCGTGGACCCAGGATGTTAACAAGGCACTGCGCAAGCTGCTGGTGGCTCCATAATGGTGTGGCAGTGTTTACATGGAATGGACTGGATCCTCTAGTCCAACTGCACCGACCGTTGACTAGAAATGGCTGTGTTCGGCTACTTGGAGACCATTTGCAGCCAACACGAATCCCGCCGAACATTTATGGGACTCAGTCGAGAGGTTGTATTGTATTGTATGTTAACCGAGGACCTAGAAACGACGGAGAGGCTCCGTCCCCGCCGCAGCCGCAGTGGTCCACAACCCCACGACGACTAACGCAGTCCACTTCACCCCTTTGCCGCCCCACACCGAACCCAGGATTATTGTGCAGTTCGACCCCCGGTGGACCCCCCAAGGGAACGTCTCACACCAGACGAGCGTAGCCCCTCTGTTTGCGTGGTAGAGTAATGGTGGTGTACGTGTACATGGTGAACTTGTTTGCGCAGATATCGCCGACATAGTGTAACTGAGGCGGAATAAGGGGAACCAGCCCGCATTCGCCGAGGCAGATGGAAAACCACCTAAAAACCATCCACAACTGGCCGGTTCACCGGACCACGACACTAATCCGCAGGGCAGAAATCGTGCCGGGGACCGGCGCTCCTTCCCGCCCGGAAAGCCGTGCGTTAGACCGCACGGCCAACCACGCGGGCGAATCGAGAGGTTCGTTCGGGCATAAAATCCTGCACCGGCAATACTTTCGCAGCTATGGCCGGCTATAGAGGCAGCATGACTCAATATTTCTGTAGGAAACATCCAACAACCTACTGAGTCCATGCTACGTCGAGTTGCCGCACTACACTGAGCACAAGGAGGTCCGACACGATATTAGTAGGTATTCCATGACGTTTGCCACCTCAGTGCACTTTGAACACAGCGGCACGAGAACAGTTTACAAAGTTACCAGTTTCGGAAATGCTTCCTCCCTTGGTCCGAAAGGCAATTACACTAGTGGCCATTAAAATTGCTGCACCACGAAGATGACGTGCTACAGACGCGAAATTTAACCGACAGGAAGAAGAGGCTGTGATATGCAAATGATTAACTTTTCAGAGCATTCACACAGGGTTGGCGCCGGGGGCGACACCTACAACGTGCCGACATGAGGAAAGTTTCCAACCGATTTCTCATACACAAACAGCAGTGGACCGGCGTTGCCTGGTGAAACGTTGTTGTGATGCCTCGTGTAAGGAGGAGAAATACGTACCATCACGTTTCCGACTTTGATAAAGGTCGGATTGTAGCCTATAGCGATTGCGGTTTATCGTATCGCGACTTTGCTCCTCGCGTTGGTCGAGATCCAATGACTGTTAGCAGAATATGGAATCGGTGGGTTCAGGAGGATAGTACGGAACGCCGTGCTGGATCCCAACGGCCTCGTATCATTAGCAGTCGAAATGAAAGGCATCTTATCCGCATGGCTGTAACGCATCGTGCAGCCACGTCTGGATCCTGGAGTCAACAGATGGGAACGTTTGCAAGACAACAAACATCTGCACGAACAGTTCGACGACGTTCGCAGCAGCATGGACTATCAGCTCGGAGACCATGGCTGCGGTTACCCTTGACGCTGCATCACAGACAGGAGCGCCTGCGATGGTGTACTCGACGACGAACCTGGGTGCACGAATGGCAAAACGTCATTTTTTCGGATGAATCCAGGTTCTTTTTACAGCATCATGGTGGTCGCATACGTGTTTGGTGAAATCGCAGTGAACGCACAATAGAAGCGGTTATTCGTCATCGCCATAGTGGCCTATCACCCGGCGTGACGGTTATACGTCTCGGTCACCTCTTGTTCGCATTGACGGCACTCTGAACAGTGGACGTTACATTTCGGATGTGTTACGACCCGTGGCTCTACCCTTCATTCGATCCCTGCGAAACCCTACATTTCAGCAGCATAATGAACGACCGCATGTTGCAGGTCCTGTACGAGCCTTTCTGGATACAGAAAATGTTCGACTGCTGCCCTGGCGAGCACATTTCCAGATCTCTCACAAATTGAAAACGTCTGGTCAATGGTGGCCGAGCAACTGTCTCGTCACAATACGCCAGTCACTACTCTTGATGAACTGTGGTATCGTGTTGAAGCTGCATGGGCAGCTGTACCTGTACACGCCATCCAAGCTCCGTTTGCCTCAATGCCCAGGCGTATCAAGGGCGATTATTACGGCCAGAGGTGGTTGTTCTGGGTACTGATTTCTCAGGATCTATGCACCCAAATTGCGTGAGAATGTAATCACATGCCAGTCCTAGTATAATATATTTGTCCAATGAATACCCGTTTGTCATTTGCATTTCTTCTTGGTGTAGCAATTGTAATGGGCAGTAGTGTACATTAAGACATCGACTGCTCTGTTTCCGCGTTACCACGGTACACACATACCCTCCACTGCTAGTGCTGCAGCAAGTCGTCAGTAAGTGGTTACTGCAGGTCACATTAAAGTGACTGTACCGTGAAGTAGCAAGGATTTGACTTTCCTGGAGCAGACAAAATCGCGTCGGACGGTGTGCGTGGCATACTTGATATGATAGTTGAGGAATCCGAAGTGGTCCTCCGGTGTGCGTGTATAGAATGTAGCCTGTGGTGGCGCTCGGCCGACCGACCGACCGGTCGCTAATTGCGTCCATTAAGAAGTGTGCCAGGCGGAGATTTAGTGCGGGCAGGAGAGGCGCGGACGCACGGCGCGCCGATCGCGTTATCTGGCGGGCCTTTGTCCGTGACGGCGTGTTAATTAAAGTGGGCGGCTGACGAGCGCCGGCCGCGGGTACCGTCATTACCTGCGGCCGAGGCTGCAGATGACCCGCCGATACCCGCTACACGTGCCAGCGCGCCGACCTCCGCCGGCAGTCGTGCTAACGCGGTACAACGCCGCAGCAGCACGCCGCCTGCCTGTCCTCTTCCTCCAGTAGGGAAACCTCTCCTTCGCGATCCGGTCCGAAAACAGCGCATCACAGGCCTTTCCAAGCAAACCTGGACTCTGACGGCAAACTGCTTGCCTGCGTACTGTTTCTGAACGCTTACATATAGGGAGGTCAGTGGTGAAGCTACATTTTTAACATCTCTTTATCGGGTCGCGTTCTTGTCTGTCTGCCTGTTTGGCACAAATTTTGCAACGGATTTTAAACTAACTTCTTGATGCTCTAGAGACTAGAAATTTTTAACTTAGCTGAGAAGTGGGTGACAATGCAATATTAACTCGATTTTTCGGCGGTCTATTCGGTAGCAGTGGGAGTGGGGGTGAAAAAGTTTGGTAACTCCCGACATCTCGGCTGCCCCACAGGACATGGGTTATGTGCGGGTAGTATTGGAATGTGTTCCAGCCGTATGCAAGCAAACGGGCACAGCTGAGCAGGGGGGGGGGGGGGGGAGGAAATGGACAGAGAGAAAAAAATGGCTCTGAGCGACTTAACTTTTGAGGTCGTCAGTCGCCTAGAACTTAGAACTTATTAAACCCAACTAACCTAAGAACATCACACACATCCATGCCCGAGGCAGCATTCGAACCTACGCCCGTAGAGATCGCTCGGTTCCAGACTGTAGCGCCTAGAACCGCACGGCCACTCCATCTGGCGGACAGGGAGAGGGAGAGGAGGAGATGGACAGAGAAAGTGCAGAGCCACCGGTCAATGAATGGCTGGAACGAGTTTTTTCGAATGATGATTCACGCTCTACGCGGTAGCAATGCGACCAAAGGGTTTGGGTTTGCTGAATGCCTGGAGAACATTACCTGCAGTCATGTGTAGTACCAACAGTGAGGTGCGAAGGAGGTGCTACGGTATGGGGTTGTATTTCGTGGCAAGGATGTGGTCCCCCATATTGCGCTTAACCAAGTTCTAAATGCGGAAGAGTATGAACACATTTTACAGCGATAATGTTGGAAGCTGAAAAACTGAATTAAAATCTGTGCCGCCGCCGGGACTCGAACCCGCGTCTTCTTTTAATCTCAATTTCTTCTATATTATTCGTTGAATTTGTTCGGGGCGGACGTTCGATGACATCCGTTTAGGTTCTTCATTGATCCGTTCACTCAGTTTTTCTATTACAGAGGGTAGCTAACCCTCTGACCGAACACTCTGAGCTACCGTGCCAGCATGCTTCTTAAGCAGAAATGCTGACCATTACACCAACGCAACACTATTGTCAACGTTGCTGCACGAACTATCCAAGTCGAATGCCCTCCCCAACACGAACTTCAGTTCATATCTCCAGCTTATTTTCCCCTCGCATTGTCACTATTACCAGGGCTCCCCGGCGTTGCAATAGCAGCCCAGCATTGGACGTAATGGGGAAGTCCTGTACTACATGTGATCATGTTGGGGAGGTCATTCGACTTGGGTAGTTTTTTTTTAATTCTTTATTAACACAATACAATACAATATGATGATACAACAGAACCCACCACCTTAACTAATTACTGGATCTATTATGATACAATATGAAGCAGCAGCATTGTTACAATAAGTTTCTAATACTGGCATATCTATGAGCAAAGTTAATCTATTCTAATTCTAATCTAATCTACTCTGCAGCGATTACAGTTGTGCCAGTTCATATATAAACCTACTGTTGTGGCCTGTTCACCGAGATAATCCCAGTGAGCGGTCCCCTGGCACTGGGCTGGCCAAGCAGGTTTTGTCGCTGCAGTCCCTACTTTGTTAGTGTTGTCAATGTTCTAATTCTACTTAAAACTACTGCTAATTTCTAGTACTTAAAGTAAGAGTGAAAATTGTCTGTGTCTGTGAGGTGATGCACCCGCTGGCCTGATCCAGTAGCGCCGCGGATTCCAGTCGTAGGAGCGACTAGCCAGTTCCGCACTCGGCGGTATGGGCGGGTACATCTCGGTCTATCTCGGTCTATTCAAGATCTTCTCTGATACCTTGTTTGCCAGAATGTTAAGGACATTGAAGGTATCGGCACGTCGTATTAGGGCGTGAGTGTCATTGTTCGGTAATTGTATTCTTAGATCAAGCGCCACAGCATCATATAACGAGCAGTCATAGATGATGTGCTCAGGGGTACCGTCTTGAGCGCCACAGTCACACGCTGGTGTAGCTCTTTTTCCAGATCCACATAGATATGTCGGATATGGCCCATGTTGAGTGTGAAAGTGCAGTAAACCTCTTCTGGGCTCTAAATAAGTCATCCGAAGTCTTTCCTTAATGTTGGGCAACAAATAGAAGACCCTTCTGCCAGTATCTTCATTTTCCCAGGACTGTTGCCACAACTCCTTCCCCCAGCAAACTTGTACTCTACCTGTACCCCCAAGATATCTCTAGTCCTCTTTCCTTTGGAACCCAGAACCATGCGGCCTGCTCTCGAATTTTTATGTCTAGCGGTTGGTTGGTTGGTTGATTGTTTGGGGAAGGAGACCAGACAGCGTGGTCATCGGTCTCATCGGATTAGGGAAGGATGGGGAAGGAAGTCGGCCGTGCCCTTTCAGAGGAACCATCCCGGCATTTGCCTGGAGTGTTTTAGGGAAATCACGGAAAACCTAAATCAGGATGGCCGGACGCGGGATTGAACCGGCGTCCTCCCGAATGCGAGTCCAGTGTCTAACCACTGTGCCACCTCGCTCGGTTATATGTCTAGCGGACATAGCCCCATTAGCACCAATAGAGCAACCCCAGGAGTTGTTCTGTATGCCCCAACAGATCGTAGTATCATGTTTCGCTGCACCCTTCTCACAGCCACGACTGGCATTACCCTCGTGAGCCTGTGTGCCCAAACCCCACACGTATATCCTACTACTGATGACAAGATGCTGTTATAATAAAGCTTGATTAATGCGGGTGGAGACGTGGGTAGTTTCCGCAGCTATGTTGACTATAGTGTTGCGGTGCTGTAATGGTCACCATTTATGACAAGTAGGAAGACCCGGGTTCGAGTCCCGGCCGCGGCACAAATTTTAATTCAGTTCTTCAGCTTACAATATTATCATAGATAAAGACGAAAATTTAATTATAAGATCCATACGATCTCATTTTACAGTACTGTGTACTTTCTACCTAGAGGAACAGTTCGGTGAGGATGATTATATTAGCATGACAGTTCACACTGTCATAAAGCAGCAACGGTTTGTGAACAATAAAGTTCCTGAAATGGACTGGCCTGCTGAGAGTCCCCACAGGAACCCAGCGGAACAACTTTGGAAGGAATTAAAAGGTCAAATTCGTTACAAACCCCAGCGTCCAAAATCACCATCTTGTCTGGTTTTGGCTCTTGAGGAAGAATTGGCTACGATTCCTCCACAGACGTTCACACACTTTAGTGTAGGGGTTCCCAGAAGAGTTCAACCCGTCAAAAACGCGAAAGCTGGACACACCCCACTTAAACGTCCATTAATATGTGACCGGATACTTCCGTTGAGATGTTGCATTGGTAACAAACTATACGTAGGATCTACAGGCCTTAAAGTGACAGAAGTCCCGTACAACTTAGCTTCAATTTAAGTTCGCGTGTTCGTGTGTGAATGGGCTCAGTGAGCAGCTTCAAGTTGCATCACAGCAGCCGAGATAAGTGCGGGAAGTGGATTCGCCGGGTGAGTCACGCACTTAAAACTAATGGCTCGCTCTGCGAGAGGCGAGTGCCGCACGCCCAACTGCTGGCACGCTTGCAGATCGCCACAGGCCCCACCGCCAGACTTCGTACACGTCATTTTGCAGGTCTGTCAAGACCGGGAAAGCTATGTGGTGTGACAGAGCATGCGGCTTGTTCTCCCTGCACATCGTTCGCGAATGGAAAAGGAAAGAGAGGACGTGGTGACACCACCTAAGGCACCCTCGGCCACACACCATAAGGTGGCTCGCAGCGCATATGTGTAGAGGTTGGACTGAATTTCGACAACTGGGTGTACATCGCAGTCATGGCATTCCTATTTTGTTTTCCCGTAGGTCACTTGATTGAAAACACATTAACTAAAACGAGATAACGGTACTAAATAACCAATTTTTTTTCCACTGAAGCTAATATTAGAAACGGGACTATGGCAGTCGCATATAATATTGTCTAAAAGTACAGGGCTATTCAAAAAGAAGGAACAAATTACAATCGTTTATCGCTTCCAAACTACAAAAGATAGAAACACAATTGCAAGGTTCCTGGAAACAGAAAAGCTCAAATTTTTATGGATTCGATATGTGCACCATGTATCACAGGACAAATATCAAAAAGGTGGCTCATTTCCTGCTATACACGAAGCAGATGGTCTCTCGTTATCAAATTCACTCCTTCAACAATGCGATGTCGCAAACTTTCAAGAGTGCCAGACAAGGTGGGGGGAGGGGGATAAAATCGCCGTCTTTTACGTAACTCCAAGATAAAAGAAGTCAAGAGGTGTGAGCTCTGGGGCATTGCATTGGAAGAGGAAGACCAGAAGATGAACTCCATCGCCAGTGGCCTCCCAGGGCTCCAGACCTCACACCTTGTAACTTTTTTCTGTGGGGTTACGTAAAACACCGCGACATTATCCCCCCTATACCAAACACTCTTGAAAGTCTGCGACATCGCACTGTTCAAGTTGTGACTTCGATAACGAGAGACCAGCTGCTTTCTGTGTGGCAGGGAATGAGCCATTGTTTTGATATTTGTCATGTAACACATGGTGGTCACATTGAACGCATAAAAATTCGAACTTTTTTTCAGGAACGATGGAATTGTGTTTCTACCTTTTGTAGTTTGAAAGCAATAAATGATTGAAATCCGTTCCTTCTTTCTGAACAGCCCTGTATATCTTTAGATCACTAATCGTGAATACAGTGGTTAGCTGCAGGACGAATGAATTAGAATTAAAATAACGTACTTAGCATTCATGAAACTTCCTATACATATTTAATGTTCAAGTAACTGACGTCATATTAAAATTAAGGGGAACCATAGTACTAAACAGTGTCTGAAATGCGCGTTTAGGGAGATCTAGTTTGACTATTTTCATTTGCAAAGCGGTGCAGTCCTCAAACGAAAATGGATGATATTAGCGTGTATGGAGGAGAATGAAGTTGACACGTAATAATTTTATACTTTATTGCAATTGTCAGAAGTGCTGAGAAGAAAACTGTAATGGTAGCGTTTGTAGTTCAATTTTCACACAATAATCGTATCAGAAACAGCAAATCGGTAACTGCGTAATCGACATGTAACTGCAGTTCACGATATTAAAGCTGTGTACAGTACATTAAAAAGTCATAGATTTAATGCATGAGTCACATTCTGTTTTCAATTCCACTGTGCTTTTAAATGTTCACCCATACACCATCAGGTAATTTCCATGTGTTTTACGTTGTAGTAGGCACTTGTGACATGCATATGCGTCGTATATGTGGCAGAAAACGATGTGACAATGTGCATTGTCTTTCACTAGTGAAAAACATTAACGTTATTTCCAGCGCTGTAAGGTGATATATACATTTGTACACGTATGTAGAAACTGTACTTACTGCTGTCACAGCGCACCATATGTCCTTGCCTCCATAAATTTCATAATTACAATATTTTTGGAAGTCTCACAATACAAAGAAGTTAGCTGTGACAAAGATCCTGAACGTTGGCGAGAGGTACCAAAGATATGGTTCAAATGGTTCTGAGTACTATGGGACTTAACATCTGAGGTCATCAGTCCCCTAGACCTTAGAACTACTTAGAGCTACTTAAACCTAAGTAACCCAAGGACATCACGCACATACATGCCCGATCCTACGACCGTAGCAGTACCGCGGTTCCCAACTGAAGCGCCTAGAACCGCTCGGCCACAGCTGCCGACGATACCAAAGACACTATGCCATATTACTTTTATGAATTTATTAATTCTACATAATATAATTATCTCAATCTCCGAACAAAATGAAACTGATTGTCGTTGTTTTCAAGTTTCTTCACTAGTGCAAGACGACACCTAACCGTCTCGTCACATCGTTATCTACCACAGAGGAGACACATCTGCATTTCATAAACGCCTTACATGGTCTAAAATATCTAAAAATCCGTCGGATGATAATGGCATTGCCATTTAAAAGCGTGGTGGAATGACTAAAGCAGTAAATGAATGATCTGTGTATTATCCTTATTTGCAGACATAAGGCCGGGTCCACACACATTAGGGAATAGTTGGTGCTAACTGTGTTCGTCCGGTGTGTGGATCGATAAAATAGCATTGGAATCGACGTTGGGCACAATTTTGGTACGAGTGCGTTGCTTGTCGGTATTTCGACCAAACATCAAAGGACTTTGGGCCAGTAGCGTTACGCCGACCAAGCTTTGGCGCCAACGTTGTTTGTTTTTTATCTTCGCCGTTTCAAAGCGGAGTTCGTTTGTTTCTTTCATCGTCGTCGGCGTATAAATTTCCAAGTTAAGTTTTTCACAATGCCTCAGGTACAGTGGAGCAATATTATTCATGCTCAAAACCACAAATGCACCACCGGCCGGTGTGGCCGTGCGGTTAAAGGCGCTTCAGTCTGGAACCGCGTGACCGCTACGGTCGCAGGTTCGAATCCTGCCTCGGGCATGGATGAGTGTGATGCCCTTAGGTTAGTTAGGTTTAATTAGTTCTAAGTTCTAGGCGACTGATGACCTCAGAAGTTTAGTCGCATAGTGCTCAGAGCCATTTGAACCACAAATGCACCGGCCGCGATCTGTGCGTCAGACATGTTTACGTTGGCTCTATACGAATTCAACTGAATGTTGGCTCCAGTGTGTGGGCGCTGTCCCACAAATATTGGCCAACGTTGGTGCCAGCGTTGGCACCAGTGTGTGGACGGAGGGTAACATTTAAGACGCGCAAATGAAAAACAAAAACAACCTAACCGTTTTTATCGCGAATATCGATGAGAAATAAGCGATAGTTGATACTGAGCCACACACTGCAAGACCACCATATTTTCGTTTTCTGCAATTTAATACATGAAAACTAATGTCTGTCGGCTAAGTGCCACGGTGTAATATTACACAGTGGTACCACTGGAGTCCCAGAAGGAAATACAATGCGTATTGATTTTGTTAAGCGTGTTTAACACGAGGATTTGCTCAACCTGTGAACGAGCTTCTGGTCTGACTGCAGCCTTTTGTTCGCAGAGGCACTGGGAGGGGCAGGATGGAGAGTTCGCCGTCCTGGCAGCTCTTTATTCTGGTAAGGACCGGAGCGAGGAAAAACCCCGCTCGAACTCAGAACCTCCAGAGGCGGACTCTGGAGGTCTACCAGCCAGGTCAGCCGGCCGCGGTGGTCTAGCGGTTCTAGGCGCGCAGTCCGGAACCGCGCGACTGCTACGGTCGCAGGTTCGAATCCTGCCTCGGGCATGGATGTGTGTGATGTCCTTAGGTTAGTTAGGTTTAAGTAGTTCTAAGTTCTAGGGGACTGATGACTACAGATGTTAAGTCCCATAGTGCTCAGAGCCATTTGAACCATTTTGAAGCCAGGTCACGCCGGCCACGCACCATATTAAATGATGCAAAGCTGTCTGCACGCAAACCACATAAGCTTTCAGAATGAGATTTTCACTCTGCAGCGGAGTGTGCGCTGATATGAAACTTCCTGGCAGATTAAAACTGTGTGCCCGACCGAGACTCGAACTCGGGTCCTTTCTTTCAGGAGTGCTAGTTTTGCAAGGTTCGCAGGAGAGCTTCTGTAAAGTTTGGAAGGTAGGAGACGAGGTACTGGCAGAAGTAAAGCTGTGAGTACCGGGCGTGAGTCGTGCTCCGGTAGCTCAGATGGTAGAGCACTTGCCCGCGAAAGGCAAAGGTCCCGAGTTCGAGTCTCGGTCGGGCACACAGTTTTAATCTGCCAGGAAGTTTCACATAAGCTTTGTTGCCCAACTCAACAGACGAAGAAAGACATCTTTCTGAGACCAAATTAGCAACAACCACATCGGCTTCTGACCACCCACCCCCTCCCCCCTCCCTCCACTTTCACATCCGCAACAGCCATTCCATCAGCAGAATAGAGCAACGAATTGTAGTTAAAATATTTCTGTGTCGATTTAGATAAATGAAGCTATTTCATCATTGAATAACATGTTTGTTTCTGTGTATACACACTTGAAGATGAGGAGAACACGCTCGAAAAGCGTAGCCTTAAGTCAAACATAAAATAAGTATGAATGTGACTGGTAGCAGCTCAAGACAAATAATTAGCCCATTATCTAATCCACTGCAGCCATGGAAAAGCAGCTCATTATGGGCAACGAAATATTCGTACAGGGTGATTCAGCTAAAACATGCACCGCAGATATCGCGGAAATGGAAAGTGCTACTGATGGGCGGTTTTCAGAGAACCGATTGGTAGTCAGAGGGTGGTATCGTTAAGCAACCAGCAGATTGTAATAATACTTAGAAAGTTTATTTTCTGTGCAAAGATACACTTTTTAAGGAAACAATGCCTACTTACGTTAACAAACTAAAAGTAGGGTTAATTCGAATGTCAGTGATGTCTGTTGCAGGATTCTAGTGCGAGTAGTTTACGAGATATCGTGTTTCGAGAAGTTCTCGCACCGGCGCTCGTACAATACTTGCGGCAACGTACACTAAAGAGCAACATATGTGCATAAACTACTTATGTGGATACCGTGCAGCAACGACACAGCTTACCATCTCAAGTTGTGTTCGAGAGGACCATCGGCAACGGCAATACACGCTTCCGGGCTGGTACGGAACGACAGCTTCTCACGTGCTGGCTTTCCAGTGGAG
The DNA here is from genome assembly GCF_023864275.1 of Schistocerca cancellata. Classification (NCBI taxonomy): domain Eukaryota; kingdom Metazoa; phylum Arthropoda; class Insecta; order Orthoptera; family Acrididae; genus Schistocerca; species Schistocerca cancellata. The sequence goes on along the minus strand of NC_064630.1, from coordinate 360,459,224 downwards.
ATGTCGGAGCATGCTGCAATAATATGTTGCTGCATACCATCCGGTGTAGTTGGTACGCTTTTGTAGACTGCCTCTTCCAGTTTTCCGTCACAAAAAAAATCCTACTGCCGTCAAATCTAGGGAACGGGCCGGCCAAGATACTGGCCCTCTGCGTCCAATCCAACGATTTGGAAACAGTTCGTGAGGACATGCTGTGCACTATGGGCCGAACAGCCATCGTGTTGGTACCACAGATTACGCCTAGTCTGCAGAGGATCGTCTTCTAGCATCCTTAGAAGACAGTCTGTTAAGAGGCTGCGATACTTGTGCGCGTTCAGTGTTCCGTCTATGAAAAAGGGGCCTATGAGCTGATTGTTCACAATCCAGCGCCACAAGTTACACTCCATGGACGCTGGCGTTCCACCTGACGAAGCCAACGGGGATTGTCAACGGCGGCTTACCTGGTCGTGATTGGTAAACAGGATACATGCTACATCCGGAATATCCTGTCTTAATGCCCATGTATAGAAGTTTACCCGAGTCTCATAATCGTAATGATGCAGCTCTTGATGGAGACAGATGTAATAGGGATGGAACCTACGTCGAAGGAGAATGCATAGGATACTTGCCTGACTCATGCCACTTCCCCGTGCGACTGCACGGAAACTAACGCGCGGATTACCTGCAGCAGCAGCAGCAGCAGCAAGAACGTTAATTTTCCTCTCTTATTTCGTCACTTGTTTCCTTCTGTTACGTTGTCTACGTGTTACACTGTCACTTTCACGTAAGTGGTTGAAGAGGATGATGAATTATTGCCGAGATGGTTGACGTCTATTCGGATATCTTGCAGCATACACAGTACAAGAACGAACTGCATTCCTCCTACACTCTCCATAAACCATGAGCCTGTTACCTTTATCTGCATTGGTAAATCCCATCCTCCACTCATGATCTACTGCTTGGACAGTCGCACACTAACTGACCAGCAATCAAGGAACACACTAGCACACTGTAAGCAAACATAATAACATAGTATGTAGCAACTTCGCAATATGAAGGGCACAAACAAGTGCCGGAGAGGAAACCTTTCAAAGTACGGTATCTCGTAAACGACTCGCACTAGAATCCTGCAGCAGACAGCACTGAAATTCTAATTTACCCTGCTTTTAGTTCATTAATGTCAACAGGCAATGTTCCATTTAAAAAACTGCTTGTTTGCGAAAATGCACTTTATAAGTAGTATTACACTCTGTTTATTGGCTAACAATACAAGCCCCTGACTACCAATCCATTCTGTAAAAACTGCAAATCAATAACACTTTCTCGTTCCGCAATAGCTGCGGAGCAAGTTTTAGGTGAATAGCCCTGTATATGCAACTGAAGAACAAACGAAATGACCGAGCGATGTGGCGCAGTGGTTAGCGCACTGGACTTGCATTCCGGAGGACGACGGTTCAAACGCACGTCCGGCCATCCTAATTTAGATTTTCCGTAATTTCCCTAAATCGTTTCAGGCAAATGCCGGGATGGTTGCTTTGAAAGGGCACGACCGACCTCCTTCCCTAATCCGATGGCACTGATGGGTATTCTCTCCCCCCAGTCAACCAAGCAACCAATAAACGAAATGAAATAGTGACTAAATACTGGAAGAGAAGTAAATGCCTATTGGCCGTCTACTTTAGAAGAGTCGAAAAAACCGAGCATTGAATATTTCAAAACGTTTATGTGTACTGAGATGATAAGTGTTTACAAACGTTTTCATATGTTCTATCGCTGTGTACACTGTAAAACTTAAACACATCAAGGAGATACCGTTGTGGCAGGCCAAGGGTGGACACTCCTCCCCCCCCCCCCCCCCCTGTGTTTACGCTGCGGTGGAGAGAGAAGCGGTGTCGTATAAGTAAGATCCAACTACTCATGTTTTGTATTATGTATTGTAAATGGTTGCGAAAACACACTTGACCTCTTAGCCACAAACAATCCAGAGTTAATAGAGAGTATCATGACTGATACAGGGATTAGTGATCACAAGGTCGTTGTAGCTAGGCTCAATACCGTTTCTTCCAAATCCACCAGAAACAAAAGCAAAATAATTTTATTTCAAAAAGCGGATAAAGTGTCACTAGAAGCCTTCCTAAGCGACAATCTCCACTCCTTCCGAACTGACTATGCAAATGTAGACGAGATGTGGCTCAAATTCAAAGATATAGTAGCAACAGCAATTGAGAGATTCATACCTCATAAATTGGTGAGAGATGGAACTGATCGCCCATGGTACACAAAACAGGTCCGAACGCTGTTGCAGAGGCAACGGAAAAAGCATGCGAAGTTCATAAGAACGCGTAATCCCGAAGATTGGCTAAAATTTACAGACGCGCGAAATTTGGCACAGACTTCAATGCGAGATGCCTTTAACAGGTTCCACAACGAAACATTATCTCGAAATTTGGTAGAAAATCCGAAGAAATTCTGGTCGTATGTAAAGTACACAAGCGGCAAGACGCAGTCAATACCTTCGCTGCGCAATGCTGGTGGTACTGTTACCGTCGACTGTGCTGCTAAAGCGGAGTTATTGAACGCAGTTTTCCGAAATTCCTTCACCAGGAAAGACGAATGGAATATTCCTGAATTTGAAACACGAACAGCTGCTAGCATGAGTTTAATAGAAGTAGATACCTTAGGGGTTGCGAAGCAACTCAAATCGCTTGATACGGGCAAGTCTCCAGGTCCAGATTGTATACCGATTAGGTTCCTTTCAGATTGCGTTGATACAATAGCTTCCTACTTAGCAATCATATACAATCGCTCGCTCACCGATAGATCTGCACCTACAGATTGGAAAATTGCGCAGGTCGCACCAGTGTTATGAAGGGTAGTAGGAGTAATCAATCGAACTACAGACCTATATCATTGACGTCGGTTTGCAATAGGGCTTTGGAGCATATACTGTATTCAAACATTATGAATCACCTCGAAGGGAACGATCTATTGATACGTAATCAGCATGGTTTCAGAAAACATCGTTCTTGTGCAACGCAGCTAGCTCTTTATTCGCACGAAGTAGTGACAGCTATCGACAGGGGATCTCAAGTTGATTCCGTATTTCTAGATTTCCGGAAAGCTTTTGACACCGTTCCTCACAAGCGACTTCTAATCAAGCTGCGGGCCTATGCGGTATCGTCTCAGTTGTGCGACTGGATTAGTGATTTCCTGTCAGGAAGGTCGCAAATTATGATATCAGGTGTTCCCCAGGGAGGCGTCCTTGGACCTCTGCTGTTACTGATCTGTATAAATGACCTGGGTGACAATCTGAGCAGTTCCCTAAGGTTGTTCGCAGATGATGCTGTAATTTACTGTCTAGTAAGGTCATCCGAAGACCAGTATCAATTGCAAAGCGATTTAGAAAAGATTGCTGTATGGTGTGGCAGGTGGCAGTTGACGCTAAATAACGAAAAGTGTGAGGTGATCCACAGAAGTTCCAAAAAAATCCGTTGGGATTCGCTTACTCGATAAATAATACAATTCTCAAGGCTGTCAATTCAACTAAGTACCTGGGTGTTAAAATTACGAACAACTTCAGTTGGAAATACCACATAGATAATATTGAAGGGAATGCGAGCCAAAGGTTGCGTTTGATTGGCAGGACACTTAGAAGATGCAACAAGTCCACTAAAGAGACAGCTTACACTACACTCGTTCGTCCTCTGTTAGAATATTGCTGCGCGGTGTGGGATCCTTACCAGGTGGGATTGACGGAGGACATCGAAAGGGTGCAAAAAAAGGGCAGCTCGTTTTGTATTATCACGTTATAGGGGAGAGAGTGTGTCAGATATGATACGCGAGTTGGGATGAAAGTCATTAAAGCAAAGACGTTTTTCGTCGCGGCGAGATCTATTTACGAAATTTCAGTCACCAACTTTCTCTTCCGAATGCGAAAATATTTTGTTGAGCCCAACCTACATAGGTAGGAATGATCATCAAAATAAAATAAGAGAAATAAGAGATCGAACAGAAAGGTTTAGGTGTTCATTTTTCCCGCGCGCTGTTCGGGAGTGAAATGGTAGAGAGATAGTATGATTGTGGTTCGATGAACCCTCTGCCAAGCACATAAATGTGAATTGCAGAGTAATCATGTAGATGTAGACCACCAACGACAGGAACGCTATGCACACGCAATAAACCAATTTTTTCGTATAACAGAAATTTGAATAGGTTTCTAATTTAACATTTTGGGATTAACGGTATGCAATATTACATGTTTAATCATTCAAAAACCAAAAGAAATCGAAACAGAAAAGTGGGAGAGTAGCACTGTGTCTTTTCATGAGCTGAAGTGTTACTTGACAGCGATAGCTAATTAGTCGCTGAGCCGGCTGAGGTGGCCGAGCGGTTCTAGGCGCTACAGTCTGGAGGCGCGCGGCCGCTACGGTCGCAGGTTCGAATCCTGCCTCGGGTATGGCTGCGTGTGATGTCCGTAGGTTAGTTAGGTTTAAGTTGTTCTAAGTTCTAGGGGACTGATGACCTCAGCAGTTAAGTCCCATAGTGCTCAGAGCCATTTGAACCACTTTTTAGTCGCGGAGACAGGGTAGTTTGTTACTTTCCTGAAGTCTTCAAACCACTGTCTGTCTGTCTCTATGGAGCTGACAATGGGATCTTAGATCGTGTCCCTCGCCGATTTTCTCCATGCCTATAGGATTCGGCGATCAGTGGCGGGATACCAGTTTCTTAAAGGAACAAGATTTGTTCTCGTAATAACTCGAAAATATCGTTATTAAAAATTAGAATATTTCTGTGAGCAATTAAATTCAAAACATTTAGAGCTTGTTAATGCACTCCTCGTTAGCTGAATGCGTAATGCTTAAGTCTTACACACGTGAAGTCGCTGGTACGAGTCTCATTTGTAATACCTTTTTCTTTACTTTTACTTGAGTTATACGTTGATTATGAAATGAAAATATTAATTAACAAATATTGAATCACAATTTTTTAATAAAATTACATTGTTTATTTTTATTTACCGATCGCATGAATAAATGTATTTGATGCAGACATGTGAAGTGCCTTATCCTCAAATAAAATGTTCAGTAGGAAAGGGAAAGAAAGAGTGTTTGAATTACCAAATTTAGCTACCTCGTATACATGAAACGTAGAGTGAAAGTGGAAAGAAAATTTGTAACATATCCACGATCAATATGATAATAGTATTAATTACAAAAGATGTGAACGAAAGCTGTCATAGGTTCCTTTCGAATAATGGGAAAGTATGATGTTCACGCTGCATGTTGTCGTTGGTACATTAAGTGGTGCTTGATGAAGTATATAAACATCAGATAAAATGTGAGCCACGCGTGAAATGACAGTGTGTGGATGCGAGGAGAGTTATTCTCTGTACCGTGTCGACTGCCTCATAATAGTGACAGTAATTGGTTATGATAAACTCCATTATGAAGCTGCGGGTGAACGACCGAAGGTAGTTAAGCGACATTCTCCTCGGCACACAGAATCTATGCCTGCGAGACAGGGCATGAAATATATTTCCACAGATGAAAAGCAGTAAATATGTCAAAAGGACCGTAATGTAAGCACAGCAACGACGCTGTATTCAAAATTACCTCAAAACATATTACTTGTACAACAAGTCTAAAAAAAGGAAAAAATTCCAAGGAATGAGGTTTTAAAGCCTTACTGGCTTAGAGATAAAAGATAACAACAGGAAGTTATTTATAATGTCAAATGTTTCGCTCGAAATCTGTGCTAAATTACTCAAATATACTAGAAAGAAAAACGAATCAAACAATCTTTTTCATGTTTATGTGCAGTTGCAGTTACAAACTGAGTTCTCTAATGTACATCAAAAAATACTGAAGGGAACTACTTAGTGCGCAGTGCATATAATATTGTGATGCAATTCTGCAGTATAATACAGTGATTCTATCAGGAAATATGTGAAAATGAATCTTGGAATGCATTATCGAACTCCACATTCGCCAAGATGCAGCTCTACATCACAATAACGACAGCGGACGTCTTTTTCTCGCCCCCTTTTCACCCCGACCCATATGATCGCAAGGAGTGATTGTCAAGGTTTGTTAGACATTTTTTATATTATTAAATGCTTAATAATTAATTAAAAGGGTTCGCCTTCTTGCAAGAACACAATCTTGTCTTAACAGACAAACATGTTTCACCACGGTTTTGGAATCTCCAGTGGGTTTTTCTGTTTTTACTTCCGAAAGATATACATATAACGGTAGATTTGGAATATATTGACATGATTTTTTGTGGCTTAGATTACGTATATCAGTTGGATTTTACCTTTTTTACATTTTGTTTGACCTGTGGCTGCCAAACGAAATCAGTCATAAGCCTACATTAATACAGCGTGCCCTCCACAACATAGGGGATCTTAGGCAACGACTTTATTGAGTTTTTCCATAGAATAATGCCTCAAAACTTGGTATTGAGGTAAAAAAGCTGGTGTATGCCCATCTGCCTCTTACCGCTGCTACATTTGATCCGTTCTGCACTGTACTTAATTATCATTTGGCTCCTAATTCTGTTGTTGTTATTACTGTTATGTTTAAAGCGACCTGTGGGCGTCAAGTAAATGTCGTGTGTTTTGTATTAGTGATCTATTTGGAATAATATGCAATTTCTATATTTGCTGTGGCTTTATTACAGCGTTTACTTACGTGTTCTAGTACTCATTCGCGAATTGTGGTAGTTAATCGACTTCTGTAGTGGCTTACATGCACATTTCACTGGACGTTCACGTTGTAGATACGTTATTCACAGTCATTTCTTTCGCTGTTTTGTTTACGACAGAAGTTTTTTTTAATTGTGTGTGTGTGTGTGTGTGTGTGTGTGTGTGTGTGTGTGTGTGTGTGTGTGTGTGTGTGTGCGTGCGTGCGCGCCTTGTTTCATAGTTCGCTTAATGTGTTCAATAACTTTGGTGACACATTTTTGAGGAATAAAAGAAAATTGTGTCTTCGCAAAAAAGTGAACTCTTTTGATCCATTATTATTTTCTACAAGTAGGGGAACAGATCTGAAATTACATTATGATTTTAAATAGTTAATTTTCGATTATTTTCGAACTTTTGTTTACACTTGCATGCAATGCAGAACTCTTTGTAATGTCCATAGTGGTACGGGGGAAGTAGAGACGAACAATTTTACACGGGACACACTTGTTCCATCAAGTCGGGAAACAGCCTCAAATTGGCTTACAAAAGCCACATACGACAGCGTGCATGCGCGCCTCGCAGGATTTTTGTGCCCTGTCGCCATCATACGCCATCGGCTTAGTTACTCACTTACAAACTGTAATATTGACATTTCTGTAAATTTAACCTCAGAAACTGTTGAATTTTAACAGCATAAAATTAACAATTAAGTGGTACCTTTTTTTCTTTCTCTCTCTCTTTCTGGTGTGCTAAGTAAGAGACGGGCTGAGTTTAAATGGAACTGGAAACTTAATCAGTTTTTGTATAACGCTTTTAAAAGTCTTTTCCTTTCGTTATCCTCACAGGAAAGGTCAATTAACTAATGTTAACGAAACCCGATGGCATAAAAGGGAGAGAGGACATTAAAAATCTCGTACGATGCACATGTCCTACAGCTCAGATTTGAGATTATTTTCCGATCTGATGCATAACAAGTGCCTCGCATCAAATTGTTCACCTGGACTCCCCAACACCACTGTAGTACGTTGTAGATCGTTACCGTTTGCGTCTTGTATACGCGAAGCGCGTAACAATTTAGCAAGTTAAAATAAAATAAATGTCTTGCACCAGAGCAAAATAAATAATTATTGATAACATTAATGGTACCAACACATAGCTCGTATGGCCACAATCAACACAGTGAATTGCATGGCAGAGGGTACTTCTGATTGGAACTGATTTCTGTTCCATTCACGTATGGAGCCAAGGTAGAATGATTGTATGGAGCCAAGGTAGAATAATTGTTGAAATGCGTCTATATATGCTGCAGTCAGTGATACACAGGGATCCTTGGGATATCCCTAAATTCCTCGCTAAACTGCTCCACGTATTTGGCCAACTTTGGTCTGCCTATGGTTTGAACTCACTGTACGGATACTGCAGCTGCGTCATTTAGAACAGGGGATAGAGTCGAGGGCGACGTACATGATACTCAGTAGAACGCTGATGGCATACGTAGTTCCAGTCCAGGCTTTAGCATGTGCAACACGTCTGCGCCGCCTGGAAGTCATACAGAACGAGGTATTACGAATCGTAGGGAAAGCTCCAAGATACTCACGCGCAGCGGAGTTGCATAATGAATTCCGCCTCGAGACTCTCGCGGAGGTATTCAAAAATCTCGCCACACGACTGTACAAGAACTTGAGACACTCGAACAACCCCTTTTTCCCACGTACGGGAAACTACACTCACAACTACACGTGGAAGCATAACCTACCAAAAATACTTTTCCCTAGGGAGCACCAATGGCAGGCATATACTAAGCACATGATCAGCACTATATCGGCGAATCTCTGTCTCACAGCAAATCTGTCTGGCACCGCAAGCAGCAAAAAACTGTTCAAATATGTGTGAAATCTTATGGGACTTAACTGCTAAGGTCATCAGTCCCTAAGCTTACTCACTATTTAACCTAAATTATCCTAAGGACAAACGCACACCGAGGGAGGACTCTAACCTCAGCCGAGACCAGCGGCACAGTCCATGACTGCAGCGCCTTAGACCGCTCTTTTTTTTTTTGTTTTCGGTACCGTTCGTTGCGTTTGGTCTGGGCGGACGCCACAGGACATCCGTTCAAGTTGTTTCCTTTACTCAGCTTTTTTATTACAGAGGTCTGGTGCCTCTCTGACCGAACACGCTGAGCTACCGTGCCGGCGTCCGCTCCGCTAATCACGAGCGGCCCCCCAAGCAGCGCTCACACAGTCTACTAACCGACAAAAACGGGTAAGCTGAACGCGCGCAATACAAGCAAACCCCATACGACTCTAAACAACGAGCGGGTGAAAAAAATGGTTCAAATGGCTCTGAGCACTATGCGACTTAGCTTCTGAGGTCGTCAGTCGCCTAGAACTTAGAACTAATTAAACCTAACTAACCTAAGGACATCACACACATCCATGCCCGAGGAAGGATTCGAACCTGCGACCGTAGCTGTTGCTCAGTTCCAGACTGTAGCGCCTAGAACCGCACGGCCACTCCGGCCGGCACGAGCGGGTGATTTTATAATCAAACTGACCTCTCAGATGATGACTTTGGAATGTTACAGATACGCTGTCGGTACAAACCGTCCCAGGAGATATCCCTGGTGCCCCTCTATAACGGTAACACCCGTCTATTAACGTTTTCTGACACCCAGGTTTGAATTGTCGCTACCGACAGTAGCCCTGTTACACCTCCCGACTGCCGTAAACGTTTCCTTTCCTACGGCGCTTGCCATGCCACATTTTCCTCTTCCTACCCTTCAGTCACTTTTATGCTTACTGTCTCCTCGACGGGAGCGTATTAGTGTGCGGTCACAAACAGACGTTCTGACAACATCATAGTCCCACATCCTGTGACTCCTTGATTAGCATACTAACCCCTTTCCGCAGCTGTGAACAGAGAACTTTTTTGAGTTGGTCGCCGAGGTAGTGCGGAAGTGGAGGATCTCCACTTATTCTACGCTCTAGAAGCAGCCATCACAGTTGTCCACACGACAAGGTTACACACATGACACATCTTAACAGGTTGGAGAAAGCGAATGGCAATCCACAGCCAGTAGGGCCCCGCCACAAGCGGCGATGCAGGATTCGTATAACCGCCCCCTCCTTTCCCTCATTCCTTGAGTATGGGACCACTTTGACTTTTCTGATTCTTGTTTTTATCTTCGTTGATATTCATCTTATAACCTCATTTTAAGGCGCTATCTATCTTCCACGTAATTATATTAAATTTCAGCCTCCAGTTGCATAAGCAGGTTTCGGCTATGATAATGTAGCCTTCTTCAGAAATGTCACAATATAAAATTAAATTAAAACATGCCAGATATTAGCCTCGTCAAACTTAAAATGTCAGTACTACAGTACACAGTCATAAGGCTGCGTCACTTCTACTAATGTTTTGCCGTTAGGTCACACCACGGGGCCAGACAGGTGGGCCGCGAGCGCTGAGCCGTAACTGGGCGCCGCGGGCAGCGATGCAGCGATCTCAACTGGTGGTCGCGCGCATGCGCATGCGGAGTAATACAAACTTGAAGCAGTAAATGTTAGCTGAGATTATTATGGAAAATAGCTTATTACAATAGTTCGGGCTATTAATGGCATTAAAACCATAAGTCACTGAAGTTACCGTTCCATAAAACACAAAAGACGTATAAAGATTGTACTGTACAAAAGTATGAATAAACATTAATTGATAACATTATTTGTTACAACAGCTAGAATGTTACTGGCAAATAAACCATAATAACTGAAGTTACAGTTCTATGAGAGGCAAATGAGATTATATAGCATAAAGGAACCATTTAATAAGAAATGGCCGTAAGTTAAGGTTAACAGTGCCTGAAATGTGTGGAACTTAGCTAAGAATTAACGCCCGTAAATGATAATAAGGACAATTGTCTCATACAAGTTAGCGGTTAGATATACAGGTAGAAGACTATAAAGTAATGGATTTATCGGATAATAGGTGCGTGCAACGCCACAAAACATTATGAAGACAGTGTAGCCAGTGGAGTTATATGCAAACTCTTAATTATAAATACACCATTTAATGTGTAACAAACTATGAAACAGCATTGTACATAGGTTAGTGTATTAAATATGCAGTTTGTAATCGGAAAATATCCGAAGTTACTAATAACAACAAAAAGGCTGTATGTAGTAGCCAGGTATTGGCGTGGGTAATAAGCAATATACAGTATTAGATTTAACGGGTTAATAAGTAGAATATAGGGACGTACCACGCCACAAGTCATTAAAGAGGCAGTTATAAGAAGTCATGTTGCGTGCAATCTTTATTAAGCTCATAATTCCAAGTCCTTTGCCGTCTCTGACACAATAATATTGATACTGACAAGTTGCTAATGTTTCTCCCTAAACTTTAATTCCCTTCCCAAAATTTTCCTTAGTTTCCTTTACTGCTTGCTCAGTGCAGCGAATGAACAGCATAGGGGCTAGGCTACAACCATGTCACACTTCGTTCTTAGCTTCTGTCTCCTTTTAATGTCCATCGACTCTTAAAATTGCAGTTAATTTAAATGAGAAGTGAGACAATGAAATGAAATGTCGTGTGGGTAGGGCCGCCCGTCGGATAGTCCGCTCTCCTGTTACAAGTCTTTTTAGTTGAAGCCACTTCGGCGGCTTGAGCGATGATGATGAAGACAACACAACGCCCAGTCCCTGAGCGGAGAAAATCTACGACCCAGCCGGGAACCGAACCCGGGCCCCTTAGCATGGCATTCCGTTGCGCTGACTACTCAGCTATCGAGGCTGCCAGTGAAACAATAAGAATAGCATTTTTAAGGGAGACACTCATGAAAAATACAGACTATTTAAAAAATGCGCCAAATCCACAATTTTGAAAATACGGCAATGAAATTTTCTACCATGTTTTACATAAAAGTGACAAATTTAGTGTTAAGTTCATAAGATAACATATATTTAACTTTTATGGAATTTATAATTTTAGTTTCAAAAAATAATAGTATTTCCCCATTTCTCAGAAACAACTCAAGATATTTCTACATTTACTCTGTTTAACCTCTTTGTGTATCGTACTTTCTATCGTGATGTTTTTTGAATACATCGAATAGGAGAATGTTAATAATTTTTAACTAGAATTCTGCAAGTATAATACAAAATTTATGGAAAATTCCAAGCATTTTGCCCCATATCTCAGCTTACACTCAGAATTTCAAAATTAACTCCTGAGACAACATTATTAGCTTTTTAGATATAAGTGTACCAATCTTCACAAATTCTGAGATGTAGGTACATAAATTTTAATAAACATTATTTTGAGGCACTGATATTTAAAGTTCGACATAACGTTTTTTCTTATGTCACCTCTTCAGAGGGCCCCACATTTGTACTCAGGATCCTCTTTCCCTTAAAGGCTTCTCTTCTGCTTTCTTGTTTTCTGCCTTCTTTCCTTATTAAGACCTCAACTAACTTTTCAGTTTCAAAGAAGCGGTATAAATCCATTTTTCACGAGATGTCTTGATTAATTTGCCTATCTTAAAGTACATTGTCTCTAATGCCTTCATCCTCCCTAAATTCCCATCACTAAATATAAGAACTCCATCGTAAGTTGCAGTTCTGACAACTGTAGCGAATGAAAATGTGGTTTTAGGGTATCGTTTCGATATAGTGAATTTAGAGACTCATTTGGATTCTGGGTTTTGCCGTGAACACACTTCTTCTTTAGAAGTTCGGGATCGGCCAGAAACCTGTAAGTGGATTTGACACTATCTAGTACACTATTTGGAAGCCTGTCCTCGTGAATGTAGGCGTTGTTACCCGTGTGAGCCTGTAGATATTTACACCAGGTAATGTGGCACAGGTGATGAATGCGATGTTCATGTGTTACACCATTTGAAAATATGTAACCCATTCTGTACTTTTCATGTCACTTACTGAATGGGCTCTGTCTGATTGCGTTGCCATAATATACTTGAAGTGTGTCTCTCATCTTCTTTGTGACTCTGTTGTGTCCGCCCTTGCGCTTTCGATCTTCCACCTTCGTTATTGTTTCTAAGATACTGAACATAATCACAAATGATCTATGAAATCGAAGAGTATATATCACAGCCTTATAAATGTGTCCCGTGCAAGTTTGCTTGAAAGTAATCCACGGAATCGTTATTCAACGAGCTAGTACTGAAGTGTTGCTTTAAAAAGTGGGCGTAGTAGGAAGGTCGCGTCCCATTTTTAATTAGTATTCAGTCAGTCGGATACGATTTCACACTGAAGCTTTCGGAATTTATTGTCCATGAGTTCCACTAATAAATAAAAAATACACTGAAAATAGACATTTTCGGTCAATTTCATGAACTTGCGTCCTTAACAATGTCTGGAACATTAAGGTATAACGTTGTAACCATGCTTTGGCACCGTATTTAGCTATGCGGCTATTGATGTCCTTGGTGTTCACTCTGGAAAGCTGGAAGCCGCGCCTGTCGACAGGAAACTTGCTTGTCCGCACATGTGCTACCCAGACGCGCCGTCAGCAACCGCTAGCAACTCAGGCGCGCTTTTTCTGCCCCATCTCTAATGGCGGCGTTATCTGCAAGCGGCTCCTGTTACAGGAGTCCACTCGTCGCTGGGAACCGTGTTGTCTTCACAATGACACTTCTCATCCCGTCCGTTTAATGGTTAACAGAGTGTTGCCTCTCCTAAACCCGGCCAATTTGTCAGGAGGCAGAGAAAGCTTGCTCTTGCAGCGACCTACGCTGTGCCTTTTAGTTTATTTATACGTTGCTTATACACGGCACAGTCACATTAATGTGTGCACCTGTCAAAAGCCTGAGTAACTGCCGTCTGTTACGCGGACGTTAAGGAAGAGTGTCAGTGGGGTTCTGGAAGTTACCGACACGGATGTAGAACTATGCCGACTGCAGTGCCGTAGCCATCTGCGCTAGGTTTCTCTGTAGAGGATCAATGACGTGAACAGCCCCATCGAGGTGGTCCCACAGAATTTCGATTGGGTTTAAATCCGGAGAGTTTGGTGTCCAGGGTAGTCGGTAAGGTAATGTTGCTGTTCTACGAACCACGTACGTGCCGGCCGCGGTGGTCTCGCGGTTAAGGCGTGGTCTCGCGGTTAAGGCGCTCAGTCCGGAACCGCGCGACTGCTACGGTCGCAGGTTCGAATCCTGCCTCGGGCATGGATGTGTGTGCTGTCCTTAGGTTAGTTAGGTTTAAGTAGTTCTAAGTTCTAGGGGACTGATGACCACAGAAGTTAAGTTCCATAGTGCTCAGAGCCATTTGAACCATTTTGAACCACGTACGTACACTGCGATCTGTGTGACACCTTGCTATTGTTCTATTGGTAGATGCCATCCAACAGAGGAAAAAAAAACTGCTTGTAAAGGTGGACATGGTCCCCAAGGATATAAAATACTTATGGTGACCCATTACGCCTTCCAGAATAACGAGATCACCCAGGGAATGCCACGAAAACATTCCCTAGACCATAACATTTCCTCCTCCGGCCTGGATCTGCTTTCAGTCCAATGGAGCAAAAACGTGATCAGCTGAAAATGTCAGCCGCCACTCAGTGGATGTACAGTTGCGGTATTGGCGTGCAAATTCCAGCCTTCGTCGCAGACGAACAGCAGTTAGCGTGGGTGCTTCATTCAGGCACTTGCTGCAGAGGCCTATACGCAGCAACATTCGCTGAATGGTCGTTGACGGGACACTGAGGGTAGCCCCTTGTCTAATGTGCGCGGTCTGTTGTTCAACAGTTGCACACCTATTCGCCCAGTCAAATCTCCATAGCCATCATTACTGGCCGTTGTGGTCGAGCGGTTGTAGGCGCTTCAGTCCGGAACCGCGCTGCTGCTACGGTCGCAGGTTCGAATCCTGCCTCGGGCATAGATGTGTGTGATGTCCGTAGTTTAGTTGGGTTTAAGTAGTTCTACGTCTAGGGGACTGATGACCTCAGATGTTAAGTCCCATAGTGCTCAGAGCCATTTGAACCAGCCATCATTCACCCCTATCATATACGGTCCATGGCGCACCACATTTCCCTCAGCGCCGGTTTTGGATAGCACCATTTTGCCATATACGATATACTTTAATGACGGTGGCTCCCGAAGAGTTTACAAACATAGCCGTTTTGGGAAATGCTTCCACCCTTGGCTCGAAAGCCAATGATCATGCCCTTCTGGAGCACAGATAAATCGCTCCGTTTCCACATTACAACAATGACTACACTGTTTTTTGTGTCCCCCGACACACTTTTTATATGCTCCATTGCCAGTGCTGCCATATGCCGTCTGTGACTGGTCATTCCAAGCTGGCGTCGAACATAGATGGTCACAGTAATGCGACTGGATCGTGTATTCCCTCAGAAGGAAGGGTGGCAGCGGCCAAATTGCTGCACTTCAGTCTTTGTTTAAGACAGTTTGAAAGGTAACATATGGTGCTGACTATAGAAAAATGATTGAGAATGTTTACAAAATTTAGTTTACTAACAATATTCATTTTTCCAAAACAAATAA
Organism: Schistocerca cancellata; assembly: GCF_023864275.1. NCBI lineage: Eukaryota > Metazoa > Arthropoda > Insecta > Orthoptera > Acrididae > Schistocerca > Schistocerca cancellata. The sequence continues at coordinate 360,444,042 of NC_064630.1, read as the reverse complement.
AAAAAGCACTCCGTCTTCAGGCCACGAGTGGCCTACCGGGACCATCCGACCGCCGTGTCATCCTCAGAGGAGGATGCGGATAGGAGGGGCGTGGGGTCAGCACACCGCTCTCCCGGTCGTTATGAGGGTATTCTTGACCAAAGCCGCTACTATTCGGTAGAGTAGCTCCTCAATTGGTATCACGAGGCTGAGTGCACCCCGAAAAATGGCAACAGCGCATGGCGGACTGGATGGTCACCCATCCAAGTGCCGACCATGCCCGATAGCGCGTAACTTCGGTGATCTCACGGGAACCGGTGTATCCACTGCGCCAAGGCCGTTGCCGTTTTCCAAAACAAATACAGACATAAATTATGTGCAGCAAGTTTTTATTGTATACCGTAAACAACTAACAGATGCTTTAAAACCGCAGTGGACAAGGATCCTGGGTGGCAGAAGTGAGTCAAGTACTCTGGCACTAAAAACTGGATAACGCAATCTGAATTTATCTGACGCTGAGCAGACTTCGATTGATAATCTACGTAAGTTTCTCAATATAGGTGCAGCTGAGAGCAAGTGGTGATTGAGATCTGTACACACTGAAAAGGCCAGAGCGGCAGTACGTACCCTGTTTGCTTCGTGCAGTAATGTAACTTGCAGCTGGCGAGATGTGTGCAGCGCGAGCGAGACGTGGGGCGGCACCTGTGAATCGATCTCAGTCACCAAAGAAATGCAAAAATATAATGGTCTAGCGATCAGGCAGACGGATCGCAATTTCCTCTCTACCAGAGCCCTGAAATCACGGCAGATTTCAGTGTGTGACACACCCGTTCGCTGGTTGTACTAAGGACCAATTTGGCTCACTTATTCGACAGAGCACATAAGGATACCAAATGTCAAGACTGCACATGCCAGAGCATCGAACAGAAGTCTCTTCTCACCAGACCAAAGTCCAGCACCCGAATGCCTCGAAACTCTTCAGAAAAAAAATCTGTTTTCCCACTAACTGCATGAATGACACCGCCTTCACGTCGTCTAGAGCCAGTTCTAACATTCTGCGTGGTGTCTCTTTGTTGTAAATCGTGTCTCCCTACCACTTTCGCGCAACGACGCTCTGAGCGTGTTTTTCAGGGAATTGACTAGTTTGAACCTGGGACCTGTTGCTGGTAAGGAGACGCCAGACCACACATGACATATAGAATACAAAAGAGTTCAGTGAGACTAGCGATGATATAACCAAATACTTAATGATTTCAGCGTCAGCTCCACTGCACTCCCTGTAAAAGAATCTTAATACTAACAAAATTTAGTGAAAGGGGTTCAAGGCTTTCCTATTTTTAGTTAGCTGGTAAAATAACGTCGAAAAAGCAGTTAAGTTTACCATTGGAAATTTTATTCTACTCACAAAACATTGTTTATAAATTGCACTATTGATAAAAGGAAATGTTTTAATACAGGATGGTAAAAACCAACTGCGTTCAACAAAAATGTGAACGAATATTCCCTGAGTGTGTTTCCAAGTTCTACAATGGATTGAAGATGACCTATGCCATATCACATCTATAATCTAGGTTTAAATTAAGTTTCACAAAAAAGAAAACTATCAAAATGGTCTACAGTGACCCTCAATTATCTTTAATTACTTATCTAAATTGTCGTAAATTACAGTGGCTGATGTGGCTTCTCAATAACTATATAACAGAAAAATCATCGCATTTCAGATTTTTACTTCAAGTGGCAAATGTGAACACCATGAGCTTTAATTGACGATCGCCACTAGTATTACGCAAAAAGGGGGTGTAACATATGAGACTTCTGCAGTTCTGAGTGAAGCTTTATGCACTGTTATGCGGCATCGCGTGCGTTCATTACCTTGTCGGTGTTCGTCAGGGGGCGGCGGACAGCACAGCTCTGCTCACCTCGCCATCGCGGAAGCAACTCTCTCCTAACTTCTCCTTACTACAATTTTCCGAAGTTGGTTTAAAAAAACTATCTGGCTGTGTTTTCATCTGACCAATCAGGGTCTCAATGTTAACCTTAAGCTCCGCCTACAAAAATTCTGTCTATCCAATGAGAAACGTTATAGTTTTCGTGGTGGGGCAATGTTTTTAAAGTTTGCAACGTAACAGAGATGCGAAAAAGTCTCACGCTAAAACTTGCACCTGGTGTGGTCCTTTTAGCGTTATCGTAAGATCTATACCGTTCTTCTGGAGGGCTCTAGCTTTTAACATGGGCTGGGGGATGGTCCTGACGTAACAGAGACGCGATAAAGTCTCACGCTAAAACTTGCGGCTGGGGTGTGGTTCTAGCGGTTAGCTGGCGACGTGGGTGTCCGTCCCTTATCGTAGGGCGTTCTCGCTTAACACAGTTCTGCTCTCGGCTTCTGTTCTCGTTTCTCCCCTCGGAACTGCGTCTGTCTCATGGTGGGTAGGTATGACATGCATTTAGGCATTCTTGTGTTAGTCTGTGGTATTCCATTTGCTCACTCGTTACTCGTATTACTTTGGTTAATTTAATGGCATGACTTATTAGGAGCTATGTGACATACTACTGGATTTGCTTGTCATGTCAGGGTTTTCATGGAAGGTGTTGGATTTGCCGGACACCTTACACAGTCATAGGGGTCTAGAGGCGCTAAATCTCTCCTCCTGCACGACAACACAAACTCCTGTGGAACCAGGGCAAGAGTTAAGAAATATGCATCTCTGGATAAAGAAGAAACCGCCAAATACTTTCTTTTTTTAAGTTTTCGCAGAGGGGGAAGATGTTTTTCCCCGAGGTCGTGTCGCTTGCCACGCCAAGGAGCAAACAAATACAATCTTATACATCTTTATCTAAATCGCCTGTGCCTTGGAGCTTGTTCGTCTTAGCTATGGGGTGAGGTGTAATAGAGATTCTACCTTTAAACGTTTCTCAGACGCTGGAGTTTCCTATACAACTGAGGCAGCAATGGAAGTGGGTCACAGGCCTATTTGCAGTATCGGCAAACATGAAAACTTGTGAATTTTTATTACACATGGCTCTGCACACAATACCCAGTTTACGACTCCACTGTGTAGATGCGTCCCTTCAGTCCATCACCCCCAGCCCAGCCTCCAGCTGGAGCCAATACAGGTATAGCAGCATTGTTCTGTTGGAGACCTGTCTCAACGAGGGGCTGCTCTGTCTGCCCCGTATAGCTGTTGGCCTATCCGGCAAGATTCACTGACGGACGGGATCGCCGCGAATTGCTTCCAACTCCCAATATGCCGTTTCTACGAGCTAAGAACCATAAAAATACCTCATGCTTTTAGCGCCCTACCAGGCTCCATCAACGTCTGCTCAGGCCATTAACTTTCTAGAGTCTTGCTCAAGGTGCATGAGGTTGTAATAAAATCTATAATAATTTTCCGTATACTAAAAATTGATGAGACAGTAACTTGTCCTCTCTCAAGTTGTAGCATATAACAAAATGCTTTACTTTTCCAAAGTGTGGGAGGTGCAAGCAGATATGAGAGGGGCGGATGTGATAAGTGAAGGAAGATGGGTGATGTGCTTATGTGGAAGGAGGCGGCGGAATTCGTTTCGAATGGAAGAGGTAGGAATGACTAGATCTCAGAAATGATTTTATGGGCTGTGAGAGGAAGGTGGTTGAAATCCTCTTGCGGAAGCATATGGAGTGTACGGAGACATAGGGTAGGTGGGGCCAGGTTTTCGCGTCTGACATTGGCCTGATGACCAAGGGAAACCTCAGAAGACTTTGGTGGGCCTGAGGGTTTTGAACTATTTTAATATATTCCTGGGATAATACTGTCCTGTCCCAGAAATAAATTAAAATATTGTGTATATCTATGCATGTACGTGTAATCCTGACCTCATGCATATCAGCGTCTCACTATGCCATGTATAAGAGGAGTCCTTTGTAATCAGCACACTGCGGAAAACATACCGACGTGCCAGGGGTTTGTACTAAGGCATTAATCGAAGTCCAAGTCATTGCCAGTTTCGACAGCAGAAGAAAATGGGAGAGGACTGCGAAATGCAGTTGCTAGTGGAGAAGGTTTGCCACAGTTTTAATCCAACCCTGTAAATGAGTTGCCACTAAGTTGGCACAGTGACTAAAGCACTGGAATTGCAACTCGGTACAGCATATGTGACGTTTAGAATTCATTCAGTCACACAGATTTGTGTTTCCCGAGGTTTCCCTAAATCGTTAAACTCATTGCTGCAATGGTTCTTCAGAGAAAAACAGATGAGTTTACTTATGAAGAGTGTTTACGGAGAATGAACACATCGAGAATACTCCTGTCCGCTCTGGCCTTTCCGACTATGCTCTTTCCATACTTTTGGTGAATCTTGTGGTAATCATCACAACAAAGTAATTGGTAAGACCAATGAAACCACTTTAAATAATTATAGTCGTCCTTTGGCAGAGGCATGTTGTTTACAGCAGGAGTCAGTGTTTTTCAAGATGATAATCCCTCTCCCCTCACACAGCTATAAAAATTCCAATATTTCCTTGACCTTTGAAACCGCCTGTATTCCAATATAATCGGTCTACTGTTGTCTGAATTGAAAAATCGGCAGACCTATACACACCCTGCATTTCTCAAAGTAAATAGTACAACTTATTTGCAAATGATGGTACTCTATCTCATCAATCTCAGCTGAAGGTCTTTACGCTGGGTGAACTGGAACGCCGAAGCGGGTCTACAACATATTAATAGGTTGTCATATTGCAGAACTTCTGGCTTCATGCAGATCAGCTAGAATGTGGCGTCGGTCGTTTCTACGTCTTCTTCCCTCCAGAAAACGCACACCACGCAAGCCATCTCAGTGTCTTTAGAGCCGCCAGTGCATTCCAGCACGGAGCTGGCGGCCGGCAGGCTCAAATCAGTCCCCAGACGGCCCAACCGCTAATCTTAATTGGACGCTTGTTGCGGGATGTCCCACTACACCAGCTTACGAGGCGCTGGAGGCTCCAGCAGTTTCCCCGGCAGCCGATGACATCGGGATGGAGCGGGGTGCCACAGGGGGCAGCATCGGCACCGTGATATCTCACTCGGCATCGACTACCGGCGGGGTCAGCTGAGTTATGGCCGGTAATTAACGGCGTGACATTTCATTACCACTCAGAACCACTCTCCAACAGTGCCCGTAATTAATGGGCAACGAGTCGCAGCACCCGTTGTTTCTATTAACTGTCCCGGAAAAAAGGCTTATCTTTATTAGCCACGCCGGATTATTGACACTCGCGGTTACAGGCTCGCTACCTAATTTTTCTTCACGGACGCGAAAACTGGACGGGATCCTTCTTAGGCGCGATTGGTAATACATCGACCCGTTACCTTACAGTACTGTAAATTGTGCGTGAGTGCTACATGCGGTGGACTCTTCTCAGTCTTTCGCCTGAACCGACACACACTTATCAGCCGGAACATTACGACTCCCTATCTAATAGCCGATATGTCCACTTTTGGCACGGATAACAGTAACAATACGTCGTGGCATGGAAGCAACAAGGCCTTGGTAGGTCACTGGTGGGAGTTGTCACCAAGTCTGCACACACGAGACACCTTATTTTTATATACTCGATCAGCATTCACAAGGAGAAATATTAAACTGGCACATTACAGTATTAAAATAAGACATTCAGCATTACTTAATTCCATAACACAAAATACAAAATTTTATACAATACGTCTTATTTTTTAAGCCATACAATGGCACTGTCCGATCAAGTGGGCCATTGATTGGTTGAGTGCACATTCGCACTGAGGGTCATTCGCGAGGTCCCATGTTGTCGCCATCTCCCCGCATCTTCCGACACCTGTCACAGGGTTCTGCGTAGTTCACACTCTTCTGGGAAGCTTAAAACCCACTATTGGTAAGGTTGGGTCACTAACCATTTTTCTGTTCTTTACTGTGCTTCTACTCCACAAACGTTTCCATTCATTTTCTGGGTCGAAGTTAAACACCTATTTACCTGAATGAGATTTTCACTCTGCAGCGGAGTGTGCGCTGATATGAAACTTCCTGGCAGATTAAAACTGTGTGCCCGACCGAGACTCGAACTCGGGACCTTTGCCTTTCGCGGGCAAGTGCTCTACCAACTGAGCTACCGAAGCACTTGCCCGCGAATGGAAAAGGTCCCGAGTTCGAGTCTCGGTCGGGCACATAGTTTTAATCTGCCAGGAAGTTTCACCTATTTACCTGTTTTCCATAGAGGTGACCTTGATCTCAGGCAGTTTTTTGGCGTCAGGTCCTGGTGTATGGGTATGTTTGGGTTTACCAGTATTTTGCTATAGTTCTTGGTAGTAGCTGATTCCTTTTGATTTCAGGTGGTGCTATGTTAGACAGTGGCAACGGCCTTGCCGCAGTGGATACACCGGTTCCCGTCAGATCACCGAAGTTAAGCGCTGTCGGGCGTGGCCGGCACTTGGATGGGTGACCATCCGGGCCGCCATGTGCTGTTGCCATTTTTCGAGGTGCACTCAGCCTCGTGATGCCAACTGAGGAGCTACTCGACCGAATAGTAGCGCCTCCGGTCAAAGAAAACCATCATAACGGTCGGGAGAGCGGTGTGCTGACCACACACCCCTCCTATCCGCATCCTCATCTGAGGATGACATGGCGGTCGGATGGTCCCGATGGGCCGCTTGTGGCCTGAAGACGGAGTGCTAATGCTAGACAGTACGGGTAGCCAACCTATAGGTGTAGTTTTAAGTCCTCCTAATATTATTCTCATTGTTTCTCTTAGCTGAATATCGATTTTTGCTATATGCACACTTCTGGCCCATGCACGTACACAATACTCGGCCACGCTGTATACCAGTACCTAGGCGGGAGTTCTCAAGGTATTTGTATCACACCCCCAGGTGGTTCCGGTGAGTTTGGCTAGAATGGCATTTCTAGTTTTCAGTTTTCGTTTTGTTTCCTCTAGATGGGCTCTGTACGTTAGGGACCGGTCGAGCTTTACTCATACGTGCCGAGGATTGTCTTCATGTTTAATGGACTGATTATTCATGCAGATGTTCAGCTTTCTCTTGGCTTCTCTGTTATTGAGATGCAAGTTTACACTTACTGTCTTGTCTGGATTCGGTTGTAGATGCCATTTGGTGTAGGATAGGTGTAACACGTTTAGGTCTTCGTTCAATTTCCGCTCTATTTTTTCAAAATATTTGCTTTGATAAGCTATTGCCATATCGTCCGCGTATATAAACTTACGGGACGTTGTTTCTAGGATTACCGAGCTCTGTGAGAGTCCGTTGTTGAGTGATATGCATCTGCAGGTTTTGCCATTAAGAGTTTCTAATTTTTCTTCAAGTTAAAATGTTCTTCACAAGTTTATACGTCTAACCGCTCTGAGTTTTTTCTATCAGTTTACAAAGTAGGCCATCCCTCCACACTGTATCATATGCTGTTAGATCCAACAGGACAACGCCAGTTTTCTTCTTATCGTGTTAGACCTTTCCGATAAAAATTGTGAGGGAAAGGACTTGATCACAACAATTTCTTTTAGGCCTAGTCTGGTCATCAGAATTCTCTCAAATAATTTATACACAGTGCATAAAAGAGAAATTGGTCTAAAATGTTTGGCGTTTTCCCAGTTTTCCCTGGTTTCAGGACAGCGACTACCTTGTCTTCTTTCCAGACAGTAGGTATTTTGTTCTGCTTGATGCACTCAGAGAAGAGTTTTGCTAGCCAGTTTCTTCTTGCTGTTCCTAGATTTTTAAGGAATTCTGGTAAGTTTCCATCTACTGCTGCTGCTTTGCCGGCCTACACTCCTGTCAGTGCGTTACTGATCTCTTTAAACTCTACATCTTTTATCAGATCTGTGTTCTCCTGTTCGTTCTTTATTACCTCTTTTATCATATGTTCGAAGTCTTTCTTTTCAGATGTTCTTAGGTGGATTTTCGAGGTTTGTTTCATGTGCAACGCTATCTGGTTGGGTGTCATTATCGCCCGTGGTCTGTTAGGGTTGCAGGTCGTTCTAATATTCTTAGCAGACTCCACCTTTTGCGGTTAGAATGGGTGAAATCCATGCTTTCCATCGTTTCCATCCGTCTACACCTGCGTTCATCGTTCATTGTTTGAACCAGTTGTTCCGCAACCTCATAGTTTTCCGTCTCCTGGAATTCTTCCAACAACGATTCACACACTCTCGTCCAGCGCGGAGTATATTCTTTCCTCGCACCACGTGGAATACTTTTCAGTGTAGATTTATACTCTGTATCAGAATAAAGAACCGCTCGTAGTTCTCTGGAAGTGGAGGAAAAAAAACATGGCTCTGAGCACTATGGGACTTAACTGCTGTGGTCATCAGTCCCCTAGAACTTAGAACTACTTAAACCTAACTAACCTAAGGACATCACACACATCTATGCCCGAGGCAGGATTCGAACCTGCGACCGTAGCGGTCGCGCGGTTCCAGACTGTAGCCCCTAGAACCGCTCGGCCTCCAACGCCCGGCGGGAGTGGAGGAATACGTTTGACTGTTCTCTCTGCGAGTGTCCGAAATGTCTCCCAGTCAGCCTGTTTTAGATTCCAGCGTGGGACTGGAGGGCTTTGTATGACAGGAACTGACAGTCCCACTTCGATGGTCGCAGGCCGGTGTTGGCTTCTAGGGAACTTCGGTAATACCCTTCTTTCCGCTTGGAGCATGTCTCCTGTTGCTCCCATGGTAACGAAGGTCAAGTCAGGTGTTGTTTGTGATCCCCACACTGCTGATGAAAAGGTCACTCGGTCTTTTGGAACGTACGGGAGGTGGAGATCCCTCCCTTCAGCCCACATACTCAGTCTTTCGCCTTCTGTATTGCACTCTGAATAACCCCATTTAGTGTGATGCGAATTGAAATCGCCGGCGTACACAGCTGGGTGTTCGGCTTTGGGCAGGATCTTCAGTGGCCAAAGTTCAGATGGAAGTTTGTACACATTGAAGAGAGTTAGTTCTTTCACTTTGATTCCTATGGCATGTTCCATTTGTTCTAGGTCTGTATTCACATTTCCTGTAAGGCCATGTCTCCCTATCTCCCTCCCTCTCTCTCCCTCTCCCTCTCCCTCCCTCTCTCCCTCTCCCTCCCCCCCCCCTCTCTCTCTCTCTCTCTCTCTCTCTCTCTCTCTCTCTCTCTCTCTCTCTCTCTCTCTCTCTCTCTCTCACACACACACACACACACACACACACACACACACACACACACACACACATTTTCACCTGCCTCGACATGACTGTGTGTTTGTGTTGTCCTCATCATCATTCATACAAGTGGCAAGATTGGACCGAGAAAAGGTTAGGAATTTGTACGGACGCTGATAACCGCGCAGTTGAGCGTCCCACAATCCAAACATCATCATCATCATCATTCTCTCACTTCCCCTCTCTCTCGCTCTTTCTATCTTTCTCCCTCTCTGATACACGCACAACTGTACTAGTATGATAGAGACGAATTACGATTGACGATACAACAAACTCCATATACTAAGAATAATAATTCACCACCCTTGTCACAAACATGACCTACTCAGTGACTGTGAAACACTATTTTCAATACAATCCTAACACGGAGCGCTACTCAACCTATACACATATTGTCACTTTCATAATTATCGTAATTAACAGGTCATTCTCTTACAACATTGCTCTTTTACTGTAATAACATTTACGCTCTTCTGTTGTGATGTCATAGGATTCTCAAACTCCAGACTGCATCCAGCGTCAACACGAGCGGAGTAAAGCTCTACGTTTCCAATTAATAGCGAAGATCTCTCCTTGCTCTCCCGTATGGAAAAAAAACTGGTATGCCAGTGTCTCAGTGGAGTTCAGTCTCAGGCATTGTCCAAAACCTCGTATCGTTCCTGTTCCTTCTGATTTATTCTCCAGGAACCTGTCTCCGTTTGTTTATGTCCCTACCAGGAACACAACTCGTGCCTTCTACGTGCGAGGGAACAGGAGAATATTTTCTATTTTTAAGTGGTTGGCTGTGAAGGAATGTATCGCGAGGTGAGGTCCTGTGTGTGGAATCGAGACGCACGGAACAGTGCAGTACCGCATGTGCGGGCGGCACTATCTCTTTTGGGAACGGCTCGGTATGTGCAGCAACCGCTTACGAAATGACGGCGCAGATGCTGATGCGTCAGAACGTACATGCGCTGTGTTATTCACAGCATGGTGCGATCTGCTGTGCTCTCGGACACAACAGCAGGTAGAAGCACAATCGTCCGAACCCAGTCTTTCAGGCAACACAAAATCGGCAAGCACCTGTAATAAAGCATTAATATTGACACTGCCAGCGTGTGATCCAGTTCGGCAGATACTGCCAGGGAAGCCGACAACGCCGACACGCAAACATAGTTCCTTTATATCAAATTCATAAATACACTGAGAGACACGTTTTATAAGCAGGCTAGCCACTATCATGACTCTACCTTGTTAAGCGAACTATCTGGATCAGATAAGTCGGTCGGAGAGACGTCGTAGGGGACTACAACAAAATAAACTTCGGGGAAAATACCATTTCTTGTCCTTTTTTTCTTGTTTTTCTTCACTCATCATCGACGGTGACCCTTTATTTTACTGTCGAAAACCAAGCAAATGTTAGATGAGATTAGATAAAATTTGAAATTTTGGCTATTATACAACACTCATTTATGTTGAGGTTTATCTGCCAGTCCTTTCGCCAATCGCTAATCGCCTGCAAGTCTTTCAGTTTTTCATCACAGTTATCTTACAGTATGACAGCCCTACATGAAGTTACATGGTCTACGATCCTCCAAATATGATAACAAAGATAGTCTGTTAGATCGTTTTGAAATGTGGCTGCTCCTTCACCTCGTTTTATTACTTGGTTTAAGTTTCAGTATGCGAGGAAATTTCCAACGGTGCGCGCATGATCGGATTGATGGTTGCCTTATGCGCCTATCTTTGCGATGACGCGTATCTGGGTGACACTAGCGTCTCGTGGAGTTCTTTGGAGCGGCGGCCAATCACATCTTGGTCGGCGAAGGTTACAAAGGGCTAGATTTTGCTTTACGAGACGGCCACTGTGGCCGAGCGGTTCTAGGCGCGTCAGTCCGGAACCGCGCTGCTCCTACGGCCGCAGTTTCGAATCCTGCCTCAGGCATGTGCGTTTGTGCCATGTCCTTAGGTTAGTTAGGTTTAAGTAGTTCTAAGGCTAGGGGACTGATGACATCAGATGTTAAGTCCCATAGTGCTTAGAGCCATTTGAACCATTTGCTTTAGGCACTCGTGATGGAACTTGTGTACAAGACGCTTGAAGGTCTAGGCGAAGCCGCATGCTGCTTGAATTGAGATCGTATTATACTCTTGTGTTGCCATGGCTCTCAAATTTTATTAATGTAAGAGAAGTTGCATGACTGCGTGGAAAGGGAGAAACTGTAAGAGCAACGCACCAAACCTGGTGTCAGGAAGCGAGCCAGCGCTCCGTGTGGAGTCAGACTTGTTGACAACCTGCTGAGGGCATGGCGGTGCTGTTATGGTTAGGCAAGGACAACAACCTCGAGCATCAAGTGACTAGCAAGTTGTTGGTATACAGCCAGAATCTTCGAGCACCTTTTGGGAGGTTCTGAAACGATCTTCTGCAGTAAAAGCACGAGAATAATGTACAGAATCGAGAGAGGACAAATGAGCTGCCGGCAAGTACCCAGCAACAGTTATTATCTCGAGTTTTCTGCCTGTTAGAAAAGAAGAACCTCTATAGAGTTTGTCTCTAGTAGCAGCAACGATTAGTATCTAGTATTTCCTGCGTGTGAGAATATAAAGAGGAAGAAGCGCTCTCTCGAACTTGCCTCCTGGTGTGAGTAAGGTATCTAATTGCGTGAATCGCAACGAGTGATAATTAGTATTTTCTATGTGTCAGGATACAAAGAGGAACAAGAGATGCCTCACACTTGTCTGCTATTGTGGTTAAAGTATTCCATTGCGTATCGTCAGAACGAGTTGCAAGCAGAGCACTCTTGTCCGATATCAGACCGCAGAAGTTGGAAACTATGAGTTGCTGGAAAGGACTAACGTATGGAGTGGTACGGTATAATCTTTGATCTGCCGGGATAGCCACTGCAAGAAACATCTCTGAACAAAGTTGAAATATTGGGAAATAAATTGTTGTTGAATAAAGTCCTTAAGTGTTTGCACCCTCATTCAGTTCGTATGAAACCACATCGTCTCTTCTCCGTTCAAAAATCACCTGTGGCAGATACCCTTGGAGACTTTCTCCCACTCTCTGCGTTAAAGAGTGACTTAGTAGACCTCAGACCACCTTGTCATCAACGTCCTGATTGCGCCACACTTTCATCCAAAGTTGCTGACAGAACCTTTGTCAGGACACGATAGTGAATGGGGAATGCATTGTTACTGTAAGTTACAACACTGCTTTAAAAGAAGTCATTCTGTTTATGATGTTCCCTTCACTGATTTTATTGATGGCATGCGTGCACCAAAACTCGGTGATTTACAAATGTGTTTGAGCTTCGTACCTTTGTGGGCGAGAATATACACCCAACGTCTCATTATCCTTTCTTGTGTAGTGCTCACGTAGCTTCTCTCAGTGGTAAGCAAGTCAATTAGTTGTTTTAATGGCTTTCTGCAGAGCATTATCTTCGGTGATGTAAGAATGTTGCTGGATTATCTTTCTTTGCGGATCTGAAGTCCATGTGTATGAATAGTAGTGCGTACAATTATTTCCTTGCCCCTTTTTTCATTAGTTACGAATAATGCAATTCTTCGAATCTTAATTATTGTTGGGCTTTTGCACTTTCTTGATGATTTAACCATACTGTTATTTAGCGAGTCTCCCTTCCACGCTAATCTTATTTGTGAAATGAAACTGACCAAACTCAGGAAAGCTAAAACAGACCTCGTCCAAGTTTGAGTGATTTTCCACAAGATTTGTTTCCTTACTCTTCACCTACCATTTATTCCAGGCCTTCAAAAGCCTTCAGCAGTAGGTGCTGTAAATACGAGTATCAACAATACCTTCCTCTCTATATATCTTTCTTTAGTAGCTGCGTAGCTAGCTCATGTGATAACCGATAACTTTCAGCATTACAAGGTAAGACAACAGGAAGTGTATTCAGTAAACATATGCACTATATTTACTTTGAGGTAAAACCAAGTCGCCTCCCTTCAAATGCTGACTTCATATGCTTGCAGTCAGTGGCACATCCTCTTGTGTGTGCTTCTCAGTTACCCACATAGGTTTGCTCGTTGTACACACTGCACCCAGATGTGATTTGCACAGATTATTCCTGTGAAGGAGAATGCTGTTACATTTAACTTTTCAGTTGCATATTATTCATTTTCAGTGCCTGACCATTCTTGTATACGGTAGACGGGTTGATTTGATCTATCAAAACACAAAGTGAGGTATGAATGAAAAGGGTGTTAAAAGTTCTTCTTTGTGAAAGGTAGCAATATAGGATCAAGTGAAGTCATGTGCATATTAAATGGGCTTAAACATCCAAGCATTCACCATAAACGTTAACCGCAGCTATCTTACAGTTTATGCACGTTTTGAACAGTGACGGTTCTATCACAAGTTCTAGACCTACAGCGGGCGCTCCTTAAGTTTCTGATGATATTTTCCCCTTTACAAAGGGGACAGCCGTTTGTTCCAGCGAGCTACGTTAGCCAATGCCAAAAGGAGGGTCAGTTCATACGTATATTCCAGTTAGAATCTAGTGGTTGTCCAGCAAGCTTAGTACGCTTTCCTCTACCGAGTATCTTTTGTTGATTTGCAATCCCACAATCACTTATTTGTGTATCTTATCCATACGGATGAGTAAAAAGTAGAGACTGTGACCTCCGTATAAGTGCGAGTGTCTGAAGTAGGAAATGTGCTGTGATCTTATCATTCGAACAGAGCCTTAATCTGGAACACTTTGTGAAATCGTAAAGATGTTAAGGCATTAATCTAAGTTATGACCACTTCCCACCACGAGACAGAATATCGCCTGGCTGCATTATAGGCGCGTGACGCAATTAAGAAAATACATTAGTGTCAGAAATTAAATATAATCACGAAAATGGGATATATTGAATTATCAGGACGTCAGAAGGATTCTGAACAAGCTACAGTTTAATCACAAGACATTCGGCATATAACTGTGCACGAAAGATAATGTTAGAAAAGTCATAATAGCTGGGATACACATTTGTAAGAAAATAACACAACTGGGGAATCTCTTGCTCAACAAAAGGAACTGTTAATAGTGAGTATGATTACCCCTAACAGCCACACATACTGCACACCGACGTGCGCAATGTGTCACGTCTCTACGAAGTGGTTCAACAGCTCTCTCTCAACGTCGATCCCATTCCTCAGCAAGAGCAGGACGGAGGTCTGGAAGTGCCCTTCGTAGAGGCCGACGCGATGCAGTTGCCTCCGTAATGCATTCGAGGCAGGTTCTATGGGATTGAGATTTCTGGAACCTCGCTGGCCAGCCACCTTCAAGAAATTCATCCACCAAAGCTGCGCGATGCGGACGGTCGTTATCGTCCATAAAGAGGAAGTCTGAACCAACTGCATCTGTAAAAAGGCGAACACGTAGAAGCAGTACCTTACATTTGTATCTCTGAGCGTCTACGGTATACCTCCACCATCAACAAAGATGTGCATTTCCGTATGGCCATTCAATACCATGAGGCCATCAGCACCAAACCGGACTCTTTCCACGATGTTTCAGAGGTTGTATCGGTTGTTGCGACGAGAAGCATTTTGCAAACTAAAGTGGGATTAATCTGTCAAGAGCACGTTCCTACATTCATTCGTAGTCCAATTTAGATGTTGCTGACATTGCAATATACGTGCAGTCTCTTGTTGGAGTGAGTAAATGCACAAGGCTGGACGTCCGGGATACAGCCCTGTTGTTCTGCGTCTCCGATAAATGGCTTGTAGGGAAACTGCAAAGTCTCCAGCCAGTTGTACTGCAGGTGTACGCCGACTTCCTCTTACGGCGAGATATCGATCTTGCTGTGGAGTGGTTATTCTTGGTCGATCTTGTACTGACCTACATCGAATATGCCCCGTGTCTCGAAATCGTCTCCAAAGCCTCGAAATGACATTATGTGATACATCCAAGGATACCGAAACTTCGGTTTGCGTCAGCCTGCTTCCAAGCGGCTGGGTATTCCACCCCGCAAAACCGGATTCATATGATATCTTCGTCGCATCCCATTGTCAACTTCACCTAGAGACCACACTCTGGTGTGTATGAATCGACAAACAATACTGTTTGTGTTTAACTTTCGGTTACGCTGCTATTCACAGCAGAGCGAACAAGTAGGGTTATAAGATAAATATTTACGGTGATGTTGGGTGACTGTTCACCTTTCCTCTTTTCATTTTCGTGATTATGCTTAACTTTTGGGCATTAGTGTATACAAGCGGTGCGAAAACAAATAACGAATCATTCTAGTGACGATGCGGACCGCAAATGGGGAATCCCACTGACATAAGTGATTTTGCAGAGAATGGCAAGACTGTTCTGGCCCAGCACCTGGGATAGAACATCTCGGAAACGGCGAAGTTGGTGGGCTATTCACGTGCTACTATAGTGAGAACTTATGGAGAGTGGTTGAAGGACGGTGAAACCACGAGTAGGCGACAAAGTGTAGGACGTTCAAGCCTCATCGAAGAATGTCAAGGTTGGAGGCTTGAAAGCTTTATAACGCTGGACTGGTGGCAAGCTTACGACACAGTGCAAGACTGGTGCAGGCAAAAGTGTCTGAGCACACAGTTCGGCTCATTAATGACATCGTCAGTTATGATTGCAAAGGATGCAGCATCCTCGAGATTGGACCGTGAACCTATGGAAACGTGCCATCTGTCTTACAGACGAGCGGCTCCTTGAAACATGTACTGCACCACGGACCCACGCTGGTGGGGGCAGTATTATGCGATGGGCGACATACAGCTGAACTTCCGTGAAGCCTGTGGTAGTGATCCAACACTCCACGACAGCTGTGGACCACATAAACAATATTTCGGACCACCTGCACTCCTTTATTTTTGATATCTTTCCCAACTGCGATGACGTCTTCCAGAAGGGAAATTACCCGCGTCACAAGGTCAGAATCGCGCTTCCGTCGTTTGAGGAGCATGATATAGTGAGTTGATGTTGATGTCTTGACCGTCAAACTCGCCTGATCTGAACTCGATAGAACACCTCTGGGATTTTATTGGGGGCCAGATTCACGCCCACAAACCATCGACCCGTAATTTACGCGAATTGCGTCCCCTGAGGGTAGGTATCTGGTGCCATATATCCCAGGAACCTACCAAGAATTTGTCGACTGCTTGTCACCCAGAACCGTCGATGCATCCCGTTCTCAAGGTGGTTCAATAAGCTATTAAGCAGGTGGTCATAATGTTTTGGTTTAGTAGTGCATAACAGATGGACTGAGTGGCCAAAACACGTGGTCACATACCAACCAACTCTGGAGTACACGGGTGAGACGAGCACAAGTGTTTCAGAGCACACAGTTCATCGCACGTTGTTACATATGAGGCTTCTGAGTAATCAACCCTTGACCTCGTTAATTACGACCGCAGTGGTCATGCGTTCTGTTACATTACGTCGTTGGTTACGGTCTGCAAGGAGAAAGCCTGCTGGCATTAAATACACGCAGCATTAAATACACGAAGCATTAAGGGATTTAAGGGATTAGACCTCTTTGAAAATTCAAAAAAATCGTTTTTTTAATTAAAATGTTCTGTAGAGTTCTACTTTATTGTAGTGTTCATCCTCAGTCCGTCAAAAACTCCGTTAACGAGTTACAAGGCGATTTGTGGACAAGTGTCTCCGAAAACCATTCACAGCGAGGAAAAAGTAGTCGACATCACAACCAATGTGTCAGCATATAATTCCAACGACGACCTAACAGGTATTATGGAAATTACGAAAACGCTCAAACTTGAGATCGGACCAGCCTGTTCCAACTTCTGCACAAAAGCGGCCGAAATGCGTGTCGATCGACCGGAGCTGCGGATGACAGAAGCTGCCAAAGAGGTCCTCATGATCACCGTAGCCACGAAGAAGATAAAGGAGGACCTCGCTTTGTACCTGGAAGGATTGTTGTGTGGCCCAGGATCGCTGACTAAGGGTACTTTTACCTTAATTACAAGGAATGTAGCCCAAAACTAAACGTGTTTTTCTCGAAACCGTGTTTTTCAAACTGGTGGGGAGGATAGCCTGAAACGGTACATATGATTTTGATCGGAATTTGACCCCGGCACTCTGTCACCGTACGCAGCCATTTTGCGATATTTTTGAACTCTGTTTTCTGTTCGTGCTTTGTCTCAGTTTTGTGGACGAATAAACATGACACCGTTTTGTTAGAACCTGATATTTTTCAATTATCCTATGCACTCTCATAGAAAACCTATTGAAATGTTGTTTGTTGTTGTTGTGGTCTTCAGTCCAGAGACTGGTTTGATGCAGCTCTCCATGCAAGTTTCTCCATCTCCCAGTACCTACTGCAACCTACATCCTTCTGAATCTGCTTAGTTTATTTATCTCTTGGTCTCCCTCTATGATTTTTACTCTCCGTGCTGCCCTCCAATACTAAACTGGTGATCCCTTGATGCCTCAGAACATGTCATACCAACCGGTCCCTTCTTCTAGTCAAGTTGTGCCACAAATTTCTCTTCTCCCCAATTCTCTTCAATACCTACTCATTAGTTATGTGATCTACCCATCTACTCTTCAGCATTCTTCTGTAGCACTACATTTCGAAACCTTCTATTCTCTTCTTGTCTAATCTGTTTATCGTCCATGTTTCACTTGCATACATGGGTACACTCCTTACAAATACTTTCAGAAACGAGTTCCTGACACGTAAATCTATATTCGATGTTAACAAATTTCTCTTGTTTAGGAACGCTTTCCTTGCCAGTACGTCTATATTGTATATCCTCTCTACTTAGACCATCATCAATTATTTTGCTCCCCGCCGCGCGGGCTTAGCCGTGCGGTCTAAGGCGCTGCAGTCATGGACTGTGCGGCTGGTCGCGGCGGAGGTTCGAATCCTCCCTCGGGCATGGGTGTGCGTGTTTGTCCTTAGGATAATTTAGGTTAAGTAGTGTGTAAGCTTAGGGACTGATGACCTTAGCAGGTAAGTCCCATAAGATTTCACACACATTTGAATTTTTTTTTGCTCCCCAAATAGCAAAACTCATTTACTACTTAAAGTGTCTAATTTCCTAATCTAATTCCCTCAGAATCACCCGATTTAAGTCGACTACATTCCATTAACCTAGTTTTGCTTTGTTGATGTTCATCTTATATCCTTCCTTCCAGACACTGTCCATTCCGTTCAACTGCTGTTCCAGGTCCTTTGCTGTCTCTGACATTGAAATGACTTATACAAAATAACTTTGTAACAAGTCCAATAGGAGGGTTTCGCGAATTTCCACCAACAACCAATGTTTCGGTTCTAAGGGAACCTTCCACACCATCAAGTGGTTACAGGGAGCGTCCGATGTGGTCACAAAAATGATTACTTTAAGACTAAAACATAAGAAATAAAACTGTATCATTAGATTTAGCAATACCTTTTATGTTTCTTGCAAAAATCAGGAAATCACCTAGTTTTTATGCGTTAAAAGATGGCTACCTCCTTAAACTGCCAAGGATATTCTAGATCTCTGTGAGTAAACTGTCACACTGACATTCTTGGCCACTTCCGTCCCACTATACAGGGTGAACATTTATGAAACCGACAATTTTCGCGGACGGATGCCTGACTCGAAATGAAGGAAAAAAGGTCCTATGAACATGTGTTCGGAAATGCACCGTTTCCTCGATAGATGACGCCGACGAATGAAGTTTGCTCTAACAACGTGCGATGTGTTCCTTGTGTGTTGCAGGTTGTGTGATTGACGCAGCGTATTATAAGCAGCAGAATGCTCCGGTATTTATGTCGGGGACAAGACGAGATGGTGTTTGTGTACCGTCAAACGGATGGAAACAGTCGACAGGCAGCACGGCTATACCAAAACAAGTACCCCCACAGACACCATCCACATCACACAACATTTCAAGCCCTTTCTGGGCGTCTGTGTGATTATGGGTCTTTTCAGACAGGCGAACGTTCAGGGAGGCAGCGGATTGTGCGTACACTAGATTTGGAGGACCGGATTGTACACGACATTGAGACGAACCCTACTACAAGCTCCAGGCAAGTGGCCCGCTAACATGGTGTAAGCCAAAGTACGATTATATAGATCCCGCATGACAAGTATGTGGAGGCAAAACTTTGTACAGCCTCTGCATCCGACCACCACTACCTCGCCCTCCATTACCGCAAGAAAACCAAAAGTACAGAGAAGATGATAAAATTTGAGGAAAGATAAAACATTAAAACGGCGAACATAAACAATAAGGAGAATAAAATGTGGGGCCACGCTGGACGACTGAGCAAGGGCCACTGTGGATCACCTGCGCCAAAGCAGGCAAGGGGTACTCCTCAACCTCACAAAAACATGTATAAGCCACCTTCACTAGTAGAGCGCGAAACTAGGTCAGCCAGTTTGGCGTCGTTCGCTAGCACCTAGCACCAGAGGTAGCATGTCAGGAAATTTAAGATGTCACACCAAAGCAGCCAAATTTGGGCAGTCTTATAGGATGTGGGCCACCTTCAGCTGGGCACCCAATCGTCAGTAAGATAGGTCCTCACGTTGGATGGCCCATGGACACATTCTCCAAGTGCGGCCAACGCATAGCCGACAAAGGACAGTGGATTCCCTGAGAGAAGCGCGAAGGAAGAACTGACACGTGGTCGTGGTCTCCTTTACTGCCTTCAGTCTGTTTGGGGAGTCTAGGGCGAACCAATCCGAGTCCCAGACCTCCAATAACTTATGGCACAGAGGCGACTGAAGGTAGCCAACTTTGCCAGCTGGTTAGAGCGTTCATTCCCTGAGATCTCACCATGTCCAGCGTCCGACTAACGAAGACCGGCCGTCCAGTTTGATGAATGTCAGAAAGAAGATTCCGTATAGCCGTAACTAATAGGTGATGAGGGTAGAACTGGTCTGAGGCCTGAAGGCTGTTCAGGTAGTCGCTGCAGATTGGAAGCGTCATGGCGGTGCATAGCTAAGTGCTCTTTTGATGGCCACCAATTCAGCATTGATGACACGGCATCCATTCGGCAGGGAGCGTAGTTCATTGCACCTTGCATGTGTGTATGCAAATCCAGTTCGTCATTGACCATGGTTCAAATGGCTCTGAGCACTATGGGACTTAACATCTGAGGTCATCAGTCCCCTAGAACTTAAAACTACTTAAACCTAACTAACCTAAGGACATCACACACATCCATGCCCGAGGCAGGATTCGAACCTGCGACCGTAGCGCCTAGAACCGCTCGGCCACACCGGCCGGCCCTGCCGGCGTCATTGACCATTGAGCTGTCAGCGTATACCAGTTCCGAATCCGGAAATGCATCGAGGATAGCCAGGAACAGGCGGCGAAAAAAACCATGAGCTCAACTGAATCTTTCGGTACAAAGGATAAATCGAGACAGACCTGAGGTAGGGGAACATGCCATGGGGGTGTACGCGATTGCTCCATGACAGGATGCGACTGTGCGGGGAACTGGTGTTCAGAGCAGACACACTGTGATTCACAGGAAACAAAGCTTACACGTTTCGCAGACAGATAGGACATACAAACGACTTCCTCCCTTTTGGTTAACTGACGACTGTGGCGACAAGAGGAGCGTTCAGTCTCAATGCGAAAAATAAATTTGCCATTTCACGAAAACAGCGGCCCCCGCACGACGTGATAAGCGCTAGGAAGACGCTGGGGTCCCCTCGACTTACAACGGGCAGCGTTTCGCTGGTCGGCCGAGCGCGCCGCTCGAGCGGTAATTGCGGGAGGGCGGTGCGCGCGCTATCCCGGCGCTGATCAGCCGTTATGCAGTACGGGAACCACTCTCCACCGGCCGCGCTGGCTCCGTGTGTGGCAGACGGCACTCGCGTCCACAGTGGACGTGAATCTCGGTATCGTCAGCGCGGTCCTGAGTCAGCGGCCCGCATTAATCATGCACTAATTACGCGCTCAGCACGCTAATGAGTGCCTGGGTGGTCCCGCCTCGTCGGCGAAATAATCAAACGGAGGCTGTCCTTGCCGCGGTACACGGGGATCCACCCTGATAGCCACTCCGCGGAGTTCCCTGCCCTGAGTACTCTCTCACTTTGCTCTCTGGTCGGCAGACCCATCCTCATTTGACTCTAGGTGCACCAGAGACAAACGAAAGTACACGACACAATACTTGAGTCTTTTGTTTTTCATTCGGTATTTCCTCACCATGCTAGTGCAGTAGCATCACGTAGGCGGCGCTTTGGCTAAGGGAAGCTTTTGGCAAGAGAGGGCACTAGTCGCATACGCGAGGAGGTGCACAGTAGTGAATGGAAATTTGTCATGCTAAACTTGCTTAAAATGTTAAAATTAAAGCCATGATATTGAAAACATAACAAAGAAGAAACACAAGTGTCACCAGCATTAACAGGCGACAAAAATGACATATTCTGTAGCTATATGAAATATCGAGCCATTTCTCTGTTACTTTAAAGAAAATAGGGTTCTAAAACCCTCTAGGAAATTTCTATTTTTGAGTTGCACCTGTTCATTGAAAATGGATCCATCTTCGTGAGTGAAATGTTTACTAATCTCTAATTCTTTTAGCAGTTCAAGGCTGTAACCTTCAGTTTTGTTTATATAAAAGTTCTAAGTCTTCTAGTCTCCGTGGTGTGTTGGAGAAGAACCAAATGTTCAGCAAGAAAGGAGCTAAACACATTTCCCCCACCATTACTTACCAGGTGCTATTTCTATCGCACTTTAATCGTCTCCATGCCTGTCCTACGTAATAGTTAGGGCAGTCAGTAAATGTACTTTTATCAATACCAGAATTTGTTAGTGCTGGTGACACTTGTGATTCTTCTTTGTTATGATGTAAATATATTTCTAGAGGTTCGATGTTCACAGAGTTCTACCATCTCTCTCTATCCCCCCCGTTCTTCCCTCCCTCTATTCCGTTTTTCCGCTTTGCCCTCCCCTTCTCGGCTCTAGTTTTTTTTGCTACTGTTTCTATTTGTATTATTCACAGTTTTACGTAATTTATTTTTACCAGAATGATCTTTTTTAGATGGTAACTTCTTATTTGTTTCAATTTATTAATTTTAAATACGGACATAGCTAAAAATGATCTGGTTTCAATGTCATAATTTTACCGTTTTAAGTAAGTTTAGCATGATAAAGTTTCATTCACTACCGCGGCCCCTCCTTGCGCATACTGCTAGTGCTCTCTCTTACCAGAAGCTCTCCTTAGCCCAAGAATTGCGTACGTGACTCCAGTACACTAGCTGTACATTGGTGAGGAAATACCAAATGACAACAACCATGTTGTGCATGTTTTAATTATTATCGAGCTCAAATTTTATATGTGACTGACGCCTTTCGGTTATATTTCAAAGTACCTCTGCCACAATATATAATACAGTAAGTCTGAATATTTTTTTGTATTTACAGTACACACACACAATATATATATATATATATATATATATATATATATATATATATATATATATATATATATATATATAGAGAGAGAGAGAGAGAGAGAGAGAGAGAGAGAGAGAGAGAGAGAGAGAGAGAGAGAATATTTCTTTCTGAAGAAGAAGACGTTTTTATAAACGTTAAAATGTACAACATTTTAAAACTTGACTCTTCCTTTTCCCTTTAATATTTCTATGTTCGGGTTTCTTTTGTCAACAAAGCCCAATTACTTACCCTGCCTCAAGGAGCAGTCCTCGTTCCCACTCTGTTCAGTTTGTCTATCCGTGACATGCCAGCTACTATCTCCAAGTAAATCTAGCACGCAGATGACTTGAAATTAATACATCAGGCGATCAAAAGCATCCGGACTCGTATTAGTGGACATTAATATGAGCTGAGTCCACTCTGACCACGAAAAGCACTCCCACACCATAACACCATCTACTCTGTAGTTCACTGTTGGGACGACACGTGATGGCTCTTAACACTGTCCAGCATTCGTCAGACCCAAACCTTTCCATCGGATTGCCACAGGGTGTGATGTGTTTCATCACTCGAAATCACTCGTTCCCAGACACCTGCCTAGTGGTGACTCTTTGCACCACTTCAAACGCCGTTTAGCGTTGACTGCAGAACTGTGTGGCTTATGAGGAGCTGCTCGACCGCTGTAACCCAGACTTTCTTAACTCCCTACGCACAGTCATCGTGCTAGCTGTACACTGTTAGTAGAACTTTGGAACACACGAGTGATTCCATCCACTGATGTTATGAGATTTTTGACAGCCACCTTTTCCGATGCTCGATTGTACCCATCCGTGAGCACATGTGGTCTTCCTAGTCTTACGTTAGATGTGGTTCTTCCTTCGCGTGTCCAATTCACCATCGCATCACTAACAGCCGACTTGGGCAGCTTTAGAAGGATTGAAATGTCCGTGATTGATCTGTTACTCAGGTGACAGCCAACGCCTAGTCCACGTCCGCAATCACAAAGATCTCCTAACAGACCCATTCTCCTGTTACTGCTTCTGTAATGACAACACAATAGTCACCGCATGTTTTTATGGTGCGGTTCCGCTTCTCGTGACTTAATTGTCACATTAGATAATTGTCACATTAGATAAGTGTGCTCGGATACTTTTCATCACGTAGTGAACGTCAAAATAAAGATATCGGCACTGTGAACGTACCCTCTCAGATTGCCTCACCATATTCAACGAGTACTTTTTCAGATGGAGACTCCAGCCAAATCCAAATGAAACAGAGGTCACAGCGTTTCCAGATTCGTAACAGAGAGGCATACAGGACTTCACACGTGTTCCTTTATACTGCCGAAAGTTTCCATAACTACGCCTCTGCATATCTAGGTGTCACACAGCTCAGACATCGTCATTTAAGCAGCATTCCACTAACCTGTCAAAGAAGTTTGGCTCAGAGTAAATCTACATCACAAAAGAGCCAGGAATAGCTGGGTAGCTACTGCAGATTATGCAATACTGTAATTTCATTTACGTAGTCAGACGCTGAATATTGTACCAGTGTGTGAGAAAGCAACACTAATACAGTTATGATTGGTGTATGTCTGAATGAGGCCATGAGAACCTTACAGTAGTTGCCTGTTCTGTCCACTATGGCCCCTCCGGATCTCAAAAGAAAAGCTGACTACCTGCAGGTTCCTAAGAAGACAGTCACATAACAATTCATTTCTAACTAGTGCTTTCCAGAATCCACCGACTATACGCCTGAAGTCGTGAAAGCCACCTCGGGTCAATAATTGGGTCAACGATATTTCTGATATCATTGCGAAATGGAAACAACACTGGAATCAACACCTATTTCAAAGTCAACGTAAATTAGAATCCAAGGGCAAAGATTGCAGGGTTTGACCTTCTCCGTCGTGAATGGTCGAGACTCAGTCGTATGCGAACTGGACAAGGGACATGCGGCCGTATCTCGGAGGAGTGGGGTTATCGTGAAAGTACTGCGCGTGACCGTGATACAGTAGGACATATTGTGAAGAACTGCCCACTCCACGCTTTTACAGGAGGTCCGAAAGACTTGCACAAACTGACCCTAAATGCTGCGATCTGGCTGACAAATTTAAAAATTAACTTACAAAATGAATGTGTATATCTACAGGGTGGGCAATATAAAATTGTCACAGAAAACATTGCATATCATGCGCCTTAAGATAGGCAACCCAATTTACATCATCTGTCCTGTGCGCAGATGCTGGAAGTTGGGATGCCTATCTTAATCTGCATGAACTACAGCATGACTCAATTCTGTTTATCCCGTCCCTAGCCATTTTGCCTTAGAGAAGTACAATAGGAGACAGATAAAATTCTTGTATCTGTCATTATGGTCCTAAAAGATCCCACTTGGATGCACTTTAAGGGCTTGAAACTTTTACTTTTTTGCAGTCTTGTTGATTTTTTTAAAGCGATAACATTTTCGCCATTGAATGAATATATTTATTGTAAATTCCACGTTTGCGATTAAGAATTTGTCACTTTCAAGTAATTTACATTGCTGAAAACCAGCAACTGTAAACATGGGTGAAATAATAAAATGGATGTGATCCCATATGACTCTAGTCAACTTCCATTCGACACATCATCATATATAACATATGGAAATGATTCTCGTGGAACTGGCTTCGTAACGTCAACACGTGTCAATATCGTTCACCTTACCATAAGGTGTACGATACCCTGATATATATTTAATAAACTCCACAGGCATGTTACATTCAGTGGGCCTTTCTGTGTGTTGCAACGTTGATGTAAATGCAGCAATGACCCAGCTGTTTCTGACAGTTATTGGGTTATATGTCGTAAGTATGCTGTTTAGGTTTTTATGTTGGTAACGCCACGTAGCACTCTGTATGAAAATCACTGTCTGTGCTGTGTGCAGTCTGTGGCTGGTTGACATTGTTGGAATATTCGCTAGTGTAGTGTTGGGCAGTTGGATGTGAACAGCGCGTAGCGTTGGGCAGTTGGAGGTGAGACACCAGCAGCGGTGGATGTAGAGAGAGAGGTGCCAGAGTTTTGGAAGGTTACTACAAGCGGACGATCTGGATTTTTGTCCGCCAGAAAAAGGAAATTTCTAAAGATGGTTGTCATGAATTGATAGATACATATATGATGATTTTTAACATTATTAAGGTAAATACATTGTTTGTTCTCTATCAAAATCTTTCATTTGCTAACTATGCCTATCAGTAGTTAGTGCCTTCAGTAGTTAGAATCTTTTATTTAGCTGGAGGAATTGGCGTTCGCTGTAATGCAGTAGTTCGAGTAACGAAGATTTTTGTCAGGTAAGTGATTCATGAAAGGTAAAGGTAATAGTTAGTAAAAAAAAATGGCTCTGAGCACTATGGGACTTAACATCTGTGGTCATCAGTCCCCTAGAACTTAGAACTACTTAAACCGAACTAACCTAAGGACATCACACACATCCATGCCCGAGGCAGGATTCGAACCTGCGACCGTAGCAGTCGCGCGGTTCCGGACTGAGCGCCTAGAACCGCGAGGCCACCGCGGCCGGCAATAGTTAGTCAGGGGTCATTCTTTTGTAGGGATTATTGAAAGTCAGACTGTGTTGCGCTAAAAATATTGTGTGTCATTTTAGTGATGATCAGAATAAGTAAAGAGAAAACTGTTTGAGTATGCTGAGTTTCATTCAGCTGTCTCTGTATCAAATAACGTAAGAGTTGAAACTTCCTGGCAGATTAAAACTGTGTGCCCGACCGAGACTCGAACTCGGGTTCGAGTCTCGGTCGGGCACACAGTTTTAATCTGCCAGGAAGTTTCATATCAGCGCACACTCCGCTGCAGAGTGAAAATCTCATTCTGGGAACGTAAGAGTTTTTCCGAATATAATATTTCAAAGGGGACGTTTCAGTGTTACTTGTCTGTTTCACGCCCGGATGAGCAAATAATCTGGAGGCAATCTTCCGCCCACAAATCAGCACAGTTTTAGAGAGCATCGCTCATGCGAAACTCGGCTTGCCCTTTTCTCACATGAGATCCTGCGAACCATGAATAAGGGGGAACAGGTGGATCCCATATTCCGAAATATCTTTGAAGCATTTGACACGGTGCCACAATGCCGACTGTTTCAAGCACACGTAATAGGTTCTCAGGTATGTGAGTGGCCACAAGACTTCCTAAATAACAGAACCCAGTATGTTGTTCTCGAAGGAGAGTTTTCATCAGGAATGTCCCAGGTAAGTGTAATAGGACCGCTGTTATTTTCTATATACATAATTTATCTGGTGAAGAGGACCAGCAGCAGTCTGAGGCTGTTTGCTGATGATGCTGTGGTGTATGGAAAGGTGTCGTCGTTGAGTGACTTTTGGACGATACAAGATGACTTAGAAGAAGTTTCTAGTTGGTGTGATGAATGGCAGATGATGAGTAGACGAATGCAGAATAATGTAAGTTAATGCAGATGAGTAGAATAAACAAGTCCTTAGTATTCCAGTACAGCATTAGCCGTGTGCTTGTTTACACAGTCACGTGGATTAAATACACTCCTGGAAATTGAAATAAGAACACCGTGAATTCATTGTCCCAGGAAGGGGAAACTTTATTGACACATTCCTGGGGTCAGATACATCACATGATCACACTGACAGAACCACAGGCACATAGACACAGGCAACAGAGCATGCACAATGTCGGCACTAGTACAGTGTATATCCACCTTTCGCAGCAATGCAGGCTGCTATTCTCCCATGGAGACGATCGTAGAGATGCTGGATGTAGTCCTGTGGAACGGCTTGCCATGCCATTTCCACCTGGCGCCTCAGTTGGACCAGCGTTCGTGCTGGACGTGTAGACCGCGTGAGACGACTCTTCATCCAGTCCCAAACATGCTCAATGGGGGACAGATCCGGAGATCTTGCTGGCCAGGGTAGTTGACTTACACCTTCTAGAGCACGTTGGGTGGCACGGGATACATGCGGACGTGCATTGTCCTGTTGGAACAGCAAGTTCCCTTGCCGGTCTAGGAATGGTAGAACGATGGGTTCGATGACGGTTTGGATGTACCGTGCACTATTCAGTGTCCCCTCGACGATCACCAGTGGTGTACGGCCAGTGTAGGAGATCGCTCCCCACACCATGATGCCGGGTGTTGGCCCTGTGTGCCTCGGTCGTATGCAGTCCTGATTGTGGCGCTCACCTGCACGGCGCCAAACACGCATACGACCATCATTGGCACCAAGGCAGAAGCGACTCTCATCGCTGAAGACGACACGTCTCCATTCGTCCCTCCATTCACGCCTGTCGCGACACCACTGGAGGCGGGCTGCACGATGTTGGGGCGTGAGCGGAAGACGACCTAACGGTGTGCGGGACCGTAGCCCAGCTTCATGGAGACGGTTGCGAATGGTCCTCGCCGATACCCCAGGAGCAACAGTGTCCCTAATTTGCTGGGAAGTGGCGGTGCGGTCCCCTACGGCACTGCGTAGGATCCTACGGTCTTGGCGTGCATCCGTGCGTCGCTGCGGTCCGGTCCCAGGTCGACGGGCACGTGCACCTTCCGCCGACCACTGGCGACAACATCGATGTACTGTGGAGACCTCACGCCCCACGTGTTGAGCAATTCGGCGGTACGTCCACCCG
Organism: Schistocerca cancellata; assembly: GCF_023864275.1. Classification (NCBI taxonomy): domain Eukaryota; kingdom Metazoa; phylum Arthropoda; class Insecta; order Orthoptera; family Acrididae; genus Schistocerca; species Schistocerca cancellata. The sequence goes on along the minus strand of NC_064630.1, from coordinate 360,415,879 downwards.
GCCTCCCGCATGCCCACTATACGCCCTCGCTCAAAGTCCGTCAACTGCACATACGGTTCACGTCCACGCTGTCGCGGCATGCTACCAGTGTTAAAGACTGCGATGGAGCTCCGTATGCCACGGCAAACTGGCTGACACTGACGGCGGCGGTGCACAAATGCTGCGCAGCTAGCGCCATTCGACGGCCAACACCGCGGTTCCTGGTGTGTCCGCTGTGCCGTGCGTGTGATCATTGCTTGTACAGCCCTCTCGCAGTGTCCGGAGCAAGTATGGTGGGTCTGACACACCGGTGTCAATGTGTTCTTTTTTCCATTTCCAGGAGTGTATGTAGGCGCAACGCTGCAAAACAATATGAAACTGAATGAGCGTGTAAGGATTGTAGTAGGCAAGGCGAATGGTAGACTTCCATTTATTGACAGTATTTTAGAAAAGTGTGGTTTATCTGCGAAGAAGTCTGCATATAGGACACTAGTGTGACTGCTCGAGTGTTTGTGGTACGCACCAGGTCGGATTGAAGGTAGACATAGAAGCACTTCAGAGGCGTTGTTAGATGTGTTACCGGTACGTTCAAACAACCCGCAAGTACTACAAAGATGGGAATCACTGGAAGGAAGGTGATGTTCTTTTTGAGGAGCGCTATTGAGAACAATTCGAGAACCGACATTTGAGGCTGACTGCAGGACGATTCTACTGCCGCCAACGTACACTTCACGCAAGGACCATGAAGATGACATTAGAGAGAAGAGGGCACGTACGGAGACGCACAGACAGTCGTTTTTCCATCACTCCGTTTGCGAGTGAAACAAAAAAGGAAATGACCAGTAGAGGGTACCCTCCGCCACACACCATACTGTGGCTTTCAGAGTATGTATCTAAATGTAGATGCAATTGGGTACTCCTGCAGCAGTTCGCGCGCATACAATGTACTATGGTGACTATAACTGTATTTTACACACGGGACAAAATTGAAATAATATATTATTATGTAATAAGATTGATAAAAATAAAAAAAGCAAACCTCAACATAGGTTCAATTTTCACTCTATCTAGCGTCGTACTGAAACAATAAGTTTGGCGTTAGGGCTTTATAGCGTCCATATTACACCTACGCTCGTTAAACTCAAAGAGTGGAATGTAACTGTCTTTTTTGTGTTGTCAGTCTCCTGACTGATTTGATGCGACTTGCCACGAATTCATCTCCTGTGCCAACCTCTTCAACTCGTGACTGGTACATTTAACCATCGACAGAGCGTTACAAATCTCATAGAAAGTTTGAAGTGGGACACACTTGCAGATAGACGGCGCGCTAAACGGAAGGGGCTGCTCACTAAATTCCGAAATCCGATCTTCACCGAGAATGTAGAACATATATTACTACCACAAACTTTCAAATCGCGTAGTGATCACAATTCAAAGATAAGGCGAATCAGAGCTCGTACTGAGGCGGTCAGATAGTAGTTTTTCCCCCGCGCGATCCGTGAGTAGAACAGAGTGGGGGAAATATGACATCGGCGCGAATTGTGCCCTCCGCCACACACCGCTTGGTGGCAAGCGGAGTATACTCTACTGGCTATTAAAATTGCTACATCAAGAAGAAATATAAATGATAATCGGGTATTCATGCGGTCGTGCATTGTCCTGCTGAAATGTAGGGTTTCGCAGGGATCGAATGAAGGGTAGAGCCACGGGTCGTAACCCATCGGAAATGTAACGTCCACTGTTCAAAGTGTCGTCATTGCGAACAAGAGGTGACCGAGACTTGTAACCAATGGCACCCCACACCATCACGCCGGGTGATACGCCAGTATGGCGATGACGAATACATGCTTCCAATGTGCGTTCACCGCAATATCGCCAAACACGGATGCGATCATCATGATGCTGTAAACAGAACCTGGATCCATTCGAAAAAATGACGTTTTGCCATTCGTGCACCCAGGTTCGTCGTTGAGTACACCATCGCAGGCACTCCTGTCTGTCATGCAGCGTCAGGGGTAACCGCAGCCATGGTCTCCGAGCTGATACTCCGTGCTGCTGCAAACGTCGTCGAACTGTACGTGCAAATGGTTGTCATCTTGCAAACGTCCTCATTGTTGACTCAGGGATCGAGACGTGGCTGCACGATCCGTTACAGCCATGCGGATAAGCTGCCTGTCATCTCGACTGCTAGTGATACGAGGCCGTTGGGATCCAGCACGGCGTTCCGTATTACCCTCCTGAACCTACCGATTCCATATTCTGCTAACAGTCATTGGATCTCGACCAACGTGAGCAGCAATGTCGCGATTATGATAAACCGCAATCGCGATAGGCTACAATCCGACCTTTACCAAAGTCGGAAACGTGATGGTACGCATTTCTGCTCCTTACATGAGGCATCACAACAACGTTTCACGAGGCAACGCCGGTCAACTGCTGTTTGTGTATGAGAAATCGGTTGGAAACTTTCCTCATGTCAGCACGTTGTAGGCGTCGCCACCGGCGCCAACCTTGTGTGAATGCTCTGAAAAGCTAATCACTTGTATATCACAGCATCTTCTTCCTGTCGGCTAAACTTCACGTCTGTAGCACGTCATCTTTGTGGTGTACCAATTTTAATGGCTAGTAGTGTATATGTAGATGTAGAGGATACCAATCTCATCTGAGTTATCCTTTCACCTCGACTTTTCATTCCACTCTTGAAGCCTTCGTCTATTTCCGACGTTGCTTCTTAAAGGTGTAGAATGAACAGTAGGGGCGAAAGGCTACATCACTGTTAACCAATAGCAAATCGTAAGTAAATATCGCCAAAGGCAAAATGAATGCACTTGCTCCTACAAATAAAAAGATGAGCGCTTCTCGAGCCATTTAGTTGTTAACAAGGAAAGGGGAAGCCAGTAGCTCTAAAAACCGCAGAGGAATAATTACGGTGCTCTGGCGGTCATTTCTTCGGGCGCAACGCCGTGGAGAGCCGCCGGCGGCCGCTGCCCGGTGCACTCGGTCAGTAAGTGCGGGTTGTGCACTTGTAATCTGCATGCGATAATTGCCCGCGAATCGGGAGAGTGCTCTTAATAGGCAGCCCAGCGGAGCGTCTGGTTTTACTCGGCCGCGCCCGCACTTGCAGCGGCTCACTTAGGCTGCGCCCGCCCGCCCTGTAATAAGGCCGAGCACCCGCCCTCGAAATAAATTGAGATACCGGGCTCCCACAGTTAGAGATTAGAATAATTACCGCCGCCCGTCAGGTAATTAAACAGCAGGCATTCGGCCAGCGCTGGCTGATGATACGCTGCATTAGGGGCCGAGTGGATCCTAGGGAGACCACAGCAGCCGGTGGGACCAACTGCCTCGCCGCTGGACAGGAGTACTCCAGCAGGTGGCCGGACCGGCGTGTCTGCTACCGCTACGACCACAGCCACGCTCATCAATATAAGAAAGTGCTGCTCTTGCTGCTTACACAGGGTGACAACAGTCATGGGGTACTTCCTAATATCGTGTCGGACCTCTTTTCGCCAGGTGTACTGCAACAACTCGACGTTGCCTGGACCCAACAACTGGTTGGAAGTCCCCTTCAGAAATATTGAGCCGTGCTGCCTCTATAGCCTTCCATAATTGCGGAAGTGTTGACGGTGTAAGACTTTGTGCACGAACGACCTCTCCATTATGTCCCTGAATGGTTCAAATGGCTCCAAGCACTATGGGACTTAACATCTGAGGTCATCAGTCCCCTAGACTTAGAACTACTTAAACCTAATTAACCTAAGGACAGCAGACAACACCCAGTCATCACGAGGCAGGATTCGAACCTGCGACCGTAGAAACAGCGCGGTTCCGGACTGAAGCCCCTAGAACGGCTCGGCCACTTCGGCCGGCTATGCCCCTGAAATGTTCGATGAGGGCCGGCCGAAATGGCCGAGCGGTTCTAGGCGCTACAGTTTGGAACCGCGCGACCGCTACGGTCGTTCTAATCCTGCCTCGGCCATGGATGCGTGTGATGTCCTTAGGTTTAAGTAGTTCTAAGTTCTAGGGGACTAATGACTTGAGAAGTTAGGTCCCATAGTGGTCACAGCCATTTGAACCTTTTTTTTTTTGTTCGATGAGGTTCATGTAGAGCGATCTTAGTAGCCATCATTCACTCGAATTGTCCAGAATTTTCTGAAACAATTGTGGCCACGTGACATGGCGCATTGTCTTTCATAAAAAATCCATCGTTGTATGGGAATATGAAGTTCGCGAATCACTGCAAATGATCTCAAGTAGCCCAACACATTCCACACAGCCGTCATCATTATGGAGCCACGACCAGCTTGCACACTGCCTTGTTGACAACTCGAGTCCATGGTTTCGGGGGCTCTGCGAAAGCTCGAAACCTACTATCGACTCTGACCAACTGAAATCTGGACTCATTTGACCAGGCTACAGTTTTCCATTCCTCTAGGATCCAACTAATATGGCCACGAGCCCAGGACAGGCACTGCAGACGATGTCATGTGTTAGCAAAGGTACTCACGTCGGTCGTCTGCTGCCATAGCTCTTTAATGCCAGATCTCGCCACACTGTCCTAAGGATATGATCGTCGTAGTCCCATACTGATTTTTGGGTTTATTTCACGCATTGTTGCTTGTCTGTTAGCACTGACAACTCTACGCAAACGCTTCTGCTCTCGGTCGTAAAGTGAAGGCCGTCGGCCACTGCATTATTCGTGGTGAGAGGTAATGCCAGAAATTTGGTAGTCCCCAGAACACCGTTTGTTCAAAAAAATGTTCAAATGTGTGTGAAATCTTATGGGACTTAACTGCTAAGGTCATCAGTGCATAAGCTTACACACTACTTAACCTAACTACTAAGCTTAAAACACACACACTCATGCCCGAGGGAGGACTCGAACGTCCGCCGGGACCAACACTTTTTGCACTGTGGTTCTCGGAATAGTGAATTCCCTAACGATTTCCAAAACTGAATAGCCCATGCGTTTAGCTCCAACTAGCGTTCCGCGTTCAAATGATCCCGTCGTGTGGTAACAATGACGTCTGAGACCTTCTCATATGAATCACCTGCGTAGAAATGACAGCTCCACCAATGGAGTGCAAAATGGTTCAAATGGCTCTGAGCACTATGGGACTTAACTTCTGAGGTCATCAGTCCCCTAGAACTTAGAACTACATAAACCTAACTAACCTAAGGAGATCACACACACCCATGTCCGTGGCAGGATTCGAACCTGCGACCGTAGCGGTCACGGGGTTCCAGACTGAGGCGCCTAGAACCGCACGGTCACACCGGCCGGCAATGGAGTGCATTTTTATACCTTACGTATGCGATACTACCGCCATCTGTATACCTGCATATCGTTATCGCATGACTTGTCAACTCAGTGTATTTTCCCTGCCTTAGACTTGAAGCTGTGGTCCAGATCGAACAATTTTTCAGAGCAGAGAAGTGATACCTGTTCTCCCACCATTTACTAATACCGTTACGTAAATGTAAACCCAGTCCACAGGCCCTGGTGGCCCTATGCTTACCGACAGACGTCCGTGTCATCCTCTTCCATTGGAAGCGTGCGTGAGTTCACCACACCGCTCTCTACGCCGTTGTTTTTGTGATCAAAAGCTGCTACTATTCGGTCGAGGAGTTACTCAGTTGGCCTCACAAAGCTGAATGCATCCCGTGCCAGTCTTCTCACCTAGGAAAATTCCACGCTGGTACAAGGAATCGAACTCAGGTTCTCTGCATAGGAGTCAACTGCGCTGACCACTCAGCTATGGAAGCGGACACTTGTATTGTCAGTTACATTTAAATGTACCCCATCTTCCACGGAGTTCATTGGGACTTACAAATGCATTACTAAATTTATAAAATAACATTTTTTTCAGTTTCAGTCACATTTTCGTTAGCGTCTATACAATATTGAAAGGCGATCGCTTCATCGCGAGCTCCTTTCACACGCTGCATGCCCGCGTGCCCGCATGCAATGCGTAAGTCACTCGTCGACCCATAGACGATCAATCACCAGACGTCCCTGTACGTGGGAGCGGTGTATCTCTGCGAACAGGAAAGACAGTTATCTCTTGTAGCAGCGCTAGAGCTTTGACCCTTGCTGGTCAATCAAAGTGCGAGGCGCACTCCATTGGGCTGGTCGCCTCATGTAGTTTGAAGCACAAAAGCACTTACTTCACCTCTCCTGACATGGGCACCATACCGGAGCAGAAGTGAAGAAAACTCTTATAAGGAAGGAAGAAGGCTTAGGGTTTAACGTCCCGCCGTCATCGAAGTCATCAGAGACGAAGCACAAGCTCGAAATGTTTCAATGTTGTGGAAGGAAATGGGACGTGCCCATTCAAAGTAACCATCCCGACATTTCTCTGGAGCGGCTTAGGAAAATCACGAAAATCCTGGAATTGGAGGACCGGACGCGGATTGGAACCGTCTTTCTCCCAAATGCAAATCCAATGTGCCAAACTGCACCAGTTTCACAGGCGTGATATGTGCGCAATCGATCAAAGACTGTCAACAGAATGGCGAGACTGCAGTAATTTGCGAGCATTCCGGTTGGATTCACCGATAGTTTGATGAAGTTACGTAATTCGGTTTCTTTTCACGTTGCAGTGTGGAATTGTCGAGCATAATGTGCCGTTGTTCTCATTTACGATCCTATCAGAACACGCGGTGATCGGTATTTATACGCATGTTGTTCGGAAAGGAGGCTAAATGTTCTGATTAGATGTTAGTCCCTCATCATAAAACTTGAGTTTGTGTATGAGATAAGTTCAGGCTTTATCCTGGATTTTTCATACATTTGAGCTTCGTGATTTCATTACCTTACACCTTTACTTTGTTTGAGATCATCCATATGAGTGCTGAAAGGAATTCTTTATCCGGTTACACAATAAATCAGCCACATCTGAAGGCCATATATTCAACTAAATACCTAGGAATTATGGTTACGAACAACTTAAATCCGAAAGAACATATAGAACAATTGATGGAGAAGGCAAATCAAAGACTGATCAACTATACTACCTACACTAAGCTTGTCCCTCCTCTTTTAGAATATTGATGCGCGGTGTGGGATGTTTACCAGATAGGGTTGACGTACTACATAGAGAAAGTTCAAAGAAGGGCAGCACGTTTTGTATTATCGCGAAATAGGGGAGAGAGTGTCACTGAAACAATACAGAATTTGGGGTGGACATCATTAAAACAAAGGCGTTTTTCGTTGCGGTGGAAACTTTTCATGAAATTTCAATCACTAACTTTCTCCTGATTATGAGAAAATATCTTGTTGACGCCGATCTACATCGGAAGAAACGATCACCACAATAAAATAATGGAAATCAGAGCTCGCACGGAAAGATCCACGTGTTCATTCATTCCGCGCGCTGTGCGAGACTGGAATAATACAGCATTATTGTGAATGTTGTTCGATGAACCCTCTGCCAGGCACTTAAATGTTTTTCAGAGAATCCATGTAGATGTAGATGTAGATGACCACAAATTCTACCATGTGTACGTTACCTCCATGTTTCAATATTTAATTTCTGTTTCGTACATAACGTACTCCATTCACTTATAATGCAATTTGCTGGCCGCGGTGGTCAAGCGGCTCTAGGCGCTTCAATCCGGAACCGCGCGACTGCTACGGTCGCAGGTTCGAATCCTGCCTCGAACGTGGCTGTGTGTCATGTCCTTAGGTTACTTAGGTTTAAGTAGTTCTAAGTTCTAGGGGACTGATGACATCAGATGTTAAGTCCCATAGTGCTCAGAGCCATTTGAACCATAGTTCAGTTTGCTCAGGGTCTTCGCTACGCATGCTTGCTGTCCTTATAATTATTTTCAGTGAGTAATTTTCAGCAGTCCATGCAAGGCGACGCTCATACAGTTCCTCGAGTTATACGGCAGTGGAGACGACTGCATAGTAAGTCTTGCTTCCACAACACAAGCTCTCTATTAACAGGCCTGCACAAATCTCACCTGTATGAATGAAACGCTAAGTTTGATCTTACATAACCAATCTGAAACACACGTATGTATGTTGTTATTTATTAGCGTTGAACATCCCCATCGAAGACATCGTTAGAGACGAAGCTCTAGTTCGAATCTGAAAGGAGGGGGTATGATATAGACTGTGCCGCTTTCAGAGACACCAGCCCGGTAATTGCCTTACTCAGTTAACAGAGAACGTAGTAAATCTATCTTACCGATACCAGTCTTGTGTTGTAAATAATAAGAAAAGTTCCAATGATAGCAAAACTTTGTCATAACAACTCCAGACAAAGAGCAAAATTAAGTGTCTTACATTGAGATGTGCGTATAAATTGAGCTTGCGTTTGAACCAGGAGATGAAATAATGTTTACAGCCAAGAAACAGAAGTACACAACAATTCTGCACATCGACTCTGCACCAATCGGAAAGTGTAATGTTACAACAGTAAAGAATTTTGGGTGACGATAGTTGTTTGGTATCACGAATATTGTGCTCTCCATCGCCAGCCCCCTTCCGCTCCACTCCCACCCCTTCCTCCACGCTATATTCCTGTACTGTGACTTGTCTTATACGTTGAAGTAGGCTCCTCATAACATTGACCGGATAAATCGATTCATAGAGGAAGGTAAGACATGCCACCTTCAATAGGGACTCTCTTACGTCGTCAGAGGTCGCTTCGACTTGATGACTTATTTAAGGTATCAGCATATCATCGACGAATTATTATACTTACTGGTATACGTTAGAGAGTGAAGTTGAGAGTAGAAGGTGGGTACTAGGCTAGGAGATAGAAGCTGGAGCGTATTGACGTAGTTTGCTGAATAGGGTCCGATTTGTTTTCAATCCATACAGGCCATTACGTTTCCCGTTAACAAAAGGAGACAAACACGTGGGGCAGAAGTTCTTATGTAGCCCTGGCGGCGGGAGGGATGGCTCACCAGTGTTATAATAGGACGAGGAGCGCCCTCTGTAGAGTCAGGCGGGGGTGGCGGCTTCTGACCGCAACACAAGGACACCGCACTTCCGGCTGCGGTCAGTTCCTGTAGCACGCCTCCCTCCCCCCCCCCCCCCCCACCCCCGCCCCCCACATAACTGTGCCCAGCTGCGTGTAGCCGCCGTGGCTCACAGAACACTCATTCTATGCTCTGTGCCCCGACTTACACTTGTTCCACGGTCATCAGAGCCATAACAGGTCCCTGTGATCAACACGAAACGTAATTCAAGCATAATGGCTCAATTCCGTCCCCCAACCTACACCATGTGAAACAATACAGTATAAAATTCTTTCTGTCCCCTTGTTTCAATCTGTCTACTGAGCTCTTCAGAGATGGAACAGAGGTTTTGAATACCGATTTTACATTTTTGTTGTTGTTGTTGTTGTTGTTGTAGCCATCAGATCGAAGACTGGTTTTGTACAGCATTTCACGCAAGTCTATCTTGCACCATTTTTTTCATGTCGGTATTATTACTGCATCCTACAACAATGTGAACCACCTCCTTCTTCTTCTACTTTCATTTAACAGAGTATACTTGCAGCTCGTTCTGTCTTCAGTGTTTCTCAGCTACCCTAAATCTCGCTTTCCACCTCGTTTATAACTGGTAACTTGTTTAGCTAGTATACCTTTCCCCATTCTGTTCATATTGTGATTCCATCTTATGGAATCTCATCTCTGTTTGCACCGCTTCATCACTATCAAAGTGAAGTCTTCCAAGGTAATCTTTAAGCTTTGGAAACAGATTAAAATCTGATGGGGCCAAGTCGGGACTGTATGGAGAGTGATCGATGACAGTCAACTCAAGGCGTCGGATTATTGCATACGTCACAGTGTTCTTGTGTGTCTAGCATTTTCATGCTGAAGAGGAGGGTGTGCTCAGTGAGTGGCACGTTTTCTGCGATTAGAAACCCCATTACAACACTCCATTTCTCACTCGCCGACATAGCTACGTTAGAAATCGCCATATTACACGCTACAGTTCAGAGCCCTCTAGCGGTAGAGCGATGCAAATATGTAGACATGAAAAATTTGTGGACTGTTAATACCGTTTGTTTTATTTAAACAGCTTTAAGTATTTTCATATAAAAAATTCGGAGGCATTGCTTTTGAGCATGCCCTCGTGTTATGATTTTATTACAATTTCTATATATCGATACAAACTTCATTATTTGTATCAAATATTTCGGATGCACTCGTTTTTCGTGATGTTCCAGTGCTTGCCTCTGTTCCCTCTACCGAAAAAATTATTCAAATGGCTCTGCGCACTATGGGACTTAACTTCTACATCTACATCTACATCTACATCCATACTCCGCAAGCCACCTGACGGTGTGTGGCGGAGGTCATCAGTCCCCTAGAACCTAGAACTACTTAAACCTAACTAACCGAAGGACATCACACACATCCATGCCCGAGGCAGGATTCGAACCTGAGTCCGTAGCGGTCGCGCGGTTTCAGACTGTAGCGCCTAGAACCGCTCGGCCACTCCGGCCGGCCCTCTATCGAAAACCTTTCCATAATCTATGAATGAGAAGTGACGCTCGAGGATGTCTTTCAGTTAACTATCGTGCAATAGTAAGATTGTCACTACCAATTGCCCCTGTCTAAAGCCATTTTGTTCCTCCATTAGGAGGGCGTCAGCTATCTTTTTCATTCTATTGTTAATAATTCTTTCGTAAAGTTCGTAAGAAACATTTAGTAGGCTTGTTTCTCCGTAGTTCTTATATACATTTCTTGTAGTGTGGCACCACCTGTGTGTCTTTCACGATTTAGTTGCCTCCTTCGTTCCCCAATGTTCACTATAGGGCGTAAGTGCCTCAGTTGTATCTTTAATCCTGGATATTTAAGGACTACTACAATGCCCGTCATTTCAACAGCTGACAGAAATGTGTTCCAGAATTCCTGGTGAGCTTTCTTTACTGCTATTTTGGCCAAGTTGCACTTTTCTACAGATATCGCTCGAGTTTCTACCGCATTATAACGAAGATTTGTGACTTAAGCTTTTTTATCGTTTAATTGCATTCTCTATCTCATAATTCCATTTCCTCTTTCCCCCTATAGCTTCCATTTCTACTCTGTTAATGCATGATTTGATGTATCCCCTTTCTGTTTACGTTGTTCTGTGTGATTTCGTGCCGTGTGGGGTCGTTGTTGATACTGATATCCGCATTCGACCCAATTTACTGTACTCAAACCTTGGTCTACCTCCAGAATGTTTATTCCCACACTTTCGTCCATTACAAAATTAGCTACTCCTTGAAGCCCCTGTCAACTTATCCATTTATTTTCGTCAAGGGGAGCACAAAGTTCTTTTCTCTCTAATTCTATTCAGCAATTATTCATTAGTTACGCGATGTATACACCAAATCATTATCATTCGTCTGCAGCACCACATTTCAAAAACTTCTGTCCTTGTCTGTCCACCATTCACATCTACATAAGACTACACATTAGATAGTTTCAGAAAAGACTTCCTGACACTTAGGCTTACACGTGATGTTAACAAATTGAAGATTCTCTATCAATTAAATCACATTTATTTCATAAATGAAAGTGGGGAGTACGGACTGCTGGAAGGTGACTGAAAGGTTCTCTCGTCAGGAAGTGGATTCTGAGACAATCCTTGTTTGCTGTCGTGTTACAGCAGAAAATCTTTCCTCAAGACATAGGTGGCAGACCTGGAAGGTTCCCAAAGCCCTTACTCCGAAGTAGCAGTTTCCTAGCACACTCTTACGTGCGACCGGCCGCAAGGGTGCGTAAGCCTCCAAGCGTCCAGTTGAGCTAAGACAAGTATCTGCTTTGCATGGATATCACCAAGTGTACCACCTTTTCGTTTTCATTGCTACGTGAGAAAATTCATATCAACTCAAGAGAATTTCTGCCTGTGTAATTCTGTGAATTGCCCCCCTCCCCTCCCCCTCCACACAACAAGACAGTGTGATTTACAACTACCAATAGTAAAAGACTGTGCAGAATCGGTATTAGCCTAATCAGCTGTTTGTGCATATATTTGTGGGGGTTGTCAGAGAAATTTTTGCAGCGTTTCCCTCAATTGCAAGCTTCAGGGACCATTCAGTCCCGTCACATTGGCTACAAGCATGCTGTCGCCCCAACAGCGGAATCTGGGCTGAGAAGTGAGAACTTAGAATGTTTATCATTCATTTCTTGGCTTATGCTCTTGCTGGCTGCGCATTTTAAAGATATAAGTGTCGCTTTTTCTAGCAGCATGAGATGTTACTTTTGTATTTCAGAGTCCATATTCTGAGTAGCTCACATTTAACTGGCTCTTTGTGCATCTTGGATGCATAGTTCATTTGGTTACTTCTCTTTTTAATTTAAAAATGCGCACTGACCAGACGAGGACTTCTGATTTTGTTGTTCTTTCAGTTTTCCTAAACATTCCAATCAAAGTTCTGCATAGTTACGTTCAATTTTTCATTATGGTTTTTCAGTGGATATAAATGTTATTGCAGTAACATTTCACGTTGGTTTTTAAATCTGAAAAAAATTTCGTGTTTCTAACATCGACTTCCGTTAATTAACACTATTTCCTACAACTTCTCAAATCATCAGGCGACCCTTATTTAACAAATATAATCAAGAAATGTAAGTTGTTGTTTCACGGAGATGGGGTTTGTTTTTCGCAGTGACCAAATTATGAGTAGAATGATACGTAACACGCAACTACACTAGTGTCCAAAATTAAAGCAACAATCAGAAATTTTGCAAGATAGCTTTTATTTTGCCACAAAACACTATGAACAGGTGATAGTAAAGTACAAACAATGTAAAGAATGCAGAACGTAAACGACTGCAACATGCATAACGGTAGAAAAACATGTTTTTCGGTTTTTCCAACTCGAAGGATTTTCACACTCTTTCCGACCACTGGTTAACGTGCTCACTATAGGGTGTTACCACCTCTGCCATAAATGCAGCTATGAATGATGTCATCAGTCTCATGTTGAGGCAATAACGCCCATTCATCCTGCAGAGCTGCTCGCAGTCGTGGAGTGTGGTTGGTGGATGCTGACGTGATGCAAGCCATCTCCCTAGGGCATCCCACACATGCTCTATGGGATCCAAGTCGGGAGAGCGAGCAGGGCACACCATGCGTGCAGTATCTTCCGTTTCCTAGAAAACATCAACCACCTGCGCTCTATGAGATCGAGCATTATCGTCCACCAATACGATGCCTGGGCCCACAGCACCTCGCAACAACCGCAAATGAGGTCCCAAGATCTCGTCACCATACCTGACAGCAGTTAAATCTTGCCGGTTCACCCGTACAATTCCGTGAATAGAGGTTCGAGTGGTAAAGAAAATCCCTGCCCGCATCATCAGGGATCCTCTTCCATATCGGTGTCTTCCCATAATGTCTGGGTTCCGAAAACGTTTTCCACGTTCCCTGCAATGCGAATCCATCGAGAATCACCCTCCAGACTAAATCGGGACTCATCTGTGAAAACAACATTGGTCCACTGTTTGACCGTCCAGGTGAGATGTTGATGACTCGAGCCTAGACGTTTCCTTCTGTGAGGACGCGTCAGAGGTAGACATACAACAGCTCTCCGACAATGAAGACCACTCTGCCGAAGCCTTCTGCACGCCGCTTGCCTCGATACGACACGTCCAGTGGATGCTGCAAGCTCACATGCCAGTTGTCGTGATTTTACAGGCAAATAACAGTCCTCTCTTCTGAAGTCACACGTGGTTGGTGCTGCCCTGCTCTTCGGGATACAGTTTTAGTCTCTATAAACTGTCACTACATGCTAGGAACAACAGAACGATTCGCATTAAACCATCGCGCCTCATCAGTTTGCGATTGCCCTGGTTCCTTTCTTTCAATGACCCTCCACCGCAGGGTGTCTGGTAGGCATCTTCTCTGTACCATACTGCACCGCCTGTGACTGTACACAGCGACTGTGGATGTGGGGCTTCCCGGCAAACACTACTTCGTTCCATAGTTGCCCTGACGTGATCGTTGGCATGGTTGTCCGTTGATCGGAATGCCATCTTCCGTGCAAAACACGATCGTACGTACATCTGGTTGACAGTTTGTAAGAGAGTATCGTGAGTTAGACACAGGACGGGGAAATAGCGGTTTACTGCTTTAATTTTGGTCTCCTGTCTATGTTAATTGTGGTGACGAACTTGTAACGTTCGGATATATACATATCTCAGAATTCAGTTCAATTACTAATACAGCTTCCTCGTACCGTTTTTCTGAATGCTTTTCTTGTTGTTGTCATTGTCTACGGTTCGTATATCCACTTTACTTTTGTCATTATCCGCTGTTTTCCTGCCCAGATTGCTAAGCCCATCTTGTGCTTTTAGCCTCTCATTTACTGATCTAACTCCGTTAGCATCGCATGACTTAATCTGGTTACAAACCGTTGTCCACGTTTTAGTTTTGCTGAAGTTCATTTTGCAACCAATTTTCAAGACACTATCCATTCCGTTCAAAAGATGCTCTAAATCCTTTGCCTTTTGGGATAAAATAACAGTCTGATCTCCAAATCTTATATGTTTTGTTTTCCCCGAAGTCTAACTCCAATTCCGAATTTCACCTGGGTTTCGTCTACTGTTCGCTGAGTGTACAGACTGAATAACGGGGGTGGAGGCTACAACCCTGTGTTCAAAATGGTTCAAATGGCTCTGAGCACTATGGGACTTAACATCTGAGGTCATTATCATCATCATCATCATCATCATCATCATCATCATCATCATCTAAGACTGACTATACCTTTCAACGTTCAGTCTGGAGCATAGTCCCCCTTATAAAATTCTTCCATGATCCCCTATTCAGTGCTAACATTGGTGCCTCTTCTGATGTTAAACCTATTACTTCAAAATCATTCTTAACCGAATCCAGGTACCTTCTCCTCGGTCTACCCCGACTCCTCCTAACCTCTTCTGCTGAACCCATGAGTCTCTTGGGTAACCTTGCTTCTCCCATGCGTGTAACATGACCCCACCATCTAAGCCTGTTCGTCTTGACTGCTACATCTATAGAGTTCATTCCCAGTTTTTCTTTGATTTCCTCATTGTGGACTCCCTCCTGCCATCGTTCCCATCTACTAGTACCTGCAATCATCCTAGCTACTTTCATATCCGTAACCTCAACCTTGTTGATAAACTAACCTGAATCCACCCAGCTTTCGCTCCCATACAACAAAGTTGGTCGAAAGATTGAACGGTGCACAGATAACTTAGTCTTGGTACTGACTTCCTTCTTGCTGAGCGCTCACTGCATTAGCTTTGCTACACCTCGCTTCCAGTTCTTTCACTATGTTGCCATCCTGTGAGAATATGCATCCTAAGTACTTGAAACCGTCCAGCTGTTATAATTTTGTTCCTCCTATTTGGCACTCAATCCGTTTATATTTCTTTCCCACTGACATAACTTTCGTTTTGGAGATGCTAATCTTCATACCATAGTCCTTACATTTCTGATCCAGCTCTGAAGTATTAGTTTGCAAACTTTCAATAGAATTTGCCATCACAACTAAGTCATTTGCATATGCGAGACTGCTTATTTTGTGTTCACATATCTTAATCTCACCCAGCTAGTCAATTGTTTTCACCATATGATCCATAAATAATATGAACAACAGTGGAGACAGGTTGCAGCCTTGTCTTACCCCTGAAACTACTCTGAACCATGAACTCAATTTATTGTCAACTCTAACTGCTGCCTGACTATTTATGTAAAGACCTTTAATTGCTTGCAAAAGTTTGCCTCCTATTCCATAATCTCGTAGAACAGACAATAACTTCCTTCTAGGAACCCGGTCATATGCCTTTTCTAGATCTATAAAGCATAGATACAATTCCCTGTTCCACTCGTAACACTTCTCCAATATTGCCGTAAGCTAAAGATCTGGTCCTGACAACCTCTAAGAGGCCTAAACCCATACTGATTTTCATCCAATTTGTCCTCAACTAATACTCGCACTTTTCTTTCAACAATACCTGAGAAGATTTTACCCACAACGCTGATTAAAGAGATACCTCTGTAGTTGTTACAATCTTTTCTGTTTCCATGTTTAAAGATTGGTGTGAGGTCATCTGTACCCTAGAATTTAGAACTATTTAAACCTAACTAACCTAAAAAACCTAAAAACATCACACACATTCTTGCCCGAGGCAGGATTCGAACCTGCGACCGTAGCGGTCTCGCGGTTACTGACTGAAGCGCCTAGAAACGCTCGGCCACTGCGAACAGCCAACCCTGTGTCATTTCCCGTTTTAATTACTGCCTGCGACTCATGTCTTTCGTAGCTTTGACTTCAATTACAAATCACTTTTTTTTTTCAGTTTTCTCTGGTACAACATTCAGTACCTTTGGTCGAGGAAGTAGCAAAACTGAATTAGAGAGAAGTTCTACAAACTCCGAGTGCTGAAATGTACAGCAGAAAAGCGAGGCAGTAAGGGGAACTGCAGTAAAAGGGAAACAAGACGGGAGACGCTGAGGGCAGCGTGGTTCCGAAAATAGCGCGGCGCGGCTCTGCACCAGCGTGCCGTGTCCGGCTGCCGGCGCGGCGTGAGAAGCAGCAGCGGCCGGGTCAGCCCACAGCCCACAGCCCAGATGGCAGATACCAGCCGCCGGCCGCAGACTCCGAGCGGTCACTGTGCCGGAGAGCCGGACCGGGCCCGGCCGAGGCCAGCGCCGGGGTTCCGGGTCCCTCTCACGTCCGCAGTTGTTGTTCTTGTCGTCTTCAGCCCGAACACTGGTTTCCTGCAGGACACCACGTCACTCTATCCTGTGTGAGTCTCTCTACATCTGCGTAACTGCTATAGCCCACATCCATTTGCTTACTGTACTCGATCCCATTCCTCCCTATACAACTTCCCCCCCCCCTCTCCCCTACTCACTCTTCCTTTCATTACCAAATTCATAATTCCTTGATGCCTCAGGAGGCGTCCTACCAACCGATCCTGCAGCTGCATCTACATCTACATACAAACTCCGCAATCCACTATACGGTGCATGGAAGAGGGTACCTCGTACCAAAACTAGCATCTTCTCTCCTTGTTCCACTCCCAAACATAACGAGGGAAAAACGACTGCCTATATGCCTCTGTACTAGCCCTAATCTTTCTTATCTTATCTTTGTGGTCTTTCCGCGAAATGTAAGTTGGCGGCAGTAAAATTGTACTGCAGTCAGCCTCAAACGCTGGTTCTCTAAATTTCCATAGTAGCGATTCACGAAAAGAACGCCTCCTTTCCTCTAGAGACTCCCGCCCGAGTTCCTGAAGCATTTCCGTAACACTCGCGTGATGATCAGAAGTACCAGTAACAAATCTAGCAGCCCGCCTCTGAATTGCTTCTATGTCCTCCCTCAACCAGACCTGATAGGGATCCCAAACGCTCGAGCAGTACTCAAGAATAGGTCGTATTAGTGTTTCATAAGCGGTCTCCTTTACAGATGAACCACATCTTCCCAAAATTCTACCAATGAACCGAAGACGACTATCCGCCTCCCCAAAACTGACATTACATGCTTGTCCCACTTCATATCGCTCTGCAATGTTACGCCCAAATATTTAATCGACGTGACTGTGTCAAGCGCTACACTACTAATGGAGTATTCAAACATTACAGGATTCTTCTTCCTCTTCATCTGCATTAATTTACATTTAATTATATTTAGAGTATCTGCCATTCTTTACAACAATCACAAATCCTGTCGAAGTCATCTTGTATCCTCCTACAGTCACTCAACGAAGACACCTTCCCGTACACCACAGCATCATCAGCAAACAGCCGCACATTGCTATCCACCCTATCCAAAAGATCATTTATGTAGATAGAAAACAACAGCGGATCTACCACACATCCCTGGGGCACTCCTCACCTCCGATGAACACACACCATCGAGGACAACGTACTGGATTCCCTCCTATTACGTCAAGTTGTGCCACAAATTTCTTTTCTGACCAATTCGAATCAATACCTCCTCATTTGTTACTCTACCCGTGCTGCATTCCTCAAAAGCACCACATCTCAAGAGATTCTATACTTGTCTTGTCTGAATTGTCTGTCGTCCACGTTTCTCTTCTGTACAAGGCTACACTCCAGACAAATACCTTCCGAACGAACTTTCTAACACTTAAATGTATATTAGGCTAGGTGAGTCCCCGGTGTTGTCGGGGTATGTGTTTATTTCAGTCTTCTGCTGTAGTCCGATCCACGAGCGATGGCGATTCGCGCATATCGAGGCACGGACGGAGACTGCATTTCTGGCGATTCGAAGCAACAGCTGCGTTAACGCGCATGCGCGTGCTTTCCGCTTGAAGAAAGCGTGTATCCTGAAAATTATGTCTCTCGCTTGCTTATGCAGAATTTATCACTTACCACCACCATCAATGATAACATCTGGCAACAAATGGAATAGAAATTCGCTAAACAACTCTCTACGATCATGTTTAATGCTCGAATTAGCTGCGGCATTTACAGCATAGTGCTCAGAACACTTCTGAACGCTCATTGGCTGTCGGAAAATGCGTGATGTAGATGCGCAGAACAAGCCTATACTCGACCGCCATCGTTAGTGACTCCAACTATAGTCCATCTCTTCCTTCCTTCTTTCTCTATCTCCTCCACCCCCTCTCTCTGTCCATTTTTTCCTAACCTTCTCTCTTCCCATTTCCTCTTTCCCATCTTTCTGTATATCTACTCCTCATCCCAGTGTCCATCTGCTTCTAACCCCTCTGTTCATGTCCTCCTCCCCCTTTAAGTCTATCTCTTCCTCCCTCTCTTTGTCTATCTCCTCCCCCGCTGCTCTCTGCTATCTCCTCCATCCCATCTTTCTGTCCATCTTTCCTTTCTCTGCTCCACCTCCTCCTCTCTCTCTCTCTGTCCATTTCACCCTCCTCCTCGCTCTGTTCATCTCCATTTC
Organism: Schistocerca cancellata; assembly: GCF_023864275.1. Lineage (NCBI taxonomy): Eukaryota > Metazoa > Arthropoda > Insecta > Orthoptera > Acrididae > Schistocerca > Schistocerca cancellata. The sequence continues at coordinate 360,397,016 of NC_064630.1, read as the reverse complement.
CCCACCTATCTGTGTCCATCTCCTATTTTTTCCGTCGGTGCGTCCGCCTGCTTAGCTGAATGGTAACGTGCTTGCCTCCCATGCAGAGGGCCCGGGATCTATTCCCAGCTGGGTTGGAGATTTTCTCCGCGCGTGAATTGGGTGTTATGCTATCCTCATCATCATTTCATCCTCATCACCGGCACGCGAGTCGCCCAGTGTGGCGTCGACTGAAATAAGACTTGCACTCGGCGGCCGAACTTCCCCGGATGGGGCCTCCCGGCCAGCAATGCCACACGCTCATTTCATTTCATTTCATTTCCGTCGCTGTCTGTCCATTTCACACCACCTTATCTCTCTGTTATCAGTCACCCCGATAGGAGGCTCGTAATTATTGACCCACGAGTATTTTTTTCCAGATCGTAACTAATATGTGTACCAAAATATGGCTGAAATCGATCCAGGGGTTTAGGTTGAGCTTTCTACCCATGACGTTGCCCGCGTATGCACAAGTCAGATATATTTTACATACATTTAACACATTTCGCACGTATCTGAACACGTATTTCACCAGTCTCTCTACCGCATTTCATCCTGTAGCTTCATTTTCGCGCAGCTCAATGGTTAGGACATCATATCTTCCGAACTATGTGCTCTGCAATGGTATAATTTTGTAGGTAAGTCCAGTGGCGTATGTTGACACTGTCCGCGAAATGTGTTTCGAATAAAATTAGTAGTAAAGAAGTAATAAATCACGCATGATGCGGGAGTCTATCATGTATCTCAGTGTTTAAGATGTTATTTCTCCTGAAGTATGTGTCTTACAACGACCTAATTTTGCTCGTAAACTCAGTGGTATAAGTTGACAGATACATAAATGTTAACACAAAAAAATAAAAATAGAAAAAGAAAACGGCGCAACAAACAGGAATTATCCGATTGGAACGGAAATCGATAGTTGTCATTAGAGACGGAACAGAAGCTGGGATTTGGGAAGGATGAGAAAGGCAATCGCCCTTGTCCTTTCAAAGGAACCATCCCGAAATTTGCCGGAAGTGATTTAAGGAAATCACAGAAAACCTAAATCAGGATGGCCGAACGCGGGCTTGAACCGTCGTCGTCCCGAACGAGAGTCCAGTGTGTTAACGATTGTACCACCTCGTCCGGTTTCTCTGAATTCGTTAGCTGGACGCTAAATTCAACGACGACTCACTACTGATAGACTTCCGACGAGCCCGCTTCATGTTGATAGAGATGTTTCGTGTGTTTTCATTATTTGTATAACCATATGTGTAGTTTGCGAGCCCCCGTGTAGTGTATACTGTAACTGTATAAGTTGTAACGTGTTTGCTTGGGTGAGCTCAGGTTCCCAGCCTGATGTCCCTGCATGGCAGCCTGGTCTGTGGACGCACGCCTTCTGTCAACAGTAGACAGAAGCGCGCCTGGGCTGCCACCATGTGGCCAACACGTGTGAGGCGTGGGAGCAAGTGGGAGCCTAGGCAGGAACACCCTCCCACACATTGTCCTCCCTGCCGCTTCTGTCGTTTTGCAACTCGCCCCGATACCAAATACAGCCGTTGAACTAACGCTTCTCTTCTGTTTTTACTAAATAACCTAGTTTTTCTGTGTTACTGTCGAACTGAAGGGTTAAACTTCGTACAATAGCAGCACTTAGTGTAGTCCTCTTGGATCTGCTACCCTTTCTCCGTTGTATACTGAATTTGGAAACAGTTGCAGAATAGCGCAGTGGTAAGTGCAGGGTGACAATTACTGAACTATATGAAAAAAAAAAGTAAATTACTTACAAACTACGGCGTGCATACACTTCATCCAACATGTAAACGTCGCTACAGATATTGGGATTTAGGTTATGACATGTTCGATATGCCTGCCATCCTTTACGATTATGTGGCGCAGACGAATAGCGAAATTCTGCATGACCTGCTGAAGTGTCGGAACATCGATGCTGTCGATGACCTCTCGAATGACTGTTTTCAGCCCAGAAATGGTTTTGGGGCCATTGCTGTACACCTTTTCTTTTACATAGCCCCACAAAAAAAAAGAGTCGCTTGTGTTCAGATCTGGAGAATATGGCGGTCAATCGAGGCCCAGGCCAGTGGCCTGTGGATACGCCAAAGCCAGAATGCGGTCCCCAAGTGCTACTCCAGGACATCAAACACTCTCCTGCTTCGATGAGGCCGAGCTCCGTCTTGTATGATCCACATCTTGTCGAAATTGTGGTCACTTTGGGTAATGGGGACGAAATCATCTTCCAAAACTTTCACCCACCGTTCTGTAGTCACCGTGTCATCGTGGAATATCGCACCGGTTATTCACTGACAGAACATTGCACAACACGCAGTCACCCGTTGAGAGTGAAGAGACTTCTCGATCGTGAAATGCGGATTCTCAATCCTCCAAAGATTTCCCATGAAGCTCCGCGCAGTTTGAACGTCTTAACTCAAACCGTTCAGAAGTTATGACGATTTTATTTCACATAGTTCAATAATTCTCACCCTGTAACTAGATAGTAGACGTTCATCCAGTGACTGATCAACTATCTTTTTCTGGGCTTGTTATAATTAGAGATAGTTATAACTTATTCTTTTTACATTGTTACCCAATGAACTCAAGGCCTCGTCGGCAGCGTTAAAATGTACCTGCTGTAATTCATGGGAATCCATCCTACATCATTGTCTTGGTGGTAACTTTATAAGGGTGGGGATATAAATATTAAGAAAATAAAATACTTTATTATAACACAAGAACCTCAGTAATTGGCCAATGAAACTATCTTTCAGTAGTTCACAAGTATAGACAGTGTTAAAAATGAAGTATCTTGGTACATGGTACCACGAAAACTGATCATCAGAAATGGAGGCCACAAACTTGGGGGCGCTTCTGGAATTTATCTACGTAACTCAATAGTGTAAGGAACCTAAAGACAATATTATAGAAAGGGAAGGAGCAGTAAATGAAGATGAGTGGGAATACGGTATTAGAACGTGGTCGAATTAAAGCAAACGATACAGAGGGAAACAAATTAGGAAACGAGAAAATTGAAAGAAGTAGATGAACTTTACATGTGAACATTTTAGGTTAGACTTTACTGTTAGTGTCACATGTATACACATGTGACTTTTTGGTGGAACTTGTGGCACTGTCTAGTGGAGAAAAAAAAAAACACTATTTCAGATCATGGATTTGGCTTCCTTTTGACAAAAAATTAAACGTATGTTTAACGGTAAACATAAAATAAGTACAGGGCTATTACAAATGATTGAAGCGATTTCATAAATTCACTGTAGCTCCATTCATTGACATATGGTCACGACACACTACAGATACGTAGAAAAACTCATAAAGTTTTGTTCGGCTGAAGCCGCACTTCAGGTTTCTGTCGCCAGAGCGCTCGAGAGCGCAGTGAGACAAAATGGCGACAGGAGCCGAGAAAGCGTATGTCGTGCTTGAAATGCACTCACATCAGTCAGTCATAACAGTGCAACGACACTTCAGGACGAAGTTCAACAAAGATCCACCAACTGCTAACTCCATTCGGCGATGGTATGCGCAGTTTAAAGCTTCTGGATGCCTCTGTAAGGGGAAATCAACGGGTCGGCCTGCAGTGAGCGAAGAAACGGTTGAACGCGTGCGGGCAAGTTTCACGCGTAGCGCGCGGAAGTCGACGAATAAAGCAAGCAGGGAGCTAAACGTACCACAGCCGACGGTTTGGAAAATCTTACGGAAAAGGCTAAAGCAGAAGCCTTACCGTTTACAATTGCTACAATCCCTGACACCCGATGACAAAGTCAAACGCTTTGAATTTTCGGCGCGGTTGCAACAGCTCATGGAAGAGGATGCGTTCAGTGCGAAACTTGTTTTCAGTGATGAAGCAACATTTTTTCTTAATGGTGAAGTGAACAGACACAATGTGCGAATCTGGGCGGTAGAGAATCCTCACGCATTCGTGCAGCAAATTCGCAATTCACCAAAAGTTAACGTGTTTTGTGCAATCTCACGGTTTAAAGTTTACGGCCCCTTTTTCTTCTGCGAAAAAAACGTTACAGGACGCGTGTATCTGGACATGCTGGAAAACTGGCTCATGCCACAACTGGAGACCGACAGCGCCGACTTCATCTTTCAACAGGATGGTGCTCCACCGCACTTCCATCATGATGTTCGGCATTTCTTAAACAGGAGATTGGAAAACCGATGGATCGGTTGTGGTGGAGATCATGATCAGCAATTCATGTCATGGCCTCCACGCTCTCCCGACTTAACCCCATGCGATTTCTTTCTGTGGGGTTATGTGAAAGATTCAGTGTTTAAACCTCCTCTACCAAGAAACGTGCCAGAACTGCGAGCTCGCATCAACGATGCTTTCGAACTCATTGATGGGGACATGCTGCGCCGAGTGTGGAAGGAACTTGATTATCGGCTTGATGTCTGCCGAATCACTAAAGGGGCACATATCGGAAATTTGTGAATGCCTAAAAAAACTTTGAGTTTTTGTATGTGTGTGCAAAGCATTGTGAAAATATCTCAAATAATAAAGTTATTGTAGAGCTGTGAAATCGCTTCAATCATTTGTAATAACCCTGTACAATAGGGTACCTCCAGTGGTCACAGGTTCCGTTTCACGGTCGTAACACATCACATGTGATGTGTTACGACAGTGACCGTGAAAGGAACTTATTTTATGTTTACCGTTAGATATACGTTTAATTTTTTGTCAAAAGAAACCCAAATCCATGATTTGAAATAGCGTTTTGTTTCTCCACTAGACAGCGCCAGAAGTTCCTCCAAAAAACCGTAACACAACACACACACAAATGTCATACTAACAGATGTAAACCCACCTGATGATGGAGATTTAAACCTTTGAAACTCGTCGTGGAGATAAATTAACTGTGACTTAACAGTAAAATTGTTGTTTCATTCAATAGAAGTAGATGAATTTTGCGATTAGGCAGTAAACTAACCGCTGATGACGGAAGCAGGGAGACTATTAAAGGCAAATAGGCATTAACAATAAAAGTATTCCTGAAAAACGTTTATTAATATCGAATAAACATTTAAATGTTGGAAAGTATTATGCGGAGTGTAGCTTTGTGCAGAAGTGTAACGAGGGCAACAAAGAGTCCAAACAAAACGCCAGTAGAAACTTTTAAAGTATAGGGCTACAGAGAACTGCTAAAGACTAGATGGGTTGACTGGATACTAATGAGGAAGTCCTTAATGAGATTCGACACAATTTGAGTAAAAGAAGGGATCGGTTGTTAAGACACAAACTGATGCAGCAAGGAATGAGCCATTTGCTAATAGAAGGAAGTGTGAGGGGTAAAAATTACAGATGGAGAGCAAGGCTCGTCTTCATTAGACAAGTTCAAACGGATATAGGTTGTAGCACTGAAGTAGAGTTGAAGAGGCTTGCATTGGATTGACTAGCGTAGAGAGCTCCATGCAACCAGTCTTAGGACTGAAGAGCACGACAATAACGGCACCAACTCCATGGACAACAGTACTGCACGCGAAAGGGAAGGATTCTGGGTCGAGTTACTGTCTGGTACACTATTATTATTGAGGTGGGAAGTCGTTAGACAGTGCACCCTCTGCTAAAGAACGGAAGGTTAATTTCGAAAATAGCCCATAGGTTTTGGGTGAGCCCTTCTCCGCTACATGCACTCTCTCAGAAGTCATTCAACAAAATATGCAGCAGTGCTTCTGTAGAGTTTTGAAAGTAGGTACTCGCAGAACAGAAGTTCGGAAGACGGGTCGTAAGACGTGATTGTATATTTCAGTCATCAGGAGTACTGCAAGGGGCCTGTCGCGAATTCTAGTTCTGCATTCTGCACACTGCCTTAACGTGCCAGGGAATTGGAAGCTGTAACTGATCAGTATGAATGTTCAGCAAAATAACGCTACTGGATTTGCCTCATTTTTAAACTCGCTGAAAATCTCCATGCCCAATTGTTATAACGCCAGTCACAGTAAACCAAATACCTGACTGACTTGCGCTAATCGTTGTAATAGGCATAGTTAGCCACTGAACGTTGCCTACAGCCATTGCCCGTGTCATAACGACTGGTATCAGTTATTCACGGGAAGTATCACCATTTTTCTGTCATTTCATTTTGTTTTAGTGCAAAGGTTTATGTGTAGCCGCGCAGGTGATTTATATGGTCCGAAACTCATTATGACTCCGAAAGAGAGGTTATCTCTGACTCGTGATATAAAGTCGCTGTGGATATAATGTGGAACGTTACGTGTACAATGGACTGACGACTTCTAATTGAGAACTAGGGAGAGTATGATTGCAGTGGAATTGTAATTAGCGGCATTGTTGTATGCTGCCACTTTGAATATCGAACGTAATTTGATTATGATAACATTTCATCTCATACAAGAGGATGATGTGTCCTGAAACGTAGTTATGAAAATCATTTATGAAAAAATATAATCTCATGAAGCGAAAAGGTATGTTCAGTTCTTTGGTTACTTTAACTTCTCTCTTGCCCGTGCCTCGGGACATTATTTGATGTGTTGTAACTCGTAGGGAACTTTGTATTCTGGGAAATCAGTAGAGCCACTGTCGTTTATGCGCTATTTCAAGAGAATTTCTGGACTGTATCGAGATACACTCCTGGAAATTGAAATAAGAACACCGTGAATTCATTGTCCCAGGAAGGGGAAACTTTATTGACATATTCCTGGGGTCAGATACATCACATGATCACACTGACAGAACCACAGGCACATAGACACAGGCAACAGAGCATGCACAATGTCGGCACTAGTACAGTGTATATCCACCTTTCGCAGCAATGCAGGCTGCTATTCTCCCATGGAGACGATCGTAGAGATGCTGGATGTAGTCCTGTGGAACGGCTTGCCATGCCATTTCCACCTGGCGCCTCAGTTGGACCAGCGTTCGTGCTGGACGTGCAGACCGCGTGAGACGACGCTTCATCCAGTCCCAAACATGCTCAATGGGGGACAGATCCGGAGATCTTGCTGGCCAGGGTAGTTGACTTACACCTTCTAGAGCACGTTGGGTGGCACGGGATACATGCGGACGTGCATTGTCCTGTTGGAACAGCAAGTTCCCTTGCCGGTCTAGGAATGGTAGAACGATGGGTTCGATGACGGTTTGGATGTACCGTGCACTATTCAGTGTCCCCTCGACGATCACCAGTGGTGTACGGCCAGTGTAGGAGATCGCTCCCCACACCATGATGCCGGGTGTTGGCCCTGTGTGCCTCGGTCGTATGCAGTCCTGATTGTGGCGCTCACCTGCACGGCGCCAAACACGCATACGACCATCATTGGCACCAAGGCAGAAGCGACTCTCATCGCTGAAGACGACACGTCTCCATTCGTCCCTCCATTCACGCCTGTCGCGACACCACTGGAGGCGGGCTGCACGATGTTGGGGCGTGAGCGGAAGACGGCCTAACGGTGTGCGGGACCGTAGCCCAGCTTCATGGAGACGGTTGCGAATGGTCCTCGCCGATACCCCAGGAGCAACAGTGTCCCTAATTTGCTGAGAAGTGGCGGTGCGGTCCCCTACGGCACTGCGTAGGATCCTACGGTCTTGGCGTGCATCCGTGCGTCGCTGCGGTCCGGTCCCAGGTCGACGGGCACGTGCACCTTCCGCCGACCACTGGCGACAACATCGATGTACTGTGGAGACCTCACGCCCCACGTGTTGAGCAATTCGGCGGTACGTCCACCCGGCCTCCCGCATGCCCACTATACGCCGTCGCTCGAAGTCCGTCAACTGCACATACGGTTCACGTCCACGCTGTCGCGGCATGCTACCAGTGTTAAAGACTGCGATGGAGCTCCGTATGCCACGGCAAACTGGCTGACACTGACGGCGGCGGTGCACAAATGCTGCGCAGCTAGCGCCATTCGACGGCCAACACCGCGGTTCCTGGTGTGTCCGCTGTGCCGTGCGTGTGATCATTGCCCTCTCGCAGTGTCCGGAGCAAGTATGGTGGGTCTGACACACCGGTGTCAATGTGTTCTTTTTTCCATTTCCAGGAGTGTAGATACACAACTTGAACACTGATAGCCATTTTGCACAATGACTACGTCATAGCATCTAAGACGGCTTTACCATGGTGTAAGATTGTGTCTCTGGTTATTTTAAGAATTTTCAGAGTCGACTATCGCCGGAATTCTGCAGAGCCACAGAAATTGTATTCCAGGTGCTGACTTCGACATCGAGAGGCATACAGACTATGATTACGCACTGTAACTGTCCAGTCATTTTGTTTTATAGACTTGAGGATGGAATTAGGAATTAATTTTGTAACTGAAAGTGTAGGAGATAATTGTGTTAAAATACTGGAGCAGCGACTTCTCTCATCAAAAATTTTCCATTCAGGTAACTAGATATTTTTCACTCATGATAATGTAACTTCAGTTTAATAGGGAGGGAAGTTAAACACGCTCTTTGTGAGACTACAACTCAGCATTTAGCCTGTCCCTGAGATGCTAGCAAGATCTGAACCCTATGAACTACACAGTGAACAGATTGCTCCCCATAAGATCACGTGAAATATTAAGACAAATTCACATAAGAGAAACTAATGAATATCTGAATTTAAACAGGAGTACCAAATTAGATATGAAATATGGGTACGACACCACACACAGATATAATGAGAAAGGGGTTTCATCGGACAACAGAATGAAACGAAAGGTCTCAATAAAATCATATTTATTTTTTGTCGGTTGCATTAAGTTGATTCCTATCACTGGAAACACAAAACAAATAATTACAGGGAACAAAAGTGCAGGTGAAAAAGGTACACGATAACACCTTGGCACATGTGGATGGGATCGGAAATGAAATGATACCTATGTAACCTGCCAATGGCTGCTGAATTAGTCTACAGATTAAAGAAAAGACCGAGGAAAGTACATGTAAGCACCAGCTCCCGTGCCGAAGTGCATGCTGAATTTAACTAGCTGACTGCATGAATTAATTTAGAAAAACAAAGTTCGTACACAAAACAGATTACTCTGTGGTTCCCTCCTCACGACGCACGCAAATGCCGCTCACGCTTACTTTCGTTCTAACACTCAGGTACAAAGGACGGCTCCACTGATTGCTGAGAGTTATAATTTCTGCCCCAGTATCTATGACCAGCTGTAGTAGGAAGTCCTCCATCTCTGCAGCCGCGTGACCGCTACGGTCGCAGGTTCGAATCCTGCCTCGGGCATGGATGTGTGTGATGTCCTTAGGTTAGTTAGGTTTAAGTTGTTCTAAGTTCTAGGGGACTGATGACCACAGATGTTAAGTCCCATAGCGCTCAGAGCCATTTGAACCATCTCTGCAGTTCTAAAGAGAAGGCATCTTTCCCTCTAGCGGTCCAAGACGGAGCAGTTTCCCCTCTGGAGATCTAAGATAAAGGGAGTATCTACTGTCCTCAAAATCTTGCTATCTGCCAGCACCGCATTCTTCTTAGGCGATTGATGCAGACCTTCCGAGCTACGACCGATGAAAAATGTAATGGCGACAGTCTCTCTTCTCATCAAGAATCTGCTGTAATTAACTGGTAATACACATTTCTCTGTTAGAGTAGTGCAGAAAGCAGACATTTTCTCCCACTATGAGAATAGTTTCATCTTTCGGCCAATGATAGCGGTTACACGTGCACTCGTGAGTCTTTATTCTCGCTACAAAAATATTTTGGTGAACCAATCCGGAACTGCCTTACAGAACTTAAACGTTAACTACAGCTGGCCCCCTTTGGGTCTAACAAATTCTCTCACGCTGAGTGCCTTGCGTTTTCCCATCCCCTTGCAGATGTCCAGCTTTTTAGAGAGCATTCTTTACGTTGCTTCTCACAATGGAAATTTACAGCCTGCCAAATGCGACCTCCAGCCATCTGCGAGGCTCTTATCGGAAGGTGGGACACCGTCTCTGACAGTGTTCGTTTTACAAGCCAGCCTTACGACCCTTGTAGTTGTAACCCTGCGGTCCTCACAATCCCACCGGCAGCCAGCACACCCAGCTTACAGGAAAACATTACACATATCGCTCACCATATAGAAATGAAACTGAGAGTTACTTATTAGATTCGTAGTCATTGGTTTTTGTTTCTTTTACATGCACAGTTTCATCCATTGCTAGTAAACTGAATTAATTTCGTAGCCTAATTTGAACAGTGGGTTAATAATTTGGCTATGGAGCAGTTTTTGAAGAAAATTGTCTCGTAAGGTCTTTAAGATACCCTAGGCAAAGGGTGGCAAATTTTTTTGCTCTATGCTGCTATCGGCTACTTGGAAGAAGGTGACTTTACTTTTTACGAGAGGGTACCCAAAAAAATCGGAATTATTTTTTAAAAGCTATATATTTTCAAACTGTTTGCAAGACAACCTTATCCCCTTCAAAATACTCTCCATTATAACTAATACCGTTTCCCACCGGTGCTTCCATTGTTCGAAACATTTTTTGTAGTTATTTTTAGAAATGGCTGGCAGCTCCTCCCTCGTTTTTTTTTTTTTTACTTCTTCATTGTTGTCAAATCGGTGTCCTTTCATGCCCTTTTTCATGCGTGGAAATAAGAAAAAGTCGCACGGAGCCAGGTCATACGAGTAAGGTGCGTCGTACAGTGGAACCATGCCATTTTACCTAAAAACTATCAGAAATAACTGTGTGTATGTGTGTGTGTGTGTGTGTGTGTGTGTGTGTGTGTGCGTGTGCGTGTGTGTGTGTGCAGGTGCGTTGTCGTGGTGGAAGAACCAATCTCCTGTCTGCCACAAATCGGATCTTTTTTGACGAACACTGTTGTGCAATCTTCTTAGAACTTCCAAATAATTATATACTTACATGGGTATAGTGTCTTCTTTCAGACATGTCCGAAAGAACAGACACCATATCCATATAAGTACATAGTTATGGCAATACCGGGCCATGACCTCCTTCTGTGTGGATGCACACATATTACCCGAACTCTTACGGGATTTGGTAAGAATGTCTTCCACGAGTAATAAGTGTATTGGGTAGGATAAGTGTATTGGGTAGGGACACTACGAATGTAGTGCGTGGACATATAAGGTCAGAATGTGGGTAGTCCCTGCAGTCGCACTATCCTCTGTGCCCTCGGTGGCTCAGATGGATAGAGTGTCTGCCATGTAAGCAGGAGATCTTGGGCTTCGAGTCCCGGTCGGGGCACACATTTTCACCTGTACCCGTTGATATATATTAATGCCCGTCAGCAGCTGAAGGTATTAATATATAATTCTAATTTCGTTCCAAATAATTGTCTGTCGACGGTCTGTGAGCGCAAGCTCTCGAATTCTTTCAATATTTTCGTCGATTCGGGCAGTTTATGGACGTCCAGAACGAGGTTTCTCATCAATAGACATGTCACCATTTTTAAATCGAGCAAACCACTCGTACACTTGATTTTTTCCCGTAGCGCCATCTTGGTAAGCTGTTTTCAACATTAAAACAGTTTCGGAAGTATTTTTTACCGAGTAGGAAACAAAATTTCACATCTGCACGTTGTTCATTTAAAGTTGCTGTCATAAAAAAGGAAACAAGAACAAAATAGCGCCAGCAAAAACGATCCATGCAGATGAGCAGAACAAGCCGGGTCGACAACACAGGCGGCACTGAACTGGTAATGAGTTGTGCTATACACGCCTATCGGCAGAAATGCGTACTACACAAGCTCCGCCCACGGCAATGTTATTTCGTTTTTTTTTTTTTTTGTTTTTTTTTGTATGTATTCCCTCTTGTCTCCTCTTATGAAGCTCTATGGAGTAGAAAACGTTCTCATGCAGATGAAACAAGATATAAGAGTCTTTCGGTCGTAGGTTCGAATCCTCCCTCGGGCATGGATGTGTGTGATGTCGTTAGGTTAGCTAGGTTTAAGTAGTTCTAAGTTCTAGGCGCCTGATGACCTCAGATGTTAAGTCCCATAGTGCTCAGAGCCATTTGAAACATCTGTAATAGTCTTTGAGTCTTTTACTCCAGGAGACTAGGCCGAAAGAATAAGTGTATCTCACACTCATTTATCCGACACACTGAGGTCGGTGTCAATATCGGAATCAACTCCGAGAACTTCTCCTCGTGCGCCGCCTAATTAGAGGTGCAGTACCTTCCGTCACGCAACGCTGAACCGAGTACTGCTAGAGCGACGTTTCCTGAGCAGTGCATCCCTAACGAGCAGCAGTCTGGCGAGCTGCAGGCAGCCGCTACGCTGGAACGTGAGCGTGAACGTGGACGTGCGTTATCGCGGTACAGAGGTCGCCGTGCTCTCAGATTACCGCGCAACGCCTGTGGGAACCGCCGCACCGCCAGCGTGCCTACGGGAGATCCAGCTAACGGCAGTCTCTGAGGGATGATCCAGGGACTAGAAGGTAACCTATAGAGTACAGTAGTTCTCTACGCACACTTACATCTACATGTCGACACCGCAGTTCGCACTGAAGTGCTTGGCATCATCGAACCACTTTCAGACTACTTTTCTACCGTTCCACTTTCGTATAGCACTTGGGAAAAATGAACACCTTAATCTTTCCGTGCGGGCTCTGATTTCTCTCATTTTAGCACGATGACAATGTATTCGTATGTAGGTGGATGTCGTCAATTTTTTTATGCATGTACTGAGGAGGAAGTTGGTGATTCAAATTTTGTGAAGAGATCTCGCAACAAAGAAAAGCGCTTTTGATGTAGCAATAATCACCCCAATTCGCGTATCATTCCCGTAACACTGTCACCCCTGTTTCAAGAGTTTACGAAAGGGGCTGTCCTCCTTTGAACATTTTCGGTGGTCTCCTTCAGTCCTTTCTGGTAGGGATTCGTTACCGCTTCACAATACTACAGAAGAGGACGGACAAGCGTAGTACAAGCAGTCCCTTTAGTAGATTCGTTGCATATAATGAAACATGGACTTTGGTGCGCCTTCCGCGAAACATTTTCTATGTAATGGTCCCAATAAGTTGTTTAGATTGTTTGCTAAATCGTGCTCAATATTCAGATATATGATGATCGTCGGAAACAAAGAGGTTTCGTGAACATTGGCTCTAAATTGCGTACCTTAACGATTATGAGTATTTCTTCATCTTCGGTAATGTCAAACAAGTTTCGTCTATTGCAGGCTCTTTTCATATTTTGAGAGGATATAGCATGGAAAAAAGAGAGAGAGAGAGAGAGAGAGAGAGAGAGAGAGAGAGAGAGAGAGAGAGAGAGCAAAATGTGTAATGCTCATGGGGTGTAAAATGTATACCTTAAAAGCTATGAGCGCTTGTTCAGCCGAAGAGATGTGTTTCACAGTAGTGAAGATGCACAGGTTCTCATAGCTCTTAAGGTATGCACTGCAGAGCCCATGTCTATTGGACATTTTTTTTCTTGTTTTGCTCTATACTATCACCTCTCAAACATTTGGAAAGCAAAGAGCTTGCAGAAAGAGAGATTTGTTTCACAGTGTGGAAGGTGAAGAAGTGCTCGTAGTTGTTAAGATATGTTTTGACCTATGTTTACCACACGTTTTTGCTTCGAATGATCGTTCAGTAATGTCCCTGAATACTGAGGATTCCTGCTGGGACACCCTTTATCGATTACAAACAGCGGAGGGCAGAGGGCACGCTTCCTTGGTGAACGCCACATGTAACTTCTATTTCCAATCTTCATTTACTCCACAATCGTAATGATGTGATTTACCAAAAGTCAGTTTCATATCAGGGTGATTCCACTCATTTACAGATATCTACACCCACTAGATGACGATGATTACTAGCTTTCAGTGTCTCATACTTGGCAACAGCAATGCATGTTTCCATCAGACGCTGATAGCACTCGTGCAGGATCCAGTAGAGCCAATGGTGCACACCCACTGAACCCACGCCTTCAGTGGCTCCATTCTACGAGCGCCCTCTGCCGCTACAACACAGGACGGCCAGCATCAGCCACTCAGGCCCAATCGTGCTTGGACCCTCTTCGCCACATGATAACAGTACGCAAACGCTACTTAGTCGCAGATCCGACACTATAAAATAGTTCAAATGGCTCTGAACACTATGGGACTTAACATCTGAGGTCATCAGTCCCCTAGAACTTAGAACTACTTAAACCTAAGGACACCACACACATCCATGCCCGAGGCAGGATTCGAACCTGCCATCGTGGCGGTCGCGCGGATCCAGACTGAAGCGCCTAGAACCGCTCGGCCACACCGGCCGGCTTCCGACACTATCCTCCATGCTGTAGTTCAGAGAGTCCCATCCTTATTGCCATTGTATTAGCTGGACTCCAGTTCTTACTGCATTATTTGCAATGATTCTTCGTACGCTTGGAGAAATCTACAAGTTAAGTAAAGCTTTTGTTTAGTTTCTTTGCATGTTCGCTCGTCATTTCTGTTCCTGTCCAGCTTTCCTACTACGATGGCCGATGCACCACTCTCTATCCGACCTGCCTTACTGTTGTGTAGGGGAGCTGTACACAACACTAAACTCAAATATCAATCTCCCAAAGTAGTTCGATCCAACTGTCAGAAATTCTTGATGAAATCGGCCTTTAAGTTTTCCTAGACACCTAAGTTATTAAAATTAAGGCGATTTTCACGATGGGCCATGTGGCTCACTGGATAGTCTTAGAAAATGATAATCAGGTAATCAGTGGGTCACTGGTTCGAATCTCGCTATGGTCTTTTTCATTTCATTTTTTCGTTCAGTTCGGATACCTACATCATTTAAATATAAAGTTCATCAAGTACATGCTAATTTAACACATATCTGATCATCATTTTTGATTAAAATGCATGTTTTCTTGTTTCAAATTAAATGTCATATGCAAAATTCCAGTTTTCATTGAAAATATAAAGTATTGACTATCGATATTTTAATTCCAGTTTTCATTGAAAATATAAAGTATTGACTATCGATATTTTAATTCCAGTTTTCATTAGAAACATATGTTTGATGAATTTTATATTTACATGATGCAGGCATACGATCTGAAGAAAAAAGGATGTAGTGAGAGTCGTAACAGCGATTCATTGATTACCTAATTGCCATTTTCTGACACTACCGAGTGACGCATGCAACTCGTTGGAAAATAACGAAAAAAAGGGAAAATGAAAAAACGGCCTTAATTTCAGTAAAAACTTAAAAACTCGTGTTTCTTGTAATTTTGAGTGGTAATGAATGAATCGCGGCTAGAAATCTAACTATGCCCCTTTTTTAGCTTCACGTACCATAAACATAAAAATTATAAAATTCCGATTGCCGGGTGGCCTTCTTTTCAGTACGAAGCCGTTGCGCCTCTGAGCTGATTTCGTCGGTTAGCTCCTCCGGCAGGTCCCGCCATTAACCAAACAATACAGTCGTTACGTCGGCACTCGGGGAGACGCGCTTCATAGCCGGGGGCGGGTGATTAGTGGGTGCAGCGTGTGAGTGAGAGCCCTTAATAGCGGCGGCACCTCCCACTTCCGGCCGGCCACAGTCGCCGGCTGCTGGCTGCTGGCTGCCGCCTACGCGGGGTTGCCACGCCTCTTTTCCAGCTCACTGGCGCGTCCGATATCGATGAGAGCTCCCAGACACGCAGTCATTCGACCGGCGAGGGCGATCGACCGAGCGCCGCGGCGCGACGACAAAACACTGTTCTCCCGTCGTCGAGGTCCCGAGTTCAGTACCCCGGGCAGTCACCCTGAGTTACGTCTCTCCGCAGTTGTGCTAAATTACTCAAAATTAATGAAAAGAGACTTCGATGAATAAGTTCGCCTTCGATTACGTCTCAAAACTATATTTCAGAATCATCTCCATCAAGCCTCCACACACTTCTAGTTACTTTTGCGTCTCCTTTTTCTTGTGCCTTTGTCTTGTATCGGCGCAGGGTCAGTATGGTTATTTGTGGATTTGCCGTGGGGAATTGAAGGGATTGCCGGATGCCCTTTCTGTCGCTACAGAGTTACCCTCCGGGACGGAATATATATGCTCCAATTGCAAAAGCAAACCAACGTTTTCTAAGTGTTTGCGAATCGAGTAACAGAGACGTGACGTGAATACCAGTCCAGTATTCACGTAGTGGGACGTGGGAAACCGCCTAAAAGCTACATTCAGGCTGGCCGTCACACCGACCCTCGACGTTAATCCGCCTGGCGGATTCCATCCGGCGCCGGAGCTCCTCCCCATCCCGGAAGTGGTGCTTTAACGCGCCCAGCTATCCCGGAGGTTCAAATGGCTCTGAGCACTATGGGACTTAACTTCTGAGGCCATTAGTCCCCTAGAACTTAGAACTACTTAAACCTAACTAACCTAATGACACCAAACACATCCATGCCCGAGGCAGGATTCTAAACTGCGACTGTAGCGGTCGCGCGGTTCCAGACTGTAGCGCCTAGAACCGCGCGGTCAACCCTGCCGGCTATCCGGGAGGGTTATAATTACTTTTGTGTAATGACTGCTCTTGTCTATGAGCACAGAGAAAAGTAAAAAGCCTATATATGGGAATTCAGCCGGGTAGAAAGATCAACACCTTGACCTATGAGAATGACGCAGTTTTAATCGCACAGGATGAGCAAAATCTGGTTCAGATGGTACGAGTGTTGATGGAAGAGGTCATGAGAGCAGGCATGAAGAATACAGATAAAACCGTATACTTCATAGTGATCTGGATGGCAAGCTCTTTTAAAGGGTAGAGGAGATCCATTATCTTGGCGCAGTACTCTTTGAAAGCAATGAAACAGGCCAGGAAATAGCTACAAGAATTCAAGCAGTAAACAGGTCAAGATCGGCGCTCGGAAACCTGCCTAGCTCTGGGCTTCTATCGAGATCCATGAAATTAAGGATCTACAGGACAGTAATACAATCTGTGGTCCTGTACGGAGCAGAGACCTGCACTCTGACCAAAAAGCTAGAAAGAAAACTGCTGACATTTCAGAATGCCGTTCCGACAAAGATTTTTGAAGCAGTGAAAAGTAATAGTCGACTGCAGAAAAATTAAAAACCGCAAACTGCACGAATTGTACTAATCGTTGGACATTTTGGAAATTTGTGGTAACGATTGTGAGACCAAACAGCTGAGGTCATCGGTCCCTAGGCTTACGCACTACTTACTCTCACTTAAACTAACTTACGCTAACGCCAACACACACACACACACACACACACACACACACACACACACACCCGAGGAAGGACTAGAACCTCTGACGTGGGGAGCCGCGCGAACCATGGCAAGGCTCCTAAGACCGCACGGCTACCCCGCGCGGCCCGTTGGACACTGTGCCTGTGATTAAAGAGAGCGGACGGAAGTGGTATAGGTTCGTAATGTGTCGCAAATGCAAGGTCAGGTTGCTGAGGAAGAAATTAGAGTTGACAGATCGAGAGGAAGTCCGCGGCTGAGATGGACTGGTGGACTGGCGGACTGGCGGAGTCAGAAAAGATATAAGTACGATCGGACTAGGTGGAGAAGAATAGATGAACCACAGAAGATGGTGGAGGCTGACTGGCGCGCTCAAAGAGAGAGTGCGGTTTATGTGGCCAACTCTGTAATAAAAAAAAGTTTACATTGTAATGGTTTGTCTCCACGGTCACGATTATGATGGTGTTAGAAATAGCTACATACAAAAGTTGCAGCAGGTAAGCACATCATTATTCCAGTTCAAGCACTCATCAAGAATCAACTTTTTGATAATCTCCATTCAGTTTAGTGCTTTCTCATGATGTACGACATTTTAGATTGTCTTGTAATACCAGACAGTGAATGATCTTTTAACTGACGCCATATATCCAAAATAAATCAATGCGTTCCAGGGAAACCTAATTTAAAGGCCATTACATTGTAGATTATGCTCTTGGCTTAACAACAACGCATCATCCTCAGAAAGAACTAATTCTGTCTCCGACGTCAGATAAAACATTAGGTAAGAGCGTAGAACCTATAATCACATCCTACGGACCGTTTTTCGTAATTTCCCTCCACTCAGGCAATGAGCAATCGCACTATAAACAACCTGAACTATGTCCTATAACTTATTTTTCAAATTATAAATGCGTTTTCTATGTGCTCAAACATTATTTTTGTTAAAACATAATATGTCTAACAAGTCATAAAACCTCAACAAATGATATTCTGTCTCTCAAACACAGCTCGTATATTCTGCGGCCAAAAAATGTATCAATGCAAGGGGCGTTCAATAACTAATGCAACACACTTTTGAGAAAGCTCGTTAGTTTCATTCAGGATTCCAATACACCATGTTATTCTCCACTCTCTTGGCTACAAAATCCTAGTTTTCAAAGCAATCTCCGTTCAGTGCGACGGCCTTAACCCACCTTACTGGTGGGACCTGTATACCTGCACGGTACCATCCCACTGGTCGATGTCGGGGCCAACGTCTTACTGCACCAATAACCTCGTCATCATCCACGAACTGCTTCCCGCGGAGTGCATCCCTCATCAGACCAAAAAGATGGAATCGCAAAGTGCAAGAGTGGGGATGTAGGGCGGATGAGAAAGAACAGTCCAATGAAGTCTTGTGAGCTCATCTCGGGCTCGCAGAGTTACGTGAGGCCTTGCTTTACGAGGTGCATTCAAGTTCTAAGGCCTCCGACTTTTTTTCTAATTAACTACTCACCCGAAATCGATGAAACTTGCGTTACTTCTCGACGTAATCGCCCTGCAGACGTACACATTTTTCACAACGCTGACGCCATGATTCCATGGCAGCGGCGATGGCTTCTTTAGGAGTCTGTTTTGACCACTGGAAAATCGCTGAGGCAATAGCAGCACGGCTGGTGAATGTGCGGCCACGGAGTGTGTGTTTCATTGTTGGAAAAAGCCATAAGTCACTAGGAGCCAGGTCAGGTGAGTAGGGAGCATGAGGAATCACTTCAAAGTTGTTATCACGAAGAAACTGTTGCGTAACGTTAGCTCGATGTGCGGGTGCGTTGCCTTGGTGAAACAGCACACGCGCAGACCTTCCCGGACGTTTTTGTTGCAGTGCAGGAAGGAATTTGTTCTTCAAAACATTTTCGTAGGATGCAACTGTTACCGTAGTGCCCTTTGGAACGCAATGGGTAAGGATTACGCCCTCGCTGTCCCAGAACATGGACATCATCATTTTTTCAGCACTGGCGGTTACCCGAAATTTTTTTGGTGGCGGTGAATCTGTGTGCTTCCATTGAGCTGACTGGCGCTTTGTTTCTGGATTGAAAAATGGCATCCACGTCTCATGCATTGTCACAACCGACGAAAAGAAAGTCCCATTCATGCTGTCGTTGCGCGTCAACATTGCTTGGCAACATGCCACACGGGCTGCCATGTGGTCGTCCGTCAGCATTCGTGGCACCCACCTGGATGACACTTTTCGCATTTTCAGGTCGTCATGCAGGAATGTGTGTACAGAACCCACAGAGGCGATCTGTTCAACAGTCATTCGGCGATCCCCCAAAACAATTCTCTCCACTTTCTCGATCATGTCGTCAGACCGCCTTGTGCGAGCCCGAGGTTGTTTCGGTTTGTTGTCACACGATGTTCTGCCTTCATTAAACTGTCGCACCCACGAACGCACTTTCGTCACATCCATAACTCCATCACTACATGTCTCCTTCAACTGTCGATGAATTTCAATTGGTTTCACACCACGCAAATTCAGAAAACGAATGATTGCACGCTGTTCAAGTAAGGAAAACGTCGCCATTTTAAGTATTTAAAACAGTTCTCATTCTCGCCGCTGGCGGTAAAATTCCATCTGCCGTACGGTGCTGCCATCTCTGGGACGTATTGACAATGAACACAGCCTCATTTTAAAACAATGCGCATGTTTCTCTCACTTTCCAGTCCAGAGAAAAAAATCTGAGGCCTTAGAACTTGAATGCACCTCGTATTGTGAAGGAGAAATTATTTTGCAGTTTAGACGCTGAAGTCGTTTCTTCAGTTTCCTGTGGGACGCAGTTGCTTGTTGGATCATGGGGGGAAGACATCAAACAGAATATCCTCTTCAGAGTCCCAGAAGGACATCGCCATGACTTTACAGGCTGAAGGAAGGGCCTTCTTTGGAGGAGAGGTGGTGTGGAGCTACTCCATGGATTGCTGTTTTGTTTCCGGTTCGAAGCGATGAATCCATCTTTCATTCCCTGTGACGATTTCGACAACAAATTGTCACGATCAGCCCCGCAACGAGCAGGCATTCCTCACAGGTGGTCCTTCGTTGCTCTTCATGGTCGTTTGTTATCTGGCGAGGAACCCAATGGGCACACACCTTTGAGTACCCCAGCTGGTGGACGAGTGTGTCAGCACTACCAACAGAGAGGTCCAGTTGTGCAGCGAGGTGAGAGATTGTGATCCATCCTTCACCTCGAATTAGAGTGTCTGAGCGTTCCAACACTGCAGGAGTTACAGCTGTGTGCGGCCGGCCGGCACGTCGGGGATCGGACAGGTTTGCACGGCCTTGTTGCGATGATGGTAGGCGCCTTGCCCAACGACTCCGTGCTTTTGTTCATTGCCAAGTCTCAGTAGCTGAGCTCAAACACACGGTCCACTCTGTTCAACTAATAGTCATACCAACAGAGAATGTAGCACATGAATTAGGAGCCAGTAAACAATGTAGAATTTTCCAAATTTTTGGATGTAAACGTTGATGAAAACTGGAACTGGAAGAAATATATCACTGAGATGCTGGAACAACTAAGAACATTACTTACTCTTCGTATAACTGTTTGTCTTGGAAACAGACGAATCAACCTCTAATATATTTCTACTGAGCAACGACTGGGGTAAGACATCACTTAGAAAGCGTTCATTGCATTAAAGCGAGATGTAAGACTATATGCGGTGTTCGCCTGCGGTCGGCGTGTAGGCACCTCTTCAACGATTTAGGCATTTTAACTGCATCTTCACAATGTATATTCGCTAATGAAATCACATTTTGAGAAGAGTAACAGTGCCCGTTCCTACAGCACTAGAAGAAAAAGTCTTTTATTACTCATTAATATACCTGTCAGTAATTCAGAAAGGAGTTCAACCTGCATAAAAATTTTTTGATCGCTTACTCAGTAACATATAATGTCTGACAGGTAGTAAAGCAAGTTTTAAATGTAACCTAGTATCATTTATCCTGGAGATTTCCTTCTATTGCATAGAGGAATTTTGTTTTAAAACTGGTAGCATGTAAAAAAAAAAAACTGGTTTTAAATTACTTGCAAGAGTAGGACTGAAAAATAAAATGTTCGCTTATGTTAAATATATGCCAGTGTGCCATTTAGGAACTTGTAAATGAGCACTATGTAGCCAGCTACTCGAACTAATCATGTATATAAAGTCACTCGCATTACATTATTTCGAAAAAAAAATAGTTTAAATCTGTGTAAGTAACTAACTAAAAAATGGTAAATGTTTTTATTGCTCACTTTTTGATCCAAAGGGTACCGGAAACTAAGGTCAGCATTTTGGGAAATGTTCCCTTGAGCGAGAAGTATATTTGAACAACATTACCACCACCACTTCCGCCATCGGTCTAGAGCTCATTAGAGGCGGCGTAGAAGTTCGGGTTGGAGAAGGAACGAAATCATCCGTCTCCTTTCTAAAGTAAACATCCTTGCATTTGCCTTATATGATCATGTTCGTATAATGCAACTATTTATTGACGTGTAAGGTTTATATTGCATAGTGTCCTTACATTAAGGGCTGTTACTGCGCTTCTGAAGATAGTTTACGTTGGTACACTAACTGAAGAAACCATATAAAATTCACATCCACGGGATCAGCGGCATCAGAAGTGGTATAACGCGTAATTTAGACAAAGTTGCTTTTTGAAAGTATGTGAAGCTTATACATACATTTATTTACACTAGCACATGCCCTGTCAATTTCATTTTAAATGGTAAGTTTAAAAAGAATAGTGTATTTCAAGAACAATTATGTGAAGAAATGGCTTTTTCTTTCGCAACATAATATTTTTAGCTTCAAAAGACGCTTCTAACATATTCTAGTATTGAACTAGAATACTGTTCTGTATACATTTAGTATTTGTGTGTTTGCTTTTGAAGTCCTGTGTCATATATGTACAGTCATGGCATGCACTACACATGACTAATGCAATATGGCGGCTTAAACCATTTTAACCCTTCATCCGTGAAGATGGTCCAAGACCGAAACTGGTAGATGTTTGGGTGTAAAATAAAAACATCTGATGGTTCAAATATGCATTTTATACACTACTTAACGGCTTTTGACAGTAAACTTCCAAAAATGTTTAAACGGTGATGGTTGATACATAAGGGTTTAAAATAATACTTTGAAATCGGTGCTACTTTTGTTTTTATCAAGCTCTTATATCAACGGCATTTCGGAAGCATTTATTCTGTGAAGTAATTTATTCAGTCATCTTCCCTGTTGTATCAAAAATTAAAAGAACCACGAAGACACAGCAGAAATAGAAAGAAAATAGTTTGTTGACACTGATTAATCGAACTCTGTGTCTCTTTATAATACACATTGATCACTAGTTTACACTGGGGTAACAAAAGTCGTGGGATACCTCGTCATATCGTCTCAGATGTCCTTTTACCTGGCGCAGTACAGCGACTCGACGTAGCATAGACTCAAAAAGTCGTTGAAGTCCTCCGTAGAAACACTGAGCTACATTTCCTCTATAGGCATCCATAATCGTGAAAGTGTTACCGGTGCAGGATTTTGTGTACGGACTAACTTCTCGATAACTTCTCGGTTATATCCCCATCAGTATTAGATGGGGTTCCCGTCGGGCGATCTCGGTGGCTAAGTCATTCGCTTGAATTGTCCAGAATTTTATTCAATAGCGAATAATTGTGGTCCGGTGACATGATGCTTTGTCACCCATCGTTTTCTGGGAACATAAAGTCCATTAATGGCTGCAAATGGCTCCAAGTAGCCGAACGTATCCATTTCCAGTCAATGATCCATGTAAACACAGCCCATATCATTATGGAGCCACCACCAGCTTGCACTGTGCCTTGTTGACAACTTGGCTCCACACTCGAACTTTACCATCGCTTCTTACTTACTCATATTGGGACTCTTCTGTCCAGCTTGCGGTTTTCCAGTGGTCTAGGGTCCAACCGATATGGTCACGAGCCTAGAAGACGCGACCACTACGGTCGGAGGTTCGAATAATGCTTACAGCATGGATGTGTGTGATGTCCTTAGGTTAGCTAGGTTTACGTAGTTCTAAGTTCTAGGGGACTGATGACCTCAGAAGTTAAGTCGCATAGTGCTCAGAGCCATTTGAACCAGCCAGACCTTGGAGCCGCTACATCTCATTCAAATAGTTCGTGTCATCCTCTGTCAGCTGGGGTCGCATGGGAGAAGCATGGAAAAGCATGGAAAAGCATGGAAAAGCATGGAAGAGCATGGAAGAGCATGGAAGAGCATGGAAGAGCATGGAAGAGCATGGAAGAGCATGGAAGAGCATGGAAGAGCATGGAAGAGCATGGAAGAGCATGGAAGAGCATGGAAGAGCATGGAAGAGCATGGAAGAGCATGGAAAAGCATGGAAAAGCATGGAAAAGCATGGAATCAGACGTTGTTAGCTTTCCAGGCCTTGGAGCCACTACGTCTCACTCAAGTAGCTCTTCCATTAGCATCACGATGCTAAATGCACACCGTTATCATCCGCCCACCAAGTGAGAATACTGGGAATTGAACCCTCGTCTCCCCATGACAGTCAGATCCCTTGACCACCGATTTAAGAAAGTGGACAATATTTCTTCAAAGCTTCCACTATTTTGTCAAAACATAACAGAATAGGATTAATATTTTTTACTAGTTACGTAAACAGAGTACTGAAATGGAACGCCTCGCAGCAAGAAGTCGGTCTGTGCAAATGACGTCAGTTTCATCTGACTTCCTGTCCGTGCGCCTTTAACAGTCGAGGAAGAGCTTACAGTGCTTGTCTTCCGTTAATTACTCCCAAACAATAAAGTTACAGTTTTCAAAAGACTGTTCCTAACACTAGCGGGAGAACTGCCGCCAGTTATGTTTGGTCGCACTTCCACGAGTTTATGTTACGAAAATAGAGCTGACACCATTTATGAGACATTGTCCAGTATACTCTGTCCAGCCGACATGACGCCGGTATAGGAGGGGCCTGGCCCGTAGGCAGTTGTTTCACAGAAACGCGAGGAGTGGCAGCCATGTTGCGGTCGTGATGACGTCATGGCGCCTGCGCGGGCAGTATGAGATCATAGAGCACAGTTTACTTTAGACAGCGGCAGGCCCTCCGCAAACAGCGGTTGCTACCCTCGCCGTGGACGCGCCACGGCCGATTAGACATCCGTTATTCTCTGTCTCCGCAACGCGCCGATGTTGTCTCTCTGCAGACCAACTAGAAATTTCAAAATTCAGGACAAAGGACAATTTCATTTTCCATCCTGCCTGTTACGAAAGCAGCGTTACTTACATCACAGTCAGTTGATTTCGGCTGTTACCCGTTTTCAAGTGCGTACTCCTTTACTTATAATTTTATATCGTCACCCTTCATGGATCAAAAAAATGGAACATCTTATCATAATAAAAACGGGCGAGAAGAACGTCCTATGCTCGTCAATACTTTATCTTTACCGTAGTAGTATACGTACAGAAACATAAAAACTCATATCTATCACAGAACATTGTCCTACCTAGGCTAAGTGGACACTGACCAGTTTTCAGTATACAACCGTTGAAAGAAATACCAACAAACAGTTACCACTGCTCAGATGATCGCACCTGTCGATGCGTGCTAGGCGCAATGCCACGGAGTGCGCAACCCCTTCCATCGGAGGCTCGAGTCCTTCCACGGGCATGGGTGTGTGTGGTGTGTGTGTGTGTGTGTGTGTGTGTGTGTGTGTGTGTGTGGGTTGTTCTTAGCATAAGTCAGTTTAAAGTAGTGTGTAAGTCTAGGGACCGATGACGTCAGCAGTTTGGTCCCTTAGGAATTCACACACATTTGAATATTTGATGCATGCTAGTGCCTTTGTGCCTCACTATTATACATATTTAGCAGGCGTCTTCAAAATTATTATGTTTTCCATCTCGTACCGACAAATATGCATGTGCAGTAACTCTTTTTATAAAATGATGCCAAAATTTTAAAACATTTTCAAGTATTGAAATTTAAAACTTTCACAATATTCACGGAGTTGGACACTTATTCGCAACGTTTATACCATTCCATTTAATTAAATACTCAGCTGAAATTCTGTACAACCTTATGCTACTTAATTATATGTTTTCGTTCAACATATTGTCTTGCTCTCTTTTAGCGGGCGTGTATTTTTCTATTTGCTTAAGTGCATCGATGACTGTCCCTTTCTTGCTTGCGTGTAGTTTGTAAGGGTTTGCTGGCCTCTGAAAGTGTGTGGGCAGTCTCTTTCCAGTATGTGGAAAAGTTTTTTAAAGAAGCCTGATTTTAGAAAACAATGCCTGATATTTTACTTTTTCGTAAAAATAAAACCTTGTCCTATGTAAGAAAGAGCCTAATTGCTCTAATTACATCAGGTTAAATAAATAAAAATTTTACATTACCGCATTGTTCACAGTTTTGGTGTTAAAATGGTTGAATATCCCCCCCAACAGAGCCTTCTTGTCTTTTTTTAGTGCTGATATGTCTTTTCCTAATAAGACACACAATGGGTCAGAGCAATGTAAGTGTAAAAAAATCAAGCTTTTTGCTTCACTGACGTTTTATCCATTCATAAAACACGTATCTTCCTGTTTTAAGTTATCAGAAAATTAACACTTCCTTCTTCTTTCCTCAGTACCTATCGTCGGAAGAAGTGCATTTATTTAGACAACTTGCATGCCGATAGACTAATAATTAAATTAGATAGACAAGGCGGTTACGTCACTGCATATACAAATCGAAGTGCTCCCACCTTTCACAAAAGCCATTATAACAACGGTTCACTTCCGATGCGGAACCATGACATCACTACAAATTATCAGTTACCAGTACAGAATAGAGGCTTTGAGAAAAATCGAAATCGTAAGTATTGATAATCAATACGTAACTATCACTTGGTCGTTGAGATCTGAGTACAGAATCGGGTTTTCCTAACTGTATCTTTGTTAGTAACCATTATAACAGTGACAGCGAGAAAACGCCGGACATTTCTTCAAAAACAAAAATGCCTTAAAGACAAACAGATGAATCAAAAGTCCGGGCTCGTGTGGTAAAACCCGGTCGGATTGCAAACCTATCTTCCTTCACTGTAGGGATAATTTTCCACTTCACATCACTTGTCGGGAAAAGGTAGTCTTATTTTCGCGTCCGTGATCTGTCTGGATAGACACAATAACAACTAATAGACAATGTATTTTTCAGCTAACCAGCAGGACTGACGATTTCATTTCTACGTATAGCAATTCGACAACTGACTGAGTTGTGTTGGAAACAATGGTCTTACATGTGTGTTCCCTCTCTAAATCCATGTTACGCTAAGAGTACATAAAACGACCACACATAAGACCATCGTCACAGCACCCAACAACAATAACTCAGTCAGTTGTCGATTTATTGTAGACAGAGCGTAGACTATACACTTCTTTCTGTATTGTGCTTCATACCGGAGCATATGACGCTAAAACGAAATGAAAAAGCTGACGTTAGCAACCTAGGAGGGCTGAACGGGTGCGAAAGTTGAATTTGATGCCGTCCCCCTATAGGCTGTCGTTGTTGAGACCGAAGGAAGAGTGGGTGGAGGCGAGGGACGAGAAGCTGTGGACCGCAAAAATCAACCACCCGTTGCTAGCATTTCTCCTTCCAGTCACAGAGACTGCATTTAGTCTCACTCACCTTTCTCCGCATAGGACGTTGTCCCGTTACATGACCTATCGGTCTGCTGTGGGAAACCACACATTTGCACTTCCTATGACATACGCATTTCAACACGTCATATTTTAATGGAGTGACCTTTAAATCCTGACGAGGGGGCCACAACAGAGTAAGGATAGGATCAGTTCACTATTTAAGTTAAGGTGGTGATAAGAGCGGAAAATTTTCTGAACTTTATGTATTGTCTGGAGTTTAACCTAAGCTTCTAGATGAAGACGTTTTTGTTTCACGTCTCCTTCAATTCAAATTTTTGAAAGTGACAAAGTAAACTGCTTTTAGAGTGTGTGCCAGTATTTACATACACACATCTATCAATGACGGTAGGAAGTACTGAGGAAATTTAACTCACGTATGTTTATTTTAAACGAAAAAACAAGTGCAAACGTAGAAACACTCCGATAAAGCTGTTTATCTTATCTGAGGAAAGCCATTGGGATAACAGAGATAGTAGTTACATGCACCAAATGCGTATAATAAAAGCAGAAAATCAAGATACACATGTTCACGGTAAGAAGCGGGTAAGGCAAGAATGCTGTTCGCTGTCGTTTAACTTTTGTGTCAAATAGACAACGATTGACAAAAGTATGTGAAATCATTAAACCAATAAATGGAACAGATACATCGTAAAAGATAGTCAGCAATACAACATTTCTCGTCGAAAGTAAAATCTGGGAAGAACTGTGAAACCGATGAGTAAGCCTACACAGCCCAAAATCGGAACCAAGGGTCATTAACGAAAAACGAAAACAATGAATTGTTTAAATGAGGTTTGCAGGACTATTAAAAATCAAAACTGTGGAAGACAAAGTAGTAGAGGTGACAGCCTTTTGGCACCTACAAAGCAGAGGGGAGGCGTC
This sequence comes from Schistocerca cancellata, assembly GCF_023864275.1. Classification (NCBI taxonomy): domain Eukaryota; kingdom Metazoa; phylum Arthropoda; class Insecta; order Orthoptera; family Acrididae; genus Schistocerca; species Schistocerca cancellata. The sequence continues at coordinate 360,369,361 of NC_064630.1, read as the reverse complement.
AAAATAAATCGGCACAGTGATAAACTAAAATCAAACCACAATGTGCAAAAATACTAGACACCGTCAAAGTTCATAGTTGTACATAGAATCATCGAACGATCCACGTCATGTACCCTCGCTCACAATATTGGACAAACGGGTGTTATGTAGAACCATGAACTTTGAGAATGCCAAATACGGCATACTGTGGTCCGTATGACAAGTGCTTAGGGGCTTGAAACCCACTCTAAAACAACTGGTTTGTTGCCATAAAATGGGACGCATTTCAGGAAGATGTTTCCGAAGTTCAGTACCTGTATGATAACACTGTGTGGAAGTGAAAGGTGTACCATGTAAACAAATGGCTGTAATTTCAGAAAATTTAGATCACTTATTCAAGAGAAGGAGCTTCACAAACTGAGCAAGTCAATAACTCGTTGGCCCGTCTATGACAGTTATGCAAGCAGTTATTCAGTTTGGCACTGACAGAGAGATGTTGGACGTCCTCCAGAGGGATTTAATGCCAAATTCTGTCCAATTGGCACCTTAGATTGTCAAAATTCCGAGATGGTTGGAGAGCCCTGCCCATAATGCTCCAAACGTTTTCGATTGGGGAGACATCCAGCGACTTTGCTGGCCAAGGTGTGGTTTGTCAAGCACTAAGACAAGCAGCAGAAGCTCTCGCCGTGTGCATGCAGGCATTATCTTGCTGAAATGTAATCCCAGGATGGGTTGTCATGAAGGGCAACAAAACGGGGCGTAGAAAGTCGTCGACATACCACTGTGCTATGAGGGTGCCGTGGACGACAACCAAAGTAATCTTGCTATGAAAGGAATGGCAGCCCAGGTCAGGCTGTACGTCAGGCTACAGTCAGTTGGTATGCCACACCTGTCTGGGGCGTCACCAACACGTCTTCGGAATCTTCGGAATCTCATTGAACAGAGAGGAATTGTATTCAGTGATAAGTTCCGCTTCTAACTGATCCGCAATAACCAAAAAGACCTGTTTGGAGACGTTCCGAACCACGCTGGGTTACTAAACTGACTGTCGCCCGTCTTATGGACGGACAACCAGGAGTGATGGTCTCGGGTGTCATTTCTTTCGTAAGAGGACGCCTTTGGTTGTAATCGTTGGCACCCTTACGGCACAGCGGTACGTCCACGATGTTCTACGACCAGTTTTGTTTTTCCTGCATGGCAAGCTACCACTACATTAAAGCAAGATAATGCCCGCCCACATACGCCGAGAGTTTCTTCTGCTTGTTTTTGAGCATGCCAAATCCTATTCTGGCAGGAAGGTCATCATATGTCTCCCCAAATCAGAGCGTGTGGAGCATGAGGGGCAGAGCCATCCAACCATTTCAGTTTGGCACGATATATCTCAGGACATCCAACAACTATTTTTTCTGTGGTATAAGTTCCTATGGGACAAAACTGCTGAGGTCATCGGTCCCTAGACTTACACACTTCTTAATCTAACTTAAACTTCCTTACGCCAAGGACGACAACGCACACACCCATGCCCGAGGGAGGGCTCGAACCTCCGACGAAGGGGGAGCCGCGTGAACCATAGCAAGGCGCCCCAGACCGCGCGGCATATCCAACAACTCTATCAATCAATGCCAATCCGAATAACTGCTTGCATAAAGACCAGAGACAGTCCAACACATCACTGACTTGCTCTGTTAGTAAGACTTTGTCTTGAAATAATCATCCAAATATTCTGAAATTCTAATCATTTGTTTGTCTCTGCATGTACATCACGTATACCAATTTCCGTCCCTTTCGGATAATTACTTCGTGGCCTAGAGGGTAACAGGAAAACAGCTACTGATCATGGCCAGTGATGTGTTCACTGTAATGCCCTCTTCTCCTTCCCACTACACCACTTATAGAATCCCGTCTTTGTCCTATAGACGGGTCTTGCTTGGAATTCTCCTCCATCAAATTTCACTGTCACCTATCTAGGTAGATCCATCATTTTTACGTCTGTGAGCTTACTAAGCACTAACATCGCAATATGCCCCTGTGGAGATTCTTCAGTGCTATAGGGGTAAAATTGTGTTGGTACAAACGCAAGAAGGTGAAAAAATCGAGAATTATGTTGACTGTACAAAAACATTTAACGGAAGACATCCGTTTCTTCTCCTCCCATGTTAGAGTTGAACATAGAAAAATTATAAAAAAGTAAGGGAAAACACACAGTTCTCCACGACGGGGTAACTGCAAGACGTGCACGCTATGGTCGTCCTGCTATCCCCTGCCCTCCCGTGCCTTTCACGAAGAGGGGATTCAATAAAAATCGGGTGCGAGGCAGGCGATCGTTAGCCATCGAGCTGTCGGCAGGTCGTTAGGAGCGGCGCGGCTCGGTGCGAGGCGGACTTAGGCGCGCAGTAATGATAGACCGTGCGCCGTGGTGTGTAGGCCGGCGTGGCCTGCTGATGGCGCTGTTTGGTAAACACGGCGCCCGGCCGGCCGCACGTGAGGTCAGCGGCGCCACACACGCCCGTCTCCATCTGCTTCGGCCCCCACTCCCGCCCCTCGACGCGCCACCGCTGGAGACGTACGGCTTCGTTACTTCAGCTCCATCCAGCACCGGCGTCCCGCAGGGTACTGCACTAGGTCCTCCAAACATCTTTCTTCACATGAAAAAAATCATCCGACGAGAGCGAGATACACACTCATTCTCTATTCCACTGTGTGCACAAGTGAACTCGTCGATCGTACATACATGGGATGGGCAATAATGTGGCAACCCTAAAAACATAACACATTACCATGCCTAATATGGAGACGTACGGCTTCGTTACTGCGGCTCTAACCATCACCAACGTCCTACAGGGCATTGTACTAGGTCCTGCGTTACATCTTTCTTTACATGAACAAAATTGTCCGGAAAGCGACATGCACACTTTCATTTTCTTCTCCACTGTGTGTATAAGTGAACACAACGATCATATATACAGGAGATGGATAAAAATATGGTAACATCAAAAACACAGGTCATTACCATGCCCAATACAGCATGGAAAACACGTTGGCACGCTAAACAGCTTCTAGTCACCTCGGAATCGATAAATACAGGTTGTGTATGGTTTTCAAGGGAATGTTACACCATTCTTCCGGCAAAACGGTGGCAAATTCATGTAGCGATGACGGAGGTGAACAGCGATCACGCATCCTTTCTCCAAAGTAGACCACAAAGGTTCAATAATATTGAGAATTGTTGAGTGTGGTGGCCAGGGCAGATGCGACAATTCATCTTTGTGCTCAAGAAACCAGCCCTGAACGATGTGCGCTGTATGAACAATTGCCCCGTCATCTTGGAACACAACACCACCATTGAGGAACTACTGTGTATCATGGGATAGGCCTGATCAGCTAAAATTGTCAAATAATCCTCGACAGTAATACGGCCTTGCAGTGTAACCACTTATCCCAAGCCGGCTGTGGTGACCGATCGGTTCTAGGCGCTTCAGTCCTGAACCGCGCGACTGCTACGGTCGCAGGTTCGAATCCTGCCTCGGGCATGGATGTGTGTGATGTCCTTAGGTTAGTTAGGTTTAAATAGTTCTAAGTTCTAGGGAACTGATGACAAATGTTAAGTCCCATAGTGCTCAGAGCCATTTGAACCATTGATCCCATGGAATACCACAATATGGCTGCCCAAATCGTCACCGAGCCCACCCAATGTCTCGCTCTTGGGACGTAAATTCGGCCAGAAGATGGAAACAGCGTCAAAGAAAACTCATCCAACAACAGAATTCTCTTCCATTTCTCCATACTCCAGGTTTTATGACTGTGGCGCCACGTCTTCTTGTTACAGACGTTTGCATCAGTGATGTGTGGCCTTGCAACTGCAACTCGCCGTGTAATTCCCTGCTTCTGGAGTTCCCTTCGCATTATTTTGGTACTGAAAGAATTTGCAAGTGTGAACTTTAGTTCTTCAGGGTGTTTTTGTAGCTGTCAGCCTCTTATTTTTCGTGACAATTCTCTTCAGTGACCGTCAGTCACGATCACGCAACACACACATTCCTATGCGCTGTGGCTTAGCGGATCATATTTTCCGCTTTCTCTTTTTTTTTGGTCATCAGTCTACTGACTGGTTTGATGCGGCCCGCCACGAATTCCTTTCCTGTGCTAACCTCTTCATCTCAGAGTAGCACTTGCAACCTACGTCAATTATTTGCTTGACGTATTCCAATCTCTGTCTTCCTCTACAGTTTTTGCCCTCTACAGCTCCCTCTAGTACCATGGAAGTCATTCCCTCATGTCTTAGCAGATGTCCTATCATCCTGTCCCTTCTCCTTATCAGTGTTTTCCACATATTCCTTTCCTCTCCGATTCTGCGTAGAACCTCCTCATTTCTTACCTTATCAGTCCACCTAATTTTCAACATTCGTCTATAGCACCACATCTCAAATGCTTCGATTCTCTTCTGTTCCGGTTTTCCCACAGTCCATGTTTCACTACCATACAATGCTGTACTCCAGACGTACATCCTCAGAAATTTCTTCCTCAAATTAAGGCCGGTATTTGATATTAGTAGACTTCTCTTGGCCAGAAATGTCTTTTTTGTCATAGCGAGTCTGCTTTTGATGTTTTCCTTGGTCCGTCCGTCATTGGTTATTTTACTGCCTAGGTAGCAGAATTCCTTAACTTCATTGACTTCGTGACCATCAATCCTGATGTTAAGTTTCTCGCTGTTCTCATTTCTACTACTTCTCATTACCTTCGTCTTTCTCCGATTTACTCTCAAACCATACTGTGTACTCATTAGACTGTTCATTCCGTTCAGCAGATCATTTAATTCTTCTTCACTTTCACTCAGGATAGCAATGTCATCAGCGAATCGTATCATTGATATCCTTTCACCTTGTATTTTAATTCCACTCCTGAACCTTTCTTTTATTTCCATCATTGCTTCCTCGATGTATAGATTGAAGAGTAGGGGCGAAAGGCTACAGCCTTGTCTTACACCCTTCTTAATACGAGCACTTCGTTCTTGATCGTCCACTCTTATTATTCCCTCTTGGTTGTTGTACATATTGTATATGACCCGTCTCTCCCTATAGCTTACCCCTACTTTTTTCAGAATCTCGAACAGCTTGCACCATTTTATATTGTCGAACACTTTTTCCAGGTCGACAAATCCTATGAAAGTGTCTTGATTTTTCTTTAGCCTTGCTTCCATTACTAGCCGTAACGTCAGAATTGCCTCTCTCGTCCCTTTACTTTTCCTAAAGCCAAACTGATCATCACCTAGCGCATTCTCAATTTTCTTTTCCATTCTTCTGTATATTATTCTTGTAATCAGCTTCGATGCATGAGCTGTTAAGCTGATTGTGCGATAATTCTCGCACTTGTCAGCTCTTGCCGTCTTCGGAATTGTGTGGATGATGCTTTTCCGAAAGTCAGATGGTATATCGCCGGACTCATATATTCTACACACCAACGTGTATAGTCGTTTTATTGCCACTTCCCCCAATGATTTTAGAAATTCTGATGGAATGTTATCTATCCCTTCTGCCTTATTTGACCATAAGTCCTCCTAAGCTCTTTTAAATTCCGATTCTAATACTGGATCCCCTATCTCTTCTAAATCGACTCCTGTTTCTTCTTCTATCACATCAGACAAATCTTCACCCTCATAGAGGCTTTCAATGTATTCTTTCCACCTATCTGCTCTCTCCTCTGCATTTAACAGTGGAATTTCCGTTGCACTCTTAATGTTACCACCGCTGCTTTTAATGTCACCAAAGGTTGTTTTGACTTTCGTGTATGCTGAGTCTGTCCTTCCGACAATCATATCTTTTTCGATGTTTTCACATTTTTCCTGCAGCCATTTAGTCTTAGCTTCCCTGCACTTCCTATTTATTTCATTCCTCAGCGACTTGTATTTCTGTATTCCTGATTTTCCCGGAACATGTTTGTACTTCCTCCTTTCATCAATCAACTTAAGTATTTCTTCTGTTACCCATGGTTTCTTCGCAGCTACCTTCTTTGTACCTATGTTTTCCTTCCCAACATTTGTGATGGCCCTTTTTAGAGATGTCCATTCCTCTTCAACTGTACTGTCTACTGCGCTATTCCTTATTGCTGTATCTATAGCGTTAGAGAACTTCAAACGTATCTCGTCATTCGTTAGTACTTCCGTATCCCACTTCTTTGCTTATTGATTCTTCCTGACTAATGTTTTGAACTTAAGCCTACTCTTTATCACTATATTGTGATCTGAGTCTATATCTGCTCCTGGGTACGCCTTACAATCCAGTATCTGATTTCGGAATCTGTCTGACCATGATGTAATCTAATTGAAATCTTCCCGTATCTCCCGGCCTTTTCCAAGTATACCTCCTGCTCTTGTGATTCTTGAACAGGGTATTCGCTATTACTAGCTGAAACTTGTTACAGAACTCAATTAGTCTTTCTCCTCTTTCATTCCTTGTCCCAAGCCCATATTCTCCTGTAACCTTTTCTTCTACTCCTTCCCCTACAACAGCATTCCAGTCGCCCATGACCATTAGATTTTCGTCCCCTTTTACATACTGCATTACCCTTTCAATATCCTCATACACTTTCTCTGTATGCGGTATTAATCTTCGATACGTTGCTTCTGGAAACAACAAACGTCTCGGCCCCCTTGATTACGGAAGCACCAACCATACGGGCACCAACAATTTGGCCACATTCGAATTCACTTAATTGTGATATAGTGCACTTAGAACTACACAGAACACTGTTCTGATCATGATTGACACTTGCGATTTATACGCCGGGTATCCAGAAAAAACCGGAATTATTTTTACTAGCTATAGATCTCGTTTACAAAACAACCTTATCCCCTTCAAAACACTCTCCATTACAATTAATACATTTGTCCCATTGGTGCTTCCACTGTTCGAAACATTTTTTGTAGTCATCTTTAGATATAGCTGACAGCCCCTCCCTCGTTTTTTTCTTCAGCTCTTCAATGTTGTCAAATCGGTATCCTTTCAAACCCCTTTTCACGGTTGGAAATAAGAAAAAGTCGTACGGAGCTAGGTTAGGCGAGTAAGGTGCGTGTTGCAGCGGAACCATGTCACTTTAGCCAGAAACTATCTAAGAGAGATGGCTGTATGTGCCGGTGCGTTGTCATGGTGCAAGAACCAGTCTCCTGTCTGCCAGAAATCGGGTCTTTTTTGACGAACACTGTAGCGCAACCTTTCCACAACTTCCAAATAAAAGGTTTGATCGACGGTCTGACCTGGGGGAACAAACTCTGAGTGCACTACGGTCTTTGCATCAAAAAAGCAAGTGAGCATTGTTTTGATGTTTGATTACACTTGTCGAAATGTTTTGGACAGGGTGATAATGTCTTCCATTGACTTGACTGTCGCTTTCTTTCTTGGTAGTAACCATAGCAAAATGACTCATTTCTACTGAGCAGAAAACAAAATTTCACAGCTGCACGTTGTTCACTTAATCTTGCCGTCATAAGAAACGAAACAAGAACAAAACAGTGCTAGTAAAAACAATCATTGCAGATGAACAGAACAAGCCAGGTCGACAATGCAGGCGGCACTGAATTGGCAATGAGTTGCGCTATACACGCCTACCGGCAGAAATGCGTACTAGAGACAACGCCCTCGTAGAAGACATTCTACAGATACCATTCGTAGTAAATACAACAGCGCAACCTACAGGATTGCTTAGCACCTGCGTTTATGTTCAAGCATGCATTTCTTACGGTGTTACCGTATTTTCGCCAATTTTCTCTCTGATAACTTCGACAATGATCACGTGTTGTGTAAAAAACCAAAAAAATCAAACAGCTTAATAAGGAATACAGATTGATAGATACTCTAGTGAATCATTAGCTTCGAAATTTACGTATTTATAAAAAGTTATCACCTTCCGATAATTTGTACCTTAGTCAATAAAAAGAACATACGGTCCCGGTTTGTGTAACAACCGTAACTTAATCAGTATTAGATTAGACACTTAGAAGATGAATAGAACTGAAAATACGTGGAACTAACGCTCACTCTTTTTAAATATTTATTATCCGTGAGTTTCCGTACTCTCATCGTCAGATAATGGCATTTACTGAGTATTACTTATGAAACTCGTCTTCCATGTCGTAGACGTAGTTGACCCAAAAGCGTGTGCGAGACTGTCAGACTCTCGAATGAAAAGACACTATGACAATACTAACGTTAAATCAAACACACAATATGACTAAAAGAAGTTCATTTTGGACAATTTTGTCCACCCCGGCCCATTATGGAAGTCACTATAGAGTCTTTACGAGACCATTGCAAAATTTCATGTAATCTACTGGCTTCTACGATATCGTACCATCACTGGCGGCGATTTACACAAGTTTCTTTTAACAAAGTTCTAGTGTAAAAATCTATCTGACATAAAAATCTTGAATGCTTCTTGATCCGCAGCTTCTGAATACTTGTCAAAGGACATCTGTACACCTTAAGTCGCACTTTTAATAGCCAGGCCCATTGTCAGTGGCATATTTTGCATCTGTATACAAGTAGATGGGTATGAGCTATAAATTATTTGCGAAGTTCAACTGTATGTTCATCTCACAATATACAGCTTGTCGTCTATGTTACTGCTGTCAAATTTGCCAGTTCCATGTTTACATGATATGGCAGTTAAGTCCATTGTCCCCAAGAAATGTCACTATTTAGGATTTGACATCAGTAAAATAAATGACAACCCGTTTACTGTGAGATGAACATCAAATTGAACGCCACTAAGAATTTATAATCGATACGCATGTCATTAATATAGAGATACATAATATGTCACTGACGACGGATTATACACCCGAATACCGGACTGGCACGTCCTGTTCAGAAGATGTCCTTTAATAGACATCTGACAATCGCTTGACAGCTAGCTTATCCGAGAATGAACACAGTCGCTTCAACAAGATCTACCTGACTTCAGCAAACTAGATCTTATATTTGAAACTAGGATAAATTTTAACTTACGCATCGAAACAAAATTGACCTTGGCCTGAGCTGTGATTTGCCGGTTCATGCGATTGTCGATGAGGCTCGTCCTCGTGCAGCTAATTCCTCTGCTCGCTCGTTAATTGCGCAGTGTGGCTCGACTCAAGTTCGTGACAACACAGAAACAAAAGATGTCTCTTGTTCTCCATTTCAAATGGTGCTTTGCTGTTACAACTGTGTGATGTGATTTTCGTCAAGAGAAGAGTACTGAAACTCCTACACCTCAAAGCATTCGACGATAGCACCAGTAGTTTCATGACATTGGTTGTTTTATTATGAGTAAATCCACAGATTGCTGTCTTGTACCTGTTCAAGCCGTAGAGCACATTCAGCCGAGTTTTGTACACGGTTCACAGAAGTCTATTTGCCAGCCGAGAGTTACCCATTTCATGTGTCTATCTGGGACGCTTCTTGCTTGACGGAATGCTCTCTTACAAGGAGAACCTGATGAAAATTGCACATAAAATGAGGACTAGACTATCATCATCCAGCAGCTGTACGGCACCATTTGGGGCTCCACAGCAAATACACTTTTACATCAACAGTTGATCTGGTCTAGTTGGTGGCGGAATAGTGCGCGCCAGAGTGGGTTAACAACTCCTCTACAAGAAAGACTGGGGTGGTGCTAAATGGCACTATGCGCACAATCAGGGTTACAACGAAATCCACCCTTACTGCATGGCCACCACCGGCGATGTGGCGTAAAAATAGTTTACTTAGAGACTACCCCAGTATTAAAAATAATTCTCAGCTACCCACACATAATGACACAGCTGATATGGATCGCAGAAGACTCAAATCAAGAAGGCGAGCATTTGTCACTGCTGAAGGACTGATGAACTCAAATTTCGACGTCCTCAGTATGCGAAAATAACACTGGCAAATGCACTGCCCACAACAACGTCGAAGTTTCACGATCACAGACAAGCCTCCTGGTTTCAACCTGTCTCACAAAGTGTGGACGAGCACTAGATGTGGCAGAAGTGCCTATGTCCTACGTAAATGGGAGAGATAAAATCTCTAAAATGTGACTATGGACACGAAAAGGAAACTACGGAGCGAGGTTGCGCGGTGGTTAGCACACTGGACTCGCTTTCTGCAGAACGTCGGTTCGAATCCACTTGAGAACTCATAGATTTAGGCTTTCCGTGATTTTCGCAAATAGCTACCTGCTATAATGTCGGGATTGATCCGATGCGAGGGCAAGACCGATTTCTTCCCCATTTTCGACACAGACCGACCTCGTGGCTCTTTTCTAATGACCTTGATGTCGACGGGACGTTAAACCGTGATCCTCTTTCATTTATTTTTTTGAAAAGCAAACAATCCCGTACAAAGTGGAAGAATGTCAGAAACGAGCCTACAAGGGAATTTTCACCGATTTCTTTGCAGCAACAGATGAGGCGATTGATTATATCCGAACTTGGATGTTAATTTATAACAAAGCAGGCAGTGGCGGAAATGGCGTGTTGTGGTTCGTAGTTGGAGATGTCAGTTGAACCATTTCGTTTTCAAAGAAAAAGTTTAATTTCCCAGTAGTACATTGCGTTTTACGGACTGTAATATTCAATTTTTAGAAAGAAGTCTTCATAAGTTTTTGCTATTCTCGAGAAACAAGAATTTGGCTTTCCAATTTACCCTGCTGAAGTGCGGATCCACAACGGCAGAGAAGCCAGATACATTTGTTCATACGGTAATAATTTTAATTTCTAGGTGAATATGCTGTTTAAGAGCAGAAATTACATCTTTGCGTTAGAAAAGAACGAATTTATTGTTTCACAGAAAGAGACATCTATTTTTAGGTTTTACTTTATAAAGTCCAAGAGACAAAGAAACAATAAAGCAACGTAGCTAGCCGTAGAAGTCAAAGAAGGTGAGCGAGTGGGATAAAAAGCCGGTAGAGCACTTGACCGCAAAATACTAAGATCCTAGGTTCGAGTCCTCGTCCTGCAGTCAGTTTTAATCTGCCAGGAAGTTTAAAATCAGCTGACTTCCCTGCAGAGTGAAAATCAATTCTGAAAGTTTTAGTCTGTAATCCGTTTGGTATATAATATGTACATTTGCATATGTACTATGTTGAAATTATTGTTATATGAATATATCAATATTACGATTTACGCCACAAGATAAATATGTGAGACCATAGAGGAGTCAATTACTGTAAGTCCATCATGATGGTTATAAACATCAATGTATAAACTTTTGTGAATTCATTCTGTGCTTGGATTACTCTACAACTGTATGAAAAATGAAGTGAAAGATATAAATTTGTGAAATCGGATGGCTGCTTTCAAATTATCAACTTGTAGTCCTACGTTTGAGTTCAGTTCACCCTGAGTTTCTATCGTCATTCACGTACAAGATATAGTCCGTGAAATCGGGTGACTCTTTTTGAAATGCTCTGTATTTCAATACTGGCTTTTGTAACTACACTGATCATCTATTTACGCCACAGTCACAATGCTCAGTGACGTCCATAATGGGCGATATACAGGGTGTTACAAAAAGGTATGGCCAAACTTTCAGGAAACATTCCTCACACACAAAGAAAGAAAATATGTTATGTGGACATCTGTCCGGAAACACTTACTTTCCATGTTAGAGCTCATTTTATTACTTCTCTTCAAATCACATTAATCATGCAATGGAAACACACAGCAACAGAACGTACCAGCGTGCTTCAAACACTTTGTTACAAGAAATGTTCAAAATGTCCTCCATTAGCGAGGATACATGCATCGACCCCCCGCCGCATGGAATCCCTGATGCGCTGATGCAGCCCTGGATGGCGTATTGTATCACAGCCGTCCACAATACGAGCACGAAGAGTCTCTACATTTGGTACCGTGGTTGCGTAGACAAGAGCTTTCAAATGCCCCCATAAATGAAAGTCAAGAGGGTTAGGGTCAGGAGAGCGTGGGGGCCATGGAAGTGGTCCGCCTCTATCAATCCATCTGTCACCGAATCTGTTGTTGAGAAGCGTACGAACACTTCGACTGAAATGTGCAGGAGCTCCATCGTGCATGAACCACATGTTGTGCCGTACTTGTAAAGGCACATGTTCTAGCAGCACAGGTAGAGTATCCCGTATGAAATCATGATAACGTGCTCCATTGAGCGTAGGTGGAAGAACATGGGGCCCAATCAAGACATCACCAATAATGCCTGCCCAAACGTTCACAGAAAATCTGTGTTGATGACGTGATTGCACAATTGCGTGCGGATTATCGTCAGCCCACACATGTTGATTGCGAAAATTTACAATTTGATCACGTTGGAATGAACCCTCATCCGTAAAGAGAACATTTGCACTGAAATGAGGGTTGACACATTATTGGATGAACCATTCGCAGAAGTGTACCCGTGAAGGCCAATCAGCTGCTGATAGTGCCTGCACACGCTGTACATGGTACGGAAACAACTGGTTCTCCCGTAGCACTCTCCATACAGTGACGTGGTCAACGTTACCTTGTACAGCAGAATCTTCTCTGACGCTAACATTAGGGTTATCGTCAACTGCACGAAGAATTGCCTCGTCCATTGCAGGTGTCCTCGTCGTTCTAGGTCTTCCCCAGTCGCGAGTCATAGGCTGGAATGTACCGTGCTCCCTAAGACGCCGATCAATTGCTTCGAATGTCTTCCTGTCGGGACACCTTCGATCTGGAAATCTGTCTCGATACAAATGTACCGCGCCACGGCTATTGCCCCGTGCTAATCCATACATCAAACGGGCATCTGCCAACTGCGCATTTGTAAACATTGCACTGACAGCAAAACCACGTTCGTGATGAACACTAACCTGTTGATGCTACGTACTGATGTGCTTGATGCTAGTACTGTAGAGCAATGAGTCGCATGTCAACCCAAGCACCGAAGTCAACATTACCTTCCTTCAATTGGGCCAACTGGCGGTGAATCGAGGAAGTACAGTACATACTGACGAAACTAAAATGAGCTCTAACATGGAAATTAAGCGTTTCTGGACACATGTCCACATTACATCTTTTCTTTATTTGTGTGTGAGGAATGTTTCCTGAAAGTTTGGCTGTACCTTTTTGTAATATCCTGTATATTGTCTAAGACATTTATTTGGACACAGAACATCAAGATTATAGGAAAACGTTCTACTCATTCTTTATCGGCGGTATAAAAGAACGGAGAATGTCCGTTCCCCATCACTCATACAAATGGCTGTTGTAAAACGCGAGAGCCGCTTCTGGTCAAGAGACTTTTGGTAAATCGGGCGCTTCGGAGTCCGGTCACGCGCCTTATCGGCGCGCCCGCAGATGTTAACAACACCTGGAGGCAGCCTGTGAAGCCGGCCGCAGTCGCAGAGTGCGGTCACGAAGTTGTCGATAGTATCGCGTCGCGCAGCGCACGCTGGCGGACTCGACCCCCCAGTCGGCAAGTCGGCACGACGTCCTGTGCTCCGCCCCTATACCGCAGCCGTGATTGACTAGACTGCGCTTTGCGGCCATGGTGTACACCACACACACAGGTCGTACATAAACCATTAGCAAAAGGCAATGGGGACCTCCACCACCTTATCAAATGCCCGTCCCTCCTCACCCGCTTTAAACACCTCCGCATCTCCTGTACCATCCGCAAACTGGATTCCAATAACCACATTGTCACCGCTCTGATCACCTATGCTGCCACGCCTTTGCAAACACATCCCTCCATCCCTAGACCTAAACGCACTCCATACCCTATATCAACACAACTTCAACCAACTCCCTCTCCCAGACAATGAGATCTGCCCTCATGTTTATCCCTCCCACCAACTTGAACTCTTCCCCACCTATTGCATTCCACATCAGATCCCCTCTCTCCTTTTCCCTCTCCGTCCATCCCTTTCCTCTTGTACCACAACTCTCCCCACTGTCTGTATTCCCACTATCCTCCTCACCTCCTACCTATCATCTCCATAGTTTTCCCTGCCTAACAGCCGCTGCCGCTTTAACCGAGCGAGACGGCGCTGTGGTTAGCACACTGGACTCTCATTCGGGAGGACGATGGTTAAAACCCGCGTCCGAACATCCAGATTTAGGTTTTTAGTGATTTCCCTAAATCGTTCTAAGCAGATGCCAGGATGTTTCCTTTGAAAGGGAACGGCCGATTTCCTTCCCCATCCTTGACACTGACCGAGCTTGTGCTCCGTCTCTAATGACATAGATGTCGACGGAACATTAAACCCAGTCTTCATTCTCCCATCTCTTTACCCATACCCCTCAACCCTATGGAACATACTCACTCCCCCCACAATAGTTCTCACCCAGTGCAGGTCCTTCCAGTTTTCAGTGAAAAAAGCTGTGCTCCAGTGCTTTTTCACAGAAGAATACCACCACGTTGCAGTATTGTTTTGTAAATTGCATATATTTTTTGTTCGTCATTAATCTTTGTAATTTGAAACGAAAACAGTCTTCACAATCCTTTTTCTTCCATATTTGCTATATTTTTAAGAATGCTCTTGGCTGAAAAGCGGAGTATTATACCGGTGACAGATTAGAATATTACTACAGAATTTGAATAGTCAGAAACTTTTTAATCCTACCCTTTTGCAGATTAAAACTACGCGAAATACGGTAATTGAAGCTACAGTTCTGTCAGATCTTGCTGCAGGAGAGAGATCTCTCATACGACACAAATCAATCATTCCATCCGATTTACTCATTCATTTTAAGCGACTTAAATTCCGAATCAAGGTTTGTCGGCAATAACAATAAACAAGGCTCAAGGTCACAGAGAGGGGAGAAGATGAGACGGGCAGAGAGAGCGGGGATGAGTAGGTGGAGAGAGATAGGGGGGAAAGAGGGAATGAATAAAGAGGCGAGTGAGGTGACAGAAGAGAGAGAGTTGGAGGAGGTGGTGGACAAACAGTGGGGGAGAAAGAGATGGAACAGAGAGAGGAAGGACGAGACGGACAGACAGTGCGGGTGGGACGTGGTGGTGTTGGGAGCAGAGAAGGGAGAGGAGATGGACAGAGGAGAAGACGAAAAGAACGTATATCCAATTCCCATAAACATTTATCAATTGGGAATCATTGCCACGTTCGGTAGAATGCATAAATACTGTTTTTAGCTGCTAATTGTGATTTCTAGTTGTAACTGACATTACAACCAAACTCGACAGCAAGACACAAGGTTCTTAGAAAAAAGTAGGAACTTTAGTCAACAGATGGCAACGGACTTGGGGCACACAACATTGAATGTTAAATGCTACTTTTAGTCACTACTTGCGACTTCGAGTTGTGACTAAAATCGCAACCAGATGCTCTATAGCTGTTATTATGAAAACTGCGACTTCTCTATCAAGGCCGGCAGCTGTGAGTGAGCGGTTCTAGGCGCTTCAGTCCGGAAACGCGCTGCTGCTTCGGTCGCAGGATCTAATCCTGCCTCGGGCATGGATGTGTGTGATGTCCTTAGGTTAGTTAGGTTTAAGCAGTTCTAAGTCTAGGGGCCTGCTGACCTCAGATGTCAAGTCCCATAGTGCTCAGAGCCATTTGAACCATTTTTTGGTCTTCTCTATTACCGTGATTTGTAATAGATGCGTGACGGGTTCTCACCCCTACTGATCATTACGCACCTCACGAGCAAGAAGTGTCCTGTTTAAAATGTGGACAGTTTTTACCGTTTGCCGCCATCTTGAGTAAATTGTTAACTATTCTCAGAATGATGACACCCGAAATCTCTTTCCAAATTTATGTTTCTTCGTATGTTAGGAATCAGTATCATATCGCTTCCTTTCTCTAGGAAATTTCCTTAGTAATTTAATTTGTGAATGAATTTATTAGGGTATCGAAATAAAAATGGTTCAAATGTCTCTGAGCACTACGGGACTTAACATCCGAGGTCATAAGTCCCCTATAACTTAGAACTACTTAAACCTAACTAACCTAGGGACATCCCACATATACATGCCCGAGGCAGCATTCGAACCTGCGACCGTAGCAGTCGCGCGGTTTCGGACTGAAGCGCATAGAACCGCTCGGTCACCGAGGCCGGCGCGCGGTTCCAAGCTCAAGCGCCTAGAACCGCTCGACCACAACGGCCGGCAGTTATTTAATACCACAGGGTCCTAACTTTGTCACCTGATTTATTACTCAGCAATTCCTATGCAACTCTTTTTTCGTTTCCGGTCTTGTGCGGCCGCCCACGGGCGCGTCAAAAAAATGTTGAAATGTGTGTGAAATCTTATGGGACTTAACTGCTAAGGTCATCAGTCCCTAAGCTTACACACTGCTTAACCTAAATTATCCTAAGGATAAACACACGCACCCATGCCCGAGGGAAGACTCGAACCTCCGCCGGGGTCAGCCGCACAGTCCGTGACTGCAGCGCAGTCCACGACTGCAGCCCCTTAGACCGCATGGCTAATCCCGACGTGCGCGTTAAGGCAAGTGCTGTTCGTGGGAAGCTTGGTAACACGTGTGTTGCAGCCCGCGATCCACCGCCATCCACCGTCTTAGTGCCTGTTTTCGTCGACCGTCTGATTCTGCATTGTCTTTTTTTTCTTTATTGTTATTTCATACCCCTCACCTCGTATGAACTGATAAGTGATACATACGACATTCCTGTTTCCTGTAAAGCCAACTGTGAGGACGAAAACAGAACAGCATATAGCTGTGCCTGCAGTTTTGCTTAAAATTGCATAAGGAGAAAGAATATATAGGGGAAAACAATCTGTCTAATGGTTTAGATGCTGTGCTGTCTTAGTTATACCTGACTGCGATGAAGAACATGAAACCGCACCTTTTCACATCACAGCATAGAACAGCATTTTCGTTCCAATAACAGAAGAGCTGTGCATTGTTTTTTAAAAGATATATGTGGCTTATGTAAGTCCGTATGTTAGTTAGAGTATCGAGTAAAACATCTGAAATACGTCGGTCAGGAACTTCTCGAGATTTTTGCTAACAACTTTTCCCTTGTATATCGAATGGAAATGAAGTCCCATGCTTCTTGACAGAGAGTACGGGAACGATGCGGGAGACCCGCACCGCCGAACGAGGCAAGGTCCTAATGGAGGTGGTTTGCCGTTGCCTTCCTCCGACCGTAATGGAGATGAGTGATCTCGGGGCAGGTGAAAATCCCTGACCCTGCCGGGAATCGAACACGGAACCCCGTGCTCGGGAAGCGAGAACGCTAGCGCGAGACCACGAGCGGCGGACTTCTATATGTTACATATTATTTATATATCATACAAAAATATATATAGCCTATTCTGTCTGTTTATTAGAGAATCGTATAAAAATTTGAACTAAATCAGTCAATAGCTTTTCGATATTTTTGATAACAAAGTTTCTATATAAAAATATGTAGCTTGCGTCCGTCCGAATAATTTTATTTAAATATTTGAAGGAAATTGGTCAAGAAATTTTCAAGATCTGTGGTAATAACGTTAAAAACGATTTGGTTTTATATGGTTAAATGAATGACAATCAATGGTGCGTGCGATGTATTGAACGACGTTGGTACTTTGTTATATGAACCTCGTGTCTCACGCTGTTGTTATACAACCCACCTACAGCAGAAGAAATGAACCAAGAAGCTTTATGCTCTGAGAAAAGTTGTATACTTAGCGTTTTAGCTGGCAGCAGCACTGATATGTTTGCCTAGAGTGTGATATTGCACGCCCTCTCCCTTCCCCAACCCCCAACCCCCCCCCCCCCACCCCCCGCCACACAACCCCCTTCCTGATATGTCGGTTCTGCAGCGTATCCCGAGGTCTCTGTCAGGATGAAAGGTTACTTTTCGCTTGAGTTGTGAAGCCAACCAATCTTAGTGTCAAATAAAGGTCGACGTAGCACCCTGACTTAAGGCATAGCCTAATCTTTACGTTTGCACCATATCTGAACACACTTCTCATAATAAAAACTCAAACTGAAAGGTTAATTCAGGAAAAGTATACTAAATAACGGACGACATCGATTCCAAGCCTTTTCGAGTTATCATTGCCGGCCGCGGTGGCCGTGCGGTTCTGGCGATGCAGTCCGGAACCGCGGGACTGCTACGGTCGCAGGTTCGAATCCTGCCTCGGGCATGGGTGTGTGTGATGTCCTTAGGTTAGTTAGGTTTAAGTAGTTCTACGTTCTAAGGGACTGATGACCATAGATGTTAAGTCCCATAGTGCTCAGAGCCATTTGAACCATTTGAATCGAGTTATTACCAGCAACACGTTGACTCGATAAGTGTGAGCGCCTGCGAGAAGAATTAATTATAAAATTTCGAAAGCACAAATCTAAGATTGTGGCAAACTAAGAAAATATTCAATTAAATAAAAACACTGAATCGAAAGAATTATAGTAAAATACTTTAAGTAACGTGATTTTACCTACAGATGAGAATGAGACAAGGGAGATGAGGTGGAGACTTTCTCACAAATGAGTGGGGTAAAATGTACGGCGGTTTGAGAATACTGCCAACGGCCTTGCCTCAGGGGTAACACCGGTTCCCGACAGATCACCGAAGTTAAGCCCTGTCGAGCTTGGCTAGCACTTCAGCGGGTGACCGTTCAGTACTGCCAACTGCTGTTGACAAGAAGGGTGGACTCAGCCCTTCTGAGGTCGATTGACGAGCTACTTCATTGAGAAGTGGCGGTTTCGGCCACTCAAACTGACAACGACCGTGAGAACGGTGTGCTGACCACATGTCCTCCATATCCGCATCCAGTGACCCATTCGGCTCAGGATGACACGGCGGTCGATCAAATTCATTGGGCCATTGAGGATACTGCAGAAAGGAAAGGGAACGTAAATTTTACAAACCGCTGGCTATCCCATGACTCCTGCGATGAGGCATATTTATAGCAGTGCAGCTATTAGTCCCAGACAGAGACTACAGAAGTGAGATTACTCTGTGCAGTAAAAAGCTTACTAACGTAGGTACTAATATGTCACCGCCCTTCAGAATTTAAGTTAAGGCGAAGAAATATTTTTCTTTGCACTGACATCTGTCTAGAACACTTCATGGTACGAGAACACTATTCCAGAGCGCATGCAACTGTTGAGCTGAGGCGATACTCTTGTTTCCCTTTCCCCTCATGGCAACTCAGAGGTCGCAGTGCTTGCTGGGATATCTACATCTACAGTTATGCTCTCCAAACCACTTTGAACTGCACTGCAGAGGATTCTCCCCATTCTAACACACGATCACCGTTTCTTCCTAATTCATTCGCGTTTGGAGGGCGGCTTAGTTGTTTCTGTGCGAGCTGTAAGTAACTGTTCAAATGTGTGTGAAATCTTGTAGGACTTAACTGCTAGGGTCATCAGTCCCTAAGCTTACACACTACTTAACCTAAATCATCCTAAGGACAAACGAACACACACACACACACACACACACACACACACACACACACACACACACGCCCGAGGGAGGACTCGAATCTCCGCCGGGACCAGCCGCACAGTCCATGACTGCAGCGCCTGAGACCGCTCGGCTAATCCCGCGCGGCTGTGAGTAACTAAGCTTGTCTTCACGGTCCCTACGAAACTTAATAAATCGGTCAAGAAGTCTAGGGGATTATTTCTGCTAGATAAAGCAGTTAAGCAGTTATTAATATCTTACTTAGACAGTGAATTGGCATCACTTAGTACCAGTAAGATCGATGTAGAGAAATTATGGGCAAAGTTTAAGCAGATTATAAAGCTTGGTCTGGAGATTAACGTGCCTAGTAAGTGGATAAAGAATGCAAAAGACCCAGCAAGGATTAATAATGAAATTTGTAAGATGCTGAGGAAGCAGAGGCTGTTGCATTCTAGGTTTAAAAGGGGACGCACAAACGACGACAAGCGAAGGTTAGTAGAAATTCGTGTGTCTGTGAAAAGATCTGTGCGCGAAGCATCTGACATCTACCACCGTCACACCTTAGCAAAAGATCTGGCAGACAACCAGAGAAAATTCTGGTCGTATGCAAAATCGCTAAGCAGGCCTAAGACTTCCATTTAGTTCCTTGTTAACCAGTCTGGTGTGGCAGATAAAGATGGGAAACCGAAAGCCGAAGTTTTAAATTTCATGTTCAAGAAATCGTTCACGCAGAAGTACCGTACAAACATACCGCCATTTGACCATCGGACAGACTCTGGTATGGACGACATACAAATAAGCATACCTGGCGTAGAGAAGCAACTGAAAGATTTGAAAACAAATAAGCCACGAGGTCCGGATGGAATCCCAGTTAGATTTTACAAAGAGTACTCTACGGCATTGGACCCTTAGCTAGCTTGCATTTGTCGTACATCTCTTGCCCAGCACAAAGTCCCGACCGAGTGGAAAAAAGGACAGGCGACTTCGGTATATAAGAAAGGTAAAAGAACGGAACCGCAAGATTACTGACCAGTATCTGGAACTTCTGTTTGTTGCAGAATCCTTGGATATATTCTCACTTCGAATATAGTAAACGTTCTTGAGGCTAATCAGCTTACGTTCACGAATCAGTGTGGTTTTAGAAAGCATCGCTCGAGCGAAACTCAACTTTCCCTTTTCTCTCATAATACACTGAGAACTATGGATGAAGGGCAACAGGCAGATTCCATACTTCTAAATTTCCAGAAACCATTTGACACGATGCCCCATTACAGACTGTTAACGAAAGTACGAGCATATGGAGTAAGTTCACAGATACGTGAGTGACTCGAAAACCTCTTAAATAATAGCACCCAGTATGTTGTCCTCTAAGGCGAATGTTCATCAGAGACAAGTGTATCGTCAGGAGAGCCCCAAGGAAGTGTGATGGGACTGCTGCTGTTCTCTATGTACATAAGTGATTTGGCAGACAGGGTGGGCAGCATACTACAGGGCCGCGCGGGTTAGCCGAGCAGTCTCGGGCGCCTTGTCACGGTTCGCAAGGCTCCCCCCGTCGGAGGTTCGAGTCCTCCCTCGGGCATGGGTGTGTGTGTTGTCCTTGGCGTAAGTTAGTTAAAGTTAGATTGAGCAGTGTGTAAGAGTAGGGGCCGATGACCTCAACAGTTTGCTCCCATAGGAACTTGCCACCACCACCACCACCACCACCACAGTCTGCGGTTGTTTGCCGATGATACCGTGGTGTAAAAAACGACTTAGACAAAATTTCCAATTGGTATCATGAATGGCAGCTAGCCCTAAATGTGGAAAAATGTAAGTTAATGCGGATAAGTAGAAAGAACAAACGTGTAATGTTCGGATACAGTGTTACTAATGAACAGCTTGACACAGTCAAGTCGTTTAAATGTCTGCGCGTAACGCTGCAAAGCGACTGGAGGGGCAACGAGCGTGTGAAAACTGTGGTAGGGAAGGCAAACGGTCGACTTCAGTTTATTGGGAGAATTTTAGGATAGAGTAGCCCACCTGTAAAGGAGACCATATGTAGGACGCTGGTGCAGACTATTTTTGGGTACTGCTCGAGTGTTTGGGATCCTCATCAGGTCGGATTGAAGGAGGAAATCGAAGCAATTCCGAAGAGGGCTGCTAGATTTGTTACCGGTAGATTCGAACAAAACTTTAGTGTTACGGAGATTCTTCGGAAACTCAAATGGAAATCTATGGAGGGAAGGCGGCGTTCTCTAGGGGAAACACTACTGAAAAAATGTAGAGAACCGGCACTTGAATCTGACTGGCGATCAATTCTGCACCCGCCAACATACATCGCGCGTAAAGACCACGAAGATAGGATTCGAGATATTAGGCCTCATACGGAGGCGTAGAGACAGTCTTTTTTCCCTCGCTCTATTTGCGACTGGAACAGGAAGAGAAATGACAAGTAGTGGAACTGGGTACCCTCCGCCACGCACCTTCTGGTGGCTTGCGGTGTATCTATATAATTTAGATGTAGATGCACGTGAGAGGCAAGCATGGAGCTCCAGTGTATTCCATATTCCTCACTTAATATTGCAAGTAGATTTTGCGGGATAGTAGGTGGCTGTCTTCAAGCACCTGCCACTTCAGGTCTTTCAGCGTACCCGTGTCGCCCTTCCGTGGGCTAAACGAACTTCTTACTATTCTCGCTGCCGGTCTTCATAGAATGAAGAAAATCCCTTTGGACACTGAAGATAAACTACAAAAACTAAAAACAATCAAAGTAATAGCCCTCATTAATGGTTACAGATCTGACAGCATCCCTAAACTTCACAATAGAAATAAATATAAATACAGTAACAAAGACAGCTCTCAGTCCAAATCAAACAGTACTTTAGCACATATATCTCCTCAAAACTCAGTGAAATATGTCTCCGTACCATTCATTGGTAATTTGTCATACCAGGATGCAAACTCATTCCGTGCATGAATATCAAAATTAGTTTTCCCATAAACAATTAAATGAAAGGCAAAATTGTTCACAACTTAAATTTAAAAACTGAAGCACACCACAGGTCAGGCATTTATAAACTAAATTGTTCTGTGTGCCCCAAATATTATATTGGCCTAATTGGTAGGAGTTTCAACGTACGACACCGTCAACATATGGATGCTTTCAGGCTCAACAATCTAAATAAGTCAACTTTCGCTACTCACAGGGTCCATTACGAAAAAGGAATACAGATGAACTTTTTAGAGGAATGAGAAATATACAACACATTCAAAATAAACCTGACTGCATACTGAATGATTAACTAGGACTAAAAACGAAATTTATCTCCAAAATTTCATACAACTCCTATAATTTGTAATAATGGAAATAATATTTAATGGCCATTACCATTATCTTTCAAACGTAAATGATTTAATATCTAGCAGTATAAAATTATCTGTACTACGAAGAAGTATCTTTGCAGTAACTCTCGTAATGTGATATATCCGTGCACACATCATCACGTTCTTTGGCGCATCAAATCAGCAGCGGATGTAAATAAATGTATTTGACATGTCGTATTTAGTTCAGTTCATTGATCAGCATGGATTGTAAAAGAAAATCATATTTACATCCTATAATATGTAAAGGAGGACTTTTCATAAAGTAAGCACAATGTATAGAGCATATAGAGTATACGGGTAAAACTATATAATCACAAAAACTTTGTTATATGTGAAACCTTTTGTAAACTGTGCAATCACAGAAATTCTGTTACTTTTAAAACACGAATGTTAAACCCGCAGAGAAGTAAACGCTATAATGGTACAATAAAATAATTAAAACAAATCTTGTGACTGGTTGCAATATTTGCCACAGTCCAATTTAAAAAGGGTGAGTATTAATATTCTCTGCAAGGTCATTAACGTTCAATACGAACAGCAGGAGCCCCAACACACATCCCTGTTGCACCTCAGGCGAAGTTCCTTCTGCGGCAATAAGGAACACCATTTCTTTCCTAGCTTTTGGTAGAGGATATAAAGCTGTACTGAGTTTTTGGACAAATAATTCGATTTATATAGCAGATGCTATTAATTTCCACTCTCAAATTAAGCTGAACTCAAAAATTTGTGGACATTCAGAATGTATACCCACGAGCCGCCACTGATTCTGCCAATATTTCAGTTCCTCGACTACAGAAATCCACTCCTTGGTCACGGAGCCAGTCGAGAACCGCCTCTGTGGTCATCCGCGTCACCCACTTATGTGCGGTCTTGGTCAAATTGTTGGTATCATTTAACTACGGTCGGAAGATACATTGCATTTGGTCCATAGACTGTCAGAATTTCAGCGTGAATCAGTGTTCAATTTTGCCCACAATAACCTTGCTACCCCGCCTACTTCACTTTGGAGTACGTTTCCACTTCACTTCCACTCTGTGATTGACCTGTCGTCCATACTGCAGCATAACGATGTCTGGGGGATACGCAGAGCAAGTACTGTTTTCTGAAAATCCGCCACTCTTGTCACGCAACGGTCTTAGCGTGGGACGCCACGTGTAACTTGTCTTTTGAAGTCCCCACGTAAATAGAGGCAGCTTGATGGTTGCATAGTCTACCTCGAATAACGATTCTCTAGAGGTGCTTAACAGGATTTCTGTGAGTACAACGTCGACCTCCTTCCAACGGTACCCGTTTAAGTTCTCCAAGCATTTTTGTCACATTTGAATAAGGGTTACACTGATCAATCACAATGCTAGCAGTAGGTCCCTGATACCGTCTGATATTCGGTGGCAGGTGTACTTGTCTAGAACTTCATGCACTGGCGCACTAAACTTGATTATGTCATAACTGTGTTTTGTGTTCGATTCATTTTACAAGAGCACCGCAGTTTCTCGGAAACCTAACAAATCTAAGCGCTAAATTAGGCTTCTGTATCACCAATTTCGCGTACGGGTCCTTCATATCGCTTCATTGTATTACCCCCAGGTATTTAAACCACGCGAGAGCCTTCAAAAGTTCACTTCTAATGCTGTAATCGGTTACTGCACGAATAATTTCTCTGTCATTAAAATGGCAGAGTATGTGGCATTTCCCTGTGGATTTCACTTCTATCGTTTAAGTGCCCCCTCATCCACCCATCTCCTCTAGCAATTGTTCGTCATGTGCTGAAGCGCCCAGTCTGTCGAACAGGAGAGCCAGGAGTTGTTGGTTGGTTTGGGGAAGGAGACCAGACAGCGTGGTCATCGGTCTCATCGGATTAGGGCAGGATTGGGAAGGAAGGCGGCCGTGCCCTTTCAGAGGAACCATCCCGGAATTTGCCTGGAGTGATTTAGGGAAATCACGGAAAACCTAAATCAGGATGGCCGGACGCGGGATTGAACCTTCGTCCTCCCGAATGCGAGTCCAGTGTCTAACCACTGCGCCACCCCGCTCGGTAGGAGAGCCAGGAGAAAGCTGCGTGTAAACAAAATGACGAACACGGCACAAGACACGAATTCTGAGGTCTTCCAGGGAAGTCTTTTCCCCGTAGCCCAAGTATCACCGTTCACAGAGCATAATCCAAGTTCCCGTGACCAATTTATGATATCAGTTCACGTCTATACATGGTCTGGCACAAGAACAAGTCGGTTATACATGTATTACTTACCCAACGTAGTTCTTAATGGGCTACAGATCATGTAAACTGGACGATCGAGCACTGGCGTTCATGCCAACTGACAGCATTCAGTGGATAGTGGACACTGTTCGTCGACGAATACTGACCTGGAAAGAAAGAAACAGACACTTTATCTACCACCAAAACTGAAATGAGCAGTTAAAGGGTGCAAATAACAGTCTCGTTTGGAAGAACAAAGAAAGGAGATTGCAGCTTAAAATCTAGGATGAGAGAATAGAGGCATCAGCTTAGTTGGATAAGGAACGAGCATTAAGTTACCTGACGTAATTTATGAAAACGGCGGTAAACTTAAATTAGGATGGCTAGACGGGCACTTGAATCCCCCTTCTCACAAATACGAGTCCAAGACGCACAAAGCCCTTCAGACACACGTTTTGATCTTGCTAATCCATCATCTTCGTTAGGTGATTGCAAGAATATGTCTCTACAATGATCATTATACAAGAAACACGTATTTGACCGGTACTTACAGCAACTTGGAGGATTCTCTCAAGCTTAATCTCGCCAAGAATGTGTGTGTTACGATCGTCAGACAATTAGCTGACTTTATCTCCCTCCACGAGCCCTATAAAAACTTCAAACAGCTCTGTGAAGACTGTTGACGCAGATACCAAAAGTTATGTACTGCCACCTCCCCCTACTAAAATAGTGCGGAGTCGCTATGAGAGCTCATCAGACCTCGACTGCAATATTATTGTTCATTTTTATACCGGCGATCAACTTGCCTCCATATCACAACGCGTATCATTTTAAATTGCGGGGTAGGTGATTCTGACACTGCTGAAATCCCCACTCAGGGCAACGATCGTTGGCATACATGACTGATTGTAGTTTTACTCAATTTCCCACACCCTTCTAGACAAATAATAGACTGTCTCTTCAGTAAAACACCATAAAAAATTTAAATGATTCACACAGATGAAAAATATTGTACCTACAGACGCAACACGTCAGTTTTGATCTGGACATATTAAAATGGCAGATATAAACCACTAATTGAAATGCAGTGTCCTTAAAATACAATGAATTGTTATTTTCATAACGAAACACTCGCTGGATTAGCCAACTCACGACGATACGGTCACCTTTCACCTCAATGCAGACCTCGGGCTACACTAGAGATCAGTCTAGCACTACTTTTACATTCCAACAGGTAATACAGAAGTAAAATAAATGTTGTCAGTGTTCTGTTCTGTCTGTTAATGCACAGTCATTCACGCGCCTCAACATCATTACGTCACAAGTCAAAGCTACGGCAGTAGGGTGACCCGACTCGACTCCACCAGGTACGGGGTGACAATTATTGAACTATGTGAAATAAAATCGTCATAACGTCTGAACGATTTGCATTAGGACGTTCAAACTGCACGGTTGGCCGCAGGGCACGATATGAATTAGTATGCGCACGTGTGGTTTGGTTTCGCACGAGGATCACTTTCATTTAGATGGGTTCGTCAATAAGCAAAATTGGGCCATTTGGGGGACTGATGATGATGATGATGATGATGATGTTTGGTTTGTGGGGCGCTCAACTGCGTGGTTATCAGCGCCCGTACAGTTACCCAATCTTTGCTCAGTCCAATTTCGCCACTTTCCTGGATGATGATGAAATGATGAGGACAACACAAACACCCAGTCATCTCGAGGCAGGTGAAAATCCCTGACCCCGCCGGGAATCGAACCCGGGACCCCGTGCTCGGGAAGCGAGAACGCTACCGCGAGACCACGAGCGGCGGACATTTGGGGGACTGAGAATCCACATTTCGCGATCGAGAAGTCTCGTCATCCTTACCGGGTGATTGTGTGGTGTGCAATGTCCAATCACGGAATAACCGCTGCCATACTCCTTGATCGCACGGTGACTACCGAATGGTACGTGAAGGTTTTGGAAGATGATTTCATCGCCATTATTCAAAGTGAACCTGATTTAGACAAGATATGGTTCATACAAGACGGAGCTCGACCCCATCGAAACAGGAGAGTGTATGATGTCCTGGAGGAGCACTCTGCGGGTACCTAGAGGCCACTGGGATAGGCCTCGATTGGCCGCTATATTCTCCGGATATGAACACATGCGACTCCTTTTTGTGGGGTTATATTAATGACAAGGTATAGCAGTAATAACCCAAAAACCATTACTGAGCTGATAACAGCCATTGAGAAGGTATTCGACAGCATCGATGTTTCGACACTTCAGTGGGTCATGCAGAATTTCGATATCGTCTCCGCCACATCATCGCCAATGATGGCAGGTATATTGAACATGTCATAACCTAAATCCGAATATCTGTAGTGACGTTTATATTTTGAATAAAGTGTGTGAACTTCGTAATTTGTAAGTAATTTAAGTTTTTTTTCATAGGCAAGGCTTGTGCGGAAAGTAAGTTCCGATCAGTCGCGAAATGGAAACTACATTTAAAATCAGAAATGTTTTATTGCTGGCTCCACCTTCCAGCTACTTCTCGACATAGTAGCCGCTCCATATAGGACATCTGTCGCACCGTTATACCAACTTTCCAATGCCCTCGTCATAGAAGGCAGCCGCCTGTACTTTCCGCCAATTGTCTACGCTCATCTACAGCTCGCTGGCTGTGCGAAAATGTTGTCTTCATAGCCAGTAGTTAATGTGAGCAGAGATGAAACACAGAGGGGGCCAATTACCGGCTGTAGTGCGGGTGATCAAACACTTCCCATCGGAAACGTTGCAGGAGCATGTTAATTGCCGCTGCAGACTGGGACCGAAAATTGTCACGAAATAGGAACCGTATGACAGTTCTGTAATGTGGGCTGCATAACATCGGGCGAAATCTCTCAGCAGGACCTCATACTTGGCGGTAGACACTGTTTTCTACGCATCTTTATGTTCTCACCATACGCTCAGAACTGAAAATGGCGAAGTGATGCAACCGACAGGGATACTAGAGACACTGTCGAACACATTTGTGCAAAGTTTTATTAGATTTTCACAGTGGTTTCCATTTATTGTCCGATCGGAACTTACTTTCCGAATATCGTAGTTCAATAATTGTCACCCTGGCATCACACTTTCTCTGCCATCAAATACGACACTGTGAGGACGAGAAGTGCAATCGATCTCAGAATCAAAAACATGTTGTATGCATAAGACAGCAATAGCTGATTTTATTTTCAGCGTAGTAGACTGGATAGATATTGAGTAGGGATCGTGGTTTGGTATTGGAAGTCGGACGTAGTGTCGTTGGATAGGATGCGGAGAACTTGTAGCTGTAAGGTTGTGTGGAAGCATGAAGGGATATTTTTGTACAGTTAAAGCAGAATTTGAGAAATAGAACTCATGGAAGAAATGATGGGGTTGTTAGTTTCAAGTTTACTAAGGTATTCAGTACCTATATAACTGTTTACCTGTGTAGTGTATTATTGGTGAGGACAGAGAGAGCATGGACTATATTCAGAAAGATGACTGTTTACAAATCACATGTGCGTCCGATTCTGCAATTGTTGGGACCAATACCAGGTAGAATTAACAGGGATGTTGAGCATATACAAAAAGGACTTGTGAATACTTACAGTCGTGTCTGACTCATGAGTAACTACCACAGAAATGTTGAAACACCTGAACTGACAGAGGCTTGAAGGCAGATAGTGATAATTCAGCAAAAATCTACTTGCTAGATTTCAAGAACCAATTTTAAGTGAAGAGTCAAGAGATATACAATCTCTCAACAAAATTATCTGGCAACCTATACGAAATGCGTAGTTGACCACTATATATCACGAGAGGCGGACCCGTGGGTATAAAAGGAGGCGGCGAGTATCGTGTTGTCAGTAGAGAAACAGCAACAGCAGAGCTGGTCGGTCGTAAGAGCTGAGTGACTTCGAAGGCGGACTAGTTATTGCGTGTCACCGGAGGAACAAATCCATCACGGATATTTGAATTCCTCTAAAGCTCCCCAAGTCGATCGTTTCTGATGTGATTGTGAAGTGGAAACGGGAAGGAACAATCACAGCCAAACCAACACAACGCAGGTCACATGTAGGGTAGCCATGGACCGTCCAGCATTGCGGAAGGTGGCTGCAAAATATCGCATGAAATCGGCAGAAGGAATCACTTGTGATTGTGTGTCCAGCTAGCATAATAACTGTGCATGTGGAGATAAAAAGAATGAGGCATAGTGGTCGAGCAGCTCCCTATGAGCTGAAGATTTGCGTAGTCAGCGGTATGCGGTACTGGAGATGGTGTAGAGAGCGACGCCACTGGAGAAACTTATTTGGAATGTCATATCACACAATACCCTGTGGCAATCCGAAGGAAGGGTTTTGGTTTGGTGAATGCCTGGAGAACGTTAGCTGCTATCATGTGTAGGGCCACCAGTGAAGTACGGAGGAGGTTCTGTTGCGGCATGGAGGTGTTTCTCGTGGTTGGGGTCGCCTTCTTCCGCTTAGGAAAACGCTAAACTGGAAGGATATGAAAACATCTTACAGCGTCGTGTACTGAGTGCAGTACAGGGACAGTCTGGAGACGACGACTGTTCTGCCAGTAAGACAATAAACCGCATCATAAAGCAGTATCTGTGAAGTAATACCTGAAGAACCAAAGAGACTGGTACACCTGCCTGATATCGTGTAAGGCACCCGCGAACACACCCAAGGGCCGTAACACTACTGACATGGACTCGACTAATGTCTGCAGTACTGCTGGATGGAAATGACACCATGAGTCCTGTAGGCCCGTCCATAGATCCGTAACATAACGAGGGGGTACAGTGCTTTTCTGAACAGCACGTCGCAAGGCATCTCAGATATGCTCAATAATGTTCATGTCTGGGCAGTTTAGTGACCAGCGAAACTATTTAAACTCAGAAGAGTGTTCCTGGAGCCACTCTGTAGCAATTCTGGACCTGTGGGGTGTCCAATTGTCCTGCTGGAATTGCCCAACTCCGTCGGAATGCACAATGGACATGAATGGATGCAGGTGATCAGACAGGATGCTTACGTACGTGTCACCTGTCAGAGTCGTATCTAGAGATATCAGGAGTGCCATATCAATCCAACTGCACACGCCCCACTGCATTACAGAGCCTCCACCAGCTTGAGCAGTCCCCCGCTGACATGCAGAGTCCAGGGATTCTTGAGGTTCTCTCCATACTGGTACACGTCCATCCGTTCGACACAATTTGAAAGAAGCCTCGTCCGACCAGGCAACATGCTTCCGGTCATCAACAGTCCAATGTCGGCGTTGACAGGCCCAGGCGAGACGTAAAGCTTTTTGTCGTGCAGTCTTCAAGGGTACACGAGTGGGCCTTCGGTTCCGATAGCCCATTTCGATGAGTTTCCTTGAATGGTTCGCACGCTAACACTTTCTGATGACCCAGCATTGAAATCTGCAGCAATCTGCGGACGGGTTGCACTTCTGTCACGTTGAACGATTCTGTTCAGTCGTCGTTGGTCCCATTCTTGCATGATCTTTTTTCCGGCCTCAGCGATGTCGGGAACTTGATGTTTTTTCGGATTCCTGATATTCATGGTACACTCGTGAAATGGTCATATGAGAAAATGACCACTTCATCGCTACCTCGGAGATGCTGTGTCCCATCGGTCGTGCTCCGACTAACACCACGTTGAAACTCATTTAAATCTTGATAAACTGCTATTGTAGCGGCAGTAACCGAGCTAACAACTGCGCCAGACACTTGTTGTCTTATACGAGTATAAGCGTTGTCGACCGCAATATGCACGCCTATACCAATTTCTTTGGCGCTTCAGTGTAATTTGTGGAGAAGAACGTTCCTGAAATGGGAATGCCTGTCCAGAGTCTCTACCTGAACCCACTGGAACACTTTTGGGATGAGATAAAACATCATCTTCGCTCCACACTCCAGCATCCGCCATCAGTACCCTCTCAGGTTTTGGGTCTTGGGAGAAAATGGTCTGCCATTTCTTCACAAACTTTCAGACAGCTCAGTGAAAGTGTCCGCAGCAGAGATCATGCAGCTACGAAGGCGAAGGATGGACACACACGACATTAATTTCTACTGATAGGTTGGTTGGTTTGTTTGGGGGAAGACACCAAACTGAGCGGTCATCGGTCTCATCGGATTAGGGAAGGACGGGGAAGGAAGTCGGCCGTGCCCTTTCAAAGGAACCATCCCGGCATTTGCCTGAGGCGATTTAGGGAAATCACGGAAAACCTGAATCAGGATGGCCGGACGCGGGATTGAACCGTCGTCCTCCCCAATGCGAGTCCAGTGTGCTAACTACTGATACGTGTCCGGATACTTTTGATCAGACAGCGTAGATCTTTTGGTGGGAATCGAAGACTGCTGTTTCTCTGGCGCATTGAAGACAGTGGATACGAGGCACTTGTTTAGGGACGTATGCTAAAGAGCTAGCAGCTTGACGAGCAGCACTCGGATGTGCGGCAAATGCGGAACCGTCTGCCAGCGAGGATATGAGCGCCGCGAAGGGCTTAACGACGCGTCAGCGACGGGACGCGCGGCGATTAGCTGCCGAAACGAATGTGCGTTTTAATGGAAGCAGGCACGCGGTAAAGCACGGCGGGACGGCGCGTTAATAACGCTGACGGTCAGCTGTCAGTAACACGATCCGCTTGTTGGCGGCTCGCCTCATTAGCCCGTGGCCCGGTCCCCGCCACGTGAGCTACGGCGCGCCGCCGACGCCCTAAATCACGGCCGCAGCCGCGCGCGCTGGCCGGCGAGTCTCGCCAGCTCGCCGCCTCGACATTCCTCCAGTATCCAGCCACACCGGGAGCACAGGATTACTCTAATACCCTGCCGGCGGTCGTCCCAGAATCAGGAGACCGTGAGACTGAATCTCTTTCCGATCAGGGAAGCCGCATCTCTCTTAAGCCGATCATTGCATGTGGCGTCTCTTATTACACAGCCTGACTACTGCCCACCCTGGTAATGGGCTTCACATTCCAAATACTCTGAACAGCTGTCGTTAATGGTCAATTAATGTATGACACGACCATCAAGAAACAAGAACTTATTTGGCTACTAGCTTTTTACCAGCAGCTTTGCCTATGTTTTTCGCGTATTTCCATAAACACTGAAGCGCCAAATAAACTGGTATAGCCACGCGTATTCAAATACAGAGATGTGTAAACAGGTAGAATACGGAACTGCGATCGGCAACGCCTAT
Organism: Schistocerca cancellata; assembly: GCF_023864275.1. Classification (NCBI taxonomy): domain Eukaryota; kingdom Metazoa; phylum Arthropoda; class Insecta; order Orthoptera; family Acrididae; genus Schistocerca; species Schistocerca cancellata. Next base: position 360,337,280 of record NC_064630.1, on the reverse strand, counting down.
ATAAGACAAGTGTCTAGCGCAGTTGTTAGATCTGCTACTGCCGCTACAATGGCAGATTATCAAGATTAAGTTAGCTTGAACGTCGTATTGTAGTCGGCGCACGAGCGATGGGACACAGCATCTCCGAGGTAGCGATGAAGTGGGGATTTTCCAGTACGACCATTTCATGACTGTACCGTGAATATCAGAAACAGGTAAAACATCAAATCTCCGACATCGCTGCGGCCGAATAAAGATCCTGAAAGAACGGGACCGACGACGACTGAACAGAATCGTTCAACGTGACAGAAGTGCAGCCCTTCCGCAGATTGCTGCAGATTTCAGCGCTGGGCCATCACCACGTGTCAGAGTGCAAACCATTCAATGAAACGTCATCGATATGGGTTCTCGGAGTCAAAGACCCACTCTTGTACCCTTGATGACTGTACGACTCAAAGCTTTACGCCTCGCCTGGGCCCATCAACACCGACATTGGACTGTTGGCGACTGGAAACTTGTTGCCTGGTCGAACGAGTCTCGTTTCAAGTTGTATCGAGAGGATGGACGCGTACTGGTATGGTGCTAACCTCATGAATCCATGGACCCTGCATGTCAGCACAGGACTGTTCAACCTGGTGTAGGCCCTGTAATGGTGTGAAGCGTGTGCAATTGGATTGATATGGGACCCCTGATACGTCTAGTTACGATTCTGACATGTGACACGTACGTAAGCATCCTGTCTTATTACCTGTATCCTTTCATGTCCATTGTGCATTCTGCCGGACTTGGACAATACCAGCAGGACAATGCAACACACCACACGTTCAGAATTGCTACAGAGTTGCTCCAGTTACACACTTCTGAGTTTAAACACTTCCGCTGGCAATCAGACTCACCAGATTTTTACATTTTTGAGCATATCTGGGATGCCTTGTAGCGTGCTGTTCAGAAGAGATCTTCGCCTCCTCGTACTCTTACGGATTTATAGACATCACTTCACTCCAGCACTACTTCAGACATTAGTGGAGTACGTGCCACGTCGTGTACCGGCACTTCTGCGTTCTCGCGTGAGCCCTACACGATATTAGGCAGGGGTACCAGTTACTTTGGCTCGTCAGTGTATTTCACACACAGTCGTACACATACTTAATTTGCATTTCTTGCGAATTCAGCCCTACAGGTTCATATGAACTGGTAATTTTGACTAGGTAAGAAGTACGCAAAAAATCGTGGACGACAGTTCAGCTTTTTAAGAGTGAAAATGAAGCAAACACAGTTTACAATCTAAATAAAATACGAGTATTTCACTTTATTTCTTCATATCTACTCACATTTCTTCCTTTTAAAAAAAATTCCTTTATCGCATTTAACAACACAAATTAGGGACGGAGACGCTCCAGTTCAACTAAATACGGGAGACAAACATCAACAGGCGATTGAAAAACATTTTCAGATATCACACTTTCTCATATCCATCCCGACCCCTATGACTAGCAGCAGTACATTACCCTCATCGAATGAGACATGTACAGTATATACCAAATTTGGTTGAAGTTCTTATATTTTGGATGTTGTTTTAAGAATTAAATATTTTGTTTGGGTTATTCCACAACATCATATATACGCAGGGTGCAACATACTTAATGGTGTAAACACGTACTGCTGAAAGTAAACGATACTAGAAGCAAAAATCCAACAGCCTTGCCGCATTGGTAACACTGGTTCCCATCAGATCACCGGAGGTAAGCGCTGTCGGGCTGGGCTAGCACTTAGATGGGTGACCATCCGGTCTGCCGAGCGCTGTCGGCAAGCGAGGTGAGGTTCACTCAGTCATTTTGAGGCAAACTGAGGAGCTACTTCATTGGGAAGTAGTGGCTCCGGTCTCGGAAACTTACATACTGCCGGGAGAGCGGTATGCTGACCACCTGCCCCTCCATATCCGCATCGGGTGACGCCTGTGGGCTGAGGATGACACGGCGGCCGGTGGGTACCATTGGGCCTTCATAGCCTGTTCGGGAGGAGTATAGAAGCAAAAACGTTCAGTTAACATGGACTCTAAAATCCATACCTAAGACCTATGAGCACTTTTGGTGTGCAAAACTTAAGGACGAAAATAACTTTCGTTTGCTGTGTCACTGCCAAAAATAGCTCGATGAAACTATCAAACTGGACCATATGTATAAAGAACTGCTACTCTACACCACATAATTTAACTGAAAGAAATACGGAATGAGACGAAAATAAATGATACTTTCATTCAAAGATAATAATTACACTGAAGTCACTGAGATTTATGATAGTCCCCTGGACGTTACAAAATGCACCACATGGCTTTTAATATGGTGTGTGATCACCACAGACGGCAATGCATGCTCTGGAAGGTGCTCTCATACTGGGCACAAATTTGGTAGGGCGTTCCTCCAACAGTGCGGCTGACAACTGTTGGGTGGTCACTGGCACGTGTACACGTGCTGCAATAGTCCCTCCAACGTATTGCACACGTGCTCGATGTGATCTAAGCCGGGGGAACGGGCAGCGCAGTCCATTCGCCGAATATACTCTCGTTCCAAGAGATCCTCCATCTGCGCTGTTCGATGCGGTTGCGCATTGTCACCCAAAATATGAAGTCAGAGCGGAAGAAACCCTTGAAGAGACATACATGGGGAAAGAGTATCTCATCAGTTGGGATGTTCAGTGACTTATTCGAGGTATCAGATTGTGCCAAATATTCTTAACAGAAATGTAGTACAGCAACCAGCAAAAGCCTTTGCAAGAAACAAGTCGCCCATTCCTCACGGCTTTGTGGCATGAAGCAGGATGTCAAGATGCTCGTAATGTATCAGCAACATGTCTGTGAGATGAGAGAAAACACAACAGAACGATTGTGACTCTCTACACCGTGCTAAACCTAACATTGACGTCCCAATATATCTTGGACGCTGTAGCGCTCAGTTGTGGATTATGTACCGGAGTGATGCACCCAAAAGCCACGTCAGTATCTTTCAGAGAGTGAAAAATGGATCTTTCAAATACGCGTTTCACCTGCGCGATGTGGTGGTTTCTGTCAATAGTGGAACCACCGGAGGATTTGGAAAAACCAATCTGCTGCAAAAGAATTAGACAATTAGCACGTGACTTATACGAAAAATAGAAAATACCACCAGGTCGAATAACACGCAACTTGTCAACAGCGAGCAGATTTTCAGTGCCACCAGAGGGGGTCACATGCTGCCATAACGAGTTCGCTGTGTAAGTGATAACTAAGAACAGAGTTGCTTCAGATCCATGACAACAGAGAAGACAACCAGGACAAAGACCCTCAAAAAGCATCGAAACTGAGGACTGTGACAGCACACATGAGCAGCTCTATTTTTATAAAAGCTATAGCCATAGTATCGAGAGAGAGTATATCGTCAACGCCAGACTCTTAATAAAGGTGTGAGGTTTCTAAATCTCAGTCGAGCTATCCGTATGATTACTATGTTTTCGTTAAATCATTATAGGTTATGCTGGACTAGTTCCTTCGCGGTCTATTCCCTGTTGATGTATGGCTTACCTGATTTAGTGGTTAGTTTTATTAGGTTAGGTTGCGTGGTGGATGTCATCAGATGCAAGCCAGTATTTCACATGAAGGATGACGGGCGAGTAAGACAATAGTGAACATCATGGTGGCGATTTAAAGAAAAACGAAGGAATTTTGCTAATGAAAAATCTAAAATGACACTGTGAACGTGATTGGAGACAAAGGAAGTACTGTCAGTGACTGAAGTCTTTTATCGAAGCTCATTAGCAGTTTTTCTTTCTTTTTAAGGAAACCATTTTTGCCTCTAAATGTCGGTTTAATTTCAATTAGCATGATTGCAGTTTTGCTTTCTTGGTCACGTTAAAGTAGAAGACTGTGTGCGTACGTACTTATATAGAAACATATGAACCGCTTGCGATATACATAAAAAGCGCATTCAAACACAGTTCAAGCAATGAAATGCAGCAACACAACAGTACGTTAATTTTCTGAATTTTGAAGAGGCCGTGAAGAAATGTTGTCGGATTTCACCGTTTGAATTGTCTTGACGATGGCATTTTACATATGCCAGAAGATGTTTACATTTTACTCATGTTTAGGCACGAAATCTGCCACTTGAAAACGGCTATAATTACAATAGTGCTAACTGCAATTAAACTGACCATCAGAGGCGAAACTATTGTCCTTTGAAATGCTTTAAACGATTGTGAACCCTGAACACGAAAATATTAGCGTTTACTTTTTGTTTTAAAGACAGAATTTTTTTGTTGGTGTGGCACATCATAAAAATAAGTTATAAAGAGTCTCTACTTATTTCAATGAACAAAGAAAGTATTCCTTCAACTGATTTTACGACGATATGATGGGTTACGTTTCAGCTTTCTTACTAATTTACGTGAGCTGTCAGTTTGTCTTACGAGACTGAGGGGACCTTACTCAAGACGAAACTATCACAAAGAAACAACAGGTTATCATCGTGAATCAAACCTAAAGCCTCCGGGGTAATAACGCTAACTACTACCAACGATCGCCGTCTACACAAGTTTGCTAAGTGAGTAAAACGTGGTATACCTCAGTGTCATCAAGAAGCAAGCGAACCCCTCATAACAAGTCTCCCCCAGGGATATTCTCAAGTTAGATGCCTTCTTCACCCTTCAAAACGGCCGGCGTTTACTTTGATACATGCGATCCTACCCTTTCGGTTCCTGCTTTTTTTCTTATTTATTTTTACGAGGAGCATAATTCGTGTTATTCGGGTATTTTATGTTGACCTTAAGCTCGCGGTCGCTCGTAAATAACGGAAGATTGGAATTAAATACAGTGTTTACATAATTGGCTCGTGCCACGGAAAGGGGTGGCCGCGGGTCGGTCGGTTGCGGGCTTTATGAATATTTAAGCACAGCGGGCGGGGCCGCGGTCGGACTTCGGCCGAAGTGAGACGTTGGCGGGGCGCGCTATCTGCCGCGGACATCTCCCGCCGACGCATTGTGCGCGGCCCGGATTCACTGGCCAGTCGCTCTCGCAACTCTTCAGCGCGAGTTCGACTTAAAGCAGCTTCTGCACAACCAAAGACCACCCCTTAACTTATTACTGTCTACAACACAGAGAAGCCACATTAAGTTTCACAGTCATGTACTGGCGAAAGATTTACTAGAAAATACTAAATTCTGGTCCTGTTCTATCTGAGAAAAGTACCTGAATACATATTAATGGGCATTAATATGGGGTACGACCACATTTCGCCACTACGACGATTTGAACTCTGCTAGGGACACTTTCAGTGAGTTGTATGAACGTCGGTGGAGGACTGGCAGTCCGTTTTCCAGCAGTAGTTGTACACTGCGGTATGGGGCGAAGTAGACGTTCTAACTAGCCCAAAAAAGTGTTCCGTTGAGTCCATGTCAGGCAGGCCAGTCCATTTCAGGAATGTTATTTTCCAGAAACCATTCTGCCTTATGAAAGGGTGCTTTTTCATACCGATACGATCAGCGCCCCGAACTTGTCTTCTACACAGAGTTCTCAATGCTGTAAAATGTGTCCACATTCTTCCGTTTTTTGCAATTCCTTAAGCGGAATAAGGAGGAGGAGGAGGAGGAGGAGGAGGAGGAGGAGATTGGTGTTTAACGTCCCGTCCACAACGAGGTCATTAGAGATGGAGCGCAAGCTCGGATTAGGGAAGGATGGGGAAGGAAATCGGCCTGGGCCTTTCAAAGGAACCCACCCCGACATTTGCCTGAAGTGATCTAGGGAAATCACGGAAAACTTAAATCAGGATGGCCGGACGCGGGATTGGACCGTCGTCCTCCCGAATGCGAGTCCATTGTACTAACCACTGTGCCACCTCGCTCGGTTAAGCGGAATAAGGGGACCACAAGTTTAATCATGATAAACCATCCCTCCCCCCCTCCCACCCCCTCCCAGTAACAACGTAACAGTACGTTCTCCGTACTTGACTGTTGACACTACACACATGTCAGAAAACATTCTCCAGGCATTCGCCAAACGCAACCCTTCCATCGAATTGTCAAAGATTATGGTGTGATTCATCACTCCACATTACTCGTTTACTCGTTGGACTGCTTGTAACACTTTGAAACTCACGAGTGATTCCCTTCGCTGATTTCACGTGATTTTTTACAATCACCCCCCGCAATACTCGAAGGTCCCTATCCGTCAGTACACGAGGCCTGCCTCATCTTGTTTTAACTGTTGCGGTTCCTTCACGTTTTTGCCGGCCTGGGTGGCCGAGCGGTTCTAGGCGCTACAGTCTGGAACCGCGATACCGCTACGGTCGCAGGTTCGAATCCTGCCTCGGGCATGGGTGTGTATGATGTCCTTAGGTTAGTTAGGTTTAAGTAGTTCTAAGTTCTAGGGGACTGATGACCACAGAAGTTAAGTCCCATAGTGCTCAGAGCCATTTGAACCATTTTGAACCTTCACGTTTTTACCTTACAATCACACCAAAAGTCGGCTTCGGCATCTTTAAATGGATTAAAACGTCCCTGACTGATTTCTTACTCATCTGCGATCCAATGAGTAGTCCATATTAGACATCACTGTGCTGCCCTGACAGACCCATTCTCTGGTTCCTACTTCTCTACTGAAAACACAATACTCCGAGCCTCATTTTATACTTGTCAATTCCGCATTACATTAGGTGTACGGATATGTTTGATCAGATCATGTACGCAAAGCCAACGAACTCGTCCAGACCTTCCATTCAGTCATCATTGGATCTGTCTGCTGTCGACACTGAAGACAGCAAAGACAAAGCAGAAATTTTAAATTCCGCGTTTAAAAATGAATTCACGTATGAGGATAATACCGTACCAACGATTTACAGTCGCGCAGATTCACAAAAGAGCGATATCGATATTAGCACCTCCTACAATGATAAGCAATGAACAGTACTTAAAGCGAACAATGCGCTAGGCCTTGAACGAACTCCTGTTAGATTTTGCCGAGCACATGACGGAATTACCTCATTAGTTAGCTTAAATTATTGAGAACCACTTGCACGGCGAAAAGTCCCCTCTGATTGGAGCACAATGTAGTTCACTCACGTTTACGAGCAGGGTAAGAAGATTGGATGGACAGAGTTACTGATCAATACTGAGTCTGCTGCACCATCCTAGTGCATACTACGAGGCGTGTTTTTTAAGTAAGCACCGTTTTGAAATTTAAAAAAGACATGCTAATATATCTCGATAATTTTATTTTTATATGAAAGCCTGTACCTTAATCTACGCACTGACACCATTACAGTCTGATTCTTCCTTGTTTACGTTGTGTACTGAGTGTTTAAGATGCCTCAGATAATCGTGAGTCCCGCCGACTGTGAAGTATGGGCTGTTATAAGATTTCTTAATGCTAAAAGCCTAAAAGCGATCGATATTCGTCGTGAGATTTATGCAGTTTACGGAGAAAACATTATGAGTGATGGAATGGTAAGAAAGTAGGTGAGAGCGTTTAAAGATGGCCGCACAAATTTGCATGCTGAACAACGGAGTGGGCGTTCTTCGGTCGTTAATGAAAGTTTGGTGCAGGAAATCGACAATAAGGTGAGAGAAAACAGACACTTTACGATTTCCTCCGCGATTTCCTCCTTGCGGGATGCCTTTCCTAATGTTTCTCGTAGTGTTTTGTATGGCATAGTGACCGAGCACTTGAATTACCAAAAATTGTGCGCACGTCGGGTACCGAAAATGTTGACTGATGTGCACAAAACCAAACGTTTAGACAGTGCATTGACTTTCCTTGAGCGGTACCACAACGACGGTGATGATTTCTTAAGCCAAACTGTTGAATCAAAGCAACAGTCCATGGAAGTTGAGCAAGGGCATCGTTTTGCTGCAAGACAATACCCGTCCGCATGTGGCGAAACAGACCATAGATCTCATCACATCTTTTCGATGGGAAACTTTAGATCATCCTCCGAACAGCCCCGATCTTACGCCCAGTGACTACCATCTGATCCTGCACTTGAAGAAACACCTGGGCGGTCAGCGTCTTCAAGATGATGACGAAGTCAAAACAGTCGTGATGCAGTGGTTAACAAGTCAGGCGGCAGACTTCTATGAGGAGGGTATTAAAAAACTGGTACAACGTTATGACAAGTGCCTCAATATTGACGGAAATTATGTAGAAAAGTAGATTAAGGTACAGGCTTTCATGTAAAAAAAAGTATTGAAATATCTTAGCACGTCTTTTTCTAATTTAAAAACGGCACTTACTTTAAAAAAAAACACGCCTCGTATAAGTTCAAGCATTACGACTTTCCTGTAGGAAAATAAATTCTCAAATAATCATTACAAATTCAGAAAGAAATCCACTCCTGTGAAACATAGTTTACTTTGTTTCCACGCGACACCTTTCAGACAACAGATGCAAGTGAACGGGTACATGATGTCTTCCTAGATTTCGTAAAGGCATTCGCCACAGTAACACGTCGCCTGCTAATCAAGATGGATTTATACGGAGTACCTTCGCAAATAGGCGATTCGCTGGAGCAGTACTTGACTAACAGCACTCAGTAAGCAATATTAGACGGCGAATGTTCCACAGAAACGAAAGTAACATCAGGTGTTCCCCAAAGAAGCGTACTACGGTCTCTGATACCCTCTAGTACTGATGTGTGAGCGCGCCGCCGTCAACACAACGTTGCCGTCCTCTTAAGCGTGGAGTTAAAACACTAGTACAGACAGAACATCCCCACTTGCTTGGTGTGTATCTTATGTGTGTTTTCAGTCACTGAGACCTACTCTGTCAAGGTCTGGTATCACCACCTTCGAGTGAAGTGTACCTGTCTTTCAAAGCACTTACGGCCATGAACCCATACGACTCTTTTTGCTCCGTATCGTCTCAGGGATCGTTTCCTGCATTTTTCACAGGCACACAAATCTCTACTAACGTTCGCTTGTCGTCGTTTGTGCGTCCCCTTTTAAAGCTAGAATGCAACAGCCTCTGCTTCCTCAGCATCTTACAAATTTCTTTATTAAGCCTTGGTGGGTCTTTTCCATTCTGTATCCACTTACTAGGCACGTTACTCTCCAGACCACTATTTACAATCTGCTTAAACTTCGCCCATAATTTCTCTACATCTATCTTACTGATACTAAGTGATGCCAATTCACTGTCTGAGTAAGATTTAATAACTGCTTATCTGCTCCATCTAGCAGAAACACTCTCCTAGCCTTCTTGACCGATTTATTAACTTTCGACCAGTAGAGTGGTACCATGAGGGCCTGCATGCTCTCCCAGTAAGGTGGCGTAAGGCCGTCGCATTGAACGGGTATTAAGTTGAAAAAAAGCATTTTGTTGCCAAAAAAAGTGAGGAATAATATGTTGTATTGGAATCTTCAATAAAACTAACATGTTTTCAAAAAAAATGTGTTGCTTTACTTATTGAATGCCCCTCGTAGTATGCAAGCAGCCCCAAACTCTGTCTCAACAGTGCAACGCCGTCTTCGTGAACAAGGTTTAAATAGCTGCGTAGCGGCCAAAAACGCTTCATTACGCAAACAAAATAAGGTGAAAAGATTGTAGTGGGCACAGTAATTTAAAAACAATCGTATTGCAATGCTCCAAAGTGTTATTCGCGGAAGAACCCAAGTTTCAACTACTTCGAAGCGATCGTCGAATGTTTGTACGGCAACTTCGCTGAGTACGTATGAAGATTCAGTATGTGAGGCCAACGGCGAAGCATGGTGGCGTGTCGGTCATGGTGTGTCGTTGTTTTGCAGGTGATAAAGTCGGTAATCTCATGAGAATTAATAGAACATTAAAGAATGAAGAATATCATGGGATGCTGAAAAAAAAAAACGCAGTTACATTTGACAAGAGTGGGTTTGTACTGCAACGGGGCAGCGATCCCAAATAAGCTTCTAAATTGTGCAGATTGTAAGTCAATAGAAAACTGAAATGTGGGGAACTGAAGAATATAATTTGTCCAAATCGATCACCTGACTTAAACCCCATTCATCTCTTACGGGATGAACTTGAGAGGGAAGTCAGAAAAGTGGGGTCATGTAACGTTGAAAACCTGTGGAATAATTTACTCACATTCTGAACTGCAATATCTGCAAAGACACTACAAGATCTTATCACCAGAATGGCAAGAGTTTGTACAGCCCTTCTGAGGACAAAGGTCGGCCGCTGTGGCCGAGCGGTTCTAGGCGCTTCAGTCTGGAACTGGGCTGCTGCTACGGTCGCAGGTTCGAATCCTGCCTCGGGCATGGATGTGTGTGATGTCCTTAGGTTAGTTAGGTTCAAGTAGTTCTAAGTCTAGGGGACTGATGACCTCAGATGTTAAGTCCCATAGTGCTTGGAGCCATTTGAATTTCAGGACAATGAGTGGACACTTTGAAGAGGCTGAAATCTGAACCATATTGTATTTTACTTAACGAAGAGAGAAGATACTTATTTTGTTGATCTATTTAGCTTGCACAATGTGTTTGTACATTAAAATAAAGTATACAGTTTTTATCATGGGTGACCAAAAACTTTTGACCGATAGTGTACGGTGGAGTGTGCATAATGTTTGCCATACAGGAGCTTTCGCGTAAGGCAGGGATGTTCTGTATACGACAGAGAGTTTTCTTAGCTTTTAACGAACAAAACTGTTTCCAGTGTCGGAAAAGTCTGTAGGGCAAAAGAGCTGCCACTCGTGGCACACACTTTTCTCAAGAATAAATAATTTGAAATAATGCAGCATTAACACTTCAAAAGCTTTGGGAACCACAGCAGTATTATAGTGGTTCAAATGTTTAGGTGTGCTACCCTGTAGAAGCGCATTCTCCATCATGGCTGGTCCTTAAAGCACCACAACAAGCTTATTAACACATAAAACGCAGAACAGCTCTTTAAACTCGGTTTCTTTATTGCCAGAGCACTGGGCCGCAAGTATAAGCACCAGCTAACAACAAACGACAGAAATAATTACTCTCGGCTTAATAATGCGGTAGGAGAAAAACGGAGCGGCTTCAACAATCGAGGAAAAATAGTCACAAAAATGGTCTTGACCTATTACACCTACAGGGAAGAGATACTGTGTCGCCTGTTGGGAAGGAAGGTAGGGAGTGGCTGTACAAAATAAGGAATGAACAAAGGCTGGTGGTGGTGGGGGAGGTTTTAATTAAAACTGCAGGAGCGCCGGGATGAAACAACAGAGATGGCTGCAGATAACGTCTGGCGGTAAATGCTTTACGACACCAGCTTAAGCCTGCCCGCGGGCAGCTCTTCCTTTTGGAGCGGGCTCCGACCCCTGCTGCGCCGTACGCCTGCTTGCCGGGTACAAAGGTTACTGGCGCGCCACCCCACCACGAGTCCGGCAACGCATGGTCCACGCGAGGGTCAAAAGAGCGGCTACGTGGGTTTTTCGACTGTTGTGTTTGCGACCCTTCTGTTGGTGCAACAGGTGCCACGAAACTTTCGACCGTGAGTGCTTCCTCAACTGCTCATTTACTCCAGTCGTTCACCAGGAGTGGATGTGTCGTCTCCAGAGATGTAAAACTACCGTAGGCTATCGTAAGTAAGGACTACAGTAATTTACCTAGTAGCTTTCGTCACTTAGAGTCGTCCCCCGTTACCTGTACGTTAAGTGTGTTGCATACCTATTGGCTGTTCCCTCATAACGATTCCTTTCTCTGTGTATGGGATCAGTTTCTTATTACAGCGTGACAATTACTGAACTCCATGAAAAACACGTAAATTAGTTACAGACTACGGCGTGTACACACTTTATTCAACATGTAAACGTTACGTAAGATATTCGGATTTAGGTTATGACATGTTCGATATGCCTGCCATCATAGGCACTGATGTGGAGCAGACGAATAGCGAAATTCTGCATGAACCGCTGAACATGTCGATAACCTACGTCCGATTGGCAGTTTGGGGGAGAGCGTTATCGTGCAACAGGATGATTCCGTCCGACAGCATTCCCAAGCGTTTGGACTTTACGGCGCGTCGCAGTTTCTGCAAAGAGTCTTCATAGCGCTGGCATTGATTGCTTCCATGCTCGAGAAACTGCACGAGCGGAGGGAACTTGTGTGAACAGCTTTGGATTTCTCTGGTGGGGGAGGGGGGGGGGGGAGATAGATGTATCCACTGCTGGCTTTGCCGTTTGCCCTCGGTCTCCAAATGGTGGCACCTTATAAGATCATGATGACTTCCTCCTTCAACGACAGGGGCCGCTGTCCATCAGGTTACTCGAGCACGGCACCACAATCAAAGCGCAGCGCTGTGGAGGACAGTTCGTAAAAGCTGCGGCGGGCCATAAAGTTAACACGTCGAGGAATGTTGTCGGACGGAACTATCCTGTTGCACATAACGCCCATCTCCACAATGTCAATCAGACGAAGACTGCAACATCCTCCGTACAGCCTGGGTCCTTCATAGTACGATTTTCACATCTTTAGCGACATGAAGAAGGATATGCATAGACGTCAGTTACAGTCCAGTCGGACGAAGAAGTGCGAGAGTGAATGCGGTTGCGGATTCGTCAGCGGCCGACCGCGTTCTTCTAAACAGGAACATCTCATCTCCCGGCGGGATAACTGTCTTAATGCTTGGGGTGATTACTTTAGAATGGAATTATTCAATGTTCCCACTGTGGTGGGCGTTCCTTATACACTATTGCCCATTAAAATTGCTACACCAAGAAGAAATGTAGATGATAAACGGGTATTCATTGGACAAATATATTATGCTAGAACTGAAATGTGATTACATTTTCACGCAATTTGGGTGCATAGATCCTCAGAAATCAGTACCCAGAACCAACACCTCTAGCCGTAATAACGGCCTTCATACGCCTGGGCATTGAGTGAAACATGGACTGGATGGCGTGCAGCTTCAACACGATACCACAGTTCATCAACAATAGTGACTGGCGTATTGTGACGAGCCAGTTGCTCGGCTATCATTGACCACACGTTTTCAATTGGTGAGAGATCTGGAGAATGTGCTGGCCAGGTCAGCAACCGAACATTTTCAGTAGCCAGAGAGGCCAGTACATGGCCTGAAACATGCGGTAGTGCATTATCCTGCTGAAATTTAGGGTTTCGCAGGGATCGAATGAAGGATAGAGTCACGGGTCGTAACACATCTGAAATGTAACGTCCACTGTTCAAAGTGCCGTCAATGTGAACAAGAGGTGACGAGACGTGTTATCAATGGCACCCCATACCATCACGCCGGGTGACACGCCAGTATGACGATGAATACACGCTTCCAATGTGCGTTCACCGCGATGTCACCAAACACGGATGCGACCATCATGATGCTGTAAACAGAACCTGGATTCATCCGAAAAAATGACGTTTTGCCATTCGTGCACCCAGGTTCGTCGTTGAATACACCATCGCAGGCGCTCCTGTCTGTGATGCAGCGTCAAGCGTAACCGCAGCCATGGTCTCCGAGCTGATAGTCCATGCTGCTGCAAATGTCGTGAAACTGTTCGTGCAGATGGTTGTTGTCTTGCAAACGTCCCCATCTGTAGACTCAGGGATCGAGAAGTGGCTGCACGATCCGTTACAGCCATGCGGATAGGATGCCTGTCATCTCGACTGCTAGTGAAGCGAGGCCGTTGGGATCCAGCACGGCGTTCCGTATTACCCTCCTGAACCCACCTATTCCATATTCTGCTAACAGTCATTGGATCTCGATCAACGCGAGCAGCAATGTCGCGATACGATAAACCGCAATCGCGATGGGCTACAGTCCGATCTTTATCAAAGTCGGAAACGCGATGGTATGCATTTCTCCTTCTTACACGAGGCATCACAAGGACGTTTCACCAGGCAACGCCGGACAACTACTGTTTATGTATGAGACATAGGTTGGAAACTTTCCTCATGTCAACACGTTGTAGATGTCGCCACCGGGGCCAACCTTGTGTGTACACTCTGAAAAGCTAACCATTTGCATATCACAGCATCTTCTTCCTGTCGGTTTAATTTCGCGTCTGTAGCACGTCATCTTGGTGGTGTACCAATTTTAATGGCCAGTAGTGTATAACGATTCGTGGAGTTTGAGGAGATATTTAAAATATCTTATTTTACTACAAAAAATTGAGTGAGAAATTAAAATTCATAAAGTAAGAGAAGAAGTTTAATCGTTTGCTGCAGTGATATTATAGAAATGAGAAAGATAAAAATAAAAAACAAAACACTTAAAACATACCTGTGCACTATGTGCCTAGCGAGTGCTGGATGAAATGTGAAGGGACATTTTTATTACGAAACTACTGGCAGAGCCTTACTCACTGTTGCAGCTTCCTTTGATAGTGAGAAAACCCAAGGTTAAAATATTTGTTGTAGGAAACACCGAACTGACGTCACTGTTCGCAAAGCCCACGGTCGGGAAGTCCACAAAACCCTCAAGAGCTGTATTCGTTTGGAGCAACTCCGGCCGTTGTGTACGAGTGACGCCGAACTCACATTAGTAATTCAGTATTGTTCGACCTTACATTAGTAACCAAGCTCGTACCCACGATCTGAGCTACCGAGGAGGGGAACTCATATTATTTTCGTGGAAGGTTGAGGAAGAAGGAAGGAAGATTAGGGTCCAGCCTCCCGCAATCGGCGAGGTGTGGCCATGAGAGACGGAGTACAAGCTCGGTACCATCCCGGCTCTTGCCTGGAGCGATTTAGGAAAATCACGGGAAACCTAACCCTGGATGGCCGGAAGGGGATTTGAACCGTCGTTCTCCCGGATTCATGTCCATCCTCTCACCAGCGCTGATGCTGCTAGGAACGGGTGGTGAAGACAAAGCAGAGTTTCTTACAAAATAAAAGTAAATGGATGCATATGTTCAAATACTTAAGAGAATCTATCCAATTCAGTGGACTGTATGAAGCAGGGATAGCTAACATTTTTTACTTATCGCCCACATGTGTGTATCAGTTAGTACTAAATTTTCTAACCGCCCACCAGTGCCGTAGCAATAGGAATTCTAACGAAGGGAAAAACTTTGCTTTATAAAATCTATAAAGCAGAGTTACAGAAAGTTAAAGCATGTAAAAATTACTTCCGAAATACATTACATCAAAATTTTATGAAAACATAACGGCAATGTTTCTAACACTCCAATCGCCTACAGCCCACCAAAAACACTGGTTGGTGGCGGCAGAGATCAGGTTGACTACCACTGGTATGAAGAGTCAATCAAAAGGAAGAGGCGGCAAATTAGATCTTGCTTACAAATTAACACAGAACAGAATGTGCATTTTACGTAACACAAAACAGACACAACAAACAAGTGGCATCCTGCAATGCCGGGAACAGGCACTTTGATTCAGTTACAAAGCCAGAAGGACTCTACCGTTGGGAGTGTCCTATTTTAAATAAGAAAGGACATTTGAAAGGATTTGAAAAGAAGGAATGTAAGATTCTCAGGAATATTCTGGTGCCCTAGATGACCAATGATGGGACTTGAAAGAATAAGAAAAACGAGGAATGCTGCAACCACACCGAAAAGATTACGGTTAAGATTTGATTTCCTTCAACTGTTATGAAAATAGATCACGTTTCCTCTCCAACGCATCCACGGTAAAATACAATTCCTGGATAAGAATTAAATTCAGCATGTTTAGATGGCACATGCACGTAACAACAAAGACAAAATCTGTAGGCCACTAGAGATCATAAAAGTACTTTTATTATTCAGTACAATGGAAAAAAGCCTAAGTTCCAACTTACACTTATATTTACTTGGTGATTAGGTTTTGGTCGGGACCCATTCTCAAATCATCCTACAGGACAGAAAACCAAAATTACGATCTTGTACGATACAGCTGTTACCGAATTATTAAGCGTACGTCAAACATACAGAATGAATAGTTTCAAGATTTACGCACCAGATAGTAAAATATGGTATTTCCTAAAATATAAGAACCATGTCAAGATAAAAACCATTTGTCTGTACGCTCTTTTTTTTACATTCTTTTTTACATTTTTTTACATTTTGTAACAGAATATTTTTATTATGTTGATTTGGTTCTCATATTTTGGGAAATACCATTTGGACTTCCTGGTACGTAAATCTTGAAACAATATGTTCTGTATGTTTGATGGGCGCTTAATAATGTGGTGGCCGGCCGCGGTGGCCGTGCGGTTCTACGCGCTGCAGTCCGGAACCGCGGGACTGCTACGGTCGCAGGTTCGAATCCTGCCTCGGGCATGGATGTGTGTGATGTCCTTAGGTTAGTTAGGTTTAAGTAGTTCTAAGTTCTAGGGGACTGATGACCTAAGATGTCAAGTCCCATAGTTCTCAGAGCCATTTTTGAATAATGTGGTAAACCTGTATCGAACATGATTGTAATATTGGTTTCCTGTCTTGTAGGATGATTTCAAAATGGGTCCCGACCCGAAAACTAGTCAGGAAGTAAATGAAAGTGAAATTTGAAACTTGGGCTGTTTCTCTCTTGTACTGATGAACACTAGTTGCTGCCCTGCAATTAGTCTTGCATGCTGGACGGTCGTAAGTTATTATTCAATAATGAGGTGTTGATACAAAAGGCAACCAGTTGGTTGCTGGTATCTTCAGGCTGGCTGCTTTCTCCATCACCAATCTGTATCTCGTATAAAGGCTGTCAGGAGTGTAAATGAAGATATTGTAATCATGAATACCTGACCTTTTACCCACTTCAATTTGTTACCTGTTTTTTCCTTGTGTCTAACAGCCTTCCCTCAATCACGTCACATAATTTACTGATTGATGTTTTCTGCATGGTGGTTAATACACAACTAATTGGACTACGATTGCCAGTATAGATTCACCGTTTTGCGACCACATATCGACACATCGACACCCGAGCTGCTGTCCAGATGAAAATAAGCATCAATGGCTTACTCTTGCCACATGTACTAACCAACTTTAAAATATACTACTTCTAATAATTATAATTATTAGTTTGCAGATAGGCGTAAATACTGGTGTGATGTTTTTCAGTATACTGTCCTCAGTCACTAATAAATTTATCTACACGTATACCCCAGACACCCTGTATAGTCTACAGCTCGCAGTCTTGTGTTTAGCGTCGCTGTCTCTAGATCCCGGGTTCGATTCCCGGCCCTGTCGAATGTCTTCTTCGCTCGGAGACTGGGTGCCAGTTTTGTCCTAATAATTTCACCTCATCTTCAGAAAAAAGACGCGCAAGTAGCCCAAGTGGCGTCAAGTAGAAAGACAGTCCCATGTAATAATGTCTTACTATTAACTAATTTCATCTCGATTTTCCATTTTTGCAATTTAACCAGAGAAAACGACCAAAAATTTAAAAGGCAAAAGCCTACTAACAAAAAAGAGAAAACGAAAAGCGTGTTTAAAGCAGCCTCAGTTTTAACCTGCTGAGTTCGACAATTTGTAACTGCCACGGACTTTGAAATTAGAAAAAAACCTTCCACTCGGGCGAGTCGACAAATGTGTGTCCTAATTGCCTGCTGACATGGTTAATTTTTCCTTTTTTTACTTTTGAGCAGCGCAGTGGAATGTAAACACATGCTCCATCACGAACTTAAATTCTCACGTGATTCATGATCAGGAATGCAAGCTGATTAAGTTCTAAAGAGTGATTATTCAAGACACTCGCCACAAATGGAGATGTGGCGGAAATTAGGTGCGAAGAAAACTACGAGTACACTTGCGTAGTCTCAAAGATTTTAATGAAAGGCTACCGAATCTGGTTTTGTCATGCATCCATTTGTCACTAGCTTAATAAGTTATGTTCCAGACAAATGTCTTAATTCTCTCAAGAAGAAACTGTCCGAGAAAATAAATATCCTTCAAGCATAGAAATTGTAATCATTCGTTTCTTTGAGTAGTTATCGTCCAAAGCAATTTTTATATTTAGCTTGCTTTTTTGTTGTAAGCGTACAGAAAAGTGCCTAACTATTACAGTAAACATGTTTCGCTTTTGTTAATAGAGAATCCTCAGTAGCCGCTTTGTAAATAATGCATAACACTTTCTGTTCTTTGGATTATTCTGAGCTAAGAGTATTTTCTTGTGAATTCTGTATTTCACAAATTACCTATAGAGGTATTGCACCTTTTTACTAAAACTAATGACAGCTGTTTTGCTTCATATGAAGCAAGACTCGAATATTCGGTATATAGACATTCAGTTGTCTTTTCCTCTCAACATTTACACGTTTAATTTAGTGTCTTTGTACAGTTCACTTTAGTTTTCTTGAAAACTTTATACTGTTCTTACGTTGCGAGATTTCTCTATGCCTAGATGTTTTTACTGTGTGTTATATTATCTAGTCCTCGTTGGTTTTCCTTATTTGTGAGTAGTGCCTGCTTCTGTGCGTTTTTATCATTGTACTTTGTGCACTGAAATTCTTCATCAGGATTCTTGTGTTGTCTTTGTACTACCGCAGCCCATTTTGCAGCAGTGGAATCGATCCACGGTCATAATCTTGCTGTTCCACGCTCCAACTAAGAAAGAACGTATGTCCCTTTCCCCATTACATTTCTATTTCGATTTAATACACGCGGTCGCTCTTTCAGAGGAATCGGAGTTACGTTAATCTGGCGACTGTATTTTTTGTAATTCTTACAGCTAACCATACAGGAGCGCAATCGGTATCATGTGTAGTTAATTGGTTTTAGACGGAGACCAACAAAGGGTACCACAACACTTTCAACAACGCACAGACTGTGGCTACTGTGACGTGACCAGTGACGTTTCTGCCAGCTGATGCATGAAGTTCATGTGTCTGAAATTCCATAGAGCCGTACCGCCAAAACGTAGCGAGAGCTTCGAACGTTGACCGTCTCACTTTGCGAGCAATAATTTAGCCAATAAGAGTGACTGACATAAAACTCAGCGGTCTAAAACGGATAATCTAAGAGGAGAAGAAGGTCGTCTTTGTCTTGCCGGGAGCCGCTGTCTACTTTCCAACAGCCGCTTTTCAATTAAGATTCCAGTTAGTCCTGACAATGGCCTTATGAGTTGGTAGTAGCTCACTGTAAAATAAAATACTCGCTCAAAAGCTGGAGGTCATTTTCTTGCGAATCCAATTGCCTCGATGTATTAGTAAGTGTCCTTGGCAGCAGAGATCATTTTGGGGTTTTCATAGATGAATCTTCTTTATGAGAATAAGGTACAGCTAGCACTTCTGACAATGAGCCCATCCTGTGATTCACAACTGAAAGATTAAAAATATCCTTATTGCTTAAAAAAGAACTGTATTTATCTCTTTTCCGTCTGACATGTGAATGGCCTGTGTGATACTACTCTTTTTCGCATAATATGATAATCCTCCGGAAGTAAATTATTTAATCATTCTTGAAAACATTGCTGGAGAGAGCCAGCGATCAAAATAGCATATTTTAATTTAATTATAAGAAGGTGTAGATCGCAAAGGCTTGTTTGGTACAAGGTGACCACATTCGATCATCACATGAATGACTTCTGACCTTAAAAACCAAACTGATGGACAACGTATGTACACGGAGCAGGAAACTCTGAATGACGATAGTCATTTGCTCAACTACGACTATCGTCACTCAGCGGCGGGTTCTGCTCCGCGTACAGCCAATGTCTGTCAATAAGGTTTTGAAGATCTAAAGACGATCATGTGATGATCGAAATCGGTCACCTTGCAATAAAGGTGCGTTTGTTATCTAGACTGATTTATATTTCAATTTAAATTAAATTGCATATTTCGTTCATTTATCATGTATGTTAATAGCCATACCAACAATAAGAAGAATTTTTTCCCAATAAATTTTCAAAAATCTTGAAATAAGTTGCGACTTACTGCGACCGCTGCTCCTTTATTACAAAGGGCGAATGCGTCTTATATTAGTAGGAGAATTAACCTATGTTGCCGGCCGCGGTGGCCGACCAGTTCTGGGCGCTTCAGTCCGGAACCGCGCGTCTGCTACGGTCGCAGATTCGAATCCTGCCCCGGGCATGGATGTGTGTGATGTCCTTAGGTTAGTTAGGTTTAAGTGGATCTAAGTTCTAGGGGACTGATGACCTCAGATGTTAAGTCCCATAGTGCTCAGAGCCATTTGAACCATTAATCTGTGTTTTATCCCCCCCCCCCTTTCCCCCGCCGGCCTCTCGTCCCTTCTCGCCGATACGGCGACACTCCAGCGCACCTCCCGAGACTGTTAAAAGTTGCCAAGCACAATTAGTTACATGAACATCTATACGATTTAAATGGTCTTCACAAGCCAGAAATAATTGGAACTACACTCACTAGTGAGCTGTGTTTACTGCATGTGTCAACTGCAGTGTGTATATATAGAGGTGTTTACACTACTTTGTCCAGGTATTGCACAGCAGCCTAATACTAGTCGGTATGCGATTAAAACTACATATTGGTGGCAGACCTAGTCATCTTCTCTTTTACTGTTGACATTCAAGTAAAAGGATTATCTCGTATACACACTGCTGAACGAGATAAGCTGATTCTATCTGGCATCACACAAAAGTGCTGTATTCACTAATCATAAGCGCTTGTATAGCAGATACAGTCATACGCAATTATTGGCCAGAACACGCCTATGGATAGTCAGCCGACCTAACGAGATGCCGTATGTTTCCTTTCTAACATTCTGCGTGGTTTCTGTTGTTCTATATCGTGTCTCCCTACCACTTCCGCGCAACGACGCTCTGAGCTTTTTTTTTTAGGGAATTGACTAGTTTGTAACCTTGGACCTGTTGCTGGTAAGGAGACGTCAGGCCACACATGACATGTAGAGTTCAGAAGAGTTCAGTGAGACTAGCGATGATATAACCAAATACTTAATGATTTCAGCATCAGCTCCACTTCACTCCCTGTAAAAGAATCTTAATACTAACTAAATTTAGCGGAAAGGGTTCAAGTCTTTCCTATTTTTAGTTAGCTGGTAAAATAACGTCGAAAAAGCAGTTAAGTTTACCATTGGAAATTTTATTCTACTCACAAAACATTGTTTATAAATTGCACTATTAATAAAAGGAAATGTTTTAATACAGGATGGTAGAAACCAACTGCGTTCAACAAAAATGTGAACGAATATTCCCTGAATGGGTTTCCAAGTTCTACAATGGATCGAAGGATGACCTATGCCATATCACATCTATAATCTAGGTTCAAATTAAGTTTCACAAAAGAGAAAACTATCAAAATGGTCTACTGTGAACCTCAATTATCTTTAATTACTTATCTAACTTGTCGTAAATTACAGTGGCTGATGTGGCTTCTCAATAACTATATAACAGAAAAATCATCGCGTTTCAGATTTTTACTTCAAGTGGCAAATGTGAACACCATGAGCTTTAATGACGATCGACACTAGTATTACGCAAAAAGGGGTGTAACAGATGAGACTTCTGCAGTTCTGAGTGAAGCTTTATCTGCTGTTATGCGGCATCGCGTGCGTTCATTACCTTGTCGGTGTCCGTCAGGGGGCGGCGGGAAGCACAGCTCCGCTCACTTCGCCGTCTCGGAAGCAACTCTCTCCTAACTTCTCCTTACTACAATTTTCCGAAGTTGGTTTAAAAAAACTACCTGGCTGTGTTTTTATCTGACCAATCAGGGTTTCAATGTTAACCTTAAGCTCCACCTACAAAAATTCTGTCTATCCAATGAGAAACGTTATACTTTTCGTGGTGGGGCAATGTTTTTAAAGTTTGCAACGTAACAGAGACGCGAAAAAGTCTCACGCTAAAACTTGGAGCTGGTGTGGTCCTTTTAGTGTTATCGTAAGATCTATACTGTTCTTCTGGAAAGCTCTAGTTTTAAACATGGGCTGGGTGGTCCTAGCGGTTAGCTGGCGACGTGGGTGTCCATCCCTTATCGTAGGGCCTTCAGCTTAACACGGTTCTGCTCTTGGCTTCTGTTCTCGTTTCTCCCCTCGGAACTGCGTCTGTCTCACGGTGGGAAGATATGACATGCATTTAGGCATTCTTGCGTTAGTCTGTGGTATTCCATTTGCTCACTCGTTACTCGTATTACTTTGGTTAATTTAATGACACGACTTATTAGGAGCTATGTGACATATTACTGGATTTGCTTATCATGTCAGGGTTTTCATGGAAGGTGTTGGATTTGCCTGACACCTTACACCTGAAGCCATTGACTTGCAATCTTTGCGCACTATTCCATAGAAGTAATCATTCAGATTGTGGTACCATCCTAGGAATCTTAGTGGTTAAGGCCATATGCGCACCGAGCGTACCTTCCCTTAATAAAAATATTAGTCCGGTGAAATGGTGCTCAAAAAGGCCAATTAGTGGAAACAGTTTTGTAGAAGTTTTTGGCAAGCTGTCTATATGTTTTTGAGGGTATCGGATCCAAATTTTCAAATTTCCACCCAAATTTCGGCCCGGAAATGGGTGGAAAATGGAAAAACCACGAAAACTGGGACTTTTTTGGTTTTTCGCTAGCAACTCCGAAACGGCGCAATTTTCGGCAAAGTTGACTAGCTATAAAAATAAAGAGGATAAAATTTCCCACAAAAAGGTCGCAGTGACTTTTTTCGTCAACTCAACGGCGCTAGCATGCAGCGCGTGTTGAAGTTGGCGTGATTTCGAATCTGAGGAGATGGGTCATCTCAGTACCTCCTCCCCGCGCCCTTACCATACTTTGTTGCACATCCATTGCCGAATTCCATCCTTCAGTATATGACGATGTTATTGGAGGTGTTGGTAATTGCTACTTGCCGTGGTGGAGGGGTAAGATGTTTGTGAGATGTCAATGACCTCCCCCTCCTGACAGGGGAAGGCCGGTCCTCTGTGGTTTACGTGTTCGCCCTCGGATGGTTGCTTAGAATGTATTTGCCGTCGGTAAATTTCAGTTTAAGTGTATAAAATAGTCGGTCATAATTAGTTCAAGTGAGACATTTGTTGTATGTGATGGTGTACTTAATGATGGAAGAAAAGTGTCATCACTTAGGCGCTAAGTGGGCTTTAAGAACATCCTTGAAACAAGTAAAAAAAGAACGGATGGGATAGCTGCTCTTTTGAAGAGCAAATTTGTAATTCGTGAACCATGTCGAAGAAAGTATACTAGCGAAAAATTAACTGTTGCAGAGGCTAAGAGGGTTTCGGCGGCTTGCAGCCGGAAAGAAACTCTATCTGCTCAACCGAATTTTGATTTCAAAACCAACTATTTTTTCGCTCAACAAAAACTCCCAGCCAGTCGACGGAACCTAACGTATTGTATGCATAAGCGGGTACTGCGGGAGGCGGTTCTGAACTTACCTGAGAGACAAAACAATGAATTAAGGTCTCAATAACATGTTGGATTGGACCAGTTCCTGACTTGGTTGCAGCAGAAGCCCAGTACCACATTAAACACATGAAGGACCTGCACGGCAATCCAAAGCAGATAGAAAAAAATTAGGTCTACATGCCACTGAAATTGATAGTGCTAAGCAGCAAATTCAACAGTTAATACATCAGATGTACGGTGACTACCATCGTGATGTCGATACTGTGAAAGTTCAGCTATTGAAATATCGAAGTGGTATAGTGACTGTCTCATATATGAAGAAATCAATTGTTGTTTGTTTAAAAAACACGGGGTACAAAATTCTTACAGATAGATGGTATCAGTCAAAAAGGTCATGTCCAGAGGAAGAGCGTCGACGTGTGATTGAAACACCAGCAGACATACTTGTTGAAGTTATTCGATTGCAGGTTTAGAACACAACGCATTATCGCTCTCCAGACCAGATTCTAAGAGAGAACGAGGTCGTCGTCCCTGATACTGTCCAAAATTTCGTTAATTGAGTGTAGAGATGATGAAGAAGAAGAGAGGAAGCTTGAATAAATGGAAGGTCGAAAGCATGGCCATAGCACACAGGATGATGGAAGCTGTTAAACAAAACTCCTCCTTGTTACCATTATAAGATAGTCTGGTCACATTCATCTATAAGACATATGGCTCTCAGAAGCTAGCTGATTTACTGCCTTCCGTAGGGTACAGTGCCTCCCTAGATAGAAGCAATTCGTTTTGCCAACAAGGCAAACAGATTGTAATTTGACCCATCTGCGTAGTTTCCACTTGTCTTCGACAACGCTCACTACAACACACTCTTGACAGAAAGTTTCCATGTAGTGGGGGGGGATCCATTGTATCACACGACACGAAGGCAAGTCATATTTCACATGGTTATTATAATTTCTCATTGTAAAATCTCAACATCTCAGTATTGTAACAAACACTGTACATTGTTTTCATCTCTAATTACTTAACATTAAATGGATTTTCCGTTGGTGTTTGACAGAACATGCGAATAATATTAAAAAGGAAATATTTTCCTCTTTAATATTATCTAATTATTTACCTCATTATCTGAAGTTAGTCATAACGTAACTATGCATGTTCTCACTTTGCTGGTGCACGAAGCGCGAAAAGGATGAAACTTCTTTGGAATTTCTTTAAAATTCTTATATAAATTATATAATATTATGATAAGTATTATTATTGTTACCCAATCCAGACGGAAGTATAATTACTACGTCATGTACATTAGTTATTTGAACACCCTTTTGTTGTAGGAGTGGTGAAAGCTTTCGTTTTGCCGTTTGAATGAGCATCATACCATGCTCAGAGATGAGGAGTTGAGTTTTGGTGGTGGCGCCTGAGATTACGCTAATTTCAACGTGCGCTACACACCATACGGTTATTCTGACGAAAAAAAGACATTAGAAATAGTTTATTGTGTCTATTTTGCCACTGTTGGAAACATGATTATTAAATTTAAACTTTCTAACAACTCACCCTGAGTACCTAAATGTGTACAAAACTGGTTGTGTAAACTTCACAGAAAGACATCTTCAACTTTTGTAGTCCTGTCTTCCTCAGTTGCGTGTAATATTACGGTATATTCATAATTTTTACTTTATGGACCGTCTGGCAGCAACTGAATAAAACACAATTTTAGTTATATCTGAGACTCCATAAGACGATACAGCACATAAAATTCAACAAAATATGCAAAAAGAAAGATTTAATTCCAAGTTACATTAACGCAAAGGTTAAAAACAGTTCTACAGCGGCACAAAAGTCGAAATCAATTGCAGAACGATATTTGTTACTAAATGAAATTAAGATGCTATATTCGATAAGGCAGTACCTAAACATGATGCTCTATGAGACTCATCTAGAATTGGCAAAAAATATACGAAACGTCACAGTTTTCTTGGCAGTAATAGAAAAAAACTGAACGCAACACATATACAGCAGTGAAACATTTACAAAACAAGCATAAACAGAAGATAATGAAACTAACAGCAAAGAAGACGCAAAAATACATTTACATTTTAAACGTGAAACCACATGAACACCAACACACATTCCATCCGCGTTTAGTTAACCTAACAGAGACAGAACAACATGAAAAAGAAAAAAATGCTCTTGGTAAAAGGGTTGAAACACTGCACCAGAAGCAAAGTGAACAATCAATACATAGAAAATGTCATAGTAGAAACTGAACACAGCCTTACACGTGAAGAACAAGAAAATAATTGTAAAATAAACATAGGGCTGACAAGAGAACTAGTACAAGAAGAAATAAAAGGCATAATAGAACAAACACAGCAGACACGCAATAAGGACAACCAAACAGAAGCAGCCACTATCAAAAGGTTAAAACAAATGTTAACAAACAATAACATATTAATAACAAGAGCAAACTAGGGAAATGTACCAGTACTCTTGGATAAAGAGCAATAGATCACAAAAACCAGGGAATACAGGGACACCGACACCATACAAAAACTAAAGTCAGATCCAACTAAACGATTCCAGGCAAACGTGAAACGAACACTGAAAAACGTTGAACACACACTCACAGACAAACAGAAATACTACGTAACACAGAAAAACCCACAAGCACCAATACTCCGCAGTCATTCAAAAGTACGTAAAGACGGAATGCCAATGAGAACTGTTATCAACTTCAAGAAAGCCAAACACCTGCAAAAGTTAGTTACAAAACACTATAAAGTAGAAAACAACAGAACAGTGATAAACTCAGGAAACGTAATACAACACATACAGAACATACAGGTACCACCCACGGCATCACTGATTTCATTTGACGTAGAAAATATGTATACCTCCATCCCTATCACAGAAACAATAGAAATCATAGAACAAAATATCGTAATATGGAATATGTTTTGTAATCTACATGAAAAGCTGTAAAATGAATGGAGGAGGCGGCTCTAAGCACTATGGGACTTAACATCTGAGGTCATCAGTCCCCTAGAAAAAAAATGGTTCAAATAGCTCTGAGCACATCTGTGGTCATCAGTCCCCTATAACTTAGAACTACTTAAACCTAACTAACCTAAGGTCATCACACACATCCATGCCCGAGGCAGGATTCGAACCTGCGACCGTAGCGGTCGAGCGGCTCCAGACTGAAGCGCCTAGAACCGCTCGGCCACAACGGCCGGCGGTGTAAAATGAATGACCTGTCCCGGGTTCCCGGGTTCGATTCCCGGCGGGGTCAGTGATTTTCTCTGCGTCGTGATGACTGGGTGTTGTGTGCTGTCCTTACGTTAGTTAGGTTTAAATAGTTCTCAGTTCTAGGGGACTGATGACCATAGATGTTAAGTCCCATAGTGCTCAGAGCCATTTGAATGACCTGTTATAAATTGTAAGCCAACAGATCTCTAAATGAGCAATAAATCAAATCAAAAATTAAATCATTTATAAAATTTTCGCCCACTTTCACACGAGTAACAGTACACGAAGACAGTTTGGATACACATACTCCATTCCAGAGGGTAACGGGGTGGTGAGAGGAAGGGCATCGGGCCACCCCTCACCTTAAACCACGCCAAATGCGTTCATAGCCACGCCGACGCAGAACAAAAAAAGACTATCTGTGCTTACACCGTGAGGTAACAACGCGTGCTACTTCGAATTGGAATGAGGCTGTACCTAGTCATTTGATGGAGTTAGTTTTCGCAAAGTTCGGATCTCCTGTTTGGTTTGACGAGGAACACACAGCGAATGGCCAACGCCAGCCTGTTGTTGTGTAAACAGCGCTTTCCCGGATAGCGTGGTGGCCGGGTGACCGGGGCAGGAGACCGGTGGCTGGTGTCTGGCGTCCAATGGCCGCGGGCCGTAGCGGGTCTCAGGCGATCAGGCATTCCGATGGCGCGGCGCCCGGCCGTGTAAACACATTACGGCGCCTAATTGTTTTAACCGGTTCCCTCAGGCACCCCTCACAACCCTGCCGCCGACAGCTGGGCAGCCCGCTCCTAACCTGCCACCAGCCTAGCCCCTGCTTTCTTTCAGTGTCCCCACTGTCTACACATATTCCAAATTAAAGACCCCCGCAGCGTTTTCCTATCTGTATGTGAAGGATTATCTCCGCAGCTACTATAGAGATTTTGATACGGTGTCCATTAATAGGCATACTAATTCAAGATGGATGTCCGTGTATACAGAGGGGTCCAAAAAAATGTATCCACTTATAACACTCCCGTCTGCTACTGCTATACCTTAACCTCAAAACTGGAGGCAGTTTGCAAAACAGAATTATTTTGTTATAGCAGTTATGGTATAAAGTAACAGAGCAGTGTTACCCTCTGAGAGGAATTTTGTTATGTTGACCGTGTTGTTCCTAACGGAGGTGGCTTATCGGAAATGAAAGTCAGAATTACGTAAATATTGGAATAGTAACAAACAAAATTTTGCCTAGCTATACTGTTTATAGAATAAGGGAAACGGTCGCCAGCCTGATTAGGCAAGAGAAAGATTAACGTTCTCGTTTATGAAAGTAGGTATAAGTAGCTATAATGGACAAACACAACCTAGACTTGGCCACACGCGAGTGCAATGAACTCTGACACACATGTGTTTTAAGATCGAAGCTAACAACTGGAGCAGCACAAACTATTTGCAAAATTATAAGAGATACCGAAACCCCCTATTACTTTCAGGCTTACATAAAGTGAATGGTCTTTATAACATTACTATTAACATGCACTTCTAATACACAAGATACACAAACACTTAGCAAACATGAAGATATAATGTTTCACAACTGCAGCTTTCTCACTTTTACTACAGCGAAACACAATACTGACCAAATTGCAAGAAACTGACTCACCTTTTAGAATTTACTACAGACAATAATGTGATCATTTGCCTTATAAGCCTCAGTCTTAAGAACTTTTAATATTGAAGTTAGCAACAGCACTTTAAATAGCAGTTTTAATAGGAAAATTATTTTGAGCAAATAACATTTACTTTAATTCACTCTATTGCCACATTAACTTTAACTTTCTTTTTACTAAGTTCAAGAGGCATTAATTAGCAAAACTCTAGGCTTTAATTTCTTTTAGTAAGGACACTCGGATATCACTTTAGCTCAAACGGAGAGGAACCTGAGAAGTGTTATGATGAGGAGAAAAATCAAGGTAGGTACATAAATTCAGATACAAATTACATTATATTTCAGCACATTAGCATGTCCATTAAGCTGATCCTTCACTGTACATCATTATAGTATTACGTTGCAATGATTGCGCAATGTGGTGGCAACTGCATGTTGGTAGGTGGAATTGTAGGCAGAATTGCTGGACTCTGTCAGTTCTTGGTGGCGATGATAGATACAAACTCCAGAATAGTTCCAGCTATTTATCCATCCATCCGAGGCCTTGGAAAGAAGCAGGAAAGGCCTCTCTCGGAATCAGCACAATATGCATCTTTTACATGGCGGTGCACGGACTGGTAGCTCGTCCCCGACTGGTAGCTCGTCCTCGACTGGTAGCTCGTCCCCGACTGACTATCAGTTCCACCTTTTCTACGTAGCCAACCACAATTTACGCTCGCTACGAAGTTCCGTTCCCGAGGGGAACCACAACAACTTTTACATACAAATTAACTAACAACCCTAAGTGAGGATCAGCAATTTACATAACACCAACCAAATACGTTAAATAAAACAAAACATTTACACATATTGACATCTCTACAAAAAAAGTATTCACACAAAATTACAATCATATACAGTAAGTTTTGTTCCCTCCAAATGGGACAAAGCATTTACAGTACAGATACACTACTTTGCATTGAAACAAACCACAACATCAAAGTTTTAACAAAGAAAAGAGTATACAATTTTGTGTTATCTATTCAATCAAAAACATTTACAGGTTCTTAACGATGTAAAATGTATCTGAAAAAAAAGCAAAATAAATGAGTACAGCATTAGAGCTACGGTGTTACATGCTGTTTAAAAGTCCATAACCTACAAACTAAATGACGGAGTTCTCATTTTTGGTGAAAGTATAGTTTAAAATCCAACTTAAAGATATCACTGTAGGTGTTCGAAATGGTCACCATTAACATCCACACACAAACGATGCCGCCGAATTGCAGCACAAACTACTGACTGCAACGTGTTCAGTTGGACATATGCACATGAATGTACGATGGATTCTCGACGTTCATCAAATGTGCGTGGCTTTTGTCGATAAATGACGTCCTTTAGTGTTCCCCACAGGTAAAAGTCGAGAGGAGTTAGGTCTGGGAAACGTGGTGAATACTCCACAGCGCCGGCCGGTGTGGCCGTGCGGTTCTAGGCGCTTCAGTTTGGAATCGCGTGACCCCTACGGTCGCAGGTTCGAATCCTGCGCCGGGCATGGATGTGTGTGATGTCCTTAGGTTAGTTAGGTTTTTTAGTTCTAAGTTCTAGGGGACTGATGACCACAGATGTTAAGTCCCATGTTGCTCAGAGCCATTTGAACCATACTCGACAGCACCTCTACGGCCTATCCTCCTTCCTGGTAGATTTTCGTCGAGATACGTCCTAACACGATTTTGTTAGTGGGCTGGGGCACCATCTTGTTGAAAGTAAACTCTTCCGTCTTCATACAAGTCTCGGATGGCAGGTAAAATGGATGTCTGAGGCTTCTGAAGGTACACCTCACCAGTAACTATGCCGTCAAAGAAGAATTACCCAATCGAGCCCCGGTAAGACAACCCACACCACACATTTACTCCTGGCAAATTCACGGCTTTGTCTACATGGACGTTCGGATTTTCCGCGGCCCAGTAGTTGCAATTGTGTCGATTTACTGTCCCATTGAGTCTGAACTGTGCCTCATCAGACCACACAGTCATCTCTGCAAACTCTTCATCGTTGCGCACCATGTTAGTAAACCACTCGCACTACTCCATTCTACGATCTGGCTCGTCCTCGTTCATTGCGTGTATCGTCGTGGGATGTAGCACTTCCACTTTGCTGTCTTCAAAATTCGCCGAACGCTTGAACGACTCACTCCAGTTTCACGGGCACACTGTCTCACAGATTTCTGTGGTGAGCGAGTGAATTGTAGTAACACACGACGGGAGTTAGCTGGACTGGACAGGTCGTCCAGATCGTTGTTTGAGTACATCTTAACACAGCCTTCGGCTTCAAATTTGTCTCGAATGCGACGAATCGTTAAACGTGTCGGTGGCTCTGTTTGATACTCATTTCGCCATTGCCGTTGAACCTCATTAATGTTTTCGTACTTAAAATACAACTTCAAAACTGACTTCCTTTCATCGAATGTAAGCCTTGCGCCTGCCATGTTTACTCGAGTAACTAGGTGCAACTAAGAACAAAACACTGACTATCTGGCAACTGTCATCTGACAAAATAAAACAACGCAATACAACACTTGTGTGGCGATTGCCGGAACTACAAACTATTACACTAACAAAGATGAGACAACTCCGTCAGTTAGTTTGCCAGTTATGGACTTTTAAACAGTGGATACATGTTTTTGGACCCCTCTGTATAATTCATAATTGTGGCAATGATGAGTGTAATGTACTCGTATGGATTGTTAATCGTCTTCCCACAATGTGGGCTGGAAAACCACTCGTCCGCCCTATTTGCCTTAGTGCGCATGCGCGGTGTAGCTCATGTCTTACCCCTAGCTAGTATATCCTTCTAGCCCTCCCGTTCACAGTATTGGAGGGGCTGCCTGCTCCGTGGTACGTACTACCCGCTCTACATACGCTCATGTCTTATCCCACTCCTTGTTAAGCACTTCACCCAACTTTGTTAATATAGTTACATTTCGTTCTGTATTAGGTTTTACCACGATGTCTCGCAAAGCTGTGTTCACCTCCCCACAAGAAGTTTTAGAAAAGTAGCAAAGGCAATTGGTGACGGATTCTCATGATGAGGATGAAGACAATTTTGATGAATCTTGCTCACGGACATTGGATGTTGTATCATCCGGTGATGAATCCATCGACGATGAATCTGAATCCGAATCTTGAAGGATTCCTTCAAGAAGAAGGACAGCTACCCGAAGACAACGATGAAGTAGCTAGCCTTAACATATACAGACATACCAACGAAATTCTTAATCTGGTTGACTGGACGGAGCTCCAACTGTGCTCCTCCCATATGCAAATTTTAGGACTCAACCACTACAAATACACTCCTGGAAATTGAAATAAGAACACCGTGAATTCATTGTCCCAGGAAGGGGAAACTTTATTGACACATTCCTGGGGTCAGATACATCACATGATCACACTGACAGAACCACAGGCACATAGACACAGGCAACAGAGCATGCACAATGTCGGCACTAGTACAGTGTATATCCACCTTTCGCAGCAATGCAGGCTGCTGTTCTCCCATGGAGACGATCGTAGAGATGCTGGATGTAATCCTGTGGAACGGCTTGCCATGCCATTTCCACCTGGCGCCTCAGTTGGACCAGCGTTCGTGCCGGATGCGCAGACCGCGTGAGACGACGCTTCATCCAGTCCCAAACATGCTCAATGGGGGACAGATCCGGAGATCTTGCTGGCCAGGGTAGTTGACTTACACCTTCTAGAGCACGTTGGGTGGCACGGGATACATGCGGACGTGCATTGTCCTGATGGAACAGCAAGTTCCCTTGCCGGTCTAGGAATGGTAGAACGATGGGTTCGATGACGGTTTGGATGTACCGTGCACTATTCAGTGTCCCCTCGACGATCACCAGTGGTGTACGGCCAGTGTAGGAGATCGCTCCCCACACCATGATGCCGGGTGTTGGCCCTGTGTGCCTCGGTCGTATGCAGTCCTGATTGTGGCGCTCACCTGCACGGCGCCAAACACGCATACGACCATCATTGGCACCAAGGCAGAAGCGACTCTCATCGCTGAAGACGACACGTCTCCATTCGTCCCTCCATTCACGCCTGTCGCGACACCACTGGAGGCGGGCTGCACGATGTTGGGGCGTGAGCGGAAGACGGCCTAACGGTGTGTGGGACCGTAGCCCAGCTTCATGGAGACGGTTGCCAATGGTCCTCGCCGATACCCCAGGAGCAACAGTGTCCCAAATTTGCTGGGAAGTGGCGGTGCGGTCCCCTACGGCACTGTGTAGGATCCTACGGTCTTGGCGTGCATCCGTGCGTCGCTGCGGTCCGGTCCCAGGTCGACGGGCGCGTGCACCTTCCGCCGACCACTGGCGACAACATCGATGTACTGTGGAGACCTCACGCCCCACGTGTTGAGCAATTCGGCGGTACGTCCACCCGGCCTCCCGCATGCCCACTATACGCCCTCGCTCAAAGTCCGTCAACTGCACATACGGTTCACGTCCACGCTGTCGCGGCATGCTACCAGTGTTAAAGACTGCGATGGAGCTCCGTATGCCACGGCAAACTGGCTGACACTGACGGCGGCGGTGCACAAATGCTGCGCAGCTAGCGGTTCCTGGTGTGTCCGCTGTGCCGTGCGTGTGATCATTGCTTGTACAGCCCTCTCGCAGTGTCCGGAGCAAGTATGGTGGGTCTGACACACCGGTGTCAATGTGTTCTTCTTTCCATTTCCAGGAGTGTAAACTGAGTCGTTACCCTGTTTTTCAACTCGGAATAATAGTCACTAACATAGATAACTAGTCCGTACGCGAACTGTATATTGTTACTATTCTTTCCAGTTCGAATGAGGAGTCCATGCTGCCAATAAGAGACGAAGGTGATTCGACAGTTTAAAATACCAACCTCACGATAACGTCACTTCATGAAGTAGCTACAACATACTATCTGACCGCAAGGCATGGGAAGATCTAAAGAGGTCCTAGGTCCTTATCGAACAATGGATGTCAAATGAGTTATAAAGACGATGATGATGATGATGATGATAATGAACCAAGCTACGCCATTGAAAACCCTGTATAACAAATTTTCCAGCCAGTATCCCTACGTAAGTCTGAGTGTAAAGGGTTTAGTAGGATACCTGCTAGCTTCCCAAATTGCTATCAGCGTTTGCCTGCGTCATTACGGCAAACATCGAACCTGCACATTCTGGGTAAATACAGAACATTGCGTGAGATGAATATCCCCGAGACCAAAGCCGTGTAATCATGTAGCTACGAATGCAGTCTTGAATCGTCAGTCGCCGCATAGCACAAGATACGTGCCGGCGGTTTTACTATGTCTGTTTAACATTCCATTCGCGAGATGTGCGTGAGATGAACCTCTAATTACTCCTCTGTGGGCGACCGCTGAATATCTCTGAGGCGTAATTACAAGCCTGGCATAAACGTACGTAGTTTCCGTTAACATGTTTTACAGAACTTTAAGTTGAAGATTTGTTCTTCAAACTGCAGTATTACGCTCTGAGAAATCCTCATCTTGCCTGCTTAATTCATTCATTAGAGAATTATTCAAGGTTTCCGCTACGTCACCAGTGGAATAAGGAAGCTATCGGTTTGATCAGCTGTGCACTTCCATTCGTCTCTAGATTTCATTACCGGCTGGAATGTGCCACCGAAAATTACTTCCACGTGGATTGGGGGAAGGATTGGCGGGAGGGATGGGGTGGGAGGGGGAGATAAGAAAATATTTTCATAGATGATGCTAAATAAACTGCGTAAATCAAAATATGTAACATTTTAGAAGACGGATAGCGTAATTCGTTTCTCCTTGTTGTAAAACACCAAACAAGACACATTGTCCCGATGAAGTCAGTTCTTGTCCTGTTATGTGGAGGGCTTCTGCAGCTGATGATGATTATGAGTTTAGGGTACTAAACATCAAAGGTGACCTGTCTCTTATTGACACTCAGTGATGGAATCACTTTGCTCCAACTGTTGGCGCTAGAGTAAATTATATGCGCACTTGTGAGGAAGTTATCTAAATGTTTGTGTAGAGTGTATCAAGGCAGAGGTGGGTACCAGTCCGGTATTCACCTAGTGGGATGTGGGAAACCGCCAAAATATCACATCCAGGCTAACCGGCACACCAGCCTCCATCGTCAACCGCAGGATGGATTCGAAACTGGGCCTGTGCGTCTCCCCCTTGGCCCGGAAGCGGGCTCTTTAACCTGCACACCTGTCCGGGATCGTTATCAAAATGGTTCAAATTGTTCTGAACACTATGGGACTTAACATCTGAGGTCATCAGTCCCCCTAGAACTTAGAACTACTTAAACCTAACTAACCTAAGAACATCACACACATCCATGCCCGAGGCATGATTCGAACCTGCGACCGTAGTGGTCACTAGATTCCAGACTGAAGCGCCTAGAACCGCACGGCCACACCGGTCGGCTATATTCTATGTCTGCCATTACTATTTTTCAACTGTACTCATCCTTCCAGCGCCAACGCAACTACAGTGTTGGAAAAATAAAGGTGCCCCGCTATTTCCCCGTCCTGTGTTTAATTCACGATGTAGTCATACAAACTGCAGGAAAGATGGCATTTCGGTCAACGGGTAACCACGCCAACGACGACGTAAGAATACCTGTCAAACGGAGTAACCTTTGTCGGACAGTCCCACATCCATAATCGCTGTATGCACAGCCACAGACGGTGCAGTATGGCACACCGAAGACGCCTACCAGACACTCTGCGGTGGAGGACCATAGGAAGAATGGAGGCAGGGTAGTCTTAACATCATCTGGCCCGATGGCTTAACGTGAGTCGTTCTGTCGTTTCTCGGATGTGCCGACAGTTTTGAAACTGTATCCCGAAGATCTGGGCAGGGACATCATACAGAGAAGACCGTTGTTTGGCTCTTAGGACACGATTATACGGCCTTAGTACCACGTAGCAACTGGCGTCGGATCTCGCAGCATCCACTGGACGTGTTGTATCAAGGCAAACAGTGTAGAGAAGTCTTCGACAGAGTGGCATTTATCGTCGAAGACCTGCTGTATGTGTGCCTCTGACGCGTCTTCACAAAATGGAACGTCTAGAGTGGGGTCGTCAACATGACACTTGTGTACAGTCGAAGCGTGAGCCAATTTTCCTTTCTCAGATGAGTCCAGAGATTTGGTCTGCAGAGGTAATGCGGAACACGATTTCGAGACCCGAACATTGTGGAAAGAGACGATATCGAGGAGGATCACTAATGATGTGGGCAGGGATTATGTTGACTAATCGAACACCTGTTCATGAAATTGTACGGGTGAATCGGAAAGGTTTACCTGCTATCAGGTATCGTGACGAGGTCTTGGGATCTCACGTATGGTTGTTGCGAGGTGCTGTGGACCCAGACGTCGTATTGATGGACGATAGTGCTCGACCTCATACACTACGAGTGGCTGATGTTTTCTTGGAAACAGAAGATACTGCATGCATGGCGAGACCAGCTAGCTCTCCCGATTTGAATCCCATAGGGCATGTCTGGGATGCACTAGCATGACGGGTTGCACCAATCAACACCCGCCAACCACTCTTCAAGACTTGAGAGCAGCTCCGCAGGAAGAACGGGCGTCGATGACGTTATTCACAGCATGCTCCCTCGATGCCAGGCCTCTATTGCTGCCAGAAGTGGTCACATCTCATAGCGATCGCATTAACCAGGTGTCGGAAAGAGTGTGCAAATCTGTTAAGTTGGAAAAAACTAAGAACATTTTCGTGTATTAATCTGCATGTTGAGGTTGTTTACCTTCTGTATACTTTGCAGTCACTACTTTGTGGTACAAAAGACGCAAACTTGCAACATTTCCGTTTGTTGTTTTAATTTTGGACACCAGCGTACTTCTTGCCCCTGGAGATAGACAATCCAACTAACATCACCAGCTATAACGTCTCCAAACTTGGACATTGAAGAGCGCGTGATTTTTGGAGCGATTACTAAAGTGTTTGATAGGTACAATAATTATTTTTCGTCAAAGATATAGTTTGAACAAGAAAGCGCCATCACTGACAACTGCAGTATTACATAAAAATATCTTTTCTTGTTCAATAAAAAAAGCTGTCGTAATAGCCTCTAGGTCTTCTATTTATCTTACTTTTGTTTTCGCTGTTCTTGGAGAAAGTCGTTTACGCTGAGAAGGTGTGTATGCTGTAATTTTTAATATATTTACGAAATGTTAGCCTTATTATTTAAAGTAACCTTCTGATCCTTCATGGCAATAGTTTGAACATTTAAACAATTTCTAGCCATTTACAGCTGCCGTGACGCCAGGAAACTTCGCTGGTGTGCAACAATCAGCCGCCATTGCTCGGTAATTTCAAATATTACAAAATGTTTCATCTCTTTTTCCACAGCAGCAGATACAAAGCAGTTTAAAGCATTTCATTTAATAATAGCTTGCATAGCAAAGAGTTTATTTAAAACAGTGTTAGCATTTACTGTACAACACTTTCGATCCCAGTACACTACTGGCCGTTAAAATTTCTACACCAAGAAGAAATGCAGATGATAAACGGGTATTCATTGAACAAATATATTATACTAGAACTGACATGATTACATTTTCACGTAATTTCGGTGCATAGATCCTGAGAAATCAGTACCCAGAAGAACCACCTCTGTCCGTAATAACGACCTTAATACGCCTGGGCATTGAGTCAGAGCTTGGATGGCGTGTACAGGTACAGCTGCCCATGCAGCTTCAACACGATACCACAGTTCATCTAGAATAGTGACTGGCGTATTGCGACGAGCCAGTTGCTCGGCCACCATTGATCGTACCGTTTTCAATTGGAGAGAGATCCGGAGAATATGCTGGCCAGGGCAGAAGTCTAACATTTTCTGTATCCAGAAAGACCCGTATAGGACCTGCAACATGCGGTCGTCCATTATCACGCTGAAATGTAGGGTTTCGTAGGGATCGAGTGAAGGGTAGAGCCACGTGTCGTAACACAGCTGAAATGTAACGTCCACTGTTCAAAGTGCCGTCAATGCAAACAAGTGGTCACCGAGACGTGTAACCAATGACACACCTTAAAAAAACGCCGGGTGCCACGCCAGTATGGCGATGACGAATACACTCTTCCAATGTGCGTTCACCGCGATGTCGCCAAACACGGATGCGACCATCATGATGCTGTAAACAGAACCTGGATTCATCCGAAAAATGACGTTTTGCCATTCGTGTACTCAGGTTCGTCGTTGAGTACACCATCGCAGGCGCTCCTGTCTGTGATGCCGCGTCAAGGGTAACCGCAGCCATGGTCTCCGAGTTGATTGTCCATGCTGCTGCAAACGTCGTCGAACTGTTCGTGCAGATGGTTGTTGTCTTGCAAACATCCCCATCTGTAGACTCAGGGATCGAGACGTGGCTGCACTATCCGTTACAGCCATGCGGATAAGATGCCTGTCATCTCGACTGCTAGTGAAACGAGGCCGTTGGGATCCAGCACGGCGTTCCGTATTACCCCCCTGAACCCACCGATTCCATATTCTGCTAACAGTTGTTGGATTTCGACCAACGCGAGTAGCAATGTCGCGATTCGATAAACCGCAATCGCGATAGGGTACAATCCGACCTTTATCAAAGTCGGAAACGTGGTGGTAAGTATTTCTCCTCACGAGAGGCATCACAACAACGTTTCATCAGGCTCCAACGGTCAACTGCTGTTTGCGTATGAGAAATCGGTTGGAAACTTTCCTCATGTCAGCACGTTGTAGGTTTGTAGGTGTCGCCACCGGCGCCAACCTTGCGTGAATGCTCTGAAAAGCTAATAATTTGCAAATCACAGCATCTACTTCCTGTCGGTTAAATTTCGCGTCTGTAGCACGTCATCTTCGTGGTGTAGCAATTTTAATGGCCAGTAGTGTATTTTCCAGGGCAGTTTTATTTCGTACATCCTGTATTTAGAGAAGCTGTAGCAAATGTCCCACTAATCAGTTGAGTCTTCTGGTAAACGTCCTCCGTAACGCACATTCGTCGGCCACTCTTTTCATTGCCAACAACTAAGGCGTGCAAATCGCAGCGGAGGAGCGGGAGCTCTGGCAAGGCAGAGAGAGAGAGAGACAAAGAGAGAGTGCGCATCTGCTGCCGGCTTATCTCAGAGGCTGGAGTGACGCCAGTTGTTTTCCAGCGGCCAGCGAGCTCTCCGCCGCCGTTCTCACGGTGTGGCTCTGCGGCTCTGAGCCTGTTTTTGTGGACCGCCGGCCCACAGCGGCGCGCTCTCAGTACTACTCTACGCGCCGTCATCACCCCGTGAGCCCCCCGTAACTGTTGCCATAACGTCCTGACATTGATAAATGGACGTCCCCGGGGAGAAAGGCTCCGCACTACCCACAATTATTACTAGCTTGCTATACGAAGAGCGGACATCACAAGTGCCGATTCTGGAAGCTACCAGTAGAAATAATAGAATAATATAATTCCAAGAGCTCAGATGGAGACCCAGTTCTAAGCAAAGAAGGGAAAGCAGAAAGGTGGAAGGACTGTATAGAGGGTCTATACAAGGACGATGTTATTAAGGACAATATTATGGAAATGGAAGAGGATGTACATGAAGATGAAATGGGAGATACGATACTGCGTGAAGAGTTTGACAGAGCACTGAAAGACCTGAGTCGAAACAAGGCCCCAGGAGTAACAACATTCCATTAGAACTACTGACAGCCTTGGGAGAGCCAGTCCTGACAAAACTCTACCATCTGATGAGCAAGATGTATGAGACAGGCGAAATACCCTCAGACTTCAAGAAGAATGTAATAATTCCAATCCAAAAGAAAGCTGCTGTTGACATGTAAAAATTACCGAACTATCAGTTTAATAAACCACTGCTGCAAAATACTAACACGAATTCTTTACAGACTAATGGAAAAACTGGTAGAAGTCGACCTCGCGGAAGATCAGTTTGGATTCCGTAGAAACGTTGCAACACGTGAGGCAATTTTGACCCTACGACTTATCTTAGAAAATGGATTAAGGAAAGGCAAACCTGCGTTTCTAGAATTTGTAGACTTAGAGAAAGCTTTTGACAATGTTGACTGGAATACTCTCTTTCAAATTCTGAAGGTGGCAGGGGTAAAATACAGGGAGCGAAAGGCTATTTAAAATTTGTACAGAAACCAGGTGGCAGTTACAAGAGTCGAGGGACATGAAAGGCAAGCAGTGGTTGGGAAGGGAGCGAGACAGGGTTGTAGCCTCTCCCCAATGTTATTCAATCTGTATATTGAGCAAGCAGTAAAGGAAACAAAAGAAAAATTCGGAGTAGGAATTAAAACCCATGGAGAAGAAATAAAAACTTTGACGTTCGCCGATGACATTGTAATTCTGTCAGAGACAGCAAAGGACTTGGAAGAGCAGTTGAACGGAATGGACAGAGTCTTGAAAAGAGGATATAAGATGAACATCAACAAAAACAAAACGAGGATAATGGAATGTAGTCGAATTGCGTCGGGTGGTGCTGAGGGAATTAGATTAGGAAATGAGACACTTAAAGTAGTAAAGGAGCTTTTCTATTTGGGGAGCAAAATAACGGATGATGGTCGAAGTAGAGAGGATATAAAATGTAGACTGGCAATGGCAAGGAAAGCGTTTCTGAAGAAGAGAAATTTGTTAACATCGAGTATAGATTTAAGTGTCAGGAAGTCGTTTCTGAAAGTATTTGTATGGAGTGTAGCCATGTATGGAAGTGAAACATGGACGATAAATAGTTCAGACAAGAATAGAATAGAAGCTTTCGAAATGTGGTGCTACAGAAGAATGCTGAAGATTAGATGGGTAGATCACATAACTAATGAGGGAGTATTGAATAGAATTGGAGAGATGAGAAATTTGTGGCACAACTTGACTAGAAGAAGGGTTCGGTTGGTAGAACAGGTTCTGAGGCATCAAGGGATCACCAATTTAGTATTGGAGGGCAGCGTGGAGGGTAAAAATCGCAGAGGGAGACCAAGAGATGAATACACTAAACAGATTCAGAAGGATGTAGGTTGCAGTAGGGCTGGGAGATGAAGAACCTTGCACAGGATAGAGTAGCATGGAGAGCTGCATCAAACTAGTCTCTGGACTGAAGACCGTAACAAAATAAAGTGGTTGCCGTTCAAGCCCCGTAATCGCTTGATCGCCGGATCGAGTCCCGTTAGTCAGTTTTTTTTACTTCTAACAGTCATTTTCTTTACTATTTATATTGCAATTGATGTAATGGGGAAAATTCGTGTAGAAGGATGAA
The DNA here is from genome assembly GCF_023864275.1 of Schistocerca cancellata. Taxonomy (NCBI): domain Eukaryota; kingdom Metazoa; phylum Arthropoda; class Insecta; order Orthoptera; family Acrididae; genus Schistocerca; species Schistocerca cancellata. Next base: position 360,296,936 of record NC_064630.1, on the reverse strand, counting down.
CTTTTGTTAAATTTACATTCTTATTTGGCAGTCTACAAATTTTTTTATCACAAATAATATAATATTCATACCTATCGACTAGTAAACGACCAAACGCATAAATTGATACTGAAAATGTATCGCTGTCGGTGTCTTCAAAATTGTTCGTATTTAATCGAAAGAGAACGAGAAATTGCTTCTTGTGAAGACGCTATTAAAATATACTCGATACTGCATGACCAATTATCAGCGCCAATATTTGAGGAAATTCTGCCTTATGCATGGTTTGCTTCCAAATTATCTGCTGACAGAGAGGTTTTTGAAAGTGTTAACGAGGTTTGTTTTACCACGGAAAACCTCAAAAGACGTTACGTATGCCAAAACATAGCATTTATTCAATGCAGATGGTGCCGTTTAACTTCCTGTTTTCCATGTTTTTTACGAGAAATACCATCCTGCAACTTGTACTCGTAATGTCGAAAGCGACGATTAATTGTACATCTTTCGAAAGCTGTCTGTGCCGGTCAAAACTTGAAGGTAACAAGTAGTTTCGGGCTCCTTCCAGGTATAAGGGATTTCTCAAATCACGCACAGGTATATTAGACGACCGAAATTATCTTGCGATTTTCTCAGTAACGCTTGAAAAGTAGGCGCTACTGCTTACACATTTTGTTGTCCTAATGGAGTACTACGAGTGTACGAAGTCTGCAGTAAATCCGCGTTCCAAACGTCGTGGCCTCCCCTTGTCAATCACTCGATAGCTGCCTTACAAGAAGATCAGCGATCTGTATCCACGGATAATGCAATCCAGCATCCAACACTGATGGATAGTCCAGGAGTCTACCAACACGGCTCTGGTGGGGCACAGAAGCTGCACTAAAACTCCAGCGTCGCACAAGTAGGATGCCCTACCGTACGGCGGGCCAGGTTCAGCATCCGGCTTCGGCATCCGACTTCGCCGTCCACCTGATGGGACAACTCGGGCACTGATTTGGGAAGGATTAGTACTACGAAAACGGCATGTGAATCAAACAAACACGCAGCGGTCATCGCCATCTCCAAGCAGGACCACTGACAGGGCGTGCCTTCCTCGCCTACCTCACACTCGGGCGGCAAACCGCCGCACCAGAACGTCATTGACTTTCGCCCCTATATGATGTAGCGTTCTCGGCAGCCTTGAGTCCGCTATTGGGTACAGCGGATACCTCTCCGGATTACACAGCCACCAGGTTTGCAGGCGACATGGCAATGACTTGTATTCTGAGTATTAAAAGGAATAATCTTGAACGCACAGGTTCTTCGTCTGCAACCTGAAAAAACAGTAGGAGTATCTAGCCCGGCAGTCGGCGACCTCTACAGCAATTTGGAGTGCTACGTAGGCTTTCTGTGCCGAAAAAGCAACATCGTTTATCACGAAAGATCACCAACTCCACTCTTCCGAAATGATGAGTTCTTAAAAACACAAGCGCCAACACAGAGGGTTCACGAATTACCACCGCAAACCACGCGGATTCGTCGAAGAACATCACTCTGGTCCACCGTTGCTGACTCCAACCAACATGCTCCCTACACCAATGAACTCTTTCTCGACGATTACGTGGTTGACGTGAGATGCGTTTAACAGACTTCCAAGCATACAAGCCAGCCTGATTTAATCGCCGAAAAATGGTTACCGCAGAGACAGTTGTACCGGGAGCGTTTGCAAGGTGTGTAGCGATCTGCCTAGGAGTGATATGTCGGTTCCTTTTCGCCACTTGGGCTACCTATCGATCCTTTACGGTGCAGTGGTCCTCGTACGATCACAGGCTTCCTTTATCATAGCATTTTCAACTTCAGCGGCATTTTTTAATCGCGTGATGACTTTTCGCACACACCCGTTACTGTGGCCACAGTAGTCACACTTTGCCCGGCTTAGAGCCGTCCAGCTGGTCGTCCACGATTGTAAGCTCTCAAATGATGTCTTACGCGTACGGACATTTTACCGTACCACGCGGAACGTCGCACTATTTGATTTCATAACAACCTTCGTCAAACACCGTACTGCATCAACTGTCGAATGCAAACAGAGAGTTCTTGAGCTGGCTTAGCTGCAGTTAACACGTCCCTTCTTCTACATTCTCAATTACTATCATTAATCAGGTTCAGGTGTTCCACGGCAATCATTGGTTGCTCCGTAGCAATTGGCAGTTGTTTCTTAGCAATTTTCAAGCAGAGTATATAGTTCTGTGTATATAGTGCAGTTGCTGGGACTGCTGGGACTTAATGCTTGCCCTTTATGTTTGTGTACAACTATTAGTGAAACTTCCAAATACATTGCAACTGTGGATTGAACCCAGGCCCCTGAAATTCCCTTGCTCACAAGGCATCCGAACAAGGCTCAAGAGCTGACAGAGTCAAGAAATCATTTGCTTTGAAAAGAAATCTTAAATTGCTCAACGCAATAAGCCATATCAAAGAAATGTGAATCATTGCTGCTTCAAGCATTGCTCCTGATGCGTAAATTAGAGAGAAAAGCTCATACCAGAGTTGTGCAGCATTGCTTTAGATTTCCATACGTGAATTTACTGTTTGCACGTTTCCAAAAGGATATATTTGACTCAGCGTCTTCCGCCCCCTGAGTGGACTCGAGCTTTTAGCAATACTTACGAAAATTTTCTGAACTGATCACATAAAACAATCACCTAAAACGAACATGGCAGGTACAGCGAAGAGAAGTGGTTTTAGGGGGATAAAAAGCCAGGCTCGATGAAAACTCTAAAGCGGCAACCTGTAGAGCAACTCGGCTCAGTCTTTCCCGTCAGCATCGCAGCGAGGACTTCAGCGAAAGAGGGCGCCAAAAAAACTGAGGCGATTAAATTTTGTTCTTACATGCTGCCGACATCAAAGCAATCAGGGGAGTTTTCTTTTTCTGTGAGCCGCAAAAGGAAAAATACTGTTTCAGTACACCAGCAGCAAATTCGCAAGACGTTATCCTCCAGCGTTTCAGACCACTAACTCACCACCGTACCCACATTTAAATGCTTGCTTCTCTATGCCTGAAACGGGTTCTCTAGCACACCGCGACTTTTTGCCCCGTGCAACAAAGCACACTTACTTATCACCGTCGTCTCCACAAAGAGCTGCACTCAAGGTACATCATCTGTTAACATCTACAGTCCCATTAGCATCTCATATTTGCTGTTTTTATCTGCCGTTCGTCGTCGTTTTGACACAGCGAGATTATGGGCATTGGGCTTTGTGTGAACGGCGCAGTGTAAAGTCAGAAACTCTGTTCCCACGTTTGGAGCTCATTATACAAACCACAAGGTGACGTAGGCAATGCTATGAAGAGAATTACTCAGTGACTAATTGATTATTTTATGCAACCGGTAACCATGAAATTGCAGATTTTCACATTAAAATACGTCAGTTTTTTTATTGGTCTGGTCTGCTGAGAACCATATGAAATAACTTGTCTTCTTTCTTCCATCATTACTTTCTTTCCAGTAATTTTTCATTCTTTCTGTATGTTGTCCTCTTCTTTCCTCTTTCAATATTTCGCCTGTCTTTTTCTTTGTTTTCTTCTGGAAAACCTTGAAACTTTATACTTCTGCTCTGAACTTTTCTCTTTTCCCTGTTTTTTCGTCTGTTATTTCCATTTCCCTCAGTCTGCTATAACTTCTTAGATCCACGTCTTTGATGTTTCTATGTTTTCTTGAAGAAAGTTAAAAACTGCTTCTGTTATTCTTTTCTCGTCTAGCCTTAGGTGTCCACAGATTACAGATCTTCTCTACGTCATTGTGTCTAATATGTATTCTATTCTTTCATAAAGTTCTTTGGTACTACTTAATTTCCACTGCTCACTGTTATATTTTGGTCATAAGATTTTCCCGATTATTTCTCTTTCGTTCTTTTCTATTTCACCTAATTGTTTGCCTGCATTTAATGAGAGATATTCGGAAGAATAAAGACAATATTGTCTAATGACAGCGTTGTAGTGCTGGAGTTCTGAATTTATGGATAAAGATTGCTTGTTACAGAAGTTTTTTCTTTACTGAAACGCCTCATCCAGTTGCCCTGGCCTTACTAAGTTAGATTCTTTGTCCAAAACATTCGGTTGTATTTCATCTAGACATTGTAGGAGATTTATCTGCATTGTTCCATCTTCTATATCTTCAGCTAAGATGTCAACATCCTCTATAAAAGCCAAACAATCAATTCCCAGATTATCCACTTTTCTCTCAGTTATGATTTTTTAAATTGTCCTTTTCTTTCTCTCCATTCCGTGATTACCTTTTCTTGTAGGCAACAAAACACCAATGGGGACAATCCAACTCCTTGTCTTTCACCAGTTTTGATCTCAAAAGCCTTGGAGGATTCACGTAAAAATTTAATTTTGCATTTGTTTTTGTTAATATGTCTCTTATGATTGCAACTGAATTGTTGTCAGCTCCAAACTGTCAATCGAATCACATCCTTTTTAAACTCTACAAATGCAATATAAATGCTTTTGGGTTTGATTCTTCTATATCTGATTATAAATTCCAGATTTAAAATTTTTTCCACACAGGATCACAATTACTCGAACCTATTTCTTGCTTACAAACCACAGAAGAACTGGCAACTGAGATAGGTTGACTGAGAGTGTTTTCAAGTTTTCCTTTTAGATTTGTATGACTCTGGCATATTAAGAAATGAACGAATTAATACATGTGTATGACCGATAGCACACATCGTGTAAACTGCACGTAGAGATATCACCTGTTTCACTATGTTACACACATAAACACACACATTCATATTTTAGTTTGGGACGAATCGTTCCAGAAAGAACTTAAAATTAGCTCCTATCTATGTTTCCGGACAAGGTCTGTCGGAAGTTTCCCTTGGTTGTGAGGCAACATTTGGAAGAGAAAATCGCATCCGAAACTTTCCGAATCGGTTCTTCCTCTTGACCACTTACCGGCTCGCCTGATATTTGACTGAAAGGAACTGGGAACTACCACGGGGCAGATCTGTAACATCCCACACTGTTCTTCAGCGTAGGGAATAAAACGTATATGGAAAACTAAGTGTTTGCCGAATGTAGCCTAAGCTGTCGAAACAAAAGAAGCGGTTAATTTAACCATCACTTGCATGAAGTTAATTACGGGAACAGAGTGAAAACTTCCACGCCTGCAACACAGGTAACGACGATATCAGTGATATAGACTATTTGACCAAAAGAATCCGGACACTTATTAGTGGACGTCCAAATGCAGTGAGTTCATTCTTCGCCATTATGACAGCTTGGAAATTGCTCGAGACACTTTCTGTGAGGTGCCTGGATGCCTGAGATGGAACAGCAGACCCTCCTTTCTCAACAGCCGTTAACACAGAGGGTAATGATTTTGGACGTTGGGGTATGGAGCGAAGGCAACATTCTAATTAATTCCCAAGATTTTCTGCTGGGTTCAGGTCGCCGGCCGGGATGGCCGAGTGGTTCTAGGCGCTACAGTCTGCAACCACGCGATCGCTACGGTCGCGGGTACGAATCCTGCCTCGGGCATGGATGTGTGTGATGTCCTTAGGTTAGTTAGGTTTAAGTAGTTCTAAGTTCTAGGGGACTGATGACCTCAGAAGTTAAATCCATAGTGCTCAGAGCCATTTGAACCATTTTTGGTTCAGGCCGGGACTCTGAACAGGCCAGTCGATTTAAAGAATGTTGTTGTTCACAAACCACTGCCTCTCTGATGCAGCTTCATGACAGGGTGCATTGTCATGCTGACACAATCATCGTCTCCGAACTGTTCCTCTGCTGTAAACAGTACCCAGTGCTGTAGAATGTGTTCATATCCTTCCGCGTTTAGTGTTTTTTAACCGCAGTAAGGGGACCGCATCCAGCCACAAGAAGACATTCCCATACACCACCTCCTCTAGAAGTCACTGCTGGTACTACGCATGATAGCAGCTAACTTTCTCCATGCGCAAAACCCAAACCCTTCCATCTGATTACCACAGCGTAAAGCGTGATTCATAACGCCAAATCACTACTTTCCAGTTACCACTGTCTATTAGCGTCGCTCTTAACATCACCTCGAGCGGCGCTTACCACAAACTGCAAAACATGGTTCAAATGGCTCCGAGCACTATGGGACTTAACATCTGAGGCCATCAGTCCCCTAGAACTTAGAACTACTTAAGCCTAACTAACCTAGGGACATCACACACATCCACGCCCGAGGCAGGATTCGAACCTGCGACCGTAGCAGCAGCGCGGTTCCGGACTGAACTGCCTAGAACCGCTGGGCCACAACGGCCGGTGACTAACTGCAGAAATGTGTCGCTCGTGAGGAACTGCTTGACCACTGCACTCCCTACGCACAGTCGCTTAGCTAGCTCTATTACTGGAATCACTTTACGACTCACGAGTGTTTCCTTCTGCTGATTTCATTCGATGTTTTACAGCCACCCACCGCATTGCTCGACGGTCCCTGTCCGACATTGCACGTGGTCTGCCTCGTCTCGGTTTAGCTGTGATTGTTTCTTCGCATCTCCATTTCACAGACATTTCACGAACAGTCGACTCCGACAGCTTCAGATGGGTTGAAATGTCCCTAACGGATCTTTTACTCATCTGACGTCTAATGACTAGTCCACGCTCGAAGTCACTGAACTCTCCTGACCTACCAATTCTGCCGTTATTGCCGGTCGGAGTGGCCGAGCGGTTCTAGGCGCTACAGTCTGGAACCGCGCGACTGCTACGGTCGCAGGTTCGAATCCTGCCTCGGGCATGGATGTGTGTGATGTCCTTAGGTTAGTTAGGTTTAAGTAGTTCTAAGTACTAGGGGGCTGATTACCTCAGAAGTTAAGTCCAAAAAAATGGTTCAAATGGCTCTGAGCACTATGGGACTTAACTGCTGTGGTCATCAGTCTCCTAGAACTTAGAACTACTTACACCTAACTAACCTAAGGATATCACACACATCCATGCTCGAGGCAGGATTCGAACCTGCGACCGTAGCGGTCGCGCGGTTCCAGACTGTAGCGCCTATAACCGCTCCGCCACACCGGCCGGCAAGTTAAGTCCCATAGTGCTCAGAGCCAGTTGCCGTTATCGCTTCTCTACTGACAACACAATAGGCCCCGCCTAATTTTATACTGGTGGGTCTGCCTCTCTGACATCTAGCGGTCAGTTCCTCATTACATAGGTGTTTCCTGATGCTTTTCATCAGATGGTGTATTTTCTCTTATATCGATACACTTTGTACATGACATAAGTAAAGTATCAAATTTAACAGCCTAATAGATTTTTTTACTTTACAGCCTAATAGCTTCGTGTGGTTCTCGCTCAAGTTAATAGACGGGAATGTTTACCGTGTCGTCATAGAATACTTTATTGAGGGCCATTTTTCACGAACGAAAAGCCATCCAGTGTCGGTGAAGAGCTATAAAGTGTGTTTTCCTTTATTTTCAGCTGTTCGTAAATAGATGGCTGAATTCTAACATAGCTGTATGTTAATCGTTGACTCCGCAGTAAGTTCCGATGGCGTCATGAATTCTTTTCTTTTCCCTTCCTTTCTCCCCCCCCCCCCCCCTCCCTCCAAAAAAAACTTACCTTAAATTTACATAATATGTGTCACAGCAGCGGAATCGTCATTTTATCTGTTCCTTCTGACATGTACTAAAGAACAGATACCACACATTGGTATAATTCTGTGTATACGAACGAATTATCCACGGAAAGCCTCATGGGACTTCCAGCGTTATCATACGATATATAACCAAAGAAACTGTCCTATAATACGCCTTTGGGTACGCCTAAGTAACTTCTACGTGTTAAGATGTCTCTGTTCTGTTTGCTAAAAAGTCTTGAAACCAATCAAACAGCTGGTCTGATATTCCGTACGCACGTATTTTATTCATTAGAAGGAAGAGCGAGAATGTATCGAATGTCGCCTTGAAGTGAAGCAATACACGATCACTCTGGGCGCCAGTATCAGGGCGAGCTAGGTTTCACACGATACTCTGACGGAAAAATTGTGAAAACCGGCGTTTCACAATATCTCAACTCGCAAATTTCTCGTGGTGTTTTTAAACAGATGATAACTGAAACATCTCTGCTCAAGTTGTGTCCTCACTGGGTTTCAAGACTCAGGTGGCAGACATTTATGCATGGGTAATTTGTTAATTAGTATAGTACCGCATAATACTGCAAATAACTATTGCTGATGAAACCAATGTTTCAGCTACGGTTACAGTGGCCTTCTTCCTGGCCATTGGTGTCTATTGGCGTAAAGGACTTACATCAGTGGATCGAGAAGAAAGGCACTGAAACCGTGGCCGAAACGTTGGTTTGATCAGTGGTAGTTATTAGCAATATAACGCAGTGTATACACCAGTAAACGCAAAAGAAGATTATTGTAACCCTTGTCGAAACTTTGGTTTCATCTGTGATAGTTATTTACAATATGATATGGTGTGTACACCACTTGATCCATAGGCAGGTCACTGTAAATGAGGTCAAAACGTTGCTTTCGTCAGTCATAGTTATTTACTATATGACACGGTATATATACCAGTACACCCATAAGAAGGCCATTGTGACAGTGGTTTCATTAGCAATAGTTTTTGCAATATACCGCAATATCATACCCACAAAACTTTCATGTTAACCGACTCTGGCTGCAGAACCCTGAGCAATTGTAATTTTTCTACTCATTGCGAGGAATGACGAATGTTTAAATATGAGCGGAAATTTCCGTTACAAACTTCTAGGACTTGTAGAGGGGGGTTCGTACATAATATTTTGAATAGGAACCCATATCCAGAAACGTACCGTTTTCGTGCTTGTGCCATTTTACAACATGTTTGCTATGTAGGTATGCAACAGGGTAGTCATGGTAGGGAGTGGTTATGTCGGATAGGCTGACGTCATTTGATGTCAATCTTACTTCTCTGACCTGGTCCGAGCTTCATTCAGTTGTCTGTGGACGTTAGAGCGACATGGCTGAGTTCCCGTTTGCAGAATACACTGACATGATTCTTCCGAATGGCGAAGCTCGCGGTAATGGAAGACACGTCTTATTAAACTTGATGGATTGGATGGATTTGGTTAGTTTAAGAGGGACAGCAGCCTTTTCAGTAGTTGCAGGGGCAACAGTCTGGATGATTGACTGATATGGCCTTGTAACACTGATCAAAATGGCCTTGCTGTGCTGGCACTGCAAACGGCTGACAACAAGGGGAAACTACAGCCGTAATTTTTCCCGAGGGCATGCTGCTTTACTGTATGATTAAATGACGATGGTGTCCTCTTGGGTAAAATATTCCGGAGGTAAAATAGTTCCCCATTCGGATCTCTGGGTGGGAACTACTCAGGAGGACGTTGTTATCTGGAGAAAGAAAACTGGCGTTCTACGGGTCGGAGCGTGGAATGTGAGATCCCTTAATCGGGCAGGTACGTTAGAAAATTTAAAAAGGGAACTGGATAGGTTGAAGTTAGATACAGTGGGAATTAGTGAAGTTCAGTGGCAGGAGGAACAAGACTACTGGTCAGGTGAATACAGGGTTATAAAGACAAAATCAAATAGGGGTAATGGTCGACGTAAAGAGGATATAAGATGTAGACTGGCAATGGCAAGGAAAGCGTTTCTGAAGAAGAGATATGAAAGTATTTGTATGGAGTGTAGCCATGTATGGAAGTGAAACGTGGACGATAAATAGTTTAGACGAAAGGAGAATAGAAGTTTTCGAAACGTGGTGCTACAAAAGGATGCTGAAGATTAGATGGGTAGATCACATGACTAATGAGGAGGTGTTGAATAGAATTCGGGAGAAATTTGTGGCTCAACTTGATTAGAAGAAGGGATCGGTTGGTAGGACATATTCTGAGGCATAAAGGGATCACCAATTTAGTATTGGAGGGCAGCACGGAGGGTAAAAATCGTAGAGGGAGACGAAGAGATGAATACACTTAAGAGATTCAGAAGGATGTAGGATGCAGTAGGTACTGGGAGATGAAGAAACTTGCACAGGATAGAGTAGCATGGAGAGCTGCATCAAACCAGTCTCTGGACTGAAGACGACAACAACAACAACAACAACAACAACAACAACAACAACAAACTTTTTGTTCCTGTAGTTGTTCATTGTTCGTTTTACTTGGCAAGGTAGTGGTAATTTCAGTGTATCCATTGCTGGCCGGAGTGGCCGAGCGGTTCTAGGCCCTACAGTCTGAAACCGCGCGACCGCTGGTTCGAATCCTGCCCCGGACATGGATGTTTGTGATGTCCTTAGGTTAGTTAGGTCTAAGTAGTTCTAAGTTCTAGGGGACTGATGACCACAGCAATTAAGTCCCATAGTGCTCAGAGCCATTTGAACCAGTGTATCCATTGTGAATGACGAACAGCGACTGTGATTTAAATCGGCGATTTTTTCTGGTAATAAATATTCAGTCCGAGGCATTTTGCTCTGATTGTTCATATTATTTATGGATCATATGTTGAAAACAATAGACTGGCTGGGTGAGATTAAGATATGTGAACACAAAATAAGCAGTCTTGCATATGCGGATGACTTAGTTGTGATGGCAGATTCGATTGAAAGTTTGCAAAGTAATATTTCAGAGCTAGATCAGAAATGTAAGGACTATGGTATGAAGATTAGCATCTCCAAAACGAAAGTAATGTCAGTGGGAAAGAAATATAAACGGATTGAGTGCCAAATAGGAGGAACAAAGTTAGAGCAGGTGGACGGTTTCAAGTACTTAGGATGCATATTCTCACAGGATGGCAACATAGTGAAAGAACTGGAAGCGAGGTATAGCAAAGCTAATGCAGTGAGCGCTCAGCTACGATCTACTCTCTTCTGCAAGAAGGAAGTCAGTACCCAGACTAAGTTATCTGTGCACCGTTCAATCTTTCGACTAACTTTTTTGTATGGGAGCGAAAGCTGGGTGGATTCAGGCTACCTTATCAACAAGGTTGAGGTAACGGATATGAAAGTAGCTAGGATGATTCCAGGTACTAGTAGATGGGAACAATGGCAGGAGGGTGTCCACATTGAGGAAATCAAAGAAAAACTGGGAATGAACTCTATAGATGTAGCAGTCAGGGCGAACAGGCTTAGATGGTGGGGTCATGTTACACGCATGGGAGAAGCAAGGTTACCCAAGAGACTCATGGATTCAGCAGTAGAGGGTAGGAGGAGTCGGGGCAGACCGAGGAGAAGGTACCTGGATTCGGTTAAGAATGATTTTGAAGTAATAGGTTTAACATCAGAAGAGGCACCAATGTTAGCACTGAATAGGGGATCATGGAGGAACTGTATAAGGGGGGCTATGCTCCAGACCGAACGCTGAAAGGCATAATCAGTCTTAAATGATGATGATGATGATGAAATATTCAATCAGTCGCTCTTTGAAGTTTTTTTTACCACACCCTCGCCAGGTGAAACGGACAATGAATACCTACAGGAACAAAAAGTTTAACCAAATCCATCCAAGCCATCAAGTTTCATAAGAAGTGTCTCACAGAAAAGTCATTCCAATGTACAACGGCATATCAGCATAGAAAGCCAAAAGAAACCGCGACGCGGTACATTGTAAGTACCTAGAACACAAGAAACTTTCGGTTCCGTAAACTTTCGCCTCCCATTACTAAATTTCCGTCATTTCCGCCAGCAGCATCGGCACTGCATCGCCCTACTCGGACCGCAGCATAATGTTATTGTAACACCTCCATCTGATGATGAGCCTGCAGTGTCTCGAAAAGATGTTTATGGTTGAAAAAACCATACCAAAAAATTTAAAAAAGCGACTGGTTGCATATTTATTACCAGATAAATCGCCAGTTTAAATCACAGTCGCAGTTCTTCATCCACAATGGGTATTCTGAAAAAAAAAAACTTTATTTTGTTCTTCAGTTTCCTTTCGTTGTTTCTAATGCGCTTTAAATGAAAGACAAGTATTTATGTTCATCCCTGCAAACGACAGCCTTCAGTTGACTTCTCCGCTACGTCGTGGTAGCGGCTTGGAAATACCGTACGACTCTTACAGTCGATCTGTCCGTTCGTGAATCACTTTTCCCGGACTTTCTCCCGGTTCCTTGACGTTCAGCGGTGCTTTTACGGGGCCAGGGGAACGCCCTCCGGCGACTGGCGGGTCCTTGCCCCAGACAGCGCGGGATGAGGACAAATTACCAGGGAATGCGTGCCACCGCTTAGGCACGCACAAAAACCCAGACAGTTAGGTCGTCCTGCTGCCGACGCCGACGCGATGTCTTCACGCCGCTGCTCCCAGGCTATGCAGCCGATAACGACTTGTCCGGCGACACGAGCTCCCGCTGCCTTCTGCGTCCTCCCCCGGGACACGCCGATAGCGGCTGTCTAATTCCCACTGAGCCGTCCGGGGAAAAAAAGCTCGGCTACTGTGCCGACCACATCACCGTGAGGTACAGTCCCGTGTAAGGAAATGGCGGACCCTCCCTTACAATGTAAAATCACATAATATCATCATGGATCCACACATAAGGTGGAGCGCGGTAAACTGCTGATCTGGGAATGAAATAAAAATAATGAACGCTAGAAACTTACATTCTTATTTTTCTCATGTTGGTATTGTTGTGGTCTTCAGTCCTGAGACTGGTTTGATGCAGCTCTCCAAGCTACTCTATCCTGTGCAAGCTTCTTCATCGCCCAGTACCTACTGCAGCCTACATCCTTCTGAATATGCTTAGTGTACTCATCTCGTGGTCTCCCTCTATGATTTTTACCCTCCACGCTGCCCTCCAGTACTAAATTGGTGATCCCTTGATGCCTCAGAACATGTCCTACCAACCGATCCCTTCTTCTAGTCAAGTTGTACCACAAACTCCTCCCCTGTTCTATTCAATACCTCTTCATTAGTTACGTGATCTATCCATCTAATCTTCAGCATTCTTCTGTAGCACCACATTTTTATCATATTGGGCAATAATTGAAGTTTCTAATTACATGCTTTAAACAATATATCTGGCAAATGTGTACCTGCACAATCCACACGCTGCTGCAGTCGTTTTCTGAAATTCTCAGACACTCTTTCAAGCATGTCTTCTGGCATTCCTGCAATCTCAGCCTCCAGGATGCTGCGACGGTTGCAATACACCTTTGAATTCAGGTAACCCCAAAGAAAAAAATCGCATGGGGTGATCGTGCCGGCCAGTTGAGATCCCACGTCCGAGTGGTAAGCCTTCCAGGAAACGTTTGCCTCAAAAAATTCGTGGTAATGCCCGCTGTGTGTGCAGTGGCACCGTCTTGTTGAAACTAGGTATCCCGTAATTGCATTGCGTCGAAAGCCAGCTGGGAAAACTCTTGAAGCATAGTTAAGTAACGACCCGAATTCACAGTTACGGCACGGCGGTTTTCCTGGAAAAAGAAAGGGCCAATGATGCCTACTCGTGATATGGCGCAGCACACAGTGACGAGGTCTGAGTGCAGGGGTCTCTGGTGAATTTGCCCGGGGTTCCCGTCGCTCCAGTATCGCATATTATGTTTGTTTACACACGCTCTGAGGTCAAATGTGCCTCATCAGAAAAGAACACATTCGTGTCGCGGGGTATGCTTGCAAGCATCTCTTCACAAGATGTTCGTGTTACATAATCCCGTACTGACAATTTATGGACCACATAAATTTTACACGGGTGAAAATTCAGTTCGTTATGAAGAATCAGGCGGAGAGAACGTCTTGAAATGCCAAGAGCAAGTGCGTGTTTCCGAGATGAGGGTTTCGGAGATTGCAGTACTGCTGCTTTAACTCGTTCGGTATGTTGGGGTGTTGTAACGCTACTCTCAGGTCCTCTTCGTACAGATGACACATCCCCTGTTGTTCTCAATCCATTTATCCAATTTAAAATTTGTTGCCGTCCAGGAACATGGCCGCGTTGTGGTACTGCAAACCGCAAACGAAAAGCACGCTGCACTGTAATGATCGAGTGGGAATTCGAGTAATATACGTCAACGCAAAATTATCGCTTCTCATGTGTCCACTGCATTGTCGCAACTGAACAACAACTGAATACATAGCTTCCGTCGGTCACTATAAACCATGCCCACTATAAACAACGCCCACTCCTCTATTCGACCAACAGTGGCGCCACAACGTGAGTTCTAAAAAAGCAGTTTACCGCGTTCCACCCTGTACAAAGTTCCGAATATGGAGCGATTTGTCCAACAAGCATAAAGCAACTCATCTTTTGCGCTAATGCTGCAATATGTAGAGGTCTGCGCGCGTAAGAGAAATGCTGTCGACGTCCTCAAGTGTTTTACCCGCACTTGTGAATACGAAACTTTTGTAAACTAACTTAATCCGTCTGGTACGGTGGAGCTTTAACGCTACGCTTGCAACTGGTGTGAATTTTCGCCTCCTGAACCGGGCCTCGTAATTTACGTTCCACTGACTGAGAAATTAGAGGTCCATCGTGACCATGTTAAGATAACCTGTGATATTCCTGATACAGTTACAGTTACAGTTTTCTGTTGTAGGTGCTAAAACTGATTTTGTGAATTTTTCTGTGCAATATTTCCACAACACCGGGAAGTCATGTGAAGTCGTGTTACAAGTTCTCATCATCACATCTTTCATACTGTCAAATGAAGAGTAGAAGTGGAAAATTATGTAAGTGGCAAATCTCACATTTGTCAGTAGAATCATAAAACGACGTATCTCTTTTTGTACATTACTCATCCTTATACAAAAACTGAGAAAGTGTTCTGATACCACATAATTATGCTTCACCCTTCATCACTGCAAAAACACGAGACAAATTAAAAAACAAAAGAAGTATTGAGAACTTTCCAAGTTTTTTTCAAGTGTCATTACTAGAAAGGCACTACGCTTTGTGATAGTACAAGTACGGAAACAGCAAAAATATTTCAACTACTAGAACAATTTCTCTTTTTTTTCTTACAAGAGAATAACAAAATTAAATTTATGAAAAAATCTCTCAGTACTGGCATCTCTCTCTACACAATGCCATTCTTGAAATCAGGTGTTGTGAGATCTACTATGAAACTGCCTGTGCTGTAAAGGAAGAGCCGGCCGAGGTGGCCGAGCGGTTCTAGGCGCTACAGCCTGGAACCGCGTAACCGCTACGGTCGCAGGTTCGAATCCTGCCTCGGGCATGGATGTGTGTGATGTCCTTAGGTTAGTTAGGTTTAAGTAGTTCTAAGTTCTAGCGGACTGATGACCTCAGAAGTTAAGTCCCATAGTGCTCAGAGCCATTTGAACGATTTTTTGTAAAGGAAGAAACAGCACCATCGTCAACAGGTCTTCCTTTTCTGCTACTGATGAACACGCCCGGACTTTCAGATGAAGTACGACATCGCACATATGTGCCATGCTCGTTTCTGTTTTGAATGCATTGGCATTTTTCATTCTTATGTTTCACTGTAAGAACTTTTAACAGCAATTTGATATGGATAAGTATGAGACGCTTGGATTGTACTAAATTTGGAGAACATTCATGGCTACAGTTACAAAGATGTTTCAGCAGCATCTTGAAAGTCAAAGAAGTCAGTTATACGCGCTGGACTGACATTTAAAACTCTCGAGTGAAGCACTGCTTGGCATAAAGCCATTCAGCTTCCAGTAACGAATGTTCGAAACTTTTTCTCCATGATTTGACACTTGGAACAAGTAAGAAACATGCAAAGGAATATGAGAACACAACAACACTGAAAACGCGTTTTGAAGAAAAAGAAAGGGCACTTAGAACGTTTCCCATTTCCAATCTTCAAATAATGGTAGAGTACTTCATTTATCAAATGTATGTTAAATCACCATAACATTAAAGCACTTTAACGTGCTACACTTCTCACAGTATTAAGCATTTCAATGTGTCCTCGAGAATATGTTGTTGTTGTTGTTTTCATCTCCACGACTGGTTTGATGCACATCTCCACGCTTCTCTTGTTGCGCAAGCCTCTACATATCTGCATAACTACCGCATTCAACCGGTATATCCATTTGAACTTGCATACTGTATTCAAGCTTTGGTCTCCTTCTACAGTGTTTGCCGGCACATTTCCTTGCATTACGAAACTCACTAGGCCTTGATGCATCATCTACATCTGCATCAATACTCCGCAAGCCACCTGACGGTGATGTTCCTATCAACCGATCCCTTCTTTTAGTCAAACTTCTTTATTGGTCAGTTCTGTCCAGTACCTTCTCATGACTTATTCGATCTACCCATCTAATTTTCAGCATTCTTCTGCAACACCAAATTTCGAAAGCTCCTATTCTCTTTTCATCTGAACTTCTTATCGTCCACTTTTTATTTCCATGCAAAGTCACATTCCACACAAATGCCTTCCAAAAGAATTCCTAACAAATCTATATTCGATGTTAACAAATTTCACATTTTAAGGTACGCATTTCTTTGCTACTGCTAGTCTGCACTTTACATACTCTCTACCTCGGCCAGCGTCAGTCATTTTGCTGCACAAATAGCGAAACTCATCGACTACTTTTAACGTCTAATTCCTAATTTACTTCTACCACCATCACCTGATTTAATTCGACTACATTCAGTTGCCCGTGTTTTACTGTGGTTAACATTCATCTTGTAATCTCCTTCCAGAAATTTTGAAAGACTGGCTGATTTTATTCTATACGTTATTTACGTCGTACGTCAGAGGCAGGACATGGAGTGATGTTTCCAAACTATGAAACGTCTTTGAGTAGGTCTCAAGTCGCTCTGTGGCAACTTTCGATAGTTGCATGAACAACAGCTGTTAATACAAAAGAAGTAGGAAGGATTCATACACAAGGTTGTTGGTAATATGTCAGAGATATTATTTACGCGTAACTGTGCTTAAAACAGGAATAAGAGCATGTTGCCACCTTCAGCTCTTGCAGGTATCATCAATGCATGTGTTCTCTTCTATAAATTGCGTATTCCAGCTAAATAATAGCACTGCATGGGTAATAACAGTACATGTTACAATAACAATTACTACAGTCGATCGTATGCAGTCCAAATACACAATTTCGTACTACTATACGCGGTAAAATTGCTCCGGCTAGCCGCAGATATTGCGACAAATGACTGCATCGGCACGGGCTTTTATCCGCAACGTAGTTATTACCGCGCAAACACCACGGAAATCTGCATCCACGCAGGCCTCTAGCGATGAATGTCCTCCGACAAGACGGAGCCTTGTCGGAGATTTTTTTCAGTGTCCCGAAAAGTCGAGAGCCACATCGTGCAGCTACCAGCAGGCCCACCCAAGTCGAAGAGGGCCGGGTCGAGTGTGTACCACATTTCAGGCCAGAGAGTGTTCTGGAAGCTTAAGGGAGGCAACCTCGATAACAAATCCTGCCTGTTCAGAGGCAACGAGGTGGAAGACCCACCACTGAGTCCAACCCTCTCGATGTTTTTACACGGGTCAGCAAAGATCTTTCCTTAATGGATACCTTAACAAAGAGTGGGGTACCAAATTCAGGGTGTGACACAGTAGTTCAGAGACCGGATTCACATTCAGGAGGTGACTACAGTAACTCAAATTTAGATTTTCCGTGGCTCCGCTAAATCGCTGAAGATAAAAGCCGATTCCTTTGAAAAGTAAACGCTTCTTTTCCTTATTTAATGTTTTGCGTCGATTGTAGTACAGTATCGTTGGTCTTCTTTCACAACGGCAATCTCCATGCTTCTTTATCCGTCAAAAGTACTGGCAGCAGTCTTTCCTGCATGGCATCAGCATGCACTCCAACCGTTCCTAGAACTATCTGCGGCAATACCACTTCCCCCACTCGTTTCTCGCCTTCACTTGAGATTAATTAATTGCCCATGGCTCAATGAATACTCCTGTCTACTGTGCCTGTATGGATAGCTCAAAAAACGAATCGAAGAAGGTCATCAAATGGTTCAAATGGCTCTAATCACTAAGGGACTTAACATCTGAGGTCATCAGTCCCCTAGATATAGAACTACTTAAACATAACTAACCTGAGAACATCACACATCCATGCCCGAGGCAGGATTAGAACCTGCGACCATAGCAGCAGCGCGGTTCCCGACTGAAGTGCCTAGAACCACTCGACCACAGCGGCCGGCGACGGTCATCAGATAAATGTTATTCGAAGATTTCTCCAAAATGAGTAACCGCTCACATTAAAAAAAAAAAGGAAGCACCACGAAGGAATTATCGCAATGAAAATCCAAATGATTTCAATTTCAGAAAAACTGGATGATTTCAAGAGAAATAGCTTCACAAATTGGAAACGTCAATAACGAGTTGGTCCACCTCCGGTTCTTATGCAAGCATTTATTCGGCTTGGAATTGATTGTCCGGGTTGTTGGATGTCCTCCTGAGGTACATCATGCCAAATTCTGTCCAATTGGCGCGTTAGATCGTTAAAATTCCGAAATGGTTCCAGGTATCTGCTCATAATATTCCAAGTGTTCTCAATTTGGGAGAGATCCAGCGAACTTGCTGGCCAAAAGTAGGGTTAGGTAGGCACGAAGACAAGCAGTAGAAAGACTCGTCGTGTGTGGGCGGGTATTATCTTGCTGAAATGCAACCCGAAGATGGCTTGCCATGCAGGGCAACAAAACGGGGCGTAGGATATCGTCGACGTATCGCTGTGCTGTAAGAGTGGCGCAGATGACAACCAAAGGGGTCCTTCCATGAAAATAAATGGCACCCCAGACCACCACTCCTCGTTGTCGGGGGGCGTGCAGGGTGACAGTCAGTCCGTTGTCCTACAGTGACTCCAGACATGTCTTCGGCCTAGAATCTCATTGAATGGAGTACAACTCTCTTCACTAATGAGCCCCGCTTCGAAGTCAGCCCCGATGGCCAGTGAAGACGCCCGGACAGCAGTGAGATACCAACGTGACTGTCGCTCACCATACAACCCGACAACCAGGAGTGATGTTCGATGGTGCCATTTATTTTGGTGTCATTTATTTTCATAGTAGGACCGCTTTGGTTACTATCCATAGTGCCACCGAAACGCAGTATGACAGAAGACCGAAATACTAAACTACTTTTTCCAAAACTGTTTCACTGAGGAAGATCGTACTGTCAGCCCTTCTTTAAATCATCGCACGAACGTGAAAGTGATAGATAGTGTATATCGAAATATGTGATCACGGAATAAAAAAGCAACTGAAACCGATCAAGAGAGAAAAGGCTACTGTACTGATGTCATTTCAGTACGATTCTGCATAAATAACTTGCTCCTCTTGTAGCAGCAATGTACCGTAGATTGTACAACAATAAACTGGTAGCCAAGATCGCAGGAATTCTTTTTATTCCATGATTACCGGTTTCGGAGAAACTAAAGACGCCATCATCGGATCTTAGGACACAAGAATTCCTGCGATCTTGGCTACTAGTTTATTGTTGTACAACCATCTAGATTGCTCCGTCTTGAGCACAATGTGCTCCCTACAAAAAAGTACCGTAGATTGCTGCAGTGAGAAAGCGTTCCAAGTGAGTGGACAAAAGAGCGGGTTACTCCTTTTTTTAAAAAGGTTCGTCGAACACACACACGGAATATCAGGTTCTTCAGGCTGTAAGTAATTGTTTCAACGTCAAACACAGGTACTGCTGTATTTTTGTACGGCAATAGCTGATGAGAATTACGAAATTCTTTTGTGACCAAGTGGGGCACGATTCGCCTCCTAGCTTTTGTCTTCACTTCTTTTTCGTTGGCCTTCTTGCTCGCAGCTGCTTAGCATGTAAGCACCCGTGCACTACATTTTAAGGTGGTGAATAATAATAATTGTAATCTACACCTTTGTCTATGTTTCGCATTCAAAGCAATTTGTTAATCCTTATCATTAGTGGTAACAAGACTTATCTTTTTCGGTGTAATTGAAGCTGGAAGGAGATCAGTTTGGTGATGTGTGTATCTGTGCGCCAACCAGGCGCCATTACATGCAAATTTGCACGCTTCATAAAAGACGAACCTTTGCAATCTAAATATACTACACTAAGCCCGGTTTATACTACTCCACGTGATGCAAAATTATTTGTTGCACCACGTTTAAAACAAACACACGGTCCACAGTCACCAAACTTATCGGCTTGCCAACAATGGTTTGGCTCTTGATTACCAGCACATCTGGTAAACGAACCGACATGATAGACCATTTGCAGTAGAAATTACAATGTATCAGCATTACTTGATTTAACTCTGACATATATATTTGGTTCCTGTGGTGGTCACTGCAACTCATCCCGACTTACGGATGAACAAGATTGAGAGGGATGATGCACCAGCAAAATTGTTCTCCAATACAAGTCTCCTCCTGTTATTGGGATGAGTTACTAGGCCTATATCTGTGGCTTCGCTCTCTCGTAGAACTTTGGAATATGTTTAATGCTTCCGTGTTATGACATTAATGGAGACCGAAAATCTCTTTCTGTTGGACTCAGCATGGATTCCGAAAACAACGACTGTGCGAAGTCGATGTCGCTCTTTACGTCCACGAAACGCAGAAACCAGTAGACAACGGCGCCGCGGTCGATGCCGTCTTCCGTGATTTCCGGAAGGCGATCGATAAAATTCCGCAGTGTCGCATAGTGAAGAAAATAAGAGCGTACAGAATATCAGTCCACCTATGTAATTGGACTGAAGAGTTTCTAGGGAACAGAACATTGCATGTCATTCTCGTCGGATAGAAATCTTCAGTCGTAAAAGTAACTTCGAGCGTCCCTAACCGAGAGTTACAGGACGACTACTTTTCAAGTTATTGAGAACGGCAATACGGTAGAATGCAATGGCGAAAAGATTATCGCAGAGCAAGGAAAAAGTGGAGGCAGCAATGATACTTCGCAACCAGTTCTCGTTATGCTCTTTACATAGAAAAAACTACGTGAATAACAGCGTGTATGT
The DNA here is from genome assembly GCF_023864275.1 of Schistocerca cancellata. Lineage (NCBI taxonomy): Eukaryota > Metazoa > Arthropoda > Insecta > Orthoptera > Acrididae > Schistocerca > Schistocerca cancellata. Next base: position 360,276,112 of record NC_064630.1, on the reverse strand, counting down.
TAGCTCGCCTAGACTGCCGTATCTACTATCAACAGATTTGTGGGAAGAAGGCTATTTCATAAAACAGTGCTTGTGTCTCGAGCTTCCAAGAACACGAGGGGGTGCAACTGTTTAACAAGTAAGAAAATTCCACAAAATGAGACATCAAAAGAAGTAGATGAGCTTTGCTATTTCAGAAACAAAATAATTGACGATATACGAAGCAGAGAGCATATAATATGCAGACTGATAATAGCAAAAAAAGCGTTTCTGAAAAGGAGATATTTGCTAACATCACATATAAAGTTAAGCGTTAGGGAGTCTTTTCTGCAGGTATTTGTCTGGAGTATAGTATTGTACGAAAATGAAACGTGGGCGATAAACAGTTCAGACAAGAACAGTAAAGGAACTTTTGATATATAGTGCTACAGAAGAATGCTGACCTTACATGGGTAATGACAAGGTACTGAATTGAACTGCGGAAAATAAAAATCTGGGGCACAATTTGACTACAAGAACAGTTTGTTGACAGGACACTTCCTGTGGCATCAAGCAGTCAGCGGTTTGGTAATGAAGGGATATGTGTGTGTATGGGGCGGGGGTGGGGGAGAGGGGGGGGGGAGCTGGTAAGAATTGTAGAGAAAGACCAAAATTTGTATACAGTAAGCAGTTTCAAATTGACGTGGGTCGCAATAGTCAGGCAGAGATGAAGTGGCTTCAACTGGACAGCTGGATAGACTAGCGTGGACATCTCCATCAAATTACAACAGCAACATAAGAAAACTGAGTAATTTCGAAGGCTTATTGTGAATCGATGTCAGGACCTCACTGCGAGTATATATATCGAACGCGCGACTTGATGAAAGAGACGACAAAAGACGAACGTATTGAAGACATACAGCGGTAAAACATAAAATCGTAATACTATTTGCAAACATACAGCGATGAAACATAAAATTCTATTACTATTAGTGGATGCCTCTAAGGGGAAATCAACGGGTCGGCGTGCAGTGAGCGAAGAAACGGTTGAACGCGTGCGGGAAGTTTCACGCGTAGCCCGCGGAAGTCGACGAATAAAGCAAGCAGGGAGCTAAACGTACCACAGCCGACGGTTTGGAAAATCTTACGGAAAAGGCTAAAGCAGAAGCCTTACCGTTTACAATTGCTACAAGCCCTGACACCCGATGACAAAGTCAAACGCTTTGAATTTTCGGCGCGGTTGCAACAGCTCATGGAAGAGGATGCGTTCAGTGCGAAACTTGTTTTCAGTGACGAAGCAACATTTTTTCTTAATGGTGAAGTGAACATACACAATGTGCGAATTTGGGCGGTAGAGAATCCTCACGCATTCGTCCAGCAAATTCGCAATTCACCAAAAGTTAACGTGTTTTGTGCAATCTCACTGTTTAAAGTTTACGGCCCCTTTTTCTTCTGCGAAAAAAACGTTCAGGACACGTGTATCTGGACATGCTGGAAAATTGGCTCATGCCACAACTGGAGACCGACAGCGCCGACTTCATCTTTCAACAGGATGGTGCTCCACCGCATTTCCATCATGATGTTCGGCATTTCTTAAACAGGAGATTGGAAAACCGATGAATCGGTCGTGGTGGAGATCATGATCAGCAATTCATGTCATGGCCTCCACGCTCTCCCGACTTAACCCCATGCGATTTCTATCTGTGGGGTTATGTGAAAGATTCAGTGTTTAAACCTCCTCTACCAAGAAACGTGCCAGAACTGTGAGCTTGCATCAACGATGCTTTCGAACTCATTGATGGGGACATGCTGCGCCGAGTGTGAGAGGAACTTTATTATCGGCTTGATGTCTGCCGAATCACTAAAGGGGCACATATCGAACATTTGTGAATGCCTAAAAAAACTTTTTGAGTTTTTGTATGTGTGTGCAAAGCATTGTGAAAATATCTCAAATAATAAAGTTATTGTAGAGCTGTGAAATCGCTTCAATCATTTGTAATAACCCTGTACATCTCTCCCCGATTTACTCTAATATTGTCACACTAGGAGAACTTACGATAAGAATAACAATAAATGGCTTTTTTACATTTGCTTTACATTTGCTTTACCCAAGCTTGCCGCTGTGAGAGTCGCGTTCGTCATTCGTCGTCTCCTCCGTCATTTCGCGCGTTCGATATATATCGTTCGCAGTGGGGCTCTGACATCGATTCCCAAAGATTCTTCCAAATTACCGAAAATTGCACAATTCTATTTTCTAATAGAGATCCTGATACATACAGAAATAATTGTACCAAAAGTATACATTATTTTGGTATATATATCGGAGGAAGACAAGTTTCTCGTCTGGAAAGAAAAATTATCATTTTCCCTGTCTGGAACTCTAGTGCAAAGCAGTCACAAGGAAGAACTTGTTTCTTCAGAAACACAAGACGTGCATAAACAGAATCGCACTCTATTTGTGCAAGCAGGCAGACAAACTTAGCTGGAAGCCAACTAGGCGACTGCCGTACCTTGTCGCTGTGCATACATGGTCGTGGCACGCTTTAGTGGTGACAAACGAGACCGTGCGCCAGTAGGCGGAATTAGATCCGCACATCCGCCGACGCGGAGGATGGCCCCTCAAGCAAGACGAACCGCGACGGCGCGCCTTTGTTCCAACGCATCACTTACTGCGTCTCCACACAGACAATATCCTTAATAAATTTCTGCTCCGAGAACCGTTGCTGAGCGACGGTACCATTATTAGCAAGCAATTTATTCTGCCCTGTTAACATATACACTGAAGAGCCCGGTCAATCTACTAGTGTCCGATTCCGCCAGTCGGCTTTGACCAATGACGTAATGTGTGATGTTATTTTGTTTGTGCCGCAGATTGGTGTCAATAAACGTTAAACGGTTACTCTGGATTTCTTCGTATATTAAAAATCCGATGTAGGTTGTTTTGTTTTCATATCTTAATTTGTTTTCGGCATCTTTTGTTAATTAAAGTGGTCGTGATTTATAAGGTCTTGGTTTCTCACGCAATTGCTGTTCGTTATGGATGAGTCAGTTGCGTTTATTGCGAAAATTCATCTTCATAAAATGATTGACCGTAAATCAACTGTAAAATTTTTGCAATCATTGGGCGTAATTGCAGAATTTTGCGACTGCCGTGTCTGTGGAAATTACATGGTTTTGACGAAAGTTCCATTATCACGAACTTCCGACGAATACATGTGGAGTTGCAGAAAAAATAACATATGGAGATCCATATGCAGGGAGACGTGGTTCGAAAAGTCGAGGCTGAGTTTAGAAGTGATTGTTATACTAACCTACTATTTTTGCTATGAATAATCTTGCAAATCTGTCATGCAAGAAGCAGGGGTTTCGTGTGGCACTGTAGTTCACTGGTTCTCGTTTTGTAGAGAAGTCTGTGGGGAATTTATAAAGTATAGGGGTCGTTGGGGGAGCCAGGGGTTATATTGAAGAAGATCAGTCACATTTTGGAAAGAGAAAGTACGAAAGGGGCATCAGGTTATTGGGCTTTGGGTTTTTGGAGTAGTAATTTCTGGAGGGGATTGTGCTGATGTATTTAGGGTTGTACCAAATCGCACAAAGAAAGTCTTGACATCTTTAGTAGAAGAATATGTGGAAGAAGGTTCTGTAGTCATGTCGAATGGGTTTGCTTCGTACAAGGCGTTGGGTGAAAGGGGTTATCATCATTTGCTCGTGAATCACAATATTCAGTTTAAAGATTACAAGACGTGGGCATGTACTAATACTATCGAGGGGTATTGGGGAGCTGTAAAATCTGTTGTCGGGCGGGGAAAGAGGAGGATTTCAATGTTCCAAGGCCATTTAGATGAATACTGTTGAAGGAAGAGTATTCCTAAAGGTTATTGTCTATTTCTTGCATTTATGAAAATAGTCAGCAAAATGTACAAGCCTCGTTTTGTTAGTTAGGTGTTGGTGGGTTAGATACTTCTTTTCTTGTTTAACGTTGCGTTTTTTATGTTACTGTATTGTGCGATTGCTACTTTTTTTGGTTTTTCTGGGCGGAGGTTTTTCTGTAGTTTTAATATTTTCTGGTTATAATGGTGGACCAACGGGTATTTCTGTGTCTTTGCCGGAGGGTTTATGTGATTGACTCGTGGTTTAATTTTTTTTTATTATTTTAAAATTTTGCGTCTGGTTGAGGGCGGGTACCTCTTTCGTGCCTGTTGGTTTGTGTTTCTTATTAAATTTTTCATTAGTTATTCTGGATTTAACTTATTTCGTTACAGTTTGAACTCCTAACATTATTATTTCTTGTGATGTCCTTATTTTGTTCTTGTCAGCCTCGATCTTTCACTTCTTTGGAAGTTCATATGCGGTAAGTTTCTTTTTATGTAGCCACTTTCATGTTTTCCTTTTCGATGTTTTTGCTATACTTCTCTTAATTTTACTGTCATTCCTGCTGTATCGGTTTCAGTAAGTGTTATTTTGGAGCTACTGTAGCTGGTGTGACTTTCGTGTAGTACAGTTATCTGTTCCAAGGTTTGGTCATTTTTGCGTTTTATTTCTTTGAGTGTGCAGTAATGTGTGTAAAGATTTTCATTTTTGGAAAATCTAGTCGTATTCTGTAGTTCACTAACAAGACAGTTTTTTAAGCACGTTTCTGATATAAGATTTTTGCGCACCAAGCAGTAATATTGGAATCGGTAACTAGAAATGACCTAAATAGCTTGCCTGATTCCAGTTATTTGATGGTTCATTATTTACATCGTTTTTGCAATACACGTGGAAAATATAATATAAACACTCGTAATTGCTCTCGTGTTCTTATTTATTTCAGTCATCTTCAACTCGTTTACATGTAATTCACGCGTAAATAATAATCGCGTTAAATGTATTATTTTATGGCATGCTACATTCGGTTGTTTACGAGTATGATCGTTCCATTCATAGGTTTTCCATTGCAGCATCTTTGCCTTACGTTTGACGTCATTGGTCAAAGCCGACGGGTGGATCGGACACTAGACTTTATCCGAAGACCCAATGAAACTAGTGCACCTGCTTAATATCGTGTAGGGTCCCGCAAGCACGCAGAAGTGCCACAACACGACATGGTATGGACCCGATTAATGTCTGAAGCAGTGGTGGAGGGAACTGACACGAAGGCTGTTCATAAATCCGTTAAGAGTATGAAGGGGTAGAGATCTGTCCTGAACAGCACGTTGCAAGGCATCCCAGATATGCACAGTAATGTTCACGTCTGGATAGTTTGGTGGTCAGAGGAAGTGTTTTAAATCAGAAGGGTATTCCTGAAGCCACTCTGTAGCAATTCTGAACGTATGGGGTGTCGCATTGTCATGCTGGAATTACCCAAGTCCGTCGGAATGCGCAATGGAAGTGAAAGGATGCAGGTGATCAGACAGGATGCTCACGTACGTGTCACCTGTCAGAATCGTAACTAGACATATAAAGGGTTCCATATCATTCCCACACCATTACAGACCCTCCACCAGCTTGAACAGTCCCCTGCTGACATGCAGGACCCATGAATTCATGGGGATATCTCCACATCCGTACACGTCCATCCACTCGATACAATTTGAAACGAAACTCGTCCGACCAGGCAACATAATTCCAGTCATGAACAGTCCAGTGTCGCTGTTGACGAGTCCAGACGAGGCTTAAAGCTTTGTGTGTTGCAGTCATCAAGGGTACACGAGTGGGCCTCCGGCTCAGAAAGCCCATATCGATGATGTTCCGTTGAATGGGTCGCTCGCTGACACTTGTTGATGTCCCGGCATTGAAATCTGCAGCAATTTGCAGAAAGGTTGCACTTCTATCACGTTTAACGAGTCTCTTCAGTCGTTTTTGGTCCCGTTCTTGCAGAATCGCTTTCTGGCAGCAGCGATGTCGGAGATTTTTTGTTTTATGATTTTGACTTGGTAACAGGCATGTGTGGATTGTGGCATTCATCCTACTAACATTTATAGAGTACGTGTTGCCATTCAATGTTTGTTACTAAGATCAGACACTGTCAGTGCAGCCTCTGTGGGCAAGGCTTGAAAATGAATATGTAAGGGTTGGAAACTAGTCACCTAATAGAGAACTGCAACTGTTGACAGGGCCATTAATAAACGCTTTAAGGAATTTAAATGAAGCTGCTGTTCCCTGTCAACGAAACGTTGAAACTGAAGGAAATAACTTGTAAAATGCGTACAGATCTTGGCACGGGCTCCGTGCAACCTATGGGATCCTCTTGAGATTGAACGATATGAGATAATCTTCAGCGTCACTGGTAGTGTATCTACATTGGCAGAAATAGGAAGGGTTACATAACAAAACACTGGTTCGATATTTATCAAAGCCTGTGAAGATCTTCATCACATAACGGGCAGCACATTATTAAACTTTCATTCAAAGCGGAACTGATGTCCATCATCATCATCAGTCGGTTATGTGACGACCTACACAGGCACGGATACTGTCTTGTAAGTGTTGTGGCATTGAAGCAAAGAGCCTCCGAATTCATCTTGAGTAATATCTCGTCATGCGAACAACACATGCCGTGACAATTCATGAAGAGGGATGGCTGCATGCGTCTTCCCATTGCATGCCAAACAAGCTCTATGGCTGATGAGGCCAGTCAGCGAATCGTGAACTCCTCAACATGGTTGTGGTTTGTACTCCACTGTGCGCCTTGCACTAATCTGCAGCAGTATGTCATTTCGTGAAGAGTGTGGGAACACAGTTTTCCAGTCCTGCCACGCACTGGCAAGTACATAACCCCCCTCCCCGCCCACCACCATCCCTTCAATAGTTACCAAGTCAGTTCTTTTATTCTGTTATCTACCGTTGATCCTAACACCATGATACTGGGAGCTGCAGACTTACGGGTCTAGGAATCGCTGCTTCCAGTGACCAGGTCGGATACGGTCACGTTGGCGTCGATGTGACCGCCGTGAACAGAAGCAAGACTCACATCGCTGAACACCACAGAATACTGCTCAATTTCCTAGCTGACTCTCGCTATACACCGTGCAGGTCTCTGTTGTCTACGACATGGTGTTAGCGGTAAACAACGCATGAAAGCCAGAGCTGTAAACTCATCTTCCAGTAATCTGCCCCTGTACTTTCGAGGTGACGCTCTGCCGGTAACCTCCGCCAGGATTTCAGCTGTTGTTCTCTGTCCATTCGTGAGAACCAGTCGAACAGCCCTACGATCTTTCAGTGGTGCAGTCGTTTTGCAAGTACCCAAGTCCGCTCGTCCTGAATCAATCTCGAACCCACGCTTTTGCAGCCATTGTACTAAAACCAAATGTCTTTTCGAAGACTCGGTACGATGTTTCCACAGTGTCAAGCCAGTGATTCGACGTTACTCAAAATCCGAAAGACACAGATAACCAGCACGAGCACGTCTGCTGACAAGGCAAACTCCCCATCGCACACACACTACCTCACATTTAGTGTTAAGAGGGCCCAGTGGAAAACCCGTCAAAAACTGAACAGAGATCAAGCATGAAAACAGGAGGAAGGTGTACTGGACTGTAAAAAAAAAAAAAGGAAAATAGGAACAATAAACGGTCCAAGAACGAAGTGCAGTGTAGAGCAACGGAGCATAGAACTGGCGTCGTGGTTAAGTGGTTACTGTGGTGGACTACCAAGTGGGCGAGCTGTGCTTTTCTTTTTTTTCGCTGTTCGCTTTATGTAAATTTGTGTCTGTGTCGTGGTGTAACGTCCGTTTGCAACAGCGAGATCTGAGGTAGGTGCCTATAATGACAGTTGATTCTGCGCAGCTACTCTATTAGCAGCTAAAAGGAAGTGGCTTTCGAGTGGGAGCGGCAAACGTTTGATGACAAGGCGACAAGTCAACCGAATCCTCCACCGAAAAACACGTCTGATACTTCACACATGGCATTACTAACAGACCGTGTACCACATGACAGGAATCTCTTACCGACACATCTAATCTATACACCTGGTAAAGTGAGTGAGATATGTTCCTTGCCCGATATAGATGTTCGTATGAATGTGAATGTGATCACTCCCAAGGAAATGATGAAAACGTAATAGTTTGTCACATAAGCTGCAGCAAATGAGCGCAACAGTTTCGCAATTTCTCTGTGCTCTGTCAAAACATATGTTTTTAACGTTTCTGAAGTTGCGTTCCGTTTTGGAAGTCTTGATTCCTGAATTCCTTTGTTGCAACAAAGTTCACAGCCGTTTATTTGTTGTTTTCATTTCTTTGAGGCGTCTATGTGGTATCTCTCACCTGCTCTCACTATTCATCACATTTACTTGCGACGGTAACGTATTCTTACCACACGACTCATATTCTATAACCAATATGTAGTATGACAACTACCAAGACTACAAAAAGGGAACAAATATTTCAGTGACCGGACGGACAGTTCACAACGTTGTGAAAAAAAAGTTAATGGTACGAAGGAGTTTTCTTCAGCACGGCTCGCCCGCATGGCAGTCCAACACTAAATCCACTTACCCACGACGCCAATGCTGTTTCAGGTTGCTCTTTATTGCACTTGTTGTTGCGCCGTTCACTGTTTCTGTTTTGCTTGTTTTTCACAGTTCAGTAGTTCTTCTACCTGTTTTCATGCTTGATCTGTGTTCAGTTTCTGACGGTCTATCCGCTGGGCCATCTTACCCCTAAATCTGAGGGGAGGGCGGGGGAGGGGTGTGATAGGGGGTTTCCCTTGTGAGTATGCTGTGCTGCAAAAGCCAACTAAAAATTCCAGTGACATTTGACAGACGCAATAGGCATGTCGTACTCACAGCATTCTTTACCTGTAGGAAAGCTCCATTTCTGTACTGAAAACAAGCTCGCATAACAATGGCATTTTATTCAATAAAAATTAACTTATCAAAAGTGTTGCGAAACCCCACTGAAATGCCGATGTCGCCAAATGTCGCGAAAGGCGGATTCACCCATATAAAAGGAGGCGGGGAGTATTGTGTTAATAGAGAAGCAGTTACAGCAGAAATGGTAGTCAGGAATGCTCAGTGACTTCCAACATGGACTAGTCGCCTGCGTATCAAATCCGTCAGCGACAGTTCCACCCTTCTAAGGCTGCCCAAGTACACTGCTCTTGATGTGACTGAAGTGGAAACGCGAAGGAACAACCACAGCAAAAGCAAGGCGAGGCAGACCTCATGTACTGTTGGACAGTGAGCATCGAGCACTGCGAAGGGAGAGTGTACAAAATCGCATGAAAATAGCGGAAGGAACCACTCAAGAATTCGAATGTGTGTGATGTCCTTAGGTTAGATAGGTTTAAGTAATTCTAAGTCTAGGGGACCGATGACCTCAGGTCGTAAGTCCCATAGTGCTTAGAACCATTTGAAAAGATTCTAGGAAAATAATGTGCATCTGTAACGAAAATAGCAAATAAGAGGCAAATTCGATCAGTTACAGAGTACTGTTGCCGTATTACAGAGTATTCTTTTACTTATGAAGTAGACGTGACAGCAGAAATTTAAAGAATACAGAAACGCGCTGGTGTTATCGTGAAAATTCGGTAAGGACCATACGAAAGTGTAACAGAAATGTTCGCATAACTTATATGAGACCATCTACAATACGTGCTTAGGGAGTTTAAACGAATGAGGTGCAATGCTCCAACTGCTCCTCAAAGGCCACACATTTGTGAGTCAGTTCTAAACGACGCGTGCCGTGATACAAAGAGGACAGCACTGGACAGTAAATGACTGGAAACGAGTGATCTGGAATGCCTGGAGAGCGTTACCTGTAGTGTAAACAATGAGATAGTAAGAAGATGGTGATATGGGTGCGTTTTTCGTGGTTAGAGTGTGGCGCTCTTATTGTGCTTAAGAAAACGCTAAATGTGAGGACATCTATACATCTTACAGCATTGTGTACTACGTGCAGTAGAGCAGTGGTACCCGACCTGGAGGCAATTACCCCCTGAGAGGTTAAATGAAATTTTTTGAGGGATCAAAACTGAACGATTCGATCCTGTTTCAGATACGAAGCTAAGTTCTTTTCAAAAGATCATTACTATTACCACAATTACGTAAGACTAATACTGATTATATAAATGATCAATAATTACTTTTTCTCAATTAGTAGCACTGATGAGGTCAAGGCTACAGGTTCCTCACATAGTCCACATAGTACACGCAGGTTGTGTTTTGTCCCGTACATAGCTGGTGATAAAAGTGAGATATCTACGTATCAAATGCTGCATATCTCAAGAAAATTTCTTCTCCAAGTTACAGATAGTATCTGCAGTAGTCCAGAAAGTGCTTTATTACTCCCTTCGATGCCGACCGCTGTGGCCGAGCGGTTCCAGGCGGTTCAGTCCGGAACCGCGCTGCTGCTACGGTCCCAGGTTCGAATCCTGCATCGGGCATGGCTGTGAGTGATGTCCTTAGGTTAGTTAGGTTTAAGTAGTTCTACGTGTAGGGGACTGATGACCTCAGATGTTAAGTTCCATAGTGCTTAGAGCCATTTGAACCATTTTTACTAGCTTCGAAACAGATAAATGAATTGACAGCACGGCACAGCAGTTACTATATAAGGCCTACTACAGCACTGCACACAGTTTTATTATTATTATTATTATTATTATGAGAATTGTTAGACATAAAGCATTAGGAGCCTGAAGTCGTCCAATTTCTGCTAGTTCAGAGGTAAGGAGTGCAGAAATGAAGTTATTTACGAAAAGTAAGTATAGTGCTCACATCTGAACTCGATTGATTTTAAATAGCGTTGCACTGTGCAGGTAAACCAAATGGCACAATGGAGAGGAGTAATGCAGGGGAAGCACGTTTTGTAAAAAAGTGTTTGCCCTCACTGTGGATAGTTAGCTTTCTTTTCTGAGAAGGAGTTGTGCGTAGCAATGGTGATGCTCCACGAATTCCTTCGTCATTCACACACACACACACACACACACACACACACACACAAACTAAGTATCCTTCAGTTGTCATCGCTTTGAAAGTATTCTAAGGAAAGTCTTTCGTTCTACAGTTTAGTTAGGTGCTAAAGATGGTGAGAATGTAGGCGGGGGGAGGGACAGATACCGGGGGGAGGGACAGATACCAGGGGGAGATGGAAGGGTGTACCATCTAATGTATGATTGTAATCAGGAGTAATGGTCTAAGAAAGGTTGGGAATGACTGTTCTGCGGTCGCAGGTTCGAATCCTGCCTCGGGCATGGGTGTGTGTGATGTCCTTAGGTTAGTTAGGTTTAAGCTGTCCTAAGTTCTAGGGGACTGATGACCTCCGAAGTTAAGTCCCATAGGGCTCAGAGCCATTTGAACCATTTTTTGAATTACTGTTGTAGAGGAACAGTTCAGCGACGATCTGCCCAGAATCGCGACCTGAACCTAATGGAACACCTTTAGGATGAGTCACAACATCGACCTCGCTCTAGACTCCAGCGTCCATCACTACATTCTCTGATTTGGACTGCACAGATATTCAGACAACTAACTGAAAGTGTCCACAGTGTAGTTTTAGTTGTCATTAAGGTTAGCGGCGCTCACAGGCCGTAGTAACATCCACCAATAAATGGCCGGATATTTTTTATCAAATAGTGTATACCACAAGCATGAAAATACTGGTGTATTAATTTGTTAGCATTCTGTCGCGGTGTTAATGTTGTAACAGATCCCATTTCGCCCAGTACGTTCAAGCGAACTCAGAATTAATGCGGACGTTAGGTCTAGGACAGTCGCGAAGAGGAAGGCAGAGAGCGGGGAAAGCCGGCGCGGCTGGCGGCGAGTGAAGACAAAGCTCCGCCGCAGTTGGCATTCCGGGCGGACATGTGCGACGCACGTGTGTGGCGCAGCCGGGACACGCCCGCCGCTTCTTGCCGGCGTCCCTCCGGGAAACGGCAAAAACACGCCGACACGGCGCGCTTCCTCGCCCGCTGCACGTGGCCAACTTTCACACGGATAGCCGCCCCTGTCTGACCCTCTGCCAGTGTTCGCAAGTAGTAAGAAGGGCAGCACACGCGACTCGCAAGACTACCGTCTAACTTCACTCACATCCATCTGTTGGACAATCGACATAGTACGATCGAAAGAAAATGCAGAAAAAAATCTTGGACGAACCTCCCTCTTGGTGTAACGAATGTGTAACGAATAGTAGCTCTCTTTAAATGTACATAAATGTAAGATAATGGCCACAACCAAGTGAAACAATTCGGTACAAGATTAGTAGTAAATACATTAAGAAGTTAAGCATTTCGGGATAATACGAGAGTGAGACAACTGAAAATCTTAAATTTGTAATAACAAATCGAAATTTCGCGCCGTTATCCTGTAAGTTGGTAAGCGTGCTACAAACAGCGTGCAGAATGGCCTGTAGGTGGCAGCATAGAGCAGATGCACACATACCGTCGCAGTACCAGGATGAAGCTGGTCGCCCCACTTGCGACTTGCACCAGGGAAGAACAGCGTTCTGTTATTCGGTTTTTCCATAGTGAAGGTGTGAAACCTATTGAAATTATCGACGAATGAAGGTTCAGTACAGTGATGCATGTCTGTCACAGCAGCAAGTCTACGAATGGAGTAGGAAGTTCGCAAATGGTGTGGCTTCAGTGGAAGATGCTCCTCGTCCAGGTCAATCACAACAAGTTGTGACTCCACAGAACACTGCAGCAGTTGAAGCCATAGTGAAGGAAAACAGCCGAGTGACAATGAATGACATTGCAGCATGTTTACAGAGCAGTCATGGGTCAGCACAACACATTGTGCATGATGTGCTCCAGTTTCACAAAGTGTCTGCAAGATGGGTGCCACGACAGCTGACTCCTGAAATGAGAGAACGACGTGTTGATGTTTGTGAAGAACTACTTCGGCGCTTTGAACGAGAAGGTGATGGCTTCATTGCAAGAATCGTTACTGGGGACGAAACCTGAGTTGACTTCCACTAACCGGAAAAGAAGAGAGCGAGCAAGGAATGGCGCCATTCCTCATCACCAAAACGAAAGAAGTTTCGAACAGAACCATCAGCAGGGAAGGTTATGCTGACACTCTTTTGGGACGAAAAAGGCGTCATTTTGGAGCATTACATGCCTAGAGGGATCACTTTCATCAGTGCATCATACACAGATCTCCTAAAAAATCATCTGCAGCCTGCAATCAAATCAAAGCGACGTGGATTGCTGTCAGCGGGTGTCCTTTTGCAACATGACAATGCAAGGCCCCACACTGCCCGTGTGGTTGCAACAATCACAGACCTGCATTTTGAGTTTCTTCCTCATCCACCATACTCACTAGACCTTGCCCAAAGTGATTTCCATCTTTGGACCACTCAAAGACGCAATGGGAGGAAATAAGTTCCGCTCTGATGAAGAGGTACGCCACGCGGTGCACGAGTGGTTGATAAAACTGCCGACAATGCATATCACGCGTAGGGACGGTGAAAATAAGATAAAGATACACTGAGGCACGTACAGTGCCCTACATTAGTTTTTCTTTCGCTTAATATACCTATTGAATAGGACAAAAAGTTGATGTAAGTAATTATTACCCTCCGCCATGCACCTTACGTGGTTTGAAAAGTATGTATGTGGATGTAGATGTAGAATGTTGTAACTGTTTCTCATCTCATGCGTAATAAGGCATCTACAACAAAACGTTCTTCATCATGCAAACCAAAGTCGATTTCGAAAATATCTGACATGAAAAACCCAACTTGCGCTTTCTCACGTGACTTCCTGAAAGCCATCGACCGAGGCACTCGCATGGATGCAGTATTTCTAGACATCTGAAAAGCAGTTAGCTCAGTAATACACTGAAATGAAATATGGCATTGTTGGCCGGGAGGCGCCATTCGGGGGAGTTCGGCCGCCGTATTGCAAGTCCTCTTTAGGTGACGCCACGACGGCGACTTGCGAGTCGATGAAAATGATGAACACACAACACCCAGTCCCCTGCGTGGTAAGCGGTAACGCTTCCTCTACGCTACGGAGGCGGACACTACTACACTCATACTCATTAACGAAAGTACGACAATACGGGGTATCAAACGAAATTGTTGACTGGATTGGGGATTTCCTGGCAGGCAGGACGCAAGCAGTTATCTTCGATGTAGAGTTATCGATACGGCGTATTCTAGAGAAGTGATGTGAGGCCACTTGTCTTCATGTTGTGTGTTAATGACGGGAAGACAATATTAATAGTGACCTCAGACATTCTGCCGGTGATGTAGTCATTTATAAATGAAGTAGTGCTAAGAAAATAATAATAAAAAAACGAACAAGTTCGAACAGGACTCACGCTCTGAGCGTTCCGTACTAAATTAGGTGTGTAGACGAGAGTAATAATAAATTCGTGTGGCTCTATGGCCTGGTTCAAGCGTTTCAAATTGGGAGTCACTTCGGTGACTTGGGTGTCCTTATCCTATCACAGTCATCCAACCCCCGAAACACGTACGGTTCAACGTAGAATCCGAACTAAATGTCTCTTCTGGCAACTCCTCACGTCGTTGAGCGGTAAAGGCTAGGTCAAAACGTACACGAAATATCCGTGTGCCCACAGAGATTCGGTGAGGCGACCTCCCTTTTGCCAGGCACGTGCTTTACCGCTAGACCACCAAGCCAGACATGTATAGAGACTAGTTTTGATGAGTGAGTTTGAGTGTAGTAAAATATGTGACATTATTGGCCGTATCTTTTGACTGCGTTGGCTTAGAAGCTTTGTCTTGGAAGCTCTTTTTTTTTACCGCCATAGACCTCAGTACTTCACATAAATTTGAACTTGATACCTCTAACAGTTACTGAGGAAAAGGGGTCTTAACAGACGGACAGAGAGACGAACAAAAACGTGAGCCTATAAAGGTTCCTTTTTTACCGACTGGGGAATGGAACCCCGAAGAACAGCAAAAAACCAAGTCAAATCATGGTAGACATGAAAATTCACGGAAGATTGGTAACTTACTTTAGATGCTCAGAAAAATAAAATTTTGCACTTCATAAACTGCAGAAACGTAGTGGCCTTTGATTTAAATATCAATATGCCACTATTGGAATCAGTCAATTCATGTAAATACCTGCGTACAACGACTTGTGGGAATATCAAATGGAAAAACCACAAGTTCAGTCATAAGTAAAGCAGGTGGGAGACTTCACTTTATTGGCAGGAAACTGGGAAAATGCAGTCAGCCTACAAAGACTGGGTTCAAGTGGAGGGATCCATTGCAGATGAGACTAACACGGGATATTGAACGTAAACAAAGAACGTCAAAAAAACGGTCACAGGTTTGTTTTACTCACGGAAACACTGAAAATCTTTAACAGGAAGACATTTCAAGATAGACGTTAAGTACCAAACGAAAGCCCACTTTATAAGTTTCGAGAACTACTATTGAGTGAGGAATCTCGGAATACGCTGGAACCCATTACGCATCGCTCCCATAGAGCCTGCAAAGCCAAGATTAGACTAACTGCAGCGCGCACAGAGTTACTCTTCCCGCGTTCCTACGGCATTTTACAATGGTTTTCAGTCTATGGATGTAACTTCCCGCTGCATATGTACGGCATTTGGTCTATGGAGAAAATCTGCGGATACAATGTGATCCGGCACTTTTTAAAATCGTGTCCATTCGTTACTGCACTAGTACATTTTATGTGTAACGGATGCGGTGTAGATTAAATTTGCCATACCTCGAATTGTTTCTATGATCGTTCCACTTCTTAATCTTTTTATTCTGTAACTGAGCTCCTTATTAGACCATATGACCAGAGAGAATTAGATATAAGGCGACTGAATTACTGAAGCGTTCTGGCACTGTTTATCTTAGCAGGTACATGATGTTCCATCAGATGTTTCTTTGTAGCACGACAAAAAATCAGTAAAATGGACACTCTCCGAAAACGACCCGTGAGTTTCTAATTATTGCTGTTAAAAACTTAGGTTTTTGAGTATGCAGTCATACTGCCAGCTCGAATTCTGCTTTGAAAAACTGAAATCACCGTATGGCATTTTTGGCCAGGAGACCCCATACCCAATCTGAGGTTGTTCGGCCGCCTAGTGGTAGTCTTTATTTGACAGCGCTTCAGTGACTTGTGCATCAATGGTGATGAAATGATGCTGAGGACAGCACAACACGCATTCCCCAGGCGGATGAATTCTCCGATTCGGTAGAGAACTGAACTTGGGTCCCCACCGCATCTGTATAGTATTGTCAGCCACACTGCACACACAGCTACGGAGGCGGAAAACTGTGCTTTCCGTGTGTAATATACACTCCTGGAAATGGAAAAAAGAACACATTGACACCGGTGTGTCAGACCCACCATACTTGCTCCGGACACTGCGAGAGCGCTGTACAAGCAATGATCACACGCACGGCACAGCGGACACACCAGGAACCGCGGTGTTGGCCGTCGAATGGCGCTAGCTGCGCAGCATTTGTGCACCGCCGCCGTCAGTGTCAGCCAGTTTGCCGTGGCATACGGAGCTCCATCGCAGTCTTTAACACTGGTACCATGCCGCGACAGCGTGGACGTGAACCGTATGTGCAGTTGACGGACTTTGAGCGAGGGCGTATAGTGGGCATGCGGGAGGCCGGGTGGACGTACCGCCGAATTGCTCAACACGTGGGGCGTGAGGTCTCCACAGTACATCGATGTTGTCGCCAGTGGTCGGCGGAAGGTACACGTGCCCGTCGACCTGGGACCGGACCGCAGCGACGCACGGATGCACGCCAAGACCGTAGGATCCTACGCAGTGCCGTAGGGGACCGCACCGCCACTTCCCAGCAAATTAGGGACACTGTTGCTCCTGGGGTATCGGCGAGGACGATTCGCAACCGTCTCCATGAAGCTGGGCTACGGTCCCGCACACCGTTAGGCCGTCTTCCGCTCACGCCCCAACATCGTGCAGCCCGCCTCCAGTGGTGTCGCGACAGGCGTGAATGGAGGGACGAATGGAGACGTGTCGTCTTCAGCGATGAGAGTCGCTTCTGCCTTGGTGCCAATGATGGTCGTATGCGTGTTTGGCGCCGTGCAGGTGAGCGCCACAATCAGGACTGCATACGACCGAGGCACACAGGGCCAACACCCGGCATCATGGTGTGGGGAGCGATCTCCTACACTGGCCGTACACCACTGGTGATCGTCGAGGGGACACTGAATAGTGCACGGTACATCCAAACCGTCATCGAACCCATCGTTCTACCATTCCTAGACCGGCAAGGGAACTTGCTGTTCCAACAGGACAATGCACGTCCGCATGTATCCCGTGCCACCCAACGTGCTCTAGAAGGTGTAAGTCAACTACCCTGGCCAGCAAGATCTCCGGATCTGTCCCCCATTGAGCATGTTTGGGACTGGATGAAGCGTCGTCTCACGCGGTCTGCACGTCCAGCACGAACGCTGGTCCAACTGAGGCGCCAGGTGGAAATGGCATGGCAAGCCGTTCCACAGGACTACATCCAGCATCTCTACGATCGTCTCCATGGGAGAATAGCAGCCTGCATTGTTGCGAAAGGAGGATATACACTGTACTAGTGCCGACATTGTGCATGCTCTGTTGCCTGTGTCTATGTGCCTGTGGTTCTGTCAGTGTGATCATGTGATGTATCTAACCCCAGGAATGTGTCAATAAAGTTTCCCCTTCCTGGGACAATGAATTCACGGTGTTCTTATTTCAATTTCCAGGAGTGTATTAGCCTGCCATCGATGACAAGGTCATTAAAGAGTGAAAAAAATAAGGATAGTCAAAATGGAAGTGGAAATCATCTGTGTCCTATTCAAAGGACCATCATAGTATTCGATTTAAGCTGTTTCGTGCAATCACCTAAACTTGGATGCGCACCTGAATTTGAGTCCCCCTCCTCAAGAACACTATTCCAGTATCTTAGTCACTGTGCCACCTCACTCGTTGTAGTACAACACTAAAAGCTCTATGTAAGAAAACCAAAGACGAGTGTTGGAGTGCTCAACAATTTGAAGCCGTTACATGACGGCAAAATACGCGAATGAAATAACTCACGCGAATAGCACCGTACGTAAATGTAGGTCGTTGTGTGTACACTAGAGGGGACACATGCTATTTCCAGACGCACGTTTCCGTCTGTCAGTATACATGTATAGCAAAAAAGGCGACAACCAGATGACACACGAGGAAAGAAGTTTCGCACCCGCACACGCATATTTTACTGTCAGTCTGCCAATGCCAGGAATAACGCATGACGTGCTCAGAAGAGCAGGGCGTGTGTAAGGTAGTCGGCTACTGCTAAGGTCGCCGGTGAAGGCCAGAGCACTGACACTGCAGGCAGGGGCTGTGCTGCGTCTGACTAATCAAGCTTCGCTCGATAAAGAAGGGTAAGGAACATTCTATATAACAATCGTTCGCGGTGTTATTTTGGATATACAGCGAAGTCCATATTAGGCGGGTTACTGCTGATCAGGCACTGCACAGATAGCCGAAATAACAGACAATTCACAACATACCGCAGACTAGTAATTACTTATGAAACATGCTGCAAGTCACATTTGAAAACTCACTGTATTACTTATGCGTTACCCACCGTAACCTGACAACTTATTTTTAAAAAATACACCTAAAACACTGTTTCGTGTCACGTGCGCTCAATTCACTTTCGGGAAATAATGAACCAGTTTTTTTTTCTCATTCTATTTTTAATTCACTAATTTCTCGCAGGGCCAAAGCAATTCGTGTGGTGGTGATGATGACATGGTTTTGAAGACGCATGACAGCAAAGTCATTAGCGTTCGTAAAGAAACTTAATGAGACGATTGTGGAGGTATACGATAAAATGACTAATATAAGAAACGTAAACAAAGTCCGGAAACCACATACATTCACACACAAAGCAACGAAAATTCACATTCTAAAATCTGACATAAGGTAAAAAAGGATAAAATCAGTGGAAAGTACTACTAGAACTGAAATGTGATTACATTTTCACGCTATTTGGGTGCAGAGATCCTGAGAAATCAGTACCCAGAACAACCACCTCTGGCCGTAATAACGGCCTTGATACGCCTGGGCATTGAGTCAGAGCTTGGATGGCGTGTACAGGTACAGCTGCCCATGCAGCTTCAACAACATACCATAGTTCATCAAGAGTAGTGACCGGCGTATTGTGACGAGCCAGTTGCTCGGCCACCATTGACCAGACGTTTTCAATCGGTGAGAGATCTGGAGAATGTGCTGGCCAGGGCAGCAGTCTAACATTTTCTGTATCCAGAAAAGCCCGTACAGGACCTGCAACACGCGGTCGTGGATTATCCTGCTGAAATGTAGGGTTTCGCAGGGATCGAATGAAGGATAGAGCCACGGTCGTAACAATGCGATGTACTGATCGAGACGTGTAACCAATGGCACCCTGTACCATCACGCCGGGTGATACGCCAGTATGGTGATGACGAATACACGCTTCCAATGGGCGTTCACCGCGATGTCGCCAAACACGGATGCGACCATCATGATGCTGTAAACAGAACCTGGATTCATCCGAAAAAAAAATGACGTTTTGCCATTCGCGCACCCAGGTTCGTCGTTGAGTACACCATCGCAGGCGCTCCTGCCTGTGATGCAGCGTCAAGGGTAACCGCAGCCATGGTCTCCGAGCTGATAGTCCATGCTACTGCAAACGTTGTCGAACTGTTCGCGCAGATGGTTGACTCAGGGATCGAGACGTGGCTGCACGATCCGTTACAGCCATGCGGGTAAGGTGCCTGTCATCTCGACTGCTAGTGATACGAGGCCTTTGGGATCCAACACGGATTTTCGAACCCACCGATTCCATATTCTGCTAACAGTCATAAGATCTCGACCAACGCGAGTAGCAATGTCGCGATACGATAAACCGCAATCGCGATAGGCTACATTCCGGCCTTTATCAAAGTCAGAAACGTGATGGCACGCACTTCTCCTCCTTACACGAGGCATCAACGTTTCACCAGGCAACGCCAATCAACTACTGATTGTGTATGAGAAATCGGTTGGAAACTTTCCCCATGTCAGCACGTTGTAGGTGTCGCCACCGGCGCCAACCTTGTGTGAATGCTCTGAAAAGTTAATCATTTGCATATCACAGCATCTCCTTCCTGTCGGTTAAAATTCGCGTCTGTAACACGTCATCTTCGTGGTGTAGCAATTTTAATGGCCAGTAGTGTATTAAAAGAGGACAGTACACACCTGCGGCTGGCTGCTCGCCGTAAGAAAATGGTGTGAACCACTGACTATGCAACAGACTAAAATCTCCAGCCTAAAAGCTTACGCCAGATTCCAGACATATCACAAAATTCTGAAAACTTGACCACACTCGTCCTAGATGAAATAGAGGGCAGGTCCCCTAGCTCAGTTTGCTTCTGCACGTTTGTCACGAAATAAAATGCACTCTCTAAAAATGTGTCTTACATTGATTTACACGTCACAAGGATCACAGCAGGGTGGTCTCCTCCTTGCAGTGAAGGCCACGAGTTAGGGGACATTGCCTGATTCGGTTACGGATCAGGGCTACCTGATCTCTCCGGAGTGAACTGCATGAGGAACACTACTGCCGAACGGTTGGCTTCACCAACTGCAGCTTGTTGTCTGTCACCTCCTACAAAGTCCGGAAAACACGTAACTCACAAACAAAACTACAAAAATTCACATTCTCAAATTTGATATAAGGTAAAAAAAGGGTAAAATCAGTGGAAAGTATTAAAAGAGGGCAGTAGACACCCGCGACTGGCTGCTCCCCATAACTGTCTGGATCTATGGCAGACCAGCAAAACGATAGCCTGCAAGGCAATGGCACATTCTGTAAAGGTATGTTCCCTGCAGAGCTCCTTCGCGGTTTTGTCGGTCTATTCATTTCCCCCAAACACCACGTGCCCTGGTACCCAACAGAATAATACCTTCTTCCCCCGCCGCTGTAGGAAGTACAGCTTGTGGTGTATGCGCTCCGAATTTCTCTCCTGGGAACATGTACCACAACAGTTGTCCCAGCAGATAAACTGTTTCCCCTAAATGTGCCTAATCTGCTCCAATGCCTTCAGGATCGCATGGAACTCTGCAGAAAATACAATGTGGGTATGGGAAAGCGAATTCTGAAGACGCTGTGCGGGAAGACGACGGAACAGCCAATGGAGTCCCCTTGTTGGGAATCGTCTGTATATACTGTAGTAAAACCGTGCCTGCAACATTCAAATGAATTTTGTGCTTCATACTCTAACAACAGATTAACGGATTTCAGTGGTTCGATGTGCGTGACACCAGGTTGGTGTCTGCCTTCACTCGTTTGCTCTACCAAGGAAACCACCAAGTCGTTCATGTATAAAGGGTTATTCATAAGTAACTCCGGGCTTTGAGAAGAAGACACACATACAGAAAAATTACACGTATCAGTGGCTAGAGCATCTCTGCATGTTTTATTTTGTAACACTCGCCACGGCGTAGATACTCTAGGACAGGCATGTCAGAATACGTAGAAAAATCATCCGCTTTTTATTGTCAAATCGAATCAGTTCTTGCCTGAAGATATGCAGCCCAACGAATAGATTTGCAAAGTGGGCTGTTGGTCGCGCCTTCCTATGGCAATACGTGTCAGCGGCTTCAATGAACTGTACACACGTAGCCTATTGACGTTTTCTACGTCACAAATGGTGTCGGTATTGTGCACCTGCTACTGAAGCAAAACACTTCGAGAGAAGCTCTATCCACTGATGTGAGTCATTTTTCTGTAACACATAACATTTCTACTCTTATGTTGAAGAAGGCCATTCATTTTTTTTTTAATCAATCGAGTTGAGCTTCTATGTACTGCGTGGTAACAACCAATTTTATTTTAGTGTCTAGGTACTCTTCTTGTTCAAGGTTTGTCTTCCTGCCAGTATCTCTTGAGCCCACCAATCTGCCTAAGATCTTTTTCACATTCTTCGAACAATCTTGGCCTTGTTTTCTTAGATTGGATGAAACTCCATATTCTTTTTGTTAGTCGGTCACCGTCCATCCTCATGAGATGACCGTAAAATAACAATCGTCTCTTCTTAATGAATGCTGTGATAGGTTCTGTCTTGCTGTACAAGTCATTTGCTCTCATTCGCCATTGTCCATCAACCCATCTATTGCCTACGATTTTCCTTAATATCCTACGCTCTCACTTTTCCATTATTATTTTATTTATTATTTACTCGTCAAGTTCCGTAGGATCAAATTGAAGAGCAAATCTCCAAGGTCATGGAACGTGTCAGTACATGATATTACAACATAAAAGTAATAACACAAATGTTCATGAACCTGAAAAAAAAGTCAGTCCATAAGTTTAAGTAAACGCTATCAGCAATACAACAAGAATCAGCTTAATTTTTCAAGGAACTCCTCGACAGAATAGAAGGAGTGGCCCATAACGAAACTCTTTAGTTTCGATTAGAAAGTGCGTGGATTACTGCTAAATTTTTGACTTCGAATGGCAGCTTAATGGAAAGGGATGCAGCAGTATACTGTACACCTTTTCGCACAAGGTCTAAGGAAGTCCAATCCAAATGCAGGTTTGATTTCTGCCGATTATTAACTGAGTGAAAGTTGCTTATTCTTGGGAATAGGTTAATATTGTTAACAAGAAATGACAGTAAGGAATATACATATTGAGATGCCAATGTCAAAATACCCAGACTCATGAACAGGTGTCGACAAGAGGTTCGTGAACTTACACCACTTGTTGCCCAAACCACCCGTTTCTGAGCCAAAAATATCCTTTTATAATGGGAAGAGGGAAATACGGAAGCGTCCGACCAACCCGTCGGCTTTGACCCATGACGTCACAAATATGGCGGAAACGACCATAAACGACAATTACAATATGGCGGATATAAAAACGTTGCATACGTATCACAAAGACGAAAACACATAGAAAAACAACACACACAAAGGTTTCACAAGAACAATCTGCTAACATTGATAGCAAACAAAGATAATAATAAACAAGTGGTACTCAAGGCCAGGCAGGCGGGGATCTGCGCCCCCCCCCCGACCCCCCCCCCCCCCGCCAAAAAAAAAACTCCCAACCTAACCTCGTATTCAGGGCTACGCTACACATCAATGTGTAGGTCAATCAAAAGATAAAAAAAAGAAACAAATAAAAAAAGAAAAAAACAATATTGATTCATTAGACATAACGAGTAGCGACAAAACATAGACCATAAAGATTGAACAATCTAATGGCAAACTGATAAAAGCCTCATAGACGACGTTAAAACAAAAAGTACAGTAAAAAGGTAAACTATATATTACAGGCCCTAAAACTCCTACTAAGGTAATGTCAACGAGGCAACATCTAGAAACACGCCACACTCACAAGCCAAACTCCGCGCCGTAATGACGTCACACACCACAAAACACTTACGTCACGGGTCAAAGCCGACGCGTGAGATCGGATGTTTCTGTTGACCCAGGAATGGATATGAAAGACCGGATTAATAGTTCTCGGTTGAGGGCTATTTTCGTCTTTATGATACGTATGCGACGTTTTTATATCCGCCATATTTGGTATTCGTATTGGGAGATGTTTTTGAGTTACATAGGTCAAGGGTAGTGGTCGATCCTAAGTTATGGGATTGGTAGCTGCTGTTGAGCTATATAGTTGGAGGGAAGTGTTCAATCTCAATGTTTGGTGGAGTATGTTGATTTTTGTAATGGGAGATGGGATCGGGAGTTGCTGTTGAGCTATATAGGTCAAGGGAAGTGTTCGATCCCAATTTATGGGGTCGGGAGCTGCTGTAGATATATGTAGGTGAAGGGAAGTGTTTGTTCGCAATGTTTTGGGGTGTATTTTGATTTTTGTATTGGGGGATGGGATCGGGAGATGCTGTTGAGCTATATAGGTCAAGGGAAGTGTTCGATCCTAATTTATGGGATCGGGAGCTACTGTAGATCTATATAGGTCAAGGGAAGTGTCCGATTCCGGATAAGAATGTGTTTTGTGGTATTTGGTGAGTTTTGTGATGTCGATTTTTTTCGTCGTCTTGCGTGGTTTTGTATGGCGGTGGGTGGCTAAATTTGTGTATATTTAGTTTCTCCCCACCCAAAAACCCCCAATTTCCCACGCTTGTCCCGTTAGAGTCATTAGGCTTTTTGTGAAACCTGTGTGTGTTGTTTTTTCTATGTATTTTCGTCTTTATGATACGTATGCGACGTTTTTATATCCGCCCTATTGGAATTGTCGTTTATGGTCGTTTCCGCCATATTTGTGACGTCATGGGTCAAAGCCGACGGGTAGGATCGGACGCTTCTGTATTTCCGCTTAGCCAGCGTCCCCTTCCCATACCTATTGAGGTGACTACTGAAACCCGATCTACTGATAGACCCAACTGGCACCACTGAATGTGACCCATGCTCTCTGCCATCAGTGCCCTCCCCAGCTCCACGTTAACGCGCCTAACAGCAGCATTAAGTTGAGGCCGATCATGACGCTGAATCAGTTGCACGAAATGCACATTAGTGCCACCAGTTTGAGTAGCTATCTTAACCAAGTCACCACCGACATCATATTCTTCGTACCTATCGAGACGGTTCCCTGCTCCACCCACTATCACTGCCTGATTCTCCTTCGTAAAATTCTTACATAGCTCCCCTATGCTTTCAGTCACCGTGAGCCAACCTTGCACTAGACTTAACAATGCTGGTGACCTGGTACTCACTCCCCAACACTTCCTGCAACTGCTGGCCCACACCTCTACCGTGAGAACTACTTAGTAGCAGAACCTTCTTTCTGCTAGACTTTGCAACTAACCTAGGCCTCCTAATTGCTGAGGACTTCTGCAAGTTCCCTACATCTACAGCTACACGTGGCTCCTCTCCACTAAGCTCTGACAGTTGGTCATATCTATTGCATGTATGCAAAGTAAAACTGTCTGAATACCTCCTCTTCCTAGCTGACTTCTTGTCATCTGTCAGTTCCCATTCCCCACCACCCTTCACCCTCCTCAACCTATCTAGTTCCTCCTTTGCGCATTGTAACTGCACCTGAACCGCACAGATCTTACGCTCCTGCTCCTCTATCAACTTGTTTCTACTACAGATTCTGCATTCTCAAGAGCGGATCTCACTAAAATGACCACTGGCTTCCCCACTGCATTCCCCCCAATGAAAATACCTTGAACAAATCCCACACCGTAATCCACTACTCACAAACCTACGACAGAGCCCACACTTCTCACTCATGGTAAAATTTTACAGTTACTGAAAAAAAACTATACGTCTACGCTACCAAGGCTCAGTTACACCAGTAGAACCATTTAAGAACTAACAATAATAGTCTAAATTCTCTGCCTACTAAGAAATCAACTACTTGTATTAATACTACTACTACACCACAGCTAATACCAACAAACTTCACAAAATTATTAGCTAAAACCAAAAAATTCAAACGGCAACTGTAACACTAAGCGAAGTTAAAACACTGAATGAAAATTTTACTGAAATATTTCACTAGAAACAAAAATAAACGTTAGTTGAAAACTGAAGCACGAAATTTACTAAACGACTTCAACGTACAGAAAACTCTAAGAAACACAGCGAGCGAACGATTACAAAAGTTTATGAAGTCGTTATTTCGCCACAAACGGCACGCAACACCGCTGATATCTATTAAATAACTGTATTACAGAGCTCAAATAAGTTTGTCAATACTTAGCTTTATAACCGCTACATCTGCAGTGCACGCCGCAAAATGTAAACACACTACTGAGGCGCGAGGCTTAGACGAATGACGCAAGCACACTCACAAACAATAGACCACTCAAGTCAGTAACACAGGAAGAAAGACCGAGATTAATGAAAATCTGCTAATAAGTCACTTTTACGGCAATTATTAACACAAATAAACTTTAAAATAAGTAAATGAAGTCTAAAATTTTATAAAATATTAACGAGCAATTTCAACAGCAGTGCAGCACACGTGACGTCACACCAAAGAATCACTCAGATTGACTTTGTCTATTCATGGTCAAAGTTTCGGACGCATATAAGCCCTCAGGTTTTACAACTGTATTAAAATGTCGGACTTTGGCTCCTATACTCACAAACTTTTTGTTATAGGTATTCTTTGCGACTTGGTATGCTTGGTCTATCTTCCTCATCCTGACATTAATTCCTTCTTCTTCTAATCCATTCTCCTGGATGACTTCACCGAGATACCTGAAATTCTTAATTCGTCCGATTGTTTTCAGATTGTTGATCATCCATTCACGTCCATCACAGGTGTTCGTCATATATTTTGTCTTTTGAATAGAGATTGCTTTTTCAGCAATTTCTGACATTCCATTCGAAATAAAATATTAGAGAATAAAACTATGGATAGGCTGCTGTCGTATTGCTTATTGTTTAAATATAAGGGGTGATCAAAAAGTTTTCGTCCGAAAGCCACACTAGCCCCTTACCTACATGTCTGTGCATATATACCCTCATCTAAGCTGCGCTGGATTGCATATAAACTGCAACAGAGCCCTCAAATGGAAATTTTTTGATCTCACACATGCTTTCAAGTCGTACGCCATAAAAACCACATGCAATTCTGTATATTTTCTCTCTGCGGCAATACGCCATTTTGTACCGAATTGCTTGAATAAACGTGTCTGTACGAAACAGCAAAGGGAAGGTAAAAGAAAAACATAAAATTTGGTAGCTTAGTGATTTTTACGTTACTAAAGGTAGCAATTACTCTTTCCATGTGGGATGCTGTATCTAATTGTTCTGCTTGATCCAAGAATGCCTTTTCCTGGTTTCTGTTCTCAGATCTGTATACTCTTAACTAAATGATGAGATACGTGTTAATATTCTATTTCAGGATGACAAAAATCCTAGACGTAAATAGCGTGATACAAGTAACAAACGTACTCGCAAACTCTTCTGTTTATACTCCGTATTCTAGTGTAAGAGTGACAAATAAGTACAACGTAATATATGAGACAAGGAAAGTTAAGGAAATGTGTCAGCTCTGTACCTTATCTATGGAAGAAAGCCGCTTATAATGTCGTATCGCTTTGTTTTCTTTCCACCCTCTTCAAAAAAACTTATCTGAAAGTTTCTCAATAGAGACATGTTCTGTTCAGAAGTTTTCGATCCTGTGAGCTATTTATATAACTGGATCTCACTTAAAAGACAAGTCTGATACTCTATAACGGTTTCTTTCTTGGCCTTGTTACCGATAACTCTCACGGTCGAGTTACTCATTACGTCGCTTAATAAAACGACGCAAGAACTAATGGAGAAAATAGATAACTTCTCTTTACCGCAACGAACCTTGCTGTACTCATGTCTCCTACTGACATGAACCAGCCATTGTCTAACGCTTTTCATGACAATCCGTCGCCACTGTGGACAAAATCATAATTATTCGATTTTCATCATAGTGACTTCTCCACTCTTTATTAAATAAAAGGTATGACCATCTTGTCCAGTGACGCCATATAGTGCTAATGCTCAAAAAACTCTGTCTACAAATAACTGCAGTTAGCTTCTTTTATAATTTTTTTACTATCATTATTCATAAGCACCCAACGAATTTTGCTGTTCATCACCAAAACATCTTCAAGAATGTTTTGGTGCACCGTCAGAAGTCATAAATTACCTTAATGTACGTAAGGATGACGCTGGAAGCAGTGCAAGGACTTAAAACGACCCTGGTTAAGAAACGACAGATACTTCAGATACTTAACATAAACAAGACCATTCGGAATTTGAACTTGAGATCTACGAGGTACAATAACTGCGTAGCGTTTAGCTTCTGCTGTTCGTTATTGATTCGCCTAATCTGATTCTGCTCTCCATCTGTACCTATTTCATGCTGCTTACGAGCTCCTAACACATATAACTGATAATTGATAGATTATGGGTGGATACCCATGGATGGAAATGAACTTTCTGATTCACAATAAATTATTGCCAGTTTTTCATTCAGCAGATGAGAGGGAGGAGTACAACATAAAGGAGTACGTTTTTATTCCTTATATCCTGAACAATATATCTCCGAACTTGGGTCTCTGTTCAAAGTATAATCTATCGAACTCCTTAGAAAAAGTTATTTATATACCGTGGTCGCTCGACCATCAGGTTGTCTTCAGTGCCTGATCGCGGGGTTTCCTTTTTCCTTGTCATTTATATACTACCGTAGAACCCTTGATTTGCGGTTTTGGAAATTTTTATCTTTGTCTTTATAACAACTCCGTCCTACTCTTTAAGTTTTCTTAAATATCACAGCACATGTTCGTTAAAACTGTTGCATTTGCTGCTAAAGATTTTCCAGCTTAAGTATAATGTTTGCCTTGTAAGCCGAACACTGGTTAATTATATACATTAATCCTGTAGAACATACACAACATTGTGCTTTTAATTTCTATTCTCTACATATAACTTTCCTTAATTATTCCTTCTAGTGCTTCTTCGGACACTAGAGTATCTGGCAGATTAATGTTTAACATATTTTGCAACGCTAAATTTCAGCTCTTGAAGTTTTTCCTTACCTATAGGCAGCTCTCCAACAGTCCCCATTTCATTCCCATAATATGCTTTCAGACGCATAATTTCAGAAATTCTTCATCAGTTAATAGTTAATGGGAGCGCATTTTCTCTCTGAGGGAAGGGTTTTTGCTCTGTGCCTCTCTGCTTTTGATGGCTCCCTGACTTTTGAAACATTGCCCCTTACACTGTTTGTTTCGTGAAGTCCATAACACATTGGTCTTGGAAGCTGGAATGACTTGCGTTCGCAGGCTAAATGATCAGGATGTCTAACACTACTGGCAGAAAGCATGATGAAGTTTTGGTTGAAGTCTCCGAAGCTGAAGTGAGTTGCACATGGTGATTAAAAGAACAAGATCATGAACATTAGCATTAAGGAACGCGAAGAGGCTTGGGTTGAAGTTTGTCAAACTGGAATGACTTGCACATGTAGATTAGAGGACCGGGATCACGAACGTTTGAGCTAGAGAAATTCAAAAGGCTTGGGTTGAAGCCTTTGAAACTCGAATGAACTGCAGATGGAAATGTAATTGCCACATACTCATCATTAGCGCTAAAGAAGATGAGCAAGCTTGGGTTGAAGTCTTTAAAAACTGGAATAACATGCACACAGAGATTACAGGATCAGGATCACGAACATTTTAAAATCCTGCTGTAAAGTCAGCTAACTGTACTTGTGACATTTACGCCACGATAACTGCTCCACACTTTCTTGCCTCCTTTATTATGTATGCGGTTTAAGCACGCTAATCTCCACTCTGCTGGAATTTCCTCCCCGCCGTACATGAATTTATTAAATAATTTGCTTAGATATTCATACAGAGTGCTTGCGCCATACCTCACAAATTCTATTGGTACATTTCCAGTCCCCGGTGATTTCCCAATTTCCATTTGTGTAGCCGCCTTCTGTACCTCTTTCGTAGTTATTTTCTATACCTGTTCATCCCCTTGGTTCTCCCGTATCTCCCACTTTATTTCTTTGTACGCCGTCCTTTCTTCTTTTAACAGGTCTTTAAAATGCTTCTCCCATTCTACCAGACTGATAACGGTCAGATTTGCTCTTTCTTCTTTCTTCAGCCTTGCAGTTATTTGCAATGCTGCCACCACTCTTGTGCTCCCCCCATGCATCGATCGACTTCTTAGCATTTATGTTCCCAGGTTTCATTTTTCTTTTTGCAGATTTTTTTACTTCTCTCTTCATTCTAATATGCAAGCCTCTGTCACGTTTGTCCCA
The DNA here is from genome assembly GCF_023864275.1 of Schistocerca cancellata. Taxonomy (NCBI): domain Eukaryota; kingdom Metazoa; phylum Arthropoda; class Insecta; order Orthoptera; family Acrididae; genus Schistocerca; species Schistocerca cancellata. Next base: position 360,246,483 of record NC_064630.1, on the reverse strand, counting down.
CGTTCTCAATCAGTAGAGAAGTTTGTAAATGAAGTGGAAGATCAAAGCGGTTTTAGAAGAGACAGGTCATATGTAGACAAAATCTTTACTCTAAGACAGATCATGGAGAAGATGTTGGAAGATTTCGAAGCAGTCATTCGGTTTTCATAGATCTTGAGGAAGCATATGATACAGTGCCACTAAAGCTATTGTTCGATGTGCTGCGGTCAGGGGAGCTGTCAGAGCATTATGTAAGAACATCTGCATCTACATCTACATCATATCCGCAAGCCACCTAATGGTGTATGCCGGTGGTCACTTTTTGTAACAGAGCCCTCCAACCCTGTTCCACTCGCGAATAACGCGTGGGACGAATGATTGTCAGTAAGCCTCTGTATCATAAACATCTACAAGTCAGCAGAATATGTCATTAAAGTAGGGAAATAAATTTCTAGAGAGGCCTTGAAAATAACTAAGAACTCAAGCAAGTATGCTGTCTGTCTCCCACACTCTTTGTGCAGAAGGCAGTTGATTTGTGGTGTATAAAGTGTATGGGCTTGAGGACTGAAGTAGGGAATCAGTGTATGTACACACTTTTCTGTGCTAATGATGAAGTCGTTGAAGCAAACGATGAAGAGGATATATATAGCCTACATACTTAGGAAGTAGGTGGAAGAGTATAAAAAGTGGGGTTTTGAAAATTTATTATAAAAAGACAGAGAGAAGTATCCTGGATATTGACGGACATTTTATAAATAAGTGTAAAGAGTTTAAGTACCTGGGTAGTACTCTATCACGTGACGGAAGATGCAACAGATATCCAACAACGAATTAGGCAGGGAAGGGTGGCTATCCAAAAATTAAAACATTTACTTTGGTCCTCAAAAATGTGTTTAAAGGTAAAATTCATTTTAACAAATCCTCCGTGGAACCAATAACAATTTCTGGGAGTGTGTGGTGCGAACTCGCAGAAATAAATAAAAAGAGAGCTTAAGAAGTGGGATACTTGAGAAGAGCCTGTCGAATTTCCTGACTCGACCACGCAAGAAATGAGGAAATAAGAGAAAGGACACAGACTTACTATAGTGTTACGGATAAAATAGAAGGCAGCTAAGATGGTTTGGGCATATAAAAAGAATGGTTGAACACAGATTGTTCAAGACAGTACTTTCATGGCAGTCTCCTGGAAGGAGAAGAAGAGGAAGGCCGCGGAATGTGTGGCGAAGTAGTGTCCAAGAAGTGATGGAGAAATGACGAATGGAAGAGAATGAGGAAGAATAGCGAGATCGAGGCATTTAGCGACAGATATGTAGGATGCCACAAAAAGGAAGGAAGGAAGAATCGCGAACATTAGCTCTAGAGAACACGAGGACGCTTGCGTTGCAGTTTTAAAGCTGGAATGAGTTGCACACGGAGATAAAAGGATTGCGGTCACGGACAGAACGGGCGGAGGTGTCAGCCAATTTCTTCATTCATTTCTCCATCCATTCAGAGCCCCGTCTGGGCGGGGACAGCGTCAACAGGTCCACGTGCCTAAGGGGACGGGTATTAAAAAACAGGAGACGGGGCTTTAATATGTATAAGAGAGCGGTGCCTTCCTTATGCGGCCGGCTGTCCCATTACGACGACACGAAATGACAACGGCCTAATTGGTCGGCGGTCGGCTGCGCGGCTCACCAGCGCAGACCCATTTTTCAAGCTGTCAGAAGAGCTGTACCTGTGGCGTCGCGTAGCGCCGGGCCGATAGCGCGAGGTCTGCAGCCGGCGCCGCGCCCACGCTAACCGCTGCTGTCCTACACTGCACTACAGTACAGTACAAAGTACACGGCATTCCTCTGGACAGTCGTATAAAAGATGGAGCGAGCGACTGGCTACAGCGTTCTCTGGCATTCATGATGGCTGCTAGGGAATACAAAGTCAACCGCCACGCTCTTCTAGTGGGTAGCACCGCTACGTACTATCATAGAGGCTTCGCATTCGGGGCCTGATGGCGTCTCCTGTGCCTTCTGTGGCATCGACAACGCCTGACAAAAAAGCAGAGCATTCAGAAAACATGTTCGAATGTCAATGTAGGATCGTACATGTACACACTATCGGTAAGTCTGGTGACTATACACTGAAGAAAAAAAAGTCGCAGCACCAAGGAGGAGTTGTGCGACATAGACGTAGTTGATAGACGTGTTTCTACACCTGAAAGATAATGCCTATTATAGCGTCCCCAGTGCTATATTACGAAAAGACTTAAAAAACAGTATTTATAAAGAAGAGACATTAAAAAATTGAATAATATATTTTTATCATGTAGCCGTAAAATAATAATTTCTGTGTGTAGGTTTGGATTGCAAAGAAATAATTTATGACAAAATGATCTAAAGAGACGACAAGATACGCTCTTTTGTTAATTTTTTAGTCGACTTCACTTCCTCTTTTGTCTTGAGTGTGTATAGACGGACATCTTTCGAGTGCTGACAAATGTAAGCATATTTGTATGAGTTAAGCAGATAAAATATTAATTGAATATTATTGTGCACTTTTAATTTGTAAGAGGTGATCCCGATTTCATGTCCGCCTTCCTTGAATTAACCTGCATTCAAGTAATTTACAGTTCAACAATCGCAGCGGCCGATGCAGCCAACGACGCCATTACGTGGCGATATTAACTTATGAAAATTAGCGGAAGCGAAATACTCGCCCGCTATTAACATAATATTAATTTTTCTCCACAGCCGCACAAAGTTGCAGAAATACGTAGCTTTAAAATTCTTATTTTCAGTACCGTAGCCGACAGCCAGAGCCAGCACTCCGACTACAATACAATGGTTAACGGAGGTAAGAAAAATACTCTCGCGCGTGTGTATGCCGCAATTATAATTAATAACTAAAGATCTTTTGCTTTAAAGTGAACTGACTAGCCGAGGAAATTAATATGAAAAGTTTATTACATTGTTCAGCTTGTATGCTCATGTTTTAAGATGCAGCAAGTCTAACATTCATTAACGTAACAAATAATTTGAGATTAATATTGTTAAAAAGGAGAACGTCAGGAAAGCATTTAACCGTAAAATCAAAATTAAATGGAATATCATTTTTATTAAGGCCCACCACGTAAGTCGGCAACAATCAAAAAATAATAATAATAACAATAATAATATATTAAATTACGACGGCCGACGGACGCGAGACTATTCAGATTTTGCGTCAGTCGCATAAGAGTGGCGCTAGTAACTCCACTATGAGGGTGCAGATCTGGTCTGCTTTATACACGCTGTAGCGGTCCCGACCGTCAGTTACCTTTGAGACTGGACGTAGTGACTTCATGTTAGTCAATAATGCTTTGAAAGCGACAAAGACGTCATTATCAGCACCTCATTGAATTTGAACGAGGTCGTGTAATATGGCTACGAGAAGCTGAATGTTCCTTCTGCGATATTTCAGAAACACTTGGCGGGAATGTGACCATTGTACATGAATGCTAGCAGCGGTGGTCATGAGAATGTACGGTCGCAAGAAGACCGGGCGCGCCGGGGCACGTGGCGCTAACGAGACGGAAGACCATCGTGTTCGCCGTATGGCTCTGGCGCATCGTACTGCATCTGCAGCACCAATTTGAACAGCAGTTGACACCACAGTGACGCTATGAACTGTCAAAAATCGGTTATTTCAAGAACAGCTGCGAGTCAGACGCCCTGCATGTGCTTTCGTGTGAAGGCTAGTACTGTCTCGGTGCCAGTGATGGTGGTGTGTTGGTTAGGAGGAGGCCAATTGAAGACCTGTAACCAAACAACCTGCATGCTAGACACACTAGACCTACACCTGGATCTATGTTTGTGGTTGCGATTGTTTACGACAGCAGGAGCACTTTCGTGGTTATCCCACGCACCCTGGCTGCAGAATTGTACGTCAGTCTAGTGATTCGACCTGTTGTGCTGCCATTCGTAAACAGCATTCCAAAGGGTGTTTTCCAACAGGATAACGCTCGCCCACATACCGCTGCTGTAACCCAACATGCTCTACAGTGTGTCTACATGTTGCCTTGGCCTACTCGACCAGCAGTTCTGTCTCCAATCGAGCACATATGGGGCAACATCGGACGACAACTCTTAACGTCATCCACAATCTACAACCAGCACTGGCCGTCCCAGTGCTGATCGGCCAAGTGCAACAGCGATGGAAATCCATAGCACAAACTGACATCCGGCACCCGTACAATACAATTCACGCACATTTGCATCCTTGCATTCAACCTTTTAGCAGTTACACAAGTTATTAATCTACCAGCATTTCACATTTGCAATGGCTTATCTCGCGACTTTGCAATGTTAATCACTTAAATATTTTACCTAGACAAAACCATTCGCGAAATTTCATTTCTCTACATTAATTAGTTTTTGATGATGCAATTTCTTTCGCCGGACGGTGTGGCCGAGCGGTTCTAGGCGCTTCAGTCTGGAACGGCGCGACCGCTATTGTCGCAGTTTCGCGTCCTGCCTCAGGCATGGATGTGTTTGATGTCCTTAGGTTAGTTAGGTTGAAGTAGTTCTAAGTTCTAGCGGACTGATGACCTCAGATGTTAAGTCCCATAGTGTTCAGAGCCATTTGAACCATTTTAACCAATTTCTTTCCATCAGCGAGTTGCAGTTCTCTGCGACAGGTAGAAAGACCACCAGTGTACATTAGTGATACTCGTGTTTAGTGTTGTCACCAGAGCTGCTGGGTTATATAACGGGCTTGAAAAGGGTCAAATGTTGAGTGACCACTGTGAAGTACATCGAGATGCCACATACTCGCCTAAGAAAGCGTTATCAGCACCTGACACGGTGTTAAAGGGGCCTCATTGTGGGTCTCCGTTTTGGCGGCTGGTCGAATAGTGCTATCCACGTTTGAGGAGCATTCGGATGTGGCAGTTGCCCACTGTTGGTCTGTGTGCGAGCACGATCGTAGGTAGAGTCCTACTTGAAGTCAAGTTACCGGTCGAACACGTCTGACCACCACATGGAGGATCGCCGTATTGCGCACCGACAACACAGTAACCCCTTCACATCGGATAACAAGTACTTAATTCCCCAGTACATTCTGTCTCATCCCACACCATGAGTGCAGCAGCAGCTGTAGTAGGGAACTACCTTTCGATATGTAGGCTGCTGTTAGCGTCAAAACACAAACGGCTGCGTTTGGGATGGTGCCGTGATCGGGAAGCATAGACTGCTGCTGAACGACGTCTGATTGTATTCACCGCTGAACTGCGATTCTGCACTAGACCGGGTGGCCATCGTCGGCGGTAATGGCGGTGAACTTTGAACAGTTTCCATACATCCAATATTCTGACGAGGCACAGCATTGTTACTTCTGGCGTCATGGTTTGGAGAGGCATCAGGTTTGACTACAGGTAAAGGCTGGTAGTGATTGAGGGAACTCTGACGGCTCAACGGTACGCGAGGGACATCCTCATGTGTAACCTCTCATACGGCAGCATCATGTTGCCATTTTAAACAGAACAATGCTCGTCCACACACGGCACATGTCTCTATGAACTATGTGTGCCATGACGATAAAGAAGATCTCCAGATCTGTCCCCGACGGAATACGAGTGGAACCAGCTTGGACGTCAACTTCATCCCGTTGCAGGTATCAGATGTACCAACGCCCAGTTTAAACAGTTGTAGTCCAGGTTGGTTCAAGTGAGGATACAACAGCTTTATGTCACCATTCCCAACCGAAACAGTGCATGCATCTAGGCCAGAGGGTGTTCAATGTCATCTACATCTACATCTACATCTACATTTATACTCCGCAAGCCACCCAACGGTGTGTGGCGGAGGGCACTTTACGTGCCACTGTCATTACCTCCCTTTCCTGTTCCAGTCGCGTATGGTTCGCGGGAAGAACGACTGTCTGAAGGCCTCTGTGCGCGCTCTAATCTCTCTAATTTTACATTCGTGATCTCCTCGGGAGGTATAAGTAGGGGGAAGCAATATATTCGATACCTCATCCAGAAACGCACACTCTCGAAACCTGGACAGCAAGCTACACCGCGATGCAGAGCGCCTCTCTTGCAGAGTCTGCCACTTGAGTTTGTTAAACATCTCCGTAACGCTATCACGGTTACCAAATAACCCTGTGACGAAACGCGCCGCTCTTCTTTGAATCTTCTCTATCTCCTCCGTCAACCCGATCTGGTACGGATCCCACACTGATGAGCAATACTCAAGTATAGGTCGAACGAGTGTTTTGTAAGCCACCTCCTTTGTTGATGGACTACATTTTCTAAGGACTCTCCCAATGAATCTCAACCTGGTACCCGCCTTACCAACAATTAATTTTATATGATCATTCCACTTCAAATCGTTCCGCACGCATACTCCCAGATATTTTACAGAAGTAACTGCTACCAGTGTTTGTTCCGCTATCATATAATCATACAATAAAGGATCCTTCTTTCTATGTATTCGCAATACATTACATTTGTCTATGTTAAGGGTCAGTTGCCACTCCCTGCACCAAGTGCCTATCCGCTGCAGATCTTCCTGCATTTCGCTACAATTTACTAATGCTGCAACTTCTCTGTATACTACAGCATCATCCGCGAAAAGCCGCATGGAACTTCCGACACTATCAACTAGGTCATTTATATATATTGTGAAAATCAATGGTCCCATAACACTCCCCTGTGGCACACCAGAGGTTACTTTAACGTCTGTAGACGTCTCTCCGTTGATAACAACATGCTGTGTTCTGTTTGCTAAAAACTCTTCAATCCAGCCACACAGCTGGTCTGATATTCCGTAGGCTCTTACTTTGTTTATCAGGCGACAGTGCGGAACTGTATCGAACGCCTTCCGGAAGTCAAGAAAAATAGCATCTACCTGGGAGCCTGTATCTAATATTTTCTGGGTCTCATGAACAAATAAAGCGAGTTGGGTCTCACACGATCGCTGTTTCCGGAATCCATGTTGATTCCAACATGGTAGATTCTGAGTTTCCAAAAACGACATGATATTCGAGCAAAAAACATGTTCTAAAATTCTACAACAGATCGACGTCAGAGATATAGGTCTATAGTTTTGCGCATCTGCTCGACGACCCTTCTTGAAGACTGGGACTACCTGTGCTCTTTTCCAATCATTTGGAACCTTCCGTTCCTCTAGAGACTTGCGGTACACGGCTGTTAGAAGGGGGGCAAGTTCTTTCGCGTACTCTGTGTAGAATAGAATTGGTATCCCGTCAGGTCCAGTGGACTTCCCTCTGTTGAGTGATTCCAGTTGCTTTTCTATTCCTTGGACACTTATTTCGATGTCAGCCATTTTTTCGTTTGTGCGAGGATTTAGAGAAGGAACTGCAGTGCGGTCTTCCTCTGTGAAACAGCTTTGGAAAAAGGTGTTTAGTATTTCAGCTTTACGCTTGTCATCCTCTGTTTCAATGCCATCATCATCCCGGAGTGTCTGGATATGCTGTTTCGAGCCACTTACTGATTTAACGTAAGACCAGAACTTTCTAGGATTTTCTGTCAAGTCGGTACATAGAATTTTACTTTCGAATTCACTGAACGCTTCACGCATAGCCCTCCTTACGCTAACTTTGACATCGTTTAGCTTCTGTTTGTCTGAGAGGTTTTGGCTGCGTTTAAACTTGCAGTGAAGCTCTCTTTGCTTTCGCAGTAGTTTCCTAACTTTGTTGTTGTACCACGGTGGGTTTTTCCCGTCCCTCACAGTTTTACTCGGCACGTACCTGTCTAAAAGGCATTTTACGATTGCCTTGAACTTTTTCCATAAACATTCAACATTGTCAGTGTCAGAACAGAAATTTTCGTTTTGATCTGTTAGGTAGTCTGAAATCTGCCTTCTATTACTCTTGCTAAACAGATAAACCTTCCGCCCTTTTTTTATATTCCTATTAACTTCCATATTCAGGGATGCTGCAACGGCCTTATGATCACTGATTCCCTGTTCTGCACTTACAGAGTCGAAAAGTTCGGGTCTGTTTGTTACCAGTAGGTCCAAGATGTTATCTCCACGAGTCGGTTCTCTGTTTAATTGCTCGAGGTAATTTTCGGATAGTGCACTCAATATAATGTCACTCGATGCTCTGTCCCTACCACCCGTCCTAAACATCTGAGTGTCCCAGTCTATATCTGGTAAATTGAAATCTCCACCTAAGACTATAACATGCTGAGAAAATTTATGTGAAATGTATTCCAAATTTTCTCTCAGTTGTTCTGCCACTAATGCTGCTGAGTCGGGGGGGTCGGTAAAAGGAGCCAATTATTAACCTAGCTCGGTTGTTGAGTGTAACCTCCACCCATAATAATTCACAGGAACTATCCACTTCTACTTCACTACAGGATAAACTACTACCGATGTAATACTGTTATCGACACCTACTGTTGAGGAAAAATAGTGCTAGAGGAGGATGTCTTGTTACACTTGGCAGCCACACAAAATTAAAATCGATTCAAACTGTCGTCACTGGAACGAATCGAAGGAAAGGGAACGGTATTGTCAAATGCAATTATGTAAAAGTAGATTCACTCTGGACGTCAACATACCGTTACGGAACGTCATCGACAAATGGTGGTATGTTCACACTAGATGGAACGTCGACACATCATTTTGCTAAACCAAGTACTGAACAGTCATCTTGTGGTTATGAGATACCATCCGCGATACGAGAAGTTGGAATACAGTATCAGAGTTAAGGCACTAGAAACGATTAACGTTATTAATAGCGAAGTAAAATTAATAACACATATTTTTGACGACGGTAGACTGAGTACTCAAAACCTCAATACTTCTATGTTCGAGAAAATATGTAGCCTACATACATATGTAGCCTACATATCAAGCAAAATTTGTAGCCTACATACATATGAAGCCTACATATCAAACAATATTTATAGGGCAATACACTGCGACTTCTTACTCTATCCCCCATTCTTTTCACAAGACGTCAAATAATTATATATTTCTCCTTCAATGCAGCTATTTAAAAAAGGTATTTTAATGAATATTATTTAACTTATTTATTTTCTTATCTCTTCGTCCGGATATTATAAAACCTGAACCCTTCTGGCTTTCATATATTTGGCCTTTCTGTGTAAGAACACTCAGACGAAATACGAGTATAGAAGGAAACCTTCAAAATGTCACGAAAACAAAACAGATCATATAGTTTAAGAAGACATCACATACAATATTACGAGTACATCATGAGTGAGCGCGGCGAGATTACGGTAACTTCCAATGCTAGCAGATGACGCCATCGTCCCTTCGCCGAAGTCAACGTAAAAACTTCCTTCCCGATAATTCTTGATAGTGACGTTGCGTTCCGTTACAGTGTGTATGAGTGTCGCCATTTGATACGCACTGTGGAATGTTTTGACGTTCTGTTTCATTCCTTATTATGACGTTCAGTCAGTATCACCCTTTATTTTTTCAATGGAGGAGGCATCGAGCATTGGAAGAACGCTAAGACTGACTATGCACAATCGCTCTAAATGAATAGTGTGTCTGATACCACATCCAAGGAATCGAATTAGTAACTAATGCAATTGGAAGGATGAGGGGAGAATCGAATTAGCAATTAATGCAACAGGAAGGAATAAGGGGAGGCATAGTCTTACATGATGTACCACCCGCTACATCCTGTAGTATAGTTTTATGATATAAGCGTAAATGTGGATGGAGCTATGAGTCTGAAGCAAGTTGAATGAATGTAGATTATCTCCTCATTACCTAAGACATTACCTACATAGCACATCACACTGTTTGAGGATCAGCGTTTTAAAAACTTATTGAAGGCTTTTGTAAATCATCTATGTAAGTACTAAAAGTTCGTGTTTATTTTACCAAACTGGTTTAAAACATCGTCAAAGACTGCAGTTTCGTTTGTTTTTGTTTATATCCGGAAGTGTCATCAGCATGTCCATTTGCCAGATATTCCAACTTATGGATCTGCTGTTTTTGGCCCAATTCACTTTGAGTTCCAGCATTGCACGTTTCGTGACGCAAAACTCAATATTTCATACTGTTGCACGTAAGTGCTTATTCGCGTCCGTCTCTGCAAGTCAAGTGAAAACAGGTAAAAAAAAAGAACAGTACATAGGTACCAATACATGACAAATACGTAAGCGGGCGACACCCCAGCATGTAAACAGAAAACAGACGAAAATGAAATAATAAATGGCGATGTTTTAAATTAATAAAACGAAAAAGATAGTAAGATACACAGAAATTCTTAGTAATTGACAGAGCGATTTGAAACACTATACAGCATCTACGGGCACTATGGCCACGCAAATAACGAAGTAATGAAACTCTTCCGCTGTTTTACTTCATTCTACGTTTCAGTTTTACTTCTTTCCTATATTAAGTTCTTCTGTAGCGAGTATCTTAACACGTGATCGGTTCATTGTATTAATTTTATAGAAAGAGCCACAGCATATCATAGATACTTATCATCCTATCATTTTACATTTATAAGGAAACATACATTACGCTGAACTGGTGCATTAGTCTAAGGAAAGGTTGGGGTTCAAACCCCTGTTCAGTTCTCCGCAGTCAGACACTACATGTTTCCCCTAAAACACTTGAGGTAAACATTAGGATGGTTGATGCATCAATGTCACAATGTTTGCTTCAAAATCGCCGCGACCGTTTTCCTAGTTTAATTTGGCATCATTGAGCGAATTTCCCGTCAGCGTCCTCATTCTGCTGTTAATTGGCACCGCAGACTGAACTTCATTTAAAAAAATACGGTAAGGCACATCTATTCATTCACCATATGCACTGCAGTCTCTATGACATTTGCAGATACAGGGAATGTGAACGGATTAACAATAACTTTTCACATTAATCCGATGAGGTTTCTTTACGTAGCACTGTCTAATTTCAGAATCAAGCTATGTGGAATGGAGAGAACAGTTAGTTGCCAAGTTTACACGAAATCACTGTAATGACAGATACTGAGCTCGGTTTGGTATTCGTTGTTTCTATTAACAGAGTCATTGTTTATTCGGTATGTGTGAGTGGAGGATGATCATTTCTTGCACTACAGGGATTCGAACCTGTTACCTCACGGTCTGTTGTTGCCATTCTGCGTATGTTACTGACCTCGAGCACTGATGCTTTCGTACATAGTCGTGTAGACAAACGACTGGACACTGTGACCAGCCAGGGTTTCATGTGTTTACTGGAAAGCCACTTTCATGATTTTAGCTTGATTACCTAACTTATTCAACAAAGTACCGCACGCTAATATTTCATCACGAGAACACACAGGACGCAGTTTACGAGTCGTTTAGATAGCGGATGTGCTTCCTATCTCTCCACGTCTACAGCGCTTAAAATAACTTTACTGTCAGGAAGTCCATCCGGTCATGGAACACACAGCCAATATATTTATGACTAAGTCTTCAGCACTGTCGGAGCCCTTTTCATGACATCCAGGAAAATTCTGATAAAATGGCTCTGAGCACTATGGGACTTAACAGTTATGGTCATCAGTCCCCTAGAACTTAGAACTACTTAAACCTAACTAACCTAAGGACAGCACACAACACCCAGTCATCACGAGGCAGAGAAAATCCCTGACCCCGAAAATTCTGATAGAAGTGCATTGTGTGATATACTTCACTTGCCGTAGGTGTATTTGCTTCATTCATATTTATACTGCACCCTTCATACAACTGCACCTACATGAGAACTCTGTGTGCCAACTTATGGTGGCTTGTGTTGGAGGACACATGGTAAACCAGAACGGTATGAGGGAAGAGAAATTGCTGATAGGCTCTATTGTTCCGTATACGCAGGACCGATATTGTGGCGAAGTACCTAGCCTTTCTTTGAATCTTCTCTATTTTCTCGGGTAATCCAGTGTGGTAACAGCCACAAACCACTGAACAATATTCAAGAACTGGCCGAACGACGGTTTTATAAGAGATTTCCCAGTAAAACTTTCAACGTTGTGACCTTCGTGAACATGCTTAGAGAGTTTCAGAGAGGTACAAACATTGTATGCCATAACGTCTATATATTATGTGATCAAAAGTATCCGGACAATCCTATGGAATGCGGAATTGAGCGGTAGATGTTACGAGAGGCGACCGGGCAGTATAAAAGGAGGCGGGGCGTATTGTGTTGTGAATAGAGAATCAGTTACAGCAGCGTGGATCGGTCAGGGCGGCCGGGCGACTACAAACGTGGACTAGTCATTGAATGTAACGTGAGAACAAATCCATCAGGGACATTCCATCCCATCTAAAGCTGCCCAATTCGACTGAGGTGAAAACGCGAAGGAACAATCACAGCAAAGCCAAGAACATGTACACCTCACGTACTGAAGGATTTGGGACCGTACAGCTTTGAGCAGCATTATTGTAAAAAATTCGCATGAAATCAGCGGAAGGTATCACTCATGAGTTCGGAATTGCTACCAGCAGTCCAGCTAAGACAATGACTGCGCGCGGGGAGTTAAAAAAAATGGCTTTGAGCAGCTCCACATAAGTCACACATTTCTATACTCAATGGTACGCGACATTTAATGTCGCGTAAAGGGACGTCACTGCACAGTGGATGACCAGAAACGAGTGATTTGGAGAAATGAATCACGTTGTACGGTGTGGCGACCAGATGGATGGGTTTGTGTTTAGTAAATGCCTGGCGTACCTTACCTGCCATTATGTGTAATGCCAACAGTGCAGGTGCTGTTACGGTATGGCCTATTTATTTCACTTAAGCAAAAACTAAAGGCGGAAGGATATGAACACATTTTACAGCACTGTGGATTGAGTACAGCAGAGGAACAGTTCGGAGACGATGATTGCACCAGCATGACAATGCACGCTGTCTTAAGGTAGCATCTGTGAGATAAAGGTTTTGGACAATAAGATACATGAAATTGACTGGCCTGTGCAGATTCCCTACCTGAACTCGGTGAAACATGTTTGATATGAGTTATAACGTTGACTTCGCTCCAGCTCGCTGCGTCCAACATTACTTTCTTTTCGGGTTTCGACTCTAGAGGAAGAAAGGGCTGCGATTCCTCCACAGGCATTCGTGCAGCCAACTGATGGTGCCTCCAGCGGAGTTCAAACCTCATAGAGGCGAAAGGTGGGCAAACGTCTTGCTAATGTCCACTAATAGGTGTCTGGGCCAACGACCTTGCCGCAGTGGTAACACAGGTTGCCGTCAGATCACCGAAGTTAAGCGCTGTCGGACTGGGCTAGCACTTCGATGGGTGACCATCCAGTCTGCCGAGAGCTGTTGGCAAGCGGGTGCACTCAGCCCTTATAAAGCAAATTGAGGAGCTACTTGATTCAGAAGTAGCGGCTCCGGTCTCATAAACTGACATACGGCCGGGAGAGCTGTGTGCTGACCACATGCCCCCTTATCCGCATCCAGTGACGCCAGTGGGCTGAAGATGACACGGCGGCCGGTCGGTACCGCAGGGTCTTCATGGCCTGTTCGGGCGGAGTTTAGTTTAGTATTGTCTCGGTACTCTTAACCAGGCAGTATATGTTTCATGAAGGAATACTCCTGCCATACTTCTTTGAGATAGACAGAGTGCTACTTTAAGTCTTTAGGTTTTTCCGATGCTTCTCTATTAACTTCGACGTACTGGATTCTGTGTGTTATGAAGTATTCAGTTCACCAGTTCCGATATCGTGATAAGTGCTTACTTTGATTACTAGGCGAAGCTTCGAAGCTGTTTCAATGGCTTTCCTAAGGAATACCTGCGTGATACGTATGTTTGCACTAGTTTCATTTTTTTTTTCCTGAAAACCTGTCTGAATGAAGGAACTGTGTTACGGAATGAATATCTATGAAACCGTGGTAGAGCGGAAACGGTACTTTCCGGACATGGGTTCATATTCAAAATATTATGTACCCACTCCCTGTACAAGACCTCGAAGTTTATAACGGCAATTTTCGAACACCGTTTATATTCTGTCTGGCCTGACGGTGTAGTGATAAAGTGCATGCGTGGAAAACGAAAGGTCGAGGGATTGAATCCCGGGCCGCGCGGGGTAGCCGCTCTGTCTATGACGCCTTGTCACGGTTTGTGTGGCTCCCTCCCCCCCTCCCCCTCGCCGCCCCCCCCCCCTCCCGTCGGGGGTTTGAGTCCTCATTTGGGTATATGTGTGTGTGTGTGTGTGTGTGTGTGTGTGTGTGTGTGTGTGTGTGTGTGTTGTCTTTAGCGTAAGTTAGTTTAAGTTAGATTAAATAGTGAGTAAGCTTGGGGACCGATGACCTCAGCAGTTTGGTCACTTAGGAACTTACCACAAATTTCCAAAAAATTGAGTCGCGGTCAGATCACGTAAATTTTTAGTCTGTCTTTAATCTAGCCTTCACCTCTAAACGGGGTGATGTGTCACCAGGAACGACCCGTGGTTCGGATTCCACGTTAAATCTCCTCGGTTGGATAACTGGGGTAGGTTAGGGACACACAAGTCGCCAAAATGGCATAAAATTAAGACATGCATCCGGCTCGTCGAGTCACACAAAGAATTATACGTACATTCTTTCAATTCTTCGCATTCTGCGGATGTAGCAGGCGTACAAAACTTACTACTGTGTTGGATGTTGCCTTCACGTTTGAATTGACTAAAACAGTGGTTTACAATGCAATACATAGCGGCTTACGCGTATTCCTGCTTTCTTATTCATTATTCGACCTACTTCTGCATTCCCTATTTGATTTTGTGCTGATAATCGTGTATTGACGTAACCAGAAGTCCTGTTCTCCCTACCCCTGGCTTATTTACTTCCCGCAATGTCTTCAACGTATCGACGTCCATTTTCCAATTTTTCGATCTACCTACCCGATTAGGAATCGGAAAGATTTGCATTTGGGAATCGGCAATAGTTCCAAGTTGTAGATGTTTGTTTCCTTACAAATAGAACTGTAAAGAGATGCAGTAAAAGAGTTGATTAGAGGGTTCTAGGAGAAAAGCTCTGAAACAATAGAGTTTTGTGTGATGTCCTTAGGTTAGTTAGGTTTAAGTAGTTCTAAGTTCTAGGGGACTGATGACCATAGATGTTAAGTCCCATAGTGCTCAGAGCCATTTTTGAATAGAGTTTTGCAACAATAACTGACCGTAAAATACGTTTATGAGTGAGATGGGTACTACGAGCGCTTTGGAAATTGGCTTGCGCAGGTATAGAAAATATATTCAGATTTCATTTTATCCGTCTTTGGTACGTTCTTAAACTACTGTGAGAAAGTTTATTACTATTATCATTGTTATTCACTGATACATTTACGACTTTCAAGAGTCAGTCTTTAGGGTCCTTCAGCGTCTGTCGGGATACGTAGCTCACATTAGACGTTTGAGATGCATTGTAACAATAGATGGCAATCAGAGAGAGAGTATATTCATTCTAGAAATAATAATAATTAATAATAAACGACAACACAAAGTGACCCGTCACTAAATCTTAAGGTTTTTGTTTACGGTACGTTTCGGGTGCTTTTCTTTATCAATTCTACATCTACATGGTTACTCTGCAAATCACATTTAAGTGCCTGGTAGTTTGGGTGTTTAGCTCATGGGCACCGCTCCTGGGAAAAAACGATGTGCAGATATATCTATAGTCCTATGCGTGTTACAGAGACTGAGTATTATTTATATTTGAAACGGTCGCGTAAAGAGCTTACCAGCCAAGTGCACATCCACCGATAATTGTAAGATACAAGCTAAATTACAATGAATGAAAACCGAATCAAAATAAGAGGAGTAAAAAAGTGTATCTACGATATTGGGCAACAAAGTCTTTGTACAGAAATAAAAGGCAATCGTAAAAATTGTCTTGTATCCGACAGTGATTCGGCTTCCCCGCCTGGCACGGACGTGGAGATGTTAGACTAGGCTGCGAGCGGCTGCTGCTGACCGCCGTCGTAAGGGGAGCCACCGCCGAGATAGACGCGCCTCACTTGTCGCCACTCACGTCGACTGCTTGTCGCTGAGCCTGTGGCTCACTCTTTGCTGCACTTTGTAGGTGTTAGTATCGCGCCACTGCACAGCCAAGTTGACTTAGTTGGTATCCGTTCTCGTGCGGTTACTGATCTGGAACTGTTGTATTGCTACGCCAATTTCGCTACGGACTTCTTAGCGTTTCGTTCACTTAATGAACTCAGTCTGTTGCGGACTTAAGAACATGTGTTCGTTTCCCTGCGGTTCGGTGTACACAACGGAGCAACTGACGATAAATAGTTTCTACGCATGCCACGCAGGATAGAAAAAATTGAGCTGCCGTTCTTTCGATAAATCGAGACTTCACTCAATTTTTGAAAGCTTAAAAATACGTAAGCCTAATAATATCTGTGATAGGATGCTGGGAGTTTATTCACTATTCTAGTACCTTTGAAACAGACGCAATCGGTAACAGAACGAACTGAGAGAAATTAATAGTGAAGTAGGTATGTGGAATCTTGTCGTCAGAGGATGTCCATCCCAACAAAATTGTCTGGCAAGGCGTTTTGTAAAATAAGAGAGAACTTCTGATTATGAACCTCAAGTACAACATTAAGGCGTGAACGGAGGAGCTGGGAACTGATACCAGAATTCCAACTGGATTATTTTCACAATAAGACAAAAGTAATTCATCGCTCGAAAGTGAATACAACACTGCTAACGGTCTCCCACTCCCCTCCTCTCCCCCTCTCTCTCTTTTTCTCTCTCAGGTCAGAGGTTTCCTGCAGGAGGTTGAGCTGCTGCATAACGCTTGCAGCACGTGGCGGTGGAGCAGGTACAGCGGCGGGGATGTTGCGTGACTTTGCTTTGCATGAGTCTGTGTAATTGTGAGGCGGAACAAGTAATATCCACATCGCACACGGAGAGAAGAATGCTTGGACGATAAAAAAAAAACGCGAAAGTAAAAATTACACTGAACGAAACCATTACCCGTAAAATTGACGTGCGTGCGGAGACAAAAGCTGTAGAAGTACTACTACACGAAACGCTTCGTCCATACCGCCTGAGATGCATTAATCTTACATCACGGCAATTCCTTCACACTTCTAGAGTGTTGTAGGAGAATTCTACCAACGGGAGACAGCTTGAATAATTTGAACTTCTCTGACGCACGAGGGCCTACCGACAAGTAGTGTCTCCAATTTTTAACGTGAAAACTCTTAAAGCTTTTTAAATAAAACAAACGTTATTAACATTTCACATCTTTATTCATGTTTACATACTTGTAGCCCTTTGACGCTAAAGAGCTTCGAATGGTGACATGTAACATGGCGGTTTGTAACGTAACTATATCGGTGCGCGAGAAAGAGCGTGCTGTAGCCGAGGGTCGGCTTTGAAGAGTTCGGTCACACACTGAGTACCCTCTCCTTGTGTTCATTCTCACTGATCTTCCTCCAGACAGTCCCGATTTGGCCCCAATCCGATTTTCACCTGTTTCCAAAACACCTTCGAGGACTTCGCTTTAATAGCGATGAAGTGGTGCAGGCAAAAGTGAGGCGGAGCCAAACATTCTACAGGGACGGTATCAACAAACTGGTCTCTCGTTGGCAGAAATCTGTTCGTCGCCAAGGTGACTATGTCGAGAGATAAATCTGTAGAAATGGAGAGTAAACCTGTAGAACGTTAATAACGTTTGTATTATTTAAAAAGCTTTAAGAGTTTTCATATAAAAATTCGGAGACATTACTTTTCAGCTCGTAATAGCTGTAACCATATTTTTGCCCATTTCTTGTGTAACCAGCCTTGGAGGACTATCGTATACATTCAGTTATTTAGTTCTTCAATAAAAAAGTAATAATTGTCTAGAAAGATCTGAATCGTATAACTACGTCGAGCAGCGCATGTCCTTCTGCATGGTATGCCACAGGATCGCCAAGCAACTATAGATGCTGTATTATGAAGCTAGATACTAGAGGATATAAGAAGAACATCAAAAACTGGAGTAACAGACTATAGTAAAATTGAGTCATATGATATTAGGGGAATTATATTAAGAAATTAGGCACTTGAAGATGTAACCTAGTTTTGTTCTCGGGACAGCAAAATAAATAACGATGGCAGAAGTAAAGAGGAAATATAGTGTAGACTGGCAGTGGCAAGAAAAGCTTTTCTGAAAACGAAAAGCTTGTTTACATCGAATGTAAATATGTAAAACGAATAAAGTAGACAGTGCAGACAATCACAAAATAGAAACATTGTAAGTATGGTGTTACAGGAGAATTTTGACGATGAATTGAGTACATCGGATATCAAGTGTCGGGGTGGAGAATCGAATCGGGGGAAAAGAGCTTTATGCAACAACTTGATTAAAAGAAATTGATCGGACACATTCTGAGGTTTCAAACAACAGTCAATTCCGTAATGGAATGAAGGGTTGGCAACTGCATCAGTCCAGTCTTTCGAATGAAAATGATAATATACATCATCACGACGTAGTAAAGTTTGTAAACGAAGTCAATTATTTTCTCAAATTGTTGGTTACGAAATAGTTTTTAACATGAGTTCATCCGTCCACACCGTAGCTATGAATCGTACATATAGAGAAAACTAGATGGCATATTCGACTGTACTTCTATAAATGGTCAGGTTAGTGTTGTTTAACGTCCCGTCGACAACGATGTCATTAGAGACGGATACTTCTATAAATCTCCCATTTCCAGTCAAATAAGTACACCTAAAACGAACACTGATTCCTTTGAGCATAAATAGACTTCGAATACGTTCACTCGCTTATTTGTTTGTTTGGTGTTTATGTCTAACGCATTTACGTACATTTGCTCTTTGTACATAGGCGGTGTCTGGTGTCTTGTCGTGCCAAATCGTGTATATAATTGTGGAAAGATTAAAAATATGACTAACGTTTGTGAACCAGTGAAGTCGTAACTTAAAGATGAAACTAGTCGTCAGTAGTGCATTGGTAGTGTCAAATCAGTGGGATCACAGACTCACAGTGACAGTTCAAAATTCTAAGGGTAATCTCGTGCGCTGGAAGCGAAAGTCCAGCAACGCTGGCTGGTCATTTTTAACGCCTCGTTGACGTCGCGGTCATTAAAGACGAAGCGGTAGCTCAGTTCGACAATTTCTGTTTTGGCCTGTTTAAGAAAATGTCTCGAAATTCGCCTAATATGCTTTAGTTAAGCTTCACAAAATGTAGCGAAGTATTCTCAGTCAGGAATTTGAACCTCATTCCACCAGAAAATAACAATTCACCCTATACATGATACCAAAACGTAAGGCCAATTTTGAGACAATGGAGGTGGAAAGATGACCCTCTGTCAGTTGATTGAGAGGTATCAAGCTGGAGTAAATGTCTCCTTCAAATCTCCAAAACGGGAATTTTGCATTTCCTTCCATGGACTGTGGCAAAAATATCTAAGTACTATACCTACTTTAGCTGACTTGTCAGCGTCTCTCCATGAGGTACATTTTAATTTCGCCGTAGCGCATCTCCCTGCTAAAGTGTGACTATACTTATCTAAGACGTCTATACACGACACTTCGTTAATGCTTCGAGATTTAGCAGACACTGTGATCAAAGTGCACAATGGTAACACTCTTACACATTCTCACAAGGATATTATAGCGAAATTCTTTGAGATGAATTACACTTGGCGTGCTATGTCAAATGCAATGCATATGATTTCTTAATAATCTGTGTAGCTTTTTTACCCTGTTCTGATGTTTCCCGAGATGAACTTGAAAAACCCTGAAGGCCACAGTATACGCTCACTCAAAGGCTAACCTGTACGATTCCAAAATTGATATCTAATTCTAGTCTACGGCAGAATTCGAACCTGCGACGCTGTTGTAACGGGCTACTTACGTAGCGAACATAACTAACTGGATCAAAAATGACGTAATTTTTCAGTTTCTTAATCGTAACATAACGAATCTTAATATATTTGGGATATACAATGTGTGAGCGGTCTTAGGGGCTGTAGTCATGGACTGTGCGGCTGGTCCCGGCAGAGGTTCGAGTCCTCCCTCGGGCATGGGTGTGTGTTTGTCCTTAGGATAATTTAGGTTCAGTAGTGTGTAAGCTTAGGGACTGATGACCTTAGCAGTTAAGTCCCATAAGATTTCACACAAATTTGAAAATTTTATACAATGTGTGAAACATATGCTACTAACGATAATTGTTTATTTATTGTTCATGGAACTATAAACTTATTTTGCTTATCTTTCGCACCACTGTACTATGTACCTAAGTAACAAGTGCTGCTTTAATACGATGCGCATTTAAATCGTTTTCGATAAATCGAGTTCCAAAGTTTTACGAGCCTATTGAATGCCATAAGAGAACGCTAACCGTCAATGAGCAACCTTAGTGCAGCCTGCAAAGTGGCAGACTAGAATTCTGTTCCTACTTCATCCCAGGCTCTTCATTTCTTTGTTATCTACGACCAACCACTTGTATCTCCATAACGAAAGATTTTTCTTCGGAAAGGGACAATAATAATAGCGTTAATCATTGTGTTACTTTCGTGGCGGGATGTACTCGAAATACAATAAGGAATCGTGTTCAAACGAGCATATAATTATCGATGCGTTCAGGGCTGTACCTGCTTTGAGTAATCTCCATTGTACTTTCCACACACTCGTGAATATAACGATGATCCCGTGAGATGCGAATAATAGCGAAGGATTTTACTGTCGAATAACTTTTCCATGACAGCAATTTTTCACGGCCAATGTTCATTTCATAACGACTCCAGTCGGGCCTGGTAACCAAGTGGCAAAGCGCGTGACTGGAAAACACGAGGTCGCGGGATCTAATCCCGGCAAGACGATAAAAACTTTCAGTATGCCTTTAATCTAACCTTCGCCTCTCAACCATGGTGTAAGTCGCTAGGAACGACACGTTATTTGGATTCAGCGTTCAACTGTATATCCCCTTCCCCTTGTTGGATAACTGGGGAAGACCAGAGACACGCAAATAGGCGAAGTGGCGTCCAATAGAAAGACTTGTACCTGGCCATTGAATCACAGGCAATTATTATCACGATTCCTTATTACACCTAGATTATACCTAGCCATAAATGTATAACAATGATTACCTTTATTACTATCAACGTTCCTTCCTGAATAAACGTGATTGTAGAGATATCAGAGTTAGGCGGGAGATTAGAAAAAAAAAAGAAAATTGGCCAGATGCGACTAGAACTCGCGCTCTGAGGATTCCGTCCTAATTTAATTATTTTTATAGACTTTTCATCCATTCCAGGAATCGAGAATACCGACGATGTTATCCTGTTATCAATATCGATACTCAGAAGATATCGGCCCAGGGATTCCAAAACTCACGAGAATGTGTTACTATCAAGTTTGAAGTCGTACCTGAGAAAGAAAAATTATTTTCGTGTGACGTAATTAAGAATTAACTAATTTCTGATTACTTCCTTTACTTGTACTGTGAAACCACGCTTTTCGCCAAATTTCATGACTCTAGGTCAGTGGAATTAGTTTGCGAGTATCAAAATATGTGACATAAATAGCCAAATCTTTTGACTTTATTGACTTAGAAGCGTACATTTATTACACCACCAAGGCACCAAGACCTCAGTAGGTAACGTAAATTTCAGCTTGATACGTCTACCCGTTCTTAAGGAAATGGGATATTAGTAGACGGACGGAGAGACAGTCAGTAAGGTAACAAATGACAAAAAAATTTCACAATTTTTGGATTTTTTTCTCTAGATTTACTGTGAAACCTTGGTTCTTCTCAAAGTTCACGATTCTAGGGCAACGGGAAGTACCCTATAGGTTTTGATTAGTGAGGTGAGTATCAAAATATGTGACATAAATGGCTGTATCTTTGACTTAGATCTTCAGTTTTTTATACCGCTAAGCGACCGTAGATGTTTAGTATGTGACATATTTATAACGTGGTATGTCTACCCGTTCCTGAGAAAAAGAGTTCTTAAGAGTCGGGTAGACAGACAGAAAGGCATACAACAAAGTGAACTTATAAGGGTTCCGTTTTTACCGACTGAGGTAGGGATCCTTAAAAAGGAGGCATTCAAACGCAGCAGGTACTGAATGCTAGTCTGCCACCTTAGTCAGTTGCACTAACGCCGCTATTCGCGGTTAGCGCTCTCGTACTGACATTCGACAGGTTCGTAAAACTTTGAACCTCAACTTAGCGAAAACGTTTCAGGAGCACATCGTGTTAGAGCAACATTCGTTAGATCTAAATACGTTCTAGAAACTTGCGAAAGACACCCAAAATCCTTGGCTCGTTATGGGTATGCTTTAGTTATTAGACTTTCGTGCAGTTTTGATGGAGTCCAGTTGGCGAAACCGTGAAGGTCGGCGCTCGTAGCCCCTGAAGTAACGTCGGCACCCTGTCGTCGACGGTGCTTTCAATCGTAATCGGGGATCTTCCTGATGAAGTAGCGTGGGTAAGATGGAAGCAACCACTCGAGTTTGGATATCACTGTGCGGGAGAACACCGGGCCGGCCGAGTCGCACACGCGCTGCCGGCGGCACCTGTTGCGGCCGGGACTCACCTGTGGCTTGCCGGTGTCGTCATAGCAACGGATGCGGGCGCCGCGCGACCCGGGCGCCGGCGCGTCCTCGTAGGGCCCGGCCTGCTGCGCCCGCACCGCCGCGGCCAGCGCCACCGCCGCCGCCAGCGCCGCCCACCACCCGGAGCCGCTCCACATGCCGCTAGCCGCTGTCCCGGTCCCGCTACGCGACTGCGCACACTGCTCCGCGAACCGTCCGGCTGGAGCGCGCGCCGCCGACTGGCGCTGGGAGCCCGGCGCGCCCGCCCCGCCGCCGCGGCCCATTCAGCTCCTCCCACGCCGCCAGCGCCGCCGGCCGGCCGCCCATTCAGCCGCACGCGCCCAAACCCACCGCCGCACCTGTGCCTGTACCCGTTTACCGCTACGGCGACGCGCCGCTGCCGCTGCGTGCCATTATCCTAGCGGGCCTCCCTCAGGTCGTCTCTGCCACCCGGCCGTCAGTCTGCTTTGCACTACCGACTTCCTGTCTGAAGCGGGCACTGACGGTAGGTACACCTCACAAGCCGTGTACCGCAAGTCTCTAGAGAAACGGAAGGTTCCAAATGATTAGAAAAGAGCACAGGTCGTCCCAGTCTTCAAGAAGGGTTGTAGAGCAGATGCGCAAAATTATAGACCTATATCTCTGACATCGATATGTTGTAGAACTTTAGAACATGTTTTTTGCTCGCGTATCATGTCATTTCTGGAAACACAGACTCTACTCTGTAGGAATCAACATAGAATCCGGAAACAGCGATCGTGTGAGACTCAACTCGCTTTATTTCTTCATGAGACCCAGAAAATATTAGATACAGGCTCCCAGGTAGATGCCATTTGGAAGGCGTTCGATAAAGTTCCGTACTGTCGCCTGATAAACAAAGTAAGAACCTACGGACTATCAGACCAGGTGTGCGGCTGGATTGAAGAGTTTTTAGCAAGCAGAACACAGCATGTTGTTCTCAATGGAGAGACGTCTACAGACGTTAAAGCAGCCTCTGGCGTCCCAAAAAAATGGTTCAAATGGCTCTGAGCACTATGGGACTTAACATCTATGGTCATCAGTCCCCTACAACTTAGAACTACTTAAACCTAACTAACCTAAGGACATCACACAACACCCTGTCATCACGAGGCAGAGAAAATCCCTGACCCCGACGGGAATCGAACACGGGAACCCGGGCGTGGGAAGCGAGAACGCTACCGCACGACCACGAGGTGCGTACGCTGGCGTCCCACAGGGGAATGTTATGGAACCATTACTTTTCACAATATATATAAATGACCTAGTAGATAGTGTCGGAAGTTCCATGCGGCTTTTCGCGGATGATGCTGTAGTATACAGAGAAGTTGCGGCATTAGAAAATTGCAGCGAAATGCAGGAAGATCTGCAGCGGATAGGCACTTGGTGCAGGGAGTGGCAACTGACCCTTAACATAGACAAATGTAATATATTGCGAATACGTAGAAAGAAGGATCCTTTATTGTATGATTATATGATAGCGCAACAAACATTAGTAGCAGTTAATTCTGTAAAATATCTGGGAGTATGCGTGCGGAACGATCTGAAGTGGAATGATCACATAAAATTAATTGTTGCTAAGCCGGGTGCCAGGTTGAGATTCATTGGGAGAGTACTTAGAAAATGTAGTCCATCAACGAAGGAGGTGGCTTACAAAACACTCATTCGACCTATACTTGAGTATTGTTCATCAGTGTGGGATCCGTACCAGGTCGGGTTGACAGAGGAGATAGAGAAGATCCAAAGAAGAGCGGTGCGTTTCGTCACAGGATTATCTGGTAAGCGTGATAGCGTTACGGAGATGTTTAGTAAACTCAAGTGGCAGACTCTGCGAGAGAGGCGCTCTGCATCGCGGTGTAGCTTGCTGTCCAGGTTTCGAGAGTGTGCGTTTGTGGATAAGGTATCGAATATATTGCTTCCCCCTACTTATACCTCCCGAGGAGATCACGAATGTAAAATTAGAGAGATTCGAGCGCGCACGGAGGCGTTCCGGCAGTCGTTCTTACCGCGAACCATACGCGACTGGAACAGGAAAGGTAGGTAATGACAGTGGCACGTAAAGTGCCCTCCACCACACACCGTTGGGTGGCTTGCGAAGTATAAATGTAGGTGCAGATAGATGTAGAAGGTAGCGCGTACACTGAGGTAACAAAAGGTCATTGGATACCCCTGTGATATCCTGTCAGACCTACTTCTGTCCGGCGTAGCTAAGTTATAAGAGTCGAGGGGCACGAAAAGGAAGCAGTGGTTGAGAAGGGAGTGAGACAGGGTTGTAGCCTATCCCCGATCTTATTCAATCAGTAAATTCAGCAAGCAGTAAAGGAAACAAAAGAAAATTTGGAGTAGGAATTAAATTTCAGGGCGAAGAAATAAAAACTTTGAGGTTTGCTGATGACATTGTGATTCCGTCAGAGATAGCAAAGGACTTGGAAGAGCAATTGAACGCGACGGACAGTGACTTGAAAAGAGGATATAAGATGAACATCAATAAAAGAAAAACAAGGATAATGGAATGTGATCGAATGAAATCAGGTGATGCTCAAGGAATTAGATTAGGGAATGAGAAACTTAAAGCTTTTGCTATTTGGGCAGCCAAATAACTGATGATGGCTGAAATAGGGAGGATATAAAATGTAGACTGGCAATGGCAAGGGAAGCGTTTCTGAAAAAGAGAAATTTGTTAACACCGAGTATAGATTTAAATGTCCGAAAGTCCCTTCTGAAAGCATTTCTATGGAGTGTAGCCATGTATGGGCGTGAAGCATGGACGGCAAACAGTTTAGACAAGAAGACAATAGAAGCTTTTGAAATGTGATACCACACAAGAATGCTAAAGATTAGATGGGTAGATCACGTAATCAACGAGGAAGTACTGAACAGGATTGGGGAGAAGAGAAATTTGTGGCAAAACCTGACTAAAAGAAGGGATCGGTTGGTAGGGCACTTTCTGAAGCATGAAGAGATCGCCAATTTAGTACTAGAGGGAAGCATCGAGAGTAAAAATCGTATAAGGAGGCCAAGAAATGAATGCAATAAGCAGATTAAGTAGGATGTAGGTTGCAGGTGTTACCCAGAGATGAAGAGCCTTGCGCAAGATAGAGTAGCACGGAGTGCTGCACCAAACCTGTCTTTGGACTGAAGCCCGCAGCAACAACAACAGTGCAGCATCTCGACATGGCATGGACACAACAAGTCCTTGAAACTCTCCTACAGAAATACTGAGTCATGTTGTTTCTAAAGCCGTCCAAAGTTGCTAAAGTGTTGCCGGTGCCTGCAAGAACTGACCTCTCGAGTATGTCCCGTAAATGCTTCGACGGTATACATGTTGGGCGATCTGGGTGGCCAAATCATATGCTCGAATCGTCCAGGATATTCTTCAGACCAATCATGAAAAATGGCGCATTATCACCCATAAAAATTCCATTGCTGTTTGGGAACATAATATCCATGTATGGCTGCAAATAGTCTCCAAGTAGAGGAACATAACCATTCCCAGTCAATGATCTGTTCAATTGGACCAGAAGACACAGTCCACTCCACGTAAACATAGACCACATCATTGTTGAGCCATCACCACCTCGCACAGTTCTTGTTGACAACTTGGATCCTATATTTCGTGGTGTCTGCGCCACACTCGAATCCTACCGTAGCTGCAACGGAGCGAGATGACGTAGTGGTTAGCACAGTGCACAGTGCAGACGACGGTCCAAACACGCGTCCGGCCATCCTGATTCAGGTTTTCCTTGATTTCCCCAAATCGCTTCAGGAAAATGCCCGGAATGGTTTCTCAGAGGGGGCTCGGCCGATTTCCTTCCCCAACCCGATGGGATCGTTGCCCTCGCTGTTTGGTCCTGCCCCCCAAACCCCCCCGGTCGTCTGCTGCTGTAGCCCTTTAATGCCGAATGCACCCCACTGACCTAACGGAAAAATTCTTCGTACATTTCAGATATATATCTGCAGTTATTTCATTCACTGTTGGCTATCATTTCGCGCTGACAAATCTATGCAAACACCCTTGCTCTCGGTCGTTAAGTGAAGATCGTCCTCATATGCTTTGTCGGTGGTGAGAGGTAATGCCTGAAATTTGGTATTCTCGGCACACTGTTGGCACTGTGGACCTCGGAATATTTAATTCCCTAACGATTATCCGAAATGGAATGTACCATGCATCTAGCTCCAACTACCATTCCGCGTTCAGAGTCTGTTAATTCTCGTAGTGCGGCCATACTCAATTTGGAAACCTTTCACATGAATCACCTGAGTACAAATGACAGCTCCGCCAGTGCACTTCGCTTTTATACCTTGTGTACGCGATACTACCGCCATATCTATACGTGCATATGGCTATCCCATGATCTCTGTCACCTTAGTGTAAATCAGCTGCAGAAACGTCACGAGCGGACAGCTTACGTCTGTATGAGGAGCCTAATATCAAACAAGGCCAAGTCTGTTCCGATATTTCTACGGGAGAAGCGGAAAACTGAAAAGCATATTACCAAACTAGCCACGCTTGTGAAATTTTTATCTGCACTCTTTCATGTCAAAAAAATTATTTTCATGGCAAAAATCTATATTTATGTCGTAGAAATGGGTTAAAAGTTGGACTTGGCCGACTTTGATACTAACTAGTGGTTTTTTCCGATTTTGAAACTAGAAAAAAAATGTGTCCACGTACTTCTTACAATACTTTTTACTATATTTTTGGAAAATAGTTAACAATACCTTCCTTATGAACTTTGTTGTAAGAATAACTCTTTGACAGTTAATATAAAACAAACGTAGGTACAACACAGAAACAGTGGAAGGGCTCGAACAAAAAAATTAACTGAACGATCAAATCGAAACGTTTATGAATTTTAGCACTTGTTGCTCTTGAACAAAAAAAGAGAAATACTCATCATGTTTCAAACGTTTACAAAGTAACAACAAAGAACTAAGCACTTAATGCCCGTCTTCTTCCACACGTTCATATTCCGAATCAGAGGCTTCTTTTTCAGTGGTGTTGCTCTACCATTGCAGTCTCTCTGTTTCATGCGATTTTTCGCCAAAATGTTTCTCTAGTAAGTTTTTTTTTTACGTCTGCAGTCTTTTTGGGGTTCGCGGCGCATCCATGAGGTGTTGGCGAAGGGTTCAACAAACCAAAAGGGTTTGCCTTTCTATGTGATAGCGAAAAGCTTGCCAACGTGAGTCTTATAAGTTAACTCCCCAGCTACCAACACATTTGCATTGGCTTCTGTAAGGAACGAATCGGAAGCATTTGCATTGAGAAAGTAAAAAAGTAGTTCCTGTGTTGACTTTAAAATCTGCTTAGCTTGTTTTCTCCACTCAAAAGCTTTCCAGTCTCTTCCCAGAAAATTATTGGCCCCATAGTTTGGAAAAAAAGTGCGGCAACTTCAGCAATAGTTGTTTTAATCTCTGTTGATTCATTGTATACTCGGGACAACGGCCGGTCACATACTTACCAAGGACAATTGCCCAACAGTCGTACGTTTTGAGAATTTATTTTATTCAAACAACCGGTTTCGGCATTTCAATAGTGACCTATGCACCCCCTGTACAGACATGTCTGATATGTCTGTATATGGGGTGCGTAAAGGCCTGAAGATGGCATTACTCAGATGCTGGAACTGGTTGTCCAAATAAAATAAATTCTCAAATTGTACGGCTGTTTGGCAATTTTCTGTGGTAAAAAATAGTTGTTTTATTTATGAAATATTCTTCAAGCAAGCCAAAAACGCTGTCAGGTGAGAGAAAAGAATTCCCGGGTTACGGGAAGTACTAGTAAAAACGACTGAACATTCCTTGGTATATGTTTCACTTACTAGTATGGGCACATGGCCACCACGTTGATATTTTTATTTTGTCCTGCACAGCCATCTCCTACCAGTCCAATATTATGTTAGCAAGATCACTTTCGCATTCCTTCTTACACAACTCACTGAAAACTGCAGATGCGACCTGATTCGACGACTTTTGCATCTCGTGTTCGTTTTATTTCCGTTTTCACAAGTAAAAACCGATTCGAAACTGATCAAAAACTCAACAATAAACAGCGATGACGCAACCACAGCAGGCAAGTAAACAGAACAAGGTGGGTGCCACATACCTAGTCCTGTGCTGTGATTGGCTACTCATGGAGTTGGCCACTTTCGAAACATAAATCATTTCCGTCCGTTGTTGACACTCAGTGATGCTTCCATTCGATCCGCCGCAGAATATCTGTAAGAAATTATCGATATTAGAAATCGAAAAAAAAATTACTTGGCCGTCTTTGGAAGTAGACTCATCATGTGGACATACTATTTCCGCAAGCCACCATACTATGATTTACTAGTGGTTCCCTTTTCTATTCCATTCGTAAATGTAGCAGGGGAATAACCACTGTTTATGTGTCTTGATCTCGTCTTCAAGGTCCTTAAGCCAGATGTACACTGTCTGATCGAGAGTGTCCGGACAGCCCCCATGTAAAGCGGAATTGAACAAGAAAGGCGGACCCGCCACTATAGGAGGAGGCGGGGAATGTTGTGTTGACAGTAGAGAAGCAGTAACCGCAGTATAGGTGACCTCAGTGACTTCGAACGTGGAATAGTCATTCGATATCACCAGGGTCATTTCTGCACTTAAATAGCAGCTCTACTCCACTGATGGTATAGTGATTGCGAAGTGGAAACGCGAAGGAATAACCTCCGCCAAACCAAGCCCAGGCAGACTTCATTATTAACGAACAGCAACCGCCGAGCATTGCAAGATTGATTGTATAAAAACGGCATAAAATCAGTTGAGGGTATTACTCGTGAGTTCCAAAGTGCTGCCAGCAGTGCAGATGGCACAATGACGGGGCGTTGTTTTCTTTTTTTCTTTATTGTGATTTTAAACGCCTTATACAAAGGCGGGCTGTCAGCAGCAGAGTACGCCGCTCTTCAGCCTTGAGTTTGACAATAAGTATTACATAGAGGTGGCACAGAGAATACAGTCAACACGGCGGGCAAAAAATATAGACACTAAAAAACAAAAAAAACATGGAGCCGTTCACGCTGGACGAAAAACATCACTAACACTAGTTGACACGGCGCTCATAACATGGATGATGGCGACGGCACACGTGAACGGTGGTGGCGTGACGGCGAACAAACACTAAACACAAACGAAGGCACACACACGAGACTCTGATGGCGATGATCTCCGGCGCGTGAATGTTCACTGAGCATGTGCGAATCCGGGGACCTGCCAAGAGAGGAGGAGGAGGAAGGGGAATGGGAGAGGGAGAGGGGCCATGGGCAGGGGAGATAGGGGGAGGGAGGAAGGGGGAGGGGAAGCCTGGGGGAAGAGGGGAGGAGGGAGGGGACGGGGGAAAAGGAAAGAGAAGGGAAGGGAAGAAAAGGGAGGGAGGGTGCCTAAAGGAAAGGCCACAGGAAGTGGGGGGGGGAGGATCAAAGTTGATAGGAAAGGTAGATGGAGGGGAGGAGGACATCATCAGGGAGGGGGAGCTGGCGGAAGACACCTTGGGAGAGGGTAAGGAGGGCAGAGAGATGGAGACCGGGTGGGACGTGGGAATACAGGCGCGGCAGCGGGCGGGGGCGGGAGAGGATGGGTGAGACAAGCGGATGAGGAGGATCGAGTTTGCGGGAGGTGTACAGGATCCGTATCCTTTCAAGGAAAAGGAGGAGGTGGGGGAAGGGGATGAGATCATACAGGATCCGCGTGGAGGAGGGGAGACGGATGCGATAGGCGAGGCAGAGAGCATGGCGTTCAAGGATTTGTAGGGATTTATAAAAGGTACGGGGGGCGGAGATCCAGGCCGGATGGGCGTAACAAAGGATAGGGCGGATGAGGGATTTATAGGTGTGGAGGATGGTGGAGGGGTCCAGACCCCACGTACGGCCGGAAAGGAGCTTGAGGAGACGGAGTCGGGAGCGTGCCTTGGCTTGGATTGTCCGGAGATGGGGAATCCAGGAGAGGCGACGGTCGAGGGTGACGCCAAGGTACTTAAGGGTGGGAGTGAGGGCGATAGGACGGCCATAGACGGTGAGATAGAAATCAAGGAGACGGAAGGAAGGGGTGGTTTTGCCTACAATGATCGCCTGGGTTACTGTGCGTTTTTTTTTTTTTTTTTTTACTTTATTGTCATTTTAATGCCTATACAATAAGCAGGCTGGCAGCAGCACACTACGCTGCTCTTCAGCCAACTGTGCGTTGGCAGTCGAAAAGAATGGTAAATAAGCTCCTTACACGTCGAAGTGCAAACAAACTGGTATACACATACGTGTTCAAGTACAGAGATATGTAAACAGGCAGAATAAGGCGCAACCGTCAGCAACGTCTATATGGGGTGGTCCATTGATCGTGACCGGGCCAAATATCTCACGAAATAAGCATGAAACGAAAAAACTACAAAGACCGAAACTCGTCTAGCTTGAAGGGGGAAACCAGATGGCGCCATGGTTGGCCCGCTAGATGGCGCTGCCATAGGTCAAACGGATATCAACCGCGTTTTTTTTTAATAGGAACCTTCATTTTTTATTACATATTCGTGTAGTACGTAAAGAAATATGAATGCTTTAGTTGGACCACTTTTTTCGCTTTGTGGTAAAATCACGCACAACATGTAAGTTTCTCAGAAAATAAACCACATACTCGATTGTCATAGGCTTCCACTGCTCCAATAAATGCGTGAGGCCTGAGAGGCAGAGCTTCGCCAACATGGCAACTGTCACGAGGTCCTCTGTGAAGGACACTGATTCGCAGGCGCTTCGTGTTGCCTGCTCCAGGACACCGACAAAAGTGAGGCTGCGTGACCCTCCTGGCACATGTTTACGATCTCGGTCTCAACAAGAAAACAGTAGACTGTAATGGTACGAACTATTTTCAGTTGCCACCCTAAACAGCCGTCCCTACAAAGCGCCTTACAAGCGAGATCTGAGGAATCTCTCCATATGTGTTAGATTACAATGTCCGGTACTAACCGCCAGCTGCCTCCCAGGAATGTATCCCTGCACTCTTGGCGTCTCTAATGGTCACTTCCATTAAAACGCTTGTATTAAGATTAAGTTGGTCAAAAAGACTTCTAGATAGAAGGAATGATGATACGTAATTTCCGACTAGCTCTCATCTCGGGGACATGGTGTTTTTTATTTTAATACATAAACTTAATTGCTTAACAAAATAAACGTAGTATCGTAGTATCACATGTAAATTACTAAAATGATGTGCAGAAATGTGCGGAGGATGGCTGGGAGGGGGGGGGGCATTGGTGTCTTCTGTTGATATCGGAAGTTAACCGACATTTGCTGCGCTCACTCTAGTTATATTAAAGGATTTTTTGCTATTGTGTCTAATCGAATACTGTTTGATTATAGTTTTGGCGCAAAATCACTACAAACGATAACCATCGTACAATATCTTGGAATAGTCGCCTGGAGCGAGCTTTGTGGAACGACCATACAATACAGCTCTGCAGTTAGTTAGCACATGCCAGGCTGAGAGTTGTTGCAGGAAATGTATGGAAATGTAATTCATCCAGAAAGGATACACTTCACAAAACAGCCCTTGGACCGATTCTAGAGAATTACTCTTCAGTCTGGGACCCTTACAAGGTAAGATAGTAGAGGAGATAGAGAAGATATGAGTGACAGGTGCACGTTTCGTCACGAGGTTCTTCATGGAACGCGGGTGCGCTATGTAGGTGCTCATGAAACTCAAGTGGCGTGTGCTGCAACTGAGGCGTTATGCATAAAGGAGAGGTGTACTGTTAAAATTCCGATAAAGTGCGTTGCAGTAGAGCCAGGCAGTTTATTACTTCCTCCTATTTGCATTTCGCGAAATGACAATGACGGGGAAGTCAGAGAATTATAACTTATCGACAGCCTTCTAGTCACAAACCGTTGGCGAACGGAACAGGAGAAAGACGAAATAATAGTGTTACCGGAATATCTTCTGACACACACTGTAAGGTGCCTCTTAGAATATACATTTAGATGAAGATCGTTTTAGTGTTGTCATGCAACTAATAAGTATCGTAAAGTTCAATTATTTACGTACACTGAGGTGAAAAAATGCATGGAGGAGGAGATTAGTGTTTAACGTCCCGTCGACAACGAGGTCATTTGAGACGGAACGCAAGCTCGGGTGAGGGAAGGATGGGGAAGGAAATCAGCCGTGCCCTTTCAAAGGAACCATCCCGGCATTTGCCTGAAGCGATTTAGGGAGATCACGGAAAACCTAAATCAGGATGGCCGGAGACGGGATTGAAGAAAAAATGCATGGGATATCTCTTAATATCGCGTCGGCCCTCCTTTTGCCAGGCGTAGTGCAGCAACTCGATGTGGCATGGGCTCAACAAGTTGTTGGAAGGTCCCCTGCGGAAATACTGAGCCATGTTGCCTCTATAGCTGTCCATAAATGTGAAAGTGTTGCCGGTGCAAGATGCTGCGCACGAACGTATTTCTCGATTATATCCAATAAATGTTCGATGGGATTCATGTCGGGCGATCTGGGTGGCCAAATGATTCGCTCGAATCGTCCAGAATGTTCTTCAAAGCAAATCGCTAGCGGTTGTGGCCCGGTGACAAGGCGCATTATCATCCATAAAAATTCCATCCTTGTTTGGCAACATAAAGTCTATAAATGTCTTCAAATAGTCTCCAAGCAGTCGAAAATAGCCAGGATCTAGTCCATTCCACGAAAACACAACCTACACCATTATGAATTTGGGTCCTTAGCTTCGTGGGGTCTGCGCCAAACTAGGATGTTACCATCAGTTGCTACCAACTGAAATCGGGACTCATCTCACTAGTCTCTCCAGTCGTCTAGGGTCCAACCAGTATGGTCACGAGCCCAGGAGAGGCGCTGCAGGCTATGTCGTTGTGTTACCAAAGGCATTCGTGTCAGTAATCTACTGCTACAGCCCATTAATGCCAAATTTCGCCCCATTGTCCTACCGGATACTTTCGTCGTACGTCCTGAAACGTCCCCTTAGAAAAATTATACATGACTGTGTTTAAACTGACACACAATATTTTTAGCGCAACGCAATCTGACTTTCAATAATCCCTACAAAAGAATGGCCCTGACTAACATTAACCTATACCTTTCACAAATCACTTACCTCACCAAAATCTTCGTTACTCGAACTACTGCAATACAGCGAGCGCCACTATTGCCAGCTAAATAAAAGATTCAAACTACTGAAGGCACTAACTACTGATAGGCATAGTTAGCAAATGAAAGATTTTGATAGAGAACAAACAATGTATTTACCTCAATAGTGTTCAAAAGTCATAATGTATATAGCAGTTCATGCCATCCAGTCTTACAAATTTCAAAACTCCGCCATCTCTGTCCCCACATCCACCACTGCTGGCGGCTCACCTCCAACTGCGCAACGCTACGCGCTGTTCACATCCAGCTGCCCAACACTACAATGGCAGACAACAATGCAAACTACCCACAGACTGCACACAGCACAGCCAGTGATTTTCATACAGAGCGCTACGTAACGTTGCCAATAAGACAACATAAACAGCCTACTTACAGTCCCACATTGATTTTTGCGGTTATTTTACACAGTTTTGCCTGTATGTTAGCACTGAAAACTCGACGCAAACGCCGCTGCTCTCAGTCGATAAGCGAAGGTTGTCGGCCACTGCACTGTCCGTGGTAAGAGCTAATGTCTGAAATCTGGTGTTCTCGGCGCACTCTTAACGCTGTGGGTCTTGGAACATTGAATTCCCCGACGATATCCGAAATGGAATGTTCCATGCGTCTAGCTATAATTACGATTCCTCGTTCAAAGCCTGTCAGTTCTAGTCGTGCGGCTATAATCGTTTCAGAAACCTGTTCATATGAATCACCTGAGTGCAAGTGATTGCTCCGCCAATGTACTGACCTCTTACACCTTTTGTACGCGTTACTAGCGCCATCTGTATATGTGCACATCGCTATCTCTTGATTTTTTATCATTTCAGAGTGCATAGAAAGAGTTATAACTTCTTTTATTGCATCGTGTGTGACACCCGCCTGGTTAGTTGTGTGTGTTAACGCGTCGCTCCCGGGTTTCGGGCAGGTTGCCGACACTAGACCAAATCCAAGTGGCTGGTTAACGTCGAGGGTTGGTGTGCCAGCCACCCCTGATGTGATTTTAGGCGGTTTCCCATGGTCGACTAAGCAACTCAAATCCCACATCAGTTACACGATTCGAAAACGTTCGCAGTCTTCCACAGGAAAAACACTACACGCAGACAGTTGGGGTGCACGTCTTGCATCCTGCGGGGTAACGGGCTGGCCACAGGAAGGGCTTCCGGCCTCCCCTCAATCTAACCATGTCAGGTCCAATAGCGACGATGCCGACTATGTGTAGCTGCGGAATTAAGTTGCAAGAAAAAGAAGAAGTGTAGCGTATGTGATTGACAACAGTATGATAACACAAATCCCTTTTACTAGCGACTCCCGTTATTTAATTCAGTTTGGCGTCAGGCGTTTTTCCAATTGTTCACTCTTATCGCTTCTTGTTAGTACTCTGTCTGTTCTGTTTATTTCTTCATTATTTTCCTTTCAGCTTTTTTTTCACCATTCATGCAAGATTAGCTTGCACAACTGAGACGTCATGACATTTTAGGGATATTGTTTTCCCACTCTCATCTTACCACTTCGGGATTTTATGTTGCAGAACTGACCCTTTTTGTTAAGTCCGTCATCACTTTCCATAGCGTGCATCAGAATACTTCGACTAGTGGAGTAACGAAACAAGAGTTTACGAGGAAGCAGTCATACGGTTTTAACATCACCTCAGGAAAAAGAGTCACGTTGGGAACATGAAATTTGGTCTTAGTCCTTCTCTAAATATTCAGCAACAGTTCAACATCTTTTCTCCAACGATGGATGAATAGGTGCAAACCTTGGTTGTAGAAGTATGCGCTCTGACTGTTGAGGAAACATTCCACCTCAAAAATCGACATTCTGAAAGTGCTTGCCACGCAATGGCTTCTTCATCCGAGAAGAACTGCGGGGCGCGGGGGAGTGGGGGAGAGGCGTGATGACGCACATTTGATAGCCCAAAAAAGCAGCTCGTATGATTTGCGTCGTGTTCAGAATGAATTTTACGTGGAGAAAACATAACCCCTCGGACAGCTGCCCTTGGCACTTCATCTTGACCGCCTCTCGTAACCTCCGCGGAAGATGTGGTAGTATGCTCCTGTTCGGTTTGCCCCTTACAAAAATCGAGTAACACTACACCATGGCAGCCCCAGAAACCATTCAGCATCCCCTTGCCCGATGATAAATGAGTCTTCGCCTTTCTCGGCGGTAGTGAAGTCACGTGTATGCACAGCTTGCTTTGCTCTTTTATTTCTGGGTCGTAGTGTACCGAGCGAGGTGGCGCAGTGGTTAGCAGACTACACTTCCATTCGGGAGGACACGGTTCATCTACATCTGTATACATACTCGGCAAGGCACCGTACAGTGCGTCGTGGGGGGTATGTTGTACAACTTCCCTCTCTGTTCCACTCGCAAATACAGCGAGGGAAAAACGACTTTCTATTGTCTCCCTACGAGTCCTAATGTCCCTTATCTTATCTCGTGGTCCTTACGCGAAATGTACGTTGGCAACTATAGAGCCGTTCTGCAGTCAGCTTCAAATTCCAGTTCTCTAAGTTTCCTCAATAGCGTTCCTCGGAAAGAACGTTGACTTCCTTCCGGATGTTCCCATTTGAGTTCCTGATGCCACTCCGTAAAACTCGCGTGCTGATCGACTCTACCTGTAACAGATACTGCAGACCGCCTCTGAATTGCTTCGATATCTTACTTTAATCCGATCTCGTAGCAATCCCCAACATTCTGGTAATACTCAAGAATGTGTCGCACTAGCGTTCTGTATGCCGTCTCTTTTATAGACGAAACACACTTTCGTAAAACTCTCCCAATAAACTGAAGTCGGCCATTGATCTACCCCACTACAGTCATTACATGCTCGTTCCATATCGCTTTGCAACGTTAAGCCTAGGTGTTCAATCGACCTGACTGTGTCAAGCAGTTCACTATTACTGCTATATTTGAACATTAAAGGATTGTTTGTCCTAGTCATCTTCGTTAACTTAGTTTTTCCTACATCATGTTGTTGTTGTTGTGGTCTTCAGTCCTGAGACTGGTTTGATGCAGCTCTCCATGCTACTCTATCTTGTGCAAGCTGCTTCATCTCCCAGTACCTACTGCAACCTACATACTTCTGAATCTGCTTAGTGTATTCATCTCTTGGTCTCCCTCTACGATTTTTACCCTTCACGCTGCCCTCCAATACTAAATTGGTAATCCCTTGATGCCTCAGAACATGTCCTACAAACCGATCCCTTCTTCTGGTCAAGCTGTGTCACAAAGTTCTCCCCAATCCTGTTCAATACTTCCTCATTAGTTATGTGATCTACCCATCTAATCTTCAGCATTCTTCTGTAGCACCACATTTCGAAAGCTTCTATTCTCTTCTTGTCCAAACTATTTATCGTCCATGTTTCACTTCCATACATGGCTACACTCCATACAAATACTTTCAGAAATGACTTTCTGAGACTTAAATCTATACTCGATGTTAACAAATTTCTCTTCTTCAGAAACGCTTTCCTTGCCATTGCCAGTCTACATTTTATATCCTCTCTACTTCGACCATCATCAGTTATTTTGATCCCCAAATAGCAAAACTCCTTTACTACTTTAAGTGCCTCATTTCCTAATCTAATTCCCTCAGCACCACACGACTTAATTCGACTACATTCCATTATCCTCGTTTTGCATTTGTTGATGTTCATCTTATATCCTCCTTTCAAGACGCTATCCATTCCATTCAACTGCTCTTCCAAGTCCTTTGCTGTCTCTGACAGAATTACAATGTCATCGGCGAACCTCAAAGTTTTTATTTCTTCTCCATGGATTTTAATACCTACTCCGAATTTTTCTTTTGTTTCCTTTACTGCTTGCTCAATATACAGATTGAATAACATCGGGGAGAGGCTACAACCCTGTCTCACTCCCTTCCCAACTACTGCTTCCCTTTCATGTCCCTCGACTCTTATAACTGCCATCTGGTTTCTGTACAAATTGTAAATAGCCTTTGCTTTCTCTAAGTCTACAAATGCTAGAAACGTAGGTTTGCCTTTTCTTAATCTATTTTCTAAGGTAAGTCGTAAGGTCAGTATTGCCTCACGTGTTCCAGTATTTCTACGGAATCCAAACTGATCTTCCCCGAGGTCAGCTTCTACCAGTTTTTCCATTCGTCTGTAAAGAATTCGCGTTAGTATTTTGCAGCTGTGGTTTATTAAACTGATTGTTCGGTAATTTTCGCATCTGTCAACACCTGCTTTCTTTGGGATTGGGATTATTATACTCTTCTTGAAGTCTGAGGGTATTTTGCCTGTCTCATACATCTTTCTCACCAGATGGTAGAGTTTTGTCAGGAGTGGCTCTCCCAAGGCCGTCAGTAGTTCCAATGCAATGTTGTCTACTCCGGGGGCCTTGTTTCGACTCAGGTCTTTCAGTGCTCTGTCAAACTCTTCACGCAGTATTGTATCTCCCATTTCATCTTCATCTAAATCCTCTTCCATTTCCACAATATTGTCCTCAAGTACATCGCCGTTGTATAGACCCTCTATATACTCCTTCCACCTTTCTGCTTTCACTTCTTTGCTTAGACCTGGGTTTCCATCTGAGCACTTGATGTTCATACAAGTGGTTCTCTCATCTCCAAAGGTCTCTTAAATTTTCCTGTAGGCAGTATCTATCTTACCCCTAGTGAGATAAGCCTCTACATCTTTACATTTGTCCTCTAGCCATCCCTGCTTAGCCATTTTGCACTTCCTGTCGATCTCATTTTTGAGACGCTTGTATTCCTTTTTGCCTGCTTCATTTACTGCATTTTTATATTTTCTCCTTTCATCAATTAAATTCAATATTTCTTCTGTTACCCAAGGATTTCTACTAGCCCTCGTCTTTTTACCTACTTGAACCTCTGCTGCCTTCACTACTTCATCCCTCAAAGCTACCCATTCTTCTTCTACTGTATTTCTTTCCACCACTCCTGTCAATTGTTCCCTTATGCTCTCCCTGAAACTCTGTACGACCTCTGGTTCTTTCAGTTTATCCAGGTCCCATATCCTTAAGTTCCCACCTTTTTGCAGTTTCTTCAGTTTTAATCTACAGGTCATAACCAATAGATTGTGGTCAGAGTCCACATCTGCCCCTGGAAATGTCTTACAATTTAAAACCTGGTTCCTAAATCTCTGTCTTACCATTATATAATCTATCTGATACCTTTTAGTATCTCCAGGGTTCTTCCATGTATACAACCTTCTTTCATGATTCTTAAACCAAGTGTTAGCTATGATTAAGTTGTGCTCTGTGCAAAATACTACCAGGCGGATTCCTCTTTAATTTCTTAGCCCCAATCCATATTCACCTACTATGTTTCCTTCTCTCCCTTTTCCTACTACAGAATTCCAGTCACCCATGAATATTAAATTTTCGT
Source organism: Schistocerca cancellata (assembly GCF_023864275.1). Taxonomy (NCBI): domain Eukaryota; kingdom Metazoa; phylum Arthropoda; class Insecta; order Orthoptera; family Acrididae; genus Schistocerca; species Schistocerca cancellata. Next base: position 360,207,508 of record NC_064630.1, on the reverse strand, counting down.
CACCCTTCACTATCTGAATAATTTATTTTATTTCATCATACATTTCTTCAATTTCTTCGTCATCTGTGGAGCTAGTTGGCATATAAACTTGTTCTACTGTAGTAAGTGTGGGCTTCGTACCTATCTTGGCCACAATAATGCGTTCACTATGCTGTTTGTAGTAGCTTACTCGCATTCCTATTTTCCTATTCATTATTAAACCTACTCCTGCATTACCCCTATTTGATTTTGTGTTTATAACCTCGTAGTCACCTGACTAGAAGTCTTGTTCCTCCTGCCACCGAACTTCACTAATTCCCACTATATCTAACTTTAACCTATCCATTTCCCTTTTTAAATTTTCTAACCTACCTGCCCTATTAAGTGATCTGACATTCCACGCTCCGATCCGTAGAACGACAGTTTCCTTTCTCCTGATAACGACATCCTCTTTAGTAGTCCCCGCCCGGAGTTCCGAATGGGGGACTATTTTACCTCCGGAATATTTTACCCAAGAGGACGCCATCATCATTTAACCATACAGTAAAGCTGCATGCCCTCGGGAAAAATTACGGCTGTAGTTTCCCCTTGTTTCCAGCCGTTCGCAGTACCAGCACAGCAAGGCCGTTTTGGTTATTGTTACAAGGCTAGATCAGTCAATCATCCAGACTGTTGCCCTTGCAACTACTGAAAAGGCTGCTGCCCCTCTTCAGGAACCACACGTTTGTCTGGCCTCTCAACAGATACCCCTCCGTTGTGGTTGCACCTATGGTACGGCTATCTGTATCGCTGAGGCACGCAAGCCTCCCCACCAATGGCAAGGTCCATGGTTCATGGGGGGAGGTCCTACATCATACCAACTAGAAATTTTGTCTAAGTCATCTTGTATCCTCCCACAGTTACTCAAAGACGACATCTTCCCATACACCGCAGCGTCAGCAGCAAACAGCCGCGCTTTGCTACTCGCCTAGTCCTTCAGATCACCCATGTACACAGAGGATAAGAGCGGACCTATCACACTTCTCTGGGATACTCTTGACGATACAGCTGTCACTGATGAATATTCGCCGTCTGAGAGAACGTACACGGTCCAATTACTTAAGTACTAGAGCCACTCACATTTGGAAACCTATTTCGTACGCTCATACCGGCGTTGACAATCTGCTGTGGGAAACCTTGTCAAATGCTTTTCGGAAATTTAGGAATATGGAATCTGCCTGTTATCCTTCATGCATAGTTCACAGAATATCATGGGAAATAATGGGAAGCTGAGTTTCGCACGAGCAGTGCTTTCTAAAACAGTGCTAATGTGTGGACAAAAGCTTTTCCGTCTCAAAGAACTTCACTATATATGAATTAAGAATATGTTCAAGAATTCTGCAGCAAACCATTTTAAGGACATGTGTCTCTAATTTTTCTGGTCAGTTCTTTTACCCATCTTACGTACAGAAGTCACGTTCTCTTTTTTTCCACACACTTGGGACTTTGCGTTGTGCGAGAGATCGCGATAAATACAAGGTAAATAAAGGGTTAATGCCGTAGAGAACTCTTTCTGAAACCGAATTGGGACTCCATTCAGACCTGACGACTTACTTGTTTTCGTCTCTTTCCGTTGCTTCTCTACGATAGGGATGGCTTTTACTAAGACCTCCATACGAGAAAATGTGCTATTCTCAAATAACGGTATGTTTGTACGATCCTCCTGCTTGAATGATTTCTTAAACGACAAACTGAAAACTTCAGCTTTCCTTTTGCTATCTGAAATTGGCGCACATAATGGTCAACGAGTGACTCGATAGAAGCCTTCGATTCTCTTACCGATTCTACATATGATCTGACTTTTCTCGTGTCCTCGGCTAGATCCTTTGCTGAGAAGTGACGGTGTTCGTCGTTGTGTGCTTCGCGCATCGATCTTTTTACAGACGCACTAATTTCAAATCCGGGTCCGATCATCCAAAATTAGGTTTTCCGTGATTTCTCTAAATCGCTCCACGCATCTCCAGGATCATCGGTTAGAAACGGCACTGCCGATTTCCTTCCCCGTCCTTGAAACAATCGAGGATTTCGTTGTCGGAGGGATCTTAGACCCTAATATTCCTAAATCCATTCGTGATCAAAAAATGGTTCAAATGGCTCTGAGCATTATGGGACTTAACATCTGAGGTCATCAGTCCCCTAGAACTTAGAACTACTTAAACCTAACTAACCTAAGGACATCACTCACATCCATGCCCGAGGTAGGATTGGAACCTGCAACCGAAGCGGTCACGCAGTTCCAGACTGAAGCGCCTAGAACCGCTAGGCCACTGCAGCCGGCCATTCGTGATCATAGTGTATCACCACAGCACTTGTCCGCTATGATCATGTGGCTACGGGAGTCATCTGAATTGGCCTTACATAGCTGCGACATCCCCTGCACTACCTCTGTTCAGCGAACTTATTCAGTGGGCGTGAACAGCCGTGGAACCTAGCAGTCACCGATCTTTGTCATGTTCAAAATACCATACAAGACGTTGAAAACTGATTCGTCAATGCTTTTCATTTTTTCCACTGTCTTCTCGATAGTGATACGCCAGTTTTCGAGAAACAAGACCTCCACTTCACTTGCGATTACAGGTTCTTCACAGAGAGATGGTGTGCCACCTTCTTCTTTGCCATGCAAATTTGTTTAACCTTACTGGAAGCGTTTGCACCATCTAACTAATGTGTCGTGTAATGGTGCATTATTTCCGTCCACTTAGTCCAGCTCAGTATGGATTGTTACACCACTGTTCCTCTTCAAATGCAGAAAACGTAACTCTGTTTTATCAATGGACTACGCCACTTCTTTTATGCTTTTTTACGGGTCTCGTGGTACTGTGACGTGAAGCTTTCAATGTGTGCCAGGACTGCAGACATGCACCTACAAACAAAAAAATAATTATGTAAATTCATTTTCTGGAAGTCATGATTAAAAATTTGACTATCCATCGTACTAATAGGAAGTGCCAGATAGTCCTGCCAAAAATAGAGGATAATGGCAGATGTTAATGGGTTCTTAATCCGATAAAGAACCTCTGGTATGTGGTCTCCGTTATCCACTGTTTCCTGTATCTTACATTTTAAGTGGCTGCCCTTTCTATTCTAATGGCTATTTCGTCACCATCTAGACTTTTCCTCAATTTCACATGACAAGATGACCAACGTGGTATATTATTTTTAATAAATACAGCAACCAGCTACTTTGTTACGTATTCAAGCTAATAAGTATTTCGGCCTTTCACCCATCTGTAATTAGCGTAATACATATCTGAGCCTTCAGCCAGTACACAGTTACAACATCGGCAGCAAAATGGATGGTGCAGCTGCCCTGTGCAACATAACAGTTTTGTTTAGCTACCCCACTTCGCGACTTGTATATTTCCGATGTTTTGCTGTTTTGGTGTACTTACGTTCTGCTCTGCTTGTTGTTATTCCGATTATGGATGTGGCGGAACACTTTTTTAATTTTATTTTGCACAAAAACAGCTCACTATCCGCCACGTTGCCGACTGATATCTGTGTTTACATGTGAAAATACGTCTATGGTCAAAGATTATATTTTGCTTACGGGTTCTGCTGTGGTCAAATTTATATTTTGCTTACAGTTTCTATCCGACAGAACTGTAAGCAAAATGTAACTTTGACCATTTTCTGTATGACAGAACTGTAACGAAAATGTAACTTTGACCATAGCAGAACCTAGAAGCAAAATATAATCTTTGACCATAGACGTATTTTCGGATGTAAATAAAGATGTCAGACGGCAACATGTCGGATACTGACCTGTTTTTGTTTTTGTTTTTTTTTGTGAGAAAAAGTAATAAAATGTTTTTACGCCGCATCCATAAACGCGTGAAACTGAATAACAACAAGCGGAGCAGAAAGTAGGTACAGCTAGACAACAACACACCGGAAATATACAACTCGCAAAGTGCAGTAGCTAAACGAAATTGTTATTTTGCTTAGGGCTGCTGCAGCATCCAATTTGCTGCCGACGTTGTATGTACTGACTGAAGACTCAAATACGTATTGCGCTAACTGAAGATCGGTGAAAGCCCGAAACACGTATTAGCTTAAATAAAAATACGTAACAAAGTAGCTCGTTGCTGTATTCATTAAAGTCATATACGCCACAGCCACGGATCTCAACAGCCAGTAAAATGGATAAATTATTGTTAACGTGGTATATGTTTTAAATTTTTGTGCGGTGCTAGCCTGGTCTATTTATTATTAGACAGATGTTTATAGTCTGTGCTTGGGAGTTCCTCTCTCACAACTTTTCTAATAACTGATGAGTTGACAAAATTTCTATAGTCCGCTATTCTAAATCTAGTGCATTTTTTAAAACACCTTTCAATGACCTAATAGTTTTTAATATTGTCTATGTGTCAATGTAAATGCTTGTAACTAAAGAGAGAGTCTGACTTTAATAACCAATCAGTGAATAGTTTATAAGGAGTTTTTCAATACCCATCTCATGATATTTTATGAAGGATGCCAAGGCCCGCACTACTGAGTGGCTCCATTATAAACTCTCACCATCGTGGGAATTATAACTATCGTTGGAATTAACCAACTAAGAAATGGTATCCATGGATGACCTGAAGGTGGGTTATTTGAAATCCTCTGAACTGTCTATCAGGACAGAGAAAAATTGCTATGATAGACTAAAGTTTGCTGATTTGGTTTCTGTTTACTAGCTACGGGGCATGAACTTTCGAAGTCTTACACACCCTTAGTACAAAATGACGCATTTGCGTGGAAATATCACAAAAATTATAGGCTTTATCAATGAGAGGCAAGAAAACGCCGCCTGATTATGTGCTAAACTATTTAGCTAAAACTGCATGAAACAGCTCTGTTCATTCTTCACAACTTAAAACAACCCTACACAGACCTGAAGCAATATATATTTCCGCAACGATTAAGTTTAATAATAGTAATAGAAGCTATGGACAGTTATTGAAGTTTTCTATCTATATCGTTCATAAACGGAAAGGATTGATATTATTCACCAGAAACATAATTCGCATGTTTCAGTCCATAATGGTACTAAGAAGTTGTTATATACGCGCTGTCGCGGAGATATATCCATAAAAGGAAAAAGACCTTCGTAGAATTGAAACTTCACACAAAGAGGGGCTATAAATGTTTATCAGAGCTCTGTAGATCTTAGATAAATTGGGCATAAGGTTATTCTCAATACTGATGATTGCTGCGCTCACGCCGGCACTGCAGTGTGGGGCGGAGACCGTAAGTGTGCTGTCGTCATATGTGTACAGATAGGGTGAACTTTGTTCGCGGTCACTCCAAGCGATGAAAGACTGTTTGTGCAGGCTGCGCATCAGAGAAATTAGAGAGCGACTGTATTTGCTGCTGGCACCAGATCCGCTTATTCTATTGATGGTGCGGCGCTACCGTGAATTGTATAAACAGACTACACATAAGTTGTGTATTTTCCTGGTCTGAACTATTCATTATCTGTCTCTCTCCATTATTTCGGACCTAACGAAGCAGTTACAAAATTTAAGATCACAGTAAAACACTGCCAGGCATCTTGTCGACAAGATTAATGCCCTTGAAAGGCTCTTCCTATCTTGGGCGATCGTTTCCTGTCAGAAATCATACGACACCCAACTTTCTCAGTAGCTCAAAAATGCCTCTGAGCACTATGGGAGTTAACATCTATGGTCATCAGTCCCCTAAAACTTAGAACTACTTAAACCTAACGACATCACACACGTCCGTGCCCGAAGCAGGATTCGAACCTGCGACCGTAGCGGTCACGCGGTTCCAGACTGAAGCGCCTAGAACCGCACGGCCACACCGGCCGGCTTTCTCAGTAGCCTCTCCTTGTTACCCCAGACAGGTTTTGCCTTCTAAGGCAGCTTTTTGATCCAGGTTTACTACTTCTGCAGGCTAATTATTATAACAAGTCAAACCAAGAAACAGTCACTGCCAGTAATGCTATTTATTTAGAACAAATAGCGCCGTTACCGGTTTCAAACGGACAAGTTCATCATCAGACGGTTGTTCACATTTAAAATCGCTTGTGCTTCACATGTTATGATTTTCGTGTGCTGAAATGTCCTTAGGATGATGGTGCCCTACAGCAAAATTTGGCAAGAGTAAATGACTATTTCATTTTAATTGGACCTAATAGTGTATTGCAATAACTTAATACTGGAACTGAATTAATTTTATGTAACTTACTTGAAAAATCCTGCGACTTCTTATGGCACTGTTGAGTGCTTTCGAAGAAGTGCATATTTCGCCGAATGCCAAGCAAGTTTAAACAGATAAGTTTTGCGCATCAACGAGTTATATAACAATTTTCTTTCAAAGGGGGCTGCTCGCAATGCAACCACTCTAATGCATTTTCTTACATACATCACAGTTCATGTAAATTCTAATAAATCCACCGAAATACTCTCTCAGTTTTGTTTCTCATAAGAACGTTGCTCATCATTCGTCTTTTTTAATAAACTTGTAACAGTATTCTAAGACTGGCTTTCCTTTCAAATTTGTTTGTATATTTTCTATGACATGCAGAATACTGTCACGGTACAATGCATTTACGCTTATAAAAAACACACTGTTCTATGTCTTAGGCAGTCATCTATCGACTAGACACTAACTGCAACTACTATGAGGGCCAAAATATCTTACACATCATAATAATTATTTCCGCATCTAAACACGTAAATTTCACTCCTATGATGAACACTGTTCACTATTTTGAAAGCTAGACGTAAAAATGTAAAAAATAAAAATAAAATTAATGACAATTGTCGGAGAAGGAATCGCCGCCAAGTTATTTATTTGCCTTTGGATGCCAGCAGTTGTGTACCTGCGAATTTGATCCTATTGTAAAATATTTCCGTTGAGCTGTACTCTTTATTTCAGGTAGAGTTTTATCAAGTAGGTAAACACATACAGGAAGCTTCTCCCATTTTGTAGGTAAACTTTTCCATTAATGCGACGAAACAAACTTGAGGAATAAGGATAGTTTTGATTTAATTACAGATTTCAAGATTTATATGAGCTTAGAATACTGTAAATGAGTTGTTGTGCAATATTTACACGGTGTACAAACGTCACATAATTTTAAATGAAAAAGGATGCTTGTACGTTTCACCAAATATGCGTGATTCTCGATAGCCAAACTTAGTTATAAATGAAATGACTTTATGGGGCTAGAAGGCTTTTGCTGTTTTGTCGTTGATTAAAGCATTTTGCTATTGTAAGAAACTTCTTGAGCGAGGAATGTTTACCAATAACGTGAGCGATCGTGCACGTCGTAACACGGGGTCTCAATGCGATTTATTTTATGGCGGCATGTAGAAGCTATCGACTGAATTCATCACATTTTCTTAAGGAGAGAATTTGTGATGCCACCACCGAAGTCCACTCAAGGAATACTTTAATTCTCTTATGTGGCCCCTCACTCGTGGTTTTCTTATTTCTCTTCACAACGGCACGCACACAAGATATGAAGTTCACAGAAATAAACCATTTAAAACATTCTGGTATTATGGCCACCTTCGAATGCACAATTTATGTTCCCAGATACCTGCAACAGATGTTCGCAAGGTTAAGTGTTTTGCGCTTACCCAACACTAGAGCTCAGCCATGTCAAGGAATATGTCTACATCTACATCTACATCTACATTTATACTCCGCGAGCCACCCAACGGTGTGTGGCGGAGGGCACTTTACGTGCCACTATCATTATCTCCCTTTCCTGTTCCAGTCGCGTATGGTTCGCGGGAAGAACGACTGTCTGAAAGCCTCTGTGCGCGCTCTAATCTCTCTAATTTTACATTCGTGATCTCCTCGGGAGGTATAAGTAGGGGGAAGCAATATATTCGATACCTCATCCAGAAACGCACCCTCTCGAAACCTGGCGAGCAAGCTACACCGCGATGCAGAGCGCCTCTCTTGCAGAGTCTGCCACTTGAGTTTGTTAAACATCTCCGTAACGCTATCACGGTTACCAAATAACCCTGTGACGAAACGCGCCGCTCTTCTTTGGATCTTCTCTATCTCCTCCGTCAACCCGATCTGGTACGGATCCCACACTGATGAGCAATACTCAAGTATAGGTCGAACGAGTGTTTTGTAAGCCACCTCCTTTGTTGATGGACTACATTTTCTAAGGACTCTCCCAATGAATCTCAACCTGGTACCCGCCTTACCAACAATTAATTTTATATGATCATTCCACTTCAAATCGTTCCGCACGCATACTCCCAGATATTTTACAGAAGTAACTGCTACCAGTGTTTGTTCCGCTATCATATAATCATACAATAAAGGATCCTTCTTTCTATGTATTCGCAATACATTACATTTGTCTATGTTAAGGGTCAGTTGCCACTCCCTGCACCAAGTGCCTATCCGCTGCAGATCTTCCTGCATTTCGCTACAATTTTCTAATGCTGCAACTTCTCTGTATACTACAGCATCATCCGCAAAAAGCCGCATGGAACTTCCGACACTATCTACTAGGTCATTTATATATATTGTGAAAAGCAATGGTCCCATAACACTCCCCTGTGGCACGCCAGAGGTTACTTTAATGTCTGTAGACGTCTCTCCGTTGATAACAACATGCTGTGTTCTGTTTGCTAAAAACTCTTCAATCCAGCCACACAGCTGGTCTGATATTCCGTAGGCTCTTACTTTGTTTATCAGGCGACAGTGCGGAACTGTATCGAACGCCTTCCGGAAGTCAAGAAAAATAGCATCTACCTGGGAGCATGTATCTAATATGAAGCGCATTCCCATTTAGGTAATGCAGTGGGGTCATCAGACACGTAGGAAGCGCTTAATGTCACTAAGTAGACAGCTGGTCTGTATGAAGATCAAAAAGTTAAAGAGAGAAGTACAAGACGTCTTCTCCGCATGGACTCTTTCCCTCTTGAATAAATGGGCCCTCATTCCTGCTGTAATACGCTTGGAACAAGCGCAAGACCGAGTGCCACTGCTCGCTGTAAAGCAAGACGAATGTTACCACGCTCTAACCTGTACAGCTACAAAGAGCGGCTAACATCATACAAGAATTTTAGAGCACCTCCAATCCCAAGAGGCTGTGTGGGTAGCTTGTGTGGGAGTACGCTTGCACAGAAGCCCAAGACTATTATGAAATAGGCGTCTGTTTAATTTCACTCACAATAAATACATACGCAAAATCCCACAAGAAAATTTTAAAAATTATTAAACTATGATGTAATCGTGAAATATGTAAAACTTAGGCTTAATTTCATGTATCAAGTGATGTACCAGTCACATTCGTCTTTCTATACTCCTCTAAAGAATTAAATTAACAGAAGCAATTAAATATAATTAATGTTATATAGAATGGGAGATGGGCGACGCATGGGAAAAATGTTTTATCATCAGTTTTCAAAAAATCTATTGCACGGCTACAACAAGAGCTGCCGAGTCTCTCTGCAGCATCGCGTTCTGGGGAATGGGGTACCCCGGAGATATAATTTGGATGTGATGGAAGGTTGGAGCAACCACTATGGATCAAAAACCACTAAATAACCCACCATCGGACGCGAGACAACACTGACCCTACGACTTACCTTAGAAGCTAGATTAAACAAAGGGAAACCTACGTTTCTAACATTTGTAGACTTACAGAAAACTTTGGACAATGTTGACTGGAATACTCTCTTTCAAATTCTGAAGGTTGCAGGGGTAAAATACAGGGAGCGAAAGGCTATTTACAATTTGTACAGAAACCAGAGGGCAGTTATAAGAGTCGAAGGACATGAAAGAGAAGCTGTGGTTGGGAAGGGAGTGAGACAGGGCTGTAGCCTCTCTCCGATGTTATTCAATATGTATATTGAGCAAGCAATAAAGGAAACAAAAGAAAAACTCGGAGTCGGTATTAAAATCCATGGAGAAGAAATAAAAACTCTGAGGTTCGCCGATGACATTGTAATTCTGTCAGAGACAGCAAAGGACTTGGAAGAGCAGTTGAACGGAATGGACAGTGTCCTGAAAGGAGGATATAAGATGAACATCAACAAAAGCAAAACGAGGATAATGGAATGTAGTCAAATTAAGTCGGGTGATGCTGAGGGAATTAGATTAGGAAATGAGACACTTAAAGTAGTAAAGGAGTTTTGCTATTTGGGGAACAAAATAACTGATGATGGTCGAAGTAGAGAGGATATAAAATGTAGACTGGCAATGACAAGGAAAGCGCTTCTGAAGAAGAGAAATTTGTTAACATCGAGTATAGATTTAAGTGTCAGGAAGTCGTTTCTGAAAGTATTTATATGGAGTGTAGCCATGTATGGAAGTGAAACATGGACGATAAATAGTTTGGACAAGAGGAGAATAGAAGCTTTCGAAATGTGGTGTTACAGAAGAATGATGAAGATTAGATGGGTAGATCACATAACTGATGAGGAGATATTGAATAGGATTGGGGAGACGAGAAGTTTGTGGCACAACTTGACTAGAAGAAGGGATCGGTTGGTAGGACATGTTCTGAGGCATCAAGGGATCACCAATTTAATATTGGAGGGCAGCGTGGAGGGTAAAAATCGTAGAGGGGTACCAAAAGATGAATACAGTAAGCAGATTCAGAAGGATGTAGGTTGCAGTAGGTACTGGGAGATGAAGAAGCTTGCACAGGATAGAGTAGCATGGAGAGCTGCATCAAACCAGTCTCGGGACTGAAGACCACAACAACCTATGGGATCCTGCTGAGGTCATCGGTCCCAAGGCTTACACACTACTGAATCTAACTTAAACTAACTTAGGCTAAGGACAGGACACACGCCCATGCCCGAGGGAGGACTCGAACCTCCTACGGGCGAAGCCACGCGAAACGTGTCAAGCCGCCTTAGACCGCGCGGCTACACCACGCGGCAATTAAGATTTGATTTTAAAATTAAGTCTGTCTTTTGTAGTGACCTTAGATTGGCGTGTTACAAATCTGCGCCTGTGTAGACCTGTTGCATTTACACGGTGGTGACAAAAGTCATGGGGTAGCGATGTGTATGTATACAGATGGCGGTAGTATCGTATATGCAAGATATAAAAGAGCAGTGCATTGGCGGAGCTGTCATTTAACTCATATGGTTAATATGAAATGGTTTCCAAGATGATTATGGCCGCACGATAGGAATTAACCGATTTTGAACACTAAGTCATAGTTGGAGCTAGACGCATGGGCCATACGATTTTGGAAACAGTTAGGAAATTCAATATTGTGAGATCCGCAGCGCCAAGAGCGTACCGAGAATAGTAAATTTCAGGAATTTTCTCTCTTCCCGAGAGTAGAGGCGTTGCGTAGAGTTTTTAGTGCTAACAGACAGGCAAAACTGCATGAAATAACGGCAGATATCAAACTGGGACATTCGACGAACGTATCAGTTAAGACTGTGAGGCGGAATTTGGCATTAATATGATATGGCAGCAGGCGAACGAGGAGAGTATCACGATTTCAGTTGGTAAGAGCTGACGGCAGGATGTGAGTGCGGCGCAGACTTCGCGAATCCATGGACCCAAGTTGTCAACAAGGGATTGTGCAAGCTGCTGGTGACTGCGTAATGATGTGGGCTGTGTTTACGTGGAACAGACTGGGTCCTCTGGTCCATCTGAACCGACCATTAACTGGAAATGGTTATGTTCGCCTGCTTGGAAACCATTTGCAGCCATTCATGGACTTCACGTTCCCAAACAACGGCGGAATTTTCATGATTGACAATGAGGGATGTCACCGTGCCACAGTTATTCGCGATTGTTTAGAAGAATTCTAGACAATTTGAGTGAATGATTTGGTTACCCGGACTGCCCGACATGAATCCCGTAGGACAGTTATGGGACATAATCCTGAGTTCGTGCACAAAATCCTGCCCCGGCAACACTTTCGGAATTATGGCTCAGTAATTCGTAGGGGGCTTCCAACCACTTGTTGAGTCCATGCCACGTCGAGTTGGTTCAAATGGCTCTGAGCACTATGGGACTTACTGCTCGATTTGTTACCGATCAGCATGCAAGTATTAGGAAAGTGCTTCGTGAACTCAAACAGAAGTCGCTGGAGGCAAGACGATACGCTTTTCTCGAGACATTATTTCGGAAACTTAAAGTACTGGCATTTGAGGCCGACTTCCTCCTACTGTCGCCTACGTACATTTTGCATAAGGACCACTAAGATAAGATGAGAGAAATTAGGTATTGTACAGTGACTTATACGAGTGTAGACAGTGTTTTGACTACTAGTGGTATGTGTTACTCTCCACCATGCACTGTACGGTGGCTTGCGAAGTATGTATGTAGACGCAGATGTGAATATAGATATTATTGAACGAATACGCTGCTTCATGAAAAAAGTGAAGAGCCCAAGGGATATGGTCGGATGTTTTTGTAACTTTACGCACGTACGCAACACAGGTGGGTATGTGAATGATTAAAGTTGTAATTCTCCGTGACAGGAAGAACGTCTACCACAGTGCGTTAGTGTTGTTAGTGTTTAGTTTTACATCCAAGCCTAGTAGGCTAGATAAGGGACGTGAACAGCAACAGACATCGAGAGATTACTGTGAGGAACATGGAGAGGCTGCGTACTCTTGTGAGACTGAGTTATCAGCACCTGAGGCAAAGAGGTCTCATTGTAGGTCTCCATTTCGCCAACTGTTCGAATCGTACTATGTCCAGATTTATGGGGAATTCGGGTGTGACAGTGACCCGATGTTGGATGACGATGAACCTGAGGACAGGCATACTCTTCATAGAGGTTTCGGTGGATTTCACCTGAACTGAGGATAGCCGTATTGTGCAACAAGCACATGGTAACCCCATCACATCTGCGCCTGTTTTCCGATAACAATTAATGGACTCCCTGCAGCATCGGGATGGTGTTGTCCGTCAATGTCCCATCCCGTTGTACGCCGTCATCTCATTTTCTGACAGACGCATCATGCGTCAGTGGGAGACTTAACGGTGGAAGGTGACAGAAAAAACAGTGTGGTCGTTCAAATCGACCACACATGCATGGTGGACTCAGTGACAGCTCCACCGCTGGAAGGAGGTTCTGCTTCATCAGACATAGCTCTTAAACACATGGCTTTCTCCTACAGAGGGAGGATCCACCACTCTGTAAGGTTTGTGGTGTGCCACTATCAGTTCAGCATATTTTAGCAATGTGTATCTTATATACTGGTATCAGGGCAGCCCTCAGTCTCGATGGATATCTGTCTACCATCCTCGCCGCTACTGATACAGTGTTACAAGGGTGGTAACAATTTGAGAACTATCGGACCTCGTCCCTAAATTTGTGGCGAAAGGAGGCAGACTTTAATGCATTATAAACTGCTCCGCAAATGGGGACAGCCTTCGCCCCACTCCTAAGATTGGCATACTGACTTTTCATCAGGGCGCTGATGACCATGATGTTGAGGGCCCCTCACCTAAAATCATCATCCTCATCACCCCTGCAACATTGTATGTCATCCCGCACCATTTGTGGGAGACTAGCAGCAGCCGAAATAGCTTCCCATGAGACTGAGGGCTGCCCTGATACCAGTATATAAGATACACATTGCTTGGCGGTAACACCACAATATAAACGGCTGTGTCTGGAGTGGTGCCTTGAATGGGAAGCATGAATTGGTGACGACAGGCTTCACATTGTATTTAGTGATGAATAACGGTTCGCCACTACCTCAGACGACCATCGTCGGCGAGTATGGAGAGAGGTCCCATTCATCCAATGTTTTGGAGAGGCAAAGTAGTGTTATTCCTGGCGTCCTCGTGTGGGGAGTTAGCGGGTATTTCAGGTCACGGCTGGTAGTGACAGGGAAATCTGTTGGCGAAACGCTACTTCAGGGACACCCTACGTCGCCGGCCGCTGTGACCGAGCGGTTCTAGGTGCTTCAGTCCGGAACCGCGCTGCTTCTACGGTCGCAGGTTCGAATCCTGCCTCGGGCATGGATGAGTGTGATGTCCTTAGGTTAGTTAGGTTTAAGTAGTTCTAAGTCTAGGGGACTGATGATCTCAGATGTTAAGTCCGATAGTGCTTAGAGCCATTTTAACAATTTTTTGAACACCCTGCGACATCAGACATTACCTCCCACATAACAGTATAGTATTGTCATTTTTCAAGAGGAGACTGATCGTTCGCAAACGCCACACGGGTCTCCCTGAAATGTCTGCGTGATGCTGAGGTATTCTCGTGGCCAGCTATATCCGCAGATATAGCTCCGAGTGAGCATATATTGTACCAGTATGGACATGAATTCAGTTCTGGTGACACTATCTGGGATACCAAGGACCAATTACGTCAGTTGTGGGCCAGATTTCCTCAAAAGAGTACACAACGGTTTGATGACACCATTCCCCACAGGATCAGTCCACGCTTCCAGGCCAGACGGGGTGGAACGTCACACTGACAAGTGGGTTTATACTGCTCAGTCCTTTGTAAATCTGACTCGATTTTGCAAACACTGAGGTAACACCACATAACCTCTCAACCAGTGAAGTTTCATTTCATTTTCAGCTCTCCTTTGAGTGCTTCAGTCTTTTTTGTCAGGCGGTGTACTAGTATATTGTTTGCTTCTCAGTAGTCAGACCTTTCCTTTGCAAAATACTCTGATATGGTCCTGTACGCGATCTATTTCCAAATATTTTTGCCTGGTTTGTAGTTTTAAAATCGTGTACTGCGTGAAACTACTATATAGATGTGATGTTTGTTCTTTCGGACACTTCCGAAAGGGCAGACACCTTGTGGTCCAGCGGCGATACAAATATTATTCAAAGTTTTCTGTGACGTTAGCCGCATTCAGGCATTGAAATGAATAACTGGTAACAGGTAACAGAGTTACACGCTACATGAACCTTTCACTCGCCATTTCCAAAACCCGCAAGAGAGTCAATAAGGTAAGGTATAAGATGTGGCTAAAAAATTTCAACGACTATCGCGTGATACTTTGAGCGCAAGAACTGACTTCGCAATAGCATTACAAAATATGGCCACGCTTACAAAATAAAATCGGTATGAGCTGCACAATCACAATGTCTGCCTGACACGCACACAAATATTCCTGTGAAAGATCCAGATGCAAATTTGGGGTGTAGTGCAGCAAGACGTCCTCAGGTGGCGCGCATGACCAGCGTAAGGCACATTTACGAAACACAAAAACTATGTAAAACTAATAAATGAAGATGTATGTATGCAAACAATTGCAATCACATGACACCAAAAGTACATTGAGGTATACCTACATGAAGTACAAATAATAGTGAGTCAAAATGTCATTTACGGAGTGAACCAGCTAAATTTTAAAGTGCATGCGTAGTTTATACATACAAAATCAGCAACGCAAACATCAAGGCATCAGGATTAGGGGCAGTCATAAGCATAAATGTAAGTTACTGAATTTAAAAAGGTAATGTCACCTATGATAAACTAAGGTCATTAATAAGCCCCCCTTGAAACATAACTCCCCTAACTTCACTCACAACAAAATTAACAAGTTAAAAATAAAACTGTCGACGTAAAATAAAAGGTATCATTGTAGCAACATTTTAAACACTGGTAGTATTGTATCATAATATACTTGTTTTCTGCTATTCAGTTGATAGTTCAGTAACTTGTCTTTATCAGCATAGAGATGTTTAGTAATTTACAGCTCCTCTAGTAGATTTAGCTTTTTCGCATTCTGAGCAAGGTGTAGTATTCTCAAGTTTTGTAGTGTGGCAGGCTGGTGCCTGCTTGACTGACGCAGACGCAGACGCAGAATTCTGTCTAACCTGGCCCTTCTTAGTTAGCATGCGCTCGCTGAACCTGGTCTTAAACATTCTGCCAGTGTGGCAGAGTCACTCGCTATAATTTGTATATGTCGGACTCTGCATACTTATTCATATGGGCGCGTTCACAGTGAATGTAGCTATGCTGAAGCTTATCAGCTTAGTCAGTCATAATGGAGGTTCCCCATAAACGGGATCATCACAAATTTCGACCTCGAAAATATCGAGACGGGAAGACGCCTATGCTCAGCTACCGATGTTTTTCCTTTACGTATCTTATCAACTATTGCAGGATTGAAGGCATTGCTTACAGTGATGCATTTCAAATTCCCTAATTATTTTTCTGTGGAGGATTGGCTAAACAGTATCTCACTAACGCGGTGCACTATAGATTTGTCAAAAATAGCTTATACGAGGAGGATGGCAAGAGGAAGCGTGGATTATAGAATCTCGTGAGTTTACGATGGATGTCAAATCGAATAATTGCCCCAGTAAACTCAAATCTAACTAGTTAAGCGTCGTATTATGATCCATCGCTTCGTGAGTGAATATCATTTTTTTCGTGCAAGGCCTTAAATTTCTTAGCTAGCAATGTAATGTCAGAAACAGGGCCGGTGAAGACAATAATCATATCATCTGACATTGTGCTGTCACACCGGCTCATACCGCACTTATTTAGTAAGCGTGGTCCTTTTCTATACTGCTATGGTGGAGTCAGTTGGACTGCTCAAGGTAGCATGCGATAGTCGTTGAAATTTTTCCTTCACCTCTTCTACCTTCTTGATGATATACTGGTGGTTTTCCTTTCTTTTAATTAGGTTTACTTTGCATTTCGTATGTTCTTATGACAGATGGATTACATATCTAGTTACTGTTGCATCCATTTTTCGTTTTATATGGCTTTATGATGGATGGGATTCATATCAAGATACTTTTGCGCAAGTTTCTGTTAGTTTTAGATCATTTTACCTGCTTGGTCGTACAAGGTAGGATCATGCCCCTTCCTTTATTTGTTTCTAATTGATTGGTTTCTTATTTTCTAGAAAATCTGATGATGCCCCAAAGGGTGAAACGCGTCATTGATATTAAAAAAACTTCCCAATGAAGACTGTTTGTACATACACCTTCCAATGTATCGTAGTAACCCTCCTTTCTTTCCCCCCTGTTGTCTAAACGCTGAGCAGCCGATTGAAAACAGCTCACCACAGAACTACCATCCCATGGCAAGTGGCTCTGCCCTTTAGAGCGGGAATTTACAAGCTGCAGGGAAATTTAGTTCAGGTCTCGACTCAGTATTGAGCGTGGAAGGCAATCAACTTCGTTCATACTTACGGGATATCTCAATTAATTTGTAAGCTTAGGAAGATGGACAGGGAATGTAATAGTAATGAAACAAATTAAGTTTAACAATGAGATATAGTCTATGAGAATTCATAAACATATAGCTGATGTGTTAATACTACTTATATAGAGAGATAGCACTCAGTGAATATACGGTAGGAATCAACCCAGATAGCTATCAAAAAGACTTAAGCGACTCTTGGATTATTAGTGTGCTGGAGAGAGTTGAATGCATGTGAGAATCCTCATACGCTAGAGAGAGAATTGAACCCCTGAGATAGCGATCGAGGTGACAGTGGGGGAGTGGGTTTGCGATGACTGTTTACCACATGGCAGAGGGTGTAGTTTCACGGCAACTGTGTGATGCAGACGCGCAAGAAGGTATACATGGTGACGCCCATGTGTGAGCGACATTACTGTCTTCTGCTAATGATAATGTACAGAAAAACTGTTATCTGACTCAAGGCCGAAAGTGCTAAAAGCACAGCGCATTCTCGTGGAAGTCTTCTTGCTGTTACCATAGGTATGAAGAGAAACTAGCAAACTGAAACTCGAGTAGCTGCGCTCTGAGGTTTTATGACCTCTGAGTGATGATATAGCGGTGAGCTTCCGACATCAAAAAATAGGGCTAATGCCAACGTCTGGAAGGGGCTGCCTGTTAGGGCTTCGATGTCACCTGCTCACAGAACTTTCACATTCAGCATTATCTCCATCCGGAGAGACACCATAGTCTTTGCACCCTCTGTCCGCGAAGAAGAAAAAGAAGAGCCATTTGAATTTTGATCTGAATTTATCAGCTGTAGCCACCTTGAACAACAAATAGAATCCTCTCAAAATGATCATATCTGAAATCAGAATCAGGGCTGTTGTTCCCCAGTATGTCAGAATCAGGAATCTATTAGTCTCTTTCCTCTTTGGAGTTTTAATGAGGGGTTAATTTACATTAAAAGTTTAAGGAATCTCGAAATAAAATTGACAACCAGACCGTAAGTTCACCAGTGAGTTGGTTATTACGAACTGGTCGGAAATTTGCAGTGTTAGCGGCTTCACGCGGATGAGCATGTATGTTTCTTTTCGCCTGTGTGAAATTGACGGAACTGTAGACGTCGTCGATAAAGTGCGATGAATCACGAAGTCTGGACGAGCAATAAAGCCATCGGCAAAATAATAAAGTACTTGGAGGGTAAAGAGGGGAGACCAAATAATTAACAATGATTGCACCAAGAAGTAAGATCATGATCGCTATGTTGTTATTCAGTGATGATTTGTGGGATCTTCCAGAGCGGAAATGTCTACATTCAGCGTCTTCTACTGACAGCGTCTTCACCAGCTGATTTGGTGTTGTGCTCCATGGATATACACCCCAACAAGATGACAAGTAGTCAGTGAACACTATCTGACAGCTTTATAGCTTAATGAGCGATGTCCTCCAACAAACTCTGGGGCGGAAGTCAGTGTAGCACACCTTCCTGTACCGAAATTGAGGAGACCAGGGGCAAAAACTCACTCAGCAAATATTAGTAACTTGTACATGCAAATCCATTCAGGGACTCGTATGGAATAAGTAAAATACAATTTATGTTCCGTATGGGCCAAATATTTGGCATTCAGTGAACATAAAAATTAATAAAATATTTGTTTGTTTTAATGTATGTGGTTCTCTATCAGCTTCTTTCCCATAGTGTAATTTGTTCGCAATTCTACAAATTTGGTCGTTCGTTTTTTGCATACCTTCAGCAGCGTGTAGCGTGGTGATCAATAAAAAAAACGTCTGTTATTTCAGGAGGGCACAATGTCATTTGACACCCGTCTGACTGAAAGAGTAAACGCTTCAGTGTATTGGCCTTCCTGCCCTTTCTCGTCATTTCCAACATGCTCCCTTTCAGTGTCCATAGGCTATCGGTTTTGGATTGACTTGCCCATTTAAGGTCAATGACCACTGTTACAAGCCAGAAGAGAGCGCGCACACTGATTTCACGTAAAACTGTAATGTAAGGCACTTATGTTTCTAATAGAAAAGGAGCCCCTATTTTTTTCCTCCTGGTTCTTTGCTTTAACGTCCACTCGTTTCCCGCTTTGCGGCGCGCGGTTTGAGGGTCCATGTCACTGACTGCGCGGATCCTCCCGCCGGAAGTTCGAGTCGCCCCTCGGGCATGGGTATGTGTGTTGTTCATAGCATAAGTTAGTTTAAGTAGTGTGTAAGTCTAGGACCGATGACCTCAGCAGTTTGGTCCCTTAAGAACTCACAACATTTGAACATTTTTCCCCGCTTTCAGTGTCGTTAAACAAATAATTTCCTCATGTTTTCCTATAATGTTACTGTTAATTTTACTTTTTCCGTAGCAGGTTAGCCTTAATGTACTTAATTTTCAGATCTTCTTGTGTAGTGGAGACTTTTCAAAGGCATACAATGCACGTGGGAATGCCACAACGGCAGTCCGGTGCAGTTATAACACCTATTTTTGACCTATTTTTTATCTGTATCGATATTTCTATGTCAATTTGCAGTGTTGCTTATATAGAATGTTGTATCTATCATGGAAATTCTTTTACTATGTACACATGTTTCAGTTACGTGAACTTTTGAATGACGTTGTTTGAAATGTGCTTAAATTTAAACAACTGCTGGAATAATTGTTATACGAGGGTTGGAACTTTAATAGTGGCAACTATTTATTTACAGCTCGTACAAAATAGATACGTGTTTCAAAGTTTTACTGACCTTCAAACTAATCACCAGCATTGTGTATAACCCGTTGCCAGCGATGTGGAAGTCGTAGGATACTCTTAGCTGTGCCAGTTGTGTTGACAGTTCGAGCGTCGCGATCTTTTGCCCGACGAATTTGTAGCAGTTCTGAAGCGAATGCCGTGAAGTGTTTCCTTCAGTTTAGAAATCGAATTGAACTTACGAGGGCTTAAATCAAGGGAATGCAGTAGGTGGTATATAATTTTTGGTGCACAACTTATGACCAGCTTAGAGACAGAAGTGATGACACTTTCTGCAGGACCCGACCATCATTTTGCAGGACAATGCTCAAGCACGTACAGTGCAAGCTGTTACTGATTTGTTTGACTGATGGGGCTGCTAAGTGCTGTATCTCCTACTGCACTCCCCTGACTTAAGCCCTCGTAAACTTAAGGAAAAACTTCATGGCATTCGCTTCAGAACTGCTACAAATTCGTCGGGCAACAGACCGCGCCGCTCGAACTGTCAACACAACTGGCACCGCTAAGGATATCCTACGACTTCCACATCGCTGGCAACTGGTTATACGCAATGCTGGTAACTACTTTGAAGGTCAGTGAAACTTTGAAACATGTATCTATTTTGTACGAGCTGTAAATAAATAGTTCCAACTATTAAAGTTCCAGCCCCCGTATAATGTACTGTAAATAACTTGGTCCATTGTTAGGGTACATAGGGTTGAGTGTTAAAGATGTGAGGAAGGCCCGCAGCTGCGGGAGTAGCTTGGCGGAGTGGAAAATGTGTGGTTGGAGTGCAAGTGGTAACTCGTCCTGTGTGACGGCTAAGGAGTCTGGGCTGAGCAGTGCTGTGGTTAACACCTCGCTAGCAGCAGCGGATCATTGTGGCTCGTATTCCTGGAGTTTTGAGGCCAGAAGAGCTTAAGGGCAGTATTTATGGGCCTCGGATGCCGCGTTTGGTGATACGATTATCAAATGGTTCAAATGGCTCTGAGCACTATGGGACTTAACATCTGTGGTCATCAGTCCCCTAGAACTTAGAACTACTTAAACCTAACTAACCCAAGAACATCACACACACCCAAGCCCGAGGCAGGATTCGAACCTGCGACCGTAGCAGTCGCGCGGTTCCGGACTGAGCGCCTAGAACCGCTAGACCACCGCGGCCGGCGATACGATTATCATAGTATGCTTTTTGGCCCTATAAAAATATAATTCAGACGCCAAGAAGGTATGTAAGAGGGCGAGGCCAACAGTATTGCTATGATTGCATCGCCGGCAGGTACATAGCCACTGGAAATTGCCACCAGTGTCACCAGCCTTCAGCTAAACTGTTTGTATTTGGAATTCAGTAAATGGACCAGGTATTTGTGAAATTTGGTTGATTTCATAACAATAATTGTGGTGTTGCTAAATACTGTATCCCAAATCACAAACCTGAACAAGAATCCTATCCTAGTGAATTTAATTCCGAGTGTCCCGATTTGCTATGAGAAAGTGGTTGAGCTTGAATTTAATGTTGTGTTGTTATTTGTACAGCCAATTATACTTTTGAGTAGGTCAAAAGACTGCTTATCAGAGCACATTTGTTATTTAAAGAGTTATAGTTTGTTGTGCTTTACTTAATTAATAATTAATGATAAGAATGCTTACCTTTTCTCATACAAACTGGTGTAGTTTTGCTAATGAGCATTGTTCTTCAAGCAATGAAATTCTAAGGGTTCTCACTTACTAGGCTAGTTAGTTAATGAATCAATTCAAAAGCTCCTTCAGAGCCAGTGTAGTTAGATCTGCATTTTGTTAATTTGCTTCAACCCGAGTTGGTTAATGCACAGGCATAGAACCCTGTACTAAGCAATGAAGTTAAAGATTATGATCGTTAGCAGACCACGCGATTTAAACTCAGTATCATTTCAAGCTTTTCCCTGTTCCTGTTCTGTATTGCTATTTGTTCATGTGTGTCGGTAATTGGTTTTATAAACTGTTACACCTAGTCCATTCAAGGTACGTGTCGTTGAAAGGCATATGTTACTGTTTACTATCTCATTGGCTATTTGCTGGTTACTAGCGTATCTACCTGCAAGGTTATAGATTACTGTGTTGTAGTGTGAACAGCTATAAGGAAAGAGTTTAGTGTGTGTGTCAAGGAAGGTTAGGTTAGCCTTAGGACTGCCTTCTGCTTTAGCCTTTTGCTTGACACAAGAATGCCTAATTAGGCTGGCGACCGGTTTTAATATGTAATGTTACAACTTTCTTTTGTGCTGGGAGAACGTTTGTTCGTGACCCACCTGTTCACTGTTGTTTATACTCTGCTGGAGTGTTTCGGAAACGAGTCCCAGTTTGATTGTTCTGTTTGCGTTAGGTTATCTCACGGTCACAACTGTTCTGGCGTAACCAC
This sequence comes from Schistocerca cancellata, assembly GCF_023864275.1. NCBI lineage: Eukaryota > Metazoa > Arthropoda > Insecta > Orthoptera > Acrididae > Schistocerca > Schistocerca cancellata. The sequence continues at coordinate 360,185,292 of NC_064630.1, read as the reverse complement.
AAGCGCCGGAACGACGAGGACGAACGGAAGACCAGAGGAGGCGGCGAGGTAACGTCGGCCAGTGGTGCGCGGAATTGGACCGCGCCGCGCCAGCAGCGACATCTGAAAGAAGTTGTTATAAGAGCCGCTGCTGCCAGCCTCGGGGTCACCCGCTCGTGTCCCCGATCCTCTCCCACCCCCGCCCGCTGCCACGCCTGTATTCCCACGTCCCACCCGGTCTTCATCTCTCCACCCTCCTTACCCTCTCCCAAGGTGGCTTCCGCCAGCTCCCCCTCCCTGATGATGTCCTCGTCCCATCCATCTACCCCTCCTATCAACTTTGACCCTGCCCCACCCCCCTCTTCCCATGTCCTTTTCTCTCGGCACCCTCCCTCCCTTCTCTTCCCTTCCCTTCTCTTTCCTTTTCCCCTGTCCCCTCCCTCCACCCCTCTTCCCCCAGGCTTCCCCTCCCCCCTTTCTCTCTCCCCCCTCTCTCCCCTGCCCGTGGCATCTCTGCTCTCCCCTCTCGCTCTCCCACCCCCCCTCCTCCTCCTCCTCTCTTGGCAGGTCCCCGGACTCGCACACGCATAGTGAACATTCGCGCGCCGGAGATCATCGCCCTCGGTTTAGTGTCTGTGCCGTCGTGTTTGTGAATCAGTGTTTTTCGCCGCCCACGCTCCTTCGTTCGCATGTGACGTCTCACTCGTCAGTGTTTGTGCACAGTGCCGACAGTTTTCTTGTTTATTTCGTCGAGTGTGAACGACTTCATGTTTTTTAATTATTATTGTATCTACTGTTTTTAACCACCAGTCTGTTACTTTTCTGTCTTCCTTTTCTCTTTTATTGTACTGGTTATGGCTGAAGAGCGGAGTAAACTTTTCCGATGCCAGCCCACCTTGTATGAGGTGTTAATATTACAATAAAGAAAAAAAAAAAAAAAAACAGCCTCGGGGCTCAGATCGCCTCAGTGTACTGACGTTAGTGGAACGTATCTGCGGAGCGTGCTACAAGAACAACTAGCTGTGATCCGTATCAGTTACTTGTCTGGACTTTGCCTATAGCGAGGACTATTACTGTTTGCGTGCTACTTGTGACATAGATGAATCTCCGAAGTTAAGTACTGTCAATACAGAAATAAAACTACTATTGTTATTTGTTTGAATTGTTGTACAGCCTTTCGAGAACGCTACATTCTTTTTTTATATGCTGGCGCCTTAATTCTCTTTTGTGTTTACTTTGCAGGGGCGCTCGCTTTGCTTTAACAGACTCTTGTCGTTTTTACTAATGAGTGTTTTCAGGTGGGCGTTGCAGAACATTTCTTTACTTTTGTCATTATTTTTGTCTATTTGTTGCATTTGTGTCTTCCAACATGCCCACCAATCCTTTCCGGCCCCCTGCTCAGGCGCCGCAGCCGCAAGCTTTAGATTCCATACAACTAATGCAGATGTTTCAGACGCAGCAGATTTCTACCCTGCTCAACACGGTGCAGCAGCTACTCGCGAATGCAGCCCGCTCTATGGAACAAGCACCACCTACTACGGTTACTATACCACCTTTTCGACAATTTTGTGAACAACCAAAAGAACTGCTCGAGTGGTTACAAGAGTTTGAGGTCAGGGATTTTCTCTGCCTCGTGATGACTGGATGTTGTGTGCTGTCCTTAGGTTAGTTAGGTTTAAGTAGTTCTAAGTTCTAGGGGACTGATGACCATAGATGTTAAGTCCCATAGTGCTCAGAGCCATTTGAACCATTTTTTGAACAGTTTGAGACACATTTAGTTACCCACAATGTTGCAGGTACTATGAAACTTCCCTACCTGTTATCCACAGTAGGAAGTGCAGTGTTCAGATTAACTCAAAAACTGTCTTAACGTCACTCCGAGTGAACTTGCTTACGATCAAGTAGTACAGTCACTAACAAACTATTATGACCAACAAATGAATGTGGCAGCAGCTACGTATCAATTCTTCAATTGCAAAAAAACGGTCAGACAAACTTATCTCGAGTGGGTAGCTGATTTTCAAGGTATGACAAGGAAATGCAACTTCAAATGTGTTTGCGGTTCTTTATATTCATACATTATGTAGCGTGATGCGATCGTGTACACCGTTCCTGATGTCAAACTCGGAGAACAATTTTTGAAACAGTCCGATCCATCATATCAGCAAGTAGTGCAAATACTAGATCAGTACTACTCCAGTGACTCGTCGGCTCATACATTTGAGCAGCCAGCTATTTGCCGGGTAGTGTCCCTTAGTTGCGATCGCCCCATTCCGCACCGGCGGCTTGCGCTAGCCAAGCCGAGTAAACAACCTTCCACGCCGCATACGCAGTTCGCCAAACAGGCGGCTACACAGGCGAACAGAATTAGGTCTTGCCCTCGCTATTATACACGGCACAAACGCCAAGACTGCCCCTCCTGACAAGCTCAGTGTTACGCTTGTGGTACGACAGGACATGTGCAATCCGTGTGTTTGCAACGGAACAAACATCAGAATTGGGCCCACTCACAAAAATATAGTCCCAAAGCCCATGTCATTAATGCAGTATATTCCAAGTCTGCAACTAGCAAGCGTACAGTTTCGTTGGTGATAAAATTTGTAAATTTGTGGTAAGATCTTGTGGTGTCACCGCCAGACACCACACTTGCTAGGTGGTAGCCTTTAAATCGGCCGCGGTCCATTAGTATACGTCGGACCCGCGTGTCGCCACTGTCAGTGGTTGCAGACCGAGCGCCGCCACACGGCAGGTCTAGAGAGACTTCCTAGCACTCGCCCCAGTTGTACAGCCGACTTTGCTACCGATGGTTCACTGACAAATTACGCACTCCTTTGCCGAGACGATAGTTAGCATAGCCTTCAGCTACGTCATTTGCTACGACCTAGCAAGGCGCCATTATCATTTGCTATTTATCTTGTGATGCATGTACCGTCTGACCGATGTTCGCCAATTATGGATTAAAGTTAAGTATTCCAGAAGATCCGTACTTTTTTACTAGACTCAACTCCTTTAATGTTCCAGACCTCACGCCAGCCTGCGTGAGCTTAACGCGTGCCTTTCGGCTACCAATCATAGTGGCTTGGCTGTCTTGCCAAGTCACAACAGATCTAACGGGACCAGTCTGCTGAGGTCATCGGTCCCTAAGCTTACACACTACTTAATGTAACTTAAACTAACTTACGCTAAGGACAAACCACACACCCACGCCCGAGGGAGAACTCGAACCTCCGACGAGGGGAGTCGCGCGGACCGTGACAAGACGCCTAGACCTCGCGGCTCGTCGGTGATACGACATTCAAATAAACAGTTTGTTCATTTACTTATTTAGGGTCCGCAGCTCGTTGTCGTGCGGTAACGTTCTCGCTTCCCGCGCCCGGGTACCCGGGTTCGATTCCCGGCGGGGTCATGGATTTTCTCTGCCTCGTGATGACTGGGTGTAGTGTGATGTCCTTAGGTTAGTTAGGTTTAAGTAGTTCTACGTTCTAGGGGACTGATGACCATAGATGTTAAGTCTCATAGTGCTCAGAGCCATTTGAACCATTTGAATTTATTTAGGGGAAACGTGTGAAATTTCAGTTGGACACGGATGCCTCTATCACGTTGCTAAATCGTCACACATATGAACTCTTCGGCTCCCCACGCCTGTCTAAAACTAGCATGCAACTGACGGCTTACAATGAACGAGACGTACCCATTCTCCGAACATGTACTTTGCCTGCCATGTGTCACTCGCATACGCAAACAGTGACTGTTACAGTGCTACATCACGCGAGTAAGAGAACATATTTGGTCTTGATACCTTTGACTTCAACATTCAGGACAATATGTTGTCAGTGTCTGCATTCAATACAAAAGACAATGTAGCTAGCTTGTTCAAAGAATTCCCGGAACGCTTTTCTGAAGATTTAGGCAAAGCTAACAATTTTGTTGCACATATTATGCTGAAAGACAATGCTCAGCCGAAATTTTGCCGGGCCAGACCCCCTCCCATTGCATTAAGGGACAAACTCGCTGCTGAACTTGAAGAATTGCAAGATAGCGGATTTATTGCGCACATATCAGCTAGTCAATGGGCAAGTCCTCTGGTTTTGCTCCCCAAACCTTCAGGTCACATTCGCCTCTGTGTTGACTTTAAGTCTACAGTCAATCCACAAACAGTCATTGATACTTATCCTTTGTCACGGCCAGAGGATCTTATGGATAAATTAGGCGCTGGACGCAACTTTTCAAAAATTGATTTGCGCGATGCATATTTTCAAATACCGCTCGATGAAGAATCTCAAAAAGTGTGTATAGTGAATACTCACTTCGGCTAGTTTAAATATTTATGTTTGCCTTTCAGCAGTGCTTTCGCACTCGCCATTTTCCAACGGTATTTGGAACAGCTGACTGCACAAGTGCCAAACTGTTCAAACTATTTGGACGATATTATCGTAGCAGGTCGTACACCGGAAGATCACATTGTTATCTGATGCGGAACGAAAGTGTACCCTGGACAAGTGTGATTTTTTAAACCTGAGTTGCAGTATCTTGGTCACGTCGTAAACAGTAAAGGTGTATTTCCTCTTCAGTCGCATTTGTTAGCCATACGGGACCTGCCAGTTCCACGCAATTTCACAGAATTGCAGGCAGTCTTAGAGAAAATGAACTATTATATTCGGTTCATACCGAATGCTGTACAGATTGCAGCTCCGTTGCATCGCTTGCGTCACAAGAATCTCCCCTTTGTTTGGATAGATGAGTGCTACGTAGCTTTTCAAAAACTTTAAGATGCATTGCACAGTGATCGATGCTTAGTTCACTTTGATCCTGACAAACCGTGTTGTATTGCAGGTGACGCTTCCTCTTACGGAATTGGTGCAGCACTTTCGCACAGAATTGGTGATAAGGACAGACCTATTGCTTTCGCACCAAAAGTGTTGTCCAAAGTTCAGTGTAACTTTTCAGAAATTGAAAAAGAGGCTTTGGCTGTTGTGTTTGGTGTCACCAAATTCCACCACTATTTGTATGACAACTCCACCATAGCCGGTCCCAAGCCCGGTTGAGAAAGGAGGAGGGGGAGGAGTAACACCTCGTTAAAAAACCTTGTTTCACCTGGACCAGGTGATAATACCTCATGAGGGCCCCTTGCTAGAGATACGGTGAAGACCTCAACGGCAGCGAAGGCGGAGAAGATGGGCTTCGGTACAGCGGAGCTGGCAGAAGAGGCACCTTTTCTCTTTGGGTACAAAAAGAGTACAAGTAGCGACTGAACCCCAGAGGGGCGGCTACAGACAGCGATGGTGAGCGGCTGACTTTAGGCTGGGCACCCTACTGCCTATGTTGAAAGTAACGGGAAACTACCACATTTCATTTCCAAGCAGTACATGGTATGTCTCTCCATGTGAAAGATTCCGGAGTTAAAATTTCCCCTCATTCGGATCTCCAGGAGGGGAGCACATTGAGAGTAGACCTATTTGAAAGGAAGAAACGGACAATGAAGGTAGAAAAGATAAGGATTGGAACATGGAATGTGCGGACACTACTGCAAGCAGGAAAGTCAGAGAATGCAAAACAGGAGATGAAAAGGAACAGATTACATGCTCTCGGTTTGTGTGAAATGAGATGGGGAGAGAATGGGGAGATAGAAAGTGGAGATTATAAGCTCTTTTACTCAGGGGAAATAAAGAGTGGTGAAAACGGATTAGGAATATTGATAGGGCAAAAGTTGAAAAATAAAGTAATGAAGGTACAATATATTGATGGAAGACTGATGATGATACGACTGAAGGGTAGTTCAAAAGATCTGGTATTAATACAGGTATATATGCCAACCAGCCAGCATAGAGATGAGGAGATGGAAGAATATTATGAGAAAATACAAGAATTCGTCGAGAAAGAAAATAGAAATGCCTGCGTTATCATCATGGGGGACTGGAATGCAATGGTGGGTGAAGGAAGAGATGAAAATGCAGTAGGAAAATTTGGACTAGGAATAAGAAATGACAGAGGTGAACGACTAATTAGTTTATGTAAAGAAAATTCATTAGCAGTGGATAACACATTATTTGAACACCACAAAAGGAGATGTTACACATGGATATCAAATTTGAATAGGGAAAGATATCAGTTGGACTACATACTGATACAAAAAAGTTTAGGAACTAATTGAAGAATGCTAAAGCTTATCAGGAGGGGATATAAATTCAGACCACAACCTAGTAATAGGAGAAATACAAGTTAAATTGAGAAAAGTCTGGAGAGGTAAGGAAAAGGAAAGACTAAACATAGAAAGACTCGAAGAGGTAGGAGAGGCATCAGATTTGGAGAACAGATTTGTGGAAAAATGGCAAAGAGGTAGTGTTGATGGAATTGTTAATGACAAATGGCTAAAAATGAGGGAAGGACTCATGGTCTCTGCCAAAGAAGTACTAGAAATTAGAGTATCCCAACGCACCAGGAAAGAATGGAAAACAGAAAACATGTTGAAAAAGATGGACGAGCAGAGAAAGTGGAAAAGTGTAGAAACTGAAGAAGGCAAAAAGAGGTACAGGAAACTGAATAATGAATTAAGAAGAGAAACTGAAGAAGCAAGAGAAAAATGGATGAAACAGAAATGTGATGAAATAGAGAAAATGGAGAAAGAGGGAAAGTATGAAATGATGTATAGACTGGCTAGTGAGATAGTTTTTGAACGTAAAAGAAAGACGAATAACATGGAAATAGAAAGAGCGGATGGTACTCTAGCAGAAGAACCACAGGAGGTTTTCAAAAGGTGGCAAGAATATATTGAATGTCTGTATAAGGGAGATGAAATGCAAAGCGAAATTAAGGTTGAAGAGGACCAATATGTGCCGGAAGATGGAAAAGGATTTACCATCTTGGAATCAGAAGTAGAAAAGGCACTGAAGGAGATGAAGAATAGGAAGGCATGTGGAATTGATGATTTGCCAGCAGAACTGTTGAAGAGTCTGGGAAACAAGGCAAGAAAGGAAATAGTCTACCTCTGTAACGAGATATATGACAAAGGGGAATGGCCACAGTACTTCCTTGCAACAGGTACGGTACCAACAGAGAAAAAGAGAAATACTAAAAAATGTAAGGAGCACCGGACCATCAGTATAATTTCTCATGCAGCTAAAGTCTTGCTGAGAGTGTTGAATAGAAGGCTATATGGCAAGCTGGATAGAGGATTTCAGAGGGGCAGTTCGGATTTAGAAGAGGAAAAGGAACAAGAGACGCTATTGGCCTGTTAAGAACTATAGGGGAAAGATATATGGAAAAAGGTAAGGAAATCTTTGCTGTTTTAATAGATTTAGAAAAGGCTTTTGACAGAGTTCAGTGGTACAAGCTCATGGATATTTTGAAGAGCAAAGGAGTAGACTGGAAAGAGAGACGACTGATACAGAATCTATATTTCCACCAGAAAGTAAGGATAAGGATTGGAAATGAAATGTTAGAAGGAAACAGCATTAGACGAGGTGTTAGACAAGGTTGTTGCCTTTCCCCGCTGTTGTTTAACGTATACCTTGAAGAGATTACTGCGAAAAGCTTAGATGGGAAAAGAGGAATATGTATCGGTGGAATAGAAGAGAATAGAATGTATAAGATTTGCTGATGACATGGTATTAGTGGCAGAAAATGAGCGGACAGTGAATAACATGCTGAAAGATCTTGTGTGGAATATGGGATGCAAATAAACACAGCAAAAACAAAGAGTATGGTCATCAGTACAAGACGCAGACTGTCCAATATTAAAATAGGACAATCTACCATTAGCCAAGTAAGTGCATTTAAATATCTTGGAAGCACAATAACTGAAGACTTGAGATGTCACCAGGAGGTGCAAACCCGAATTGCCATACCGAAGGAGGCATTCAACAGAAAGAGGAGACTCTTATGTGGCAAATTAGATAAAGGACTAATGAGAAGACTTGGCAAATGTTTTGTCTGGAGTGTGGCACTATATGGGGCAGAAGCATGGACGCTGAGACGAGAGGATGAAAAAAGGTTAGAAGCATTTCAGATGTGGATGTGGAGGAGAATGGAGAGAAGAAGCTGGATGGAAAGAGTGAGCAATGAAAGAGTATCGGAAAGGGTTGGTGAGAGAAGATGTCTGCTGAAGGTTGTAAGAGAAACGAAAAAGAACTGGTTGGGACATTCATTCAAAAGGGAGTGCTTGCTAGCAGATGCTTTGGAAGGATTGGTTTGTGGGAGAAGACTGAGAGAAAGAAGGAGATACAAGATGATAGACGACATAAAGGGAAGAGGAAATTATGTAGACCTGAAGAGGATGGCAAAAGACCGGACAGCCTGGAGAACTACCATGTGAAAACCTGCCTTTTTGGCAGAACACTGATGATGATGATGATTTGTATTGCAGAAAATTCTACTTAGTAACGGATTCTTTGCAACCCTTGTTTCATCCGACGAAACCGGTTCCTGTACGAACTGCCCAAAAATTCCAAAGATGGGCTTTGTTGTCGTCTCAATACCAGTTCGAGACTGTGTATCGTCCGACAGCTGAACATGGTAATGCGGACGCACTTTCACGTCTTCCGATTGGCCCTGCTACGGACTTTGACGCTTCTGCTGCATCTTGTTGTCACATCCAAGTTTCAGTCTTTTCCGCTGAACTATAGAAAAATTGCACAGGTTACAGAAGCTGATCCAGATTTGAACATTTTGCTCAATTACGTTCGTACATGTTGGCCTTATTCTTTGCATAGCATAAAGAACTATGTAGTGCGCCGATACTTTGCATGTCGGCATAGCCTCGATGTACAGAAAGTTGTGATTCTTGTTCAAATTGACAGTGGACAGTCACGTGTGTTGATCCCTAAAGCTTTTAAAAACGAAGTGTTGCAGTTACTTCACGAAGGACACTGGGGGATTGTTCGTACGCAACAATCAGCGCGTCGACACTGTACTTGGCAGGGCATGGACACCCAAATGGAACAGATGACGTCACAGCGTCTCTGCTTGGCCTAAGTCGCAATCGCCATGACACCGTGTGCACACAGACTTTGCGGGACCTTTTTGGAACACCCGTTGGTTGATTGTGGTTGACTCATGTAGCAAGTTTCCATTTGCTGTGCCAAGGAACTCGACATCGTCACGTAGCACAATTCAGGTATTGTCATCGATAGAAGGTTTACGTGAAGTAGTAGTGCCAGACAACGGATCTCAGATCACGTCAAATGAATTTGAAACATTCTGTGAACGCAATGGCATACAGCATCTAACTAGTGCACCGTTCCATGCACAGTGAAACGGCGAAGCGGAACGGTTTGTCAGAACATTTAAGCAGCAGATGGCCAAACTTCGCTTCGCACACACCAGGGATCGAGCATTGCAACTGTTTCTCGTCTCGCATCGTTCGCACCCACGAGATAGACCATCGCCGGCGGAATTGCTTCACGGCCGCCGCCATCGCACACTGCTTCACCTGCTCCACCTTCCTCAGCATCCGGCCGCAAATATAACTTGGCGCCGCATGATATAGTCTTTTATGGGTTTTGTAGCACCAGAAGACGGTGGGCGCGAGGCGAGATCGTCCGTCGATTTGCCGCTTGCACGTGTTTCAGGTCCAGATGGCTTGCAGCGCCGCCATCAAAATCAACTTCGCCTCTGTTATGTACACGATGATCTTTCAGTCTCTCTTGCCCCAGATTCACGGGTCCAGAGGACAGCGCGGCCACAGCAGCCGCCAGAGTGTGTCATCACGACACCGCGGGACGACCCCATGGAGACGGAGCCTTCGCCTCCTCCGCCTCCACTCGTCCTACCGATGGAGCTGGACTCACATGCACCGCAGCAGTCGCCGCCTTCTTCATCTGGCTCATGGCAGCAGGAGGTGGACGCTTTCCGGGGGACGTTTCCGCCAGAGCACAGTCCGGATGATGGGGTACGGCCGGAAGCTTGACGTCCCCTGCAGACACAGCTTCCGGACCGTCGAGGCGCCCACACTCCTGCATCCCCCGCCGTGGTCGCACTCCATACACGACGACGATCCGTCGTTTTGGTGGGGGAGGTGAGGGGGACGGAGGGAGGGGGGGGGGAAGAATGTTCTGGCGTAACTACAGGCTCCGGAACGGCGAAGACGAACGGAAGACCAGAGAAGGCGGTGAGGAAACGTCGGCCAGTGGTGCGCGGAATTGGACTGCACCGCTCCAGGTGCGACATCGGAAAGAAGTGAATATAAGCGCCGCACCTGCCAGCCTCGGGGCTCAGATCGCCTCAGTGTCCTGGCGTTAGTGGAACTTATTTGCGCAGCGTACTACAAGAACAACTAGCTGTGATCCTTGTCAGTTACTTGTCTGGACATTGCCTATAGCGAGGACTATTACTGTCTGCATGTTACTTGTGACACTGATGTATCTCCAAAGTTAAGTATTGTCAATTGCTTTATAGAAAACTACTAATGTTATTTGTTTGAATTGTTGTATAGGCTTTCGAGAGCGCTGCATCCCTTAGGCACCCTGTTAGCGACGAGTGAGCAAGACACAACAACAACCTTCAAAAATTCCTGGCAGAGGTATAGCCTTAGCATCGATTATCGTTTTAAGGTGGTCGGTGGTAGCGTCACACAGTCCCTTTCATAAACAAAGAGAGGTCAATATAATTAATTCCTTAATTTCGATCATAGATTCGAAGTGTTTGCAAAATTCCGAGTTCATTGGTAGTAATCGTGGATCTGATCGCCAATTAATAAAAAATCCGGGTAAGTGCGAGTAGGACTCGCGCAACGAGGGTTTCGTACACACCTGTGTATGTAGATTGTTCATCCATACCGGAAATCGAGAATTTCGACGATTTTTGACTGTTATTGATATCGATACTGGAAATATATCAAAATATGTAACTTCAGTGACCGTATCTTTCGATTGCATTAATATAGAAGCTCAATCTTTTTACGCCGTCAAAGGACTTGACACGTCAGTCCGTTTCTGAGAATAACTGACTGATGGACAGGCAGATAAACAGTCAGATAAACTATGACCTAATCCTTTTTGTGTGATGTTGTTGTTGTTGTGGTCTTCAGTCCTGAGACTGGTTTGATGCAGCTCTCCACGCTACTCTATCCTGTGCCAGCTTCTTCATCTCCCAGTATCTACTGCAACCTACATCCTTCTGAATCTGCTTAGTGTATTCATCTCTTGGTCTCCCTCTACGATTTTTACCCTCCACACTGCCCTCCAATGCTAAATTTGTGATCCCTTGATGCCTCAAAACATGTCCTACCAACCGATCCCTTCTTCTAGTCAAGTTGTGCCACAAACTTCTCTTCTCCCCAATCCTATTCAATACCTCCTCATTAGTTACGTGATCTACCCACCTTATCTTCAGCATTCTTCTGTAGCACCACATTTCGAAAGCTTCTATTCTCTTCTTGTCCAAACTAGTTATCGTCCATGTTTCACTTCCATACATGGCTACACTCCATACAAATACTTTCAGAAACGACTTCCTGACACTTAAATCTATACTCGAGGTTAACAAATTCCTCTTCTTGAGAAACGCTTTCCTTGCCATTGCCAGTCTACATTTTATATCCTCTCTACTTCGACCATCATCGGTTATTTTACTCCCTAAATAGCAAAACTCCTTTACTACTTTAAGTGTCTCATTTCCTAATCTAATTCCCTCAGCATCACCCGACTTAATTTGACTACATTCCATTATCCTCGTTTTGCTTTTGTTGATGTTCATCTTATATCCTCCTTTCAAGACACTGTCCATTCCGTTCAACTGCTCTTCCAAGTCCTTTGCTGTCTCTGACAGAATTACAATGTCATCGGCGAACCTCAAAGTTTTTACTTCTTCTCCATGAATTTTAATACCTACTCCGAATTTTTCTTTTGTTTCCTTTACTGCTTGCTCAATATACAGATTGAATAACATCGGGGAGAGGCTACAACCCTGTCTTACTCCTTTCCCAACCACTGCTTCCCTTTCATGCCCCTCGACTCTTATAACTGCCATCTGGTTTCTGTACAAACTGTAAATAGCCTTTCGCTCCCTGTATTTTACCCCTGCCACCTTCAGAATTTGAAAGAGAGTATTCCAGTTAACATTGTCAAAAGCTTTCTCTAAGTCTACAAATGCTAGAAACATAGGTTTGCCTTTTCTTAATCTATTTTCTAAGATAAGTCGTAAGGTCAGTATTGCCTCACGTGTTCCAACATTTCTACGGAATCCAAACTGATCTTCCCCGAGGTCGGCTTCTACCAGTTTTTCCATTCGTCTGTAAAGAATTCGCGTTAGTATTTTGCAGCTGTGACTTATTAAACTGATAGTTCGGTAATTTTCACATCTGTCAACACCTGCTTTCTTTGGGATTGGAATTATTATATTCTTCTTGAAGTCTGAGGGTATTTCGCCTGTCTCATACATCGTGCTCACCAGATGGTAGAGTTTTGTCATGACTGGCTCTCCCGAGGCCATCAGTAGTTCAAATGGAATGTTGTCTACTCCCGGGGCCTTGTTTCGACTCAGGTCTTTCAGTGCTCTGTCAAACTCTTCACGCAGTATCTTATCTCCCATTTCGTCTTCATCTACATCCTCTTCCATTTCCATAATATTGTCCTCAAGTACATCGCCCTTGTATAAACCCTCTATATACTCCTTCCACCTTTCTGCCTTCCCTTCTTTGCTTAGAACTGGGTTGCCATCTGAGCTCTTGATGTTCATACAAGTGGTTCTCTTCTCTCCAAAGGTCTCTTTAATTTTCCTGTAGGCAGTATCTATCTTACCCCTAGTGAGACAAGCCTCTACATCCTTACATTTGTCCTCTAGCCATCCCTGCTTAGCCATTTTGCACTTCCTGTCGATCTCATTTTTGAGACGTCTGTATTCCTTTTTGCCTGCTTCATTTATCGCATTTTTGTATTTTCTCCTTTCATCAATTAAATTCAATATTTCTTCTGTTACCCAAGGATTTCTATTAGCCCTCGTCTTTTTACCTACTTGATCCTCTGCTGCCTTCACTACTTCATCCCTCAGAGCTACCCATTCTTCTTCTACTGTATTTCTTTCCCCCATTCCTGTCAATTGTTCCCTTATGCTCTCCCTGAAACTCTCTACAACCTCTGGTTCTTTCAGTTTATCCAGGTCCCATCTCCTTAAATTCCCACCTTTTTGCAGTTTCTTCAGTTTCAATCTGCAGTTCATAACCAATAGATTGTGGTCAGAATCCACATCTGCCCCAGGAAATGTCTTACAATTTAAAACCTGGTTCCTAAATCTCTGTCTTACCATTATATAATCTATCTGATACCTACTAGTATCTCCAGGATTCTTCCAGGTATACAACCTTCTTTTATGATTCTTGAACCAAGTGTTGGCTATGATTAAGTTATGCTCTGTGCAAAATTCTACAAGGCGGCTTCCTCTTTCATTCCTTCCCCCCAATCCATATTCACCTACTATGTTTCCTTCTCTCCCTTTTCCTACTGACGAATTCCAGTCACCCATGACTATTAAATTTTCGTCTCCTTTCACTACCTGAATAATTTCTTTTATCTCGTCATACATTTCATCTATTTCTTCATCATCTGCAGAGGTAGTTGGCATATAAACTTGTACTACTGTAGTAGGCATGGGCTTTGTGTCTATCTTGGCCACAATAATGCGTTCACTATGCTGTTTGTAGTAGCTAACCCGCACTCCTATTTTTTTATTCATTATTAAACCTACTCCTGCATTACCCCTATTTGATTTTGTATTTATAACCCTGTAATCACCTGACCAAAAGTCTTGTTCCTCCTGCCACCGAACTTCACTAATTCCCACTATATCTAACTTTAACCTATCCATTTCCTTTTTTAAATTTTCTAACCTACCTGCCCGATTAAGGGATCTGACATTCCACGCTCCGATCCGTAGAACGCCAGTTTTCTTTCTCCTGATAACGACGTCCTCCTGAGTAGTCCCCGCCCGGAGATCCGAATGGGGGACTATTTTACCTCCGGAATATTTTACCCAAGAGGACGCCATCATCATTTAATCATACAGTAGAGCTGCATGTCCTCGGGAAAAATTACGGCTGTAGTTTCCCCTTGCTTTCAGCCGTTCGCAGTACCAGCACAGCAAGGCCGTTTTGGTTAATGTTACAAGGCCAGATCAGTCAATCATCCAGACTGTTGCCCCTGCAACTACTGAAAAGGCTGCTGCCCCTCTTCAGGAACCACATGTTTGTCTGGCCTCTCAACAGATACCCCTCCGTTGTGGTTGCACCTACGGTACGGCCATCTGTATCGCTGAGGCACACAAGCCTCCCCACCAGCGGCAAGGTCCATGGTTCATGGGGGGGTTTTGTGTGATACAATTACATATTGATAATTCCTGTTTTTTTCTCTGTGCTTGTACTGTGAAACCTTGATTTTTTTCAAATTCACGATTCTAAGTCAACGGGAAGTACCCTATAGGCTTTGCTGAGTGAGTTTGCGAGTATCAAAATATGTGATATAAATGGCCGTATTTTTTGATTGCATTGACGTAGAAGTTTACATTTATTATAACGCAAAGGGACCGCAGACCTTAGTACGTCACATAAATTTCATCTTGAAACGTCTACCCTTCCCTGAGAAAAAGGGTTTTTAGCAGTCTGACAGACAGACGCACGCACAACGAAGTTATCCTATCCTATAAGACTTCCATTTTTATCGCTGAGGTACGGAATCCTGAAAAGTTGTTAAACTAAATCAATCATTTTATGTAGTAGGATTAACTACCTCCAACAAGCAGACACCACCTGCACGGAAGGTGGTGTCTGCGGCTTTTCGCATATGATGCTGTAGTATACAGAGACGTTGCAGCATTAGAAAATTGCAGCTCAATGTAGGAAGATCTGCAGCGGATAGGCACTTGGTGCAGGGAGTGTCAACTGACCCTTAACATAGACAAATGTTATGTATTGCGAATACGTAGGAAGAAGGATCCTTTATTGCATGATTATATGATACCTGGAACAAACACTGGTAGCAGTTACTTCTGTAAAATATCTGGGAGTATGCGTACGGAACGATTTGAAGTGGAATGATCATATAAAATTAATTGTTAGTAAGGCGGATGCCAGGTTGAGATTCATTGGGAGAGTCCTTAGAAAATGTATTCCATCAACAAAGGAGGTGGCTTACAAAATACTCGTTCTACCTATACTTGAGTATTGCTCATCAGTGTGGGATCCGTACCAGGTCGGGTTGACAGAGGAGATAGAGAAGATCCAAAGAAGAGCGGCGCGTTTCGTCACAGGGTTATTTGGTAAGTGTGATAGCGTTACGGAAATGTTTAGCTAACTCAAGTGGCAGACTCTGCATCGCGGTGTACCTTTCTGTCCAGGTTTCGAGAGGGTGCGTTTCTGGATGAGGTATCGAATATATTGCTTCCCCCTACTTATACCTCTCGAGGAGATCACGAATGTAAAATTAGAGAGATTCGAGCGCGAACGGAGGCTTTCCGGCAGTCGTTCTTCCCGCGAACCATACGCGACTGGAACAGGAAAGGGAGGTAATGACAGTGACATGTGAAGTGCCCTCCGCCACACACCGTTGGGTGGCTTGCGGAGTATTAATGTAGATGTATATGTACTGACGTTAGTGGAACGTATTTGCGCAGCGTGCTACAAGAACAACTAGTTGTGATCCTTGTCAGTTACTTGTCTGGACTTTGCCTAAAGCGAGGACTATTACTGTTTGCATGTTACTTGTGACACCGATGTATCTCCAGAGTTAAATATTGTCAGTTGCTTTATAGAAATAAAACTACTAATGTTATTTGTTTGAGTTATTGTATAGCCTTTCGAGAGAGCTGCATCCCTTAGGCACCCTATTAGCGACGAGTGAGCAAGACCCAACAATAACTTTCAAAAATTCCTGCAGATGTATAACGTTAGCATCGATTATCGTTTTAAGGCGGTCGGTGGTAGCATTACACAGTCCCTTTCATAAAGAAAGAGAGGCCTATATAGTTAATTCCTTAATTTCAATCATAGATTTGAGGTGTTTGCAAAATTCCGAGTTCATTGGTAGTAATCGTGGATCTGATCGCCAATTAATAAAAAATCCGGGTAAGTGCGAGTAGGACTCGCGCAACGAGGGTTTCGTACACACTTACCTGTGTATGTAGATTTTTCAGCCATACGGGGAATCGAGAATTTCGACGATTTTTGACTGTTATTGATATCGATACTGGAAAGATATCAAAATATGTAACTTAATTGATCGTATCTTTCGATTGCATTGATACAGAACCTCAAACTTCTTACACCGTCAGAGGACTTGACACTTCAATCCGTTCCTGAGAAAAACAGACTGATGGACAGGCAGATAAACAATCAGATAAAATACGAACCGCCCGCATCTCGTGGTCGTGCGGTAGCGTTCTCGCTTCCCACGCCCGGGTTCCCGGGTTCGATTCCCGGCGGGGTCAGGGATTTTCTCTGCCTCGTGATGGCTGGGTGTTTTGTGCTGTCCTTAGGTTAGTTAGGTTTAAGTAGTTCTAAGTTCTAGGGGACTTATGACCACAGCAGTTGAGTCCCATAGTGCTCAGAGCCATTTGAACCATTTGAAAATACGAACTCATTCTTTTTCAAATGGTTAAAATGGCTCTGATCACTATGGGTCTTAAAATCTGAGGTCATCAGTCCCATAGGCTTAGAACTACTTAAACCTAACCAACCTAACGACACCACACGCATCCATGCCCGAGGCAGGATTCGAACCTGCGACCGTAGCAGCAGCGCGGTTTCGGACTGCAGCGCCTAGAGCCGCTCGGCTACAGCGGCCGGCCATTTCTTTTTCGTGTGATATAATTACATATTCATAATTTCCGTATTTCTTTCTGTGCTTGTACTGTGAAACCCCGATTTTTATCAAACTCACGATTCTAAGTCAACGGGAAGTACCCTATAGGCTTTGCTGAGTGAGTTTGCGAGTATCAAAATATGTGATATAAATGGCCGTATTTTTTGATTGATGGACGTAGAAGTTCACATTTATTATAACGCAAAGGAACCTCAGACCTTAGTACGTCACATAAGTTTCAACTTTATACGTCTACCATTTCCTGAGAAAAAAGGTTTTTAACAGTGTGACAGATAGACGGACAGACAACAAAGTTATCCTATCCTACAAGACTTCCGTTTTTACCGGCTGAGGTATGGAATCCTGAAAAGTGATTAAACTAAATCAATCATTTTATTAATAAGATTAACTACCTCCAACAAGCAGAAACCATCTGCACTGAGGGCCATTGAATGGTAGAGGTTAAGCAATTTTCACGGTCATCGTTTAATTAATTTAGGAAGTATGCAAGATCACGTAAATTCATGACGTTCAGGGTCATTACGTTCGGTTAAAGATTGGAGCTATGTGGACACAGAGGTGCAGTAATTTCTCTCGCGTTCTGAGAACTGGCGACAAGACACGTCTCGCTACTAGTGCGCGAAGCGGCCTTGCCAACCCAGCAGCCTGAAGCACTCTGTCATTTTGGCAAGAGGTCCTTTTCTAGCCATGCACACAAGTTACAATGTGGCATCCCGAGTTTACAAAAGTATGGAGACAACACTCGCCAACCCCATTTGCTTGCAGTACGGTTGATTAGTATGCTTTGCGTTAGGACGCTTGCAGCAAGTAGGTCAGTTGCTACGGTGCAATCACGCCACTTAACATCACGATTGTCCGGCATCGCAGCTCCACAGATAGCAGTGCGCTAAACTTCGTCATATAGCCCCCGTCTTTGTGATGGTATTTCGGTCATGGCTAACTTGTTCCCTTTTCTTAATTCATCTCAATTAAGTAGTTCTCGCTCTGTCTAGGGACTGGACACATTCTTCTCTAGTTTCATTGTGTCTTGATATGTTATCTCTTTAATTACTTATTCTGCAAAGTGGCAGCTTCCCTAGTTAATCAGAATTGTGAGTACACTCGATAAGGCATTCTGAGAGGGCTACCTCACATTTGTGTCTTATTTTTTCCAACATATTCCGAGTTAATTTCAAATACTGACCTTGAAAGATTTGTAGCTTTCCAATTGTCCCCTTTTCTCTTATTAACGCACAAATTTTGGTGACGAAACACTTGCAGTATGTGAAAACGATCGAGTGTGTGTGTTGGGGCTTATGGGCGCTCAACATCGAGGTCATCAGCGCCCTGACACACATTAAAAGGAACGAATGTGGAGAGACCTAATAAAACTGAAAATTACACTCAAAGAAAGCAGGAAAAGAAGGAAAATACTACATAAGAAAGTAAAACCGAAGGAAAGGGAAAACATAGCAACAAGAATGCCACACAAAATTGTCATTGGCTGGCCACTTACATAAAATATGGGCGAGCTTGTCACACAGTGAGCAAATTAAAATCCTCTCCCTAAAATCTTTGTAAAAACATTTGACATGGCACAGAACTTTAAAACTTTAACCACATTCGTCCGAGTGTTGCCTAAAAGAGATGGCCGGTCCGCTGGCAAGTCAGCTGCGGCCCGCTGGTCAGAAAATAAAACACAATCCAATAAAACGTGGCGCACAGTGACCTGAACGCCACAAGCACCACACATTGGAGGGTCCTCCCGCCGGAGCAGGAAGCCATTCGTCATAGGGCTGTGGCCTATTCGAACCCGTGTGAGGAGAACCTCGTCCCGTCGATGGGGCTGAAAGGAAGTACACCACACACGAGTTGTGGGCTTGACTATACGGAGCTTATTGTCAGTCACTTCTAGCCACTCATCCTCCCACCGACGCATGACTCGTGAGCTCAACAGCGAGGTGAGTGCGTGCAAGGGGATAGCACACTGAGAGACTCGTGGATCGAGACACGCCTCCTTGGTTGCGAGATCTGCCCTTTCATTCCCAGCAATGTCAACATGCCCCGGAACCCAGCAGAAAGCTACAACCTTCCCCAGTCGCTGTAGTCGGAGGAGGGCATCCTGGATGGTCTGGACTATTTTGTCTGCCGGATACAAACGTTGCAATGAGTGAAGGGCACTGAGTGAATCGGAACAGACAAGAAATTTAGGAGAAGAAGAAAGCCTCATCTGCTCCAGTACCCGCAAGATCGAAGACAATTCTGCATCAAAGACAGTAAAAGTCTGAGGCAGACGGACCTTGAGGACACGATCCGGAAAAACAACTGAGCAACCAACGGAATCCCCTTGTTTCGATCCATCCGTAAAAACAGCTACATAGTCGTTGTGCTCAGATAAAATGGCAGAAAATTCTGCATTAGAAACGGTGGCAGGAGTGCAATCTCTCTTGTACTGCAATAAATCTAAAATCACTCTGGGCCTCTTCAGTAACCAGGGTGGCAGGCGGTTAAAACCCAGGATTTGGGATTGTACAGACTCCACACCGAGGGACTCTAGCACACGTTGCACACGGATCCCAAACGGCAACGTAGCCAGGGGACGGCGGGAAAAAAGGCAGTCCAGAGGTGGATGGGCAACAAGATGGTGAGCAGGCGAGCTGGGAGCCGCAAGAAACTTACATGCCTGGCGCACCAGCAGGAGCTGCCGCCGGATGGTAAGTGGCGGTTCGCCGGCCTCAGCACAGAGGCTGGGTACGGGACTGGTCCGATAAGCACCCGTGGTGAGTCGAATCCCAGCATGGTGAACAGCGTCAAGGATCTGCAAATAGGACGGCCTTGCTGACCCATATACTGTGCACCCATAGTCCAGCTGTGAACGCACAAAAGCGCGATAAAACTGAAGGAGACGCGCCCTGTCCGCTCCCCAAGACCTGTGGCTGAGGCACTTGAGGATGTTCAGTGCCTTCAGAGTTCTGGCTTTCAAGTCACGTAGGTGTGGCAGCCTTGACAACCTGGAGTCAAAAATTAGGCCCAGAAAACGCACTGTGTCTCTAAAATGTAGGACAGCATCCCCCATATGCAAGGCAGGCAAAGTAAAAAGACGACGAGAACGATTAAAATGAACACAAACACACTTATCGGCAGAAAACCGAAAACCCGTCTTTGTAGCCCACTCCTCTAACCGCCGCACTGTTAGCTGCAACTGACGGCTCGCGGTTGCAACACTGGAGGAGGAACAGAAAACAGCAAAGTCGTCCACAAACAAGGAGCACTGTACTGGACTCCTCACTGTAGACGTTATACTGTTGATGGCTATGGCAAAGAGGGTAACGCTTAAAACACTGCCCTGGGGGACACCGTTCTCTTGCTCAAAGCGATCAGACAGTGTGTTACCAACGCAGGTCCGAAAAAACCGCTGAGACAGGAAAGACCGAATGAAAATGGGGAGGCGGCCACGAAAGCCCCATTGATGCAGTTGTGCAAGAACACAGTGTCTCCAAGTAGTATCATATGCCTTACTGATATCAAAGAAGATACCGATACAGTGACGCTGACGGAGGAAAGCCTGCTGAATAGCCGCCTCCAGGAGGGTCAGGTTGTCTACCGTGGACCGAAATTTTCGGAATCCACACTGAAAGCGGCTAAGGAGCTGTCTGGTCTCTAACAGCCAGACCAGACGACGGTTAACCATCCGTTCCAGGGTCTTTCCGACACAGCTTGTCAAGGCGATACTACGATAACTACTGGGACATGTGCGGTCCTTTCCTGGTTTGAGGAGAGGGATGAGAATTGCCTCCTTCCACGAGGTAGGGAACACTCCTGTCTGCCATATGAGATTAAAACATTCAAGGAGGATTTCCTTTGACGCCGCTGGCAGATGTCGTAGCATGGAGTACCGGATGCGGTCGTAACCTGGTGCAGTGTCAGAAGTCTCATTAAGTGCCGATTCAAGTTCTCACATGGAGAAAGGGAAGTTGTAGGCCTCAGAACTGTTCGACCGATAGTCCAAGTTCGCTCTTTCGACAGTCGCACGGTAGCGACGAAACGCTGGATCCTGGGTTGCAGTGGCAGTACTTTGTGCAAAATGCTCTGCCAGCGTCTGAGCAATGGCTCTGGGTGTCGTTTGGAAGTATCGCTGGTTCAGGACTGCAGCTATTGGTAAACGGCTGCGTTTGCCGGAAATCCTCCGGATGGCTTCTCATACTTTTGTGGAACAAGTGGAACGGTTGATGGAGTCCAGGAACTCCTGCCATGACCTTTTCTTGCTCTCTTTAATGACACGGCGTGCCCTGGCTCTCGCGATTCGAAAGGCGGTAAGATTGGCCGCTGTTGGCCGGCATTTAAATCGTCGAAGAGCCGCACGCCTGTCCCGGATGGCTGAACGGCACGCTTCTGTCCACCAAGGCACAAGGCGCCGCTTAAGAGGGCCAGAAGGCGTGGTATGGACAGGTCAGCAGCATGATGGATCACAAGTGTGATGTGATCCACCCATTCCTGTACGTTATTGTGCATCCACGATGGCGGCCTCTGCTCCAGCAATACACCATCCAGGAGATGAATGCGGATGGGGAAGTTGTAAGTAGGCTGTTTATATTTTCTTATTGGCAACGTTACGTAGCGCTCTGTATGAAAATCACCCTGTGGCTAGTTTGCATTGTTGTCTGCCATTGTAGTGTTGGGCAGCGGCAGCTGGATGTGAACAGCGCGTAGCGTTGCGCAGTTAGAGGTGAGCCGCCAGCAGTGGTGAATGTGAGGAGAGAGATGGCGGAGTTTTGAAATTACATATGTTATGACTTGTGATGATATTAAGGTAAATACAGTGTTTGTTCTCTATTAAAATCTTTCATTTGCTAACTATCCCTATCAGTAGTTAGTGCCTTCCGTAGTTTGAATCTTTTATTTAGCTGGCAGTAGTGGTGCTCGCTGTATTGCAGTAGTTCGAGTAATGAAGATTTTTGTGAGGTAAGTGATTTCTGAAAGGTGTAGTTTAATGTTACTCAGGGCCATTCTTTTGCAGGGATCTTTGATAGTCAGATTGCGTTGCGCTAAATAATATTGTGTGTCAGGTTAGGCACAGTCGTGTACAATTGTTTTAAGGGGACGTTTCAAAGTGATCGCTGAAATGTAGGTCGTCAATGACCTCCCAATGAACAGAGTCGGTGAGGGTTGGAGAGCAGAAAGATAGGTCAATGGCTGAGAATGACCCTGTAGCAGTAGAGAAATGAGTCGGATTACCTGTGTTGAGGATGCACGACACTTGAGATGTTAGGAGGCTCTCCAAAATTCGACCTCGAGCGCAAAGAGAAGTGGAGCCCCACAGGACACGATGGGCATTGAAGTCTCCCAGGAGGAGAAATGGGCGGGGGAGTTGGTCGATAAGATCTGTGAAAGCCTCTAAGTTCACTGCATCCAGAGGGGGTAAATAAAGGGAGCAAACGGTAAGCCTCCGAGGTGAATGAATTTCAACTGCAACTGCTTGCAGGTCAGTATCCAGGGGGAGAGCAGAGGAGTGGTGGTCATTATTGACAAACACGGCGACTCCACCTTTGGCCCTTTCTCCAGTCAGGTCATCTTTGCGATATAACGTATAGCCCCTTAGTACAGGAGCATCAGAAGATTTGAAATGCGTTGCATGTAAACACAAGCACAGGGGGCGTTGCCGTGCTAGGAGGTTCAGTTCCTCCACATGTGCCCGGAATCCATTCATGTTCCACTGTATAATGGGAGCCATCTATCAGGGTGGGAGTACCTTCATTCTCACTTTCTGTCGGGGAAAGACGATCGATGTGTCCACGACCCAGGAAAAGAAGATTCGAGTGAGTGCAACTTGCTGGCTAATAGGAAAACACTAACAGTCAGTTTATTTCTGTCCACTGTCACTACAGACGAGACAACACACAAGGTACCATACCATCTCCAGCGGTTACAAACTCTCCAGTTCGTAATTCTGCGACCATGACCGAAAATTTCATTCAGTTCACAGAATTATGGCATGATTGAGACTGAACTCGTAAGTCTAGGTGAAGAAATGTGCCTGTCATTATGAATGGAGCCTATGGCAAGTGATGATTCATCTGAAAATGCTCCCATATCCACAACCATGATTCCTCAATCTGTAACTTGAATTTCGGAACCTGAGACGTTTTCACGTAGGAATATGTGAAACTGGCGGCTGTTGCACCACGTAATGATTCAGCCTCTATTGAGTTCTAACAGGGACGTGTTACCTGCATTAATAATCAGATATACCACGCGTGATGTAGACCGCAGTAACATCACTGAGATTATAATAGCGGCGATTAGCCGTTTCTCAGTTGGTCCCATTGGAACATCAAGATGGCGTAATGTTGTGGGTCATAAACAAAGTGCGAAAGTTTCGTTTTTCTGTGCATAGAATCAGCTACACGCCGTCCATCGAACTTGCAACTGACATGATCTACGCTGAGAAAAAACGGCAAAAGAAAAAGCACAGAAAATATGCCGCAAACAGCGACAACAATTCTTAAAAACATGCCATAACGTACAATAAATAAAATTCAAAGAACCCACTGACGATGGCAATATTTGTCGCCGAAACTAGTTTGGGGAATAAATAGGTTAACAAATAACAAAGTGTTTTGCATCAAGGCGGACTCAGGATTCCCATATTGTTGTTTTTCTATGCAAACACGGACCAAATGGAA
This sequence comes from Schistocerca cancellata, assembly GCF_023864275.1. Taxonomy (NCBI): domain Eukaryota; kingdom Metazoa; phylum Arthropoda; class Insecta; order Orthoptera; family Acrididae; genus Schistocerca; species Schistocerca cancellata. The sequence goes on along the minus strand of NC_064630.1, from coordinate 360,161,846 downwards.
GAGTTCCAAGATAAAGTTATTGTCCGTTTTCTACCAGTATTTCGAAGAAACGCTGCTGTTTGCTGGGTTCCCAGAGAGATGAAGCGAGGGTAACCGCTTCACATCTATATCTCGCGCTCCCCCTAAAGTGAAAACCTACGCATCCTCTTAGCAGTGGTAATTATGAAGAGAGTAACACCCACGGATGCCATTAATAAACGAAAATGGTTCAAGTAAATTGTAGATCTGCAGTTCCTTTAAAAAAATCTCAATTAAAATTCAAACAGTCTCTATAGCACCATTAGCCAAATTAATCGACGTTCGTTGTCCTCCCATCGGTATTCCTCCGAAAGCACCAGACGCGACTGGCTTAAAGCTGTAATTACTCTACGAGCCCCAAACACTTTTCGTCGGATCTGATGAGCTCCAGATTCCGGCTCAATAAAGCTTAATTGCTGGGTCCAGTGACAGGTTAAAAATGAATTCGTATAAAGAATTGCTCGTATATCAGTTAGGTGACAGTTGTTCCATTAGCCACTTAACTTCTAGGAGACTGAACATATTGCCTGCTACGTAGACTGTTATCAGTGTAATTATTAGATGCCTAAGTAAATAATACAAAGGATATTATCGTTTTGTGGTGAACGAAATACTGGGAAGGGTTAACAGGGAGCACTCAAAGCCATTCCAAACTCAAATGATCTGATGTATATTACACGTTGCTTCTTCGAAATATTCCAGACCTCTTATAGCACTTCTGTTGCTCTATGGCTACTTGGAACGTGGCCAATTCTTATCAGCTATTAGTGCGGCTAGGGTCAAAGTTCTCGGCAGCTATTTTCTGCTTGTTACTTGGAACTGAAATGACAGAAGGTGTCGTCCTGACCCTACACTGACGATTAGCGGTTTAACTGCCGACGTAATAGCCAAAGGATGACCAAACTAACGAGAGGAAGCGGCATAATAACTGCTGACTTGCAGAAACTCAACAAACTCTTCCTCATTCTCGCTTAGATCAGCTGCTGTCGTTATTTTATGCATCCTTAATACCCGTTATGCACCTTACGTGACTCTTACCTCCTCTCCTCTGCCCCCAGATGACCTAGCCATGATCATTTACTGGATAGTGGAGTGATCGTAGGTGGTAAGTGCTTAGCAGTGTAACAGCAAAATTTGCAATTCAAAAGGGGTCGTCTATCAGTAGCGAGAATATTTCCACCGTGGAAAATTGCCACTGACGATTGTTCCTGTTTCACGGCACGGGCTTCGGAATCGCCCGTGAAATAAGTAACAGTGGAATACTTTTTTTTTTTTTTGTAACGCTTACGCTACCCACACGGACAGAGGAGCAACGTGGGTGTTAAATGAACTATTCTATACACGACCCCGAGCAAAAATACGTTTTACTAGTATAATGGCTACATGTAAGGAGTATGTGAACTGTGAGGACCTATCTACGTGACCTTACCATCCTCCAACATCGGTCCGAATTTATTTATGTATTGGAAGACACATGGCGAAATCCACCATTCTTGTTACCAAATTGTATTTTTTGTAATAATATTTTCTGCTTATGTAAATATCTCTGTCGTCAGTCTTACATTCTGCGTTAGCTTGACTTTCATTTCCCTTTGGTGGCGTAATATAGTGTTAAGTATATAAAACAAAATTATTTATATACATTGTCTTCTTTTGTTTTTAGGCCTCCTTCCTTTCCACAATCTCAGTAATACAGGTAACATAGATAGGTTATATACAGTCGCAAAAGACGGTATACAAGCTACATTAATTGCGAAATTACTTATGTATTGTTAGTCCATTAACTTTCTGATACTCATAACTTACAATGAACTGATACCTGCATTCAAGAACGCCAGTTAGTACAAATCATATAGGAACATATATAACGACATAACGAATATTAATTTTTCTTCCTTCAAGAGTACGATTCTGCGAGAAAAAGTCGTAAGCAACACTGTTAATATCTGCGTAAGAGTTATTTTCTGTAAGGGAGTCTGTCAATAGATTTCCAAGCCCACGAAAATGTACGACACAAAATGTTGTACTGCGTTATGGTATACAAAAGAACAGAGTAATACCTATAACATATTCTTAGAAGAATTTAATTCATTGAGTATTCTTAGCTTCGTCGAGCGGTTGCTCACGTAACACAGCAACAAACGCATATCCGAAAAAGAGAGATTTTTTACACTGAATATAAATTTAAGTATTGGAAGTCCTTTCTTAAAATATTTGTCTGTAGTGTCACCTTATATGGAAATGAAATGTTAAAGGTAAGAAGTAAAGAAAATAAGAGAATAGACGCTTTTGAAATGTGGTATTACATAAGAATTCTGATGGATAAATGCTGAGACCGAGTAACTAATGAAGAGGTGAAGTCGAAGTAGTCTCATACTAAGGGACTAAGCGAATGGAAACATATTGAAACAATCTCCACTTTTGTGGCATCCGTACAGTAGTAGATCACGATAGAGTTGTGTCAAATTGACCTTTCGATACCATTCTCTTTCTGGCGTTTCTTTGAAATTTGCATACCTCATGTTCTAACAAAGTTTTCGGAACTAATACAATATTTGGCACCTATCAATCGAAATTTCACTTATCATATTATATTTTTCCATTATACACTCCCGGAAATGGAAAAAAGAACACATTGACACCGGTGTGTCAGACCCACCATACTTGCTCCGGACACTGCGAGAGGGCTGTACAAGCAATGATCACACGCACGGCACAGCGGACACACCAGGAACCGCGGTGTTGGCCGTCGAATGGCGCTAGCTGCGCAGCATTTGTGCACCGCCGCCGTCAGTGTCAGCCAGTTTGCCGTGGCATACGGAGCTCCATCGCAGTCTTTAACACTGGTAGCATGCCGCGACAGCGTGGACGTGAACCGTTTGTGCAGTTGACGGACTTTGAGCGAGGGCGTATAGTGGGCATGCGGGAGGCCGGGTGGACGTACCGCCGAATTGCTCAACACGTGGGACGTGAGGTCTCCACAGTACATCGATGTTGTCGCCAGTGGTCGGCGGAAGGTGCACGTGCCCGTCGACCTGGGACCGGACCGCAGCGACGCACGGATGCACGCCAAGACCGTAGGATCCTACGCAGTGCCGTAGGGGACCGCACCGCCACTTCCCAGCAAATTAGGGACACTGTTGCTCCTGGGGTATCGGCGAGGACCATTCGCAACCGTCTCCATGAAGCTGGGCTACGGTCCCGCACACCGTTAGGCCGTCTTCCGCTCACGCCCCAACATCGTGCAGCCCGCCTCCAGTGGCGTCGCGACAGGCGTGAATGGAGGGACGAATGGAGACGTGTCGTCTTCAGCGATGAGAGTCGCTTCTGCCTTGGTGCCAATGATGGTCGTATGCGTGTTTGGCGCCGTGCAGGTGAGCGCCACAATCAGGACTGCATACGACCGAGGCACACAGGGCCAACACCCGGCATCATGGTGTGGGGAGCGATCTCCTACACTGGCCGTACACCACTGGTGATCGTCGAGGGGACACTGAATAGTGCACGGTACATCCAAACCGTCATCGAACCCATCGTTCTACCATTCCTAGACCGGCAAGGGAACTTGCTGTTCCAACAGGACAATGCACGTCCGCATGTATCCCGTGCCACCCAACGTGCTCTAGAAGGTGTAAGTCAACTACCCTGGCCAGCAAGATCTCCGGATCTGTCCCCCATTGAGCATGTTTGGGACTGGATGAAGCGTCGTCTCACGCGGTCTGCACGTACAGCACGAACGCTGGTCCAACTGAGGCGCCAGGTGGAAATGGCATGGCAAGCCGTTCCACAGGACTACATCCAGCATCTCTACGATCGCCTCCATGGGAGAATAGCAGCCTGCATTGCTGCGAAAGGTGGATATACACTGTACTAGTGCCGACATTGTGCATGCTCTGTTGCCTGTGTCTATGTGCCTGTGGTTCTGTCAGTGTGATCATGTGAGTATCTGACCCCAGGAATGTGTCAATAAAGTTTCCCCTTCCTGAGACAATGAATTCACGGTGTTCTTATTTCAATTTCCAGGAGTGTATTTTGAAAATACGTATTCTGTATTTCCACTTTATCTCTGAAAACGTTAATTGTCATTTGAAATAAGATCTGTTACTTTTATCTGTTATTGACAAATAAACTTACTTTTGGCAAAACGCAAATTACTAAAAATTCGTGATAAAAATTATATTTGTGATTGTTAAATCGTTCATTCTTCAGGAAACATGACTGTATTTCGAATGATATTCTTTACTTGCTGTAATAGTGTCTCTTATAGTGTTTTTGCTAATCGGTGTGTTCAGGAGGGTGTTGCGGAAATTTTCGTTGCTTTTGTACTTATTTTTATTGCTTGCTTTGTCAGTTTATCGCAATGAGCAACCCATCTCACCCACCCCCTGCTCAGGCGCCTCAGTTACAAGCGATAGATGCAATGCAACTAATGCAGATGTTTCAGTTTCAGGTCCAACAAATATCAACACTGCTAAATACGGTGCAACAGCTCCTGATGACACGAGCCACCGATACAGAACAACAAGCCATAACTGTAGCTCCGAGTGCCATACCGCCTTTTCGTCAGTTTCATGATCATGACGAGACATGGCTCGAGCGATTGCAACAGTTTGAAGCCCACGTAATTGCTCAAGATATACCAGTTATAGTTGTTGATTCGCTAACCAACTATTTACGAACAACAAGTTAATGTGGTAGCAGCTAGGTATCAATTCTTTAATTGCAAGAACAGGTAAGAACAAACATATCACGAATGGGTACCAGATTTTCAGGGTATGACGAAGAAATGCGAACTCAAATGTGCTTGTGATGCTTTATATTCAGATGTTATGTTGCGTGATGAGATTGTGTACAATGTAACTGATGTCAGACATAGAGAACAGATTTTGAAACATTCCACGTCATCAATTCAGCATGTATTGCAAATGAAATGGAAATGCCGTGTGGCTAGGGCCTCCCGTCGGGTAGACCATTCGCCTGTTGCAAGTCTTTCGAGTTGGCGCCACTTCAGCGACTTGCGTGTCGATGGGGATGAAATAATGATGATAAGGACAACATAAAACGCAGTCCATGAGCGGAGAAAATCTCCGAAACAGCCGGGAATCGAACCCAGGGCGTTAGGTATGAAATTCCGTCATGCTGACCACTGAGCTACCAGGGGTGAACGTAGTGAAAATACGAGATCAATACGACTCAGATGCCGTGTTGGTCGATAAAGTTGAGTAACCACAAATTTGTGGGTCGAGTCGCTCCTTGCTAGCGACTAGCCCATTAGGCAGCGACAACCAGCGCACGCCACACTTTGTAAACAGTTCTTTGTGCCATGTAAACAGCTCTCTACACAAGAGAACAGAATTCAGTCATGCCCTCGGTGCTATTCACGGGACAAACGCCATGACTGCCGGGCCAGACAAGCACGGTGTTGCGCTTGTGGCAAGAAAGGTCATCTACAATCTGTCTGTTTGCGACAGAAGAAAAATAAGAATTCTGCCCACACACAAAAATCTAGTCACAAGTTTCATGTAATAAATGTAGTGTATTCAAGGCCTTCTGCAGGCATTAGCAAAATTAGCAAAACTAGCAAGAACACAGTTCATCACTGTTGCTACGCCTTTTTGTTCATTTGCTTATTAGTGGAAAACGTGTGAAATTTCAGTTGGACACGGGTGCCTCTGTTACATTGCTGAATCGTAACACATATGAACTGTTACGCTCCCCATGCCTGTCTAAAACCAGCATGCATCTGACTGCTTGTAATAGTCAAGACATTCCCGTTCTCAGTAAATGTACTTTGCCTGCCATGTATCACTCACATATACGAACTGGACTTTCACTGTGCTATAATCTCGCGATTGTGAAAATATATTTGGCCTTGATTCATTTGATTTATTTGGCTTTAACATTCAGGACAGTGTATTGTCAGTGACCACATTCAATGCAAAAGAGAGTGTAGCTAGCTTGCTGAAAGAATTCTCAGAACTCTTTCCTGAAGGTTTAGACAAGTCTAACAATTTTGTTGCACATATTACTATGAAAGACACAGCTCAGCCGAAATTTTGCCGGGCCACAACTGTTCCCATTGCATTACGTAAAAACGTTGCTACTGAACTTAAAGAATTGCAAGATAGCGGAGCTATTGCGCCCATACAAGCTAGTCAGTGGGCAAGTCCACTGGTTTTGCACCCCAAACTTTCAGGTCGCATTCGCCTCTGTGTTGACTTTAACTCTACAGTCAACCCACCAACTGTCATTGATACTTATACATTGCCACGCCCAGAGGATCTCATGGAGAAATTAGGCGCCGGACGCTGCTTTTCAAAAACTGATTTGCGCGATGCATATCTTCAAATATCGCTAGATGAAGAATCTCAAAAAGTATGTGTTGTGAATATTCACTTGGGCTTGTTTACATATTTACGTTTGTCTTTTGGCAGTGCTTCCGCACCAGCGATTTTCCAACGGTACTTGGAACAGCTGACTGCGCAAGTGCCAAACTGTTCAAACTATTTGGACGACATTGTCGCAGCAGGTCGTACACCGGAAGATCACATTGCAAATTTTACGTGTTTTGTTTCGTGTGTTATCTGATGCAGGACTAAAGTGTACTCTGGACAAGTGTGATTTTTTTTTAAACCTGAGTTGCAGTATCTTGGTCACGTCATAAACAGTCAAAGTGTACATACTCTTCAGTCATATTTGTTAGCCATACAGGACCTGCCAGTTCCTCGCATTGGCACAGAATTGCAGTCAGTCTTAGGAACAATGAACTATTATATTCGGTTCATTCCGAATGCTGCACAAATCGCAGATCCATTGCATCGCTTGCGTCGCAATAACATCCCCTTTGTTCGGACATATGAGTGCCAAGAAGCTTTTCAAAAGCTTAAAGACTAGCAGTTCGCCGAGTTCTTGCTTGCGACAGATCTGTTTAACACAAAGTTAAGTACTGTAATCCTTTCCTTCCGTAATAAAACTCTTAATCCGGTTTGCTTGAATTGTCTAGCGATCGGAGAAGCAGGTTTTCTAGACACCCCATCTTTGACAACTAGGGAGGATACAGCAACTCTCCACATAAAGATTATCGCAGCCTTATAGCATTGACATCTATGAAACTCTTTGTACTATCGAAATGTAACATCTTAGTTAATTTAGTAAATTCTAGAAAGAGCTGGAGAGAGTGAGTCTCTGAGAAGGGTTCGTAGAGAACGGATATGGGGACTCGAGTCATCGACTTGTCTCCAATGTAACTATGTAATTAATGTGAACTTGTAAAGATACGACGGTTTATGGTCTATGTTTATATTCAAGAGTATTTTGATTTTTAATTATGGTGAAATACAGACTGTGGTTCTCAAAAAAGATATTTAATTTGAAATTTCATCTAGTTGTATTTTAACTGAAGGGGAACGGGACCTGATTATTACATAATTTTTTCATGAATCATCGACAACAGAGAAGGAATTTTACTCGTAAAACAGGTCAAGATCTTAGCCTCTTCAGAGAACACACCCCGTTTGAGTTACAGGGTAACGAGTTGAGCCATTATCTACGAAATCAAGAATTCAAGACGAGTATTAATTGCTAAGTACTCTTTACTGTTATAAGTAAAATAGGCGCTGCCTATCTAAAACCATTGTTCTCGTCATTAATTGAGCACGTTTAGACGTCTGCCAATTCAGAAAGAAACGTCATAAAAACTTAAATTTTTATTCTAATTATTATCGTGATTATCAGCCTGTGGCGACAAGTTTGTTAGAAGATGCAGCTACCGTAAAAAAAATTTCTAAATTTGTGGTAAGGGCTTATGGGACCAAACTACTGAGGTCATCAGTCCCTAAGCTTACGCACTACTTAATCTAACTTAAACTAACTTACGCTAAGGACAACACACACTGCCACGCCCGAGAGAGGACTCGAACCTCCGACGGGGGAGAGCCGCGCGGACCGTGACAGGGCGCCCCAGACCGCTCGGCTACCGCGCGCGGCTCAGCAACCATGGATCGCCGTTCTAGACAAGGTCCTAATGGAGTTGATTTGTCATCGCCTTACTCCGACCTGTTATGATGTGTCAATTGTGTACCCGTGTCGTGTGGATGATTATATTGTGTACTTGTACAGTGGAGTGTTGGGTTTGTGTTGCTATGAGGCGAAGGGCAGATCAAAGCCCGGTGGCAGCACATAGCCTACTGCTCTCGAATAAAGCTAAGGACGCCGCCGAGCTTAATGTCTCCATCCGACGGACAAACCACCACCTTCAGTGTCCCATGCGCTGACTTTATTAGACACTGTGGAGAGGTTTGGAGTTTAATCCAGGACATCGGCGTAAAGACTAATAATCACGAATTTCACGCCAACACCTCTCCTTCCCTTGTCGGCCAGACACTGGACGTCAAAATTTTCCACTAGCAGTTTTCGAACCGGCTTACCTGTAAGTCGAACGTCAGCGAACAGACGCGCGTGAGCTCGGCTACGGAGGCGGGTTACGAAGAGCTGCAGCATCGAATTCGGGCGACAAGAACTGTATGGCACAAACTGATGATAAGAAGGGATACGTTGACGGGATGTGTCCCAAGGCATCAAGGAAAAGTTAATTTAATAACGGATGGAAGAACAGGTATTAAAAATTGTAGAGGAACTACAAAGTCTGGTTGCAGCAAGCAAGTCATGGTGCATTACTTATGCAGAGAAGAGCGTTGCACAGGACAGACTTGACTAAAGAACTGCATCAAACAGGCTTCGACCTTAAGACTACAGGAACATTTTAACCATAGAACCCTAAAGGGGGCGAAAATGTTACATTATACTAAACCATCGTAGGTTTTATTACTCAGTGTTCTAATCAAAGGACGTCATAATTTGTTGTTTATGCACTAGTTAGTTACAATCATAAGGTCTCCAGCAGTAGGTCACATACAAAATAAATACAAAATATTCTGTTTTGAACCCTATGCTCTCAATACCAGATTGGCGGGAACAGCGAATAGGCACTAAATGGAATCGCAAATTTTATGAAGGTTTATTAATGTAGGGTTAAAATACATTTTCAATCCTTCTTTCGTACATGTAAAAATACTTGTTTTCCACCCTAATAGAATAATAAGTTATTATTGCACCAAGTATTATCGTTCCTTCTCAGAAACCATGTAAATTACACTCCTGGAAATGGAAAAAAGAACACATTGACACCGGTGTGTCAGACCCACCATACTTGCTCCGGACACTGCGAGAGGGCTGTACAAGCAATGATCACACGCACGGCACAGCGGACACACCAGGAACCGCGGTGTTGGCCGTCGAATGGCGCTAGCTGCGCAGCATTTGTGCACCGCCGCCGTCAGTGTCAGCCAGTTTGCCGTGGCATACGGAGCTCCATCGCAGTCTTTAACACTGGTAGCATGCCGCGACAGCGTGGACGTGAACCGTATGTGCAGTTGACGGACTTTGAGCGAGGGCGTATAGTGGGCATGCGGGAGGCCGGGTGGACGTACCGCCGAATTGCTCAACACGTGGGGCGTGAGGTCTCCACAGTACATCGATGTTGTCGCCAGTGGTCGGCGGAAGGTGCACGTGCCCGTCGACCTGGGACCGGACCGCAGCGACGCACGGATGCACGCCAAGACCGTAGGATCCTACGCAGTGCCGTAGGGGACCGCACCGCCACTTCCCAGCAAATTAGGGACACTGTCGCTCCTGGGGTATCGGCGAGGACCATTCACAACCGTCTCCATGAAGCTGGGCTACGGTCCCGCACACCGTTAGGCCGTCTTCCGCTCACGCCCCAACATCGTGCAGCCCGCCTCCAGTGGTGTCGCGACAGGCGTGAATGGAGGGACGAATGGAGACGTGTCGTCTTCAGCGATGAGAGTCGCTTCTGCCTTGGTGCCAATGATGGTCGTATGCGTGTTTGGCGCCGTGCAGGTGAGCGCCACAATCAGGACTGCATACGACCGAGGCACACAGGGCCAACACCCGGCATCATGGTGTGGGGAGCGATCTCCTACACTGGCCGTACACCACTGGTGATCGTCGAGGGGACACTGAATAGTGCACGGTACATCCAAACCGTCATCGAAGCCATCGTTCTACCATTTCTAGACCGGCAAGGGAACTTGCTGTTCCAACAGGACAATGCACGTCCGCATGTATCCCGTGCCACCCAACGTGCTCTAGAAGGTGTAAGTCAACTACCCTGGCCAGCAAGATCTCCGGATCTGTCCCCCATTGAGCATGTTTGGGACTGGATGAAGCGTCGTCTCACGCGGTCTGCACGTCCAGCACGAACGCTGGTCCAACTGAGGCGCCAGGTGGAAATGGCATGGCAAGCCGTTCCACAGGACTACATCCAGCATCTCTACGATCGTCTCCATGGGAGAATAGCAGCCTGCATTGCTGCGAAAGGTGGATATACACTGTACTAGTGCCGACATTGTGCATGCTCTGTTGCCTGTGTCTATGTGCCTGTGGTTCTGTCAGTGTGATCATGTGATGTATCTGACCCCAGGAATGTGTCAATAAAGTTTCCCCTTCCTGGGACAATGAATTCACGGTGTTCTTATTTCAATTTCCAGGAGTGTATTTCTTGTTTTGTTGCGAATAACGCTCTCTAGCTCGGGTAAGCGTTTTAGACGACGTTATTCGTCAGGCTCACAGTAATAATTGCGGAATCACTCTGGGAATTTAGTTTCTTTAATAATACATTGCCGGCCGGGGTGACCGAGAGGTTCTAGGCGCTTCAGTCTGGAACCGCGCGACCGCTACGGTCGCAGGTTCGAATCCTGCCTCGAGCATGGATATGTGTGTGATGTCCTTAGGTTAGTTAGGTTTAAGTAGTTCTAAGTTCTAGGGGACTGATGACCTCAGATGTTTTGTCCCATAGTGCTCAGAGCCATTTGAACCATTTGAATAATACATTGCAGTTTTTCACACCCAGTGTTTACTTCAGTGAAAACTTTTGGATTACGTCGCCATGGTCGAAGTATACAACTACTCACTGGAGTTTCGGCACCATCTGAGGAGACAAATCGGCAAAATAATTGAACGGTGTGTGGTCGTCGTTTACACCGGGGATGCGTTAGCTCCTCTGTGCGCTACGATCGTAGCGTTTATTCCCCACGTGCCAGGTAACTCGTCAATCGTCCAACCGTCTATTTATCTCTGAAAATATCTCCCGCAGTTGGGGGCGAAATATCAGCGAATGTAAGGTCGTTGGCTTCCACTGTCAGCGCCGGTTTGAGTAAAATCAGTTACAGTATCAGAAAACACTAAAAACTATTAAAATGCCGACGTTTCGACCGACTTTGCATGTCTTATTCAGGGCGACTAACTGCTGGATTCTGATGATGATCTTCCCTCATGTCTTATTTTGGTTGTGGCTACCAGCGACATATTCTGGAAAGCCATTCGTCAGTTCGAAGTAAAAATATTCCAGAGCGGCTGCAAGATCCGAGATCTGTAGAGGCCCACAAAGGATTCCGTAGACGTTCCCCGTACTGAGGGCGTTTACGAACTTCTACGTGAATGCTAAGAAGTCTACGTTGATGAAATCGGGAGACCGATAGCAATCGCGTGTCGGAGTATGAGCGCCACGTGCGACTGGCGCAACACAACAAATCAGTTATAGCTGTACACCACCAGGACTGAAGCCAACCAACAGGGTGGTTCCAATTAAAATGGATCTATCCACGTAAGTCCAATGTGGGCTGTAATTATCGTATGGTAGCGAAACTTGGCAGATATGCTGATGCGTCAATGAGAAACCGATTTACGATGGAAAACAAATTAGTTCCAGTTGTGGCCACCAGGTGCAAATCTAGCGCTGTACTCTGTTTGTATGACAGTATGACCTCCACGCTGTCATCTAGCAAGTCATAATATGAGTGAACAGTATAGCTATCGAGAAGAGAGAGACCGTGTACTATGAGTCAAACCGTTTTATGTGAACGGCAGCAATTACAGTGCTGGATTGAGTATCGCCGACTGAAAGGTCTAAGGGGAGACCTGATGTCATTAAACGGTTTAAAGAAGATAGTATTCAAATTGGAAATTAAGGCTGAGTTTGGTGTGACACCTTGAAGGGGAAGGCGTCCTATTCCACTGTACGTTACTGACCATGTTGCTGTTGCTGCAACTGACCATGCAGCATTTGCCCAGTTAGTGCTACTGCTTGTGGAGTATCACGAGAACTGTCCGTTCCATGGCCAACAGAACGGCAAGTTTTGCGGTCTGTTTTACATTGCTCCAAGACCCAGACGGTGGAGCAACTGAAACCTCATGATTCGCAGCAACGTTCCGAATTTGCTCTTCAGTTTCTGGCACAGATCGAAATTGGCGACAAATGACCGGACAATATTCTATGGAGTGACTGCAATGTATCCGTGCATTCCCTTCACGTGTTTATGCTAAGTATTACGCTCATTTATGCGATCGGGAATGCTCAGTAACAGCGAGGCTACATGTACATCTGACAATCATGCGTCAGCAGGGAGTATTAACGATAATATCATAGGAGGCAATGTTGTGCAACCTTAGTAGGGACAAGATCCGACTATTCGGGAGCAGGATCTTACAATATGAAACAGTGTTCCGAGACAAACTTCCGTCACCATGTCCGCAAACGTGACGTCAGATCCACCTGGCAACAGCGATCTAAACGCCCATTGACTGAAAGTTTTGATGTACATATGCGTAGGAGACGAGTGAAGCGTCCCTTTTGGCTGAGGGAGAAAGGTGGGGTCTCTCTTGTGCGCCGGGAAGACAGGGCGAGTTAGTAGCGAGGCGCCACTCAAAACGCACGGTCGAGTAACCAGGGCGGCTCTGAAAGAACGGTCGCGAGTAATTATTCCACCTGTGAAACAAGATATAAAGTTAAAGAGTGAAGGTATTAGTTATCAGTGAACGCCACGTGTCGTGGACAGTATCTATCACGAGTATGGAAAGTGATAAATACCGTATTTACTCAAATCTAAGCCACACTTTTTTTCTGGTTTGTGTAATCCAAACAACCGCCTGCGGCTTAGAATCGAGTGCAAAGCAAGCGGAAGTTCTGATAAATGTTGGTAGATGCCGCCACAACTAACTTCTGCCGTCGAATATATGCAGCGCTACACAGGCATGATTTGCAGGCACAAAGATAAATACTGGCGCCAAAACCTCTGCGTCAGTAAATAAATTAAAAAGAAAAGGTGGAAGACAAGCTTTTTTTCTCCGAGTTTCGACCACTGCATTCTCATACATTATCCAACGAAGTAAATACAAATTCCGTATTGTTCATCTTCGAATGTAGCAGCATTCCAATGTACTACGAAAATCCGACTGACAAGACTTTGGGATGTTTGTCAATATGGCCAACTCCACGTTCTGAATTTTTTCCTACCTGTGAGAAGAGATGGTTGTTAATAGGAACTTTTATGAATTGTGAATCACATGCAGTATTCTCTTTACCATAAGAATAATACGAATATTTTTCCATGTATTCTTTCGTGCTTGCTTCTATCTCGTTTAAATCCTGTCTGCCTAATAAACTACGAAACTAGAGTGAGGCAACAGGAAACGTGGAAGAATATACATAGCATGTCATGTTTATATTCGTATTATTCTTATACCTGATAGTGATACAGTCAGAAATGAAGCACGGTAATTGACTAGATTTTTAAATCTAAGATGACTCTAATTTCTGTGCAGAATGTAATGTACTAAAGAGGCGTCTGCAAAGATTTTCAAACGGAGAAAAATTTTCGCTAAACTGTCGTTCAGAACATCTTCTATCATACGCAGTCTATTATTTGGTTCTTGTTGATCATTATCAAAGAAAGCAGCAGTGTAAGTAACAACAAATAGCAGTCTCTTGCCGTTGTTTCGGTTATGAGACAATTCCTCTCTTTTTTTTATTGTAAGCCTCCGTAGTGCGCACAAAAGCAAGCCACGCCGCGACAAACAATGCATGACACAGTACAGTAATGCATTTTTAGCTTAGAGTGACGTAAACACCTATAACAAAGAGAACGGCACTTATCAGATCAAAGAAAAATATGCAATCAATTCAAACCAGACGAAGCACGTGAGAAAGGAAGGGTACCCGTATAAATACGGACGGAGTGCCTGACGCAAAGCAATGGCTACCTGGTTAGGCTTAACTGCTAAGCTTACGACTCGAACCAAACTACTGTAGCTGTATCGTCATTCATTCGACCTAAATTATGTCTCATATTACAATGGACCAACTTTGTTTCGATTTGGAGGTGCGGCCTAAAACTTTTCTCTCCTCTTGAATTTCGAGTCTCAAATTTCAGGTGCGGCTTAGATTAGGGAAATTTTTTTTCCTTGATGTCGAGTTTCATTTTTCAGGTGCGGCTTAGATTCGAGTGCGGCTTAGATTCGAGTAAATACGGGTATGTTGAAAAGGGTTTAATATAACGGCGTAGCCAAGAGCCGCCATATTGGAAATTCTGTGACGTGTGTTTCAAAGCAGTCTTCTTTAAAACGAGTATATTACAAAACGTTGTGAACATTTAACAACTGACATACCGACCCACCCCACTTCAGCAGGATCACAAACCTACATTGAACCTGGCACCTGAGCGCTACTGCTGTGCGACGAGGGACAACCGAAGCAGCAAGACTGCAGGTTTGCAATACAGAAGCCAGAGAAGTAAGGCAGAGTCGCTTCCTTCTCACTACAATGCCACAGAGGGCATTGTATGACTAGGCACATTTTATACTACAGGGTGCAGTGAATACACAGGACTGCGGAACTGAGGTAGTGTTAAACCGTGTTTTGTGCACGAAGAGCCACTGCAATCGCCGTATGCGACTGTATGGTGCGGATTCACAAGTACCTTTATTCTCGGCCCGTTCTTCCTCGAAGAGAGTAAACGTACAGTATCTCCCATGTATACTGCGACGTCTTTTAAGTGTACAGTTATTAAAGCATGCATTCATACAATCAGTATACCAATTTATCTTAAGGACCCACCACCTTAACCCCTTAAAACTAAATATGCCCATGCAATGCACGTAGATCACGTGTTTTGCGGGTTTTGAACGGTGTACACCTACTTAGGATCCACGATCAATAAGGGCGTACTCTGGGACAAACTGATTTTGACCACGGCAACAGACCTCCTTGTACAGAACGTGATTCCTGCTGTGAAAGAGCACAACTGTGAGGAAACCACTGTTTTCGTGCAAGATGGGCAACACCTTATGTTGCTCGCCCAGCGAAAGATCTGCTCCATGCAGCCTTCCACAAACATGTTGTCACAGTGGTTTTCCAGATGCATGGCCTGCTGGGTCACCTGGATTTTTGGCTCTGGGTATATCTAAAAGAACGCGTTTACCAAGGACACGTTCAGTCAGTACCTGATCTGAAGACCATTGTACAGGAACACGTTGCTCAGATTCCACCGGAACTGCTGCGAGCAACTCCTAATCACGTCGTTTTGGGGATTCAGCACCTCGTCAACTTTTCCGGCGCTTATGTTGTAGAAATTAAGTAAGCGACTGTTAATAATAGAATCAACATTGTTGCTTTCTCGCTTGTTTGACCTTTTCTGCCGACGTGCTGTTCCTCATCCACTACACATGGAAACATTTCCGTACGTCTTTCTTGCATTTACAGAGCCAGATTTGGACCTGGTGGTCAAAGTTGGAACTAGTTTTTTCTCAGTGTTAATCGCTTCCGCATTAACGCAACAGAATATCTATCAAGTGCCGCTGCTATACAATAATTACAGCCCACATTGGACCTCTATGAGTAGCTGCATTAATTTTCAAGTGCCTCGTGTGTTGGTTCAGCATCAGCGGATGCGGAAAAAAATAAGAGAGAGTACTGAAACAATTAAACACCCTAACAGTATGAACAGTGAGGATGGCTACAATTTACAAACGGCCTGGCTGTCAGCGATTCCAGGTCAGCGAGCCACGTGTTGTCTCAGCCAGCAACTCCACATGACCCGTGTTCAACTCTGCAAACAAGCTGCCATTAGACAACTGCCCTGAGGCACCAAACTATCGCTGCAGGAAAACACAACCCCCTGGTAAAAGATCCCGATTCGCCAATGTCTAGCAATCCCCTACCAGAGTGGCGCAGGTACTAGCCTGTAGCCACCCGTTCATCATTCATAGCAATCATTGTTTCGCATTGTCCAATGGCATCCGAGAATGCGACGTCTGTAGTCATCTGACAATATCGAAGAAGCAATGAGCGAAATAAAAGAAGGGTTCAACAGGTGTATTAAAATTCACGGTGAAAGGATATCAATGATAAGATGCGCTAATGACATTGTTGTCCTCGATGAAGGCGAAGAAGGATTAAAAGATCCAATGAGTACAGAATATGGATTAAAAATGAATTGAAGAAAGACGAAAGTAATGAAAACTAGCAGAGATCAAAATACTGAGAATATTAACATCAGAATTGGTGATCACGAAATAGATGAAGCAGAGGATTTTTGCTACCTTGGAAGCAAAATAACCCATATCGAAGGAAGCAAGGACGACATAAAAAGCAGATAGAGCAGGCAAAGATGGCATTCCTCGCCAAAAGAAGTCTACTAGTATCAAACATAGGCTTTAATTTGAGGAAGAAATCGACGAAAATGTACGTTTGGAGCAGAGCATTGTATGGTAGTGAATCAAGGATTGTGGGATAACCGGAGCAGAACAGAATCGAATCGTTTGACGTGTGGCGTTACAGGAGGATGTTGAAAATGAGGTAGACTGATAAGGTAGAGAATGCGGAGAATCTCTGCAGAATCGCGGAGAAAGGAACACATGGTAAACACTGACAAGAAGAAGGGACAGGATGATAGGACTTGTGTTTGAAACGAGGGAATAACTTCCATGGTACTAGAGGGAACTGTAGAGGGAAAATACTGTGGGTAAAGGCAGAGATTGGAATACGTACAACAAATAATTGAAAAGGTTTAGTGAAGAACTTGAAGCGTGATTTATTTTCAAAGAATATTCTTAAGAATTTATTTTATTTACTAGCAATTCATCAAGAACATTAACACATTTAATCACACTATGTGAGCATGGAAGTAGTTTCCAGGGAGTAACTGACGAAATCGTAACCAAATTCCTTTTAACAAATGGGGATTTTATTCACTTTAATAGTGCCTAAAAGTATTTTTCAAAAAAAAAAAAAAAAAAAAAAAAAACAGATTTAAAATTATAATCAGAAAGCACCCTCTAAATATCAAACTTACAATTTATTCAGAGGCAGAAAGAAACAAGTTTTGACTGTATGAGCTTTCGGGCAGAGAACCTTGCTGCTCCCTTTTGACACAGCCGTAGTTACGACCTCTCACAACAGCCTCTGAAAGACTACACTGGTGCAAATCTGCAACACACCAGATTACCTTAAACTAAGAGTTTTAACAATTTACACAAGCACACAAACTATGCACCCCCTGTAGGAGGGATGGAAATGGTACAAAACACTAACAATTAAAATATTAACCTTGCCGCCGAAGGTGCAACTTGATTTTAATTTCTAAGAAATGTCTTACGGTGAAAGGGTGGCAACTTTATATACTAAAATGATCTTTTAAATAAAAGCCCATGAAATGCAATCTTATATAAAATTCTACAAGGTTGGCCAAACAATAGTTAAGATGCTCTACAGTACACAGATACCGCCTCTCAAGATCATAGGCAATAATATCAAAGTTTCCAAAGATCAAAACATATTTCAGGTATTAGGCCGTTACACTCCAAGTAAAAAATTCGTTAACACACCATATCAGACAAACATCACAGAGGCAGCTACTAACGTACGGTAGATTAATAGGGAGATTACCGAACAACCCGAACCGCAGGTTGCTCTAACCCGCCCCTACGCCACAACGGAAAAACGGACCACCCAATTAATAAACAACCACCTTCCCTCGGGTGGGCAAACGGAGAAGAATGGTGGGACGATCCCAAAGCAAAACGGCTGTGACCTCACCGAGAAAACAAGTAGAATTTAACAAGAGTAAATCAAACAACATATCACCAATCACTTAAATTCTAATAAACTGCGATTTCTCGAGAAGATCTGGCGCAGCACCCCCAAATCGCTCTCTCGAACCGTCCGCTGCTAGCCGCTTCAACGGACGCAGGAAGGCGCGCCGATCTCCCGTCTCACGGCGTCGCAGCTCGCACCGGCCAGACTGCTGTCGTGGGTTGACTCCTCTTGCTCTCGTGTCGACCGCGAAGTCACTAACCCTCGCTATACGCCGCGGCCCACTGGACTCACGTGGCGACCTCACATGCGCCGACGCTCAAGATGGACAAGTCATCTAGTGTCTCAGTGCGCGACCGACCAACCGATCGATCCAACCGCCGATCACCATTCCCTGAGCAAACTCGAGCAGACTCAGATGCAGGAACTAAGCCCCGACCGGGCGACCACTTGCTGAGTTCTCTTGCTGGCGGAGTGGAAAGACTCTCATTTTTCTGGCTTTAAAGGTTGATCCGAACGACAGACAGACACTAACTGCCTAACAAATGCGGACGAGGGACAGACTAGCAAGCTGGGGACGAGAGACTGACCCAGACTGACCGACTGGCGAGCTCATAGCGCCCCTTAAATGCACGTGAACAGGCAACCTTTCCCCTTTGCCACCAAAGGAAGAAACCAAAGCCGCGATTGCCACAGCGGCGCCACCGCCAGAAACGGAGGGCAACTGCTTCACACTACGCGCTGCGGCGCGCTCTTCAAAACAGCAATTTTTACCACGGCTCAGAGCTATTCTGCGCTGAAGAAGTAGACACAGGAGAGGAATTGTTGGTGGGCAGCATCAAGTCATTCAGAAGACTGATAACCTGATGAATGAAAAATAAATAAATAAATAATAAACGGGGGCAGACCATCACATAATTCCAGCAGTTAATCGCCCTGATGAGGTTCGCTGCAAAGACGGTCGAAACGTCAGTGTTTCAGTTGTTTTTAGTATTTGATAAAGCGTTTCCTAATACATTAAATGATTTTGTTCAAAACTGGTGAATAGTTTTATACTTGGACTGACCGTCTCAGCATGGAAGTTGTTAATGAAACTGGTTTCGTTTGTGAATATTTTGCGTATCTCGTTGGTAGAGTGTGCTGATGAGGGCGTACTAACAGGAACGCCGTAGGCCAGGGCCCGGCCTCCTGTAGCGAGATCTGGTTGCGTGTTAAGTGGCGGTGGCGTTGGCTCGCCAGCGGGCTGGTCTGCGCGGCCGAGAACAAGGAAGGCAAAGAGGCCACGAAGGCGCGCCGCTATAAAGCGCTATCTCGCCAGATTGCGCTACGAGCTGTAAATTTGCCCGCTATCAGAGGCGCGGCCGTGTCTCGCGCCCCGAGTAAACCGTACAGTCACGCGCCGAAACAAAAGCGCTCCAGTTCCGCGCACGTGCGCACCCTGCAGTTTGTGTAACTGGGCGTTCCCTGCCACCGCTCCAGACCGCACTTGTTGAATGGTGCACCAGGCCTGCCGCGTATTCGATAAATCTCAAACTCCGTCTGACGGTTACAGGGCGTGTTCAACGCTCCAACGAAAGAAGTTTTCATTTTATGACGCCGCAGTTAAATTGAGTAAATTTCTTCTGGGTAGTTGACTGACACATGACGTGCAATACAAAATGGTTCAAATGGCTCTGAGCGCTATGGGCTCAACATCTTAGGTCATAAGTCCCCTAGAACTTAGAACTACTTAAACCTAACTAACCTAAGGACATCACACACACCCATGCCCGAGACAGGATTCGAACCTGCTACCGTAGCAGTCTTTCAGCGCCAGAACCGCACGGCCACCGCGGCCGGCACGTGCAATACAGGATAGTTATAAAGTGCATGGGACATTTCAAAAAATCAATACCGATAAATAGCTTAGAACAACATAGCAAATGATGCAATCTGTGAAAGACAAACTTTCAATTTTTCCTTACGTTGTTTATAAATGTTATACGAAGTGCGACAATAAAGTAATGAGACATTTTCTTTGCAAGAGGTGAGAACCCTGCAGGCTTGCTTAGGCACAATATCTTTGACCTCGGTCTATAAACTGCTTCTAGTCCAAGCGGCACATCGATGCAACTGCTCAGTCGTGAGTTGTGCTGTAATAAGTTAACACGTGTTTGTGTCTCTCGTCACGGAAATGGAACCGCATAACATTGCGCAACGGTATGCTATTTCTTTTGCGTTAAATTGGGTGAAAACGCGACGATAACTTACGGTAAGCTTCAGAAGCCTTTTGGAGAGGAGATTATGTCAAGAGCACAAGTTTTTCGTTGGCACAAAATGTTTAGTGAAGGCAGAACGGATGTTGAAGATCGCAGTGGACGACCATCAACCTCACGGACGTATGTCAACTTGGCCAAGGTGCGTGAACTCACACAATCTGATCGAAGATTATCCGTGAAATTGATTGCAGAAGAACTGAACATCAATCGAGAAACGGTTCGTCTAATAATAACTGAAGATCTTGGTATAAGAAAGATTTGTGAAAAAATGGTCACCAAAAATCTCACACCACAACAGCGAGAAACACGGAAAAATGTGGCAGCCGATCTGTTAGAGCAAACGGAAATCAATCCAGAACTGTTGAGCCGTGCTATCACTGAAGATGCAAGTTGGTTTTTTCAGTACGATCCAGAGACAAAACACCAAAGTTCGCAATGGTGCTCAAAGGGATCACACAGACCAGAAAAAGCTCATATGTCAAAGTCAAAAGTGAAATGCATGCTTGTGTGCTTCTTTGATTCCAAGGGAATTGTTCATAAGGAGTGGGCGCCTCCTGGACAAACAGTTAACCAATAGTACTACAGCCGGCCAGGGTGGTCGAGCAGTTCTAGGCGCTACAGTCTGGAACCGCGCGACCGCTACGGTCGCAGGTTCGAATCCTGCCTCGGGCATGAATCTGTGTGATGTCCTTAGGTTACTTAGGGGACTGATGACCTCAGAAATTAAGTCCCATAGTGCTCAGAGCCATTTGAACAATTTTTTGAATATTACTACAAAGAAATTTTAGAAAGACTTCCTAAAAGAGTTCTTCGTGTCCGTACCAACATTGCTGACAATTAGATTCTGCATCACGATAATGCGCCATCCCATACTGCTCTGTCAGTACAGCAATTTTTAACCTCAAACTAAATTTCAGTACTACCACAACCACCTTATTCACCAGATATCGCTCCGTGCGACTTTTTTCTATTTCCAAGAGTCAAAACGGCGGTCAAGGGACACCATTTTCAAACAACACAAGATGTCCAAAAAGTTGTGACGAGGGTCTTGGAGGATATTACAGAAGATGAGTTCCAGAAATGTTACCGTCAACGGCAGAAGCGCTGAAAAAAGTGTGTGCAGTCAGAAGGGAACTACTTTGAAGGAGACAGCACTAAACTTGACTAAAACGGTAAGCAACATTTTTTTTCACATCAGTCTCATTACTTTATTGTCGCACATCGTATATGTGCACTCTTCGTCAAACGACACTTATGTATTGGGTAGTCTAGTTCTGCCCATACTCGATCCAGCATCTGGAGTGACGGTAAGAACAGCTGCTGTGATGCCATGTCGCTAGTCTTCGGAGTTCTGTGATATAGGTGGAAGATAAACGCTGACCTTGATGTAACACAAGAAGAATAAATCGCAATGCGTCAAGTCCACCTACCGCGGTGGCCACTTGCGTAGCTCCGGATCAACTGCTGGAACACGACATGACCGGTGACTTGGCAACGTCTTGTTCCGATAAAGTCGTAAACAGTGGTGAAAACATGTAAGGGCGCCATCTTGTCGGAAGATAAAATACCTGTAATCATTTTCAAGTTGTGGTATGAGCCACAATTGCAGTATGTCGAAATAGGTGATACAGTTGGCAGTTCTCTCAGCGAAGAAGGGTCCATAGACTGTCCTGTCAAACACAGAGCAGAACACGTTAACTTTCTCGAAATACCGGACGTCCTCAACAGTTGGACATGGATTTTCTGTCCGTATTCGTGTGTTGTGCCGTTTGGCCTTTCCCGAAAGATGAAAAGTGGCTTCGTTACTGAAGATTAATTCGCTTGTGAAGTAGTTGTTTTCAAGATGGTTCTGTATATCAGTGTAGATCTGCAAACGTTGCAATTTGTCGTCACGGCTTACATCTTGCAGTAGATGCAATTTGGACAGTTTCATTTTCAATCATTAACGAAGGATATTCCACACTGTTGTCTGGCGGAAGTTCAATTCAGCACTACCTCGATGAGTAGACTTTGTGGAACTTCGCATCATCACAAAGTGCACTATCTGTTCTGTAACGACCAGTCGGATCCAGTGTTTTGCACTGCACAAAGAACCAAACAAAAAAAAGGTTCAAATGGCTCCAAGGACTATGGGACTTAACATCAGATGTTATCAGTCCCCTTGACGTAGAACTACTTAAACCTAACTAACCTAAGGACATCACACACATCCATGCCCGAGGCAGGATTCGAACCTGCGGCCGTAGCAGCAGCGCGGTTCCGAACTGAAGCGCCTTGAACCGCTCGGTCACAGAGGCCGGCGCACAAAGAACCATCCACCTCGACTTTCTTGTACCACTTCACAATGCTGTTGTAAACTGGTGGTGTCTTGTGAAACTTGCCACGTGAAGATTTTTGCACACTCGTTACCGATTCGCAAGGGACAAATTCTAGGACACTAAATGCTTTCTGTATTTGGTTCGCCGCCATGTTCAACAATTGCAGTCAGCGGCTCCACTGTGCCCGTCTTCTGAACTAACTTCCCTTCACCACGTGGGAGGGAAAAACCTAATTTTTTTGAGTGAGTTTCTCTCGGACTGTATCATTTGCTGTGCTATTTATCGCCGTTTATCTATACCGATACTTTCAAATCTTTCATCGGCTTTGTGATTACCCCGTACAAAATCGACGCTTCGATTGCAGTTGATGGCTGTGGTATTGTAGACAGTCGATACTACACAGGGGGCAATCATTCCTTGTACTGTTGTTGACACTAGAGGTTCCGCTGTTGTCCAACCGCCGGCCGCAAGAGTGCCACGCCCCCTGAGCTGAGGCGCCAGCGGCTCCACGGATCACGTGGATAAGAGACAGCCGGACTCCAGCTCTAGCCAGTTCTGACCGAGTTATCACTAAGTTCTTGCCCAGTTGTCGAGTAGGTCCAGTTAGCAGCAGTCGAGGATCCGGTCGCAACTTTCTCTACGAAAGTAGTACATCAGGAATGGCCTCAAGACACTTTTACATCCATATAATGGACTGTTAAAGTGTTTAACTGATCTTGCGTTTGTAACGACTTTCGACAAGCCTGCTCTGCACGAAAGTTGAAATGGTTCAAATGGCTCTAAGCACTATGGGACTTAACATCTGAGGTCATCAGTCCCCTAGACTTGGAACTACTTAAACCTAACTAACCTAAGGACATCACACACATCCATGCCCGAGGCAGGATTCGAACCTGCGACCGTAGCAGCCGCGTGGTTCCAGACTGAAGCGCCTAGAATCGCTCGGCCTCCGCGGCCGGCCACAAAAGTTGAGTATAATACAATATTCCTCTCAGTGATTCTGTTCTCTCAATCTTTTTATTTCAGTTTCAGAACCCACGCAACTATCTAAACAGAACATCGATCTTTTCGCGACGAGACTTACATGGTCACTTCAGCGACAACCGTAATGGATCTGACTGAAGGTGGCGGTGTTCCACGGTAATCGTTACCCCTGTTTTTCTTTACACTTCACACACACAGAAGATATAATTGAATGTAGTTTCCGCCATTTAATGGAGATCCTTTGTCTGAAGAAATAGCGCAGGATATACTGCTAGCATGGAATGATTGTAGTCATTGCATTTCAGTTCCGTTACAGCGGTTTTTGCTAATGCTGATGATACCAGTTTCTTAAAAAAACTGTCAGTTCAAATACATAGGCTGATCGCCTAACACATAAATTCCAAAGCTTGGGTGAAATCATGTCGTTGTATCGGAGTACTGTCTGTCAAGAAAATTTCCGTTCATTTCGAACATGACGTCTACAAATATGTTGTCCCATCAGTGGCGATTAGTGATGCTGAACGCTGGTCTGTCACATGGGAACACTATAGAAGCCACCACAGAATTTCCTATCGAGCGAGGTGGCGCAGTGGTTAGCACACTGGACTCGCATTCGGGAGGACGACGGTTCAATCCCGTCTCCGGCCATCCTGATTTAGGTTTTCCGTGATTTCCCTAAATCGTTTCAGGCAAATGCCGGGATGGTTCCTTTGAAAGGGCACGGCCGATTTCCTTCCCAATCCTTCCCTAACCCGAGCTTGCGCTCCGTCTCTAATGACCTCGTTGTCGACGGGACGTTAAACACTAACCACCACCACCACCACAGAATTTCCTCATTTCAGGACTGCTGATGGAAGTTGTGCCGCTACAGCAGACATGCGACAACATCGTCTTGTACAGGGTGTCCTATTTATCTTGACACCTCCCCCTCCCCAAATAACTTTTTGTTCAGAAGAAAGGTAAAAATTGTATCAGATATATGTTGTTTAGCTACGAGGGGACCATTAATGAGCATGATTTCCTTCTTTGCACCTTTTTTCGTTGCAAAGATACGAACATTAGAATGTCCCTTTACCATTCTACATCTTTTCTATTCGGTAATCCACTTACACTTATCAAGAATTATTCAAAACCATATCGCAGCGTACCATTCACGAAAACATGGCGTTGTTGAAAATGTAATACAAAACTGACTTTCATTTTCCTTTACTAGTACACACGTAATTCGTCCACTTGCTGTAGTAAATAGTAAACAAATGGAAACACAAGGAAAATGCACATATGTCATCCAGGCAGTCGTCTTCAGTTGTTGTGTGAGTTCAATGTACTTTAACAAAGAGAAGGTAGAAATGCTGCTCATCTATGGACAACGTGAGTTAGCAGAACAGTAATTCCAGTAATGTTTCTTACTTACAGTACATGTACTACAGTACGTAGTACTTTCAAAAGATATGTTGTGTACAGTAAAGGCATACTTTGTTTAAAACCTGCATCATCATTTTTTTTTATTGTGATTGAAGGTAGGCTTAAAGCTATTCAGAAGGAGGTACTCTACAGAGAGCGATATCCGGACAAGAAACCACCTTCCTGGCCGCTGTTTCCTCGTTGTGATGCTTTGGGGAAAGGAAAATTTCAGTATAATACAACACAATCGTCGTAGAACTCGCATTGACGAAGCCGCCGACGTCACTGTTCTCTCTTCTGCTACAATGAATTCACACCCGAGCATAAGGCAGTTTGCCTAGGAGAATGTCATTCCTGCACCCAGTGTACGTACATGGCATCCTGATATGTCACCAGTTCCATCCTTATCGTGTAACTCACACAGAGAATTGCATGACTGGAGTTCCCACTTCTGTCAGTGGGTGCAGCAGCAAATCTTCGCCAACCACAACTTCTTCTGGCGTTGTTCTTCAAATCGGTGAATTTTCCTTCTCAAACAAAGTACAGGTAAATACAAAGAAAATGCATATTAGTTGGGCGAAAATTCACTATAGGTTAGACCGATGGAACATCAGCGTCAATGTAGATTTAATGTCTGGTGCGGTATGCTGCGTACAACAATATTTTATTATTGGTCCTTATTTCATCAACGATAACATAAAATGCAGGGTATATGCCAACTTTCTAGCACAAATTCTTTCTAGACACACAGATCTAGGGTTTCCGGAATTTCCCTAATCCGCTTCGGCAAATGCCGGGATTCTTCCTTTGAAAAGGGTTCAGCTGATTTCCTTTCCCATCCTTTCATGATCTTGGCTTGCGATCCATTCCTAATGACCTCGTCGTCGACAGGACATTAAACTCTAATCGTCCTTCCTTCTTTTCCCCTTTCCTCCAATCACATCCAGTATTTTTACTGATCACGAAAGAGTCAATCCCATGCTTGTTCTCTATATCTCCCACATTTTAATGGGCATAGTTACACTATTGTGCCACACCTGGTTCAAGGCACAATGGAGTGCTAAAATTAAATATTTCCACATCTAAAATGTCTGTACTATTTATCAAAATACACTATTGCTGACCGAATATAAAAGTTAAACTGCACTTTTCAATGAACGTAGTTCGATTTATGTACCACACTTGATGCAAGGGATAAGGGATGCCAAAATTAAATATTTCCACATCTAAAATCTCTGCAAAAGTACCTACGATTCATCAGCAACACACACACACACACACACACACACACACACACACACACACACACCGCACATGCACATACAGTTTACTTATCTGTCACAATGTTATTTCCACGTCGAAAATGCTTGAAGATGTAACTTACAGTAATGACACGTTTAAAATGTATGTAAAATACACGTCAGCAGCACAGTATTTATGTCAAGTGTCACAAGCTTACGTTCAAGTCTAAAATATCTGTCAAAAAAAGGTAGAAGGTGTAACTTACAGTATTTCCACATATAAGTTGTTTTACAACTGTGCAGTACACATTCTCAGCTAAGATATCATGCTAAACGGGCACTAACCAGTGTAATACTAACACATTTATTTATTTAGTGATCACAGTCCACTTTCTTTATTACAATTATGGACCGTAACATACAGAATTACATATACGTGAATTGTCATGATAATATTCTTATTTTCTTATCCCTTTTTGTTTTGAACTAGAATTTAAAAAAAAGTGTGTGAAATCTTATGGGACTTAACTGCTGAGGCCCTAAGCTTACACACTACTTAACCTAAATTATCCTAAGGACAAACACACACCCATGCCCGAGGGAGGACTCGAACCTCCGCCGGAACCAGCCGCACAGGAACACGAATTAAGTTTGCACTGTCTGTAATAATGTTTTTGCTTATCTTCATTTTCTTTTCTACTAAATCACTCTGACATTTGATAGTACCAAATGGTTGTAAGACACCTCGGTCCAGCCTTATTCGGGGTCTTCCCTTACCGAGTAAAAAGAGAGCCATTAGTTTTCGTTATTTCAAATTATCTTGAGTAATTTACAGTGATCGCCGGCCGGGGTGGCCGAGCGTTTCTAGGCGCTACAGTCTGGAACCGCGCGACCGCTGCGGTCGCAGGTTCGAATCCTGCCTCGGGCATGGATGTGTGTGATGTCCTTAGTTTAGTTAGGTTTAAGTAGTTCTAAGTTCTAGGGGACTGATGACCTCAGAAGTTAAGTCCCATAGTGCTCAGAGCCAATTTATAGTGATCTTATACCTACTGCTACTATTATTGTTACAACATCATATACTACATCTATAATAACAAACAATATAACTATTACAATCACAAAAAAGTCCCAAATACTACTACCATCACCTAGGTTTTTATTTATTCATTTATTTATTTGTTTTTCAGCATATGCTACTACTGTTTCTAATACTAATATTTCGATATTTCTATTATTATTAAAAATGATCACTATTTGTTTTACTGTAGTCTGAGGTGGACAAAAATACACACATACTGTTTAATACTATCGAAATGTACTTAGTTTCTCTCTTCATTCCGTACCACATCGGCCACCCCTTCGAGTCCAGCAATATTTTGATGCCTCCAGACAGCGTGGTGACGGATCAGATCGTATGACTTATATTTCACTGTTTCTTCTCGGTCTTCTTGTGTGCGCTTGTTATCACCTACCTTCATTCATTCATACAGGGCCCCGTGATCGTAGAATTATCGAGCTCCGTTTACATTCCATATGATCGTATATAGGCCTTACTCCTCTCTGCTATGGTGTCTTTTGGCTATAGTTGTGCCTTGCTTTTTCTGAGACAGCATCAGTTACATTGTTTAAGGTATGAAAGACATATTTTACTCTAATTATGTAATAAACAGTTATACCTCTTAAAACCGGCCAAGTGGTTCTTGCTATATCTTCAGCTAGGGGACATTCCTGTAAGACAAGATCTGCTGTGCCGGTTTCAACACAGTCACAGCTGCTCATTGCCATTTTACCAATTTTATTCATATGTAGGATATGATTCACCTCCGGTAAGAAAGTGGACCACTTCCCTACTTGGCTCAAAATTTTTTCTGAAGCCTTTCAATCACATCAAGAAAAAAATGAATCGTTCTCCTTCCTGTGCATCATGAGTTCCATCTCTGCTGTCGTTCTTCAGATATTAAAATTCCTTATTACTATTGCTTTTGTTGCCAGTTCTCCGAGAATTCCGTACATTTTTTCATGCTGTTTCTTCTTCAGCCAATACATGACAGCCTCTTTTCGTATTTGTAAGTCCAGAGCACATACGCCCATAAAAATAGTTGGCTGCTGAAGGCTCCACAGCATCGTAGCAGAAGTCCTGAGGGCATACTTTCGTAATATGTTTCGAAACGGTTGTTGTACTTGACAGCGGCACATATGGGTCTTTGCAGTAACGCCGTAGTTCTTGACAGCCTGTTTCCCTTAGTCTTTTAAAGAATGAATTATACCATAAGTTATCAAATGCTCCAGATATTTCTATCATATATTTTGCGTCTGCAGCGTAAACTGTTTTTTTTTTTCATTCTCAGTACATTTATGCTATATGAATTCACATCGTGCGCTATTTAATCCCGTTAGAATTCTGTGGCATTTTAATCTATTAATTAGAATTATTTCCAAAATCTTACCTAGTACTTTTATTGGGCAGATGAGCTGGTATGATTTCGGACTTATGGGATCTTTATCTTCTCCCTTTTTTTACGACGACTGCTTCTGCCATTTTCCTACATTTTGGAATGCGCCCGTGAGCAATGCATTCATTCATTAATCCGCTCGTATAAGGAGATACACAGAGACTCAACGATCGTACTACCTCACATGGTATGCAGTTGGAACCTGGAGCTCCTTTTACTTTCATCGCGCATACGATTTCAGCGACCTCTGAATGAGTACACGGGTATACGGAAGCTATACCTGTATTGTCATAAGGCTCTTCCAGCTCCTCTCTCAGGTTTTTGTGATATTCAGTGTCAAACTTTTCGTAGCCATCTGGAAGAAAATCTTGATAGAGAACTTCTGCGGGCTCCCTCCAGTTTGTTGTCATTCGGTATTCAGCCTAGTGGGGGGGGGGCTTTATTTTCTCAGTTATAATTTTATAGGGCGTGCCCCAGGAGCTCACTGCCAGGTTTTCAGTGCTAACACAAGTCGTTCAACTATTAAAAATTAGTTCTTTATTTCAGCTGTAAATGAGCAAAACTGTAACTGCCATATCCACTTGACTTAGTGCACAATGACAGAAATTCGGCTTTTTATCCACACCACGACATTCCAAACCTCGACACGGCAAAGGCAGGGATGTCCGAAGTCTGAATTATGGTCAAACCTGTGTCCTACCTTCCTATTCATAACGAATCCTACTCCCTTTACACAATTTTCTGATGCTGCTGATATTGCCCTATATTCATCTGACTAGAAACGCTTAGCTTCTTTCTATTTCACTTCACTGACCCCAACTATATCTACATTGAACCTCGTCGTTCCTTAGCCTCCCTATCACGTTCATACGTCTGAATCGTCACGCTCCAACTCGCGTAGAGTGTTACTTTTCCGTTGGTTATTCATTCTCCTCCCGGAGACTCGATGAAGTAATCAGAAATCTTATACCAAAGGAAAAATTATCATGATGCTTTTCAGGAGCGGGATACATTTTCTGTGGATACAGATTATGTGTCTTTAACAAAATGGTGCCATTGCCTTCACATTTAAAGAATAATAATAATAAAGTTTAATAAACTGCACGAAACAGTGTTTCGTCTCTGTTGTACTCTCGTAAGTAGTTTCAAAATAGTTTGCATTTTAAGTCTATTTCTTCGTAAGTTTACTGATTTTCCCACTTCCATCACGTGATTGTGTTACTGAACTTGAATGCGTACTCTTTGTACGTTCTTAACCTGTCTTGAGAATTTCACGCAGATATTTGTGCACTGTCGGTCTATTTCTGACCTCTAGATGAGATTAAGACTCCAATGGTGCAGTGACAAACAGTCACTGGATTGTTGTATGTCAGTGTTGCTAAATTTGTCGAGGAAAGAAGCTGAGTTGCCAAAAATCCAGGCAAACCCATTGTGTTCAGTGTCAGAGAAAAATTTACAATCTGGTCGCAAAACTTGGTTGACGTTTGTCGTATTCATGGCAGTTCTGGTAATGATAGAGTCTCTTTATCACAGAATTTCAAATTCCAATTGTTTGCCTTGAATAGATGTAATTGTCTTGTCCGTTGCAACACTGCACACTTCGCATAAGACTGAGGCGGCCAGTTTGATTCCGTGTTCCTTACCAAAAGTTGGGTAGGTGGTGGTAAGTTTCTATGGGACCAAACTGCTGATGTCATCGGTCCCTAGGCTTACACACTACTTAATCTAACTTAAACTAACTTACGCTAAGGACAACAAACACACCCATGTCCGAAGGAGAACTCGAACCTCCGACGGAGGGAGCGGCAAGAACCGTGGCAAGGCGCCTAAGGCCACGCGGCTACCCCTGCGCGGCAGTTGGGTAGGTTTCGGTAAAAGACGTCTAGCCACACAACTCTAATACTTGTGGATAAACTCTTTGCCTGGGCATTTCCCCAATCTTGTGACGAATTCCTGTGAGGATATTTGATTGTCGTAGGATACTTAGAAGAGCGTTGGCTTAATTTGTGACAGGTTCTTCCTAAGGACTATTTCAGTGTCTCCTCTGTTACGCAGCTTATTTATATGTAGTAGATGCGGAAATATACGTAAATTTTGCATTCTATATCAAGACAAATCGATAGCTTTAATCTGAGTACCGAATCACTTCGTTATGCCACGCTACCACGAAAAGTATTTGTCCAAAATATTTTTCAGCTATATGTAGGACTGCAGCTGCACAACTGAGCTTGGATAATACATAAGAATTGATGTGACCAGCGGAAAAATCCTTCTACCGAAGCATAAAAAGATGCAAATATATTCCTACTTATTTTAAAGGCTCTGGCTGAAAAGTGCGGTACATGCTGCCTCATTGTACCTTCCTCAGCACCAAAAACTTTGGCATGTGAACATATTCCCTCTTTTTTAAAACATACAACATACCTGAGACTTCCACAAGCTGCCCTAACTGTAACTCACTCACACCCACTATCAAATAGCTGTAAGTCGCTCATACCCATCCCCTCCCTGTTGCCTTTTATCACTCACTCATTCAGCCCAACTCATTGTCACTATCTCTTTGTGTCACTCCGTCCCCCGTGTCACAGCCAGAGTTCCCTTCGTTCTGGTCTACTACTACAGTCTCCTCTCACTGTCACTATCTCCGTTTGGTTCCCTTTTACTGCTAATATCTTATTCCTTCCTTCCTACTGCTGCTCTGTAGCTGTATCTTCTCAATGCCACTATCTATCTCTCTTCCTCATTGACATTGTCATGTACTCTATCTCTCATTATCGCTGGTTCTCACCCACTTCCACTTTCTCTTCCTCATTATTCCAGCACCCCCCCTCTCCCCACCCCGCGACTCTCTCCTTCACTCTATCTAGCACTTCTGTCATTGTCAACTATGATCCACTACCCTTATGCCCCTCTTTTTCCCTCACGTTGCCATCGACTCCTCGCTCTGTCTATAACACAACCTCTGTCTACTGTCTTCCAGCATTTATTGCTTTTCGATCTCTTTGCCACTGTCACTGTTTTCTTTTCTCTCAGCATAAACAAAAACGCGAATATGTTAGCATGCCAAAATTTTTGGGAAAATTTTTGAAGGTGCTGCAGAAGGCAGAATGAAGCACACTTTCCAGTCATAGTCTTTTAAATAAACCAGAACATAATTTTATCATTCGTGCTCCGATAGGAGCATTTTTCCGCTTGTTCCAATCTTTTCTCTGCTGCAGCAGATCATTAAAGTCTTATGAAAAGAAATTTATTGGTCAGTAAAATTTACATAGTCCACTTACGTGAAACTGAAATAACACAAAACTAATTTTACACCTCAGACCGGATTTTACGTGCAAAAGAAGTTTGCATGTGTTTAAGTACCACAGCATAAGGTCCCTACATGATAACGGAGACACTTTACAGCACATTTCTGTGTGCTATGTCACTTTATAAACTATGTTTACGCCTCACACCAGATTTTACGTGTGCAAAAAGGGTAACTCCTGAATTTCTGTATCTTGGAAACGGATAAAGACATGAAGCAGCAAACTCTCTACACTACTTACGAACATTTTTGACATCCATGCACGTCTCACCATACACTCCCGTCAATTGGCGATTGATTTCAATCGGTGCAGTGCCCTTTGCGTTCAAAAACCGAATAACTGCGCGCAATTCGCACTAGGCGATAACATCTTCATGTCTTTATCCGAAGATAGTTTTTATAAAAGCTTGAAGGAGTTCCAAATCACAGATAAATTCATTGAAATGTTTAGGATATGTATAAGTGAATCAAGAGTCAAAGTACGGACTGAACAAAGTCAGCGACGTGGTTGGTGGAGACTTTGTCGGTGACGGGTCTCCAAATCCATTGTTAATGTTTTGTGGCGTAGAATAGAAACCACGTGGAGGAGTGTCCTTTCCGAACACACACTGTCTGTCCAAAGTAACCGCACACCTAATGCGGACATTTATATGTGGCGTGTCCACCTTCGCTGTTATAACGACTTGAACACTGCTGGGGACACAGTCAATGAGATCTCTGAATGTCTGTGGAGGAATTACAGCCTCTCTTCCTCCAGAACAGCAACCAGAAAAGGTAGGAATGGTGGACGGTGGGGTCTGGAGCGAAGGCGACGTTCTAGCTCGCCCCAAAGGTGTTCCACTGCGTTCAGGTCGGGGCTTTGGGCGGGCTAATCCACTTCACGAACGTTATCGTAAACAAACTATCGCCTCACAGAGTGCATTGTCATGCTCATACAAACGGTCATCGTCTTCCAGCTGATCCTCTACTGCACGCAATACGCAATGTGTTCGTATCTTTCTAAATTTAACGTTTTCTTAAGCGAAATAATGGGATCAGACCCAACTACGAGAAACTTCCCTGCACCGTAACACCGCTTCCTCCTTACTTCAGTGCTGGCACTACACATGATGAAAGGGCATTCACCTGCCCAAACCGTTCCATTTCATTGCCACAGGGTGTAGAGTGATTCATCACTCCAAACAACTCTTTCCGTAACACCGGGGTGATTCCTTCGACTGATTTCAATTAATTTTCTACAGCCGTCTTCCGCAATACTCAATGATCCCTGTCCGTCAGTACTTTAGGTTGTAAGAGGTCCATGACTAAGGAATTTATTGCTAGCGCACTCGAGCAGATGTAATTTCGATGGACTGCTCATGCCCTGCCTGCGATATGTAAGCTATAAGAGAATCTCAGACCAGAGAGCAGTGTTGACCGCAGTAGGAACTGTGTAGCAGTAGGAGTGAGTAGCAGCTAGCAGTCGTGTGTATGGAGTTGGCTGGGCCGGTCGTGGGGAGCGATGGCGGTGCCTGAGCGATGTAGTGTAAAGTAAAAGCAGCGTCGCGCATATGTACTATTATTATATCAAGTCCCATGTAAACGTTTTTAAAAAAATCTCTTAATAATAATCTTTGTTATAAAAAGTAACTTTTGACAATCATTCATCTCAATTTAAAGAATTTACTAATTTCTCCAATCCATGGTCATCCCGATTATTGTAAAGAAAAACCAGTTGTTTCTTTTTATACATGACAAATCTATCGGCCAGCATTGCACTGGGCTGTGCCAGAAAATTTTCTTATAGGAGCAGATATATATGCGTTATCCGGCGACCTTATTGAGGTAAGAATTTTCAGTTTATTCAGAATGATCTTTCAGGACCATGACGCAGCACTGCTGACGTCCTAATTTACCAGTTTAGATTCACAGTCAGTTAATTAATGAAAGGTTATAAGTGAGCCACAGTTTTATTGAGAGGTTAGTCACATTTTATTTTTGGAAGGTTACGGAAGTAAACAGTTGGTAGGTTACGCTAAATGCGAATGTTATATATATATATATATATATATATATATATATATATATATATATATGTGTGTGTGTGTGTGTGTGTGTGTGTGTGTGTGTGTGTGTGTGTGTGTGTGTATGTATGTATGTATTGTGGTGAGGTTACACTTGGCGACAACCGACCAGGCTCGTATTTTTGTGAATTTCTGAGAAGTAGTTAGTTATATATCTGCTCTTATTTAATTAATGTTAAATGTAGTTTGCATCTGGTGCAACGCATTTACTAACTTGTCTCTCTTTCTTTCACAGATCATCGACAAGGAGCGACACCTATACGAAGAGGATATAAGCGCCGCTCCAGCTAGCCTCGGTCGCACTAGAAGACACACTAAAAGAGCCGCACTAGAAGAAGAGCTGTGATACAAACTCTATAGCAGTGAATTACGAACTTGTGTAATTTGCTTGCATGGAAATTGTATATATCGAAGGACACTAATTATTTGCATGTCGTCATTTGCTTGTGACCCATCTTTGCAGAAACGCGCAGTTAAGTATTGTCAATTTAACTTAATATACGAGGGTTGGAACTTAAATAGTGGCAACTATTTATTCACAACCGATACAAAAGAGTTACATGTTTACATCTGTTACTGTCCTTCAAAGTAGTCACGAGTGTTGTGTAGAACCCGTTTCCAGTGATGTGAGAAGCGTAGTATACCGTTAGCAGAGCCTGTTCTGTTGATGGTGCGAATGGAATGGTCTACTGCCTGTCGAATCTCTGGAACAGTTCGGAAGCGAGTGCCACGAAGTGGTTCCTTCGTCTTCGGAATCAAATCAAAGTCACAAGGACTGAAGTCGGAGGAGTATGGTGGATGGTACAGCACCTCCCAGTCTCATCGACCCAACAGAGCAGGTACAGCTTCCGCTGTGTGCGCCCGCGCATTGTCGTGCAAAGTGATGGGTGGGTTGCGCAGAAAGTGTCACCGCTTCTTTCTCAAAGCTGGTCGGAGGTGACACTCCAAAAACGAACAGTAATACTGTAGCCAGAATGAGATTTTCACTCTGCAGTGGAGTGTGCGGTGATATGAAACTTCCTGGCAGATTATAACTGTGTGCGGACAGAGATTCGAACTCGGGACCTTTTCCTTTCGCGGGCAAGTGCTCTACCAACTGAGCTACCCAAGCACGATTCACGCCCCGTTCTCACAGCTTTACTTCTGCCAGTACCTCGTCTCCTACCTTCCAAACTTTACAGAAGCTCTTCTGCGATCCTTGCAGAACTAACACTCCTGAAAGAAAGGATATTGCAGAGACATGGCTTAGCCACAGCCTATGGGATGTTTCCATAATGAGGTTTTCACTCTGCAGCGGAGTGTGCGCTGATATGAAACTTCCTGGCAGATTAATACTGTGTGCGCACTGAGACTCGAACTCGGGATCTTTGCCTTTCGCGGGCAAGTGCTCTACCGACTGAGCTACCCAAGCACAGCCCACGCCCCGTCCTCACAGCTTTACTTCTGCCTGTACCTCGTCTCCTACCTTCTAACACAGTTTTAATCTGCCAGGAAGTTTCAGTAACACTGTGCCTTTGATCCCGAAGATGAAGGAAGCACTTCGTGGCATTCGCTTCAGAACTGTTTCAGAGATTCGACAGGCAGTAGACCGCTCCATTCGCACCATCAACAGAACAGGCTCTGCTAACTGTATACTACGCCTTCCACATCGCTGGCAACCGGTTCTACAAAACGCTTGTGACTACTTTGAAAGACAGTAACAAATGAAAACATGTAACTCTGTTGTATCGGTTGTGAATAAATAGTTGCCACTATTTAAGTTCCAACCCTCGTAATAAACTCCATTAATAAGATTAGTTTGAACTGTGGTTTAGCTATCCGAGAAAACAGCTTCCTAGTCACCCAATATTAGACGAGTGGGCAGGTTCCCACAGCGAAATGTGGATTCGCAGTCCCCCAAATGCATCAGTTTTCAGAATGAGATTTTCACTCTGCAGAGTGAATATCCTTTCTTTCAGGAGTGCTAGTCCTGCATGGTTCGCAGGAGAGCTTCTGTAAAGTTTGGAAGGTAGGAGACGAGGTACTGGCGGAAGTAAAGCTGTGAGGACGAGGCGTGAGTCGTGCTTGGGTAGCTCAGTTGGTAGAGCACTTGCCCGCGAAAGGCAAAGGTCCCGATTTCGAGTCTCGGTCCGGCACACAGTTTTAATCCACCAGGAAGTTTCATTTTGCATCAGTTTTGCTTGTTGACGAACCCATTCAAATGAAAGTGGGCTTCATCGCTACATCAAACCTTACAGCGCATACGAGTTCCCATCATGCCCCGCGGCCAACCGTGCAGTTTGAACGAGCTAACACAAACCGTTCAGAGGTTGCGACGTTTCCATTTCAAACAGTTTAAAAATGTCAGTATTACGAAATAGTAGTGATGATAATAATAACGATCTTTTGAAAATAGTTCAGTTTAAAGACCCAAACACTAGAAAACTTTTTTTTTTACGCGTTAGAAAATTTCATTTTACCCCTCAGTGGGTAATTATCCCCAGTTTGGGAACCACTGGGTTAGTGACTGCAAGAGAAGTGTGAGTGACGGAGGAAGTACTGGATGAAAGCAGCGTGTGTTTCAAGTCGAGAGGAACCTGTAGGGAGCACAGCGCCATACGCAGAGCACAGCACAGGAAGACGGCTGGTGGAGCGCTGGCTCGCCAGATAGCGCTATCTACGCCTCCGCCGCCGCCGCCGTCGCTTCCTGAAGCGCTGATAGCTGCGAGAGAGAGATGTGTCCGCCCGCCGCCCGCCAAGTCGCTGCCTCTTAAGTCTGCTACAGCCCGTATATCACCACGTGTTACAAACCTCTGGGGGACGGGGCAAGGGAAGTCTCTTTGATTATAGCACCCACTGCCCGGAAAGTGACCTCTTGCGGTCGAGGCCACGCTGATAAGGCACTCTCACAAGAGAGAAGCTACCAGGACGTGGGTCTCTTCTGACGAGCTCTGCCATAGGACCCCAGTGGGCAATGTTCCTAGAACTCCATTCTATCACCCAACACAAATCTCTCCGAGAGCTACCGAAATAGCCGGCCGCTGTGACCGAGCGGTTCTAGGCGCTCCAGTCCGGAACAGCGCTGCTGCTAAGGTCGCAGGTTCGAATCCTGCCTCGGGCATGGATGTGTGTGATGTCCTTAGGTTAGTTAGGTTTTAGTGGTTCTAAGTCTAGGTGACTGATGACCTCAGATGTTAAGTCCCATGGTGCTCAGAGCCATTCGAGCCATTTTTTTAGCTATAGAAATCTATTACGGAGGAAGCTCGATTATACGGACCTCTGTTATACGGTTTCACGATAATCTAGATTGTCAACGCTAGCAAATATCTCTAGTCCAGTCCGTGCGTGCACGGACATGCCACGCTGTCACCGCTCACCCGCGCACAGCGCGATCTCCGTTCCTCGGTTTTCATTACTGTTGGAATTACACACTGCGCGTTTCTTTATTGACTGACTTAGTTCAATGGTTCCTAACCGTTCTTAGACCATTACCCACTGAGCGCGATCAGACGTTAGCTAGTAGCCCCTCCACAGCCATCCGTTGTCCCTCTCTCCCACATTGTCGCCAACTTTAGCACGTAACTAAACAGTAGAATGAAAGACTGCTTGGAATACTTACTTTTAAAATGATGAAAGATGAATGATATTTAGTTTTTGTGTGTGTGTGTGTGTCTGAATGAATGACGAAGGAATTCGTGGCACATCGCAAGTGCTACCCACAACTCCTCAGAAAAGAAAGCTAACTATCCACAATGAGGATTGTTACAAAACCTGCTTCCCCTGCACTACTTCTCTCCATTGCGGCACTTGCTTGACCTGAGCACTGCAACCCCAATCAAAAGCAAACCATTTCAGATGTGTGTGCACAACTTACTGTTCATAAATCACTTCATTACTGCACTCCTTGCTTCTGAATTGGCAGAAATTGGACGACTTCAAGCTGTTAATGCTTTGTGTCTGACTACTCTAATGATAATAAAAAAATTTTATAGCATTATTGTAGCCCTTAAGTAGTTACTGCTGGGTCGTGCTGCCAATAAACTAATTCATATCTTTCGAAGTGTATAATGAAGCAACTTCTGGACTACTGTAGGTACTATTTACAACTTGGAGAAGACTTTTTCTTGAGATGTTTAGCATTTTTTTACCTATATGTCATATTCTTATCATCAGCGATGTGTCGGATAAAGCACAACACATCTGTGTAGTGGGTGGACTATGTGAGAAACCTGTAACCTCAACCACATTAATGCTACTAATTGAGAAAAAGTCATTATTGATAACTTATATCTTTAATATTAGAGTCTTACAAAATTGTGATAATAGTAACGATCTTTTGAAAGTAACTTAGTTTCTTGACTGAATCAGAATCCAATTGTTTAGTTTTTACCCCTCATAGAATTTCATTTTACTCCTCAGGGGGCAATAACCCCCAGGTTGGGAACCACTAACTTAAGTGCTAATCGCTACGCCACTGTGCCGTGTCGCGTGTGTGCTTGAAAATGCGGCAGCGCGAGAGAGTGGTGATGTCGCTTAAACGTCAAATAAACATATTGATTCGTTAAAAAAAGGAGAAACTGGTCGAAGTTAGCGGGTAAGTACAGTGTAGGTACTACTACGATAAGCGATATTAAGAATGCCGTACCAGTTCTGAAGTACACTTGTAAACTTGATAGTGATGATCAGAGTAAGCTTCGGAAAGTGGTGAAGAAACCGAAAACTGAACTTTTCGAGGAAGCTTCGTATTGTTTGTTTTTACAAAATGATCAACTAGACAACCAATATTTTGTCTCTTTCTCTGTGAAAAGGCATTACAGTTCAGCAAGGAAAACAAGTGGCGATAAATCGTTTGTAGCTAGTAACGGATGGTTGCGCAGATTTAAATATCGGCATGGAACTTGCCAATTGGAAGTACTAGGTGAAAAAACGTCAACCGTTGAAGATGCAGAACATTCTTTTAAGGATGGTTTTAAAAAAGAATTGGACGAAAGACTATGACTACGACTTCGTTTACAGTGCTAATGAAACCGGATTAAAATTTTCAACTTCTCGGCGAGAGAGTTCATTCGCAGGATTAAACTAGTAAAGTGCGAGTAACAATACCAGTTTGCACAAACGCTACCGCGACCCACAATACGCCTTTGTCCCTCATCAGAAAATCAGATTCTTCAAAAATATCAGGATTATCTTAACTTATACAAATCAAAGAAGGGCCTGGATGAACACCGAGATATTCACTGACTAGTATGGCATCACTTTTATCCCTGACGTAAAAAGAAATTTAAAACTAAATTGAGAGATAAGTAGAAGTCCTGGTTGTACTACATAGTGCGCCAACCCATCCTTCGCTCGAAATGTTAGAGAGAGATTAAATGGAATGTTCATAGTAAAATGTTTGTCTCCTAATGTGGCATCCTTGCTACAACCAATGGATCAAAGTGTTATTGAAACATTAAAACGACTTCACAGAAAACAGCTTCTACAAAGACCGTTATCTGTTGATGAAGATAATAAAGAAATAGGTTTTTTTCTTTTTTCAAGTATATGAATTTAAATGAGTATTGTTATTACAAGGTTGTAGATGTGTGGAGTTTGATTGAAAGGAAGACTGAACAAAACTTGGAAGTGGAAACTGAAACGGCAGCATGAAAATCCAGTGAACGATACAGGTGATGCTGTTTTGGAGAATATATATGAGTTAATGACAACCATACAAATATGCCAGGAATGTGATGCCGATGATACGAAAGACTGGCTTACTTGTGACACTAATGGTCAAGGTTTTCAGATCTTGCTGGGTGATACAATTGTTAAAAACATATTGCAAGTAAACGAACAGCACGAAGTGCAAGAAGATAAAACAGAAGAAAACGTAGATGCAGCAAAATAATGCAGGACCATATTATGCGGGAGCGTTTCAAACATTGGAAACTACTTTCAATTGGTTCGAAAATCAGTGTGTGATACAATGAGTTCATCACAATTAAAAGGAATTTGTGATGAGAAAGCAATGAAGACAAAAAATGGATTACGTCAAATGACAGTTACGAAATATTTTAAACAAAATTATACTACATTGACTGCCTGTATGACTTCTTAGTTATTTCATGATTAAGGTTGCAGTATTTTAGTAACTGTAAGTAAATATGTACGTGTATACGAAAATATGTCTCTAATCTCTCAATAAATATCGATTTTTGTTGTTAATAAGTTTAATTTGTTTTTTCTGTATTGAATAAATGCTTAAATTATGTATTAATCCTAGAAAGATAACCATATGACAATGTACCCGAAAGACAAAGATACGCGGACGATGTGAGCTATCTTTCTTGAGTTAATAATACAAAACTGGCTTTTCTTCATATTTTCAATTAGAATTTTCGATCATCCGAATGACTTACGGAGGAGGAGGAGATTAGCGTTTAACCCCATCGACAACGAGGTCATTGGAGACGGAGCACAAGATCGGATTAGGGAAGGACGGAGGACGAAATCGGCCGTGCCCCTTCAAAGGAACCAATCCGGCATACGCCTTAAGCGATTTAGGGAAATCACGATAAACCTAAATCAGGATGGCTAGGCGCGGGTTTGAACCGGCGTCCTCCAGAAGGCGAGTCCTGTGTGCTAACCACTGCGCTACCCTACTCGGTGAATGACTTCGTCAACAATTAGTTCGGTTAATAGAGTCTCGACTGTGTATGCGGTTGTGTATAAGGTGTCGGATTTTATGGACGTCTTACATGAAGTAATTAGAACAGCACTTGTATTGTAATTGCAGTAAGAGATCGATTACAGGTTATTTAGAACATTGATACATGCGGGCTGCAGCTTTTTTACATTGAAGTCAGCTGATAGGTATACCTGCTTAAAGGAAGCCCCTCTAACTAAGGGCTCATCTTCAGAGGACGTCATGTTTCCAAGTAGAGAAGGAATTAGCATATTTCATCAAAATATAAGAGGTATTAGAGGTAAAGTCAGTGAACTGCTTATGGATGTTGACTCTGAAATTATTGGTATATCGGAGCACCACTTAAATAATTCGACAATTCAGAGGCTTCCTTTATCAGGATACATATTGGCTGGCTGTTTTTCAAGGAGTTCCTTGCGGGGTGGGGAAGTTCTATGTACGAAAAAAACAGCACTCCATTTGAGTCCATACACGTATCACGACACTGCTCTGAACATATATTTGAATGTTGTGCAGGGGCAGTTGAATTCAGTGAAACTAAACTTATAATTGTTGTTGTTTATAGTTCCCCTAACTCTGACTTCAGAGCATTTCTACTCAATCTAGAGAGTGTTCTTGATTCACTTTGTCGGAAGTTCCAGAAATTAGTTATATGTAGTGAATTCAATATAAATTTTGTATATGACGGTGCAAGAAAAGGGATGTTGGTAGATCTCCTAAATTCGTATGATCTGATGCAGACTGTGTTTTTTTCAACTATCGTACAGGGGAACAGTAGTACAGCCGTAGGCAGTAATTTTATTCACTCTTCATTACTAAATGGACATTCTGTTAGTAAATGGCCTTTCAGACCATGATGCACAAATTTTAACACTAAAAGGTTTTTGTACTCAAACAAATGTCACATATAATTACAAACTATGTAGGAAAGTTAATCCAACAGCAATAGAGAGTCTTTTAAACCTTGTCAAGGACCAGGAGTGGCAGGATGTTAATAGCGCCGATAAAATAGATGATAAATATAATGCTTTTCTTAACATATTTCTCATGCTCTTTCAGAGTTGCTTTCCATTAGAACGTTCTAAATGGGGCACTAACAGTAATAGGCAGCCACTTAGACTAGTGGGATAAGAATATTATGTAGAACAAAGTGGGAATTATATCACAATGGTAGAAGCAGTCACAATCAAGCTACAGTAGCCCATTACAAAAAGTATTGTAAGGTGCTTAAAAATGTTATTAGGAAGGCAAACAGTATGTGGTATGCAAATAGAGTAGCTGATGCACAGGATAAAGTTAAAACCATATGGTCAGTTGTGAAAGAAGTGTCTGGTCAGCAGCATAAGGTCGATGATAGAAAGCCAGTACGCAGTAAAAATATTTCTTTTACTGATAAATCAGGTATATGTACAGTATTTAACAATCATTCTCTAAGCATTGCTGGTAAATTAAATAAAAATTTAGTTTCTACAGGAAATCACATAACATTCTTGGCAAATGCCTTTCCAAGATTGATGTCTGAAATACTCCTCTGTGATACAGACAAGGGAGAGATTGAGTCAATAATTAAATAACTGAAGACTAAGGACTCTCATGGATATGATGGAGTGCCCAGCAGAATATTAAAGTGCTATGCTGCACATGTTCGCCCTATATTTAGCCATATTTGTAATTTTTCTTCAGGAATGGTCAGTTTGCTGAACGATTAAAGTACTTAGTAGTAAAGCCGCTTTATAAAAAGGGAGGAAGGTATAATGGAGACAATTTTAGACTTATTCCTATGCCACCAGTGTTTACTAAAGTTACTGAAAACGCTGTGTATGTCAGGATAAGTGATCATTTTATATAACACGATTTGCTATCAAATGTAAAGTTTGCTTTTAGAGGTCGTTTAACAACTGAAAACGCTATATTCTCTTTTTCCTGTGAAGTACTAGATGGGTAAAACAAAAGGTTTAGGACGCTAGGCATTTTTTTTATTTAACTAAGGCGTTTGATTATGTTGATCACAAAATATTGCTCCAGAAGTTGGACCATTACAGAATATGGGTAGTAGCTCACAATTGGTTCACCTCTTACTTTAGCAACAGACAGCAAAAGGTCGTTATTCACAATGTTGAGAATGGCTGTGATGTGGGGTCTGAGTGGGGTATAGTCAAGTGAAGGGTACCCCAGGGATCAGTGTTGGGGCCACTCCTGTTCCTTATTTATATAAATGATATGCCCTCTAGTATTACAGGTAACTCTAAAATATTACTGTTTGCTGATGACACTAGTATGGTAGTAAGGGATGTCGGGTGTAACATTGGCTCGGTTTCAAATAGTGCAGTTCGTGACCTAAGTTCATGGCTTGTAGAAAGTAAACTAACTCCATATCACAGTAAGACTCATTTTTACAGTTGCTAACACACAATTCAACAAAACCTGACGTCTTAATTTCACAGAGTGGGCATATGATTAGTGAAACTGAACAGTTCAAAATTCAAGGTGTTCAGACAGATAGTAAACTGTCGTGGAAAGCCCACGTTCAGGATGTTGTTCAAAGACTTAATGCTGCCATTTCTACTATTCGAACGGTATCTGAAGTGAGTGATCGTTCGACGCGAAAATTAGTCAACTTTGCTTATTTTCATTCGCTTATGTCATATTTTGGGGTAACTCTTCCCATTCTAAAAGGATATTTTTGGATCAGAAGCGGGCGGTTCGATCAATAAGTGGTGTAAGTTCACGAACCTCTTGTCGACCCCTGTTCACGAGTCTGGGTATTTTGACATTGGCATCTCAATATATATATTCCCTACTGTCATTTCTTGTTAATAATATTAGCTTATTCCCAAGAACAAGCAGCTTTCACTTAGTTAATACTCGGCAGAAATCAATCCTGTGTTTGGATCGGAATTCCTTAACTCTTGCGCAGAAATGTGTGCGGTATATCTGCATCCATTTTCAGTAAGTTACCACTTGAATTCAAAAATCTTAGCGGTAATCCACTCGTTTTCAAATAGAAACTGAAGAGTTTCCTCATGGGTCACTCCTATTCTGTCGGGGAGTTCCTTGAAAAATTGAGCTGGTTCTTGTTCTATTGTTGATTGCATTTACTTAAACTTACGGATTCACTTTTTTCGGGTTCATAAACATTTTATTTTTATCTGTTAACACATTTATGTTGTAATTTCATGTACTGAAACGTTCCATGACGTTGGAGATTTACTCCTCAATCTGGTCCTACGGAACTTGGCGTGTAAATATATAAATAAATGTGAATGACATTACCAGTCACCTGTATTCCATGCTCAAGAGATAATTAGCTGTCAGAATACGGCACAATATTTTTCCTGAGAAACCACAGGAAACGAGGACGGGTATTGTAAACCAGCGAGCTGCTCCGTGGTGCGAGGCAGGGACGGAACAGCGTTTTTGCACGGGCTGCCTCAGGGGCTGCCGCGTTCCGGAGTCAATGGCACAGCACGGGACGCAGGCCTGTCAGTTGAAAGCCACCTCGTAGCAGTACACGTTTATAGGGGCTCGGGCTGTTGTAAGTCTCTGGAAGGTGGAGTGTGAAGTGAAGCTTGTTGCGGCGAAACGCCTCCAGCCCAGGCCCACAGTCCGACGGACACACCATAAATTCGAAAACACCAACAGCCATTGGCCCTTCAGAAAAACTAGGCAAGAGTGGGAGTTTTGCCTGAAATTTCCACGAAATTGCTACGTGGACTAGCATGGATCAGCGAAAGGCTGTATGGGTCAAAGTAGGGTGGGGCCACTCGTTTAGAGATGAGCCCTGTGAATGGACAGAGAAAGTGCGGTCCTTCTGCTGTTCCTTTGCAATGGCAGAGCTATTAGTTTTGTGTAAAGACCTGAGGGGTCTCCCGGGTTCGATTCCCGGCGGGGTCAGGGAT
The DNA here is from genome assembly GCF_023864275.1 of Schistocerca cancellata. NCBI lineage: Eukaryota > Metazoa > Arthropoda > Insecta > Orthoptera > Acrididae > Schistocerca > Schistocerca cancellata. The sequence goes on along the minus strand of NC_064630.1, from coordinate 360,117,287 downwards.
TTTCTCTGCATCGTGATGACTGGGTGTTATGTGATGTCCTTAGGTTAGTTAGGTTTAAGTAGTTCTAAGTTCTAGGGGACTGATGACCATAGCTGTTAAGTCCCATAGTGCTCAGAGCCATTTGAACCATTTGAACCTGAGGGGTCGGAGCCTTCGCCGTGAGAGGAGAGGAAGTGTCTCTGTGTGCGACATCTCGTGCACAATAGAGAGGCACTTATACTTTGTCTGATTATCGAGTAGATGTACCAGCGCGTCTCTGTGAGCTGTATATTCGTGACCCTGCAAGCAATGTAGGGAAATTAAGGAGCTCTATGAGCAGTTGGACATTAGAAGTACTCTTTATTCTCGCATTCTTGTAGCGAGACTCTTGTCTTCATCTGGCCTGTGAACAAGCAGCTGACCTCACACGCACACGTTCCGATGTGACACCAGTTCACAGAGAGGAGTGTTACGGAAAACATTAGTGTAAGTGAGCAAAAAATGGTTCAAATGGCTCTGAGCACTATGGGACTCAACTGCTGTGGTCATAAGTCCCCTAGAACTTAGAACTACTTAAACCTAACTAACCTAAGGACAGCACACAACACCCAGCCATCACGAGGCAGAGAAAATCCCTGACCCCGCCGGGAATCGAACCCGGGAACCCGGGCGTGGGAAGCGTGAACGCTACCGCACGACTACGAGATGCGGGCGTAAGTGAGCAGGCAGGTTTCTTAGAGCTGCAGTGAGCATCTACCGACGGTGCGAGAGCCGCAACCAGACAGTCAGCAGTCGTTTTCACTGTCGTTTTGGATACGGTGGTACAGCAGCTCGGCAGAGCATAGGGTCTTAATTCGATAAATGTGCTGAGTTCCATGCTATTGTGCCGTATTCAAAAGTTGCCAGATTCATTTTGGAGCTGGTTGCTTTTCTTGCTATTACATGACGATATCCTTCTTCTCAGTATTTAATAGATCGCGTTGTGCAGTTTATTTAAGCGGGCGACAAGTTCCGTACGAATTAATACCAGGCCAAACTCAGACAGATAGAGGATGTTCTTGGCAATCCAAACTTTCAATTGAACAAAAAATTATTTTATATATATATATATATATATATATATATATATATATATATATATATATATATATATATATATAGAATAAATCGAGAAGAGGCTACAACCCTGTCTCACTCCCTTCCCAACCACTGCTTCCCTTTCATGCCCCTCTATTCTTATAACTGCCTTCTCGTTTCTGTACAAATTGTAAATAGCCTTTCGCTCCCTGTATTTTACCAAAGGTAAAAGGTGGGAGGGGTAAAATACAGGGAGCGAAAGGCTATTTACAATTTGTACAGAAACCAGAAGGCAGTTATAAGGATATATATATAAGAATATATATATAATCAAAAGGTGGGAGGGGTAAAATACAGGGAGCGAAAGGCTATTTACAATTTGTACAGAAACCAGAAGGCAGTTATAAGAATAGAGGGGCATGAAAGGGAAGCAGTGGTTGGGAAGGGAGTGAGACAGGGTTGTAGCCTCTCCTCGATTTATTCAATCTGTACATTGAGCAAGCATTGAAGGAAACAAAAGAAAAATTCGGAGTAGGTATTAAAATCCATGGAGAAGAAATAAAAACTCTGAGATTCGCCGATGACATTGTAATTCTGACAGGGACAGCAAAGGACTTGGAAGAGCAGTTGAACGGAATGGACAGCGTCTTGAAAGGAGGCTATAAGATGAACATCAACAAAAGCAAAACGAGGGTACTGGAATGTAGTCGAATTGCGTCGGGTGATGCTGAGGGAATTAGATTAGGAAATGAGACACTTAAAGCAGTAGAGGAGTTTTGCTATTTGGGGAGCAAATTAACGGATGATGGTCGAAGTAGAGAGGATATAAAATGTAGACTGGCAATGGTAAGGAAAGCGTTTCTGAAGAAGAGAAATTTGTTAACATCGAGTATTGATTTAAGTGTCAGGAAGTCAGTTCTGAAAGTATTTGTATGGAGTGTAGCCATGTATGGAAGTGAAACATGGACGATAACTAGTTTGTACAAGAAGAGAATAGAAGCTTTCGACATGTGGTGCTACAGAATAATGCTGAAGATTAGATGGGTAGATCATATAACTAATGAGGAGGTATTGAATAGGATTGGGGAGAAGAGAAGTTTGTGGCACAACTAGACTAGAAGAAGGGATCGGTTGGTAGGACATGTTCTGAGGCATCAAGGGATCACCAATTTAATATTGGAGGGCAGCGTGGAGGGTAAAAATCGTAGAGGGGTACCAAAAGATGAATACAGTAAGCAAATTCAGAAGTATGTAGGTTGCAGAAAGTACTGGGTGATGAAGAAGCTTGCACAGGATAGAGTAGCATGGAGAGCTGCATCAAACCAGTCTCAGGACTGAAGACCACAACTACAACAACAATCAAAAGCATCCGGACACCACCAAAACATACGTTCTTCATATTAGGTGCATTGTGCTGCCACCTACTACCAGGTAATCCATAACAGCGACCTCAGTAGTCACTACACATCGTGAGAGAGCAGAATGGGGCGCTCCGCGGAACTCACCGACTTCGAAAAGTGCTCAGGTGATTGGGTGTCACTTGTGTCCTACGTCTGTAGGAGAGATTTTCACACTCCTTAACATCCCTAGGTCCACTGTTTCCGAAGTGATTGTGAAGCGGAAACGTGAACGGACACGTACAGCATAAAAGCGTACAGGCCAACCTCGTTTGTTGACTGACAGAGACTGCCGATAGTTGAAGATGGTCGTAATGTGTAATGGGCAGACATCTATCCAGATCATCACACAGGAATTCCGAACTGATTCAGGATCCACTGCAAGTTCTATGACAGTTAGGTGGGAGATGAGAAAACTTGGGGTTCATTGTCGAGCGGCTGCTCGTAAGCCACACATCACGCCGGTAAATGCCAAACGACATCTCGCTTGGTGTAAGGAGCGTAAACATTGGACGATTGAACAGAAGAAAAACGTTCTTAGGAGTGACGAATCACGGTACACAATGTGGCAGTCCGATGGCAGGGGGCAGGTATGGTGTATGCCCGCTGAACGATATCTGCCAGCGTGTGTAGTGCCAACAGTAAAATTCGGAGGCGGTGGTGTTATGGTGTGGTCGTGTTTTTTAAGGAGGGGACTTGCACCCCTTGTTGTTTTTAGTTGCACTATCACAGCACAGGCCTACATTGATGTTTTCAGCACCTTCCTGCTTCCCACTGTTAAAGAGGAATTCGGGGAAGGCGCTTGCATCTTTCAGTACGATCGAGCAGCTGTTCATAATGCACGGCCTGTGGCTGAGTTGTTACACGACAATAGCATCACTGTAATGGACTGACCTGCAGCCGTGCGGTTAAAGGCGCTGCAGTCTGGAACCGCAAGACCGCTACGGTCGCAGGTTTGAATCCTGCCTCGGGCATGGATGTTTGTGATGTCCTTAGGTTAGTTAGGTTTAACTAGTTCTAAGTTCTAGGGGACTAATGACCTCAGCAGTTGAGTCCCATAGTGCTCAGAGCCATTTGAACCATTTGAAATGACCTGCACAGAGTCCTGACATAAATCCTAAAGAACACCTCAGGGATGTTTTGGAATGCGGACTTCATGCCAGGCCTCACCGAGCGACATTGATACTTTCCTCAGTGCAGCAAACGGTGAAGAACGGGCTGACATTCCCCAAGAAACCTTCCAGCACATGATTGAAGGTACGCCTGCGAGAGTGGAAGCTGTCATCAAGGCTAAGGGTGGGCCCAGCATTACCGATGGCGGGCGCCACGAACTTGTAAGTGAGGTGTCCGGATACTTTTCTCATATATATATATATATATATATATATATATATATATATATATATATATATATATATATATATATATATATATATATACAGGGTGTTACAAAAAGGTACGGCCAAACTTTCAGGAAACATTCCTCACACACACAAATAAAGAAAAGATGTTATGTGGACATGTGTCCGGAAACGCTTAATTTCCATGTTAGTGCTCATTTTAGTTTCGTCAGTATGTACTGTACTTCCTCGATTCACCGCCAGTTGCCCAATTGAAGGAAGGTAATGTTGACTTCCGTGCTTGTGTTGACATGTGACTCATTGCTCTACAGTACTAGCATCAAGCACATCAGTACGTAGCATCAACAGGTTAGTGTTCATCACGAACGTGGTTTTGCAGTCAGTGCAATGTTTACAAATGCGCAGTTGCCAGATGCCCATTTGATGTATGGATTAGCACGGGGCAATAGCCGTGGCGTGGTACGTTTGTATCGAGACAGATTTCCAGAACGAAGGTGACCCGACAGGAAGACGTTCAAAAGCAATTGATCGGCGTCTTAGGGAGCACGGAACATTCCAGCCTATGACTCGCGACTGGGGAAGACCTAGAACGACGAGGACACCTGCAATGGACGAGGCAATTCTTCGTGCAGTTGACGATAACCCTAATGTCAGCGCCAGAGAAGTTGCTGCTGTGCAAGGTAACGTTGACCACGTCACTGTATGGAGATTGCTACGGGAGAACCAGTTGTTTCCGTACCATGAACAGCGTGTGCAGGCACTATCAGCAGCTGATTGGCCTCCACGGGTACACTTCTGCGAATGGTTCATCCAACAATGTCAATCCTCATTTCAGTGCAAATGTTCTCTTTACGGATGAGGCTTCATTCCAACGTGATCAAATTGTAAATTTTCACAATCAACATGTGTAGGCTGACGAGAATCCGCACGCAATTGTGCAATCACGTCATCAACATAGATTTTCTGTGAACGTTTGGGCAGGCATTGTTGGTGATGTCTTGATTGGGTCCCATGTTCTTCTATCTACGCTCAATGGAGCACGTTATCATGATTTCATACGGGATACTCTACCTGTGCTGCTAGAACATGTGCCTTTACAAGTACGACACAACATGTGGTTGATGCACGATGGACCACATTTCAGTCGATGTGTTCGTACGCTTCTCAACAACAGATTCGGTGACCGATGGATTGGTAGAGGCGGATCAATTCCATGGCCTCCACGCTCTCCTGACCTCAACCCTCTTGACTTTCATTTATGGGGGCATTTGAAAGCTCTTGTCTACGCAACCCCGGTACCAAATGTAGAGACTCTTCGTGCTCGTATTGTGGACGGCTGTGATACAATACGCCATTCTCCAGGGCTGCATCAGCGCATCAAGGATTCCATGCGACGGAGGGCGAATGCATGTATCCTCGCTAACGGAGGACATTTTGAACATTTCCTGTAACAGCGTGTTGAAGTCACTCGGGTACGTTCTGTTGCTGTGTGTTTCCATTCCATGATTAATGTGATTTGAAGAGAAGTAATAAAATGAGCTCTAACATGGAAAGTAAGCGTTTCCGGACACATGTCCACATAACATATTTTCTTTCTTTGTGTGTGAGGAATGTTTCCTGAAAGTTTGGCCGTACCTTTTTGTAACACCCTATATATATATATTATTATTCACGTTTGGGCCCTACTGGACCACGCGAAGTACAATCACGGGGCATTCAGTTATTTTCTTTTAGACTTTCTCTCTGCCCAAATTGTTTTCATTCTCTCGGAATGAGCTCTTTTCCTTTCATCAGACCATGTGGTTCCAGTTTTCTTTGGTTTTTCAGCTTGACCAACTACCCAGTCATGAATTTTTTGCCTAAATAATTTTCTGTCTTGAATTTCATCTTGTTTTATATCTGCCTCTTTCATGTCCTCTTTTATAGCAGCAATCCATTTTATTGTCTCAAATTTAGCTTTACTTCGATTTTCGTAGAATTCCACTACTTGTTTAGTTAGTCTGGTAGCATCCATTCTTTTAATATGCCCATAAAATTTTAATCTGCGTTTTTTCATATCCGAATATATGCTGGTGTATTGTTGAATTTCACTATTTGCTCTTAGCCTGTATGTTCCCTCTTCAGTATATTTTGGACCTAGAATTTTTCTGATTACTTTTCTTTCTCTTTTTTGGATTTCTTGAATGTCCTTTTTTCTGTTTAAAATTAGCGTTTCAGCCCCATAAAGGCACTCTGGTTTTATGACCGTGTTGTAATGTCTCAATTTAGAATACCTCGAGAGACATTTTTTGTTGTAGATGTCTTTTGTAAGTCTAAAAGCTGTCTCCATCTTTTGACAACGAATTTCATTTCCAATTTTTTCTAGACCAGTCTCTGAGATTGTTTCACCTAAATATTTGAATTGCGAAACTCTTTTGATTTTTCCATACTTAGTTTCCAAAAGTTTGGCTGCCAGTTTGTTGCTAGTCATATACTGTGTTTTTTCAAATGAGATTTGGAGACCTACTCTTTCTGCTGTTTCTTTAAGAATTTCTATTTGTTTCTGAGCAATTTGGATGTCCTGCGTTAGAATAACCAAGTCGTCTGCAAAGGCCAAACAGTCTATTCGAATATTTGTTCGTCCTAATTTCACTGGTTGGTCAATTTTGAACTCCAATTTTCGTTCGCGCCACTCTTGTATTACTTTTTCTAGAACGCAGTTAAATAGCAACGGAGAGAGTCCATCACCTTGCCTCACGCCTGTTTTTATTTCAAAGAGTTCTGAAATTTCTCCTCTGAACTTTACTTTTGATTTTGTACCAGTTAGCGTGTCTCTGATAATTGCCGTGGTTTTAGGATCCAGGCCTTGTTCTTTCACAATTTGGAAAAGAGATTCACGATCCACTGAGTCATAAGCCTTTCTAAAATCTACAAAGGTACAAACTAGTTTTTTATTGTAAATTTTTTGATGTCTGAGAATTAGTTTGAGGACTAAAATCTGTTCTGGGCAAGATCTATTTGGCCTGAAACCTGCTTGATATTCGCCAATTTTCCATTCAAGTTGTTGTTGTGCTCGGTTCAGAAGACATTGAGAGAGGATTTTGTATGTGACTGGAAGAAGAGAAATTCCTCTGTAATTATTAACATCAGTTTTGTCTCCCTTCTTAAGTGGGTGAATCAAGGCGGTTTTCCATTCATCAGGAATTTTTTCAGTTTGCCAAATGTTTTGCATGATTGAAGTAATTTCTTTAACGGTTTTTGGACCAGCTGCCTTTAAAAGTTCTGCAACAATTCCATCTTCACCAGATGCTTTGTTGTTTTTCAACCTATGAATTTCTTTAATGATTTCCTCTTCATTTGGTGCAAGTGAAACTGGATTGCATTGTTGGGGAATTTTTGGTGGAAATCTTTCTGTGGGCTCGGGGCAATTTAGAAGATTCTTAAAATATTTAGAAAGTTCTTTGCAATTTTCTTGGTTGTTAAGAGCCAACTGTCCATTTTCCTTCTTGAAGCAAAGATTCTGGGGTTGGTACCCCTTTATTTTGGTTTTAAAAGTTTTATAAAAATTTCTGGTATTGTATTTCTGAAAATTTTCTTCAATTTCTAAGAGTTGACTATTCTCATATTGTCTTTTTGTTTGTCTAATTAGTTTTGAAGTGTCTTTTCTAGTTGTCAGGAATGTATCATATGTGTCTTCTGTCTTGTTGCTATTCCATGCTTTAAATGTCTCTTGTCTGGCTTTGATTGCATGATCACAGTTTTCATTCCACCAAGCATGTTTCTTGTGTTTTCGTAAAGGAATTTGATCTTGAGCTGTTTTGATAATCTTGTGTTTGAGTTGTTCCCAATTTTGTGCACTTGTTTTGTCAAATTCGTCTGCTAATAATGATGGTTGGATTTTACTGGTGTCAAATTTGGGGATTAATGGTGTCCTTTTGTTGAAATTTTGGGGTTTTAGCTTTAGTTTCACACGGGTTAAGTAATGGTCTGAGTCAATATTGGCGCCTTTACGAACTTGAACATTTAAAATTTCTTTGTGACATGGATACGAGATTGCAATATGGTCAATTTGGAATTCACCTATGTCCTTGTTAGGTGATCGCCATGTCTTTTGTTTTGAAGGTTTTTTCTTAAAATGAGTTGACATAATTTTGAGATTGAAATTTCTGCAAAATTCTACCAGCCTCTTTCCATTTTGATTGGTCCATTTATGAGCAGGGAATTCACCGACCGTTTTTCTAAATATTCTCTCTTTCCCTAACTGTGCATTAAAATCACCCATTAAAATCTTTACATAATTTTGAGGAATTTTGGAGACTGTATTCTCTAACACTTCCCATGACTTATTTACTTTTTCTGGATTTGTTTTATTCTCCTGGTTGATAGGCATGTGTGCGTTAATTAAACAGTACATTTTATTTGCACATTTCATGGAAATTGTCATTAGTCTGTTGTTTACTGGATTTACTTCGATTACGGAGCCAAGAATGTCTTGCGAAATTGCGAATGCAACACCCAGATGCGGAGTGTTTTTAAGAATTCTTTTGTCTGTTTTACTTTTAAACAATCGGTAGTTTCCAAAATCCATGGTATTCTCATCAGGTAACCTTGTTTCTTGCAGGGCTAAAATTTTGATATTTTGTTCTTTTAGTGTGTCTCCTAATTTATAGAGTTTTCCTGGTGTCAAGAGAGAGTTAATATTGATAGTTCCAAAAAATGTTTCGACCTTGGGCATGAGTCGGTCAAAAGACTTCGATTTCCTCTGGTTTGGGATATAGCGTTTCAGCCTAGTCTCCCCAGAATCCGATAGACTAGTTGCGCCACTGATGGCGGAGGATTTGTTACCACCTGGGGTAATTTTGTAATTACTAAAACGCTCCATAATAGTACTTAGAATCAAAGGGTTGAGCTCAGAAAAGCTCAGTGGTTAAGACTGGAGTGGTTAGTTCCAGAATTTGTATTACGGCCGCACCTCTGGTGAACAGACGCCGACCACAGTGCCGCTTGTTACAAGTCAGACGCAAGGTGGATTTATTGTATTATGTGCCTCTTCCGCTAGTTCCACCGTACCGAGATTCGTTCTCTCCTCATTCACTACCGTTGAGGTCTTCGCTGTAGCCCTAGCAAAGGGGCCCTGACAGAGTACTATCACCCGGGCCAGGTGAACTCTGGTTTTTTAAACGAGGTTGTTACTCCTCCCCCTCCTCCTTCCTCATCACTTGCATAATGAGGCCCCGGGCTTGGGACCGGTACAGCGGAGTTATATATATATATATATATATATATATATATATATATATATATATATATATATATATATATATATAATTTTTTATTCTGTTTTCTTTTTAAGTTCCCAACCCCCTTCCACGTCGTGGGAAAACGTCCTTTCGCTCGTCGGTAGAGCTTTCTTGTATGAAAAAAAAATCGTCAGATTGGAATCCCTAATAAACAAGAGACTAAATGGAATAGGTCATGTCTGTACGTGTTTGTCTCGCGGTATTTGTTTTGCCTGTGACGTCATCTTACCAGTGTAGACACTTGCTCGTGATTGTTACAAATTAGCTTTGTGCAAATTTACAAATTGATGTAGCCCGGAAACGCGTTTAGCTAACACATTGATTCGTGTGTCATTATGGAAAGCTTGCGGTGTATTTCTAGGACCCAGCATCAAATAATTAAAAAAATCGACCGCATTTTGAAAGAAAATCGGTAATAAATTTAAATTTACGGGGTAATGCAAGACATTGCTTCATATGAGTCGTAAATACGCTCGATATTAATTTTAAAAAAACGCAAGTCGGACGAAATCTCGCATCGAAACGAATACAAAACGCCTAAAAAGTCTAATGCCGAGTGAATGTGAGAGCTACCGTAGCGTCGAAAAGGAAACGACGGCTCACTCACTCATTTGTTACATAGTTTAATTCTTAATTTCTTTGCGTGTTTTTGGTACTTATATTGTTTAATTCATAAATTTCGGGCGTATTATAGTATTTGAGAGTTGTAGCATCGCGTTATAGTACCTGAATAGTGTAAATTCGCGTAGTCGTCTGTCTTATGTTTTTGTTTTGAACGGCCAGTGTCGGTTGGTCACAGTCAGTGTGCTCCCTGCCGCCGTTGGATAAGCAGCTGCAGCAGCAAGTCGTATACTCCTAGCTCACTCATTTGTTACATAGTTTAATTCTTAATTTCTTTGCGTGTTTTTGGTACTTGCATTGTTTAATTCATAAATTTCGGGCTTATTATAGTATTTGAGAGTTGTAGCATCGCGTTTTAGTACCTGAATAGTGTAAAATCGCGAAGTCTCCTTCCGCCGCCGAGCAGTGTGTCAGCAGTGCACAAGTGGCAGCATTTCTGCATTTACTAGGCAATCTTGTATTTTAATAACCATTTAAATTTTGTGTCGATTTGTTTGCGCTCTCTGTAGATTAGTCCAGACGTTCTTTGCACAACAGTTTTTAGCATGGATAGGGACTGCAACTGCTTTGTTCGGATGCAGGCTGAGTTGGCATCCCTTCGCTCCCAGCTTCAGGCAGTGTTGGCTTCGGTCACACAGCTTGAGGCTGTTGCCAATGGGCATCACTGTGGGGGTCCGGATGGGGGTTTGTCGGGGACGGCCAGCTCGTCCCACGCATCCCCCGATCGGACTACGACTGTGGTTGCCCAGGATACTGCCCGCATTGAGGCTGATCCCTCACCTGTGGTAGAGTGGGAGGTCGTCTCAAGGTGTGGCAGGGGGCGAAAGACATTCCGGAGGGCTGAACGGAAGGCCTCTCCAGTTTGTCTGACGGACCGGTTTCAGGCTCTGTCTTCGGCCTGACATGGCTGCTTGTCCTGTTCCAGAGGTTGCCCCTCAGTCTGCAAGATCCGGACGGTCGCAGAGGGTGGGCTTACTGGTAGTTGGGAGCTCCAACGTCAGGCGCGTAATGGGGCCCCTTAGGGATATGGCAGCAAGAGAGGGGAAGAAAACCAAAGTGTACTCCGTGTGCATACCGGGGGGAGTCATTCCAGATGTGGAAAGGGCCCTTCCGGATACCATGAAGGGTACAGGGTGCACCCATCTGCAGGTGGTCGCTCATGTCGGCACCAATGATGTGTGTCGCTATGGATCGGAGGAAATCCTCTCTGGCTTCCGGCGGCTATCTGACTTGGTGAAGACTGCCAGTCTCGCTAGCGGGATGAAAGCAGAGCTCACCATCTGCAGCATCGTCGACAGGACTGACTGCGGACCTTTGGTACAGAGCCGAGTGGAGGGTCTGAATCAGAGGTTGAGACGGTTCTGCGACCGTGTGGGCTGCAGATTCCTCGACTTGCGCCATAGGGTGGTGGGGTTTCGGGTTCCGCTGTATAGGTCAGGAGTCAACTACACGCAACAAGCGGCTACACGGGTAGTAGGGGTTGTGTGGCGTGGGCTGGGCGGTTTTTTAGGTTAGATGGCCTCGGGCAAGTACAGAAAGGGCAACAGCCTCAACGGGTGCGGGGCAAAGTCAGGACATGCGTGGACCAAGCAGCAATCGGTATTGTAATTGTAAACTGTCGAAGCTGCGTTGGTAAAGTACCGGAACTTCAAGCGCTGATAGAAAGCATCGAAGCTGAAATCGTTATAGGTACAGAAAGCTGGCTGAAGCCAGAGATAAATTCTGCCGAAATTTTTACAAAGGTACAGACGGTGTTTAGAAAGGATAGATTGCATGCAACCGGTGGTGGAGTGTTCGTCGCTGTTAGTAGTAGTTTATCCTGTAGTGAAGTAGAAGTGGATAGTTCCTGTGAATTATTATGGGTGGAGGTTACACTCAACAACCGAGCTAGGTTAACAATTGGCTACTTTCACCGACCCCCCGACTCAGCAGCATTAGTGGCAGAACAACTGAGAGAAAATTTGGAATACATTTCACATAAATTTTCTCAGCATGTTATAGTCTTAGGTGGAGATTTCAATTTACCAGATATAGACTGGGACACTCAGATGTTTAGGACGGGTGGTAGGGACAGAGCATCGAGTGACATTATACTGAGTGCACTATCCGAAAATTACCTCGAGCAATTAAACAGAGAACCGACTCGTGGAGATAACATCTTGGACCTAGTGATAACAAACAGACCCGAACTTTTCGGCTCTGTAAGTGCAGAACAGGGAATCAGTGATCATAAGGCCGTTGCAGCATCCCTGAATATGGAAGTTAATAGGAATATAAAAAAGGGAGGAAGGTTTATCTGTTTAGCAAGAGTAATAGAAGGCAGATTTCAGACTACCTAACAGATCAAAACGAAAATTTCTGTTCCGACACTGACAATGTTGAGTGTTTATGGAAAAAGTTCAAGGCAATCGTAAAATGCGTTTTAGACAGGTACGTGCCGAGTAAAACTGTGAGGGACGGGAAAAACCCACCGTGGTACAACAAAGTTAGGAAATTACTGCGAAAGCAAAGAGAGCTTCACTCCAAGTTTAAACGCAGCCTAAACCTCTCAGACAAACAGAAGCTAAACGATGTCAAAGTTAGCGTAAGGAGGGCTATGCGTGAAGCGTTCAGTGAATTCGAAAGTAGAATACTAGGTACCGACTTGACAGAAAATCCTAGGAAGTTCTGGTCTTACGTTAAGTCAGTAAGTGGCTCGAAACAACATGTCCAGACACTCCGGGATGATGATGGCATTGAAACAGAGGATGACAAGCGTAAAGCTGTAATACTAAACACCTTTTTCCAAAGCTGTTTCACAGAGGAAGACCGCACTGCAGTTCCTTCTCTAAATCCTCGCACAAATGAAAAAATTGCTGACATCGAAATAAGTGTCCAAGGAATAGAAAAGCAACTGGAATCACTCAACAGAGTAAAGTCCACTGGACCTGACGGGATACCAATTCGATTCTACACAGAGTACGCGAAAGAACTTGCCCCCCTTCTAACAGCCATGTACCGCAAGTCTCTAGAGGAACGGAAGGTTCCAAATGATTGGAAAAGAGCACAGGTAGTCCCAGTCTTCAAGAAGGGTCGTCGAGCAGATGCGCAAAACTATAGACCTATATCTCTGACGTCGATCTGTTGTAGAATTTTAGAACATGTTTTTTGCTCGAGTATCATATCGTTTTTGGAAACTCAGAATCTACTATGTAGGAATCAACATGGATTCCGGAAACAGCGATCGTGTGAGACCCAACTCGCTTTATTTGTTCATGAGACCCAGAAAATATTAGATACAGGCTCCCAGGTAGATGCTATTTTTCTTGACTTCCGGAAAGCGTTCGATACAGTTCCGCACTGTCGCCTGATAAACAAAGTAAGAGCCTACGGAATATCAGACCAGCTGTGTGGCTGGATTGAAGAGTTTTTAGCAAACAGAACACAGCATGTTGTTATCAACGGAGAGACGTCTACAGACGTTAAAGTAACCTCTGGCGTGCCACAGGGGAGTGTTATGGGACCATTGCTTTTCACAATATATATAAAGGACCTAGTAGATAGTGTCGGAAGTTCCATGCGGCTTTTCGCGGATGATGCTGTAGTATACAGAGAAGTTGCAGCATTAGAAAATTGTAGCGAAATGCAGGAAGATCTGCAGCGGATAGGCAGTTGGTGCAGGGAGTGGCAACTGACCCTTAACATAGACAAATGTAATGTATTGCGAATACATAGAGAGAAGGATCCTTTATTGTATGATTATATGATAGCGGAACAAACACTGGTAGCAGTTACTTCTGTAAAATATCTGGGAGTATGCGTGCGGAATGATTTGAAGTGGAATGATCATATAAAATTAATTGTTGGTAAGGCGGGTACCAGGTTGAGATTCATTGGGAGAGTCCTTAGAAAATGTAGTCCATCAACAAAGGAGGTGGCTTACAAAACACTCGTTCGACCTATACTTGAGTATTGCTCATCAGTGTGGGATCCGTACCAGATCGGGTTGACGGAGGAGATAGAGAAGATCGCCGGCCGGTGTGGCCGTGTGGTTCTAGGCGCTTCAGTTTGGAACCGCGTGACCGCTACGGTCGCAGGTTCGAATCCTGCCTCGGGCATGGATGTGTTTGATGTCCTTAGGTTAGTTAGGTTTAAGTAGTTCTGAGTTCTAGGGGACTGATGACCACAGATGTTAAGTCCCATAGTGCTCAGAGCCATTTGAACCATTTTTTAGATAGAGAAGGTCCAAAGAAGAGCGGCGCGTTTCGTCACAGGGTTATTTGGTAACCGTGATAGCGTTACGGAGATGTTTAACAAAGTCAAGTGGCAGACTCTGCAAGAGAGGCGCTCTGCATCGCGGTGTAGCTTGCTCGCCACGTTTCGAGAGGGTGCGTTTCTGGATGAGGTATCGAATATATTGCTTCCCCCTACTTATACCACCCGAGGACATCACGAATGTAAAATTAGAGAGATTAGAGCGCGCACGGAGGCTTTCAGACAGTCGTTCTTCCCGGGAACCATACGCGACTGGAACAGGAAAGGGAGGTAATGACAGTGGCACGTAAATTGCCCTCCGCCACACACCGTTGGGTGGCTTGCTGAGTATAAATGTAGATGTAGATGTAGATGAAAACGGTGAAAGTGATAACGTAGCTGACCGGTCGGGCATACAGTGGCCAGCGACAGTCCACATTTGTGCTTTATCTATTCTTTAACCCCTATACTACTCTGTGGCTACTGTATTAAAGAGACCGACAATTAGCTGACATACTAATATGAAACACTTCATACGATTTTATTGCGATGTTTTCAGGAGAATTTTACGCCGTGGACGTAAGTGCGAAAAGTGAAAGTTTTGTCTTCTTCTTTCTCAATCGGAAGACTGGTTGACAGCATTTCTTCTTCTCCACTCCTCTCTTTTCATTCTTAGTATCTTCGTTTCCATCATATGAGTCCGCTGCTACTCTGTATCGAGCTGTCTGGAGTACGGGCTGTACGGATTAACGAGCGCCTACTGTATAGCCCTAAATGCATTATTGGTAATTCTAGCAATTTGCCCGTTAGAACTGGAAATCACGAGAGGAGCCCCGTGTTGATTAAAGAAAGGCAATCAAACGGAGGACCAAGAGTATTTGAAATTGAGGCCCATATGAAAAAGTTAAGAGAAGATTTCATAATGCATTTTAGAGCTGTTGCAAAATGGTGTTTCAGGCACAGGCAAGACAACATGCGACTGTCTTCCTAACAAAAAGGAGAGACTAAAACTGAGACAAAAGGATGAAATTTGCGCCAGTGGCAGTCTACGCACACCGGAGCCTCGTTGTAGTACTGTGCGTTGTTTGAAGATACAATGGGTATGATAGCAGTAAGCTTATGCTGCAGCCTCGCTGGTGGCACATCCTGGTCTCACAGGAATCTCGCTTCTCGCCGGGAACATTTATCCTGCGTCTGCTCGTATGGTTAGTGCAGTGTAAAGCAAAAGCGGTATTCTCAGTATCGTCTGAGAACAGTACTACTGGTTCATTCATTCAAAAATGTGGTTATTGACAAGGGGAAGGAAGAAGTATGGGTGCTCCCTCTGAATGTAGGCCGTGCACTCTGCAAACACTGTAACAAGTTCTAAAAAAGGCTCAAAGATTATCCAGAGCACCTTTTAAGACAGTTACGAACGTCGCAACAATATTTCCTGTTTGTTTTATGTATTATTGAGCCAATATGCAAATCAAATGGTTCAAATGGCTCTGAGCACTATGGGACTTAACTTCTGAGGACATCAGTCCCAGCCGGCCGGTGTGGCCGTGCGGTTCTAAGCACTTCAGTTTGGAACCGCGTGACCGCTACGGTCGCGGGTTCGAATCCTGCCTCGGGCATGGATGTGTGTGATGTCCTTAGGTTAGTTAGGTTTAAGTAGTTCTAAGTTCTAGGGGACTGATGACCACAGATGTTAAGTCCCATAGTGCTCAGAGCCATTTGAACCATTCATCAGTCCCCTAGAACTTAGAACTACTTAAACCTAACTAACCTAAGGATATCACACACATCCATGCCCGATGCTGGATTCGAACCTGCGACCGAAGCGGTCACGCGGTTCCAGACTGTAGCGCCTAGAACCGCTCGGCCACAGCGGCCGGCTAAGAGCCAATATACACTGAAGAGCAAAGAAACTGGTGCATCTGTCTAATATCGTGTAAGGCCCCGGCGAGCACGCAGAACTGTCGCAGCACAACGTGGGACGGACTCGACTATTGTTTGAAGTAGTGCTGGAAGGAACTGACACCACGAATCCTGCAGGGCTGTCCATAAATCCGTAAAAGTGCGAGGGCGTCGAGATCTCTTCTGAAAAGCACGTTGCAAGGCATCCCAGATATGCTCAATAATGTTCTTGTCTCGGGAGGTTGGTGGCCATCGGAAGAGTTTACTCTCAGAAGAGTGTACCTGGAGTCACTCTGTAGCAACTCCGAACTTGTGGGGTGTCGCATTGTCCTGTGGAATTGCCCAAATCCGTCGGAATGCGCAATGGACATGAATGGATGCAGGTGACCAGACAGGATGCTTACGTACGTGTCACCTGTCAGAGTCGTATATAGACGTATCATGGGTCCCATATCACTCCAACTGCGTACGCCCCACACCATTACAGAGCCTCCACCAGCTTGAAGAGTCCCCTGCTGACATTCAGGGTCCATGGTTTCATGAGGCTGTCTCCATACCCGTACACGTCAATCCGTTCGATAGAATTTGAAACGAGACTCGTTCGACCACGCAACATGTTTCCAGTCATCAACAACCCAATGTCAGTACTGACGGGCCCAAGCGAGGCGTAAAGCTCTGTGTCTTGCAGTCTTCAATGGTACACGAGTGGGCCTTTTGGTCCGAAAGCCCATGTCGATGATGTTTCGTTGAATGGTTCACACGCTGACACTTGTTGATGGCCCGGCATTGAAATCTGCAGAAATTTGCGGAAGGGTTGCACTTCTGTCGCGTTGAACGATTCTCTTCAGTCGGCGTTGGTACCGTTCTTGCAGGAGCTTTTTCCGACCGTAGCGATGTAGGAGATTTGACGTTTTACCGGGTCGTACGGGAAAATCCCCATTTCATCGCTACCACGGAGATACTGTGTCCCATCGCTCATTCGCCGACTATAGCACCACGTTCAAACTCACTTAAATCTTGATAACCTGTCATTGGAGCAGCAGTAACCGGTCTAACAACTGCGCCAGACACTTGTTATTTTATATAGGCGTTGTCGACCGCAATACCGTATTCTGTCTGTTTACGTATCTCTGTATTTGGATATGGATGCTTGTACCAATTTCTTTGACGCTTCAGTGTAGTTTAATACATTACTGTCTGGAGAAAGTTAAACACCAAGACCGAAAGATGCAATCACAATGAAATTTAGTACACCGATTAGGGCCATGACACTACAGAAATTATTAGGACATGTACGTGCACTTTAACTGTGGAAATTCAGTACGGAGTAGCGCCACCACGTGCTGCTATCAGAGCCGCTAGACGTTGTGGCATGGAATCGAAGAGCGCTGAATGTGCTACTGGGGAATACTCTGCCACACGGTTTGTAGGCGCGTCCGCAAAAACGTGAAATGTGGCTGCAGGAGGACTTGAACGAACAAGTTGCCTACCGACCATATCCCAGATATGTTAGATGGGCGATATATCAGGTGAACGAGCAGGCTGGGAAGTAGTGGTACCCGTCGTCCTTGGAACAAGGCTTGCACATTCCTACCCACACGCGACCAGGCGTAGTCTTGTTGAAAATTGGCATGTGGAACAACCTGCAGGAGGGACAGTGACTCGGACTGTAAAACCTGTCTGATGTAACGGTGGCTGTCCAGATTGCTCTCAAAAAGCGAGATCGTATGTTATGGGCAATGACGCCTCAAGCCATCAAACTTTGGGTTTGTCCGCCACGCCACTCAACGTTACAGTCTACTCGATAGCATTCACCAAGGTGACGTCGAACGCGTATGCAGCCATCAGTGTAGGACAAGCTGAAACAGGACTCGTTCGAAAAACTTCGTTTTGCCACTCAGCACGCGTATGGGTATTCACGTGCCCATTGCAGTGCGTTGATGGGTTCTGGTCATTGGAGTCCGACACAATGGCATGGGTGCCACCAGTCCAGCCAGCAGAAGAGAGCGTCGAACCGTCGACGCAGACGTGTTCACACCTGTTGCAGTGCTCCAACGTCGCGCCAACACTGTAGACGAAGCTGGTCTGTCTGTTACGGCCGTTAATCCACGGAAGAGCGTCACGGAAATGCCGAAAAACTTGAGATGAAAGAAGCTTGAAGACAGACGCAAACAATCCCGTGGAGGACTACTTACGAAGTTTCAAGTACCATTATTAAGCAAGGAATCTAGGAACTTACTACAGCCCCTTACGTATCACTCTCTTAAGGATCGTGAAGACAATATTAAACTAATTAAAGCTTGCAAATAGGCATTTAAGCCATCATTTCTGCCGCGCTACATACGGGAATGGAAAGAGAAGAAATTTTGATGTATGGTGCGATGAGAAGTACCGTCTGCCATGCACTTTAGAATACTTTGTAGATCGTAGATTTGAATCTAGATCTAGATGTATGTTGTGCGAGATACAGAACAGGCCGGCCGCAGTGGCCGAGCGGTTCTAGGCGCTACAGTCTGGAACCGCGCGACCGCTACCATCGCAGGTTCGAATCCCGCTTCGGGTATGGATGTGTGTGACGTCCTTAGGTTAGTTAGGTTTAAGTAGTTCTAAGTTCTAGGGGACTGATGACCTCAGCAGTTAAGTCCCATAGTGCTCAGAGCCATTTGAACCATTTGAACCAAACAGAGCAGTTCTCTAAATAACGTCGCTGGTAGAGAGACCCTGAAACTGCCAATCACATCTTAAGTTTCAGGACGGGTGGCGATGGTCGCAGCTCCATACATAAATCAGCTTGTTACATTCTACCGGAGCTATTGAGCAGACTACGCGCAGCGATGGTGCAGGCTAAAAGTACCAGTAAGACTCAGTGGGGTTGTTCCTTCAGCGCTGGCGCATGCCACCGAACTGGGACCAGCGAGATTCCAGCATAAATGCACCCGTAGTCGTCAGTCATTAAGAGCGCTGGATACCAAAGCGCCTCGAGGAACGAGTCGACCTGGCGCATCTTGGTCTATACTGCAGCCGTAGTGTCCAGGAAGGCCACACATTAGCAATCTAACATCCCAGCAAGATAAAATTCCGTACAAAAGGAGAGAAGGCAAATGAGGTCGGCGACCACTGAATGAAACAGATGTCAGAATTATCCGTCGAGTTGGTGCAAGTGATCAGGAAAGTGTCGGCTATGAGATGTTACAGTGAATCGTGGAATCGATTTTCTTAGTGGAAACAGTGGTGACCTGCTCCCCTGTCCCAAGGAATCCAGCAGACAACAACTGTTGACCAGGGTGGTTTGAAACGGAATCCAGAGGCGGAAACAACCTACTTCAACGAAATAACGTTCTACAGTTTAGAAGTACCCTAATGAATGAGCAAAAAGAAATGTATCCCGCTTTTACACATAGAAGCAATAGTCACAACATTAATACTAGTAGTTGGGTAATTGGGAGTGTCTACTAGTTTTATAATAGTAAAAAGTAGTTTTCTCATAGAAGAGATGTATTCCCGAATTGCGAATAGGATCAGACATCAACTGTACAATTTGTTAGCAACATATGAAAATTTGTGCTGGACAGAGGACTCGAACCCAGATTTCCAGCTTAACGCGAGCAGTCACCTTAACCACTTAGGTTATCCATGCACGAACCCACAGGCCGATCCAAACCTTCATATCTTACCGTGTCCACGTCGCTTACTGCCCGCAAACTTTCTTTGATTTCCACATGGGGAGAGGCATTGTTATTACGCCGGCTTTGACCTGTTTTGACATATAATACAATACTGCATTGTATAGCAGTACAATGACACTGGAAAATTCAGACATTGCAAAACTGTGTTACATGCCAATACAGGCCAAAATGACAATAATAACTATGTCTCTCCCTGCGTGACAGTCAGAAAGTGTGCGCGCACTATGGAGCGTGGCCACTGTGGCACATGGAAGTTTAGTTTGGCCCAAGAGACGTGCACGGATAGCCGAATGCTTAAGGCGACCGCTCGCGTTAAATAGGAAATTCGGATACGAGGCCCACCTCAGCGCAAATTTTCATGTGTTACCAATAAATTGTATAGCTGATGTCTAATTCGCAATTTGCGAATGTACCAGGCTATTACAAATTATTGAAGCGATTTCATAAATTCACTGTAGCTCCATTCATTGACATATGGTCACGACACACTACAGATACGTAGAAAAACTCATAAAGTTTTGTTCGATTGAAGCCGCACTTCAGGTTTCTGCCGCCAGAGCGCTCGAGAGCGCAGTGAGACAAAATGGCGACAGGAGCCGAGAAAGCGTATGTCGTGCTTGAAATGCACTCACATCAGTCAGTCATAA
Source organism: Schistocerca cancellata (assembly GCF_023864275.1). Taxonomy (NCBI): domain Eukaryota; kingdom Metazoa; phylum Arthropoda; class Insecta; order Orthoptera; family Acrididae; genus Schistocerca; species Schistocerca cancellata. Next base: position 360,097,108 of record NC_064630.1, on the reverse strand, counting down.
CAGTGCAACGACACTTCAGGACGAAGTTCAACAAAGATACACCAGCTTCTGGATGCCTCTGTAAGGGGAAATCAGCGGGTCGGCCTGCAGTGAGCGAAGAAACGGTTGAACGCGTGCGGGCAAGTTTCACGCATAGTGATGTGAAAGATTCAGTGTTTAAACCTCCTCTACCAAGAAACGTGCCAGAACTGCGAGCTCGCATCAACAATGCTTTCGAACTCATTGATGGGGACATGCTGCGCCGAGTGTGAGAGGAACTTGACTATCGGCTTGATGTCTGCCGAATCACTAAAGGGGCACATGTCGAACGTTTGTGAATGCCTAAAAAAACTTTTTGAGTTTTTGTATGTGTGTGCAAAGCATTGTGAAAATATCTCAAATAATAAAGTTATTGTAGAGCTGTGAAATCGCTTCAATCATTTGTAATAACCCTGTATATCTCCTATTTCATGTAGCCGTAGGTCGTCAGCACTGTCTACTCTTTCGGACATGCGTGCATGTCTGAAGGACATTGCATAACACTGTGTACACACTGTAAAAGACAGACAGTGCAAAATTGTATTTTTCTTACAGTTCTGTCTTGTAGTTTAAGGTTTTTATGGGATTATTGTAGCGTCAGATTGTTTCTTTGTAGTATTTGTGAGCATTGAGTAATAATAATTATTACAAACATTTTAATTATATAGAAAATGCGAGTTGTATGACCTATTTCAGCTACGTTATAATAGTGAAGAATGAATAAATACAAAAACAAATAAATGCCTGGAATATTTCTTTGTAGATAGGTCTTCCTCTCCATCCCTTGCTTTTAATAATTTCTTTCATTACATTACCCGAAGCTATTTTATCTGGAACGGTGGTCAATAAACGGACCTCTTAACTCGGGATAAACTCTCAAGTTTTCGACGATTACCTCCATCGTCATCGTCAGGAGCTGACTGTCTTCACTGCTGCTGTGGTAGCCTCCTATTGCCCTTGGACGTTTTCTGATAGGTCGGCTTGTGATCGGTCGGCGATTACGTACTGCTGTCGCAGATAGTGTCGCTGTGTGCGCCGGTGGCGCCACCGCTTCCGTTTGAACGTAAACCTTGGAAGGAATGTCTCTACTGCTTTTCTGCATCAAGCGCTCGTATCCATGCACTGCTCAGATAGTATCCGGGATCACGGTTAAAGTTCTTCTCACTCATTCTTATTTCAACAGCCTCCTTAATAACAGAATCCCAGTATGTGGAGTCACAGCACCCCCCACCCCTCTTATGGATCCTCCTCTTCCATTGGCTCCTTTCCCCCCCCCCTCCCCCTTCACTTTTCCTCTCCTTCCCCCCCCCTTTTTCCCGTCATCTGCCCAGTTTCCCCCCACCTGCTCTCGGGTGTGGTATGTCATATTTGTGCCAACTTTTAGTGCAGTGTTTAAGTGAGTGTTCAGTGTTTTGCGTCCTTCCACAGTGTTGCGAACAGAAATCATGCTGTCGCTGGGTGTGCTTTTTATATCTCTTGCGAACAGAACCCAGACTGTCGCCGTGTTTTTTAATTGTCTGTCTATTATTTTTCTGCTTCCTGTGTCTTTTATTAGCATCATCCACCCTGTGCTTTATGTTTTAAGCTCCAGAATTTTCTGCCATTTTACCTTTAAGTCGCCGATTTTATCGCCAACTGTTATTATTTTTTTATTATCTTCATCTTTTTAAAACAAATTCTGTAGGCTGAAGAGCGGCGTAATAAGCTGCTGCCAGCCCGCCCCCTTTAGGGGGAATCGAAACTCAATAAAGGAAAAAAAAGGGGGTATGTGGAGTCATGGGACAGAATTTTTGTTTCATCGAACATAAACACAAAATACTGTTCGATGGAACAAAAATTCTGTCCCATGCCTCCACATACTGGGATTCTGTTATTAAGGAGGCTGTTGAAATAAGAATGAGTGAGAAGAACTTTAACCGTGATCCCGGATACTGTCTGAGCGGTGCATGGAAACGAGCGCTCGATGTAGAGCAGAGAAGCAGTAGAGACATTCCTTCCAAGGTTTACGTTCAAACGGAAGCGGTGGCGCCACCAGCGCACACAGTGACACCGTCTGCGACAGCAGTACGTAATCGCCGACCAATCACAAGCCGACCTGTCAGAAGCCGTCCAAGGGCTATAAAAGGCCACCACAGCAGCAGTGAGGACAGTCAGCTCATGACGATGACGATGGAGGCTATAGTCGAAAACTTGAGAGTTTATCGCAAACTGACGCGGCAAGAAAACCGAGAATGTTTTACAAATAGGCGAAAGATGATGTCTATTCAGATTTCACGTCAGTCACAAAGAGTGGCTCTAGTAGAGCCACTATGGGGATGCAAATCAGGTTTGCTGTAAATGTACTCTGTATCTTACATGGGAATATGTTAGGTTTGAGACTGGATGTGGTGACGTTAGTCAAGAATGCGTTTAGGGCGACACAGACGCCATGTCATCATCTCACTGAGCGTGAACGTGGTCGTGAGATAGAGCTACGATAAGCTGGACGATTGTTCTGTGATCCTGCAGAAAGACTTGACAGGAATATAGCCACTGTACATGATTGCTGGCAAAGGTTGTCACGTGAATGTAGGGTCGCGAGAAGACCTGGCTCCGGACGGCCACGTGACACTACCGAGAAGAAAGGCCACGGTGTTCGGCGTATGTCTGTGGCGCATCGTACTGCATTTGCAGCAGCAATCTGAGCAGCGGCTGGCACCACAGTGACACAGCGAACTACTGCTTCAAAGACAGTTCCAAGCCAGACGCCCTGTAGCGTGAATTCCACTGACTCCAAACTACCGTCATTTGCAACTTCAGCTATGTCAAACGAAAACTCATTGGAGGGCAGAAATGTCATTACTCTAATTTAATTATTTTTTGGTGCTGCGATTTTTTCCCGTCAGTGTATTTTGGACAATACTGAATGAAAGCAATGAATATATCAGGAATTAATGGCAAGAATTGAGGCAACAAACAGCTCAAGGTTTGCACTCGGAAAGCTGCTAAAGTCTCAGCTTCTATGGAAATCCCTGAAGATTTGGGTCTAGAAGACTGTAATACAACCCGTGGTCGTATGTGGAACAGAGACCTTGACTCTGACCCAAAACATAGAAAAAAGACTCATGATATTTTAGAATGTTCTTTGAGACAGATTTTTGGACCATGGAAGATAGAGACGACTGGAGAAAAAAGGAAAGGCCGCCGACTGCAGAAGTTCTAAAACCCGCAGAACATCGTGGCAATAACTAAAGAGAGGAGACATGTGATACGCACACGTCATGAGTCACGAAGAGCATATCATCAGTCAAATGGTGGAGGAACAAACGATGGCTAAACCATGACTGAGGTGGACTGACGGATCAAAGGGGATCTGAGTACGTGAGACAAGCCGAAGAAGAATACTTGGACCGAGGAAGGTGGAGGAGGCCAAAGAACTACTGGCCAACCTCGAAAGCAAGTAAGTCTATGTCTGATTCTCACAAATAAAAACCGCTCGACATTCGCACAGGAAGGTAAACGAATTATAGAAGGAAGAGGAGAATAGATATAAGTAAAAAGAAAATTATTCGAGAAAATCTAATAAATATTCATTACAAGCAATCCCGGAAATGGTTCATAACTGCTAATTATCCGTGGGAAAAGGATATATGTCCTAATCTCCTTTTCCCCATCTCTCTGTCAATCTCCTCCTCCTCCCTCGCTCTCCATATCCTTCTCTCCCTCTCTCTGTCCATCTCCTCCTTCCCCCTCTCTATGTCCAACTCCTCCCTCCCTCTCTGTCCATCTACTCCTTTTCCTCTCTGATTTTTCTAATTTTGAGCCATATTTATTGCTATTGCAATTTTAGAACGCGTAGTAATATTACAACCTGGGGAGTCATAAATATGACTCGTCTGGTTTCTGTGAAAACCGACTCCGAGAAAGTAAACAATACAGCACGTTGTTGTGTATATAATTTTTGTTTAAAAATATATATTAGAAAGAATATGTATGAGGAGAAACCATTTTTCTAACGGTTTAAATGCACTACTATTATAGTTAAAACACAACCGCACATATTCACAGCAGAGCGAAGCACACCTTTTTTTGCTCGCAGTCCGGCTTAACAGAAAACCTGTACATTGTTTAAAAAAATATACGGCCTTAGTCGGTATCAATGTGTGTCGTGTAAAAATCTGAAATAGACTGGTCAAGAACTTCTCAACATTTTTGCTAAAAACGTTTCCCTATTATACTATTATATATTATACACAAACTTATTTATCATATACATTAAAAAATATAGTCCATACTCGCGTCCGAAGGTTCATTAGAGTATTGAGTAAAAACTTGAAGTAAATACGACAATTTTCGATATTTTTGGTCACAGCTCTTCCCCTTTCTACGTATTTTAAATATGCATTTATATATTTTAAGATGGCGCTCCAATAGGTATCTATAGGGAGAGATAAAGAAGTTGCCGTTTGAGCGCGTTGCTGCAGCGAACACTGTCTGCAGCGTAGTGCGACTCCGATGCGGCTAATAAGCACCGACTTGTCGGCAAGGGACTGGTGTGGCAGTCGTGTCTTGCCAGCGGGCGTGTGGTAAATAGGGAATTGTAAACTATGGCAACGTTATAACCTAATGCGGGTAAACACGAGCAACGTGCTGTTTTCCTTTGCTTGGCGGCCGACAGACAGACACCGGTACACATCCATCAGACAATGAAGAATGTGTTTGGGGCAATGACGGCGTGTGATTAAGGCGAAAGGTCCGGGGAAACTGCGATATTGGGTGCCGCTGCTTCATCATCAACGTCCCCTCATCGCAAATGTCGTAACGCAGACAAGAGACACTTGAGCACCGGCCGTTTAAGCCTTAATCTCTCCCAACTACGATTCTCACGGCTTCGGTCCCTTGAAAACGGCCTTGCACCCTCGATGGTTCCTGCCGGACGAGGATGTGCAGCAGGTAGTTACAGACTTCTTCAAGCAGCAGGACGCGGTATTTTATCAAATGGGTAACTTCAGCCTGGTGCGCTGGTGGAACGATTGTCTCAGTGCTCACGGCGATTTTGCCTGATTGGCATACCGAATCTGGGCTGTACGGTCTTCCAACGGAAGCTTTTTGATCGCCCCTTATTAAGACACACGCGAATTCGAATGCAACTTTGTGTCAAAATTCCACAGCAACCGGCAAAAACCTTCAGGAGCTTTAAAATTTTCAACAAAGGAAAATTTAAGTTTTTATTTATGTAGATTAATTAATAAGTGAATAATTCAGCGCGCCATGTTGAAACCTAATTTTTAATCATCCATAAATTTCATCAGAAAATCTTTGGAGCACTCATATTCAACTTACTTAACATAATAATACGCACAGTAAACGCTTAGGCAATGAAGTAGAGGCAACATGTGTTCATCTACAATCTAAATATCGTCTTATCATCCAGTAACACATTTGAGCGGTGTTAACAATTTATTCATCCCCTGCAGGTGGCGTCTTTTGTACACACAGTTTCCACGGTCATCTGATTGCAAGGTGGCAAAATTTGACTGGAATTCCACTCTGTCCACCGGCATACAATCAACCTGCACGTAAGCGAGTTATCAGTATATCAGTAACCAAATTTTAGTGTATGGTATGTCTTTATGGGAGGAATGGAATTCCCACTGTTCTCAACAGGTCACTCGAAATATATATTTCACACTTACTTATCACACCTTTCTGTCCAAATAGATAGAACACTTGCGTCTTAAGTCATAGCACTTTTAAACTGCGAGTTTCCCAAGCGCTGCCAACGATCTTCACGACGTTCTGTCCTAGAGAAAGGTGTGTAGAGCAGCCAGGCGTCAGAGTGGGAACTGCGTCTCACTGTTACGGGAAGTATGAAACTTTCCTACTACACTGACGCAAAAGGAATCGCAACACTAAAAAATAATTAATGTAGAGTAATGAAATTTCGGGAACACATTTGTCTAGGTAACATATTTCAGTGATCAATATTGCAAGATTACAGGTTAATGTAGGCGCGAGATAAGTCATTACAAATATGAAATTCTTATACATTAATAAGCTGTGAAGCGCCAGAATGTTGAATGTAAGCACGCAAACGTGCATGCATTGTGTTGTACGGGTGCCGGAGGTCAGTTTGTGGGATGCCTCTTGCATCTGGTCGGTCAACACAGAAACGGTTAATGCTGTTTCTAGATGAAGCTGGAGTTGTCGTCCGATGATGTCTCATATGTGCGCTGGACTCGCATTCGGGGGGACGACGGTTCAAACCAGCGTCGGGCCATCCTGATTTAGGTTTTCCGTGATTTCCCTAAATCGCTTCAGGAAAATTCCGGAGGTCAGTTTGTGGGATGCCTCTTGCATCTGGTCGGTCAACACAGAAACGGTTAATGCTGTTTCTAGATGAAGCTGGAGTTGTCGTCCGATGATGTCTCATATGTGCGCTGGACTCGCATTCGGGGGGACGACGGTTCAAACCAGCGTCGGGCCATCCTGATTTAGGTTTTCCGTGATTTCCCTAAATCGCTTCAGGAAAATTCCGGAATGGTGTCTTTGAGAGGGCACGGCCGATTTCCATCCCCATCCTTCTCAATCCGACGGTTCCGATGATCTCGCTGTTTGGTCCCCTCCCCCACATCATACAGCCAACCAGATGTGCTCGATTGAAGACAGCCCTGGTGAGCCGGCCGGGGTGGCCGAGCGGTTCTAGGCGCTACAGTCTGGAACCGCGCGACCGCTACGGTCGCAGGATCGAATCCTGCCTCGGGCTTGAATGTGTGTGACGTCCTTAGGTTAGTTAGGTTTAAGTAGTTCTAGGGGAATGATGACATCAGGTGTTAAGTCCCATAGTGCTCAGAGCCATCTATAACACAGCTGGTTGGTTGCAAGCCCTCAACCGGCAACCTGCTAACCAACACATGACCATTACTGGCAGTGTGGCAGAACCAGCTTTCATGAAAAAGACACACAACAGACCTCCACATTGTCCTCCAAAGAACTCTCGTTTGACGCCACTGAAGTCACATTTGGTCAGTGAAGTGCAGGCTACAGGGCATCCCTCTAGGAGCTGTCCTTGAAGTAACCTATTTGTAATAGTTAGTTGCGTCACTGCGGTACCAGCTGCTGGTCAGATTGCTGCTGCAGATGGAGTACGATGAGCCAGAGCCATACGCTGAACACGATGGTCTTTCTCCTCGTAGTGCCAGGTGGCTGCCCGGAGCACAGTCTTCTAGTGACCATACATTCCCGTGACCACCACTGCCAGCAGTGATGGACAGTGACAACATTCCTGCCAGATCTTTCTGCAATAGCGCAGACGGAAAAAAATGTTCAAATGGCTCTGAGCACTATGGGACTTAACTTCTAAGGTTATCAGTCCCCTAGAACTTAGAACTACTTAAACCTAACTAACATAAGGACATCACACACATCCATGCCCGAGGTAGGATTCGAACCTGCGATCGTAGCGGTCGGGCGGTTCCAGACTGTAGCGCAGACGGAACAACCAGGTTCTCGTTATCCTGTTATAGGATGTCGTTCAAACTCAGTGATGTGTTGATTATGGCGTCTTTGTCGCCTTAAACGCATTTGTGACCAACATCATCTCACCACCTACAGTCTCAAAGATAATTAACGCTCTTGAACGTTACAGCGTGTACTTAAAGCAAAGCTGATTTGTATCTTCATAGTGGCGCTACTAACGCCACTCTGATGCGACTGGCGAGAAATTTGAAAAGACATCACAGATGTAGAAATATGTGCACCAACTTTCGTGTATGTAGCACAACTCCTTCTTGGTGCTGCAGCTTTTTTTTCATTAGCGTATCTTTGAATAATATCAATATTATTTACACTGTATAGCAACAACAGCTTCCGCCAGTGAAATTTGTTGAGAGGGGTAGGGAGGTCATGTCTCTTGCGAATTGACATTCTCACTAAATACCTCATCTTTCTTCAGACGAGGATGGTCTAAGGGGGCAGTGCAAACTTCTCCAGTTTTGCTGTCAGCGAAACACTGATTCCTCCCTGAAAACATAGTTCACACGCTTGCACTAAAATTCTTATTCTAAAGACGAAGCCTTACTGGACTCTGTGTTAATTTATGTTCGATTCAAAATATCACACAATAAATATTGTTATCAAACTTGTTCCATTGTTAGAAAATCTGAAGCCAAAGAAAGAAAAAATTCATACTTATTAGTGACTGTTTAGGTGGGATGAAATTTATCGCCAGTCGCGGTAGCTAATGTCAATGGATAATAGTCGAATCTGAAGGTATTCTCCGCTTTACATACATAATCAACTCCACCCAATATACGTGTTCTGCCAATACGCTCCAGCTCAGATCGCTCACTCACGTTCCAAGTCTTCCAAAAATTACATCAAAATTCCGTAAAACGCCGATCTACACTGCAGCGAACTTGTAAGGGAAGTAAATAACATTCATGATGAACTATATGAACGAGTATGACACATTCTCGTCATAAATAGTTCTACTCCACGTTCGGTTATGGTACTCCAGTAACGAACTAGATATACACTATGTGATCAAAAGTATCCGGGCACCTGGCTGAAAATGACTTACAAGTCCGTGGCGCCCTCCATCGGTAATGTTGGAATTCAATATGGTGTTGGCCCACCCTTAGTATTGATGACAGCTTCCAGTCTCGCAGGCATACGGTCAATCAGGTGCTGTGAGGTTTCTTGGGGACTGGCAGCCCATTCTTCATGGAGTGCTGCACTGAGGAGAGGTATGGATGTCGGTCGGTGAGGACTGACAAGAAGTCGGCGTTCCAAAACATCTCAAAGGTGTTCCATAAGATTCAGGTCAGGACTCTGTGCAGGCCTGTCCATTACAGGGGTGTTATTGTCGTGTAACCACTCCGCCACAGGCCGTGCATTATGAACAGGTGTTTCATCGTGTTGAAAGATGCAGTGGCCATCCCCGAATTGCTCTTCAACAGTGGGAATCAAGAAGGCCTGTGCTGTGAAAGTGCCACGTAAAACGACAAGGGGTGGAAGCCCCTCCGTGATAAACACGACCATACCATAACACTACCGACTCCGAATTTTACTGTTGGCAGATGACGTTCATCGGGCATTCGCCAGACCTACGCCCTGTCATTGGATCGCCACATTGTGTACCGTGATTCCTCACTCCACACAACGTTTTTCAACTGTTCAATCGTCCAATGTTTACGCTCCTTACACCAAGTGAGGCGTCGTTTGGCATTTACAGGCGTAATATGTGGCTTATGAGCAGCTACTCGACCATGAAACCCAAGTTTTCTCACCTCCCGCCTAACTCTCATAGTTCTTGGAGTGGATCATGATGAAGTTGGGAATTCAGCTTCTGCCTATTACACATTACGACTCTCTTCAACTGTCGGCGGTCTCTCTCAGTCAACAGACGAGGTCGGCCTGTACGCTTTTGTGCCGTACGTATCCCTTCACGTTTCCACTTCACTATCACATCGGAAACAGTGGTTCAAATGGCTCGGAGCACTATGGGACTTAACAGCTGAGGTCATCAGTCCCCTAGAACTTAGAACTACGTAAACCTAACTAACCTAAGGACATCACATACATCCATGCCCGAGGCAGGATTCGAACCTGCGACCGTAGCAGTCGCGCGGTTCCGTGCTGAAGCGCCTAGAACAGCTCGGCCACCATGGCCGGCGGAAACAGTGGACCTAGGGATGTTTAGGAGTGTGGAAATTTCGCTTACAGACGTAAGACACAAATGACACCCACTGACCTGACCACGTTCGAAGTCCGTGAGTTCCGCAGAGCACCCCATTCTGCTCTCACACAGTGTCTTATGACTACTGAGGTCGCTGATATGGAGTACCTGGCAGTGGGTGGCAGCACAATGCATCTAATATGAAAAACGTATGTTTTGGAGGTGTCCAGATACTTTTGATCATATAGTGTAAGTCGTTGTGGAGGTACGTCTTGCTTCACCTTCCATTCCACAAAACTTAAAAATGCGAAATAAAATCAGATTCTGCGTAAATGCGTGCCACACAGATACTGTTTGGCGTAGCGCAGCAGTCAGTCTAATTATGCAGTGTGGGTTCGTTTTTGACGCGGTTTTTAATATTATCTACACTGAGTTGTAGAGGGCAAAAACTGTAGAGGAAGACAGAGATTGGAATACGTCAAGCAAATAATTGAGGACGTAGGTTGCAAGTGCTACTCTGAGATGAAGAGGTTAGCACAGGAAAGGAATTCGTGGCGGGCCGCATCAAACCAGTCAGTAGACTGATGGAAAAAAAAAAACTGAGGAGCCAAAAAAACTGGTACACCTGCTTAATATCGTGTAGGGTTCCGGCGAGCACGTAGAAGTGCCGCAACGAGACCTGGCACGGACTCGACAGGGCTGTGCATAAATCCGTAAGAGTACGAGGCGTTGAAGTTAGCTTCTGAACAGCACGTTGCAAGGCATCCCAGATATGCTCAATAATGTTCATGCCTGGGGAATGTGGTGGTCAGCGGAAGTGTTTAAACTCAGAAGAGTGTTCCTGGAGCCACTCTATAGCAATTCTGGACGTGTGGAGTGTTGCATTGTCTTGCTGGAATTTCCCAAGTCCGTCGGAATGCACAATGGACATGAATGGATGCAGGAGGTCAGACAGGATGGTTCGTACATGTCACCTGTCAGAATCGTGTCTAGACGTATCAGCGGTCCCATATCACTCCAACTGTACACGCTCCATATCATTACAGAGCCTCTACCAGGTTGAACAGTCCCCTGCTGACATGCAGGGTCCATGGATTCACAAGATTGTCTCTATAGCCATACACGTCCACCAGTTTGATAAAATTTGAAATGAGACTCGTTCGACCACGCAACATGTTTTCAGTCATCAACAGTCCATGGATTCACAAGGTTGTCTCCATAGCCATACACGTCCACCAGTTTGATAAAATTTGAAACGAGACTCGTTCGACCACGCAACATGTTTCCAGTGATCAACAGTCCAATGTCAGTACTGACGGGCCCAGGCGAGGCGTAAAGCTCTGTGTCTTGCAGTCTTCAAGAGGACACGAATGGGCCTTTTGCTCCAAAGCCCATATCGATGATGTTTCGTTGAATGGTTCGCACTCTGACACTTGTCGATGGCCCAGCATTGAAATCTGCAGCAATTTGCGGAAGGGTTCACTTTTGTGACGTTGAATGATTCTCTTCAGTCGTCGTTGGTCCCGTTCTTGCAGGATCTTTTTCTGGCCGCAACGATGTCGGAGATTTGATGTTTTACCAGATTCCTGATATTCACAACACACTCGTGAAATGGTCGTACGGGGAAATCCGCACTTCATCACTACCTCGGAGATGCTGCGTCCCATCGTTCCTACGCCGACCCGTTCAAACTCACTTAAATCTTGATAATCTGCCATTGTAGCAGCAGTAACGGATCTAACAACTGCGCCAAACAATGTCTTATACAGGCACTGCCGGCCTCAGCGCCGTATTCTGCCCGTTTACATATCTCTGTATTTGAATAAGCATAGCTATACCAATTTTCTTTAGTGCGTCAGTGTATATCACTCAACAACTAACCCGGGACACAATCCCAGTTGCATGTTGCCTATGTAACGGCTTGCAGGGGCAACAAAAATCTGATTTTCAATATTTCATATAATTACTGACAAATTTAAAATATTGCCGCAATCTAGTTATTACGTCATATAATCTCAGGTTAAAGATTTGATAAAGCTATAGAAATATTACAGTTTGTCGGTGGGGCAGGTTAACTCACAGTGCACAGATTATCCCGATGATACTCATCCAGTATTTGAGATTGAGAACATTTAGCGATTTCCAACAAAGTTCACACCTTTAACGAAACTTTTTCACGCCGACAACCCCACAACATGATGAAAGCAAAAACGTTTATTCCTTACCGTATTTCGCTGTTCATGCAGTAAAACTTCGGCTCCAGACATTATTTTTTAATTTATTTCTTCTTTACTACTAACTCTATTAGAAACTTATTTTGCCGGCAGTATCCACATACACGCATAAATACACTTGCAAAATTATATTACTGTAAGAGATATACTTCAAAAGATATCATGTCATAAACATTGAGATGCGTGAAAACTACATTTTGTTTAAAAGGAAGTGCAAATAACCCAGACTATCCTCATCCACTGCTGGGCAATGAGAGCACTTAGCAACTTTGGGCGAACTTTAAATATTACTTCAAACCTTTTCCAAACCTTTCCTCACTTACATGCTTAAACGTCAAATATTTTGTACATTAATTACTTTATAAAGTAATTAGACGTTGAAGCTCTTTCATACGTTAGGGTTCGAATAAAAAATCGCGGGTTGGGGCTTTAATGGTTTAAGAAGAAAGTTTGACTTACATGAGCGAGTTAGGATCTGCAAATACTTCATCAGACGTAAGAGGCAGATAAAGGCAACAGAACAGCGGCGTTTGTACTGCGTACTGACAGCAGCCGCAACTCCCTGGTTTCTCGTCTGGCAGATACGGTGCAGCTGTACGTAAAGTTCTTGTAGACAAGAATTTGGTGCTTAGAAGTCTTTGTCGACACAGGTCAGTTCAGAATAGAGTATAACAGTAACTTTATTAGCCTTGCAGTATGTCTTTAAGACTATCGGCTTTGCAGTGCATATTTTAGGTTCAAATAAGTACATTTACAAACAAATACGTCCTTTACAAGCAATTTTCATTACGTGTCTAACTGCATATATGATGAAGTACATCATACTCTTTTCCAGTTTCACATTATGTGTCCATATATTGATTTGGAAAGTACATTATATGAATAAGTAATCATTACACATTTCTTTATCTTGTAGTAAGTACCTACCTTTACTCACTATTTATGTCATTAAAACTACTTTGAAACAATTCTTCAACTAACTACCAAGCTTTTCATTCAATCCACGTTTGTAGTATACTAAAGTGTTTAAATTTTCCTAGAGATAGGGCTTTTATTCTTTGTGGTAGTTTATTATACACATCGGAGCTTAGAGGTTTGTGGCTATTTTGTATTACTGACAGCGTTAAAAATAATACGTCTACACATCTAGTTTACAGTTTGTTAACTGTGCAAATCTAAATTTCTATATGTTGTCCTCGACATATACAGGGTGATTATAATTAAAGTTAAACCTTCAAAACGCTGTAGAAATAACTTCACTGGTCAGAATGACGTCAAATTGCAACGGAATATTGTCAGAGAAGGGGGAAAACATATGGCAGAAGAAAAAAATAGTGTGTAATTGATCAATAGATGGCGCTGTATGTGTCAGAACACTTAAATGAAAACATCTGTTATGCACACGACCCCCTGAGGTTGGTATAAACACGCCGTGTACACAGCTTTTCTTCCTTTCTGGTCTGTGACGTTCGCCATGACTGTTTCAATGCAGGATCGCGCTCTGCTCGTAAAGCTGTATTACAAGAATGATGACTGTGCACACGTCGCTATGCAGAAGTTCGGGACACTGATGGGTTTGAAAAAAGGTGTTTGTCCGATGACTGCCATGTGTCTGGAGAAAGTGATACGGAAATTCGAAAAGACAGGTCCTTCTGGTGTGTAACCTGGTAGAGGGAGGAAACGAATTGATTCGACGTCGGTAGAAGCAATGGCCACAGCAATGCTGGAGGAGACGAGTGGTGATGTGCAAACGTGTAGTGCACGGAGAATTGCCCGAATATTGGACATACGCGTGATCACGGTGGGTAAAATCTTACGAAACACCCTTCTTTCCTATTCATTCAAAACTACTCATGTACACGAGTTGCTTCCTGTTGACCTGCCAGCAAGAGAGACCTTTGCTTTAGAGCTTCTTGCTCGCATGGAAGTGGACAATGATTGGCTGTGCAGAATTTTCGAATATGGGCAACGGAAAATCCACACGCAAATCAACCAGTACCACTTCATTCTGAAAAGTTCACTGTATGGTGCGGGTTTACGGCATCATTTATTATAGGGCCATACTTTTTTGAAGAGACAGGTGCTTCCAATCCTGTTACCTGGACCGTCACTGTTAAGAGCTATGAGTGTCTTTTGCGCAACCACGTCATTCCAGTTCTCCAACAACATGGATGTGTGGATGGGACCATTTTTACGCAAGATGGCGCACCTCTGCACATTGCAAGTCCAGTTAAGCAGCCGCTGAAGTGCTATTTCGGAAATTCTAGAATTATCAGCCGCCATTTCCCTAAAGCCTGGCCGTCCCAGTCACCTGATCTTAAGCCGTGTGACTTCTGGCTGTGGAGCTATCTGGAAGATGTGTTCAGTGTTCCGATTGCCAACTCAGCTGCATTGAAGGCATGCATTGCATAACACATCCTGAACGTGACCCCAGAAACACTTCGATCAGCTGTGGAACATGCTATTTCTCAATTTCAACTTGTTGCAGGAAACGGTGGACAGCACAGTGAACATGTTTTACGCCAGTCACACGGAAATTAATAATCCGATTTGATTTTACCTGGTGCATTTTATGCGGTTTTGGCCTCAGCACAATTAAAAACCGATGTGATTGATGATTCTTATGCGATTTTTGGCCTCAGGACAATTAAAAACAGATGTTGTTGATGCTTTTTATGCGGTTTTTGGCCTCAGGAAAATTAGAAACCGATGTGAGTGATGCTTTTTATGCGGTTTTTTTTTTTTGCCTCGGGACAGTTAAAACCCGATTTTTCCCATCAGATGTGATATGACCTTGCCGTGGTGGATGGGCTTACGTAACTAACAGTGTCACACCTTTACACCCATGCAGACTGAGTAGTACCGTTTGTTTAACGTCAAACGTGCACGTTAGTCATTGTTGTATGATTCATTTGTCTTTTGTAGTCGACCACTATTAAATGATGATGCTTACAGCGCCATCTATTGCTACATTTTGTAACTATTTATTTTTTTCTGCCATACGTTTTCCCCCTTTTCCGATAATATTCCGTTGCAATATGACGTCTTTCTGACCAGTGGTGTTATTTCTACAGCGGTCCGAAAGTTTAAATTTAATTATAATCACCCTGTATTATGCAGTTACGTCTATACAGGTTTCTGGGTGTCATTATACTGAGTTCTTTTAAGTGCTGTTCACAGGATTCTGCCTCTAAATAACAGTTACCATTCTTAATCAGCGGAAAAGAGCATCTGGAATAATTGTTCTTCAGAAAGCACGAGAAGTGGAACGCTCAGTATCGATGTTGCCCATCTCCCTGAGCACACCTATAATTTTAAAGCTCTAATAATTTTAAAGCTCTAACTGTTCCCCAATTCACCAACTGTTAAGTAGAATCTACTTAGGACGGCCTGCACCTGAACAGGTAGGGAAAGTACAGACCACTCGAGCTTATTGCAGTGTGTAGAAGGGCCACAACCACACGAGGACAACTCTCTGGGATTATGGGAGCCAGAAAGATACATCTTGTACCTACAGTCAGCGTACAGACAGGCAGTGTGGGAAGAAACCAGGGCACAGTAAGACGACAACAAATCCAACAGTCCGCAATAGTGAAGTCAGTTTGTTACGTCATTACTTTGAAGAGTGGAAAACAAAATAAAAAATGTAGATGAGCTCATATATTATAGTTCACCACAATGTCTAAAATACGCAAAGGAGCAGTTTGTGCGTACATAAAAGCTGGAAGCAAGTGCTTGTGTGCTGCAGAAAATTTCTCATGTAATTTTGACGGTCCTCAGGTCCCTGCTGAGGAACTTTAAGCTCTTTGAGGAATCTAGATTAATTGTTGAGATGCTGAAAGACAGGAACAAACAGCTAACAGTTTTGTAGATTTCCCCAAAGCACTTGAGATAAATGCTGGCATGATTCCCACAGATATGGCATTCTGATACTTTCTTGTCCATTGCAAGTATGTGCCCTAGCCGCAGTGATGTTGAACCATAATGTTCCTTCCTTCCTGACTTCCTTTTCTTCTCTTTTTAATTTCTACATCACAAGGACTTCGATTGGATGGAAGTTAAACCACAGAAGGAAATGATTTTAGAAGACACCTAACTAAGAGTCAATTAAATGGGTTACTTGACTGTGCGGTATTTACCGGAGATTTACGTCAAATCACATCATAAATAATGTAGCTTTGTGAAGTCTGCAAAAGAAGGATGTAACACAAGGATGGGCATCAAAATATCGAAAAGATTCTGAGGCCCTCAGAACAAACTGAAGTAAAATTAATACGTTGTACTAGCCAGACATGATGAAAGATTTTATTGGTTTTGCGTGCCAAGTATTAACTTCCTGAGATAATGCTTATTCACTAACTAACGTATAAGGCACCATTAGTTTCGGCATTCAGATGTTTTCATTTCTGTCTTGCCTGGCATCATAAAGCTCTAAGTTTTCTGTTGAACTGAACACTATTACAGGCCTATACCAAAATGGTGAGATGCTCAGTGTTGCTACAATAATGTAGTTTTGAAATAGTTTATATTAAATAATCAACAAACTCCATGAAAAAATAAGTTTCACGTGTAAGTTAAAAAATGAACGCCGCGAATTAAATTTCCTAGATCTGAAGTTGGCGATAATAGAGAATAAAATAATTTTTGACATTTTTCGTAAACCCACGAGTACTGATCATACCGCACCTGCAGACTCGACACACCCTCAATCTCATAAGAAAGCTTTCTTTCATTCAGCAATTCACTGTGCTGTGGTTACTCCCTTATCATAAGAGAAACTGCAAAAGAAATTGATGTAATTAAGACAATAGCATTTAATAACGGCTATGAACCCTCACTAGTGGAAAACATCATTAAAGAAAAAACTAAAGAACGAGTCGCCACTTTAGGTACTGGTCAAACTAATAATAATGATAAAAAGTACATCTCAATACCCTTTTTAGGTAACATATCGTATAGGATTCAGCGTCTGTTAACTAAAAAATACAGCTGCAAGGCTGCTTTCTCCACACATAATAATCTACAAAAAAATTTAATTCATAATCTAAAAGCTTCAAACTAACCTTTACGTGGCTCAGGGGTATATAAAATTTCCTGTACTACATGTCCAGCATTTTATATTGGACAGACAGGCAGAGCTTTCAACGTAAGATACAAAGAACATCTTTTAGGCAAAAAAAGCACTAATGTTCACAATTCAACCTTTGCAGAACATCTTTTTATAACAGGGCGTAACCCTAAAGAATTAAACGAAATGACAAATCTGCATAGAAAAAAGAAGGGGAGAAAACTTGATGTCTTGGAAGAACTTGAAATCTTCAGGCACACACCAAATAAAGATGACATGTTGAATGAACAAGTACAGTTGAAAAATAGAAATTTCTTTAATGCTTTTAAACCAGTGCTCTCAGTTTTATGATACTTATAATCCAGGTTCTCTCCTCCTTTTCAGAAACATTGTTTTACCTCTGTTAAGTTACACTCATTACCAGATGACCTCTGTGTCCTAGTTATGCAAGCTTCCTTTTCAAATTTTGTGTCATATAATGAACTGTTGTTCTTCATTACGTATGTAATTCCAGTCGTATTTAACTCTGGTTGTACCTGTGCTATGTAAAACGTTACTCAATAATTTGTAAACTTAATTTTTGTTAAAAGTTATATTGGCTATATGTGTGATTTACTTCAGAAAATGTGTTATATACAAAATTGTGTTGCTTAGATTAGAGATTAGATTAATTTTTCGTTCCATAGATCCGTGCTGAGGAGATCCTCATGGATGTGGAACATCTCAATTTTTTTTATTTTTTTTTTAAGCTGAGATAACAATCCTAATAGTATGAATATACACTCGACGTACTATTTATTGCAATACTTGTCTCATCTGCAAACAAAACGAACTCTGCTTCTGGCAGTGTAACTGATGAGAGATCATTAATGTACACAAGAAAAAGCAATGGCCCTAAGATGGATCCTTGTGGGACACCACATGTAATTTCTTCCCATTCTGATGATGACTGATGACTTAATTCACTAGTCCCTTGCAGTGACACCCTTTGTTTCCTGTTAGTGAGGTATGACTTGAACCATTTTGCAGCACTGCCCGTGACACCATAGAATTCTAATTTATTTAAAAGGATGTTGTGGTCCACACAATCGAATGCCTTTGACAAATCGCAGAAAATACCTGCTGCTTGTAACTTGTTATTTAATGAATTAAGTACATTTTCACTGTAGGTGTAAATAGCCTTCTCAATATCAGAACCTGTCAGAAATCCAAACTGTGTTCTTGATAATATGTTATTTGTGGTCAGATGGTTGAGAAGCTGCCTGTACATTACTTTTTCTAAAATTTTTGTGAATGCTGGCAAAATTGAAATCGGTCTGTAGTTTGATAGTATCTCTTTATCCCCTTTCTTGAATAGAGGCTTAACATCTGCATATTTTAGCCAGTCAGGAAATGTCCCAGTTATAATTGACTGGTTTCATAAGTAACTTAGAATTGTACTAAACTCACAAGAACATGCCTTAATTAACTTTGTTGATATTTCATTGTAACCACTAGAATGCTTTGTTTTTAAAGATTTTATTATGGAAGTTATTTCTTTTGGTGAAGTGAGTGACATATTCATGTACCTGAAGCTACTTGTAAAGGCTAGTTTCAGGTATTCGAGGGCATTATTTACTGATCCTGACAATCCCATTCTATCAGTAAATGATATAAAGTACTCATTAAATAGATTTGCCACACTATGCCCATCAGTTACTAATGTGTCATATGCCCTTAGTGCTATTTGCTCCTGTTCCTTTCTGGTTCTACCAGTCTCCTCTTTCACTATAGCCCATATTGTTTTTGTTTTGTTCCCTGACGTTGCTATCTTCTTCTCGTAGTGCATTTGTTTAGATGTCTGAATTACTTTTTTTAAATATTTTACAGCAGTCCTTGTATTTAGCTAAATCGTCAGCATTGGAGTTATTCTTGGTCGACAGATACATTTTCCTTTTTGTCTTACAGGAAATTTTTATTCCTTGTGTAATCCATGGTTTTATTATTGACTTCTGTTTAATTTGAGTAACTTTTAGAGGAAAACAGTTTTCAAACATGGTACTGACATTGTTCATGAATGTGTTATATTTCTCATTCATGTCATGAGCACTATAAACATCTTTCCAGTTCAGTTTGAGCAGTTTTCTAAGACACTCAATTTTTGGTTGTGTCATGATCTGATAGTCCATTTATTACAGGTTTTATGATATGATTTTGTTCCTTTGATTTGTCTATAAAAATGTTATCAATGGCTGTCCTTGAGGATTCAGCGATCCTAGTTGGAAAGTTTACAGTGTGAGTTAGATTGAAAGACAACATTACTAACTGCAGTTAATGTTTACTGGAAGATTGCATTAGAAAATCTGTATTAAAGTCACGAGCAATCAAAATTTCTTTGTTTCTTCCTGTTAAATAACCCAAAAGAGCTTCTAGATGATTTATGAATAGATTATAATTTCCTGCAGGTGCTCGGTAAATAGTTACTATTATATAGGATCTGTTATGGACCTCTACATCTGTTGTATATGCTTCTAGATGTTGCTCTAAACAGAATTTATTAATGTCAATGTTCTTGAATTTATGGCAGTTTTTAATAAATGTGGCAACTCCTCCTCCATCCATATGTACTCCGCAGAAGTAGGAAGCTAGCTTAAATCCTGAAATGTCTAACATATCTATACCAGTGGTCACTTGATGTTCCGAGAGGCAGATTATGTCAATTTGGTTAGATGAATTCATTTCATCGATACAAATGAGTAGTTCATCAACTTTATTTCTGAGTCCTGGAATGTTCTGGTGCAATAAAGATAACTGATACTGCATACTAATGGGATTACAA
Organism: Schistocerca cancellata; assembly: GCF_023864275.1. Lineage (NCBI taxonomy): Eukaryota > Metazoa > Arthropoda > Insecta > Orthoptera > Acrididae > Schistocerca > Schistocerca cancellata. The sequence goes on along the minus strand of NC_064630.1, from coordinate 360,077,312 downwards.
CTGCTTTGGCAAAGATGAATTGGAAGTTTCTGATTACTTTCTGTTAAACATTGTTTAAATGGAGGCTGTATGCTAAAAACTGACTCCTGTTCATCTGTTTTCTCAAACTGAGTGTGTCTGCCAATCTCTCTTAAAACTCGTTTTCTATCCCCCTTCCCTATCCTAAATGAGGCACCCCTCTGACACCTGTGACCACTGGTATTTTACCACTTGTGACAGTGTCCCCCCTTAAGTTTTCTGCAATCAACCCAGACAGTTTTCCCTTCCCTTTCCTGTTGAGGTGAAGGCCATGTCTAGTGTAGTCCCACGGATCGATAGCATCCACAGGAATCAAACCAATATGGGACCCTATATCCGTCCTAAGCAGCCACTCCAACTACAAGTTCACCCTCCCGACGGAAGAGTTCAAATGAGGCCGATCATGGCGTCTCAACACAGACACAAATCCCACACTCGTATACTTCGTTGCTGATGCTATCTTCACCAGGTAACTCTCTATAAAATATTCAGAGTCTCTGTCAATGCTATTTCCCGGACCATCCACTATAACCATGGCATCCTCCTTTGTGAAATTCTTGCATAAAGAACATAAATCCTCTGTTATCTGACCCAGATCTGCACTAGGCTTGAAAACGTTTGTGACCTGGTACTCTGGACCTAGATTTTCCTGCAGTAATTGGCCAACACCTCTACCATGGGAACTACCTAACAACAGAAGTTTCTTTCTTTTTACAAATTTCCCTACCTTTTTCAAGTCCTTGAATGCTTGTTGTGCCCTTTCTACAGCTTCAGCTACATGAGGCTCATCCGATTCTGAGTGAGGTAACAAGTCAAATCTATTTTTAAGATTTATGACAAAGCTGTCTGATGCTCTCCTTTGCCTGTTCCCCCTATTGCCTGTTGCCACTTCCCACCACTGTTCACCCTTCTCCCTCATTAACCTGTCCAGATTCTCCCTTGCCTTGTCTAGGTCAGCTTGAAGAGCTGCAATTTTCCCTTCCTGTTCCAGTATTTTCCTATCTCTACTGCAGATCCTACAGTACCACTGGTGAGCCTCATTTATGTCACCATTTTCCACGCCACTACATTCACCCCAATGAAAGAAACTACAGCACCCATCAAACTATAACCCAGAACTAACGATCCTACGGCATGTCACACACTTCTCACTCATGGTAAAAACATAAATCGTATAAACTGATTTAAGTACTGACTAAAACGTAAACAAAGGACCCTAGAAACTAGTCAGGACAGATATAAATAAATTGAAAGAGTACTGAATCAAAGAACTGGTGATTACATATAAGTTTAAGTCACTGTTTACTTACGATACGCGCGCGTGAAGTTAAGCCTAAAATCCGTGCTATAGGCGCGAGAAGGAAAATAAACTTCTTACGCCGTTTAATCTTCTTTAACACTTCACTAACACATCCACTAATGTAACAACACTTATATTATATTTATACCAACTGGAAACGTTTACCTATAAGTTTAATTCACTGCTTACTTACGATTCGCGGGCGTGAAATTAGGCCTAAGATTCGTGATACAGGCGCGAGAAGAAAAATACGCTTCTTACCCCGTTTAATCTTATTTTATACTTCACTAACACTTCCACTAATTTAACACTTATATTATATTTATAACACCTGTAAACGTTTAAAAATAGCTTAATAACAACGCTTTTTATAATTATTTAGTGCAGCAAATACTCGAAGAGTCCGCGTCGGCGCAGTGTTGCCAACGATACTAGCGGCCCGTTTGTGGCGCGCCCTACGTTACGTTTAATTGGCAGCATGACTAGTTGCTACACAGTCAGTCTCCTCACACCACACCGGTGTTACTTATGTTTTAATGTTTGACCGTTTGAAGAACATTATGTCTTATATTTTAATGTATAAGTTGAGCAACTCAGCTCTTAAATCACTGTACATCTTTAACGATATGTTCTTCATGTAAGTACTATTTGTTTCACACTCGTTTACATTAATGTAACTTTTATTAGATAATAATTTAATCTGACATATTCATTTTAGGTAATTGTCTTACCTTCTGATGAAATTACCCTTAGAGGTGACGAAACCTGGTCACGGTATATAGAACACCTATGCAACCGGTTGGTATATTTTCCCATATTTTTGAAAAATAAATCTATAAATTAAACTTGTTATTCTGTCTATAAGAATAAAAATGGGAAAGTCTATGGCTTGTGCATCTTAAATGCCTTGTGGGTATAATGAAGCAGCTTCCACATTCATCAACCAACATTACCCCTATACAAATTGCATTTTGAGGAAAAGGAAGACGACTGGACACAGTTAAGACAGAGACTTCGTTAATATGCAAACAGGAAAAGTAAAAGAAGGCATAATCAATTTAACAGCAAAGGTAGCTCAATGGGTGGCATAGTACAATGAGGATGTAACACAGCAGAGAGGGTGCTGCATATGAAACTATATATTGGTATGGAACTGTATACACTGATTTTCCAAAGAGATACAGAAAAGTGAGAGCATTTGCATTCAGGACCATACATGATAGTGCAAATGCCACATGGAAAAATGAAGATGAAACAGTAGCGACTAGCAGGACATCAGCGCCGAGGTCATACCAGTTATGTACTCAGGTTAAATTTAAATAGAAGTGGGAGGCTTACAGTGTATCAACCAGTCGTGTGGAATCAGCACAGCTTGGTGAATCAATGTGGAGACAAGACAGGCTAACAGAAAGGGGCTATCATGTTTGGGCATTCTCATAATCACACATTGATCCAAGTTTAGTGATTTGCTGGTGTATGAACATGGAATTTCCAACTTGTCTACAAGGAATGGTGTACAACTCACAGCCATGTAACACAACATAAGGAAAGTGGTCATAAAAAGAGCCTAACTGACAGAAATCAAGTAGCAAAAATGGCTCAAAGGGCTCTAAGCACTATGAGACTTAACATCTGAGGTCATCAGTCCCCTACACTTAGAACTACTTAAACCTAACTAACCTAAGGACATCATACACATCCATGCCCGAGGCAGGTTTCGAACCTGCGACCGTAGCAGCAGCGCGGTTCCAGGCTGAAGCGCCTAGAACTGCTCGGCCACAGGGGCCCGCAATCAAGTATTATTCCTTGTGAATTACAGTCAGTTTCAAGCCCAACAGGAATTGCTGCTGTCAGTGAAAGATCTACCTAAACCAGTTACTGAGTGTATTTGTGGAGGGAACTGCATACAATGAACATTTTGAGGCGGGTACACCACAAAGCACCATTGCTGAAAGCGAACCTAAGGCTGTACGTCTTCCGTGAGTCAAACAACACGGAAACTAGGTGGTATCCAATAAGTCACGATTTTGCCACTTACTAACTAATGTGGGGGATCTAGTGCACCAACACCCAACGAGGTATTTAACTCACATTGTGTGTGTAGTTCAGGCTGAAGATGTTCCTGCAATGTTTTGGGGTGTTTTTGCTTAACATAATTTTGGTGCACTCATTCAGGCTACCATTAAGATGAACCAAGATGCTTATTTCATTATCACTTTCGAAGTACTGCCCTTAGTTCCACATCTTCATGATGAGTATGTTGTGGATATTCCATTGTGCGCTATGAAAACAACCGTGTTTATAGGTCTGTATGCATATGTTCCTGTTCTGATGAACACTGAGACACCAAATCGCACCTCGACTGGCCCAAAAAATCACCTGATCTTCGTCTCATAGAAAATATCTGGGATTGTTTAAACAGTGGGTGGAACTTAGCGGTCAGCATCCCCGTAGTTTGATAGCTTTATGGGACCTGATCATCAGTGAGTGACTTCAACTGAAAAAACTTATGGACTCTCATCTCCATCAAACTGAGTCCATTACAAAGGCTAGAGGAAGTGTTGTAAGGCACTGGCATGATGTCTCTTGGGAGCACTTAATTTTTATTTCCTGTATTTAGTGTATGAAACTGTAGGTCAGCAAGCCACCATACGGTACGTGACGGAGGGTACAACTACTACTCATTTTCTTTCCTGTTTCACTCGCAAACAGAGCAAGGGAGAAACGACTGTCTATATGCCTCATTTTTCGTAGCTCATCTTCTAGGTCCGTACACCCCATGTATGTTGGCGGCTGTAGAATCTTTCGTCAGTCACCTTCAAATGCCGGTTCTCTAAATTTTCTCTATAGTGTTCCCCGAAAAGAATGTTGCCTTCCCTCCAAGGATTCCCATTTTAGTTCCCGTAGCATATCCGTAACATTTATTGTATTGTATTGTATGTTATCGGGGACCAAGAAACGATGGAGAGGCTCCGTCCCCGCTGTAGCCGCAGTGGTCCACAACCCCACGACGACTACCGCAGACCACTTCACCCTTCCGCCGCCCCACGCCGAATCACTCTTTCAGGGTTCGGCCCCCGGTGGATCCCTCCAGGGAACGTCTCACACCAGACGAGTGTAACCCCTATGTTTGCATGGTAGAGTAATGGTGGTGTACACATACGTGGAGAACTTGCTTGCGCAGCAATCGCCGACATAGTGTAGCTCAGGTGGAATAAGGGGAACCAGCCCGCATTCGCCGACGTAGCTGGAAAACCGCCTAAAAACCATCCATAGACAGGCCGGTTCACCGGACCTCGACACAAGTCCGCCAGGCGGATTCATGCCGGGGACCAGGCGCTCCTTCCCAATTCGGAGCCCGCACGGCTAACTGGGCGGGCTTCGTAACATTTACTTGTTGTTCTAACGTACAGGTAACAAATGTAGCAGCCCACCTTTCAATTGCTTCAATGTCCTCCTTCAATCGGACCTGGTACGGATCCCAAACACTCGAGCAGTACTCAAGAATAGGTTGCATCCGGGTCCTATATGCGCTCTCCTTTAAATGTGAACCACACTTTCCTAAAATTCTCCCAATAAACCATAGTCGACTATTCGCCTTCCCTGCCACAGTTCTCAAATGCTCGTTCCATTTCATATCGCTTTGCAACGTTACGCCCATATATTTTGAACAACTTGACTGTGTCAAGCAGAACACTACTAATACTGTATCCGAAAATTAGAGGTTTGTTCTTCCTACCATCCGCATTAATTATATTTTTCCACATTTAGAGCTAGCTGCTATTTATCACACCAATTAGAAATTTCGTCTAAGTCGTCTTGTATCTTTCTACAGTCACTCAACTTCGACACCTTCCCTTACACCACAGCATCACCAGCAAACAACCGCAGATTGCCGCCCACGCTGTCCACCATTTATGTATCTAAAGAATAACAGCGGTCTTATCAAGTTTCACTTGGGCGCTCCTGACGATACCCTTGTCTCTGATGAACTACTTCGAAAAAGTGCAACTGTTCTTCAAGGCACACGTTTTTATTTAGTGCATCATAAACAACAACAAAACAAGCGTTACACGGTCACATAATTCTTAAAACTGTGCAACAATATCTGGGAAATGTGCAGTGGTGTAAATACAAAACGTAGCGAAAAATCATTGGCACAGACAAAAGTATCTGTGTAACACGCCCCCAAGCAGCATAATTCCCATTAATGTTGGAAACAGAGAAGAAAAGAGCGGTAAGCAAAACAATCTTACTTCAGTAGTTAAATAAACGAACTTATTTTGCACCTCCAACGTAATAAAACTGTGACTGGCGCTCAATCTGTAGGCCATTAACGATGGTTTTGCTGAACAGAGTAGCGAACGCATTGTGGCAGGAAAATTTATTTCAGTAACTGCATACACTGCTTTGCTGATAAGCATGCCATGATGGTAAAAATCAAGAATGAAATATTTTTATTATAACCTTCAATTTAGTGAATAAGTATTACGGAAAAATCTTAGCTTTTGTGTTGTAAAAAATTATAAATCGTTATTACCGTTCTTTTCTTCATAAAATTCATAAAAAAATTAACCTAACGTTTCTGATATGTCATTGGTAACTGCGAGTGCAAATTATTTTTTTTCTTTCAAAACATTATGCATAAGACTACGTAATGATAAAAGAGTGAGCTCTAATTATCGTGCGGCATTGAAACTTGGTAGGAACGCATTAATGCAGAATCAATTTATCCTGGAAAAAATTTGTTCCAATTTTGGTCACCAGGTGCAAATCTTGCGCTGTACAGCAACTCGTCGAAGTGTCCAGTGCTCATGCCAAACTAACTGTGTAAACGGCGGTTATCAATAACATCAACATAATGCCTTTCTCACTTGTTTGACCCTTTGTGCCCATATCCCGTGCCTAATCCATTACATATGAAAACATACCAATATTCTTTCTTGCATTCCAGTGCCCGATTTGCATCTGGCAGCCAAAATTGGAATTTTTTCCATCGGAAATCACTTCCGCATTAACGCATTAGACTACTCATGAAGCTTCGGTGCCGTACCATAATTACAGCCAGCACAGGAGCTCTGCGAGTAGCTGCACTTTAATTATAACCACTCGGTATGTTTGAGCACGAGAGTTTTTGCTCTGAGGAGACAATGAAATTCAAAATTCTTTTGATGTTTGCTACCGTCGCCTTATCTTACTTTTGTAATGAAGTAATACATCGATTTTCCTGTTACAGAAAGGCTTAGCTACAGTAAAACCCCCTTCTGCGCTGCAGAGGATGGATTCGTTCTGGAGTTAAGATAGCCTACGGTAAAGAAAGCCGTTCATGTAGGTCACGTATACCCAGGCTAACACGAAAAACAGCGAAGAGACGAGTAATGGTATTCGAAACAGCGGATCAGCTGCAATAGATCAAGCACACGCATCTGGAATACATTGTTTCCACAGCACCACTTAATACACCTCTATTGTTTTCCCAACACGACTCGTTAGTGAAAGATTTAACGCTGACAGTACAGCGTGTCTCGAATGACAAAAGGGCGTTTTGTGCCGACGCTGTCACTGGAAGAGGACGGAAATTTTCTCAACGACGGGTGTGACGTATTTTCGTATCCTTTCCTTGCTTCTCCTTCCAGAAATTGAATTGCTCAGAATAACGAATTGGAAGCGAGTAACACGGAGGGATCATTTTTCATCGGCTTCCAGTAAGGAAGGATGTGGATCAACTTAAGATATTTCAATTGCTGTTGAAGATATTGCCAAGAATCATCTTATGCAAAAACCACGAATATGCAAAAATGGCGATTTTGGCATGTGTACACTAGCAAGTTTCATCTTTCGTGTTCATTGTTAAGGTAAAATCTCGAAAATGTTGCCATGATATTGTAGGAGCAACTCCAAAAATTTATTATTTCGAAAGTTTAAATACAAGTGTACTTTGTAATGCCCTAACAATGACCGTGACACACTCATGAATGTGGTAGATTGGTACATCTTACTGAGTAAATCTATAGAACAGGGAATGCGTCAGGTTCGTGCTCCAGGTATTCTCTTGAATGCCCTCAGATCATTGTGCGATAATGGATGTGCTACGTGCATTGACTACGAGCCCTGACAAATTTTTACTATCTGAGATTACAATAATGTATTGTATTTTGTCAGTACTTACTTCTCTTTAGACGTAAAAACATGACTGAGATCATTTCAAATATTCATTTATGTATGCAGTTCGTTGTACAGGGAAATAAATGAATAAAAATCGAGGAGGCAAACGAATGCTTTCAAGAACAAGCGAAATTCAGGCCAACAACGCAAGTCGGTTGGAAATATTATACAACAGAGGTAGAAAGGTCGTAGAAGAAAGAATGTACAAAATAGCTGAAGGCATTTCACTAGCTTCTGCTCCCTCGCAGTGGAAGAAGACACAAGATATATTTGCCATAGTCTTTTGTTTCCTATCTTAAATGTTTTCTAGTGTCTGTCCTCTATGGTCTATTTACTGTTGTTAAATCGTCCAAAGTGCCGCTTTGATTATCACTGCAGGGGCAGTTTCTGTACCTAAGCTTTCGTCTGTCTTGTTGTACTTACGTTCGGATAGTTTGGAATGGACCTAGGTGTCAGAAATTAGTCACCATCAAGAAATGAAAAATATATACTTCTTAATGCCTCTTATGAGGGAGCTACAACCATTTATTTCAATTATGAAACAAATCCGGGTCTGTTTTTCACTTTCATCGCGCTACAAGTTCGTGAAACTAACCTTACTAACATTCTACATCTTTATTCTTCAAGTATACATATTTATTTCTCAACATAGTGACCCTAGCGACAAACACACTCCTCCCTATGAGAGACCAGTGTAGAATGTTTGACTTTCTCAACTGAGTCAGTTTGTCCGCAGCTCGTGGTTGTGCGGTAGCGTTCTCACTTCCCACGCCCGGATTCGATTCCCGGCGGGGTCAGGGATTTTCTCTGCCTCGTGATGACTGGGTGTTGTGTGATGTCCTTAGGTTAGTTAGAAGTTCTAAGTTCTAGGGGACTGATGACCATAGATGTTAAGTCCCATTGTGCTCTGAGCCATTTGAACCATTGTTTTCATCTCTGCTTGCACCACGTCATCACTATCAAAGTGGTCCTCGACAGTGTTCTTGAAGTTTTGGAAACGTGAAAATCGGATGGGGCCAAGTTGGGGCTTTATGGAAGGTGATCGAAAATAGTGAACCCAAGTGGACAGATTTTTGCACATGTCGCAGCACTCGTGTGTAGTCTCACAATGTCACGCTGAAGGGGAGGGTGCTCTGAGTGTGGTCAAACTCTTCGAACTTGTGCTTTCAGTTTTCTCAGAGTCTCTCTCGCACCGACATAGTTACGTTACACAACGCCGCGTTACACGCTACAATTCGGAGTCCTCTAGCTTCAGAGGGTTGCATCTTGTGTCAGCGACGCGGGAAACTCGACCGAGAAATATGCATGATATGTCAAATCTCAACCGATATCGAGAAGAGAATAAAAAAAAATTCCAAGGCATTACTTTTCAGCACGCCCTCGTGACATAGGGCATTAACTATGAAAGATAAAAAGAAGAATGCAGTCTGCTGAAATGAAATTTTTAAGGAAACAATAAGAAAAGAACACACGATATACTGTATAAATGGAAAAACAGAACAAATACGTGTAAAATGGAAACAGTATATCAACAGAATGGGAGAGACAGATAAGTCAAAGAAGTTATCAGTTATAAAACAATGGGAAACGGCTTTATTGAAGATGGAACAGGCTGTAAAACTAGTCCATGGATGAAGAAGTCTCCTTGTCCATTCCAAGTTTTCTTATGATTTTTGAAGAGTGTATTTGATATTATTTGCTGAAATTATTTACAGAATTTAAGGAGTATTTCGCTTTTCTCAGTTCTATTATCTAGTCATTATTCTCCATTAACTCTGCTTGTATTCGTTTTCTACTATACGTTCCAATTCCGAATGGGTATTACATTTTCAACTCGCTTTTAAGAATGAATTATGCTTTCAATCACATCACACTCTTTATCTCGTCATCTTCCGCTCCTGTCATTGGTATGTATGCCTGAACGTTGGCATTGGTCTGATTTCGATTCTGATGAGAATAACTCCGTCAGTGAACTGTCTATTGTATCTCACTTTTTGCCCTTCTTTCACATTCGTAGCGAATCCTATACTCGTTCAACTATTTTCTGATGATATCCTTCATTTGTATGACAAGGTATTTTTATCGTCTTTCAATTTCATTTCACTGACCCCTACAGGCTTCGTTTTTCCCTCGTCAGATCTTATAAGTTCCCTATCACATTCAGACTTATGACATTTTACGCTCCGTCACGTAGAATATGGCTCTTTCGTAGATTATTCAATCTTTATCTCATGGTTACTGACCCCTTGGCAGCCCCTTCCCAGAGACTCGAATGGGAAGCCACATACTGGCAACATCTCCTGTGGATACACATCACGTGTCTATAATGCAGTAGTTTCCATTGCCTTCTGCACTCTTAACATCTCGGCAGACTTACATCTCTCCAGTACTTTATGACATCAGTTAAATCGTCATGTTAATGAGTCGCACAGTGTGATATGCAATGTGGTGTTAACGTGAGTGTGAAACTGCCGTAACTGACAGATGTTTCGAGCACTAGTGTTGGTAGTAATGTTATTTTCCACTATCACATCTTACTGCCTCTTTGTCCTTTATTGACTGTGGCCTGCTGAAGTTAATTCGAGTTCTCATACTCATCTGTTCTTTGACGTAGGACTCTGTGAACACTGATGCATTGTTTAACGTCATGTTTATCCAGTGCTGTACAAATTTTATGTAATTTCTGTTGGAATGTGTGGTGAACATTAATTATAATAAATTATTAAGAAAGCTGCATCTAAGTTCTGGATCAGAATCTAGGAGCGTAAGTGCGATGCTCGTTATGAAACAGATCTTTGCTCATGCTGATTCTTTTCTCTGAATTCTTAATATAACCAATCGTTGACACGGTTCACATCATAACGGTTTTTCCGTGCTATTGATCAATGGAACACGTAACTAACTAACTCGTTGAATTTGGCCTGTGCACAACGATAACGCCGTCACAGTGAGAACAATAAGCTTAGATGTTCACCATTTTATGTTTATTATTACACATATCAAAAAAAGTTTTGCATCACCTCGATTCAGAAGGTTAAGGAACCTGTACAAAATGATTCAAATGGTTCTGAGCACTATGGGACTTAACATCTGAGGTCATCAGTCCCCTAGAATTTAGAACTACTTAAACCTAACTAACCTAAGGACATCACACACATCCATGCCCGAGGCAGGATTCGAACCTGCGACCGTAGCGATGACGCGGTTCCGGACTGACAGCGCCTAGAACCGCTCGGCCACAACTGCCGGCCGAACCTGTACAGCAAATTGGAACAGAGATCAACATAAACAGCATTTCCGCTTTTTTTATTGCTCATGAAAACCACGCATTCCATGTTGTACCACCATACAGCGAGGCCTTCAGAGGTGGTGGTCCAGATTGCTGTGCACATCGGTACAGTAGTACATCTTCTTGCATTGATGCATGCCTGTATTCGTCGTGGCATACTATCCACAAGTTCATCAAGGCACTGTTGGTCCACATTCTCCCACTCCTCAACGGCAATTCGGCGTAGATCCCTCAGTGGTTGGTGGGTCACGTCGTACATAAACAGCCCTTTTCAATCTATCCTAGGTATGTTCGATAGGGCTCATGTCTGGAGAAAAAGCTGGCCACTCTAGTCGAGCGATATCGTTATCCTGAAGGAAGCATTCACAAGATGTGCACGATGGAGGCGCGAATTGTCATCCACGAAGACGAATGCCTCGCCAAATGCTACCGATATGGTTGCACTGTCGATTGGAGGATGGCATTCACGTATTGTACAGCCGTTATGGAACCTTCCATGACCACTAGCTGCATACGTTGGCCCACATAATGCCGCCACAAAACAGCAGGGAACCTCCACCTTGCTGCACTCGCTGGACAGTGCGTTTAGTGTGTCTCCGACGATTGTCGGGTTGAAGGCATATGCGACACTCATCTGAAGAGAACGTGATGCCAATCCTGAGCGGTCCATTCAGCATGTTGTTGGGCCCATCCGTACCGCGCTGCATGGTGTCGGGGTTGCAAAGATGGACCTCGCCTTGGACGTCGGCAGTGACGTGCATCATGCAGCCTACTGCGCATCGTTTGAGTCGTAACACGACGTCCTGACCGAGCGAGGTGGCGCAGTGGTTAGCACACTGGACTCGCATTCGGGAGGACGACGGTTCAATCCCGCGTCCGGCCATCCTGATTTCGGTTTTCCGTGATTTGCCTAAATCGCTCCAGGCACGGCCGACTTCCTTCCCCGTCCTTCCCTAATCCGATGAGACCGATGAGCTCGCTGTCTGGTCTCCTCCCTCAAAACAACCCAACCCAATTACGTCCTGTGGCTGCCCGAAAAGAATTGCTCAACATGGTGACGTTGTTGTCAGGTTTCCTCCGAGCCATAATCCGTAGGTAGCGGTCATCCACTGCAGTAATGGCCCTTGGGTGGCCTGAGCGAGGCATGTCATCGACAGTTCCTGTCTCTGTGTATCCCCTCCATGTCCGAACAACATCGTTTTGGTTCACTCCGAGACGCCTGGACACTTCCCTTGTTGAGAGCCCTTCTGGCACAAAGTAACAGTGCGGACACGATCGAACCGCGGTATTGACAGTCTAGGCATGACTGAACTACAGACAACACGAGCCGTGTACCTCCTTCCTGGTGGAATGACTGGAACTGATCGGCTGTCGGATCCCCTCTACCTAATAGGCGCTGCTCATGCATTGTTGTTTACATCTTTGAGCGGGTTTAGTGACATCTCTGAACAGTCAAAAGGACAGTGTCTGTGATAACGTATCCACAGTCAACGGCTATCTTCAGGAGTTCTGGGAACCGTGATGATGCAAAACATTTTTTGATGTGTATATTAGGTCGCCTGACTACGGAAGGATTTAAAACAATAAAGGAATCTAAGTCAAGTCCGAAATTAATGTCACGAATTATAACCAAATTAAATAGAATAGGCTACGTGGCGGAGTAAGCAAGTAACGGACCGCTCAGAACATGGATCGTGCTACTGCAACTGAAACACCCGCGTTTCCACCGAGCGAGAGGGCGCAGTGATTAAGGACTTGAACTTAAGGAAGTAGAAAGAAAGATTAGGGTTTAGCATCACATAGATCAGTGATTCCCAACAAGGGGTTAATTACACCTAAAGGGAAGCGTAAAATGAAATTTTCTAAAAGGCAAAAACAAATGAGTTTAATTGTATTTTGATCACTAAACTAATTACACTCCTGGAAATGGAAAAAAGAACACATTGACACCGGTGTGTCAGACCCACCATACTTGCTCCGGACACTGCGAGAGGGCTGTACAAGCAATGATCACACGCACGGCACAGCGGACACACCAGGAACCGCGATGTTGGCCGTCGAATGGCGCTAGCTGCGCAGCATTTGTGCACCGCCGCCGTCAGTGTCAGCCAGTTTGCCGTGGCATACGGAGCTCCATCGCAGTCTTTAACACTGGTAGCATGCCGCGACAGCGTGGACGTGAACCGTATGTGCAGTTGACGGACTTTGAGCGAGGGCGTATAGTGGGCATGCGGGAGGCCGGGTGGACGTACCGCCGAATTGCTCAACACGTGGGGCGTGAGGTCTCCACAGTACATCGATGTTGTCGCCAGTGGTCGGCGGAAGGTGCACGTGCCCGTCGACCTGGGACCGGACCGCAGCGACGCACGGATGCACGCCAAGACCGTAGGATCCTACGCAGTGCCGTAGGGGACCGCACCGCCACTTCCCAGCAAATTAGAGACACTGTTGCTCCTGGGGTATCGGCGAGGACCATTCGCAACCGTCTCCATGAAGCTGGGCTACGGTCCCGCACACCGTTAGGCCGTCTTCCGCTCACGCCCCAACATCGTGCAGCCCGCCTCCAGTGGTGTCGCGACAGGCGTGAGTGGAGGGACGAATGGAGACGTGTCGTCTTCAGCGATGAGAGTCGCTTCTGCCTTGGTGCCAATGATGGTCGTATGCGTGTTTGGCGCCGTGCAGGTGAGCGCCACAATCAGGACTGCATACGACCGAGGCACACAGGGCCAACACCCGGCATCATGGTGTGGGGAGCGATCTCCTACACTGGCCGTACACCACTGGTGATCGTCGAGGGGACACTGAATAGTGCACGGTACATCCAAACCGTCATCGAACCCATCGTTCTACCATTCCTAGACCGGCAAGGGAACTTGCTGTTCCAACAGGACAATGCACGTCCGCATGTATCCCGTGCCACCCAACGTGCTCTAGAAGGTGTAAGTCAACTACCCTGGCCAGCAAGATCTCCGGATCTGTCCCCCATTGAGCATGTTTGGGACTGGATGAAGCGTCGTCTCACGCGGTCTGCACGTCCAGCACGAACGCTGGTCCAACTGAGGCGCCAGGTGGAAATGGCATGGCAAGCTGTTCCACAGGACTACATCCAGCATCTCTACGATCGTCTCCATGGGAGAATAGCAGCCTGCATTGCTGCGAAAGGTGGATATACACTATACTAGTGCCGACATTGTGCATGCTCTGTTTCCTGTGTCTATGTGCCTGTGGTTCTGTCAGTGTGATCATGTGATGTATCTGACCCCAGGAATGTGTCAATAAAGTTTCCCCTTCCTGGGACAATGAATTCACGGTGTTCTTATTTCAATTTCCAGGAGTGTATTTTCAAAAGATCGTTCTTATCACTCTTTTGTTGACTACTTAAGTTATCAATAACTACATATTTTCAAATACTATCGTTAATGCATGACACAGTGTGATGGGCTTCAGTTTGTGAAACAAAGGTATGAACAGCATCTTCCTCCCACTGCACACGTACTTCGTACATTGTACCACACATCTACGACAGTAAAATTGAAACATACACAGTCCAGTCACATTAATATGACCTCCACCTACGTTCTAAAAAATATATACTGTATAAGCAGTTTCTAAATCTTCCTTATGTACTTATAATCTGACACACCAACCTGTGAAAGTCTGTTCGATCAGTGAATATCCATGCCAGCTAAAGTGAGCTCGGCGCGGTTGCTTCGAGCGTCTAACAGTCACGTCATACGATTTTGTTTCCGTTTCTATGGCAATGACTCAGTGTTGCCGTAGTTCTGGGCGACTATGATTTATAGTGACTTGCAGCGCCTTATATTGGAAATATCTGCGTTTATACACTCCACAGATTGTACTGGCGTTAGGTGAGTTTCTTAACGTTTACCGGTATCGTAAAACTAACTCCATGTAACAAACGAAAAACGTGGTCTGGAAAAGGAGGTGCACCGAAAGCCAAGCTAGCGGATTGGGTCAATTCTAGCGTCCAATTCCACCCGCCGGTTTTGACCAATGACGTAATGTGTGATATTATTAAATGATTTCTTTGGATTTCCTCGCTACGCGCATATATCAAAAATTCGATGTAGATTGTTTTGTTTTCATATCCTAATTTGTTTTCGGCATCTTTCGTTAATGAAAGTAGTCGTCATTTATAAGATATTGATTTCTCTTTTTTCTTGTTTTACGTTGCGTTTTTTTATGTTACTGTACTGTGCGATTGCTACTTTTTTGGTTTCTCGGGTCTAGTGAAGCAGGGGATACACCCCGTCGGCTTTGACCAATGACGTCATACATTACTCATAGATAGTAATGTCTTCACTTCGAGGCATAATAATAAAACAGTTCTGTGTTCCGGATAAGCGCCATCATTGTACATTAAAATTATTCGCAATGGTATTGAGGTAATTTGGAGTATTAGTTTATTATTGTAGAACAATTTATACGGTCTTATTTTCGCCGGCCGGAGTGGCCGTGCGGTTCTAGGCGCTACAGTCTGGAGCCGAGCGACCGCTACGGTCGCAGGTTCGAATCGTGCCTCGGGCATGGATGTGTGTGATGTCCTTAGGTTAGTTAGGTTTAATTAGTTCTAAGTTCTAGGCGACTGATGACCTCCGAAGTTAAGTCACATAGTGCTCAGAGCCATTTGAACCATTTGTCTTATTTTCGTTTATAGGAATGGATTTGTCTGTTTGTGGGTATGTAATGTTCGTTAATGTCTGTCTAGACGAGCTTCGATTATTCCTCGATATTTCCGTGTGGTAAGTTCACTTTTACATTTGCTTCTTTCACTGTATTTCACTATTTTGACATATTTGACTGTTTTATTCCATCAATATGTGTATTTTCGTGTTGTGAAGTACGTAATAGAAGTTTTTCAGCTGTCGATCTTCTTTCGTTTCTCATCACTAGTATCAGTACGACATTTTCGAATGTGTACTTGCTATATGACAGGCGAAACCCCTGACACAACTAAAATTTGTATCCCATCCTTCACTTCGCCTTTACACTGACGACACAACTAAAATTTGTATCCCGTCCTTCACTTCGCCTTTACACCGACACTATATATGTCAATTGACGACCAAAATACAAATGTTGCGTATAGCTTTATAGCTCAAGTAACGAATGGGATACTATTAGCGTCCAAGGCAACAAGAAAATTGTACCACATAGTGAAGTACGGGATACAAATTCTACGTGTATCGTCTTCTTGTCTCCGTGTAGTTCAGTTGTGGTACAGGTTGTAAATGTAACTTACGTCCATTTCCACCTTTTCGTTACCAGTGTACATACATAGAGGTCAACGGAAGTCTGGTATACATACTGTATATTACATACGTAGGTCCTTCTGTCATCAGTAGTACTGATATGTACGTAAGAAAGGACTGTTAGTAATAGCGGAGACGAAATAAACAACACATCTACAATTTATATCCCGTGTTCCACTTACGGTTTACTGAAGTGGAGGATACATCGTTCAAGTGAAGAACTGGACAGTAATGCTAGTGAAAACGAAGAAATCGACTTACGACAAACTCTTATTCCGTACTGTACTTAAGCAACACACTTCGAGTGAGCTTTTAATGTGTATCCGGTGTTTCATTTACGGTTTAGTGAAGCAAGGGATACAGAGTTCAGGTGAACAACAGGACAGCAATGCTAGTTGAAACTAAGAAATCGACGTACGCTGAACTTGTATCCCGTACTGCACTTAAGCAATACAGTTCTAAAGAGTTTCGAGGTACAACTGACATACATGTAACGTGATATATTCTTTGCTAGTAATATATTTCATTCATTTCTTTCCGTTGTATCTTGCGGAGAAATACTAAGATACAAACACGCGATATCGTTAACGTGACAGTACTTCTGGCCCTTATATATGTGAAGTACAGTTTTTCTCTCTTGCATGCCTTTGTTTCTGAACATTCTTCTCAGCTCTTTCATCTTTGTAATACATGCTCTCTGGCCAATTCTGACGTCATTGGTCAAAGCCGACGGGTTGTTTCCCCTGCTAAACTAGAGCCGGTTTCTCTGAGGGGGGGGGGAGGTTTTTCTGTCGTTTTAATATTTTCTGGTTACAATGGTGGGCGGGCCGAAGGGGATTGCTGTGTCTTTGCCGGAGGGATTATGTGATTGACTCGTGGTATCATTTGTTTATTACAATTTAAATTTTGCGTCTGGTTGATGGGGGGGGGGGGGGGGGCGGGGGGTGGTAGGGAAGAGCTGATTTGGGTGGTATCTCTTTCATGCCTGTCAGTTTGTGTTTCTTATTAATTTTTTCATTAGTTATTCTGGATTTTGCGTATTTCGTTATAGTTTGACCTCGTAACATTATGATTTCTTGTTATGTTCTTATTTCGTTCTTCTTGTCAGCCTCGATCTTTCACTCCTTTGGAAGTTCATATGTGGTAAGTTCCTTTTTATATAGCCACTGTTATGTTTTCCTTTTCGATGTTTTTGCTATACTTCTCTTAATTTCACTTTCATTCCTGATGTATCAATTTTACTGAGTGTTATTTTGCAGCTACTGTAGCTGGTGTCACTTTCGTGTAGTATAGTTATCGGTTCCAAGGTTTGGTCATGTTTGCCTTTTAGGGTCATTTGTAGTTACCGATTCCATTTATTCGAAAGTTCATCACTTGGATCTTTATTTTTCCAGTAGTTATCTACTACGTAATAACATTTTTCCGTTCGTAATTGCTCTCTAAATTATCACTAAACAGCTACAGGCATTGGAATTGACCTACATAAGAGGTCAATTCTAGTTACCGGTTCCACTATTTGTTAATTTTCAGTGGATTTCCGTTACTTGAGTTCCTGCTTTTTTTAGGATTTCTGGTGTTCCTTTCTCCGTATTTTACGTTAGTAACTCTTATTTCTTCTAATTCACTTTATTTTTCCGTTGTTCTGTTCTGTTTTAATCTCCAACTGCCCTGCGCTTCTCCCGTTTGAATCAATAATTAATAATAGAATTAACGTTATTTCGCTATATGACGATTTCATCATGCGCTATACTGTAATACAGTTTATGGTTCTTTTCCACTCCACTCGCATAAATTGCGATAATAATTCTAATTAGACACAAATTTTTTACACTCGTGTTCTTATTTATATCGATTATCTTCAACTGGTTCAAATGGCTCTGAGCACTATGGGACTTAACATCTATGGTCATCAGTCCCCTAGAACTTAGAACTACTTAAACCTAACTAACCTAAGGACAGCACACAACACCCAGTCATCACGAGGCAGAGAAAATCCCTGACCCCGCCGGGAATCGAACCCGGGAACCCGGGCGTGGGAAGCGAGAACGCTACCGCATGACCACGAGCTGCGGACTATCTTCAACTCTTTTACATGTAATTCGCGCATAAATAATAATCGCGTAAAATGTATTATTTTGTCACATGCAATATTCGTTTGCTTACGAGTATGATCCGTTCGCTTCATAGATGTCGATTGCAGCAACCTTGCCCTACGTATGACGACATTGGCCAAAGCCGATGGGTGGAATTTATCCAGCGGATTTATATGCAGCTTACGTGTTTACTTAGACGAAGAGAGACAATCGCGATCCTTTGATATCAATCAACAGAGCAGTGCAAGCGTTGAATATCTCTATAATTACAACAAAGAGAGTAATAGAGGAGACTGCAAATTCATCTGGCAGCTCTGACACGCACAGCTCTGATGAAAATGAAATTACACAGCATGTATATGCGTATAACAACAGGAAGCGTACCATATCCGAACTTTTTAGGTTCATTGTTTTACTGTGGAAAGCAATTTGTTCGCAGGCAGAGCGGAAAGCCATTTCATTGCTTTAAGATAAATTGGCCGCAAGCGGGAAAGACGGTTAGGAGAAGAGTATGTATGGAGGCGGAGACACTGTGGCCAAATGACATCTCCACGTGCTGCTACCAGTATATCCACACAATGTAGTCATTACTGAACGGACTACTGTGGGATTACACACGATCCATTGCATGGATAGACGATACACACCACAGAATAGTTCGTGTGCCAACCAGGAATGGTCCATTCTGGTTCATAAACGATTTTTTGCCAGGTTTTTCGTTAATTTTTAGATTAGGCTTTCATAACTGGTGTCTCAGTGTTTTACTATGCAGCTTCGTTCTATGGGGAGTGACACGAAATTTTGTTGTATGCAGAGGCCTGAATTTATTAGGTTTATAATTCGACGCAATTTACGTTTTAACGGAGAAGTAATAACTTATGAAAAATTTCGAAAAGGTGTTTACAAGTCAGCGGTTACGATGGCGGAAGGCTGTTAGTTCTGCTTGTCAGCAACGCGAGAAATGGTAAAAACTAGAAGCAATGGTTAACTGGCACCTCTCACTTTCTGAAAACAATAATAAGAGCACCCAGATCACTTCGTCAGTTTCCGTGTATACACCGCCTAAGTAGGTGGTGGTACAAAAGTTTCATTTCAGTTTTATAATGCAGTGAGTTATTTCTCGTTAACAGTGATTTTTTCTTGCTCGGTAAACTTGATAGGCAGTTGAAGTGTCTTTAGTAAAGTTGACTGCCTTTTGGTATTGATTAAGACAAAGAAATTCGGACACTTGTGAGTTCAATAATTCTGATGATGGAGATACTAATCATTTAATCTTCGCTTGTATCTTTTCCCTGCAGCAAAGAAAAGAATGCCTCTCCGAACTCAGCAGGCTCAGATTGCCAATCCTTACAAGCATTGCTGGTTTAATAAAGAGTGATATGGCACTTCTTAGATGCGTTATAAAATTTATTTCAGTTAGTAATCTTAGAATGTGACTATAAACCCTTGGCATATGAACAGTTACCACTTTCAGTGGTTAATTGTAGACTTGTTGAGTCTCAAAGCGTTGTGACATACAAATCTGTTTGTTTACAGTTTTTCTAGAGAAAAGTTCAAGTTACAACTCATTTGTTTAGAAATTAAGAGACGTTTCCTTTTTGGTAATAGTAAAGAAATAATGCTCAATAACTTTCAGGTAATATGTTGCTTTTTATGTTCAAAAACATTTAATTGCTTGTAATTGCTGATTGCTAAATAGTGTAACTGTCAATAGATAAGTAGTGGACCCGAGATGGAAGAGTAGAGAGAGAGAGAGTTCAAAAGTCAGAGAACACAGCACCTGTTAGTCCTTAAAAAGAGAAATACAATTTGCTACACATTGCCTTCACAGATGGTACTGAAGTAAAATAATACATTTATGAAAATGTGAGTGCATATTGCTGAATAGGCCACTACAGTTCATCAGTGGTACTGAGCCTGGGCGACCATAAACCGACTCTGCCTGTGCCCTGGATAATTTTGTGCTCTCTGATGACCGCACATAAAGGTATACGTGTGGGGATGTGGTTTCTGTACACTGTGGTGAACGAATAGTACGGTTGATCGACAACTGTTGTCCACTACTAAAGTGACAAGTGATTTTCTGCCTTGCAGGCCTTCTCTCTGTGGTGACGAGTACAGTCTGCAATATTTAAAGGCAGCTCTTGTCGTTGCACACAGAATGTGACTCTGTAGTCTTTCTCGAACTGAGGTACTCACTGTACAGCTTTGCTTGGCACATGAACACCACACTTCTGTAACGTGCTGCAATAAACAGACACTTATACAGTTAGGCCTATAGTATTTACTAGTCATCAGGTATTCATACAACTTAAATTACTGGATCCTTGGATCTAGGAAAAATTAAAGTTTACGAGAAAATAAACGATATAGAAGAAACTGGACTTGATTATTCAGGAATTCAGCGTCTATCGCAGGATGCAGTCAGTGAGAAGATGGTAGCGTAGTATAAATGACGGTGATCAGTTTGAGATGGTTTTCCAGAGAGGGGCTGGCTTCTACTGCCAGCGGTAGGTCATTTTCGTAATTCCCCAGCTGGATGAATTGCGTGGCCGGCCGTCACAAGGCACAGTTACAGCGGTTGGACAAAGTATGAAAACACCGCCAGAAATGCGTGTTTGAACATAAATGCAGATGATAGCCAAGCTGCACATTGCGCTGTTGCATTTTACCTGTGCCGTATGCTCAATACGTTGCGAGTACCAGTCATGGTTGGAACAGTGTTTTGTATAGTTGCGAATGCATTACGTCGGAGTTAAATGAATTCGAACGTGGGAAAATTGTTGATGCTGTATAGTGGGTGCTCCAGGAATCAAGGTAGCTGAAGTGTTTGGTGTTTCAAGAAACAACGCATCGAATATTTATACCGTACACAGGAAAAGCTGAAAACATCAACCGCAGATCACAATGCGGACGATAGAGTGTACTGATTGTTCGTGGCACACAGTGACTGAAGAGGATTGTTACGAAAAATATGTGTACAACAGCTACGTAAGCCAACGCAGAACTGAATGTCGCACTCGCGAACCCTGTTAGCACCAAAACAACAATAATGGAGCTCCTTAAGTTGGGTGTAGCAGGCTGAGCTGCAATTCAAAAATCACTCATCAGTGATGCAAATGAACTTATCAAGAAAACGTCGTCCTGAAGCCATAAAAGCTGGACTATGGCATAATGTAAGAATGTCCTTATTGCACACTGTTTGAAACTTACGTCCTTAGAGTGAAACATGCTGGGGGTTCGGTGATGATCTGCGCAGACATGACGTGGTATTCCTTGCGCACCATGGTTCCTCTGCAACGGCGGGTTACTGCTAAGGATTTTGTAACTATTTTGGCTCATCAGTTCCATTCCATAGTTTGCTCCGCAATGGTGAAACTGCGTTCCAAGGCGGCAGGCCCCCAGTTCACACAGTTCACATAGCCCACGATTGGTTTTGTGAGGATGAGGATGGATCGTGGTGCCTTCCCTGACCTCCACGGTCACCAGCTGTCAATATTATTGAGCCTTTGTTGTCTACTTTGGAGATAAGAGTGCGTGATCCCTATCCACCCTCATCATCGTTAACCGAACTTTTCGCTATTTTGCAGGAAGAATGGTACAAGACACCCTTTAAAACTATACAGGACCTGTATTTATCCATTCACATTCTAATGGAAGCTGTTTTGAATGCCAACGGGTTTCCTAAACCGTATTCGACATGGTAGTGTATTGTGTTTTTCGTGTTTCCATATGTTTGCCCAACATCTGTATCTCTAATACGTCTGTTCGTGAGACCTACTCTTGGTGTAATGTTATATAATACAAAAGTTTTCAAAATTAAAACAGTGTAGCAAAAACCAGGGAAGCAACCACTGACAACAATTACGCTGAGACCATCTTACTACCAGAATTCAAAATTTGTCGAAACGTCGACCATCATTGATGATTGTTTGGGTTAGCCATCAACTGACTGCACACTAGAAAATATTGCGGAAGTGAGGGATGTGTACCTGCTAGATCAGTTGTCCCCGTATTACCTCGAAGAAAACCGCCTCTTGACACACAGCCAACATCGGTTTAGAAAACATCGTTCTTGTGAAATACAACTAGCTCTTTATTCGCATGAGGTGTTGAGTGTTACTGGCAAGGGATTTCAGATCGATTCCGTTTTTCTGGATTTCTGGAAGGCTTTTGACACTGTATCACAAAGCGGCTTTTAGTGAAATAGCGTGATTATGGAATATCGTTTCAGTTATGTGATTGGATTTGCGATTTCCTGTAATTGACGGAAAGTCATTGAGTAAAACAGAAGAGATTTCTGGCATTCCCCAAGATAGTGTTATAGGCCCTTTGCTGTTCCTTATCTACACTCCTGGAAATTGAAATAAGAACACCGTGAATTCATTGTCCCAGGAAGGAGAAACTTTATTGACACATTCCTGGGGTCAGATACATCACATGATCACACTGACAGAACCACAGGCACATAGACACAGGCAACAGAGCATGCACAATGTCGGCACTAGTACAGTGTATATCCACCTTTCGCAGCAATGCAGGCTGCTGTTCTCCCATGGAGACGATCGTAGAGATGCTGGATGTAGTCCTGTGGAACGGCTTGCCATGCCATTTCCACCTGGCGCCTCAGTTGGACCAGCGTTCGTGCTGGACGTGCAGACCGCTGAGACGACGCTTCATCCAGTCCCAAACATGCTCAATGGGGGACAGATCCGGAGATCTTGCTGGCCAGGGTAGTTGACTTACACCTTCTAGAGCACGTTGGGTGGCACGGGATACATGCGGACGTCCATTGTCCTGTTGGAACAGCAAGTTCCCTTGCCGGTCTAGGAATGGTAGAACGATGGGTTCGATGACGGTTTGGATGTACCGTGCACTATTCAGTGTCCCTCGACGATCACCAGTGGTGTACGGCCAGTGTAGGAGATCGCTCCCCACATCATGATGCCGGGTGTTGGCCCTGTGTGCCTCGGTCGTATGCAGTCCTGATTGTGGCGCTCACCTGCACGGCGCCAAACACGCATACGACCATCATTGGCACCAAGGCAGAAGCGACTCTCATCGCTGAAGACGACACGTCTCCATTCGTCCCTCCATTCACGCCTGTCGCGACACCACTGGAGGCGGGCTGCACGATGTTGGGGCGTGAACGGAAGACGGCCTAACGGTGTGCGGGACCGTAGCCCAGCTTCATGGAGACGGTTGCGAATGGTCCTCGCCGATACCCCAGGAGCAACAGTGTCCCTAATTTGCTGGGAAGTGGCGGTGCGGTCCCCTACGGCACTGCGTAGGATCCTACGGTCTTGGCGTGCATCCGTGCGTCGCTGCGGTCCGGTCCCAGGTCGACGGGCACGTGCACCTTCCGCCGACCACTGGCGACAACATCGATGTACTGTGGAGACCTCACGCCCCACGTGTTGAGCAATTCGGCGGTACGTCCACCCGGCCTCCCGCATGCCCACTATACGCCCTCGCTCAAAGTCCGTCAACTGCACATACGGTTCACGTCCACGCTGTCGCGGCATGCTACCAGTGTTAAAGACTGCGATGGAGCTCCGTATGCCACGGCAAACTGGCTGACACTGACGGCGGCGGTGCACAAATGCTGCGCAGCTAGCGCCATTCGACGGCCAACACCGCGGTTCCTGGTGTGTCCGCTGTGCCGTGCGTGTGATCATTGCTTGTACAGCCCTCTCGCAGTGTCCGGAGCAAGTATGGTGGGTCTGACACACCGGTGTCAATGTGTTCTTTTTTCCATTTCCAGGAGTGTATATAAACGATTTGGGAGAAAATCTGAGCAGCCGTCTTAGGTTGTTTGCAGATGACGCTACCGTTTATCGACTAATAAAGTCATCAGAAGATCAAAACAAATTGCAAAATAGTTTAGAAAAGATATCTGAATGGTGCGAAAATTGGCAGTTAACTCTAAATAACGAAAGGTGTGAGGGCATCCACATGAGTACTAAAAGGAATTCATAAAACTTCGGTCACACGATAAAACAGTCAAAACTAAAGGCCGTAAATTCAACTAAATATCTAGGAATTACAAAAGCAAAACGAGGATAATGGAATGTAGCCGAATTAAGTCGGGTGATGCTGAAGGAATTAGATTAGGAAATGACACACTTAAAGTAGTAAAGGAGTTTTGCTATTTGGGGAGCAAAGTAACTGATGATGGTCGAAGTAGAGAGGATATAAAATGTAGACTGGTAATGGCAAGAAAAGCCTTTCTGAAGAAGTGAAATTTGTTAACATCGAGTATAGATTTAAGTGTCAGGAAGTCGTTTCTCAAATTATTTGTATGGAGTGTAGCCATGTATGGAAGTGAAACATGGACGATAAATAGTTTGGACAAGAAGAGAATAGAAGCTTTTGAAATGTGGTGCTACAGAAGAATGCTGAAGACTAGATGGGTAGATCACGTAACTAATGAGGAAGTATTGAATAGGATTGGGAAGAAGAGGAGTTTGTGGCACAACTTGACAAGAAGAAGGGACCGGTTGGTAGGACATGTTCTGAGGATTCAAGGGATCACCAATTTAGTATTGGAGGGCAGCGTGGAGGGTAAAAACCGCAGAGGGAGACCAAGAGATGAATACACTAAACAGATTCAGAAGGATGTAGGCTGCAGTACGTATTGGGAGATGAAGAAGCTTGCATAGTATAGAGTAGCATGGAGAGCTGCATCAAACCAGTCTCAGGACTGAAGACCACAACAACAACAACCTAGGAATTACAATTACGAACAACATGAATTGGAAGGAACACATTGGAAGGAACACATAGAAAATGTTGTGGAGAAGGCTAACCAAAGCTGCGTTTTATTGGCAGGACGCTTAGAAAATGTAACAGGTCTACTAAGGAGACTGCCTACGCTACGCTTGTTCGTCCTCTTTTAGAATACTGCTGCGCGGTGTGGGGTTCTTACCTCTCTGGCGGAGTGCATCGAAAAAGTTCAACGACGGGCAGCACGTTTTGTATTGTCGCGAAATATGGGAGAGAGTCTCACAGAAATGATACAGGATTTGAACAAGGCCCCGGGAGTAGATAAGATTCCATTAGAATTACTGACGGCCTTGGGAGAGCCAGTCCTGACAAAACACTTCCATCTGGTGAGCAAGATGTATGAGACAGGCGAAATACCCTCAGACTTCAAGAAGAATATAATAATTCCAATCCCAAAGAAAGGAGGTGTTGACAGGTGTGAAAATTATCGAACTATCAGTTTAATAAGTCACTAACGCGAATTCTTTACAGACGAATGGAAAAACTCTTAGAAGCTGACCTGGGGGAAGATCAGTTTGGATTCCGTAGAAATATTGGAACACGTGAGGCAATACTGACCCTACGACTTATCTTAGAAGCTAGATTAAGGAAAGGCAAACATACGTTTCTAGCATTTGTAGACTTATAGAAAGCTTTTGACAATGTTGACTGGAATACTTTCTTTCAAATTCTGAAGGTGGCAGGGGTAAAATACAGGGAGCGAAAGGCTATTTACAATTTGTATAGAAACCAAATGGCAGTTATAAGAGTTGAGGGGCATGAAAGGGAAGCAGTGGTTGGGAAGGGAGTGAGACAGGGTTGTAGCCTATCACCGAAGTTATTCAATCTGTATATTGAGCAAGCAATGAAGGAAACAAAAGAAAAATTCGGAGTAGGTATTAAGATCCATGGAGAAGAAATAAAAACTTTGAGGTTCGCCGATGACATCGTAATTCTGTCAGAGACAGCAAAGGACTTGGAAGAGCAGCTGAACGGAATGGGCAGTGTCTTGAAAGGAGGATATAAGATGAACATCAACAAAAGCAAAACGAGGATAATGGAATGTATTGGAATTAAGTCGGGTGATGCTGAGGGTATTAGATTAGGAAATGAGACACTTAAAGTAGTAAAGGAGTTTTGCTATTTGGGGAGCAAAATACCTGATGATGGTCGAAGTTGAGACGATATAAAATGTAGACTGGTAATGGCAAGAAAAGCGTTTCTGAAGAAGAGAAATTTGTTAACATCGAGTATAGATTTAAGTGTCAGGAAGTCGTTTCTCAAAGTATTTGTATGGAGTGTAGCCATGTATGGAAGTGAAACATGGACGATAAATAGTTTAGACAAGAAGAGAACAGAAGCTATTGAAATGTGGTGCTACAGAAGAATGCTGAAGATTAGATGGGTAGATCACATAACTAATTAGGAGGTATTGAATAGGATTGGGGAGAAGAGGAGTTTGTGGCACAACTTGACTAGAAGAAGGGATCGATTGGTAGGACATGTTCTGAGGCATCAAGCGATCACCAATTTAGTATTGGAGGTCACAGTGGAGGGTAAAAATCGTAGAGGGAGACCAAGAGATGAATACACCAAGCAGATTCAGAAGGATGTAGGTTGCAGTAAGTACTGGGAGATGAAGAAGCTTGCACAGGATAGAGTAGCATGGAGAGCTGCATCAAACCAGTCTCAGGACTGAAGACCACAACAACAACATAATTAAAACCAAGGCGGTTTTCGTTGCGTCGGAATCCTTTCATGAAATTCCAATCACCAACGTGCTCCTCCGAATGCGAAAATATATTGTTGACACCGACCTATATAGGGAGAAACGACCACCACTATAAAATAAGGGAAAATGGAGCTCTTACGGAAAGATATAGGTGTTTGTTCTTTCCGCGCGCTATACGAGATTGGAATGATAGAGAATTGTGAAGGTGGTTCGATGAACCCTGTGCCAGGCATTTAAATGTGATTTGCAGAGTATCCAAACTGCGACCCGCGGTCAGCTTGAGCCCCGAATCAAGTGTTCGTGCGGCCCGTGGTCCTCAGGTGTATTTTTTTTTTTTATGCCTTTAGCAGCTACCAGCAGACTCCAAATAGGCAACAATCTTTAAGAGCTTTTTAAGAGTGTATTTTTAGTACTCACGTCAGTAACAAATTAAAATACTTACAGTGACACTAATATTTTAATATGTGCTTAATATAATCGACGTTGGTGAGTTCGGTGGTGATCTAAGTAAACTCGGTCGCTTACCTTAGGGGTTGAAGTGGAAAGTAGCGCGGCCACTGCGGGGCTAATAGAAATGAAAGGGGGAATATTTTACTGTTTTGTCTTCCAATGCTGACAACTCAAGAGGATACGCGTAACACGGGGCGATCAGATGCTATGGCATAAATTTCAAACAGAAGTAACACGGATTCGTGAATGCGTATTATAGAGACGACATCTTCAAATGTGATACATGTTTGTAGCAAGTAATATGAAATCAAATTAATGAGTAGAAGAAAAGTGACATTCCAAACATTTGTGATCTTGTCTTCGATTGCAGTTACTGTTATTAATTAATATAATGTACTAATTTATGTACATTATCCATAAATAGTAGGACCCATTGGGGAAGGTGTGGTAAAGTGGCCAAGACGGGAAAGTAGCTACTGCGTAGTTTTTGTCCTGAACAATGCTGCTGCCTGGCGAGAAGTGGTCACACTAGTTCTAATATACACAGCCATTGTTGTTAGTGAGACCACAGACGAAGCTTGTTTTTAGTAAAAACTTTTTTTTAATTTCGAGTCATCTGATGTAAGGTAAGTCATTTATATTATTTTTGTTGCCTTATTTGTATGGAGAGTAATAATTTTTTACCAGATAAATGTTTGAACTACGTCTTTTGGCCTACAAATGCGGTTCCTTGTTATTTCTCGCAGTTTGATAATATCTTCTGTGGATCACTAACGCCGACACGGCGTCCAATCGGGAAAAGTGGCCAAAGTGTTTACTGCAATGAGTTAGTAACTTCCAAAAAACACGCATGGTACAAAAGATAAAACTGTCTTCTAAATCATTTCGTTACAGAAAGCTATCATTCGTCACGCTATACCCTTGCGAAATTTTTAAATTAATTTATATTATTCAAAACCGTCTCTGTTCTATTTGTCCTAATGCAAAAGTCCGATTAAAAACGGTTGATGCAGAGGCTTAGTATTCTTTCAGATACAAGGAAGTGAAGATGGCCGAAAAATACGTCCAAAAATTAGAAAAACAAACTTGGGGTCCTGCTGCGATGGCACAAGCCACTTAACCCGCTTAGATGCTGAAACTGATCACATTGTAAGCCTTTCCTATATGTTATTTTCTTTTTCACTTTAAAATATTTGGCAGTGGTAAGAGACCAATAACCGTGGTTTGATGAAAACTGAATTTCTCTTTGAGTTTCCGCTTTAACCCTGTCCCCTTTCCTCTACCTGTGCGGTCCGAGGTGTCTCCCTACAATGTCAGTATTGGCTATTGAGCAAAATAGACGACCACTGTGCTAGATGGTGCACAAACCGTCGAAAACCCCTGTAATGCCCTGGGACTCAAGCGCAGTACATGTCAAAGGCTTTTGCCATGACCAACACGTTGTGCTGCTCCGCTAACTATTCTAGGATGCATGGAATACGAGAACAAGCAGCGGCGCCTTGAAGACTGTACGGCACTTTAAACAGCTTCATGAGGATCCAAACTTACTTTCAGACATTGTCACTAGCGACGAAAATTTTATTAGTGGCTCCTAACCACCAGTCTCCACGGTTGAAGAGCCCTTTTCCTTCAAATCAAAAAGTTGTCAACTGAATAGCGCGACAGACCCACCAATGCTGATCTCCTTTTGATTGTATTGGCGGAACTGTCAAAGACGTCCGTCTCACCAGATCAAATACGCCATAAAGCATTTCATACGGTAACGGTATTTTAAGAAGTTTTATGCAAGCGCGAGAAATATTCTGACAAGTGGTGCACGAATAATTGAGAACTTCACCATGAGTGAGGCTCTTTGAGATGACTGTTACTCCTCAGAACTCATACTCAGCGAAATAGTTGGATGTGAGTTCCTTCTGCTTTCCCAAGAAGAAAATCAAATTGAAAAGATGAAGATTAAATACAGTTCAGGATAGTCAAAAAGGACTCTCAGGATCTGTTTCAAAAGTGGCAGCACCTCTATGACTGGCTTGATACAGTTCTGAACTGAACGTACTGAGTAAATTGTAAGTAAGACGTGACGATCGTTATCAATACATGTAAGAAACTTTAGGATCGTGTATAGTATCTTCTGTTGAAGCAAATATCAGACTGAATGCTTTGCTGTACATGCTGTAATATATTCACTGGTGAGTTTTCTCGGAAGGTCTTTTTAGAATTCCGTTGCTATTAAAATTCAATCTGGATGTACAAAGCTAAAACTGGCACGGTACAGGCTTAATAAGAACTCAGTTGTTTATCACAAGACTTGGCACATCTGGCGAGTAATGGCTGAGCAGCATATGACTATACACTGTGGATGCACATGCTACGAAAATATACAGTTTACTAATCTTGACCTCTAACACTGAGGCACAGTTCATGAAGGCCGTACACGTTGCCACTTTTCATCACAGGACGTCTCGATTTTTCTCTCACCAGTGAACAAAGTTGTGGCATTATTTAAGTAACGAATCTATCAAGCGTAAAGCATTATTTTATCTGAGACTGCTAGATGATTATCTCGACCCCATGTATATCATAATTATTAAGGCAAAAGATATTGTATTATATGTTAACCGGGGACCTAGAAACGACGGAGAGGCTCCGTCCACGCCTCAGCTGCAATGGTGCACAACCCCACGACGACTACCGCAGTCCACTTCACCCCTCCGCCGCCCCACACCGAACCCAGGGCTATTGTGCGGTTCGGCCCCCGGTGGACCTCCCAGGGAACGTCTCACACCAGACGAGTGTAACCCCTATGTTGTAGAGTAATCGTGGTGTACGCGTACGTGGAGAATTTGTTTGCGCAGCAATCGCCGACATAATGTAACTGAGGCGGAATAAGGGGAACCAGCCCGCATTCGCCGGGGCAGATGGAAAACCGCCTAAAAACCATCCACAGACTGGACGGTTCACCGGACCTCGACACAAATCCGCCGGGGCGGAATAAGGGGAACCAGCCCACATTCGCCGGGGCAGATGGAAAACCGCCTAAAAACCATCCACAGACTGGACGGTTCACCGGACCTCGACACAAATCCGCCGGGCGGATTCGTGCCGGGAACCAGGCGCTCCTTCCCGCCCAGAAACCCGTGCGTTAGACCGCACTGCCAACTGGGCGGGCCAAGGCAGAAGGTACGAACACCTTTAGATTGCAGCAATAAACCAACCATATTCAGTCTCCCAGCTGTGACTGAAGTTGTTAAACTGCACGTCACCTAACCAGGGATAACTAGCTGGATTTCTCATGGTTGAAATATTTCTTGCACAGATATACTCAGCTCATGAGCGACTGTATTTAG
The DNA here is from genome assembly GCF_023864275.1 of Schistocerca cancellata. NCBI lineage: Eukaryota > Metazoa > Arthropoda > Insecta > Orthoptera > Acrididae > Schistocerca > Schistocerca cancellata. The sequence goes on along the minus strand of NC_064630.1, from coordinate 360,046,883 downwards.
TTAAGCTTCAAACGCAGCTGCAAAGTCTCGTAGAGTGAGGGCATGACAATATTGAACTGATCAGTAAGTACTAATGGGCTCTTGGTCTCCGAGGCCACTAGATCATATTTGAGAGGAATAAGCACAAATTTTCGTGCTTTCCCTCCCTTTCAAATTTATAACCATACATAGCGTCACGAACGCTACATTACATAGCACACGTACTTTCACAATCATCCACACAGCCCATTACCCCTGTAAGGAGTATTCACACTGTCACTACACTTCGTCATCAAACACATTAATGTGCTGGTCACTACTAATAAGTCTGTCAGCACAAAAACTGGATACCTCCAGCCCTTTTTTTTTCATTTTTTCACAGCTGTAATTCCTTGTCCAAGACGCGAGGAAGGCTATCCCAAAATTAGATTCTTTCCAGTCAGATCCCAGCAAGCTGGGATTGAGACAGTGACAGATCCTGTTTGGGAGTAACTGGAAGCAGATCCAATTCCGGCATCTGACTTACATCCAAGGAAAAGCTTTTGTAAAATTTGGATGGAATGAGGAACTGGAATTAACTTTACTTTATAGTTGGGTCAGTGCTGCCATCCATATATACTTTCACATGACTGTGTGATTCGCACTTAAGCACTTAGCAGAGGGCTCACAGAACCACTTTCAGACTGAAATTTTCACTCTGCTGCGGAGTGTGCGCTGATATGAAGCTTCCTCGCAGATTAAAACTGTGTAGTGCTTCGAAAATTTCGGAGTAAATTCTAGAACCACTTGGCCTTCCACCGTTTCGAACACCTAATATTTTGGAGGTGAGTGGGAGAAACGATTACGCCCTACTGCGCATCGCCTATTTGTATGTGCTGGTCGAAAAACAGTTACGAGAAAAAGATGGACCGGGCGGCCGAACGGAGGCAGAGAAGTACCTGCTGTACGGTCCACAGAGTTTCCATGTACGGACAGAGAAGAACAAGAAAAGTTTACGTAGTATTCTGTGCTCTTTATTGTCTGTGTTAATTGTAAAAAGACTAATGAACAATTGAATATAGATTTCTGTGTACATTCACGTACTGGACTCGCTTGAGACTAGAGACTTTTCACTTACTTCATGTCTTAGCTGTGAACAAAGCAAGACACATGTATGATGTTCATAAATTATTTGGTTATCAAACCAATGATATCTGAATATGTGTAAGTGACTAATGTTTAAGGACTAAGTTAGCTTGCAGAAGTTGAAAATATAAAGTGATTGAACTGAAAAGTATTCTACGAGTACCCAAATTATTTCAAGGATAGAGAAGTAGTTTAATAAATTCCTTTAACCAACTATAGTCTTCGGAGAAGAAGCTTTTGGTAGATCGACGTAGCTGATTATCCAGAGAAGACAATCGACTACACACAACGTGCAAGTTAACTGACTTGAGAGTCGTGTGAGCCTTGCAACCAAATACCACACTGTCTCTTGTCGTCAGAAAAACGTTAAGGCACGTGTGCACTAGCAAGTAACTTTCGCAAGTAATTTCTGCACGTACCTTCTGAGGTGTTTACGTTAGTAAGAAAACTTGCGCAAGTTGACTTCTGCAAGTTAATTTCACGAACTTGCTGCAAGTACTTGCGCAAGTGTATCCACTACAGTTTGCTTTGTGAGACAGGCAAGTTGTAGATTACAATGTTGTGTGCACAAACCAGAGCAGCTGCCAGTGTTGTTGTATTGTTATTGTTAAAGAAAAAGCGTGGCGAAAAACGAAAAGTTAAGAAAAAGAGAAGTGTTTGGGTAAAGAAATGGATACATGTTTAAGTTTCCAAGAAACACTACTGAACGAAATGAAATCAGAGGACTTTGCTCAGATTACAAACTTTCTGAGAATGCCTTTTGCAAGTTTTGAACACCTCTTGTCAATTGTAGAATCAAATAATCGCAAACAGGATACAAATATACGGCAAGTTGTACCACCAAGAGATCGTTTTTTAATTACTCTTCAATTTTTAGCCACAGGTAAGAGAATAAAACACGTAAATGTCAAATAAATATTTATTGTCAATAGCCGTACATTTATATTTATTTCACTGAATTACTTTTTTTTAATTTTTAGGCGATAGTTTTCACTCTTTGATGTACCTTTTCCAAGTACCCGTTTGCACAATCTCTCGAGTTGTTACGGACTGCTGTGTGGCTCCATGTGAATGTTTGAAAAGAGAATATTTGAAGGTTAGTATTTTGATATTTCATAACTCACACTAATAATTCGCTTAAGCAGAAAATTTACGAAACAGTTACTTTGTGGATGATAAACTTGGGCAGTATCAGGAATAATAATTACTTTCTCTGATGGTGTGCAGATGAAACTGATTTCACCTGTCATCCAAGAATTAGTTATAGTTTCATCTTCCTCAGATACTTTGAGTATTGCCTTTTGTATTATCCTCCTTAATATTTTTTGACTTGACGTTTCTGTTAATAACCATAATTCCGATGCCATATAGTCTCCAAACATCTGACGTTCAACAGGTTTGTGCATCGCTTCTATTGCCATGTTTAGAATATTATCTGAAAAAAAAAATTGTAAATTAATATTTGTCTTCAAAGGGATAAATTCAGATATAATTTTGTTCTCAATAATTTTATGTACCTTCAACAGAAGAGGAATAGTTACAGATCGCTACTGGTTTTGGTAATAGGTGGGATTTTCCAAACTGTATCGCCGCTATGGACGGAAAACATATAGTTATACAGGCTCCAAAGAAAGAAGGCAGTGTGTACTTTAATTATAAAGGGAACCACAGTATTGTGCTATTGGCACTGATTGTACCTGACTACAGAGTTATATACTTCGATGTGGGCAGTAACGGTAGAATATCTGATGGTGGAATTTTTAATAATTGTAGACTGTCAGAATGTCTTGAGGAGGAGGAGGAGATTAGTGTTTAACGTCCCGTCGACAACGAGGTCATTAGAGACGGAGCGCAAGCTCGGGTGAGGGAAGGATGGGGAAGGAAATCGGCCGTGCCCTTTCAAAGGAACCATCCCGGCATTTGCCTGAAGCGATTTAGGGAAATCACGGAAAACCTAAATCAGGATGGCCGGAGACGGGATTGAACCGTCGTCCTCCCGAATGCGAGTCCAGTGTGCTAACCACTGCGCCACCTCGCTCGGTGAATGTCTTGAGTCTGGTTCTTTGAATGTACCAGTTCCTCGAAATTTACCTGGTAGAACTGTGCAGATACCTCACGTCATTGTTGCTGATGATGCATTTGCTCTAAAAAATTATATTATGATGCCCTATCCTTTTACAACCAGTGCAAAATCGTGTGTTCAACTATCGGCTTTCTAGAGCAAGAAATGTGTCAGAAAACTTTTTTTTGGGCTTATATACACACGTTTTCGAGTGTTACGAACGCAAATTCTTCTAAACCCAGAGAAATCGAGGCAGATTGTCAAAGCGATTTGTACTCTTCACAATATTTTACTCACAGGAGAGAGCAGAAATTCCGTTTATGCCCCACCTGGCACATTTGATTCTCAAGATTTACAGACGCAAGGAGAATGGCGCAACGACATATGGACAGAAACGAATATACCGCTGGAACCAATAAACATACATAATTGGAAGATGGCCAAGGAAGTCAGTAATGAATTCACAAACTACTTTGTTTCACCAGAAGGGGAAGTAGCCTGGCAGTACAGACGCCTTTAAATTTCAATTGATTTCTGATGAGAATGTAAACATAAATGCATCTGTAATAAAAGTAATAAATACTATATACAGAATATTAAATTTGTTTCACTTACCGTATTATCTTCGGTTTCTTTTGGTGTGTAGGAACGAAACATAAATTACATGGAATCAAAGAATTCCCACTTACTTTTATATAAGTCGTCTGAACTTTGTCCACTTTTTCTTTTCTTCGATTTATTTAGTTCTTGATTATACTGCGTACGCAAATTGTGGATCTTTTTCCGTATTTCTGGCTCTGAAGTGTCGAACTCTGACGCAATAATTTCCAATGCGCCTTGTTTTTTTTTTTTTTTAACCGATATTTTAAGTCCATTTGATGTGTGTCCCACAACACGGGAAAACACTCCACTCGCTGAATAAGCCATTGTATTTTTTCACTCGTCCACACGAACTTCAAGACACATTTCGTATTGTATACAGTTCTGCAAACACTAACTTGCGGAAGCTACTTCTCCAAGTTGACGAAACTTGCGTAAGCCAACTTGCTGCGTGTGTTTCCACATGCAAAGAACTTGCAGAAGTAGCTTCTGCAAGCGACTTGTGGAAGTTTACTTGCTAGTGGACACGCGCCTTGAGAACTGTGTGCCCGACCAAGACTCCAACTCGGCACCCTTGCCTTTCGCAGGCAAGTGCTCTATTATCTCAGCTACCCAAGCACGACTCACAGCCCGTCCTCACAGCCTTAATTTCGCCAGTACCTCGAGTCCTACCTTCCAAACTTCACAGAAGCCCTCCTGCAGACCTTTCAGTTTTAATCTGCCAGGAAGTTTCATATCAGCACACACTCCGCTGCCCTGTGAATATTTCATTCTGGAAACATCCCTCAGGCTGTGGCTAAGCCATGTCTCCGCAATATCCTTCCTTCCATGAGTGCTAGTTCTGCAAGGTCTGCAGGGGAGCTTCTGTGAAGTTGAGAAGGTAGGAGACGAGGTACTGGCGGAATTATGGCTGTGAGGAGGGAGGGGGGGGGGGGGGGGGTCGTCAGTTGTGCTTGGGTAGCTCATATGGTAGAGCACTAGCCTGCAAAAGGCAAAGGTCCCGAGTTCGAGTCTCAGTCCGGCATACAGTTTTAATCAGCCAGGAACTTTCACTTTCTGACTACTTCTCGACCATTCCACTCTCGACCTAGAAAAACAAACACCTAAATCTTTCCATGATAGTTCCGATTTCTCTTATTTTATTATGATATTGATTATTTCTCTCCAAGCAGGTGGAAGTCGACAAAACATTTTCGCATTCCGAGGAGAGAGTTGGTGACTGAAATTTCGTGGGAAGATCTCATTGCAACGAGAAACGCCTTTATTTTAACGATTGCCACACTACCTAGAGTCTCACGTCCATGACTCTCCCCGCTTCTTCGAAATAATACAAAATGAGCTGCCCTTCTTTGAACTTTTTCTATGGCCGTCAACCTTATCTAACAAGGGTCACATATTGCACAGCAGTAATAAAGAAGATATCAAACGGCAGTGGTAGAGAAGAGGATGTAATTTAGGCATCCTCCTCCGTCGATTTTTTGAATGTTCTAAGTGTTCTGCCAGTAAAACCCATCCTATGGTTCGCGTTTCCCATATTTTCAATGGATCTAATTTAACGATATATTGTTCGGGAGATGCGACTTTTTATCCAAAGGAGTTTGACTTTGTAAAGAACCACGGGTGGGGATTTACTGGTTGTCTTCTAAATCGTTTACTCGTATACAGATTAGGAATAGCGAATGGCCTGCAGCACTTCTTTGGAGGACACCAGATATCACTTCTGTTTATGTTGATGACTTCCCGCCATTTACTACGAACTGTGAGCTATCTGACAGGAAATGACGAATCCAGTAGCACAGCTGTGATACCCTACAGGCACGTAGTTTGATTAGAAGCGTCTTGTGAGGAATGCTGTGAAAAGCGTTTTGGAAATCTATAAATGTAGAATCAACTTGAGATCCTCTATCTACAGCACTCATCACTTTGTGTGAGTAGAGCCGGTTGTGTTTCAAAAGAATGGTATTTTCTGAATCTGTGGTGGCTGCGTGTTAATAAATCATTCTCTTTTAGGCATTTCATAATATTTGAACACAGCATGCGTTCCGAAAGCCTACTGTAAATAAGTGTCAGTAATGTGGCTCTATAACTCAGCATATTACTACTATTTCCTTTCCTGAGTAAAAGTGCAACCTGTGCTATTTTCCAGTGTTCAGGTACGGATCCTCTGTTGAACAATCATTTATAAATGAGTGCTAAAAATGGAGCTATTTCATCAGCATACACTGAAAGGACCAGATGACTTATTTTTATTGAGTGACTTTTTCTGTTTCTTCGCTACACTGAGGATATCTAACGCCACATTACTCTTGTTGGCAGCGTAGCTATTTTGGTAGTGGCGCTATCATCGGTAACAGTACCATTGCTATCATACGGTGACCATAGCATCGTATATACTACGTAAGCAAACGTTTTGGTGTGGCTACACAGGCTGTTCTTGTTATGAGGTGGATAAGGAATATTCTTGTGCAATGATTTATGGTGGTTCTGAGTCTTATTGAGCCCTAGAGAATAGTTCTGCTTAATTTACTGTCTTAGAGAAATCTCGACATTCTTCACGAAAACAGAAGTGAGGCCATCAATTGCGCACACCCCAAGCTGTTTTCCAGCTGCATAGAAACGGTCTAGTGAAGCAAGGGATACAACCTTGAGCTTGGACCATTCACTGTTTCTATTTTGCTTCTTTTTTCACAGTCCAGTACACATTCTTCTTGTTTTCATACCTCATTAATGTTCAGTTTTTGATGGGCTATACAATGGGCCATTTTACCACTAAATCTGAGGGTGATGCAGTGGGGAGTTTCCTTATTAGTAATAAACAGCCAAATGCATATGCATTAGACTTACTTGTGCAAACACTGCATGCACCACTTACAGACATTAGTTTCAAAAACACAATTCCCAGCAGATTACAGAATTAACCACATCACTAAAAATGGTAATTCTGTTGGCTATGATGCTGTTTCCACCAAAATATTAAAATGTTGATAAGATTTCATCAATTTATCTTTCCTAAATCAACCTCCTCCCATATTCCCTCACCCCCACTTCCCTCATTCTATATGCACACCATCCTTTCCTCAGTCTCTCTCTTCCTCTGTTCTCTCCCCTGCTCCCAATACTCTACTCCACTTCATTTTTTCATCACATGCAACCAAGCTGGAGTGCCTGTACAATGTAGTAAGCCACTCTTGTCTGTCCTCATTGACCACTCAATGACTGGTAAATTGTTATTTTTGTTCCTTCCATTATTTGAATCTCACCCAGGTGTTAGTATTAGCATTCGTTTAATGTTAGTGGGCCCAATTGTATATTTATTAGGCACTCTGAATTTTTAATGTAACATCTGTTAAGGAATATGTAGTGAACACTTGCGCATAAAATCCACAAAATAAATATGTTAAACTGTTTAATACTTTTGTATGCTTGTCTATAGGAAAGATAAAAATGAATTAATAAATTGAGAAATAGTAATGAACAAGCATATGGTATAAATTGTTGCATGTCAAAGCTCCAAATTCTGTGTTGCTGTTGTTGTTTCCCCCCCCCCCCCCCTTTTTTTGTGGTGGGGGGAGACTCAATGGTATTGATGATCTATGAAACCATTTTTTAATGTTACTGTAGCACATTTTGTTAGTAAAGACTCAGCAATGTAATTACATGTAGTATAAAATCTTAAAGATAATTACAAGGCTGTCCTTCCTTTTTTTAAATAAATAAAAAAACAATATCTGATCTGAGGAACTTGTCACAAACAAGCAAAATGCTTGAAGCCATAAAAAAACAATATCTGATCTGAGGAACTTGTCACAAACAAGCAAAATGCTTGAAGCCAATTTCATTCCAGATAACAAATGGAAATTACGATTCTCATGATGTAAGTAAACAGCATCCATAGTAATTCTGGACAGGATCTGTCTGAACTTGAGATGTATTGAGATTCAACATCTGCAGTGTGCTTCACAGGCAAACCTGCACCAAAGTCATGTGAATTGGAGGAGCCAATGTCTGCTGTGAATAAAAATTCTGCTTTGCACATTTGAATGCTCACTCCTATGTGTTACTGACTGTATATTACTAATAACAGATGTAAGCACTATCTTTAACTCGCAGCTGCCAACTGCTTGATTTTAACTATTATTTCTATGAGAAGTTGACACCTTCCCTGAAATATTTTTCCCTTTTATTGTTATTTAATGCTTACCAAAATTTCATTGATTATAAATTTATACAACAAAGTCAATATGCTGATCAAATATTTTATGACACACTGAATAGTACAAAAGCTAGAACCTGAGCATATTTATGGAGCCAGCAGTACTATGATTGATAGTTACAATGCTGATGATAACTGTATGTACATTGTATTTCACAATTGCTATCACACATTTCTAAATATTGTAGGGGGCAGTCAGTATATAATATTTTAAGAATAAATCCATGTCTAGAAATGTATCATTTATATAAAATAAAGTTTAAGATCAGATTGCTCAAATTCTCACTTCACAATACATTATGTAATGGGACAGCTGCACAACATATATTGAGAATGTTTTCTGGTTCCTCTCAACCATTACATACCATTTTCATCAGAATACATCAATAGCTGCAAGAAACTGGTATGTTCGCAACTAAGAGGGTTGACAGTGGTGCTCCATGGACAAGCATTGGTGTTTGTGGAAGATGAGGATGAAAGCATCCATTGCAGATACACCTTGTGCAACAAACAATAGAGTCACCAAGAGCACTCATGCCCATTTTCTCTCCTGTGTATGTGCCATGAAGTCGGAGATTTGAAACTGATCAAATCTTCCAACTTATTTTACATCAAACAGTACATTTCTTGATGTGTGTTGCTTATAAAACCATTATCTACTAAGTTCCCTATAAAGCCCCCAGAAGCCAGTAATAGGAATTGTGAAACACCTTGTACATTGTTTATTGAGCACTTTTCTTTCTTGCAGAGTTGTCTACATCACACATAAAATGGCATACCATACTCACAGTGGAGGCACATACCTTATTGATTATGGCATACAACAAGGTAAACCAATATTACAATGCTCTCAAAGCTTTGCCTTTTACATTTCCACATTCAACATAAAAATAATGTATTACTATCAATGTCTATTTCTTAATTCTTCACGGTGTTTTAAATTCTATTTCAAAATGACCTTACAATGAAATTTCTCTGATGATATTAGTTACATTATATTAACACTAAGATTGTTATCAGTAATGTTTTAATTGCAGACTTGTAGGTAGAACTTGTTTCATTATCAGTTTGACTCTCTTGGGGAATGTAAAGATGTTTAGACCATTTCTACACAACTAAATAACAATAGTGTCCATATTTTAATCTGATACAAATGGGAAATGAATTGTTTTATTGTTTAGAAAAACAACAAACAAATATTTATTATATCTTTGGTATTTGCAGTATATTAAGCAGAGATTTTCATAGAATTTAAACACAATGTATAAAACAAAATCTATATTCAGTGTTTAGCTGAAGTTTCAGAGCTATTTTGATTAGTATTACAGCAACTGTTAAACATTTGAATCTCACCGTGGTTGGCTCACAACTATCATATTAGTGTTGTTCACAGTGTTTCTCTAGAAATATGGCTGTCACACAACTGCAAATGCAAGTAGGTACAATTGATACAATATTATTATATGCTACTGACACTAATCATAAATAAGACAGTTTAGTTATCCTGGAAAACATTAATGTGGTGTCTGTATTAGCTTTCAGGTTTCATGAGGAACTGTTCAGCTACCACCATCTCATTTTACTACTTTTTTGTGTAGACCTTCTTGTGGTATTTTCTGTTATGGTTCTAGCTGCAGGCGAGAGCCACAAGCCTTAGGCAGAGCATTAGCAACTTGTTCTGTATGTGCTACTTCAGCCCTGAGTTTTATAATTTCATCTTCGTAATAATGAATCCATTGCATCTGGAAAAAATAATTGCTCATACTGAACAAATGAAACTTGAAGTGCATTACAAACTTGATGAAAATGTTTTCGTTTCTTTTTTTCCAATTCAGAATGTTTTGTTTTTCAATTCATTCAAGACCATACTTAAATCGCATGCCACAAAATAGAAGCTAAGACATAAAAATAGCACAAAAACTTTATTAAACCTGTATGATTATGTATGATCAAACACAAAACACACACAGTACTCATTGTCTCAAAATATAGTATCAAAGTATGGTAGGACATAAAGGATGCTCAAAGAAGCAGAAGCCTGTTTGGGCACCATAGTAATTTTTAATGTACTATGAATTATTTTGAATTTGTTCAGTAACTCATTCATGCATTGTACATTGAACATCCCAACAAAAATGTTGACAGAGAATATATGGGGGAGGGGGATCAGAGGTTACAAAAATTTTACATGAGAAAATGCCTGCAGTTACTGGTGTAGGAGGTTTAAGTTAACCCCTTGACTCACACAGGCAGTACAGTAGAGATCAAAATAACTGAAGTTCTCAATTGTAGCATATATCTATCATTGTGTTCCAAATTAGCAACTTCCTACTGTAGAAGCAATATAGAGAAAGGAGAAATAATTATATATATGAAAACTAATCATAAATTCAAAGTTATAGACACAAGTAGTTACCACACAGAGTAACACAAGTAAACGTATAAACACGAGGTGATGTTGCCAGTAGTGCACTTTTAATTATTGCACTTTCCATATCCCCACTGGGAGATATTCAAAAGTTCTCAGAAAAATTTAAAACAATGTTGTGTCACTGTGAGACAGGGATCTGTCCTTAAGCCAACTTTAACAATCATGCAGTAAAATTATAATTTCTGTCTAATATAAGTCCTCCAGCCTGTAGCATGAAATGATGTGTAGTGAAAAAATAATATATAATGACAATATAAAAAACTCAATGACACGTTAGGAAATGCAGCGTGGTCTGAAACAGATTATTATTACACATACAAACATTTTGCTAGGGACTTCTTCCTCAACAATCCATAATAACTTTAGTTATGGACACTGTCATTTTTGTGTAATTACAACAATGATATCATGTGATAAACATAATAAATATGTACCACAAGTACCATATTAGATATTATTATATGAATATTTACCACTGCTAATATGCAGCAATACACAAAAATAGTACACTAAACAATGGAACTCAGAAATCTTTCTGTGAATATAAAAATGTTTTAATTATAGATGTTCAATGAATTTCCTTTATAGTTTTTGTAACCTGTCTTCCAACTGCCAGTTATCTCTTTTATACCTGCACCGCCCCTGCCAGTCAGCCTGCATGCTATTTGTTTGTTTCTTTCGTCAATCGACTCAATGAATTGAGTTATCGAGTAGTTGTACTTTCCTATGTAGCACACATTAATGCTCTTAAAGATCATAATACTGTTAGGCAAGCATTGTGTGTTTGTCCCAGATCTGACTATCCTACTTTGCACATGCTGCACAAAATATTTGCTTGTCTACCTGCATCTATTGCTACAGTAGAAAGAAGTTTTTCAACATTGCGCCGTACAAAGGCATGGATGAGGTCGATAATGAAGGAGGATCGACTTAATGACTCACTCTGACATTGACTGTCCTATTGACAATGTAATTAATCAATTTGCCAGGAAGAATAGGCGCACAGAATTCATCATTTAAGTAAAAGAATCATAATTGCAATTTTTCTTGTCATAAGATGGCATTGTCTTGTATATGCGTATAATCAGTTTAAATAAAACTTTCTTAAACTTTGCATGTGACTTGATGATTATTATTTATTATGGTAAAAGTAAAGGTAGCTCGAGATATTTTTAGCACCCCCTCCTTGAGGTTTTTCTATATCCGCCTCTGTACCCTACAAAAATCACAACTGGTTCATGTACTGTAATGATGAATGTATTTGTACAATACACTTGCTACTTCATTATATTTTGCAAATATGATTTTCGTAAATACAAACAAAGAGTACAGTCATCAAATTGTACTTGGCGATAAAGTGCCTACAAGACTGATGTTTGATATTGGATCAATGTTATTATAAATATCCTAGCACATAATTGTCAATAAAAGCAATTAAATGTTTTTTTTAAATGCTGAAGTAAAATATGAGGTAGCTATTTTTGATCTCAGTACACCAAATAAAATGTTCATTACACTGATTCAATGCTACATTATTAATAATAATTGTGACAATAGAGGAGGATACAGCTATCAGAACAAGTGCTGTAAGACATATAAATTCAGAAATATGATTAAATATCCATTCATAAATTCCCAGAAACCTTCATTAGTATACAGATGAGAACAAAAAAGGAGAAGTTGTGCAATTGCTGAAGTCACTCCAAAACATGGACCAAAAAACAAGAGATAACCACATAAAACAAAAAAACTGAAAGGAATGTGAATTTTATGTGACAACCCATATCACTGAGGCAGTTGGTAATACAATAGTTTAGAACACAAGTTAATGTATACCATAGTGAAAAAAGGAGACTGGATATCTGCACTGATATAATTTGACTCAGTGGGTAAATGCTAGACTACAAATACATAGATTGTGAGTTCATTACGCACTTTGCTCTAAATTTTTTCTGTTGGTTACCACTCCTTTCACCTCAATCAATGAATCATTTAAGACAAAAATATGAAGTCACAAAATGTGTCAAAATCCATGTTACACACTAAGTCACTCAGCAACTGAATGGGTAAGTCATTTCAAAGTTGAAAGCAAAGCAAGGGTAAACTGGTTGCAACACAAGCATGGCATAGTAAAGCACTGAGGTGTTCAAGCCAATCTTTATGTTGAGGACAGTTTTAGCTTTACAGATATAGCACATAAATACTAAATTCTTCTGGGACACATAAACACACAGTGCACTGGAAGCAGTGAATCAAAGTGAGCTGCTGTTGACAGGACTGGAACAACAATTTGAGCTTGAAAACACTGAACTCAAAGCAACTGTATCTGACTTGCTGAAACAATGACCTGTTGCTTCTCACAACACTCTGGACCAGTGAACATTGTAGATGTTCAGTAATGCGGCAAGAAGCAAAATTTCATTGAGAATGTATTGTAGGGTTGTGGAAGGTTAGATGGCCCTCTCAAACATCTATCAACACTTTTATAATGAAGTATCCACAATTTATGCTATCGTCACTATACACACACAGTGAGATGACGGAAAGTCATGGGATACCTCCAAATATTGTGTTGGATATTCTTTTGCCCAGTGTAGTACAGCAGTTGGACATGGCACAGACTCAATCAGTCTTCCGAAGTTCCCTGCAGAAATACTGAGCCATACTGCATCTGTAGCTGTCCATAATTGCGGAAGTGTTGCTGGTGCAGGATTTTGTGCACGAACTGACCTCTTGATTATGTCCCATAAATGTTCAGTGGGATTCATTTCGGGCAATCTTTTTGGCCACATAATTCACTCAAATTGTCCAGAATGTTCTTCAAACCAATTGTGAACAACTGTGGTCCTGTGACAAGACACATTGTCATCTATAAAAATTTCATCATTATTTGAGAACATGAAGTCCATGAATGGCTACCAGTGGTCTCCAAGTAGCCAAACATAACCACTTCCAATCAATGATCAGTTCACTTGGATCAGAAGACCCAGTCCATTCCATGTAAACAGAGTCCACACGATTATGGAGCCATCACCAGCTTGCACAGCACCTTGTTGACAATCTGGGTTCTCGGCTTTGCTGGGCCTGTGCCACACTCTAACCCCACCATCAGCTCTTGGCAACTTAAATTGGGACTCATATGCCCAGGTAACAGTTTTTCAGCCATGTAGGGTCCAACCAATGTAGTCACAGAGCCCAAGAGAGGTGCTGCAGGTGATTATGTGCTGTTACCAAAGGTACTCACTTTGGTTGTCTGCTGCCATAGCCCATTAACAACAAATTTTGCCACACTGTTATAATGTATATGTTCATCATACATCCCACATTGATTTCTGTGGTTATTTCATGCAGTGTTCCTTTTTTGTTAGCACTGACAATTCCATGCAAATGCCTCTGCTCTTGATAGATAAGTGAAAGCTGTCAGCCACTGTGTTGTTGATGGTGAGAGATAATGCCTGAAATATGATATTCTCAGCACACTCCTGATGCTGTGGATCTTGGAATATTGAATCCCCTAATGATTTCCAAAATAGAAATCCCCCTGTGTCTATATTGAACTATCTGCATTCAAAGTCTGTTAGTTCCCATCATGTGGCCATAATCACTTGCAAACCTTTTCACAAGAATCACCTGAGTACAAATGACGGCTCTGTGAGTGCAATGCCCCTTTTATACCTTGCGTATGCGATACTATAGCCACCTGTATATGTGCATATCACTATCTGATGACTTTAATTACTTCAGTGTACATTGTTTCATTATGCTACAACACTATCAGCTAACATCATGCCCATTTGGTGTACCAGAACTTCCAATTTGCTAGCCTGGAAAACTGAGTCAGCATCCCTCTTTAACAAGTGAGATGCTGAGTTCAGAAAGATGATAAAGTATTAGATTTTATGTACATCATTTAACTTTATGAGTAACTTTTTGCAGAAAAGAAAAACAAAAGGATAAATATAGTGTGAAAGTGTTATGTGAAATGATAGATGTTTTATTGTCATTATTATTATTATTCATTTGCGTTACTTTTCTTGCCATACCCCTACTATGTGTTATCTAAGACATCCTTCAATGTGTAGAATATATTACTTAAAAGGTACTCTTTACTTTACTTTCTAAATAAATTTGTTTTAGCAATTTCTTTAACCTCCTTTGGAAGTTAAAGACTTCTATCCCTCTGTAGAAAATGCTATTTTGACATTTATGTCTATTCTTTCTTGGTACCAGTAAATGTAAGTTCAGTCTACATCTTGTTCCATAGTCATGAGCAGTGTTGTCTGTACAGTAATTATCAATGCTACTTTTCATGGGTACAACTGACAGTTAAATGTACTCACACAGTGAATTCCAACAACAAGCAAAAGTAGCAGTGAAAATTATCTCTGAAGATGACATTTAACACTCCACGACTGTCTTTGCACAAAATTGTAGGTCTAAATAGCTATGGGCAGTCATAGAAGATATTTACATTATTGTCAAAGATCATTTGTTAGTAGGTGTATGAGCTCGTATACTGTACAGTCTGTGTAACATGTGAACAAAGCTTCATTCATGGAAGACTATTGCTCCAGAATGTTTGTATTTTATTTTCCACTTTTGTATTTACAGCAAACAAATCTGAAATAAAACTCAACAGAACAACAAAATTTACCTGCTCATGCCTGGCTTCTCTAAGAGCTCTGATCCTCTCATCTAATCTGATGTTTAGTAATTCATTTTCTGCCATCACAAACTTTCTCTCCAGGATTTCTATTGTAGAAATATCTGAAGAAAAACAACAGTGACATGTTACACCACTTGATAAAAGGTGACTGCTGCTACTTCACAGTATTTAGCAAATAGCTGGTACTGATGCATGCCAATTTCTGCAATTGGAGCATTTATTTGCTATAAAAATTACAAAAATGAAAATAATGCAGGTATTGCAGTCTGAAAAAAATGTGGTTTGCTAATTCTAATCAATGAATATTTTTGATAAGTGAGATCTACAGTTCCTTAAGAGTAACCCAAAACAAATTAAAAACACAGCAAGATCAATAATACAGTGGCCAATATGATGCATAACTGTCAACTTCATATGACACAATGAAATGTCATGTTTGCCTCATGCCACCACATTTACAGGCAGATATACACCATCAGACATATCCATGTAACATGGTAGGTGCACTCCTTTCAGCACTGCTTAGCATCAGCATTTCTGGATAGTTTAAGTATCTCCAATTCAGGGGCTGTATCAATATTCAGGCTACACAAGAGTGCGAATTCTGTATCCAAGCGGGGCACAGATACAAAACCTACAACCATATGCCATCTGAACTGGCTAAATTATCTCCACTAAACAACTAATTCATCATTGGGAGAGTAATAACATTTCCAACAGGACTGAATGTATTTCACTGAAACAAAGTGTGAAATGTGTTTTTTGATCACTATCCAAGATTAGGTCTCTTTTAGGGTCTGTAAAGGATAATATTGGTTTTTGTAAGGCCCATGTCTAGCATATTCCATGTAGTCATGGCATATCATACAGGTGTATGGGCATCAGCACCAGAGCACCAGGGAAGACTCTGCAGGAGAGATGCTCAGTAGCTTGGTACAGGCTTTTGTTGAAGTTTTGAGAACATACCTTCACCGAGGAGTCAAGCAGTATATTGCTCCCTCCTGTGTATATCTTGCGAAGAGACCATGAGGATAAAATCAGAGAGATTAGAGCCCACACAGAGGCATACCGACAATCCTTCTTTCCACGAACAATACGAGACTGGAATAGAAGGGAGAACCTACAGAGGTACTTAAGGTACCCTCTGCCACACACCGTCAGGTGGCTTGCGGAGTATGGATGTAGATGTAGATGTAGAACACCAACATATAGAGCATAAGTGTCTTTCACACATACAACAGAAAAACTACTATTGCAGAACACTGCCTTGGTATCTGTCATTTTATAAGAGTATAACAGCACAAAGATTCCTGGTGAGCACTTCCCTAGCTGTTAGGGTAATTTATTAAGGAAGCAGGTAGGAAGATTTTTCTGTTTAGCAAAAGTGACAAAAAGTAGATTTCAGAGTACTTGACAGCTCAACACAAAAGTTTTGTCTCAAGTACAGATAGTGTTGAGGATCAGTGGACAAAGTTCAAAACCATTGTACAATATGCATTAGATGAGTATGTGCCAAACAAGATCGTAAGAGGTAGAAAAGAGCCACCGTGGTCCAAGAACCGAGATAGAAAACTGCTGCAGGTGCAAAGGGAACTTCACAGCAAATATAAGCATAGCCAAAATCTTGCAGACAAACAAAAATTACGCGAAGCGAAATGTAGTGTGAGGAGGGCTATGCGAGAGGCATTCAATGAATTCGAAAGTAAAGTTCTATGTACTGACTTGGCAGAAAATCCTAAGAAATTTTGGTCTTATGTCAAAGCGGTAGGTGGATCAAAACAAAATGTCCAGACACTCTGTGACCAAAATGGTACTGAAACAGAGGATGACAGACTAAAGGCCGAAATACTAAATTTCTTTTTCCAAAGCTGTTTCACAGAGGAAGACTGCACTGTAGTTCCTTCTCTAGATTGTCACACAGATGACAAGATGGTTGATATCAAAATAGATGACTGAGGGATAGAAAAACCATTAAAATTGCTCAAAAAGGAAAGGCCACTGGACCTGATGGGATACCAGTTCAATTTTAACAGAAAAACAACAATACATGACAGATATTTACAACTCAAACAAATAAGCTAATGTACCATTCCAAAGGTAAAGTGGCATGGTCATCATTTTTTAATGAACACTATATGAAAGAATCATTTTACAAATACTAATGCACTGCATTTAAAATAAAAAAGTGTTTTATTTATTTATAAGGTAGTAAACGTGTAATACAACTACTAAATACTTATTTACAATGAACACATTACTGCACTGAAATTGTGCAGAAGTTATATTGTACTTATAAATATGTACACACAAGTCAGTTGGTTCTACTGAGAAATTCATCAATGGAGTAGAAGGAGTTGGCCACCAATAAATCCTTTAGGCTTCTCTTAAACTGAATTTCATTGGTTGTTAAGCTTTTCATGGCTGCTGGCAAGTTATTGAAAATGTGTGTTCCTGAATAATGCACACCTTTTTGTACAAGACTAAGTGACTTTAAATCCTTGTGAAGATTATTCTTATTTCTAGTGCTGATTCCATGAATTGAGCTGTTGGTTTGAAAAAGTGGTATATTTTTAATGACAAATTTCATTAAGGAATAAATATATTGGGAAGCAGTAGTTAATATCCCTAGTTCCCTAAACAGACTTCTGCAAGATGTTCTTGAGTTCACACCACATATAATTCTTACTGCACATTTTTGTGCCCAGTAAACTTTAGCCTGGCTTGATGAATTGCCCCAAAAAATAAACCCATATGACATTATGGAATGAAAGTAAGCATAGTATGACAGCTTTTTCATTTTTATATCCCCTGTGTCTGACACAATCCACATTGCAAATAGAGACTTGTTAAGACACTTCAGCAGTTCTGTTGTATGCTCCTCCCAGTTGAATTTATTATCAAGCTGTAATCCCAAGAATTTAACACTGTCCACCTCTTCTATCTGCTTGTCATCTTATGTTAGGCATATACTCGTGGGACACCCCTTACAAGTTCTGAACTGCATGTAGTGTGTTTTTTCGAAGTTTAATGACAAATAATGGTCTCTAGAAGAGCGTAGCATTCCAAAGGATTGAAAAAGGGCACAGGTCATCACCATTTCCAAGGAGGGACGTCGAACAGATGTGCAGAACTATTAGAGATATGTCAATCAGTTGTAGAATTTTGGAACATGTATTATGTTCGAGTATAATGACTTTTCTGGAGACTAGAAATCTACTCTGTAGGAATCAGTATGGGTTTCGGAAAAGACGATCGTGTGAAACCCAGCTCGCGCTATTCATCCACGAGACTCTGAGGGCCATAGACAAGGGTTCCCAGGTAGATGCCGTGTTTCTTGACTTCTGCAAGGTATTCGATACAGTTCCCCACAGTCGTTTAATGAACAAAGTTAGAGCATATGGACTATCAGACCAATTGAGTGATTGGATTGAAGAGTTCCTAGATAACAGAACACAGCATATCATTCTCAATGGAGAGAAGTCTTCTGAAGTAAAAGTGATTTCAGGTGTGCCACAGGGGAGTGTCGTAGAACCGCTGCTATTCACAATATACATAAATGACCTTGTGGATAACATCGGGAGTTCACTGAGGCTTTTTGCGGATGATGCTGTAGTATATCGAGAGCTTGTAACAACAGAAAATTGTACTGAAATGCAGGAGGATCTGCAACGAATTGACACATGGTGCAGGGAATGGCAATTTAATCTCAATGTAGACAAGTGTAATGTGCTGCGAATACATAGAAAGAAAGATCCTTTACATTTAGCTACAACATAGCAGGTCAGCAAATGGAAGCAGTTAATTCGATAAATTATCTGGGAGTAGACATTAGAAGTGGTTTAAAATGGAATGATCATATAAAGTTGATCGTCGGTAAAGCAGATGCCAGACTGAGATTCATTGGAAGAATCCTAAGGAAATGCAATCTAAAAACAAAGGAAGTAGGTTACAGTACACTTGTTCACCCACTGCTGGAATATTGCTCACCAGTGTGGGATGCATACCAGATAGGGTTGATAGAATAGATCGAGAAGATCCAATGGAGAGCAGCGCGCTTTGTTAGAGGATCATTTAGTAATTGCGAAAGCATTACGGAGATGGTAGATAAACTCCATTGGAAGACTCTGCAGGAGAGACACTCAGTAGCTCGGTATGGGCTTTTGTTGAAGTTTCAAGAATATACCTTCACTGAGGAGTCAAGCAGTATAATGCTCCCTCCTACGTATATCTTGTGAAGAGACCATGAGGATAAAATCAGAGAGCTTAGAGCCCACACAGAGACATACCAACAATCTTTCTTTCCACGAACAATACGAGACTGGAATAGAAGGGAGAACTGACAGAGGTACTCAAAGTACCGTCCACCACACACAGTCAGGTGGCTTGAGGAGTATGGATGTAGATGTAGATGTAGATGTAGAGAGTAGATGAGGAAGTGACCTTATAGAGGCAGGCATTTTTGTTTAAATTCTGCTTGGAATCCAGCTTTCTCACTGGTCAAACAATAGAAAGAAAGAGTTAATTCCACAATTCCTGCTCACCCACTGGTAATTAATATTCACTACTGATAACTTTGACGACAGTCATCTTTAGCTGTATGGTGGTGCTAGTTGCTTACAACATGTGTGTTGTCTTTTTTGTGTATGCTGTATTATGGTTCTCAGTCAGCATAGTCCTGCCTACTAAGGGTTTAAATTTCTCTTTTTTGATTTATGCCTTGAAAATGATAGGATGTTCACCTATCGGAATATCAGTTGTTGTCAAAGATGTCACATGTCTGCATTCCCCTAAGTTATTTGAACAATATAAACTGGGAAAACCTAGTTTTACCATAAGATAATTGTCACTCCAGTGGCTAGCAGATCAGGCAAACTATGAGAAATGGGTTACTGTAATGTACTTATATTCTTTATAACTTTTGTAACGTTGTTGACTCTCAATATTGTGTCTTATTTTTTCTAAAAGTTTGTTAAACGTAACGTGGATCAATTACAAAGCTCAACTTTTAAATTATGACAAAGATGGAAAATCACTGTGAAAATTTTTTCATGAATTGTATCACAGAGGCACATTTCATAGTTATTACAGAACAGGTTGTGAAAATCATCAAAGAGTAAAAAAAAACTGGTAGTGGCAAACATATTCTATGTATTAGCTTGTAGAACATTTCATTATGCATTGCTTGGCTTGTTGTGGTTAAGTCCTTTCTGAGGCTTAATATTTTTTTTACTTTTTATTATTGGACTGTATCAGGTAGATAATGGCATAAAACTCCTGTAACACCTTGGGCTGAAAGATCGAAGGGGGGAAAAAGTTAAATGATGCAAATTATATCGAGTCAGTAAAAGATCATCAAGGCTGATAGATGGTTTGAAGTAAAGATACTTCTGTCAAACTGTCAAAGTGCAATTTATGTGGTTTCTAAGCCTGCACAAGATTCTTACTGTTTGCTTAAAATCAATACATTGTTTTTGTTAAATCTAAATCAAACAGTTGGATGAATTACTCAATATAATTATTAAGAGACAAAGCAATGATTTCCAAATGTTTACAACTTCAAAGATGGGCAGGTACTTTCAGAAGCAATGCAGTGTCATAAATTTATCCTTTTATTTCAGCCACGATTTTCCCTGCAATGAGAACACAAAACCTGTTGATCTAGTTTGTAACACAATTGATGTGGTGAGTTTCAAAACCTGCCTCATGACAATTTTGGTCATACTGAATTATGTTCCCCATCCTGTTATCAATATCAAATTCTACCATGTGCTGAAAAGTTATCTTGCATAATTCAACCATTTGCTGTAACAGAAGCCTTTGAATATACCGGTTAGTTTTAAATTCTACTATGTGAACAGAACTATTTCATTTTTCCCCTTTCCTACAATGTCTATGCACCAATCATAATGCTTCCCATCCACACTGCCTTGTTTCTCACTGCCTTGTGTCTAGGGTTTTAGAGCAAGGACAGCCTGTTATTTTGTGAGCTGTAGTTGTGAGTACTGAGTGTGTTGTCACCCAAGATAGAGAGCATAGGAACTGCTACACACTGTAGTACAGGTGAAGGAAGGATAGGAGCTTGACAACCATATCTTAAAAAATGCAAAACTATTCACCCAAAGTGAATGCTAACTGGCATTCCTGTTGCAGAGGCAATGGTGGTTAATGTTAAAAAACTATTGGTGAGCATTTTGGTGCACAGTGGCTAAATAATACTTATCCGCATTACTATAAACTTGTAACTGAAAACAACAAAGTGACTTAAAATGTGAATACAGAAGGGATGACAAAATGTCTGAACAAAGACCTACAGAAGAGAACAACAACATTGATTTTGTGTAAAAAGAAATGACCAGTTAAACTTGTGTAGCCACTTATATTTTAACATTGTTAATTCAAGGGATAGACTAAAACATTATATTATTGATTATGAGAGGTTTGATTGCTAAAAAAAGTGCTATGACACTTTTTTCACTATTCTCTTCAAATTGAGTTTCGAAACTGCCAATGTGAAAATAAATTACACAAAATTCTTGACAACAATGGCTTCAGATCTTTGAATATTCTCGATGCTTATACAGATTACAAACGGAAATTAATTCACTGAATTTGAACTTTTGTAAGTATAATACTATAGAAGTTACACATTTTGCTTATGTTTCCTTAAATATTAATACAGTAACATGGCAGATATTGCAGTTTGCTGCCTCAGTTGCTTAGAAAGATTTGAAACAAAAAAAGACAGCTTTTTTTTTCTCTTGGATTCCTTTCACCAGGCAAAACTTTTTGTGCTGCTGACAGACACGTACAAAAGTCCACAACGCTAGCCTAGATTTCTTGGGAAGAAGAGAAGGAAGGTTAGTGGAATGTAAAAAGAATGATAAGTCACTCAGATCACAGGAAGATGGGGACCCATCTTTCTTCCTGGCAGTATTAAACATTTTGGCACCTGAAGCGAAGTACTGGTCAGTAATTCTGCCTTCAATTTTAGTTTTCTCATTTCTCTTTTTGATACTGAATTGTTTGTCAGTCTCATTGTATTATTCAGTTCATTTCTACATACGATTCAGTTTTTGTCACTCTTGTAATAGTTGCAGATAATATGTTTTCCTGCAATGCTTTAATCCACAATAACTCACATCAAACACCACTAACTGGAGATCAGATCTGCATAAAACATTACTGTTAGGTCCTTCAACACTTTAATTCACATAAGCTCACATTAAAAACCATTAATTGAAGATCATATCTGTATGGAACTCTACTGGTGGCTCTACATCCATACTCTGTGAACCATAACAGAGATACATCCCATTGTACAGTCATTTGGGCATTTTCCTATTCCATTCCAATATGGAGCACAGGAAGAATTGTCATTTACATGCCTCTGTGCATGCCATAATTAATCTAATTTTGTCCTATTATCCCTATGGGAGCAATATGTAGGAGGTTGTAGTATATTCCTAGGGTCATTATTTAAAACCAGTTCTTGAAAGTTTGTTAGCGCACTTTCCTGGGATAGTTTCCATGTATCTTCAAGAGTCTGCCAGTTCAGTTCTTTCAACATGTCTGTGACACTTTCCTTTGGGTCAAACCAATATGGGACCAATTTTTTTGGCCTTCTCTGTATATATTCAATACCCGCTGTTAGTCCCACTTAGTATTGGACCTAAACACTTCAGCAATATTGTAGCATGGGTTGCATGAGTGATTTGTAAGCAATCTCCTTTATAGACTAATTGCATTTCCCTAGTATTCTACCAAGAGACCGAAGCCTGCTATCTGCTTTACCCACAACTGAGCCTGTGTAATCATTCTGTTTCATATTCCAGTGTTACACCCTGGTAAATGTATGAATTTACCAATTCCAACTGTGACCCTCTGATTTTAATTCATAGGATATTATGATATTTCTTATTTATTTATTTATTTATTATTTTTTGTGAAGTGCACAGTTTTACATTTCTAAGCATTTAAATTGAGTTTCTAGCCTTTGCATCACTTTAAAAGCTTACCCATGTTAGACTGAATATTTGTGCAGTTTTGTGCAGACTGTACTTTGCTGTAGATCACTGCATCATTTACAAAAATTTGGAGGTCACTATTAGTGCTATCTGCAAGGTCATTAATGTTCAACATGAACAGCATGGGACTCAACTCACTTCCTGGGGTACATTTGAAGTTACTTCTACATCTGTCAATGGCGCTCCATCCTAGATAATGTGCTGATAGATTATAGTTAGAAGGGGGGCTAACTCCACCACAAATGCAGTATAGAATCTGATGGGGATTCCATCAGGCCCTGAGCTTTGTTCAATTTTATTGATTTCAGCTGTTTCACGATGCCACTGGCACTAACACTTTTTTCACTAATCTTTTCAGTGGGACAATACCCCTGGGTTTTCCTTTGTAAAGGAACATTTGAAAACAGAGTTAGCACTTCTGCTTTTTTCTTTTTTGCTCTCAATTTCTATTCCTGTTTTGTCCATGAGTGACTGGACACTAACTTTGGTACCACTAACAGCCTTTACATATGACCAGAATTTCTTTGGGGTTTGTGAAAGATCTTTCAACAATATTCTGACTTCCCACATTGCTCTCTTGACTGCCAAACATGTTTCATTCAGCATCTCTCTGTCTATATCTCTATTCTTTGTTTTATAGCTATTATTTAGTAGTCTCTGTTTCTTTAGAAGTTTCTTTACAGTGACTGTATACCATGGAGGATCTCTCCTATCATGAACTGTTCTTCTGGGTACATATCTGTCCACTGCATGGTCAACTATTCTTTTAAAAGTGAGTCATAGCTCTTCTACATGCTCCACTCATGAACTAAAAGTTTCAGATTCCTCACTGACATATGACACTACTGCTCCTTTGTCTAGTTTGTTGAACATATAAATCTTCCTACTAGTTTTAGTTGCACTTCAGTATTCATTTTTGCTATTACTGTGTCATGGTCACTGATACCAGTTTCAGCCTCAAAGAGATCAGATCTGTTTGTTGCCGTTAGATCTAATATATTTCCATCATGAGTGGGTTACAAACTATCTGTTCTAGGAGAAGGCATTTGGTAATGTTTCACAGGGCATCTTGTCACATCCACCACTAGTAAAACTATAATTATCCCAATTGATGGTTGGATGATTACAGTATGATTAGGGAACTTATGAATGAGCAAACTGAGGTTCAAAAGAGTTTTTGATTACATCAGGAGGTGAGTCAAGTATTCGATAGAAGGACCTTATTTTAATTTTATCCTCACCCTTGTTACTGAGTCTTGCCCAGACAATCTCATATGCAGCTTCAATTTCTATCTTGGTAGATTTCAGTATACTAATCCTTTTGGTACATGCTTAAATCTTCCCCAAAGTTCTCACTACTGTCAACTTCAGGTTTTAACCAGCTTTCTGTGACTAGTATTATGTGAGATTTAGTTCTTTTTAGGAGTGCTTCAAACTCTGGCACTCTGTTGCAAATGCTTTGGCAGTTAACCACTAGGATTTTAATACTCTCATTTGCGAGGGGCCTTTCTCTGGATCTTCAACTGACACTTCTCAGTTTCTTATGGCTATTGTCATCTGGATTTGATGGAGAGTCACCTAATCTACTTGGGTAGCTGCCTCTGATATGTAGTGCACACCTGACTCATTTTGGGGGACCCTGCAACTCTCAACCCTATGGCACAGTTCTAGAAAGTCACAGCCTAGCTTGTAACAGAACATTTGCCACCTCTGGTTCAGGCCTTCCACTCAATTAAGAAACTGAGCACAATGATATGTTCTGGGGAAAATGTTTCTGATTGTGAGCTTCATCGGAACTCCATGAGCAAAGCCAGTAATCTCAGCCTTCTCTGCTAGTCTTTGGAATGATCCAAGTATGAGCTCAGAGCGAAAATGCATAATTTGTTCCATAATGCACCACAGTATGCAGTTGGATGCACCTTGTTACCTTAATGGCTGCCAGAATAACCTCTTCAACATGCTGAATGAGGCCCCCAGGCATATACACTTGAGTGCACTTGGTGTTCCTTCCACTTCCTTGCTGCAATTTCTCTAAGGGGGTACCACTGTTCGCCTTATGTTTGAATTGCTGATGATTGATAGATCCCTATCCATTTGCATTCACTGCCTGTTGACTCAGGACACAGTAGGTTTCCCAACAGGTAAATCAAGTCTTGCTGGCTCAGTTTCAGCTTCAGTGGAAGACAGCACCTCAAACGTAAGGGTCAGGTGGATGGGTGCAACAGCCTAAGTTCTACCTGAACCTTGTCTCCACTGCAGAGGATTCCTAGACCTATCACTGACATGCCACTCACAGCCAAGTGGACAAGTAATGATGGGTCCTGTGTTTCCTGCAGGAGAGACAATATCCACAGGAGAGGATAGTACTTGATGTATCACTGATACAGAACTAGGTATATCTGGTACAATCTCCCCATAGCCCTTCCAACACATCCATTTGTAACAGCTTCTAATTGCTTGACAGCAGTCAGGGCAATTGCCAGATGCTTACAAGTAGCAACCAACGCATCTCCTGCCTGAGAACAGTACACATGGTGGGACTGCATTATGCTTGGTAAAATATTTTACAGAACAGTAATTTAATAACTTTATACTAGGCTTGCCAGTTCTCATTTAATTTATGAGTCTGATATGCTACAAGTATTATCAGGAGCTTTTTGGAACTAAAGTGATTCACAGCCAAAAACAAGATACCTATGGCAACAGAAAACTTGGCACAAGTTTTGCTTTTTCTCTGACACTTTTCAGGTTACAGACACCAAGAAAATTTGGCAGTAGCGTTAATTTACCATAAATGCTGACAATATACATTCATATTAAAGAAAAGAGAAGTAGTGCAACATGATACATTACTTGTAAATTGCAAATGCTGATCTATTATAAAATAGATTATATAAAATATCTGTAATTTACAAAAAACCTTGCAAGTGTCTGAAACTTCTTAAAAAGATAATTTTTTCATGTAAATATATGAACTTAGTGTACTGCTGGCTGTGAATGAGGGTACTGTGGACAAAGTTTCTGCAAAACATACATTAAGTTTACAGTTGATGATATAATACAAAACAATACTACAACTAATCAAACACTTGCCAATCCCATAGATGAAATAACTTTAACCAGAGACACAAACTAACCACAGAAAAATAAAGTTCTTGTATGGCCACACCAAGGTATTATTCCAACAAAATTACACGATGTTTCAAGAATACAAAACTATACACCAGCTACAGAAGCCACTAACAATCTACAATGATTATTGATATACATACCATGGAAATTAGAGACATTTTCACAATCAGGACTCTACAAAATTAACCGTGAAGCATGGTCAAAATTTTATATTGGACAATCAGGAAGGAAAGATAGCACACAATTTAAAGACTGCATGACAATAGCCCATGTATATTTTCTGCACACTTAAAAGACAAAACCACAAAATACCTACTTCAAATATTAGATAAGTTACAGGAAGGAAAAACAAAGGATATAATGAAAGAAACTTAAATTTACAGCCATCTAAAAGATTAGTCAGATAGAATTTTAAATGAGCAAACAGACCTGTGAAATGGGAAACTCCTACACAACTTTTTACCAGTGCTACGACAAAGCATTACAGAACCATAGAATGTAAAATTATCACTACACTCATTAATAAATATGACTGTAATTTGAAACATCACACAAACATAAAGCAGTTTTTTACTCAGACTCTCATAGTTTTCAGTACTGTTTCATTAGACTACTGTGATCAATTTTATATATAAGATCTTTGTAACAACTATTCAAAAGTGACATGCACCCACAATAAGGGTACAAATATTTACAAGTAATTTTAAAGAAATTACATACAATCATATTTACACCAATGATGAAAGATAATTAAGTATAATTGAGAAAAAAGTATATGCAAGTTAATTAACAAATTTCTGTAAAATAATTATAAACTTCCTAGTGTTAAGTATGTTAAAGCATGGACGTTATATATAAGAGCTTTGCAACAACTGCTTGAAAGTCACTTGCTCCTAAAATAGTGTATAAGCTCTCTAATTTATTTTATAAGCATAACATGCAGTCACAGGAGCAAGGAGATACATGGCATAATTTACTACTAAAGAACCATTCATACAGTAAATAACAATGCGTGTAGTATACCTAAAGATGTGACTTTTCCCTATATCAATATCACAAGTGTCACTAGTGCATCCAATGTATAATGCTTTCGTTTTAGATGACTTAAAATGGCCTAAGGCCAAAATTGTACAACTGTACAAGAAATAAAGAGAATAGTAGCTGAAGGCATCATGAAATCATTCAAAAAATTCAGCGAAACTGCAGACCCTATCACACTGAAAATTACTACACAAAATATAACATCCCCCCCCCCCTCCCCCCAATGAACCATTGACCTTGCCACTGGTGGAGAGGCTTGTGTGCCTCAACGATATAGATAGCTGTACCGTAGGTGCAACCACAACGGAGGGGTATCTGTTGAGAGGCCAGACAAACATGTGGTTCCTGAAGAGGCACAGCACCAGCCTTTTCAGTAGTTGCAGGGGCAACAGTATGAATGCTTGACTGATCTGGCCTTGTAATATTTAGCAAAACGGCCTTGCTGTCCTGGTATTGTGAACAGAAGGGGAAACTACAGCCATAATTTTTCCCGAGGGCATGCATTTTTACTGTATGGTTAAATGATGATGGCATCCTCTTGCATAAAATATTCCAGAGGTAAAATAGTCACCCATTCAGATCTCTTGGCAGGGACTACTCAGGAGGAAATTGTTATCAGGAGAAAGAAAACTGGCATTCTATGGATCGGGGCATGTAATGTCAGATCCCTTAATTGGGTAGGTACGTTAGAAAATTTAAAAAGGGAAATAGATAGGTTAAAATTAGATATAGTGGGAATTAGTGAAGTTCAGTGGCAGAAGAAACAAGATTTCTGGTCAGATGAATACAGAGTTAGAAATACAAAATCAAATAGGGGTAACACAGGAGTAGGTTTAGTAATAAATAAAAAAATATGAGCGAGAGTAAGCTACTACAAACAGCATAGTGAATGCATTATTGTAACCAACATAGGGAGGACCAGTTTGGATTCTGTAGAATTGTTGGAACATGTGAAGCAATACTGCCCCTACGACTTCCGCCAGAAGAGAGATTAAGGAAAGGTAAACCTACGTTCCTAGGATTTGTAGACTTAGAGAAGGCTTTTGATAATGTTGATTGGAATATTTTCTTTCAAATTCTGAAGGTGGCAGGGGTCAAATACAGAGAGTGAAAACCTATTTACAATGTGTACAGAAACCAGATGGCACAGTTCTAAGAGTCGATGGACATGAAAGGTAAGCAGTGGTTGGGAAGGGAGTGAGACAGGGTTGTAGCCTATCCCCACTGTTATTCAGTCTGTATAATAAGCAAGCAGTAAAGGAAATGAAAGGAAAATTCAGAGCAGGAATTAAAATCCATGTAGAAGAAATAAAAACATTTGAGGTTTTCCAACCATATTGTAATTCTGTCAGAGACAGTAAAGGACCTGGAAGAGCAGTTGAACGGAATGGACAGTGTCTTGAAATGAGGATATAAGATTAACATTAACAAAATCAAAATGAAGATAATGGAATGTAGTCAAGTTAAATAGATAGCCTCGAGTCGAATGAAAATGCTGTTGCCTCACGAGCAAGATATACAGTCCCCTGACGTCATAGCGATAAGCTTGTCTGGGTGTGGCAGGAAGTAAGCATGCTCAGTAGCACAATGACGGCACCGGAAGCTAAATTTTCCAGCGATCCTCCGCTGCCCAACGGCGGCCGAGCAAAGCTCGTTCAAGGTCACCCGCCAAGATGGCGGCGCACACAGCAATGAATGATTGGACCAGTAAGGAAATGCATGACAGTGAGGAAATTAGGTTAGGAAATGAGTCACTTAGAGTAATAGATGAGTTTTGTTATTTGGGAAGCAAAATAACTGATGATGGTCAAAGTAGAGAGGATATAAAATGTAGACTGGCAATGGAAAGGAAAGCGTTTCTGAAGCAGATAAATTTGTTAACATTGAGTACTGATTTAAGTGTCAGAAAGTCTTTTCTGAAAGTACACTACTGGCCATTAAAACTGCTACACCACGAGGATGATGTGCTACAGACGTGAAATTTAGCTGACAGGAAGAAGATGCTGTGATATGCAAATGATTAACTTTTCAGAGCATTCACACAAGGTTGGCACCGGTGTCAACACCTACAACGTGCTGACATGAGGAAACTTTCCAACCGATTTTTCATACACAAACAGCAGTTGACCGGCATTGCCTGGTGAAATATTATTGTGATGCCTCGTGTAAGGAGGAGAAATGCATACCATCATGTTCCTGACTTTCATAAAGGTCGGATTGTAGCCTATTGTGATTGTGGTTTATCGTATCATGACATTGCTGCTTGCGTTGGTCAAGATCCAATGACTGTTAGCAGAATATAGAATCGGTGGCTTCAGGAGGGTAATACAGAACACCTTGCTGGATCCCAATGGCCTCATATCACTAGCAGTCGAGATGACAGGCATCTTATCCGCATAGCTGTAACAGATGTTGCAGCCATGTCTCGATCCCTGAGTCAGGAGATGGAGACGTTTGCAAGACAACAGCCATCTGCACGAACAGTTCGACGATGTTTGCAGCAGGATGGACTATCAGCTCGGAGACCATGGTTGCGGTTACCCTTGACGCTGCATCACAGACAGGAGCGCCTGCGATGGCATACTCAATGACGAAACTGGGTGCATGAATGGCAAAACATCATTTTTTCGGATGAATCCAGGTTCCGTTTACAGCATCATGACGGTCGCATCCATGTTTGGAGACATCGTGGTGAACGCACATTGGAAGCGTGTATTCGACATTTCCATACTGGCGTATAACTCGGCATGATGGTATGGGTTTCCATTGCTTACATGTCTCGGTCACCTCTTGTTCGCATTGACAGCACTTTGAACAGTGGACGTTACATTTCATATGTGTTAACGACCCGTGACTCTACCCTTCATTCGATCCCTGCAAAACCCTACGTTTCAGCGGGATAATGCATGACTGCATGTTGCAGGTTCTGTACGGGCCTTTCTGGATACAGAAAATGTTCGACTGCTGCCCTGGCCAGCGCACTCTCCAGTTCTCTCACCAATTGAAAATGTCTGGACAATGGTGGCCGAGCAACTGGCTCGGCACAATATGCCAGTCACTACTCTTGATGAACTGTGGTATTGTGTTGAAGCTGCATGGGCAGTTCTAGTATAATATCTTTGTTCAATGAATACCCATTTATCATCCGCATTTCTTCTTGGTGTAGCAATTTTAATGGCCAGTAGTGCATTTGTATGGAGTGTAGCCATGTATGGAAGTGAAACATGGATGATAACTAGTTTAGACAAGAAGAGAATAGAAGCTTCCAAAATGTGGTGCTATAGAAGAATGTTGATGATTAAATGGGTAGATCGCATAACTAATGAGGAGGTACTGAATAGAATTGAGGAGAAGAGAAATTTGTGGCGCAACTTGACTAGAAGAAGGGATCAGTTGGTAGTAGTACACGCCATCCAAGCTCTGTTTGACTCAATGCCCAAGCGTATCAAGACTGTTATTACGGCCAGAGGTGGTTGTTCTGGGTACTGATTTCTCAGGATCTATCACCCAAATTGTGTGAAAATGTAATCACATGCCAGTTCTAGTATAATATATTTGTTCAATGAATACCCATTTATCATCCGCATTTCTTCTTGGTGTAGCAATTTTAATGGCCAGTAGTGTATTTGTATGGAGTGTAGCCATGTATGGAAGTGAAACATGGATGATAACTAGTTTAGGCAAGAAGAGAATAGAAGCTTTCAAAATGTGGTGCTATAGAAGAATGTTGATGATTAAATGGGTAGATCGCGTAACTAATGAGGAGGTACTGAATAGAATTGAGGAGAAGAGAAATTTGTGGCGCAACTTGACTAGAAGAAGGGATCAGTTGGTAGTACATGTTCTGAGGCATCAAGGGATTGCAATTTGGTATTGGAGGGCGGCATGGAGGGTAAAAATTTTAGAGGGAGATCAAGAGATGAATACACTAAGCAGATTCAGAAGGAGTGGGTTGCAGTTGTTACTTGGAGATCAAGAAGCTCGCACAAGATAGAGGAGCATGGAGGGCTGCATCATACCAGTCTCTGGACTGAAGGCCACAACAACATATAACATTCCCTATAAACACAGCTTACATTTACAATTAACAATTTAGTACTGCACAATATACCATGATAATCACATAAGTTTTGATGAAATCAACACAGAAAACATGTATAAATTCAACATCAAGTTTTTGTACCTAAATTTTTGTGAAACATCATTTTGCTTGAAAACAAAGTAAATACTGGGAGTCAGCTTAGATACATAAAGTATATGTAAATAAACGTACTGATTGCACGGATTTTGCAACTTAGCTTACTTTGTGTCCCCTGTTACACTAGTGTGCTAAGGATGGACTCTACAACTTCAGTATATCTCAGAAATACAATGTGAAATGTGTAGCACAAAATGAAATACAACAATGCTGTACACTAACATTATGTTTGGCCAAGATAATCTTTTACATCTGCAGTCATTATAACCTCTTTTTTTGACTATTCACATAAACTTTTTCTACACATCAGTGTTCATGTTTCATTGATAAATTCTTCCATTAAGAAAAATTCTGATGTAAATGTTCTATTCACTGATATGGTAATCTAGATGGATGAGATTTACTATTACCTAATTCAGAAAACTTAGTCATTTCTTCAGTGATAGATCTTATCTGTTGCAGAGACCACTGTGCTACTTTTAATGTTTCCACCTGATCGTATCTCATCTGATCTATGTCACCTTTCACCTGAAACAAAATTAAAGTTGTGAATAATATAAATTTCATCAAGTTCATTTTAGTACTGAATTCTATCATGCTATCCTGAATCATTTGCATCCAGCATTAAGGTATGCTGTGTATAAACATTTTCACTTTAGAAAGGTAAATCTTTGGTAATTGGTGAAATGGGTGGCAGAGTGCCATTTGTAACATTAACTAGAGGAGAAAAAAGGAACTGTGGTAGTTGTGTTGCTCACTGAACACAACAGGTGAATACTGTGGGTTTGCTAAGTGTGGAGGGTAAAACAGATGGGTAAAGCATGAGAACCACGTAACAAAAAGATGTCTAAATACAAAAAAGTTCCTTTATTGGAACATTAACAGGCACAATTAATTGCAGAACACATTAATAGCAGAACACATTTACAAACGTAAGTTGCCACAAAAATGTCTCTGAACAAAAACTCTTAGTTGTGTTGGCCCGGTAATCCTACCACCCATGAACGCATTATGAATGAATATGAGGAGTGCCCACTGCCTGTGTGTGGTGTAATCAGTTTACACATCTTTAAAGACAACAAAGGGACCATCATGAATGTTCTTGAGGTATCATAAATGGGGCTGATCTAACACAATGACCGAGGAAATATGCAAATAGATGAACTTGGAAGTACCGTGAGTTCATCTAACCTAACAGAGTGATCAAAGCAAAATACAAATAAACAAACTTGAGGTACCATGGGTGAAGCTAATCTAATACAGTGATCAAAGCAAAATACAATATACAAATAAACAAAGATGAGGTACCATAAGTGAAACTAACCTAACACAGTGACTAAAGCAAATACAAAATACAAATAAAAGAACTTGAGGTCCAGTGGTCAAAGCTGGTCTAATATAGTTGGGGATTTCAGTCTCTAACAGCTGCATGCATGATGCTGCATTAATTTATGTATAGTTCACAAAAAGATGTTGGATCTTGCCACACTACCTACAATTTAAGCCTCAAACGAGCACGCTGTTTCTCATAATGCAAGTGCACACACAACATGCTTTGTACAATTGCAGAGAACAGCTGTCTTTCTTTTACCAGGGAAACATTTATGATGAAAATCACAGTTTAATCTCAGTTTAATTCAAAAATGATAAAATAAACTTACATTAAATGAGCTAAATCACTGTTTAATTAGGCAATAAAAAATAAAATGTCATTATATCACTGTCGCTCCACACAAGTATTAAACCACAATAATGATGCACTCAAATCATTAAATGGTGCAGCTGCATCAGATCACTGCCAACTGCTTATTTGATTGCTAATTATCTTGTAGATAACAGCCACATTTTGGGACTGCTGCTAGCTCGGAATCTGGTTCATTTTTCTGCACAGATTGTACGTTTTTTATGACGACACAACGTATCACTGTGTTAACTGAAGCAATCTCACAATTGCAAAACAGTGGAATAGTATAAGACAATGGTATCTGTAACTGGTGCACATTATACATAGGCATGCTTACTCAAGGGTTAATGGACTGATAAAGTTTATACTCTATGCAAAGGGCATGGGATCACAAGGCAGGTGGTGAATAATGCTGTCCTGAAGTATGGTATCCACCTTGCCTTCTAATTTTCCATAGGCATCATGGGAGCCTGCAACACTGTTCATTTTACAGACACACAAACCTGACTCACCATTTATATCTTCATGGGTTATGCAACTATCTGAGTGCTCTGCAACAAGCCAGTGTGTTCTGATAATGAAATAACTTAAACATAAACTTAACACCAAAAGAACATTAAATTGTTGCATTTCTCGTGTGCACAGCTTGGCATCAGCAGGAGAAGTCCAGGTGTTGGGGAGGCTTCCTGTAGCATGTTTTAGGAAAAAATCCCAAGTGCTTCAGCAAAAAGGTGTGTAGCAGAGAAAACTCTTGTTCTCAGATGCATTCAGTTAGTGATGAAGTTTTTGCTGAGCAATGAGCCATTTGCTACAGTGCAAGATCATCACTCGAGCAGACAGGTGGTGAGCACAAAAAAATAGTAGTGCATCACCGCACAATACTACCCCCTCGCCCCCCCCCCTCCCCCTTGAAGAAGAAGAAAGCAGGGGTTGCAGAATGCATGACCACTCCCAATATCGATTACCAAACTACCACTTGTGGAAGCATGGTGTCAGTGGAGGAAGGGCCACTGACGATGGTGGAGACACTGCGCGATACATGGCGGTCTCTGTGACATTGCATCCCGAGCTCAGCATGGTGGTAACATCCAACTGCATTGTCAAACGGGATGGGGGAGGGGCAGTGATGCACATGAGAGGGGGGCATAGTTGAATATGCTGCAATGTGGGGGCAGAGCCTGGTGGAGCATATGGGAAGAAGCTCATGCTCAGGCAAGTTGCACATTGTAGGAAGTGCACAGCACACGCTGCCCTGTACTGACACTGTACACACCCACTGCTACCACCTCTTGCTAGTACACTAAGTCACACTTTGTGGTGAAGGTGTGTGATGGCATCATGGGGCTGGTGACAGGTGCCTCAGTATCGAACATGTGGTGTTGGTGCCTCTTCACTCAGACAAGGCACCAGAGGACAGGGCCAACAGCGAGTGTGAGGTAGTAGGTTTCAGGGCCAGCTCTGCTGGGTGTAGTGTGATGGCAGGGTGGCCTCCACTCTCAGTTCCCAAATATTGCCCACCAAGTTGGCAGTGTACATCACCTCAATTTCGATGACAGATGGTGCGGAAGGGCTGGGAGGTTGGATGTGTATGCCATCTTCAATCAGTCGAGAGATACTGTGGTGGCAGCATGACATAGATGTATATAAAAGGTCTTCTACCTGCACTTGAGAACAGGGTGCAGGCCTGAGTACTGTTGGCAGAGCAGTGACTGGCTGGTGTCCATCCAGGGCACAACATGCATGCAGATGCAGAGGTACTGATGCACAAAGGATTTGTACTCACCAAGGCATTGTTGGGGCACCGGGCATATGTGTGTCGTGTAGTTACTATACATAGACTGGGTTGCAGGTGGTGGCCAGCAGGGGCTGCAGCTTGATGAAGTTGCCTGGGACAGTGAGCAGCTGCCCATAGACGACTTCCGCTGTGGACACATGCAAGTTAGTTTTGTGGGCCACCCACAATGCTAGGAGAACTAGAGGCATGGTGACAGACCAAGTTATGGTTTGCATGCAAGGATGGCTTTTAGGATCATGCAGAATCTCTCCACCATGCCATTAGTCACAGAGTGGTAACTAGTAATAAAATGGACGAGCATACCACAGGTTTTGTTTAAACAGGCAAGATGTGAGTTGTCATCCATGGTCCATCATCATGTGTCTGGGGTATCCAAAATACAAGACCCAATTGTCCATGATAGCCTTTGTTACTGTATCCACCATGATGTCAGGCAGTAACACGGCTTCTGGCCACAGTTTGTACCTCTTGATGATGGTGAGGATGTACTGGTGGTTGTTTGGCAATGGAAGGGGGCCTACAACGTCAATTATGGACAAGGGAATAACAATGGTCCACTGGGACAAGTGCTAGCATGGGAGGCAGGTGTGAGCCCAATCAGTGTAGTCCCATTGAATGTCAGGCCAGATGAATGCTCCCACATGAGGGCCGCAGATACACAGGCGCCAGGATGTGACAGGTCATGGAGGTGTTTGAATGCCACCTTGCAGAATTTGGAGGTTGAGGCCAGTGTTTGGTCTTTCTGCAGCCTTAGCAGCTCAGGAATGGCTGCCTTGGTGGCAACCATACCAGTGTAGTTGAGTGGGGCAGTGAGAGTGCAGGAGTAACTGAGGCAGTCAGTGACGAAATTATCGATGCCTACCACGTGCCAAATGTCAGTTGTGAACTGACTTTACTCATGATGAGAGAACTGCCTATGGGAATTATAAGTGCCTTCCTTTTGACAAAACTCTGTCATAAGCGGGTGGTGGTCAGTCAAGATCATGAACGGGTGTCCTTCCACGGAGGGGTGGAAGTAGTTGGCCGCTTCATAGACAACAAGAAGCTTAAAGATGTACACTACCTAGTGCCGCTGTGGCTCAGAGAGCTTCATGGAAAAAAAAATTTCGGCAACTGGCAGGAACCTGGCAGATGGTTGTTGTCAAAGGATGAAACCTAGGGCAGACTGGCTGGAATCAGTAGAATTCATGAGCTGGGCAGTCAGTTGGGGTTGCACCAGGAGGCGGTATCAGTTTACACAGTATTTTAAGACAACAAGAGGAACATCGTTAATGTGTTTAACATATAGGAAAAAGGGGCCAATCAAACACAGTGATCAAGGAAATATTCAAATTAAAAAAAGTTAACTTGTAGGTACTTTGAGTATATCTAATCTAAAATGGTGATTAAAGCAAAATACAAATTAACCAACTTGAGGTGCCAGAAGTGAAGCTAATCAAACACAGTGACAAAATCAATTAAAAAATACAAATAAATGAACACGAGGTACAATAAACGAAGCTAATCTAACACAGTTGGCGATTTCAGTCTCTAGCAGCCTCAATGGTATGCATGTAGCTCACAAAAAGAGGTGGATCTTGCCACACTTGCTATAATTTAACAAGCTCTGTGATGGGGATACTATACACTCTGGACGCATGTCTGTGAGGCAGGTGCTAAATAATGTTGCCCTGGAGTATGGCACCAATCTCACCTACTAGTTCTCCCCAGGCATCAGAGGAGCCTGCAGTGCTGCTAGTTTTACAGACACACACAACCAACTCATCATTGATGTCTTCAAGGGTCATGCTCCTATCTGGGAGCACTGCATCAAGTCATTAAGTTCTGATAATGAAATGACATGAACATAAACTTAACACCAAATGAATATCAATCACTGCACTTGTCATTTGGACAGCTCTGCATTGACTTGGGAAGAGCAGAGAGTTGGGGACATTTCCTGTAGCATGCCTTATGGAAAAACCACATGCAGAGTGCCAAAGTGGCACATGATAGAGAAAATTCTTGTCTTCAGATGCATACAGTTCAGAGTGCAGTTTTTCTGGGCAACACATCATCTGTTACAGTGCAAGATTGTGTGCTAGAGCAGGATAGTGATGAGCACAAACACATAGCAGTGCATCACCTCAGTGTATTATGATATAGCTTGACAGATGTAGTTTTTATCACAAGAACCAGTAAGAGACATTTTGTAGCAGGAAACAACTCTCAAAGTCCAAGCTGAGTCAGAGTTGTGCCTTTGATATGCAATGTAAATAAAAACAGTCAAGCAGAATGTTTTGTTCTTTTTGTGACCACAATGAAGGGACATTTTAAGATATCCAATACAATCATCTAACTTCCTAAACAATAACAATGTAGAAGCTGGGCTGAGGTATTCTGTTGTGGACTTTGAGCCAATGGCTTCATCTGAAGCTGTAAACTTGTATGAAGGTGAAAGACTTTAAATGTTTGTGTTTTTAACAAGAAATATGGTGACATTTTCAAATTCTGTGAACCATCATTAATTGATTAATACATGGCAGAAATGATTTGTGATGTAGGTATGATGCTCTAATTTCAGTCATATAGTGTATTACATTGACCTTTGTCTGCATTTTTTTTTTAAAAAAGTTGGTAGTCATAGTGCAGAGATGCATTTTGCTCCTTACATGTAGATATTGTATTCCATTGTTAGATACAGCAGTCTGTCTCTGTTTGATCTGAGATGACCTCTTATCTGGAGATGACTTAGTAAAATTTGCATTCTACATATAGTGTGATAAGATCTCATACTCTTTGCTCATCAGTATATGTAGCTATGTTCATCAATAAATTTAGCTATGCGCCATTACTCTGTAAACTAATTCCTGGCATTTGTACACTAGCATTCAACATTTTTCTTGCCTCTCTTATGTCATTGTACATTGATTATGCCTTTTGCATTTACTAAACTTCATTTTTTCTTATTATGTCTTATCTTTCTTACAGTATCACATTTGGTGTACTACTGTCCTTGTAACTCTTGAAGGAACATTAACTGCTCCTGCAATAATAAATTCTCTCAAACTTATATTGATGGATAAATTTTTGGTGCATTTCAGTGTGGCTCAAAATAAGGTTTATGTTGGTTTGTTTGTCTTGCCTTCCTACCATTATTGTGCAAGATACACTTTCTTTAACACTTTCACATCTCATCACATGAATAATTCTGCTGTGAATCTCACATTAAACTATATTATTTTAAGCTTTTTCTCACTAAATAATTGTAAGGATTTCTCAGTGCATGATTACATTTTTTGACACAGTTACATGGGTATCTTACAAAATTCATTAGGACAGTGTATTCAATAACTATGAATAAACATACATTGGAGTAGAGCTTCATGCACAGGAATAGGAATTTGTGTCATTATCTGTTTATGAATTAAGGCACCAAGGTTTTTCACCTAAGTTGAGGTTGTAACATTGTCTGATGGAGGTTAATAATTTATCTGAGTCTGCTCACACAATATATGTGGGGATACACAAATCTGTTTCTTAATTTTTAAATGAGTGAGCTTTGCACCTTTTCCCTCTAAGTGTAGGATGCCTACATCTATCATTATTCATAATTTTTGTTTAAGTTATGTTCAACGAAAGACGAGTCTGGCTTCTTTTCTCTCCAGTTTCAATGATGTTCTCTCAGCCTAGTACTCCCAGCCTGTCCAGTGTAGCAGGACTGACACTTTTGGCCGATGATCTTATAAACCTCACTTTTCATTGCAACAGTTCAGAATCAATGAAAATCATTAAGTTCATAAGCAGTCATATTCTTGAAATAGACACATCCACCCATCTGAAACCTTATCAGTCTAATCCTATTTGCAAAGCATGACTTTTATTTTCATTCATAATATATCATCATAGTGTAATGTAACAGGGATTAAACATCTGCATGTACCAGTCGTACAAAGTTTATTACCTTTATTTTCTTGGTCTACCTAAGTGTCTTTGTCCTTTACGATTATTATTAACCTTTTGTTTTGGTAGTTTTTCACCTCACATTATGTCCACATACTGCTTTCATCTCTCTCTCTATGTAATCATTTACTTTGGCATTAACAGTTTATAAGACATACCTAAAAACTTCTTTAGACTGCTTGTAAACCATATCAGTTGACTTGTTCTCTCCTTCAGTCCATCTCATAACTGGATAATTGATTTGCATTCTCTATCACTCACAGGTTCCCCAGGTATTTCCTGCAAAATTATATTATTTGTGACAAGATTGCCTTATGGAGATTGTTATGGACAACATGGGGCTTAAAGTAACTTGTTAGATAGCTCATACAATTTACTTTCATGTCTCTTTCCTTTTACTGCTTCTTAGCTGTAATCGCTATTTCTCGTATTCGTAATCACAAACCTGCAAAACATGCCGTGAATGCAAAAATTAATTCTGTAGTATAAATAGTAGAGAAAGTTTTCAATACAAATTTCATCATGCTATCCAGCAGAGAGCACATGGTTGAACAAAATTGAACCATCTCTTTCCCATAATCACCTACTGACATGTATTACATAGTCCAAGAAATTGTCATAATCATTACATATGTGTCTTTTACTCCATCATTTCTCAGAATTTTTACTTCTACACATCATGCTAAGTGTAATTTCAAAGCTGGCATCCTTATTAAACACTCTTTGGATACCTGAGCTATTAATATTGTCTTTGATTATGAAGGATATGTGTCAAATGGAAAAGTCACCAGCCATCAGCTTTGTTTCGTATTTTCTTGATCCTCTTTCATCATTTCATGTACACGGTACAATCAGCTATGGAACAAGTCAGTTGTGAAGTGATAAGAGGGACACACA
Organism: Schistocerca cancellata; assembly: GCF_023864275.1. NCBI lineage: Eukaryota > Metazoa > Arthropoda > Insecta > Orthoptera > Acrididae > Schistocerca > Schistocerca cancellata. The sequence continues at coordinate 360,007,094 of NC_064630.1, read as the reverse complement.
TTTTTTGATGATAGTATAGTTACGAACAGTATTTTGCAATTGTATAAATACAACAGTTTACAATTTCAGTATATGTTAGATCATTTTCTATAAGTTATTTATATGCACAAAAGCTTCAGAAGGGAGTAGCAGCTTTTATATCAATAAAATTAAATTTATATAGTACCTCTCTTAAATTTATAGTCATTACAAAATTGGCATCTGGAAAATTTTGATGGTTACAACAAAAATTAGGAAATTTATAGAGTCCATAGATATCTACATGGATTACTTCCTGAGGAATTTCTCTATGACATAGAAGCAGTGCGACGTTAAATATGCTTTCAATATGATTTTAAAACTTTATATAGTATTTATGATTTAACTTTCTCACATCTGAAAAAGCTTTACACAGAATGCTGTGTTGCTCTAAAATTAACACCATATTTTAATATAGAATGAAAAGAAAGAAAAATATTTGTTCTAGGTATTTTCTGTAACAGCAGTTTTAGAGCACTCTCTTTAGGTAAAATGTTACACTTATCTAGTTTGAGACATTTTCAATGTGTGTATCCTATCCAAGATTATCCTGAAGCCACTGACGAAGTGGTTTTGTTATTCAACAGTGTTTGTACACAGTTAGTCCCTATTTCTTACATTGTGGAATTTTAGTGCTGCTATTTCATTTTAATTGTTGTTGTTGTGGTCTTCAGTCCTGAGACTACTTTACTTTACTTTACCTTCGTCATTTACCAGCCATGGCTGGGCAGACTGCGTCACAAATACAATGCTTATCAACTAACATTTATACAACACCATATACAAAATTTATATTACAAATAAAAGAAAATATTTATGCAGTGCACAAAACACATAGAACATAGCAGGAATGAAATATAACTAAACAGGAAAGTAAAACTTCATAGCAGCAAATGAAAATACCATAAAGCAAAATGTCACACACACAAAGTTTCATTTTGGCAAAATATGTACTTTAGGTAAAACACAAAATTAAATGTGTAGTTAACATAAGAAGAAGATTACATTTAGGCAAAATTATATATAAAACATAACAATATTTATTATTTTGTCCATTCAGTAGAACCGCTGTTGAAAAACTCTTCCAATGAATATAGTGGATGTTGTTTCAAGTCCTGAGCAATTTTTTTCCGAAATAATTCAGGTGGCAGGGATTTCACTTCTGGAGGCAGTTGATTGTACATTTTTAGGGCGACTGTTAGAAAGCTGTCTTGTGTACTTGATAGGCGACACCTTGGCACTTCAATGTTCCTCTTACAGCGAGTGTCATGATTATGTATGTCTTGTCTTATGCTAAAATTCCCTTGATTTTCTTTTATATACATGAGGCAGAAATACACATACTGGCTAAAGACAGTCATTATGCCTAGCCTGGTGAAAATAGGCTTACAGTGGTCCAGTCTTTTGCTAGAGGATATGATCCTGATGGCTTTTTTTTGTAATAGCAACACATCTTTGCTGCCTGAGGAGTGTCCCCACAACAACAGTCCATAGCTAATGTGGCTGTGGAAGAGTGCATGGTAGACTACTGTGAGAAACTGGTCAGTTATTACCCTCTTCAGCTTCCTCAGGAGGTATATCACACGAGAAAGTTTGGTGCATACATATGCAGTGTGATCATTCATGGAGAGTTTGCTGTCAATCTTGAAGCCCAGTAGTCTGACAGTCTCCATGTTTTCTTGGTCTTCAATGTTGGTTAGACTGCATATCAAATGTTGGGTTTTTTCTTCATTGATCTTCATTTTGTTTATTATGAACCATTCTTTTATTTCTTCAAACATCAAATTTGATGCACCAAGAGCTTCCGCGGCTGTATGTCCTTTGGCAATAAGGGTAGTGTCATCTGCAAACTGCAACATTTGACTATTACAGCTCATATCATTGACATATATGAGGAATAGGAGAGGTCCTAAGACTGATCCTTGGGGCACTCCATGTTCCAGTTTTTGTTCAAGAGAAGTTGCTCCATGTACTGATACTACCTGCTTTCGGTTTTCCAAATAAGATTGGAGTGTTGATAGAACAACACCTCCTACACCATAGCATCTTAACTTGGCTGTTAGTGTTGTGTGTGAGATGCAGTCAAAGGCTTTGCTGAGGTCACAGAGTGTCAGTGCCACACTCTCTCTCTCTTCAAAACTCTGTCGAATTGTTTTTAATAAGTCCAGTGTGGCTCTCACTGTTGATCTCCCTTTGCGGAATCCGTGCTGTGTGTTTTGGAATAAGTTGTTTTCCTCAAAGTAATTCAGTACCTGGCGGTGCATCACAGACTCAGTAACTTTGGCTAGTACTGGTACCACTGAGATTGGTCTGAAGCTGGACACCTCACAAGGATCCCCCTTCTTATATATTGGTACTGTGCGCGCCAGTTTAAGGAAGTCTGGGAAGACACCAGAAGATAAACATTTGTTTATTGCTATGGCTAGTGGCTGAGCCAATTCTGCAATAATTTTCTTTAGCAGTGTGCAGGACATGCCATAGATGTCTACACTTTCTGAGTGTTTGTAGGAGTTCACAATTTTTATCATGTCTTCAGGGTGTACTTCCTTCCAGTTTTGAATACTGCAACTGTCTGCATTTCTTATGTTTGCAGTTGGATCTAGGTCAGAGTGTGGAATTTCACTCACTGTCTTTTCCACTATTCTGACAAAATATTCATTGAAGTCATCAGGGCTACACGAATTTAAGCAAGAGGTAGTCTTCTTTCTGTTCTCATTTACAAGATTCCAGGCAGCTTTACAAGGATTTTGGGCCTCTTTAATGTATGTATCATTATATTTCTTTTTTGCTTCCTCTATTGCCTTCCTATAAGCTTTTTTGGCTTTTAGGTAGTTGCGGTGATGCAATTCTTTAGCTGGAATGTCTAAAGCTGATTTCATTCGGTCCTTGCACATTGTTACAATACACTTCAATTTATTGAGCTCGGCGGTGTACCATTGTTTCACATTGATAACTTTCTGCCTGCCTTGTGATTTGTCCAGAGGATTCTTCACTGGTCTTACCGGAAATATATCATCAAATATTGCTTTTAAGGTTTGGAACAGACCTAAGAAAGAATCACTGCCTACTAACTCTGCAATTTTCTGCTGCCAGTTTACACAAGATAGAGCTGCTTTGAGATCATTTAGTCTCTCTTCTTTAACAAATATTCTTTTGAATGTGTAATTTGAATGCCATGTGCTTATCTGTGGTTTGCTCCTCATACTGGTTTCCATTACTAGTGCACAGTGATCTGCTATCATAGGTTCAACTACACTGAGTTTATAATCCCAGATGTTGAGGTTGGTGATTATGGTGTCCAGGCATGCACCACCCCTTGTTGGGAGCTTATTTGCAATAAACAACCCATAACTGGTAATTAATCTCATAAAGACCCTCTCTCTGGCATCTCCATCACCTATGTGTATGTTAAAATCTCCGCACAGTGCGATTTTTGACTTTAGGCGTGTTAGGTAACACAAACAGTTCTCCATATGTCCAATAAAATTCTCAAAGCCACCATCTGGTGAATGGTACACAGAAACAACAACTAAATCAATATTTGTTAATAACAGTGCAGCTAATTCAAGATCAAAATCCACACAAAAACTGCTTAAATCAATTTCCTTGATGCTATGATCTCTGTTGGCATACACAGAGACACCACCGTGGGTTGCATTTCTTCAAAACCAAGCACTGGCCATGTCTAAGTATTCAACAGATTTATAGAAATCCCCTTCTGCTTCAGCTAGCCAGTGTTCACAAATACATAAAACATCTGGTTTAATTTCTTCTATAAAAAATGATAGGAGATCCATTTTGGTTCTTATGCACTGCACATTTACACTTGCAATGATTATAGGCATATTGTTTTCAGTACTAGAAACATTCTTGTGCAGTGATCCTTGATCCTTGTTTGTAACTTCGTAATCTATTTTATTGGCATAACGGATGGTCTCCGGAACAAAAAACGCTTAATTACAACATTTTTGGGCCATACAGCAGTGTCCATTAGCTTGTCTTTTAGATGAAAGTCTACACCAATCTTAAAACTACTATTTACACCCTTACATTCCAATTTTTCTACGTGAAAGTTGCTATGACCTGGTAGGATTTTCTTCAAAAAGTTAATTACGTTTTCTGCTGTCGTTCCACTTTTCACATTTCCTAAATGAAACCATGCTCTCTTTTCCCCATACAGCATTCCTTGGTCATCACCAGTGCCTATTATTTTATTTTTCCTGTCACTAACACTTGAATTTCCAACTACTGAGATGGCATTGGTTGGAGGAGTTGATCTGATAGTCACTGTCTGTGGCAGTTTGCATGTTGGGGTTTTCTTGCCCCCATGGCGAAAACTTCTTTTCCTAGAACTTACTACACGCCACTCTGTATTGGGTGAGAGTTTATTTTCTGAGGAATCTGCAGAGTTGTAGAGACTATTTTCGTCTTTATTAACGCCAGATCCTGTTTTGTTGACCGATACATTGTTTACATCAAAACACTCATTTGATTCCATGATATCAGTTTGATTACAATTTACGGTTGGAGATTTTTCATCTGGAATGATCTGTTTTCCTTGTTGTAGAAAGGGATTTGAACAGTTTCTGTCACTACTTACATTATTACAGCATTCATCAGCGCCGGTTTCTCGATCACCAACAGTTGTTTTGGATGTGTGAGTCGGGTTGCACAGCACATTAACCACAATATGGTGTTTATGTTTATCTGCCGCCAGATCCGTTTGTTTACCATTTGCAGTACCAATGTTTTCCTGCACAAATTCACTTACTTTGCTATAACCACTTTCCAAGGAGTCAGCACCGTTTACAAGTGGTATTTCACATATGTTTACGTTATATTTTGGAGACTGCCATTCTTTAATATTAGAATCAGCACTGATAATTGTATCCAGCTTTTTATTCATTGATAGGTTATCTTCCGATATTTTATTTGTTAACTTGAGTATATTTTGCAAGTATTCTAATAATTTTACGTCACCGTTCACTTCAATATCACTTTTGTGTTTCTGCACTTCAGGTTCATGTAAATTTTCGCTACTTAACCTCTTTTCGCAGGACACACAGTGAAACTTAATTCGGTCTTTAGAACATGCTACGGTACGAGCTTCACTGTTACTAACGCCTACACACTCGTTGTGAAAGGATTTATTACACCATAATCCACAAACTAGCACTATATCTGTCGTTTTAATAACTTTTTTGCACGCTTCACATGATCGAACAACATCACTTGCCGCCATCTTAGCAGCCACTTGATGCAGCTCTCCATGCTACTCTTTCCTCTGCAAACTGCTTCATCTCCCGGTATGTACTGCAGCCCACATCCTTCTGAATCTGCTTAGTGTATTCATCCCCTGGTACCCCCTCTACAATTTTTACCCTCCACGCTGTCCTCCAATACTAAATTGGTGATCCCTTGATGCCTCAGAACATGTGCTACTAACCAATACCTTCTTCTAGTCAAGTTGTGCCACAAACTCCTTTTCTCCCCAATTCTATTCAATCCCTCCTCATTAGTTATGTGATCTAAACATCTTATCTTCAGCATTCTTCTGTAGCACCACATTTCAAAAGCTTCTATTCTCTTCTCATCCGAACTATTTATCGTCCATGTTTCACTTGCATATATGGATACACTCCATACAAATACTCTCAGAAACGACTTCCTGAGACTTAAATCTATACTCGATGTTAACAAATTTCTCTTTTTCAGAAACGCTTTCCTTGCCATTGCCACTACATTTTATATCATCTCTACTTCGACCATCATCAGTTATTTTGTTCCCCAAATAGTAAAACTCCTTTACTACTTAAAGTGTCTCATTCCCTAATCTAATTCCCTCAGCATCACCCGAGTTAACTCGACTACATTCCGTTATCCTTGTTGTGCTTTTGTTCATCTGATATCCTCCTTTCTAGACACTGTCCATTCCGTTCAACAGCTCTTTTCTAAGTCCTTTGCTGTCTCTGACAGAATTACAATGTCATCGGCAAACCTTAAAGTTTTTCTTTCTTCTCCATGGATTTTAATACCTATTGCTTGCTCAATATACAGAAGGACTAACATCGGGGAGAGGCTAAAACCCTGTCTCACTCCCTTCCCAACCACTGCTTACCTTTCATGTCCCTTGACTCTTATAACTGCCACCTGGTTTCTGTACAAATTGTAAATAGCCTTTCGCTCCCTGTATTTTACCTCTGCCATCTTCAGAATTTGAAAGAGAGTATTCCAATCAACACTGTCAAAAGCTTTCTCTAAGCCTACAAATGCTAGAAATGTAGGTTTGCCTTTTCTTAATCTAGCTTCTAAGATAAGTCATAGGGTCAGTATTGCCTCACGTGCTCCAATATTTCTACGGAATCCAAACTGATCTTCCCTGAGGTCAGCTTCTACCAGTTTTTCCATTCATCTGTAAAGAACTGACGTTAGTATTTTGCAGCTGTGATTTATTAAACTGATAGTTTGATCATTTTCACATCTTTCAACACCTGCTTTCTTTGGGATTGGAATTATTATATTCTTCTTGAAGTCTGAGGGTATTTTGCCTGTCTCATTCATTTTTCTCACCAGATGGTAGAGTTTTGTCAGGACTGGCTCTCCCAAGGCTGTCAGTAGTTCTAATGGACTGTTGCCTACTCCCGGGGCCTTGTTTCAACTTGGTCTTTCAGTGCTCTCTCAAACTCATCACACAGTATCATATCTCCCATTTTATCTTCATCTACACCCTCTTCCATTTCCATAATATTGCCCTCAAGTACCTCGCCCTTGTGTATAGACCCTCTGTATACTCCTTCCACCTTTCTGCTTTCCCTTCTTTGCTTAGAACTGGGTTTCCATCTGAGCTTTTGATATTCATACAAGTGGTTCTCTTTTCTCCAAAGGTCTCTTTAATTTTGCTGTAGGCAGTATCTATCTTACCCCTAGTGAGATAAGCCTCTACATCCTTACATTTGTCCTACAGCCATCCCTGCTTAGCCATTTTGCACTTCCTGTCGATCTCATTTTTGAGACATTTGTATTCCTTTTTGCCTTTTTCATTTACTGCATTTTTATATTTTCTCCTTTCAATTCAATATTTCTTCTGTCACCCAAGGATTTCTACTAGCCCTCATCTTTTTACCTACTTGTTCCTCTGCTGCCTTCACTACTTCATCCCTCAAAGCTACCCATTCTTCTTGTACTGTATTTCTTTCCCCCATTCTTGTCAATTGTTCCCTTATGCTCTCCCTGAAACTCTGTACAACCTCTGGTTTACTCGGTTTATCTAGGTCCCATCTCCTTAAATTCCCACCTTTTTGCAGTTTCTTCAGTTTTAATCTACAGTTCATAACCAATAGATTGTGGTCAGAGTCCACGTCTGCCCCTGGAAATGTCTTACAATTTAAAATCTGGTTCCTAAATCTGTGTCTTACCATTATATAATCTATCTGAAACCTTTCAGTATCTCCAGGCTTCTTCCATGTATACAACCATTTTAATTAATGATTAGTTTATTTTTATTTGTGATATTTATTCCACCTTGCTTCATAAGTGCATATTAATTGTACAAACTTATCCAAAGAAGAAAAAAGGATTTGAGTGCTATGGATTAAGAACAGACATCCTCAACACTTTCAATACAATGACTTTTCCTTATTTTTTAAACAACGGAAAATCCAGGATGGAATGTAACAGTATTATGAAAAGATAGTTGCTACTCACCATATAGTGGAGATGCTGAGTCGCAGATAAGTACAACTAAAAGGCTGTCACAAAATAAGCTTTTGGCCAACAAGGTCTTTGTCAGAAGAAGACAACAGACACACACACATCCATGAAAATGCGACTCACACACGCATGACCACCATCTCTGGCAGCTGAAGCAAGACTACAAACAGCAGCGCATGATGGGAGAGGCAACTGGGTAGGGGTAAGGAAGAGTCTGGGGTGGGGAGGGGGAGGGATGTCGAGTAAGAGTAGGGGATGGTAAAGTGCTGCTGGGAGAGCATCCAGAGACAAGGCAGAGAGAAGGTAGGGCAGATAGATGCCGTCAGGTGGTTAGACGAAGGGCAGGGGTGAGAGGTGGGGGTAGCAGAAAAGGAGAGAAGTAAAAGACTGGGTGCACTGGTGGAATAGAGGGCTGTATAGTGCTGGATTGGGGACAGGAAAGGGGCTAGACAGATAAGGACAATGACTAACAAAGGTTGAGACCAGGAGGGTTACGGGAATGTGGAATACACTGCAGGGAAAGTATAATTCAGAAAAGTTGGTATTGGTGAGAAGGATCCAGATGGCATAGGCTGTGAAGCAGTCATTGAAATCGAGAACATTGTGATGGGGGGCTTGCTCAGCAACAGGGTGGTCCAGTTGTTTTTTGGTCACAGTTTGTCAGCAGCTATTCATGCGCACAGACAGCTTGTTGGTTGTCATGCCCATGTAGAATGCAGCACAGTTGTTACAGCTTAGCTGATTTCATAGGTAGCCCTGCCTTTGATGGTATAGGTGATGTTTGTGACTGGACTGGAGTAGGTGGTGAGGGGAGAATGTACAGGACAGGTCTTGCATCTAGGTCTACTACAGGGATGTGAGCCATGAGGCAAGGGGTTGGGAGCAGGGGTTGTATAGGAATGGACAAGGATATTGTGTATGTTTGGTGGACAGCAGAATACAACTGTGGGGATAGGTGGGAGGGATAGTGGGTAGGACATTTCTCCTTTCAGGGCATGGTGAGAGGTAGTTGAAACCATGACAGAGGATATAATTCAGTTGCTCCAGTCCTGGGTGGAAGTGAGACATGAGGGAAATGCTTCTCTGTGGCTGGATGGTGGGACTCTGAGAGGCGGTGGGTGGTTGTGAAGATAAGGTATGTGAGATCTGCTTTTGTACAAGGTGGAGAGGGAAGGGAGGAATTATGGTATGTAAAGGCCTCAGCAAGACCCTCCGTGTATTTTGAGAGGGACACTCCTCACTGCAGATGCGATGGCCATCGGTGGCTAGGCTGTATGATGGGAGAGAGTTTTGGAGGGTGGGGTAAATTTAGTAGTCTGCAAGATAGGTTTTGTCAGCTATGAGGGGACATAAGGGAGGTATAGGTTGTTGCAGAGCTGGTGAACTTCTTGGTGTGGAATGGGTGACAGCTGTCAAAGTGGAGGTATTGCTGGTGGTTAGTAGGTTTTATATGGACAGAGGTACTGATGTAGCCATCTTTGAAGTAGAAGTTTACATTGAGGAAGGTGGCTTGTTGGGTTGAGTAGAGCTAGGTGTTGAGGTTCTGGAGGAATGTGAAAAGGGTGTCCTCACCCTCGATCCAGATCACAAAGATGTCATCAATGAATCTGAACCTGGTGTGGGGTTTAGGATTCTGGGTGTTCAGGAAGACTTCCTCTAGATGGCTCATGAATAGGTTGGCATAGGATAGTGTCCTGTGGGTGGCCATAGCCATAGCCATACCCCGATTTGTTTGTAGGTAATGTCTTCAAAGGAGAAGTAATTGTGGGTGAGGATATATTGGCCATGGCAACTAGGAAGGAAGTTACTGGTTTGGAATCTGTCACATGTTGGGAAAGGTAGAGTTCAATAGCAGTAAGGCCATGGGCATTAGATATGTTAGTGTAAAGGGAGGTGACATCAATACTGATGAGCAGGGCCTGTGTGGTAAAGGAACAACAACTGTGGAGAGTCGGTGGAGGAAATGGTTGATATTTTTGTATATAGGATTGTAGGTTGCCAGTAATAGGCTTAAGCTGTTGTCTATGAGAGCAGAGATTCTCTCTGTGGTGGCAGTGACCAGCCGCAATGGGGCATCCTGGGTTGTTGGATTCATGGACTTTAGGAAGCATGTAGAAGATAGGAGTGCAGGGAGTGGTAGGGGTGAGGAGAAGTTCTGGAATGGGCCTATGGATTTTAGGAGAGACTGGAGATCCTGCTGGATTTCTGGAACAGTGTCATGTCACAGGGTTTGTGGGTGGATGAATCGGACAGCTGATGGAGTCCTTCTGCCAGGTAATCCTTGCATTCAAGAGAACTGTGGTGGACCTTTGTCAGCAGATAGGATTATAAGGTCAGGATCAGTTTTTAGGTGGTGAATTGCAGCTATTTGTGTGGATGTAAGGTTAGTTTTGATATTGAGGTTTTTGGCGAATGTTGGTGAGGCAAGGTTTGAGGTTAAGAAATTCTGGAAAGTTAACAGGTGGTGGAACATGGTTGGATGGAGGAGTGAACTGAGTCAGGCAGGGTTCAACATTGGTCTTTCGTTGAGTCATATTGGTAGGATTGGTGGCAAAAATGTGTTTCCACTGTAGGGAATGGGAGAAGGAGAGAAGGTTTTTAACAAGTCCTGCATGATTGAATCTGTGGTGGTGATGGGGGGTGGGTGGGAGGGGGGGTGGGGGGGGGGGCAGAAGGTGAGGCCTTTGGAACTGGTATTTCTGTGGAGCTAAGGATTTTGGAGGAAAGGTTCACGACATTGTTTAAGGTCTGTTTAGGTTCTGGATTCTCTGTCATGGTGGGAGGGAATTTTGGAGGGCAGGGTAAATGTAGTAGGTCTGTGAGACAGAGTTTGTCAGCTATGAGGGGACATGGCAGAGTTGTTGTAGAGATGGTGGACAGTCCTAGTCTAAGGTGGGACTAGGAAGTGAGCAGGGTTGAGGGTTTTTTGAGGAGGCATTGTGCATGTTGCTCTAGTTCCTGGAGGGCGAGCATTTCAGTGTGTGTTGTGGGATCCAGGAATTTGGGATTGCATAGCAGGAAAAGTTTACAGATGGAGATAAGGTATTGTAAGGAAGTTTGAGCTTGATTGTATGGTTTTGCAAGATTATGTTGGTGAGGGCTAAGGATTGGTTGGTTGGTTCATTTGGAGAAGGGGACCAAACAGTGAGGTCACCATTCCTATTGGATTAGGGAAGAGTGGGGAGGAAGTTGGCCATGTCCTTTCAATGGGACCATGCCGGCATTTGACTGAAGTGATCTAGTGAAACCTAAACCAGGATGGCTGGATGCAGGTTTGAACTGTTGTCATCCTAAGTGCAAGTCCAGTGTGCTTACCACTGGACCACCTCACTCAGTAGGGCTAAGGTTTTGCGGACTCTGAACTGGTGGAGGTCATTGTGGAAAGAAGGATGGCAGCCGGAGATGGGTAATTTGTTGTTAAGGCCATTTAGGAGGATTCTATGAGCCATAACAATGCAGGAACAGTATATGGGACAGGGTTCTGGCTATGAATAAGGAAAATTTCCTGTACTGATGCAGATGGATGAAGCAAGGATCCATGGTGGTGGAAACAATGTGAAAAAATACACAAACAATGTAGAATTAGACACGAAAAGCTTCGCAAAAAACACCCAAATACGTGAAAAACTCATGAAAATTATGAAACAAATGAAATAAGGGGAAACAAGATGAAATCTGAGGGAGAGCATCAATAGTGAAAGACAAAAACAAATTGCAATAGGCGTGAAGTCACAAAGAGATCAATGGAAAGCTGTCTCATACCACTCACAGATTTGCAGTGCATAGTGAAGATAACAAGGCTTTCCTGCATACTCAGTGCATACCTGTCTCAGTACAAGTAATTTCTTTGATGTTAATATTGATGTATTATCTGCTGTCTGCCACAAAATGCTAGGTACATGAATAATTGTAAAACTATTATTTATGGAAATTCTGGTACACTATGCCATTCATATTAAAACTATTAAGAAACAAAGTAATACCAAAGCTTTTGTGACAGACAAAGTGTTCCAATGGAAGAAGTAAAGTTAGTAAGTGCAAATAAATGAAGTGGCATTGACAATGAACATGCTGATTGCATTTTTAATTGTTATTTTTTAAGAGTCAGTTTAGCATCAGCAAAATGGATACATACTTTAGAGGTTGTGCCTAGAGAATGTATCACAATAATGCAGCAACGATCCATGCTAAGTGTATGCTTTAAACATAATACAGTTTAGTGATAGTGCATAACATACTACAGTCATGAAGTCTTCTGTCATTTTTTTGCATTATACCTACTGCCGCACTGCAGCATCTCACGCCACCTGCCAGGCATTGTTACATTCCACTTTATTAATATTACTGCAGATCTTGGCACTATCACATACCATACAATAGATTTGCAGATAGTAAAAGGGATTTACATTAAGCTAGGGGGGCAAATAAGTTTCAGCTTTTAGTTTCATCTAGGTATTGACATTTTCAGTATTGGTTCAAATGGCTCTGAGCACTATGCGACTTAACTTCTGAGGTCATCAGTCGCCTAGAACTTAGAACTAATTAAACCTAACTAACCTAAGGACATGACACACATCCATGCCCGAGGCAGGATTCGAACCTGCGACCGTAGTGGTCGCTCGGCTCCAGACTGTAGCGCCTAGAGACGCACGGCCACTCCGGCCGGCCTTTTCGGTATTGTTAGCCAATCCTGGTAGAAGCTATAGTAAATTCAATGTGCACTACTAAATATTACAGCTTACTGCATAGATTTCATAATAAAATAATATAGACATAGGATTTCAAAATCTTTGTTGGTTTTAATTTTTTGTAAAGGCATAAATGAATGTCAATTCTTGAAGAGTTAAAATCAATCAACTACTTCAGTTTTCTGCATTTCAATCCCTAATGTAAGCAATTAGTAAATAATTTATTGGAAGTTATTTTTACAAAATTTCTGTCTATTCAGAACAACACATAGGCAAATTAATGTACAAATGACTAACAATGACTAAGTATATTTTTAATTTACAACTGCCTGCCCCTCCCACCCTTCTTCCTTCTTCCATGCCCCACACCTCCTAAATTCTTCTCTCTGTTTTTATTAAAAGAATTATGTTTAACACTTTTTCGTATGAAAATGGTTGTAATTTACCTGCACAATCTTATTTCTGTTTGAGTTTCCAGCATATTCAATAGCAGTTAAATCAGCTTTAGTTGCTCGTACACGGCTGGAAAAGGCATAAGCTTCATCAAAAAGTCTTATTGCTTCCACTTTGGCAGCACCCGATTCTCGATTAATTTTTGCAATTCCCTGAAAATGTTAGACAGAATTACACTGGTCTGATTTTTTTAATTTAGAAATTAATGATAATCTTGTGAATATTAACATTAAAATACTTAATATTGAAAAGATTATTCCAGCCTAGACTTTCCATCAGTTGAAAATGGAAAATAAAAATAAGTCACCATTCACATGCAAAGGTAAGGAATGCACTCAGGAGTAGCTAATTAGGTACAATAGTCAAGCAGTGTTTAGTAGCGAGTCCTTTTATCCTGATGATGGTGGTGGCCAATCATAGTGCGAACAACAAGGTGTGTTTTTTAAGTAAGTATGATTTTGAAATTATAAAATTCAATAGCAGTTAAATCAGCTTTAGTTGCTCGTACACGGCTGGAAAAGGCACAAGCTTCATCAAAAAGTCTTATTACTTCCACTTTGGCAGCACCCGATTCTCGATTAATTTTTGCAATTCCCTGAAAATGTTAGACAGAATTACACTGGTCTGATTTTTTTAATTTAGAAATTAATGATAATCTTGTGAATATTAACATTAAAATACTTAATATTGAAAAGATTATTCCAGCCTAGACTTTCCATCAGTTGAAAATGGAAAATAAAAATAAGTCACCATTCACATGCAAAGGTAAGGAATGCACTCAGGAGTAGCTAATTAGGTACAATAGTCAAGCAGTGTTTAGTAGCGAGTCCTTTTATCCTGATGATGGTGGTGGCCAATCATAGTGCGAACAACAAGGCGTGTTTTTTAAGTAAGTATGATTTTGAAATTATAAAAAGACGTGCTAAGATATCTCAATAATTTTATTTTTACATGAAAGCCTGTACCTTAATCTACACACTGACGCCATTACAGTCCTGGTTCTTCCTTGTTTACGTTGTGTACTGAGAGTTTAAGATGCCTCCGATAATCGTGAGTCCTGCCGACTGTGAAGTATAGGCTGTTACAAGATTTCTTAATGCTTAAGGCCAAAAGCAATCAATATTCATCATGAGATCTGTGCAGTTTGCGGAGAAAACATTATGAGTGAAGGAATGGTAAGAAAGTGGGTGAGAGCATTTAAAGATGGTCGCACAAATGTGCATGATGAACAACAGAGTGGGTGTCCTTTGGTCGTTAATGAAAGTTTGGTGCAGGAAGTGGACAATAAGGTGAGAGAAAACAGACGCTTTATGATTTCCTCCTTGCAGGATGACTTTCCTAATGTTTCTCATAGTGTTTTGTATGGCATTGTGACCGAGCATTTGAATTACCAAAAATTGTGCGCACGTTGGGTACCGAAAATGTTGACAGATGTGCACAAAACCAAACGTTTAGACAGTGCATTGACTTTCCTTGAGCAGTACCACAATGATGGTGATGATTTCTTAAGCCAAATTGTTATGGGTGATGAAACATGGGTGGCCTGCGTCACACCAGAATCAAAGCAACAGTCCATGGAAGTTGAGCAAGGGCACCATTTTGCTGCAAGACAATGCCCGTCCACATGTGGCGAATCAGACCAAAGTTCTCATCACATCTTTTCAATGGGAAACTCTTGATCATCCTCTGTACAGTCCCGATCTTGTGCTCAGTGACTACCATCTGTTCCTGCACTTGAAGAAACACTTGGGTGGTCAGTGTCTTCAAGACGATGACTAGGTCAAAACAGTAGTGATGCAGTGTCAGGTGGCAGACTTCTATGAGGAGGGTATTCAAACACTGGTACAACATTATGACAAGTGCCTCAATATTGACGGAAATTATTTAGAAAAGTAGATTAAGGTATGGGCTTTCATGTAAAAATAAAATTATTGAGATATCTTAGCATATCATTTTTTAATTTCAAAATGGTACTTACTTAAAAAACACGCCTCGTATATGAAACACCAAAAGGGGTCATTGAGATATGTGACCACTCAATCACCACACACAGGTCATGGAGACTGTTCAGAGCTGAATCCAAGACACACTGTGTTTGCTCGGGTGTATCTTAAGTTTCCTAGAGGGCATTTAGGTGAGGTGACATGGAGTACCATATAAGCATCCTCACCTGTTGATTGTTCCTTGAACTGTGCAAACACAGTTCAGGAGCAATGGACTGACTCAGTCTTGCTGAAAGTGCAGCTCACCTGCAGAGTTTTGAAGACAAATAAGTAAATGCACCAACTGGACAGTACAATCCTGTTCTTTTCCCAGAAAAAAAAACAACAACAAATGTAGTAGACATCATTTCATCTGACAGCAGTGCTCCCACACAAGAAAACCTCTGTCATAAGCCTAAACATTGCCCTGCTGGAAAATTGGATACATCACCTCATCCAGTTCTCAATGTATAACAATGTGTGTATTGAAAAATCAGTACAGGTGAACTTTTACATTTTTTCTGTATCCAGGATTGATGTTCTTGTGACCCTGTGGACAACCGGGACATGTGGTGTGCTATTGTTGAGAAAGGTGGCAGATATTTGATGATGCCCATGCCATAAACATGTGAGACAGTAAATTCTACACTTCAAAGCCAGGTGGTCCCATATGGTATAGCTATTCACCATCTGTTACTAACAAGCATGATATTGTCACAGAAGAAGCTGAGTAGCACTGTGGTGTAGTGGTTATGATACTAAACTGTTCAAAACTCATCTGGACTGTACAATTTTAATTTCTATATTCAGTTCAAATACATTCTAGAAGTATCCACAAATGTCTAGAATCATTGTACTGGAATGTTCTGTAGCTGTATATATACTGTATGTGTTCTGGGCGGAGTCAATTTGCTCCGTGCTCTTGTATGTGCAAGTTAAGTTAAACATTTGTTAAGTGAAGTTAGTGTTTGTCATTCATCTAATTACACCTTCTTCTACGTGACATTATGCTGGTGGAGGCGCTGGGTATTGGAACTTGTGATAGCGCACATTATCAACAACATAGTGGCTCCCATCAGGCCATGACAGTGCTGCCATTCATGTGGCGAGAAAACTGAGTTCAAGCCATATTCAACAGATCACAATCTATCGGAGACAGAAGAAGAAGAGGATGTTATGATGACAGCAACTGTGTGCCACCACATGAGACATCCTTCCGGGTTCTCTGGTGATGACGGCCAAGATCCAAACAAGTGGCTGAAGGTAAATGAGCGTGTAGCCAAATTTAACAAATGGTATGACACCATGTGTTTGGCTAACGTATTTTTCTACTCGGAGGGCACTGTCAAGCAATGGTATGAGAACAACAAGGAGAAGTTCACAAGCTGGGAAGTATTCCAGGTGGAACTGCACAAGTATTTTGGTGACACACAATGACGGAAGTGCAAGGCTAAAGATAAATTAAAGTGCAGGGCACAGCGTGCAGGCGAAACTACAGCATCCTACATTCAAGACATCTTGGAGCTGTGTAAAATAGTGGACCCTAGAATGAATAGGAAGATAAGGTTGCACATCTCATGAAGAGTGTTGCTCAGGACATGTATCAAGCCCTACTCCTGAAGGAGGTTAGACAGCAGACGACTTCATAAAATGGTGCCAGTATATCAAGACAATGCCAATGCGCAAAAAAAGAATTACACGTAAGAAGTTTGAACAGCTTCCAAACGTCATATCGATGTCTGTGATGGAAGAAGCAACTGATTTCACGAGTGTTCTTTGTCAGATAATGACAAAGGAAGTCCAGAAGGCACTTGGATTGCACGGTGAGCAAAAAACTGAGACAGTTCAAGAGGTCATAAGGGAGGAAGTGGAACAGACATTGAACCCAATCTCTCGTCCTTCATTTCCCTTTAAAATGGTGAAAAGGTCAAGACCCAGGTGGAGTTACATTCCTACAATGCCACATGAGGAACCTCTTCGGGTACCAAGGAAGACTGACATCTGGATAACCAACCAGTATGTTTCCACTGTGGACGACTGGGACATGTGGTGCATTATTGTCAAGAAAGGTGGTGGTTATTTGATGATGCCAGTGCCAGAAGACAGCAGATTGATCTTAGCTGACACCAACCACAGGATGATGAAGATGAACAAGAAGATGTGGGTGCAGGATAATGTAGGTCACCATCGTCACAAGCTAGCTGCTGGACAGGATGTTCCCCAACACACTGATCAAGGACTCCATTGCTGCAACCTGGAAAACTAGAGGGTGCGACCTTCCTTGGAGGTGAGGCTGCCGAAGAGAAAAATCCTCTGCCGTTTATCACTACAAAAATGATAGGAAACTGCATCAATATCCTCATGTATGGCTGACCAGCCCAAGCTCTTGTGGACTCTGGAGCATCATATTCAGTCATTTCTGAGAAGTACCATCACCAGTTGCAGAAAACCATATTTGTTGACAACAAAACATCTCTGCTGAAGGTGGCTAATGGTAAATATGTAAAACCTACAGGAAGATGTACCATTTGTGTGTATAAGTGGCCATACACAGCCCTTAGAATTCCTTGTCTTATAAGAATGTAGTCATGACATCATTCTTGGATGGGACTTTTTGAAAGCTTCTCAGGAAATTATAGATTGTAGTCACTTGAAGATTATGCTAGACAAGATGAGATACTGTGGACAGGAAGATGTGCATCCTAGTGTGTGGAGACTATATGTGCTGGATGAAGTGATCATTCCTGCAGTCAGCACTAGAAAGGTAACTGTCATGTGTCATGCCATGCATCAACCCATGGATCTTGTACTGAAATGTAAGAGAAGCATACCACTGAAGAATAACTTGGTCATCCCAGCCTCTGTTGTCTCATTTAAGAACAGATTTGGTGAATTGTGGATAGTTAACTGTCGCTGAGAACTGCAGATCCTTCCAAGGCACATGTGCATAGCAAACACTGAGCTGTTAATTGAAGAACAGCTGAGTGTTATAGAAACCTACCATGCTGAGTTTGTGGGCGAAATTGGCCCTACCACTGCGAGACAAGATCTTCTAGCTTGACTATCACCTGATCTCACTAAGGAACAACAGAAGAAGCTACTTGCCATTCTTCAAGAGTTCTCTGAATGCTTCAATCCATAGGTGGAGAGCAACTAACGGTAAAGCATTGGATTAGCACTGGAGACCATCAACCAATACACCAGAGAGCATACTGTGTGTCAGCAATGGAATGTTGAATAATTCTCAACGAGGTAGAGAAAATGATGAAGAATGACATCATTCAGCCTTCGCAGAGCCCATGATCATCACCAGTGGTACTGGTCAGGAAAAAGGATGGCAGTTGGTGCTTTTGTGTTAGTTACAGGAAGCTTAATAAGATAACTAAAAAGGATGTTTACCCTGTTCCATGAATTGAAAATACACTAGATTGTCTGAAGGGGCTAAGTTTTTCTCAAACATGGACATGTACTCAGGATACTGGCAAATCAAAGTAGATGAGGCTGATCATGAGAAAACTGCATTCATCACCCCTCAGGGCCTGTATGAGTTTAAGGTAATGCCGTTTGGTTTGTGTAATGCCCCAGAATCATTTGAACAGATGATGGATAATCTTCTAAGGCACCTGAAGTGGATGATGTGTCTTTGTATTTCGATGACATTATAGTGTTCTCAGAGACATTTGATGAACATATAAAAAGACTGAGGGCCATTCTTAAGTGTTTCAAACAAGGCAGACTAAACTTAATCCAAGAAAGTGTCTCTTTGGAACAAAAGAAATCAAAATACGTGGACACCTTGTGTCAAACGAAGGTGTGCAGCCAAACCCATAAAAGGTGAGATCTATAACAGAATTTCCTATTCCTAAAAGTATTAGAGATGTGAGAAGCTTCCTCGGATTATGTTCTTATTACTGTTGTTTTATCAAAGAGTTTTGTATCAAATCCAGGCCACTCCAAGAGTTGTTAAAAGCTGATGCTAAATTTATCTGGGGTGGTGCTCAACAAGATTCTTTCAATGTGCTTCGAAAAGCTCTGATGACTGACCCTGTACTTGGTCTGTATGATGAGAAAGCACCTACAGAACTACACACAGATACCAGTGGGTATGGGATCTGTGCTGTTCTGGTGCAAATTTCGGATGGAAAAGAGAAAGTTATATCCCATGTTTCTAGGACACTTACAAAAGCTGAGAGAAACTACTCAGCTACAGAAAGAGATCTGGGCCATGTGCAGATTTTGACAGTATCTCTATGGAAGGCCATTCACAGTTGTTATAGACCATCATTCACTTTGTTGGTTGACAGGTCTTAAGGATCCAACAGGACAACTCACCAGGTGGGCACTACGTCTTCAAGAGTATGACATTATCATAGTGTACAAATGTGGAAGAAAACACCAAGATGCCAACTGTCTCTCAACAAACCCTGTGCAAGACCATCAAGACTTTGATGAAGATAGTGACTGTCTCACTGCACTCCAGGATCTCTCTGCTGAGCAGAAGAAGGACACCAAGATATCTCAAATTATGCTTACCTTAAATTGGTCAGAGTATGTGAAAGGACAATTTAAGGTAGTTAATGGGATTACTTTGCAAGAAAAACTTTGATCCATTTGGAAAGAGGTGGCTACCAGTGATTCCTAAACACAAGCGCATAGATGTTCTACAGAAGTTCAATGACACACCTGAGGAGGCTGGACATTTAGGATTTATTAAGACATACGACAGAATCCGCAAGAGATTTTTCTGGCCAGATTTATTTAGGAGTGTCCGTCTCTATGTGGTGCACTGTTGAGAGTGTCAGAGGAGAAAGGCAGTTCCTCAGAAACCACCTAGTCAACTCATACCAATTCCACCAGCTGAAATGCCTTTCCAACATGTTGGGATTGACCTACTCAGATGATTTCCAACATCTGCTAGTGGCAATAGATGTTTTATTGTTTGCACTGATTATCTGACACACTATGCCATTACAAAAGCCGTGAAAACAGCTGAAGCATCCGAGGTAGCCAAAAGCATCATGGAAGACATTGTATTAAAACATGGTGCCCCAAGGTCGTTAATTACGAATCAAGGGAAAGTTTTCAAATCGAATCTTGTGACAGAGATAAACTGTCGGTGCAACATTACTCATCACATGATGACTGCCTACCATCCACAAACTAACAGGCTTACTGAATGCCTTAATAAGGCCTTGGCCGACATGCTATCAATGTTTGTCAGCAAAAGAAGTTCTAAGAAGATCACCATCAGGGCGAGAATCAATCATCAGGAGTCAGAGTATGCAGGACCAATGACTTGTTGCTGGACTAGGAGGACGTAACACTGTGATGCTGTTCTCTTAAGAAGGGAGCAGTGTTGCAAAAGAATCTGAGTAGCACTGTGGTGTAGTGGTTATGACACTAAACTGTTGCATGGAGGGTCGTCATTTCAAAACTCATCTGGACTGTACAATTTTAATTTCTATATTCAGTTCAAATACATTCTAGGACTATCCACAAATGTCTAGAATCATTGTACTGGAATGTTCTGTAGCTGTATATATACTGTATGTGTTCTGGCTGAAGGCAGTTTGCTCCACACTCTTGTATATGCAAATGCTGAATAAACCTTCATTAAATGAAGTTAGTGTTTGTCATTCATTTAATTACGCCTTCTTCTACATGACAATATTCTGCACTGTGGATCAGTGCATTGTTGTTAATATCTCAGATGGATGTAACAATACTATGAAAAAGGTAGTTGTTACTCATGATGTAGCTGAGATGCTTAATCGCAGATAGGCACACCAAAAAGACTGTCAGAAAATAAGGTTCTGGTCAACACGGGCTTTGTCGGAGCTAGAACATACACACATGAACACTTGCGCTAATGCAACTCACACACACATGACTACAGTCTCTGGCTGCTGAGGCCATACTGCGAGCAGTTGTGCATGATGGGAAATGCAACCAGGTGGTAGGGGTAAGAAGGAGGCTGAGGCTGGAAGGGGGAGGGATAGTAGGGGATGGTAAAGTGCTGCTTGTGTGGGCATACATGTACAAGTTGGAGAGAGGGTAGGGAAGCTAGGTGCAGTTGAGAGGTTAGATGGGGGACAGAAGGGGGGAGGGGTCGTTAGTAGGAAAGAAGAGGTACCCTCTATCCCCTTACCTGTTCCCATCCTCCTTTTCTACAACCCTGCCCCCCCCCCCCCCACCCCCCACCCCACCCATACACCCACCGTCTAACCTCCCGACCGCACCTAGCTGCCCTACCCTCTCTAAACCTCATCTCTGTATGCTCCCACAAGCAGCACTTTATCGTCTCCCTCTCCTATTCTGCTATTCTTCCCCCTCCCCACCCCAGTCTCCTCCTCACCCCTACCACCTGGCGAAGGCCTTGTTGGCCAAAAGCTAATTTTGTGACAGTCTTTTTGGTTGGCCTATCTGTGACTCAGCATCTCTGCTGTATGGCGAGTAGCAACTATCCTTTTTGTAATATTGTTGCTGTTAATATCTGTGATAACTGATAGTAATCCTCTACCATTGACAGTGGGTTGCCCATAGCAGCACTCTGGTGGCTGTGTTTTCCCCTCTGCCAAGACACGCAAGGTATATTTGTGCATTTGCACATGAGAAACTCTGTGCCTGTATGAACTTCAGGACATTATATAACACATGGCTGGCATCCATGACCTGGATGCAATCATATTTGCTGATGTAAAGCGTATTGCACATCCTGCACTCAACTGCCACACTGGCTGCTTATAAATGTGGATATGAGGAAGAAGAGAGGCAAGTATAAAGGAAGAATCACCAGAAACAATAGGGTAGAACAAATAAATAAATAAAATTAGAAACATAAAAAATACAATACTACAAGAAGCACCACAATGAAAGGAAGAACATGGGCTAACAGAGGTCAAGTCTAGAAGGAAAGTAAGGTGAGGTTATTATCAGAGTGAAAGTTCTCAGCCCTGGAGTTCTAGTAGCCACATCCATACTTCCATTGTGAAGTGGATGGCAGAGAGTATTTCCCACTGTACCATTTATCAGGATTTCTTTTCTTTCCATGTACATATGGAGTACGAGAAGGGTGTCCATTGTAATTAGTCTAATGATATTTATATGGCCTCCATGGGAGTGATACTTAGGGAGCTATAATATATTCCTAGATTCCTCACTTAATACCAGTTCTTGAAACTTTGTAAGTAGCCATTTGTGGGATTGTTAACATCTGTCTTCATGTGTCTGCCAGTTCATGTTTTGTTACATTCCCATTATGCTCTCCCATAAGTCAGCAAACCTGTACCATTCGTGCTGCCCACCTTCATATACATTCAGTATTCCCTATTAATCCTATTTGATTAAAAAAGTATCAACACATTGAGCAATATTCTGGAATGGGTTGTACAAATGTTTTGGAGGCAATCACCTTTGTAGACTGCATTTTACCAGTATCCTATGAATGAACTAAGATCAACCACCTGCTTCACCTGTGACTGAATCTACATGGTCATTCTGTTCATATTTGTAGGAGTTGACTGACTACAAAAGGGAATCACTGATTTGTGATCATGCAATACTATGTTTCTTAATAGTGCACAGTTCTGCATTTATGAACTCAAAACATATAACATTACTTTTAATATTGTGTGCCAGGTGGTTGGTATAATAATATATAAAATTTTTTTCAAAGTGAAGTTATCTGCACTCATGGTCCCGCTCATACATAAAGAAAACCAAGATGTGTTGACACACACACACTTGGGGCAGCTTACAATGTGTCAACAAAACTGCTGTAGCTGCTGTCATCTCCAATAAAAAACTTTGGGTTATGTGACCATGTTGTCATGTTGTTACATAGACCACTATATTGTCAGTTTTCAACTATAGTCAAAACATCAGTTTGCATAACAATGTGGCAAAGTGCTCATGTGCCAGAAAATTTTTATTTACAGGGAAACTGTTATGTGACCTGTATAGTATAGCAACAATGTAAAAAGCCTTTAGTTATGGCAATCATTCCTGCCCCTTATGTTCTCTGTCATGGTGGTGATTGTTAGAACTCTATCCTAGTTTTTAGTCACTCATCCATTTTTCTCGTGTATGTACACCTAACTTCTCTCTCTCTCTCTCTCTCTCTCTCTCTCTCTCTCTCTCTGATTCTCTGCATTTATGTTTCTCTATCTTACTCTTTCTCCACATATATTATGTGACCAGAAATCTGACTATAACCTCCTTCTTTATGAGGTCTCTATGTTGCTCAGCACTTTCTTTTATGGTGAATGGTTGTCCTTCCTCGCACTACTGTTTTCAATCCATGCCCCCACCTTCACCCTGTCACCCTGCCCTACTTTTCATTACCTTATTAGCTGTCATTGTTAATAGTCAGTACACCTTGACTACTTCTGCATCAATAAACATTCTTCTTCAGATGAATACCTATTTAAGGAACATAATAAGTAAATGAATGGATGCATGAGAGACAGCTACTGATTTACAGATGAGCAAACTATCACAGAACAGCCGCTTATAAAATAGTGGTTATTGTTGGTAAGATGTCAAACTTGAATCATTTGCCAATGAAGAATACATGTTCATTTGCTTAGTGACAATAATCACTCCTTTTTTTAAGTGTCTGTTCGCTGTTCAGCATAACCCTATGTGGTTAGAGGTTACCTATTGTCCTGTCCTCCGCCTCCTCCCCCCTTAATAACTGCAACAAAAATCTGATAAATTAAACACAGCATTTATTTTTATTTCTCACTTGTATTCAATCTGGTAACTTCTTGTCCATCTGGTGAATCACAGCCATTCTTTCTTATTTATGTTGTTTCTTTTAAGAAACAAGATCTTGTTCTTAACACTAAATGTAGTGTTGCAATGTTATATTTCCATACCTCTGAAATTTTTGTTGAATGTGTGTGCTGAATATCATGGGCCATTTTTAAAGCATAATTAGTCTGCAGTTCAGATTCTTCTATATGATTCTTGATGTTGGTGGTCATCTTCTGTGAATTTAAGATTGTATGCTTTATTTTTGGGATCTTCAGTACTGCAGAATGAGCTAATTTCTTGTGATGTTGCACATTCTTGTCAAAAACTAGGAAGCAAAGAAGTGAATAAGAAGGATGACATTGTCTCTAACAGTTTGTGGACATACTACATAAAGATATAGTTTTTCTTACATTAGTCATATATTCATTATTTTGTTCATTACTGGTTAGTTATTTTCCTGTTCCATAGATTATAATTGTGGCTTTCAATTTAAGTAAAACAAGTCATGATTGTACATGTTCTAAGCAGAAAATATGGCAACAGACTGACCAGTTTTCTTTCCTGTATACAGTGATTTATAAAATGAGTAGTCAAGAAAATATGATTTCAGTTTGTGTGTGAGGTTAATTTTATTATTTGTTAAATTCTTTACATGACTGGGTATGTGGCCATTACTCCACTGATAGAATGTTTATTTCAAAATTAAAAGTTAAAAATCTATAAAGAACATATTCTTTGACTCCTACATTAGTGTTCAATATCATGTTTTAGTATCAAAATACACTGCCTTTCAAAAAAAGTGAAGCATGTAGAAGACATAGTCAGAAGTCATTGAATGAGTGCTATTCATAACGTTCCCTCCATTCAGTTAAAAAAAAAAAGAGCATGTTACAGAATTTGTTTTACAGTAGTGTGAAAGTACACTCAATTTTATTTTTACACATTTTTCCAGCCTCAATGTAGAGGCACTGTTGTAGCATCTGATGAGCTTTGGTCACAGAATTCTGCCACCTGCACCCATATGGGATTAAATTTCTGGCAGCCTGAATAAGTAATGAGTGAGTGTGGTGTATGTTAAAAAATGGTGAAGTCCATGATAAAGAGAAAATTGGTTAACTGAGTATCATAAATGCAGATTTGATTCATTTGGTTGACAAAAGGGTTAGAAAAAACTGCAGTCACTAACTCAGACCTTTTTGTTAATTTGGTTATGCTCTTCTGAACAAAGTGATAACCCAAGTTCTGGGCTGCCAGGAATTTAATGCCAGATGGGTGCCGATGGGCAGATTTCTACAACTGAGGAATTTCAAAGCTCGTCAAACACAACAACAAATGTCTCAATATACCTGGAAACTAGATAGAAAAAGAAATTAGAATGTGAACTTTTATAGTACTGTAAAACAAATTCTGTAACTTCATTCACATTTGTTTAAATAATAAATGGAGGTCACTTCTTGAATAGCCCTCATAATTACATACACATACATAAAAATGATAGGTATGTAAATTATGTGGAATGTTTCCCTCTATTATATAGGTATGTAAATTGATAGAGCTACAATTCTCTATGACAGGTAAAACATAAAACAACTTTTGACCAACTCTGTTGTATGGGAGCGAAAGCTGGGTGGATTCAGGTTACCTTATCGACAAGGTTGAGGTTACAGATATGTAAGTAGCTAGGATGATTGCAGGTACTAGTAAATGGGAACAATGGCAGGAGGGTGTCCACAATGAGGAAATCAAAGAAAAACTGGGAATGAACTCTATAGATGTAGCAGTCAGGGCGAACAGGCTTAGATGGTGGGGTCATGTTACACGCATGGGAGAAGCAAGGTTACCCGAGAGACTCATGGATTCAGCAGTAGAGGGTAGGAGGAGTCGGGGCAGACAGAGGAGAAGGTACCTGGATTCGGTTAAGAATGATTTTGAAGTAATAGGTATAACATCAGAAGAGGCACCAATGTTAGCACTGAATAGGGGATCATGGAGGAACTGTATAAGGGGGGTTATGCTCCAGACTGAACGCTGAAAGGCATAATCAGTCTTAAATGATGATGATGAGGTAAAACAGGCACCAGAGTGCATTCCGGATGTCCATGTTTACTCTTTTTACCAGACCTCTAGTGTATGTAAGGGCATGAATAGTGTCCAACATTAAGTGACCACTGTGAAGGATAGCAGCACCAGACAGAGCTTAAAAAGGGGCTGATAATGGGTCCTGATTTGGCTGTCTGGTCATGTCATGCAGCATCAATATTTGTGGGGCACTTGGATGTCAGGCTGCATCTAAATGTGAGGGCAGGTTCCAGTCAACTCATCAGACCAACACAAGGAAAAATAGCCATATTTTACACCACGCAGATTGTAACCCTTTCACAACTGCACCTGCCATCCAAAAACCAGTAATTTAATCCCTGCAACAGTCTGTATCATCTCCCACCGTTGGTCAGAGACTAACAGTAGCCAGACAAGTGAATTACTGTCTCCTTCATACATTGCTGTTAAAACCATAAAACAAACAATTGTGTTTGGAATGAAGCCATGATCAAAATGCAAGGACTGCTGATGACTGGTGTCAAATTGTGTTCCATGATGAATTGCAATTTTTCACTATTCCAGATGAGCATCGTTCGCAGGGGGAAATTCCTTTCTTCCAATGTTTTGGAGAAGGTGTCTTACTCCAGTGCCAGGGTGTGGGGAGTCACTGGATATGTCTTCAAGTCATGACTGGTAGTGACTGTGGAAACAATGACTGCACAACAGTACATCACAGTCAACCTATACCCTCATGTGTTACCTCTCATGTGACAGTTTGATGTTGCTATTTCTCAACAGGGCTTTGCTTGTCCACAAATGGAACATGTCTCTATGAACTGTCTGTGTGATGTTGCAGTACTTCCATGGCCAGTAAGATCACCAGATCTGTTCCCAACAGAACATTTGAGAGATCAGCTCAGATGTTAACCCATCCCAAGGCCAGTATGTACGATATAACGGACCAGTGACAATAGTTGTCAGTAGCAAGCCTCAGAAGAAGACACAATGGTTTTTTGACACCCTTCCCAACTTAATTAGTGGATGCATCCAGGCCAGAGGGGGTACAGCACCATAATAAAAGTGGGATCATACTGTGAAGTTCTTTGTAAATTTAACTCAATTTTGTAATAACCAACAGCACCTACCCTCTCAACTCATGAAGTTTTATTTCGTTTCCTCCTTCCCTTCACCTTGCTTCACTTTTTTTGTCAGGCAGTATACATTCTTATACAGATATATTTATAAATTGAAAATATTTATTGAAGATTTGCAGCTGTATAATTGCATATTTCACTATAACTAGTTAGACTCAGACCATCATCTCACTGACTGCATGAACAGAAAAAAACATTGAAATTACAAGCTTACCCATATGATGTCCAAAACACTCTCATAGTGTAAATGCTGCAAATGAACCAGACAAAAGGGACTACAGATGCATAAAAATGATGCTGACAGAAAGTGGAAAGCAGAAAAACATGAATGGCTAGAGAAGGGCAAAGCTGTGGGAAAGAGAGATACCACCTACAGAGAAGCAGCTGTATGAAGAGCAAGAGCTGAGACAGCCAGCCAGTAGTAAGCAAAGAACAGATGGCTGAAAGGTGGAATGATACATAAAGGAAAGACACTTTATGACAATATTATGGAATGGGAAGAGGAAGTGAATGAATTTGAGGGGTGTGATGATACTATGAGAACAATTTGACAGAGCACTGAAAGACATAAGCAAAACAAGATACTTGTCACAGATGACTTGAGTTCGAGTCTCGGTCCGGCACACAGTTTTAATCTGCCAGGACGTTTCATATCAGCGCACACTCCGCTGCAGAGTGAAAATCTCATTCTGGAGACATTAATAACAGTCCAATAATAAACCATAAATCTGATCCCACTTGGTATTTGCTTAATATGTTGTTTGTATTGGTTACAAGTTTCCTGGCTCTTAATGTTATTTAATAAATTTATATTTTGTGAACCAACCTATCTTTTAGTTTCACATCTTCTGTTCAGATGATTTATGAGGTTTGCTTTGTGTTACTGATTAATGGTATAATGGAAAGGTGAAGAGTCCCCAACAATTAGCCTTCTCTCCTCATCCCATATGGTAAGTCTCCCCTGACACGGGATTCTGGGTGACTTTTCTAAACTATACCCCTTTCCCCACTATTTCCAAAAGCTTGTAACGATTAAATTCTTTTGTGTGTGTGTTCCCCTACTACTGCTTGGTTAGTAGTTTTTTTTCATCTGTCCATTTATATTATAAACTGAAATCCAGGAATATCTGCAATATGTTTGCCTGTGGAAACCTTAAACTTTTCATGTGACTCAGATTTTTTTCCAGCCACAAATCCCTTTACGTGTACAAATAAGCCGAAGACAGAGGATGAAGAATCTGTTGAACCAAATGCATGTTCCAACAATATGCACTTCAGATTCCCCTTTGCCAAAGCACCTTTATGGGCAGGTGCATTAGTCTTAATGGATGGTGATTCTCTTTTGCAGTCCAGGCCTCTTCTTGTATATTTCTTTTATCTAATTTGCTAGAAGGCTCATGTAGAACTGTGATTTCAGCCTTTTCAAAATATTTAAAAGTAAGAATCCTTTTTGCAACCCAGAAAACTCTGGCTGTTAACTGTTTTGTCAAATGCAGGCAGGTGCAGGCCCACTGCTTTCTACCTACAGCTTTGATTATTGTTCAGTTTCTGGTATCAACTGATGAACCCATCTTTTACCCTCAGTAACAAATTGGTGAACAAAGTTCTACATAACTGTAAGTTATTATCCTCAAAAAAGAATATCATAACTATGACAACAAGATGGCAAGGGGGTGATCTGATCTAACTTCTGCTGATACCTGTAACAACATCAGGGCTATTTGAAAGAGCTAGGACAATATTCATCATATTTGTAAATAGGTTCAAATTAAATCATAAGAAGAGTCAGCCAACATATTACATTTTCCTACAAAAGTCTCATGAAATGGCCATAATGAGAAAATCAGAGAAATTAAAGCTCATATGGTGGTTTACCAAGAATCATTCTTCATTATGCACCATTTATGACTGGAACAGTGAATGGGGAGAAGACAGAGACGTATCAGACATTCTCTCTGCCAAATACTGTAAGACAGCTTGTAAAGGCTATATGTACATATAGAAGAGGAAATCACATGAAAACAGAACATAATGACAGTGGAAAGAAGCTTGTTGCCCACATTTATTCAGACAAAGTAGTATGATGATGATATGCCAAATTATAGGATCATCCATGCATTTCAGAAATGTCATATGATTTTACTGTTGTGCTACACAGTTAGTGCTGTATCCAGGTGTAATCCACATATAAAACTGAGAGTTACTGCTGCTCAGACATAAGAAATAGAGCACTTCTTAAATGATGTCCATTTCAAACCAGAATATAAACTTAATCAGAATGTGCAGTATGGTGTTCTTGACTTACAAAATTTATTTTACCTTGAATATTTTTGTGTGCATCAGCAACTTCTTTGTATGTTGAAGATGCTAGTTCAATAGTACTATCAACATTGGCATTAATTTCCTGTATTTCTTCATATATACTGTTAACCAATGTTTGCTTTCCAGCCACAAGTTTCAGCAAATTATTTGATTTTGAAATATTTTCAGCTGTGCTATTATATAATTCTCTGTTTTCATCCCACATTTCCATAGCAACACTAATGATTGCTGAAGCCTATAAAAATTGAAAATTTATTTATAATAATATGCAATATTTCAATTTACTGACAAAAAGCAGTTACAGACTGCCTCCTTAACAATGCCGACTAGTACAACACAACACTTTATTGAAAGTTTTGGCGAAAATCAGTATAACACTGCAATAGAAAACTGTAAAATATTGGTCTAAGAGTGACACAGAATATGAGATAAATTCAGCAAACATTGAACTTATAAACAGAATGTCTCAATTAATTCCCCTCTGTGATAAGTCATTAACAGATTAGGTTGTCATATTATCATAGTCTCTGAATATGAGAAATTATGTAACAGTGGAATCATCACAAAAATATTTAATTCTTAATGCTTTCATAAATAAATTAGTGCATATGAAAGTAACAGTACCTTTCCTCTACTTCTATGATCTTTTCAACAGCTATGAGCTCTGTAAGGGAGGATCACTGCTCTGACTCTGTTATAATCAAGAGACATATAAATTGCTTTGAACTGAAGTTACTGATGTAGTAAAGCATAAACAGAAAATGGGTAGCAGAGACAGATGAAGAAGCATAGCTGTTCAATTGTTCAGGTTCTCAAACTCCTTTAAATTTACTGCTGGCGGAATTTACGTTTCTGTTAATTGTCACCTCCAGACCATTCTCAACACATTTCTATCTTATGTTCAGGGCACCAATCATTTCTTTTACTGGTGATATAATATCAGTTTATCTTATGTTGATGTCCATCATTATCAGAAAAAGTGGATACATCTCATCACTTCAGCAGGACATGCTTCCTAGAAGGAAACAGTCAGCTGATTTTGACATGGTATGTGTATTTGAACAAACAAAGATCATATCAATACGTTCGACTAAGAAATGTGTGCTCTCACCTTCCACAGCTACCACATACATTTATAAATGTTGCTGATTGAAACTAGTGGCCCATTTCTCTTAAGTGTTTATATATACACATTTTACATATTTCATTCAGTCTGTCTTGTGTACATGTTTTGTACAGCTATAAAACATGCAGCAACACTCAATGCAATAAGTACTAGGGGATAGCTATGGTAAAAGTTTGGCTAACCTTCCACGTTCGTCACTTGTCTTATCATAAGATTCACAAGTCCCCTTCTGCACACCTTATTCACAGATACTGTGCTTAGATAAGATACAAAAAACTACAGAAAGTAGTCTACCTGATTCAGTGCTATATATTAAATGTACATATTCTAATCTTGGAGGACTGCCACTGCCTAAGGCTATTATAGTACCTTTGTTTTTATGAACACTGCCTGTGTCTGTATATGTGCAGATGGATATATATATATAATAGAGGGAAACATTCCACGTGGGAAAAATATATTTAAAAAGAAAGATGATGAGACTTACCAAACAAAAGCGCTGGCAGGTCGATAGACACACAAACAAACACAAACATACACACAAAATCTAGCTTTCGCAACTAACGGTTGCCTCGTCAGGAAAGAGGGAAGGAGAAGGAAAGACAAAAGGATATGGGTTTTAAGGGAGAGGGTAAGGAGTCATTCCAATCCCGGGAGCGGAAAGACTTACCTTAAGGGGAATGTATGTATGGATGGTTATGTGTGTGTGTGCGAGTGTATACCTGTCCTTTTTTCCCCTTAAGGTAAGTCTTTCCGCTCCCGGGATTGGAATGACTCCTTACCCTCTCCCTTAAAACCCATATCCTTTTGTCTTTCCTTCTCCTTCCCTCTTTCCTGACGAGGCAACCGTTAGTTGCGAAAGCTAGATTTTGTGTGTATGTTTGTGTTTGTTTGTGTGTCTATCGACCTGCCAGCGCTTTTGTTTGGTAAGTCTCATCATCTTTCTTTTTAAATATATATATATATATATATATATATATATATATATATATATATATATATATATATGTTGTGGATGGATATGTGTGTGTGTGCGAGTGTATACCCGTCCTTTTTTCCCCCTAAGGTAAGTCTTTCCGCTCCCGGGACTGGAATGACTCCTTACCCTCTCCCTTAAAACCCACATCCTTTCGTCTTTCCCTCTCCTTCCCTCTTTCCTGATGAGGCAACAGTTTGTTGCAAAAGCTTGAATTTTGTGTGTATGTTTGTGTTCGTTTGTGTGCCTGTCGACCTGCCAGCACTTTCATTTGGTAAGTCACATCATCTTTGTTTTTGGATATATTTTTCCTTCGTGGAATGTTTCCTTCTATTATAACTATATATATATTTAAAAAGACAGATGATGAGACTTACCGAACAAAAGCGCTGGCAGGTCGATAGACACACAAACAAACACAAACATACACACAGAATTCTAGCTTTCGCAACCAACGGTTGCCTCGTCAGGACAATTATATATATATATATGTGTGTGTGTGTGTGTGTGTGTGTGTGTGTGTGTGTGTGTGTGTGTGTGTGTGCCTGTCCTTTTTTCCCCCTAAGGTAAGTGTTTCCGCTCCCAGGACTGGAATGACTCCTTACCCTCTCCCTTAAAACCCACATCCTTTCGTCTTTCGCTCTCCTTCCCTCTTTCCTGATGAAGCAACCTTGGGTTGCGAAAGCTTGAAATTTGTATGTGTGTTTGTGTGTTTTTTATTGAGTTTATCTACCAGTGCTTTCTCGTTTGGTAAGTTACAGCATCTTTGTTTTTATATAAATTAAAGACTATGTTATACTGTGCCAGATTCCATACCTTATAAAGCTCCAGACACCCTTTATGACAGTTTTGTTTCACCTTTTAAGCCAATACTTGACAACTTCATGCTACACATCAATATGAAGTCTTCAGCGGTGACCAATTCATTTTGCGTTATGAGAAGACTTGCAAGCTCAACTATGTCATCTTCAGGAACAAGAAATAATGCCTGTTCTAGTCAATGAGATTACACAACTAGTAGTGGTGCAAAAGCCAAATGTATCTTTGTGCATTTGCATGAATTGCAAAGCATCTATAAATGCCTAATCAGAAGTAGACACTACTTTGATTCCCTGCCTAAAAATGTTGATGGACATAATTACCTGAAGGTTAATTCTTCTGATTGAACACACCTATAGTTACCCCTGAACTATGAATCCAAGGCAATGGTGGTAATTAATACACTATTTGACTTATTTTGATACAAGAATTTGCTATTCCAAGTGAGTGTTGCCCTTGCTATTATCAGAAATACCAAGAACAACTAATTCAATGAATACCTCAAAGCACTAACTATCATGATGATACAACTGTCACTAGATCAACAACAGAAAACATTTCGATACACTTAAAGTGCCATTTTGAAGTACTTCAACATAGTGGCTCTAAGTGCAATTAACAAAAGTATATATACTCCAGCATAGCAAGAAATATCTAGGCTTGGAAGTAGACTCAATTGAATGTAGGATTTACATCAGTAGTGTCCTCCAACCAAAAATTCTCCATTTATTGTACCGCATGCACTGAGAGTATTATGTACTAGCAGCTCCTGTTGCTTCTCAACATTACTCCCTAGCTACTGATGACCGGTGCTTGTATAATCAAGAAATAAAAATTGAGTGTCGCCTCCAACATAAAAGTCAACTGTCCCTTTCAACTCCTCTGGTGTGGTAGCAGGTGTTTCAGATTCATCTGAAAATGGCATTTCAATTGTTTTTGTGACTGGTTGAGCTTTCTGGAGTAATGCCTATGCAGACTGAGAAGCTTTTCCTTGTTATGACACTTGAGCTCAATGCATGTGTCACCTACGGATAATTCATACTGCACAGCTGATGAGCAAAGGGCAAGAAGAACTGATGTAGGTGTAAATTTCTCTTTCAGTCCTTGAGTAAATGAAAAATATTTGGACTTATAACATGAATAGAACATATATCCAAACATGCCACCATGAAAAGTCTGAATTACTTCAGCAAAAAGTGGAGGACATTTAAAACAGTGTAGCACTGACAAAAAAAAGTGTCTTAATTGATTTGAATAATATTTTCATGTTGCAGAAGACTGAGAAAAGAGAATGTTGGCACCTTGGGATGAGAACTTTGGAAACAAGCTGGTCAGCCTATATGCATGCTACTTTCGTGAGCATCTATGGAAAGTGGCTGGAGGATCATGAATCCATGGGTAGGTAATACGGTGTAGGACATCCATGCCTCATCAGTGAAAAGGGTGGACAGAGGCTTACCCATTCTTTAAAGTAGTGTAGGTAGCAACCTGTGGCAGATTTGACAACAAAGTGCAAAAATGGTGTAGTGTTCCAGAGAACACCGTTCTCATCACAGGATCGAACATGGGGCTCCCTAGCAGACAACCCCTACATGTTCCTATGCTGACCCCACAACATTGTTATTTACAACTGCAGTGATAAAATCATAAAGAATTAATCATGGATCAATGGAAATGTGTCACCTGATTGGATGAATCACATTTCTTGTTACTCCACATCAGTGGTCATGTCTGGATACATGAGGTGAACGACTTTTCAGAACATGCTATGCACAATGGATGCAAGATTTAGGTGGGGGAGGGGTGGTAGCATTTTTTTAGCGTCATGTGGAGATATTTTAAGGTATTATGATAGCTGTGAACTGTATGACCATTACTGGAGACCATCTGAATCCCTTCACACTTGACGTTTTCCCTGATCATGATGGCATCTTTCAGTAAAATAACTGTCTGTGTCACATGGCCTGGGTTGTGCTATAGAGGCATGTTAGTGAACTCATATTGATGTCTTGGCCACCAAATTTGCCTTATCTGAACTTGATGCAATACATCGAGAATGCTATCGTGCACAAGCACTATGCTCACAATCCACAAGCCCATAATTTACAGGAACTGTGTTACCTGTACATAGACATCTGGGGCCACACGCATCCAGAAATCTACCAAAGAGTTGTCAAATCCAAGCCATGCAAAATAATTGCTGATTTGGATTCCAAAGGTGGACTAACACACTATGATGATTATAATGTTTTGGCAAATCAGTGTATTTCTCCCCCTGTTCTCTCTTTTTCAGTGTAAAATATTTTATTTTTCATTTTTTTCACCTCACTTTACACAGTCTTAATAATTATTTTTGCTTTGGTTCTTGGATTTGCATTTTATCTGATTAGATCACTGGATGTTTAAGGTTATTATTCACAATCTGAACCTTACCTATTACATTCCACTATTGCTCCTGTATACCTTGTATGTCTCTCTTAATACTGAGTTCTCATTTTCTCTTTCCTTTCACACTTCCACTTTTTTTTACTTATCCTCTCTTACGTTACTTTAAAGTGCCATTAAATAAGTCTCAAAAGAGCAAGCTCAAGATTCATCAACTTCTCAATATCACCTTCCTACTTGGTCCTATATCAATTGTTCCAGTTTTGGCATGTATCGAGTGTATAATTTTCTTCTAATTTTTTTTCATCTCTATTATGTTTATATTTCTACAATCACATAAAACTAGAACAATGGGAAGCAAAGTTACTTACATGTGCAACTGTTGTTGTAGCATCTAACTGTATTTTTACCAGATCCATTTCTGGAAAATTAAGACTCGATATCTCAATATGATTATTAAGAGCTGTGCTATATGCATCATTTACTTTATCAACTGAATCATCTGTTACAGCTTTTGTTAATTCCATTTTACTGACTGCTACTTCAGTTTCAGCTTTCAGCTTTTCATTCTCATTGCTGCAAATTTAAAATGAAATGAATTTTATTTATTTAAATTAACATTAATCTGTGAATACAAAAAAAGGTAACTTCATAACAACTATTTGTTATTCCTAATAAAGAGGAAATGATGACATCATGAAAACTAGATTTAAGTAAAATGCCCCTATGCTTGGGAAGTGAACACACAAAGATTTTTATTGTGAACATGATATGATATATCATTATCAGAGTAAAGCAAAATTGCAGAACTAACCTCATGGGCCCATAAATATGATTGCCATTGATTTATATTAGTATTTAATGTTTCCTGTTTGAAGCTGCAGATATTATTAGGTATAAAATAGTCTACACAGGAAAGAATCTCCAGAGAAAAGGTAAAACCAAACAAAGGTAAGAGTTCCAATTACCAAGCAGCTGCATATAAATAGAGGGCTTGGATGAGTCTCAGCAGTGACTGTACCACTCTTTTCTGCAATTTTCAGTATGCATTATTACAACCATAGCAGCAGTTTCTTACTGACTAACTCTTGCATCTCAGACTTCCTTGTAAATCTTAAGACTTTCATCCACAGAAAATACAAGGTTATTAACATATTTTTAACATTATATAAC
The DNA here is from genome assembly GCF_023864275.1 of Schistocerca cancellata. NCBI lineage: Eukaryota > Metazoa > Arthropoda > Insecta > Orthoptera > Acrididae > Schistocerca > Schistocerca cancellata. The sequence goes on along the minus strand of NC_064630.1, from coordinate 359,971,491 downwards.
TAATTCTAAGATATGAGGAATATTAGTGTATATGGTACTTATTTGACATTCACTAGCACAAAAGTCTTATTTGGTAATAGCCCTTCTAGCTCAACATTATACACAGTCTTAAACACTGCAGCAAATATTTATTTACAGAAATAAGAAATTCTGATACAAACTATATCTACCTATTGGTCTTGGCATATAGTTTAAATGACGTCTGCTCTCTCTGATCTATAAAGCTAGCATGGTTAGTGTTTTGTCATCATGAGCAATAATGATTCATCATATGAGTGAGATCCATGAAAAAAAAGGTGACTACAAACAGAACTATACTGCTGGTTACTGAAACTGCTACAAAATGAAGATGGCACACAACAAATATGACATTGGCATGATATGTGGAGGACTATAGGAGGAAGCCAGATTGCATCTTTCACTGTCATACGGGCCAGGCAACTACTGCTACAAAATGAAGATGGCACACAACAAATATGACATTGGCATGACATGTGGAGGACTGTAGGAGGAAGCCAGATTGCATCTGTCACTGTCATATGGGCCAGGCAACTAGTGTGATAGCATAGGATGCCATACGTTACACAACAGAGTCACTTCTGGTTTACATAAATGATAATTTGGAAAGCAGCTGCTATATTTCTGATGTGATAAGGTCAGTGGATATCCTCACTCTGCGAGGTCACCAGGACATTACCTTTCAATAAAATAACCCAAGATCACTCATTACCTATTCTGTCTTGACCTACCTTGGTACAGAGGGTGTTTGATTGTTACCATGGCCAGCATGCTTTACAGATCTCTCACCCACTGAAAACATCTGACCATGAGTTGCTGAAAGACTGGCACACCACAACTTGTCAGCCACTAAAACTTCTGAACTGTATCATAGAACTGAAGCAGAAGGGAATGATGTATCCCTATCTATCATCCAACTGCATTTGACCAGTTGTGAGCTACAGTTGACAACCCTGTGTACAAAATTGTACATCTGTATACTCTGAAATATATTTAACCAAGTGTTCTTCCTACTGTGATATGTACACACTAAAATGTTATGTTTTGTTTTCCTTCCTGATGTTGCGGTTTTAATGGTCAGAAGTGTAATACAGGGTTAGGCAGGAACTTTCTAAGAACCTCAAGATAAAGGTGGTAACAGCAGGACAGAGTGAGAAGGAAACTAACTGTTAGTTTTGCTTCTCTTCTTTTTTCTCATTTTCTTTATGTATGGAACTATAAAATGTCCTGCTATGTTAATGGCATGCACTCATCTATATGATAACTGATAAATTCTTCCTGTTTAAAAATACAGGAGAATCAACATCTACATACTATACAAATCACTGTGATTTGTATGACAAGGGGACACTTCCAATTATACAATTATTAGGGCTGCTTCTCATTCCATTCGCATGTGGAGCAATGGAAAAATGATTGTTAGTCTAACCTTGTCTTCGTTTCTCTACACTAATAATATGCACACATTATTTTAGTACATTCACCATATTCACACAGTCCATTATCACTGAATTCTTATTATATTATCCATGATATTGCAGCCAGCCCCAGCCAGGCCATACATCCATCAACATTGCCTACACATCTTGTGGCTTGTCTCGTGGCTGGGATGCAGCGATTTTCCTGTCAAAGGTACCAGTTTCCTGCTACAATGTGCGTGCACCACCTGTGGTGGTACTGTGATCACCAAATTATTTTCTTCATCTGCGATCATACGGCTAGACACATCCGAGCATGCACCATCCATTGGCGTAACTGCTAATGCTGCCTAACAATTTTCTGCTGTTGCAGGATATCCACTGGTTCTTTGGGATCTCTTCCATGCCTTCTGTGTCTCTTAGGCACTTCTGTGCCACATACTCATTGTCAGCCACATCCTCTTGTGGTTCATCCTTTCCTTTTCATGCACTTTGGCACTTCTAGTGCACCCTCCACCCACAGGGTGCACCCTCCTCTTTTTCATTTGAGCCAAAATGGACTCACCATCTCTTTGTAAGGGGGGAGGGGCATTGTAACCAACTCCTAACTGGGTCACTACAGCCACCAACATTATCCCCACATCCTGCAAGTTGTCTAGTGGCTGGACCACATGCATTTCCTCGTCAGAAGTATGATTATTCTGTTACACTAGGTGCACACTACTTATAGAGGCACTGTGATCACTGAATTATTTTCTTTGTCCACAAACATGTGGCTAGACACATCTGCACGTGTGCCATCCATAACAGTGCTGCAATCACAGTCATGTGATAAGGTGTACATCAATCTGCCTTCCCTCATAGGCCATCACCAGACCCCCAGCAGGCAGACAGTTCTCCCACATTGGGCTTTTACACTCATCAGTCAGAGCCTCATCATCCCTATCATCATATCCTTGGAAGCCGCCACTGGTTGAATTGTTGCTCCCATCAATCTTCGATACCTGCCAATGTCACTGCTGGCTCACCAGCCCTACACCTGTGCACCCTGTCAACATACACATATTCCAAGCAGCCATGCTGGTCAAGTGTCACTTCCCTGCTGCTCTTGATACCCTTTCTGGCCTGTCAGCAGTGCCACATCCCAGGCCAGTGGCCGCCAATCCAATGCCTGCTGCTGTCTGCCTCTACCACTGCCAGCTCATCAGGCTTCAGAAGCTGCCGATCTCACTGGTTGTCACTCATGCACCACTTGCTGCAGCATCAAGTGCTCCATGTCTGCTGCCTTTTGCCCAGAGCAACATCACCATTCCCAGTCCATCAGGCTAGTGTATCCTGGTTGGTACTCAGCGGTCAAGCGCTGTCTACCAAAGTTTGATGATGCCTGTCAATATCAGCCAACACGGCTGCTAGCTCATTGGGCTACCAACACAGCCAGTCTCACTGGGCAGCCATCACATTCCTCTCACTGCAATGTCAATTACCAGGCAGTTGCCACACCCTGCCTAGTACCACCAGTTTCCAGCTGAGCTGTACTACAGCCTATGACATGTTCAAATTAGATCCAAAAGGACTTCAGTATAGTAATATCAAATGTTGTATATTGTTAGCTATTGTACAATAAACTCCTGCAAATGTCACTGGGAACTGCTATTAACTTCCTGTGCCCTTGCCATTGTGCAAGGACATACAACATTAAATTCACAATTATCAGTTACTTCCTGTAGAATTAATATCTATATTATCTCAACATACCCTACACCACAATGTACCCTACACCAACACTGAAATTCAAAAGCAATTTAAAGCACCACACCTGTAACAAAAGATGTATCTATCACATCTAGATTTGATTATTTGCATGATAATGGAAAACTCTAGCAAACATGATTTGCATCCTCATGGTGGCACTACTAGCACTGTTCTTATGTACAGCTGTTTGATTCCTTGCAGTTTTACTTTCTAGTTTTCTCTTCTTATTGTTTAAATTTTTATTGAGGTGCAAGGTAAACTGGTATTGGGGTAAACTGGTATTGGGGTAAACTGGTATTGGGGTAAACTGGCATTGGGGTAAACCGGCATTGGGGTAAGCTGGTATTGGGGTAAGCTGGTATTGGGGTAAGCTGGTATTTGGGGTCAGTAGAAGCAACAACATTGGGGCAATGAGGAACATTACTAAGCAGTATACAGATGCCACTGAATGTAGACATCAGCACATGGGGGACAGGGAATACTTGACCCCTGATGGGACATGGTGCAGACTTTTTATTCATTTATTTTGGATCATAAGTTCTTTGTCTGGTTAGATGTGGCCTGCCCTGTGCCATCATCTTCATCACAGAGTAGCACTTATTTTATCACCAAATTCTTACGAATTTCTACCAATGACTGTGACTCTATGAAATTGCATAGTTAGCATTGCTGAACATTAAAGGAAATACACACACACACACACACACACACACACACACACACACACACACATCCATACTCTGATGAAAAAACTTGCAACATCAAGAAGGAGTTATGTGACATAAATGGAAGTTAGTAAGTGTGTTTCTACATCTGAAAGATGAGGTCTATTCAGATTTCATGTCCCATAGTGCTCAGAGCCATTTGAACCAGATTTCATGCCAGTGACATAAGAGCAGTGCTAGTAGTGCCACCATGAGGATGCAAATCATGTTTGCTTCAAATACACATTGTTATGCTCATGACCACGAGTTACCTTTATGGTTAGACATGGTGAGCTGATTTCAGTCAAGATTGTCTTCAAAGTGACAAAGATGCCATTATCAAAGCCTCATTGTGTTTGAATGAGGTAATGGAATAGGGCTATGAGCAGCTGGATGTTCTTTCTGCAGTATTGAAGGAAGACCTGGCAGGAATGTAGCCACTGCACATGATTGTTGGCAGCAGTGATCATGAGAATGTATGGTCTCAAGAAGACCAGACTCTGGATGGTCATATGGCACTACCAAGAGGGAACACCAATGTGTCCAGTGTATGGTTGTGGTGCATCATATTGTGTCTGCAGCAGCAATTCGAGCAGCAGTTGGCACCACAATAACACAATGAACTGTTAGAAGTTTGTTACTTCAAGGACACCTCTGAGCCAGATGCCCTGTAGTGTGCATTCCAGTGACCACAAACTATTACCATTTGCGACTTCAGAGGTGTCAAGTGAGAACTCACTGGAAAGCAGGTTGGAGGTTTGTTGTCTTTTCTGATGAAAGCTGATTGTGTCTTCATGACAGTTTTGCCATGTGTTGGTTAGGAAGAGGCCAGGTAAGCACTACAATCAACCTGTCTGCAGCCCAGACACACTAGACTTGCTACATCTGAAGTTATCATCTGAGGTGTGATTTCATATGACAGCAGGAGCACTCTCGTGGTTATTCCCTGCACCCTGACTGAAAATCTGTAAGTCAGTCTGGCGATTTGACCTGTTATGCTACCATTCATGAACAGGATTCCAGGGTATGTTTTCCAACAGGAAAACACTTGTCCGCATAGTGCTGTTGTAATCCAACATGCTCTACAAAGTTTTGAATGTTGCCTTGGCCTACTCAATCACCAGATCTGTCTCCAATGTGCACATATGGGACAGCATTGGATGACAATTCCAACACCATTCACAAACAGCATTAACAATGCACGGAACTCCATCCCACAACCTGACATCTGGCACCTTAAAGCATAATGCATGCATGTTTGCATGCATCCATTCAACATTCTGGTTGTTATACTGGTTGTTAATGAATCAGCAGTTCACATTTGCAATGGATTATCTCACACTTACATCAAACTGTGATCTTGCCATGTTAATTACTTAAATATGTCACTCAGACAAGTGTATTACCAAAATTTCATTACTCTACATTAACTATGTTTTGGTGTTGTCATTTTTTTCTGTCAGTGTGTGCATGTCTGTGTGTGTGTGTGTGTGTGTGTGTGTGTGTGTGTGTGTGTGTGTGTGTGTACAGAGTGAGTAATAAATGAGTTAAAATATTCGATACAAAGTGTCACACATCGGGCTACAAATAAATTCATTTTCCTCATGTTCCAATGTCACTAAATGACAATGTGATTGAATGTTATAAGATCGAGAAATTTGAATCATGCTTTTGGATATCTTGTTCACCAACATAGGCCTATGGGAAAGATCAGCAATACTGCACAACATGCATGTGTTGTAGGTAGTCGACACCACTGATTATAAGATGAGGCGTGCGGTGTCAATCACTGATCTGTGTGACAATGTGAGCAATGTCAGCACCCACATCTATCTAGTTCCATTTATGCCAGCCAGTATTGTGTATTGTGGTTAGTTGGCACAGGGAACAGAAAGTGAGAAGGAATTGTTTAACTATGTATACATGTTTTATTATTTGGTTTCTGTGTCCTGGATTTACTCTCAACGAACAAGTACAAAAGATCTGAATACAAAATATGATTACTCAGTCATGTTTCAGTTAATCCATACAAATTCAATACAACTTTGCAAATCTAAACTAACATAGAAATACATGAGCAGAAGCTGCAGTGGCGTTTCATAGAAATGACAGACACAGTGCGTGTGGCAAAGTTCGACTCTCCGCAGAAAGGATTGCTGAACACAATCTATCATGTCTGTATCTTTTTGCATAATATCACAGGCATGTTGTACTCTGCATTGAAGGTTGTTGACACCAACAATTCATTCTTCATAAGTCTCAGATTTTAAACAGCTCCACAAAAAAAAATCCAGTGAATTAAGGTCTGGTGATCTAGTTGGCCATACAGCAAGGCCTCCACAACCAATCCATTTGGAAGGAAGGAACTGTCCACACAGCATCGCACTGCACCACTGAAGTGAGCACTGAACAAGAGCTCCATCATACATGTACCACAGGCTCATACAAGAGGCCAAACTAATGTCTTCCAACAATTCTGGTAATGTAACATCCAGGAAATGCAGATAGTGCTCTCCTGTCAACTTTGGTGGTATCACATGTGGTCCTATGAGATGCCAATAGATAATAGTACTTGAGATATTGACAATGAATCATTGTTGATGCCCTTGTACCCCTGCGATGTAAGGATTTTCTTCTGCCCACTCAGGCCAATTGTGTGAATTCACTACACCCTTGTTCATGAAATAGGCTTTGTTGGTGGACAGCATTGTTTGAAAAAAATGCTGGTTGTGGCTATGACACTATAAGATGAATATGCTTAAGTTCAGCATCAGTTAATAGTCTCCCTCACAATGCTTGTACCTAGTCTCCTTCACAATGCTTGTACCTTCTGCATGTGAAAGGGATGGTAATGGTTTCTGTGTAGTATTAGGAAAACTGTAGACGGTGACATTCATAGTGCAGTGGTGAGAGATCTTCGGTTTGTTCTTCAGTCCTCCACAAAAGGCTGTAACAAATACTGTTCAGCACACACACAGTACATCGACAGTTGGCCCCATCCATTAAATCCTGTAGGTGATTCATATGCACCATACTCCTTCAAGCACCTATCCACAGAGTAAAATGTTTGTGTGAATGGAAGGTGTCAGTTAGGAAACCTCTCATGATAAAGTTTTCTTGCAACTTCAGCTGTTCCATCGGCAAACCCACAGGTGAGTCAGATGTTGGCATTTTCCCCATTTGTGAAACTTGCCATGGTAGCAACTCTGTGACATGTTCATTAGCAGTCAGCATGACAAGTATCAACTAGAGTGAACAGCGCCGTGCTGTCGTAAACACATCATGCATGCTGCAGTTTTCCTTCCACCAATGACCGCTCTTTTCATTTCAGGACAAACATTCTATGACATGGGATAGTACACTCTGCCACCACCAGCAATGTGTGGTTCATAAGTTCTGACACAATTTCAGATACAATTCCACTATACTTTCTCGTATCTTTCAAACGTTTGCAGGTACAAATCAGCTCAATGGTGCATCGTGTGATGCACCTGAGTGCACATGTTGTGATGGTTAGGTTTGTCAGTTTCTTGTTAAATGGTTAACCATTTCTTTTGTCTCATGTACACAATACATTGAGTTGAACAAAATTAACAATGGTCTGTCACTTTTTGTGCTTTGCAGCATTCAGTCCTCATAATATTGTTCCTCATTTATGACTCACCCTGTATGTATAAATGGATGTTCCACATCTCCTCCTAAACTAATGGACTGATTTCAACCAAACTTGTACACATACCAGTTCATTTACTGTCTGGAAAGAATCCTTGTGGTGGCAAGAATCATCCACCTATCAAAGAGTTGGGGAAGGAGACAAAAAAGCAGAGTAGCCCATGATGTGTTGATACCCACACTTCTTACCCAGTATTTGAAAATGAGAGCACTTAGAGACTTGCAACAAACTTTACATATAATTTCAAACCTTCTTGAAACTTTTTGTCACTGACAGTCCCCACAATTTGATTAAAGGAAAAAAGTTTGTCACTCACTACATTTTTGCTCTTCATGCAGTAAAACTGCCTTATAAACATGATGTTTTAGTTTATTACTTGTTTGCTACTAATTGTTTTCATGCCAATTTTTGCAGACCATGTCTACATATATCACACATATACCTAGAAAAATATATCATTGTACAACACTTAATTCAGGAGATGACATGTCACAAACACGGAAATGTGTAAGAAATTGCCACATCATGCATGCCATTTTAATTTATTACTTCTTTATTACTAACTGTGTTTACAACACATTTTGCAGATATGCACATGTATCACTGGATGGACCTGCAAAATTCTATCATTGTTCAGTATATAGTTCAGGAAGTACAACTGCATAAACTTTTAGCTGCATGAAAAAGAAACTGCTGGGCAAAATTTGCTAGACATACAGGTGAAATATGTGTGTAAATATGCATGAAATATGGTAAAATATGTGTGAAATGTATTTGACAATTATATAAGTGAGCAAAATCATGGGTAAAAGACTCATCCTAAAGCCTTGGATTCATTGAAATCAAATTAGGTAAACATATTACTTACAAGCAGGAAAGAATACTGTAAGGGTAAGAACCACCAGCCTCCTACCACAGTGAGAGTGATAATGTGGACAAAGAAGGGAGGACAAGGAGATGGACAGACAGTGAGGGGACCAGGTTTCTCAGCTAGTTTTTATATGTACATACATATATACAGTGCTTGATTTGTGACGGTATGCTGTAATGGTTCCTCTGATGAAAAAATAACATTAAAACACTGTCTTAAGATATCTAAATTTTGTGTTTTAAGATGTCTAAATTTCGTGTTTTAAGATGTCTAAAAAAAAAAAAAAAAAAAAAAAAAAAAAAAAAGCAGGTCACAGTACCGGAACCTTCATTTTTACAAACCAAGCACTACACACACACAAACACACACACACACAGAGGCAATATTAATACCCACATACAAATATCAATAATAATTTCATGTATAATGATAATGACTTTCTTTGGAAAGAAAAGCAATGTACAAAAATGTAAACAATAAAACAGACAATGAATACATACTTTCATAGAACATGTCAAGTCAATTGATTGCTCTTTTATTCCCATGTAAGCCAGCCCCCTTTTCCCTAAAGTGAGGGGCACCCTGATATAGGGGCATTTAAACCTAACTTATCATCCACCTCTTGTGTGGATAGATGGCTGTGGCACCAGTACAGTCGCAATAATGTTCAAAACCATGGCCAGTGGTGAGTGGCTAGGTGTTGACCCTGTATTGAGGTCTGCATGATGTGTGACCATGGTTCGCCACATGCTGTCCAAAGGTGGTGATGGTATGATCCCACTTGTTTCACACTCTTACTTGATACCTTGCTGCATTTGTTATTTTCAAGATTTGTTACATGTGGTTCCCATATTACAGCACCTGGAAAGGTCTAGTGCATGGGGGCTGAAGAGGGACTCGAACTAAATTAGTGCAGAGCAAGACGTGAAAGTATTCCACCAATCTGTATGTACAAAAATCTGGTGTTCACTGTAGCAAGAACCAGTTCCCTGTAGCAAGATAACTGTGACACATTTCCACATTTGCTGTACCAATAATGGTAGTTCCACTTGATCTGACAGTGATGCAGGTTTGAGGTAGTCTGCTGGAAGCCTCAGTTCAGTCAATGGTTCACCACTGTCAGATCTGCAAACCGCCAGTAGCCCTAAAATGACCAAAGAAAGCAGTTCCACCCCCTCCCCTTGGTGATGCATGAGAGTGGTCTTTAAAGTTCTATGCCATCGTTCAGTCATTCCATTGCTGACAGGATGATAACTTTTAGTGTGATGGCACTAACCACTTTGGAACAAATATTTTTGCAATTGTCTCTGCGATGTCTGTTGGTAACTGGCATAGCTTCTGCACATCTCATGAATCTGTCAACTGCTATGAATACATATTTGTAAACTTCTGGAGGTATGGGATCCATGAGGTCAGTGTGTGTGTGTGTGTGTGTGTGTGTGTGTGTGTGTGTGTCCAAACCTCGCTGGAGACACAGGGAAATGTCTGCATGAGTGTGTCATCCCACCTTGCATCTTTGACACTGAAGACATGCATGAGCCCAGGCCCAAGGATCTTTTTTTATTGACAGAAACATGAAAAAATCGATTAAACAATGGAAAATACAGGGTAGATTGTAACAATATTATGAGAAGGAAGGTATGAGAGTCTTTTTGTTCTGCCTATCTGAATCTTCACTATGTGGTGAGTAGCAACTTCCCTTCTCATATTATTGAAATAATCAATTAATAATTTAGTTATAACATTTGCTCCTGAATGTTCCAGGTTACGGGCACTGTTAAATCCCACTTTTTGAAACTGTGGAGAAATGTAGGGCCATAGCTTCAGTTGTGAGACATCACACCATTTTTTAGAATTTCCACCTGACACTCAACTTGCTTTAACCTCAGTCTCATGGAAGGATCTTTCAGTAAAAGTTGCAGCTGGTGATCCATTGCTTGGGCCACGGCAAAATTGCTTGAAAGTATTAATCGAACTGCAAATACAAGAAAAGTAGTCATTGATTGTGTTTTCTGTGCCTTTAATATTGCATTATGTCAATGATAAATTGACTGATAAATTCAATGTGCCTGAATTGTCGAGGGGAACATTTTATCACCGACATTTTGAAAGACTGATGTGGGAGTTTGTGGTCTGTATAGACCATCACTGCCCAGGACTAAATTTGAGGGCAAAAGATCCTCATGCTTTCAAACATCGCCAGCAGCTCTGTATCATAAGCATTTCATTCCTTTACCCTGGCTGTAATTCTTTCAAAAAAAATTAAAAAATTACAAAAGTTGACTTTTTGGTGTGGAGTGGCATCAATTGCACGTTGGCTATTATCTACAACAGTGCCCAACAGTGTAGATAGTACAGGGTGGTCAAGTAGCACTGCTTCTGCAATGCTCACCTGTAGACAATGAAAAGCTTTGCCCATTTCTGGAGTCCACTTGAGTACTCATTTGTCTACGGCATTATAACCGAAAAGTGCATAAGTTACAGGTGCTTGAATGGAAGCTGTTGCCTGAAGATGATGGTGACAAAAATTCACCATCCCAGCAAAGTCTCAATCACTGTCCTTGGAAGGTCACATAAAGTGGACTTCCCCAGTAGCAGGTAGGGTACAACGAGCTGAGGTCCTACGACTGAGGAAGGTTACTTCGCTGTTGTTTGTGATGTGCTTACCTTTCTTAAACACAATTCCATGGCTATAAAGTCTCTATTGTACTTCATGAACATGCCTATTGAGTAACTGAATCTTAGGCAAGAATACCACGATATCATCTAAATTTGAAGAAAAAGCCTTTTGTAGCCCAGAAAAGTGAAAATATTTGCACCTGCCAACATACAGATGAATTCTTGGATATCAGGTATGGGATATCTATTCAAGACAGTTCTAGAATTCAATTTATGGTAATCACTGTAGGGATATCACAAGCTGCTGTTTTTATGAAAAAGGTGCAGGGGAGACACCCATGGACTGCAGGAACGACTTGTAACTCCCAACTGAAAAATTTCCTCAAAGACTGCTGTAGTCCCTACAAGGCACTCTTATGCAATCCTGTGGACATGTGAAACAGGTGTGCCTGGGGTCATATGTATTGAGTGCTTGTTATTGCACTTAATTCCACACTTCTGCATGGACCTCTGTGGATCCACAATGTGCACAATGTCAGTGTCCTGTGAGAACAGTGTACTTATACTGTCGACCCTTCTCAGCATGCCAACAGCATAATGACCCTGATTTCCACTAACTTCATGACTGTTGATCCCATTTATCAGACACGTGATTGTCAATGCCACAGTAAGAGCATTACGCGAAAGAAAATCAGCACCTAAGTTAGGGTGAGCGATTTTGGCAACCACAGAGGTCCATTTGAAATGGGGAGTGAAACCTATATTGATCATCAGATTTTTGTGGCCATGAGTGAGGATAATGTAGTTGTTTACAGCTATTAAATGTAGGGGCTCATCAGATATTTACATCTGCTGTGCACAAGGCAGGGATGTACTGACCTCTGAACTCGTGTCAACCAAGAAAGCCAAATCATAAATTTTATCAGAAATATGTAACTGCTATTATGCTGTGGTGTATGCTGGAGGTAGTATGACTGAGCAGGTGCTATACTGCTCTCACAGATGACATGTTGGCCACTGTGTTCCCATTTTCAACTAGTTGTGAGATGATGCTACTTTTACTGGCAGTGCCGTATGTAAGTGTGGCACACCTAATACTGATGTCCATTACTGTTTGGGTAATCACACGGCTTTGTGCACTTTGTGGCTTTGGATCAGAAATGGCTATGATATCAGCAAAGGTTGGCTTCAAATTTGCTGTGATCTTGAGACTGAAGAACAGAAGAACATAATGAACATAACATTTTATTAGATGCAGTCCACAACCTTAACTCCAGAAACTGCTTGTTCATCATCTCCACCATGGTGCATAGACTTCAAAGTTCTTCAGCAGTGCTGAGTAAGTGTCAGTATCAGGAGGTGGCAGCACAGAAAGCTGTTGTGTCTTTGGCTGGGCTCAACAGTAGTCAGTTGTATTTGCCTGGAGCATTAGGAGCTATTGATGCTGTAGTTGTACAGTAGAATCTAGCACTGCCTGCACCCTATCAGCAGTTTGCAGTAACTTATATAAAGGTTGCCCTTCATGTACTATCAAAGCTAGATGTACTTGTGAAGACAGTAGCCTGTGAAATAACAAACCCTCAAAAACCCTACCTGTGTCAACAGCAGCACATAAATGTCTCCAACACTGATGGATTATTGTCACCACATTTTTCATAATATAGCACTTGTTTAAACTTTTTATCAGGTAGTTTAGCACAAAGAGCAACTAAAGCTGTTTTGAGAGCATGGTAGGCTTAATGGTGAGGTGAGAGCAAAATACTGTTCAAAATTGAAGTGGTTGCTCTCTGGTCCATGTTGCTGAATGCCTGTGTACACTGCATGTGGTCTCCAGTGACTTGCTGATTGAAAAACATTCAACAGAATCATGAATGTTATTTCAAACTGTGCAAGCATAAATGACAGGGCCCACAATTGTAACCATGCTGCAGAATAACTACATGATCCAACGGATGGAAAGTCTTTAAATGGCGTGTCCGGTTTCAGTGCGATCAAGAGCACCAGGAACAATGATCTTGTTATGTCTGGTTTGGTTTTACTTCCCAGCATAGCAGAGGTACCCAATTTGGATGACTGCACTTTGTTGAAGGTTGGATTTACTCACAGCACTACATTTGTTGATTGCTTTACAGGTGGCACTGGATCTTGTCGCTGATGGTGTGTAACAGTTCATGGGCATCCTCCATGACGAAATTGTTTTTTGAGGGATGCAGAAAGTACTTGTCCACAGCAAAACTGTTCTTGTATGGGGTTACCAAATTGATAATGATGATGATGATGATGATGATGATAATGAGGTCCCATACTCCGAGGAGCGTAGGAGACGATGCGGGAGACCCGCACCGCTGTATTAGCAAGGTCCTAGTGGAGGTGGTTTACCATTGCCTTCTTTCAACCGTAATGAGGATGAATGATGATGATGAAGATGACACAACAACACCCAGTCATCTAGAGGCAGGAAAAATCCCTGACTCCTCCGGGTATCGAACCCGGGACCCCGTGCGTGGGAAGCGAGGATGCTACCGCAAGACCACGAGCTACGAGGGTTACCAAATTATGTAGGCAAAATTAATACACATTCACATATCAGTGCTAATTTGTGTAAAGAAAAGGAACATGTCAACATATGAACAATAAATCAGACAATAAATAACCAACACTCTTACAGAACATATATCAAAATTGATTGATTGATGTTTTATTCCATATTCCTCATACAGCCCTCCTCAAGCTGCTGAAAGGAACCCATTCAACACCCTGACACCGGGGTTCCCAGGACAACATAAAGATGGCAGTAGAGTACTATGTCCACCATCTGCCCCTAATTACATCAAGGACACCCCCTCTGCTTCTGCATAATGGAATCACAACACTAGTTTCCCTTTGGTCTGTAAACCGTGGAGAACTTTGTTGACTTTATAATTCTGAATTCCCTTTTATTTAGTAGAGATATTGTAATACACGAAGAACACAACTGTGTTGGTTTGTACAACTGTAATTAATATATCCTCTTACATGCATCAATCAGGAAAAGAAATGATCATTTTTACATTGAAAGTGAAGAAAAAATGTAATATTTTATGTTTAATATTACATGCTCTCCATGAACTAGGACTTACTGAGCTATATGGAGTGCAACATAGTACCACCCACAATTACAGAGCTACAAATTCTCAGTCCACTTGGCATGGCTGCACAACAATGTGAAAAAGGAGAGATGAGGGCTGCCTCTGTCAGTCATATGCCTGTAAGAGTTGATTCTACCAGGCAGTTTGTGGGCTGTTTTGAGTTACTTTTCTCATTCAGTTAGTTACAAACTGGCCATGGGCTACACTTGAGTTAAACAATCAAAAATACACAGCTTTCAGAACGCGTTTTGTTCAATTTAAGTATACCACTCAACTTTAAAAAAAATATAAAGTTGGAAAGTGACACATCATATCCATTAATGTTATCAGATGTGAAGATTCATAACCAAATAAAGTGTCATGGATGACATCCAAGTTGAATAAGCCTTTTTAAAAGTTTATCCATATTTCTCAATTTCAAGGAGTATTAATATGGCATTTTTGTTGATATGCAACATGACTTTCTCAAACGTTTTGATCTTTTTAAATAATTTTATTTTCTGTTTGAAACTAAACTTTTGAGAAAATGAATACTTTTTTGTGAATATTTAATACCTGTTTTTCATATCCCATACTATATCCTGGATTTAATTACATGATGATGTAATTTCAGTTTGTTGACTAAAAATGGTGGCATACACATTCATATAAATAACATAAAAAGTTATATTATGCACACACTATTGAAACAGGCTTGCCATTTAAGTTTCAACATAATCTACCTTCAAACACAAAGATAATAAGCTTTGTGTACTTCTTGTCAAATTTAGCTCTTGGTGCATGGCACATTTTCACATTCACCAAATAAATTATACCAGAACTGGCAGTTTTAAAATCTTGCCCCCTTTCTCAAAATCTTTCATTGGCTGCCATGCCACTGAGTAGAAGAAATTACTTTTTTTCATGTTAGTACATATTACTTAGTAATTTTAATGCAGTTCATGAATAGTTTTCTTTGTATTGCTTTAAGATTTGTATTGCATATATTTCACTCAGATGCAATACCATTTCGTCACAAATTTTTTTCAGGTAGTACACTGGCAACAAGAATTCATCCAAAGGTGGTGAAGGGTTATAAGAGGTCTGTTTCTTCATTTTCAACAGTTAAGATGGGCAAATGAATGCAAACGCAGGTTTACTACCTCTTGTTCTTCCTCCAAACCTGCAACCACAGTTGAAAAAAATTGAAAAAGTGTGTTGTATGAGCACTAGGACTTTTTGGAGCTCTTCCTGTAATCATTTTGTAGTTTGTGTTCATGTAAACAAGGAATGTTGTGCATTTATGTACTGTACTGAGTACAATGGACACAGTGCCTGAAAGAATGGTCAATAATAGTTTGGTGAAAAACATTTGAAATAGCTAGACTGTTTACTGTACCTTAATGCATACTGGTTATTTATAGCTTCAGTGGGCATTCTGTTAACTTCAGATGCTACTTTCACACATGCTGATGCTGTGTCCATGATGAACTGTAAATCTTCATCCTGTCTGTAAAACAAAATAATAATAATAAAAAAAAATGTCATAGACAGATCTTGATGAAATCATCTCTGGTTATCTATCAACAATATATTTACAAGTTACCCAATCACCACCTATGGTATGCATTGTATAACCATCTGTGACTGGAGATTAATTTTGCTCTTAGATCATTAAGTGAACCCAGCTCACAAATTCACTACTTCGCGTACCACTGAACTTGAATCAAATAAATGACATTCAGTGTTGATCAAAATTAACAAGAAACAGACTCGGCACCACCATAAATGTTGGCCATCAACACCATTATGCAACTTGGGCTGCAGGTATTAAATGTACATCACAGATACATAGTACGAGGGTAAGTCAATTATTATCCGCAATTTAGTTACATTTTTGTTTGTTTTGGTAGTACTATTGTTTTACATTGATGATGCATGCTTTGTTTAGTTGTCGTTATATCTTTGCAATTTTCAAGCTTCTAGGTTAGTTTTATTATTGCTGCCATGCTGTTAATCATGGCTGCTCTGCTGTCTATTTGATCAGAGAAGAGCAACATTCAGTGATCAATTTTTTGTGGTCGGAATGCATATCAGGGGCTGAAATTCATTGAAGACTTTTGGTACAGTACGGGAACAGTGTTTTGCCACAACGGAGTGTCTATGAATGGATTGAAAAATTCCTAACTGGTTGCACAAGTGTCACGCATGATGAAGGAGCTGGACAACCGTTTACCGCCACAAATGAAGAAACAATTGAGCGTTCATGTGAAATGATTCTCTTGGACAGACAGTTAACTATTGACAAAGTGGCACATTGTCTGCAAATTATTCATGGTTCTGCTTATGAAATCATCCACAACAGACTTGGGTTTCATAAAGTTTGTGCAAGATGGGTCCCAAAACAACTCACGCAGTTGCATAAACAAACATGCTTGGACATTTGCAAAAAACCATTGGATCACTATGGTAACAAAGGGGACAACTTCTTAGACAGGATCATTACTAGTGATGAAACATGGATCCATCATTATGAGCCAGAGCATAAATGGCAGAGTATGGAATGGAAACATCCAAATTCGCCATCCAAGAAAAAGTTAAGGACCCAATCATCCGCAGGTAAACTGATGCTTACACTTTTTTGGGACACACAAGGTCCAATACTGTAACATTGTGGGGAAAGGGGCACAACAATTAACAGTGTCTGTTACAGTGAGATGCTTACTGCCAGGCTAAAGCCTGCAATTCAAAGCAAACATTGAGAATTGCTGTCAAAAGGTGTTGTATTGTTGCATGACAATACCTGTCTGCATACTGCTGCCCACACGACTGAAGTGCTCCAGAAACTCAAATTTGAAGTACTATATCATCCTCCATATAATCCCAATCTTCCCCCTCCTGACTATTACTTGTTTGGTCCACTCAAACAGGCGTTAAGGGGCCATTGATTTGCCTCAGACGAAGCAGTGAAAGGAGCGGTGCATTCCTGGTTCACGGCTCAACCAAGAACCTTCTTTTATGAGGGCATCAGGAAGTTTGTACAAAGATGGACCAAGTGCATTGAAACACAAGGAGACTATGTTGAAAAATTATGTTCTTGTAAGTTTCCTATTAGATTAAAAAAAAAATTTTAACTACTTTGCAGATAATAATTGACTTACCCTTGTATTTGTTACTGAAAGAGTCTCAGGTAGTAAGGATCCAAGAAAATAAGCAGAAGAAGGCTCAAGAACCTTGTGGAACTCGTTGCATGCATCCGTAATAGTCATACGACTGCCCCGACCCCCCCCCCCTCCCTCCCTCTCTCTCTCTCTCTCTCTCTCTCTCTCTCTCTCTCTCTCTCTCTCTCTGTGTGTGTGTGTGTGTGTGTGTGTGTGTGTGTGTGTGTGTGTGATTAGGTGGTGTGGTTGATTTTGAACACAAACTGTTTCTCAAAGTGGCATTACATTCTGTTTTCAGCTATTTTTTTTGGCCATTGATTTAGGCAATTTTCTGTGTAGCTAAATGTTTCAATAGTTCACAGGTTTTAAAGTAAATGTTATTCAGTGATAAAGAGACTATTGGCACAGAGAGCAGCAGAGATATACATTTGCATTGTCTGCTTAGATACAGCATTCATAAATTGGAAAGTTGAACACCCAAGTGCTTTACTAGGTTTGGTGTTTTCTGGAGGTGATATGCCCTTGCCTTTCTCCAGCCACTGAAGTGACTTACCCAGCCAGATGGACTCCAAACCATGGTGGAGCTCGGCAATTTTCACATTAACAAGTATTGACAAAGCACAAAGAAGTGCCAGAAAAAATACTAGGACGGACAAGAGATTAAAGTCCACACTAACTCATAACCACTGAGTCACCATGCCACACTGGTGTCTATTAATTGATAAAGGTGTAATTACTGACTGGCCTACATGTACTCAAAATCATCAAAATTTCATTTTCTTACTCTGTTGCAAAATGACTATGACATAATTTTAAACTTTTTTACAGTAATTATGAGTTACCCCCCAAGAATTTTTAACAGTCATTTATTAGCTTCACTCGTCACATACATTAGTAATAAACTCCTTAACCTAACCTTACACCTAGAAAAAATTTTTCAAACTTCAGCAGTGCTGGAGTGCAAACAATAACTTGTTGTTTATATTTCTCTTCATCTAGTATTGCATAAAACAAAGTCCATTCTTTTGTAGAGCCACTAGGTTTTGAACCAATAAATGCTATTTAACTGAACTTATTCCACAACATTTTACTAGTCAAAAGTCAGTCTAAGTTCACTATCTGTGATTAACATTAATGTAATATAGATTTCTATGTTCAGCAATCAAAGTTCTTTTCTGTGCTAACTTAAGAGCAACTGCTTTATAAAATTAGCCTTTGGTACACCGTGTCAGTCTCCCCCTACCACATTCCTACCACAGACTCGGGGGCTCACCCAAAAGCATGCAATTATTCTACCTGGTGATATCTTGGAAAAAAGTAACTTCCTGTTGTCTGAAAGTGAAAAGTAGGTACTTTGTCCAAATACTGTTTCAAGATGCCACTGCTGTTTGACAGATAACATTTCTCAAATGAAATTCAGCAAGGAAGCATTCTCCTACATAATAAATCTTTCTTGACTTTGATATGACGAACAGAAAGTAAAATTTATTATCATATATTGTTATACATGAGAATGTACAATTAATATGTGAGAAAAGAGGATGTTATGATACTACATGACTTGCTTTACTGATGGTTGTTCTGTTATGAAATTTCAGAGGATTAGTTGTTTTTATTTTAAATCAATATTTATTTTCACCTAGATAAAAAACAGATTAATTGACAAAAGTAGAAATAATGAAACAGTACTGATACAGAACATGGACTGAAATTAAAATGGAGTGTCAGTATAAGGTAGATGACCAGGACAATCTAGTTATGTGTGTATCTGTATTCTATATTGTCACTGAACAAAGACACTGTCTGGAAGCTTAGCAGGATCTAATTTATAAACTGTCTTGTATGTGAACATGTAAAGGTATCTTTTCATGAAAATGTTGCATTAATGTTTAAATACAAGTCCATCTTATTAACTATGGCTTTATATCAGTGAAAATGTCCGCCTGCTTAGGTGGGTGGTAACGTGCTTGCCTCCCATGCACTGAGCCCAGGTTCAATTCCTGGCTGGGTTGGAGATTTTCTCCACTCATGGACTGGGTGTTGTGTTGCCCTCATCATTGTTTCATCATCATCAACAGCTGCAAGTTGTCCAATGTGGCACTGACTGAAATGACTTGCACTTGGCGGCTGAATCCAAATAGGACCTCCCAGCCAACAATGCCATACGCTCATTTCATTATCAGCGAAAATGTTTTAACCATAATTTGATGTGTCTCATGTACTCTAATCAAATGATTAGCATGTGTATGATATGAACCAAATAAATCAAATTCACTTAATCTGCCTTTTTTTCTGTGCCCATCAACCACCAAATGCCTTGACTATACAGTTGATTGCTAAGAAATATAAGGTAATTTTTATTTGCTCTCAAATATGTCTGTTGCTGACGTAGTGAACATGACGTAAGCACCTCATATACTTACATTATCTCTCTAGTAATACTGGACAATAATTTACCACACAATAAATAAAACTAAATTTACCATTATCCTATTTCTAGAATCTTTGGTGTTTTGCCACTATTGGAACAACTGTTTAATTTTAGTGATGCTTTCTGGGAACTGACTAATAATATCCCCTGGCAAATTGTTCCACTCATTTACTCCTCTATCAATGCAAGAGTGCTTACCTCCACTGTTTTTCTATAATTGCATACTTATTTTGTACCAATGGCCTTTCTTTACTCTATATCATCAGAGACCAGTCTATGCCCTATGTCTTCGAATGCATCCTCATCCACATAATCTTGGAAAACTTCTTTGTGAAAGATTTCCCCTTTCAGTTTCTTAGTTATAAGGCCTCAAAGAACCATATCAGACACTGTCTAGAGGATAACACAGCAGGCTTACAACTGGTTTATAACTATATGTTAAGAACCAATTTTGTCACCATATAGATAATGTAAGTGCTGCCAATAGAAACATTCAGTCTCCTCCATCCTCACTACAGCTGGACTCCTTGGGACTGAGTAACCTTCAACCTTCCCCAATCTGTCTTTCTTCTCTCTCTAGAAAAGAAACTAACAGTTCTGAAATATAGATATTGTTTTTTCAATTCTTAAATGTGTTCATAAGCAATACTTGGAATTTTGACTCCTGAAAGTAAGTAGTGGGCAGCCATTCTGTCTCCGTAATTTTACAGTTTTCTCAAGTGAATTTACTGCTTGGTAGAAATAATGTAATTAGGATGCTCTTTTCAGAATGTTTTTCAGATTAAAAATAGTGTCTTCTAATAAGCTGACTTGAAGAATTGGACACAGGACACAGGAGTCGAGTAATTACAGTATGTTACAGAGCAATGGTCATCAAACGTTTTTGCTCAAGTGCAAAAACTAACAATATGATGTGGCACCTTGGGCCGCAGATTTCCAGGTCTTTTTATTAACTGGCAAACCAAGTAAATGGTGTGTTATGAACCTCGAATAGACTAGCTATAATAAAGAAGCAAGAGGTTTACCACTGACTTTCTAGCACTTATCATTAAAGTTGATACCATTCAGACCACTATGTGTAGAATGTTCTCTGTTTCAGATTTCTGCCACCCTCAATGACCCATAAATTGTAACACTGTAATTGCCTGACAAAATGTTGCTGCTGCATTGTCTTTGTGAACACATGGTTAAAAACAGCAAATGGACTTATACTTAAATGTATTACATAACATGAGACACGATCACAACTATTTTCTACATGTTTTGAAAGTCATTTTTCTTCAACTCACTTGACTGAACTACAACAGCCTTAATTTTATTTCATACTAGATGAGGCACCTGGCATTGGCTAGATATGTATTTATTCCAAATTTATGTTATTCTGTCTCTTCCTTCCCTTACTCTCTGTTGTCCATCTCAACTTTCCCCTTACTCACCATCTCTTCGCCCCTTTATCTGTCCATTTCGCACTCCCCCTCTATGTGTCCATGTCCTCCTCCCCCTTCTCCCTCCACATTACCATCCCCCGCCCCAATAAAAATGTACCCCACAAAATTTATTAAAAATAATGTGTGTATCAGTGTGGTTGAAATTGATGTGAGGGTTTAGGAGGAGAAGTGGAGGATAAAAACAAACACACACACACACACACACACACAAACACATTTTAAGAGCTAATGACTATCTCTTTTAACAAATATGTACTGCATATGACTGTCTCTATAATGTGTATTCGTGATTCCAACGCACTTTCATTTAAGATTGATACAATAGCAGATAATTGGTATGAGGCACACACACCCATTCATTGTCAGCACTGAGAAACAAACAAGAAAACATTTCCATTATTATGTCCCCTCCCACTGCAATGACAAATCTACCTGCCCCTGTACCAAGTGGCACCTGTAAAGGTGATGAACAACTTTACGCACTCCTACTTACAATTCTTCCAGTAATTATATTTCTCATTTGATGAAGGAGACAGGTACAGCTGACAGCTGCAAAGCATTTATTCTTTACTGGATTTGGATATATATCACTTACAGCTTCAGAAACTGTAAATATTAGCACCTGTTAAAATGAAATAGTACTTTTGGGAACAAACCTCTCACAACCTTTGGATATATGTGACTCCTTCGCCAAATAATATTGCTGTGCAGTTGCTGACAACAATAAGCCATGTTTATGACACTGAAATTCTGCAATACATGGAAAAAGATTTTTAAATACCCATCCACTGATTTCACAACTGTTAGATTATGAGGGATATACCGTATTTGTAGGAGACATACGAGTAGTTGTGTCACGTTGTCAACAATTACAATTTTAGTCAGTCTTCACAGGAGTCGAGTGTTGAGACTGACTGGCATAATCATTGTGGTAGCATGAGTCAATGATGACGTGTGCCATTCACAGACTTTCACAGAATGACTGTCACCATGTTTACGAGTGTTGAAAACTGCATAAAATGCTGCTGATCAAATTTCAATAAACTGGGTAAAAGCATACATTGCATCTGACTAAATCATTCCAGTTTAATTATCTCTCTGAAAATAAAATTCACATGACGTCCATAATCTTACAATATTCATGTAGCTAGGCAGGAGCACATAAAGGGTGAAGGGAAGGAAGGGAATCATTAGTAATTTTGAGCCACTACCAAAAACAAATCTGGGATCAGTGTATCTTGTTCCTGAAATTTATTTTAAAGTACTTTAATGCAAGATGAGATAGATGTATTATTAAAATATTATATTACATTATTCAAATGGCCACAAAAACTTTATTATAATTGCGTTAATCTCAAACTTTCAAAAGGACAGATGCACTGCACATGCAACAGGCTATACAAGAAAGCTACAGGTCTCGTATTGAATCTGGTTTTTATTCATTATAATTGCAAAACAAACATAAATACAAATATATAATATTCCATTAATGTGACTTGTGATATTGAACTTTTTTGGCTATGTCATCTATATCTCTGTCATTTGGGCTGCATACAATCCTCATTGTGTCTTCTAAATGACTGGACAACCAATTATGATATTTACTTTTCAGGTATTTCATTTTTGAAAATGAAGCTTTACAAAGATAAGTTGAAGGAAATAGTGTTAAAATGAACTGTGCACAGTCTCGTAAATTTTTATAATTGTTAGGCACACATTTCCAAAATTCAGTGTACTGTTGTCTTTCAGGATGTTCTAAAAACAGAGCTATAAGCCATGTGTAATGCTGAAGTTTGATTATTTCATTTAGCAAATTAGTTTTAGAAAATCCAAATTGGCAGAATAATATGAGATCATCAGTCCAACATGCCAAGAGTTCTCTACAAGAATGAAACAGCTTCGAATATTTCTAACATCCGCAAATCTGTTTTTGATTTCTTCCAAATAGACTTCCAAATATTCTTTCATGTTTTGGTAAACAGTTTCAGTGATAGATAAGCCTGATCAAAGCATAGCAACAGTTGGAAAATTAGACAGATCTTTAACTTCGAGTTCATTTATACATAATTGCAGTTTGGCTTCAAATGCAAATATTTTGTTAGTCATTTGCCCAATTATCTTGTTTGGTCCTTGTAATTCCAAGTTAAGTGTTTTGCATTTTTGTGTAATATCAGTCAAAACAGCTGTAAGTATCCGCCATTATTCATCATCAAGTTCAGGATACTTTTTGCCACTTTGTTGTAAGAATAAAATAACTTCAGATTTCAAATTGACAAACTGTTCCAGCTCTTTTCCTTTGCTTAGCCATCTGACAGCAGTATGTATGAGAACATCACTGTAACAAGCTTGTAATTCCTGTAGAAGCTCTTTAAATTTTTGGTTATTAATTTCACAGGCATGAATGAAATTTATAACACTTATAACCATTGTATTTTTTTGTTGTTGTTGTATTTTTTGGTATTTGAAATTTGACATGCCAAACTTTCTTTATGCAGTAAGCAGTGAATGGAGAGTAAATTTGGCAAATTCCATTCCATCTTAATCAGTGCTATCAAACCATTGTTGACGCCCATCATTGACGGACAACCATCTGTACACACTGATATTAATTTGCTCATAGATAAGTCATTATTTAACAAATTCTTTAATTGCATCCACAAAATCACATCCTTTGTGTAAACTTTCATGGTTATAATTGCTAAAAAATCTTCCGCTATTACCCCATTATTTGTGCAATAAAGTCCAAATAATGAAAACTGAGCCATCGAAGCTAAATCTGTACTGGAATCACATGCAAGACTGAAGTATTTGCATAGTTTGGCTTTATTAATTACTGGCTCAAACATATATTTTGAAATATATTCTATATGACATTGGCAGGTAGATTCTGAAAGTGCGAGCTTATTTTTTTCAGCTGATATTTGTTTACTGTTGGAGAAATTTTGAAACAAAGTTTCAGAAACAGTCATCATATATTGCTTCAATAATGCAGCATCAGTGAAAGCTTCCGTATTTTTTGCCAGAATATTACATACTTGGTATGATGCTCTTGTGTAAGTCTCACTTTGCCCAACTGCTGCTAACATAACGTTTTGTTGAAAATGAATGGTAGATTTTAGATGAGCAATTTTTTCCTTTCTTTCATTTGAATGCAAAGGAAAAGCTACTGTAAATGAATTGCACTTACTTGGGTAGCGGTGAAATAAATTGTATCTCTTCAGTCCCACAATCGTTTCCCAATACATTAAGCAAGTAGCAGTACCCTCTTTGTGTCCACTTATAAAGCAAAACTCTTCTTCCCATATTTCTTGAAAACTTCTTTTCTCTTTACATATTTTCCTCTTAGACACTGTTCTTGAGCATACATCAGATGTTATTTATTCCACTAATAATTATATCACTAAATATTGAACAAAAACACTCAATACACGACAAACGCTCAGGTGCACCAAAGCTTAGTTCACGACTGACACGACAAAGCTAATAATGAGGTGAATGTGGGACAAGCTCACTGCCAACAAATGAGTGGCCATGTGCACATGGCGCATTTCATGCACGGCTCACATTGTTGGCTAGCAGGCCACTCATGCCTTTAGCACCTGCGGAACACCAGCAAGTGGCACGTTAAATGAAAGTTATGGATGGTTTTCAGTTACCTAATTACTTCCCTGACTTTAATCACAATCCTACGCAGTTTCTGCAAACAAAACACCACTACACCAGACAAGTAGATAAATAATGCTACCCATGCGAAGCTAAGGAGGATCACGGGCCACACGAAAACATGATCTTGGCCGCACGCGGCCTGCAGGCCATAGTTTGATGACCAATGTGGAGTAATACAAAGTGAATAAAGTACGTGTACAAAAAGCAAGCACTTCGTACATTTTGTAAAGATAACTGCACATCTTGGATAACCCTCCAAAAGATTATGATAGTAAGATTACTGTGCTTTTGGAGCTCTTTGGATTATGTTTAGTGAGGTCAAAGCTAGATTGGTGAGTGGAGTAATATGTGATTGACTTGAAGTCAGAAAAGAAGCCAATAACAATTCTAGTAAAACAAAAAGTTTTGATTTAACTTTTGTCTTCTAAAAATTTTATGGTCTGATGATTAAAGTAGTAATTAGTGAAGTTGGTACCAGATGGTTCAGTTCCTGTTTTCCTGCATCAGTACCTTACACCTCTTATGTGTTTGGAATTCTTAAATTCACTTCCATTTACATTTAATTTATCTTTTCATGGCCACTAGGGATAATAATAAACACCAGTTTTAGCTAAATCGCAATTTACACAACCACAATGCAAGACACAAAAATAATTTCCACATTGACATTGCCCTCTTAGCTTTTCCTTCCTTGCAAGGTGGGATTTTTAATTCTAGTCTATGAAGTAATGTAAATATTAAGCCAGAGGCACTATATAAACAACAGCTACTTGATATAACTGAGGAATCAACCATTTTTATGTGAGTAGTAGCTTTTGAACTGATTTTACTACTTTTATTTAATGGTCTTTTGAATCATTATTGTACAAGACATGCACATGAATATGTACACAGCTTCTATTAACTGAAATATATCATCACATTTTTATGCTTGTTAGTTGCTAATGCAACCAACAGAATTACTCTTTGGCATCCAATCTTTTTTATTAGTGTATGTCTTGACTCATTCCACATATCATCTTCCATACTATATAAACTTGTTGCAGAACCAGTCAAGTATAATAAATATCACATACTCTTTGTCTTATAACTCCACTGGTCGTATTGATGAAAGACCCAGAACTATCAACGACTGTCATAGTGTCTACCTCTGGCAAAGGCATTGCCACAAAGAAAACACGTGAGATAATCTAGACAGTCAATTTAAGCCCAACTGTCCACAAGTTCATTCCAATTCTTTGCTAGTCAGCTGGTGCCATACTCTGGTCTAGCAAACAACACTGCTATATTTACAGATTCTGCTGCTTAGAGTAGTGGACTGTTCTCACTGTTGTGTGCTGATAATACCTGTATGTAAGACTGTTGCAGGGAAGTCAGACCTAAGCACCTATGCACTGGTATTGACTG
The DNA here is from genome assembly GCF_023864275.1 of Schistocerca cancellata. Lineage (NCBI taxonomy): Eukaryota > Metazoa > Arthropoda > Insecta > Orthoptera > Acrididae > Schistocerca > Schistocerca cancellata. The sequence goes on along the minus strand of NC_064630.1, from coordinate 359,945,216 downwards.
ACCCTAGCTAAACAACTAATTGTTACAATGGTTTCCACCACCATCTTATCACTATTACTTTCCTAATTTACTATACTGCAACAGTGTGTGTTCAGTGTACACGGTGTGATTTCTTAGATTTCTTTGTGGACCAGGACAGTTTATTTATTTCATTGTGAATTTATTAGCTTTTGTTGGCATGGATGTGAAGCTTTTAGAACTGTAGTAGCAACAGCTCAGTCAACATAAGGAACTTTTTTCACCTAAGATGCATGTAGTAGCAGCCTATTTAGAGATTTTACAAATAGAAATCTGATTTAGAAAACAATATTTCATGGATTGCAAATCTGGAAGGTTTAAGGAGAAAGTTCAGATTGATGTGCACATGTGGCCAATTCTATGCTGAAAGTTTAATTTGAGATGTGGTAATCCATTTGTCCCATGACAAGAGTCAGACACTATCTCCTGCAGAAGTGTTACGCATTGCATGTGATTTTGAAATCTCACAGGTTACACATCAGACATTTTCTTCTGATTTTGAAATCTTTACTATGGCTCCAGACTGAAAAGACTCAGTGCATCAGACTTACCAGTCATATACTAATGTGATAAATGAGTGTCACCTGGTGGCAGCTCACAATATTGTTCCGAGTCACTGATTGTGGAGGTTTCAGTTGTTTCCTAGCAGTCCGAACTGTTTTATACTGCATGCAGGTCATCAGTGTTTTCATTATGAAACTGAAGGTCACCATTGTTTTCATAAAGGGCAAGTTGCAGAATTGTCTCAAATTGTGGCAGGTATCATGCAATGCCCTATACTAATTCAGATTAATAATATTACAGACAGTGATGATAAAGTAGGGTATAGGAAGATAATTTTACATGCAATATTACAAGAAGTACCTGTGAGGTTTCTCTCTGATACTCGTGCATCAGTCTTGATGATAAATCGGTCGTCATACTTCAGTATTGATGCTCTGCCATTGGACAACGTGTAGTCAAAATTATGGATATATGGATGCCATGAGATTTCAGTGTCAGGCCAAGTGCAACTTTCAGTTAGATCTATCCACATTACTCAGACAGTAACTTCTCTGATTACTGCAGATCCATTCAGAGAAAACATTCTTGGACTGCATGCATACTCCACATTTGGGTTTTCTGTTCAGCATCCTGTGCCTAGCTTCAGAGCAATGTGAAGTGATTGAGAGCATCTACTTCTAATTTGCACTTCTTTATCCAGATTTAGTCAAGGTTTTGAATTTTCATGTACCAATTGTGTTAAAACCTTTGGGCTGCTGTTTTTTTTTAAAGCTTGTCAAGTTCTGATAGCACTCAGAGATGCTGGCCAGTGTGGCTGAGCATTTCTAGGTGCTTCAGTCTGGAACTGTGTGACTGCTATGGTTGCAGGTTCGAATCCTACCTCAGGCATGGATGTGTGTGATGTCCTTAGGTTAATTAGGTTTAAGTAGTTCTAAGTTCTAGGGGACTGATGACCTCAGATGTTTCAGCCCTTGATCAGCTCTTTTCTAAACTGTCTGGGATCACCTTTTTTTCCAAAACTATCTCATAGAAGCTTATTATCTACCTCCATTAGATGACAAATCCGGAAAATCAGATCTCTCACATACAGGTTGACTGCACACAACTGTGATGTCTGCAATGTTGCAGGGTGTGGACACTTTTATTTGAAACGATTGACAAATAACAATCAACCAAACTTGACACCTCTGTTGGTAGTGCTGACACACTTGTTCACAAGTTAGTATGTTCGCCGTTCATCATTTAGTGGCTAGGGTTGTGGTCTCTGGATCACGGGGTCCCAGGTTCGATTCCCGGCCAGGTTGGGGATTTTCTCTCCCTGGGGACTGGATGTTTGTGTTGTGTTCATCATTTTGTCATCATCATCATTTGTGACAGTCACTAGATTGGACTGTGTAAAAAAATTGGACTGTGCAAAAACTGAGACTTTGTATGGGCGCTGATGGCCATGCAGTTGAGTGCCCTATGAAGCAAACATCATCACAAGTTAGCACAGTCAAAGGTTTGTGCCCACTGGCAACTGAAGAGCATAAGGAGGAAAGAGGCAACATCTCTGCCAAACTGCTTGCTGATTCTTGTCAAACTTTATTACAGGTGATGAAATATTGATTCACCATTTTGAGTGGCACAACACCTGCCTCTTTTGAAGAGGATGTTCAAAACAGCACACTCAGCTGCATGTGGATTTCATTGGCTCCTTCCTTGAAGCAATGTGGTTTATTGTGGTAGACTCCTTTTCTCACTTTCCTTATGAAGTCAGGATGATCAGATAACAACTTTCTGCGCCCATGCCATCATTGTAAACTGCTGAATCTTCTCTTCCTACCACCTGAACGAGCCAAATAGAAAGCAACACCATTTTGAATGGCACCCTGATAGGGCACACTTTCGAGTGGACTCCAGATTGGATCCAGGGGTTCACAGCAATATAATAAGGAAGCCAGCTGGTTCTGGTAATGACTATGTGAGGGATGCTGTGCAGACACAGTAAACTGCTTCAGCTGCAGCATTCCAACCAGATGTCTCCCCATCCAGAGGACTGCTGCAGTGGTGACATACCCAACATCAGGCCTTTCATCGCCTTGCTGCAGATAGACATGTGGCCCTTCCATCCCAGCTAGTACAGTGGACCCTTGCAGACATCAATCCATCTCCCCTTGTGAAGAACTGCCAGGGGTACTCGTACCAGCATTGACATAGCCTGCTTACAAAGTTCCCATACTGCCTTTGGAGTCTAGCTTTGGTTCTGCCACCATTGTGTGGGAACCAGAGTATTACCTTGGAAATGACGAGAGACTTCCTCTAGCAACTGCTCACTGCAACCTTGCTATCCTCCCTATGTTGACCTGGTCACTTTCAGCTCTATGCGCCAATTCCGCGTGGAAGAGATCTTGTAACCCCACCAGATGTATATGGAAGATGCGGAACTATCGATAAGTGTCTTTAAATCTATGTCTGGTGAGGGTGCTGGCAGCAAGGAAACCAAAGCATCGTTGGCCCACTAATCACATGAGACCAGCTAGTCAGCCAGTTTATGCCTGAGCAGCCACAAGTTTACTCTCATTCTCTGCTAGTCATCTGGTGCCATGTTGTGATCTAACCATTACACCACTACATTCAGGGACTCTGCCAGCTAGCACAATGGAGTGTTCTTACTGCTGTGTAAGTTGACCATGCCTGCGTGTGAGATTGATAAGAGTGCAGCTACGCATCACCACATATGGTTTGGTATACTGATTGATTGTAGCTAAGTAACTATTATGATAGTTTCCACCACCATCACTATCCCTCTCTCTCTCTCTCTCTCTCTCTCTCTCTCTCTCTCTCTCTCTCTCTCTCTCTCTCTGTGTGTGTGTGTGTGTGTGTGTGTGTGTGTGTGTGTGCGCGCGCGCACAAGAGAGGTAGAAAATTACAAATGTAAACATCACAAAAATATACATGTAACAAAATGTACATGAAAACAAGAATAAATTCTTAAAACACATTGTGCTAAGGATGGAAAAATGTGTAACTGATGCAGTTTTTCATTGTTTATACCATGAACAACATACTTGCATGCTTTCCAAAATCACTGATTATGATGAAAAAAATTAAGTTCTTGACTTTTGTTTCATGTTGCAGTGTTCCTGTACATGTATAATAAATTATTGTTGCCACAGAAGAGTACACCACAACAGCTTGTTAACATGTGCTTCTTTCCATTTATCTTCAAACAAATAATTGCTACCGCTACAGATGCTATTATTTTCCCTTCTCTTTATGCAACACGAGCTTACACAGGGCCATCCTGCTCTGCCATACAGCACTCTCAAGGAAATGCTAAACCGAGAAGAATTGCTAGTCTGATGGTTGGTGTGCACACATACTAAAAACTGTACAATTAAGTGAAACTAAAAATATAGTTATCTGGCAATGACTGCCTTTTCTCTTTGATTGTTTGGTATGACCACATACTAAAAATAGTACAATCAGTAATATTACAATAGGATTACCTGGCAACTATTGCTTTTGCTTCTTTAGTGATATGAAAAATTCGGTAATTTTGATGATTCAGAGCAGCTGATAATGTCTGAGCTGCATTCAGAGAGATTGAACCAATTACATCCAGATAATCTGTATTGTTCTGTAAAATGGAAGAGTATGGGCATTATTCCTTCCAGCTGACATGTCTTACAGGAAATTCATCATTTAATTCAAGGATTCTTATCAAACATAAGCTGAGAGTGAACAAGTTGTCTCTGTGCTCTCAGAAAGTATGCAAGCAGATAAACATTATGTAAAATCTAGAAATAATTACTATTTCTGTGGCCCACAAATCGGCACAGACAAATATTAAAAGTAAGAGTAAAATACAGGGAAAACAATAGTTTTAAGTTATAATAGTTGTAGTTACACATGTAGTTTTCAATGGAAAATTAAGAGAAAGAGTCTAAGTGTGCATCTCATCTGTTTAATTCAAAAGTACAGTACTCATATGCTAAGCAAAAGTAAAATGTGACTCATGGAAATAAAGAAACTACAGACATTCAGTAAGTGATGCTAAACCTTAAAACTTAAGATGGCAAACAAAATATGAAATAGAGAGATACCAAAGAGAATAAGGGACAAGTTAGTGATATAAAGGATATCCCAAAATTATTCATACAGATTAATACAGGAGGTAAAAAACATCAAAACAAATATATTTAGTTATGAAAAGGAAAGTTTCTACTCACCATATGGTGGAGATGCTAAGTTGCAGATAAATACAACAAAAAGACTGTCACAAATAAAGCTTTCACCCAGAAAGCCTCTGTCAAAAATAGATGACACACACACACACACACACACACACACACACACACACAACTGCAGTCTCATGCAACTGCAGCCAAATTGCAAGCAGCAGCAGCAGCAGTGCATGATGGGAGTGACAACTGTGTAGGGTAAGGAGGAGGCTAGGGTGGGGAGGGGGAGGGATAGTAGGGTGGGCTGGTGGACAGTGAAGTGCTGCAGGTTAGACGAGGAGCAGGTGAGAGGTGGGGGGGGGGGGGGGGCCCTTGGTACAAAAAAGGAGAGAAGTAGAAAGACTTGGTGCGATGGTGGAATTAGCACTGCATGGAGCTGGAATGTGAATAGGTAAAGGGCTGGATGAATGAGGACAATCAGTAATGAAGATTGAGGCTAGGAGGATTACAGGAACATAGGATATATTGCAGGGAAAGTTCCCAGCTGTGCAGTTCAGAAAAGCTGGTGTTGGTGGGAAGGATACATATGGTGCAGGCTGTGAAGCAGTCATTGAAATGAAGGATATCATCTTTGGCAGCATGCTCAGCAACAGGGTGTCCACTTGTTTCTTGGCCATAGTTTGTTGGTGGCCATTCATGTGGACAGACAACTTGTTGGTTGTCATGCCCATATAGAATGCAGCAAACTGGTTGCAGCTTAGCTTGTAGATCACATGACTGGCTTTACAGGTAGCCCAGCCCTTGATGGGACAGGTGATGTTTGTGACTGGGCTGGAGAATGTGGTGGTGGGAGGATGTATGGGACAGCTCTTGGATCTCCATCTATTACAGGGGTATGAGCCATGAGGTAAGTGGTTGGGAGCAGGTGCTGTGTAGGGATGGACGAGTATATTGTGTAAGTTCAGTGGCTGGCAGAATACCACTGTGGGAGGGGTGGGAAGGACAGTAGTCAGGACATTTCTCATTTCAGGATACAACATGAGGTAGTCAAAACCTTGGTGGAGTTGCTTCAGTCCTGGGTTATACTGAGTTACAAGGAGAATGCTCCTCTTTGACCGAATGGTGGGACTCAGGGAGGTAGTGGGAGACAGGAAAGATAAGGCACTGGGGATTTGTCTATGTACAAAGTTGGGTGGATAATTATGGTCTGTGAAGGCTTCAGTGAAACCCTCAGTATATTTTGATAAAGACCGTTTGTCAATGCAGATGTGATGACCATGGGTGCCTAGACTGTATAGAAGAGACTTCTTGGTATGGAATGGCCAGCACCTGTCAAAGTGGAGTTATTGCTGCTGGTTAGTAAGCTAGATATGGATGGAGGTACACATGTAGCCATCTTTGAGGTGGAGATCAACATCTAAGAAGGTGGCTTGTTGGTTTGAATAGGACTAGGTGAAGCAAATGGGGGAAAAGTTGCTTAGGTTCTGGAGGAATGTAGACAGGGTGTTCTACTCTCGATCCAGATCGCAAAGATATCAATGAATCTGAGCCAGGTGAGGAGTTTAGGATTCTGGGTGTTTAGGAAGTATCCCTTTAGATGGCCCATGAATAGATTGGCATAGGATAGTGTGATGCAGGTGCCCATGGCCACACCCCAGGTTTGTTTGTAGGTGATGCCTTGAAAGGAGAAGTAATTGTGGGTGAGGATATAGTTGGTTGTGGCGACTAGGGAGGACGTTGTTGGTTTGGAATCCATTGGGCATTGGGAAAGGTAGTGTTCAATAGCAGTAAGGCAATGGGTATGAGGGATGTTAGTGTAAAGGGAGGTGGCATTAATAGTGATGAGAAGGGCACCATGTGGTAAAGGGACAGGAACTGTGGAGAGCTGGTGGACGAATGGTTGGTGTCTTTTATATAGGAGGGTAGGTTCAGGGTAATAGGTTGAAGGTGTTGGTCTACAGGAGCAGAGATTCTATCAGTGGGGGCTCAGTAACTGGTCACTATGGGGAATCCTGGGTGGTTGAGTTTATGGACTTCATGAAGAATGTAGGAGGTAGGAGTGCGGGGAGTAGTACGGGAGAGCAGAGAGATGGACTCTGAGGAGAGGTTCTGGGATAGGCCTAAGGATTTGAGGAGTGACTGGAGATCCAACTGGATTATTATTATAATTATATAATAATTTATTATATATTATTATAATATAATGTAATGTAACATAATATAATAATAATTGTTTCTGCTCACCCCTACCACTCCCCACACTCCTACCTTCTACATGCTTCATAAAGTCCATAAACCCAACCACCCGGAACGCCCCATTGTGGCCAGTTACTATGCCCCTACTGAGAGAATCTCTGCTCTCATAGACAAACACCTTCAACCTATTGCCCCAAACCTACCTTCCTATATAAAAGATACCAACCATTTTCTCCACTGGCTCTCCACAGTTCCTGTCCCTTTACCACATGGTGCCCTGCTCATCACTATGGATGCCACCTCCCTTTACACTAACATCTGTCATGCCCATGGTCTTACCACTATTGAACACTACCTTTACCAATGCCCGAAGGATTCCAAACCAATAACCTCCTTCCTAGTCACTATGACTAATTATATCTTCACCCACAATTACTTCTTCTTAGGAGGTATTACCTACAAAAAAACCCAGGGAATGGCTATGGGTACCCGCATGGCACCATCCTATGCCAACCTATTCATGGGCTTTCTTGAGGAATCCTTCCGAATCACCCAGAATCCTAAACCCCTCACCTGGTCCAGATTCATTGATGATATCTTTGCAGTCTGGATCGAGGATGAGAAAACCCTGTCCACATTCCTCCAGAACCTCAACAACTTTTCCTTCATTTGCTTCACCTGGTCCTACTCAACCCAACAAGTCACCTTCCTAGATGTTGATCTTCACCTCAAAGATGGCTGCATCAGTATATCCATTGATATCAAACCTACTAACCACCAGCAATACCTCCACTTTGACAGCTGCCACCCATACCATACCAAGTAGTCCCTTCCACACAGCCTACCACACCAATGGTCATTGCACCTGCAGTGATAAGTGATCCCTCTCAAAATATACTGAGGGTCTTACTGAAACCTTCACACACAGTAATTATTCTCCCAACTTTGTACATAAACAAATTTCCCATGCACTATCTCTCCAGTCTCCCACCACCTCCATACGTCCCACCATCCGGCCTCAGTGGAGCATTCTCCTCATAACTCAGTACCACCCTGGACTGGAGCAACTGCATTACATTCTCTGCCAGGGCTTCGACTACCTCTCATTGTGCCCTGAAATGAGAAATGTCCTGATGTCCTTCCCACCCCTCTCACAGTGTTATTCTGCCATCCACCAAACCTACACAATATACTCATCCATCCCTACACAACGCCTGCTCCCAACCACTTACCTCATGGCTCATACCCCTGACATAAAGGTAATGCAAGAGCTGTCCCAGACATCCTCCCACCGCCACGTTCTCCAGTCCAATAACAAACATCACCTATCCCATCGAAGGCAGGGCTACATGTGAAACCAATCATCTGATCTACAAGCTAAGCAGCAACCTTGTGCCACATTCTGTGTTGGCATGACAGCCAACAAGCTGTCTGGGCACATGAATGGCCACCAACAAACTGTGGTCAAGAAACATGTGGACCATCCTGTTGTTGAATATGCTGCCAAACATGAAATCTTTCATTTCAATGACTGCTTCACAGTCCACACCATATGGATCCCAACACCAGATTCTCTGAATTTCACAGATGGGAACTTTCCCTGCAATATATCCTATGTTCCTGTAATCCTCCTGGTGTCAACCTTCATTAGTCATTGTCCTCACCTATCCAGCACCTTCAATGTTCTCATTCCAGCACCACACAGCCCTTAATCCACCATCACAACCTATCTTTTCTGCTACCCCCCTCCCCCCAACCCTCAGCCCACCTATTGCATGCCCCCATCTAATCTGCAGCACTTCACTGTCCACCACCCCACCCTACTATCTCTCCCCTTCCACATCCCAGCCTGCTCCTCATCCCCACCCATCACCAATTCCATCATGCACTGGTGCTGCTGCTCACAATGTGGCTACAGTTGCCTGAAACTGCAGCTGTGACAGTCTTTTTGTTGTGCCTATCTGCGACTCAGCATCTCCACTATATGGGTGAGTAGCAACTTTCCTTTTCATAGTATTGTTACATTCCATCCTGGATTTTCCATTGTTTGATATATTTAGTTATAGTGCATATGGTCCCTGAATGGCAGTTTCTGATGCTAGGGATAACTTATGAGTGGGTAGAGTAGCACGCTAATTACAGCAGTGGCATCCACAGGAACTGCTCAAATGTGCATTGATTGTCATTTCCATTCAAAGTTTCCTTGTCGGTCCACAATGGTACCAGCAGCAATGGCAATTCTAGCAAGGAGTCTTCTTCTGTTTCCACAGTAGTATCATGCAACAGCTGCTTCATATGCCCCCAGAAAAAGAAATCCAGATATGAGGTCAGGCAGCTTGGGTGGCCAGGCTACAGGGTCACTCTGGCCAATCCACTTATTCCCAAATGTGGCTCCCAAATGATTTCTCACAGTAATGCTGAAGTGTGCTGGCACCCCCATGTACTGGAAGTACATCCTTTGTCTAACAATCAGAGGTACACCCTCCAGCAGTTCTGGCAATACATATTCCTTGAAGATGTGATATCTCCAACCACTGAGACAGAATGGAAGAATGTATGGTGCAATAAATGTATCACTGAGAATGCCAGCCCTCTCTTCAACACCAAATCACTGTTTATGAGCGTGAGGGAAGATAGGTCAGATAGAAATAGAACTACGTGCACTGAAAAATTCAGCCCATTAATAATTATCTGTTTTGTCATACCTAACTCAAGAGCCCTCATTCCTCTTTCAAATATGTGTTATTTTTGCCAAAGACTTAACATTTCAAAAGTTTTCATAATTCAAAATTGCTAATTTCTAGAATGTTTGAATCTCAAAATGCAGTCCTTTTAAAATTTCAGTGTTAGGATATTGTAACATTAATTTTTTTGATTCCAAAGATGTATACTTTTACAAAAATAACACATTAGTTTGCGAAATATTCAAAGCTCCACCTCAAGAAATAGTGCCTCTCAATTTTAAGACTTTTTAAGTTTCAAAGGCTACAACTAATAGTTAAATAAAATTACTTCATTGTATAATATGTTCATGTATTGTGTACCTTTAATGTCTTTTATTTTATAAATTAGTATGTAAGTATGTATTTTAGTTTTTTATAATATCTGAGCAACATGTGCCTGTAAATAGGTGTCACACACATAGCAACAGTCAGTCTGTGTCTAGCAATCATTATGTAAATTTCCATGTCAGTGTGTTGCCATGCATCATTCAATTTGCAAAGTTACATGTCCACCAATACCAGTTGAGCTTTAGTGTCAGAATATTCACACAGTCAGTTCAAGCTCTGCAATCTTAAAATATTTAATTACAATGACTATTACAATCAAAAGTATTTAGTTCAATCACTTGTTTGGTTGTGAATGGCTACTTGTTAATTTTCACTTGGTTACTTAGAGCCTATGAAAACAGCTGACCTCTGCTTTGATGTCTGTTGAAATTACTATGTGCAAGCTGATCATCATGAGTGTGTTTAATGATAACAGATTTGAATTAAATTTCAAAAAAACCAGAGATGTGTTGAATTTTTTGTCAAGTATTTATAGCACCTAATAATTATCAAGAAGATCTATGAGACCTATGAGACACCAAACACGTTGGTAAGCTTATCCATTGAGTCCAAAGATTCAATGTACTAACAATTGGCAATGTGATGACACATAAAAGTTGTGCATAATTAACACACAAACTGAAACTTCCTGGCAGATTAAAACTGTGTGCCCGACCGAGACTCGAACTCGGGACCTTTGCCTTTCGCGGGCAAGGTTCGCAGGAGAGCTTCTGTAAAGTTTGGAAGGTAGGAGACGAGGTACTGGCAGAAGTAAAGCTGTGAGTACCGGGCGTGAGTCGTGCTTCGGTAGCTCAGTTGGTAGAGCACTTGCCCGCGAAAGGCAAAGGTCCCGAGTTCGAGTCTCGGTCGGGCACACAGTTTTAATCTGCCAGGAAGTTTCATATCAGCGCACACTCCGCTGCAGAGTGAAAATCTCATTCTGGAAACACACAAACTCCTATGTGAAATTGTGACTCTAAAAGTGTCTCTTTGCTGGAATGAAATAGCTGTAGACCAGTTGTCAATATTGGTGTGCTTTATGGTTGCAGGTGTATAAGAGCATACTTGGCATCTTGGATATGATTAATAAAGGAACCCTTGGAATGGAGCAGTTCAAAGTTGACATATTGATTGGGGAGATGAGGTGGGGAGGGGGGAGAGGAGGGGGAGGGCAGTAAAATGCTTACTTTCTTTTATAACATTTTGAGTACCAACTGGTGCAAAACATCTCACTAAAACATACCTCTAATATTTTCAGTACAGCTTGAATAATTTCCTCTGCATGAGTTATGTTTGAAACACACTGCTGTATTGTGTTGATGATATTCTCTGTACCACTTTTGGTAACTGATTTCAGAAAGTCTGTAGCATCAAGGTCTTGCTGAAGTTCATTTATTTTTTGTTTCAGACCAACCTCTCCACCTGAAATAAGCATAGCATAGCTTTTACAAAAAGACAAGGGCTAGTAGAAAACCTTGGGTAACAGAAGAGATACTGAATTTAATTGATGAAAGGAGAAAATACAAAAATGCAGTAAGTGAAGCAGGCAAAAAGGAATACAAACGTCTCAAAAACGAGATCGACAGGAAGTGCAAAATGGCTAAGCAGGGATGGCTAGATGACAAATGTAAGGATGTAGAGGCTTATCTCATAAGGGGTAAGATAGATACTGCCTACAGGAAAATTAAAGAGACGTTTGGACAGAAGAGAACCACTTGCATGAATATCAAGAGCTCAGATAGAAACCCAGTTCTAAGCAAAGAAGGGAAAGCAGAAAGGTGGAAGGAGTATATAGAGGGTCTATACAGGGGCGATGTTCTTGAGGACAATATTATGGAAATGGAAGAGAAGGTAGATGAAGATGAAATGGGAGATATGGTACTACGTGAAGAGTTTGACAGAGCACTGAAAGACCTAAGTCAAAACAAGGCTCCGGGAGTTCCATTAGAACTACTGACAGCCTTGGGAGAGCCAGTCCTGACAAAACTCTACCATCTGGTGAGCAAGATGTATGAGACAGGTGAAATTCCCTCAGACTTCAAGAAGAATATAATAATTCCAATCCCAAAGAAAGCAGGTGTTGACAGATGTGAAAATTACCAAACTATCAGTTTAATAAGTCACAGCTGCAAAATACTAATGCGAATTCTTTACAGATGAATGGAAAAACTGGTAGAAGCCAACCTTGGGGAAGATCAGTTTGAATTCCGTAGAAATGTTGGAACACGTGGGGCAATACTGACCCTACGACTTATCTTAGAAGAAAGATTAAGGAAAGGCAAACCTACGTTTCTAGCATTTGTGGACTTAGAGAAAGCTTTTGACAATGTTGACTGGAATACTTTCTTTCAAATTATGGTGGCAGGGGTAAAATACAGGGAGCGAAAGGCTATTTACAATTTGTACAGAAAGCAAAGGCAGTTATAAGAGTCGAGGGCCATGAAAGGGAAACAGTGGTTGGGAAGGGAGTGAGACAGGGTTGTAGCCTATCCCCAATGCTATTCAATCTGTAGATTGAGCAAGCAGTAAAGGAAACAAAAGAAAAGTTCGGAGTAGGTATTAAAATCAATGGAGAAGAAACAAAAACTTCGTGGTTCACCGATGACATTGTAATTCTGTCAGAGACAGCAAAGGACTTGGAAGAATGGAATGGACACTGTCTTGAAAGGAGGGTATAAGGTAAACATCAACAAAAGCAAAACAAGGATAATGGAATGTAGTCAAATTAAGTTGGGTGATGCTGAGGGAATTAGATTAGGAAATGAGACACTTAAAGTAGTAAAGGAGTTTTGCTATTTGGGGAGCAAAATAACTGATGATGGTCAAAGGAGAGAGGATATAAAATGTAGACTGGCAATGGCAAGGAAAGCGTTTCTGAAGAAGAGAAATTTGTTAACATTGGGTATTGATTTAAGTGTCAGGCAGTTGTTTCTGAAAGTATTTGTATGGATTGTAGTCATGTATGGAAGTGAAACACGGACGATAAATAGCTTAGACAAGAAGAGAATAGAAGCTTTCGAAATGTGCTACAGAAGAATGCTGAAGATTAGATGGGTAGATCACATAACTAATGAGGAGGTATTGAACAGAATTGAGGAGTAGAGGAGTTTGTGGCACAACTTGACTAGAAGAAGGGATCGGTTGATAGGACATGTTCTGAGGCATCAAGGGATCACCAATTTAGTACTGGAGGGCAGTGTGGAGTGTAAAAATCGTAGAGGGTGACAAAGAGATGAATACACTAAGCAGATTCAGAAGGATGTAGGCTGCAGTAGGTACTGGGAGATGAAGAAGCTTGCACAGGATAGAGTAGCATGGAGAGTTGCATCAAACCAGTCTCAGGACTGTAGACCACAACAACAACAACAACAGCTTTTACAATTTCCAGCACACGGCAGCACACTGATTAGTAAACTAGTCTACTCTAGACATAACTTGGTATAAAAGAGCTCCTTAATTGTAGCAACATGCACTGTATGATATTAGTAGTAAAGGCATTAGGAACCGACAAGATAATTTAAACTGGCAAATTCAATGGAAACAATTTTTCAAATTGTGGAGGTACGGAATGATTGGTTAACATTCATCTTCAGGATACAGAATTACCAGTATTGATATTAGAAATAGTTTTCTGAACTTCCTCAACTAAGCCTTCTTTCTGCTCTGAAGAAGGAGTGTATATGTTCCAAAAGCTAGGAGTATTATTTTCTAATTTAAGTGTTTCTGTTGGCAGTACTGGCATTCAACCCTGAAGATAAATTGCTAAATGAATCTGTTTATTTTTATCTTTTTTTTAAAATATGAATAATTTTACAATTTAAAATGTCAAAATTTCAGATATCGTGGATTTTAAGGGAGGGGGAGGGCACTAGAGAGAATAAGGGACCAAAAAATACAGACCTCAAAAGAAAAACTGAATTCAGAAAACTGGTAAATTGTTAAGAGAAGGAATGTAATTGGATAGATAAGAAATCTACCCATCAAGCAACAGCAGGAAACCACACATATAACAAAAAGGTTTTACTTATGCAAGCTTTTGGGGCCACTGGCTCCTAATTCTGGCAGAAGTGTAGAAGGAGAAGGAAGAGTGGTGAAGCAAAAGGAACTGGAGAGGGCTAGGAAAAGAGGCAAAGTTCAGAAAAGACACCCAGAATACCAGGTCAGGGAAGACTAATTGGATGAAATGAGAAGCAAAAACTGATTGTTAGAGACTGCAGCGGACGAGATTCGAAAATCTGAGAGCTTAAAGATGGAAGGCAGGGTAATATGCAAGACAGAGATTACTGTTAAAAGATCATGTACAAATAATAAGAATGAAAAGCTAAGTGAATTGTACATAACAGAGATGGGTGGGAGGGGCACTGTGAAAAATAGGCATGTCAGAAAATGAAAGACGTAGAAAACTAAAATGGAGTGAAGAAAGGAGTAGTGATTGTGAAGAAATCCTGAATGGAAGAAATTATTGTAAATTAAGACTAGGTGGGCGGCAAGAACCAAGGATATGTTGTAGTTCCCACCTGCAGATGCCTGAGATACTGGTGTCTGGGTGAGAATCCAGATAGCGTGTGTGGTGAAACAGTCAGCAAGGTCACGAATGTCATGTTGTAGAGCATTTTCTGCAACAGGATACTGTTTGTTGCTGCTATACACCCTCTTCCTATGGCCATTGATCCTAACTGACAACCTAATGGTAGTCATGCTGACATAAAGGGCTGAACATAATAGCTGGTATGTGACGTGTCATTTCATAGGTGGCTCTCCCTCCGATAGTATATGTTTTGCCATTTATAAGGCTGGTGTAGGTGGAGGTAGGAGGATGCATAGGGCATGTCATGAAGTGGGGAAGGTCACACAGGTAGAAGCCATAGGGTGGGGATTGATGCAGAAGGAGCATAGGGTCAAGGATGTTATAAGAGAAAAAATGGCTAGCCAGTACCTGCTGAGGTGAGATTCCATGTATGGCCAACAGAAACACTTAGAAATGAAAAATGCTATTCTATTTCTCACTTAAATATCTTCAACATTTTGCAGCCCTGTCAGCAACTGTGTAAATATTAATTTTAATTTTAATAATTAACGGCCTCTGTTGCACCATTTACCAAGAATTTACCTAGGTTTCAGTCGGGATAACCCAACCTTCTTCAGAATAACAGTAACTACCATTTGTCCTTAGTGGACATCATCAAGCTAAAACTACAAATCCATAAATTATCGTCAGGCTATAAAACTTATCTGGAACTGCCTCGGCCCCACTTCGCGACCACGATGCGGCAGCCACAAGTGCTGTACTGGAAAAATTCTTGGTAAACAGTGCAACTGAGGCTGTTAATTATTAAAATTAAAATTAATATTCTCACTGTTAAAAAAAGTATGCTCCTCCCTCAGGGAGAAGGATGATATTTTCTACTTATAAGTTCTTCTATTGGCAGTGTCAATGTAACATGCCATAGCTGCGTAAAAAGACCAACTTGGTTTCTACACAACTACAGCATTTTACATTGAACATAGTGATCAAATTATTACAGTACCAGTGTATTCAATCTCACAAACAGCAACAAATGAAAAGTAAGTAGCATTGCATACTGGGTAATACAGCATAAACTAATGTGATATACCTTTCAGGGTTCCCATTGCATACTTCTGGAAGATGTCCAATGAAATATTTGTAACCAAGAGCTGTGTCTCAAACTGATCACTCATATCTGAATGTGAATTCTTTTCATACTCATTTAGATTCTCTGTGAGATTTTGCAGAGACTGACGTAAGGAACCCACATTAGATTCAACCAGACTGTAACACTGGGGGCACTCCAAGCAGCCATTTTTCAAATCGTACATATTCTCCTTGCAGCGATCACATTTAAGACCTTCAACGTCCTCAAGGCACTAATAAAAACAGTAATAGAGATCACTTTCATTATAAGTTTTCCACTCACTACATTTAATTTAATAATTAGTATAAAAAGTCAGTTATTTATGCAAAAATGTGCTACAAGCAAAACAATCTCTTACTGTAGATGGGTTGTAAAATTCCACAGCTGTTCTATGTCTGATTAAAATTACTTGTTAGTTGACATTTCATGCCATGCAACCAAATTCCTCCATTCAGAAGCTCCTGGTGTTAGATGTGAATTGTCCAGAACTGCCAAACCGCCACAACAGTACATTACTTCGTATCTAGAACTGGAGTAGTGGTGTGTACACACCTAGTCCCTTATCAAGCACTACTCCAGTTTATTTGACTGTAACTAGCAACCATGTTGGCAGCAGGCCCTCTACACAAAGCCTAACTGTGGGCTGCTGACAGCTTTTGTGCCAGTGCTATGGTGCCACAGAGCATACAACTAAGAAGAAATTTTAATTAAATGACTGTTATAAATTTCAAAGTTACTGCATGATTGTCAAAAACTCCACTGAACTATGGAACAGGCATATGAAGGGTCACAATGAGTTCTGCTCTTTGAACTCAATGTAAGGATTAAAGATATTTTTAGGGTCCCTTATTTTTATCTCACACACTTCTACAAATTATTTCCCAAGCATTTGTTGACATAAACAATCTTACTAGCCATATTATCTTTTACGTAAAAATTCAATTGTTCCTACTATACTCTTTTGAGACCCTGCACTAAAGAAGGAGGAGTAAGACCCAGACCACAGGAGAGTCATGGATCCGCAGTATATCATGATGGCTGGTTGTAGTATTTCCTACAGCGTAATTTACAAAAACGGCTGTGATGTTCTCCAATCAAAATGGATAAAATAAAACCTGAATCCATATTTTTACTTGAACTGTGAGCCTAAACAGTTTAGCAATTTAACCACTATACCACATACTCTAGTCTTACTCAAAATCTGTCTTTTTTAAATATTATCCTCTTAACTGTGATTTCTGTGTCAAAAATTTTAACATCACTCCATTACCACTGCTCATTTTTCATTTCCACCCAAATTATGTGGCAGCTTTCAAGATTGGAATCTGTATCTTATAAAGTTTCAGAGTACTGAGCAGTAGCTCAATGCCGGAAACTACTCTGTCTCATGTGCAACTATTACAGTGATCTTGTCTTTACCATTCAATGATTTGACTGAAAATGAAAGCCAAGATCATAATACAAATAAGGTGAACTTTACTGCTGAGCTTCGGGGAATCTGTGGTAGTCACCAGCATAACATCTGTGAATGCACAGTGAAGTGCAGCATTGTTTTGTGGTGATGAATGCATGGACAATCTGCTTTACTCTTTTATTTATATGATTATTCTTTGTATTGACTTAGATTTTTCAGTTGATTGGCATTCAAGCTTAAGGAAATAAAAAGTTATTGCCTGACTACTTTGTTGGATCTCAGCACACAGAGATAAGCTGTAGTTGGCTAAAAATCTATTACAGTAAACTTTGACTGTATTGCTGTTAACAGCTCACACTAGCCATGATGTATCAGCTACTCTACATTATGTTAGTCTACCTGTAAAAATGTGCTTTTTTTCATGTCATATAACAGCCCTTCAAATACAACAATTTTTAATCCAGAAAAGGACTTTTCTAGAGAATGAAAATGACATATTGATGAGAAAGAGAATGAGGCAAGACTTAGCAAGTGTAGGTGCCACAGGTTGAGGATAAACAATGCTGAAAGAATTTCCAATAATAGAAAAAGAGTGAATCAATCACACATTTTATTTTAAATGCAAAGCACAGAATTTCAAGCCACTACAGATGAAAATTTCACTGTTGTACCAATCCTACCATCCTTTCTCCTTCCTTGCTCATTATTACTGTTATATCCTAGCCAGTAATTCCAACCGTGCCCGCTGCCAAAATGTCGGCAGCATCAAAGTCCGGACGCCGTCCGCATAAGCAGCGCCAGCGAGAGGAAATCGCCGCAAGTCTGCGCGCGCCACCGCTGGCTTCTGGCTTCTTAGGCGCTGGAGTCGTGAGCGCTAGGAGTTCTGTATTCGCCGCTCAGTTGTATACTCGCCACCGATTTGTGTACTTGCTAGTCGGTTGTGTGTTCATCGCAGCAGAGTTGTTGTTTGTCGTCAGCCGACGCTGACCTAGCCGCTCCGACTTGAACTAGACAGATTTCTGTAGACACGGAGTTCACTACTGTGTTTCTGTATCTTCGTTAATAAAGATAAGTACCGACTTTTATTTAATCAGAGTGTTTGGGTTTTCATCTTTCTGTTCACTGTTCCAGCGGACCGGTCGGCCCGCTGTTAAAAGTGTGGCGGTGACTTCGTATGCCGTTTCTACAGCGAAGTGTTTGTCGCTACGAACCCTGCCACAAAAATTACTACACTCACACAAGGAACTTCTCACTATCGGCCTGTGAAACAAACAATATCTACATCTACATCTACATCTATACTCCGCGAGCCACCTTACGGTGTGTGGCGGAGGGTACTTATTGTACCACTATCTGATCCCCCCTTCCCTGTTCCATTCACGAATTGTGCGTGGGAAGAACGACTGCTTGTAAGTCTCCGTATTTGCTCTAATTTCTCGGATCTTTTCGCTGTGATCATTACGCGAGATATATGTGGGCGGTAGTAATATGTTGCCCATCTCTTCCCGGAATGTGCTCTCTCGTAATTTCGATAATAAACCTCTCCGTATTGCGTAACGCCTTTCTTGAAGTGTCCGCCACTGGAGCTTGTTCAGCATCTCCGTAACGCTCTCGCGCTGACTAAATGTCCCCATGACGAATCGTGCTGCTTTTCGCTGGATCATGTCTATCTCTTCTATTAATCCAACCTGGTAAGGGTCCCATACTAATGAGCAATACTCAAGAATCGGACGAACAAGCGTTTTGTAAGCTACTTCTTTCGTCGATGAGTCACATTTTCTTAGAATTCTTCCTATGAATCTCAACCTGGCGCCTGCTTTTCCCACTATTTGTTTTATGTGATCATTCCACTTCAGATCGCTCTGGATAGTAACTCCTAAGTATTTTACGGTCGTTACCGCTTCCAATGATTTACCACCTATGGCATAATCGTACTGGAATGGATTTCTGCCCCTATGTATGCGCATTATATTACATTTATCTACGTTTAGGGAAAGCTGCCAGCTGTCGCACCATGCATTAATCCTCTGCAGGTCTTCCTGGAGTACGTACGAGTCTTCTGATGTTGCTACTTTCTTGTAGACAACCGTGTCATCTGCAAATAGCCTCACGGAGCTACCGATGTTGTCAACTAAGTCATTTATGTATATTGTAAACAATAAAGGTCCTATCACGCTTCCTTGCGGTACTCCCGAAATTACCTCTACATCTGCAGATTTTGAACCGTTAAGAATGACATGTTGAGTTCTTTCTTCTAGGAAATCCTGAATCCAATCACAAACCTGGTCCGATATTCCGTAAGCTCGTATTTTTTTCATTAAACGTAAGTGCGGAACCGTATCAAATGCCTTCCTGAAGTCCAGGAATACGGCATCAATCTGCTCGCCAGTGTCTACGGCACTGTGAATTTCTTGGGCAAATAGGGCGAGCTGAGTTTCACATGATCTCTGTTTGCGGAATCCATGTTGGTTATGATGAAGGAGATTTGTATTATCTAAGAACGTCATAATACGAGAACACAAAAAATGTTCCATTATTCTACAACAGATTGACGTAAGCGAAATAGGCCTATAATTATTCGCATCTGATTTATGACCCTTCTTGAAAATGGGAACGACCTGCGCTTTCTTCCAGTCGCTAGGTACTTTACGTTCTTCCAGCGATCTACGATAAATTGCTGATAGAAAGGGGGCAAGTTCTTTAGCATAAGCACTGTAGAATCTTAAGGGTATCTCGTCTGGTGCGGATGCTTTTCCGCTACTAAGTGATAGCAGTTGTTTTTCAATTCCGATATCGTTTATTTCAATATTTTCCATTTTGGCGTCCGTGCGACGGCTGAAGTCAGGGACCGTGTTACGATTTTCCGCAGTGAAACAGTTTCGGAACACTGAATTCAGTATTTCTGCCTTTCTTCGGTCGTCCTCTGTTTCGGTGCCATCGTGGTCAACGAGTGACTGAATAGGGGATTTAGATCCGCTTACCGATTTTACATATGACCAAAACTTTTTAGGGTTCTTGTTTAGATTGTTTGCCAATGTTTTATGTTCGAATTCGTTGAATGCTTCTCTCATTGCTCTCTTTACGCTCTTTTTCGCTTCGTTCAGCTTTTCCTTATCAGCTATGATTCGACTACTCTTAAACCTATGATGAAGCTTTCTTTGTTTCCGTAGTACCTTTCGTACATGATTGTTATACCACGGTGGATCTTTCCCCTCGCTTTGGACCTTAGTCGGTACGAACTTATCTAAGGCGTACTGGACGATGTTTCTGAATTTTTTCCATTTTTGTTCCACATCCTCTTCCTCAGAAATGAACGTTTGATGGTGGTCACTCAGATATTCTGCGATTTGTGCCCTATCACTCTTGTTAAGCAAATATATTTTCCTTCCTTTCTTGGCATTTCTTATTACACTTGTAGTCATTGATGCAACCACTGACTTATGATCACTGATACCCTCTTCTACATTCACGGGGTCGAAAAGTTCCGGTCTATTTGTTGCTATGAGGTCTAAAACGTTAGCTTCACGAGTTGGTTCTCTAACTATCTGCTCGAAGTAATTCTCGGACAAGGCAGTCAGGATAATGTCACAAGAGTCTCTGTCCCTGGCTCCAGTTCTGATTGTGTGACTATCCCATTCTATACCTGGTAGATTGAAGTCTCCCCCTATTACAATAGTATGATCACGAAACTTCTTCACGACGTTCTGCAGGTTCTCTCTGAGGCGCTCAACTACTACGGTTGCTGATGCAGGTGGTCTATAGAAGCATCCGACTATCATATCTGACCCACCTTTGATACTTAGCTTAACCTAGATTATTTCACATTCGCATTCGCTAATAACTTCACTGGATATTATTGAATTCTTTACTGCTATAAATACTCCTCCACCATTGGCGTTTATCCTATCCTTGCGGTATATATTCCATTCTGTGTCTAGGATTTCGTTACTGTTCACTTCCGGTTTTAACCAACTTTCCGTTCCTAATACTATATGCGCACTATTTCCTTCAATAAGAGATACTAATTCAGGAACCTTGCCCTGGATACTCCTGCAGTTTACCAATATTACGTTAACTTTTCCTGTTTTTGGTCTCTGAGGACGGACGTTCTTTATCAACGATGATAATGTCCTCTCTGGTAAGCCGTCAGGTATTTTATCGTTTCGCCCAAGGAGGGGTCCCTCTAACCTAAAAAACCCCCGTGTGCACGCCACACGTACTCTGCTACCCTAGTAGCTGCTTCCGGTGTGTAGTGCACGCCTGACCTGTCTAGGGGGGCCCTACAGTTCTCCACCCAATAACGGAGGTCGATGAATTTGCAACCATTATAGTCGCAGAGTCGTCTGAGCCTCTGGTTTAGACCCTCCACACGGCTCCAAACCAGAGGACCGCGATCGACTCTGGGCACTATGCTGCAGATATTAAGCTCAGCTTGCACTCCGCGTGCGATGCTGGTTGTCTTCACCAAATCAGCCAGCCGCCGGAAGGAACCAAGGATGGCCTCAGAACCCAAGCGGCAGGCGTCATTCGTTCCGACATGTGCTACTATCTGCAGCCGGTCACACCCAGTGCGTTCAATAGCTGCCGGAAGGGCCTCCTCCACATTACGGACGAGACCCCCCGGCAAGCACACCGAGTGCACACTGGCATTCTTCCCCGACCTACCCGCTATTTTCCTGAGGGGCTCCATAACCCGCCTAACGTTGGAGCTTCCTATAACTAATAGGCCCGCCCTCTGTGACTGTCGGGACCTTGCCGGAGAATCGGCCACTGGCCCAACAGGCGAGGCATCCTGTGGTGGCTCGGAAACGATGTCATCACCACTAGGAAGCATCCCGTACCTGTCGGAAAGGGGTAAGGCAGCTGCCACGCGGCCAGATCCCACCTTCGCCTTTCGGCCAGGCACGCGAGAGCCCACCACTGTCCGCCATTCACCCTGGAGTGATGGCTGACCGGTAAGATGCTCACTGCCGGAAGACGCAGCGACATCAGGGGTTCCATGTGATTCCAAGGCCACCGAAGTAGGCATAGGTCTCACCACAGTTGCCCCAACGCCACTACGAGCCGACGCCTGCGCCTCGAGCTCGATGAGCCTAACAGACAAAGCCTCCACCTGCCCCCGAAGAGTGGCCAATTCTCCTTGCGTCCGCTCACAACAACCACAGTCCCTACACATGACTATGTTTACCCTACCCTATACGGTGACAAATTCCCAAGATAATCTTCTGATGAGCTACTCTGATAATCAAGAAACACTCACTGAAATACGAGACGCGAAAACTACGCTAGGTTTTCCCAGAAAAACTATTTAAAAGCTAAGCGCAGCAAATAAGTACAAAAACGCTTTATACAAACAGTACTCGCTGCTGCTGGTGCTCTCGCTCTCGCTGTCACAAGACAACTGCTGATTCAAGTGACTAGTGGCTAACGGCCGCGAAACAAACAAATGACGGTTTTAGGGCGCTTTCTGTTCTAAACGATCAAGAAAACACTAAGAAATCTAACACGAAAACTACGTAAAGTTTTATCAAGAACTGTTAGTTACTATGCAGAGCAGATAAACACAAATAGAATCCCTTCCTTAGTGGAAGGTCGTAAACAAAATGCAAAATATACGCTTTATACAAACAGTACTGTGCTGCTGCTGGTGCTCTCGCTCTCGCTGTCACAAGACAATCTAGTATAAAATACTGTCCTCATCCAGTAAATAATATGTACATTTGGAAAATATTAGCAATGATCACATAGTGCTTTATGAGTTCACCTTATCACTGTCCCACAGAGGGTTACTATACATTCCCACTGAAGTAACTAGGTGTAACAGTTCTATTAGAAATCACTAATTAACAATATTATGATAAACATGCAAATATGTCTGATATTACAATACTCACTGAGCATTGCCCCAAATTATCACACAGTGGACTAGATGACCCAAGAGGATTACATTCACATTTCTTACATCCATTCTCTGAAAACTTGTAAGTGTGTATTTCACATGCATCACACTGTTTGCCTGTAACCCCTTCTCTGCAAGTACATTGTCCACTATCTTTATCACATATTTGACTGACAGAACCTGTGGGATCACATTTGCAGGCCTCACAAACCTGAAATTTGCAAAGAATTATAATTAATGAGATAGACTGAAATAGAATCCAAGTTATTTTATTAAAAATTTACTGAGTTTTACATTATCAAACTTATTCATTGGTAACTTATCTCAGTTTCTGAGTGAGCTTTTTAACTTATACAAGTCTGATCTTCAATATTCAATTACACTATGGATTAAAAGGCACACTAATTTCCCTAGTACTTTGTATGATGTATGCACTAAAGCATTTACTATTAAATGTTACTATCAAACATTTTGATAGTCCATTCAGCATGGGGTGCATGATTAATGAATCATTTAGGAATTCATTGTTAGAATCAAAACATGTTATTTAGTGTATTGTTCTGTCTGGTAGAAACCACAACAAAGAAGTTTAGTACTGTCATTAATTTGTTAACTGAAATGAGAGAGTTATGTAATTAGTAACATAATGTGAAATATCTGAAAAATTAAGCTTTCTGAGCAATTGTAATGAAGTACTAATTTAGATACCTTACTACTGTTAATATTAAAATAACCATCTTCACAGGTATCACAGTCTCTTCCTATAACATGTGGTTTACATGGGCACTGTCCTGTTAAGTGATCACATATGGTATCATCAGTAAGACTTTGTAAAGTACCTAGTTTATTACAATGGCATGGTGTGCAGTTTCCTTTGATGGAAGATATGGCATTACCATAAAAACCTGTGAAGAATACATTATTTCAGTTCAAAAATAAGACATGGTAACAATCTATTAACAAAATATTTGCATAACAAAACAGGGCATTAACAAGAATGAAAAAAGTACATTACTTTTGATAACATAATAAACTGGTTATTATATTATGGCAAGTATGTTTTACATAAGAAATGTAAGTAAATAATCTCCTACCAAAACAGAATTCTGAACCATGTAACTTGTTTAGCAAGGAGTTTGTAAAACCTATCTACCCACACTACCAGAGGGTTCTTTCATCCTTAGGTTTTAGTGGCCCTGCTCTTTTGCTCTTTCCTTTAAACCTTCCCCTACTTACCCTTCTCTTATATTTTCCTGAGGAAGAAAGTAATAGTTCCAAAAGCTAGGATAGTGACTCATGTTTTTACATGTGTCTGTCAGCAACTACAAATTTTGTAAGTACTAACCAGCAATTCTGTCTCATAATTTCATATTTTTCTCAAGTAAACAAATTTCTTCCCATTTATATTCTTCTGATTATTGCAACATTTTGCATCAAGTTCCAGGATTCCACTTCCATAGCCATTTCCCTTCAGCCTTCAAGTATTGTGTATGTGGAACAACATCTATGCTTAAGACTGTTTCTATATTAGGTTTGTCAGTTCAGCACAAACCAACACACACTCAAAGGAGGTAAATATTTATTATTTTCCACCTCTGGCTGATTGTCAATAACATGTTAATTATAATCTTCCTTTATTCTTCTTTTGTAAGTTATAATTAATTACTAGGCATGTCCTGAGGCTAGTATTTGTGAATGACTGCTTATGGTTATGTATCAAGTACTATTTCAGCTGAAGTTCCTGGATTCATGTTATTGCAACTGATTCTTTTCTGGTCTCACTTTCTATGCCTGTTTTAGTTTTTGAAACCGCACAACGGAAAATCCAGAATGAAATAATGTGCCAGAACACTTGCTGCACATAGCAAGCCACTACACTGTCCCCACAACGTCCCTGCATTTTCCCACAGGCAGCACTAGCATCTTTCTCTACCACTATCTTACTATCCCTTCCTTCACCTTGCCACACTATGCCTCTTGTGTACACCACAATTCACCTCAGCAAAAATTACTGCTCTCCTCACACGCAGTAGCAGCTGGGCCTTAGCACCTGAAAACAGTGTGTGTGTGTGTGTGTGTGTGTGTGTGTGTGTGTGTGTGTGTGTGTGTGTGTTGTTCTGTCTACATCTGATGAAGTACTTAGCCTGATAGCTATAGTTGGAGTCACGAATGATGGCAGTCGAGTTTAGGCTCATTCTAAACACCTACATCATGCATTCTCTGACAGCCAATGAGCATTTGATAGTGTTATGAGTGCCGTGCCTCTGAATGTTGTATGCATTGTCAGCATTCTACTCAATCATAATGAGTTATTTAGTGAATTGTTATTCCATTTGTTGCAAGCTGTCATGGGAGATGGTGGTGGTGGACGATAAATTCTCCCTAAGCAAGCAAGAGACATAATTTGCAAGATACATACTTTCATCAGGAGCAAAGCACGCGTATGCGCATATTCCGACTGTCATTTGGAACCAGCAACAATGCTAACCCCATGATTGTCCCAACCTGTGTGAACTGCCATTGTTCATGGGTCAGACTATAATAATTTATATATAATTTATAGCAGACTTTCAAAATGTTCCTGTCTGCCACTCAATGCCTTCTCTATGTAATGGATGGCAATCCACTCTTGTTATAATTTTTAGGCAGCATCAGTTGGTCTTATATGGCCTTTAGGACAGTCTCTGTCAAAATTTGACAGTCTGCTGTCAATATACCACAATTTAATGCAGGAGCAAGAGCATACCTATAGCACTACAGAGGGCAGTTTGTGAAAAGGGTGACATGACATTTGGCTACCTATACATGTCAGTGTTCATAGAGGGTTTCAAGACACTTGGAAACAAACTAAACTTGTCATATTGAATGACTGAAGTTTTTTTTCAGGCTTGCCACGAGTTGCCCCAAGTGAAACTCTCTGACATTTCCCTGATTTCCAGACAACTTTTAACACTTTTCCCTGAGGACGTTCGAGATATCAAGAGTAAGTTACGACATAAATTGACAATTTCTCTGTGTGGCTATGGTACAAGAAACACTAATACAAATGATAAAACAACTAAAAAAACATGCAAGCAATTGGTGTTTCCTATTGTAAGCAAAAATATTTCCTGATGGAAAGCGTGCTAGGGATAAGTCCCTACAGCCATGCTATTGTCTGTGCCCCTGGTGGTTCAGATGGATAGAGAATCTTCCATGTAAGCAGGAGATCCCGGGTTCGAGTTCTGGTCGGGGCACACATTTTCAACTGTCCTCATTGAGGTATGTCAACAACACCTGTTGGCAGCATAGATTTTTGATTAATTGTCATCTCTTTCTAAAGAATCTGCATGGTCATTATATCTGTTCTTTCGGAACAGTTACTATCTTCATATAGTTAAAGGCTACCCAGCCATTGACCTCCTTCTGTGTGAATGTGCACACTTTGCGCAAATTCTTATGGGAATTGTCACCTTAGATGGAGCGAGTAATGAGTGAATGGGCAAATATCCTTTAGGAACATCATGAATGTAGGTTGTGGACAGTTGGGAATGTGTGTCTGACAGGAAGCGTGCTAGGGATAAGTCCCTGCAGTCACACTAATTGACAGCAAAAGGTGCAAATGCTACTCTGAGATGAAGAAATTGGCACTCAAGAGGAATTTGTGGCAGGCCACAGCAAATCAATCATAAGACTGTTTACTCAGAAAAAGAAAGATTTAGTGAAATCTTTTGATAATTTTGTCTGGACCACACCTTGAAATTCTGAAGATAACAGGGATAAAATACAGAGAACAAAAAGTTATCTGCAACTTGTACAGAAAATACACTGCAGTTATAAAGAGTCAAAGGACAGAAAAGGGAAGCAGTAGTTAAGAAGTGAGACAGGGTGGTAATGTCTTCCTGATGTAATTTGATCTGTACACTGAGCAAGCAGTAAAGGAAAGCAAGGAAGAATTTGGAAATGGAATTAAAGTTCAGTAAGAGGAAATATAAACTGATTTCTGCCAATGACATTTGCAGTTCTGTTAAAGAAGGCAAAGGACATTGAAGAACTGTTAGCTAGTAGACTGAATAAATAAAGAGGAAAAATTGTAGAACAGCTGAATAAAAGAAGGGATCAGTTGACAGGACACATCCTGATGCATGAAGAAATCATCTATTTGGTAATGAAGGGAGGTGTTGGGTGGAAGCTAAAAGCAGTAGAAGGAGACCAGCAATCGAGTTCAATATGATGCAGAAGTTAAGTAGAAGTGAAGAGGCTTGCACAAAACACACTAGTGTGGAGAGATATACCACATCAATCTCTGGGCTAAGTCCACAACAACATACATGTTGTTGACGATACTTTCTGCATCATTATATGGCGCGAAAAAAAAGGAAACAAAATACCATATTTAGCCAATTATAAGACAAGAGTTATTCCCAAATTCATCATTCAAAAAATACGGTGTCATCTTATATTCACAGCTTAAACTATTGCTGTTCAGATCAACATTTTTACATACTTTAATCAATTAATACAGGGTTGTCTTACATTTACAAATGAAGCTTTAGCTATCGAGGTTTCATAAAAATTTATTTTGAGGAATTCAGGAGGGTAGGACTTAGCAAACAATGCTTTCATTTGAATAGCATCAAGATTTTCCAATATGCCAAAGCACTTGATACAGTATCGACCTAGCTCGAACAATAACATAACATCTGACTTCTAGTGCCAGTGCAATGTGCAAGGGATACACAAGAAACTATGTATTAGCCACTACAACAATCTAATGCTCTGCTTAAAAATGGACAATTTTGTGAAACACAGGAGGAAATAGTATTAAATTCTGTGAATTTACAAACTTTTGTTGTATTTGAGCAGGTCTGCAATAGAAGTTCTCATACATGTATGGGTAGCACATTCATTTTATATATTTATGCTGCTTTTAAGGTGAAAATCTTGTCCTTCAAAAAACATCAGTTGATTCTGAATCCAAGTCAGTATTCTATTTAGTTGTGAGAAACTGTAATGATTTACCAAGTGAGTTGAAAATGAGAAATTCAGTTGCTGTTCGCGTATTAGAATACTGGGGGAAAATATCACCAGCTTTTAATCAGAGGAAATGAGAAAAAAAATTAATCCAGAATTAAATGTCTAACAGGTGATATAAATCACACTGAATTGAATGCAATTGGCATCGCAAGAATAAATTACAGTGGAAAGACCCATTGTCGAGATAGTACCAACAGATGGTACTGGGTTGCGGGACAAGTGAAAGTTTGAGAACTGGACTGAATTGTGATAGTGATCTTTTATTTACATATTAGTTTCTGTTGTTAAATATGGTTTGTATCCTAGAGTATACTGCCAGCTATGTTCACTGTAGCTCAAGTACACTATAGAAGGGCAGGAGGGGGGCAGGTGGGGGACAGTGACACCAGTTTGGCTGAGAACTACAATGACTGCAGGGTGGGGAGTTGTGAGAGGGCAGCAAATTTCGTCTTGTTGCCCCTCCCACCTTGTCCCCCCCCCCCCCTCTCATGGGGAATCTATTTTGTGTACTTTGGCTTTTTATTAACATCTGTCATGTTTAAAGTGCAGTTTGCCTGAACCCATTTGTACTCAGAATCGAACTGATTTTAAAATTGGACAAGTACTCAACACAGCATACACTTCTGCCTAAGATGCTAAAAGTCTAGATTGGGGCCGGTGATCTGTATTTCATGCAGCAATATTGTCAATGCTCGCCATGCGGTATGACGGGAACAATAGGGGTTGTGTCAGCTGCTGATTCTACAAAGTCAATGAGAGAGTGGCGGGCAGGAAATATGTTTGGAAGCAACAGACATTTAAAATTCTCACATCAGTATAGAAATGAAATCCAGTCTGTGTTTTCTCAGGTCCCACCCAATCACAACCTCAGAAATGCAAAATATTCAGAAATGCCAAATATCTGCAACAACGAAGATAAAGTTTCACAGCTGTCCTGTTAGAATGCTGACAATGATTAGAAATAGTGATACCACAGATGTCAGGTTAAATAAACAGAAAAAAGCAGTGAAGATAAAAAATAATGTAAAAATGTTCTTTTTGTCTATTTTATTATTCCTTGTATTATCAAAACGGAGGCAAGGGATAAATGCCCTAAGTTTAGAATAGGTGTAATATTACTTTTTAAGCAGATACGTTATGTCAGTGTAAGTTTGTAATTCTGATTAGACAGAATATGTTATTAAAAATTTTCTTGAGGAACATTTTTTAAGTAAGAAAGGGGGGTCTTTTTATATTCAGGGTCATCTTATACTTGGGTAAATACGGTAAATCAAACACTGAAAAACAGAAAGACAAAGAAGGTGATCATTTAGTTTATTAATCACCAATTTTAGTCATTACATTGTATTTGTTATCTGCTTACCTTGTGAGCATTTTTCACACTGTTCTCCTTCTGTATTGAAAATGCATTTCAGGCATACTCCTGTAGTAGCATTACAGTTCCCAGTATCATTGAAATCAATGTTACCATTGCACTCACAAGGCTGACACGGTATGACAGGTCCATTAATGCCATCAGGATCTCCATAATACCCATCTTCACAGATATTACAGCGAGGTCCTACGAAAAGCAATGAAGTTGTTAAAAAAGGGTACAAGCTTACATTCTAATATACTTTAGAATGTTAAATAAAAATAAATTATTTGCAATTTGTACAAAAAACTCACAACTAATGACAATATACATGATTACTCTGACCTAAATGTGGCTATAGTGCCATGAGGATAAGCACCTAGGACAAAAAATTTGTTGCCCTAGGAGACATCAGGCAAATACTGTGTACCACCACCTCTAGCCCTGATAATGACCTCAATTCAGTAAAAAAAAGGTAGTCCACAACTACCTTTAGGAATGTCACATGCAGCTGATGCCCTCACCGATAATTAGATTCTGTTGCTGTTGTTGTTGTTGTTGTTGTTGTTATGGTCTTCAGTCCAGAGACTGGTTTGATGCAGCTCTCCATGCTACTTTATCCTGTGCAAGCTGCTTCATCTCCAAGTACTGACTGCAATCTACATCCTTCTGAATCTGCTTAGTGTATTCATCTTTTGGTCTCCCTCTACGATTTTTACCCTCCACGCTGCCCTCCAGTACTAAATTGGTGATCACTTGATACCTCGGATCATGTCCTACCAACTGATTCCTTCTAGTCCAAGTTGTGCCACAAATTCCTCTTCTCCCCAATTCTATTCAGTTCCTCCTCATTTGTTATGTGATCTACCCATCCAAATCTTCAACATTCTTCTGTAGCACCAGTTTTGAAAGCTTGTATTCTCTTCTTGTCAAAACTACTTATCATCCATGTTTCACTTCCATACAAAGCTATACTCCATACAAATACTTACAGAAAAGATTCTTGACACTTAACTCTACACTTGATGCTAACAAATTTATCTTCTTCAGAAACACTTTCCTTGCCATTGCCAATCTATATTTTGTATCCTCTCTACCTTGACCATCATCAGTTATTTTGCTCCTCAAATAGCAAAATGCAGCTACTACTTTAAATGTCTCAGTTTATAATCTAATGCACTCAGCATCACCTGATTTATTAGACTACATTCCATTGTTCTTGTTTTGCTTTTGTTGATGTTAATCTTATATCCTCTTTTCAAGACACTGTCCATTCCATTCAACTGCTTTTCCAGGTCCTTTGCTGTCTCTGGCAGAATTACAATACCATCAGCAAACCTCAAAGTTTCTATTTCTTCTACATGGATTTTAATTCCTACTCCGAATTTTCCTTTTATTTCATTTACTGCTTGCTCATTGTACGGATTGAATAACATTTGGGATAGGCTACAACCCTGTATCACTCCCTTCCCAACCACTGCTTCCTGTTTGTGCCCCTCAACTCTTACAACTGCCATCTGGTTTCTGTATAAATTGTAAATAGCCTTTCGCTCCCTGTATTTGACCCCTGCCACCTTCAGAATTTGAGAGTATTCCAGTGAAAATTGCCAAAAGCTTTCTTTAAGTCTACAAATGCTAGAAACATAGGTTCACCTTCCTTAATCTAACTTATAAGATAAGTTGTAGGGTCAGTATTGCCTTGCGTGTTCCGTCATTTCTATGGAATCCGAACTGATCTTCCCCGAGGTTGGCTTCTAACAGTCTTTCCAATCGTCTGTAAAGAATTTGTGTGAGTATTTTATAGCTGTGATTTATTAAACTCATAGTTTGGTAATTTTCACACCTATCAACACCTGCTTTCTTTGGGATTGGAATTATTGTATTCTTCTTGAAGTCTGAGGCTTATGAGATGGAAGAGTTTCATCATAGCTGGCTCTCCAAGGCTATCAGTATGTTCTAATGGAATGTTGTCCATTCCTGGGACCTTGTTTTGACTTAGGTCTTTCAGTGCTCTGTCAAACTCTTCACACAGTATCATATCTCACAGTTCATCTTCATCTACATCCTCTTCCATTTCCATAATATTGCCCTCAAATATGTTGCCATTTTATAGGCCCTGTATATACTCCTTCCACCATTCCACTTTCCCTTCTTTGCTCAGAACTGGTTTTCCATCTGAGCTCTTGATATTCATACAAGTGGTTCTCTTTTCTCCAAAGGTCTCTTTAATTTTCCTGTAGACAGTATCTGTCTTACCCCTAGTGAGATAAGCCTCTACATCCTTACATTGTCCTCTAGCCATCCCTGCTTAGCCATTTTGCACTTCCTGTTGATCTCATTTTTGAGACGTTTGTAGTCCTTTTGGTCTGCTTCATTTACTGCATTTTTATATTTTCTCCTTTCATCAATTAAATTCAACTCATTAAATTACCCAAGGATTTCTACTAGCCCTCGTCGTTTTACTTACTTGATCCTCTGCTGCCTTCGCTATTTCATCTCTCAAAGCTACTCATTCTTCTTCTACTGTATTTCTTTCCCCTGTGTTTGTCAAATGTTCCCTAATGCTCTCTCTGAAGCTCTCTACAACCTCTGGTTCTTTCAATTTATCCAGGTCCCTTCTCCGTTAATTCCCATCTTTTCACAGTTTCTTCAGTTTTAATCTACAGTTGTGGCCAGAGTCCACTTCTGCCCTGGGAATGTCTTACAGTTTAAAACCTGGTTCCTAAATCTCTGTCTTACCATTATATAGTCTGTCTGAAACCTTCCAGTGTCTCCAGGCCTCTTCCACATATATAACCTTCTTTCATGATTCTTAAACCAAGTGTTAGCTATGATTAAGTTATTCTACCAGGTGGCTTTCTCTTTCATTCCTTGCCCTCATTCCATATTCACCTACAACTTTTCCTTGCCAGCTGGTGTGGCCGAGCAGCTCTAGGCATTTCAGTCTGAAACCGCGCGACCGCTACGGTCACATGTTCGAATCCTGCCTCGGGTGTGGATGTGTGCGATCCTTAGGTTAGTTAGGTTTAAGTAGTTCTAAGTTCTAGGGAACTGATCACCTCAGTTGTTAAGTCCCATAGTGCTCAGAGCCATTTGAACCATCTGACCTTTTCCTTCTCTTCCCTGTCCTACTATCAAATTCCAGTGCCCCATGACTATTAAATTTTCGTCTCCCTTCATTATCTCAATAATTTCTTTTATCTCATCATACATTTCTTCAATCTCTTCATCATCTGCAGAGCTAGTTGGCATATAAAATTGCACTACTGTGGTAGATGTGTGCTTCATGTCTATATTGGCTACAATAATGCTTTTACTATGCTTTTGGTAGTAGCTTACCCTCGTTCCTATCCTACATTTACCAAATTGCAAGAAAACTGTTTGCTGAATTTCACTTGCTGTTCCAGATATTTCCTATGGGATTAAGACTGGGTGATTTAGTGGGACAGGTGTGATATAGTACTTGGGTATTTGTCAAAACAACAATGGATGTGTACAGTCCTGTGAACATGCGTGTTGTAATCTTGG
This sequence comes from Schistocerca cancellata, assembly GCF_023864275.1. Lineage (NCBI taxonomy): Eukaryota > Metazoa > Arthropoda > Insecta > Orthoptera > Acrididae > Schistocerca > Schistocerca cancellata. The sequence continues at coordinate 359,912,417 of NC_064630.1, read as the reverse complement.
AAGATGGGAGTGTCCATAGCTTACTCATCAGGAAGCTGTAAAAGAACAGGAAATACTTTCTCATCAAGAATGTTGAAATAAGCAACCTGATTCATGTTCACAGTGACCTGAATGAGTGAATCCAAGTCATGGTAGAAAAACACCCCTTAAAACATCATAGAAACACTTCATACATGAACTGTATCCTTCATGCACTGTAAGTGCCTCACTGGACTGTCGATGCAACTGACGCCTTGCATAATTTGAAAAGAGACAAAATCATGATTTGTTGGACCACATTGCACATCTCCTGTTAGCTAGCACCCAGTTATTTGTCCCATTTAATACACGTAGTCCTGCTGTAAACAATGGCCTTTTGTAAAGTGTTTTGACTCCAGATGTCTGTTTTATGCAGTTCCCTTTGCAATTACCACTTGGGAACGGGTTGTGATGGACCTGTATTCACTGATAGAAACAATTCATCTTGGGCCACTAATATTTTATCTCATGAACTTATCATTAATAATATAGTTATCATGCTTCTGTAGACTAATTACAGCAAGATAGCAAGACACTACTCAAGTGTGGTTCAGTAAACAAATTGTTATCCCCACCTGCATTGTGGCTTAGGTGGTGAGTCAAATCAAAAATATAATACAGACTGGTGTGTGGTGCACAGAAATATGTAACAGAGAACTGTTAACATTAGCTTCCAAGTTCTTGCTCTTTTTCTAGTAAGAGTATACACATTCACAAACATAACCATGCAGATAGAAATGGGTCATCATTGACTGACTGTAGGAGTATACAAGATGACTTTGATACAATTACTAGTTGGTTGATGAATGGTAACTTGCTCTAAATGTAGAAAAATGTAAGTTAATGTGGACGAGTAGCAAATACAATCCTTAAATGTTGGAGTACAGCATCAGTATGGTGCTGCTTGACATAATCACATTGATTAAATATCTAGGCATAATGTTGCAAAGTGATATGAAATGTAATGAGCACATCAGGTAGGGAAAGCAAGTCCTAGACTTTGTTTTATTGGAAGAGTTTCAGGAATGTGTAGCTTGTCCATAGGGGAAATGGCATTTACAATGCTAGTGTGACCCATTCTTGAGTACAGTTAGAATGTTTGAGATCCCTTCCAGGTCAGATTAAAGGAACATATCAACACAATTCAGAGGTGTGGTACGAGTTGTTACCAGTAGGTTCAATCAGCATGTAAGTATTATTTTCCGGAGGTGCTTTGTGAACCCAAATGTGAACCCTTGAAGAAAAATTTTGAGAATCGGAATTATGGCCAACTGTAGAACAGTTCTACTGCCACCAACATACATTTCATATAATGACCACAAAGATTCAATGCGAGAAATTATGGCTGGTATGGATGCTTTTAGACAATCGCTTTTCCCTTGCTCTATTTCTGAGTGGAACAGAGAAGGAAATGCATTGTTTGGTGGATTATGTAGTTTATATAAATATGTATTGTGTATCTGTGGTACAAATCCCTTGATAAATATAAGTCTGCCATTGCTTATGAGCCTGTAAGTTCCCATAGGAATAATTCAACTCGGAGCCTGTGTGAACCAAGCACAGCATGGTACAACTCTTCATTAAAAAAAATTTCTTGGTTTTCACTGGTTCTTGGTTAGCTTAATTAAATACAAATTGCTCAGTGTACAAATTGATAAGCATAGTGAATGCAAAACACCTGCAAATAATCATCATGTTCAGCACCACAGCTCATTGACACTAACACCAATGATTAATGAAAACCACCACTGCTGTTTAATAAAACAATTTATTGTGTTTCAAACAGTTTCACTCTTAGAACATCATTGGGCTGCCTGCAGTGAAACAAAATAAGACATTAGGGCAAGAGCTACAGTGTCTTAATCAATAAAATAAGTAACTCTCACTGTCAATAGTTTTATAATAAATCCTCATTGAGTTATACCAATCATGATGTAAATAATCTTGTTGTCGTATGTAACCTTAAATATAAAATCTGGAAACAATGATCCCTAACATTCTGGTGACCATCTGGTAGCAGCATGGAAAGCACACATGGCACACTGTGCACACTACACTATCCAGGCAGGGCCATCCACAAGAGGTGTAAACAAGTAAACACACTACTTGACCTTCCTCGAGTGTGATGTATCGATTGTGCAGTAATAACTATTAGAAGATAAATCCTTACAAAGCACTCACACAAAATTGCAGCAAATGATTAATTACACGGTACTGTTGTAAAGTAATTACATAAAATATAACAGATATGGTAATTGTGATCTCATAGAATGATCATTGAATAAAATGGTTAGAAAAGATGCAGTGTCATTGAACATGTAAAAGAGCTAAAATAACCAAACTTGTGGTTTTCGTCATATGTTGTTAACAGAATTAAAGTCAAGCTGTGTTAAACTCACTAAAATTATTTACAAACTAAGAGAAACAAATGTCAGAGGTTACACAAAGCTGTATCACCAATGGGCAAAACAGTGAGTGTCTCATTACACAAACAGCTGTGATGTGATTACTTATAGTGCACAAGAAACAGTAATTGTGATCATACACAATGATTGTGATTAAAGAATAAAAGTATTTACAACAAACAATGTGCTGTCATTGACCACATAAAAGAATCCAAACATATTATAAAAATGTAAGAATGTTTGTATATATGTTCCACATCTCCTCCTAAGCTTCTGGGTCGATTTGGCAACTTGACACACAGATCATTTAATGTCTGGAAAGAACCACTATGGGGGTAAGAACCACCTACCTGTCAATGGGGTGGGAATGGGGGTGAAACGAAGTTTAGTCCATGATGTGCAAAAACCTAGACTTCATTCATCCAGTATTTGAGAATGAGACCACTTAGTCATTTGCAGCAAAATTTAAATATAATTTCAAACCTTTACAAACCTTTTTCTCACTGCCATACTACACAAAATGATCAAAGAAAAAAGGTTATCCCTTACTACATTTTCACTGTTCATGCAGTAAAACTGCTGTATCAGGAATGACATTTTGATTTATTACTGCTTTACTACTAACTCTATTCATGACATTTTGCAGACAGAACTCATGTATAACACTGAACACAAATGCAAAACTATGTCATTGTATGACACTCAGTTCAGGAGATATAACATCATAAATGCTAAGATGCATGAGAAACCGCCACATCATGCATGGCAATTTAATTTATTACTTCTTTACTACTAACTCTACTCCGAACACATTTCATAGACAATATCTGCACATACCATTGAATGTACCTGCAAAATTATATCACTGTAAAACACACACTTCAGGAGATAAAACATCATAATGATTGAGCTGCATGAAAATGAAAGGGCAGCCAAAATCCGCTTGAGATACAGGGGATATTTGACTAAAAATATGTGTGGATAAGAACCAGCAAGTTCCTATTAGGGTAGGTGTGATGGACAGGGAGCAGATGGAGAGACAGAGAGGGGAAGGAGGAGATGGACACAGCTGTGGGGAAGGAGGAGATGGACAGAAAGAAGAGAAGGTGGAGATGGAGAGAGAAAGGAAAGAGAAGGAGATGGACAGAGAAAGGAGAGAAGGGGCTGGAGAGACAGGAAGGGGAGGAGATGGGCAGGCAGAGGGGGCAGAAGGAGACTGAAGATGAGAGAAGGAGGTGGACAGAGAGAGGTGGAGGAGAAGACAGTTGAGAGAGGGTGAGTAATAGGTGAACAGGGATGGGAGGAGGAGGAAATGGACAGTGAAGGGGGACAGGAATTACACAAATGATGGTGAAGTAATTAAGAAAATATAGCAAAAACTGTAAATGTGATGACACAAAACGATTGTGATCAATGAATAAAACTGATTAAAAATTATGTTGTTATTAAATATGTAAAACTGTGTTTTTGTTAAACATGTAAAAGATTAAAATAACATAACTGGATGGTAAATAATTTAGGGGTAAAGCAGACCAATCACCAAATAGCCAAAGTTTTGTGGCATTGAAAGGCTCATACAAAAGAGAAAGAAAACTTGCCAGCTTTTGGAATCAATCCTCTGTTGAGCTAGGAAGACACATATGCACAAGCACACATGCACATGCACCCCCCCCCCCCCCTCCCACACACACACACACACACACTGTACCCCACATTGTGCCATCTGGACACAGTCTTGTGTTGACAAAGTTATTATCTAGCTGTGTTAAACTTGCCTCAGTTATATATAATAAAAGAGGACATGTCAGTGCTTGTATTAAACTTTAGCACAAGTGTACCTGTATAACCAACTGGACATTCCAGGCAAACAATATTGCTTCCATTGTAAAGACAGGGTCCACCATTTGGACAAGGACATGGCATGCAATCAAATGCTGACCCTTGTAAAGCATTTCCATAAAATCCTTTTGCACATAACTCACAATTATGACCAGCTGTATTGTTCTGGCAGTTACATTGTCCTGAAAAATAAAATTGGATGGTTTGTACATAAAATATAACAGAATTCTGTCCATTTCAAGCATTAGCATTATTACTGCAAGTTTACTGTCTTTCACATATGAACAAATTAACTTTAAAACTAGCTTTCTAGTTAGCATCAACAATTGCAAAAGATGCAACTTTGTTACATTTAGGTAAATGAGATAAAATAAATACAAAGGAAAATGGCAGTTGCAGTACTTCACAAGTGAATTAAATGGTACCAAGAAGAACTTGAGAACAGCTGAAACTGTGATGTGTAAAAGTGAACATCAGTAAGTAAAAGAAGCTGACAGATATCACAACTTTGTACTTAAGGGGACTACACTACAATTTCAACATAGAAGTGTTTCTAAATGTGACAAACAGTTTACTGCTACAAAAAATATCTGAATTTAGTGACAATATATTTTAAACATACATGATTTATAGCTACATGATAAAGTAAGAAAGAGTTTTATAAGAATAAGTAATAATTTCTTGCAAGAAGCTGCAGTGTGAAATGCATCAGGGGGGTGGGCAAGGTTCCTTCAGTGAAGATACAGTTTTGTAAGGGTATAAAACTATACAAATGACCATATGAAGGTAATATTTGGATTCATCGATTCATTGTGGGCTGTTACTGATAAGAGCCTTCCATTTGTTTTTTTGTCACAGCAAAATATTTTCCAAAAAACATGTGTCATCCTATTGATCATTTTGCACTACAGAACGATAAGTAGAGATACACTCTTGGAAAAAAACTATTTGTTTAATATTGCATTTTTGTTTTATACTGTACATTACATTTGTAATGATCAACAAATAGATAACCTAAATTTCAAGAATTTTATTTGGGACAGTGTACATTTTTTACTCAAAGTGTAGATATCTGATACATGATACAAATATGCAATTAGTTTTATGGAAAGCATGTCATCAGATGAAAATTATGGGAAGGTCATAATTTAAACAAACATGTGAAATCTAGAAATTTTTATGTCAAACCTGTTATTAATTTAAATAATAATGTTTGTACTGAAATATTAAAATTGTAGAATCCAGAAACATAAAATTTGTTTATAACTGAGGTACTAATTGAAAAGTATTGTAATTAGAAAAGTTTAATTTTTCAGAATATTCTAGCATCAAACAGTAACCTATAAATAAATGAGAAGCACACCAGATGCAGCTTCAATTAGTCACTTGTTGTTGAAATTTAAACACGAGTTCAGTCTTTCAAATGTGAGTTTTTATAAAAGAAATTATTACTTACAATATACATTCTCAAACTGTAATTGCGAAGAAGCCACTTCAGTAGAAAATAAACAGAAAAGGTGTGTGTGAAGGATTGTTCCAATCATAAATATGAAAATCTGTCCAGCAAAGCTGATTTATTTATTTATTTATTTATTATTTGTCCCGTAGATCAAATCAGTACAATGGCTTGTACAACTGATATGGGATAAGTCAATACAAATATACAGTTTACAGGAGTCTAAAATAGTAAACAAGAATACAGAGGAAAGATTATTTTACATTACCTACAAAATTATGTTACTTAAAGTTACAGCTTTACAGAGAATTGTTACATGATGTGACAAAACTGACTTAACAACATTCAGCTTTGATACTTTATCATGCACTAAGACAATTTTGATTCCAAATATTCCTGGATGGTATAAAAGCATTCTTTTATTAAAAGAGATTTCACTGTCTGTTTGAATTTATTTATTTCTTGGATTTCTTGTATAAAAGTTGGAAGATGATTATATAATTTTATTCCCATGCACTTGACACCATCACTGTACAGTTTTGTTGAGTGGGGAAGTATTCTTAGAGAGGTTTTTGATCTTGTGTCATAATCGTGCTAATTTTGTTGATACTTTTTTTGGTAAAGAATAATAATTCTAGTATGTATTGGCATGGGAGGGGCAAAATATTTAGTTTCTTAAATAATGGTTTACTAGTGTCTCTTTGTTTTTTGAACATAATTGTTCTGACTATCTTCTTTTGCAGTTTGAATATCTTAATTGATTCAGACTTTTGGCCCCAGAAGATGATTCCGTAGTTAAGTATGGAGTGAAAGAGTGCATGGTACATTGTGGTTAGGGTACTTGTGTTATTGACATTCCTTATTGATCTAATCATGAAGCATACTTTACTAAGTTTTGTGCTGGTAACGTCAATGTGCCTTTTCCATGTGAGCGTATCAGTAATAGTGACCCCCAAAAATTTTATTTCATTTTCAAGTTTAACATTATTTTTTTCCAGTGATATAGTTGGTAGTAATGGATTTCTGTTTTGGGCAGTGTGAAAGGTTATTCCAATTGTCTTTTTTGCATTAATCAGCAGCCTATTACTTTGAAGCCATGGACTTATTTGATCTGTGGTTCTATCTATATTAGATTGGAGAATTTGTTCGGACGCAGATATGAGTATAGAGGTGTCGTCAGCAAATAAAAGGGTTTTTGTGTTTGGTAGGCTGTGAGGAAGGTCATTTATCTAAAGTAAGAACAGCAAAGGGCCCAGGATGGAGCCTTGGGGAACGCCTTGCTTTATGGTATGTATGGAGGAATGTACAGTGCTAGCTGTACCTGTGAGCTTAGTTTCATTTAATTCGACACACTGCTGTCGATCTTCCAGATAGCTTTTAAACCAGTCATAGGCATTTCCTCTTATCCCATAGGAATGCATCTTTTGCAGAAGTATACTATGATTAACCATGTCGAATGCCTTTGTTAGATCTAGGAAGATACCTATGGCTGGGAGTTTTTTGTCCACAAGCTCCAGTGCATGATCTAGAAATTCTTGTATTGCATATGTTGTAGCTTTCTTACTTTGGAAGCAGGTGACAGGATATTTTCTTTGTCTAGAAAGGACACGATTCTGGTGGCCATTATATATTCAAATACTTTACTAAAAGTTGAAAGCAGTGCAATGGGTCGATAATTACTGGGATCCTCTTTGCTTGCTTTTTTTGTGGGCAGGTATAATTTTTGCAATTTTGAGCATACTAGGAAATGTACCATTCAGGAATGAGAAGTTTATTATGTGAGCTAGGGGTTTACTGATAGAGTTACTGCAATTATGAAGGAGGAAGCATGGGATTTGATCTTGTCCAGCAGATGATTTTTTTAAATTTTGCTATGAAGTGTCTTTTCTATTTCAATTTCAGATGTAGGCCTTAGAAATAGAGTCTCAGAGCATAAGTTTGGTTCTAGTTGTAAGGGACAGCAATTTTTAAGATGGTTAGCCAGGTTTTCTACTGTTTCTGTAAACTGGAGACTAATTTTCCATTTATTTTTAAGCTAATATCACTTTGTAGCTGTTTTCCTCTATTAGTATTCATATTAATAAGTTGCCACATGCTTTTGCTCTTATTTGATGACAATTTGAGGTAGTTATCATTCTGTAGCTTTTTGGCTGCATTTACTACATTCTTTAATATCTTTTTATATAGAGTAAAGTATGACTTAAATGCTTCACTACTGCCTAGTTTGGATTTGCTCATGTAAAAAAGTTCTCTTTTTCTTTGTGATGATCCAATGATTCCTGGGGTGATCCAGCTGGGGAGTTTTCTATCTTTGGTGATACATTTTTTTTTAAGGGAAAGTGGCAATTAAAATAATAACAGAAAATATCCAAGAATGCTTCATATTTGCTGTCTGCTGTTTGAGGCTCGTATACATTTTGCCAGTTTTCATTTTGTATATCAAAGAGGAAAGTATCCATGTGGGTTATATTGAAGTTTCTCCTCTGTACAGTGATTTTATTGTGTTTGTGACTGTTATTTTGCAACCAGACCTGCATAATTAATGCATTGTGGTCTGAAAATCCTAGTTTGACAGAGGATACAGTACAATTTATAGTGCTTGCTACTTGATCCAGACAAGTGGTACTGTGATTTGTTATCCTGGTTGGAGTGTTAACCATTAGGTCTAGGTTGTAGCTGTTCATAAAATTTTTAATGCTTAGATGGCTGGAGTTTTCTGAGAGAAAATCTATATTATAGTCACCACATATTAGAACACTATATGATTTTCTTTTACTTAGATTTTCTATTACTGGTGCTAGATTTTTGTAGAAAGTCCCTATGTTACCAGAGGGTGACCTGTAAAGTGCTATTATATAAACATTTAGATCTGTAAGCTCTACACCTGACAGTTCTATATCTTTTTCAATACTATATGAATTGCAAATATCAAGAGGTGTAGCAGTAATGTTGTCTTTTACAAATATGCAACTGCCTCCACCTTTGTAAGATGTTCTTGAGAAGTGACCCACGAGTTTAAAATTTGGTATCACAACACTTTATATTTCAAAAGACCTCATGAAATGTTCATTAATACATAATATCTGTGTATCTGACAGTTCACTTGCACTTGATAACAAAATTTCTAATTCATTAAGTTTGGTTTTGAGCCCTTGTACATTATGGATGTATACTTTTAGATTAAGAATTTTTTTGTTTAATTTTTTTACACATTGGTGAGGAGGTTCAGACTTTACCTTATTTACTACAATTTGCTGATGGAGTCCTTTGCCAGTTTTATGGTGTATCTTTAACTTGTTTGATGATGCTAAGTTTTTTCTTTTCTCAGAGGAGGATAGAAAAAATCCTGATGATGCAAGTGTTTATCTACAACTATTCTAGCAGAAGACAAGAAAAATATAAGCAGCTTTATTAGAGTTTGTGAGACTTTCTTCCAAATGACAACTCTATTGTGCAACAGTTGTTGTTTAGCAACCCAGCATTAATAATGAATCATACTGCATGTTCTATTTAACAATATTCAACTATATGTGGAGATTTTGAAGAAAGAAATATAAATAGTTCATGTAGCTAATTTGGGAAATATACTTAGAAGTGCCATCTGAAAACACTTTTAAATCCATGTGAGAACTGCTTCACCTGTTTGCCTTAGGCAGTTCAAAACACACACCGTTACATCTGCTAATTCACTTACATCTGATACACAATTGATGTTATACATTTTCTAAAATTGACAGCAAAATACACATTTTCATTTATGCCTAAATGTCTTCAAAGTAATCCAACACTAATATTAAAACTGTAAATCAATCATTTGAAAAGTAGTACCAGTACAGAAAGTATCTTAATACCTATAGAAAAGAAAAAGAACAGCAAAAAGTGTGAGGAATATAGAACAGTGAGCCTAATATTGCATGCAGCCAAAGTCTTGCTGAGGACACTCAACAGAAGGCTATATGGAAAGCTGAATTGCTTAATAGGAGATGAACAATTTTTTTTTTTTTTTTCAGGTGAGGAGTGGGAACTAGAGATGCCATTGGGCTACTGAGAGTGATTGGGGGGGGGGGGGGGGAGGTACATGGAGAAGAAAAGGAAGGTGTATGTTGTGTTCATTGATCATGAGAAGGCTTTTGACTGTGTCATATGGGACAAACTGATGGAAATCTTAAGGAAACATGTAGTTGACTGGAGGGATAGACAGCTAATTAGAAATTGTATTTGAACCAGACAGCAAGAGTAAGAATAGGAAGTGTGATGAATGAAGAAATTGAACTGGGAAGAGGTGTAAGACAGGTTGTTGTTTATCACCAACACTGTTCAATATATATCTGGAGGAAATTATTAGTGAAAGCTTTGATGGAAGGAGAGGAGTTTGTATAGGGGGTCAGAGAGTGGATTGGTGTGTGAGATGGTTGTGATGGCAGAGAGTGCAAGAGAGATGAAACAAATGTTAGATGATCTAAACACAAAATTAGAAGTCTATGGAATGAAGATTAACAAGAAGAAAACAAAAAGTGTGGTAATTGGAGGAAAGGGAAAAAAAGGCCGTATGAAAATAGGGGGAGAGGAAATAGAGCAAGTGAATAACTTCAATTACTTGGGAAGTGTAATAATGGATGAAATGTACTGCTCAACAGAAATTAGGAAAAGAATTGCAATGGCAAAAGAAGGATTCAAGATGAAACAGAAATTACTTTGTGGGGCCACTAAACAAAGATCTGAGGAAAAGACTTGCCAATTGCTACATCTGGAGCGTTGCACCATATGGTGCAGAGACCTGGACATTGAGGAAGGAAGATGAAAGAAGATTGGAGGCACTTTTTTTTTTTTTTTTTTTTTTTTTGGTCATCAGTCTACTGACTGGTTTGATGCGGCCCACCATGAATTCCTTTCCTGTGCTAACCTCTTCATCTCAGAGTAGCACTTGCAACCTACGTCATCAATTATTTGCTTGACGTATTCCAATCTCTGTCTTCCTCTAAAGTTTTTGCCCTCTACAGCTCCCTCTAGTACCATGGAAGTCATTCCCTCATGTCTTAGCAGATGTCCTATCATCCTGTCCCTTCTCCTTATCAGTGTTTTCCACATATTCCTTTCCTCTCCGATTCTGTGTAGAACCTCCTCATTCCTTACCTTATCAGTCCACCTAATTTTCAACATTCGTCTATAGCACCACATCTCAAATGCTTCGATTCTCTTCTGTTCTGGTTTTCCCACAGTCCATGTTTCACTACCATACAATGCTGTACTCCATACATACATCCTCAGAAATTTCTTCCTCAAATTAAGGCCGGTATTTGATATTAGTAGACTTCTCTTGGCCAGAAATGCCTTTTTTGCCATAGCGAGTCTGCTTTTGATGTCCTCCTTGCTCCGTCCGTCATTGGTTATTTTACTGCCTAGGTAGCAGAATTCCTTAACTTCATTGACTTTGTGCCCATCAATCCTGATGTTAAGTTTCTCGCTGTTCTCATTTCTACTACTTCTCATTACCTTCGTCTTTCTCTGATTTACTCTCAAACCATACTGTGTACTCATTAGACTGTTCATTCTGTTCAGCAGATCATTTAATTCTTCTTCACTTTCACTCAGGATAGCAATGTCATCAGCGAATTGTATCATTGATATCCTTTCACCTTGTATTTTAATTCCACTCCTGAACCTTTCTTTTATTTCCATCATTGCTTCCTCGATGTACAGATTGAAGAGTAGGGGCGAAAGGCTACAGCCTTGTCTTACACCCTTCTTAATACGAGCACTTCGTTCTTGATCATCCACTCTTATTATTCCCTCTTGGTTGTTGTACATATTGTATATGACCCGTCTCTCCTTATAGCTTACCCCTACTTTTTTCAGAATCTTGAACAGCTTGCACCATTTTATATTGTCGAACGCTTTTTCCAGGTCGACAAATCCTATGAAAGTGTCTTGATTTTTCTTTAGCCTTGCTTCCATTATTAGCCGTAACGTCAAAATTGCCTCTCTCATCCCTTTACTTTTCCTAAAGCCAAACTGATCGTAATCCTAGCGCATTCTCAATTTTCTTTTCCATTCTTCTGTATATTATTCTTGTAAGCAGCTTCAATGCATGAGCTGTTAAGCTGATTGTGCGATAATTCTCGCACTTGTCAGCTCTTGCCGTCTTTGGAATTGTGTGGATGATGCTTTACCGAAAGTCAGATAGTATATCGCCAGACTCATATATTCTACACACCAACGTGAATAGTCGTTTTGTTGCCACTTCCCCCAATGATTTTAGAAATTCTGATGGGATGTTATCTATCCCTTCTGCCTTATTTGACCATAAGTCCTCCAAAGCTCTTTTAAATTCCTATTCTAATACTGGATCCCCTATCTCTTCTAAATCGACTCCTGTTTCTTCTTCTATCACATCAGACAAATCTTCACCCTCATAGAGGCTTTCAATGTATTCTTTCCACCTATCTGCTCTCTCCTCTGCATTTAACAGTGGAATTCCCGTTGCACTCTTAATGTTACCACCGTTGCTTTTAATGTCACCAAAGGTTGTTTTGACTTTCCTGTATGCTGAGTCTGTCCTTCCGACAATCATATCTTTTTCCATGTCTTCACATTTTTCCTGCAGCCATTTCATCTTAGCTTCCCTGCACTTCCTATTTATTTCATTCCTCAGCAACTTGTATTTCTGTATTCCTGATTTTCCCGGAATATGTTTGTACTTCCTCCTTTCATCAATCAACTGAAGTATTTCTTCTGTTATCCATGGTTTCTTCGCAGCTACCTTCTTTGTACCTATGTTTTCCTTCCCAACTTCTGTGATGGCCCTTTTTAGAGATGTCCATTCCTCTTCAACTGTACTGCCTACTGCACTATTCCTTATTGCTGTATCTATAGCCTTAGAGAACTTCAAACATACCTCGTCATTCCTTAGTACTTCCGTATCCCACTTCTTTGCGTATTGATTCTTCCTGACTAATGTCTTGAACTTCAGCCTACTCTTCATCACTACTATATTGTGATCTGAGTCTATATTTGCTCCTGGGTATGTCATACAATCCAGTATCTGATTTCGGAATCTCTGTCTGACCATGATGTAAATCTAATTGAAATCTTCCCGTATCTCCCGGCCTTTTCCAAGTATACCTCCTCCACTTGTGATTCTTGAACAGGGTATTCGCTATTACTAGCTGAAACTTGTTACAGAACTCAATTAGTCTTTCTCCTCTTTCATTCCTAGTCCCAAGCCCATATTCTCCTGTAACCTTTTCTTCTACTCCTTCCCCTACAACCGCATTCCAGTCACCCATGACTATTAGATTTTTGTCCCCCTTTACATACTGCATTACCCTTTCAATATCCTCATACACTTTCTCTATCTGTTCATCTTCAGTTTGCGACGTCGGCATGTATACCTGAACTATCATTGTCGGTGTTGGTCTGCTGTTGATTCTGATTAGAACAACCCGGTCACTGAACTGTTCACAGTAATACATCCTCTGCCCTACCTTCCTATTCATAATGAATCCTACACCTGTTATACCATTTTCTGTTGCTGTTGATATTACCCGATACTCATCTGACCAGAAATCCTTGTCTTCCGTCCACTTCACTTCACTGACCCCTACTGTATCTAGATTGAGCCTTTGCATTTCCCTTTTCAGATTTTCTAGTTTCCCTACCATGTTCAAGCTTCTGACATTCCACACCCTGACTCGTAGAACATTATCCTTTCGTTGATTATTCAATCTTTTTCTCATGATAACCTCCCCCTTGGCAGTCCCCTCCCGGAGATCCGAATGGGGGACTATTCCAGAATCTTTCGCCAATGGAGAGATCATCATGACACTTCTTCAATTACAGGCCACATGTCCTGTGGATACACGTTACGTGTCTTTAATGCAGTGGTTTCCATTGCCTTCTGCATCCTCATGTCGTTGATCATTGCTGATTCTTCTGCCTTTAGGGGCAATTTCCCACCCCTAGGACAAGAGAGTGCCCTGAACCTCTATCCGTTCCTCCGCCCTCTTTGACAAGGCCGTCGGCAGAATGAGGCTGACTTCTTATGCCGGAAGTCTTCGACCGCCAATGCTGATTATTTATCAAAATTTAGGCAGTGGCGGGGATCGAACCCGGGACCGAAGACGTTTTGATTATGAATCAAAGATGCTATACCCCCCCCCTTTTTTTTCGCTTTTGTTTGTTGAATCTGCTCGGGGCGGACGTCGTAAGACACCCGTTTAAGTTCGTTGTTGATCGATTAACTCAGTTTTTTATTACAGAGGGCTGCTAACCCTCTAACCGAACAACCCTAGACTACGGGTACCCTCGTGGAGGCACTAGAGATGTGGATATTTAGAAGAATGAAAAAAAGTGAAGTGGTAAGACTGAGTAAGGAATGAAGAAGTATTAAGAATAGCTGGAGAACAAAGAAACATACTGAAAGTCATCAGAAAGAGAAAATGGAACTGCATTGGACATTGTTTGAGAAGGGACTGTTTATTGAAGGAAGGAATAGAAGGAATGGTGGAGAGAAAAAGGGGAAGAGGAAAAAGAATATATCAAATGCTCTACAATATCAAACGAGGCAAATATTAAGAAATGAAAAGACTGGCTATGGACAGACAAAAGGAATAGGCTTAATCCATGACCAGACTTGTTGTAAGGCAGAATACCATACATACATACCAGTATCATGATTTACCTTTGGCAAACACACAGAAGGACTAATACTTCCGTTAATAATGAAAAGCAACATATTAACTACCATTTTCACCAACATGTGACACTCTAGTGTTACCAGAGTTGTGGCCCACCTTATGTACAGAAATTTGCTGGATGGAGAAAAAAAAGAGGTAATGCTGACAGGCTGTTAAATTTCCTACCGTTATGTGACGAGCAATTTTTGCGTCATGAAAGTGTAAATGCACACAGCTGTGAATAGTGCTCTACTGTTGTACTAACTACTGATTCAGTTGAAGCACTGCCTGTTGATAAAAAATTGATATTTTGGCAGTACGTTTATTTAGCATTGTAAAAATGAGAAGTCCAGGATGGACCAACATGGTATTGTTAGCACTGCAATAAAGAAGTTCCATCTACATCGTGCAATTCCATGCAAATTTCATTTCACTACCAGCTATATTATCCAAAATACAGATTTATTATTTTGTGGCCTTTTTTCTACTTTTTAATATTCTGTTTTCCTTCACAAATACTAATTTTCAATGTACAAACTTCATTTTGATGTCAAGGCATTACACTGGGAATCCATGATTTACCTTTTTAACATAATTATGTGACTGTTTGTTATTTAATTCACTTTTCCCTGTACATTTGGATAAAGCATAGTTTTCAATATTCTCCCACAGGCCATCAAACTCAGTATGCATATCAAGTGAACAAGTCAGTAAAATATTTTTTGCCATTATTTGGGTCTCCATAATAATTATACTATTTGAGTATCAATTTACAATTCATTATTAAGACTGCCATATATCTTTTCTTAAGACAGAGATGAAAATTAAACTTAATTACAAAGTTACCAGTATTCTCATCACACATTTCTGCATGTCCATTGCAGCTGCAAGGCACACACACAGTCGCATGCTCATTATTTGTTTCCCAGTAAAAGCCAAGGGCACATGATTCACAAAACTGACCAGTGTAAGCATTTGGACATACACACGTTTCTACCCATTTGGCTGTGATGTCTCCCATTCCATGAACAGCTGTTCCAAGTTCCACATCGTCCAGAAATATTGTGCCTGTTAACAAAATTTGTTCAGTATCAGTGTTCAGGAATCATAGGCACAAATATCAAGGACAGGCCTGGAGTGTCTCCCCAGAATCGGTTCCAAGGCCTTTGACTTACATTGATCCTAAAATGCAAAAATTTAGAGACTTATGATAAAGATTCTGTACATTAAAATATTTTAGTAAAAAAAAGTTACAGGCTAGTGGTTAAGGTGACTGGTGGTTATAAACAGAAAATCTGGGTACAAACCCATCTGGCACAAATTTTCAATTTGTCATTAAACATCTTTTTAATAAAAAACTTCAAAATGTACTTCAAATACTGTAATGACCTATACTATGCTTGTATGTTTCAGTGCTTGATCTGGGACTAAGGGAAAGGAGGAAAAATGGAAGATACACAATGCTCATAAAACAAATTTGTCTCACTATAATAAGGCAGTACATAGATTCTTCTTCAAAAGGAAGACAGCCCACGACAGGAACATGTTGGCAATAAAGTTCTTAAGCTCCAGAACACAGCAGTATTTTAAGTTGTATGCCAAATTAGTCTGAGAGAGCAAACATGTCTATTTGTCATTTTACATAGCCGCAGAATAATTAGAGCCCTATTGAAATTTAATGTAACAATAAAAACAGTGTAATTTCTCCTTTTATATTTTTTTTTAGATGTAACCATTTTCAAAATAATTTTCCATAAGTCACGATCTACATTTACATCTATGTCTACATCTACATACTCCACAAGCTACTGTACAGGACTTGAAAAAGGGTACCCTGTACCATAACTAGTCATTTCCTTTCCTGTTTCACTCACAAAAAGTGCAAGAGAAAAATGACTGTCTACAAGCCACAGTATGAGCTCTAATTTCTTGTATCTTATCTTCATGATCCCTACATGAAATGTATGTTAACAGCAATAGGAAATTCTGCAGTCAGCTTCAAACGCCAGTTCTCTAAACTGTCTCAGTAGTGTTCTTCAAAATGAATGTCTTTTTCCCTCCAGGATTCCCACTTGAACTCCTGAAGCATGTCTGTAACACTTGCAAGCTGATAGAAGCTACCGGTATCAAATCTTGCAGCTTGACTCTGAATTGCTTTGCTGTCTTCTTTCAATCTGATCTCTTGCAGATCCCAAACACTCAAATGGTACTCAAGAATAGGTCACACTAGCACCCTATATGCGCTCTCCTTTACAGATGACCTACTTTTTCCCAATATTCTCCCAATAAACCAAAGTCTACCATTCACTTTCCACATCACAACCCTCATATGCTTGTTCCATTTTATATCGCTTCACAATGTTATGTCCAGGAATGTAAATAGCATGACTGTGTCAATGCTGCATCCAAACATTACGGGTTTGTTTTTCCTACTCATCCACATTAACTTACATTTTTATACATTAACAGCCAGCTGCCATTTATCACACCAATTAGAAATTTTGCCTACGCCATCTTGTATCAAGTTACAGTCACTTATCTTCAACACCTGCCTGTAAACCACAGCATCATCATTGAATAGCCACAGATTGCTGCCCACCCTGTCTGCCACATCACTTATATATATAGAAAACATCAACGGTACTATCACACTTCCATGTGGTACTTCTGATGTTACCCCTGTCTCCAATGAACACACACCATTGAGGACAACATACTGGGTTCTATTACTTAAGAAGTCTTCCAGACAGTCCTATCCATATGCATGTACCTTTGTTAACAGTTTGCAGTGGGATGCCGTGTCGAATGCTTTTTGGAAACCTAGAAATATGAAAAGCTGCCCATTGCCCTTCATCCACATTTCACAGTATATCATACAATGGAAATTCAGGATGGAATGTAACGATATTATTAAAAGGATAGTTGCTACTCATCATATAACAGAGATTTTGAGTCACAGATAGGCACAACAAAAAAACTTACAAAATAAGGTTTTGGCCAACAAGGCCTTCATCAAAAATAGACAAAAAACACACACACACACAAATGCTACTCATACAGACATGACCACAGTCTCATGTGAGATAAGAACAAGCTGGGTTTGACACAAGCAATGGTTTCTAAAGCCATGCTGATTCATGGACATGAGCTTTTTGGTTTCTAAGAAATTTATTGTACATACTGTATTTGAACTCAGAGTGTGCTTTAGAATTCTGCAGAAAACTGATGTTAAGTATGTTTGTCTGTAATTTTTGTGGGTCCATTCTTTTACCCTTCTTATATACATTCTTGACACTTTGCAATACTTGAGAGATTCATGATAATTGCAAACTAAGTAAGGGGCCAATGATATAGACTACATTTTGTAAAACCAAACTGAGATTCCATCCGGACCTGGTGACTTATCTGTGTTCAACTTTTTCAGTTGTTTTTCTGTGCAAGGGTGATACTTTTAATCTCACAAACAACAAGTCGTTTACATTCTCAGGATTCATTCACTTTAACATAACAGCTACTCTCTCTTACTGCTCAGTAATGTTGTCTTGGCTGATTTCTTCTCGTCTAGCAACACAGCATTTATAATTTCCAATGAAAGACAGAACCTCCTCCATTTGGGTTGTTCAGCTAGAACAAATGCTTCATTATCCACTACCTGTTAGCGTATTAGTGTGGAATAAAATATTTATTCCACCTGAATAGCCTAAGTGAAAAAATGAAATGAAACAATGATATGGCATTGATGGCCAGGAGACCCTCCTGGAGAAGTTGGGCCACTGAGTGCAAGTCTTTTCATTCAACACCACATAGGGCAACTTGCATGTTGATAAGAATGAAATGATAATGAGGACAACACCACACCCAATCCCTGAGTGGCGAAAATCTCCAACCTGGCCAGGAAATCGAACCCAGGCCTGCTGCATGGCAATCATATGCACTGACCACTCAGCTCAACGGGTGAGTGAAAATGGTTCTGTCTTTCAATATAATGAACAATTTTATCCTACAGATGCTGTGTTATATGTAATATTGGTTATCCTAAGGTAAGTTTGTGTCTGTTGTTACTGTTAATGTTCATTTGTTGAAATTCATAGGATATTTCTCATTAGCAAGATGATTTCTTTCCATCTTCAGGAAATGGACCATAATTTTTCACTTCTCCTAAGTAGGACTCTACCATTGAAGATGTCTCCCTTACTCATGTACAAGTCATGATCAGAAAGCATATTTTTATATTTTTTTAGAAAAAGTGTAGTTAAAAAAAATAACTGGGTACTGTTGATAACACTTAATGACTATTTTTCCACATAATTACCATCCCATTCAATGCATGTGGTGAGCTGTCGCACAAGCTTCTTTATGCCCTCCTCAAAGAAATCTCCCACCAACTCCTTCCCCCACTTCAGAACCTCCTTCTACAACTGTTTGTCAGTTGAAAATTTAATTCTGCTCATGTGTACCTACAGGGTGGCGAAAAGACAATAATTTGAAGATGCCAAGTAAGGGGAATATGGAGGGTAGTTCTAAACATCCAGACCAAATGAGTTCAAGAGCACCTTGGTGGCTAAGGCTGTGTGAGGACTGGCATTTTCATGCACTCCTCTCTGCAGCATTCCCCTCCTTTTGTTGAGATTTCTTTTAGGGTCTTGCAATATTGTTGTGCATTGATGGTCTACCATCAGACAGAAATTTGACCTAACTGATGCCATTTGATTCCAAAACACTCAGTCCATGATGTTTTTGCTTGATATTGTGGTTTTGAATCTTTTGGCAGGTGGGGAATTGGTGTGATGCCACTGTGACAAGTGTCTTTTTGTCTCAGGTGTGTAATGGACTACTCATGTTTCATCTCCAATCACAATAGAAGTCAGAAAATCCTCCCCTTCCAATTCAAGTTGCTCAAGAAACTCACAGGTGCTACTTGCTTGATTTTTTTGGCTGCTCTGTCAGCTGTTTAGAGAGCCATCTAGCACACAGTTTTCGGTATCTCAGTATTTTTGCGAGTGTCTCGTATAAGAGAGTTGCAGATAAATCATAAAAATATCATCCACTGTCAATTGGTTGTATTCATGAACACTTTTCTTGAATTTTTGTACCACCTTCTCAGTCAAAATGGGAGATCGTCCACTCCTCTGTTCGTCATGAGCATTTGTTCTGTCTGAACTGAACTCCCTACATCACTTAAACAAACTCATTCTATTCATAACACCTTTGCTGTATAGCATTTTGATTCACAAATAGATTTTGACAGGTGTTATTCCTTCCATTAGTGAGATGACTATTACCAACCCTCATAAAACAAAAAACCACAGCCCGTGATGGTCACAGTAGACTTACTTTCTGAACATGCCTCACACTCCAACATTACTGTAATGATGAAACATTTTCTTTTTCACATAGTAAACAGAGCATTAATAATGCCACTAAGAGTACTCTAATATAAACAAAAAATCACTATATAAAACTGGTTCTGTTTTGAGAACACTTTGAAATAGTTAAAGCACTCTGAGAAATAAATTGTTAGTAATATCAGTGTTGTGTACCATCCAGATTAATATGGAAAATGAAACATACATATTTCTGACTGACATGGTGCAGTGGTTAACACTTGACCTCAGAAGGAGTGAGGTTCACAACCCAATTTCAATTATGCTGATTTGATTTTTCTATGCTTTCCATAAGTCATTTCAGGTGAATGCAGGGATGATACTTGAACACAGCCTCTGCAGATATTCACTTCAATCTTTGCTACAACTCTGTCTTTAATGACAACAACATCAATGGGACATTAAACATTCAAATTTCTTCCTTCTGATGCCTGCTCCCAAAGCTGTGCCAATGATAATTAATTCCCAATCCCATTTTTTCTGGCTGCACTATATGCCAACAGAAAGGTGTTTTAAAATACAGTGGAGTAGTATGTTCATGACTTAAAAGAGTAATCAATATGAATTTTGTTTTGATCTTCCTCTCTCTCTCTCTCTCTCTCTCTCTCTCTCTCTCTCTCTGTGTGTGTGTGTGTGTGTGTGTGTTTGTGTGTGTGTGTGTGTGTGTGTGTGTGTGTGTGTGTGTGTGTGCGCGCGCGTGCGTGCGTGCATGCGTGTATGGGTGTATGGGGTGTATGGGGTGTGGAGAGTGGGACAACTTTGGTCTCAGAATAAATTAACTATTTACAGTGTGATTTCTTTTTGTTTCCAGTTATTGGTGAATGTGCCCTCTGTTGTGGTACATTCCATCTGCTGTGTATCTGCTCCAGTAATCTGGCAAAAAGAAATAATACTTTCAAACTTGCTGATGTCGAGAAGCTAACACATGAAGCTCTTGGCAATGTTACTCAGCAGGACAGGGAGAGCCGAATAAAACTTGCAGAAGTATTTCAAGAAACTGATTTCTTGAACCAGGGTTTAAGAGACCATAGTGGAATCTGTGATGATACACTTGGCTGAAACCCGCGACAGTGAATCTGAAGACACAGAGCCAGAAGATCCTTCAGTTTAGGTAAGTGCCGTTTATGTAAAAAGCTAACTTGATTTAAATGTTTGTCTATTCATTTCAGTTACAGAGGACATACTGTGAATGTTTTTCCCTTACAGTAGACATCTGATAAATTTATCTTAGTTTACTCGACAGTAATTGTCAATTAAAATAAGATTGTCAATTCTGCATTATTAATAACAGTTTTTCCTAAAAACCTGTATCAAATGTCTTTACATTCGGATATAGTCTTACTGCATTCAGTTTACTTGTACATTCAAAATTTAACTCCTTTCTTTTCATAAAAGGATTTACTGGCTGTTTCATAGTAAGGGTAATGCAGTTCATAAAATGACAAATTGTTGTGGTGCTCCTGTCCTGATTGTATATGTAAACAGTGCAGTAACATCAGAACAGTCCCAGTACCTATTTTGATTCTCCAAGAAGAGCATAGAAATCTATGATATTTGATGACTTTTCCAAAATGTAGAATGTAGAACTGTATTACTTTAGTATGACAGAGGATAGTATCTGATGGCTAGAGAAATACAGGGAATTGTCTGTGATAAAACTGAACTGTTATGATGGACGAAATTTGTAACACAAGACAGGGACATTGCAGTAGTAAGAATGAGGTTTTTGTGTACCAAGCATGTATTACATCCTGAGAATAATAGGCTTACAGTAAATTTAGATAAAACTTGGGTTTCACAAAACCTTTCAAACAAATATTTTGCTCGACTTTAATGAAAATATTGGCTTCAAAATAACTACAATTACTTTTGCGTAGCGTATATTGGTGTTTTGAGTGATGGATGCAATGACAAAGGATATGTATTAGCAGCCAGTAAAATATTTTCAGGAAGTAGGGAAAATTCTCAGTCAAATCAAAGCAATCTGTCTGAACAAAACCTTGGCGACTATCTATGATGACACGGAAGTAATCTGCCTCTGTATGTGATATGATATAATAATGATGTTTGAAATGTTACCAAAAGTAATTTTGTAGTAACTTTCTCATGAGAAGTTTCTTCACAGTCCTACAGAACAAAAATTCATCAGCAACTACATTTTTTCTATGCAGTCGGCACAGTTTCACATCTCTTATAATATTTTATTTTTTATCTCAGAATACTTTTATGTTTCCAGGATGGAGCATATGCATCTGAAAACTTTGAGAATGTTCATAATTTTTTTTCAGTCCAATTATGTTAGTGATTCTGTTACTACCACAGGTTGAAGTAAAAAATTATTTTCCTCTAAAATTTCTAGTAACATTAGTTTTCATTTTTTTCCTAGCAGCTAGTGAGAATTTTGTTTTGGAAAGTACTCCATCATAATCTAGACTAAAACTAGAGTTGCCCAACATTTTTTTAAATTTTTATGAACATCTGAAATTATTGCTATTAAAAAAAAAAAACTGGCAATGCTGTAAGATGGCGAGATGACCTTTAAGCCTTATTTTCATGCCTGCCAATGTAGTTCTCCTCAACAGCAACCATGCACGATACCATCCCAATTCTACACTGATCAGCCAGAACATGACCACCACTAACCTACAAACCCATCCAGGTCATAGCATTGCCACCTGACGAGGAATAACTGCTAGTCACTCGCACATGCACATGGTGCATGTAGTATCAGTGAGCATGCTGCCCATGTGCAGAATGGGAAAGGCATGCAATCTATCCAAGTTTGACCAAAAGCAGACTGTGATGTCCAAGAGATTTGGCACAAGCATTTTGGAAACATGATTTTTCAAGTATTTGAGGACTGCTGTGGTGAGTGTTTTCACCACATGGTAAAACCAATGTGAAATCTCGATATTGTGGGGTTGGTCAGTCATCCCATTAATAACAGGTGCCGTACGTCATAGGCTGGGCAGACTGGTGAAACAGGACAGGCAGCAAACTGTGGTGGAACTAACATCAGACTTTAATGCTGAACAGAGTACAAGTGTATCCAAAGACACAGTGCACCGAACGCCCCTAACAATGGGCCTCCACAGCCGATGAGCAATGCATGTGCCAATGTTAACACCACAACATCGGCATCTATGACTGAAATGGGCACATGATGATCAGCAATGGACATTGGCACAGTGGCAGAGCATTGTACTGTCTGATGAATCCTGAAGCCTTCTTCATCATGCTGATGGGAGGATGAAAATCCATTGTCTTCCAGGGGACTAGTCCTTGTCACCGGCACCATGAGAGAAAGAAAAGCTGGTGGTGGCTCCGTTATGTTCTGAGGAACAATCACGTGGGCATCCATGGGTCCAGTGGAGTTCATGCAAGGCACCATGATGGCCAAGGAATATTGTACACTGATTGCAGACCACATACACCCCTTCATGACTATCATGTTTTCCAATGGCAGTGGCATTTTTCAACAAAATAATGTGTCATGCCACAAGCCCTGGAGTGTGATTGAATGGTTTGAGGAACACAGTGGCAAGTTCCAAT
Source organism: Schistocerca cancellata (assembly GCF_023864275.1). NCBI lineage: Eukaryota > Metazoa > Arthropoda > Insecta > Orthoptera > Acrididae > Schistocerca > Schistocerca cancellata. The sequence continues at coordinate 359,889,088 of NC_064630.1, read as the reverse complement.
TGATGTGCTGGCTCCCAAACTCACCAGATCTGAACCCATTCAAACACACTTCGTATGTGATTGAACATAGCATCAGAGCTCATCGACACCCTCCCTAGAATTTAAGGAAATAATGTGACTTGTGTGTGCAGACGTGGTGCCAACTCCCTCCAGTGACCTACCAAGGCCTCATTGCTTCCATGCCACGATGTGTTACTGCTGTTATCCATGCCAGAGGTGGACATACCAGCTATTAGGTAGGTGATCGTATCATTCTGGCTGATCAGTGTATATACTCATAGTACTAAGCTCCAACCTTACCATCCCAAACCTCCTGAGGTGCAGACCATGCCTAGTGAAATCATTTCTCCCAAAAGTTCCAGTGGACACCAATGCAATGTGCTCTTGATCAGCAGCCCTCAGTCTCATTTCCAGTTTCACATTCACTTATCATGAGAGCACTGCCAAGACAAGACCTATCAGGGTGCTGTAACAGCTTGACAATGTGTACAGTTATGCTGATAGTTAAGAACGTTATCTTGTTCATATCGTCACTTATATCGAATGCCCTGCCCTTGTCACTGTCCCCATCCAAGCTGATCACTGCTCCACCCATTACTACTTCCTTATCAACTTTTAACTCTCACAGAAATGTCCTAATTCCTTCACCATCTGATTAACTCTTGAATTTGCCTTTAAAAAGCTGGTAACCTGATACACTGATCCTAAATTCTCTTGTAACTGAGGGCCTACACCTTTGGTATGACTACTACCTAGCAGCAATACCCTCTTATTCCTTACATTAGCAATGATCTTCTTGTGGTAATCCACACATTACTACACCTCTGCCACTACTACCGCAGTGTGTGTCACACGTCTGAGCAGTGCGTTGTTCGACTGCTCCAGGCCCCCACCAGAGGCCACTCTGTTGACCATGGTCGGGGCCTCAATTGCCTGCAGCCAAAAGCCAGCAGCCCCTGGTAGGCAAATCCTCTGTATACTGCCAGTCACCAGCTCTGTCTGGGTGTGTTGCACATGTCCCTAAACTGTATTGTACTACTTATGTTTATGCTGTCATGCTGTGGCCTGATAAATAGTTGCTAGTTTCCCACATCTGTGTCCTTTATTGTGTTCAGAGTTAGAACACAATTGGTGATGAGTAGAACTTCAGTGACTGATTTTTCATATAACCTCTGTATGGAGATGGTACTTCAATCACTTTTCCACCAGCAGCAACTTACTAAGGCTGCCTTGCAAAAATCTGTGGCTACATTGACTGTTCCAGCCCCACCAGCTCTGGTAAACATGCTGTCATTTCCACAGTATGCCAACTCCGCTGAAGATTGGGATGCTTGTGAAAAACAGTTCTGCTAGCACTTTGTTGCATTTAGGGTGATGAACCAGACAATGTGTAAAGCTCTGTTTTTATCATGGAATCCTCCTTGCACGTATCAGTTGCATCAATTTCCCACTTTACAGGAACCAGCCTTCCTCTCTTTTGAGGAAGTGTATAGTTTGTTGTCTTCTTATCATTGCAAGCACACTCATGTCCTTGTCATTTGCATAGAACTTTGCCACTGCAGCATTAGCCACACCAGTCTTATTGGGATTGGGTGGTGGAGCTGTAGGGTTTGAGCTACAAGTGTCACTTTATTACTAACATCTCCGAGGAATCCTATGCCTTCTCCATGGTTAGAGATGCAATAATCTGTCTATAACTGAATAATCTGTCTATAACTTTCAGCATGAGGATCCATCCTTGGATGAAGTTTTAAATACTAGTCAGTCTTGATCCTCCCAAACTGCAGACCAGCAAACTGAAACATGGGGGGGACATTGCCATCATTGGTAGTGAATTACATTGGTGCATAGCAACAGGCTTGCTGAGTAAAGAGGAAGTCGATTGTGTGTAAACCAGGAAACCACCCTGTTGGCAGCAACAACAAGGACACTATGCAGCACTTCCATCATTACCTCCTTGCTTCATGCAACATGAGAGAGCTGCATGTGCCAGGCCTACCTTGTGACAAGTGTCACAACGCAGTCCACGTTGCGTGGGCTGTTGTTCAGCCTTCCCCAGAACAAGTGCATGTGGATAGTCATTCTATTTCATCATTGTCTGCAGGTCAGAATAGGCTCTTTATTGAAGTATATGTGCTGAACAAAAAATTGTCACTGCCAGAGGACACCAGAGCAGCTGTTTCTCTCCTGAACTCTCAAACATACACATGGCTGGGCTCCCCAGCATTTGCTCCCATCAAATGCCATCTAGTAAGTTACAATAATCAGATATTTGGTTGTTAACTATCTCCTTGCCAAAGGTTAGATGCTTTCATTGCTTCTGAATTTTCCGTTACTGACACTATACATTTGTAACAGATCAGGCTCTCTATCAAGACCTAGAAGCATCATGTTCTGAATTTTCAGGTTTGTTTTCTGAGGGCTTAGGGTGTGCAAACAATTTCACATCACATATCTAGCTTAAACCTTTGGTTTAACTGTATTTTTTTTCTGGGTGTGGCTTGTACTTGTGTCCTTAGGTGAACAAGCTATGTCTCAATTGGAAAGCTCAACATCACTCATTGTTGTTTGCCCAATTTCAACAAGTGAGTGGGTTATGCCACTGGTGATTGTCAAAAATGTATTAGGTCAGCTATGGCTTTGTGTAGGCTTTAAAGTTGCCATCAGTGCACAGTATATTACTGACACATATCCTCTAGTGAATTATTTGCAAACTGTTCAAGGCCAATTATTTTCCAAAACTAACTCAGCTGAGGCCTACCTGCAGATTCCATTAGATGACACATTCAAACAATAGCTTATCATAAATACAGCTTTTGGTCTTTATCAGAATCAATGTTTAATATTTGGGGCAGCTATTGCTCTGACTATTTTCCAACACTTTTTGGAGCAACTCACAAAGGAGGTTCCTTGCTGCATCAACAATCTTGACGATATTGTAGTAACAGCAAATATGACAGAACAACACTTATGTAACCTCTGTTCTCTATTTATTGTTTTACAAACCACAGCCCTTAAGTGTGATCTTATAAAGTCACAATTTGTTCAACCCTCTATTGTGTATCTTGGTCATAAGCTTTGCAAAGAGGGTGTTTGACCCCTGAAATGACATATTGCTGTTATTATTCCTTTAGATCATCTGCCCAATGTGTAGGAATTACAGGTAGCGTAATAACACAAGTTTATTTTGGGTGCAACCAGTCTCACACTCTGCACCAGTTGCTTCATAAAAATGTTTCTTTCAAGTGGTCATCAGCCTGTGAGAATGCATTTGTGCAGCTTAAAAACAATTTACACTCTGTGCAGTGCCTTGCAGCCTTCCACCCTCATAAACATTTAATCTTCGTCGCAGACAAATCACAGTGTGGGGTGGGGGCAGTTCTGGCACCACCATGCAAATGGCTCTGAGCACCCTATTGCTTTTGCACCCTGAATACTCACCACAGCTCAGCAGCTCTATTTGCAAGTTTAAAAAGAAGCCCTTGACTTTTTTATGCCATAAAAAATGTCATGTCTTCTATAGAGTACAAAATTCCACTTAGTCACAACAGATCATAAACCTTTAGTTTTCTTGTTTTACCCTTTAGCTGCTTTACTTGACAAAGCTGCTGATTGCCTTCAACAATGCACCTTATTTTTGTCAAGATGCAATTTTGATATACACTCCTGGAAATGGAAAAAAGAACACATTGACACCGGTGTGTCAGACCCACCATACTTGCTCCGGACACTGCGAGAGGGCTGTACAAGCAATGATCACATGCACGGCACAGCGGACACACCAGGAACCGTGGTGTTGGCCGTCGAATGGCGCTAGCTGCGCAGCATTTGTGCACCGCTGCCGTCAGTGTCAGCCAGTTGGCCGTGGCATACGGAGCTCCATCGCAGTCTTTAACACTGGTAGCATGCCGCGACAGCGTGGACGTGAACCGTATGTGCAGTTGACGGACTTTGAGCGAGGGCGTATAGTGGGCATGCGGGAGGCCGGGTGGACGTACTGCCAAATTGCTCAACACGTGGGGCGTGAGGTCTCCACAGTACATCGATGTTGTCGCCAGTGGTCGGCGGAAGGTGCACGTGCCCGTCGACCTGGGACTGGACCGCAGCGACGCACGGATGCACGCCAAGACCGTAGGATCCTACGCAGTGCCGTAGGGGACCGCACCGCCACTTCCCAGCAAATTAGGGACACTGTTGCTCCTGGGGTATCGGCGAGGACCATTCGCAACCGTCTCCATGAAGCTGGGCTACGGTCCTGCACACCGTTAGGCCGTCTTCCGCTCACGCCCCAACATCGTGCAGCCTGCCTCCAGTGGTGTCGCAACAGGCGTGAATGGAGGGACGAATGGAGACGTGTCGTCTTCAGCGATGAGAGTCGCTTCTGCCTTGGTGCCAATGATGGTCGTATGCGTGTTTGGCGCCGTGCAGGTGAGCGCCACAATCAGGACTGCATACGACCGAGGCACACAGGGCCAACACCCGGCATCATGGTGTGGGGAGCGATCTCCTACACTGGCCGTACACCACTGGTGATCGGCGAGGGGACACTGAATAGTGCACGGTACATCCAAACCGTCATTGAACCCATCGTTCTACCATTCCTAGACCGGCAAGGGAACTTGCTGTTCCAACAGGACAATGCATGTCCGCATGTATCCCGTGCCACCCAACGTGCTCTAGAAGGTGTAAGTCAACTACCCTGGCCAGCAAGATCTCCGGATCTGTCCCCCATTGAGCATGTTTGGGACTGGATGAAGCGTCGTCTCACGCGGTCTGCACGTCCAGCATGAACGCTGGTCCAACTGAGGCTCCAGGTGGAAATGGCATGGCAAGCCATTCCACAGGACTACATCCAGCATCTCTACGATCGTCTCCATGGGAGAATAGCAGCCTGCATTGCTGCGAAAGGTGGATATACACTGTACTAGTGCCGACATTGTGCATGCTCTGTTGCCTGTGTCTATGTGCCTGTGGTTCTGTCAGTGTGATCATGTGATGTATCTGACCCCAGGAATGTGTCAATAAAGTTTCCCCTTCCTGGGACAATGAATTCACGGTGTTCTTATTTCAATTTCCAGGAGTGTACATTTCCACCCTACATCACAGCATACAAATGTGAATGCATTGCGTTGGCTGCCCATGTGCCCTGATCCATTGTTTGATCTCGAAGAACAGTTGTGTTTTCAACTTGATACAGAAGCAAGACAGGCTATTGATGGTTTCCGCATTATCAGCTCCAGGACTGCACCCATAGTAGTTGCAGACCCAGATGTTAAACAAGCACGATACGACAAAGGCAGCCTGACCATCTGCCAGGCCAGGTATCTGACCTGTTGTGGAATTTCTACATTTTCTATTGTAGATGAAAAGGAGTACTTCCCATGTTGTGATTCTAGAAACAGTGTGAAGGTTATTGGGAAGCCTCTCACACTAAAAAGTTGGCATGTCAGCATGAGTTCTGGCCTGGTGTTCATTGTGAAGTGGAGCAGCTGGTTGCCATTTGCCATCAGTGTTCCAGTCAACTGGTGGCACCTGCACTGTTTCTACCATTGGACAAGCACCCACACTTTCTTGGGAAAGAATCCATATCGACTTTGCTGGACAGTTTTTAGTTATTGGTTGTTGATGCCTTTTCCAACTTTCCTTATGCTGAGTGTTGTCCATCTATCACAGCAGATGTGATGGTCAAGGAGGTGTTAGTTATTTTTTCCATCAAAGGCCTATCTTATATGGTGGTTTTGAACAATGGTACTCAATTTTTGGCTCAATCCTTCAATGATTTTTGCACCACAATGGTATCCACCTTATCACAGTGCCTCCCTGTCATCCACAATCCAACATCAAGGCAGAATGCCTTGTGCAGATTTCATAAATGCAAATGCCCTAATATGTCACAGAATTACTAGTAGCAAGGCCCTTACATTCTTTCTCAGTTCTTAAAGAAAGACAAATCAGAGACAAGAGTCCAGCCAAATTCTTGCACAGTTGACAGCCACAGACACTGTTCCATCCCCTGCCACCAGATAGGTGTACTGCAGCAGCATCAACATCATCATGGTTTGTGCCTGGATCTCCAGTCTGGGCCCAAGGTTTTGAATGACACACTTGGTGGATTCCAGGCATCACCCACAGCCAGCAAATGCATCATGTGTTCATTGTGTATAATGACTAGCACCTAGTGGCATGCCACTACAATCAGCTGTGCACTTAGGAGGACACTAATGCCTCCTTGCAGACTGCCACAGTGACTCCTCTTCCACCAGCATCATCATTTGCTGTGGGCAGCATTCCACCCAGCCTGTGCACACCTACACTCCTGAAATGGTCTCAGGCTGCTCCACCGGGGGCCCAGCCACACAAGGGTTATGCAGCTTGACCTCTCAATGCCCTTGCAGTGCCACTTCTCGCAGGGATGGGGGCTTCTGGGGCAGAGAGGGTGGTCAGCCAGGGCTTCATCAGCACATCTACACGCACCTCTCACACTGACGCAGGTGCCTCATACACAGACCCATCCACTGCCTACACTGGCACCGGTGCCACTTACACTGATTCCAGCACCTATCGCCCACCTGCCGGCGCTACCTACATTAACTCTGGACCCTGCAGCTCCCCAGCTCACAGCACCCAGTGCCAGTCCAATGTTGACATGACTCCTACTTACGGGGTGCTGCAGTCATCCACGTGCTCTCTGGAAAGGGTACGAAGACAAACATGTCCACATTTGCGGCACTTCCACCCCTACCCACTGGTTCATGTGGACCAGGAACTGTTCATGCCCAGGACGTCTGTTTCGGGTACTACTGATGTGTCAACCATCAGAGTCTCACGGAGCTGCTACAGGCCTCCACCAAGGGCCACTGACTGTGGTTGGTGCCACAATCACCTACAGATGAAAGCCAGCAGCCCCTTGTGGGCAAATGGTCTTCATATAGCTGTGCTCCAGCTCCAGCCAGCAGTCTTGTACATGTCACTATCTGTATATGCTGTCACATCATGACCTAATAAATAACTGTTGGTTTATCACAGCCATGTCTTTTATTGTATTCAGAATTAGAACACATATTTCTGTTCATGGACAATAAGCCATTTCCCTGTATAAGCTGTTCATTCATTCATTGGCAAGTATCCTATTTTAAGATATTTACCATGTCATGTGTAACTCAACTTCAGCAGTTGTGCTAACATATCTTAATATGGTATGTATGCTGCTACAGTGACAAAACCCGCATAAGGGCTACACTTTCTTCATATTACACAGAAACTTCACACCTGTGATAGCTGTGCTCATTCCTGCTATGGTTGCGCAAAACTCTTATCAGGGACCCCATCATGTGTTGCTTTTTCTCCACAATATGGTATGAACCATAATATGCTGTAAGCATAAGAATTTTTATGGTGATTTAGCTTGATAATGTCCAAGTAGGGAAGTTAACTAACCACTAAATAGTGGAATAAAATGATTTCAAAATAGAAGCACAGTATATGTGCAAAAATGTTCCTTTATGGAACATGGTAGCTGGAACCTATAAAACTGTGAGACTATGTGCTCCTCCCCTCCAACTACTACTAACTGCTAGTTCCCAACCACCAGCCACCTGTCAGCCTGCATTCTTCCTCACTAGCCTCTTTCTTCTTAAAGACATAGATCTTCCTTTTATGCTTCACTGTCAAACTGCTTCTAGTGCAAATCTTGTAGCTCCAACAGAGGGCCTCTGTGAGTTCTCCAGTGTCCTTGCCACTGCATTCACCCCAGTGAAACCATCTACTAAAGCCTCACAATGAAACGCGCCACTCACTTATGCCTTCTCTCACAGTTTTCACTTGTGATAGAAAGAATTAATTACCATACATAAAAAAAAAGCTCTGAGTGTGTTAAAAAAAGGTGAGTATTCTGTGATGTGCTATATTTGTTAAACTACAAGAATATATCAAGTGATGACAAGAATATGTAAAGTGATGAGAATCTGCTAAACCCTGTATTAATGCAGGTTCACTAATGTCAGCCAAATGCATATAAACAAAATCTTAGAGTAACATCATCTTTGTTTTTAGATATAAATCTTAGAGTAAGTCGTACATAATGAAACTTCAAATAAAACAAGATATTTCCAAAAACACACTGCAGAATGTCAAATTTTCACTTGTGTGACAAGAAGTATGTGCAAAATTATGAGAGAATTTGCAACATTCATTATGAAAGGGCTCTCTGTGTGCTGGCTGTGCATAAACAAATGTCAGATCTGGATTGTGTTAGAGCATTCCAATAATGGAACGTAATGTCCTTTGTTAGTGAATTTGTACCATAAAATTCAGCTATTTATATTCAAGATCCACTTAGTTCTTGGCCATAAGTTATCCTTAGGGAGCAACACAAATGGGACTCCAAGAAAGTGCAAGACACACTAATATCAAATCTGGTATTGGCAGTAAGCCAGCTAAGAGTCACTGGACATGATTAATTTCTTCTAATTATTGTTGGTCCACAATGTACAACCTTGACTTTCTTTGTGGGATGTAAACACATTTTGTTGGCAACAAGAAGCTGAAAAATTGTCAACGAGCACCAGACACTCAGACATACAACTGATACTGACCTACGATTGTAAAAATTGATTGTTCAAGGTACTGAAAGAGTTGGATGGCATTTCTATCTCATGAGCTCCATGGATCTTTCAGTCAGTCCTTTTCTTATTAACTGACCCCATCTGGTGTGGTCTGGTCTTCACCTGGTATCACTGAAGACACCTTACCACAAGTTTAATATTCAGTCAGCATCTCAGACACATTTGTCCTCTATAGATCTATAATAATAATAATGTGTGGTTCAACGGCTTGATGAAAGTCTTTCAAATGGATGCTGTTTTTGCAACTTGGATGTCCCTGACTTGCTCCAATAATCCTACTAGGGAAAGGGGACCTATAGTTTAACATGGAATCTGGACCTCATGTCATTTATGGCATATCTTCACGTCATGAGAGGTTAAAATCAGACTGAAATATCCTGTAGTTCAACTGGGGTTTGATCCCATGGCCTTTCAGTTTCCTGGCATATGATTAATCTCTAGATTACCAGGCCTGACATCTATAATCATTACAGACATTTTAAAATACAAATGTGCCCCTTTGACATCACTTTAGTAATGTATTCAAGAAGTAATTGATTTGACCTTAGCTCAGTCACTCAATAAAAAAAATTCATGTTGTTAAAGTTGTATAAAGGCCCATCTTTATATTTTATTAAATCATTCACCAAGCTGTGCATATCTGAAGCTCAGTTTCAGTGCTGCTATTTGTGGTAGTTGTGTTTTAGCCACAATTTTGCACACAAATGGATGGGATCCTCGGGTTCACTCAGATTCGGTCACTAAACTGCTTGTACATATATAGGGAAAGGGTAGGGGGAAGCCAGTGGGATCAGTGGACAGACAACATCATGTAATTTATGTAAATGGAAATCAACTGTTGTCCAGTAGAGATAAAGCTCATTGCAACAACACAGATTAAGATCAGCTGATTTGGAACTGTGTGCTATTGACTGCAGAAAGTGAGTGCTGAGACAAAGGTCCTAGAAAATTAGGATGGGGTAGAACACTGATCATCATGTTTCAATATGTTTAAAAAATTAAAACACATCAGATATGAAACCAAGTAGAAGCCTCCTTTCTAACGAGAGTTGGACCGCACCCTCTCTAACTGTGTAAAATCTGCAAAACACTACCATACGGATGGGCATCTACAGAGAAGGTACACTAGTTCATGTTGTATTACAATATAATCCAAGCAGCAAGGGGTTATCAGGCAGTGTATGTGTGTAGAAGGTAACAGATATACAGTCTTTGTTAATGGACAACCTGTGAATGATAATTGACAGTATAACTCCAGAAAGTGATACTTGGTGAAGCCTACATTGATAATGACAAGAAGATATACATCATGTTTTTACCTTTAGTGCTGCTAGTTCCCTTGATCTGGAAAGATGATATATTGGATAAAATGTGAATAAATTCATGAGAGGATAAATGAGGCAGCCATTCATACACACGATGTTCATGAAGACGAAATGTTTGATACTGCTTCTGAAAATAATGAAGCAGGTGCATTGCTTTAATTATTACTTGCAAGAGAAAAAACATTTAATAAATAATAATAAAGGAATTAATGGTATCATAACTTTGGAAATATGCAGTCCCTATCCAGCTATCATTCCACCGAATGTAACAGTTATTCTTACATCATCATCATGACTGTAAAACTACTCTTAACAATAATAATAATGTAGGAATAACTGTTACATTCAGTGCAATGAAAGCTAGACAGTGAATAAATATTCACAACATTTAAAGGTAACAACTGTAACAGGTATAACTGGTAAACAAGTAATACCAAAGGGACAACCATCTGTGAATGACACGTCATATACCAGCTGTAATGCAAACACTGTTCAGCCTTTTACATCAGCATGACTACCACAAAGTTATCATTATGATGAATTGGCATAGGCAGAGAATGTATGCTGGCAAAACATGACAACCTGTTGCAGAGTGTGCAGTACAGCATGACACCACACATGCCATCTGGATTCTTCTTCCAGATACCAGTTCCAAAGAACTTCACTAGTGGGAACTGGCATTACAGGATGTCCTTGGTTTGTGCCCTCATGTTACCTTAATTTACAGTAGTTACTTTGGTCTCAGAATTTCTTCACAGTAACTATTCCTTTCTTCATTCCCTATTAGTTTTCTGTATCTTTCATTTTCTGACCTCTCTATCCTCCCCCTGCTCTCCATCATGTACAATGCACTTACTTTTCCACTCTTATTAACTCCTGCACAATGTTTTGGCAGTAATCTCTGTCTTGCATAATAACACAACTTCCACCTTTAAGCTCTCAGCTTTTCAAATCCCATCTGGTAATCAGTCTTTCCTTCTCATCCCATCAGGTAAGTCTCCCTTGGCCTGGAGTTCTTTGCAGCTTTTCCAAACTCTCCCCATTTCCTAAACCTCACCAGTCTTTTTCCTTCACCCTCCTTCCTTTCCTTTCAACCCTTCAGCAAGAAGAAGGAGCCACTGATTCCAAAAGCTTGCAAATTTAAAAACCCTTTTTTTTTTTTATATGTGTGTTCTCATGTCATTGCTTGGTGAGGAGATTTTTTTATCTATTCAATTAAATTATTTCAGGACATGTGATATTCACTATGTTATTATTTTGTATGAATTGAATAACCATTTCTTGTGATTTTGATGTACTGCCATATAGTCACCCCCCTACTGAAGACTTTAGGTGTTTCCTTACTATGGACCAAGTGAGGTGGCGCAGTGAGTAGCACACTGGACTTGCATTTGGGTTGACGAAGGTTAAAACCCATGTCTGGCCAACCAGATTTAGGTTTTCTGTGATTTCCCTAAATTGCTTAAGGTAAATGTCAGGATGGTTCCTGTGAAAGGGCACAGCCGATTTCCTTCGCTATCCTTCCCAATCCAAGCTTGTGCTCTGTTTCTAATAACCTCATTGTCGATGGAACATTAAACACTAATCTCCCCTTCCTCCTCCATACTACAGGCAATTTCTGTGCCTTCATGGCCAGATAATGCCAGCTCCACTTAACTTCCATGTAGTGGGAATTTCCTGCTGCTGTACCACCTGTATTCTTGATGCACACTCACGTAACTTAGAACCACACTTAGCCAGCACAAGGATTTAAGCCAGTCCGTACATGAGTGAACTTCTTTACTATGTTGGTATGTGCCTCTTCTCAGCCATGTTGAAAGACATTTCCCATTACACTGTTTTCTACATTAACAAGGTGCTGAGAACCAACAACCAATTTTACATCCAGTACTAAGTGAAATAAGAAATTCCAACAGCTTACTGTTAGCCTCAAGAAACTATGCATCTATCTTCTTCGTCCTAACTGAGTATATCGGAGTGAAAGGTTACCACCCTACCAGCCAACCCACACTACACCACCACCTACACAACTACACAAAGTACAGGCCCATTTGCTATCAGACAGTCAAAAGGCTGTTTCTGTGATCCAGAGGGATTGGCAGAGTTACTTTGTATCATACATAATTAACAGGATTAACACCTAACCCATTCAGTCTGATACTGACTATGCACTACCATGTCATCACACTATGTTCCTACACCTTGTAAGAGCACTAGGGAGTAATTCTCTTCCATAATTCATAATGGGTTACATTACACTACTTGGTCACTGCATTGAAGAGCGTACATCAAAGAAATCCATAGTGAAAAGCTGCGAAACTTGTCCACCAGGCTGTGGTGTTAGCTGTTTCAATATATGGGCAGTTAGAGAGATTGTATCACACCCTTGCCATTTAGGGACTAGTTCTGACATACTTTTGGTGACCCAGTTACTTCCTCTACCAAAGACACATCACCACAGTTGTCTGCTCTGCCAGTCTGCATCGTGAATTAATATTGGTGGACAGCTGCAGCCAGATGCTACCTTTTTTGTCTTCCCCTGTCTAATTATTACTCTCATGCTGAGCTACCCACACTATTCTTTGTGTCCTTTTTGCTGCTAGACAGTATATTATGGCTAAACTCTCCCAGCAGTAGAGGTTGCCTATTGGAAGAAAAGGTAATGCATTTTCAACTTAGAGGAGACCAATGCGACAAAAGCTAAGTACGATACTTTATTTTGAACCATTTAGCTGTTCTTGCTGCTATAGAGTTTGTTGTCCAAATCTCATGTCCTGTGAGTGCACACATGAATTCCAGACAAGAAAGCTGAATGATATTTCAATAGCAATAGTGGTCCTTTCAAGTATCTTCTCTAAAGAACAGTTTTTGTTTTCATTGACTAGGGTAACTTGTTTTGTGTTACTTTATGAACATTTTCGAGGCTACTTTTTTTTTTGGCCAACCTGTATAATTTATTACATCATTTATAGCAAATGAAGTTTCAAATAAGAAACCTGAGACACCAATAACAGAAAAAATCACAAGAAACTAAAGAGACTCATCCTTCATACTAGGTAAAGCCTTACTACCCCATATCTTCATTTGTATGTGTAATACATACTTATTACTTATTGAATGTAATGATGACATCTTCATAGACAGCTCTTTAAGTGAAGAATAGAACAATTTCCACTGGCCTCTGTGGCTGAAGGGTACTAGGCGCTTCAGTCTGGAACCACGCTGCTGCTACAGTCGCAGGTTCGAATCCTGCCTCAGGCATGGATGTGTGTGATGTCCTTAGGTTAGTTAGGCTTAAATAGTTCTAAGTCTAGGGGACTGATAACCTTAGATGTTAAGTCGCATAGTGCTTAGAGCCATTTGAACAATTTCCATGAGAAAAGTGCCAGACTTGGAACACATCCTTAGCTTTGGTTACAGCTTGGATATTTTTTTCCCATTATGAAAACTGATAGTATAGTTAAAATCAATAGTGCTTAATGCTGCCTCTAAACATCTACTCCTTAGTAAACTCACTACCTGGTAAGGGAGTTAGTTATTGAGGTCTTCAAATGAACACAGTCGAGTGAGTTAATTTTTTAGTCAGTAAAAATCAAAGATACCTTTATGTTAGCTTTTCAAATGCATGGACAGAAAAATTAATTGTGTACACATTATACTTGAAGAACACAAAGAGACACAAAAACAGAAGTCATTTAAGAAGAAAAATCTTTCCTGAATTTGTTCGCTCGCCCATCTCAATTATCAAATACTTAAATAATAGAAAATCTGGGATGGAATAAAAGCAGTAGAATGCTACTCACTGCATAGAGGAGGCATTGAGTGGCAGGCAGGCTCACTGAAAAAACACTGCTAGATCCAGCAATCTTATTTCCATGAGCCTGCCTGCCACTCAATGCTTCTTCTATGTAGTGAGTATCTATCTATGTATCTATCCATTTCATATTGTTGTCAAATACTTAGGCATATAGATGTGTCTTCATAAGTACAAATCCATTTTCACCTCTACAAAAGGAGTGCCTACAAAATCATGGATAGTCTAAGTTACTGTCAAAGCTAAATTCTGAATGATCTTTCACTCTGCAGCAGTGTGCACATTATTTTGAAACATCCTGATATATTAAAACTGTGAGATAGATCAGGATTCCTACCCTGTACTTCACCTTTTGTGGGTAATTTTTTGTTACTGACAGCTATCCAGGCATGACTCCCTATATGACCTCACTGCTTTACTTCAACCTGTACCTCTCTCATATCTCCCCACAACATTTGATCTATAAGAAAGTTTCAAAACAGCCGATGTAATATGTCCTTTGATGACCAATAAAAGAATTTGATTACAAGAGGCCGCTGTGCCCCCCTTAGGCTGCAGTTATAGTGGAGCTGTGTGGCATGAGTGGAGCAGTGTGGGATGGCGAGCAGGGCAGCAATCACAAAACAAACCAGCACATGTCAGTGCAAGTGATTATAGTGGCACTGCACATGGAGCAGCACAGAGCAGAGTAGCACTGAGTAAATCAAACATGCTTATTTCTGGGAGCAGTGACCAGAGCATTTGAGCGACTCCGGCTGTGGTCAGGCAATGCCAGCAGAATTCGGCTTTCGCTGTGGGTAGCAGTGTCAGAACTGTTGCAGGTGCTCATGTTTCTTTTGTTGCACTGTTGAGAAAATGGTATCAGCAAAAGCTTTGATAGCACCTGTCTTTACTTGGCATCTTTTGTGGGACCACCAAGACAACTATCATTACTATTGATTCACTTTGGACAAGTTATGTGATGATATGAGAGTAGAATTACAGACTATAAGTACAGAATGCATTTCATTAATCTCTCATTTCTTTCACTGACCTAAAATGACAGGCAGTAATAAAGTTGAAGTAGCATAGCTGAGAAACATCCGAAAATCGTGTTTTATTTTTGAAACCATCTCATTTGGACAGCTTCAGTTGAAGATCTATTAGAGTTTCATCATGTGTGATAAATTCCTTGCACAGAATACTGGACGTCTACTGTATTCTGCTCAACACTCAAGGGTCCTTGTAGGTCAATGAGTGTTGCGGAGAATGTGTAAATTTCACAATGTTTTCAGAAAATTCTGATGAAGTTTCTATTGGCTTCCAAAATTTGCTCCACCTAGCACTCATTATTCCAAAAGCACGTTCTATTAATCATCATGGTCTGGAAAAGCATTTGTTGGAATATTCTTTTTGTGGATCTAAAACACACTGACTATTAATACTTGAACAAATGCCTCAACAATGGATGTGCCTAATCTCCAATGAATGCAAAAGGCAATCCAATTGATGTATTTAGTAGTGGAGGGTCTGGAGGTATATTAATATCCCCTTCTTGTATTGAGTAAAATACACCAGAAGAATAAATCCTATCATCTTTCCTTTCCTTTCCATGTCCCCCAACATCAGTTATAATGAATTTCCCCTGATGATCTGTAAATGATTGTAGTGCTTGTAGTGCAACTGAATGAAATTTTTTATAATTATAAAACAATGTACCAGAATTTTCTGGGTATTTTACATGAATGTGTTTTCTGTCAGCACCACTGATTGCAGTTGAAAAGTTCTGTATGTTCTATAAATCATTTACAGCATTTAGAGAAAAGCCCTAGCATGTAGAGTGGCTGGAGGCAATCTGACAACACCTTGGTAGTTGACTTCACAATACTTACAATGGTTGTGAATCCCATTGTGAGTGTCAGAGCCATGTCTTGAAAACTCCTGGTTTCTGGAATCTTTAACAATTCTTGTTTCATCACCTATCAATGGCCCTTAATAATGATGTTGTTTCATTGGAAAAAATCCGTAGTAACTTGAAGTTTCACCTATTAATCATATGGTAAAATATTCTCCTCTTTGCGTACTATAATTTGCCAAAATCTTGTTTCGCTATCTCAAACCACTTTCATTCTGGCTTTTTCACTGGCACACAAGTTTGGGATGAAGTGCTTTACATACAATCAATTTTCTTATGACTGGCGATAAAACAGCGATATCGCTCTAAGTTTAAAGAATAATTCAGTATGTTAGCTACAAACCATATGCAGTAACATATGACCTAGCATGCACCAAACCCAAATTCATAGCAACTCCTATTTCTCAATGAAAACTTTTCAAAATTCTTGCAGTAGGTTATTTAATTTTAAAATATTACAATAACTTTGAGCATTAACAAAACGACAAGCAGTTCATCATGAAACTGATGAGTAAAACTTTGAGATGCGTTAGAATCGAATTTTTTCACCAAGTAGTTTCTTTATAATGGTTTCAAAAAGACTGCAGCTCAGCTGGCTTGTGCGTTTGCTGTCCATGCAGTCAAGCGAACCTTCTGGCTGCCGCACCACTCCCTGCTTCACTGTATCCGGGAGTGAAGTAGTGCTATGGCAGCTGCCTGACACACAGCTTCACTCTGTGCTGCTGTGCTGCTCCTCTCTAATCTGAGACTGAGGTAGTATGTCTAACCTGTGCATATTTTACTGTCACTTTTACCAGTATCTCACTCAAAGAGAATATAACATTTTACCATTGTACTTTTACTCGAATAAAGTGTTACGTGCGCGCGCGCGCGCGCGTGCATGTGTGTGTGTGTGTGTGTGTGTGTGTGTGTGTGTGTGTGTGTGTGTGAGAGATGCATATTAGAGTTTACAAAGAGCAATGATGTTCAGCTTCTTCATTTGTTGTATACCATAATATTTCCTCATGTTCTGGATTTATTTCATAAAACATATAAAGAAACATTTACTGGACAGATTTGCATTGAAATTAGATTGTCATGATCTTGTAGGGCAGTTACTCATGTCATATGTATCACTGTATTTTTTTCATATTTCTTGATATTCTAAGATATTTACAAAAATGTTAAACTTTGTTGTTAGTGACTTACAGGTGCTGCTGTCGTAGGAATTGAGTTTCCATAGATAACCTGTTTAAGAATATTTCCAGCGCCTTCAATAATTATTTCGCCAAATGTCATGTCTTTGCCATCTTCCAATAACCATAGCTTGAAAGAAAACAGCTGGTTGTAGCTTGCTCGCTGGTCACCTAAAAATCTGTCTGAAGAAAATTGGTATCAGTGATGGTAATTTTTACCTGAATGTATACAATGATCTAAGCAACATGTATTATATGCCTTACAAACATATAGGTGAAAGTTATTTGTGTGCTTCAAGTTAAAGATCTTTAGTTTTAATATTCTGCTTTCTGCGATATGATAAAAAAATCATGTAGTGCCTTCTAGACATGTTAAATACAGAAGAAAACATCAGTACTAACTAAAAGGTTATGATTATCTTGGGTTGAAATTAAGTCAGACATAAAATGACAGATACATTTTCCTTTGTGTATTATACCTTTGAATGTTGCAAGTAATACCATACCCAGACAAATATCAAGGGCTTTTTGGTTATTACATGCATTATTATTATTATTATTATTATTATTATTATTATTACTATTATTCTTATTATCTTGTTAAGTTTCTGTAAAGGATTAGTTATATCTCTCTACAATTTCTGTAGAGCTGTTATTGTCCATGTGAAGTGGAAATTCCTCCTATCATAATGCATCCTCTTTTTTTTTACAAACTTTTGTTATAATTTAAAATAATACTACATGACTGTAACATGCCAGTGGTTGAGTGAGACTCACGTGCCATCTCAAAAGTGTTAAAGACTATGTTAGGTGGCTCTAAGTCTTCATACATTTCTGGAACTTCCTAAAACAATTCCTTTAGCCCATTTTTCAATGTGCTGAAGATGTTGCTGTCAATCACTCATTATTCTTTGGTTTTTCAGTTTCTGTGTGTTGTGAGAGGAATTTCAATACCAATAATTTCATCAGTCTTACTGGTTTCAGAAATGGAAACATTTGATAAGTGTACAGTACTTACATCACTTCTGTAGGAATTACAATACAAAACGCTGTGTCCTGTTTTATAGGTGGCAAAAGACTCTTGATTATTCTTACTCATATAGCATGAAACATGTAAATATTGTTGAAATGAAGACCATGTCCCAGTAATGAACATGCTTGGTACACTTCAAAGTAAGTTATCACTTCAAAATGGTAAAAATTGCAATTTTACATAAAGAAATGCGAAAACAATCCAGGCAGAACATGCTGTAATTTCTGAAATGCAGTACAACTGCAAACAAAATCTGCTCACCTACAATTTTTGCAACAATTTTGAGTACTGAAAATAAGCTCATGTATGGATGAAATTTTTGAGCAACATTTCATGCAGTCGTAGAAATGTTTGCCCCCTGTGCTTATGGCGTGAAACCTTGCATTACCATCTATATATTTTCCAGACTACTACATACCTTGCAGATGTTCAACAGTTTTTTTCCACCTTTCTTTTATGAAGAATAGTGTCTTGCAACTGAACAGTTTTATTGCAAGCAACAGAATTGTGTCAGCAAGCATTTAATCGAACCAATGAAATAATATTCATATTAGTCTCCAATCAGTGTACATCAACACTGGCACAGTCCAGTAATCAATTATGAAAGTAATATTCTCCCCAGGTAATAATGTGTCAAGTTCTTTTATCAACATGATTCTATATTAAAATAGCTTACTTTGCATAGTTCCACTCATTTTTGTGACATGGTATCATTTTTAGGGCAGTTCACTAATTAAACACAAATTACTCATTTCACAGAAACTTGCTGTAAGCATAATTTCTTATTTCAGCTGTCAAACATCATGTAGGCAACTGGTTGAGAGGATGAAATATTAAAAATAGCCTCACAATACTCTCTTATGAAGCTGTGAGAATCAGAACAAAGAAAGGAAGGAAGATTAGGGTTTAATGTCCCATCAACAGAGACATCATTAGACATGGAGCACAAGCTCGGATTATTTGCTAAGGATGGAGAAGGAAATCAGCCATGTGCTTTCAAACGTATCACTCCAACATCATGGAAAACCTAAATCAGGATGGCCAGATGAGGATTTGACCTGTCATTCTCCTGAATGTGAGTCCAGTGTACTAACAATGCTCAGTTGTGAAAATCAGAAGCAATTTGATAATAATAGTAGCATTCGTAAATATAACACTATGAGCAAAAATACCTTCCACCATCCACAACTAACTCTAAGCTTGCATTAAAAAACTGCAAAGTATGCATGTCAAGCGCAGCCTTTCGTCACTGGGCCCGTTACCCTGGTCACCTTTTGACCATGAGAAAAATCCCTGGTACTCAATTGATAGAGGCTGAGTGGACCTGAGGTCATCCTGGAGGGATTGGAAAGGGAAAAGATCACTGCCCCTTTCCTGGGTTAACCCATGACCTCTAAAGTTGAGTCTAGTGCTCTACCCACTAGACTACCATGGCCACCTACCTTGTCAATTAAAGGTGCTGACATATGTATCACAAAAGTTTTAGAAATAAACTGAAATATTTTCTACTTGACAAGTTTTGATCCATACAAGAATTTCTGAATAGGTATCAGTATGTGACTGAGTTACATTTATCAAATTTTATTGTAGATTAAGATTAATTTCCAAAAACTCCAGTTATGTAAAAAGGCCATGATGTAGCCATGTTTTCACAGGGAGAATGTATCTTATTTGTAGACCTACTGACACACTTCACTTCACAGCAACTTTTGCAAATATGATCCACAGAGCATGCAAAAAACTTAACTAAACTGCCTATCTGTAAATATTTTCTTTTTCTTTTTCAGATGAGTTGCTATTGCCATTGAATATACTATCTTATTGTTGTTGGACCATGACAGCAATAGACAACACAAAACACCTACAGACATTAATATATACAAAAGTACAGTAGATCAGCTACTGATGTTATACCATTACATTACAAAGTATAGTCCCTCAAGTCACAGAACATTATGGACAAGTAACCTGTCATACAACTTGTCTTCAAATATATGCTCAGAGAGATTTTGTACAACTACTGGAAGCATTTAAATAATTTATAGTCTTTAAGCTCAGAACTTATTGCTGTAGGGAACAACTTGACTAAACAAAGAGATAGGTTGACAGAACACATCCATCAAGGCACAGCTAGGATCACAGATATTAACTGATTTTGATACACTTTCTGCATGTAACCAGGTCTATAGTTGCTTTACAAGTTTTTTACAGCCAAGCAGTCATTTTATCTTTTGTGATGTTTTGAAAATGTCTCTTGTTGTCTTTGAAAGGAGTTGAGCACAGACCTCATTGTTCACTGTGGACTCCAAACTGTGGTTTGTTGAGTATAGATGTAGATGTACGCACCACACTATACCGAAATGATTGTTTGGTTGTGCCATTAAAAAATAAAACATTCAACAAACATCCATATCTAACAAAAAGATTACACCAAGGGCATAGAAAAGGTGTAAGTAAGGGAACTGCATTAAGACAAAATCCTTTAGTAAAAAACTTCCTTGTGGGGATTTATCTGTGTGCAAAGAAAGAGCTTTGAGATGTGCTCCTGCATTATTTAAGCAAACTGAGTGCTGGATTGCACACTTAACCTAAAATATTTGCTCCTGCTGATTCCTGGTTAAATCACCCACCATACTAATCTCAATTGCCTCTTTCATTACAGTGTTCCATAAATTTGTTGCCTGCTTCACAGTGCGATTATATTCATATCTGATTTCCTGCTCACAGGTGATAGCTAATTTACTTGGCTATGTGAGTTGGTGTAATGCTTGTGTTACATACATTTTTATTTAATAGTTCTTATAGACTGTCCAACATATGACATGCCACATTAATATTATACATGATTTACACCCAGTTTTCAGAGTCTTATATTTTCTTTCATGCAACATAGTACTGTATTTATTTATATCCCATAAATTGGGGTAATTCATCAAGCCAAGCTAAAGTTTTCCGGGCACAAAAACGTGCAGTAAGAATTATATGTGGTGTGAACTCAAGAACGTCCTGCAGAAGCCTGTTTAGGGAACTAGGGATACTAACTACAGCTTCCCAATATATTTATTCCTTAATGAAATTTGTCATTAAAAATATATCACTTTTTCAAACCAACAGCTCAATTCATGGAATCAATACTAGAAATAAGAATAATCTTCACAAGGATTTAAAGTCACTTAGTCTTGTACAAAAAGGTGTGCATTATTCAGGAACACACATTTTCAATAACTTGCCAGCAGCCATAAAAAGCTTAACAACCAATGAAATTCAGTTTAAGAGAAGCCTAAAGGATTTATTGGTGGCCAACTCCTTCTACTCCATTGATGAATTTCTTAGTAAAACCAACTGATTTGTATATAAGTACAACATAACTTCTGCACAATTTCAGTGCAGTAATGTGTTCACTGAAAATTTGTGTGTCTGTGTGTGTGTGTGGTTGTGTGTAAGTATAATCTAACTTCTGCACCATTTCAGTGCAGTAATGTGTTCATTGTAAATAAGTATTTCAGTAGTTGTATTACATGTTTATTACCTTATAAATAAATAAAAAAACTTTTTTATTTTAAATTCAGTGCATTAGTATTTGTAAAATGACTCTTAGTGTTCATTAAAATATGACGATCATTCCACTTGGGACCTGTGGAATGGTACATTAGCTTATTTGTTTTAGTTGTAAATATTTGTCATGTATTGTTGTTTTTCTGACATGTTCCACATCCTGGAGGACCTCCTCACTATGGATCAATTGGAATGAAAGTAAATCTAATCTAATCTAATCTAATCAATACTGCAAGGCATTTGCATGGCTGTAGGACATGTCAGAATTATTACAAATAATACAAAAGGAATACATAAAAGTACCTCTTGTAAGAGGATATCTGGTATAAGACAAAATACACATTAATAGGTGTAGAAAAAATTACATTAAAAAATTAATAGCTAAATGAAAGCCACAGTAATGTTAATAATGATTGTGGGTATCGTAATGCACAATAGCACATCAAATTAGTAAATGAAAAAATCAATTACAGTTAACTCTACTGAAATATTCTTCTACCGAATAGGAGGAATTATCTAATAAATACTCTTTGAGCTGTTGTTTAAATTTGAGAAGCACGTGGATAAGTAATTTCAGTGGTGGTGGGAGAGCATTGAACACCTTGCAGCTCATGTAATGGACTCCTTTTCGTACAATAGTAAGGTTTTTTGATTTATAATGGAAGTCCATCTTCCTCCTGGTATTGTGGGTATGGTATGAATCATTGGTTTTGTACAATTGTCCATTTTTACCAATGAAACATAACACAGAGTAGATATATTGGCATGTAGTTGTCAGTATCACTAATTTATGAAAAGGTTTCTACAAGAATGTCTAGGCAGGACTCTGCTCATTATCCTAATAACTCTCTTTTGGGCAATGAATATTTTTTTGGATAGTGGCTGATTACCCCAGAAAACTGTGCCATACAGCAATAATGCATGGAAATAACTAAAATAAGCAGTTTTTGTGGTGTCTCTGTCACATACAGTGGAAATAATATGAACAGCGATTGTTGCAGAGCTGAGTTTTTTTGTGGAGGTGCAAAATATGTTCAGACCATTTTAGATTGTTGTCAATGTGTACACCCAGAAACATGGTTGACTCAACTTGTAGTATCTCACTACCATTCAATGTAATACTTAATTGATCCTCAACTTTTTTCCTTACTTGGAAATCCACAAACTGGGTCTTATTAACATTTAGTGATAACTCATTATTTACAAACCAATTACATACTTCACTAAAGACAATATTTGCCAATTCCTCAAGATTGAGGTTGGGAGTTTTGTTGATGAGGATAGAGGTGTCATCAGCAAAAAGAGTAAAGTGAGTTTTAAAGCTAGTATGCAAGTGAAGGTCATTGATAAAGATAAGGAAGAGAAGGGGGCCAAGTACAGAGCCTTGAAGAACACCACAGCCAATAGAGCCCCAGCCAGATGACACAGAGTACCCATCAGAGTCGTTTAACATGACCTTCTGCTTTCTTCCAGCTAGGTAGGATTTAATCCATGAGCCAACTGAGCTACTTATACCATAATATTCAGCCTTTACTAATATGATTTCATTATTAACACTATCAGAGGCCTTAGAAAGGTCGCAGAAGATACCAACAGGAGATAATTTATTATTAAAAGACTTTAAGATTTGATGGGTGAAGGAAAAAATATCTTGTTCTGTTGATACACCCTGTTGAAATGCGAACTGGCTACTGTTTAATACCTTATAATGCATGAGGTGTTCAATAAGTCTTTTCTGAACCAATTTCTCAAGAATTTTAGAAAAGGTTGTTAAAAGGGAGATAGGCCGATAGTTGGTAATGTCGGCTTTATCGCCTTCTTTAAAGAGAGGTTTGACAATAGCGTACCGTAGTCTCTCAGGGACAATCCCATGCAGGATGGATTCACTGAATATGTGGCACAGTATTTTGCTTATCGGCTTATAGCACTCCTTCATAATCTTGAAGAGATACCATCTATGCCAATAGAATTCTTGCTCTTCATCTCTCTAATTATATTCTCAATTTCATGTACTGTGACAGAAGACACTTTAATCTGCTTGGTTTTTTATTAATAACTTTTTGAAGGGATAAAATGGCTTCATTAACAGAACATGTTTTTCCAGTTTGTACTGCTGATGCCAGAAAGTGGTTGTTAAAAATGTCAGTGATTATTTCAACATTGTCATGAATGGTATCATTTGTTTTAATTTCCATTGTGTTTTCTGCAGCAGGGATTTTACCTGTTTCCCTTTTTATTATGCCCCATATGGTTTTAATTTTGTTATTAGAGACATCAATTTCTGATTTTATAGAAATACTCTTTGCCCTTCTTAGAACTTTTTTAAGGATAGAGCAGTATAGTTTGTAACGTTTTTCCTTTTCTACACTATAACTGGATTTGAGTGAGGCACACAGATTCCTTTTCCTTCTGCAAGACATTTTAATGCCCAGAGTTAGCCAGTTTTTATTAGAGTACATATTTCAGTTTCTTGGGAGGGACTGATATACATTTGAAACAAAATTTTCAAAGCATTATCCCAATCTTCCATGGAACAGTGTCAGCATATGGATTGTTTGTGATCCCAGCTGCTTCTTCACTGGTATCAGTGACCCCTGGAGCTGGTGTCAGTTTGCTTAATCTCTTGTTCTAAGTACCTGTTCTTTTTCAAAACACCCCTTAGGTGTTGGAGATCTTCAGCAAGGCTTTGTTTCTGTCACAGCATGATCAGAACATCTCTGTGATGGATGTGATGGGCCACAGCACACAAAGTGAGTTTACACATACACAAATTCAAATTCTGTGTGATGCTGCTGTTCCTGTTCCGAAAACCATTAAACAAATCTCCCAAGAAGAGGTTAGCATCCTTTACACAGAACCAAGCAATCAATGTGGGCCAGTAGACCACTTACAAAGACAATGGCAGGCTGTTCCTGTCACAAAACACGGTAGAGACTGTGTAAACTTCCCACCCTTGGTAAACAGATTTAGTGTCCTTGAGCATGTTGATGCTACAGGAAATAACATTAAAGCAGACTCACAAGTCAAGGTGCTTAACACAAGAAAGGTTAATGAAAGTGAAGTGAGTAATTTGTGTAGCAACAAACTGTCAATAGAAGTGGAGTGAATAATGGGTGCAGTGAAAATATTCTGTCAACTGTCAATAGAAGTAATGAAACCGAAAACCCCAAGAAAGCAAGCCGCAATTGCAGACCTAGGCCTATGAAAATACATTTATATGTAGACAGTCGAGGAAGGAAATTAAGGGATATAGTTGAGGACAATTCAAGCCACCATATCTCAGCCACAATAAAACTAGTGCAAAATTTAAAGATGTAGCAGATTCTTCATCAGCAGAAGCTATGGAACTGGCAGTTTTTCTGGCTAGATCAAATGATGTAGCGAGAAATGAAGGAAAAGACTTCTTGTTATCATTAAAGAATAAACTGCAGGAACTACAAAATACAAAAATCCTCATATTTTCAATACCATGTCAGCATGATCTTCCATCCTGGTCTTGTGTGAATGTTGAAGTGAGAAGAGTAAATGAAGAAATGAAGAAAATTTGTAAATACTTTAAATATGTCTGTTTTGTAAACATAACTAATTTAGGTACAAGATTCCACACTGCCATGGTCTCCATCTGAATCAATTTGGAAAGAAGTATGCGAGTAACGAAATCATACAAGTAGCCAATGAGTTAGGCATAGCAAAAACTGATAGCTCTGAGTCAATACCACTTAGATTTAGGGAAAACTCTTTTTTAGAGGTAGCAAAACAGGGCCGAGACTAATAGGTTTGCCCAGATTCACACTGGACAACCAGATTAAAGATAAAAATAATATAATACATGTCGGTAACACTAGAGAGAAATATAGCTGTAATGACAATTGCCCCCATAAAAAAAATTACTCACCAACTTTGTCTCTCAAGATAGGTTATCTCAATATTGAAATTATAAGTGGAAGACATGTAATTTTAAACGAATTTGCAAATGAGAACTTATTTGATGCATTATGCTTAAGTGAGCACTGGTGTAAAGGAAATTAAATATCTTTTCATGTACTAGATGATTTCCACTTAGCAAACAGCTTTAGCAGAGAGCAGCATATTCGTGGGGGTGTATCAATTTACATTAAGAAAGAATGAATAAATTGTAGTAATGAACTAGATCTAGGATTTCTGTGCAGTGAGATACATTTTGAAGCCACAGGTGTATATCTGGATCATTTAAAAACAGCTATTGTATCTCTTTATAGATCACCAGACGGAAGTCCACTAATATTTTAAGAAAAACTTGAAACTTTACTAAATTTCTTTCTTAGTCCTAAGTGGGAGAAATATGGTATAGTGATTGGTGGTGACATCAATGCCACATTTGATGTAAACGAAGACATGCAAACCATAAATTAATTTAAAAACCTGTTACGACAATTCAACTTCATTTTTACGAACTGCAAACCCACAAGACAGCCCGCTTGTCTCAACAACATACTTACAAATGTCAATAGAGTGTTACTGTCTTCAGAGGCAGCTACCTTTGATTTCTTGGACCATGACTCAGTTTGGGTAAAAATAGGTACAGATAGGACTAATATGGACTATAAGGAGTTTACAGACCCTAAAGTAGTCATCACAAGACCAATAACACAAGTAAAATTGTCTAATTTCATGGTCTCACTCAGTAACTATGACTGGTCACATATGTTTAACAATAATGCCCAGGATTCTGCCAGTACATTGTTTGATAGATTTTTTTCATTCTTTCTTAAATATATTCGAGACCAACTGCCCTCAATACAAATGTAAAGGTAACCCTAAAATTAACAGTAATAGATATATGGATAAGAATCCATGGTATACCGCTCAACTAGTCAATATAAAAAGAAGGTTGTTGTTGTATAGAGATTCTTACAGACTTCAGAAAACTGATATAGCTAAACAAAGATACTCAAGAGCACAAAAGGAATATAAGTATGCTTTAAATGAGGCCTAAAAACAACATAACCTAGTCAGCATTGAGTCATCAAAAAATAAATGCAAAAAAGCATGGACTATAACAAATTCAGTGGACAAAAGCAAGCAGAAAGCTGAGGTAGAAATTTCAGCAGATGCATTTAATAACTGCTCTATGAAATCTGTTAACCAAATTAGGGAAAGCATTGGGAGGCTGGAAGAAACTGTAGCTGATCTCATTAAATATCATACTGTAGACTACGCCCTGAAAGATAAATTTCTTTTCACAGAGGTAACACCAGATGTTGTTTTAACTATTGTAAATAATTTAGGCCCTTTGATAGTGAAGATATATATGGTATTTCTTGAAATACGTTAAAAAAGATAATTGGGCATATAGTATATCCTCTTACGAAATGTATAAACAGATGTCTAATTGAAGGAGTATTCCCAGATGTATTAAAATTATCCAGGGTAGTGCCCATTTACAAGAAAGGAGACAAAAATTGCCCAACTAGCTATCACCCCATATCTCTGACACCTATTTTATCTAAAGTTTTAGAATCCATCATCAACTTCCAGTTGTGTGATTATCTGACATGTAATAACATTATTACTGCTGTACAATTTGGCTTTAGGAAGGGTAAATTCACAGTCCATGCCATTGACTCCCTGATTAAAAATGTGCTTAATGCTTTTAAAAAAATTTGCTCAGGCTACCTTAGCAAAGCCTTCGATTGTGTGGAGCATATTTCACTCCTCAACAAACAAGTTTATTACGGAATCACAAACAGTGAAGTTGACAACATTTTCGAATCTTTCCTCAGCAATCATAAACAAATTGTTTGTATTGGTAAACAGAGATCACAGCTAGCTGAAGTTAAGTGCGGTGTGCCACAAGGTTCAGTATTAGGACCTCTACTATTTATCCTAATGACAAACGATCTACCATCTTACATAAATACTCACTCCATTCTCTATGCAGATGATACCACTTTTTTCAATATCAGCTCAGACATGGATATGCTCCAAACTGTGGCAAATGACACAATATCACAAGCATCAGTCTGGTTTCGAGCTAATGGGTTCCTGCTTAATGAGAGTAAAACTCAAAAGATTGTATTTAGTTTAAGAGATCTGCCAGAAGCAGACTTCATGGATAGTGTTAAGTTCTTAGGTATTGTTATAGATAGTAAATGGACATGGGAGCCACATATTAAATCCATTAGTGCAAGGCTGTCTAGAGTGGTGTCTTTGTTAAAGAATTTAAAAAAACCATGTACCTGCGGCCTATGTAAGATCGGCCGACTTAGGTTTTTTTCAAAGCATTATATCTTATGGGCTTTTAATATGGGGCAATAGCTCACACCTTCAGGATATTTTGGTACTTCAGAAGAAAGTAATTCGAATTATCATAAACAGTGATAAACTGGCCCACTGCAACCCACTGTTTATCAACTTAAAACTATTAACTGTTATTAACATGTACTGCATATAAAGAGCAACTTATCAGAATACCAGCATAGAAGAGATGTACACTCTCATGGAACCAGAAATAAAAGCCATCTTGATTATCTGAGTCACCGAACAGCTACGAAGTGGTGGGTATGAAGATGTTTAACAAACTGCCACTAGAATGGGTGGAAGCTCCATTTGATTTATTTAAAGACAAATTATTCAGTTGGTTAGCTGCAAATCCTTGCTACTCACTTCCGGAATTTTATGACTGTAAAATATCATAGTGGTACCGGTTTGGAGAGTTCAGCATAATTTCTTTAACTGAGTAATTTATGATGCAATGTTTTTCATATTATTTGATTTTAAATATTGTATTATATGGAAAACCAAATATAATGAAATTGCATAAATAAAAAATCTACTCACCAAGTAGCAGCAGGGGACACACTAGTAAATACCGTAAATGAGTACTTCAGCAGTGTTGCTACCAAGCTACAGCAAAAGTTTGGCAAAAAACAGCCTGAACAAAAATTGAACTATATGGATAACTCAATGTTACTGTTACCAACTTCTACAGAAGAAGTAAGGATGGTTGTGAAGAATCTAAAGAATAAAACATCAACAGGTTTAGATGAAGTGCCAGTGTGCTTACTGAAGGACTGCATTGACAGCATACAACATCCTTTGGCACACATCATAAATGAATCTTTCACTGCAGGCTGCTTCCCAGAGTACTTAAAATGTGCAAAAGTCCTGCCTCTATTTAAGAAAGGCGATCCAGAAAATATAGAAAACTATAGGCCCATCTCATTACTCTCATCCTTTTCCAAGGTAATAGAAAATATAATGAAAAAGAGACTAATGGATTTCCTAAACAAGTACGACCTACTGTGTAAAGAACAGTTTGGTTTCAGGCCAGGAAGAAGCACAGGTTCAGCAGTAGCTCACTTCACAAATTTTGTCTTAGCAGCACTTGACGAAGGTGAACATGTAACATTGACCTTAGCAAAGCATTTGACACGGTAGACCACAAAATACTACTAAACAAAATGGAGGCACTAGGAATAAGGGGAACAATAAATAATTGGTTTCAATCGTACTTGGAAAATAGGGTACAGTGTGTAGAGATCTCACAAACAAAGTTCAGCAGATTGACAAAACACATTTCCAAACCAGAACATATTAACATAGGAGTCCCTCAGGGAAGCGTGTTAGGGCCAATACTCTTCCTAATATATGTCAATGATTTTCCCCAGAGTGTCAAATATGGGGAAGCAATACTATTTGCAGATGATAGCAGCATCCTTATCAGTGATGAGTCACCAGACAAATTGAGAGACAAAGCTGAAGAAACTCTCGATCATGTATGCAAGTGGGTAGTAAGCAACAAATTAACCCTCAATATTAAAAAAAACAAACAGTATTAATTTCCACATAAATAAAAAACATAATAGCATAGGCCTAAAAGTTAAAGATGAACTTATAGATCGTGTCACAAACACAAAATTCCTAGGAATGCATGTTGACTCACAGCTTAACTGGACTGACCATATTGCAGCACTAGAAAATTGCTACTGCTTGCTATGCACTCCGGATAATTACGTCAGTATGTAATAGTTCATGTGCTAAGACTACATACTTTGCATATGTGCATTCAATAATTAGTTATGGCATAACCTTCTGGGGTACAAATGTGCAGAACATACAAGCAATTTTCAAGCTGCAAAGAGGGCTGTATGAATAATAACAAAAAGCAGCAAGAGAGCTCACTCTACTGATTTATTCAAAACCATGGGAATCTTGACAGTACCATGTGAATACATCTTTCAGACTGTGATATATATAAAGAAACACATTGACCAGTACACACAAAACAGATCTATACACCAACACTGGACTAGATCCTGCCACCATTTGCATCTCATACGAAAAAACAGAACAAAAACCCAAAATAGTTTATTATTTAATGGAATAAAAATGTATAATAAACTTCCAGAGGAGATCAAAGCTGAAACTGGAATACATGCCTTTAGGAAAGCTGCAAAAAGTTATTTAGCAGATAAATGTTACTGTACTGTCAAAGAATACTGTAAATGACATGTGTTCACCTCAATTCATGCAAGAGTACCTTTGTAAATTTATATTTATCTGTAATTAAGATTGTTTTTTTCTTTTTTTCTTTTTTTCTTTTTTTTTTTTTTTTTTTAATCCATGCAAGAATACATTTGTAAATTTATATTTATTTGTAACTAAGATTGGTGTGTATTTGTTTTGTGTACAAACGATTAAGTTGCGCCATAGAAATATGTACTACCAGAAGTACTATTATGTATATACTCATTCCATGTATACAGTTGACGACATCCATACAACACAAGTTGTCTACGGATGAATAAATAAATATGAAGGTATTAAAGTTTGCATGCTTTTGGAGCCTGTGGCTCCTTCTGGCAGAAGAGTTGAAGGGGAAGGAAGAGGAGTTAAGGGAAAGGACCAGTGAGGTTTAGGAAGCGTAATGGATTTTCTAAAAGTCACCCAGAACCTTGGGTCAGTAGAGACTAACTGGTCAGGATGTAAAGGAAAGACAGAATTTTTGCTATCAATACATTCTTCCTCATTGTAAAAATTATTCCATTTGGAAGGACCTTTCTGAGTTCAACTATTTTTGTCCATGACAGTGGATAATTATAACCTTGGTAACCTGGCAAAGGTTGCTGTGGTAGCATGGAAGACTGAGATAAATCAGAACTCTAGCAAAAATGGAGCACTGAGTTTAAGAATATAAATATGCATGCAGAATTATTCTTGTAGAGAAAAATATGCAGTTTGAAGAACTCTCACTACCTGCCAGAGCTTTGTCATCCTCAAATGATTGCTATACATCAAAAACTGTTTACTTGAAAGTGTAATATATTATTTATTTTATACTTTGTCATGAGATGAGTAATTTGAGTCAGATCTTTTTTACTCATGATTCTTATAGAGCAGCCATTTTGTCAGTGTTTTCACATATTCAGAAGTTTAGTAGTGTCGACTAGTGTTATCATCACATTACTACCTGTGTTACATGGTTTCCATATTTCTCACTAGCGATTCAAGACAAGTAGACAGATGTTCATGCATTCAAAGTATTAGACATCTAGAAAGATGATCTGAATATTTAGAAGACAGGTATAATATGATATTACATTCTTTTCTTACTATGTGAGAAGCTATAGATACGTGATCCTTAACACTGTATTTAAAAATTGGTGGTTTAGAAGTCTTCGTGTTTGCAACTGGGTTTTTGCAGATCTCAGCACCGTAATGGTGGTACTGTTATCTATGTTTCAAATGAAATAGAGTGTAGAGAACTAGATCTTAGTTGGGCATGTGTAGAGAAACACTTTGAAACTACCGGGATCGTATGTGATATAATGAAACTTATCATAGTATGTATCTACCATTCCCCTGACTCAGATGATAAAACTTTTTTAGATAATTTAGACAGTGTACTCTGCTACATAACGAAATGGAAACAGTATGTAACTGTAATTGGGGGAGACTTTAATTCAAGCTTTGATGTAACATGTAACAAACCCAGTGTAAATAAGTTACTGAATATACTAAGGCAGCACAACTTCCATCATGTAAATTCAGAACCAACAAGACTACAAGCGTGCTTGGATAATGCTTTTGTCAACTGTGCACGTGATATGTACTCCACCAAGGTAAAGGAATTTGTTTTCTCAGACCACTCCATGTTAACAGTAGAGTTAAGACATTTTATAAAAGGAGATGAGAGCAAGGCTGCACAAAAGTTAACAAAATCTAATACCTTAATATTAACAAAACACAATCTCATAAAACTAACACACCATCTGAGCATAACAAACTGGGACAAATTATTTCAAAACTGTGATTCCAGTGCCCAAACAGTTTATGAAACATTCCACAATTACTTAACAGGTATTTTAAAAGCCCATCTTGTTCAAAAGAAATACCATAAAACAAGAAAGGGTAAATTTTGGTACACCAAAGAACTGGAGAATCTAAAAAATAAGCTACTGCTGTTGAAGCACCTAGCCAAAGTAAACAATTCTAATGAAATTAAGGATCTCGAAAAAATCACTAAGAAACTGTATAAGAAAGGGTTGCAATTGGCGAAACTAAGATACAACACAAATTTCATAAAAATAGTAGAAACCAATGCAAAACAGCCTGGTCAGTAACTAATACTGTTAAAGGTGAAGTTAGAAACTTTGACAAGACAGTCCCAATACCAGAAGATACATTCAATAAATATTTTGTAAGCTGTGCTGATGATATCAAAAAGCTGATCAGTAAACGCAATGTAACATGTATAGATTATCTGAAGAGAGCAAACCTAAATCATAATAGGGCCAGATCATCATTGAAACACTTCAAAGAGGTATGCCAACATGAAGTTCTTAAAATAGTCAAAGAAATGAAAAATTCATACAGTACAGATATTTTTAATATGTCAAACAATCTATTGAAAGAAATCATACATTACATTGCAGCACCATTAACATATTCTATAAACCTGTGTCTCATAGAAGGGTTTTTTCCTGATCCTCTCAAACTATCCAAGGTAACTCCAGTCTTTAAGAAGGGTGTCAAATCAGATCCTGCAAACTACAGACCAATTTCACTAATTCCAGTACTAGGAAAAGTCTTTGAAGGCATAATATATAAGCAGATGTATGAGTACCTAGAACTAAATGGTATGTTAAGTGCATCACAGTTTGGTTACAGAAAAGGAAGGTCAGCTATACATACCATAGAGCTCTTAGTCAGAGACATTCTAGCAGCATTTGAGGACCATGTGCACGCACAGGTAACCTTATGTGATCTGAGCAAAACTTTTGACTGTGTTGACCACTCACTTCTGCTCTCTAAACTTGAGGACTATGGAATATGTGATAAAAGTTTAAAACTCATCAAATCATACCTCAATAAAAGGAAGCAGGTGGTGAGTTCAGGAAGTCATCTGTCAAACATACTCGAGGTTCATCACGGTGTGCCACAGGGATCTAAATTGGGACCACTTCTTTTCCTTGTACACATAAATGACTTACCAGGAAATATAGATGTAAAGACATATATGTATGCAGATGACACAACTTTTCTATCTGTAAACCATGTACTTGATAACCTTGTAAGTGATATGAAATTGGCAAAAGAAAATGCAACATCATGGTTTAATGCCAATGGTCTGCTATTAAATGAGGAAAAGACCCAGAATATGTGGTTCAGTCTATCAAAGACTACAAAAATAGAAAAACAAAAGGCAAAGTTTTTAGGTATTGTACTTGACAACAGTCTAACATGGAACTCTCATGTTGATCACATAGTGGTTAGGTTGTCAAGAGTTATATATTTGTTGAAGAGACTGATGTGTTGTGTGACATTTGAATATGTAAGGACAGCGTACTTTGCCTTTTTTCAATCTGTTTTAAGGTATGGGTTAATACTCTGGGGAAACAGCAGAAAAAGAAATGAAATTATGGTGATCCAAAAGAAAGCAATCAGAGTAATGGCTAAGGTAGATAATAGAACACATTGTAAACCATTGTTCATTAAATATAGAATTTTAACAGTAATTAATTTATATATTCTTGACAGTGTTAACTACATACTTGCTGAACTACCTAATTTAAGTGTAACAAATGAAAGGCATGGCTACTATACAAGAACGTGTACTTCTCTGCTGTTGCCACAAAATAGATTAGCTAAAACTAACAATAGTCATATGGCAATTAAAATATATAACAAATTGTCTAAAAATGAGTCAATCAAGCCTGACAAATTATTTAAAGATGATGTTCATAACTTCTTGTTAACTAATCCATTCTATTCATTAGAAGAATTTTTTAGAAATGCCCAATATCAACTTAAATATGTAAAAATTTATTTTATAAAATTAATAGGTTAAGTGAACTGACGAAGTCTATTGCATGTAATAATGCTGAATGACTAATAAAGAATCTGAATCTGAATCAGTTTCTCTTTCACAATAATTTAACAATGTCCCTGTTTGTTCTCAACAGGTATCAAGCACAGATTTCTTTGCTCACTGTTTGGTCTCCAAAATGTGAATGGTACACACTACAAGCCGCCTTAGCATTTTTTTCCCAGTGCCTTTGAACAACAATACAGTCAACAGAAATCCAAATCCGACAGAAAATTGATGCTAAAATGTAAAGAAGTTACAGGAAAAAAATGCCATAAGACAGAACTCTTCACTAAAAAGACTCTTAATAGGTATGTAGCTATAAGCAGAGAGTGAGCACTCAGATGTGATTTAAGTAAACTATGTGTTGGACTTCTTACTTTATTTCCTATGAAATTATTTTGTGTTTAAGCAGACCATTACAGAGAAAGGCTATAAAACATGAATTGAATTGAACTGAATGAAATTGTATTGTCGTTTAGCTACTACAGCAATTGACAAAGTCAAGTTACATAACTACAAGTTATGCAGCATATATACATGGGTTGAAGATCAATATGTGTGACATATTGATCTTCAATAGCAGTAGTAATAGCAGCAGCAGCAGCAGCAGCAGCAGGAGTAGTAAAAAAGTTTCTGTACCTGGGGCTATGAATGTTACAGGTTCACCCTGTGAAGCATTTATTCCTATAGCTTGGATGTCTGCATCATATTTTATCTTTACAGGAAACCCATCATGATCCTCTGCTTTCCAGCCTTCTGCATCATATTCAAAAGTGCTTTTGATGACTGATTTTGAATATCCTCCAGCACTTTCACAGTCCATTGAATGACCATGACAAAAACAAGGTGTGCAGCCAAATATATTCTTTTCATCAAGATTGAAATATCCATATTTACACCTGTTAATGTAAAAATAATATTTTATACTAACATAGCAACTTGCATCGAAACTTTGTCACCTTAAGATAATTCTCCCATAACACTATTTCCACATTGGAAGTGAACTTTTTTCACTTTTAACAAGAGACACACTTATTTTTCTAAATTAGTTAACTAAACTACAAAAGATACCAACTGCTCTGACCCAAGGAAGGAACTATGGTATTTGTAATTTATTAAGAGGGGACTGTGATTAGAAATAACACAGAACAGTTAAGAATAACAACATTATTGCACAAATAATAATTTTTCATTTTGGAAAATGTATAATTCAGAAGCTGTAGCTGAGTAAAAGGTGTAACCTTCATTCAGTTTTTGACTGTCATGAAAAAAACAACACAGAAAACACATGGATGCATATGTAGTACCTGTTTAGGTAACAAAGTCAATGCCACAAAAACAGGTAGGAAAGAAATGAGATTAATTTTTAGGACTTATGCATCTTATATATTAAATCCTTACAGTTATGAGAACAAATCTGATAGCAAAAAAAGAAAGGTTAAAAATTTGCTATAAAGTTAAGATTCAGAATATAATATGTGTAAAAAAACTCATTCTGAGCATAAGTGAATGAAGGCAAGTGTTGGGCTGCACAAGTTTGGCGAAGAAGATAAAAAGTTTAGCAATGGAAAACATGATCAGTGTACTCAGTTGGTATTCAGATTGAAAAGTGAAAAAAAAAACATTCTAGGCTAGCCCTCTTTAGTCATTGTCACTTTTAATAAATTATGTTTATTTATTCATTCATTCATTCATTCATTCATTGTGTTCTGCAGGTCCTATCAAAGAGGGATGTAAAAAGAATCAAAGCACACATCAACAAAGGACATAGATATTACAGAAACTTAAACTGCCGTATATACCGTATTAACAATAAACTGTCACTCTACTGCTTAATGGTATTCATGCATATGCCATCTAAATTTAATGGAATAAATTAGTAATGATGCTGCTGCTTTGATAAAAGCTGCTGCCTCCTCAGTTTTAGAATAAAGCTGCTGTTTGTTATTAGTACCTTAGCATTTGCTTCATTATAATGCTATTTCTCAGAGAAAATATTTTTTCATCTATAAATACTGAGCCCTATTTATGGTTCTTTATCACTTGTTGCGCGTCTTTATAACAAACAATGCTACTTGTATTGTGGCTAACAGAACCTTTCAGCTCCTGACTAGATATTCTGATAATTTGTTCAAAGAACTACTAATGAGGTATGCTTTTAATTTTATTTTGGATTGGTAGGGATTCCCATTTTCTTGCTTCATGTTAGATGGGAATTCATTGAATATATTACCACTAGAGTAAACAACACCATTCTGAAAACTGAAAGAAAAGTCTAGATGAAAATTATTTTTGTATCTTGTATTGTGACTGTGTATATCAAAGTCCAGTTGAAACAGTTTTTAATAATCAGCATCAAAAATTATTAAGGAGTAAATATGCTGGGAGGTGAGTAAGAAATCCAGGTAACATCCAGTTACTGTGGTGTGAAATTATTCATCAAT
Source organism: Schistocerca cancellata (assembly GCF_023864275.1). NCBI lineage: Eukaryota > Metazoa > Arthropoda > Insecta > Orthoptera > Acrididae > Schistocerca > Schistocerca cancellata. The sequence continues at coordinate 359,852,872 of NC_064630.1, read as the reverse complement.
TTTTAAGGGGATTTTTCAGTTTAAACAGAAGTTTTGTATGGTTATACAGCTTCTGCTGTAAAATGAGACTGTGGTGACCTGGATACATATGGAGTCAACACAAGTTTGAGTGCAAGCATTGAAGCAGTGAGTTACCTTTGATATAAAAATTATATCAAATTGTCACGCAATGGAAAATCCAGGATGGAAATTCAAATTGTCACTTTCGTCTTAAGTTCTTTGTGTCTGAGTATAGTGCTACTACATGAGTCCAGTGATTTCATTATTTAGTGTAATTAATACAAATAAATTAATACAAAAAAAATTACTGCATATGTATAATTGAACTGGGGCTAGATTATAGTTGTTAGACTATTCAGACCAGTATTTCCTTATTGCTTTGGAGTGTCTCTCTCAGTTAGTTAGATGTTACATGTTCCATAGATCATTTGAAAAATTGTTTTCTCAAAATGATGTGAAACAAGTCAGTTTACAAGGATATATACAGTGACACACGCACTAAAAAAATAGTTTTTTAATAGAAATTTATCCATGGAACAGACAGAGTTGTCCAGAAGAAATGATTTTAGGTTAGATTTAAAATTTATTTTCCTACCTGTCAGAAATTTTATGTTAATGGGCAAATAATCAAAAACATTTTTTGCCTCACATTGAACTCGTTTCAGAGTCACTGACACATTTAATGATGGATAATAAAGGTTATCTTTTTCCTCTAATGTTGTAGGTGTGGACATCACTATAGTCTCAAATTGTGATGGATTACTTATGTCAAATTCCTTTAGCAAATACACTGAAGTGCCAAAGAAACTGATATAGGCATGCATATTCAAATACAGAGATATGTAAATAGGCAGAATATGGCACTGCAGTTGGCAACTACTATATAAGACAACAAGTGTCTGGCACAATTGTTAGAATAGTTACTGCTGCTACAATGGCAGGTTATCAAGATTTAAGTCAGTTTGAAAGTGGTGTTATAGTCGGCACATGAGCGATGGGACATGTCACCTCTGAGGTAGCAATGAAGTTGGGATTTTCCCCTAAGACTATTTCACGAGTGTACCATGAATATCAGGAACCCAGTAAAACAACAAATCTCCACATTGCTGTGACTGGAAAAAGATCCTGCAAGAACGGAACCAACGTCAACTGAAGAGAATCATTCAACATGACAGAAGTGCAACACTTCTGTGAATTGCTGCAGATTTCAATGCAGGGTCCATTAAAAACAGTCAGCGTGCAAACCATATAACAGAACATCAACGATATGGGCTTTCTGAGCTGAAGGACCACTTGTGTACCCTTGGTGACTGCACAACACAAAGCTTTACACCTTGCCTGGGTCCATCAACACCAATGTTGGACTGTTGATGACTGGAAACTTGTTGCCTGGTCAGATGAGACTCATTTCAAATTGTATTGAGTGGGTGGGTGTGTACTGGTATGGAGACAACCTATTGAATCCATGGACACTGTATGCCAGCAGGGGACTGTTCAACCTGATGGACACTCTGTAATGGTGTGGGGCATGTGCAGCTGGAGTGATATGGGATCCCTGATATGTCTAGATACAACTCTAACAGGTGACACATACATAAGCATCCTGTCTGATAACCTGCATCCATTCATGTCCATTGTGCATTCTGTTAGACTTGGGCAGTTCCAGAAGGACAATGTGACATCCCACACATCCAGAATTGCTACAGAGTGGCTCCAGGAACACTCTTCTGCATTTAAACACTTCCACTGGCCACTAGACACCCCAGACACTAATGTTATTGAGCATAACTGGAATGCCTTGCAACATGCTGTTCAGAAGAAATCTCCACCTCCTCATACTCTGACAGATTTATGGACAGCCCTGCAGGATTCATGGTGTCAATTCCCTCCAGCACTACTTCAGACATTAGTCAAGTTCATGACACATCATACTGCCGCACTTCTGAGTGCTTGCAGATGCCCTACATCATATTAGGCTGTCGTACTGTGATGCTGCAGTTAAAATGCCTGACTCCTTGAAGACATACCCACAAGATGACTACGGGTGTATACCACATATTATTCTTACTGCTTGGTTTTGAACAATCATTTTCTTTCTAAGTGTTGAGTTACCCCAGAAATTTATTCCATGAGACATTATTGAATGAAAATATGCAAAATATTAGGAGGTTAATTCATCTGTTTCAGAGATCAGCAATTGTATGAAGAGCAAACATAAATGAACTTAATTTATTGAGAAGATCAGTAATATGTTTCTTCCTGTTCAAGTTTTTATAAATAAGAAGACCAAAACTTTGTTACATTTTGTTCAGTTTACTGACCACTGTTCACTGCTATATCAACAGTTCACATGACTATTTGTTGTACATAACTGAATGTAGTGTGTTTCCTCAAAATTAAGGGAGAGCTTTGAGAGCTACGGGGCAGATATTCCCTATTTTTTTCTGTTCATTTGATCTCCTTAATTTCGTTTATGGTCTTCCTGTATTCTGTCATATACTACATCTAGTGCCACATTTGTTTTCATCAGCCAGTTAATATGTGCCTCCCTACCTTCCATACTATCTATGCGTCTCCCTGATCATTTCTCCAGTACCATTCCATCTCTGCGTCCATATAATCACAACAAAACTCCATGAGTGAATGGAAGGAGGGGGAAAAACTGTGGTTTCTGCCTCTTCTATTCTCTCATGCCTCAGCTTGCTGCACTTCATATTACTGATCTTATTTTTAGGTTTCTACACTCTTTCTAAACTTGTTTCCCTTTCTTCCAAGTCCCTCAGTACACTAGTTGTTCAGTGGTATGGACTTCATAGTAAACAGAATTTCTGTCTTTGTCACATGTCATAATACCCAAGTCTTGCATGGTTTCTGTAATGTGATTGGGGCAATGCCTGGAGGTTCCTGACTGTTTCCTTCCTCAAACTTGCCCAATCACAACTTTTACATTATCTCTTATGATCTTGTTAATGATAAGGTTTTTAAACCTGTCTTCCTTCCATCCTCCTTTTAGGTGATTACTTATTGCAGACAATTCAATATCAGAAAATGGTCTCTTTTCATGGGCTTTTCCCCAATTGTATTAATGGTAGCCCCAGCAATGATTTCCATTCCATAAGTACAGAAGTTTCTGCACTCTTAATTTTTCCACATTTGGTTTCTATGGTTTCTGTTTGATTTGTTTTGTATAACCAGCTGAGTCTTTTCATAGACATTTTAATCACATATTTGGTGATTTCATTAAGTGCTTCTATCTGTATCCTGGTTACTTCTGGGCCATCTTCCAGCAAAGCCATATCATAGACCACCAATTTTCACTCCAAATTTTTCTAATCTATTTGTCAATTATAGTTCTATCACCCATCTCCTTCATTCTCTGAACTTTTTCTCGATCATATACAAGTACTTGCACTCCAAGAAGCCAAGTGATTACACAAAAGTGAAACAAAAATTGTTACTTCCTCAGTCTTGCTCTTGGTGTCATGATTTTGGAGGTGGAAAAGGCATACAAACAATGGAAATTGCAGTGTTGTTACTCATTTAAAGGCAAACTGCAGTAACAGAGAGAGCGTTCAGCCACAAACATTAAATCTCATAAAGTAATAAATTAACTTTATTATTCTGACATTTACATGTTCCTAGAAGAATGTGAAAATTGCTGCACTACCTCCTACACTTCTGGAGAGTCTAAGAATGGTGACTCGGATATCATAGATAAACCTTGTTTTTGCAGATACTTTAACATGGCAGTTGACAATCATAATAAACAAATTAGAACTTTGACTATCACACGGTTTGAAACAGTGTTAGAGAACAAGTCAAGCTTGCAGGGTTGGCTGCCTATACCTATCTTTTGTGCTTCTGTGAAAGCAGAGCTACATGGTGATAGTAATAGGTAGTGTAACTGTATAAGCACATAGAAGAGGCACTGAATAACTGGAAAAGAAATTGTTTAACTTTCTTACAAAGCTTTTCCTAAAGCCAACACACTCACACACACACACACACACACACACACACACACACACACACACACACACACACACACAGGGAATACTGTTGTTTCCATCTGTAATATGTCACAAAGCTAAGTAAGTTATCTTTCTTCTAGGAACATGTCCACCATTCATACCCTTTCTGTATGGCAATCAAAGAGCATATTACTTCCTAAGCTACAGGGTGAATAGAGGGCGACAAATGAGAGTACCCTGCAGACAAGTTTTAGATGGGGATGCGTAAGATACTACTGGAGGTCAAGCCAGTACTATCTCATATATGGAACTTCCAACCTCAGTAAGCAATTGCAGTAGCCACTGTCAAATGATTCATACACTCCACTTCACTTCAAGTTCTACATTCCTCATTGTTTTCTTATTTTGAGATGAGTCAACAGGCTACTCTAGTTCCATTACAGAGCTAGAGTGTGACTCCCACAATTCCAAGAAGGATCAGCTATTATTATCACCATGTAGTTCTGCTTTCACAGAAACACAAAAGATAGGTACAGCCAGCCAACCCTGCAAGCTCGACTTGTTCTCTAACACTATTTCTCTCCCTGTGATAGTCAAAGTTCCAATTTGTTTATTATGACTGTCAACTGCCATGTTAAAGTAGCTGTAAAAACAAGATATATCTACGATATTTGAGTCATCATCCTTGGACTCTCCAGAAGTGTAGAAGACAGTGCAACAATTTTTCACTTGCCTAACCAATGCCTTGCTCTACAGGAGACTACATTGCTCATTTGGATCAAGACTGCCAGGTCCTTTGTGAAACTTGTGTATACCTGGGTTTTTCTCTTCTGAGGTGCAGTTTTAACAATTAAAGTGACACCTTGTATCCTCAATGCTCTGTTTTTGTAACTTGCTTATGTACAAAAGTAGTACAACTAGTGGCACATGAATGTCCACAAAGAGTTCCCATTGAATAATACAAGGTATGTCCACAAAGTAAGCACTGTTTGGTTATATAAAACAAATGTGTACAGATACAGAAAAAATATTTATTGTACAAAAATCTAGAACTGTTAAACTACTTTTCTACATAGCTTCTGAAATTTTGTAGGCACTAGTCATAACGTGGTACAAGTTTTTGTATGCCTTCTTCATAGAAGGTTGTCACCTGTGTATTCAACCATGTGGTAACATGTTCTTTCAGCTCGTCATCATCATTGAAGTGTTGACCATCAAGGACAGATTTTAGATGCAAGAAGAGATGAAAGTTGTTAGGAGCGAAGTCCAGGCTGTACGGAGGATGATCAAATGCATCCCAGTTCATCAGTAACCACAGATGGGCATCCACTTCATTCATCATCGTGCGCTTGATCACGTCCTTCATTGAAAAGTCTGACCCGTTTTCACACACAATGGCATTTTCAATTATGGCTGACATTATAAAGAAGCACTACAAAGCACACATCAGCAGCAGTGATCTGAAAATGGCGTATATTTCTTCTCCTAGAGTCAAAGTAACTGCAATCATAGCACTGCCACGGATTAGATATAGAAACAAAATTTACTTTGTGGATGACCCTCATATTTTGTACCCTCCACTAACCATGTGAAGTGCTAAACACAAAATTACTGTAATTGATGAGTATACATTTGTAAAATTACGTATTTTATGAATTTATTACTGTATACAGGGTGGTACACAAAACACCATCCTCAAGTACAGACTGCTCCCAGTTACATACAAATTGTTGCCCACCATGAGCAAATACAACAACAAATAGTTAAACATATAATAATTAGATTATAAAGAAATGACAAATAAGCTATGGCAAGCAACAGCTTCAAAACAATAAATCACAGTTGGCAGGCAGCAATGAGCTGTCTAGGGCTCATGTCCAGTTTTTTGTGTGGCACTGTTACTCGCTCCTGTGAACAGGAACACGTTATGCAGATCTTGGTGCCTCTCATGTCCATCTAGAAAAGATAACCTGAAGATGCCTAAATAAGGTGAAACGCATCCTTGAAAAATAAAAAAAACTAAGATTGCAACCAAGACTGTTTTTAACCAATACCAACCCTGCATTTATCATCCTTATACACAACAGCATACAGCTATCAGACATGGTAGTTTTAGTCTGAAATAAACTGTAGCTTTGAATAGTTTTTTTTTTCTCTTACTTATTGTTTTCACAAAATTTTTGTTGTCTTAGCACTTTTTGATATTATTCTAACTACTACCATGTTTCTGTTAATAGATGCAGCATTTATTTAAATGACCAAGATTTCATTTAGCTACAATATTTTAATTGAGTTACAGCTCCATGTGGTAAATATTGTTACACAGAAAACCGGTTTTGTGAAAGGTCTGCTGCCCCTCCTGTGACGATCATTGTGTTGTTTAAATTTTCTTCACAGTAACATTGTATCACGATTTACGTGCACCGAATCTCTCCAACAACATACTATTTATAGACAACAGACAAAGTGAACAAAAAGAAGCAGAGCATACAGATGGATTCATTTTCAAATTTTGAGAATTAGCTGTCACATATGAAAAGAACCCAAAAATTTTTAATTCATCTTCCTATGGCAATGTACGACATGAATGTAAAATAACTTTAATAGAGGCTTAATGAAAATAGTTTCATTAATGTGCACACAGCATGCATTTTATATCAAGTTATTTCATCATAATATTTTCAGCTGATAATCATTTTAATGCAAAAACAGATCTCTTACAATATATGACAATAGAAACTAATTTCCAGTTTAGTGAATTCCTGCTGTCTAAATATCTGTATAGCAATTTAACTGCAAGGCCTACAGTTTAAGTGTATTTTTATTATTAGCACTTTAGTATGCATATAATACCTGTGACATTTATCTCCCTCAACGTTTTCTTTGCAGTTACACAAACCTGTGACTGGGTCACATGTAGACTTATTAGCAACACTCCCAGCTTCATTACAAATGCATGGCTTGCATCCTTCATTTGAGAGGTCATAATAATTGTCTTTGCATTTATCACATTTGTTACCAGTTACTCCAGGCTTGCATATACACTGTCCCTGACTATTGCACTGCTGACTCTTTGACCCTGAAAAAAAAAAAAAGAAGAAATACTTGAGGGCAATGAAATTTTAATTTTTTGCCAAATGCTTTAGAATAGTTCAATTTATTTTTAAAACAGAGCTCTAACCATACCCAACAGTCAGTCAACATATTTCTAAGCCAGAAATATATTCCCGTCTGACAATATTACTACAGCTTGTCAATAATAACTTTACACTTTACACAACGATTCATGATAATGTGCAGTATATATTATCATAGTAAGGGATAGCATGATTCATTTATTAACTGGTCCCTCATCATACTATAAAAACATATTACCGCAATTGTAAACACTGTTTAACTAACATAGCAACAGAATTTATAATATCAGCAGAAGGTTTGGCACTAGTTTTAAATTTCTATCTGGCACTGTCTCACCGCTAATAGACGATTGTTCGTATCGACAACAAATGCCAGCGACAATGTCTCATTGCAAATTACTATACTTGAAACAGAGTGTGGGCTCTACAGTTCACACGTCAACCAAGTCATCAACTTAATTTAGTATACATATGACCAAATAAATATTCACATACACTACCCTTCACATTTTTTTTGTCTCAAACGTTTCGCCTCATAATTAAATTGTGACCTAGTTTTTCGGGTGGTTTCCCTCAATTGCGAAATGACTGTCGAAACTGGAAACCCATCCCAAATGTTCGCATCTGGGATTCCTTCTGCCCCACTACCAGTTCGCCTGGTGTTTGCCTGAAAAGTCCCTTGAATCGTCAGTAGGTCATTACTCGAACAGCCCGTTCTTCCTGTAGGGGTTGGGAATGAACAACAATTAAAAACAAAGAGAGAGGACATGCATCGGCCAAATAGAGTCTGGTCAGGGGGCCAGCGATCCAGTCAATGGCATTCATTGCGAGTGAGTCGGCTGCTGTGCAGAACACGACGACCAACTGTTGCTTTCAATTACACTCACTTCGAGAAAGTGAAGAAATTGACAACATGATATCAATGGCAAACAAGAAGACTAGGATGAATTTACAAAGAACTTTAGTGTACTGAACATTTAGGTGTTTCTGTGACAAGTAATTAAGTCCTTTTTAAATAAAAATATGTTTTAAGATTTTTTACTTATGTCACGTCCATGAGGGCCATTTTATTTGGAATCTGTGGAAGGTACATTAGCGTATTTGTTTTTGTTTGTAAATATTTCTTATAGTATGTTATCTCGTTTTTCTGATAAGTTCTACATGCTGGAGCAGTGGTCGTCAAACTGCAGCCCGCGGCTCAAATCAATTGTTCTTGCGGCCCGCGTTTCTAAGTCATATTTTATAATAATATTCTTCTAGCAGTTAACTGCAGATCCAAAAACGTCAAGTAACCTTAAGAGCTACTTAACAGTGCACTTTTCTTGCTCCGTAACAAACAAAAATACTTAGGGAGAAAATAATATTTTCGAAGATGCTTAATTTTAATTGAGGTCGGTAAATTCGGCAGTGCGCAAAGTGAAGTTGGCTGCTTATGTCACGTACAGAGTGGTGTGTAGCGCGTCCACTGCGTGGTTAATAGAAGTGAGAAGTGGAATATTTTATCGTGTGTAGTCCTGTGCTGACAACTCACCATTGTGCGCAACTAGCACCGATCAGCTGCTATCTCACTGACAACAATGGCAATGTATGCACATCAAAACTAGTCTGACCACTTTCCGGCAGGCAGAAGCACTGTTCAAGGCAAGAAATATGCGTATCTTCGCCACTTTCTCGTCCTGGCCACTTTACCACATCTTCCACACAGTGGACGCGCTACACACCACTCTGTACGTGACATAAGCAGCCAACTTCACTTTGCGCACTGCCGAATTTACCGACCTCAATTAAAATTAAGCATCTTCGAAAATATTATTTTCTCCCTAAGTATTTTTGTGGATTTGTGAATGCGCATTATAGAGACGGTCATTTACAACTTGGTGTATGTTTGTAGAGAGTAATATGAAATCAAATTAAGGCTATTGTAATACAATGCAATGACTACATGGAAAATGGGATTCAAAATATTTAGTAAACATTTGTGAACGTGTCTCATATTGCAGTTACCGTCGATAACAAATTAATAGTAAGATCAGTAGGGGAAGATGTGGTAAAGTGGCCAGGACGAGAAAGTGGCGAAGATACGCATATTTCTTGCCTTGAACAGTGCTGCTGCCTGCCGGAAAGTGGTCAGACTAGTTTTGATGTGCATACATTGCCATTGTTGTCAGTGAGATAGACAGAGGAAGCTCGTTGCGTTGTTTTTTTAGTAAAAACTCTTATGTAAGAAGAGACGTCATTTATATTACTATATTACTCTTGTTACCCCATTTGTATGGAGAGTAATAACTTTTTGCAATATCAATGTTTAAACAACGTCTTTCGGCCTGTAATTGTAGTTCCTTGTTATTTATTTCGTTTCGATAGTTTCTTCTATGGATCACTAGTGCCCACATGGCGTCCGGTCGGGAGAAGTGGCCACACTACTCGTCGGGAAAAGTGGCCAAGGCGTTCGCCCAGTAAGATTAAGTTACTTCCAAAAACCAGGCATAATACGACAGATAAAAGCTATCATCCGCCGTTCTATCCGTTAGTGTCAGCTTTGAATTAATCATGTTATGTTATTTAAGATCGCCTCTGTTCTATGAGGCCTGATACAGAATCCCGGTTACAAATGGTCTGCTGCAGACGCTTGGTATTGTTTCAGAGAGTAGGGCGTGAAGATGCGCAGAAACTGTAGCGTAAATCAGAAAAACAAACATGGGATGCGGTCGCGATGGCATTGGTCGCAGTACCCGCTTAGGTATGGAAAACTTGTCAATATGTAAGCCTTCATAAAAGCGCATGTTGTTTCTTCTTCACTGAAAAATATTTTGTGTGATACCTTATAATATGCAGATTCAAAATATGTTAGTGGTAAGCTTCTATTAACAGTCATGGTACGGTGAAAACTGGATTTCTCTTTGAGGAGCGTGGCCACTTTACACTCACCCTCCTAAGTGAAGCGGCCCGAGGTGTCACTCTACGGTATCAGTATTGTCTCTTAAGCAAAACAGTTTGACGACCACTGTCCTGGAGGATCCCCTGACTACCGATCTATTGGAACGAAAAGGACACCTGATCTAATCTATGATCTTGGCGATGACTGCTTCTTCAGTTATATTCACATGTCTCGTGAACAATTCGATCCGTTATACGAACTCATTTAACCTAAAATCTTGACTGACTCTAGTCGTGCAGCGCGAGTCGTTACGTGAAAATATAGAAAGGGGAAAAATAAACAGACATCCGAAAATTTTATTAATTGGTCCTCTAGATACATGGGCGCCTATACCGATTGGCAAGGTGTGGCACACCCCCCTCTGTCACGGAAAACAATACACTGTGTGATCTTAAATTGTTTTTGCAGGAACACTGCTTTTACACTATAAGTGAATTCCTTAGTACAAAACGATTGTAAATAACTTATATGTTTAACTACATGTAACAACAAACTGTATAAATATATGAATGTACGCAACTGACAACATCCATACATTTTAAAATGTCCACGGAAAATAAATAAATAAAAAAGGTCTAGCCTCCCCCTCCCCTCCACCTTTACAAACTATCGTACAACAGAAGTGATTTCTGGCGTTCCCAAAGTAGTGTTATGGGCCCTCTACTGTTCCTTATGTATATAAATGATTTAGGAGACGATCTGAGCAGCCGAATTAGGTTGTTTATAGATGGTGCTGTCGTTTATCGTCTAGTGAAGTCATCAGAAGATCAAAACAAATTGCAGATATTGGTATGGTGCGAAAATTGCCAACTGACCCTAAATAATGAAAAGTGTGAGGTCAGCCACATGAGTGCTAAAAGGAGTCCGTTAAACTTCGGTTAGGCGATTTATCAGTCACATCTAAAGGCCGTAAACTCAAAAAAAAAAAAAAAAAAAAAATGGTTCAAGTGGCTCTGAGCACTATGAGACAACATCTGAGGTCATCAGTCCCCTAGAACTTAGAACTATTTAAACCTAACTAACCTACACATCCATGCCCGAAGCAGGATTCGAACCTGCGACCGTAGCAGTCGCGCGGTTCCGGAGTGAAGCGCCTACAACCGCTCGGCCACCGCGGCCGGTCCGTAAATTCAATTAAATACCTAGGAATTACAGTTACGAACAATTTAAATTGAAAAGAACACGGAAAAATTGATAGAGAAGGGAAACCAAAGACAGCGTTTTATTCGCAGAACATTAATAAAATGTAACAGGACTGCCTGTACTGCGCTTGTCCATCCTCTTTTGGAGTACTGTTGCGCGGTCTTGGATCCTCACTGGATAGGATTAACGGAGTATATCGAGAAAGTTCACAAAAGGGGATCACGTTTTGTATTATCGCTATATAGGGGAGGGAATGTCACTAACATGATGCAGGATTTGGGGTGGGCATCGTTAAAACAAAGGCGTTTTTCGTTGCGGCGGAATCTTCTCATGAAATTGCAATCACCAACTTTCTCCCCCGAATGCGAAAATATTTTGTTGACGCCGACCTACAGAGGGAGAAAAGATCATTATAATAAAATAAGGTAAATCAGAATTCGCACGGAAAGATAAAGGTGTTCGTTTTTTCCGCACGCTGTTCGGGATTGGAATACTAGAGAATTATTGTGAAGCTTGTTCGATGAACCCTCCGCCAGGCACTTTAAGCGTGATTTGCGATGTATCCATGCAAATGTAGATCGTATGGGCGCCCTTACTCGAGAACAATATTTTATAATTATTATGTACAGCACCTGATAGGAATAATTATGCTACAGAATTGTTGGATAGTTCGTGCATGCATTTTATTACGTCGGTTGAACTATATTTTATACAGCTATATTAGCGTGGTGGTACAGTTTATAAAAGTTTTCATTTGCTACGGGGTGGTCAGAAACAGTTTTAAAAGTTTTAAGTTAGGTAATCAGGTCATGTTGTTGTTGTGGTCTTCAGTCCTGAGAGCGCAAATTCAAGCAGCCTGCCAGCGACAGTGGCGACAAACGTGTTCTTCGTTTGGTTACCTCAAACCGAGCAAACGTATCTTTTCCTCACCTAGCTTAAATTTATCACTTCCGAAAAAGGCACGTTTTAACTGGTAATGAACAAGTGGTAACTCAGGAGCCACAGATGTTTGTGCATTACCGCATTTTAAAACCGTGCAAGTGTTTTAATTTGTGCACGCAACATTGACTAACGTCAGTGCTAATTAAATCAGATACGGCGCAACGTATCGAATTTTTTTCTTAACAATTATTTCTCAGCAAAAACTACTCTGCAACACCCTTACAAGCTTTCCAGACAGTTTCTGACACACTGTATATAAATATATGGAATAAATTAATAATTGTTTGACATAGACTTGCACCTGTTTCCTCCCTCGTTACTGTTCTTTCCCAAACATTTTTGTATTCGACAGGATGCGTATCGTACAAAAATATGTTTCCATGCATCCAGTCTAACAACCGTGGACAAGAACGGTCTAGCGCGGGAGCCAGTCTTCAGTTTGATCGGGACGATGGATTCCATAGTAGGGGGTCTTTTATTTTACAGGTTTGATTTTTTTCTTTGTGTTACTTCACATCTGGTTTCATCACACGAAAAACGAGATGTAATTGGGGCTCATCAGCAAAGGGAAAGCGGTGCCTTAGATCCTTAGGTTTTCCGTGATTTCCCTAAATCGCTCCAGGCAAATGCCGGGAAGGTTCCTTTGAAAGGGCACGGCCGACTTCCTTCCCTAATCCGATGAGACCGATGACCTCGCTGTCTGGTCTCCTTCCCCAAACAACCCAACCCCTTAGATCCCTATATTTGGCACAAAAACGAAAAATCACTTTAAAATTTCACTTCTATTTTTGTCATGTATATTACTGCAGAGGAGAACTTGATTAACCCTAACTTCATTAATTTAATTATTAATATCTCTGTGTTAACTTCAGTAACACAGTCTGTAACACTTACGCACAAATTTGTGATGTAAATGTGATGATAAAATCATATTTTCTGTTAAAATCCTGATTCTTTGATGAAGTTTCTTTTTATTCACTGAAAACTTATTACAGCATTCTGGTACAGCCTGAATCATATTCTCCTTCCGTTTCTCGTTTTTTTCTGTTCTGTAGCTCTCCGTGAGCACGACAAGAAGAAGAACGTTTACAATTTTCAGTTTATTTACTAGGTGTAGATTGTTGACGAAACTTTCATTTTAATGCCACTTCAAAGGTTTCGTCGTAAGGAATTCATCACTCAGGTTAAATCAGGTAAAAAGTGTCTTGTTTTATTTGAAATAAATGATTCAGTTCAACTACAGACAATTTCTGGGATTTGATTTCTACTTGAACCCTTTTATTACTTCGTCTGATGATTATGTCTTACGATTCAGTGCACTCAACATTTCAACTGTTATTTCAACAAATAAATTAGAATCGAAGACTGCAGAGGTGACGGAGTCAGGAGATAGGGACCATAAAAGTTTTTTTTTCATTCAGTTTTTTTGAAGCTACACTAGAACTACTACGAAAGTAAACCCGATATTTAATAAATTTTGAAGGAATGGTGAAAATAAAATACGATGATGTGGCTGCAGAAGGGGCACAGACCACTTTTCACGGACAATGTATCACAAATTCCATTCTATTCTTGTGGTGATAATTCAAATTCATCACGGAGGACCACCATTTTCAAGCAATAATTAGTTTCCTTCATTCATCTTGCTTGATAGAATACAGAAAAATATCCCGCAAGATCATACTTCGCCAAGGATGATTGCAATTAGAGCTGATAACCTCGCAGTCGAAGCCTGCAAACTCCAAATTCACGATTACAGTTAACTTCAAAAAATTGGCATATTTTTGTAATTGCCTCCATGTTTGATACTAAACTTCTAATTTTAATATGCAATTTCTTGGCGCCTGCGTCGGAGTTAATGCTTTTTTCCTCAACAAATCGTCATTACTCGCGCAACTGATTTAACACGTTGACACGCAGCTACAGGAAACACCGCAAATTGTAAAAGAAAACCGTAGAAATTTGTACTTCCAGTTATTTCATGGGACTATTGCGCGAGCAAATAAACTATCTCCTGGAAACGAACTGAAACGATTTGCTTGCCACGACTGCTGCCTTCCATTGAAAGGGAGAGATGAATGGGGTCGTACGGGTGGGTTTGCTCGAAATAGACCGCAACCCGGTAGCCATCCCCTTCTTAGTCGTTGGCAGTGGCAGTGTTGACATACATTTTTATGTTGATACCACTGTGCTTTATCAGTTCTATCGAAGGGCAATACACAATTGACAAAACTGCTAATCGCGACTGCTACAGTTGCAGGTTCGAATCCTGCCTCGGGCATGGATGTGTGTGATGTCCTTAGGTTAGTTAGGTTTAAGTAGTTCTAAGTTCTAGGGGACTGATGACCACAGATGTTAAGTCCCGTAGTGCTCAGAGCCATTTGAACCAAAACTGCTAATTGGCGTGCATGTCACTGTTGGGAAAAGTGTAAAGTTCCAGTTGGCTCATCAACAAAATCATTGCAAGGGCAACAAAAATATTGATTTAAAATGCATTTCTGAAAATCGACGTTCAAACGCATACAACTTCTGCTAGACAAACTCGTCGTTTGAACATTCTTGTGGCCACTCGACTTAATTACGACAGAGTAGGTCTTATTATTCCTTATTTAGACTTTATGATTATATCATCTAAATAAGATTTACAGAAAACTACGAGACGACTTTAAAAACAGTTTCTGTCATCCTATCGTTTCAAAAAGATAAAAAAGCTGTTTTCATGGAAGTTATGGAGGAAGTGTCTGTTTTATAGCAATGAAAATCTTAAAGCGAAAAGCAAGTCTAGGTTACTTTTAGAAGAAACAACGACTTTGATAAAGTTAGTGACGTCCTTTCTCATAATACAGTTTTTCTTTCAGGTTAGAGGGCCATGGTGAAAAATCATCTAGTCGCTGACAGAGTTCGAATCGTGTCTCATTGTGGGTCGCCATTTGGCTGGCTGATCTAATAGTGAACGTCCACATTCATGGGGCATTCAGACGTGACAGTGGCCCGATGCAAGAGTGCAGGGACGTGAGGGTAGGCCTTCCGGTGGACCACGTCTGACTACCACAATGGAGGATCGCTGTATTGTGCACCAGGCATATCATAACCCTCTCACATCCGTACTGCCATCCGAGAACTGGTAATGGATTCTCTGCAGCATTCTGTGTCACCCCGCGTCACTGGTCGGAGACTAGCAGCAGCTGCACTAGGGAATTATAGTCTGATGCACTGGCTGTCTTAAACACCACAACCCAAAATTAATGCCTGCAACTGAGATGATGTGACCAGGAAGAATTGACTGCTTATGAGTGGCGTCGTATAGTGTTCAGCGATGACTTGCGGTTTTGCGCTACCCCTGATGACTATCGTTGGCGAGAATGGCAGTGACCTGGGGAGAGATCTCATTCTTCCAACGTTTTGCAGAGGCACAGGGGTACTACTCTGGACGTCATGTTGTGGGGTGCCATCGGCTATGACTTCAGGTTACAGTTGGTAATGTTTGAGGGAAATGTAATGGCACAGTCATACACCATGGACATCCTGCGCTCTGCATATTTCGGCCATTACACTTACGTGTATGTTTTGCAAACCAGATACGGACCGCGCGTCACTTAACAGGTTGATTGTTAAAGGGTTGCCCAGAAAGTAATGCACCGCACTTTTTTCTCAGTCGAAAGCAATGCTACGAATGCGAAATGTTACGTATGTATTATTTGAAGTCTCCTGAGCGGGCGCGCCAGGTTTCCAACACTTTCGACAGGTAGCGTAGCTGCAGGACACTTTCAAAATAGCGTCTGTAGGTGACTTACGTTACAAGCAACGTGCCGTCATTGAATTGCTCAGTGCAGAGAAAGAAAAATTGTGGGGGATGTTCACAAACGCTTGTGCAAAGTCTATGGAGCATCTGCTGTCGACAAAATACAATTAGTCGCTGGGCACGAAGGGCGAGGTCATTAGAAGACGGTTCGGCGGAACTCCACGATTTGCAGCAGTCGGGGAGACCATCCACGGCTGTCACACCTGACATGTTGCAGCGAGCTTCCACTTATTTAAGCAATTAAAGGATCCCTTTCGTGGAAGACATTTTAAGGACGATGAGGTGAGTCACGCAGTAAAGCACTGGCTCCGTCATCAGGACAAGGATTGATGCCCACAGGGCACACATGCCCTCTTTTCGTGCTGGAGCAAGGCCTTAGAATGGGATGGAGATTACGTGGAAAAATAGGGTGTGTAGATAAAACACCATTCTTTCGTGTGTGTAGTTCTCATTATGTTCAATAAAGAATTGTCAAAGAAAAAATGTGGTGCATTACTTTCTGGGCAACTCTCTTATGTAGAAGAGACAAGGTTGTGCCAAGCCGCGAGCAGTCGCCACAGCGTCCGGGGTCACCAGCTTTGCCTCCACATGAGTCGCACCGAGAAATATGGCACAGCGATAAGCACACTGGATACGCATTCGAGAGGACGACGGTTCAAACCCGCGTCCAGCCATCCTGATTTATGTTTTCCATGATTTCCCTAAATCTCTTCAGGCAAATGCGGGGATGGTTCGTTTGAAAGGGTACGGCCAACTTCTTTTCCCATCCTTCCCTAATCCGATGGGACCGATTACCTCGCTGTTTGGTCCCCTCCGCCGGCCGGGGTGGCCGAACGGTTCTAGGTGCTACAGTCTGGAAGCGCGCGACCGCTATGGTCGCAGGTTCGAATCCTGCCTCGGGCATGGATGTGTGTGATGTCCTTAGGTTAGTTAGGTTTAAGTAGTTCTAAGTTCTAGGGGACATGCCCTCAGAAGTTAAGTCCCATAGTGCTCAGAGCCATTTTTTGGTCCCCTCCCCCAAATCAGCCTACCAACCAACATGAGTAGCAGCACAGAGTGCTACAGTCGCTGCTCAAGTGATGCCGTGCACGTATCTTTCTGGAGGCGCTTACTTACGTCGGCGTTTCGCCCAAGTTGCCAGTTACGTCCCAAGCTTCGAGCAACCAACAGCTGCCTCAGGTCCCCCTACAAGTCTCTGCTACGGACCTTATCTGCTGCAGTTGCTCCTGTTGCAGGTCGAGTTGCCGTCCTCGTCCTGGGCGACGTCTGACGCTGCACTTCCTCCAGCCGCTCAGAAGGTATCCTTCACAGTATTCGTTGTGACTGCCCAGAAGCTCATTGCCTCGTGGGACCGTCTCGTTCGATACTTTTTCTGCTCACTACTTGGCTACATACGAGGTCCAAGCCTCATAGGACTGTGTCGTCATTAACATTACCTGCTCCTGAGGACATCGCTGTTGTCAAGTTGTGTAGACATTATTCTCAGAAGCTGTACTTACACTGCTGGCCATTAAAATTGCTATACCACGAAGATGGCGCGCTACAGACGCGAAATTTAACCGACAGGAAGAAGATGCTGTGATATGCAAATGATTAGCTTTTCAGAGCATTCACACAAGGTTGGCGCCGGTGGCGACACCTACAACGTGCTCACACGAGGAAAGTTTCCAACCGATTTCTCATACACAAACAGCAGGTGACCGGCGTTGCCTGGTGAAACGTTGTTCTGATGCCTCGTGTAAGGAGGAGAAATGTGTACCATAATGTTTCCGATTTTGATAAAGGTCGGATTGTAGCCTATCGCGATTGCGGTTTATCGTATCGCGACATTGCTGCTCGCGTTGGTCGAGATCCGATGACTGTTTGCAGAATATGGAATCGGTGGGTTCAGGAGGGTAATACGGAACGCCGTGCTGGATCCCAACGGCCTCGTATCACTAGCAGTCGAGATGACAGGCATCTTATCCGCATGGCTGTAACGGATCGTGCAGCCACGTCTCGGTCAATGAGTCAACAGATGGGGACGTTTGCAAAACGACAACCATCTGCACGAACAGTTCGACGACGTTTGCAGCAGCATGGACTATCAGCACGGTGACGATGGTTGCGGTTACCCTTGACGCTGCATCACAGACAGAAGCGCCTACGATGGTGTACTCAACGACGAACCTGGGTGCACGAATGGCAAAACTATCATTTTTTCGGATGAATCCAGGTTCTGTTTACAGCATCACGGTGGTCGCATCCGTGTTTGGCGACACCGCGGTGTACGCACATTGGAAGCGTCTATTCGTCATCGCCATACTGGCGTATCACTCGGCGTGATGGTATGGGGTGCCATTGGTTAGATGTCTCGGTCACCTCTTGTTCGCATCGACGGCACTTTGAACAGTGGACGTTACATTTCAGATGTGTTACGACACGTGGCTCTACCCTTCATTCGATCCCTGCGAAACCCTACATTTCAGCAATATAATGCACGACCGCATGTTACAGGTCCTATACGGGCCTTTCTGGATACAGAAAATGTTCGACTGCTGCCCTGGCCAGCACATTCTCCACATCTCTCACCAACTGAAAACGTCTGGTCAGAGGTGGCCGAGCAACTGGCTCGTCACAATACGCCAGTCACTACTCTTGATGAACTGTGGTACGGTGTTGAAGCTGCATGGGCAGCTGTAACTGTACACGCCATCCAAGCTCTGTTTGACCCAGTGCCCAGGCGTATCAAGGCTGTTATTACGGCCAGAGGTGGTTGTTCTGGGTACTGATTTCTCAGGATCTGTGCACCCAAATTGCGTGAAAATGTAATCACATGTCAGTTCTAGTATAATATATATGTCCAATGAATACCCGTTTATCATCTGCATTTCTTCTTGGTGTAGCAATTTTAATGGCCAGTAGTGTACTTTCATCCCTATAATGAACAGTTGTGATTTCAAACAGAGCGTTTCAGAACGTGCAGCTACACCACAGAGCAAATGACAGAACAATGTATTACTTCTCATGCGACAGTATATAATTCCGTATTTCAGCAAGACAATGCTCAACTACACATGACATGAGTCTCTGTGAAGTGTCTGCGTGCTCTTGTGCTATTCGCCTGGCCAGCAAAATCCCAAGATCTGTCCCCAATAGGACATGTGTGATACCAGCTCTAATGCCAACTCTGATCCACTGACTGTATCCAGGATATGTAGGACAGCTGTGGGCCAGCTTGCCGTAGGAATGGATACAACGACTTTGTCACATCCTCTCCAACTGAATCAGAGTTTGCATCCAGGTCAGAGGGGGAGCAACGTCATACTGATAAGTGGCCTAAAACTGCAGAATTCTTTGTAAATTCGACTCGATGTTGCAACTACCTAAAGAAGATCAAATACTTTCTCAACACACGAAGTTTCATTTTGTTTCCTCCTCCCCTTCTGGGCGCTGGGCAGTGTACACTGGGGTGACAAAAGTCATGCAAGATGGCGAAGTATCGCGTACACAAGGTATCAAACGGCAGTGCACTGGCGGAGCTCTCATTTGTACTCAGATGATTCATGTGAAAATCTGTCCGAAGTGATTATAGCGGCACGACGGGAATTAACAGACGTTGAACGCGGAACGGTAGTTGGAGCTAGACATGTGAGACATTCCATTTTGGAAATCGTTATAGAGTTCAATATTTAGAGATTCACAGTGTCAAGAGTGAGATGAGAATATCAGATTTCAGGCGTTACCTCTCACCAAGGCAATGCGAGAAATAACCATAGAAATCAACGCGGGACGTACTCCAAACGTTTCCATCAGGACAGTGCGGTGAGATTTGGCGTTAATAGGCTATGACACCAGACGACCGATGCGAGTGTCTTTGTTAACAGCACGACACCACCTGCAGCGCCTCTCTTGAGCTCGTGACCATATCGGTTGGACCCTAGACGACTGGAAAACCGTGGCCTGGTCAAATGAGTCCCGATTTCAGTTGGTAAGAGCTAATGGTAGGGTTCGAGTGTGTTTACATGGAATGGACTGGGTCCTCTGGTCTAACTGAACCGATCATTGACTGGAAATGGTTATGCTCGTCTACTTGGAGACCACCTGCACCTATTCATGATCTTCATGTTCCAAAATAACAATGAATTTTTATGGATGACTGTGCGCCATGTCTCCAGGCCACAATTGTTCGCGACTGGTTTGAAAAACATTCTTGACAATTCGAGCAAATGATTTGGCCAGCCAAATTGCTCGACACGAATTCCATGGAACGTTTATGGGACATAATTGTGTGGTCAGTTCGTGCACAAAATCCAGCACCGACAACACTTTCGGAATTATGGACGACGATAGAGGCAACATGGCTGAATATTTCTGCAGGGGCCTTTCAATGACTTGTTGAGTCCACGTCACGTCGAGCTACTGCTCCAAACCAGGCAGGAGGTGGTCCGACACGAGGTTGGGAGATATGCGATGAGTCTTGTCACCTCAATTTACGTTCCCACTTTTTGTATCACAGATGGTATCTCACGACGGTACTTTCATCTTTCGGCAGAGTGCTAAGTGAACTGACGTGGAGCAGATGTGTGGACTCACCGTCATTCCACTGGGACGTCAGCTTCCGTTCTGTTCTGTTGACGTCCGCTTTGAACCGGTCGCAGTACGAGGTCACCTCAGACTCACCTAGCGGGTGGCAGAGGCACGGCCTGCAGGCGGCGCGCGGTCCCGGGGCCCAGAAGCCGTGCCGGCAGCGCTCGCAGGCGGGACCCTCGCGGTCGCCCTGGCAGTCGAGGCAGTGCGCCGCCCTGCCCGTGGCGCGCTCCAGCGCCGCGTCGAAGAAGCACCGCCGCGAGAAACCGTTGCACTCGCAGCCTGCGGACATACACAGTGGCGGTACAGTTTAACAGCTCTGCTACAACGACATATTACACTGCTTGACAACTGCTGAGAAGCTGAGACTTCTTTCGACAGCAGTAGTCATCGGTAAAGAGGGACGACATGAAACAAAGTTCATACATAACACAGACTGATTGGTCTATTTATAACGAAAATGGTACAGATTTCACCACATGGGAACGCAGGATAACAGTGTGTGATTTGCAGGGGGGGGGGGGGATGGGGGAGATTTCCCTCCCTCTGCGTCAGACCATCCCCTCCTCTGGTTTTAGTTTATGCATCCCAAACTGGGATGTTTATTTCCCACGCACTGGAGCAAATTTTACATATAATTTAAATTTGTGGAGCCGAACACTGAAAGTTTTTAGTAAGTCTTACTATTAATACTACAGGGTTATTACAAATGATTGAAGCGATTTCACAGCTCTACAATAACTTTATTATTTGAGATATTTTAAAAATGCTTTGCACACACGTACAATAACTCAAAAAGTTTTTTTAGGCATTCACAAATGTTCGATATGTGCCCCTTTAGTGATTCGGCAGACATCAAGCCGATAATCAAGTTCCTCCCACACTCGGCGCAGCATGTCCCCATCAGTGAGTTCGAAAGCATCGTTAATGCGAGCTCGCAGTTCTGGCACGTTTCTTGGTAGAGGAGGTTTAAACACTGAATCTTTCACATAACCCTACAGAAAGAAATCGCATGGGGTTAAGTCGGGAGAGCGTGGAGGCCATGACATGAATTGCTGATCATGATCTCCACCACGACCGATCCATCGGTTTTCCAATCTCTTGTTTAAGAAATGCCGAACATCATGATGGAAGTGCGGTGGAGCACCATCCTGTTGAAAGATGAAGTCGGCGCTGTCGGTCTCCAGTTGTGGCATGAGCCAATTTTCCGCGGGCTACGCGTGAAACTTGCCCGCACGCGTTCAACCGTTTCTTCGCTCACTGCAGGCCGACCCGTTGATTTCCCTTACAGAGGCATCCAGAAGCTTTAAACTGCGCATACCATCGCCGAATGGAGTTAGCAGTTGGTGGATCTTCGTTGAACTTCGTCCTGAAGTGTCGTTGCACTGTTATGACTGACTGATGTGAGTGCATTTCAAGCACGACATACGCTTTCTCGGCTCCTGTCGCCATTTTGTCTCACTGCACTCTCGAGCGCTCTGACGGCAGAAACCTGAAGTGCGGCTTCAGCCGAACGAAACTTTTTCTACGTATCTTTAGTGTGTCGTGACCATATGTCAATGAATGGAGCTACAGTGAATTTATGAAATCGCTTCAATCATTTGTAATAGCCCTGTATTAATATGTTTCAGTTTTCTATCATCATAATAAGTGCAGCTTTTCACAAATGTACCTCTACTTTTTGAATTCCCCTCGTATACCTGTATGTAGATGATTTTGTAAATAAGCTTTACCTATAATCTACTTTTTAAAGATATAACAAGGGATGGCTTTTCTGATGGTGCATAGACGTGAATAGTGAGTTTCGGCATTAACATCTATTTATAAATAGCTGTTTAACCATGCGTAACACCACGGTCCAAGCTAGTAACATATATAAGTCTACTAGCCCCCTAAGACATCCCCCCCCCCCCCCCCCACTGGTAAAAACACAAATCGCACCCTGAGGATAACAGACATAAATAACGCACAGTGATCAGTACCTGCATGCTAAGAGTTACACTATGTGATCAAAAGTGTCCAGACACCCCGAAAACATACGTTTTTCATATCAGGTCCATTGTGCTGCCACCTACTGCCATGTACTCCGTATCAGCGACCTCAGTAGTCATTAGACATCGTGAGAGACCAGAATTGGGGCGCTCCGTGGAACTCACGGACTTCGAACGTGGTCAGGTGATGTGGGTGTCAGTTGTGTTACGTCTGTACGCGAGATTTCCACACTCCTAAACATCCCTAGGTCCACTGTTTCCGATGTGATAGTGAAGTGGAAACGTGAAGGGACACATACAGCACGAAAGCGTGCAGGCTGACCTCGACTGACAGATACCGCCGACAGTTGAAGAGGGTCGTAATGTGTAACAGGCAGACATCTATCCAGCCCATCACCCAGAAATTCCAAACTGCATCAGGATCCACTGCAAATATTATGACAGTTAGGTGGGAGGTGAGAAAACTTGGATTTCATGGTCGAGCGGCTGCTCATGAGCCGTACATCACGCCGGTAAATGCCAAACGACGCCTCATTTGGTGTAAGGAGCGTAAACATTGGACGATTGAACAGTGGAAAAAGTTGTGTGGAGTGACGAATCACGGTACATAATGTAGCGATGCGATGGCAGTCAGTGGGTATGGCGAATCCTCGGTGAACGTCATGAGAGAGAGAGAGAGAGACGTGATGGGGTTGGGAGAAGACAAGGATCTACCAGCTCAATAGCAGGTTGCTGTCTTCCTGGAAGGTTTTCCAAACTCTGTAATCTATACGACTACATGTGTCAACCACCTGCACACAGATAGCTGTCTAGTTCGATCAGACAACGTGTTCCCAGCCCTTCAAGATCCTCTGGTAGGGTCTTCTTGGTCACTGCAATCAGGATGTTTCATGAACAGAAGTGGGGAAGTGTTACTTGCGTGCAATTCTGCTCCGAAATTCCTTCCACTGTTCTTCCCTCTGAAGTGTTCTTTTGGAAACATGTTAAACGTTGGTGTTAAGGAGTCTACCATTGCTAGCTATCGCATAATACAATACGTGGCGACTTACCTGTGTAATCCGCTGCATTCTTTACAGGATGATCATTGGTATGAACAAAATGTTTTTCTTTTTTGTGTGGTCGGATCGTAAATTGCATCTAACAATGAGAGAAAATTAAGAGCCAGAGACGGCAAACAGTAAATCCTAACGACATAATGATAAAATATTATGAGTACAATGTTGTGGAGACCACTGCTGTGACTAAGGACTTGCGTCCAATTACCAGCGTTTGCAGGGCACAACAGAAACAAGGCCTGGAAGAGATTCAATCTGTTTTCGATAGGTCTTCACGTAACTGGCGGCTTTATTTAAGTCTCTGACCTCCTCAGGTAAGAAGGATTGCTGTATATTGAACAGAATTATCTCAATGAATCTCAGAGCTTGCTACGGCAATCGAAATTTTCTGCCTACCCATAATAATAATAATAATAATAATTCTTTACTTTTTACCTATGATTTTGTCGTTTTTACCTTCCTTAGCGTACTGCGGTTATTTTCATAGTTGTTGCGTCTATTTTACTTTCTTCAGTAGTCAATACAATTTAGTGATTTACGTTAATAGAGTATAATCTGGACTAGCTAGATTGTGGTATAAGAAACACCACTTTGCATCCATTTCATCAATAGTTTACAGTATAGTATGATATGTCCAAGGTTTTTTTCTACTACCTCTACAGATAAAAGAGAAAAATATCATTTTTATCAGAAGAATAAATAAGAAAATGGAAAGTTTTACGTTACGCATTATCACAAGGGAGTTTCAAATGATTGGATCTGATCCTTAACCGAAGCTTATCCGCTCCCAATGGTGAACGAACGGGGCTGTAGTGGAAGATACAAAATAAATGTTTTATGTAACATTCTGTCTATATTTACTAGTCTTTGTTAGATAATACGAAATAAAAATATTTAAAGATGAAATAATGTGCACTATCTGATCAACAGTATCCGGACACCCCTCTGTAAGGCGAAATTGAGCACGAAATGTCACGAGAGGCGGGCCCGCCGTTACAAAAGGAGTTCGGAGCATTGTGTTGTCCGTAGAGAGGCAGTGAAAGCAGAATAGGAGAGCTCAAAGACTTCAAACACGAATTATTCATTGGATGTAGTATGAGTAACAAATCCATGAACATCATTTAAAACCTTCCAGAGCTGCCCAAACCGACTGTTGGTGATGTGAATGTAAAGTCGAAATGCATAGGAACAACCACTGCTGAACTAGGACCAGGTAGATCTCATTTACTGACGGATAGGAACCATCGAGCACTGCGGAGGCTGTCTGTTAAAATCATATGAAATCAGTTGGAGGAGTTCCAGTGTACTACAAGCGGTTCAGGTAGCACAATGACTGTGCGTGGGAAGTTAAGAGTGTTGTACAACTGCCGAACAGCTCCTCATAAGCAACACATTATTGTAGTCAGTGCCTAATGGCACTTAAGGTGGTGTAAAGAGCGACGTCACTGGTCAGTGAATAACTAGAAACGTGTGATTTGGAGTGATGAATCAAGCTATACCCTGTGGCAATCGGGTGGAAGGGTTTGGGTTTGGCGAATGCTTGGAGAACGCTACCTGTCATCATGTGTAGTGCCAACAGTGAAGTGTGGAGGAGGAGGCGTTATGCTATGGGAGTCGCTTTCGTGGTTAGGGTGTCGTCCCCTTGTTGCGCCTAAGAAAACGGCTAAATGTAGAGGGATATGAACACATTTTACAGCCCTTTATACTACGTACAGTACGGGAGCACTTCGCAGACGATGATTGATTGACTTAACATGACAATGTTCCCTCAAAGCAGCATCTCTGGGACAATGTTTCATGGAGAATAACATTCCTGAAATGGACTGGCCTATTCAGAGTCCCGACATGAACCCAATGGCACACCTCTGGGATGAGATAGAACGTCGACTTCACTCCAGACCCCAGTGTCCAATGTCACTACCATCTCTGGTTCCAGCTCTTCAGGAAGAATGTCCGCCATTCCTCCAAAGACATTCAGGCATCTCATTCAAAGTACCCACAATAGAGTTCAAGCCGTGATGAAGGCCAAGTGTGGACACACGTCGTATTAACGAGCCAGATGTTTTTAATCACACGGTATCATATTGGGCTGGTATCAAGGATGTCGGACGCCTGTAATCGTTACAGACAGCAATAGCAGGGCTGTGCATCATTGAGACAGGATTCCTCAACCTATTGTCCAGTCCTACAGTCAACAGTTCGGCGGTGAGTTCGTCTTCCCCAACTGCGACATAGTCGCGTATACAAACAGTGATCCAATACTGTCAAATGTTTTTTATTCCAGTCTTTGATCACAATATGAATTCTTTAGACGATGACCGGTTTCAGTCCGTAATGACCTCCCTCAGCTCTTTTTTACACCATTTCCTAAAGTGATAAGGCCATAATGGCATTCTCAAAACATAGGTATAAGTATAATCAGCACAGCATCGCCACATGCATCTAAAATAAGGTGTCTTCCAACACGATAACGCACGAGCACACCGCGCTTCCCATCAACCGAATATAATGACCACCGTTATCTGCGTAGGACAAGCTGGGACTTGCAGTTCACCGTCACATGAAACGTCCTCTCCCACTGGAACATCTCAGGACGGAAAGTGGAACAGACGCGACCAGTAATTCCTGGACTGCCTTGTGGACAGCTTGTCAAGAAGGATTTAAGTGTGTTACAACACACACTGTTGCAAAATGGAATCATATTTTATTATATCCAGCAGCAGACATAGACTCCACTGTTGTGTAAAGATGTGCACTTTCGATAAAAACTATCTTTATTTTATTTACTTTTATTTTATTTCACAGTAAAATTACTTTTTATAGTTTCATAAGGCTTATACTTTCATGTCTTCCTCCCACTGAAGCGAAACCCACTCACATTCGCCCATATGAAGATGGCGCAAAAAATTGTTGGGCATTTTCCGCATTTGACGATATGGCTACAAAAGTAAATACTTTTCCATGAAAGCTATCGTTAGTGGTGGAGAAGCATGAACAGTTTTGTTATTACTACTAGATACAAGTCTAATCAACCGACAGTTGTGCCGCCCGTAACATCATTATCTGCGAACGCGAAATGAGATTAAGCAGAACAGCCTTAATTGCCTCCCAATTATGCTACCAGCAATACACCAACTTATAATTTGTTGCCTATTAGCCAGGCGCAACGAACAGCTGTGCAGACAATTTTGTGTCATTCTTCAACGGAATTAGCTTAAGAAGTTGTACATGATAATATGACATGAACTAGGTCAGCTTCGTTATTTTCGTTCTGATCCCTACCAAAACAAACTGCTCATTAGTTGTCAAGTGCCAAACGACTGAACCATTGGTTTCAGGTCCGAGCCGAGGTAAGTCTTAGAATTTTCATGTGTCACCCATCACTTGTTGCATCTCTGTCAGTGTTTGTTAGTGTGAAAAAAGCCGAGTAGCTACGTGGTTTGAAGTCGAAGTTAAAACCTAGGTCCTCCTATCACTGGATGGGCAAGTCAGTTCAAAGTCGAGACAAAACAGCATCATTGCTCACAAAAACCTACGGATTGAGACGGCTTTACCTTAGTGATAGTTTATCTACGTAAAAACAGATCACTAATATCTCAAATCAGTCGAAACTTATTTGAGGTGAAATAATTCAGATAGACGCTTCCTACATAATGTGTGATAATACTTCCTTAAAGTACGTTCTGCACTGCTATTGACGAGGATGATAAGTTGAGTTCTGTCAGCAAGAAGGCTTCAGTCAAAGCGTATATGGGGCATGCTATTTGTTAACTGCGTATGTTGTATACTTGGTGGTAGCGTGAAATCGCATCAAATGTTTTTCGGGAGAAATATCGCATCAACTTGCGCTCAACTTTCTTCCTTTGGAATCTCGTTAAAATTGCGAGCCCGGTTTTATACGATCCGTAATTGCCGAATCGGTATTGCTTCTTGCGGAGGAGTTCCTCAGTGTACTGAGCAACAAAACTGTTCGTCATAGCAAGCACAAATCGTATTGTAGAACCTTACGAGCAATATTCCGCAGTTAACAGCAAACACACCATACAGCGCGGTAGAGATGGGCCCAACAACATGCCGAATGGGCCGCTGAGGATTGGCATCACGTTCTCTTTACCGATGAGAAGATGTAGAATGTCTTGTGTAGAAAATAACCAAGCTCCCTTTCATCAATGGAGGTGATATATGATCGCTAAAGGCTTCGATTAAACGTCAACCTGTGGCCGGATGCTCGTAGAATAACCATTAGGGGGCAACGCTAATCAATATGTGTCACCGGGGCGAACTTAATGCGTACGCTGACTGGCATTAATGAGTTCATAACTTAAGAATAAACTGTGAAACTAGAGCCTAAATACTGGATACCTCATTAACCACTGACGTACAAAGGAGAAATATTGTTCAGCAAATCAGTGTATTAAAGATTCGTACTTAATTATCATTATTTTTTGTATCCCTTTCTAACAAGTTCTCGCAGAGCACCTGCATACGTTTAATTATATTACCCTGTTAGCGCAGATCATACAACCGCCCGCGTAAAGTGCTTTTTCCACAATGTACGAGCCTAGATTGGTAATTCTGGTTGAAAAGTAATACACTGTAGTTCTTGAGGCTTTCACTGCAGATTTGTTGGGTAAAACGACTCTGGGCCCTGTCGCCGATTCGCATTCTGTAAACTGCACAAGATCTCTTTCAAGCAGCTGCTCGACATCATCTACTGTGTACTTGGAATTTTTACGGAAGCTAAAGCGGGCTAAAACTTAAACCAGAATTGCCGAGCGGAGATTTGATTGCTAGAACGTTTCGTAGCTTCAGAACACAATTGAGGGTCGAAAAGCAGTCACACGCTAAAACACCATGATAAATAG
Organism: Schistocerca cancellata; assembly: GCF_023864275.1. Taxonomy (NCBI): domain Eukaryota; kingdom Metazoa; phylum Arthropoda; class Insecta; order Orthoptera; family Acrididae; genus Schistocerca; species Schistocerca cancellata. The sequence goes on along the minus strand of NC_064630.1, from coordinate 359,824,459 downwards.
TTCCTTAGTAATTTTCTCAAAAATCCACGAAATGTTTTTTTACATCTATTTGGCTATGGGAAAACAAAGCAACAGACTTAGATAAGTGTTATTACTTATAATTCTGAATTTTTACCCCCCCCCCCCACACACACACACACACACACAGAGAGAGAGAGAGAGAGAGAGAGAGACATACACAACAGGTGGGTGCACTGGACATCTTTGCAAACACACCATACAGCGCGGTAGAGATGGGCCCAACAACATGCCGAATGGGCCGCTCAGGATTGGCATCACGTTCTCTTCACCGATGAGCGTCGCATATGCGTTCAACTAGATAATCGTCGCAGGCGGGTTTGGAGGCAACGCCTTAGGCACGCTGTTCAGCAAGTGCAGCAAGGTGGAGGTTACCTGCTGCTTTGGGGTGGCATTACATGGGGCCGAAGTACGCCGCTGATGGTCATGGAAGGCGCCGTAACGGCTGTACGATACGTAAATGCCATTCTCCGCCCGATAGTACAACCTTATCGCCAGCATTCGTCTTCATGGACAATGATTCGCGCTCCCATCGAACACATCTTGTGAATGACTTCATTCAGGATAACGACACCACTCGACTAGAGTGACCAGCATGTTCTCCAGACATGAACCCTATCGAACATGCGTGGGATGGATTGAAAAGGGCTGTTTATGGACGACGTGACCCACCGATTACTCTGAGGGACCTACGCCGAATCGCCGTTGAGGAGTGGGACAATCTGGACCAACATATCTGGCCTTGATTAACTTGTGGATAGTATGCCACGACGAATAAAGGCATGCATCAATGCAAGAGGACGTGCTACTGGGTATTAGAGGTACCGGCGTGTACAGCAATCTGGACCACCACTTCTAAAGGTCGCACTGTATGGTGGTACAACATGCAATGTGTGGTTTTCATGATCGATAAAAAAGGCGGAAATGATTTTTATGTTGATTCCTATTTTCTGTATATGTTCCGGAACTTTCCAATAACAATTTGTTCTTGAAAGGGGAAAGCTCGACAGACTTTCTTGTGAGACATGACACAAAAAACATTGACCTTCGGAGAATCTCACTCGTGTTCAACAATGTTATGCGGGTTTTCTGTTCCCCAAATCCTACAATTGGCCTGTTTACTTTCCCATTTGTATGAAACGTTGCCTCGTCCAAAAATATTATCGAATTCACATAACCATCATCTTCGATCTGCTATGCAAAGAAACTAAAATCGCTGTTCTTTGTCTTTAGGATATAACTTACGCTCTAACTGCAGTCTGTACGGTTTCGTGTTTAATTTCTTACGCAAAACACGCCATGTCGTTGGTGACATTTCCACCTTAAGTGAAACTCTGCAGAGAGATTTTGCCGAACTCCTTGCGAAAGCTTCTTTCACTCTTTCAATGTAATTTTCATTCACACCTGGCCGACCACTTCTCTACTTGTCACACAAACACCCAGGATTAACGAACTTAACATACAGACTATAGACTGTGAGAAATTTGTTAACGTCGAGTATTGATTTAAGTGTCAGGAAGTCGTTACTCAAAGTATTTGTATGGAGTATAGCCATGTATGGAAGTGAAACGTGGATGATAAATACACTCCTGGAAATTGAAATAAGAACACCGTGAATTCATTGTCCCAGGAAGGGGAAACTTTATTGACACATTCCTGGGGTCAGATACATCACATGATCAGACTGACAGAACCACAGGCACATAGACACAGGTAACAGAGCATGCACAATGTCGGCACTAGTACAGTGTATATCCACCTTTCGCAGCAATGCAGGCTGCTATTCTCCCATGGAGACGATCGTAGAGATGCTGGATGTAGTCCTGTGGAACGGCTTGCCATGCCATTTCCACCTGGCGCCTCAGTTGGACCAGCGTTCGTGCTGGACTTGCAGACCGCGTGAGACGACGCTTCATCCAGTCCCAAACATGCTCAATGGGGGACAGATCCGGAGATCTTGCTGGCCAGGGTAGTTGACTTACACCTTCTAGAGCACGTTGGGTGGCACGGGATACATGCGGACGTGCATTGTCCTGTTGGAACAGCAAGTTCCCTTGCCGGTCTAGGAATGGTAGAACGATGGGTTCGATGACGGTTTGGATGTACCGTGCACTATTCAGTGTCCCCTCAACGATCACCAGTGGTGTACGGCCAGTGTAAGAGATCGCTCCCCACACCATAATGCCGGGTGTTGGCCCTGTGTGCCTCGATCGTATGCAGTCCTGATTGTGGCGCTCACCTGCACGGCGCCAAACACGCATACGACCATCATTGGCACCAAGGCAGAAGCGACTCTCATCGCTGAAGACGACACGTCTCCATTCGTCCCTCCATTCACGCCTGTCGCGACACCACTGGAGGCGGGCTGCACGATGTTGGGGCGTGAGCGGAAGACGGCCTAACGGTGTGCGGGACCGTAGCCCAGCTTCATGGAGACGGTTGCGAATGGTCCTCGCCGATACCCCAGGAGCAACAGTGTCCCTAATTTTCTGGGAAGTGGCGGTGCGGTCCCCTACGGCACTGCGTAGGATCCTACGGTCTTGGCGTGCATCCGTGCGTCGCTGCGGTCCGGTCCCAGGTCGACGGGCACGTGCACCTTCCGCCGACCACTGGCGACAACATCGATGTACTGTGGAGACCTCACGCCCCACGTGTTGAGCAATTCGGCGGTACGTCCACCCGGCCTCCCGCATGCCCACTATACGCCCTCGCTCAAAGTCCGTCAACTGCACATACGGTTCACGTCCACGCTGTCGCGGCATGCTACCAGTGTTAAAGACTGCGATGGAGCTCCGTATGCCACGGCAAACTGGCTGACACTCACGGCGGCGGTGCACAAATGCTGCGCAGCTAGCGCCATTCGACGGCCAACACCGCGGTTCCTGGTGTGTCCGCTGTGCCGTGCGTGTGATCATTGCTTGTACAGCCCTCTCGCAGTGTCCGGAGCAAGTATGGTGGGTCTGACACACCGGTGTCAATGTGTTCTTTTTTCCATTTCCAGGAGTGTAGTTTAGACCAGAAGAGAATAGAAGCTTTCGAAATGTGGTGCTACAGAAGAATGCTGAAGATTAGATGGCTAGATCACATAACTAACGAGGAGGTATTGAATAGAACTGGGGAGAAGAGGAGTTTATGGCACAACTTGACTAGAAGAAGGGATCGGCATCAAGGGATCACCAATTTAGAACTGGAGGGCAGCGTGGAGGGTAAAAATCGTAGAGGGAGACCAAGAGATGAATACACTAAGCAGATTCAGAAGGATGTAAGCTGCAGTAGGTACTGGGAGGTGAAGAAGCTTGCACAGGATAGAGTACCATGGAGAGCTGCATCAAACTAGTCTCAGGACTGAAGACCACAACAACAACAACGACAAGCTTGTACGCCTCTATAAATCGACGGTGTTGTCGGAGAAGTCCTTACATCACAAATCAAACCTATGTACGCATTTTTTAAATTTACTGATTGTCAGCGATAATTTTTCACCGCCGAAAATGTCTATCAAGTATGAAATCAATGTCCACCACAACATATTAGAATAGAACAAATACATATAAAGGTCGCTGCATAATAATAATTTCGGAGTGCTGTAACGCCTGTTTCAGATGTTTCAATTTGTGCGACTTCGGTGATTTTCGTATCCCTAACCTACCCCAGCTATACTAACGGGGAAAGGGGACCTACATTTTCAGATGAAATCCGAACCGCGCGTTATTCCTGGTGAACAACCATGGTGTTGCGAGATGAAGGCAGACCGAAAGAATCCGCCCGATAGGGATTCGACAGTGCAAGTTCTCGGTATCCAGGCAGGCTACTTACTGCTAGACCACCAGGGACGACAGCTCTCTGTATCAGCAAAAGTAACTACGCGTAACGTCTGTGTACACTTACATATTATTATTACGTACTTCTCTGTGTCGAACGAATTCGTAGCAATCTAGTAGGGGTACATGATTAAAAAAGTAATGTTTGCCGGTGGACCCTGCATGACTGTTACGTGGCAGTATGTGATTCATTCCCTGTATTCATAAAGATAATGAGGTTCGTGTAATTCATTTGCTACATTTGGCAAAGAGCTTACGTTACATCTACATCTACATCTACATCTACATCTACATTTATACTCCGCAAACCACCCAACGGTGTGTGGCGGAGGGCACTTTACGTGCCACTGTCATTACCTCCCTTCCCTGTTCCAGTCGCGTATGGTTCGCGGGAAGAACGACTGTCTGAAAGCCTCTGTGCGCGTTCTAATCTCTCTAATTTTACATTCGTGATCTCCTCGGGAGGTATAAGTAGGGGGAAGCAATATATTCGATACCTCATCCAGAAACGCACCCTCTCGAAACCTGGCGAGCAAGCTACACCGAGATGCAGAGCGCCTCTCTTGCAGAGTCTGCCACTTGAGTTTGTTAAACATCTCCGTAACGCTATCACGGTTACCAAATAACCCTGTGACGAAACGCGCCGCTCTTCTTTGAATCTTCTCTATCTCCTCCGTCAACCCGATCTGGTACGGATCCCACACTGATGAGCAATACTCAAGTATAGGTCGAACGAGTGTTTTGTAAGCCACCTCCTTTGTTGATGGACTACATTTTCTAAGGACTCTCCCAATGAATCTCAACCTGGTACCCGCCTTACCAACAATTAATTTTATATGATCATTCCACTTCAAAACGTTCCGCACGCATACTCCCAGATATTTTACAGAAGTAACTGCTACCAGTGTTTGTTCCGCTATCATATAATCATACAATAAAGGATCCTTCTTTCTATGTATTCGCAATACATTACATTTGTCTATGTTAAGGGTCAGTTGCCACTCCCTGCACCAAGTGCCTATCCGCTGCAGATCTTCCTGCATTTCGCTACAATTTTCTAATGCTGCAACTTCTCTGTATACTACAGCATCATCCGCGAAAAGCAGCATGGAACTTCCGACACTATCTACTAGGTCATTTATATATATTGTGAAAAGCAATGGTCCCATAACACTCCCCTGTGGCACGCCAGAGGTTACTTTAACGTCTGTAGACGTCTCTCCGTTGATAACAACATGCTGTGTTCTGTTTGCTAAAAACTCTTCAATCCAGCCACACAGCTGGTCTGATATTCCGTAGGCTCTTACTTTGTTAATCAGGCGACAGTGCGGAACTGTATCGAACGCCTTCCGGAAGTCAAGGAAAATAGCATCTACCTGTGAGCCTGTATCTAATATTTTCTGGGTCTCATGAACAAATAAAGCGAGTTGGGTCTCACACGATCGCTGTTTCCGGAATCCATGTTGATTCCTACATAGTAGATTATGAGTTTCCAAAAACGACATGATATTCGAGCAAAAAACATGTTCTAAAATTCTACAACAGATCGACGTCAGAGATATAGGTCTATAGTTTTGTGCATCTGCTCGACGACCCTTCTTGAAGACTGGGACTACCTGTGCTCTTTTCCAATCATTTGGAACCTTCCGTTCCTCTAGAGACTTGCGGTACACGGCTGTTAGAAGGGGGGCAAGTTATTTCGCGTACTCTGTGTAGAATCGAATTGGTATCCCGTCAGGTCCAGTGGACTTTCCTCTGTTGAGTGATTCCAGTTGCTTTTCTATTCCTTGGACACTTATTTCGATGTCAGCCATTTTTTCGTTTGTGCGAGGATTTAGAGAAGGAACCGCAGTGCGGTCTTCCTCTGTGAAACAGCTTTGGAAAAAGGTGTTTAGTATTTCAGCTTTACGCTTGTCATCCTCTGTTTCAATGCCATCATCATCCCGGAGTGTCTGGACATGCTGTTTCGAGCCACTTACACATTTAACGTAAGACCAGAACTTCCTAGGATTTTCTGTCAAGTCGGTACCTAGTATTTTACTTTCGAATTCACTGAACGCTTCACGCATAGCCCTCCTTACGCTAACTTTGACATCGTTTAGCTTCTGTTTGTCTGAGAGGTTTTGGCTGCGTTTAAACTTGCAGTGAAGCTCTCTTTGCTTTCGCAGTAGTTTCCTAACTTTGTTGTTGTACCACGGTGGGTTTTTCCCGTCCCTCACAGTTTTACTCGGCACGTACCTGTCTAAAACGCATTTTACGATTGCCTTGAACTTTTTCCATAAACACTCAACATTGTCAGTGTCGGAACAGAAATTTTCGTTTTGATCTGTTAGGTAGTCTGAAATCTGCCTTCTATTACTCTTGCTAAACAGATAAACCTTCCTCCCTTTTTTTATATTCCTATTAACTTCCATATTCAAGGATGCTGCAACGGCCTTATGATCACTGATTCCCTGTTCTGCACTTACAGAGTCGAAAAGTTCGGGTCTGTTTGTTATCAGTAGGTCCAAGATGTTATCTCCACGAGTCGGTTCTCTGTTTAATTGCTCGAGGTAATTTTCGGATGGTGCACTCAGTATAATGTCACTCGATGCTCTGTCCCTACCACCCGTCCTAAACATCTGAGTGTCCCAGTCTATATCTGGTAAATTGAAATCTCCACCTAAGACTATAACATGCTGAGAAAATTTATGTGAAATGTATTCCAAATTTTCTCTCAGTTGTTCTGCCACTAATGCTGCTGAGTCGGGGGGTCGGTAAAAGGAGCCAATTATTAACCTAGCTCGGTTGTTGAGTGTAACCTCCACCCATAATAATTCACAGGAACTATCCACTTCTACTTCACTACAGGATAAACTACTACTAACAGCGACGAACACTCCACCACCGGTTGCATGCAATCTATCCTTTCTAAACACCGTCTGTACCTTTGTAAAAATTTCGGCAGAATTTATCTCTGGCTTCAGCCAGCTTTCTGTACCTATAACGATTTCAGCTTCGGTGCTTTCTATCAGCGCTTGAAGTTCCGGTACTTTACCAACGCAGCTTCGACAGTTTGCAATTACAATACCGATTGCTGCTTGGTCCCCGCATGTCCTGACTTTGCCCCGCACCCGTTGAGGCTGTTGCCCTTTCTGTACTTGCCCGAGGCCATCTAACCTAAAAAAACCGCCCAGCCCACGCCACACAACCTCTGCTACCCGTGTAGCCGCTTGTTGCGTGTAGTGGACTCATGACCTATCCAGCGGAACCCGAAACCCCACCACCCTATGGCGCAAGTCGAGGAATCTGCAGCCCACACGGTCGCAGAACCGTCTCAGCCTCTGATTCAGACCCTCCACTCGGCTCTGTACCAAAGGTCCGCAGTCAGTCCTGTCGACGATGCTGCAGATGGTGAGCTCTGCTTTCATCCCGCTAGCGAGACTGGCAGTCTTGACCAAATCAGATAGCCGCCGGAAGCCAGAGAGGATTTCCTCCGATCCATAGCGACACACATCATTGGTGCCGACATGAGCGACCACCTGCAGATGGGTGCACCCTGTACCCTTCATGGCATCCGGAAGGACCCTTTCCACATCTGGAATGACTCCCCCCGGTATGCACACGGAGTGCACTTTGGTTTTCTTCCCCTCCCTTGCTGCCATTTCCCTAAGGGGCCCCATTACGCGCCTGATCGCGGGATCGAAACCCAGTCGGACTATAAAAATTTTCAGTCCACCTTTAATGTAGCCTTCAAGCCTCAACGATGTGACGAGTCATCAGGAATGACACGCGGTTCGAATTCGACGGTGAACTGTAAGTCCTCTTTCCCAGCTGGAGAACTGTGATGGATTAGAAACACGCCAATGGCGGAGATGGCGTCCAATTGAAAGACTTATATCCGCCCATTGAGCGACACGTTCGGGTGGCGAGTGTAATAAAATGTGAAAAATGACGTAACGATCGGAAGCCCCTATTTGCATTTGTGAAGACAGGTGATAAAATGGAAATATGTAACAGGCAAAGCATACCTGTCATTTTTTCAAAAGGATGTGATATAATATGCAAATTTTCTAAAAAAATCGGGAAATGTCATTGTTTCCTCGACGGGAATTCGATCATTATGTTTAACATTTGGTAGAATTTGAAATATTATACTTAGATGAAAATAATTTTGATTAAGACATTTGTCCGATTTGACCTATAGAGGTCAGGCAACAGCCATCCGCCACTCTTTCTCAGGCTCCAAGTGCTCACTGTATTGCCTGCTTGTCAGGCGTGGCGGGTTGCAAAGAATGAGGAGAGGGGGAAGCTTTCAACACCATCCCTCACCACTAACGTCTATCATTCACAACGTCATTTTATTCGAGCTATGGCACCAGTGCAAAGTTGCTTTTATGGACCGCTAGTCGTAAATTTTTAATTTTCATAACGAAAAAGTAAAATTACATAGTTAATTAGGAGATTTTGTTTGTCTACTGGCATATTTCCGCTATCTTTGTATCAGCTAGTGCTTTTTTTTGTATTAACACGCTCACGTCGGCTCTGGGAATTGTGTTTCTCGCTGTGTGGCGGTGGGCGTATTCATGTTTTCCTCCATCTGGCGGCACCGCTTTGAATGTTTCTCACCGTGGGGCGGCGATCTTATTCAAAGGCCTTAAGGTACCATTTTAGTGTACTGATCTCTTATTTTGAAAGCGGGATAGGTCCATTCTTTTAAAACTACGAGAGATCACATAAAATAATTTTACATTAAATTAATCACAAATTACATGGTATCTCATTTGTTCAGAACGCTCTCTCTCTTGCAGTGTCACATAAAATTGTATTCACAGCAACTCGTTGCGCCTGGCTGATATGTAATACATCATACGTTGATGTATTGCTGGTAGCATAATTGGTAGAGTCGAGCGTGAACGACTGGCGGCCGGGTTAACATGCCGGACACACAATGTGGCAGTGATGACAAATATTATTTACCTCGCACTAGTCTTTGTAGTATTTTGCCCTATATATGTTTAAAATGGTATTTGATACACCGTGGGGGACTAACATTATTGCAACGGTCTAAACCGGCAGTTTCCTATGCAGCAAATTCCACGATTACCAGTATTGATGTCAGCGAGAGGTACTGGCTGAATGCCACCATACTTACCCTCATTATTATTGAGATTCTTTGGAGAGGCAGCCATGAGAAAACACCTCCACCCGGACTGCACAATACAAGAGACATGCGAAATACCCTTAGACTTCTTTATTTAGGACGGGCTTGCCATCTGAGCTCTTTATATTCATACAGTTGCTTCTCTATCCAACAAAGATCTCTTAAATGTTCCTATGGAGGTCACCTATCCTCCCCATCGTTATGCGTGCTTGTACAGCCTTCCATTTGTCCTCTAGCCACTCCTACTTAGCCATATTGCGCTTTAAGTCAACCTCATGTTTTAGACATCAATATCTCATGTGTTATTCACAGATTTCTACTGTGCCTTTTCTTTTTGAGTATATGGTTCTATGTTGCCTTCTGTAGTTCATCTTTCAAATCTTTCAATTAGTCTATTTCAGTCCTTTCACCTGTTTCAGTCAATCGCTGCCTAGTGCTCACTTTGAACCTCTCAGAAACCTCTAGATCTTTCAATTTATTGAGATCCCCTCTTAACTTCCTACATTTCTCTAATATCTTCAGTTTTAATCTGAAGTTAATGGCGAATAAATTATGATCAGAGTGAAACTCTACCTTGGATATATTTTGCAGTTTAAAATCCGGTTTCCTAATGTATATCGTACGATCAGCGGTATAATCTACCTGAAGCCTTTTGGTGTCTCCACCACTTACACTTATACCACCGTCTTTCGTTATCCATAAATCATGTATTAGCAATGATTATATTGTTATCTGTGCAAAATTCTACCAGGCACCTGGTAGAATCCAGGCCAACACCAGTGTCGCAATCCAAATGAGGAACAGGGAGAAAACCGACGTTGCAGATAGCAGATCAAACCCGGAATAAATTTATTACGAAACACATAAACTGTATTCACAGTTGCGAATATGGACAACCACCAGCTGTGTAATGGAATGACGACAATCAAAATTTGTGCTGGACCGAGAATTGAATTCAGATTTCCGGCTTATTGCTTATTTTCATTGTTGTCATTCTATTATACACTTGATGGTTGTCTATAAACGCAACTGCAAATGCAAGTGCATTTGATGCGCCCTGAAGATATTGCCTCACCTCGCCGATCGAGAGGCCAGAATCGTAAACTCAGCAGCATAACCTCAACGAGAGGAAGACATCACGATATTCTAATGGCACAGCTTGATTTCTGAAGAGAGAGAAGAACACTTATCAGGCTGCTGATATGGCGGAAAGGCACAATCTGAAGCTCTAAAAATCATTCTTGCAAAATAGAGGGGTGGCGAAGAACACTGATGAGCCCAGAAACGTAGCCCCTACTTGACCCTCCATGACCAGACGTAACGTGGGAACTCCGATTTTTATTTTAAAATATTTTGGTTCTGATAATTGTTTCACTAAAACCTTAGCCTCATTTGTCGTTTGTCGGCACCCTATCTGTTAGTTACGAGCAGAACCTAATGATTCCAGATTATTTTGCAGGATCTTATGGCCAGACACACTCATCCTTGTTAAGAGCAAGAGCCACTTGTAATTTCTATGTCCTACTATTGGTGATTCTGTACTTCAGATGAATCTTACAGATTTTCTGGAGTAAGTTGCTTGAATCAATTTGTATTAACGTGAGGACGCCATGTGCTCAAGTATTATTTGTCTGGGGTGTTACATGTGAACCTATGATGGTTGCATGGTCATTTTCAGAATCACCACATAACAATTTTTGGGTCCCCGGCCTGCAGAATACTTGGCCCAACTATTTCTTCTTCAGATGTTCAATTTCTCGTTATTCGACGTTTGTTTGTGGTTCAGGAATGTCATAGCTGCTCCAACTCCATGTATTCTTACCATGTGTTACTTCTGTTTCTTCTCACATTTGATTATGTTGTCCATTTATTAATTCTTGTCTTATATCTTCAATTTACCTTCTGTTCAGCAAAGTGTATACCGCCACTGTGGTCAAGCCTTTCTCTGCTGCCACGTCAATTTAAGCCGTAATAATGGTTGCCTTGGTGGCAGTCAGTGGTGCTCCAGAATTTTCGCACTCTATTTCTAGAAAATAACCCGTTTACTAACTCGAGGAAAGTGACTCAGCTGTACAGTTCTGCACCATCAAGTCTGTTATCTCGGGCGCTAGTCGCACGAAACCTCTGAGCTCCTGCAATGGTACTCAGTATGGCCTTCCTGAACCCATCGAATCCATACTGACAAGTAGCAACATGGCCTTCCTGAACCCATCGAATCCATTTTGGCAAGTAGCAACATGGCAGAACGACTGACTGTAGTTTTCACAGATCACAATGCTGCTGCTGTAGAATGCTGACCCGTACTGGTAGACATTTCTTCTTCTTACACGGGGCATAGCACGGTGTTGCCAGAAACAAATAACACTCAAATGCAAATTCCGAATGAGAGACTTGCTGCCTAATTTTTACATACGTAAATGAAGATCCATTGCTGTTAACCGTACTCTAAGAATAAAAGAAAAAGAAAAAAAGGACACACTACGAAGGAATTATCAGAATGGGTCGAAAATCGGTAGATATGTTGCACGTGTACAGAAAAATAAATGATTGCAATTTCAGAAAAAATTCATGATTAGTTCGAGAGCAAGAGCTTCTCAATTTGAGCAAGTCAATAACGCGTTGGTCTACGTCTGGCCCTTATGCGAGCAGTTTCGGCTTGGCATTGGTTGATAGAGTTGTCGCATGTCTTCCTGTGGGAGATTACCTCCAATTGGCGCGTTAGATCGTCAAAATCCTGAGATGGTTGCAGGGCCCTGACCATAATGCTCTAAATGTTGTCAACTGGGGAGAGAGCTGGCAGCCTTGCTGGCCACGGTTTGGTCTGCAAACACGAAGGAGCAGAAACTCTTGCCGTGTGCGAGCGGGCATTATCTTGCTGGAAGCTAAGCCTATGATGGCTTGTCAAGAAGGGCAACAAAAAGGGGCGTAGAATATCGTCGACATACCACCCTGCCGTAGGAGTGCCATGGATGACAGTCACAGGGGTCCTGCTGCGAAAAGAAATGGACTGCAGACCATCAGTCCTGATTTTCAGGCCATATGGCGGGCGACGGGGTGTCCAGGGTGTCTCGAGACAGGTCTTCGATGGTCATCGGGGCTCATGTCGTAGCGGGACTCATCACTAAAGACAATTCTACTCCAGCCAATGAGATACCAGGCCAGAAACGTATCTGGAAGCGTCCCAGATAGGAGTGGGATACCAGTCCGACTGTCGCTCGCCATAGGCCTGACAACCAGCGTAATGGTGTCATTTCTTTTCATGCCAGATCCCCTTTGGTTGTAATCCGCGGCACACTTACAGCACAGCGGTACGTCGACGATACTGTACGCCCCGTTTTGTTTCCTTCCATGGAAAGCTACCCTGCGCTTACATTTCAGCAAGATATGCCAGCCCTCAACAGTTTCTATTGCTTGTCTTCGTGCTTTCTAAGCCCTACATTAGCCAGCAAGGTCGCCAGATTTCTCCCCAACTGAGAACTTTCGAAGTATTATGGACAGGACCATCCAACCATCTCGAAATTTCGACGATCTAACGCTTCAATTGGACATAATCCCTCAGGAGGACATGCAACAACTCCATCAACCAATGCCAAGCCGAACAACTGCTTGTATAAGGGCCCAGAGATGGACCAACGCATTATTGACTTGCAATTTTTCTGAAATTGCAATCATTTGTTTGTCCATACTTGTATGAGCACATCACAGCCATCGATTTCCGTGTCATTCGGATAATTCCTTCATCATGCATATCTTTTTTTTCTAGAGTTTATTGCGTGCGGTTGAATTGAAATGCAGTCATTTGCACGTCTAAGCATCTAATACACTTTATGATTTTTATTTATGGTATAGCAGTTTTAATTACCAGCATTGCAGTGTTAGAAAAAGTGGACTTCGGCTAACATTCCTGTCTAAGACCCAGTGTCATTTCATTAAGAAGAATGTCAAATCTCACAAATTTTGCTTATCTCTTGCAAAATGTTGCGGAAAACCCTTCCCTGGAGAATACCTTAATGGTTGGATATGTATATATCTTGAAAGTTGCAGAGAGCGGCATTATACCCTTTCTTTATACTGGTGAGCCCTTACTGCAACATGATACTTGGAATGTGGGTTAGAAAACTTGTTGAGATTGACCTGCGTTCAGTGACGCTAACAAATCCTCTCAGGTTTTGAAACTGATGGTCGTTGATAAGGGGAGCCACTCGTGTGCCTTCACTTTTACGACCTCTATCGTTGTGCCGTATTGCATGGCTGCGAGTGATACACCCTCCCTTGTAGACGCGTTGGGCAATCTGTATTGATACACCAACACATTGGGCAACTTCTTTTACAGTGTGCTCATGAGTACATCCAAACATGATAGCTCCTTTCTGCCAGTCTGGCATGTATCCATGTCGACTAATCTTATTGCACTGGTTCCATGTATCTGGCTGTCACAGCTTCATTGCCATGACTTACATCAGCTTTGGTACACACCATACCATGTACAGAGCTTGAAAGTGACCGATGTCTTCTTTTAAGAAGCTGACATACATTTTCTCCAGTGGGATTATCATCATATCAGTATTCGTTTTTTACCACCAAGCTCCCACCCTGTATCTGTCTTCACGTGTGTGTGTGTGTGTGTGTGTGTGTGTGGGTGGGTGGGTGTGTGTGTTTGTGTGTGTGTGTGTGTGTGTGTGTGTGTGTGTGTGTGGGTGTGGGTGGGTGGGTGGGTGGGTGAGTGGGTGGGAGTGTGGGTGGGTGTGTTTGCATACCCAGGATCGCCTTCCAAATCCCTGGATTCATTTCAACCAAATTTTGGCACACCAACAGTAATCTTCACGAGCATCAGCACTGTGGGGTTTATAACCTCCTAGCTCCAATTGGAGCAGAGATATGAGCAAAAACATGTTTTTTCAGTTTCTGCCATATAGGCTGCCCTGCACAATAGGCATGTTGAGTGGAAATAGTGCTGGCCAGCCTTATCGAACTGGTTTGCATGGCAGCCTACATGTCAGGGCAAGAAACTGTTTTCCAGAGGCTGCACTGCACAACAGGTGAGTTGTGTTGGACTAGTATCGGACTGCTTTATCGACCTGCTTTATATGGTGACTTATATGCCAGGAGCAGAAAACGGTTTTCAAGCCTGTGATGTGCAGGCTGCTCTGCACAATAGGTATGTTGTGGAGAAGTATCGGCCTGCTTTACAGACCTGTTTTGTAGGGGGATGAGGGAAGGTTGAGATGGATTAAGGAGGGCATGGATAGAGAGAGGGGACAGGAGGAGATGAATAGGGAGAGGGGGGTAGGAAGAGGTGAATAAGAAGAGAGTAGGGGGACGAGGTGAAGAGGGAGAGGAGTAAGGAAGTTATGAATAGGGAGAGGAAGCTGGAGGAGATCGACATCTACATACATACTCCGTAACCCACCATATGGTGCGTGGCGGACGGTACCCTGTACCACTACCAATCATTTTATTCTCCGTTCCACTCGCAAGCAGAGCAAGGAAAAAACGTCTATCTATATTCCTCCATATGAGCCCTAATTTCTTGTATCATCCAAGTGGTTCTTAGCAAAATGTATGTTGGCGGTTGTAGGATCGTTCTCCAGTCAGCTTCAAATGTTGATTGTCCAATGCAGTAGTGTTCCCCTGAAAGAACGTCGTCTTCCATCCAGAGATTCCCATTTGGGCTCCTGAAGAATCTCCAAAGCACTTGCATGTTCTTCGAACCTACAGGTGATAAATCTAGCGGCCCGTCTCTGAACTGCTTGTGTCTTCCTTCTCTTCGACCTGGCAGCGAATCCTAAACACTCGAGCAGTACTCAAGAATGGCTCACACTACAATTCTGTATACTGTCTCGTTTATGGATGAGCCACAGTTTCCCAAACCGAAGTCGATCATCGCCTTCTCTACCACAATCTTTACATGCTCGTTCCATTTTATATCGCTTTGCAATGTTACGCCCAGACATTTAAACAACGTGACTGTGTCAAGTAGGACAATAATAATGTTCTATCTGAACATTATGGATTTGTTTTCCCACTCGTCCGCATTAACTTACATTTACAGCCAGCTCCAATTCGTCACACCAACTAGAAATTCTTTTTAAGTCGTCGTGTACCATCCTACAGTCACACATCTTCGACACCTTCCTGTGCACCACAGCACACAACAGCAGTTTGCTGGTCACCCTGCCCGCAAGATCACATAAAGATCATATATGTAGCGGTCCTGCCGTACTTCCCTGGGGACTCCTGACGATACCTTTGTCTCTGCTGAGCACTCGCCATCGAGGACAACATAGTGGGCTAGACTGCTTAAGACGTGTTGGAGCCACTCACATATATGGGAGTACTTGTTCCGTCCATCAAAATCACGATAAACATAATGAAGTTGATAGTGTCGACGGAACAAACATTGAACGTTTATATGGCTACATGCTGGTCATTTGAACATTTTTTTATTCAACAGTGTGACAATTTGTATTCAAGAATGCCTCTATGACATAGAAACAGTTGTTACGGAGAACCATCTTTAATCTGCATTTGAAAACATTTTTGCTATCTCACATTTTATTTCCATGTGTGGGTTGTGAAAGAGTTTTATAGCTGCAAATCTCATCGCTTTCTGTGCCAAAGTTATAATCACTAAAGGCTAATGCAGGCATATTTCTTTCTAGTGTTGCAGTTGTGAATGTTTCTGTTATCCTCGAATTCGATAACAAATTCCTTACGTGAATAAATGTATTGCGAGGCTATGATTAATATTCCCAAATGGTTAAAGAGATACCTGCAATATGTGGGTGAGTGAACCCCACACATACTGGTGTTTCTAATTACTTTCTTTTGTGCACTGAAGACTTTTTGTCTATGTGAGGATTTACTCCAGAAAAATATTCCATAAAACATCAATGACTGAAAATATGAACAATATGTTAACTTACTAAATTCTGTATCCCGAGAGTTGGCAGCTATTACTATGTGAAGAGTAGCCGAATCTAAACGTTTTAGGTTGTCTACTACATAGTTCTTGCGTTTTAATTATTTCTAGTTGCTATACTATGTAATAGGAGATGGGATATATTTTACAGTACAAGAACTGTATGAGTTGAGTGTTTTCGAAGTTTGAATCGAGCACATTCAGTAACTTTCACAAAACATAGTTTACTATTTTCTCTGTTGATGCTTCTTTAATCGGCTTCACAATATTGCTTTCAGCAACTGTAAAGAGGACTAATCCTGCTTACTGAGTCAAATAACACGGCATATCATTCGTATGGAAGATGTGCTTTCCTTCTCTGTATTACACGAACATTCTAAGGTAACTTACTTAAATAAGAAGTAAACCAGGCAAGTGCTGAACTACATATTCTGTAAAAACTTATTTTCTGTAATATAATATAATCATTTACGGGATGAAATACCTTCCATAAGGCACTGAAGTTCTCAGTTGATATTATTTTATCATTTAAAGATTTTATTAAGTGCTCAGAAAATGTATTAATAATTAACTCAGTAGATTGGCCGTTTTAATATCCAAACTGTGATTGGCTTAATATCCCATTACTATACAGGTATGTCTTAAGTGGAATGTGGTACGAATTTTGATTTTATGTGTCATGCCTGATCATCTGCGCACGTCGGTATAGAAGTGGAGGAGCCATGCAGGATTTGCTCAGATTTCTGCTTTATTAGGAATAACAGATTGGAAATGTTAGAGAATCAGTGGGATATTATCAAATTCTTTTTTGACTCAACAACACGGCAACCATTGTATTAATTTGGATGAATAAAACACTAGTGTTCCGGTCTAATGTATTCCGTATTTTTAAACAGAAAAAGTAATACATCTTGCCAACTGTGCTAGTCATACAAAACAAGCAGCTATTAATCGTAAGCAATGATCCACGATACACACGCGCCGTAGATATACACAATGAGCCTCTCGTGCAGGTATCCAACAGACTTGTCACACGACTGCGGAATAACTCGAGGAGCTCAAGTAACCCTTTCATTCTCATTCAGATGAACTGCCACCACAACAATAGGTAGGAATATACACTGTCCGTCCAAAGAGTTCCGAGACATTTTATTCCTGGCGTACAAGTGACGTCAGCGCAGTAACTACGGTGGCAGCTTGAACCATCAACTGTTAACGTCAGCAGTGCATTCGACCAGTCACCTGTGAGCGGGCAGTGTTAAGCAGTGGACGTGCGGCCGTAGTGTGTCAACGTTGTTCTGTCACAAATCGCAAAGGACAGCATCTCTGAATCAATTCTTTAAGACATGCCCCAGGACGTTCTGAAGGAAAGAAATGAATGTGTAAAGTTTGTCCCCCACAGCTCGACGTCAGGGCAAAAACAACGACAGGTGGATGCCTACCACGATTTGATTGAAGTTTAGAAAGCGGACAATTGGTTTCTGGAAAAAATCATCATGAATGATGAGACTTCGTGTTATCAATACGAATCTACCACAAAACGACAAAGTGGAGAAATTCACACGAAGAGACAACGCTTTGACGACATAACTGACGTCTAGCCCCAATGACATGTGCAAGTTTAGCAACATCCCAAGAAGGACGTTTCTGACAATTTCACATGGTTGTATGAACGTTCTGTGTGTTGTACTCAAGTGAGGGGAGTCTGTGTACTCATAGAACAACCGAAACATTAAAACCATCGCCTTAACTTTTATCTATTTCCTTTTTAAATCCAGTCTCGGAACGTTAGACGGGGTAAGTCATCCTCGTAGGTAATCTAGCCATCTAGGGCAAGTATAAACCTAATAACGCCGACAACGAGATGACAACGAACCCCTTTATATCGACAAATTTGGCTGGCTTTACAAGCTACGCTATGCCTAGTACCTGGCTATCACAGGAAACACGATAATCTACATTTACATGGATACTCTGCAAATCACATTTAAGTGCCTGGCAGAGGGTTCATCGAAACACCTTCACAATTCTCTATTATTCCAATCTCTTATAGCGCGCGGAAAGAATGAACACCTATATCTTTCCTTACGACCTCTGATTTCCCTTGTTTCATCGTGGTGATCGTTCCTCCCTATGTAGGTCGCTGTCAAAAAAATATTTTCGCATTCGGATGAGAAAGTTGGTGATAGGAATGGGAAATATTTTGCATTCCGAGGAGAAAGTTGGTGATTGGAATTTCGTGAGAAGATTCCGTCGCAACGAAAAACGCCTTTCTTTTACTGATGTCCAGCCCAAATCCTGTACCATTTCTGTGACACTCTCTCCAGTATTTCACAATAATAGTACGTAAAATTCGGGTAAAACCCACTCAGCAACTAGATTTAGTGGCCGATTTTATAACAGAATTAACTCTGTTATGGCGGCTTTGGTATATTATTGGAACTAGACTGGTATGGTTGGTCTAGGAAAAATCGTCAGAGCCCAGAAGTGACGGTAGCTTCCCCATTACTAACATGCCCTTGCACACGTGCATAAAACGGCGCTGCTGGCAAGAAAATTCCACCAGTAGTACACGTCCGGGCTGTCACAAGGATTTTTCCAGCAGTTTTTTCCTTCTTTCTTAAACCTCCATTCCAAATCTTTCTCTCTACTATTTCCTAGATGACACCATATTACCCAGGCGTGTGGACAACATCATTGAGCCGTGGCAGTAGAACTTTTTTTGTGGCCACTATGCCAGTACGAGCGTGTAGGGATCCACATATAAAAAACGCAGCAAACAGTGGTCAACAGGGCGTCATTTCTCAATAAGTAAATAAACACGGAGCAGAAACAGCGAGAAAGATCCGTTTATGTCGGAAATCCGTTAAATCTAGATAGCCAGACGAGGATTGGAACACCGTTCCTCTCACTTTCAAATTCCTCGTCTTCGCCACTACATTACCTCCTTCTCTAACTTTTCTAAAGGAACTATCTGATGATAGTGAAAGCACTGAACCTGAAATCAAGATATTTTTGTTATGCTTACTCTAATCTCGATCGTCCTAGATATACAAGTGAGCCGGCCAGGGTGGCCGAGCTGTTCTAGGTGCTTCAGTCTGGAACCGCGCAACCGCTACGGTCGCAGGTTCGAATTCTGCCTCGGGCATAGATGTGTCTGACGTCTTAGGTTAGTTAGGCTTAAGTAGTTCTAAGTTCTAGGGGACTGATGACCTCAGAAGTTAAGTCCCATAGTGCTCAGAGTCATTTGAACCATATACGAGTGAAAGGAAATAGAATATACTATATCACTCAATTGTACAACGTAAACAAATCGAGTCTGATGCTTTCTACAGCAAAAAAATACAAAATTGCTTAGTAGTCATAACAAATGATTCAGAAATAGAAAACATACTCTGTTACAAGCGTTTTATTAACTATGACGCATTTCGTAGTTAGTGTGTCTTCAGATTATCTGTAATTACATAACAGTCAATTCACGAACCTATCTAGCACCAAACAATGGGATCACTAAGCTAAAGGTAAGCGCAGGCTGCATTAGTCATATTTAAAAACTACTGATGTGACAGTGTTAAGACGAAGACCGCAATCGTCAAATATGGACATAGGAAAGCCTGAAATGATAAGTGAATCAACTAAGTTAAAAGAGTACAACTATAACCTTATTAAGAAATTTAAATTCCTGTGATCACGGGTTTTTAGAACCAAAAATAAACTCAACAAACCATGGCAAATTGCGGTTTGAAGATAGATTAACGGTCACAACGATGAATCGTAGTGGTAAACAAGTACTGCTGTAGACGTATATGACAAGCGAGTGGATCGAACAGTTGACTGATGTGAGAATGAAACTTAATGAAAGAAACCGAGTGGCATCACTGACAGCGAAATGGGACTGAAATAAAGTAAATGTCGAACAGAGCTAATTAAATTACGGAATGGAATATACACTCTTAAAAATTAAAAATAGATGAACTAGGGGTTCATTAAACTATTCATTAAATTGCCAACTATTAAGTTGGACAGAAATGTCAGTCTAAATGAATAGGGAGAAGGAAGAGGGGAGCGGAGGTTTGGTGTGGGGGGGCGGGGGGGGTGCGAGACGGCAAAAGGTATGAGATGGTAAATGTACGGAGGGAGGGGAGCTGTTAAAAGCACAAAGGGTTAAAGAATATTGGTGTAATGGTAAAACCAAACACAAAGCCACAGCGGTAGGAGACAAAGGCAGCTAAGGTGAGGAACAGACAACAGTCACGAATAAAAGACAGAAAACCACCTACGTTTGGCAAAGTTAGCTTACTTGACCATTCACAATTTGATGAACACATGTGGATACCGAATGTCTACACATGGGAGAGTGATCAACCAGTTAAAGAAAGACATCATTGCAAACTTACCCGCTTACGGAAAATTTATTCCAGCCCCATTAAGACTGACTGTTCGTCCTTGGCAGAACTGCGAGATACTTTTTACAGTATACATGGTGTAATGGGTAGAAGTACAGATATTTTTATGTGTGGTACTTTAATTTGTACACACATCAGTGTGTTGCTTGTTTTTCCTCCGTGTCAAACAGTCTTCCCACAAACACATTACAAACTACAACCTGATTTTTCCTGCAGGGTCTTAACTCCATCACTAAGTCGACTACACCTGTCAGTATATTCTAACCATTTTGCGTCCAATTGTCCACAGTTCAATACCTGAGCTTCTGCCCAGAGAAAATAAACATTAATTGTATACCCTTACCACATGTACTTGGTGGTACTAACCAACCTAAAAACATACTACTCCCAATAGCTATAATTATTAGTCTGCAAAGGCAGTGAATACTGATGTAATGTTGTTCAGAACACTATCCAAAGTCACAGATAGAAATATCTGCACTTATACCAGTTACATCCTGTATATGAATGACCTAGTGGATAACTTCGGAAGTTTCATGAGGCTTTTATTCTTTTCACGGATAATTCTGTTGTATAAAGGGAAGTCGCAGTGCTGGAAAATTGTAGCCAAATGCAGGAAAGGAAGGAGGATCGACGCTTCGTGCAGGGATCGGTACTGACTCTCAGCATAAAGTAGTGTAATGTATTGTACACTAATAGTCGGGAAAGAGCCATTACATGGTTGCCAAACAATCACTGCAAGATGTCACGTGATTTAAAAATCTTGGGGATGCATACAGAGCGATTTAATATAGAACGACCACGTAACATTAATCGTGAGTAAGGCTGATGCTAGAATGAGTTTCATTCGAAGAATCGTCTGGAAGTGTAATCCACCCACAAAAAAGGTAGCTTACAGAATCCTCGTTCAACCAACATTTGAATTAACAGTAACGTTACCCCTTAGGCCAAGCGAGTGGTCAATCTCAGTGACTTACAATTTAATCGTCAGCAGAATTCTCTTCTAAAAAAAGGTTCAAAAAAACTATATCATACTGGTAATGAATGATAAACGCGCGACTGACTTAAATGTAGGTTTTAAGCTTTCAGTAAATCGTGCAGTCAATGATAATAAGGACAGGCTCAAATTAGTTAGTAAACCCAGAGATTTGGTCGAGACATTTGTTAATTAAAAATGCTGAAAATGAACATTCAGTTTTAAAGTCAATAACAAGAAGCTTAAGGAGCATGATGACGTGGTAATGGGGACAGATAAAGGCAACACAGTCATTCTTATTTAAAAGGCAGACTATGTATCTAAAATTGAGTAGTTTCTTAACGAAAATGATATCAAACCCATAGAATGTGACCCACTGAAAGCTTACCAACAGAGAATTGTGAATCTGTATTCTTGCTTGTAGCAACAGTATTACCCTTGAAAATCAGCCCAAACCTCCGTCACTCAGAGCTCAAATAAAGACCCTTAAATCCGATCTTCTTCTCCGCTCGATTGCCAGTTGCACTGCCAGTCCAGGAGAACCTACTGCCAAATTTATCTCGCAGATGCTATGGCATTTCTATGTTTATGATGACAGTTTCTTGTTTCAAGTTAGGAAAGCCCTCATTGATAGGCTTCAAGGCAGAACATTCCCACGTTGTTGTACTTTAGCTTCATTCGATGTGAAGAATTTGTATATTAACTAATATACCTGTTGTTTAAACCATTGCATCATTGCTGAAAACCCATCAGAAGTTCACTGATCCATAACGAAGTTGATGAGTGTATAGAATCCTCAGAATAATTACTTTACATAACTACTTTTCGTTCAACGACCGTATATACAAAGAAAATAATGGGTTAGCAATGGGGAATTGTTTAGCTGGTTGTTTATCGGGTATCTTCGTTAAAAGCCTAGAGTATAAATATTTTAAGCACTCCGCTCTTAGCAACTAGTACTTATTTGTTGTAATTATGTCGATGACATTTTTGGTCCAGTTGGAAACGTAAGCCCACTTGCGGAAGAGTTCAGTAATCTGCGTCCCAAAGTGACTTTCAAACACGAAGTTATGGCGTCTAATCAATTACTCAGTCACCTCGATTTAAGCCTCCGGTTGGTAGAAGGGAACATGGTGTACAGCATTTTCCGAAAACTTACAATCAGCGACACCATCATACGTGGATCGTTCTGTCATCCCGCTACGCATAAAAGATATTTTTTTCTCATCTATGATTGATCGATCTCTCAATGTCCCTTAAAGCCCGAACTCTTTAGAACGCGAGTTAGTTAACTTGAAATACATCGCGCAATCCGACGATTACAGTCCCAGCTTAACAGTTAGTTTATTACGTTTTAAGTCAAGCAAAATGAATAACACAGCTGGTACTCGGCGTACTTCTTTCGAGTGCATCTAGGTCACGAGGTTAAAATGCTGTTTCCGGAGCATTTTCTCACTAAGAAAGGCCAGTATAAAAAAAAAAGTCTTTTTCCGCTGTATGTCTTAGAGCTGGTGATCATCGTGAACCGACGCTCGATTCTCTCCAGATCCTACAAGTAGGACCTAAAGGACAAAAATTAACCCTCCCCTCCTCCGTCTACCTGTTTATTTCGTTTGGCATTTCGGTCCAGCTATAAAGCTGGTAGTTTACTGAAACAGTTATATTTTAAGTCTCCACTAGCTCGTCTATTTTTAATATTTAAGATTATTTTATTCTATTCCATCATTTTAATTGGTTCCGTTCAACATTTACTCTAGTTCAATCCCATTTTACTACCAGCGCCGGCAGTCGGCGCGTTCACTACTTCTCGTTCTCACATCAGTCTACTAACGCGTCCCACTCGCTTCATCAAATACGTTGTCTAGAGCAGTACATGTTTCCAAATGTGATCCATGGCTGTGTTTATTAACCTATCTTCGCACCGCACTTTTTATGGTTTGGTATCATTTTGGATCATTGTTCTATGCTAACGCAGATTTTTATTAATATTGTGATTTTACGCTTTTAACTTGGCGAGGTTCGAATCCTTCCTCGGGCATGGATGTGTGTGTTGTTCATAGCGTAAGTTAGTTTAAGTAGTGTGTAAGTATAGGGACCGATGACCTCAGCAGTTTAGTCCCTTAGGAATTCACACACATTTGAACATTTGAAGTTAGATGTTTCACTTGCCATTTCAGACTTTCCTATGTCCATATTTGACGACTGTGTTCTTCGCTATAGCGCCATTATATCAATGGCTTTTAAATATGACTAATGCGGTCTTTGCTGTTTGAGGCAAGTGAATCACTTTCCGTCTCGCCTTTAGCCTAGCAATCCCATTGTTCGGTGCTAGATTGGTTCGTGAATAAACTTATGTAACAAGATTGTTATTACTAATTATAGATAATCTGAAAATGCGTGAGATGCGTCATTATTAATAAAACGCTTGCAATAGAGACTAGTTTTCTGTTTTTGGAACATTCAACCACAGGTGCTGCATTAGGCCAAAATGGAATGGTGTAATGGGTACATAATAAATGAACTGAAATTGCAAGAAGTTAAATTTCCATGACCCAAACATCATTCCTATTTGTTGGATAATCATCTTAGTAAATACAAAAATATGGAATCAGTACGCTATTTAAAACGTTATAGATTGATTTTTCTCGGTGCTGCGTGTTTAATGCAGAGAGAAAATTCGTCAAAAAAATAAGCAGAAATACCTAAACTAGTAAAATCGAAATCTCCAGTGAACTAACATCTAAAATTCTGCACCGCATTCTTTATATATATATATATATATATATATATATATATATATATATATATATATATATATATATATATATATGTTTCGATTCTTGCGTTTATTTGCGAACTAGGCTCTCTTAAAGTAAAACTGAACATCAGAAGCTTGATCTTCATCAAGCAGCATAGGTGAGAACATTTTTATCCGACTCATGGCACGATTAATTATGAAGATAAACTTTCGGGAACACGTGTACATGCGCTAATGATGTCACCATATGACACTGGGCATTTTACTACGTAGCTGCAAGACCTGAGTGGTTATGTCGCTTTCGTACTAGAGCTACCTTCCAGAAATCTTATCAGATCATTCGCAATATCTTGTCAGCTGATTACAGAAATCCCAGCACATATGAACAGCACGGTTTCCTTTGTATGAGCCTATTCACAAATGGGTTAACTCACGTTCAAATAGTTTTCAAATTCGACAAATGTCAACTCCAATAATTCGCAACAACCAACGAAATTGTCGAGAGCATAAGAGGGTGAAACAACGGTTTTTGATTCCTGCGTAAAATGAAAATTTTCTGCAATTTGTGCAAAACTAGCTCTCCATAAAGTCGAGAGATCCATAACTGTGTGAATTATGACGATTCTTCACCTTCAGGTTCAGGCTGTTTCTAATGAAATTATTTTTATCTGTAGTACGGCACGATGATCCAGTATCTACATCTACACTCACAAGCCACAATATATGTATCGGAGTTCGCACTGCGTACCGTCATCTCCTCGCATAACCGTTCAGGCGCGAATATTTCGGGGGAAGAACAACTGAGGCATTGTCCGGAAGAAAGACTCATAGGTCACAATGGTTATTTGAGATCGGACAGTTTAAATACGTACTTCTAATATATTTAAATGAAATGATTCTAATAATAAAGCATGTTTTAATAGGCTGTGTACTACTATTAAGTAAATCTTTCCATAATACTAGCTATTTTAATCTATATTTTTAATGCGAAAAATATTTGTGATATACATTTATTGGCTCTTTTCCCAAAAAGACATGTTTAGGTTATTTTTAGCAAGCCCTCAGAAAACTTTAAAACGTAAAAGTAATATTATTCTTAATACTACCTACATTTTATTTTCCTATCGTCTTTCTTCGCATTCAATTTGTCATAAAACTGTTGTCGTTTCCTACTCGTTACTACCGTTTACTGTTACAAACCCGCGAAACAGATTTATTCGTAACGTAAATACAGCACTAACTAGCATGCTCCAAGTAAGCTGACTTACACATAAGAAGTCGCTGCATTGAAGTGAATGAGAAGTGCTGCACACATATGCATCAAGAAAATGCTGCCCTGACCTCTAGCACTGAGATAATGAAGCAAAACCTCGGTTGAATATTCTAGATAAGCCGGTGAGCAATTTTAAACTATTCCCCTAAAAATGGCATACAGAGCTGTGGACTTTGCTTCCGGAAAATGCCTCAGTTGAAGGTAAATCTCTGTGTGAACTAGACTCTCTAATTTTATTTTTATTATTTTTTCGTGAGATATATAAAGGAGGAAGCAATATATTGGTTGGCTCTTTTAGGAAGGTACTGTCTGGGAATTTTAACAATAAACCACACCATAATGCTGAATGTCTCGTAGCATCTACCACTGGATGGACATCTCCATTACACTTTCTCGACTGATAAATGAACCTGTAACGAAACACGCTGCTCTTCTTGGGATCTTATCTATTTCCTGGATCAATCCTCTTTGATATGGATCCATACGGACGAGCAACATTCAAGCACTGGTTGGAAGACGTTTTGTAAGCTACCTCATTTGTAGGCGGACGACACTTCCTGACGATTCTTTCAATGAAACTAATTGTGGCATCAGCCTTACCCACGATTAGGGTTATGTGGTCGTTCTGTAATAAATCGCTCTGTATGCATCCGCAAGATATTAAATCATGTGACATTTTCTAGTGGCTGTTCGGCAACCATGTAATGGGTCTTTCCCAACTACACTACTGGCCATTAAAATTGCTACACCACGAAGATGACGTGCTACAGACGCGAAATTTAACCGACAGGAAGAAGATGCTGTGATATGCAAATGATTATCTTTTCAGAGCATTCACACAAGGTTGGCGCCGGTGGCGACACCTACATCCTACTGACATGAGGAAAGTTTCCAACCGATTTCTCATACACAAACAGCAGTTGACCGGCGTTGCTTGGTGAAACGTTGTTGTGATGCCTCGTGTAAGGAGGAGAAATGCGTACCATCACGTTTCCGACTTTGATAAAGGTCGGATTGTAGCCTATCGCGATTGCGGTTTATCGTATAGCGACATTGCTGCTCGCGTTGGTCCAGATCCTATGACTGTTAGCAGAATATGGAATCGGTGGGTTTAGGAGGGTAATACGGAACACCGCGCTGGATCCCAACAGCCTCGTATCACTAGCAGTCGAGATGACAGGCACCTTATCCGCATGGCTGTAACGGATCGTGCAGCCACGTCTCGATCCCTGAGTCAACAGATGGGCACGTTTGAAAGACAACAACCATCTGCACGAACAGTTCGACGACGTTTGCAACAGCATGGACTATCAGCACGGAGACCATGGTTGCGGTTACCCTTGACGCTGCATCACAGACAGGAGCGCCTGCGATGGTGTACTCAACGACGAACCTGGATGCACGAATGGCAAAACTGTCATTTTTTCGGATGAATCCAGGTTCTGTTTACAGCATCATGATGGTCGCATCCGTGTTTGGCGACATCGCTGTGAACGCTCATTGGAAACGTGTATTCGTCATCGCCATACTGGCGTATCACCCGGCATGATGGTATGGGGTGCCATTGCTTACACGTCTCGGTCACTTCTTGTTCGCATTGACGGCACTTTGAACAGTGGACATTACATTTCAGATGTGTTACGACCCGTGGCTCTACCCTTCACTCGATCCCTGCGAAACCCTACATTTCAGCAGGATAATGCACGACCGCATGTTGCAGGTCCTGTACGGGCCTTTCTGGATGCAGAAAATGTTCTACTGCTGCCCTGGCCAGCACATTCTCCAGATCTCTCACCAATTGAAAACGTCTGGTCAATGGTGGCCGAGCAACTGGCTCGTCACAATATGCCAGTCGCTACTCATGATGAACTGTGGTATCGTGTTGAAGCTGCATGGACAGCTGTACTTCTATACGCCATCCAAGCTCTGTTTGACTCAATGCCCAGGCGTATCAAGCCCGTTATTAAGGCCACAGGTGGTTGTTCTGGGTACTGATTTCTCAGGATCTATGCACCCAAATTGCGTGAAAATGTAATCACATGTCAGTTCTAGTATAATATATTTGTCCAATGAATACCCGTTTACCATCTGCATTTCTTCTTGGTGTAGCAATTTTAATGGCCAGTAGTGTATTTGTCCTGAGAATCAGTACCGATCCCTGCACGAAGCGTCGATCCCCTGCAGGTTCTTCTGCATTTCGCTACAATTTTCTAGCGTTGCGACTTCCCTCTGTACGACAGCATTATCTGCAAAAAGAGTAAAAGGCTCATGGAACTTCTAAAGTTATGCACTAGGTCATTCATATACATGGCGTAAGGCGTATAAGTGCAAATATTTCTATCGGTGACTGAATACGGTGTACTGAACAACATTACATCAGTATCCACTTCATTTGCAGACTAATAATTATAGCTATTAGGAGTAGTACGTTTTTAGGTTGGTTAGTACCTCCAAGTATATGTGGCAAGAGTAAACCATTAATATTCATTTTCCCTGGGCAGAAACTGAGGTGCTGCAGTGTGGACACTTGGACGTAAAACGGTTATACTGTACTGGCAGGTGTAGTCCATTTAATGGTGCACATACGACCTACCAGAAAACATCAGACTCTAAAGTTTGCGACGTGTTTATGGGATGGCTTCGACAAAGAGAAGAAACAAGCAACACACTGATTTATATTAATCAACCACACATAAAAATATGTGCATCTCTACCCATTAAACCAAGTATACTGTAAAAACTACCTTGCAGTTCTGCCAAGGAAGAACAAAAGTAAATTGTTAATAAACGGAAGAAATTTTGCATATGAGTCTATGATCATTATGCACTGCAAAGAAATAATTTTCGTTCATATTGCGCAAGGATTTTTTTAATTAGATGTATTTCTGCTATTGCCATCGTCAGTTATGGAGTATGAAATTCTATAAACAATATTCCATATCAGCGGCAACATATGTACTCACTCTCATGAAATTTTAGGGAACTCTGTATTCTATATCTGGAGATGGCAGCAGTCGAAAAGTATCATATGGAATTAAAAGGTCCTTAGATAATCTAGATGAGGGAATACTTCAGTCAGCTTTATTCGTCTGAGGTGTTTGTATTTACATTGCAATACATTTCGGTGTTACATAGCTCCATCTACAGATGTGCAAATGATATCGAGACACTTATGCCTATCTAACAGAGGATTTCAGTATCACTGTTGCTGTGTCATCTTGAATCATCTGCTTCTAAATGTGGCTTGCTCAATTGGTCTTCTGTGCATGCGCTACTTGCGTTGCTTAATGTACTCCATGTCGACTTATTTGTGCAGTCGAATGTACCTCTTCACATGGAGTTATGCACCTCTGAAACGATAACGTAATGTACATATGGGCATCTTAAATCTAGACAGCTGAGTGAAATATTCCAAACATACAAGGGTTGGACAAAAGTATGGAATCACCATGAGGAATGTATGCTCGAAAATAAATATAGATGATAGCCAAACCTGCAAGTTGAGCATGAATTGCGTCCGTGCAGTGTCCTCAATACGTTGCAAGTGTTATTCGAGGTCATAACAGTGTCCTGTGTAGTTTCTTGTGCGTTATGTTGGAGCTGAGTTACTTGGAACTTGAGAGAATTGTTGGTGCTCGTGTGGTTGGTGTTTCCGTCACCATTGTAGCTGAAGGGTTTGATATTTTAAGACGCACCATGTCAAAGATTTGTACCGCATTCAGAAAAAGTGCAAAAACACCATCCGTTAAGTCACAGCGCGAACGACAATGCGCTGAGTAGTTAAATCCTGCCTAGTCGTCGAAACTGGGGTGTCTAGGAAACCTGCCTTCTCGTACCCCTACACAACAGTCAAACAATTCGTGTTAATGAGTTTTATTACGAAATAAACAATGACAATACTTAACTTTGACAATAACTCAGAAGTGTCGCAAACAAAGAGCGAGATGCAAATAAGAAATCTCTTCAGTATGTACAATTCCTAATACAAGTGAAGTGATAACAGTTGACTCTTCTATTCAGGTCGCTAGTCGTGAAGCTTCTGTAGAACTGGGCCGCGCTTATGTTCTCTTTTCCTAGAGGCCGCTGGCGTCGCGTTGTCGTCCTGGAGAGGGGTCGGTCAGTGTGCAATTGGCTGACATTTTCTTCACAGCTCTATCTGATCTCTTTTTCCCGACTGGCGTGCCAGCCCTTGACTTTACGCAGTACCGTGAGTAATCGTAGCGGGCATTTCTGAAGAGGACTGTAACGAAAAATAAGAGGACGACAGCTGCAAAAATAGAACTGAATGTCGCACTCGCGAAGCATGTCGCACAAAAAGGAAGGCAGCTCCATAAGCTGCGAATTGTAGGGCGAGCTGGAATTCCAAAATCACTAATCAGTGATGTAAATGTCTGTAACAGGGAAACGTGGTGCTAAAGCCATGAAAGCTGGACTATGGAGCAGTTGTCGGATGAGTCCTGTTTTTAACTGTATCCATCTTATAGCCGAGTTTACATCACAAGAGTGGAACATGGCGGGGGCGTGTGATGATTTGTGGAGCTACATCGTCGTGTTCCATGGACGCGCCAGGGTAGCCGAGAGCGCTGACGCGCTGCTTCCTGGACTCGGGTAGGCGCGCCGGCCCCGGATCGAATCCGCCCGGCGGATTAACGACGAGGCCGTTGTGCCGACCAGCCCGGATGTGGTTTTTAGGCGGTTTTCCACATCCCGCTAGGTGAATACCGGGCTGGTCCCCACGTTCCGCCTCAGTTACACGACTCACAGACATCTGAACACATTTGCACTCTTCCATGAATCCCACTAGACGCAGACAGCAGGGGTACACTCATTCCATCCTGGGGGGTATGGGGTGGTGACAGGAAGGGCATCTGGCCACCCCTAAAACTAACCTTGCCAAATCCGTTGTAACCACGCCGACTCTGCAATCGCTGCGGGACTATGGCGTAAGCGAAAGAAAGATCGTCGTGTTCCATGGGCTCCATGGTTACTGTGCAAGGTCTCATAACTGCCAAGGACTACGTGAACATTGTGGCTGATCAGGTCTATCCCATGATATAACTTTTGTTCCCAAATGAAAATGCTGTGTACCAAGACGACAGAGCCCGCCTTCATACAGGTTGCATGGGCCAGGACTGGTTTTGTGAGCACCAGGATGAATTTCTCCTGGCCACCATCGGCACCAGCTAGCAGCCTTTGTGGTCTACTTTGAAAAGAAGGGTGCGTGATAGCTATCTGCCTCCATTGTTACCTGAACTTTCCCCTGTTTTGCAGGAAGAATGGCATAAGATACTTTTGAAAACTGTACAAGACCTATATTTATCCATTCCGAGACAACTAGAAGCTGTTTTGAATGCTAACGGGTTTTCATCGCCGTATAAGGCGCAATAGGGCAATTCGTTATGTTTCTGGTGCTTCCATAATTTTATCTACCCCCTGTATATTATTAAATAATGAAGCTGAGCTCCCACGACGTTTACGTAGAAAGACGAATCGCACATAATAGATAGGTATTATTTACTTGGAAAGTAAATTGATTTCTAACAGATACATAACGCTATCCGACATGAAATTTTCACTCTTCAGCGGAATGTGCGCTGATATGAAACTTCCTGGCAGATTAAAACTGTGTGCCCGACCGAGACTCGAACTCGGGACTTTCGCCTGTCGCGGGCAAGTGCTCTACCATCTTCGCTACGTAAGCACGACTCCCAGAGTCCCCTCCTCACAGCTTTAATTCCGCTGCAGAGTGAAAATTTCATTTGGAAACATCCCCCAGGCTGTGGCTAAGTCACGTCTCCGGAATTTCCCTTCTTCCAGGAGTGCTAGTCCTGCAAGGTCTGCAGGAGAGCTGCTATGAAGTTTGGAAGGTAGGAGACGAGGTACTGGCGGAATTAAAGCTGTGAGAACTGGTCTTAGTCGTGCTTGGGTAGCTCAGATGGTAGATCACTTGCCCGTGGAAGGCAAAGGTCCCGTGTTCGAGTCTCGGTCCGACACACACAGTTTTAATCTGCCAGGAAGTTCCATAACGCTGTATCCAACAAGGTGGCGCACTAAGTCAGTGGACTCGTATTCTGGGGGAGCGGTTCCCTGAAATTATGGCAGTGTAAGGCCGCCAGGATCGTTCTTTCAACGACGTCACGATAGATTCCTATCCCAGTTCCTGTCAGACCATCTCTAATGACCCTGACGTCGACAGAACATTACATGATAACCCCCATTTCCTGAGCAAGAAGGTATCAACGGCTAGTGTAAAATTATGAAACTTTTATGCATTCTGTAATATCATACCGTTTTACATATTGACCGCAGGAAGCTGAAGTAGGATGGTTTTACACATTCAAATTACATGCCGCGTGTCAGCTCGACGTTACAGGTTACAGGTGTCTAGAGAGACACCTAGAGAGACACACTTTTCGGCTGTGTCTGTTGCACACCAGTAGATTTTCCCTGTTGCAGAAGGAGATTCGAACAGCTGCCACTGCCATAGCGCTATGTTTCACATAATGCGAGTAAACAGGGCATTTTAGCAGCATTCCTTCCTGTCAGGTGTTGAGTGGTCAGCGTTGGCGAGTTGCGTCAGGTCAGATCACATTACTGAGTTACGTAAGCGGTGACGTCACGCCCGTGGCGTAAGGCTCGCAGGCAAAGTAGCGCGTAGTGCGAATGATCGACGCAGGAGAGGCGGGCTGCAGCGGGAATCAGCTGTTCTGTCAGCGATAAAGCAACGGGAAGCAGTGTGTCCTAGCTGCAGGTCTGTATGGAGCTTCTCACTTGCCAATCACTGTTGTCCAACGAAGATTTATTTCTGCATAAGGCTAACCCGTTCGGTCCACAGCAGATAATTTTTAGGCGGTGCGCCGAGGGACAATGTCTCAGGAAGAAAATTTGTTAGTCTGTAGGTTACTGAAAAAGATCCTAGTGACCAATTGAAATTATCTACCGAATCAGCATCGTCGCTGCACTTCTGACTTTTACAGAGATGGATTAGTAAAGCTGCGTTTGAGTCCCGTTCCAGCACACGAACTTGCCCAAACCGATTGAACGATATCCTGTAGAAAATCGACAGTCCAAAAAAATATTAAGGTTAAGGGTTGTAAGCTCCTCTTGATTTTTTTCTGTATTTGTGAATTAAATATGTTTTTCAAGCTTCGCCTTCCACAAAAACAACGACTTTTTTTGTATTATCAAATCTTTTTCGATACCTATGTGTCATCTTCCATGCGCTCAATTATGAAATTGGATTTTTACTGGTCGACTTGCTTTTATCCTTTTGTGGCTTAAAAGGATGCATGTTTTACACCGTGTTGTACAACTTTAGCGTGTTTCTTTTTGTTGTAATTACATTTAAAATGTTTTTCACATCTTTTACACTTCACTCTCGCCTTGTATCACATGTTTTCACTCACAAAAACGAGATCGGAGAGAAATGTTATGTCGCCACAATCATCAAAAGGTCATAAAAAGGCAAAACTGCAAGCCGACCTGTGCAAATACACTTTCACAATTAAGGTAGTTTTAGAAATAGAGACCCACAGACGATGACACACAGTCGAAACGTATTTTGGAAAATAAATTGTATTTTTCAGGAAACAAAAATAAAAACGCTGATTTGTTTGTTAGTGTAGGCCAATGTAAAGACTGACTAGGCAGAATTTTTTCTCACTTTCTGAATATGTATTTTTCTGTTTGTATTGCTAGTGAATGCGGAACAAAATAGTTCATTTCCCATCAAAGTAGTTAGTATTGTGTTACATAATTAATCTAGTTTGAGTTGGACTCTCAACTACCTTGTTTGGTTGGCCGTGACCCTTGTTTCATTCATATTTTTCTATGCAAAAAAATACGCGGAAGCACGTTTTATAGAAATGTATCCTGCTGATTTTTGCAAATCTAATTTTACATTTTTGTGCCACCATCAGTATGTTGTCTTCATATTTAGAACAGCTTATACATAATTTTAAATTTTAGCGTAATTGCTTATTACTTTTTAGATTCGAGCTCTCAGATCACACACCTAATATGCTGATTGACAAGATTACTAAAGTGTTGAAGAATGTCTAGGGGAAGATATAAAAGATATTTATTTTGCAACAACAAGCGAAACATTTCTGCGAAAAGGGTTCTCAAAGAACGAAACGACTGAAAGTAGCACGTGAATTTTCTTTGCCTCGAAAGAAGATTACGTGAGATGAAAGGGTGTAAAAAGAATTACTAAAGTGCTCACCTAAGCAAAAGAATATGATTACTGGGTAATGTGTCACTGAACAAGCAATTCTTTAAAAATATGTTATCTTGAATGCAATCTGAAACTTCGTTGCATTTAAAATGGTATACACTGAAATAAGAGATCGCAGAGGAACTTCTTAAATATGTTTCGGACATTTCCGGTGCATATGTATATTGAAAATGGTCAGCTGGAGCGACTGATCAAAGGTCGCACATGACACGGCTTCTCTCTGCGAAGAGATTTTCAGCGGAAATCTGAGTTTATAAATCAGATTGTTTTCTATAGATTTTTCTATACTGTAACAAACTCTCGACAAGTCCTTGATAACGGGGCATTGGATGCGTTGGGCGAAGAAATGTATACCCTCGTCTCCTGAGGGACGATTCAGTTCATGAATCCCGAATAAAGAATTTCTGCTGGCTCCTGATGTTCACATCCCCTCTGAGACACGTTCAAGTCTGGAGCCATATCACGTTCTGCAGAAATGAAGATATAGAATGCATTTATGTGCTCCACTGTCATCTATGGTTCACAAGGCTCGACACTGCTTAAAAGGGAGGTGCTAACTTTTCTATATTTGAAAGAGAGACGATGAGAAGAATCTGGGGACCGGTGAGAGACGAAGATAGTTGGAGAACAAGCAAGAATAATAAAATTTATGAGATCATGAATCAAGCCCACGTTTTACAACAACAAAAGAGTAGATGACTCCAAGGTCAGGTCACGTAGTCCTGACACCAGACGCCCGACTTGCTAAGCAAACTTTAATTGCCCACAGTGCAACAAAAAGACCCTCTGTAGCTCACGGAACAGATGACGTAAAGGAAGGTGCCGACGCTTTGATTGCAGTCAATAAGGAGGAAACAGCAACGGAGAGAATACAGTGGAGACACTGGGTCAGTGATCGAGGGATAAGAAAGGCTGAAAAAAATCGAAAAATTTACTCTGGACTGATTCATCAAGGTCTTATCCGGATCCGAGTAGCTAGTGTCAGTAATATTAGCGACAAACGGCATCGTTCGCATGTACGTGTCTTGGAGCTGTAGCTGCTCACTGATCTTGAGCTGCACACACCCTGTGTCACTGCAGGAAATGTAGCAACGTGCTCGCCATTGTAGGCGACCGATTGTCTGTGCAGAGCTCCGTTCACTGTTGCGTGACACAAGAGCGAGCCTGCACGAACGGACGTGTCGTCACGGCACTTGTTAACTAGCCGCCAGTTAGTGGAGGGCCGAACAAGGCCGCTCGCCGTAATGATATGGCTCATATCTCTCGCACAGGTATTCTTCTCTCCATTACTGGGTTACGGGGAAGCGGTTTTTTCCCGGTATGCGCGTATAAGAAAAATGCCTTCAGTAGTATGGAGTTCTGACGGTAGGTTTTCCCCTGAAATGTAATTTGGTCGTACTTCATAATTCTAATTCCATAGATTAGGACTACAGAGACTGGTTGTAATACACTCTATTACAGCATGAATTCTAGACTCTTTTTATAAATCAAAGTAGTCGACTACAAGTAGTCAAATTTTAGCTGTTTGATGGTTCCAGAAAGACAAACATTTTTACAGGACCATTACTTTTCACAATATATATAAATGACCTAGAAGATAACATCGATAGTTCCACGAGGCTTTTCGCAGACCATGTTGTTGTTTACACAGACGTTCAAAAATGGTTCAAATGGCTCTGAGCACTATGGGACTTAACTTCTAAGGTCATCAGTCCCCTAGAACTTAGAATTACTTAAAACTAACCTAAGGACATCACACACATCCATGCCCGAGGCAGGATTCGAACCTGCGACCGTAGCGGTCGCGCGGTTCCAGACTGTAGCGCCTAGAACCGCTCGACCACCCCGGCCGGCCTACACAGAAGTCACAAAGACGGGCAGTTGTAGCAAAATACAGGAAGAACTGCAGATGAGCGACGCTTTGTGGAGGGAGAGGCAATTGCCGCTCAACACTAACAAATGTAACGTTTTGGGAATACAAAGACAGACAGACCCTTCATTGTATCACTAGCTGACAAACATGGCATTCCCTGGATATTCATTTTTCCAATTTGTATTAGAAACGCCTCGTTTCTGTGCGCTGGGCATAGCTGCTTCGCACATCTACAACCTGATTCTGTAAACGTCTCTATGGCAATGCCTTTTCATAGATCTATAGACAGCTATTGTTTTCGCATACAATCGTTTCGCAATTGTAAGCTGTCAAAAGCGCTGCCAGGCGTCGGGGATTTCTTAAGT
This sequence comes from Schistocerca cancellata, assembly GCF_023864275.1. Taxonomy (NCBI): domain Eukaryota; kingdom Metazoa; phylum Arthropoda; class Insecta; order Orthoptera; family Acrididae; genus Schistocerca; species Schistocerca cancellata. The sequence continues at coordinate 359,788,668 of NC_064630.1, read as the reverse complement.
TGACTCGACTGTATGAGTGTCTTAGCAGTAAAAAAATAAATGAAATAAAACTTCATGATTGATGCGACATTCTTTTTTCACTCAGCTCACTGTTTAGAAACTCATATCTCTTGAACTATGTATCGTACAATGATAAATTTATCTATGTACATTTAGTGACATATGTGGATACTGTCTGCGAAATTTATTGCAAATAGAGTTGGTAAAACAGAAGTAATAAATTTAAACGTCATCCATGACGCGGCAGTTTCTACGGATCTCGTTGTTTATTATATCAAATCTGAACTACGATAGGTAGGTGCTACCTCCCCCACTGAGATTGTTGTCTGACGCAACTGATGTGTGTACCAAGTTTGGCTGAGATCGGTTAAGTGGGTTACGAGGAGATGTGGAACAAACATACACGCGAACATACATCCATTTTATAATATGTATGGATCACACGATTGCAGAACAATCACTGGAAGTAGTTACTTCCATAAAATATCTAGAAGTATGCGTCCGGAGTGATCTGAAGCGAAACGACCATATAACACTAATGACGAGTAAGGCAGATGCCAGACAGATTCATTGGAAGAAAACTCTGTAAATGTAGTCTATCGACAAAGGGAGTGACTTACAAAACACTCGTTTGAGCAATACTTGTTTACTGCTCGTCAGTCTAGTATCCGTACCAGATGGCATTGATAGAGGAAGCGGAGACGATCCAAAGAAAAGCAGCGCGTTTCGTTAAAGGTTCATTTAGTAAGGTGGAAACGTCACCAGGATGCTCAGCTAATCCTAACTGCAGACGCTGCAAATAAGGCATTTTGCATCAAAGTATGGTCTACTGCTAAAGTTTCGAAAGCGTACGTTCCTAGAAGAGCCAACTTCCTAGAAGAGCCAACCAATATATTGCTTCCTCCTAGCTATATCTCGCAAGAAGACCACGAAAATAAAATCAGAGAGATTCGAACCCATACGAAGGCTCACGAGCAATCGTTCTTCCCGCAAACCATACGCGACTGGAGCAGGAAAAGGGCGAATTGACCGTCGTGCTCCAGTACCTTCCAACACAAACCGTAAGATGGCTTGCGGAGTATACACTCTGTGATCAAAAGTATCCGGACACCTGGCTGAAAATGACTTAAAAGTTCGTGGCGCCCTCCATCGGTAATGCTGGAATTCAATAGGGTGTTGGTCCACCCTTAACCTTGATTGCACCTTCCAATCTCGCAGGCATACGTTCAATCAGGTGCTGGAATTACAGCTCATTCTTCACGGACTGCTGCACTGAGGAGAGGTATCGATGTCGGTCGGAGAGGCCTGGCACGAAGTGGGCGTTCCAGAACATCCCAAAGCGGTTCCATAGGATTCAGGTCAGGACTCTGTGCAGGCCAGTCCGTTACAGGTGCTCGATCGTGCTGAAAGATGCAATCGCCATCCCCAAACTACTCTTCAACAGTAGGAAGCAAGAGTATGCTTAAAACGTAAATGTGCAAGCCTCCTCCATGAAAAACACGACCACACCATAACACCACCGCCTCCGAATTTTACTGTTGGCACTACACACGTTGGCAGATAACGTTCACCGGGCATTCGCCATACCCACACCCTGCCATCTGATCGCCACATTGTGTACCGTGATTCGTCACTCCACACAACGTATTTCCACTGTTCAGTCGTCCAATGTTTACGCTCCTAACACCACTTCATTATCACATCGGAAACAGTGAACCTAGGGATGTTTAGGAGTGTGGAAATCTCGCGTACAGACGTATGCCACAAGTGACTCACCAGAACCACCTCTTTTTCGCAGTGAGATAACATATTTTGCGGAGTATAGTTTCACCATGAACAAAGCCCATATGGCATATGAGAGGACTACTTAACTTACTGTTTGACACGTTCTTTGAAAAACATTCTGAAGCCACTAAAGTATCAAGGCCGATGAAAGAGGTCAAAAAATCTCGATATAGGTAATCTGTTTTATCCAGACTATGATGTTTTAATCAATCGCATGTAAGTTACGGAGATTTTATAAGTAGCAACATATGTATGAATTGCAGATACAAACCAATTATCCCAAAAAATTATTTAAAGCTTTCAGTTTAATAATAATTATTTTTGGGTTTTGAATTAAGTACAGATAAAAGTTGCTTGGTTGACACATTCCTTTTGGTATGTTGCATTAGCCTAACGAACCTGTTTGCTTAAAGTTACAAAATGTTATTTTTAACTCTGAAGTAGTCATTTATGCAAGGATATCAATCGCAAGTTTTTCTTTAAAACGTCACTACCTGGCATAAAAGGAAGCATCCAGAAGACGATGTAATTCGCACACGTACACATGGCCGCCAGACGGCGTACAAGGGTGGTGAGCAGCGTCAGATGTTGAGTGATCACTGTGGACGTCATGGAGATGCCGCGTACAATGTGTGAGAGCATTATCAGTATGGGTCTCCATACGTCCGGATGGTCGAATCGAGCAATATCCACATTTGGTAGGCAATCAGATGTGACAGTGGTCCGCTGTTGGACTGGCAACTCATCCTCAAGGTTCCAGTCGACACGTTCGACCACCACAAGGGAGGATCGGCGTATTGAGCATCAAGCACATCCTAACCCCTTCCAATCTGTGCCTGCCAGTTGACAACAAGTAATTGACTCCCTGCAACTTTCCGACACCCTGGCACCACTGATCGGAGACTAGCAGCAGCTGGGCTAGGGGATTACCGTCCCACGTGTAGGCTGCCATGAACACCACAAAACAAACGGCTGTGCTTGGAGTGGTGACGTGACCGGTGATGCAAAGACTGCTGATGAATGGCGTCGTATTGCGTTCGGCAACGAATTGCAGTTCTGCACTGTCCCGGATGACTATCGTCGGCGAGTATGGTGACGGCCTGGGGAGAGGTCCCATGAGCTCAGCTCACAGCTGGTAATGATTGAGGGAACTGACGTCACAAATATACGTCACGGACGTCGTGCGTCCTCATGTTTCACTTCTCGTGCGATGGTATCGTGGCGCCATTTTTCAATAAGAAAATGCTCTTCCACATATGGCACGTATCTCTATCGTCTGCGGCCACTCACCGAAAAGAAGCTTTGAGCTGTCGATAGGCAACGCTTTTTTTTCCGTGAATGGTTTCCTTTCATCCTAAAGTACTTACATTCTACAATAACTTTCCCACAACCTCTATCAACTGTCTATGTGATGTTGGGGTACTCCCGAGGCCAGTAACATCCCCAGATGTAATCCATTAAATTTCGGGCATGCAGCCGCGCAAATAAAATTTCTTCTACTGATATTTCGGCCGCGTATCGTCCGGCCATCTTCAGAGCGAGTCACAAGAAGAAATTTTATTTGCGCGGCTGCATGCCCGAAATTTAATGGATTATTCATTACGCCGCGAGAAGTTGAAAATGCACATCCCCAGATGTGTTTCCGAGAAAACATGTGTGGGACCAGGTCGGATGTCAGCTCTACCCAGTGTCAGTATCCAGGATATCAAGGACCAGTGAGAACAGTTGTGAGCCAGCTTGGCACAGGAGAGGGTGCAATGGCCTTATGATGCTGTTTGCAACCGAATCAATGCATGAATCCAGGCCAGAGCGGTTGTAATGTTCTTCTGATATGTGGGCTCATGTTGCCAAGTTCTTCGTAAATTTTACTCGGTTTTGTAATCACTTATCCTATCAACCAGTGAAGTTTCGTTTTGTTGCCCCCTCCCCTTATTTGTGCTTCATTTTGTCATACAGTGTATACGGTTGTTTATAGAGACATTTGTAAACCGTGTTGAAAAAAATGTTCAAATGTGTGTGAAATCTTAGGGGACTTAACTGCTAAGGTCATCAGTCCCTAAGCTTACACACTACTTAACCTAAATTATCCTATGGACAAACACACACACCCATGCCCGAGGGAGGACTCGAACCTCCGCCGGGACCAGCCGCACAGTCCATGACTGCAGCGCCCTAGACCGCTCGGCTAATCCCGCGAAAACCGTGTTGAATACCGTCTTTCATTTCAGGAATATTTTTAATGGCACTGATTCATTAAGTCATACATGAAGAGCCCACAAAAATAAACAGGGTAAGTCACATTTTGTACATTTCTCACGAGAGCAGATGTAAACTCCCAAGATTACAAAAAAATACATAAAACACTCTAATCGAGTGTAACCAATATAATTATGATATCCTGTTTAATGGTTGAAGGGGTTATACATTAGAAAAAAAATTAAAATTGAAATTTCATGATAAAAAAAGATAATTTATGCAAAAGACACATCATACCGCGTAACGAACATTGTAAGTCCATCAATTTTTGGTAACCTTTCGTCACTTTTTTGTGTTGTTTAGCATTGGAAGTTTCTGTTTGTTGGTCCTGGATTCTGGTTCATTATGTGGTAGACCGTAATAGAAATTTCTTGCACCTTGACCAGAAAAATATTAAAGTTCTTGAAAGTCCGCAAATTTTTCAAAAGATACTGGCAGGAGCCGTGGGGTCTTCCAATTGCATAGTAAAATTTTATACAATTAACCAATCTCTCTTAAATGCTGTGTTATAGGTCCTGAATTCGGGAACCGTTCTGAAACGCTATTTTTGCGGGTCGGTGATCACAAGTGTACGCACGACAAGTTCAGCCTAACGGTCTATACAGGGTGTCTCCATAAGGCGTGGAAAAATTTAATAGAATGCAGAGTATGCTCCACTGAACGACTTGAGGTCGGGAACCTTGGGTAGGAGAAGCCAGCTTAAGGAGATATGAAAGTAAACTTGGCTACCGCTTTGTCTAGCATTACTGTTTTCCTGCTTTATGTACTATTAACATGCGTACAAGTTTACACACACTGTGCTCTTCATTCGCATGTACATCCCTTATTTTCTGCAAGGAAACAAGGACTCTTTCACTGGGCGATATCTTCTATCTGGCGGTCTGAATGGCCACATGTACTTGGGGTTCGTGCGAAGAGTTCTGCCTGAGTTGCGAGAGAACACACCCGTGGCTGTTCGTGAGAGAATGTAGATACATCATGACATGCACTGCCTCACTTCAGTGTGGTTGTGCGCAACCATCTCAGTGCTGTATTTCCTGGTCGCTGTATTGGAAGGGAAGGTCCTATTCCAAGGCCTGAGAGGTCATCTGATCTGAATCTCCTTGGATTATTTCCTGTGGGAATAGCTAAAGTCACTAGTGTGCGTCAGGATCTTGTCCGCCGATGTCATTCTGTCATTGACGTTGTTGGCAGTCAGTTTCAGTACTTTTGTAAGATATAGCAGAAATAGTACGTTCATTGCGTCAGTGATGGTATCTGCAGTTAATTGTAACCAACTAATGTAAATAAAGAAGTACACAGTAATGTGATTTTATTCCTATTATATCCTTAAGCTAGCTTCTTCGACCCCAGGTTCCCTACATCAAATTGTTCAATGCAGCATTCTCTACGTCCGATTAAATTTTTGCATGCTTTTACGAAAACACCCTATATATCGTAAATACGGGCCTGTCATAAGTCATGGAAATTAAAGGTATCATGCTCAGTGCATAGTTTCGTGAGTATTATCTTCAGGGGAAATGAGGCACAGAGCAAGTTAGTTATGCATCATTCAGGTGTGTCTTGAAAGTACCGAGGTGGAACATTGACGAGGCTACGGAACAACGGGAGACAGGCTTCCTTCGCACCTGGCAGGTAGCGGCTCGAGGCGCTAATGACGTATTAACAGCAGAGCCAGCTGGCAGGCTCATGATGAACGAGCGCTCATCTCCCCTTACGTGAAGCGAGCCTGCAATTATTGAACCGAGCTCTCTTGCCGCTATCCATCACCGTCCTTCGCAACTGACGAGAGGCGTGCGAACACGCTGAAGTCAGCTGCACCTCGCCCCGATATTAAAGGGAAGTGTCCTCCCCGTCCTACTGTTTTAAAACCGACCATCCGCCCGCAACTATCGCTAAGATCTCGAACGTCCTCAGCCGAAATAAAGTAAACCCCAGGTAGACTGTTGACAAGGTTTCGAAGTATTGTGGAAGTCAAAAGCACAGAGGTACAACAGTAGAACAGAAAAGAAATGAAGAATTCAGCAGTGTTGACTTTAATTTCATATCACGGACATGGAAGGGATAGTACATTGATTAGAATATTTTTAAGAGCGTAGCTAGGATCTGAACTAGGGGAAACTCATATACTGAATGATTACATTTATTAATCACCAAACATACAAATATCAAAACTTTATAATAGGTACGCACTATGTGTAATGTTATTAGCTAAGAGAGAATAGATTCCATGAGATTTGTGGACGGTAATAGAAAGTGGTACATCACGGAGCCCCAACCAGGTTTTTATCAAAAGTATGGAAATGTTCGTCATTTAATGGACAATAATTTATTAAAATTCCATTCAGAACTGATCATCATCATCATCATCATCATCATGAGTATTCCTATAGCACATACAGAGAGTGTGCAAGGAGGAATGATCAATATTAAGGGATCTTACAGGAATGATCTTTCGAAGCAAAAAAAGTCCAGCAAATATGGCCCCAAAAATGTATATCTTAAGAACCAGGAGCACTTCACCATTGATACCGCGAAACAAATATCTTTTTCTGCAAGTTTGTGCTTTCCACTTTTTGACATGAGGCAGTATGGACCAAAACAAGAAAAAATTGTCTAGTAAACAAGGGTTCTACAATGCATAGTTTAAAAGTTACCAGCACTTGTTCAATAGAAGAGATATTTCACTGTAGGAAGATCTACATCTACATCTACATGGATACTCTGCAAATCACATTTAAGTGCTTGGCAGAGGGTTCATTGAACCACCTTCACAATTCTCTATTATTCCAATCTCTTGTAGCGCGCGGAAAGAACGAACACCTATATCTTTCCGTACGAGCTCTGATTTCCCTTATTTTATCGTGGGGATCGTTCCTCCCTATGTAGGTCAGTGTCAGCAAAATATTTTCGCATTCGGAATAGAAAGTTGGTGATTGGAATTTCGTGAGAAGATTCCGTCGCAACGAAAAACGCCTTTCTTTTAATGATTTCCAGCCCAAATCCTGTATCATATGTGTGTCACTCTCTCCCACATTTCGCGATAATACAAAACGTGTTGCCTTTCTTTGAACTTTTTCAATGTACTCCGTCAGTCCTATCTGGTAAGGATCACACACCGCGCAGCAGTATTCTAAAAGAGGACGGGCAAGCGTAGTGTAGGCAGTCTCCTTAGTAGGTCTGTTACATTTTCTAAGTGTCCTGCCAATAAAACGCAGTCTTTGGTTAGCCATCCCCACAACATTTTCTGTGTGTTCTTTCCAATTTAAGTTGTTCGTAATTGTAATACCTAGGTATTTAGTTGAATTTATGGTTTTTAGACTATGATTTATCGTGTAACCGAAGTTTGAGTTCCTTTTAGCACTCATGTGGATGACCTCACACTTTTCGTTATTTAGGGTCAACTGTCACTTTTCACACCATTCAGATATTTTTTTCTAAATCGTTTTGCAGTTTGCTTTGACCTTCTGATGACTTTATTAGTCGATAAACGACAGCGTCATCTGCAAACAACCGAAGACGGCTGCTCAGATTGTCTCCCAAATCGTTTATATAGATAAGGAACAGCAAAGGGTCTATAACACTACCTTGGGGAACGCCAGAAATCACTTCTGTTTTACTTGATGACTTTCCGTCAATTACTATGAACTGTGACCTCACTGATAGGAAATCACAAATCCAGTCACATAACTGAGACGATATTCCATAAGCATGCAATTTCACTACGAGCCGCTTGTGTGGTACAGTGTTGAAAGCCTTCCGGAAATCCAGGAATACGGAATCGATCTGAAATCCCTTGTCAATAGCACTCAGCACTTCATGTGAATAAAGAACTAGTTGTGTTCCAAATGGTTCAAATGGCTCTGAGCACCATGAGACTTAACTTCTAAGGTCATCAGTCCCCTAGAACTTAGAACTACTTAAACCTAACTAACCTAAGGACATCACACACATCCATGCCCGAAGCAGCATTTGAACCTGCGACCGTAGCGGTCACGCGGTTCCAGACTGAAGCGCCTAGAACCGATCGGCCACATCGGCCGGCAGCTAGTTGTGTTTCACAGGAACGATGTTTTCTAAACCCAAGTTGACTGAGTGTTAATAGACCGTTTCCTTCAAGGTAATTCATAATGTTCGAACACAATATATCTTCTAAAATCCTGCTGCATATCGATGTTAACGATATGGGACTGTAATTTAGTGGATTACTCCTACTACCTTTCTTGAATATTGGTGTGACCTGTGCAACTTTCCAGTCTTTGGGTACGGATCTTTCGTCGAGCGAACGGTTGTATATGATTGTTAAGTATGGAGCTAATGCAAACTCATTAGTATACAGTCTGGACCAAATGACTTACTTTTATTAAGTCATTTGAGTTGCTTCACTACTCCGAGAAAATTTACTTCTACGTTACTCATGTTGGCAGCTGTTCTCGATTCGAATTCTGTAATATTTACTTCGTCTTCTTTTGGGAAGCCATTTCGGAAGGCTGTGTTTAGTAACTCTGCTTTGGCAGCACTGTCTTCGATAGTATCTCCATTGCTATCGCGCAGAGAAGGCACTGATTGTTTCTTGCAGCTAACATACTTTACATACGCCCAGAAGCTCTTTGAATGAAGTGCCCATAGCTCTTTGGACATGCTTTCTAGAGCCCATGTTCACTATCGTTTTTTGCTTCGAACGATCGTTCCGTCGTATCCCTGAATGTTGACCATTCCTCCTGAGATTACCTGTATGAATGTGACCTTAAGGTATTTCTTGCCATGTCCTAAACACATGTTGTCAGTTCATGGAAATTCCTGGCTGGAGGTTGGAATAAAAGTATACGTCTTGCTATCGCACTCTGATCATTCTCTATGATTGACAAATCAGGGGATCTGGCAGTCCAGTTAAGAATCCGTACATTCTTCGAGGCGTTTATGGTATAAACGGCAGTGTAGGGTCTTACATTACCCTCCCGAAATATGCCACTTTTTACGTTGGCCATGAGTAGTGTGACAACAGGATTTACCAGTCTTGGCAAATAATGGCGACCATTCGCACTCACTTCAGTGATTACCGTATCAGTCATGTTGTTATATCGAATACCTCCCCACACCATGATTCATGAAACTGGAAGGGCTGGGTTCCAGGATCGCTGCTTTTGTGACGAGGTGAATGCTACCACGTCGGCGTCGGCTAAAAACGGGGGCGAGATTCGTCTCTGGACACTACAGAGTACCACTCTATGTCCTAGTTGACTGGCTGTACACCACGGAAGTCCGTTTCCAATGGGATGGTTGGAGCGGTAAAGGGCGCATAGCAACTCGAGACCTCACCTGAGTTTCTAGTAATACACTCCTGGAAATGGAAAAAAGAACACATTGACACCGGTGTGTCAGACCCACCACACTTGCTCCGGACACTGCGAGAGGGCTGTACAAGCAATGATCACACGCACGGCACAGCGGACACACCAGGAACCGCGGTGTTGGCCGTCGAATGGCGCTAGCTGCGCAGCATTTGTGCACCGCCGCCGTCAGTGTCAGCCAGTTTGCCGTGGCATACGGAGCTCCATCGCAGTCTTTAACACTGGTAGCATGCCGCGACAGCGTGGACGTGAACCGTATGTGCAGTTGACGGACTTTGAGCGAGGGCGTATAGTGGGCATGCGGGAGGCCGGGTGGACGTACCGCCGAATTGCTCAACACGTGGGGCGTGAGGTCTCCACAGTACATCGATGTTGTCGCCAGTGGTCGGCGGAAGGTTCACGTGCCCGTCGACCTGGGACCGGACCGCAGCGACGCACGGATGCACGCCAAGACCGTAGGATCCTACGCAGTGCCGTAGGGGACCGCACCGCCACTTCCCAGCAAATTAGGGACACTGTTGCTCCTGGGGTATCGGCGAGGACCATTCGCAACCGTCTTCATGAAGCTGGGCTATGGTCCCGCACACCGTTAGGCCGTCTTCCGCTCACGCCCCAACATCGTACAGCCCGCCTCCAGTGGTGTCGCGACAGGCGTGAATGGAGGGACGAATGGAGACGTGTCGTCTTCAGCGATGAGAGTCGCTTCTGCCTTGGTGCCAATGATGGTCGTATGCGTGTTTGGCGCCGTGCAGGTGAGCGCCACAATCAGGACTGCATACGACCGAGGCACACAGGGCCAACACCCGGCATCATGGTGTGGGGAGCGATCTCCTACACTGGCCGTACACCACTGGTGGTCGTCGAGGGGACACTGAATAGTGCACGGTACATCCAAACCGTCATCGAACCCATCGTTCTACCATTCCTAGACCGGCAAGGGAACTTGCTATTCCAACAGGACAATGCACGTCCGCATGTATCCCGTGCCACCCGACGTGCTCTAGAAGGTGTAAGTCAACTACCCTGGCCAGCAAGATCTCCGGATCTGTCCCCCATTGAGCATGTTTGGGACTGGATGAAGCGTCGTCTCACGCGGTCTGCACGTCCAGCACGAACGCTGGTGCAACTGAGGCGCCAGGTGGAAATGGCATGGCAAGCCGTTCCACAGGACTACATCCAGCATCTCTACGATCGTCTCCATGGGAGAATAGCAGCCTGCATTGCTGCGAAAGGTGGATATACACTGTACTAGTGCCGACATTGTGCATGCTCTGTTGCCTGTGTCTATGTGCCTGTGGTTCTGTCAGTGTGATCATGTGATGTATCTGACCCCAGGAATGTGTCAATAAAGTTTCCCCTTCCTGGGACAATGAATTCACGGTGTTCTTATTTCAATTTCCAGGAGTGTATGTTCGCCAGGGATTGTGGTCACACTGCACCTGTAACCTCTCCCCAGATTTCAGCTGTTGTCATCTGTCTGTCCACTAGAGCCAGTCGAACAATCTTACAATTTTCTCGTGGCGCAGTCCTTCTGGAAGGGCGTTTGCCTATTCTCCTTGCCACGTTGTTGTTCTGAGACCATCTCGCCATCATTCCTTCTGCAGCCATTGCGCTACAGTCAACTTTGTATGCGCTCTAACGGTATGACGTTCCAATGTGCCTCACCCCAATGATTCGATCTTTCTCAGAGTCAGAGAGATGGTGATAAGTTTCCTGCAGGCAAGCGGATAACGTTCTGTTACATGTGAATACTTCCTATATTAACATTTGAGCAATTTTTGACATTTACTAGTCACACGAAAAGAAAACATCACTGTCTGAAAAAACACAGTTACAGGAAATGTTTAAAACCAAGAGATATCTGACATTACCAGTTGAAATAACAACAGCGGCAAACGGTGTAATACACTATAAGAAAAAGAAGACAGACCACGAAGGAATTATCCGAAGGGGAACGAAATCGGTTAGTGTGTTGTACATGTACAGGCAAATAGTGATTACAATTTCAGAAAAATAGATTTGTGTATTCAAGAGTAAGAGCTTCACAAATGCAGCAAGTCAGTAATGCATTTGCCCACCTCTGGCTCTTGTGCAAGCAGTTATTCTGTTTCATTAGATAGCCAAAATCCATTAAGTGTTGTATGATCCAGCCCATAATGCTCCAAACGTTCTCAGTTGGGGAGAGATCAGGCAACCTTGCAGGCCAAAGTAGATTTTGGCAAGCACAAAGACAAGCAGTAGAAATTCTCGCCCCGTGCGGGCGAATATTATCTTGCTGAAATGTAAACCCAGGATGGCTAGCCACGAAGGGCAACAAAACGCGACAGAGAATACAGTCGACGTACTACTTTGCTGTAAGATTGCCTCGGATGACAACCAAATGGATTGTCAGGTTGTCGGGTCACATGGCAGGCGACATTCCGGTTGCTATACCTCCGCTGTCGGAGGTCTCCAGACACGTCTTCGCTGATCATCAGGGCTCATTTCGAAGCAGGACTCATCACTGAAGACACTTCTACTCCAGTCATCGTGATTCCAGGCCAAATACCACTGCAAACGGGGTTGTTGGTGTGCAAGGCTCAATGGTAATGGGCGCAGGGGGCGCCGTGAGCTTAGCCACCTTTCTGTGAGCCGCCTATAAATGACCATTTTGTTTACTGAAGGAGCAATTACACGTCAGACAATGATAATGATGAATCTGGGGTTCTGAGTGCCTGTCAGACAATTGCTCGAGCCTCCCATTCTGTCGTCTCTCTTGGTCGACCGCTTCCTTCTTTACGCTGTGTTGCCATGGTTAACTCACTGCCACCAACATCATTGAATTGTGGCGTCGCTCCTATTCAGATGTCGAGCGATTCGCCGATTACTCAAACCAGCTTCATTGAGCCCAACTACACGTACTCTTTCAAATGTTCACATCTGCGTATATTGTCCATGACCCCGTCTGCGAGGCATAGTTATTGTCCAACCGAATACGCGGAACGGAATGAAATTCGCAAAGACTTTATGCCCTGATATCGATATGTCCCCTGTTTACTATCCTTGACAGCTATGCGATGAAATTGTGCTGCAGCGTCATTCATTCATCCCTCGGCCGTCAAAGTTTACAGTTTTAAATACTCCCTCGATACCTGTATGCACATCAATCTGTGACCAATTTGCTTAACCCCTTCGTGGTGCGCCTTTTTTTCTCTTCTCTTCTTTTCTTCTTATCTTAGAACGTATTTTTGAAATATCACAACAAGTGTCTGTGATTGGATTTGCTACTAGCCAATATCCGTTGTACGTTCTGGTGCCTTAATTTAACTGATATGCCTGGCTGTGTGGTACAAAATCTACAACAGACTTTAAAGATATTAAAAACAGGTTATTATGGTCAGGTAAATTAGAAGACCTGACTGATTAAAATTGTTGAGCAGCCACAAGTCGCGTATCACTTTTTATTTGTTTTGACCTCTTTCACCAACCAACGCGAGCATCTTCAGAAATAGCGTGGCCGATGGCGATTCGTTACAAATATCGGGCTGTGTGTAGCGCCGCCGGCATGCGTTCGTACACACTTAAAGTGTGACGGCGATAAAAATTTAGTGAACGTGCTACTCTTCCAGTGTCATTGATTAAGAGACTGGGAAAATTCCTTGCAAAATCGCGAGCTGTCTTTTCATATGCAAACTGGATCCTCCACACTCTGGAGAATTCTTTCGCTGGAGGGGAAAACAGTGTCAAAGGTCAGTGTCTAGGGCGAGGGAGGAGAGGTGGGAAGTATTGGGGGCACTTCCTATTGATTCTTTCATTGGAAGGGGATACGCCAAGGTTCCATCGATCGCAGCTTCCAGTACATTAGCCTCACATTGTTACGAGGAATTGTGTCTAAACAGCTTGGACACTACTCGCAAGGGAAAGGCACAGTATGTATTGATATTAGGTGTTGAGCACACCTCCTTCGGTGCTGTTATCTATTAATTCGGATTTTTCCAAGGCCCTGAAACCGAGCAGAATATCTACCCCTTCTCTGGAACTAACACGATTTTACGTGACCAGACTATCGCCCTCCTTCAAATGATGAAACTCCAGACAGTTCCCTGAGATCGTTTGCAACTGTTTAGCGGCAGTTTAAACTGTCCAGACTATTTTCGTTTTTCGTCCACTGAGTTGGCAAAAAATTTTGCTTTGGTAGTTGTTGATGCTTTTAATTTACCTGTTATTCCCATCGACCACATTGTCACTAATGAGGAGTCGAATTCTTAGTTCTCTCTATTTCCAGTTAAGGCAAGTCTCAGCAAGGGTAACAACCGCTGGAACTTCATATGATAGAAACAGCGTGAGCCAACAAGGCATTTCCAAGCATGTTTGCAGACAAGCACGTCCATGGACGTCATCACGTGGAACTGTTACACACGTTAGTATTAATTGAAGCACGGACTGTGTCACGTGATATGGCCATCACGTAACGAAATAGACGTTAATAGAAACTGTTGGCGGGGTACACCGTGCATGCAGTGGTGCAGATCACATTTCTAGCGTTCATGGCTAACTTAACGAACATTTCCTTGTCTCTTCTTCACTGACGTTTTTCAGACGTTTCACTCAGTTTGTATGTTTTTGTTTTCACTTTTTCCTAAATTTCAGATTCACGTTAATCACGCACACTTCCTTATTACGTAAACTGAAGGGAGAGGGGCGGGGGGAGAAAGGAAACGAACGTGGAGGAACTAATGATATCAGCTGCATCGGGAGTTTTGTGCGGAATCAGCGGCGACGACTGAAAATGTGTGCCGGACCAGGACTCGAACCTGTGATCTCCGGCTTACTAGGAAGTTGCGTTAACCGCTGCGCACGTGAACACAGTGTTTATCGCAATTGCGCGCACTATTTCGGGAGGCTCTCCGGCCGACTTACATTCCCACCTACCGCCACCTATCCGCAGTCCTCATCCATATGCTCCATGCTCGCTAGTTTCAGATTTCCACTGGAGGTCGAACGTAAATTTGCGCCCGCACTGAAGGTTGTGACTTCATTGCCTGTCGAGGCCAATCAGTTTTATGAATGTGTGCTGCCTGTGCTTTCGGACATGTCCAAAAGAGCAGACACCACGCATTCAAATTAAATACACTGTTTATTTGTGTGTCGGAAATCCATTTAGAGCATTTTACCAGAGCAACATAGTTGCAGAACTTCCCTGAAGGGTTATCAGCTGCAGGATGTAAGGTTAAATCATATTACAATCATAGTAAAGTATCATCAATTCTAAAATAGAGTGGTCCAAATTACAAAACCTGTCAAAAACAAAGAAATTCCTGATGCTTGCGTCGAACGTTCAGAGTGTTAACAAAACTGAATATTAATATGAAACACGAATAGGCAGGTGCATTGAAAAAGTTCTTATGTTGTTATAGCATCTATTACGTAAATACTACGATTTTTAAAGCCTAGATCGATAGAGAAATAAGTTCCAAGTACGTATGACAGTGGAAAAACATTTGAAGAAAAAGTAGATTGACAGTTTGCGGGGAGGTGAGATAGTTCACATATATATCATTATATCTATATCCATATACTCTGCAAGCCACCATATGGTGCGTGGTGGAGGGTACCCTGTACCACTACTAGTCCTTTCCTTTCCTGTTGCCGGCCGCTGTGGCCGAGCGGTTCTAGGCGCTTCAGTCTGGAACCGCGCGACCGCTACGGTCGCAGGTTCGAATCGTGCCTCGGGCATGGATGTGTGTGATGTCCTTAGGTTAGTTAGGTTTACGTAGTTCTAAGTTCTAGGGGACTGATGACCTCAGATGTTAAGTCCCATAGTGCTCAGAGCCATTTGAATCATTTTGAAACTTTCCTGTTCTACTCGCAAATAGACCGAGGGAGAAACGACTGTTTGTATGCCTCCGTATGAGCCCTGATTTCTCGTATCTTATCTTCGTGGTCCTTAGGCGCAATGTATGTTGGCAGCAGTAGAATCGTTTCGCAGTAAGCTTCAGATGACGGTTCTCTAAATTTTCTCAATAGCGTTTCTCGAAAAGAACGTCGCCTTTTCTCCAAGGATTCCGATTTGAGTTCCCGAAGCATCTCCGTAACGCTTACGTGTTTTTCGAGCCTGCCGGTAACAAATCTATCAGTCCGCCTCTGGATTGCTTCAATGTCTTCCTTCAATCCGGCCTGGTTTTCACAATGACGCAAACATGCTCTACCTGCTCAAAATTATCTGGACACTCCTGTGTAACGTGGAATTTACCACTAGATGTTACGATAGGTGTATTCACTGTGTTCTGTAGTGTAAAATGTGACTCGTCACTCAACAGAATATTGCCCAGCCGCAGATCATCAACTTCGATCCGTGCCAGAAGCCGAAAAGCAAATTCAGAACATTGCTGCACTCTGTATCTTGTAGTGGTACCAGTGTAATATAAACCACAAAACTTTTTGTACTGTTGAGGACGGGAGGGATAATTCTCGCTAGTACTACTAGGGGCATGTGCTGCATGGTCAGTGCAACGCGACGATATTTTTGTCAACTTATTAATTAAAATCCATCATTTATGTTAATTAATACAGATATGTTATATCAAAAGAGATGGATGGTTAGGAGAGCTGTCACTTTATTAACGCAAAGGGGTGATACTGGCTACTTGCTCCCTAAAACAATAAAATTGCATACGCTAGGAAAATTAAATTTTCCGCAGGCTGTAGCAACGAAGAGACAAGGAGCGTCCCTAAGGGCTGTGGGCAACAAAGAGCTGCCTGTGAGAGCCGTCCCAGCGAAGTCGTACCAGGGCGAGGTTACAGTTACAAACTGAAGCGCCAAACGAACTGGTATAGGCATGCGTATTCAAATACAGAGATATGTAAACAGGCAGAATACGGCGCTGCGGTCGGCAACGTCTACATAAGACAACAAGTTCAAATGGCTCTGAGCACTATGGGACTTAACAGCTACGGTCATCAGTCCCCTAGAACTTAGAACCACTTAAACCTAACTAACCTAAGGACAGCACACAACACCCAGTCATCACGAGGCAGAGAAAATCCCTCACCCCGCCGGGAATCGAACCCGGGAACCCGGGCGCGGGAAGCGAGAACACTACAGCACGACCACGAGCTGCGGACTAAGACAACAAGTGTCTGGCGCAGTTGTTAGATCGTTTATTGCTGCTACAGTTCTAGACTATCAAGATTTAAGTGAGTTTGAACGTAGTGTTAAAGTCGGCGTACGAGCGATGAGACTCAGCATCTCCGAGGTAGCGATGAAGTGGAGATTTTCTCGTACGACCATTTCACGAGTGTACCGTGAATGTTAGGAATCCTGTAAAACATCAAATCTCCGACATCGCTGCCGCCGGATAAAGATCTTGCAAGAACTGGACCAACGACGACTGAAGAGAACCGTTCAACGTGACAGAAGTGCAACCCTTCCGCAAATTGCTGCAGATTTCAGTGCTAGGCCATCAACAAGTGAAAGCGTGTGAATCATTGAACTGAACATCATCGATATGGGCTTTCGGAGCCGAAGGTCTACTGGTGTACGCTTGATAACTGCACGACATAAAGGCTTACGACTCGCCTGGGCCCTTCAACGCCGACATTGTACTGTTGATGACTGGAAACATGTTGCTTGGTCTGACGAGTCTTGTTTCAGATTCTATCCAGCGGATGGACATATACGAGTATGGAGAAAACCTCATGAATCCATGGACTCAGCATGTCAGTCTGGTGGAGGCTCTCTAATGGTGTGGGGCAAGTGCAGTTGGATTGATATGGAACCCCTGATAGGTCTAGATACGACTCTGACACGTGACACGTAGGTAAGCATCTTGTCGGATCACCTGCATCCATTTCATGTCCATTGCACATTCCGACGGACTTGGGCAATTCCAGCAGGACAATGCGACACCTCACGTGTCCAGAATTGCTACAGAGTGGTTCCAGGGATACTGTTCTGAGTTTAAACACTTCCACTGGCCACCAAAATCCCCAGACATGAACATTATTGAGCATATCTAGGATACCTTGCAACGTGCTGTTCATAAGGAATCTCAAACCCCTCGTACTGTTACGGATTTGTGGACAACCCAGCAGGATTCATGGTGTCAGTTCCCGCCTGCATTACATCAGACATTAGTCGAGTCCATGCCACATCGTGTTGCGGCACTTCTACGTGCTTGCGGGGATCCTACACGATGTTAGGCAGTTGTACCAGTTTCTTTGGTTCTTCAGTGTAGTTCGGTGACCGTGTAGTCGTTGGCCGTTTCGCTCCAAAGTGAGGTTGTGAAACGATGCCATTGGTCAGAGGTTTGAGCACGTATTCGCTTGAATCTTTCGCGAAACATCTCGAGGTTCTGGAACCGCTGTGTAGACTGGCGAGCGGTTTCACATCCTACAACGGTGGGAGGAAATCGCTTCGAATGGACAGCGTGTTTGGCTTTGTTCACAACGGACACTAGAGTGATGGAGGAAGCTCGGTAGCAAGAGGAGGCGAGCTGCTCTGAGACGTTGCTGGCAACGCACCCAATGACTAGTCTCGGTCTTACGTAATACAGTGCTGATTGCACTACTTGAAGAACGAGCAGTTTGTTCCCTGTAGAGAGAAAGGAACAGGTTGGTACTTTATTGAGGCGCTGTTAGTATTGACAAGTGCTCATTTACGCCCACGCACCACACACAATTCTGCTCATGGCTAGAGTAGGCAAGTAGACTGCTGCGTCTCGTAAACGATTGCGGTAACTGAGTATATTCAACCATAGAAGTGTTCGAACATAAAAATGCGTTCGTTTTTGTTCTCTGGACGCCACGCTGCATCTCCACGGTGCCGTCAGCCTTCTGCGACGCGGAAGATCCACACTTTGGTGATCAGTTGGGTCATATTTGCATATCGAGCTAATATAGCGAACAGTAAAGTTAAATACTTACAGGTCCACTTGTTCGTCTGAGTTTTTTGTTGCCTGCGCCAGCGTAGGTAGTGGTTAGAACTAACAGAGGGATTAACAGTATCAACCTTTCTTCTTAACGAACGTAACAGGAGACTCGTTTGGACAGCTAGGTGTTGTGACAGTCTTGGATACGATAAATCGTAGTACTTATAATTATATATTTGTTAGGATTCCAAGATGTGCTTTTTGCACTTTCCTTTTTATTTTGTGATTAAACATTTATTAATTGAATCCTCGTTTGCTTATTTAACTAGGATCAGTCCCTATACTCATCCTGCATACATTAGATAAGGAGTAGATACATAGGAAAGGATCAATTAAATTAATGTTTATGCCAAGAATATCTCAGTGTTGCGAAAAACAGAGCCAGAGTCAGACAGCGATCAATCCACTGCTAGTACCACTGACGGCATCTTGCACAGCAACAGCAACCACGATAATAAGTTGGAGTATGACAGGACGCACTCCACTTCCAGGTGCTACACCAAACTCACCTGTGTCTTCGAATTTCATTATCATCTCCTTTAAAACATTTAATGATATTGGGCCTCTCCTCAGGCCTTTCACACGGCAGTACTCTCTCGATGCAGCACTGAAACTGCTGTTGTTTGCATGAAACAGTTTCACTAACAGCTCTTTTCTCGATAACCAAACTGTTCACTGACGCTATGGCTTGTTAGATGACAGTGTGGATCTCATACTGTCATATGAACAGTACAGCGCCAATTGTCAAATGGTGGCCAAAATTGGAACTAATTTTTTTTCCACCACATGTTGGTTGTGCATTAACACATTGGAATTTCTACCAAGCTTAACTGCCATACGATAATTACAGACCATATTTGTGAGTAGCTGCATTTTATTTATAACAGCCCCATACATACAAGTATTATACCCTGATGCCACTAAACACAATAACTGACGGTGTTCAACAGTTTTTGATAGTTTATGTGAAATTTTTTATCACTAGCTATAGTTTTATGGCCTCCGCTTTTCATTTTAACAGGACTGACTATTCATACAAAAGTAGCACAGCACCATCTTGAGAAAGGGCTCTGATAACCAAGCTGTTTAGCGCCCGACAGTTTTAGTTCCACCCATCCGTCTAGCTACTTGTTGTTGCCTAACTGTCCGCAGCTCGTTGTCGTGCGGTAGCGTTCTCGCTTCCCGCGCCCGGGTTCCCGGGTTCGATTCCCGGCAGGGTCAGGTATTTTCTCTGCCTCGTGATGACTGGGTGTTGTGTGATGTCCTTAAGTTAGTTAGGTTTCAGTAGTTCTAAGATCTAGGGGACTGATGACCATAGATGTTAAGTCCCATAGTGCTCAGAGCCATTTGAACCATTTTTTGGTTGTTGCCTAACTGACATGCTAACTGGTCGAGCTGCGTTCATCCCCGGATCTATTATATTTCCGAAGTGGGGCAAAAACTTGATAGCACCCCGATCGTTTGAGATAGGACTCAATAATTTTAAAAAAATGATTTTTCAAAAATATGTTCATTTTGTAGCGCACATCTTTCTGAAGAGTTTGATATATAAAACATATATGTTCGAGGAAATGTAAAACATGTTATTTGGTCTTAAGTGTAGCGAAGTGCAGTGCCACGCCTCTTCACACAGCATTCTTCTATCGCACGTGACTGCACTTCGCCCTGTGGAATTCAAAAGTGTGTATTTTTTCATGGAAGTCATCAGTCAGGACAGTGGAAATTAAAATGTCCTGTGGTGCCTCTCCTGCTCCAAGTCAGCCGGTTTGGCTAAAAAAGAAAAAAAAACGCTCACAATTAATGCTGGGTGGTGGTATTTGTGACCAGGAGAATAAGAAAGAAAAAAAACCCTCACAATTGATGCTGGGTGGTGGTATTTATGACCAGGAGAATAAGAACTCGTCAGGAAATTTGCACTCTTCACTGCCCATCGGCTAATAGCTTTCTCCTTTGTGTGACATAAAATTAACTACAGGGAACAGAAAGCCATTAAAGACAAGAGATAAGCAAGACCGCACACATTTCTTCAGTCTAAGGTCCCAGTAGTATTTTCTCTCTAATCTTGTTACAGCTTTCCTTTCTGTGAAAGTATCTATTACCTCACCAAAGTTCGTCAAACGTTTTGCTACATGAAAAATCAAAATGTCGTTATCAAATACTGAAAAAGCTGTTAATACGAATAGTACACTCCTGGAAATTGAAATAAGAACACCGTGAATTCATTGTCCCAGGAAGGGGAAACTTTATTGACACATTCCTGGGGTCAGACACATCACATGATCACACTGACAGAACCACAGGCACATAGACACAGGCAACAGAGCATGCACAATGTCGGCACTAGTACAGTGTATATCCACCTTTCGCAGCAATGCAGGCTGCTATTCTCCCATGGAGACGATCGTAGAGATGCTGGATGTAGTCCTGTGGAACGGCTTGCCATGCCATTTCCACCTGGCGCCTCAGTTGGACCAGCGTTCGTGCTGGACGTGCAGACCGCGTGAGACGACGCTTCATCCAGTCCCAAACATGCTCAATGGGGGACAGATCCGGAGATCTTGCTGGCCAGGGTAGTTGACTTACACCTTCTAGAGCACGTTGGGTGGCACGGGATACATGCGGACGTGCATTGTCCTGTTGGAACAGCAAGTTCCCTTGCCGGTCTAGGAATGGTAGAACGATGGGTTCGATGACGGTTTAGATGTACCGTGCACTATTCAGTGTCCCCTCGACGATCACCAGTGGTGTACGCCCAGTGTAGGAGATCGCTCCCCACACCATGATGCCGGGTGTTGGCCCTGTGTGCCTCGGTCGTATGCAGTCCTGATTGTGGCGCTCACCTGCACGGCGCCAAACGCGCATACGACCATCATTGGCACCAAGGCAGAAGCGACTCTCATCGCTGAAGACGACACGTCTCCATTCGTCCCTCCATTCACGCCTGTCGCGACACCACTGGAGGCGGGCTGCACGATGTTGGGGCGTGAGCAGAAGACGGCCTAACGGTGTGCGGGACCGTAGCCCAGCTTCATGGAGACGGTTGCGAATGGTCCTCGCCGATACCCCAGGAGCAACAGTGTCCCTAATTTGCTGGGAAGTGGCGGTGCGGTCCCCTACGGCACTGCGTAGGATCCTACGGTCTTGGCGTGCATCCGTGCGTCGCTGCGGTCCGGTCCCAGGTCGACGGGCACGTGCACCTTCCGCCGACCACTGGCGACAACATCGATGTACTGTGGAGACCTCACGCCCCACGTGTTGAGCAATTCGGCGGTACGTCCACCCGGCCTCCCGCATGCCCACTATACGCCCTCGCTCAAAGTCCGTCAACTGCACATACGGTTCACGTCCACGCTGTCGCGGCATGCTACCAGTGTTAAAGACTGCGATGGAGCTCCGTATGCCACGGCAAACTGGCTGACACTGACGGCGGCGGTGCACAAATGCTGCGCAGCTAGCGCCATTCGACGGCCAACACCGCGGTTCCTGGTGTGTCCGCTGTGCCGTGCGTGTGATCATTGCTTGTACAGCCCTCTCGCAGTGTCCGGAGCAAGTATGGTGGGTCTGACACACCGGTGTCAATGTGTTCTTTTTTCCATTTCCAGGAGTGTATTTGAGACTGGCGTGGTTTCTCGATTTGATTACGTCAATTTTGCCACTGTCTGCTAGGTAAAACGAAATCAGTCTTTCTAATATAACAGCAATTGTAACACACGACAAATAAGCGAGACCGTTTTGGCTCAAATGGTCATTTTTATGTACCTCACCTACATAAATAATACGATAGAATGTAATCCATAAAATACCAGTATAAAATGCCTATTAGGCCTACTGCAAGCAATAAGTTTTATGTTAGGAAATAGTTCCACATTTCATTCATATGCTCCAATTTCTCAAGCATGAGAAAGTAATAGTAAGAAATTTTTACATGAATTTGGAATAGTCACATTCTACTATGTAATTTATTTGACGTCCCCCTTTCTTCTTCTTCCTCGCTCTAACAAATAATCTTGTCATGTCTGATTCTCTAACTATTCCTACCACTGTCAAAGCTTAGTCTCTGGTTAACTTCACTAATCATGCCAGAATCACCGGTTTAGTTATCCCGCATTTATTCTCCAGTTTCGCGTTTTTACGTGCTCGTACAACGCGTTTCCGCGCTATTCCAAGAATAGATATTGAGCGGCTGATATATCGCGAGGCAGTGCCTTTCACCTAAGCAAGCGAAATGCTTATTCTTTGACTTAGCGAGCGAAGAAATGTAATAAAATCGGTATGTGATGGGACTTTGTTGCGAGACAGGATAACGAGAGGACGTGTACTAAGTGTGTGCAATGAAAGAGTCATTGTTAGCACCCATAGTGTATAATTTGTGTTCTTTGAGATTCACAAGAGGGATGTAACGTCAGTGTGGAGTTAAGTAACAGCCATAATACAGTCTGGTGCATTTCAAAGGTAATTTCGCATGCTTATTTTTGATCAAAAGATTCTGTGATGAACCGTAATGTACGACAAGCTCGTGGTGGTCGATGTTTGCTGTAGAACCTGCTTCAATAACACGGTCGAAAGCATAGAGAAAGTTTTCTCTGCTAAAACGAACCCATTTCACTCGCAGACAATCACCGAATGACCAAATGCGAATGGCAGTATCCCAATTCGAGAAGATCCCATAGAAGTTTTCTTCCTCTTACATTTGAAAAATTTTACAGGCGACCGTCGGGATCGGCAGCTGCTCCTACACCACGAGAGTAACTTGTCTACCTGTTCGAAATTACGTACGTTGTGGGAGTAGTCGACGCCGCAATGGAAATTGATACTGTGCTTCACAGACATACAAACACACACTACTTCGGTAACAACGAGTTTAATATTACCAGTTTAAAAAAACTACTTCTTTTGAGCCATAATATTATAGGGCGGGTTTATTCGACTCAGCCCCGTCCCCTTTTGTTTGCAGAGAATTTTTTTTTTTGTGACGGGAATTCCCCTGGCAAAGATATCTCGTACGCTATACACGCATTCAAAATTCAAAAATCAACTTAGAATGTGTTCAAAAATGTTCAAAAACAAACTTGGGATGCCTTTCAAAATCATATGAATAATTGGTAGACCAACGTGCGCTGAATGCCAGGCGCTTCGTGGAACAAGGTTTTTTCCTTCAAGTATGCCAGTTTGGCGCCCCCAGAATTTGCCGCCCGGGGCAGATAACAGATAACCCCGCTTGCCCCACGTCCCCCCCCCCCCACCCGCCCATCCCTTTGATTCGGGCCTGGCTGTGTTGAGCGACCCATCGTGCGGAGCGTGTGTTGCCGGTGCGGCTTTGTGAAACCCTGGCTGGGGCGGCCACGCCCACCGCCCACAGCTCGCGGCGGCGCCAGCTGGGCCGCACTGCCCCAGGCCAGCGATCGACCCGCAGGGGGCGGGGGAGGGGGAGGGGCGCTACTTTCTACGTAGGGCCCGCCTCGACTCGCAAGTAGTGGCGCTCTGCCTCGAGCCTTGACTCCCGCAAGAGCCGCAGGATTCAGATGCTGCTCTAACGATCCGCCCACGCTGTAGTACCACTAACGCTTCATTACTGTCGAGAAAAATGGTAGTAAACAAACCAGTGTATAGACCTTTATGAACGAGAATACGATATTACGGGATGTAATAACCTTGGCCATCATACGCTGCTGACGATTAAAATTCGATCAGGCTCATCTCTCTCTGAACTGTCAGTATGAAGACGGAACATTCCTTAGGCCAGCAAATGCTTCTATCTGTCCCCGACAATACATATGTGGAACCAGCTTGCATTTAATCGGTGTCAATATCCAGGATATCGAGGGGCAGTTAAGTCTATAGCAGACCGGTTTATAGGGGGTTTATAAATTAGTTATATAAAAGTAAGCCTTAATTATGAAAAAATAATTCACAGAAATGCTGGATACAGTATGTGGTATATCCTCAACTTTTATTCCTGCCTAACATTGTTAGTTCCCAATGTTCCCACTAGGTGGCATGCGTGAGTTATGCCAACTACAGGCTCTCTAATTCCAACAGTTGTCATGGAGACGTATAATGGCGCAGAGCTCATGCAGTGTTGATTATCGTTTCATGACTACGCCACTACAGTTCAGAGACAATTCAGAACTAAATATCATAAATCACCGACTCAAAGAAAAATTGGTACAATCGTTTCACCGAAACGATCACATAGGACGTCGGGTCAAGATCGGCTAACTGTCTCTGATAATACAGTTGAACAATTATGGCAGTCTTACATTCATAGTCCAGGTAAATCAACTAGACGTGCCACCTTAGAATTTATTATTTATTGTGTGGAAGATACTTCGGAAACACCTCCCATCCAAACCCAACAAACTGCAACTGTTGCAAGCTTTAAGAGAAAGTGGCAAAGAAAAGAGAGGTGAGTTATGTGTAGAAGTGTTCAGCAAACTGCAGACTGAAAACGATTTTCTTAACAAAAAAATTGTTCATTGACGAAGCCACCTTCCATATATGCGATAAAGTGAATCAAATGGTTGAAATGGCTCTGAGCACTATGGGACTTAACATCTGAGGTCATCAGTCCCCTAGAACTTAGAACTACTTAAACCTAAGTAACTCTAAGGACATCACACACAACCATGCCCGAGGCAGGATTCGAACCAGCGACCGTAGCAGTCGCGCGGTTCCGGACTGAAGCGCCTACAACCGCTCGGCCACCGCGGCCGGCTAAGTGAAGCAACATAATGTTCGGATATGGGGTTAGAACAAACCACGTCACGATATCGAACATATACGAGAGTCGCCTAAGACAAATATTTTTTGCGCTGCAAGCTGTAACAAGACTGACAATCCTTTCTTTCTTGCCGAGTCAGTTGTAACTGGCCTGTCGGACCTGGACACCCTTAAATATTATCCATTGCCTCAAATACAACAGGTTATGGGCAAAGAATTTATTCTCCAGCAAGGTGGCGCGCCACCACATTATCATCGTGAACTTGTCGTGTATCTCCGTAGGAATGTGTCGACCTTGATTGGACGTGGCGGGACAACATCCTGGCCACCAAGATCAACCTGGTTTAACCCCAGTGTACTTCTGCGCATGGAGTTACAGTGAGGACAGTGTATTTGTTCCTCCGCTTCCGAGAAACATCGACGAGCTGCAACAACGGATAACACGACCAGTTGCTACCATACATCAAGACTTGCTTCATAGACTTTAGCAGGAAACTGATTACAAAAAATGTTCAAATGTATGTGAAATCTTATGGGACTTAACTGCTAAGGTCATCAGTGCCTAAGCTTACACACTACTTAACCTAACTTATTCTAAGGTTTAACACACACCCATGCCTGAGGGAGGACTCGAACCTCTGCCGGGATCAGCCGCACAGTCCATGAGACTGTAGCGCCCTAGACCGCTCGGCTAATCGCGAGTGGCAAACTGATTACAGATTGGGTATTTGTCATCTTACAGAAGGCAGCCACAAATGAAGATTTGTAAATAAAACTTGAGGATATACTGCATTCAATGCTGTGTAAAACATTTCTGCAAGTTATTTACCTTTTTCCACGATTAACGTTTGATTTTGTGTAACTAATTTATAAACACCCTGTGCTTTCTGAGATGATGCAACGGCAATGAGCTACCGTTCGTAACCAAATCAGTGCTCGCATCAATGCCCAAGGGCTGCATCACCTACTGACAATGGACCGGCTGTGTGTTCCTAACGCCAGTTTCATAGTTCGTTTAACTTACTTACATTTACTTATACGGCCACAGAAACCGCAGCCGGTCCTTGCGCTCACTCAGTCCAGCCTTCCGCACATTCCTATCAGTTGCATCTTCATCTCCCACACCCAGCATCTGACTGCTTCCCATGGAATTATCCTTCCATCTCATTTTCGGCCGTCCTAGTCTTCTCCTTCCTTCGGCTTCTCTACTGCCTTTATTACCGTGTTCTCCTCTCTCCTCCTCACAAGCCCGTACCACCCGAGTCTTTTATCTTTCACACTCCCTACGATGTCAGGTCGTTCAACTCGATTTCGTAATCACTGAAATAAAGCAACATAACCTGCTGCATCGCAAAGTTCCCTTCTTAAATCTACTGAAAGAGAGAATAAAAAAAGTGAACAGTCATTAAATGAGTCTCGGTCGAGAAAAAGTGTGTCCTATATTACATTCGCACAAATAAAGTCTAAGAGCATGACGTTCAGTTTTTTTTAGAGATAATTACGGTGTCTGCATTTGAAACACGTACGAACGCAGCTGCAGTCGAGCGGCGCAGCTGTGAGGCCAGCTCCGAAGCAACGGCATCTCGCCACGCAGCACAAAGGCTTCCCCGCCGCAGCGGGTACTTCTCGCGGAGACGGCGCTTACAACGCCATTAAGCACGCTGCGCACGCGTATCGGCTCGTCTCCCGCACGGCTGCAGACACCTGGCCGCCGAGCCTCCCAGTAAATACTCGCCCACCAGGGGCCCGTTGCGGAACCAGCTCGCGGGCCGCTGGAACGTAACACGGCGTCGCTCCACGTGAGTATTTATGACTAAATATTTGCACTCGTTACTGTGCGTGGTGACAATCTGGCACACCTGACTTGTTTGGTAGGTAGCGTCCTAATCGTCTGGTTCGCTACTGACTTCCACCGACGTATGGACGATGAATTGCACGTGGAATTACGGTACACGAATAACTGTGACGAAGGATGTAAGAGAGGCAGATACTCTTGTACTTTCTGTGGAAGTTATGATTTTACAAGCAGTTTATTTTTATGCAACACAAAAAATACGCAAAACATTGTTCTCAGTACTTTGACCAATGCTAGAAGCGGAGAAAGATCACGAAGTGAACTCTCCAGAGTTCTGTTTTGGGTCCACTCCTGTTCCTTACACGGGGTAAAGCTTGTAAGAGAAATCATACCAGATTTGAAACGAGAAAATATGCTGAGATACTATCTCGATAAGCTATAGCGGAAAATTTGGTGAGCTTCCTGAACTAAGTCATTTTTAACGGCTATAGCTGTCGAATTGTGGCACCTTTCTCTGTAGCATTCCAAAACGCCTTCGAATAAAACCACAACGACATAGCGTGTGTGAAACTTGATCAAACAGGAGAAAGATAACCCAGCCGCAAAGCAATGTCAGAAGTCAAAGTACCATAGGGAACCTTAGCGAGTAGACCTGTACTCTCAGCTGTACTCCACGTCTTCCAAGCCAAGATGTTTGCATCGGGGAACGCTTCAAGGCCACCATAGTCAGCATGGTTCCACCACACTACAGCCAATGTCAGCCATGTACTGCCTCCAAAAACAGCAGAAACATCACACGTGAACTGCATTCGTAGCCCACGAAAAACATTTGGACCACCCATAAGCTGCTGCTTATTGAATTGACCAGCAAACGCAGTCTCTATTGCTCTTAATGACTTGTACACAGGAGCACTGCGCCGCCATCGACGACGAGAAACACGTGGCACGGGCATTGCCGAGGCACTGCCGTTATTCTATTTATTGTACAGAAATAAATACACCGCAAACAAAGACATAAACTCATTAATATGTTTTGCGTATTCCCATGCATTACTGTTTTACTGCACAATTTCCTGTGGTGGCGTTTATTACTCATTCCGGCATGGTTCTTTGACCAAAGCTGCGGAAATATTCCTCTTCTATCCTCCTGCATTCTGAGTATATAGTCACTCTCTAACATCCCTGATCTTTGTGTTCACGGTGCATATCGGTAATACTTGCGTGATTTTCGAACCTACCGGTAACAAATATAGCAGCTCGTCGCTGAACTGCTTCGATGTCTTCCTTTAATCCGATCTGCTACGGATCCCAAACATCGAGCAGCACTCAAGAGTAGGTCGCACTAGCGTCCTTTATGTGGTCTCCTTTACAGATGAACTACACTTCCCCGAAATCGTCATCTTCTACTGCTGACATTACAACTATTACTGCTATTACTAATATTACACCGAGCGAGGTGGCGCAGTGGTTAGCACACTGGACTCGCATTCGGGAGGACGACGGTTCAATCCCGTCTCCAGCCATCCTGATTTAGGTTTTCCGTGATTTCCCTCAATCGTTTCAGGCAAATGCAGGGATGGTTCCTTTGAAAGGGCACGACCGATTTCCTTCCCAATTCTTCCCTAACCCGAGCTTGCGCTCCGTCTCTAATGACCTCGTTGTCGACGGGACGTTAAACACTAACCACCACCACCACTAATATTACTACAGTCACTTCGGTTTTGTTGTTCTCCTGGGGTTAGTAAGTTGTACGCATTTTATTACATTGCACGCAGCATTTTTGTTTGTGTGCCAGAGATCCTTTCCGTCACACTTCAACATAAAAGGGAGGGGAAAGGGGATTTTCCGCCAAGCACATCAGATATTTGTGCATGGCGCCTTATTTAGAACTTTAATCGTTTGTGTATTGTGTATTGAAGATGAAAACAGATAGTGATCCAGAAATAAATTCAACAGATACGGTAAACTGGCTAGAAACGACACTCAGGGTGGCTAGTCTATCAGACAAACTGCAGTTAACGTCTGTCTCAAACTAAGTAGTCTACTCGTTACTCTACACATACTTCATGCATAGTATTGTAATAACAGAGGTATCTAGGAAAAAAGAATGTCTCTTTATGTAGTTAATTTGAGGCTAATTCGTACTTCGAAAGAAACATAACACCGAACCAAATATTACACATTAGATCTAATAACAAAATGAAAAAGATGGTCCTATTTAATTTGGACATGAAGCCAAATGGCAAGAAAAAATTCATTGTCGTTGTGCTGATAACATGCTGTAGTCTTGTATGACGTGCTATAGCTGCGTAACATGCTTTGGTACTGTTATCCGAAGCCTCGCTGTTGTCAATACAGTTTGAGGTATTAAATGTCGTGCATATTACTCGATCGACCTTCCCGCTTCGCCGACACAAGTAGGAACCCTCTGCAGCTGCAGGGCTCTGAATTATAGCGTGTAATATGGTGGTGTGAAACGTTTCTATGTCAGCGCATGAGACAGCGCGTGCTGCAGCCGAGTTTCCACCGCAGAATACATGCCTGCAATTGAAATTCGTAGAAGAATGAAAGCTGTGTACGGCTATTACTGTATTGAAATCAGTAATGTGCGATACCAGAATGAGATTTTCACTCTGCAGCGGAGTGTGCGCTGATATGAAACTTCCTGGCAGATTAAAACTATGTGCCCGACCGAGACTCGAACTCGGGACCTTTGCCTTTCGCGGGCAAGTGCTCTACCATCTGAGCTACCGAAGCACGACTCACGCCCGGTACTCACAGCTTTACTTCTGCCAGTATCTCGTCTCCTACCTTCCAAACTTTTAGTAATGTGCGATGTTGGGTTGTTCATGCTATTAATGAAGGAAACAAAAGAGCACCGGAGAAATTTCGCCACAAAAGTTCACTCATACTTAAAGGCACCGCCATAAAGACTGTAAGGCACTGAGCGACCCGCAGAAAACTGAAATCACAAATTCGAAGAGTTGATTTTCATCTGTTTCCAAAACTTGTACACCTTCCACGACTTGAGTTTCATAGTGATGAAGCGGTGGAAGCAGAGGTGAGGTTGTCGCTCTGTCAACAAAGTCAAACTTTCTACAGTGACGATACTAGTTGGGAGAAATGTGTCCATCGCCAGGATAACTCTGTTGAGAAATAAATATTAGACATGAAGAATAAAGGTCTAAGTTGTTCATAAAGTTTGTTTTATTGAAAAACGTTAAGAGTTTTCTCATTAACAACTCTGAGGCATTACTTTCAGCATGTCCTCGTATTACGATTAGGCCCATGGGACCCCACACTACCGACTGACTGCTGCACATTCCTCCACCACACGCAGCATAGAGTGGTCTGCGGCCATCAAGGTCACCGGATCTCTCCACAGTTGAGAACGTTCGGAGTACTATGGGCAGGGCCCTCCAACAATTTCGGGATTTTGATGATCCAACGAACCAATTGGACAGAATTTGGCACGGTATCCCTCACGAGGACATCCAACAACTTTATCAATCAATGGCAAGCCGAATAACTGCATAAGGGCCAGAAGAGGACCAATGCGTTACTGGCTTGCTCAATTAATGAAGCTCTTTCTCTTGAATAAATCATCCTATTATAATCATTTGTCTGTCCGTACACCTATATCACGTCTACCGATTTCCGTACCATTCAGATAATTTGTTCGTGGTGTGTTTTTTATTTTTATTTATTTATATGCATGCATAGTTTCAAAAACGAGACTAAACTTCCTGCTTGGTCTGCTCCTCCGTTTCTAAAGGACAGACCTTGCTTACTCCTCCATGAGTCTGTAATGCCAGGAGAAAAGGGGTTATCAGATTAAACATCTCAGTCAATGCAGAAGTCGGTACAATGGCAAACACTGACTTCGTGTCTGACTGGCAAGAAAACCGTGCTGTTGGCGCCTAATATGTTAATTTCAACAATATCGACAATATATGTTCACATAGTCGACCAAGCGGGAAAACCACACCTCCGCAATTAAATAATGACGCCTAATCGTTCGTTACTTTGAATGCAACTGTTTTATTCTTGCCTAATTTACAAAAGGTTAGAAGAACACAGGCCAGTTACTATCTCTTAACTTCTTCAACATATGTTATTTCGAAGCTAAGAAAAATATTTGCAAGTTATACGTATTACAGTGGACATCAGTAATGAATAGTGGCTAAGTTTGCTAGAATAGGTACGGAAACTGGGCAATTGATACATGTGTCGGAAAAAGCATTGGCTCTAAGCACTATGGGACTTAACTTCTGAGGTCATAAGTCCCCTAGAACGTAGAACTACTTAAACCTAACTAACCTAAGGACATCACACACATCTATGCCCGAGGCAGGATTCGAACCTGCGACAGTAGCGGTCGCGCGGTTCCAAACTGTAGCGCCTAGAACCGTTCGGCCACACTGGCCGGCCAAAAAGCATTGACTAGTCACAATGTGAAGGGGAATTCTTGCTGTCTAATTATTTCGCAGACAAAATTGCGAGGGCAAGGGAGGCTAATGACCGGCGACCGTAATATATCATGCAGGTTCTGTTGGTAGGGCCTGGCGTGTACTTCCTGGAGCAGCTCCCAGTGAAGCACGTATATGATGAACAGGAAATATTTCCCATTTAATGCCTTTGAACGTTTCTAGACACTCCTACCGGTTTTTGAAACACCATGGGCAGGTGTCCAGTAGTGTGCTGAGATTAATCACGTCCGCAGAACGTACGTGATCCAGGACTACAATGACCTGTATGAGACAAAACGAGTGATAATCATATCAGATTCGTCCTTTTATCATCTATCCTGGAGGAGTGACATAAGCAGTCTTCCTCTCCACGGTGTCTCGAAGGAAATAGGCTATCAGATCGCAGGAAATGGCACCCTTGTGTATTTATACAAGGGTGGTGGTGGTGAGTCTGCTTTCTAAAGTTGGCAGATACAAAAACAGAGTGGTCAGCGACGATGGAGTATTGTTAGGGGACATTATGACACTTCTTTTTCACGGAAATCTCCAGGACCTTCCTCTGCGCAACCGTCTTTTTGGGCGTGATCTGGTGTGCCCAAGCGAAAGAAGCTTTTGAAATAAACGGTACGCCATCTTTATTAATCTCTTCAATAACCGAAAATGAGATTATAACTGTACAGAAAGCTGTAAGATTGACCTCTAGTTCCTACGGAGCGTACTGATATGGCTAGTCGAATTTTAATGCTTTCAACTGCTGCAGAATTAGCGTATAATTTATACGAATTGTTATACACACAGTTAATCAAAATTGTAATACAAGAAGCTGTCCTGCATTCATTCGTCAATCACTCCTTACAATTAACTTCCAGTCATGCTTCGTCTTCTACAGTTCTCAGAGAAAAGAGGCCTCATAGACTGACTGAAATAAAAGACACGTACAACCAGTAAGGTTTTTAAAAATGAACGCGAGCATCCGATACTGTGGCCATATATCAGCTTCTCATTGGTATGAGCTCATACGGAGATATGGCTGGCTGCTGCGTTAGGTGAAGTTATTTTGCTGACGGTTACTGCCGTTTTTAACTTTTACTCCCCATTTGTAACTGAGTTTACTTCGTGAGTAATGGAACACCACAGCCGTATTTTCAAAGTATTCGTTATTCAGACGACTAGTTTCAACGCTGCATTGGCGTCATCTTCAGGTCCCACTGTTAAACAAATAAGTACCTCTAGTTGGTTGGTTGGCTGGTTTGGGGAAGGAGACCAGACAGCGTGGTCATCGGTCTCATCGGATTAGGGAAGGATTGGGAAGGAAGTCGGCCGTGCCCTTTCAGAGGAACCATCCCGGCATTTGCCTGGAGTGATTTAGGGAAATCACGGAAAACCTAAATCAGGATGGCCGGACGCGGGATTGAACCGTCGTCCTCCCGAATGCGAGTCCAGTGTCTAACCACTGCGCCACCCCGCTCGGTAAGTACCTCTAGTCATTGCCTCATGTATCATAGGAGCCATACAACAACTAGGTGCCGTGGACCGCTATTCATCAGGAGTGTATATTCCGAACGTGTAGACACTATAGTGGCATGGATCCTCTGATACATGAGCCATTGCCTCGAGGTACTTATTTCGTTAATAGTAGCACCTGAAGATAAAACAAATGTAGCGTTGAAACTAGTCGTCTGAATACTAAACTGAAAATACGGCTCTGATGTTCAGTTCCCATTACTTATATTGCCAACCGCTTTCCCGCGTCCACAGGAAGGATGAACCTTCACAAGTACACTTAATGAGGCGGCACAGTCATTGAACTGCTTGACACTGTAGAGGCATTTCGAAGGAGCGGGTCTGAAGTTCGCCTTCAGATCACTTTCTTTTCCCCTCGTCCTCTCCCGACTTAATTTATCGGTGATTTATCCAAATAATGTCAGACCAACGTCAGGATGGTTCATTTGAAAAGACCACGACCAGTTTCGTTCCCCACTTTCGTCCAACTGCGCTAGGGCTCCGTGTCGAATGGTTACGCTGTCGACAAGATGTAAACACCCTAACCTTTATTCTTCCTTTGCATCAATAGGAGAAACTGTACCGATATTTTGAAAATGAACGCAATATTCGATAAACATTGTTATCGTTATCTCAGAGTTTGAAATCGGAAGTTACGATTTCGATAACTGATTGCGTTCGCATCTTGTAGCAACAGTGCACAATTCCACGAACTCGACTCACTCAGGAAACAGAAGATTTATGGAAAAGGAAACTTTAGGATGGGAACATAAGGTTAGTTGGTTTGGGGGAGGGGACCAAACAGCGAGATCATCGGTCCCGTTAGATTAGGGAAGGATGGGGAAGGAAGTCGGGCGTGCCCTTTAAAAGAAACCATCCGGACGTTTGCCTGAAGCGAATTAGGTAAATCACGGGAAGCCTAGATTAGGGTGGCCGGACGCGGGTTTGTATCGTCGTCCCCCCGAACGCTAGTCCAGTGTGCTAACCACTGCGCAATCTCGATCGGTCGACTATAAGGGCTGAAACGCATTCTCATTATGCATAATACCGAGCAAGGTGGTAAAGACACTGCTGGCTTCCAGTCCCTACCCTGCCATCCAGCTTTAGATTTTGCGTATTCAATCGGATAGGATATTAAATTGTTATTTTTTGTTCCTTAGATTGCTGTTTTTGAACTGCAGTCAGTACTGCGTTACCAGAAAATATAATCAAGGTATTTCTTAATGACCAATAATTCATTAACAAGTATTTGTAAATTTATTACTGGCTATTCCTTGATGTTCCGTGCAAAACAGAGCCCACATCTGATTCTTGGAGACTTCTTATGAATCGATTTTTGATTTGTTTCAGTTACCTGCGATAACGTTAAAAAAAATTAGTGCCCTCTCTTCAGGTTGTAACACTGCCTTGTTTCGACAAGTGAAGACTTGGCTGAAAAGATGAAAATGGGTCCTGGATGCGTAGAATGTTGAACGGGGTGAGGAACATAGAAAAAGCAATGCGGTCCTGTTTGTGCTTTCCAAGGATGATGTGGAACTCTGAGCACAGTTGACTTTATTTTGATATAACTGAATTATGTTGAAGTGAATGGACATTGCATTGAAAAGAGGTTACGAGATGGATATCAACAAGAGTAAAACAAGGATAATGGAGTGTAGGCGAATTAAATAGGCAAGGGAACGAGATTAGAAAACGAGACACAAAAACAGTGGATGAGTTTTATTATTTGGGTAGAAAAATAACTAACGATGGCCGATTTACAGAGAGGATATTAAACGTAGACTGGCAATAACGAGAAAAGCTTCTCTAAAGAAGAGAAATATATTGACTTTGTAAGTAGGCTGTTTAGGTTTTCTTATTGGTAACGCCACGTAGCGCTCTGTATGAAAATCACTGGCTGTGCTGTGTGCAGTCTGTGGCTAGTTTGCATTGTTGTCTGCCATTGTAGTGTTGGGCAGCTGGATGTTAACAGCGCGTAGCGTTGCGCAGTTGGAGGTGTGCCGCCAGCAGTGGTGGATGTGAGGAGAGAGATGGCGGAGTTTTGAAATTTGTAATACTGGATATCATGAACTGCTATATACATTATGACTTTTGAATACTATTGAGGTAAATACATTGTTTGTTCTCTATTAAAATCTTTCATTTGCTAACTATGCCCATCAGTAGTTAGTGCCTTCCGTAGTTTGAATCTGTTATTTAGCTGGCAGTAGTGGCGCTCGCCGTATTGCAGTAGTTCGAGTAACGAAGATTTTTGTGAGATAAGTGATTTGTGAAAGGTATAGGTTAATGTTAGTCAGGGCCATTCTTTTCTAGGGATTATTAAAAGTCAGATTGCGTTGCGCTAAAAATATTGTGTGTCACTTTAGTGAATGTTTGAGTACGTTCAGTTTTGCTCAGCTGTTTGAAAAGCAAGTAATGTAAGAGGTTTATCGGCACAGTAACTCTAAAATTGTTCTAAGGGGATGTTTCAACTTCAAATATTAATTTAGTTGTCAAGAAGTTTTTACTCCGAAGGTATTTATCTGGAGCGAAGCCTTGTACGGAAGTGAAACGTGGACGATAAACAGTTCACATACGACGAGGATAGAAACTTTTGAAAATTAGTACTACAAAGAATGCTGAAGACTAGATGGGTAGATCGGACTACTAATGAAGAGGTAATGAACCGAATTTGGGAAAAAAGAAATTTTAGGTACAACTTAACTAAAATAAAGGATCGGTTGATAGGAAGGAAGTTAATGATTTGGTAATAACGGGAAGAATGTGTGTGTGGTGGAGAGGGAGGGGAGAGAGGAATTTGAAGGTCGGTAAAAATTGTGAAGGGAGACCAAGGCTTGACTTACGGACCAAACTGCTGAGGTCATCGGTCCCTAGACTTACACACTACTTAAACTAACTTGTGCTAAGAACAACACACACACCCGTGCCCGAGGGAGGACTCGAACCTCCGGCGGGAGGGGCTGCGCAATCAGTGACATGGCGCCTCTAAAAGCGCAGCCACTATACGCTGCTTTAGTGTTTCCTTCAGATTTACTCTTTCTCTCCCTCTGTATTATATAGTTCGCGTTTTAATATATTTTTTTAAGTTGTTACATGTTCAGATTACAAACTTACGTTTCAGGCTAAAATACGAATAATAATAATAATAATAATAATATCATAACAAAAAATTCCCCCCCATGAACCATGGACCTTGCCGTTGGTGGGGAGGCTTGCGTGCCCAGCGATACAGATAGCCGTACCGTAGGTACAACCACAATGGAGGGTTATCTGTTGAGAGGCCAGACAAACATGTGGTTCCTGAAGAGGGGCAGCAGCCTTTTCAGTAGTTTCAAGGGCAACAGTCTGGATGATTGACTGATCTGGCCTTGCAACAATAACCAAAACGGCCTTGCTGTGCTGGTACTGCGAACGGCTGAAAGCAAGGGGAAACTACGGCCGTAATTTTTCCCGAGGGCATGCAGCTTTACTGTATGATTAAATGATGATGGCGTCCTCTTGGGTAAAATATTCCGGAGGTAAAATAGTCCCCCATTCGGATCTCCGGGCGGGGACTACTCAAGAGGATGTCGT
Organism: Schistocerca cancellata; assembly: GCF_023864275.1. Classification (NCBI taxonomy): domain Eukaryota; kingdom Metazoa; phylum Arthropoda; class Insecta; order Orthoptera; family Acrididae; genus Schistocerca; species Schistocerca cancellata. The sequence continues at coordinate 359,752,307 of NC_064630.1, read as the reverse complement.
TATCAGGAGAAAGAAAACTGGCGTTCTACGGATCGGAGCGTGGAATGTCAGATCCCTTAATCGGGCAGGTAGGTTAGAAAATTTAAAAAGGGAAATGGATAGGTTAAAGTTAGATATAGTGGGAATTAGTGAAGTTCGGTGGCAGGAGGAACAAGACTTTTGGTCAGGTGACTACAGGGTTATAAACACAAAGTCAAATAGGGGTAATACAGGAGTAGGTTTAATAATGAATAGGAAAATAGGAATGCGGGTAAGCTACTACAAACAGCATAGTGAACGCATTATTGTGGCCAAGATAGATACGAAGCCCACACCTACTACAGTAGTACAAGTTTATATGCCAACTAGCTCTGCAGATGACGAAGAAATTGAAGAAATGGATGATGATATAAAAGAAATTATTCAGATAGTGAAGGGAGACGAAAATTTAATAGTCATGGGTGACTGGAATTCGAGTGTAGGAAAAGGAAGAGAAGGAAACGTAGTAGGTGAATATGGATTGGGGCTAAGAAATGAAAGAGGAAGCCGCCTGGTAGAATTTTGCACAGAGCACAACTTAATCATAGCGAACACTTGGTTTAAGAATCATGATAGAAGGTTGTATACGTGGAAGAACCCTGGAGATACTAAAAGGTATCAGATAGATTATATAATGGTAAGACAGAGATTTAGGAACCAGGTTTTAAATTGTAAGACATTTCCAGGGGCAGATGTGGACTCTGACCACAATCTATTGGTTATGACCTGTAGATTAAAACTGAAGAAACTGCAAAAAGCTGGCAATTTAAGGAGATGGGACCTGGATAAACTGAAAGAACCAGAGGTTGTACAGAGTTTCAGGGAGAGCATAAGGGAACAATTGACAGGAATGAGGGAAAGAAATACAGTAGAAGAAGAATGGGTAGCTTTGAGGGATGAAGTAGTGAAGGCAGCAGAGGATCAAGTAGGTAAAAAGACGAGGGCTAGTAGAAATCCTTGGGTAACAGAAGAAATATTGAATTTAATTGATGAAAGGAGAAAATATAAAAATGCAGTAAATGAAGCAGACAAAAAGGAATACAAACGTCTCAAAAATGAGATCGACAGGAAGTGCAGAATGGCTAAACAGGGATGGCTAGAGGACAAATGTAAGGATGTAGAGGCTTATCTCACTAGGGGTAAGATAGATACTGCCTACAGGAAAATTAAAGAGACCTTTGGAGATAAGAGAACCACTTGTATGAACATCAAGAGCTCAGATGGAAATCCAATTCTAAGCAAAGAAGGGAAAGCAGAAAGGTGGAAGGAGTATATAGAGGGTCTATACAAGGGCGATGTACTTGAGGACAATATTATGGAAATGGAAGAGGATGTAGATGAAGATGAAATGGGAGATACGATACTGCGTGAAGAGTTTGACAGAGCACTGAAAGACCTGAGTCGAAACAAGGCCCCCGGAGTAGACAACATTCCAGTAGAACTACTGACGGCCTTGGGAGAGCCAGTCCTGACAAAACTCTACCATCTGGTGAGCAAGACGTATGAAACAGGCGAAGTACCCTCAGACTTCAAGAAGAATATAATCATTCCAATCCCAAAGAAAGCAGGTGTTGACAGATGTGAAAATTACCGAACAATCAGTTTAATAAGCCACATCTGCAAAATACTAACACGAATTCTTTACAGACGAATGGAAAAACTAGTAGAAGCTGACCTTGGGGAAGATAAGTTTGGATTCCGTAGAAATACTGGAACACGTGAGGCAATACTGACCTTACGACTTATCTTAGAAGAAAGATTAAGGAAAGGCAAACCTACGTTTCTAGCATTTGTAGACTTAGAGAAAGCTTTTGACAATGTTGACTGGAATACTCTCTTTCAAATTCTAAAGGTGGCAGGGGTAAAATACAGGGAGCGAAAGGCTATTTACAATTTGTACAGAACCCAGATGGCAGTTATAAGAGTTGAGGGACATGAAAGGGAAGCAGTGGTTGGGAAGGGAGTAAGACAGGGTTGTAGCCTCTCCCCAATGTTATTCAATCTGTATATTGAGCAAGCAGTAAAGGAAACAAAAGAAAAATTTGGAGTAGGTATTAAAATCCATGGAGAAGAAATAAAAACTTTGAGGTTCGCCGATGACATTGTAATTCTGTCAGAGACAGCAAAGGACTTGGAAGAGCAGTTGAACGGAATGGATGGTGTCTTGAAGGGAGGATATAAGATGAACATCAACAAAAGCAAAACGAGGATAATGGAATGTAGTCGAATTAAGTCGGGTGATGCTGAGGGTATTAGATTAGGAAATGAGACACTTAAAGTAGTAAAGGAGTTTTGCTATTTGGGGAGCAAAATAACTGATGATGGTCGAAGTAGAGAGGATATAAAATGTAGACTGGCAATGGCAAGGAAAGCGTTTCTGAAGAAGAGAAATTTGTTAACATCGAGTATAGATTTAAGTGTCAGGAAGTCATTTCTGAAAGTATTTGTATGGAGTGTAGCCATGTATGGAAGTGAAACATGGACGGTAAATAGTTTGGACAAGAAGAGAATAGAAGCTTTTGAAATGTGGTGCTACAGAAGAATGCTGAAGATTAGATGGGTAGATCACATAACTAATGAGGAAGTATTGAATAGGATTGGGGAGAAGAGAAGTTTGTGGCACAACTTGACCAGAAGAAGGGATCGGTTGGTAGGACATGTTCTGAGGCATCAAGGGATCACCAATTTAGTATTGGAAGGCAGCGTGGAAGGTAAAAATCGTAGGGGGAGACCAAGAGATGAATACACTAAGCAGATTCAGAAGGATGTAGGCTGCAGTAGGTACTGGGAGATGAAGAAGCTTGCACAGGATAGAGTAGCATGAAGAGCTGCATCAAACCAGTCTCAGGACTGAAGACAACAACAACAACAACAAAAATTATAGTACTGATAATAGTAATCAGTCAGTAACAGTTAAGAAGCAGAAACAAAAGGAAATATACGAGGGTCATCCCATAAGTCATGGCAACTATGGTATATCATAACAACATGTAGCGTCACTGTAATCGCAGTAAATGCATTCGAAAGCGCGCGGCATATACACACATCAAAAGATGTTTTGCATCACCCCGGTTCCCAGAACTCTTGAAGATAGACGTTGACTGTGGATGTTGTATCACAGACGCAGTCCCCTTGACTGTTCATAGATGTTGCTAAACCCGTCCGAAGATGTAAATAACCATGCATGCGCAGCGCCTGTTAGACGGAAGGGATCAGACAGCCGATAAGTTCCAGTTATTCCACCAGGAAGGAGGTACAAGGCTCGTGTTGTCAGTAGTTCGACCATGCCTAGACGGTCAATACCGCTGTAATATCGCGTCCGCATTGTTGCTTTGTGCCAGGAAGGGCTCTCAACAAGGGAAGTGTCCTAGCGTCTCGGAGTGACATGGAGGAGATATAGAGAGACAGGAACTGTCGATGACATGCCTCGCTCAGTCCGCCCAAGGGTTACTACTGCAGTCGATTACCGCTACCTACGGATGTGGCTCGGAGGAAGCCTGACAGTAACGCCACCATGTTGAATAATGCTTCTCGTGCAGCCACAGGATGTCGTACCTTAACTCAAACTGTGCGCAATAGGCTGCATGATGCGCAACTTCACTCCTGACGTCCATGGCCAGGCCCATCTTTGCAACCACGACGCCATGCAGCGTGGTACAGATGGGCCTAGCAACATGCCGAACGGACCGCTCAGGATTGGCATCACGTTCTCTTCACCGATGAGTGTCGCATATGCCTTCAACCAGACAATCGTCGGAGACGTGTTTGGAGGCAACCCTGTCAGGCTGAATGCCTTAGACACACTGTCCAGCGAGTGCAACAACGTGGAGGTTCCCTGCTATTTTGGTGTGGCACTATGTGGGGCCGACGAACGCCGCTGGTGGTCACGGAAGACACCGTAACGGCTGTACGATATGTGTGTGCCATCCTCCGACCGATAGTGCAACCATATCGGCAGCATATTGGCGAGGCATTCGTCTTCATGGACGACAATTCACGCCCCTATCGTGCACATCTTGTGAATGACTTCCTTCAGGATAACGATATCGCTCGACTAGAGTGGTCAGCATGTTCTCCAGACATGAACCCTACCGAACATGCCTGGGATAGTTTGAAAAGGGCTGTTTATGGACGACGTGACCCACCAACCACTCTGAGGGATCTACAACGAATCGCCGTTGAGGATTAGGACAATCTGGACCAACAGTGCCTTGATGAACTTGTGGATAGTATGCCACGACGAATACAGGCATGCATCAATACAAGAGGACGTTCTACTAAGTATTAGAGATACCAGTGTGTACAGCAGTCTGGACCACCAACTCTGTAGGTCTCGCTGTATGGTGGTACCACTTGCAATGTGTGGTTTTCATGAGCAATAAAAAGGGGCGGAAATGATGTCTATGTTGATCTCTACTCCAATTTTCTGTACAGGTTCCGGAACTCTCGGAACCGAGGTGATGCAAAATTTTTTTTGGTCTGCCTAGTAATGAAATCAACCGACAGATTGTGACCGTGTTTTTGCGACCGCATCCGACGATGGCTCAGTTCCGGCGCCTGAAACATTCAGTGTGAGCTTGGCCGTGTTACAAGACGGATGTAAGTAAGCAGAGTGGAAATGTGAGTATGCGTGAAAATTACCTTTCTTGCTGGCAGAAATGCTACTCACTGTCATGCGGAACTACGAGCAGCTGTGGAACACGGCGAATACGTCCAGCACTGCTGCATATTGCAGTCATACTCCATGATAACGCTACAGCCCACACTACAGACGTCATCAAGAACTGTGTACAACGGTGAGGGTGGGAATCCTCCCGCACTCATCCTACTCATCGGGCTCCAATCCATGCGACTTCGATCTAATTCCACAACGAAGGAAACCATTGCGTGGGAAGCGCTTTGCAAACAGAGCGGATATCCTCACTGCATTTCGGCGACAGGTGTCACACATTGATGGCAATGCTAGTGGCATACAACGCCTTCCACAATCTCGGCAACGTTGTCTGAATCTGAATACACTGGAGGTGTGGGGGGGGGGGGGGGTGCTCTGCTTCGATCTCCTGTACTGGAAGCTAATTTTATATTGGCATTCAGATACACCTTGCCTTACCGGTCCATCGCACATCGTGCAGTTTCCAAGTAGTTGCATTGTCTTGGGAGATACCATAGTTACCATGCGTTATAAAATGATCGTGCTATATCCATGAACGTATTATGTATCAGTACCAAAATTATCGTATTTATATACAAATGTGAATATGCTCTGAAATTGCATGAGAGTACGTTACCATTCTATCTCTGCCGTAGTATTAATTTCTTAGTTCCTGTATTTTTGTTGTTCTTATTATTATTTCCTTCTTTATCTATCTCTCTCTCTCTCTCTCTCTCTCTCTCTCTCTCTCTCACTCACTCACTCTCTCTCTCTCTCTCGTCTCGGAGGAAATTCGGAACTGTTACACTTCACGTGTTATGCACTTCCCTTCGATGTGAATCTCCTCGTCATCGTCAGACAGATGAATCTGGCAGCTGCACAACCATGGAGCTGATGAGGTACTTCGGGTTTTGCCTCGCATATCGCTGTGATCTTGGCTGCACACAGATATTCTGTGACGGAGCACTCGCATTCACATCTCCCACAACACTAGATGCACTCGCTAGCACTTCGTTATTAACATAACGCTCCTATGGTGATGCTACGCAATACGGAGGGCGGTGGGAGGGAGTTGTATAATCGCCGTACTCGGGCAAATTTGTCTTCTTCATGCCGGAAAATGATGTTAGCAAGATTGTCGGTTATTGTCCACCACTCGATGTTTGTTTTGAGCAGGTATAGTGGTTGGTTAGTCTCTACTGGTTCCCTAATTGCATTATAGGCGTTACAGTCAAAGATAAGGTGGTCGTGTGTTCCCATATTACCACAGTGACAAACGTGGTTTTCGTTACTGTTAAACCTGTACAGGCACAGGATATGGGCTATGTCCCGTTAGATAATGTGACTGGAATTCACATGACCAACCGCTAGGCGTTCTCGATTGCAAGGATATAGCTGGTAGACTCTTCGAGTTTCAGCCAGCTCTCGGTCCCGAGAATAATTTGAGCGCGAGAACTTACCTGGACGGGAGTACATTCGAGAACTGTCTGCTACAATACATATAACTATTAACGGTTTTCTTAATTTGTAAATAACTTCTTGTGATGAGTGGCCTTGCCGCTGTGTTAACACTGTTTCCCGTCAGATCACGGAAGTAGTCAAGCCTACTCGTTACGTAAAGGGGGCTTGACAGAATTCCAAGAAATCTTAGATCAAAGGGTCACACTGCTGTAGGCTGCAGTAGCTATACAGAGACGGCGACAACGACGACCACGACAACTGCACTGGATCACTTCCCATCATACATGAAGTATTGGTGCTTCATCTTGTAAGAGACGACATACACCCTCTACTCTTAGAACGCACAGTGAGAATCAGATACCCCAGCACAGAATCTTCTTGATAAGTTTCCGTTCCCACGAGGAAGGGTCACCCTACCCGCGTATCTGATGACAGGAGACGGCGGACGTAGAAGGCACGTTGATCCGTCGCCCGTAAATGGCGCGTCCGTTAATGGAACGCGCCGGCGCAAAAACACGTTTGACCGTCGGCGTCTCTCGGAACAATAGCGCGGAAGCTGATCTCCGGAGCGTTCCCACCGCACCACAGACAGCGGCGGCGATGCTACGCTAATGTTTTTACTTCGAGATCTTCGTGGAAGTACCAGAAATGCGATGTGTGGATGTTACTCATAAACGAAAAAATTATTCTCAAAATTTATTAAAAACACTACTTTTGCAATCGATGATATTAAATTAAGAAAAAAAAAGGGGCTGCAGGAAGAGAGACGGCGTGCATGAATACTCTTCATTGCTCCAAAAAGCTACAGCAGTTACAATCTGGTGTCGATCCCGGCGTCCATATGTCGTGGTGAGATCAGGTGTCCCTCTCTGGTTCACGTGATGTGACTCTGCTTCAGTGCATTGTCTGGATGGTAGTGAAGTGGGTTGACAGTGCTAATGCACAGAATGCTGAGATGACACCTTGCAGCCAAGGATCCCACAGCGGTGGCAGGCGCTGACCAGAGTGGTCCATTGTGCTGAGTGGTGTAGAGGTAGGACGGCTTGGTGCCCAAACTCAGAAGGTCAGTGTACAAGAGGTGGGCTGATGACGACGACTGCTATCAAGAGATGCTGGAGAGGCCTGGCATCATAGTGGCTGCTGGATATGTTTGCGAGGTGCCGGGGCTAGCAGTTTATTTAACACTAAATTATTCTAGAATCTTCATATGGAAATGATGCTCTAAGCCCCCCCTTCTCTAACTCCGACTTTTGCTGTTGCACATGGATTAAGAAGAAACGCGAACTGACTGTAATCGACCCTCCAAGTGAAGTGGAAAAGAGTTTGTTTGGCATCTGCAATAATTTAATTTGATAGAAATTAATTTGATAAAGTAAAGTTTCATTAACGTAATGAGAAATGAAAGGGCTGCTCTACCGATCTACAGAATGAAAGTTATGTCCAAAATAACAATTTGATTTATTATGACTAAACACAAAATAATAAACAAAACACATGAAACATTTACAATGCGTCAAATTGTATACTCAAATAAATGCTGTCAAGGTGAAGTTGGCCATAAACTAGCTTGTGACATTTATGACCAAGTGGTATGTGGAGACAATTCCTTGCAACTCAGTTCTTAAGAGAAACACCCAGCCAACCCACCATTAATTGCTGCTACAGTAGTGACAACTCAGACAATGGACCCCAAGACAGAACCATGTTAGAAAAGACGAACAGGCGCGCTCTGCTGAGCTCTGGTTATCACATAGCAAAATTCCCTAATCTACCGGTGCTGCGGACATACATTACCAAGCTGTCTTCTTAACTGCAAAGACACGATCTGGCGTACCGGAGGTGATGGCTGGTTGCTTCGACGTCCCGTTGTGGTGATGATAATGTCGCGAGTACAGCCCGAAACAAATTATCCTGGTCCTGTTGTTCCAGACTAAAGACTTCCTAGCAACAGAAATGCGCCTCTGAGGGAGACGAAGAAGGCTCGCCACACAATCACTGACAGTACAGTGATTGATTTTAACAAGCGAAGTCGCACAGTAACTCCGATACAGTCAACTTTAGCCAAAACTTCTCACAACGGACAACATAGGCCGCTTGTACGCAGAACACTCAATTGCCAACTGTACTCGGAAAGTTACGTTGAAGTCGAAACTTCAGCAACTTCGTCAAACAGTTACAATTAAATGAAAGTATATTAGGCAGCCAACGGAAGGTAGGCTGTCCAGAGCAGCGAGAGCTCAGTCTTGTAACCTACTCCGACCGAAAGGCAAGAGCCTATCCTACCAAGAGCACCCGTACAAACCGAACATGGAACATTATCGCCCCCACCACAGTGACCATGGTTAAACGTGCCAATCAGCAACTCGAAAACCGGTGGAGAATTTCATTCTATTGCCGAAGCACTACTAATCCACCAATGGAGATACTTGGCGCCAATTTCTGCGCCGATTTTGCTACGTCACGGAGGTATTCCCTGGGCAAGCCAATCGCAGCTATGATTTTGCAGAAAACGCGAGAACTTGCCCGTCAAGACTGCCTGGGAACACAAGTCATTCGCACGCCTCGCTGGTAGCCCGACAGAAAGTGTTTTCACTAAGTTTCTGCGAAGTAACGGACTCTCTAACCCCAGTCGCTCCTTCAGGCCCCTGTGGGCGTGTCGCCCCCGCTCTTATGACACATTCGGCGTCTGGACAGCATCCACTCGACTCCCTCACACCCATCAGCTTAACCCTTTCAAGATCAGCAGAACCCGCCTGTTACCGGACAACCCGGGTGACGAGAGATGCTGTGTGGGAAGTCCGCGTGTGAAGGAATAGCAACTTTTCACCGCATGCAATTAGAGAGGAAAATATTCATATCTTCTGACTTCTCAATACTAGCCTTGCAATGACTATACTCAGCTATACTTCCCCAAATCGAATTACTCAGAGTAAGATATAAATATGAGAGGGGGCAAGTTACTGTGTGCATCGTAAAGGCATGTCATCTCTCATGGTCACCAACTAGAATCTGTGCACAGTGGCTCGACTGGTGCGTACAAATAACTATTTTTTTGGCTGTCTGCTGGGAAGGAGTGCACAATGGTTGACGCAGTGCTGCGTCAATACGTCGTTACAATCATCTTGCCACATAACGTCTGTCTCTCTCTATAGGTCGGCTGTGTCCTCAGACACGTGCCTACTGGATCGTATTTTGGACTCCATGTCCCGAATTTTCTTGCCGACTTGGTATACTGTGGCACAGTGAAATAGTGCCTAGTCCCTGAAGCCATGTGACGCTGGCCTGAATAGCCTCCATAACAGCAGACGGTAAAGAGCGAGCTCTACAAAATTTTCTTTTCATAGCAAGACATGACTGTCACTGAGTAATTTGAAGCGGAGGCAACTGACTCGACAATACCACCATTGATTAATGACACAAGAGCTCCACTGTCCAGCTGTAACTCAACTCACTGGTTGGAAATAACGACAGCCAACGTCAAATTCCATGGTTTGCTAAATACCTTGCCCACTTGACGTGACCGCATGGAGCGATTCTCCTTCACTGGGCCGTGTTGTTACGCAACGCCGGCGTGCAGCTTGTTGACACACCGCTGTCTGGTGTCCGCATTTTCCACAACCTCAACAGTGAGCAGCGCTGTGCGGGCAACTGTTCCTTGGACGCTGTCAGCTATAATCTGAACATGACTGGAACTTCATTTACGTCTGTAATGTCGAGGTAGCGGGTCGTTTTTGAGACGTTCATTGAATATAAAACCCTTTACTTCATTCTGAGGGAAGATTATTACGAACTGGGGAGCCATGAGCTCTGCTAAGGAAACAGGCACTAAGACTACAGCAAAACATTAGAATTAAGAAATAACACAGAAGTATAAACAAGGAAACTAACACTTTAGGTGACACTGGTAAATAAATATCCGTTTATTACTTTATTTACTACAACCAATCGATTTTAATGGTATTGATATATCCGCACCCGTTTCTCTGATAAGTATGAAACCATTTTTATATTTATAGGCTGGCAGGCTTCTGATAACAGCGAACAAGTAATGGTATGAATATTTAAGTGGCGGCATTTCAGGCACTTTTCTTCCGTGTTGGTTCTGTGTTTAGCTAGTTGTCATCCTTGGATTTACACTGAAGTGACAAGAGTCATGGGGTACCCCATAATATCTTGTCGCCGGCCGCGGTGATCGTACGGTTCTAGCCGCTTCACTCCGGAACCGCGAGACTGCTACGGTCGCAGGTTCGAATCCTGCCTCGGGCATGGATGTGTGTGATGTCATTAGGTTAGTTAGGTTTAAGTAGTTCTAAGTTCTAGGGGTCTGATGACCTCAGATGTTAAGTCCCATAGTGCTCAGAGCCACTTGAACCGATATCTTGTCAGGCCTCCCATTTCCCGTCGTTATGCAGCAATTCGACGTGGCATGGACTCACCAAGTTGCTGCATCCTGCAGAAATACTGGGCCACGCTGCCTCTATAGCCGTTTATAATTGCGGTAGTGTCCGCAGTGCAGGTTTTAGTGCACGTACTGACTACATTATGTCCCACAAATGTTCGATGGGATTCATGTCGGGCGATCGGGATAGCCAAATCATTCGTATTGTCCAGAATGTTCTCCAAACCAAAAGCGAACAATTGTGGCCCAGTGACAAGGCGCATAGTCATCCATAAAAATTCCATCGATGTTTGGAAATGGCTGCAAATGGTCTACCAATAGCCGAACGTAACCATTTCCAGTCAATGATCGGTTCAGTTGGACCAGAGGACCCAATCCACACCATTATGGAGTCAGCACGAGCTTGCACAGTGCCTTGTTGACAACGTGGGTGTATGGCTTTCTTGGGGTCTACGCCACACTCTAACACCACCATCAGCTCTTACCACCTGAAATCGTGACTCATCTGACCAGGTCACGTTTTTCCAATCGTCTAGGGTCCAACCGATATGATCACGAGCCTAAGAGAGGCGCTGCAGGCGATGTCGTGTTGTTGTTAGCAAAGGGTTGGGTTGGGTTGTTTTGGGGAAGGAGACCAGACAGCGAGGTCATCGGTCTCATCGGATTAGGGAAGGATGGGGAAGGAAGTCGGCCGTGCCCTTTGAAAGGAACCATCCCGGCATTTGCCTGGAGCGATTTAGGGAAATCACGGAAAACCTAAATCAGGATGGCCGGACGCGGGATTGAACCGTCGTCCTCCCGAATGCAAGTCCAGTGTTTAACCACTGCGCCACCTTGTAAGTAGGCTGTTTATGTTTTTTTATTGGTAACGCCACGTAGCACTCTGTATGAAAATCACTGGCTGTGCTGTGTGCAGTCTGTGGCTAGTTTGCATTGTTGTCTGCCATTGTAGTGTTGGGCAGCTGGATGTGAACAGTGCGTAGCGCTGCGCAGTTGGAGGTGAGCCGCCTGCAGTGGTGGATGCGGGGGGAGAAATGGCGGAGTTTTGAAATTTCTAAGACTGGATGTCATGAACTGCTATGTATATTATGATTTTTCAACACTATTAAGGTAAATACATTGTTTGTTCTCTATTAAAATCTTTCATTTGCTAACTATGCCTATCAGTAGCTAGTGCCTTCAGTAGTTTGAATCTTTTATTTAGCTGGCAGTAGTGGCGCTCGCTGTATAGGTTAATGTTAGTCAGCGCCATTCTTTTGTATGGATTTTTTGAAAGTCAGATTGCGTTGCGCTAAAAATATTGTGTGTCAGTTTAGTGTTGATCAGAATAGGTAACCAAATAATGTAAGAGGTTTATCAGCACAGTAATTCAGAAATTTTTCTAAGGGGACGTTACATATATGGCGACCCTGCCAGGATCATATGTAACGTCCCCTTAGAAAAATTTCGTAGAAGATTCAGAATTTGGAAAGGCTCTAAGCACTATGGGACTTAACAGCTGTGGTCATCAGTCCCCTAGAACTTAGAACTACTTAAACCTAACTAACCTAAGGACATCACACACATCCATGCCCGAGGCAGGATTCGAACCTGCGACCGTAGCAGTCGCGCGGTTCCGGACTGCGCGCCTAGAACCGCGAGACCACCGCGGCCGGCCAGAATTTGGAGGAGACTGATGTAGATGATGGAGCGTAGTCGATACAACCTTGCAGCCTTTGGGCGGACATTATCCTGCAACAGAATGATGGCGTCCTTCAACATTCCTGGGCGTCTGGACTTCATGGCGCGCTTCAATTTTTGCAAAGCGTCCACGTACCGCTATGCGTTAATTGTAGCGCCGTGTTCCAGAAAGTCTGTAAGCAGCGGGCCCTTGCAGACTGGATGACTTTCCGAAGGTGGCGTGCACGGCTTTGGATTTTTTCGATGGAGTGAATCCATGGCCTTCTATTATCAGTTCTGATGATTCATCTCCGGTGACAATATGGGACAGGAAACGATATTCTCTATCGTGACACTGTTGCAGGTACTGCAGTGATGTCGGCTTTCTGTTAGACTTCCGCTCCTCCGTCAAGCTGTGGGGGAACCCACTGTGTACAGATTTTGCAAGACGTCAGATGCTCTCTCATGATGGCGTGAACGGTGCCTTGATCGATGCCCAACATGAGCCGAATGTCTTCCACCGTCTGCCGTCGGTCATTTCTGACGGCAGCAGTGACACACGGGGTAATGACACGACGGGCCTGTCCTGGCCGCCTACTGGCTTTGAATGACAACCGACCTTCTCGAAACCGTGGAATACACTTAAACACGCCCACACGTGACATACTGTGTTCACCATACACAGCAGACATTTGGGCCTGAATTCCGGTTCCTGACACTCCTTCCGCTGTCAGAAACCGCACTACACCTCGCTATTGCTCTTTCCCGGCCTTCGAAGTGAAATCGGACGCACACAGGACTCGGTGACCTCACGGCGAGCACGTCTAAAACAGACAAATGGCACAGCGGTGAACGTCCGCGCTTTTCCTTCCTGATCTCAAATGGAGGTCATCTCTATACACACACCTACCTGCTCGTTACATAGTCTGTCTCGATGTCATTTGACTTCCCATTCTGCTATGTCAATCCCGAACCAGCCTTGGCTAGATACAGGGCGCTGGACAAGAGGAAAGGTCTAGGCAGCGGTCCTAATGGACGAGAAAGCATATGTCACGTACACCGAACGACGTTGTCGACACCGCGTTAAATCTCAAAAAGTGTTCTGCGGGTTTTTCCTAGTGAATGGCAAACACGGGATTATTCGCGGGAAGTGCAATAAAATCGAGGTAGGCTTTGCATAGTTTGCAGTCCTTATACGGAGTTGCGAACTAGTGTGCGGGGAATCTGAACTGCTAGAGACATAAACCACGCTCTTACGTAGACAACTCTACACGTAAGCCTCAGGCAACAATCATGCCTTATTGAAGCTCTGGCAATGGATTCCAAGACGGAGTGCTGAAGATCCGCAGTTCTCAGCGTGAATTTTATTAGCTGTTGAGGTGGGATTCATAGAGAGAAGGATGGTAAACAACCAGAAGGAATGGTAACTACGTTGAGCATCTCATGTAATGTCAACAGACAGGCGGCTATCGTAAGACATAATGCCCTGTATCTCGACAAGTTAATTAATTCACCTGTCGTTGCTTGGCAGAACAACTTCATAATTATAAACAAAAATCACAAAATTATGAATGTTCTACATTATTTAATAAATTAATACTGTATAACATCCATAATATTGTGCTTTTCATTTATAATTATCTCAACAAGTAATAGAAAAATTTTCTGTCTAGATCGCAAAGTAAAAATCTTGAACACTTGGTGCTCGGCAGCTTTCAGTTATTTATTAAAAGACATCTTCTGTACACCGTGAGCTAGACTAGAAATGTTTATTTGCGAAAACCAGTCATCGGGTTTATAACCCATCGTCAGTGGCATATTATACACTTCTATAGCAATGACATACTTGTAAGTTAATACTACAGGATTTGAAATATGTCGTACAACATAGTACACAGTTTGTCTTGTACGTTATTGTTTGTGTTATGTCAAACATTATCAAATATTGTCACTGCTTAAAATTTGGTAGGAATAACTCACATTACAACTGTGTACTATGTTATAGAGCATACTTCAGATCCTGTCGTATTAGATGACAAGCATGTCATTGCTATAGAAGTGCATAATACGGCACTGAGGGATCATTAACCCGGAGACTGGATTTCGTAAATGAACATTTCTAGTGCAGCGCGTGGTGTATAGAAGATATCTTTTAATAAATATCGGCCAATCGTTATGACCGAGTGGTTCTTGGCACTACAGTCTGGAACAGCGCTGGTGCTACGGTCGCAGGTTCGAATCCTGCCTCGAGCATGGATGTGTGTGATGTCCTTAGGTTAGTTAGGTAAGTTGTTCTAAGTCTAGGGGAACTGATGACCTCAGATGTTAAGTCCCATAGTGCTCAGAGACATTTGAACCAATAAATTTCGATCGCAAATTTTTTATTGACATCTGACAGAGTTCAATGCTTAATGGACCTTCATCAGATACATAAAGTACTTGGTTGCAAATATCACATTAATTTGAACTGCGGTATCATAAGCGGCAGACTCAACAAGTAATTTTTACGAAATATATCTTTGTAGGACATTTATTCTAGTTTTGAGCAAGAGCCTTCCCGTAATAATGTGGGCCACTTATTTTAGAACCCCTGATAGAGGTTATATAGAAAATAACGTGGGACTCTAAGAGCTAGGTCAGGTCTGCTTAATGGTTCAAATGGCTCTGAGCACTATGGGACTCAACATCTTAGGTCATAAGTCCCCTAGAACTTAGAACTACTTAAACCTAACTAACCTAAGGACATCACACACACCCATGCTCGAGGCAGGATTCGAACCTGCGACCGTAGCAGTCCCGCGATTCCGGACTGCAGCGCCAGAACCGCACGGCCACCGCGGCCGGCTCAGGTTTGCTTATAAGAGTCGTCAGAACAGAACGCAGGACGCGACATGCATAAAAGGCATATATGTTGAAATGTAGAACGATATCCGGAGCAAGCACTCAAACTCAAGACGCCATGGTATCTGTAAATTCGCATTAATTATCGCTGTCAATTGACTAGCTGATTATGATCGTTATTGACGATTCCCAGTGAGTTTTTAACCTATTAGTGCCCTGCTGAGGGCATTAATAAGTTGAAGACTCACTGGTAGTCGTCCATTAATATAACATAAGGCAATAATATTTTAATGGTATTTCATACAAAATTTTTAATTCGTAATTAGAAGGAAATGACAACAAATGATACCACCCTAATTGCTTTCGCAGTCTTTCAGCTTCAGTATCAGTATCACTCAAACTGTTTGATGCGTTAGATTAATAAATACATATCGTAACCAGTCTTAAGCCGCTGTCTTTATTGGTAGAAGCACATTTAGGAGGCTCAGCCTGTGCGAAGATAGACACTGGCAGAGATGATGATGTTTGGTTTGTGGGGCGCTCAACTGTGCGGTTATCAGCGCCCGTACAAATTTCCAACCTTTTCTCAGTCCAGTCTTGCCACATTCATGAATGATGATGAAATGATGAGGACAGCACAAACAGACAGGTTCTATTTTTTTTTGTAACCATATATATTTATTTAAATATATTAGCAACGATACATTTAAAAAAATTCTATTAACCTATTATATTCCTAGTGTTGGTTAACATTACTGTCATTTTATAGGTTTACGTTTTTCTCCTATTGTTGTTCCTTTAACCCTTTTACATGGCCATTTGTCACCTTTTTTTTTTTGGTAAAGCATTGTAGGACAGGCATAATAATTTATATGTGGCATCGACACATTGATTCTGAGTTCATGTTTCTGTATGTCATGCACTTGTGATGCCACAGGCACATTGTGCATTCTGGTTTGATCTATTCCTCTAGTTTGTACTGTTAGGTGGGGCGGTATGAGGGAAACATCACCAGGATAGATGGAGCAGAAGTGGAAGAAACTTTTTTACATATACTACAGATTATACCTAAATTGAAGAAGAGATAAAATTTTGTCATATTATATAAGAGAAGCAGAATGGAAAGTGTGAGTAAACAATATAAATTTTATAGGGCACATAGTAAAGGCTCAAATGGCTTAAACCTAACTAACCTAAGGACATCACACACATCCATGCCCGAGGCAGGATTCGAACCTGCGACCGTAGCGGTCGCGTGGTTCCAGACTGTAGCGCCTAGAACCGCTCGGCCACTCTGGCCGGCGCACATAGTAAAGGAAATCATTTTAAAAAATTATGAGTAGTTGTCTCTTTCCACTAAGTAATGCTTGTATCCTATACAATATAGTACAAATAATGAAAAAAATAAAAAAAAACTGGTAGTACTGCTGGGCATACTTTTGACACTGATTTCGCTGCGAGCATGACAGATGTTTGGCCGAGAAGCACTTTGTATCACTGATTTCACTAATAAGAAACACTTTATACTACTATACTTTACTATCATCTCTAGGCAGGGGAAAATCCCTGACCCCGCCGGGAATCGAACCCGGGAGCCCGTGCTCGGGGAGCAAGAACGCGAACACACTGGCAGAGGAGTCCGTAGAGAAGGCAACGTGAAGTACCACAGTCATCACAATTCTTTCAGTTTCATAGAGCGAGTTGTCACAGTGCTATGACACTGGACTCGAATTCGATGTGACGTCAGTTCAAATGCCCGTCCGGCCATCCAGATTTTGCTTTTTTGTGGTTTCGCAACTGCAGGATGGTGCCTTTGAAAATAACTTGGCCTATTTCCTTTCCCATCCGTCTCCAAGCCGATCACGTGCTCCACCTCCAACTACTTTGTCGTCGGTAGAACGTTCATTTCCGTTCCGGGGTCTCATAAGCTAGCAATGACATGTGTCCATGTGTGTCTCGTCACCCAGTGAATCACTGTAACTAACTGTGCTCACAACTGTCTCACTGCATGTCTTCTAGGGACCGTATTTTCATTGCGTAGCCCATAAACGAACCAGTGAGTGCATTTACACATGTGGTGGAGTCTGCTGTTTAAACGTAGAGTGCAAACTGTAAACGATTTGATGAGGTTCGCCGTGTCACATTCCCCTGCAGCCGCTACTATATCTTGATCCAGAATGAGATTCAACACGTGTGAGAGATGGTAGCGGACAGGCCAACGACTGCATCGGCGGCCGGCGGCCCCATATAGGCAGTAACGAGCCGCTATTGTCCCAGCAGTTCTTGCAGCGCGCTGCACGCAGAGGCCGCAGCGATCGGCGCCCATTGCGGGAGATCGCAATCCGACAAATGGCGGCCGGCGGTGCAGCGACGCTAACTGCACCTGGGGGACGTTCGCAGGGGAGTTTTTCTCCGCTGCGGTCTCGTCTCGCGGGCACTCGCACGCCGACCCGGCAGGCTCAGCTTTCTACTGGGGACGATGACCGCGGCGGACCAGTCAGTCACCGCCTGTCAAACGGCAGCCACCTTTGACACACGTCAACCTGCGGTTTCGCTGCGACAAAAGAAGCTGCTTATGGCTCTAAGTGCGGTACACGAGCGGGAAGCAAGTTCTCGGTAATACAGTTACAGAAATGGAAAACTGTAATGGTATTACCCTTTTGTCTATTTTGTACAGGGTGTCCCACACATGGATTGAAGAGTTTTTAGCAAACAGAACACAGCATGTTGTTCTCAATGGAGAGACGTCTACAGACGTTAAAGTAACCTCTGGCGTGCCACAGGGGAGTGTTATGGGACCATTGCTTTTCACAATATATACATAAATGACCTAGTAGATAGTGTCGGAAGTTCCATGCGGCTTTTCGCGGATGATGCTGTAGTATACAGAGAAGTTGCAGCACTAGAAAATTGCAGCGAAATGCAGGAAGATCTGCAGAGGATAGGCACTTGGTGCAGGGAGTGGCAATTGACACTTAACATAGACAAATGTAATGTATTGCGAATACATAGTAAGAAGGATCCTTTATTGTATGATTATATGATAGCGGAACAAACACTGGTAGCAGTTACTTCTGTAAAACATCTGGAACGATTTGAAGTGGAATGATCATATGACATTAATTGTTGGTAAGGCGGGTGCCAGGTTAAGATTCATTGGGAGAGTCCTTAGAAAATGTAGTCCATCAACAAAGGAGGTGGCTTACGAAACACTCGTTCGACTTATACTTGAGTATTGCTCATTAGTGTGGGATCCGTACCAGGTTGGGTTGACAGAAGAGATAGAGAAGATCCAAAGGAGAGCGGCGCGTTTCGTCACAGGGTTATTTGCTAAGCGTGATAGCGTTACGGAGATGTTTAGCAAACTCAAGTGGCAGACTCTGCAAGAGAGGCGCTCCGCAACGCGGTGTAGCTTGCTGTCCAGGTTTCAAGAGGGTGCGTTTCTGGATGAGGTATCGAATATATTGCTTCCCCCTACTTATACCTCCCGAGGAGATCACGAATGTAAAATTAGAGAGATTAGAGCGCTCACAGAGGCTTCCAGACAGTCGTTTTTCCCGCGAACCATACGTGACTGGAACAGGAAAGTGCCCTCCGCCACACACCGTTGGCTGGCTTGCGGAGTATAAATGTAGATGTAGATGTAAAACCGGTACGCCTCACGTACCGGTTAATTGTCTCTAGTCAAATTGCTTGTGAAGTGGCAACACTACATTTTTTCCGGAAAGTTGAGTGCAGTCGTGTGTTCGTGCGTCTGTTTTGAGAAGCTCGTTTCGTTGAGTTATTACAAGAACGTGGCAGTTTGTATTAGAACAGGGTGATATTGTAGAGTGTTACATAAAGACAGGCTACACCAAGGAATGTAAAGAAATGTTTCAAGCGAAGTATCCTGGTAGGAAACTCCCCACGACCAGCAGTATTCAAAATCTGTACAGGAAATGGAGGGCTGTGGGATTCGTCAAGAATTGGCCGAGGAATAAACGACAACCAGTGTGGACCACTGAAACAACAGACAGAAATCGCGTGGACATTCCTAGAAGTCCCCGCAAGTCGGTAAGGAGGTTAACGCAGCATTTTGATGTAACTCGTACATCGTGTCATCGTGTACTAAAAGATATGAAATTAAAAGCCTATCCTGTGATTGTGGTTTAAGAGTTGAAATTTGACGATCAGGAAGAGAGAGTTCATTACTGTAACTGGCTGTTAACATCAATTGCTGATCGTTACTTGGACCCCTAGCTCTTCTTCATGTCAGCTGAGGCTTGGTTTCATTTGTAAGATTATGCAAGCATCCAGAGCTGCAGATACTGGTCGCAGGACAACCGATATATTCGGCACGGAGATCCTCTCTACTCAGAGAAGACAGGTGTTTGGTGTGCGATCCGGCATGAGCAATAATGGCCCCATATTTCTCAGTTACACCTTAAACAGTGCCAAGTATCTGAAGATCGTTGACACTTCCTATGCACAATTAACAGATACAGGGAAGTTATAAGCAGTTTTCCAACAAGATAGAATAACTGCTCACACACCCAACCTAAGTATGGCCCACATCACCAACCTCTTTCCAGAAGGCAGACTTGTCAGTAGAGACCTCTGGTCCCGAAATCACAGGACTTAACGTTGTATGATATTTTTTTTATGGGGCACACTAAAAAGCAAAGTGTACGCTGACTATCCTCGCACAACAGACGATTTTAAACGGAACATGACTAGAGAAATTAACATCCGAGCAACGTGGCGTAGTGGTTAGCACACTGGACTCACATTCGGCAGGACGGCCTGTGACCTCGCTGTTTGGTCCCCTCCCCCAACTCAACCAACCAATCACCCAACCTAACATCGTCGCGGCTGCAGAAATACAACGTGTTGGTAACGTCATCACATGAAGGCAGCGATGCCCGTGACCAACACTTCTAGCATCTCTTATAAACAGGTAATTACATGTTTTAACGCTATTATTGTCTATTCTTTCTTAGTTAACTGTTACTTGAATCTGGGGCGTGAGGCGTACCGGTTTTATGTGGGACACCCTGTATCACAAGGAAAGTACACCGTGAAACTTTCTAGAGACATCACGCTAACACAGTTTAACACCGCTTCTAACTTAGATAAGGTCCTCATTTCGGTAAGGAAGGGAGTCATATCCTACTGAGACCACTCATTGATGATTAAATACCAAGCTACCAAATTTAGGGCATGTTTGCTACATTTCAGTTGCTGTTTCTACCAGTCCCTGACGTTTACTATTGGAGTAAGATCGCGCTAGTCTAGGTGCGATATGATGCTTGATTGTTCGTCAGACCACGAATGTATGCACGCAGCCACTGTGGATAAAGTGGTTCTCAGTTTGGAATACTGGGAGTGTCCACAGGTTATCTCCATGACGTAGAAGAAAGTCAGTAACGACATTGGTTCGTCACATGTCACTAAGCAATAATTTATGTAATCATTTTATGCTTTATCCTCGTAAACTTTCTGAATGGAAGAGCAGGGACTGTGAATTCTAGCATTGTAGTTCGTGTTTCTCTTCGTTTCTGGACTGTGCGATACTTGCTACCTGCAACTGTTAGGCGGTGTGTAGACAATGGCTGAAATCTGGGAGGTTTACGATCAGCAACTCCCATGGGCAGTGGTTGCACAAGCAAGCCGCTTTGGGTGTCTCTTAAGCCAGAGTATTTCAAAAGAGCCCTTCAAAGGAGTGCGAGTCACGTGATCTCCGGAGAGGCTTCAACAAAAGCCCACACGTTGTCCCAAATTTGGAAGCCACCGCTATGTTTCTGTATTCACCATGGGTATCGAGCTGCGTTTACACTCCCAGACATCGTTCAGCCAATCATAAGGCGAGGGCCAGTACACTGCCAACTTTTAGTTTGTTGACAGAGAAAACAAGTGCTGGATAAGAAAATTCTACAAGCTTCCCTGCTTGCAGGAAGAGACAGGGTAGTTTTCAGTAGTCACTGTTGCAAACCTTGTGATTTCCCTCCTCCTATGGTAATTTTGATAAGTGTGTGAGAATAGGCAGCTGTTAGTCGATTTTGGGGAGAGCTCATTTCGACGGTTCGTCCCTCATTGTTAGCGAGTCGCTGTTCGATGCCCTGCATCAGCTTGCCGCTCCATCAGCTGTTTTGGAGAAAGTTTCGCGTTTAGAATTTGCGTTGTCTTTACACTGCGTAGTTCACAATTTACGAGTTTGTTTCGCAACTTGCGATTGCTTTTTATCATTAGTTCTCCGTCATCCCGTAATCAAAAGTCGGAGTTATCCAGTATATGTCCCTTTTATTATCCCAAACTAGTTTCGGCGACAAATATCACCATCATCAGTGGGGTTTTCAAATCTAAAACATGTAAAAAATAGCATTGTTATACAAACACAGTAAAACATTATTACATCATTACTATTCGTCTTTTGAAATATAGTTTTCTATGGATATTTTCATCCTACCTTATTTACTGTATGTTAAAGCATGTTTTAAGTAATTATTGGCGCTGTTTCCGACATGTTTTCTGTGCTCTATTTCTTCTGTTGCCGTTTTTTACTTAGCGAACATCATGTCATCTGCAACCATGTGAGCGGCTGTTAGTAAACAAAATACTAAAAGGTGAATTTCGTATGTCAGCAATATATACTTGGGGTTGTGGTAGTGTTGTGGAAACCATTTGTTTGGTGTGTTCTGAGCTGTTACGAACGTGAGTACAAGTATAGCTAAGTCATCAGTTCAGAGGAATACGTGAAGACTGAATAAACTCAAGAGCCTTTTTCGACGTCTTCGATCGGACAAGAATCCAGCAGAAATCTTGCTCCAACACGATAATGCACGCCCACACACAAGTCTGAGAACCCAGGAACACGTCGCCAAATTGGGTTGGACATCATTGCCTCATCCACCCTACGGTCCAAACCAGGCACCTTCGGATTTCCATCTCTTTGGCCGCTTAAAGATTTTCTGCGAGGAACACACTTCGAAGATGACGAGAGTGTCATTCATGCAGTGAAAACATGGCTACGCCTAGAGGACAAGAGCTTTCACCAGCAGGGAATACACGCTTTTCAAAAACGTTTGCGCACGGCCGTAGAAGTTGATGGAGACTACGTAGAAAAATAGAACATGAACAAGACATGTTGATGTACATTGTCACCAAATACTGATTCTTAACAATAAATATGTTCTAAGAAAAAATGTGGTGCATTACTTATTGAACGACCCTCGTATGTTATATGGAAATTCTTAAGCTCGTTTGAGCAGATCCGCAACAGTTAGTAGGCTTGGCTTGGCTTGCCTGTTTCCGTGTCTGCTCCGACCAGTCGTGTAATAAAACGTTTACGTTTCTATGGCAACGCGACTATGTTGTTCAGTGATGCACGATCCGTCGCGTAGGCACATGTACGCGGCCTGCAACAATGTGTGTGCGAACAGAAAAGGGCAGCAGGTTTATTATTCTTCATACTGGGTGTTGTGACGATGTTTCAACAAAGAAAGCTGTAGTTTACCTCGGAGAAATGAATGCCGACACGCTTCAAGAATGGTTCGTTACCCGAATCGTACCACCTGCAAGTGCCATTCCGTACCGTTAAATATGGCATCAACTGTGTCTAAAACTAAAGATGAGGTTTTGGTGTGGTTGAAGGAACACACATAGAATTTTAACATAATACATGAAAATCGAAATTTTTGAATAGTGAAAAGATACGAGCAAGAGGCAAGAAGCGGTGCTACTTATTTACTGTCACAGAATGACGGTCAAAACGTTGCACTATTTCCAGCCTACCATCTCCACCTCGTTGAACATGTCAAGGATTCAAATTAAAGCAGACGTCGTGGGTCGAAATAAAACATTTACCCTGCGATACACGGAAGGACCGGTGAACCAGCACCAGAGAAATGGAGGAACATTGCGAACCACGGGAGATTAAAATATCGAGTGAAGAAAAGGGCCCAACAGATTAAACAAAATATATTAGATTTTTTTTAGATTAAACAAAATATATTAGATTTTTTTATCAGTCGATGAGAACACAGCAGTAAAGATAGCGGTACCAGTGTTCTCATGACGACAGGATATTATTATGATTACGATGATCTCAGGTCTTTTGTGATCTTTGGCAAACTGAAGTTGAGCGTACGTGCGTGTGTGCGTGTTATGAGGCAAACAGTCACGCATGAAATTTCATAAATAAACGCCAATCTACAGCGGTGCCCGCTGCTAGTGATCTTCTCGCCGAATTTTGTGTTGGGTTACTCTCCTGTTTTCCGCCATTCACGGACCATGTGGCTGGCATGAGACCGAGGAAGCACTGATACGAGGAGACCTTGCACCAGCCAAGGTCGCGTTCCTCTAACATCTGGTGTTAAGCAGTTCCAGCTACTCTCTGGGTTATCACAGGGGCCTCACATTGTGTCACGAGTGCGTTAGCCATGAAACTTAATCTGCATACTATTCACACCGAGAGGCCACGTTGCTACTGTCAGTTAAATTTCTTTTTTTCCTTTCTTGATCACTCAAGCCCATCGCACTAAGACAAATTGCAAAACGATAATAATACCGTTAAAAAAGGTAAAGCAATTCCTGTGAAAGTTGAATATGTTAGTACCGCAGTACTGCTTTAGAAACCCTCCACGTGCGAACAAGCGCCAGTGCAGTCCAATCGTATCATCTGTAAGCGGCAGATAACTACCTGTCTGGCAGCGCAAGAAGGAAAAGTTCAATTTGTAGAAGGTTTAACGCAAGCCTGTTCGAAAGGGTAACACCAGGCATTCTTTTGTGGAACACGGGTTTCCTACGTTGTGAATCATTGTCCTATTGATCTTTCTTCTGTACAGCAGAACAAAGGAAAGCGGATGAAAACTATTCTTTCATGTCGTGTCGCCTTCCTTTGCTGCCTTCTTCGACATATTATTGTCAAGATGCCTGCGAGGTGTAGTCAAGTCAAAGGACTCGTTGAGATCCAGTCCAGGATCCGTGCTGCGAGAAAAGGCTGCCACACACGCAACTGAAAATTTTCGAAGCATGCAAGACCAAACACTTCGTTTAAGCACGCTTGTGCGTCTGCTGCGCAATTTTGCGTAAACATCAGGACTGTTCAAGCTGGCTGACGCATGACTGATTTTGTATCATGCTAGTTTGTTTAAACATATCAAAATACATATGTTTGAGCGTGTGTCCCGACAATGTTCAGGCTTGTAAAACAAAATGTCAGTTGTGAGGCAGTCTACGCAGCACAACTATGTCGAGTGACATGAAGCTAAGAAATCTCAAATTTATGGGAAAGTTTATTCAATTATTTGAAAGCGTTAACCTTCTTCCAAAGGCCTTAAATCGATGGTCTGTCATGGTAAAACAAATATGGATATTACATATGTTATATTTTTAATAACAAGATATTTAGTAATTGGCTCTTTAATAGAGAAACATGCCATTATTAAAACAATAAATTTTCTCACAATCAACTAGGTGGGAAAAAAGAAGCTATTCATTAAAGGAGTTCAGAGAGAGACGAAGTTCACAATTCAATAATTGTGTTTACAGATGTGTATACATGGAATCTGAAGCCTTCATAAAACCTTCAACACGCGATAAACCGCAATATTGCCGTCAGTCTTTCGTGTGTTATTATAGCTTATCTCACGAGTGTCCCATGCTTTTTTATACAACATGTTGCGAGTAAGAGCGGGTTCATACAGGTGTATCTGTTTACCTTGAATATACCAATCATGTGGATATCATATCTTCAGCTCAGATTAATTTAACGTTTTTGGTTTCACTAATCAGTTTCAGTAACTGCCCAAAACGAAAAAAATCATCTTCGCCCGAGATCCACGTATTCGAAAGACGAACTAGTTCACTGAGCGCGATGCCGCAGTGGTTAGCAGCTTGGACTCGTGTTGGGAGGACGACGGATCAAATACGCTTCCAGCCATCCAGATTTTGAAACTTCCTGGCAGATTAAAACTGTGTGCCGGACCGAGACTCGAACTCGGGACCTTTGCCTTTCGCGGGCAAGTGCTCTACCAACTGAGCTACCCAAGCACGACTCACGCCCCGTCCTTACAGCTTTAATTCCGCCAGTACCTCGTCTCCTACCTTCCAAACTTCGCGGGCACGGCCGAATTTCTCCCTCGCCCTTACCCTATCCGAGGTTGTGTTCCGACACCAATGGCCTTGCAGTTGAAGGGGTGTTAAATTCTAATCCTGCTTGTGCTTGTCAAAGCCTGCATGGAATGTGAAAAGCGAAGAGTGTTAGTGCATGCTTCCATAAAACGCATCATCAGACTTGCTTATCAAACTTACAGTTACGTGTGCGGTGACCTTAATTTAAATCAGCTGATGGAGACATCATTTAGCGGACACACTTTACTGGCAGACCGTTGGAAGACTACGGGCAGATAAATCGTGAACGAGGAATATTCAGAAAGAAAGTGTACTAGATTTTTATTTTTTTTTTCAGAAAAAGTGTATTTAAAAAAATACAGAATGTTGATACACTTGTTGACTAGTTTTCAACTTAATCGCCATCGCGTTCAATGCATGTGGTGAGCCGTGGCACAAGCTTCTTTATGCCCACCTCTAAGAACTCTCCCACTAGCTCCTTCCACCACTTTCGAACCACTTCCTGCACCTGCTCTTCAGTTGAAAAATTTATTCCACTCACATGTGTCTTCAGGGAGGTGAAAAGATGACGATCTTAAGGCACAAAGTCGTAGGAATACGGGGGTGGTTCAAAACATCCCAACCAAATGAGTCCAAGAGCTTCTTGGTGGCTCAGGGTGTGTGAGGACGGACAACAAGCACTCTCCTCTCGTCAGCATTCCCCTCGTTTTGTTCTTAATGTTCCTTTTCAATTTTTTTATGGCTTCACAATATCGTTGTCTATTGATGGTCTCCACCTAACGCAGAAAATCGACCAGAATTATGTCTTTCCAGTCCAAAACCACTGAAGCCATCCACGTTTCATCTCCAGTTACAATAGAGCTCAGGAAAACCCCACCTTCCAATTGAAGTCGTTCAACGCTCGCGGGCCCTATTGTCTACTTTTCTTGTGCTGTTCTGTCAGCTGTTTTGGGACCCACCTAACGTGCAGTTCCCGGCACCCCAGCGTTTCTGTGTGTGACTCGTATAAGAGAGTTCTCGTGAGTTGTTAAAACATCGGAGAAATTTCATCCACTGTAAACCGGCGGTCTTCAAGAACAGTTTCCTCGATTTTTTGCACCAACTTATCAGTCAAAATGGAAGGTCTTCCATTCCTATTCGTCATGAAGTTTTGTTTTGCCTCCACTAAATTCCCTAACTACCTAAACACACTCATTCTCTTCAGAACACCTTCGCCGCAAATAATTTTGATTGGCTAAAAAAAGGACTGTAGGTGTTAATCCTTCCAGAGCAGGAATCGGAACACAGCACGTAGCTCACACTTGGCGGTATTTCTTACCAACATCTTTGACGCAACTGGAAAATACAACGTGAATTTATCAACTACCGTGTTCCTGCCACCCTCGTTCTCGTTAGTGGATCCTCCTCTACCACTCAGTGGTGCCAACCCTCAAAAGCCAAAAAGCCACAGCCCTCTATGTTCACAGTACACTTACTTTCTGAACATGACTGGTAGAGTACTAATCACAGGTCATACGACTTAGCCTCCACTACATTCCAATTACAGCATGCCTTTGCTGCAGCGACCAGAAGGGTTCAGTGTGCGGCACGATTCGTGAAAATGATGAGCCTCCGAGGCGATCAGCCACTTGATTATTTCTGACTGGTCGTCATAGGGAAGAGCGTTTACAGTACACTGACGAACGACAGTGATTCCTCGGATGTGTCTCGGTTACCGAGCGAAGTGCATCGGAATGGACAGCTGATGGAGCTCGAGAGCCTTCATCAGACATCAGTGAGAGGTTTGCTTTTAGCAGAGATGGTGTCTATGTAGGGGTTATCTGTTTCTAGATGGAACATTTAGTCAAGCACGTAATAGCATGTAGAGCTATGGCAGGACACTTTCATATCGATAAGAACCTTGATATTAAATATTGTGGTTGGCACTGGCTCAAATTCGTCAGCTTGCTCACACTGAGATACAAAGTACTGTGTTGGACCCTCTGTAGAGACAACAATAAGTAGGGCTACTGTACAGATAGTGTTAATCAACAGCTGACAGGATAACAAGATGATGTCCAGGTCTCGCTGTCCACAGGTACGACGAAATCCGCCTGGAAATCTAAAGATGAAGTGTGTAACGTGGTGTTGGCAGGAGCTGTAGTCGGCTTACAAGATCTCCGAACTGTAGAGCTATGGTCCAGAAAAAGCCACAGACGGAGCACTTGCATGCAACAAGATAGTTCCCGCCAGGGGCTGTGATTCCACATTGGAATGAAACTATACTCCTAGTCTTACAAGCTGCACGCAGC
The DNA here is from genome assembly GCF_023864275.1 of Schistocerca cancellata. Taxonomy (NCBI): domain Eukaryota; kingdom Metazoa; phylum Arthropoda; class Insecta; order Orthoptera; family Acrididae; genus Schistocerca; species Schistocerca cancellata. The sequence goes on along the minus strand of NC_064630.1, from coordinate 359,724,877 downwards.
GCCGATCTGCTGAATGAAATGTCGTTACTACGGCTAGTAATAATAATTAGAGTGGCCCACGGGCCTGGTGGGAATGTTTCAACAGTTTAACGGGGAATCCGAACCAGGTGTCGTTCCTGTCGAACTTTCGCATCATCGAGCGGTAAAAGCTAGGTTAAAGTTAGAGTGAAATATTCCGTTGAGCGACGAGGATTCGATACTGTGATCTTTCGGTGATTAGGCATGCACTTTACTTCTAGATCACAAGGCTCGAAGATCATACAGCTACCTCGTAGTTTCTGGATACGACATTGAGGTAAATCCTTACACCTGCACATTAAGTGGTGATTTCATCCTACGGTACGACAACACTCGGCCACTAGGTCGTTTCTCGTGAACAGTTATCTTTAACGGCAAATAATGCTTGGTAAGATGCTTGATCCCGTACTGAAATCGCTCAACAGACGAAACGTCGCGCTATCTGACGAGATAACAGTTAGATTCTACACAGAGTATGCGAAACAAGTTTTTCCTCTATCAACAGTGTTCCTTAGCTATCTATTGAGGAACGAAGCGTTCCTTATGACTGGAAAGAAGCACAGCTCATTCCCATTTTCAAGAAGGGTCGTCGAACAGGGGCGCAAAACTATAGGCCTACATATCTGGCGTCGGTCCGTTATAGAATTTTAGAACATGTTTTACGCTCGCATATTACGACATTTCTGGAGACCGAAAATCTCCTCTCTAGAAACCAGCCTGGGTTTCGGAAACAACGATCGTCTGAAGCCTAGCTTTGTTCGTCCACGAGACCGAGAAAGTTGCAGATAAAGGCGGCCGATAGATGCCGCGTTCCTTGGCTTCCGGAAGGACTGTTCCGCACTGCACCTACTCAACAAAATACGAGCGCGTAGATCATACACCAACTGTAAGATGGGATGACAGCTGTACTCAGTTTCCGAACATGACCTAGAAAGTGACAAGAAAGCATCCCACCTGTCAATAATTTGATCTGTACCACTTGAATAACTACGGGATCGTCCTGCGTTTTGCTTCCATCTGATGAAAACCACTGCTCTACTTGTTCTCTGATGAGTCGTGATTTCATGTTGACCATGACAACGAATGCTGTTGTACCAGGTAATAGTGTGGATCGCGGGATAACTTCGTACTTGTACTCGAAACATCGAGGCTATTGATTTATCTAGTGAACAGCGGTTAGGCTGTAAGGAAAAATGGACATCCACATTATTGGAAAAGCACCTTTTTCGATTCGGGAAAGTTAAATGGAGGAGATCCTTCCACCTTTGAGGCAGACACAGAGATGGTTCCTTTGAAAGTAACACTACCGATTTCATCCCACGCTCCTCCGTAGCCTATGTCGCTAACACACGCTGTGCGGTGCCCTCGACTCGGAAGTAAGCGTGTTCGAATTTTGGTGGTGGAAAATTTTCGCTGCGACCACTTGGCCGGCCAGGGGAGAAGTAGTGATGGCGTAAAGTTCCTGATCGCCAATCTTTGCGCCAGGGTCTCGGATTAAACTCTAAACCTCTTCGAGGTGATCCTTCCGTCGGATGTGGACGTTAGGCACCGCAGTCCTCTTAGTGCTCCTCGAGAGGAGTAGGCTATGCGCCGGCACCGGGTTTCACCCTGTAAGTAGGCTGTTTAGGTTTTTATGTTGGTAACACCACGTAGCGCTCTGTATGAAAATCACTGACTGTGCTGTGTGCAGTCTGCGGCTGGTTGGCATTGTTGGAATATTCGCTATTGTAGTGTTGGGCAGTTGGATGTGAAAAGTGGTGCGTAGCGTTGCGCAGTTGGAGGTGAGCCGCCAGCAGTGGTGGATATGGGAAGAGAGATGGCAGAGTTTGGAGAGCGTACGATCTGGACGTGTGTCCGTCAGAAAACGAAATTTGTAAGACTGGATCTCATGACATGAACTGATATATATATATAATGACTTTTGAACACTATTAAGGTAAATACATTGTTTGTTCTCTATCAAAATCTTTAATTTGCTAACTATGCCTATCAGTAGTTAGTGCCTTCAGTAGCTAGAATCTTTTGTTTAGCTGGCAGTATTGGCGCTCGCTGTATTGCAGTAGTTCGAGTAACGAAGATTTTTGTGAGGTAAGTGATTCATGAAAGGTATAGGTTATTGTTAGTCACGGCCATTCTTTTGCAGGGATTATTGAAAGTCAGATTGCGTTGCGCTAAAAAATATTTTGTGTCAGTTTAGTGTTGATCAGAATAAGTAAAGAGAGAAATGTCTGAGTACGTTCAGTTCTGCTCAGCTGTTTGAAAATCAAATAACATAGTGCTTTACCAGCACTGTCATTCTTAATTTTTCTGAGGGGATGTTTCAACCATCTCTCATCCATCCGTCCACAACAACACAATCTCGACTAGAGATGGGCAAACTGAAACACGTAAATGTTTCGAAACAAATGAAACAGTACAATGTAATGTTTCGATACGGTGTTTCGAAACAGTGAAACAGTTTGTTTTGTAATCTAATAAACCTACACATTTAATCATCTTGAATGTCTACTGTATAAGTATGTCCATATAAACACAAATGAGGTGCGAGAGCGCTAATCATATCGCAGAAAGTATGAAACTATCACTTAGGCGTCTTGGCAGTTTCGTATTTCCTGCAGCAAATGCGCTGCTTTTGTGTCATGTGACTTTCATACTTTTCAATTGGCTGAGGAAAGCCTTAGTTGAAGACAGAAGAACCACCACGAACGGAACTGGAGGTGGGAGCAAACTGCAGAAACAACAGATATGCTACTCGGATTCCCACATTCCATTAGTATGGCTAATATACCCATCCTGCTAATTTCCATGCACACAAAGGGAATCATTGTGGATAATAGACACAGTGACTATAGACTCACAAATAATGCCATTAATTCGAATAAATAACAAAATATAACAGAAAAAAATTGTGTTTCAAGGTGTTTCGAACCGTTACTATGAATTTGCGATGCTTCCCGTTCACAATTACACTATCAGTGATATGTCAAACAGATTGCTTGCAATTATACCTACATCAAATTTATATACATGTCTAATAACTGTCACTCTACGCCTTTTTTTATTTAAAATGTCGTAGTCTTACTTGCGTTTCTTAATATGATTACTGTACACGAACAGAGAAGCGTATGTTATAAAAAAAAGTGTAATTTAACTGAATGATTTTCACATATTTATTATTTTGAATGCCAATAGTATGCGTTGTTTTATTGTTTGGTTAGTGTTTATAAAGCAGATGTTACGCCATTTCGGAATAGGACAGTCAGCTGGAAACGAAGCTTTATTTTCGGATATCTTGAGCTTCATGCTATTGCTTGTCAAAAGATTTCGACACTCTTGAAAGTGTTTCATGAAGTGGTATGTTGTGTTTCAGTACCTGTGCCGAGCCCGAATCTCGTCCGGCACAGAGCGGAATGAAACATCACTGTTTCGATACAATTAGTCCGTTGCAGGCGCAGGTGGACTGAAACAGTCTTATTTTGAAACAACGATACAGTTTCTGTGTCTGGCTCGAGATCCGAACAGGGGCGGAATGAAACACCACTGTTTCGAAACAGTGAACCATAGCCGTTCCTAAACACTGAAACAGTTCCAGGTATCGATACACTGTATCGAAACATAGAAACAGTGGCCAAGTCTAATCTCGACACTACACTGTATAAGCACTCATCACAAACAATCAAAATACGCAGATATACACTTGACAATTCATAACACGTCGGAGGAAGGCAACGTGAAACCACTTCCAATAGTATCTCGTCTAGAACGGTGGCGCAGGATTCCGGCGCCGGCTGCTCTCTTTCCCTAACTATGGAACTACTTTCACGTTTGATTTCCTCCCCTATCCTTCCCAATCAGAGCTCCGTCTTTACGATCTCGACGAGGCGTAAAATCCTAATGTTCCTCCTAACTTTCGAACTGTCATATCTTCAAGCGATACGAGACACTTTCCTTTTTATGCCTCACTGTTTATAATATTTCCACAATTACTATCGACACCATATCGCTCCTCGTCAAAGGAGAAAAAAATCATCTCATTCTGTGCCTCTAAACAAGATCTACCAGGTTAGAATTTCACTCGAATCCCGTTGCTAGCGTGACAGGGTAACCTGAATTCTGTAGAACATGCCTAGAGTTCGCTTGCAAAACTTGCTGCAAGTAAGCTATCAACGCAGTCTGGACATTCATTTTTGTATGGAAAGACAAAATGTCCAGAACTCATCAATAATCCCTGCTCCATAGATGGCAACTAGAAGTGAACGTACAGGGGTTGGATAAAAATATGGAAACAGCACGAGAAATGCATACTAGAACATAAATGCAGATGCTGGCAAAGTCTGCAGATTGCACTGTTGTATTTGTTCACCAACGACACCTGTGCAAAGTCCTCAATACGTTGCAAATGTCAGTCGTGATCGGAACAGTGTTCTGTGTAGTTGTGACTACATTACGTCGGAGCTAAATGAATCCGAATCTGGGCAAACTGTAGGTGCTCCTATGGAGGGTGTTTCAGTAACTGAGGAAGACGAAGTGTTGAGCATTTCCAGAAATACCGTATCGCAGATTTATGCCGCATACAGGGAAAGCGGAAAAACATCCGCTAAATCACAACGCGGACGAAGGTGTGTGTTAACTGGCAGACGTAATTGAAGAGGACGAAAGCTGCGAAAGCCACTACAGAACTTAGGGTCTAATGTCGTACCCGTGAACACTGTCAGCACCAAGACAACATGAAGGGACCTCAGAAAGCTGGAAACTGCAGGGCGAGCTGGAATTCCAAAATCACCCATTAGTGATTCAGTTTGCCTGTAATAAGAAAACATGATGCCGAAGCAATTAAAATGGTCTATTGAAGCAATGGAAGAAAGTCATTTGATCGGATGAGTGTTGTTGCACACTGTTTGGAGCTTATGACCGAGTTTACGTCACAAGAATAAAACATGGTGATGGTTTGGTAATGATTTGGGAAATCACAGCGTGGTATTCCATGGGCCCCATGAGTACTCTGCAAGATCGCGTTACGGCCAAGGATTATGTGCCCATTTTGGCTGATCAGGTCCATCCCATGGTACAGTGTTTGCTCCCCAGTGGTGCTGCTGTGTTCCAGGACGACAGTGTCCCTGTTGTCATAGTTCGCATCGTCCAGGACTGGTTTTGTGATCACGAGGGTGAACTGCCGCGTCTCCCCGGCCACCATCGTCACCAAATCTCAATATTTTCGAACGTTTGTGGTGTACTTTGGAGAGAATGGTGTGTGATCGCTATCCACCTTCGTCATCGTTACCTAAATTTGCCACTATTTTGCAGGAAGAATAGTATAAGATTCGCTGGAAAACCACAGATTAAGGGCATTTATCCATTCCGAGAGGTCTGGAAACTGTTTTGAATGTCTACAGTTTTCCCACGCCGTATTAGTGTTTCCCTCTTTTTGTCCACAGTATTTCGCCAGTTGCTCACTTACCAGACTTGTCTAAAAATTGTCTTGTCCTATCTTGAGTCCTATAGACAATCATTACGGAGCACACTCTTCTACAGCTATATTCTACGAAATCCTACAGTATGTTTGGAAGAGGGTGCTTTTCATTGCATCACGTTTGTGCTGTTATTTAGTGTAGAAAACACCTGCCGGGTATTTTCCGGTGCAGACAGCAGAGACGAGATCTTAACAAACCATGTGCCGGATCTCACTGCTTGCTAAAATTGAAACCTTTTCTAATGTATATAAGATTTTCGGGCATTGTTACACTAAAGGCAAGGCACTCAGTCTTCAGGCCACAAGTGGCCCATCGGGACCATCCGACTGCCGTGTCATCCTCAGCTGAGAATTCAGATAGGAGGGGTGTGTGGTCAACACACTGCTCTCCCTGTCGTTATGATGGTTTTCCTTGATTGGAGCCGCTACTAATCGGTCGAGTAGCTCCTCAATTGGCATCACGAGGCTGAGTGCACCCCGAAAAATGGCAACAGCGCATGACGGCCCGGATGGTCACCCATCCATGTACCTGCCACGCCCGACAGTGCTTAACTTCGGTGATCTGACGGGAACCGGTGTATCCATTGCGGTAAGGCCGTTGCCCATTGTTACACTAACGGAAAAAATAGCAACACCAAAAAATAATTAATGTAGAGCACTTAAATTTCGGGAATAGATTTGTCAGGGTAACATATTTAAGTGATTAACATTCCAAGGTCACATGTTAATGTAAACCCGACATGAGCCATTGCAACTGTGAAATGCTGGTACATTCATAACTGGTGTAGTCGCAGTAATGTTGAATGCAAGCGTTCAAACGTACATGCATTGTGTTCTACAAGTCCCGATGTCAGTTTGTGGGATGGAGTTCCATTCCGGTTGTACTTGGTTGGTCAAAACAGGGACGGTTAATACCGTTTTTCGATGACGCTGGAGTTGTCGTCCCATGTCCTGTATGTTCTGGATTGGAGACAGATCTGGTGATCGAGCAGGCCAACGCAACATGTTGACATACTGTGGAGCACGTTGGGTCACAACGGCGGTATGTAGGTAAGCGTTATCCTGTTAGATAAACACCCCCTGAAATTCTGTTCATGAATGGCAGCTCACCAGGCCTAATCACCAAATTGTCGATAATTTTACAGTCAGGCTGCGTGCTATAATCACTAGAGTGCTCCTCCTGTCCTATGAAACCGTACTTCAGACTGTAACTCCAAGTGTAGGTCCAGTGCGCCTAGAACGCAGACACGTTGGCTGCAGCCCTCAAATGGCCTTCTTCTAACCAACCCACCGCCATCACTGGCACGGAGACAGAAGCAGCTTTCATAGAAACACAGCAGACCTCCACTCTGCTCTCCAATGACCTCTTGCTTGACATCACTGAAGCCGCAGATGGCTGTGGTTTGGGATCAGTGGAATGTAAGCTCCAGGGCGTTTGGCTCGGAGCGTCCTTGAAGTAACCCATCTGTAACAGTTCGTTGTGCCGTTGTGATGCCAACTGCTGTTCAGATTGCTGCTGCAGATACAGTAAGATGCGCGAGATCCATACCCCACACGTGATAGTCTACCCTCTCTATACTGCCACGTGGCTGTCAAGAGACCTATCTTCCAGTGACCTCGTACATTCTCGTGACCACCACTGCCAGAAATCAGGTACAGTGGCTACGTTCGTCTGAAGTATTACTGCAATATCACAGATGGAACATCCGCCTTCTCGTAGCCCTATTACACGACCTAGTTCAAACTCAGTGAGGTGTTTATAATAGCGTCTTTGTCGCCTTAGAGGCATTCATGACTGACATCCACTCACCACGTCCAATCACAAAGGTAACCAACGCTCACGACCGTTACAGCGCGTATTTAAAGCAAACCTGATTTGCGATGCTCTTAAGCGACTATCGCGAAATTGGAATAGATATCATTCTTTCAGATGTAGAAACACGGCTGCCAACTTTCATTTATGTCCCATAACTCCTTAGCGTCGCGACTTTTTTTTTTCAGTGTATTTAGACAGACTCCATAATTGTCCGGCTCATTAAGAAGGCGTCTGCGCCACAATAAAACAGATTCAGACGTTCAAAATTAAGAAAATACGGAATTAAAAAATAAAAACTTCCATAACTTTCAAGGAAAGGAGAAATGCAAACGCAGAAGCACCTCTATTGAGGTACAGAGAAAATGTAAAATAAAGGAATGGGGAAGTACTGAGGAGAAAGAACGGAGGATAGCGATCCACAGCAAAATTGAATACATAGGCCGCAAATGGCCGAATTCGATGAAAAAGAGAAAGATGCAAAGTCGGATAATGCGTTTGTTGGTCAAGATTAACTGAGACATATCCCCCTTCAGCTCGAAATGTAGATTAGAAGGAAGCAAAACCTATGCATTGTCGTGTTATACGGGGAACGTTCGAGCCATGACGACGCGGAACCGAGCTTATCTCGTAACCGCAAGGAGATAATACATGACGTTTCAGCTGCAGACGTGACTTCGCGGGAGTGACATAACTGTTTATCGTGAGGAGGCGGTGTGACGCGCTCGCCAAAAATGGCTTACGGAAGATTTGTGACAAAGCTTCTCGAATAGCACCAGTATCTCCATCCGCATTTTGCTCGACGGTTGCATCAGTCGGCATTCCTCAGCACTCAGCACCCCCCCCCCCCCCACCGCCCCCGCTCCCCCTCTTGGTGACGTCGCGACTCATTCGACAAGCCCAGTTCTCCCACAATTAACGTAGTTCTCTCATTCTTCCAGTGACTGGTGAATCTTCTCCACCACGTGGTCTCAGCGCCGTGAACATCGCCACAGTGGAAAACGTGTATCGTTTGCGACGTCACCAACAGTGCTCGTTAATTAGGTAAGTACAGTGCTTACTAAATCAGATTTTTCTTTTGTGTATTCTAAGACGTCCACGATCTGCAGATCATGCTTCTACTTACATTATAGCGCCGCACTTAAGTTCGGTATGCATTTTACTTGGAAGGAACCTAACATGAAGGTGACAGAAATATGTAGGGTAATAGCATGGTAATTCGTATCTGTTCATTAGTGTCACTATTCGCTTAGTTCATCTCAATGTAAGTTTCTTGTGTCTTTAATACGTGTAGTTTTTTAACTATTGATACAGTTCGAGAAAATCGCTATCGAATTCGAAATGAACATTTTTTTTTTTTTTACATTTATCCATAGCCATACCCAGTTCAGGTTTGACAATAATTTACGAAAGTAATAAAACAAAAAAATGATGTTTCAAAGTGATGGTGAAACAAATATTGCTTTGAAAGTATTTACGAGTTTTATTCACCGCTGGCTTCGAGGCGGTTTCAGCACATGCTTCCAAAGATTTTTAACATTTGAATGTATAAAATTACTCCAGACAGTTCTAATTCTCTACATGGCTCATGTACTCAGCGTCGGAACAAGTAGTTGTGTGTGGAGCCTCGTAGTGCAATCTTGGAAATGTCAAAGAGAAGGCTGGTTAGTGCTATCTTCCTCCTTGGTAGGGACGTGTCTATAATGAAATTATATTCAGTGATCTTGTAGAGCAGTATAGTGTCTGTACTGTTATGCATAGCTATAACTGTGAAACGAAGGTACAGGCATAGATACTGCTTTATATGAACACCGCCAAAGACGCTGCAGATCTCCATATCCACATCCGATAGGTCCACTTACACCAATGTACTAAGCTTGATTCTACGGGACAGCCGGCCGTGGTGGCCAAGCGGTTAAAGGTGCTACAGTCTGGAACCGCGCGGCCGCTACGGTCGCAGGTTCGAATCCTGCCTCGGGCATGTATGTGTGTGATGTCCTGAGGTTAGTTAGGTTTAAGTAGTTCTAAGTTCTAGGGGACTGATGACCTTAGAAGTTAAGTCCCATAGTGCTCAGAGCCATTTGAACCATATACGGGACACTGCAGAGAGCGCCAGAGTCGAGACGCTGTTGCATTGAGTGGCATTTTGTACTGTTCATCACCTCTCCTTTTTGCCCGCTACGCCAAAGCCAAGAAATTTTCTTCCCCCACCAGGATTCACACACCTGCGTTCCTCCTCTGGGTAAACCCCAGCCACAGGGGTCGAGTCTACTGTCAATCTGAAACGGTCTAGAGACGGTGAAAAGCTAACTCCTTTAGTGAGAGTTCCATGTAAGTTAGGTATCGTGATCCGTGGACCAATGATCCGGTTTCGAATTCACACATAATACAGCTCCAGATTTGTCCTAGGAGTAACTCGTCAGTTAGGAAACAAATAGTCTCTGAATCTCAAAAGAAAGTCATTTGCTTCCCACAAGTACACTGCTGTTCCGTCTCTGAATGATGAGTCATTCAAAGACCAGAATATAACTAACACTGAGTAGCAGCTCCCGCTTGTGGAAGTCTGTCTCACTGCTAAATCGGCTGCCGAAAGTGCCGTACAGAGCAACCGTTACGACTAAAAGTATCGTGAGCCCACATCAGTACCACTGAACAAAACTCGAACTGTCTTACACAACAATACAAACTAAAACAGGGTTGGAAATCAGTCAGAAACTGCAGGTAACAGTTGAATTTGAAAATCGGCGTAACGACGATTTCAATGACGAGATTCGAACTGCTGGTCGGACCAAGGGACCAGGTTTTTTTTTTCCTGTAGAGGGCCAATGACCATCCCGAAGTGACGCCTCTGGAATCCTGGTTGTCAGAGGACGAACTACATAAACATTCGCAAACTATCTTTAGTCTGTTTGTTTCAAATACCACTTGAAACGCCATATCTACGTGCAGCAATCACTCCTGGATATCTGATGGTGGATTAATTCAGAAACGCGTAATATGAGCAATAAAGTCAATCTTCATCTGTCCTTTGACTTTTACCATTGCGACCCAGTTAGCCAGAATGCAGAATTACTGATTAGAATTGTGACCCTGCCGTAGCAACTGCGGTTCTTCTTCGACAAATAAATAAACGTCTGATGACGTATTCTGAGTATTTCCATTCATTCATTCAGAAACGCCATATGGAATAATGTTCTGGAGTAATTCGTCTTGAAGAAGGAAAATCTTGATCGCTCAGAAACGTGCTGTAGGAATAACGTGTGTTCATTCACGATAATAGTGTAGACATCTGCTCAAGATTTCGTTATTCTGACTACTGATTCACAGTAGCCTAAATCTATTCTCTCATGAAGTTTGTTTTAAATAATGCACTGTAGTTCGAAAGGAACAATGAGGACAAAATTACAATATCATAAGAAAAAATGGCATTTATTACTCTACATCAAAGTTATCTTTAGCACAAAAAGGGGTGCACAGTGCACCCTCTGATACAAAATGTCTGACAGACACGGAAGTGAAATTTAAAAACGAACTGACAGACTATCTTCTTGACACCTCCTTCTATTCCACAGAATAATTTCTGCTATTTTACTATGTAAAAGGCGGTGAGTAGGAATTAGTAACTCAAATCTCTATTTAAATTTTTTTTTAAATTCTAAGTAATCAGCATCTAGGTATATTTTGCATATGAATGTGTAACATGAATGTATAATGTCTCTTCCACACCATTACGATTAGTCGTTCAAATGACCCATGGAACATGAAACTAACTCGTCCAAAATAGTTTTGGTGTCAACGACGTTCTTTGTCCAATAGAGGTGCGCCACATGTGATTCCACTGCAGAGAAGCAGGATCCCTGATTTCTAATGATAATGTCAATGTACTACATATCCCTCAGACAAATACCGAAACAATTAAGAAGTCGATATATTTTACAAAATTAAAATTTCATAGCTGTTGACCAAACAGAATTGGTCCCGAGTTCGAGTCTCGGTCGGGCACACAGTTTTAATCTGCCAGGAAGTTTCATATCAGCGCACACTCCGCTGCAAAGTGAAAAATCTCATTCTGGAATTTGTGTTAATTTCATTAATTGATCTTCTAGAAGACTCATGGTTTGTTACAAATTTTAACGTTTCACTATAGCATTTAGCATAGTCATTGTGATTGGAACTCATTTTGGGTTTTACCTCGTTAGAGCTCCCAAAAAGCATTAATTATGGTTTGCACTTTTATAATTGTATTCATTTTCTAAGACAAAATCATACCATAAGCGCCAAGTATTTCATTTGCCTTATGTGAATATACTCGCATTACAGGAGATGGTTGATCCTAAAATTTACTCTTATCCATGACTGGAAAAAACAATTTGAAAACAATTCTGTGTGCCCTATGTTGTGAGCAATAATTTTCCAAGACAATCGACAATATACCGTGCCCATAAAGTCTCCACTTACTGGGTCAGACTCACTTTAAAACGCCTACAAATTCTTTACAGAGGGACCATCTCCATTGCTAGCCCTGAATTGAGAACTGTTAGCAACTATTTAGCCTTTCCACTTCCACCACTCCTTTCCGAAGAAAAATTCTGCATTTCCAATCAAAATAAAAGAATTTGTCTGTCGTCAATTGTGAGAGTTAACTGATCACATACCAACGGAACAGCAGATGGAAGTTTCTTTTTTAGTGAATATCTGGGAAATAATCTTTCAGAATAATTCGTATCGATGCGAAATCGAGCAAGCCAGTGTCGTTAGTCGTTATCACTACCCATCATAGCTAAGTAGTGACTCACGCACTACATAACATTTGTAAAGTAACATCTTATTAGACTGATTTATCGTCGACAGTTACGTAAGTCAAGTGATAAGAAGAAGCCGTCATCCAATCATTCCTCATTCTTGCTCACCGCATGTTACGACCTTGAGAGAGCGGAATAAGTAGTAAACTGCAAACGGTGCGGTATCAGAGCTGTCCTCTGCTACCAGCCGTTTAACACGTAATTAATAACTCTTAACGAGTGTAGGAAGAGATTACGAGCCTAAAGTGTTTATATTACTGGTATTTTGTGATACTGTCGATGCTCCTTCATTAAGTCGTTTGTTACTTACAGCTCGAAGGGACATCACATAACTCTGAGTATTTACAAGTTAACAGTATTCACCTCTGTAACAGAGTATCTTTTGTGTCGACCATCTCTCTGAATACAGCACTACTCCTATAATTACATTTGGCCTAATCTGTTCGTAGTTCGAGTGGATGTCACTAGTACTTCATCGACAGATCAAAACACTGGAACAAGCTTTTCCACGAATGCAATACACGATAAGGTACATGCTTATATAAAGAGTTACTGAAGTAAAATAGGACAATGAACCTTTTGAACGTTGTTCTATAGCTCTTGGAATGGAGAGTATAGTGGTGTGACATGTGTTAAGATTTACATTTTAAATATTCGCAGGAAGGCGGGATATGTGCAGAATTTGTGGGCTAAGGCTATAGGTTCAATGTAATTTCACCTTCATTTGACATGAATGTCACTTTAAGAAATAGAGCTCCTTTTTGTCACTGGACTTGGCCTTCACGTTTAGCATGTTTCCCACCTTTTCTTCTAATAGTTTCATTGCAAGCTTTATCAATTTACACCTGAACGCCTTATTCCTGGTGCTCTCTAATGTAGTTGAAAGAAATACATCATTCCATTAAAAATCTATAGTATAAATATCTTGGACAGTACAAAAATGAGAATATTAACAACGTAGTTAAACACTTGCCCATTGGTGTACAGCTAGTCTTTGGAAACGTTTATCAGTTTACGAAACCTTAAGAGATGAAATAGTAGAGGCAGCAGAGGATCGAATAGGTAAAAAGACAAGGCCCAGTAGAAATGCTTGGATAACGCAAGAGATACTGAAGCAGGCGGAAGAGAATACAAACATTTAAAAAATCAGATCGACAGGAAGTGCAAAATGTCTAAGCAGACTAGCTAGAGGACAAATATAATGTAAGTATTTAGAAGCGTATTTCGTTAGAGGAAAATCAAAGAGGCCTTTGGGGAAAAGAGAAGCAGCTGTATGAACATCATGAGCTCAGAAGGGAAACCAGCTCTAAGCAGAGAAGGGAAAGCTGCAAGACGAAAGGGGTTTATGGGAGGGTCTGTAAAGGGAGATGAAATTGAAGGCAATTTTATAGACAGGGAAGTGGGCGAAAATGAAGATGAGATGGGATGTATGATACTGCGAGAAGAATTTGACAGAGCTCTAAAAGATTTAAATCGAAATAAGGCCCGGGAGAAGAAGATATCCCGTCAGAACTACTGATAGCCATGGGAGAGCCAGCCATGACAAAATTCTTGCATCTGCTGTGCAAGATGTATGAGACAGAAGAAATATCCTCAGACTTCAAGAAGAATGTGGTAATTCCAGTTCCAAAGAAAGCAGTTGCAGACAGGCAGGAAAGTTACCGAACTATCGTTTTGATAAGTCATGGTTGCAAAATATTAACAAGAATTCTTTACAGAAGAATGGAAAAACTGACAGAAGCCGACCTCGGGGAAGATCAGTTTGGATTCCGGCGAAATATAGTGACATGCGAGGCAATACTGACCCTAAGATTTATCTTAGAAGATAGGTTAAGGAAAGGCAAACGTACATTTATAGCATTTGTGGACTTGGAGAAAGAGCGAAAGGCTATTTACAACATCTACAGAAGCCACGCGGCAGTAACAAGAGTGGAGAGACATGAAAGCGAGCAGTGACTGAGAAAGGAGTGAGAGTGCTGTAGACTGTCCTCGATGTTATTCGGCCTGTATACTTAAGAAGCAGTAAAGGAAACCAAAGAAAAATTCGGAGTAGCAATTAAAGTTCAGGGAAAAGAAATAAAAACTCTGAGGTTTGCCGATGACATTGTAATTCTATCAGAGACAGCAAAGGGCTTGGAAGAGCAGTTGAACGGTACGGACAGTGTCTTGAAAGGTGTGTACAAGCTGAACTTCAACAAAAGCAAAACAATGATAATGGAATGTAGTCGAATTAAATTAGGTGATTCTAAGGGACTTAGGTTAGGAAATGAGACACTTAAAATGGTAGATGAGTTTTTCTGTTTCGGCAGCAAAATAATTGATGATGGCCGAAGTAGAAAGGATGTGAAGTGTAGACTGGCAATGGAAAGAGAAGTATCTCTGAAGAAGAGAAATTTTTTAACATCGAAAATAGATGTTATGAAGTCTTTTCTGAAAGTATTTGTCCGGAATGTAGTCACGTGTGGGAGCGAAATATGGGCGAAAACAGTTTTACAAATAGAGAAGAGAAGCTTTCTAAATGTGGTGCTACAAAAGAATGTTGAAGATCAGATGATTAGATCATGTAACTAATGAGGAAATACTGAGTAGAATTGGGGAGACAAGAAATTTGTGGCACAACTTGATCGAAAGAAGGAATCGGTTGTTAGGACACGTTCTAAGATATCAAAGGATCATCAATTTAGTATTGGAGGGAAGAGTGTGTGTGGGGGTGGGGGGGGGGGGAAGTTGTATAAGGAGAATAAAGCGATGAATGCAGTAAGCAGATTCAAAATGACGTAGGTCGCAGTAATTATTCGGAGGTGGAGAGGCTCGCACAGGATAGAGTAACATGGAGAGCTCCATCAAACCAGGCTTCGGACCGGTAACCACAACAACATGGATGTCAACGTTACATGACTCGACTCATACTGAATTGAATGATGTGAGTTTCAGTTAAGTCATACTCGCAGAAATCCGTTACAGTAAAACACACATTCAGCTTCCTGATTGTAGCGCACAGTGGTATAGTAGATTTGCCACTCTCCTTTCTCTGTATCCGAGCTCTACTGAAATATAAATAATATGCCAGACTAGCCGCAGCACTTACTGGAATCTGAGAACCAGGGCGTGATGCCGTCCCAAGTGGTGGGTTCTACGGATGCTGCCAGCAACAAGATTGACACCAGTAGACACATGGCAAACTGTAAGTGAGGCGCACCTGCAACACAAGACACAAAAGACGTTCGCTAGCTCACAAGAACAGTTTTCTGTGCCTTTTCCAATGCGTTTATTAACCAAAAACTTATTTGAGAATGATTGAGGACGAAGTAGAGAAGTTGTGTGAGGAGGGAAAGCAAGAGAGTTTAACCAAGACAGTATCGGCAACGGAACAGTAGCAAAAGCATGTAAAGCAACTAGCCGTGGCCGCCTTGGAGGAATCAGCCCAGCTCCTCACTGCTCTCCGAACACCTTATCAGAGTGGCCAGGATTCGGCTTTAATCATGGTTCTCCCGGATAACTCCAGAAACATCCAAAATAATTGTAACAGACAAAGATATTAAATTAATAGCGATTAACTATACAAGAATTCTCAAATTGCCAAAGTTTTAATGATTTTTGTAAAGCAGTCGGAGTGACGACACTAGGCACCGAATCTTAAATGACTCTGCAAAGTGGATCTTTGAAGCAAACCGAAGCACTTTTTCAACGAAAAGTCAGGCTACTGGAGATGAAACGTGTCAAATTCGCAGTAGTGAGCAACAAAACACAGGTTATTCATTGTGGTAAGTTTAGTGTGCATGAGTGATGCTTTGGATCCTACTATCCCTAGATTACTAAACCCTTGTAAAATTTAGGCCTGCAGTAAGGTGTATGAAATAGGACATTTCGTACTTAATTTGATATATAGCATACCGTACCACTGGATATTTAATAATTGCAATTAACTGAAGCATAATCTATAAATTATGACTTCCTTTGAATAAAATGTGGGACAGTAAACTTAACGATGGTTTAGTAGCGATGTAACATAATCCTCCCTTTAGAGTTCTTGGGTTAATTATTATGTGCAGGCTTAAAGTTACAGAAAGGTGTGACGTGAATTGAGGCAGCTGATTCCCTCCTTTTCTGTCAGTGTTATAAAGGGAAACGATTTCGCCTTTTTTGTGCTCAGACAGCAGTATTTTTCCGCTAGTTCTGTTTGTATGAAAGTAATTCATTTAATTGTGTTATAGTTATTGGTTACAAGGTATAGACTGTCCATTACTTGTACTCGGTTTCCCTTTCTCTGCGGATGTGAAGATGATCACCACTGACCGAAAACGATAGACTACGGGCAATTTATTTTTTGGGTGGAGGGCGGAGGGGGTCGTAGACTGTAATAAATGAAACAAGTTCTGAATTTCCTGTACTACTATTCTAATTCGCGACTATGTCGCAGCTTGTGAAATACTGCATATTCTCCTTCCTACTCAATTCGAAAATTCTCCGTTGGAATAATGTTTTCATATCAATTCTATCAACGCGTTGCATCTAACTTTATTACAAAAACATCAACACAATATCGGCATACAGCGAATTATCCTGTCCTTAAAATAAGTGAAACGATTGTTTGAAAAGAACAGCCCATCGCCTGTTACATGACAATTTTTTTTATTGGGTATCCCTCTAGACTTCATCTTATAATACGTAATTCTCCTACCCGCTATGCATCCCAGGGAAACGAATCGGGCTCGGGGTTGAATCGCACAAGCTTCTAATTAGTTACTTCTTTTGAGAAAGTATCCTTGTCGCAACCGTGGTTTAAATGAAGACAAGCACCGGTTTTCTTAGAGGATCTGCCAAACAATTAGTTCTGATGTGCATACGTGACAGGCACTGAACACTTAATCAATAGATTACAGCCGTAACTGCATAGAAAACAGAAAAATAAGCAATAAATAAATAAATATGTTACCACCCATAGGAACCTTTCTGTAAGCGACGTTGTTAAAATGAGTCTACAAAGGAAATACCTACGAAACACTTGTGCAACCCGCTTTAAAGTGTGTGCGACTCATAACACATACGAATAACGTATAAAAAGAAGAGCACACAGGGATTTTTTTTCTGGGAGAGTGTTACTGAATTGTTAAAGCACCCGACCTGGTAGACCTTTGAAGATTGAGACAAACTATACCGTGAGAGTCTTCTTAGTCAGCTTTAAGTGAGGAATCTAGGGATATCCTACAACTCCATACGTATCGTTCCCATAGGGACCGCGAATATAGGACTGGACAAACATAGTACACACAGAAGCATGTAAGCAAAATGTAGTTATTCATCCCGCCCACCATACGAGAACGGAACGGCACTGTGGTGCAATGGGAAGTATCTTTTTCATGCATTGCAGGCGGTTTGCAGAGTAGATAGACAAATATGTCCGTAGAAAACTATGCAAGGCACGATGACAGATGTGCTCGTCGGCTACCGTGATCGTTGGCAGTTTCAGTGAAAGTCCAACGTTTCAGCCAATATTTCAGGGGGCTTTCATCAAAGGCAACAAGACCACCTGTAACAGTGACCAAAACGATGGACGTGTGACAACTCGGCACGGCAAAGATTCCGAAGATTTTTATTGAAATTACGGTACATACTTGATAATCCCTTTTGGGGCAACGTAGCAAACTTACGAGTGAGATGGCTTGCTGCGATGCCTCCAGCTGAAGCGGACCCGTCGCCGGCGCAGCTGTGTCGGCACTGGAGAGCCGCGCCTACCAGAGCACGCCGCAGCGGCAGCCGCTATTGGTCGGTCACTGCTTGCGCCGGCGGTGGCTGCCGCGTCGAGTCACCGGCGTCCACTAGGCCGGTCCTCCCTCATCTCGACACCGGCTCCTGTCAACAGGATGCGGGACGTTTTTCTCTTCCCTGCTCCGTGTCACTGCCCACTGAGGTCACTCCTGTGTAGCACTCCGCTTCTGGCAAACGCATTTGCTTTTAGGAAGGACCTTTCGCTCAGCAGCTGATTTGAAACGTCCTGGAAGATTAAAACAGTGCGCCAGAGCGAGACTCGAATTTTCAATCATATCTTTTGCAGGAAAAACTCTTACTTTGACACTGTACCACACAAGCGGCTTGTAGCAAAATTGCGTGCTTATGGAATATCGTCTCAGTTATGTGACTGGATTTGTGATTTCCTGTCGGAGAGGTCACAGTTCGTAGTAATTGACGAAAAGTCATCGAGTAACACAGAAGTGATTTCTGGCGTCCGAAAGGTAGTGTTATAGGCCCTTTGCTGTTCCTTATCTATACAAACGATTTGGGAGACAATCTGAGCAGCCGTCAGGTTGTTTCCAGATGACGCTGTCGTTTATCGACTAATAAAGTCAAATGGCTCCGAGCACTATGGGACTTAACTTCTGAGGTCATCAGTCCCCTAGAACTTGGAACTACATAAACCTAACTAACCTAAGGACATCACACACATCCATGCCCGGGCCAGGATTCGAAACTGCGACCGTAGCGGTCGTGCGGTTCCAGACTGAAGCGCCTAGAACCGCTCGGCCTAATAAAGTCATCAGAAGATCAAAATGAATTGCAAAACGATAGAAAAGATATCTGAATGGTGCGAAAATTGGCAGTTCACCTCAAATAACGAAAATTGTGAGGTCATCCACATGAGTGCTAAAAGAAACTCGTTAAACTTCGGTTACACGATAAATCAGTCTAATCTGAAAGCCGTAAATTCAACTAATACCAAGGTATTACAATTACGAACAACTTAAATTGGAAGGAATACATAGAAAATGTTGTGGGGAAGGCTAACCAAAGACTGCGTTTTATTGGCAGGACGCTTAGAAAATGTAACAGACCTACTAAGGAGACTGCCTACACTACGCTTGTCCGTCCCCTCTTAGAATACTGCTGCGCGGTGTGGGATCCTTACCAGATAGGATCGACGGAGTTCATCGAACAAGTACATAGAAGGGTAGCACGTTTTGTATTATCGCGAAATATGGGAGAGAGTGTCACAGAAATAATACAGGATTTGGGCTGGACATCATTAAAAGAAAGGCGTTTTTCGTTGCGAAGGCATCTTCTCACGAAATTCCAATCACCAACTTTCTCCTACGAATACGAAAATATTTTGTTGAGACCGACCTACATAGGGAGAAACGATCAACACTATAAAATAAGGGAAATCAGAGCTCGTACGGAAAATTATAGGTGTTCGTTCTTTCCGCGCGCTATACGAGATTGGAATAATAGAGAACTGTGAAGGTGGTTCGATGAACTCTCTACCTGGCACTTAAAGGTGATTTGCAGAGTATCCTTGTAGATGTAGATGTACTGAAACTTGACCTATACAGTTACGGCGCACGGTTCATCCTCACAGATTCACTTCTGCCAGTACCTCTCTCCCACTTTCAACTCTTTCCAGTAAAATTAATTTCATGAGTAGTTGTCTTTCGTTATCATGTTGTGTCAGCACTAATCTATTGGGTTGGTGCATAAGTTCGTAGAGTTTTTCCGTAAGTTTAATTAACACAACAGGTATACGTAACAGAGACTTTAGTCATCAATCATATATTCTCCTTCATTATTTACAACAGTCCGCCAATTCTGGGGTAACTTTTCCATTCCGTGTCTGTAGAAATCACGTGGGTTTGAGGCGACGAACTCGTCGAGCCACGTTCGGAGCACATTTTCATTCGGAAAGGGAATTCCTTGAAGGTTGTTCGATAGAAAACGGAAAAGATGAAAATCTGAGTGCGCAAGATCGGCTGCATAAAGTGGGTACAGAATGACTTCCCAATACAACTCCTGTATAGTGCTTTTTGTGTCTATCAGAATGAGGGCGGACGTTATCATAGAGTAGCATCATTTCACGCATCTTCCTGGTTGTTGTTCCTGGACTGCGCCTGCAAGACGTCTCAGTTGTTGACAATAAATGTCAGCAGTGATGGTTACACCTCGGTGAAGCAACCTGCAGTACACCACATCGCCACTGTTCCACCAGAGGCAAAACATTATCTTTTGTAGATGCGCGCAAGTCTTCGTACGGGTAGTTTCTGCTTTGCTTGGGCGCAACCAGCACTATCTTTTGCTTACGTTAGCGTAAAGATACAATTTCTCGTCACCAATAACGATACAGGATAGAAATGGTCGGTGTTGTTCACGAACCAATGGACGACAGCAAGCAGAGATGCACCTACGGCCAACCACTGATTTTTGTGATTTTGGACTAGAGCAAGCTGTACTGATACACCCGGTTTTTGAACCTTCTCCATTGCATAGAATGTCGCACCATAGTGGAATTGTCACAATCCATCACATTTGCCAGTTCTCGAGTACGCTGACGTGTATCATTGTGGATTAATGCGTTTAAACGATCTTCATCAAACCCCGAAGGCCTTCCTGAACGTGGAGAGTCATTAATGTCAAAAAGATCCTCCTTGAAACGAGAAAATTTTATTTTCTCGCCGTGCACGATCCCATGACATCATCCCCACACACGGCGCGAATGTTTCTGGGTGCCTTCACTGCTGACACCTCTCTGGTGAACACGAACAGAAGAATATGTCGGAAGTGTTCCAATTTTTCCAATTGGGACTCCATTTTCTAGCGTCCAGAACTCCATTCACCGTCTACAAATGAGAAAATGAGAATACCTAAATTCAGATAGCAACAGTGAAGTACAAATAAGAAATGTGAATCGATAAATAAACCCATAGCAACTGGAATACCAACATGCAAAACAAAAGCGCTACGAACCAACCTAGTGTATTACTAAATGGCTAAAGCGGTTCACGCTGCACGAATCCAGTTGCAGGTTGCCTACCTAACGGCTTCCAGGAGGCAACAAGAATTTGATTTTCAATATTTCATACGATTAGTGACAGAATTTAACATTTAAAATGTTCTCTTAATTTACTCATTAAGAGGTATATTCTACGTTAATGTTTTAACACAAAAGTCGAGTATTAAACTTAGAAACTGTTTATATGTTTCGAGGCAGCGTAATTTACGACGTGCATATTACCCAGAATATTTTCGTAAACTATTTGAGAATGACCGCACTTAGCGACTTCCAACAAACTTTGCACACAATATAAAAACTTTACGAAACTTTTTCTCGGGGACTCCCTCCCTCCCCCCCTTCCAACAAAATAATGAAAGGGAAGAAGTTTATCGCTTTTCAGCTGTTCATGGAGTAAAACTGCAGCGTCAGGCAGGGCGATTAACTTATTGCTTCTTTACTAACAGCGTAACAGAGCTAGTCGTAACACATTTTCTATACAATATCCACATACATCACTGACGCACCTGCAAAATTCTGTCGTTGTACGGCTCGTAGATAGCGAGATACGACATTTTATGAATTGGAGTTCGATTCTTTGAAGAGGGGGGACGGGGAGAGCGGTACCAACCATTATTAATTAGTGCCCAGAATGAATCACTTTGCAATGAGTTGTGCTTTGTTTGAAACGTCCTACCAGATTATAGCTGTGTGTCAGAGTGGTATCCAAACCTAGAACCTTGCCTTTTGTGGAGGCTTATGCTCTTACCGGCTGAGTTATGCGGATCCACCCTCACAACTTCACTTCCGCCAGTACCTCTCCCACAGGTCTCAGAACTTGGCAGAAGCTCTCCTACATATCTTTCTGGACTAGCATCCTTCGCTGAAAGAATTCACAGAGAAACAGGTGGAAGCAGGAGAGAGAAACTCGCAAAAGTGAGGCTATGAGGTGAACTGAGAGTCGTGCCTGCGTAGCTCAGTAGCTAAGAACATTACCCGTGAAAGGCAACTCCGCGTATCGGTTCCGATCCAGTACACATTTACTGCCGCCACCTGATATCTGCAGAGGGCATGTCCAATGCTGGATAGAGAAAAAAATATATTTTTCTAAAAACCGACAATTGCCAACTCGAAATAAACCACATTTTCAAATCTCTGGTTTGTAATTTATTACGTCACGATCACTCACGTATACATAAAATATTCATATTCTATTTTCGGCAAGCAGCTGCCATCTTCTCATGCGGCACGTCGACTACAGAGCTTCGTACAGACCATAAAAAAATACAGTTAGGCACTTCGAACATCATGAAGTCAATGAAAGTATTTCAATGAATGTACATAACATCGTGACAGTGTTTTTTACCCTGTGACGATATTATGTACATTCATTGAAATATTTTTGTTGACTTCGTGATGTTCGAAGTGCCTAACTGTATTTTTCATATACGTTGTACGTAGCTCTTTAGTAGATGTATGACGTCAGATAGCAGCTGCTTGCCGAAACCGGTAATGTGAGCATTTTATGCACGCGGTGTTTGTTTTAACGTGGAACAACTAAATATCTCGAAAAATATGCATCGTACAAAAAAGTTGCAGACTAAAGGTTGATGTTTTCAATGGCGACATCTGTCTGCGCTACACTGGCCATCCCCTTACCCGCCCAATCCCTATCTGAGAGGGTTAACTTTTTATTTTCAAATGTAGGTCCCCAATTTTTATTGCAATTCGGATTCTACGCCAAAAGATATACAGCACTTACCAGAAAGATTTTATCCATTCGTGGAAGATGGCGATGTAATTGACAAAATTAAGTTTTTCTGGTTTTTGCGATTAAGAACCGACTTATCTGATTCTACTTTCTGTTCTAAAGAGTTGATATTATTGCTAAAATTTTTCAGATTAGTAAATTTTATTGTACGGTACAGTAAAACTTTGACGTTCAGACATTTAAAAGTCTGACAAATAACCTACATTTAAAGTAACGTAGTTTCTTGCTCCCTTCAAGGTTGATTTCGATGAGTCCCCTCGAATCTCACCATCAGCATGACTGATAACGGTATGTTCTTCCACCCAAATGTCGCAACTCTCGTGCCTATTACAGCGCCATCTGCCACGAACGGAAAACATTGTCTCAAACAAACCATAGGTATTTTTTGTCATACAATCCGAATCTGCAATAAAAAAGATGGTTCCCTTTACCGCACCGTGTGGGAGGGTATCTTTCGAGATACTTCATTGTTAGAAGTTAAAACAAACAACTTGTAGGTGCAAGCAATCATGAGGTAATACATCTTTACAGAAAAAAGATTTATTTTTTACGCTTGCTGCATGTTACCTGATCAGAGTGAAGCCCATCAATGTGTCTGAAAATTTCGCGGCAAAATACCATGGACTTTCACACATGTTGCAGCACTGCACGAGTGTTATTTCGATGTGCAGTTACAAGGTTGCAAACTGCAAAGGCACAAAGCCTACTCAATAAGTTTTTAGTGTATAACAGCCCATTTTTCGAACACCAACATCTACATGTACTCGTACCAAACCACTGTACAGTCCACGGCGGAAGAAGTTCGTACCAATTTTAGCAATTCCATGTGTTGTTCTACACTCCTGGAAATTGAAATAAGAACACCGTGAATTCATTGTCCCAGGAAGGAGAAACTTTATTGACACATTCCTGGGGTCAGATACATCACATGATCACACTGACAGAACCACAGGCACATAGACACAGGCAACAGAGCATGCATAATGTCGGCACTAGTACAGTGTATATCCACCTTTCGCAGCAATGCAGGCCGCTATTCTCCCATGGAGACGATCGTAGAGATGCTGGATGTAGTCCTGTGGAACGGATTGCCATGCCATTTCCACCTGGCGCCTCAGTTGGACCAGCGTTCGTGCTGGACGTGCAGACCGCGTGAGACGACGCTTCATCCAGTCCCAAACATGCTCAATGGGGAACAGATCCGGAGATCTTGCTGGCCAGGGTAGTTGACTTACACCTTCTAGAGCACGTTGGGTGGCACGGGATACATGCGGACGTGCATTTTCCTGTTGGAACAGCAAGTTCCCTTGCCGGTCTAGGAATGGTAGAACGATGGGTTCGATGACGGTTTGGATGTACCGTGCACTATTCAGTGTCCCCTCGACGATCACCAGTGGTGTACGGCCAGTGTAGGAGATCGCTCCCCACACCATGATGCCGGGTGTTGGCCCTGTGTGCCTCGGTCGTATGCAGTCCTGATTGTGGCGCTCACCTGCACGGCGCCAAACACGCATACGACCATCATTGGCACCAAGGCAGAAGCGACTCTCATCGTTGAAGACGACACGTCTCCATTCGTCCCTCCATTCACGCCTGTCGCGACACCACTGGAGGCGGGCTGCACGATGTTGGGGCGTGAGCGGAAGACGGCCTAACGGTGTGCGGGACCGTAGCCCAGCTTCATGGAGACGGTTGCGAATGGTCCTCGCCGATACCCCAGGAGCAACAGTGTCCCTAATTTGCTGGGAAGTGGCGGTGCGGTCCCCTACGGCACTGCGTAGGATCCTACGGTCTTGGCGTGCATCCGTGCGTCGCTGCGGTCCGGTCCCAGGCCGACGGGCACGTGCACCTTCCGCCGACCACTGGCGACAACATCGATGTACTGTGGAGACCTCACGCCCCACGTGTTGAGCAATTCGGCGGTACGTCCACCCGGCCTCCCGCATGCCCACTATACGCCCTCGCTCAAAGTCCGTCAACTGCACATACGGTTCACGTCCACGCTGTCGCGGCATGCTACCAGTGTTAAAGACTGCGATGGAGCTCCGTATGCCACGGCAAACTGGCTAACACTGACGGCGGCGGTGCACAAATGCTGCGCAGCTAGCGCCATTCGACGGCCAACACCGCGGTTCCTGGTGTGTCCGCTGTGCCGTGCGTGTGATCATTGCTTGTACAGCCCTCTCGCAGTGTCCGGAGCAAGTATGGTGGGTCTGACACACCGGTGTCAATTTGTTCTTTTTTCCATTTCCAGGAGTGTATTTGCGTACTGACCGTGAGAAAAGGACTGTGTGTGTGCCCCCGTACGTGCCCCAATTTCACTCATCGTATTCTCGTCACCCTTACGAAATATATATGATGATAGCACCGTAAGTCACACAGTCATCCTCAGATACAGGTTCTTCAAATATATCCATCATGTATCCGTGAGAGCAGTGTCGTCTCCCCAAGGATTCTCCTTCAAATTCCCCGAGTATTTTTGTTCCCAGGTAAACGGTTAAGATTCTGGCCCCACGTTTCTGATTCTTTAGTGTCTGTTGTGACGCCTACTCAAAGGACTCGAGTTCCTGGAACAATACCGTACACCAGAATTAGTGACACAGTGCCTTGTAAATATTTTCCTTTACTGATGATCAGCACTTCCTCTGAAATTTCGACACATTACTATCCTGTAATAATGCACCAAACACAATGGGTTTCTTAAAAAACGCTCGCTTCATATACCTGAAAACGCTTCCAGTTTCGTTGTTAACATACACTTTCCTATCAATAGATAATTTTGCTCTAACCATTATTATTATTACTGAAAAAAATGAAATGAAATGATCGTATGGCATTTATCTCCTTCTCTCCATTACTCTACTCGTCAGTTCCTTTCCTCTCTGTGTGTCCACATTTTACATATATTAAAATTACGTACTCTGTCCAGTCGCCGGCCGCGGTGGTCTCGCGGTTCTAGGCGCGCAGTCCGGAACCACGCGACTACTACGGTCGCAGGTTCGAATCCTGCCTCTGGCATGGATGTGTGTGATGTCCTTAGGTTAGTTAGGTTTAAGTAGTTCTAAGTTCTAGGGGACTGATGACCACAGCTTTTAAGTCCCATAGTGCTCAGAGCCATTTGAACCATTTTCTGTCCAGTCATACTAATGTGACCAACTGTCAAAAGATTGAATAACCGCCTTTTGCAGCGCGGACCACTGCGATACGTGCAGGAAGAGTCAGTGAGGTCCTGGGAGATACCGGCAGGGCTGTAGACCCACGCTGAGTCGGCGTTAGTTGAGTTGATTCCTATCAGTTGCAATGGACCGGTCGCGGCAGCTTCGCGCGCCTACCTTAACCACTATTGTAACATGATATTGTAAACGTCTCTATGGCAATTCTTCAGTGTTGTGTCAGCACTATAGACGGCTGTTATTTACTCCTGTAGCCGTTTGCCCTTCAGAGCTGAGAGCTGGCAACAGTGCTGCGGGCTGTCAACGAACTTCGTAGGCCACCTCGACTACAGGTTTCTCGGTTGAGGATCCGTGGCACGAACAGTCCGATCCAGATGGTCCCAGACATTCTCGTTTGATATCATAATTAAACCCAAACCCTTAGCTGCCGAACGGTGTTGTAGATAAACATCAATGGGAACAGCTGAAAATGTGTGCCCCGATCGGGACTCGAACCCGGGATCTCCTGCTTATGTGGCACACGCTCCATCCATCTGAAGCATCGAGGGCACAGAGGATAGTGCGACTGCAGGGACTTATCCCTTGCACGCCTCCCGCGAGACCCACATTCCCAACTGTCCACAATATACATTTTAGTACTCATAGATATTTGTCCAGTCACAACATCTGTCAGCAGCTAAGGCTTTCGATTTAATTATCATTTCATTCTAGAGAAGCTGCACGGTCTTCAATGGTATCTGTGCTTTCGGGAACAGATACCATCTTCATATAGTTAAAGGCTACCCGGCCACTGGCCTTCGTCTGTGCGAATGCTCACGCTTTGCCCGAACTCTTAAGGGTCAAAATGGGTCAAATGGCTCTGAGCACTATGGGACTTAACAGCTGTTGTCATCAGTCCCCTAGAACTTAGAACTACTTAAACCTAACTAACCTAAGGACAGCACACAACACCCAGCCATCACGAGGCAGAGAAAATCCCTGACCCCGCCGGGAATCGAACCCGGGAACCCGGGCGTGGGAAGCGAGAACGCTACCGCACGACCACGAGATGCGGGCGAACTCTTAAGGGACTCGTCAGCTTAGTCTGCGGCGAGTAATG
Source organism: Schistocerca cancellata (assembly GCF_023864275.1). NCBI lineage: Eukaryota > Metazoa > Arthropoda > Insecta > Orthoptera > Acrididae > Schistocerca > Schistocerca cancellata. Next base: position 359,697,973 of record NC_064630.1, on the reverse strand, counting down.
AGTGATTGGGCAAATATCACACATCAGGCCTGTAAACACGAAACGACGCCTCGCTAGGTGTAAGGAGCGTAAACATTGGACGATTGAACAGTGGAAAAACGTTATGTAAAGTGACGAATCACGGTACACAATGTGGCGATGCGACGGCAGGGTGTGGGAATGGCGAATGCCCGGTGAACGTCATCTGCCAGCATGTGTAGCGCCAACAGTAAAATTCGGAGGCGTTGACGTTATGGTGTGGTCGTGTTTTTCTTGGAGGGTTCTTGCACCACTTGTTGTTTTCTCGTGGCACTATCACAGCAGAGGCCTACATTGCTGTTCTAAGCACCTCCTTGCTTCTCATTGTTGAAGAGCAATTCTGAAATGGCGACTGCATCTTTCAACACGATCGAGAATCTGTTCATAATGCAGAGCCTGTGGCGGAGTGGTTTACATGACAACAACATCGCTGTAATAGACTGCCCTGCACAGAGTCCTGACCTGAATCCTATAGAACACCTTTGGGAAGTTTTGGAATGTCGACTTCGTGCCAGGCCTCACCGGCCAACATCGATACCTCTCCTCAGTGCAGCATTCCGTGAAGAATGGGCTGCCTTTCCCCCAAGAAACCTTCCAACACCTGACTGAACGTATGCCTGCGAGAGTGGAAGCTGTCATCAAGGCTAAGGGTGGGCCAACACCGTACTGAATTCCACAATTGCCGATGGAGGGCGCAACGAACTTGTAAGTCATTATCAACCAGTTGTCCGGATTCTTTCGATCACATAGTGTATATTGGCCAAATAGAGAGGGTAAAAAATTCAAATATGTAGAGGAGATAACCTAAGAAAATACTTTGAAAAAATCTGTAACAAAGGAATGTTTGCATAAAATGCGGAGAGGGTATGATATCACTCAAGTCCTCTATAATAAAAACTGCCTATCCTAAAAGGCGAAAATAGGCATTACAACCCAGTAGTAAAGCCATAATGCGTATATGCGAGTGAATACATGGCATTAAACTACAGACAACGAGGGCCATAATATGACGTTGGTTTTTTGTTGATAGGCGAGGTCACGTCAGAAATATGAAGATCAACTTTTTTTTTTTAATGGGATGCTATAGTTTGGTACTTATTTTCTGATAGCGGCTATCGAGACGAATGACGAATCCAATATTGTGTAACAGTAAGGTCTTTGAAGGTCAACGAAGATCAAAATGGTGGCATGAACGTCCATTTATAGAATGTGTTCCACGCGATGACCACTGGTATCAATGCAGTGCTGCAATCTTCTTATCATGGATTGAGTGGTACTCTTTATCACATCAGCACTTATCGAAGCACATGTTCTGACAACTCTCTCTCGTATATCATGCAAATAGTAAATATTCGCCGAACACGGCGTATCCATCTAACGTGCCATTGACATGTAAACACCATTCGACGGTTTCGCAATACAATATGAATAGGAACGATAAGACTGGTATCGTCTAATCAAGAGAAAGTGAATGATGTATTCCTTCGAAGAACAAGACATGCTTCTCATTTACGGAGAACGTCAACGAAATTCAGTGAGAGCTAGAGACTTATACGCTGAAAGATATCCTCAACATATTCATCCTACACGTCGTACATTTACATATGTGTATGATAAGTTGACAACAACTGGATGTTTAACGCATCGGAAACATATCCGGCAAAGGAAAGTTATAACGAGGAAACGGAAATTGGTACTCTTGCCACTGTGGTTCGAGATGCTTGTGTTCGCGTCAAATTTCAAAGGAATCTGGCATGAGCCAGAGTAGAGTTGTTCGTGTTCTGCACCGCCATAAATATCACCCTTAACATATCAGTCTCTCACTGGAGAAATCGCTAGGTTTTAGAATTTCACTCCTTGTGTAACCCTTAAATTAAGCGGGGTGTTTTCTTAAGTAAGTCAGCCTGCCCATCAAAAACTACATCTACATCTACTTTCGGTGATTAGACGGCAGTTCTATTGATTATTTTTGGGTACTATGAGAACGCACTTGTTTTCTGTAAGCTTAACCGTAGCACCTGGCTGAACAGACATAAGAATAATAATAATAATTACTCGTTAACACGAATCACTCGTTAAGTGAAAAAATGTTTCGAAAGGAAAAAATGAAATGAGCATATGGCATCGTCGGCCCCCAAATGCAAGTCTTATTTCATTCGACGCCACATTGGGCGACTTGCGCGCTGGTGATGAGGATGAAATGATGAGGACAACACCCGGTCATTGAGCGGAGAAAAATCTCCAACCCGGCCGGGAATCTAACCCAGGCCCGCTTGCATGGGAGGCGAGCACGTTACCACTCAGCCTTTTTTTTTTTTTTAAATCGTTGTGTTTGGTCGTTGTAGACGTCCCATGACATCCGTTCAAGTTCGTTTAGTTGATCCTTCCACTCCGTTTGTTATTGCACAAGTCAACCAGCTCTCTGTCTGAACACGCTGAGCTACCGTGCCGGCACTAAGCAGGGGGACTTTCGAAAGGAATCCATGTAAAACGGGATGATGCGTTACACCGCGAACATAGTATTCAAACAGATTTCTAATAGGCTGCACTACGTAATGTAATTTTTATTTTCACTAGGGCTTTTCGGAAAGTAAGGTCCGATCGATCGCGAAATGGAAACCACAGAGAAAATCTGATGAAGCTTTGCACAGATGTGTTGGGCAGCCGGCCGCGGTGGTCTAGCGGTTCTGGCGCTGCAGTCTGGAACCGCGGGACTGCTACGGTCGCAGGTTCGAATCCTAACTCGGGCATGGGTGTGTGTGATGTCCTTAGGTTAGTTAGGTTTAAGTAGTTCTAAGTTCTAGGGGACTTATGACCTAAGATGTTGAGTCCCATAGTGCTCAGAGCCATTTGAACCATTTTTGTGTTGGGCAGTGTCTCTAGTATGCCCACCGATTGCGTCACGTCGCTCTTTTCAGTTCTCAGCGCACACTGAGCACATAAAGATGCCTAGAACAATAGTGTCTCCCGCACAGTGGGAGTGCCCGTGAGAGATTTTGCCTGATTTCATGCAGCCCGCACAGTGTAACTGTCATGCGTTTCCTTCTTCATGAGAATTCTCCGCCGCACAGTGCAGGGGCAATGAGGACGCTCCTGAAGCGTTTTCGAAATGGCTCTGAGCACTATGGGACTTAACATCTATGGCCATCAGTCCCCTATAACTTAGAGCTACTTAAACCTAACTAACCTAAGTACATCACACAACACCAAGTCATCATGAGGCAGAGAAAATCCCTGACGCCGCCGGGAATCGAACCCGGGTACCCGGGCGCATGAAGCGAGAACGCTACCGCACGACCACGAGCTGCGGACGAAGCATTTTCGATGGGTGGTGTGGTCACTCACCATACTGCCCGAACTTGGCTCCCTCCGATTTTTGTCTCTGCTCACACAAATCGCTGACTATGACGACAACATTTTGGCACAGACAACAAACTGTAGGTCAGGTACAGAATTGACAGAAAGCACAGGCGGCTGCTTTCCACGACGAGGGTATTGAAAAGTTGGTACAATGCAACGACAAATGTCAGTCTGAGCGATGACTATGTAGGGAAGTAGATGGAAGGTGTAGCTAACTGTTGTAAATAAAACATTTTTTTTATTTTCACTGTGGCTTCCATTTCGTGACCGATCGTTCCTTACTTTCCCAATAGCCATCGTAACACAGCACAACCCTCTTTATACAGGGTGTTACAAAAAGGTACGGCCAAACTTTCAGGAAACATTCCTCACACACAAATAAAGAAAAGATGTTATGTGGACATGTGTCCGGAAACGCTTAATTTTCATGTTAGAGCTCATTTTAGTTTCGTCAGTATGTACTGTACTTCCTCGATTCACCGCCATGATTTCATACGGGGTACTCTACCTGTGCCTTTACAAAATGGTTCGAATGGCTCTGAGCACTATGGGACTTAACAGCTATGGTCATCAGTCCCCTAGAACTTAAAACTACTTAAACCTAACTAACCTAAAGACATCACACAACACCCATGTGCCTTTACAAGTACGACACAACATGTGGTTCATGCACGATGGAGCTCCTGCACGTTTCAGTCGAAGTGTTCTTACGCTTCTCAACAACATATTCAGTAACCGATGGATTGGTGGAGGCGGACCAATTCCATGGCCTCCACGCTCTCCTGACCTCAACCCTCTTGACTTTCATTTATGGGGGCATTTGAAAGCTCTTGTCTACGCAACCCCGGTACCAAACGTAGGGGCTCTTCGTGCTCGTATTGTGGACGGCTGTGATACAATACGCCATTCTCCAGGGCTGCATCAGGGATTCCATGCGACGGAGGGTGGATGTATGTATCCTCGCTAACGGAGGACATTTTGAACATTTCCTATAACAAAGTGTTTGAAGTCACGCTGGTACGTTCTGTTGCCGTGTGTTTCCATTCCATGATTAATGTGATTTGAAGAGATGTAATAAAGTGAGCTCCAACATGGAAAGTAAGCGTTTCCGGACACATGTCCACATAACATATTTTCTTTCTTTGTGTGTGAGGAATGTTTCCTGAAAGTTTGGCCGTTCCTTTTTGTAACACCCTGTACAGGGACCTTGTCACAGATATATGTTCATGCTTATACTTCAAGAAAACTGACGTGGCATTATCGTAAACTAAATTTGTATTGCGCATAGCAACTGCCTTAGAAGCAAATTTATTGAATCCGTATTAGCCAACGACGACAAATTGGAATCTGAAGGAATTAAGTCGAAGAAAGAAAGCCAGCCGGAGTGGCCGTGCGGTTCTAGGCGCTACAGTCTGGAGCCGAGCGACCGCTACGGTCGCAGGTTCGAATCCTGCCTCGGGCATGGATGTGTGTGTAAGTTCTAGGCGACTGATGACCTCAGAAGTTAACTCGCATAGTGCTCAAAGTCATTTGATTTTTGAAGAAAGAAAAAAGGTGCAACATCGTTGCAGAGAGTTTGCAACATCGCAGAGGAGGCCGGCGCACTGGTACCGGAGACAACAATCGCGGCTTGGGGTGCATTGCCATCAGTCCACTTCGACTTACCAATGTTTTAGAAAACATATCTCATTATCCCTGTAAGTTCAAAATGGTTCAAATAGCTCTAAGCACTATGGGACTTAACATCTGAGGTCATCAGTCCCCTAGACTTACAACTACTTAAAACCTAACTAACCTAAGGACATCACACACAGCCATGCCCGAGGCAGGATTCGAACCTGCAACCGTAGCAGCAGCACGGTTCCTTACTGAAGCGCCTAGAACCGCTCAGACACAGCGGCCGGCCCTTGTGAGAACTGTGATGCAATTTTAAAGGAAGAAATACGCGACATTTGGATTCGCATAGGGTCAGAGTTTTTGCAAAATAAAATAGTGACTTCTTCGAGACTTATACAAGTTCAAATGGTTCAAATGGCTCTGAGCACTATGGGACTCAACATCTTAGGTCATAAGTCCCCTAGAACTTAGAACTACTTAAACCTAACTAACCGAAGGACATCACACACACCCATGCCCGAGGCAGGATTCGAACCTGCGACCGTAGCAGTCCCGCGGTTCCGGACTGCAGCGCCAGAACCGCTAGACCACTGCGGCCGGCACTTATACAAGTTTTTCTGCTGTAAGCGATAAAACAAAAACCTGAAATTTAAAGAGGAATGTTTTCACATTAAAACTGACGAGTGGTGGATGTGTGGAAAGGAAATGGCTTCTATACTCACCTTCGAAGAAATCCGTGTATTGTTGCTGTTGCCGTCTATTTAATTATATTCTGGGTAATAATTCGAGTTCTCCCAGTGAATACAAAATTGGAGGCATATAAATAACTTATGAGAACAGTTTACAGTAAAGGGAATGAATGATGATTTACGCCGCAAGAAGCAAAATTGCTGGATGAGTGGTTAGTGGATTGCTTTTCCGATTTAAACCTTAGGTCAGCTACTGCAAAAGACTACTAAAAAGGATTGTTGCAGTTGTGAAACGTTTTGCTTCAAGGGGACTTGGGTTTCGTGGAGATAACATTTTGGTGTCTCAAAATAATGGGAATTATTTGGGATACTTGGAATAAATAAGCAACTTTGACCCGTTTATTATTGATCATTTGCAAAACTATGCTATCGTGGCAAAGGTAATATATCAAAGTCGTCTGCGAATATTTGCAATGAATTTATTAATGTAATGAGATAGAAAGTGTTAACGACGATTGTCAATAAACTAAAAGCAGCCAAATATCACTCAATAAGCATGGATTCCTTATCAGATCTATCCCACGTTGAGCAGCTGACTTTCATCGCTCGATAATGAGATAGAAAGTGTTAACGACGATTGTCAATAAACTAAAAGCAGACAAATATCACTCAATAAGCATGGATTCCTTATCAGATCTATCCCACGTTGAGCAGCTGACTCATCGCTCGGTATGTAAAAGACGGTCAGCCTGTTGAGAGATTTTTGCCATAGCGGAGCGTAGGGCTCAAAATGTAGTAATACTGTTTTTAATTTTTTGGATAGCTTGTCGTGAACAGAGCTATGATAATGCAGCAAGGCTGGAAAGTATTCTAGTCTTCAGACAAGAATAAAAGAAAAATGTGGATTTGCAATTTTTGAACCATGTGCCGCACATTCACTGAATTTAGCAGGTGTTCAGGCGGTTGGATGCGTTTCAGAATCAGTAGCATACTTCCAGTTTGTGCAAAAATCGTTCATGTTTTTTCCGGGTTCGAGCAGTCTATCGAAGATTTTGACAGATTTTTTAGGTGCAAATATAGTTCTGAAGTCTATCTCTGAAACCACATGGTCTGCATGAACTGATGCTCTTGACGTTTCGCAGGCAGATACACTGTAATATCCAAAAATATCTAAGTCCGAAGTCAAGCAGGCGTGATACACGAGACACAAGAGGGTGACGATGGCTTGAAGTGGTCTCTTAATAAATTTCGATAGCGCCGCTGCCTGCTACGGCCGAGGAGTGTGTGTCCGTGGAGCGGCTGTCGGTTGGCGGCCGAGGACGCGTGTGGTTGTCTGCCGGCAATTCCCACGAAGGGACGATACGAACTTCCCTCACTGATTTGATTCATATTGACAGGGTGCATAGGGCACGACTAGGGATTCAACATACGTAAATAGCAAGACTCAACTCTTTAAGTTTTCGAAAAATTGGAATTCGAGCATTTTACGCATGGTTACAAACTCCGCATGGTCGCTAATAACCAAGGATTCCGCAACGACACGAGTAAGCGCGGATCTGTGGATCAAATGTCGCTTCCGGTAATCTTTTCATTTTTTTTTTATTTCATTCTCACGTAACTCTAACAACAGCTATGCCTGATACGCCACGAAATTGTGTGATAACCGAGAACCGTTTTACGAATCTAACCCAAGTTTGTTTTGCAGTAGACGCACTGAAAAAAACATGTACATGCAAAGATTCGGTGATCATTATAAGTGATGTATGTCGCAATAATTATTTCTTTTTACGTTTCACATCTTGTTCCTTAGGACCAAAGTGAGCAGCAAATCTCCAAGGTCATGGAGAGTGTCAGTACATGAAATTACAACAGAAAAGAAATAATAGCTAAAATAAATTGGTTATCAATCCTCAAAGGACGACAAGCTTTAAGTTTATGTAAACGCAGCGAACATAGTACCCCAGGAATTAGTTTAATTTTAAGTAGAAGGAGTGACTCATGACGAAACTCCAGTTTAGATTTGAAAGCGCATGGATTACTGCCAAAATTTTTGAATTCTTGTGGCAGCTTATTGAAAATGGTTGCAGCAGAATACTGCCGTCGAGGAGGTACGATCCAAATGCAGATTGGATTTCTGCCAAGTATTAACTGAGTGAAAGTTGCTAATTCTTGGGAATAAGCTGATACTGTTAACAAGAAACGATATTAAAGAATATGTATATTGGGAGGCCAGTGTCTGACTAATGAACGCGGTTTGACAAGGGGTTCGCTACCTTGCAACACTTATTAACCGAACCGCTCGTTTCTGAGCCAAAAATAGTCTTTGAGAATGGGAAAAGTTATCCCAAAACATAATACGATTTTCTATGATCAGGTACCATCCTGATTCTTACAGTCTTCCACAAGTTACACACTGTACTTGCCATACATGTATATAAAATAACATAAATAAAATGGCTGTAGTGATATGATTGACAGTTGTAGTGTAGCCATTTTTTCCAGCGTCATTACGAAAATTTTTGTCTCCTTATTTCAGGATAAAGATTATGAAAGTAATAGATGAATTGTTCAATAACGACAGTTTGCGAAGCCATAATAATTACGTGAGACGAAAAGCAGAAGTGCAGGTAGGGCTCTACGAGCCTAGTCTAGTGCTCCTGAAACTGTCTATTTAACGCGCTCGGCTGTCGAATTCTCGACTGATAACGACCATACAAACTATATAAATATGCGTTAAGTTATCAAACTCAGTTTTCTAGAAAAGATTGAGAGTTGCATCTTCCTGCTTGCACATGTTGAAGTCGTAGTCGTGCCCTAGACATCCTGTCAATATGAATCACATCGGTGAGGGGAAGTTGATACGGTACCCTTGTCAGAATGTACGTGGTGCCAACCTGCCGGTTATGAAGTGACACGCCCAGAGTGTCTCTGTGGTGAACGAGAATATAATTCGCATTTAGGTCCTGAAGGCGTTCGTTACTTTCAAGTAAGATGGGCTGCAAAAAATCTGCAGGAGTATTATCGAACAACAATTGTGACTTCACCTCCTGGCAAAAAATGGAGGTAGGGCTCGAATTTAGTGTCTGACACTGTTGTTGTAAGGTCTGTATTCAGTTTAAAGTTTGGATTACTAGCGTAATTGAATCCTACTGTGACCTCATTTTGATCATCATAGATGAAGCTATGACGCATCAAAAGTTAATTAATGAATGAAATCTGACTGCAGCACGAAATGAAAGTTACTTGAGCAGCACACACTTACTTAAATGGAGCACTGAAAAATTAGTGGGCCTAGCGACATGAAATAGAACATAACACGAAAAATCGCTTATAACATTCCAGCAGCAGTGAATGTGTTGTAGCAGCTCGACTTACAGTCGGTCACAGTGCGATAAGGATGTAGATCCTGAATTGTAATTATAACACACAAATCTACAGCATCGAGCGTATGATCTTCTGTAGAAGCAAATACAGCAGCTTTGCAAGTTGAAACAGCGTCGCATTTACCTTCTTTAGTGTAAAGTCGCATTCAAATAACGGTACGTAATATTCAGACTAGTGGATGCCATCTTGAATGTGAAAGTATTACGTAAGACTCACAGAGTGAATCAATTAGTACAACCCAATGTTGTATGTTGCATTATACTAATAGATAATGGGGCCAGAACATCAGTTTACTACTAGCTAAATACCCATGAAACCAAAATAAGAACAGTTGATTGAGTGATTCTTTGTATAATTTGCTTATAAAACCAATTCGAGAGAATAACACATGCCTTCTTGGCTCACAACAACGCGTGTTAGATAAAATGCAAACGAATACTTATTATGTGAACAGGACTCCGTACACGACACAGTGTTTAATACGCTCAACTAAAGGGAAGACTGATTGAACAGAGTTTATAACTTACCGGATTAATTGGCGAAAGTCGGGTTCTTTATCTAGAATCGTATGTACTGACTTCACAACGGCGCAAACTGATTGCAACAGCACGTGGAGCACAAGTTCACTCCCGCTATTCAGACCATCTTAAGCGTAGCGAATAAGTAAAAATTTAACCACTGAATGCAAGCACCTAACTGAAATAATTTTACAGGTAGCAACGCCCTTGAGTAAACCCAGTAAATGGAAACATCCCAACAAGCACCAATCCGGCGACAGCCGGCTCCAACACAAAGCGGTCATCCGCACGCCGCTGAAAACCAGGAACAAGTTTGTTTGGAATGCTACGTTACAGCATGCCCGTTGCCGGCTACACGCTCCTTGACTATCACTCCCGGGAACGTACGACCATGTTTCCGCAAAATCTCACAGGCATACAATTCCAAAGATAATGACCGTCTGTTGCGATAGCTATTTCGCAAACTAATGAAAATATAGAGAAAGCAAAACTCAACACTGAAAGTGTCGATTTACAAGCAAGTTTTAAACGTCACTAGTAACGAAGTAGTAACTCCATTGGTGAAGGGTAGAAGAAGGCAGCAGCGGTGGTCCGGTTTGAAACAAATAACTGAGGACTTGACATGGAGAACGGAGGAAAAAAAAACAGATTGGTGGAACACCGATTTGAACCTCCTTCTTCTTGAATATAAGTTCAGAGTCTTCGCCATAAGTGTACTTCACCCAGTTTTACATCCTGGAACTCTTTAACGAGTCTTTCCTCAAAGACTATTTTCAATGCAAATTTCTTCAGAAATGATGTGTTCTTAAAAGGGAATGTAGTTATCAGATCTGTGCCAGAAGTTTTTATACAAAACTTTATCTTTATTGCATCTGAATGAACTATGATTGTCTATACTATGACGTCAATGAGAATAACAGCACCCGGCCTTTATGCCACATTAGATGTAATTATTGGTGTATTTAGTGATACATTACTACAATTGTTTCGTGCGTAATAGGTTTTTGCTTTCGAAATTTCTCGAATCTTCTGATCTGTACCAGTTTGGAGACAATCGGTCATGTCTGTCGAATAAACTCCAAATAAAGAATATAAAGTTAAAACACCGTAAGAATTGGATATTAAGACTTCTGCAAATCAAACACGTACTTATTAAAGGACACCTTATAAACAATATGAGCTTCTAAACAACATGAGTTGCCAAACCGATTTTCGGATATATAACCCGTCGACAGTTGCATCTGATTCGCAGGACCATACAACTGCATCGATTTCTACCAAATGACAACTTTATATATAACAGCAGAAATATAAGTTCACTTACATTATGTGCCTCTGTAGCAATGACACGCTGTCAGGTCTACGATAAGATATGAAATGCATCCTGTCATACGGTTCACACATTCTCGTGTATATTATTGCTGTCAGATCTTAGGCAGTAACAATTCTTGATCACGCCTGACATAAATGTCATATAGTATAAACATGGAACTTATAGGTAAGAGTCTACATCAATAAATATCTTAAAGTTCGGGAGCATCAAGCATTAGAGATATTTACAGCAGACATGTCGTTAACCATTAGCATGCTACGCAAAGGCTCCGCCTTTTGAAACCGTAAATCAGTTCACTGTTTTAAGAACTGCCCAGGGCCTGCGAAACACCTAAAGCGTCATACGCAGCTCTGAGTGGGCTTACACACACACACACACACACACACACTCTCTTGGGACTGTAATCTTATGTAGTGTAATATGTGCGTTTTTTGTAGCCCGGTTTCGATACGCCAACTTTACGGTCTCTGTACTTAAGGTTGTAAAGCTAGGACTACGTCTACATTACCCCGCGAGCCATTTTTCGGAGTATGCTGAAGCGTACTTCCAGTTCCATTATTATTTCCCTCGTTTCCTGTTCCATTCGTGCATAGCACGCGGTGAGCACCACTGTTGGTTAGCCGTCGTTGTCATCGTCGTCGTCGTCGTCGTCGTCGTTGTTGTTGTTGTTGTTGTTGCCTCCAATCAGAAGACTACTTTTATGCAGCCCTCCCCACCAGTCTATACTGTGCAAGCCTCTTCATCTCTGTGCAAGTACTGCGATTTACATCTGCTCGGATCTGCTCAGTGTACCCAAGCCCCCGAATTATTTGTGATTTTCTCGTCGTGGTTATTTCACGGGACATGAACGGGAGTGTCAGTGGCTTCTACATTTAATTTATTAATTATTTTTATGAAACGTTCTGCTGACAAAAGTAACATTTCCTTCACTTCGTGTAGCTCGTCTGTTATTCACCGGAACGTATTTAGCCATTGCGAAAGAGGTTGTTACTTGATTTAAACTAACGTTGTCGATTTACAAATATTTCTCTTGCCCGAGACCGTTAAGGATACGGCCTACTAAGAACCATTCCATGTGCAATGAATTCTTGTTTGAAACTACTGCCGTCTGTAGCCTGTTATTTCTCGATGACGAGGCAAAACATCATGATGACCAGTGGACTACTGCCCCTCCCCCTCCCCCCAACCCTGCAGCGAGACGAGAGATTAAAAGGTAGATTAAGAGGAGCAGTGATGAATGACGAATCATTCTAGCGCCGGGCCGCAAATGGGGAAATCTAGTTAAATATGTGGCTTTGGCAACAGACAGGGTGTTGTGACCCGGCACCTGGGAACGAGAATTTCGAAAATGGCGAAGTTGGTCGGCTGTTAGTGTGCTGCTGTCGTGAGAAACCATGAAAAACAGTTGAAGGACCGTGAAACCACGAGTAGGCAGCCACGTGTTGGACGTTCACGCCTCATCACAAGGCGTCGAGGTTGGAGGATTGCTCACACCATAATGTAAAAGCAGGATAGGCGGCGATCTGTGGCAGATCTGACGATTGAGTACAATGCTGGTGCAGGCACAAGTGTTTCGCAACGTACCATACATCATACATTGCTGAACATGGAGCTCTGCAGCAGATGACCCCTACTTGTTTAGATGTTGGTCGAAAGACATCAGTTACAACTGCAGTGAGTACGGGACCATCGAGGCAGGACGTTTATCAATGGAAACATGTCGTCTGGGCGAATGAATTACATTTCTTGGTACACCAGGTTGTCAGTCGTGTCTGGATGCACTATCGTACAAGGGAACGGCTGCTCGAAACATGCACCGGTCCACCGATCTAAGGCGATGAGGGCAGAATTATACTATGAGGAACATTCACACATTCATCTGGGCTTCAATGGCAGCTGCGGTAGTATTCGAAGGCAAAATAATAGTTCTGGACTACGTGAAAACTACTGCGGACCATCTCCATCGCCTCATACTTGATATCTTCTCCAACGCTGATAGCATCTTGCAGCAGGAGCGCGCTACAGTGGCTTGAAGCACACGATGGTATACTCACGTTGACGTCTTGGCGACCAAATTCTCCTGATCTGAACACAACTAAGACGCTATCAGGGGTTGACTTCGCACCCATAAACGACTGAGTCGTAATTTACGGAAATAGCGTGACCAGAGAGTAGACGTCTAGTGGCACATACGCCTAGAAACTGGAGCTGCGTCATGTATAAACCACATGTTGTTTCTTATTTGCAGGGGCACATCTTGTAGTAGGACTTGGAGGGAGCTCCGCATAAAGTCCCTGTACACAGCACCTGTAAGACGTGCTGGGAGAATATATGGCCCTACCAGGCAGTCACTGCAGTTCCAGACCGCGCATTAATCTTAAACTGAAGCTGTTGACTAGACTGTACTGTAACTTGAGGATTGTTATCGGCCGATATGTGTCGGTCGCGGAAAATTGTTATTCCAATTCTTCCAAAGGCTGCCTCACAAAATAAGAGATAACCAAAGGATTGACAGTTTGTGCAACAAACTATCGGCAAAAGTTTTCCCATGGTGAGCGATAGGTAGACTTAAGGGTCTGCCCACACTGAATATGATACGAGTACAGAGTTGCTCGTCAAGTATTCTCCATGCTAAATTTCGAAATGTGCCACATACCACGTCCACTTGTCTTGTGCGGATACCTGGTTGTTCTTCAACAGACCGCTCTTCCTTTTTTTTTTTTTAATCTCATTTTGTTCGTTGCATCTGCTCGGGGCGGACGTCGTAAGACATCCGTTTAAGTTCGTTATTGATCGATTAACTCAGTTTTTTTTTATTACAGAGGGCAGCTGACCCTCTGACCGAACACGCTGAGCTACCGTGCCGGCGCTCTTCCTTGTCAGGCGTACGAGCAACACGTGGTCTTCGCTAAACCATAGTCTGTGGTGCTAAGGATCTTGCCTCGGCAACACGACGATACACAACACCAAAGGTTGGATGACTTTGCTACCTTCCGTCCGGTAATGTCATCTGATATATCCGTGCAGCCTGTTGTCCATTACCTTTCCCGCGGCTACACATAAAAATCATGTATGCCTGCTCACAAAATGAATGTCTTCTCATATGTGAATGGAGCACTTTCAGTTAACCCACAGTACATGTTCACAATGGACGCGTTGAAGGCAGAGGAGCCGGTCGTTGTGGCCGAGCGGTTCTACGCGCTTCAGTCCGGAACCGCGCTGCTGCTATGGTCGCAGGTTCGAACCCTGCCTCGGGCATGCATGTGTGTGATGGTCTTAGGTTAGTTAGGTTTAAGCAGTTCTAAGTCTAGAAGACTGATGACCTCAGATGTTAAGTCCCATTGTGCTTAGAACCATTTGAACTATTTGAAGGCAGAGGAAAGAAGAATGTAAACAAGGCTGCCTGACTACACAGCGCTTTCTAGGATACAATGAGTCAAATGGGCGTATAGATAAGTGAAGTTGCTCGGTTGCTTCTGGGAAGCTTTTGAAAGTCAACTGTCATTAACATCTCGGTTGCTTCTGGGAAGCTTTTGAAAGTCAACTGTCATTAACATCTCGAAAATGAATGATTTTCGGACATAGGTTTATATGAACTCATTTCCTTGTTTTGCTGTAAGGAACCGGTCCCCAAAGATTGTAAAAGTGTAGATACGTCCACGGCACACCACACCTTCTGAGTGCGCCCAGTGGAACTGGCGGCATCCCATGTGACAGTACCGAAATAAACATTGCACTCGAATGTGACTGTACGCACGATTTTTGTCTGGAAGAATTATCCGCTGTCGTCAAGTCTCTGAGGGTACTTTTATGCTTAATCGCGTCATTAGGTTTCTGCAAGGACCCCAGGCGACCGCCCTCCAGTTTGGACCCGAGACCTTATCTCGGAGCCCGATCAGTCGCAAGGCGGCTGCAGTGGCACAGGAAAGGGCAGGGAACTGCACGCAGAGGCCGACCTTCCCACGACCGGCGCGGCCTGAATTATTTATAAAGCGCAGCCACTTCCTTGTACGTACGCGGGCAGCCCCGTCTGCAGGGCGTCCCGGCCGTCGAGTGAGGCATGCGGCCACGAAGGCATCACTCCACAGTGGACAGCGCCCGGCCGGCAAAACCGAGCGCCTATACTAATACGTCCGCCGCCTGGCGGCAGCGGCTGCGGCCCGACCAGCACGTGTCGCAAGAAACTGGCACCACCTGCGCTGCGCTGCCCGGCGGGTAGCACTCTAATTGACAGCGCGCCATGTTTATCTCCCTGCCGCAGTGCAACATGGAGTAGCGCTTCTTGTCCACAGCGTCTGGAGGCTCTCGCAGCGTGGAGACCCGCCGTCTCAGACCTCAGCTAGTTCACAGTTGCCAGCCCGCGACGTATCAGACGTAGAACAAGATGGTAACTTTCGACAGTGTGTAACGTACGCTGAGATGACAAAGGTTACGGAATACCTCCTCACATCGTGTCGGACCTCCATATGCTCGGCGTAGTGCAACAGCTCGACGTGGAATGGACTCAACAAGTCGTTGGGAGTCCCCTCCAGAAATATTAAGCCGTGCTACAACTATAGCCGTCCTTAATTGTGGAAGTGTTGCCGGTGCAGGATTTTGTGCAGTAACTGACCTCTTGATTATTTCCCATTAACGTTAGATGTGATTCACGTCCGGCGATCTGGCTGGCTAAATCATTCGCTTGAACTATCCAGAATGTTCTAAAAACCAATCGCGAACAACTGTGAGCAGGTGACATGGCGCACTGTCATCCATAAAAATTCCATCACTGTTTGGGAACATGAAATCCAGCATGAATGGCTACAAATGCTCTCCAGCTAGCCGCTCATGACCATTTTTAGTTAATGATTGGTTCAGTAGGGCAAGAGGCCCAGTCCATTCCATGTAAGCCGGCCGGTGTGGCCGAGCGGTTCTAGGCGCTTTAGTCTAGAACCGCGCGATCGCAACGGTCGCAGGTTCGAATCCTGCCTCGGGCAGGATGTGTGTGATGTCCTTAGGTTAGTTAGGTTTAAGTAGTTCCAAGTTCTAGGGGACTGATAACCTCAGATGTTAAGTCCCATAGTGCTCAGAGGCATTTGAACCATTCCATGTAAACACGGTCCACACCCTTATGGACCCACCACCAGCTTGCACAGTGCCTTGTTGACAATTTTGGTCCATGGCTTCGAGGGGTTTGCGCCACACACTGACCCTACCATCAACTCTTAAGCCATCGGCACACGGACCGTGCCTCCGAACGTTGAGCGTTGAGCGAGCCGACTTTCTGACGTCATAGCGTGGAATAGCACGTGCGGCAGTCTTTCCGAACGTGCAGAGCAATATCTGGCATGTCAGATATTCTGAGCGTGCGTCTGAGCGTTGACCAATGAGATGGCACTAGGCCACCTATATCACACGCACGCCGTCTCCCTTCAGTACAGAGTTGTGAGGCGCCATATTGGCATTCATTTCAAGCCTATATGCATATATGCCGTTCCTGAGCACCAGCAAATTGAGAATCACTGGAAAACCCGTTGTTAACTATGTGATTCGTTCCAATAAAATAATGAGAAACATTATATTCGTGGCAAAAGACTTATTGTAACTTGCGTATTATGAGAGTAGGCTATTTGAAGGCAGCGACACTCTGAAGATCCATCCAAAAGGCATTGTTCTTGGTATAATTTGTTATAATTAAATTTCAATTAATAACATAATTATCTACGATTAACGTTTTTAGTATGGGTGAACATAATATGATTAGATAAAACGTGCGTCTTGTTGGTTTAGCGTAATGAGTAGCGTCCATAACCAGTGGTGAAATTTAAATTGGGGCGGTTGTTCGCGTCCATATACTACAAATTTTTTTTCCTAACATTCGCGTTTTTATTAGGTTCTGATACTTTATTATTAGTTTAATATAAGTATAACGCTATAATATTCGATGTTATGTAAATATAAGTTCACATTTTATGAGGGGTGACTTTGTTCGATTGGCTTAATTTACAGGACAGCTTGCGCTACTTATATAAAGATGTTTTGCTCCTTTTTCTTTTACGCTTCGTAATTCACACGTTGCAAAGATTCTGCTACTGGGTAGGAAAAGTGATCAAGTAAGACTGACATTGGGGTTTTACTAAAATGTGGGAATGATGAAATAATGTTTATCTTATGCGGAGAAGTATTCCAAATTTGTACCGCACTGTTTGTAATGGAACTTTTATAAGCCCGTGTCCTTATTGATTGGACATGGTACTTTCCTTTTCGTGGACGATGGAGGAAATGTGCGTTTTAATAGAGCTAACGAGGGAGTTTTACGCGCGCCCGGTGAGTAAATAGTGTGATTAACGAACTAGAAACATCCCTCAACTGCCGCTGGAGTGCGTTGCGATCGCGTATACCACGTTGGGGCCCACGTACCGTATGTACAAGTCGCATCGTTCCCGAGCGTTCAGCAGCACGTTGAACTTGGTACGCTTAACGTTAACGTTCGACAGCACGGTCCTTGTGCCGACGGCTATACCAACTGAAATCGGGACTCAGCTAACGAGACCACGGTTTTCCAATCGTCCAGGGTCCAACAGAGGAGCCTAGGAGAGGCGCTGCAGGCAATGTCGCGCTGTTAGCAAAGGCACCCGCGTCGTTCGTCTGCTGCCATAGTCCATTAACGCCAAATTTCGCCGCACTGTCCTAGTGAATACGTTCCTCATTCGCACCACATTGACTTCTGGGGTATTTCACGAACTGTCTGTTAGCACTGGCAACTCAACGCAAAGGCAGCTGCTCTCGGTCGTTAAGTGAAGCCCGTCGGCCACTGCGTTATCCGTGGTGACAGGTAATGCCTCAGATTTGGTATTCTCGGCACACTCTTGACACTGCGGATCTCGTAATATTGAATTTCCCTAACGATTTCCGAAATGGAATGTCCCATGCATCTAGATCCAACAACTATTCCGCGTTCAAAATCTATTAATTTCTGTCGTGCGGCCGTAATCACGTCGGAAACCTTTTCACCTGAATCCCATAATCATAAAAGACAGCTCCGCTAATGCACTGCTCTTTTATACCTTGTATACACGATACTGTTGTCCTCTGTATATGTACACATCGCTATCCCATTACTTTTGTTACCTCAGCGTATACCTTCCATTTTATAATATCGTTCTCTCCTTGTGTTATGAAATAGTCACTCCGGCGGTTATGAATCTGGATTACGTACTCTTCTAGCAGTAGCCACTGCTACTTCAGTACGTGCTTAATATTGTTGTAAAATATCGACATTAACTAAAGCTCATAGAAGAATGTTATGAGTGAAATTTTATAGTCATCTTAGTGGTACTTCAAAATTTGAGCCTCGATGTTTTCTTTAACTAGGGATGAAACAGAAGTTCTGGGTTTTACTTTTCATAGTACAGAAGCTTCTTCACAATTGACACTGTGCGATGATTTATTTCAAATTTCGGTTTCTTGTTAGAACACAAAAATTCACAGCAAACCCTATTTTTTTTACTAACGAGAACTTCTTTATAAGTGCTACTTTTCATGATAACCACGTTTTACAAGTTGCCATCTACAGATTCAGACAAAGAACACGTGTTTGGCGCACAAGCTAGATGCCAGACGACGAGTCAACTACTGTAAAACCGACTGAATTTTTGCGGTTTGTGTTTCTGTATATTAGAGCACGATCTACTGATATGTTCTAGAAACGGTAATGGTTCAAATCAGTAGCTGTATTAATTTCCTATTTTCAAGTAGTGAATAACTTAAACAATGTTGTCTTTACAAAAATTAAAGGATAAAATCAGTAACATAGATCGTTTTAAATAGTTATGAAATATAACTTTTGAAATATTTAAAAGTGCTGCTTGTATAAGACAGTAAAAATTTAGGTTTTTCTACTACGTGAATGTATTTTATTAAAAGTTAAGTATGTTTCTGCAGCACAAAAATAATTTTCCATTCAGTAAACAAATTAATTTCGTGAATATTCATGTAGGCTAAATAATATTTCGGAAAATATATTAAACACGTGTCATTTTTGCTAACTCGCGTAAAGTGAAGCCTATAGGACGAGTAATTTTCTTAGCACAACATTAACTCACAGAAATATGAAAAATTGTTACTATGTTATTGATAAATTTTGAAAGACTGACTTATAAAATGCACCAATGTATATTGCAACTATTTGAGAGACATGAATCTCATAATTTGCAAGCGAAAATCAGATTAAATATTACGAAAACGTTGGCACCGTAAAGTTCAGTTATATCAGAAAATTGCTGGAAATCTTGATCTGTTCATAGATAGAGGCCAGCGAGGATGTAGAAATATCCGCGCATGAAAGCCTACGCTGATACGGATATGTGTAGGTATATCTGCAGATATCCGTAATAATAATTTCTTCTTGTTTTGTGAAGAAATCCACTCCAGTTGAACTTATTTTATACAAATAAAGAGTTTCAAGTACAACTGGAGAGGATTTATTAATCACGAAAAATTTTAGCGGTAGCTGTGGGTGTCCCACAAAGAGCAGGTTAATTTCTTCTTGTTTGAAAGCTAAAATATAGTGTCAGTATTGTTATTTTCATCAATTTTCGTTACATGTGTTCGATAATGTTACTACTGATACGGGATGTCAGTTATTTACGTATTTTATCTGTTGCCATTTACATTTGACCTACCACCTAGTGGCTAAGACAGGTCATTTTTTCGCATTGTTAAATTGTAGGAGGGGACTTCAGTAAGGAAGTTACACTTTGTAACGGCAGGCCAAGTAACTGTTATTGAATTTTGCACAGCACTTCAAAGTGACACAGATACATAAAAATATTTTTCAACATTAAGTGCCTCTAAACAACGGCTGGAATATTCTACCAATCGCTCATTTCACTGACGATAGAAATCGCCTCCTCGGTCACGGAGCCACGAGCCATTCGAGAATTGCTCTGTGTGAACGTCCTCCACCGACCCCCCTACCGCCAGATGTTCTTTCAACTTGCCGATAAGAAGGAAATCTCGAGGTGCAAGATCTGGACTTTCCGATCAGCCCCACTCCAGCACCACTAACGTCTCTGCAGCCTTGGTCAAATTGTTACCTCCGTCTCACTGCGGCTGGACGCGACATTGCCTTGGGTCAGAATTTAACGGTGAATCTGTGTGCAGTTTAGACCTTTTGCACACAACAATCGTACTGACTGCCGTACTTCAACGTTGAAGGACGTTTCCAGTTGCGCGCCGTTTCACTCACATGCTAATGGATGCACCTATTATCTCTACCGCAGCAGAAATTTGTCTGCAGGAAAGCTAGAATATGTATTCACTTCTGAAAATGAGACGTTCTTGTTGCTCAATAGTCTCAGGATGGGACGGTTTGCGTAACTTAATTTCAGATGTCTCAGCGTACATTTACATAAAATGAAGATTATTTTATTTATTGATTTCTTAACAGAGTTCCAATAGGGGCGCATCTTTATCCCATGCCACAGTCTACATGTTAGACTGTGTCCCAGGTTCAAAATGGTTCAAATGGCTCTAAGCACTATGGGAGTTAACATCTGAGGTCATCAGTCCCCTAGACTTAGAACTACTTAAACATAACTAACCTAAGGACATCACAAACATCCATTGCCCGAGGCATGATTCGAACCTGCGACCGTAGCAGCAGCGCGCCTCCGGACTGAAGTGCCTAGAACCGCTCGGTCACAGCGACCGGCCTGTCCGAGGTTCCACGCACCCTAAAGCGTCAAAGGCATGCGTATTCGTGTTCAGAGATATGCGTATAGGTAGAATACGGAGCTGCGGTCGGCAAAGCCTATAAAAGACAAGTGTCCAGCACAGTTAGATAGGTCACTGCTGCTACAGTGGCAGGTTATCAAGATTTAAGTTAGTCTGAACGCGGTGTTATACTCGCCACACGAAAGAGGGGACACAGCATCTCCGAGGCAGCGATGAAGTGGGGATTTTCCCGTACGACCATTTCAAGAGTGTACTGTGAATATCAGAAATCCGCCAAAAAATCAAATCTCCGACATCGCTGCGGCCGGAAAATGATCCTGGAAGAACAGGATCAAAGACGACTGAAGAGAATCGTTCAGTGTGACGGAAGTGCAACCCTTCGGCAGATTTCTGCAGATTTCAGTGCTGGGCCATCATCAAGTGTCAGCGTGCAAACCATTCGACGAAATATCATCGATATGGGCTTTCGAAGCCGAAGGCTCACTCGTATACCCTTGATGACTGTACGACTTAGAGCTTTACGCCTCGCCTGGACCCGTCAACACTGACATTGGTCTGTTGATGGCTGTAAACATGTTGCCTATTCGGACGAGTCTCGCGTCAAATAGTATCGAGCGGAGGGATGTGTACGGGTGTGGAGGCAACCTCATGAATCCATGGACCCTGCATTACAGCAGGTGACTGTTCAAGCTGGTGGAGGCCCTGTAATGGTGTGGGGCGTGTGCAGTTGTAGTGATACGGAACCCCTGATACGTCTAGATACGACTCTGACAGGTGACACGTACGTAAGCATCCTGTCTGATCACCTGCATCCATTCATGCCCATTGTGCATTCCGACGGACTTGGACAATTCCAGCAGGACAATGCGACACCCCACACGTCCAGAATTGCTACAGAGAGCCTCCAGGAACACTCGTCTGAGTTTAAATACTTCCGCTGGCCACCAAACTCCCTAGAGATGAATATTATTGAGCATATCTATGATGACTTGCAACGTGCTGTTCAGAAATCTCCATCCCCTCGTACGCTTATGGATTTATAGGCAGCCCTGTAGGATTCATGGTGTCAATTCCCTCCAGCACTACTTCAGACATTAGTGGAGTCCATGCCACGTCTTGCTGCTGTTCTTCTTCGTGGTCGCGGGGGCCCTCCACGATATTGTACAGGTGTACCAGTTTCTTCGGCTCTTCAATGTGTATTATAAATGCAAAAGATTGTGTGTGAGTATGTTTGTCACTCCTTCACGCTGAAAGGGCTGGACCGTTTTTCAAGGAATTTTGGAATGGAATTAGCTTATGACCTGACTTAACACACATTCGACTCTTAAAAGTGTGTAGCACAAGATATTTATTGATTTGGAGAATATAAAGCGAAATGTGGAACAACTGTTAGAAAAAACTATTTACTCTTTGACATTTGAACTGCATCGTATTTATGAAAATGCTTTTATTGTTTAATATGTTCTACATAATAGGATTCAACGTAATCAAGACAATGCTTATACAGTCGTCAAAGCTTTTAATCCGTACTTCCATACAAACCCGTTGCATTTTAACCGCTGAGCGTCAGCCGTATCTTATAGCTTCTGAGTCGATTGAAGACTCACAACGGCAGTGTCATTTAAATACTGTACGACAGAGAAAAGTCGTGCCTTTGCATATAGAACAGAGAGAGTTTCAGTGAGGCTGGATTTAATTGATATGCGAGCGTATTCGCTGTTACAGGCACACATGTGATGGCAGATAACGTTATTACACGCACAAATACGAGGGTTGACTGAAAAATAATGCCTCCACCTTCATAACTCTTCAACAGTTGTCAGCATTGGTATGCGGCAGGTACTGGCTTGTTCCGTAGTCTCTTCTCTACAGCTCCAATTGGCGGGAAACCTTAGCATTGAAGGGTTGTGTTGTTACAGTGTAAGGTATGGAACACTGCGCAGACGGTCGGTCAATGCGATTTAAGCAACGTGCAGTCATTGAATTCTTGACAGCAGAAGGTGTCACCTCAAAGGAGATTCATCAGAGAACGAAAGCAGTTTATGGCCATTGTGTTGAGGTGAGTACTGTGCGTCGTTGAGCGATTAAGTTTAAAGATGTTGAGGTGGGAACATCTGACCTGCGTGACAAACAAAGAGTTGGACGCCCTGTGACAGCAACCACCGAGTTTCGCAAGCTAAATGTTGACAGATTGATTCAGAACGATCGTCGTATCACCCAGAGAGAAATTGCAAGCACAACCGGCATTTCACAAGAACGTGTGGATCACATTATTGCTTTTCTTGGCCATCGGAAGATCTGTGCACGATGGGTACCCCGGACGTTGACTCCTGAAATGACAGCGCACAGACTTGAAATTTGCCAGAAATTCCTCTCGCGTTACGAGAACGAAGGTGATGCCTTTCTCCGTTAAATCATGGGACATCATTATGCTTCTGATGAAGACAGTGAGGGAACTGTGAGACTGTGGTTGCGGAAACAGAGTGTCGACTTCCATCATGACGGCTTCAGAAAACTTGTTCATCATTGTCAGAAATACTGTATATCCAATTGGCTGGTGATAACGTGGAAAAGTGAATGTTGGAAATTAAACATCACATTCAAAGGATTATTTCTGCGTTTGATTTATTAAAATATTCCCATCCAAACCCAATAAACGAAGGTGGAAGCATTACTTTTCATTCAACCCTCGTATTTTTACTTATTTTCTTTCTTCGTCGAGTTAGTACGTTTGTTACTCCATTAATCTAAAGCGGCTGGTACTATTAGGACGAACTTCGTAATGGTTAAAGTCTATATTTTAATTGAAGCTACAGGCTATCTTTTATTCCGAAAAAAATCTCTGCTGCCTTGGGATGATCAGCGCGACTACTGTTTTCGTGGTATGGGTAACTGACTAAATAGTCATCCGTGAAAGTTAAGTATCAAATGAATGCATTAAGTTGAGCGTAAAGACACTGGCGCCCAGGAATGAATCGGTGGGAAACATCAGTAACAAAATTAATGATCAAGTACCTTGTGAGGTGAACAGCTACCGTCAGTCGATTCAGTGATGACAAAATAGGACGCTACTACGTACCCTGTACAGCTTCTAAACCCATTAGGACTGTCGAAGATGCCGTCCCACAAGTTGGATCTAAAGGTGGATGTGCTTGTAATACTGATGCTAAGCAAGATGCGCCATGACTGTGGAATGGCACCAGGTTACGCATCACGGAGCTGAGAAGGCATACCGTGCAGGCCAGCATCATCACCAGTGGAGCCAATAGAGCATTTCCATCATCCCATCAAACTTGCCTTTCCAGTTTAAACGCTTACAGTTCCCTTTGAAACAACCTTCTCGATCACTATAAGTAAAAGTCAAGGACAAACGTTAAAAGTGTCAGGTATTCATCTGGGAACACCATGTTTTTCGCACGAACAGCTCTAAATCGGGAGCCAAAAATCTCTCCACATATGCTGAGAACAAGAAATCACAGGACGTTGTTTAGAGACGTATTACAGTAGACTTCTGGCTCTCCATAAACACCTCGACAATTATTATCTTGTTCTTGATAGGCGTGTCGTGAAATTATTTACTCCCTATCTTAGCACATTTTGTATTTCACTACTTGATCAGGAAAAAAATTTTTGCTGGACTGAGTGAGTTGTGAGTGACACATATTGTATTCTGTCTGCTACTCCCATCATATCAATTTTTTTTTCTTTTTCGAAGACTTGCTGTCTGTTGTACCACAAGCGGCTCACTCCAGTCTCAATAGCGCCAAGACGTAACTTTTTTTGATGACGCATACATGTGGACAGTGACTTTCGGCATTAACATTCCTCTACAAATAACTGTTTAACCGCCGATAACACCGCAGGGAGCAGCTGGTATGCTTGTAAAATGGAAACTAATTAGAATGAGGAAGAGTTTAAAATTTTCAATTTATGTATTAGGAATTTAAGAAAGGTTTTGATTTATAGAATGCCACAACTGACGTTGCATTACAGACTAACATTAAGCCTCTCGCTCCTGGACAGCAGCTGCCCGATCTGCTACTACCATTCGCCGTCCCACGGCGAGGATCTCGCAGTGCTTTGAACGTCTCACCCCCAAAATGCACAGTCTTACATCTACATTAGCTTCCGTCTTTCATTTACTCTACACTGCAATGTTTGCTCTCATCTATTTCTACATTTACCACACAGTCTAATACTACTGTCTAATTCACAAGTGGTTCCATAACACCGTAGTGACAATCACCAGTCACTATTATTCCATGCTTTGGGGCGTCGAATTCAAATGCGTTAGTAGCTAGCAAGTTTTGAACACCACATACTCTAAAGCCCACATTTATTCCTTACCAGCTATACAACCGTCCATCCCAACAAAAGTTAAAAAAGGGCTTATGCATATCGTCACTTTTTAGCGTTCCGTATATCTATCGGTAAAAACCTAATCACTTTGTCGATAAAATCGTTTTTTCTAGTCAAGACGTCAAGTATAAATGAAATCTATCGAAAGAAACAAATTCCGTTAGTTTTTAATATACAAAGCTAAATCAGTAAAACCGTATATATCAGCCAAGCAACTTCAATGTTACTTTGTGGCCGGCCGCGGTGGTCTAGCGGTTCTGGCGCTACGGTCCGGAACCGCGGGACTGCTACGGTCGCAGGTTCGAATCCTGCCTCGGGCATGGGTGTGTGTGATGTCCTTAGGTTAGTTAGGTTTAAGTAGTTCTAAGTTCTGGGGGACTTATGACCTAAAATGTTGAGTCCCATAGTGCTCAGAGCCATTTTTTGTTACTTTGTGTACGTAAAAATGAGATTGCGGTGATTAATTCTATCACTTGCGTTAATTTCCGGAAATACTTCTGTTATCGGATGCACATACGGAGGAGCGTGGGGTCAACACACCGCTCTGCATCTACATCCAAACAGATTCCCTGCAAGCCACCGTATGGTGCGTGGCGGAGAGTACCCTGTGCCATTAGTCATTTCCTTTCCTGTTCCACTCGCAAATAGAATGAGGGAAAAACGACTGTCCATGTGCCTCTTTGTGTGCCCTAATTTCTCGTATCTTATCTTCGTGGTCCTTTAGCGCTATATATGTTGGCGTCAGTAGAATCGTCGGGCAGTCAGCTTCAAATGCCGGTTCTCTAAATTTTCTCAGTACTGTTTCTCGAAAAGAATGTCGCATTCCGTCCAAGGATTTCCATTTGAGTTCCCGAAGCACCTCCGTAACACTTGGGTGTCGTTTGAACCTACCGATAACATATCTATCAGCCCGCCTCTGAACTGGTTCGATGTCTTCCTTCAATACGACCTGGTACGGATCCTAAACACTCGAGCAGTACTCAAGAATAGGCCGCACCAGCGTCCCATATGCGGTCTCCTTTACATGTGAACGAACCACTCTTTCCTAAAATTCTCCCACTAAAACGAAGTCGACCATTCGCTTTCCCTACCATGGTTCTCACACGCTCGTTCTACCCCATATCGCTTTGCACGTTATGCCCAGATATTTGAACGACTTGACTGTGTCAAGCAGGACACAAGTAATACTGTATCCGAACATCAAAGGTTTGATTTTCCTACCAATCCGCATTAACTTACGTTTTTCGACATTCAGGGGTAGCTGCCATTCATCACAACAACCAGAAATTTTGTCTAAGTCGTATCTTCCTACCGTCACTCAACTTCGATACTTTCTGTACACCACGCCATCAGTAAACAAACGCAGATTGCTGCTCGTCCTGTCCACCAAATCATTCATGTATATAGAGAACAACAGCGATCCCATCACACTTCCCTCGGGCGCTCCTGACGGTACCCTTGTCTCTGATGAACACTCGCCCTCGAGGACGACATACTGGGTTCTATTATTTAAGTAGTCTTCGAATCACCCACATATCTGTGAACTTATCCCATATGCTTGTACCTTCGTGAACAGCTGCAGTGGGGCGCCGTGTCTAATGCTTTCCGGAAATAGAAAAATATGGATTCCGCCTGTTGCCATTCATCCAAAGTTAGCAGTATATCATGTGAGAAAAGGACAAGCTGAGTTTCTCATGAGCGATCTTTCTAAAACAATACTGATTCGTGGACATAAACTTCTCAGTCTCAAGAAAGTTTATTATATTCGAACTGAGACTATGTTAAAGGATTCTACAGCAAGCAGGAGTTAAGGATACTGGTCTGTAATTTTGCGTGTCCATGTTTTTACCCTTCTTACACACTGGAATCACCTGGGCTTTTTTCCAGTCGCATGTGATTTTGCGTTGGGCGAGCGATTCACGATAAATGCAAGCCGACCGCGGTGGCCGAGCGGTTCTAGGCACTTCAGTCCGGAACCGCGCGACTGCTACGGTCGCAGGTTCGAATCCTGCCTCGACATGGATGTGTGTCCTTAGGTTAGTTAGGTTTAAGTACTTCTAAGTTCTAGGGGACTGATGACCTCAGATGTTAAGTCCCATAGTGCTCAGAGCCATTTGAACCATTTGATAAATGCATGCTAGGTAAGGGGCCAATGCCATAGACTATTCTTTGTAAAATCAATTTGGGGTTCCATCCGGACCAGGCGATTTATTTGCTTTCAAATCTTTGAGTTGTTTCTCTACGCCAGATATGCTTAATACTACGTCGTCCATACAGGAGTGTGCCCGACGGTCAAATGACTTCGGCTTTCGTTTTGCTACCTTCAACCGCCACATCAGACTATTCAACAAAGGACTGAATGGAGCCTTATACCCGCTTTTCGATTTTATGCAAGACAAAAATTTTCTCTGGTTCTCTGCCAGATCTACTGCTAAGGTGTGACGATGGTAGTCGTTGCATGCTTCGCACATAGATCTTAGATCTTTTCACAGACGCACGAACTCTACTAACCTTCGCTTGTCATCATTTATGCTCTCCCTTTTCAACCAAGAGTGCAACAACTTCTACCTCCTTAGCATAAGCAGAATTTCCTTATTAAACCATGGTAGGTCTTTTCCATCCTTTATCCTCTTAGTAGGCACGTAACTCTCCAGGCCACAATTTACAATCTGTTTAAACTTCGCCCGTAATTCCTCTACATCCATCTTACTGGAACTAACTAATGCCAGTTCACTGTCTAAGTGAAATATGGGTACTAATAACTGCTTATCTCCTCTGTCTATCATAGCCTTCGTAAATGATTTATTAACTTCCGTAATCATAGTTGCTATGATGACATCATGATCGCTAATACCCGTTTCTATACTGACATTGTCGATAAGGTCGGCCCTATTTGTAGCTACAACGTCTAAGATATGTACATTGCGTGTGGGCTGCCGAGCTAGTTGCCCAGGACAATTTTCAGAAAACGTGTTCAAAAGCAAACACATCAAAAAAAGTTTTGCAGTACCCCCATTCCCAGAACTCCTGAAGATAGACGTTGACTGTGGTTAATTTATCACAGACACAGTCCCTTTGACAGTTCAGAAATGTCACTAAACCCGCCCAAAGGTGCAAACAACCATACATGAGCAGGGCCTATTGGATGCAGAGGGTCCGACAGCCGATCAGTTCCAGTCATTCCATCAGGAAGGAGGAACACGGCTCGTGTTGTCTGTAAATCAACCATACCTAGACGGTCAATACCGAGGTTCCACCGCGCCCACATTGTTACTTTGTGCCAGGAACGGCTCTCAACAAGGGAAGTGTCCAGGCGTCTCGGAGTGAACCAAAGCGATGTTATTCGGACGTGGAGGAGATACAGAGAGACATGAAATGTCGATGACATGCCTAGCTCAGGCCTCCCAAGGGCTACTACTGTAGTGTATTACTGATACCTACGGATTATGGCTCGGAGAAACCCCGACAGCAAAGCCACCATGTTGAATAATGCTTTTCGTGCAGCCACAGGACGTCGTGTTACGACTCAGTGCGCAATAGGCTACATAATGCGCAAATTCACTCCCAACGTTTATGGCGAGGTCCATTCCATTATCCTCGTTTTGCTTCTGTTGATGTCCATCTTATACCCTCCTTTCAAGACTCTGTCCATTCCGTTCAGCTGCTCTTCCAGGTCCTTTGCTGCCTCTGACAGAATTACAATGTCATCGGCGAACCTCATAGTTTTTATTTCTTCTCCATGGATTTTAATTTCTAATCCGAATTTTTCTTTTGTTTCCTTTGCTGCTTAGTCAATATACAGATTGAATAACATCGGGGATAGGCTACAACCCTGTCTCACTCCCTTCCCAACCACTGCTTCCCTTTCATGTCCCTCGACTCTTATAACTGCCATCTGGTTTCTGTACAAATTGTAAATAGCCTTTCTCTCCCTGTATTTTACCCCTGCCACCATCAGAATTTGAAAGAGAGTATTCCAGTCAACATTGTCAAAAGCTTTCTCTAAGTCTACAAATGCTAGAAACGTAGGTTTGCCTTTCCTTAATCTCTTTTCTAAGGTAAGTCGTAGCGTCAGTATTGCTTCACGTGTTCCAAGGTCGCCTTCCCCAAGGTCGCCTTCTACCAGTTTTTCCATTCGTCTGTAAAGAATTCGTGTCAGTATTTTTCAGCCGTGGCTTATTAAACTGATAGTTCGGTAATTTTCACATCTGTCAACACCTGCCCTCTTTGGGATTGGAATTATTATATTCTTCTTGAAATCTGTGGGTATTCTGCCAGTCTCATACATCTTGCTCACCAGATGGTAGACTTTTGTCAGGGCTGGCTCTCCCAAGGCTGTCAGTAGTTCTAATGGAATGTTGTCTACTCCCGGGGCCTTGTTTTGGCTTAGGTCTTTCAGTGCTCTGTCAAACTCTTCACGCAGTATCATATCTCCCATTTCATCTTCATGTACAACCTCTTCCATTTCCATAATATTGTCCTCAAGTACATCACCTTGTACAGACCCTCTATATACTCCTTCCACTTTTCTGCTTTCTCTTCTGTGCTTAGAACTGGGTTTCCATCTGAGCTCCTGATATTTCTCCAAAAGTCTCTTTAATTTTCCTGTAGGCAGTACATATCTTACCCCTAGTGGGATATGCCTCTACACCCTTACATTTGTCCTCTAGCCGTCCCTGCTTAGCCATTTTGCACTTCCTGTCGATCTCATTTTTGAGACGTTTCTATTCCTTTTTGCCTGCTTCATTTACAGCATTTTTATATTTTCTCCTTTCATCAATTAAATTCAATATTTCTTCTGTTACCCAAGGATTTCTACTAGCTCTCGTCTTTTTACCTACTTGATCCTCTGCTGCCTTCACTATTTCATCCCTTAAAGCTACCCACTCTTCTTCTACTATATTTCTTTCCCTCATTCTTGTCAATCGTTCCCTAATGTTATCCCTGAAACTGTCTACAACTTCTGGTTCTGTCAGTTTATCCAGATCCCATCTCCTTAAATTCTCACAGTTTTGCAGTTTCTTCAGTTTTAATCTACAGTTCATAACCAATAGATTGTGGTCAGAGTCCACATCTACCCCTGGAAATGTCTTACAATTTAAAACCTGGTTCCTAAATCTCTGTCTTACCATTATATAATCTATCTGAAACCTTAGAGTATCTCCAGGCCTCTTTCATGTATACAACTTTCTTTTATGATTCTTGAACCAAGTGTTAGCTATGATTAAGTTACGCTCTGTGCAAAATTCTACCAGGCGGCTTCCTCTTTCATTTCTTTCCTCCATTCCATATTCCCCTACTACGTTTCTTTCTCTTCCTTTTCCTACTATTGAATTCCAGTCATCCACGACTATTAAATCTTCGTCTCCCATCACTATCTGAATAATTTCTTTTATCTCATCATACATTTCATGAATCACTTCGTCATCTGCGGAGCTAGTTGGCATATAAACTTGTACTACTGTGGCAGGCGTGGGCTTCGTGTCTATCTTGGCCGCAATAATGCTTCCACTATGCTGTTTGTAGTAGCTTACCCACACTCGTATTTTTTATTCATTATTATACCTACTCCTGCATTACCCCTATTTGATTCTGTATTTATAACCCTGTATTCACTTGACCAGAAGTCTTGTTCCTCCTGCCACCGAACTTCACTAATTCCCACTACATCCAACTTTAACCTATCCATTTCCCTTTTTAAATTTTCTAACCTACCTGCCCGATTAAGGGACCTGACATTCCACTCTCCGATCCGTAGAAAGCCAGTTTTCTTTCTACTGATAACGATGTCCGCCTGAGTAGTCACCGCCCGGAGATCCGAATGGGGGACTATTTTACCTCCGGAATATTTTACACAAGAGGACGCCATCATCATTAACCATACAGTAAAGCTGCATGCCCTCGGGAAAAATTACGGCTGTAGTTTCCCCTTGCTTTCAGCCGTTCGCAGTACCAGAACAGCATGGCCGTTTTGGTTATTGTTACAAGGCCAGATCAGTCAATCATCCAGACTGTTGCCCCTGCAACTACTGAAAAGGCTGCTGCCCCTCTTCAGAAACCACACGTTTGTCTGGCCTCTCAACAGATACCCCTCCGTTGTGGTTGCACCTACGGTACGTCCATATGTACCGCTCTGAGGCACGCAAACCTCCCCACCAACGGCAAGGTCCTTGGTTCATAATATCCACGTGCCGAAATTCAAACTTACTTACATAAAACACAGTGAAACCTTGCCAGAAATCAAACTTACTTCCACAAAACACAGTAAAACCAAGAATTTTTTATCATTGGCTGTGATAGATCATAAACAACCAATTAAAAACCGGTGAGAAAGACAATAAAGACAACAGCACACAGAAGCCTCCAAGGGGTCTGTATGCCCTCGTTCACTTAGGTGAAACAGGTGGTGAGCCCAAACACAAAATGTTACGGGCGTGATTATCCAGAATCAAATATGGCGTGGACCCAACCATGCAGCCGGCCGCAGTGGCCGTGCGGTTCTAGGCGCTGCAGTCTGGAACCGCGTGACCGCTACGGTCGCAGGTTCGAATCCTGCCTCGGGCATGGATGTGTGTCATGTCCTTAGGTTAGTTAGGTTTAACTAGTTCTAAGTTCTAGGGGACTAAAGACCTCAGCAGTTGAGTCCCTTAGTGCTCAGAGCCATTTGAACCATTTTGAACCAACCATGCAGAGTAAACATGCCCACTGGCTAAGCGTCATCCCTACACCAGGAAAGGACCGACCCAAGCTCCACAAGATGGTAATTGAAGGGGCCCAAAAGCACTCAGAGAACCAGTTACACGTCGCCCAATGAGACGACTGACGTCTCAGAGCCAATACACCGACAACATTTAAAATAACATGTCAATCAAATTAAGGTGTCAAAACTACACACCGTGTTGGACAGCAACAGGTGAGGAAAGGATACTGCCTGAAATTACGTTAGTGGCCAGGGCAGGTAACCGGAATACTAACGGCCATAAGGCAGAAAATTCCACTGGTGCACTTGAATTGTAATCAACCAATGTAGTTAATTCCACTGCATGGCGTCTAAATTTCAGCAATACAAACACTCGGTGTTGCTCACAGGAAAACCTCCCCAACAGCGAACCACCGAAACGAACCACACAACATAAATGGACATGGCTTGGGTACTTGAAACCACTACTCAATTTTGACGTCCTGGGTCGGTGAACCACTAAGCTCGTAGCGATTGGACAGCTCCACACACGCTCCTACACTGCTCAGGGACCGCCAGTGGACCCAGCTGACTGCACCGCGCGGAGATAACTTCCCTGGTGCGCAGCAACCGACTGACTCCCGCTGGTCCGTCCGCGACTGCTGCTCCGCCGGGACTGTACTGCTGATGCTTCTCCCACTCACTTCCAGACACACGACAGAGAAAATACTGGCTCGGACCCAACCATGTAGAGTAAACATGCCCACTGTCTAAGCGACATCCCTACACCAGGAAAGGACCACCCAAGTTCCACAAGATGGTAATTGAAGGGGCCCGGAAGGACTCAGAGAACCAGTTAAACGTCGCCCAATGAGACGACTGACCTCTCAGGGCCAATACGCCGACAACATTTAAAATAACATGCCAATCAAAACCACATAAACAACACACAAAACCTGACAAACACTTGCACGAAGACCTGAACGATACCCAACAGTAACTAAACACGTACGAAAACAAATCGGGAGTCGATGCACACACACACACACACACACACACACAGCCAACTCATGAACGATTGGCGAGCCAAAACGTGTCGTCTGGTGGGACGACCGACCGACGATCCACCAATACCGTGGTCCGGCTCAAGTGATGCGTGGAGGCAATGGTCGGGCCAGCCATGTCGATGCAGACCTCACTGCTCCAACCTGACTGCACTAGTGCCGCATTGCAACTCCCTGACTGGCAGGTCCGGACTGTGCTCCAGACATGTTCCAACTGACTGGCAGACCCGAACTTGCGACCCGAACTTCTTTACGACAGACAACGACCAGGAAGTAATAGCAGTCGAACAAAGATACTATGAGAGGGGATATATCGACACGCGCTACAAGCGCCGCTCACGATCAGGCAAAGCAGCAACCCAGTGACAGTAGTAATTTAAATTAACGTATTGAGGTGGAAGTACGATAAAAACAGGGTGTAAAATACATGATGGCGGGAACACGAGCCACGCTTGGCTCAGGAAGCAACCTGGTCAGGCTGAACGCCTTAGCCACACTGTTGAGCGAGTGATGCAAGGTGGAGGTTCCCTGCTGTTTTGGGGTGGCATTATGTGGGGCGGACGTACGCCGCTGGTGGTCATGGAAGGCGCCGTAACGGCTGTACGATACATATATGCCATCCTCCGACCAATAGTGCAACCATATCCTCAGCATATTGGAGAGCCATTCGTCTTCATGGACGACAATTCGCGCCCCCATCGCGCACATCTTGTGAATGACTTCCTTCAGGATAACGACATCGCTCGACTAGAGTGGTCAGCATGTTCTCCAGACATGAACGCTATCGAACATGCCTGGGATAGATTGTAAATGGCTGTTTATGGACGACCTGACCCACCAACCACTCTAAGAGATCTACGCCGAATCGCCTTTGAGGAGTGGGACAACCTGGACCAACATTGCCTTGATGAACTTGAAGATAGTATACCACGACGAATACAGGCATGCATCAATGCAAGAGGACGTGCTACTAGGTATTAGAGGTACCGGTGTGTACAGCAATCTGGACCACCACTTCTGAAGGTCGCGCTGTATGGCGGTACAACATGCACTTTGTGGTTTTCATGAACAATAAAAAGGGCGGAAATGATGTTTATGTTGATCTCTATTCCAATTTTCTGTACAGGTTCCGGAACTCTCGGAACCGAGGTGATGCAAAACTTTTTCGATGTGTACCCTTCTGAAATGAATCCATAGACATCCCAGTCTATACTCGGCAGGTTAAAGTCACCTACAACAAGTATTACATGATCTGGGT
Source organism: Schistocerca cancellata (assembly GCF_023864275.1). Lineage (NCBI taxonomy): Eukaryota > Metazoa > Arthropoda > Insecta > Orthoptera > Acrididae > Schistocerca > Schistocerca cancellata. The sequence goes on along the minus strand of NC_064630.1, from coordinate 359,663,977 downwards.
ATTTACCTGCTATTGACTATAGAATTTCTTTGAATGTCTCTGGAACTGTCACAGCAGAATCTGGTGACCGGTCAAAACATCCAACAATTAATTTGGTTTCACCTATACCTAATGTAGGTTAATTCTTACAAAGAAGAAAACAGCAACCAGCCACTATTAATACTGCTATTTATTTAGGTAAATAGCGCCGTTACCGGTTTCGAACTGGCAAGTTCATCATCAGACGGATGTTCACATGATTTTCATGAACAATAAAAAGGGCGGAAATGACGTATATGTTGATCTCTATTCCAGTTTTCTGTACAGGTTCCGGAACTCTCGGAACCGAGGTGATGGAAAAGTTATGTTATTCTTTAAAAACAGTCATTCTGTGAAATCAAAGCAACCTGTATATTGTGATGTCTCTGAGAGGGAAAGTCTCTGACACTGTTGTGTTTGTAAATCTGCAATCTCTGTGATGTGTGGTGTGTGTGTGTGTGTGTGTGTGTGTGTGTGTGTGTGTGTGTGTGGTGCTTTGCACAATATGGTGATGTACAAGTTACGTAAGTGCTGGATATATTTAGGAATATGCGCAAAATACAATCCTGCAACTTCGCAACAAAATCGCGCGGAATTTTCGACGTAAGTACCATATCCACTTAACCTCACACATTTATTTACGCTGTATTTCATCGTTTGGAGGTTAGTTATTTTCACATAGGGCGCTTCTAACAGTGTTTTTCTACCGTAGGGCAACAACACACCAAAAATACTTCTCCACAGTGGAATAATAAAAATTGAAAACGGACGATACTGTAAATTGTATCTTGAAAATCATGTGAATAGTCGCCTGATGATGAACTTTACCTAAATAGATAGCAGTATTAATAGTGGCTGGTTGCTGTTTTCTTCTTTGTAAGAATTAACCTGCATTAATTGTACACAGCCACGGTCTCACCATGTCAGTTTTAGACAAAATAGCATTCACCTATACCTGCTATACGCGACCAGTTGACCTCACTGTCACATTCAACTTAGATCTCACTAGAGACAATACTGTTGCCAGCTGCAATGAACACTCCCCCTCCTATGGTCTCTAATCTGTTTTGCCGATATACGTTCCACGACTCGCTAAATATCTCAGAGCTTTCCACTTTGGGTTTCAGTCACCTCTCGGTCCCAAGCATAATTTCAGTGCGAGAACTGTCCTGTACGGCAGTAAATTCCAGAACTTTACTAAGAATACTTCGACAGTTTACTTACAAAATTCTGACAGTCGAAGTATCTTTATTCTCAACGCTGTTTGACTTTCCTTGCTGCATATCGACTGGCGATTGTTCATCAAAGCACCTCAAACTACTGCCTAGCTTTAAAAACCCTCATCTTCACTCCACAAGTACTCTGATACCCGAGTAACTGCTTCCTTTGTGTAGTGCACCCCTGACCTATCAAGGGGAGTCCTACAAATCCCCACACGATAACTCACGTCTAGAAATTTGTAGCCAAGACAGTCACAGTGTCGACGAAGCCTTTGAGCTCTACTTGCACGCCGCGCACGGGACCAGCAGTCTTCACCACATCCGCCAGTCCGAACCGAGCCAGTACGAACCGAGGATCGCCTCAAAACCCATTCGACAGGCGTCATTGTTGCCGACGTGAGCCACAACATGCAGCCTGCACGATCGATAGCCACAGGCAAGGCCGCCTCTACATCTCGGATGAGGCCCTCCAGCAGACATACCGAGACCACATTGGCTTTCTCCCCAGCCCTGAAAGTTATCTGCCCAAGTGGCTCCCTAATGCGCCAATCATTGGCGACCCCAGTAACTAGTAAAACACTCCCCCCGTGTGCCTGCTCGGACGCTGCCGAAGTAGCGGCCACCAGTGAACTCACGGGGTGAATGGGCGAGGTCGTCTCGAGCGACGCGAACGCGATACCACCCGCCACTCACGGTGCTGTGAGAGCGGATCCACCGCGTCGGGTGCACTAGGAGGTGCCTCGGAAGCAGAACCCGTGGGCAGAATGTCCCCTGCGACGCGCCAGATTCTCCGCCACCGCTACACGCCGAGGCAGCAGCCTGTAGGTGACTGACCGTAACCAAAAGCACATTCAGCTGTTCGCGAACAGTGGCCAGCTCCTCCTGCGTCCGCACACAGCATGCACACATGCTAGCCATCCTAGCGAGACTAACTGAAGACTTGAACTATAAAAGCAGACAGTTCTAGATATGCAACTTGCTGCACTCCTGATGTGTCTCCAATAGAGGCTGATGCGTTATGAGCTACGTAGCTGGCTGTTCAGTTAGCAACTACTGCGCTACAGTCTGAATGAATAAACACTTAGAAAAACGCGAGATTAAACCTCTTGAACAGAAAAAACACGCATGAAATTTAATAAATATACTTCAGGAAAATGCAGAGAAAGATAATCACTCATCTTGCCGCTCTGCAGTAGTACTCGTACGTCAGGGGAGAGCTGGAGCCTGCCTCCCGGCCGTTGTCAGTTTTCGTGACCTGGAGCCACAGTCAAATAGCTCCTTGTGCTGCTGTCTTGAACAGCCATGAGAAATCTCTGATCTAGTATGGCTAGAAATAACATTATAAAGAAACTGGCTGGCACATTCTGGGATGCTGAAGCTTCCGCTCTACGGACTGCATTTCTGACACCAGTATACTCAGTGGCTGAATACTGTGCCCCAGTGTGGTAACTCAGTGCTCATGCAAGGATACTAGGCATCATGAAATGATAATTAAATGGACACCCTAGCTGCAAACAGGCGGTGATGAACTTCATTGGGGACATGTTGAGAATGTGTGCCCCGACCGGGACTCGAACCTGGGATCTCCTGCTTACATGGCAGACGCTCTATCCATCTGAGCCACCGCGGGCACAGAGGATAGTGCGTCTGCAGGGACTTATCCCTTGCACGCTCCTCGTGAGATTCACATTCCCAACATGTCCACACCACTACATTCGTAGTGCGCCTAATAGATGTTTGCCCATCATACTCATTACTCGTGGCAGATTAATCTACCAAGTCCCGTCGGGGTACACATTTTCAACATGTCCCCAATGAAGTTCATCAACGCCTGTTTGCAGCTAGGGTGTCCATTTAATTATCATTTCATTTCTAGCAAAGCTGCACGGTCATCCACGGTAACTGTTCTTTCGGGGACAGATACTACCGTCATATATAGTTAAAAAATATGGCTTCCCGGCCATTGACCTTCTTGTGCGAACGCACACGCTATGCCCGAACTCGTACGGGACTTGGTAGATTAATCTGCCACGAGTAATGAGTATGATGGGCAAACATCTATTAGGCGCACTACGAATGTAGTAGTGTGGACATGTTGGGAATGTGGATCTCACGGGGAGCGTGCAAGGGATAAGTCCCTGCAGACGCACTATCCTCTGTGCCCGCGGTGGCTCAGATGGATAGAGCGTCTGCCATGTAAGCAGGAGATCCCAGGTTCGAGTCCCGGTCGGGGTACACATTTTCAACATGTCCCCAATGAAGTTCATCAACGCCTGTTTGCAGCTAGGGTGTCCATTTAATTATCATTTCATTTCTAGCAAAGCTGCATGGTCATCCACGGTAACTGTTCTTTCGGGAACAGATACTACCGTCATATATACTAGGCATCCATCTGAAAGAATCGATGAGAATTACTACGGGGACATTAAAAGCCACTCCGATCCGTTGGCTGCATACCATCGTAACATTCCACCACTGAATTGCGACGCCGAGAAGCAGTCGATCGGGAATAGAGGAAGCCGCATCACCCCGACCACCCACAAGACCTTCCAATTCACACAGTCTTAAATGACTGTCCTCCAGACCGCTTGGTATCACGCAAGCCACTGTGACATAATCGAAAAAACAACAAGGAGTTCGACACTACACAAGAACGGCACAGGAGACGGAATGCTGTAACAATAAAACATCAAGGTGTTCAAGATCCAGTGTACCAAGTGAGTGGACTCGATTAATAGGATGAGAACCGGTCACGCCAGGTCAAACGCTTTGATGCACAGCTGGTGTCTCCGAGACTTTCCAGCCTGTGATTACGAGGCCGAAGAACAAACCGTTCGCATACTGTCAGGGACTACCCTCGTACAAAGTATCCAGGACCATTTAGTGATTTCATTAATGCTGCTCCCTCTATCAACTGCCCTCGTTCAACAGATGTTGAACTCTGATTAAATGTAATTTTCATAGTTTAAATGGCCTCCTGTTAGTATTATTCAATTACTAACTTTCAGAATTTGAGCATATTAGCTTTGTGTCCAAATCCTTAAATGTATAACTGTAAACTGTAAGTATTACTCAATATTTACTGTTGTCGCCATACGATAAATAAATTAGTAGCTTCTCAGTTGGCGCCACGAAATTGAGTGCAGCACGAGGAATCTATGTGCGAGGAAATTTCCACTTGCTGCACAACTATTATAAATCCCGCCAGACACCGAGCGGGCAAATCCCACCAGCACGCTCGGCCTCGGTGCGCCTTTGTTCTCGCCGCTGACAGGCGCGCGTGGCGTGATTCAGCCTGAAGCTCTTGGCTCGCAAGAGACAGGCGCTGGCAACTGGGCTGTGGTGTTTGGCAGTTTCCCAGCTCGTCACGAACGCTGAGCTCTTGGCGAAATTTCGCTTCGCTCGCCCGTTCAGAAACATTTGTAAACACGATATGCGTTCAGCAGATAACAGTATGGAAACTGCACGACTTCAGAATGTTGAAGAGAGGATGTAGAGGCATCTGATCTATGTTAATCTCATGGACGTTCATTAATTACGTTAGGTTTATTTTTTAAAATTAAGACCCCTCTCTCCCCCCTGGTGAGATTTGGAGAGAATAGTGCATCGCCCCTCTGCCCCTCAGGTGAGGTTTACCCAATAGCCGGCCGCGCTGGTCTAGCGGTTCTAGGCGCGCAGTCCGGAACCGCGCGACTGCTACGGTCGCAGGTTCGAATCCTGCCTCGGGCATGGATGTGTGTGATGTCCTTAGGTTAATTAGGTTTAAGTAGTTCTAAGTTCTAGGGGACTGATGACCACAGATGTTAAGTCCCATAGTGGTCAGGGCCATTTGAACCATTGTTTTGTTTACCCAATAGCCGCGCGGGGTAGCCGTCTTGTCACGGTTCGCGCGGCTCTCCCCGTCTGATGTTCGATTCCTCCCTCGGGCATGGATGTGTGTGTTGCCTTAGCGTAAGTTAGATTAAGCAGTGCGTAAGCCTAGGGACCGATGACCTCAGCAGTTTGGTCCCGTAGTCCTTATCACAAATTTCCAAATTAAAACCCTATAGACGGGTAAAAATAAGCAAATTTTTTTTGTTTTAATAATTGATTAAAACACTTTATAAAAATACGTTTCATTTAAAATCTGTATTAAAAAGTGTTTTTAACACTCGATTAAAAACAATTTATTTTTAACATGCTAAACCTGAGTAATATTAGGACAGACAAAGATAGACAAAGAGGGTCAACGAAAATAATATTATTCGTTTTAATGAATACCTAAAAAATTGATCTTTTATTGACATATTACGTACTTTAAGTGGCACTGAACATTTACTTTCTTTGCAGGCGGAAGACAGCATTGCTTGTAACTTCCTTTGAACCGCACGATAAAGCAGCTTTTCAATCTCTCGATTTGCATGATCGCTAAGAGCGGTAAACGTCAGCTTAGCATTCATCCACAAACGGTTAACCTCTAACTGACGCGTTTGTTTCGCCTTGCCGGCATGCCGCTGAACATACGCATTGCAAACGTTGTAATACAAATTCATGTTCAAAGTAGTAATATTTTGTATGCATTGTAGAATATCACGACTGACTCCCTGACTGCCATGCACTGATTTCGACCGGCATGCCAGGGAACTCCCCGAATAAAATCTGACGGTTGTGTGGCACTTGTTTCAGACCGAGGAATCCCTGGAATGCACCCATGGAAAGCATTCAGTTCAATTCAGACAGGCCATAAAAGACTGTTGCGCTCTTTTGTCTTGTCTATGCTCAGGTCTGATTTTATACAGAAAATGTTATTGATTATAATAATTTATATTCTCTGTATTGAAATGTTGATGTGAGATTTTCATTATCCCCTCACCCCTTTAAATGAGATTCGGTGGGATCTTACCGGCCAACTCCCTCCCCATTTTCGGCTTACGCCATTAATGGACGTCCGCTTACCAACTTCACGCACAGTTTATTCATAAATAATAAAAACTACACTTTTGAAACTTATGAACGGAGAGGTAACCGGGGTAAATAAAAACGGCTCAGACGATTGGATACGATTGGACCACTGTGACAGCAATATCGGAGGAGGTAAAGACCTACAGTTACTTGCAGCAGGATTGAGCAACTGCCCATACAGCCAGCCGAACCTTGGAGCACATTTACACAATATTCACGACTGACAAAGTTGTCAGCAGAGATCAGTCTGGTCGTGGACCTAGTTAGCCGTCCAAGTCACCAAAACCGTCAATGTGCGATTACATTGTGTGGGAGCCCTCAACTCTAAGGTGTATCGCAACAATCCTCATAGTGTTCAGGAACTGCAGCAATACATTACGAATGAGACTGCACCAATTCCAGCAGTCCAGCTTCGATCCGTCTTCAGCAGCTAGCTGACCAGGGCCCAAAGCGCCAAGAGACGAATGGTGATCACTTGCCCCGTCTGGTATAGTCAAGTTAGTACTGTATTTCCTTTCCTCTGCTCTATTTCTTTGTATCCTGGAACTCTATTCTCTGGGCCACTTTTATTTGCCCCACCCTATACTATCTCGAATTTTGCTGTAATGATTGAGTCCGCAGCTCGTGGTCGTGCGGTAGCGTTCTCGCTTCCCGCGCTCGGGTTCCCGGGTTCGATTCCCGGCGGGGTCAGGGATTTTCTCTGCCTCGTTATGACTGGGTGTTGTGTGATATCCTTAGGTTAGTTAGGTTTAAGTAGTTTTAAGTTCTAGGGGACTGATGACCATAGATGTTAAGTCCCATAGTGCTCAGAGCCATTTTTCGTAATGATTGAATTAAAAAAACTGTTATTTTAGTTATTTTTCAATCTATTCGTTTCCATTGTGCTTTTTGTTGACAATATAATATCAAAACTTATAGATTTGCACAAAACTTAATAAAGCCAGCAACTGTAAATACGCGTAATATACATACAATAAACATTTTATTGACGTATGTTGAACTGTTTGCGTGAATGGGTCTCTTATATTCAAAAACATATTTTTGCAGGCGTGTCTAAAAAGGAGAGCATGTGGCAATCAAATTTTTGTAATTTTTTGTGTTTATGGTTCGTGAAGTTCAGAACAAAAATAAAAATCTTCAAAAGCACTTCGATGCAACTCTTAAAAATTCTCATGAAAATTCGACCGGTCATGCTTAGTTAAGTAAAGCTAGGACAGTTTTTCGACGGGCCTCCCGGTTCTGTGGTAGAATGTTTGCATGCCATGTAGGCGCCCACGGTTCAATTCCAAGCTGAGGTAAATTTTTAAACAGAGGTGCATGTTCTACTAACATTTCCGTCAAAATCAAAATAATTGAAGATGATGATACAAAAAATCAGTAGCGCTCGAAACTGGTAAACGCTGGATCAATGGTTCGAGCCCGGTAAACTTGTTTACCGAGCGAGGTGGCGCAGTGGTTAGCACGCTAGACTCGCACTCGGGAGAACGACTCAAACCCACGTCTGGCCATCCTGATTTAGATTTTCCGTGATTTCCCTAAATCGCTTCAGGCAAATGCTGGGGTGGTTCTTTTGAAAGGACACTGCCGACTTCCTTTCCCATCCTTCCCCAACCCGATGGGACTGATGACCTCGCTGTTTGGTCCCCTCCATCCAAATCAATCAACCAACCAATCAGTTCGATTATCTAAGTTACTTAAACATGAAATGTTGTGTGATATGGTTGGTGTCTGTGAGGCTACTTGCTCTGGTATAGCAGTGCTACCTCTCGACTGCCTCCATCCTCACGGACGTACACAAACATCATCTCGGCTTGATCCGGCAGTAAATACCGGACCATTCTGTTGCTTACAGTACGCTGCGTCAATCACACTACCTGCAACACACAAGGAACAAACGACACGTGGTCAGAGGAACTGTCATTCGTCAGCGTCATCAACCGTGGCAATGATGCATTTCGGGAGACATGTTCATAGGACATTTTTTCCTCCATTTCCAGTCAGGAATCAGCCCCTGCAGTTTGTCAGTTTTTTAATGTTCACCCTGTAGATAGTTGTAAACAAAATGTGTACACAACAAGGTGTTGTTTTGTTTTCTTACTTGTAGTCGGTTTTAATAGAAAACAGTAAAACTGTGTTTACAGTTTATGGGTGTATGATTAGGATACTAATACGTAATCTGAATAATCCTTTCCGCTTGCAGATTAATTCTATGGAATATACTGTCGTTGAAGCTGCTATCCTCACAGATACGGCAACTGGAGAGGTGTCTCTCAAACACTGTACCTGTGTTCCCAATAGATTCACCCACTCACTTCAAGCGACTTACAAGTCCCAAACAAGGTTTCGTTTGCAAGGCTTTTGGTCAGAGAGAGGGAAAAGAAAAGATGGACATAGAGGGCGGCAAGGGGGAGATGGACAGAGAGGGGGGAGGAGAAGATGGAGAGAGAGAGAGAGAGAGAGAGAGAGAGGGAGGGAGGCAGAGGGAGGGAGAGGGAGAGAGAGGGGGGTGGAGGGAGGAGGAAGTGACGGACAGAGAGATGGGGAGAAAAGCTGGACATAGAGGGGGCAAGGTGGAGATGGACAGGGAGGGGGGAGGAGAAGATGGAGAGAGAGAGAAAGGGGGGAGGAGGAAGTGATGGACAGAGAGATAGGGAGGAGGAGGAGATGGACAAAGACAAGAGGGAGGAGGAGATTGGGACGTATATCCAATTCCTGTACGTACAGGGTGACACTTATTGAACTATGTGAAAAAAAACGTAAATTAGTTACAAACTACGGCGTGCACACACTTTATTCGACATGTAAACGTCACTATAGATATTCGGATTTAGGTTGTGATGTTCGGTATGCCTGCCATTATTGACGATGATGTGGCATAGACGAATAGAGAAATTCTGCAAGACCCGCTGAAGTGTCGGAACACCGATGCTGTCGATGACCTCCTGAATGGCTGTTTTCTACTCAGAAATGCTTTTGGGGTTATTAGGAAATTTGTGGTAAGGTTTTATGGGACCAAACTGCTGAGGTCACGGGGCACTAAGCCTACACACTACTTTATCTAACCTAAACTAACTTACGCTGTGGACAACACACACACCCATGCCCGAGGGAGGACTCGAACCTCTCATGGGGGGAGCCGCACGGGCCGTGACAAGGCGCCCAAGACCGCGCGGCTACCCGGCGCGGCCTTGGGGTTATTGCTGTACACCTTGTCTTTAATATAGCCCCACAAACAGGAGTCGTATGTGTTCAGATCCGGAAATTATGACGGCCAATCGAGGCGCATGCCAGTAGGCTCTGTGTACCCTAGAGCCAGAATACTGTCCCCAAAACACTCCTTCACAACATCAAACACTCTCCTGCTTCATGCCGGCCGGAGTGGCCGAGCGGTTAAAGGCGCTACAGTCTGGAACCGCACGACCGCTACGGTCGCAGGTTCGAATCCCGCCTCGGGCATGGATGTGTGTGATGTCCTTAGGTTAGTTAGGTTTAAGTAGTTCTGAGTTCTAGGGGACTTATGACCACAGCAGTTGAGTCCCATAGTGCTCAGAGCCATTTGAACCATTTTCTCCTGCTTCATGGCGTCGAGCTCCATCTTTCATGAACCACATCTTGTCGAAATCAGGGTCACTTTGGATAATGGGGATGAAATCACCTTCCAAAGCCTTCACATACCATTCTTTAGTCACCGTGCCATCAAGGAATATCGCACCGATTATTCTGTGACTGGACATTGCACGCCACAGTGACCCGTTGATGGCGAAGAGACTTCTCGATAGCGAAATGCGGTTTCTCAGTCCTCAAAATGCGCCAATTTTGCTTGTTGACGAACCCATCCAAATGAAAGTCCGTTCATCGCTAAACCAAACCATGCATGCGCATACTAACTCCCATAATGCTCCGCGGTCAGCCGCGCAGTTTGAACGTCCTAACGCCAACCGTTCATAATCTACGACGATTTTTTTTATATAGTTGAATAATTCTCACCCTGAATTTGGAAACTGGGAAGCATTGCCGGTTTCGCTGGTTATTACTATAAAGTAGTGACATTAGTATAAGAATGAATATATGTTATTTAAGGAATGTCAGTCTTATTGACGTACTGTTAAGCAATTTCCTCATTATGTTCTTGTCGAATGTGAATAATGACATTTAATAGAAACGTGTGGCAACAGCACAGAAGGTATCAGGGCGGGACAAGAAGATAAATGTTCAAAGAAAGAGCGAGAAATAATAAGGCAAAATTAGTATAGGTGATGGAAGTGCGAAAACAGAAGTAGAAAGTTACGAGAAATGCTCAGATAAATTATAGTGACGCAGAGATACTAATTACCTGCTGGGTAGGAAGGAAAAAGTTGGGACACGCCGAGAGACAAGTTACGCTGATGAAAACAGGTAAAACCTTAATCTACTCTGGAAGACGTAAAACATTAAAGACGACATCCATATTTATATCACCCTGAAACATTACAAGTGGTAACCGGGATACTTGGTCCTGAGAAGAATTTGTTCAAATGGCTCTGAGCACTATGGGACTTTACATCTGAGGTCATCAGTCTCCTAGACTTAGAACTACTTAAACCTAACTAACCTAAGGACATCACACACATCCATGCCGGAGGCAGGATTCGAACCTGCGTCCGTAGCAGGAGCGCGGTTCCGGACTGAAGCGCCTAAAACCGCACGGCCACAGCGCCTGCGATGAATTTGTCTCGCAGTTTAAACCTCATGCTATCATAGTTAAAATTACGAGAAAGAAAATTACGAGAAAGAGAACTAAATTCACTGCAAATTTTAGTGCGGAACGCTGTCACCTCAAGCCCTTAAGTAAAATGAAGACCCCTGCTTAGATAATTTACTTCCATGTGTGACGTTGTTGTGTACGTCTAACTCAGCGGGTTCTGAATGGTCGCAATCCTCTTCTTAAAAATAAGATGTAATACGTTTCGAAATTACGTCACTGGTTGCGATTAGAACTGGTGGCTCGTTCTATGACGACAAGGCCACCTGAGACAGTCACTCGTTACATCACTACTGGATCGAGTACTGACGTCACCACGGAAGACGCTATCTGCCGGTCTCGCCGAAGGACGCGCTGGTTCGCGGCCGTCTGTGAAACAGTTGGGTGTAGCGCCATGCGAAAGCCTCGCCGCGCACTGAAAAGCAGGTGAGTTCCCTTATTATAGATCTTCGCCCACGCGATATTGTGTGTTTTTTCTGCCACAATCGTCGTAACATTCTGCAGCGTTAAACAGCTGACTACGGATGCAAGCACAGATCCGGTTGCTCTCTTTTTTTCTGCACCTCGCCCTCTTTCTCTCGTAAGCCTTGCCATTAACGCTTATCGTTCTACACGACAATGTGTCCCTGTAGTCAGCTGGAAATTTTGTACCCGAAAAAGGCTAAATGAGACAAAATATTATCAGCAGTTTCTCGTCCGCAGTAAGCCTTGGCGGCGACGAACTATTTTTAGAATTGTTAAGGTACCACATTTTAAAGAGAAATTTACCATAATCCATAGTAATAATAAACCTGTAAAACTGCTGTGTCTGCTGGTTTCTCTGTTTGAAACCATTAATCCCTTTGAAGGACGGTCGCAGGTTCGAATCCTGCCTCGGGCATGGATGTGTGTGGTGTTCTTAGGTTAGTTAGGTTTAAGTAGTTCTAGGGGACTGATGACCTCAGCAGTCAAGTCCCATAGTGCTCAGAGTCATTTTTGAAGGAGTTTTCACAGGTAACTTGAGCATATCCTGGGGCACGGTATAGGCTTTATTTCATCAACATCGGATTACGGAAAAAGGTATATAATTGAACGTTTTATGCACGCAAATATTATAAATGTAAAATTAACTCTGTTACGTTTTTGCAACTAATCACTATACAGCGTTCGATGAAATTTGGTATGAAGATAGCTTGATCCCTGAGGGAGAACATAAACTACATCGGGAAGTGTGTAATACAAGATACTTATTTATTTCAAGAATATTTCGCGAATTAGGAAAAAATACTTGCTCCTGGAAAAAGCTATTTACTCTTCGACGTTTGATCTGTATCATATCTGTGAAAACGCTTACATGCTATATGAATATGATTCAAAGTATTAATTACAATGCTTGTACAACTCTCGGTGTGTTTAATCCATACTTCCACACTGTTTTTTGCGTTGTTGCAATGTAGACACTGTATAATGTATAGCTACTTTAATAGCACGATGCGTAGGTGCGTGATCCTGCGCACGCCCCTCTAAGCAGTGCTCGGCAATGACGTTGCACATACCGATGAATCGCGTGTTTGGACAGCCTGACAGTAGGAAAACAGGCTACAAATCACGAGCTATGCTTTCCCAAATAAGCAGATACGTGAGGGCAGCTGATATTATTGCACGTGCAGTAGCTTCCTTACGCACCATCGCCCATCATAACGAAACTACTGATACGGAACAGAGCCGCGGGTAACAGCTAGTTTCTAGTTACAGGACTCAGTGGTAACGTTTCCTGTACACCTTAATTTCAAGTGATTTTTTTGGGGGAAATATTGCTGTAAAGCTAAGGATTAGTTATTCGATGGTCACTGTTTGTAGTGTACTTTCATCATTTGACTTGCTGTCTGGATGATCAAAAAACTGGCCAGGTGGAAGGACTCGCACTTTGAGGCTTCTGTAAAAACTTAATTATGTATACAGACTGTTTATCCAGTCTGGGAATCGAGAATCTCGAACATTTTTGCCTGTTATCGCAATTGATACAGGCAAGACATCACTCCCAGGGATTCCAAGATTTTAGAGCATGTTTTAATTTCAATATTATAAATGTGAGACAGTCGCGCACGAGGCAGGTGGCCATCATTATAATAATCGGTAGTTCTCCTCTCAGGCTGACTTGGTTGCCATGGTAAAAGCCAAAAATCAGGCAAAGAATGACTTTATTGCTCGTGAGATGCATTCCAGAATTTATTCATCATCAAATATACAGGAGCTATTACTCATAGACATGGCGTTTCGAGCTATATGTTAAACAAATGCTCGCTCAAATGGCTCTGCGCACTATGGGACTTAACACCGAAGGTCATCAGTCCCCTAGAACTTAGAACTACTTAAACCTAACTAACCTAAGGACATCACACACACCCATGCCCGAGGCAGGATTCGAACCTGCGACTGTAGCAGTCCCGCGGTTCCGGACTGCAGCGCCAGAACCGCTAGACCACCGCGGCCGGCTCTTGAAATTAAATCAACTGAAGATTCCGTTAACAGTCTTCATGAGTACGGACAACATAAGTATCTGTTACAACATACGAACCTACTTACAAGATCAGACATCGATATATCAGTATATTGTAGACTTCATTTTGTATATGTATATACAGGGTGATTATTATTAAACTTTCAAACCGCTGTAGAAATAACACCACTGGTCAGAATGACGTCAAATTGCAACGGAATATTATCAGAGAAGGGGGGAAAGAAAAAAAAATAGTTACAAAATGTAGCAACTGATGACGCTGTAAGCATTATAATTTAATAGTGGTTGACTACAAATGACAAATGAATCACATAACAAGGTGTACATTTGAAGTCAAACAAACTGTACTACTCAGTGTGCATGGGTGTACAGGTGTGACACTGATAGTTACGTAAGCCCATCCACTACGGCAACGTCATATCACATAGCATTGGAAAAATCGGATTTTAATTGTCCTGAGACCAAAAACCGCATAAAAAGCATCAACCAAAATCAAATCGGATTATTAATTTCCGTGTGATTGGCACAAAACATGTTCAATATGCTGTCCACCGTTTTCTGCAACACGTTTAAATCGAGAAACAGTATGTTCCACAACTGATCAAGTTTTTCCGGGGTCACGTTCAGAATGTGTTGCGTAATGCGTGTCTTCAATGTAGCTAAGTTTGCAATCGGAACACTGAACACAACATCTTTCAGATAGCCCCATAGCCAGAAGTAACACGTATTAAGATCAGATGATCGCGACGGCCAGGCCTTAAGGAAATTGTGGCTGATAATTCTAACATTCCAGAAATGGCGCTTCAGCAGCTGCTTAACTGGATTTGCAGTGTGCGGAGGTGCGCCATCCCGCTTAAAAATGATCCCATCCACACATCCACGCTGTTGCAGAGCTGGAATGTCGTGGTTGAGCAAAAGACACTCATAGCGCTTACCAGTGACGGTACAGGTAAAGGGACCAGAAGCACCTGTCTCTTCGAGAAAATATGAAGGGCTTATTTCAATAGTGATACAAGTCCATTTTTGTTTATATTGAGATACAGAGTCCTAAAGTTAAATGAGCGCTGAAAAATCTACAGTTGAGATACTGGAAATATTCAAGCACATAGCTTCTTGCTAGAGATGAACTTTTCTTTCTGTTTGTTTGGCTCATTAATTTAGCATTATAGACAGAAAAGTGGAGGTAATGGACTTGTACCACTATTGAAATAAGCCCTTCATATGGCCCTATGATAAATGATGCCATAAATCCACGCCACACAGTGACCTTTTCAGGATGAAGTGGTACTGGTTGATTTGCGTGTGGATTTTCCGTTGCCCATATTCGACAATTCTGTGTACTGACATATCCTGTCAGATGAAAGTGGGCTTCGTCTGTCCATAAAATCTTCCAAGGCCAATCTTTGTCCACTTCCATGCGAGCAAGAAGTTCTAAAGCAAAGGTCTCTCTTGCTGACAGGTCAACAGGAAGCAACTCGTGCATATGGGTAATTTTAAATAGATAGCAAAGAAGGATGTTTCGTATGATTTTAGGCACTGTGCTCACGGGCATGTCCAATGTTCGGGCAATTCTCCGTGCGCTACACGTTTGCACACCATCACAAGTCTCCTCCTGCATTGCCTGTGTCCACTGCTTCCGCTGACGTCGAATCAGTTCGTTTCCTCCCTCTACCAGGCTGCACACCAAAAAGACCCGTCTTTTCGAATTTGTGAATAATTTTCTCCAGACCCATAGCAGTCATCGAACCAACACCACTTTTCAAAGCCTTCAGTGTCCGGAACTTCTGCACAGCGAAGTGTGCACAGTAATCATTCTTGTAATACAGCTTTAGAAGCAGAGCGCGATCCTGCATTGAGACAGCCCTGGCGAACGTCGCAGACGCGAAAGGAGAAAAAGCCGTGCACCAGGCGTGTTTATACCAACTTCAATGGGTCGTGCGCATGTTGAGTATTCTGACACATACAGCGTCATCTGTTGATCAATTTTCACAGTATTTTTCTTCTTCTGCCATACATTTTCCCCCTTCTCCTATAATATGCCGTTGCAAGTTGACGTTATTCTGACCAGTGGTGTTATTTCTAGAGCGTTTTGAAAGCTTAACTTTAATTACAATCACCCTATATATTATTATGCATTAATAATTATTTCGTGTATGTAAATTTAATTTTTGAATGCATAAACGTGTGTGGAACATGTAGCCCAGTAATTAAAAAAGCATGTTGTATGCAGACGTATAAAAAAATTGCAGCTCTTTAAATGGTGGTTATCGCACAAACAAAATATGTAGACATCAGGAATGTTCATCTGGATGTTCGGAAACTGTGACATGCATGATCCTGCTTTACAACGGATTTAGCGAGCAAGAGACTCCTCATGTTGAGTATGTTCGTTTTCTTGGCGTATCTGAATAAGGGCTTAACAATACCTTTACTACGAGGCAAGAATTAATGGCGAGTTATGCTGAGGCCTTCCGACTTCAGAGGGAACTTAATCGTGTGAATATTTGCAGCAGAGTTCCAAGGAAAACGTAGTTGATCGCTACTGCCTTCAAACTCGCGCTATTACAATAGGTAAAAAAAAAAAAACCATCAGTGCACATGGGTAGACAGCAAACGTGATACCTCATGGAAGGAACTAAGTTTTGACTTGTATCTGAGTGATGTACAACGCCGTGTTCATAGCAGTCCTCACGAGACATCGAAGTGCGAGGTGGCAGACCATGTTAGGTATACTGGGGGTGTTTCAGATACATGAAAATCTAAGTCTACATAGATACCACGCAAGCCACCGTACGGTTCGTGACGGAGTATACCCTGTAACACTACTAATTATTTCCTTTTCTGTTCCATTCGTAAATAGAGCGAGGGAAAAACGACTATCTACATGCCTCCGTATGAGCCCTAATTTCTCCTCTCTTATCTTATGGTCTTTACGCGCAGTAGAATCCTTTGGCAGTTAGTTTCAAATGACAGTTCTCTAAATTTTCTCAATAGTGTTTCTCGAAAAGAATTTCTTTCCTTCCACGAATTGCAATTTGAATTTTCGAGGCAACTCCATAACACTTACATGTTTTTCGAATCTATTGTTAACAAATCTAGCAGCCCGCCTCTGAAGGCTTCGATGTCTGCCACTAACCCGATCTGATATCGATCTCTAACACTCGAGCAGTACTCAAGAATAGACAGCACTGGTATGCTACATACGGTCTCTTTTACGGGTGAATCAATCTTAAAATTGAAACAAATGAGCCCTCGGTCACAAATGTTTTTAGTCTTATTGACTAGGTTTCAACACTTCTAAGAGTGCCTTCATCAGAATTAAAACAATTAAAATGACCTATAACATAGTTACAAATTTATACAAAAATAACAAAATATTACTTTTTACATTATGTACTGAACAATATTCATTATAATTTTCGTCTGCCTACACTTGAATGTTAAGTAGCCAAGTTGTACCTGCGGCTGCTAGATGGCACTCTCGATGCAATGTCATGTTCACCTGCCCGCACTTGTTAAATCGGGCGTCTCAGTCCGTTGCAACCTGTGGCTGTACAGGTACGAGCAGCCCATAGTGGCTCGCTTTGACGCTTTCCTTTTTTTATATACTTTGTGACTAAAACCTTCTTGCTTGTTAATTATTTTTATTATTTGTTTTATATTATCCATTTGCGGAGGACCCAGGAAGAACTAACACTGCCAGATTGCAGAATGGTGTGAGGCGCCATCGGGTACATAGTACGATCAGCTATGTTTCACATATCCTACAATTTGGACACATGGGTAACGCTTGACAAGCTAAGACCAGTGGCTTTGGCCCATCTTCGAGTCTGTGAGGTGTTATCTTTCAACAAGATAACGAAATACCGAACGTTGCACGTGCTGTCCCCACCAACCTCAATACAGAAGGTGTTCGACCACTGCCCAGACCAGTACGCTCCCCAGAACTCTCACCTATTGAAAGAAAACATCTGGTCATGTGTTGTCGAGAATCCTGGCACAGATTTGAAGCAGCATGGAATAAATTACCCGTATCTGTCATCCTAACCTACTTATACTCGACGTCAAGTAGGTTTAGAGTCATTGTTGCTGCCAGACATGCAACACTGATACTTAATTTCGCACCGAATATACCCCAAATCACCTACAAATTTAATGTTAGCTTCTGCCCACTGTACTGTACACGTACAATCTGTAAGCCTTCGTTGCTTTGTCTCCTTTCAGTTGCTCCTGTTTTAATGACCAGTAGTGTGTACTGTATCAGCAAATGTTTAGCTTTTTGCCAAATAATACCCAATACAACATATGACTCTTTTAATATACAGATCATAATTGTTTGTTGCACGGAAAGTATTGATATATCAATGAAGTGTGCTTCTTTAAGGCTGTAGATTAAACTCCAAATATTGTTTGTACAGAAATGGAGAGTTTTATACTGACTGTCTGAAGAGGAATGGTCATTACTCTGGGACATCACAGGAACGATCATTAGGAGCAAACAACATCATATGACATATGCACTGTTTCGAATGGTTCCCGAGATAGAACACATTTAATGTACATTCTTATTTAATTTCTGCATTGTTCAGTACATTTTCAGGTTTACACATGTACAACAGTTACCAAACATCACAACATGCGTTTTACAAAGTATTAATTGAAAAATATGTATTTTATTCACATTCACCTTTAACGATTTATGGTACATGTCGTGTTACAACTCTTGTACAGTTAACAATAAATGCTCGAATATCCTCACTATCACCTTCGATGCGTCTGTGCACTACTGGGAGATCATGTGTTGCTTGTGTAAGTGCCTCTGCACGTCCGCTAAGGCAGCAGCGCCCGTGATGCAACCAAGCAGTTTATCTCATGTATTCACCTTCCGTTTCTGTACCTAAGACTTCATCCAACCCCATAAACAAAAATCTAATGGCGTAAGCGTTGGCGAGTTTGATGTCCAATTAATTGAACTACTATGACCAGTCAAGCGATTAAGATAAGTGCATCTGAGAGGTTTCTTCACACGTCTGGTAGAATGTGGAGGGATCCCGTCATTCTGGAAGTACTCGAGTCCGTGTGACCAAGTGACCTCATTAGAGTATTCAACAAACGAATTTTCCGAAGAATCCATGTAATTCTGTCCCTTCACCCGCTCATCTAAAATGACTGGCTCTATTAACGTTGTACAGATCACGCTGTTCCAAAACTTCATCAAAAAACGCACTTGGAAATTGGTTTCCATTGGAGCGTCTGGAGTTTTCTGTGACCATTGTTGATTATTAGGTGTGTTGTTGATTCCATTCCGTGTAAATGTGGCTTCATCAGTGAATAGTATTAATGGAAGCAAACAACGATTGTCATTTAACCAGTAACAAAATTGAAGTCGTGTGGCATCGTGCCAATGTGAAGACTGTGGACATACCATACGTGAAACAGGTACAAGTTTTCAAGTAATGTTCGCCACAACGTGTCCGCGGGGCACTTACACGGGCAGAAAGTCGCTGTGTGCTGGTAGTAGGCTTAAGCTGCACCATTTTAACAATGTGTCCGCCTTTGGGAGGACGACGGTTCAAATCCGCGTCCAGCCATCTAGATTTAAATTTTCCTTGATTTCCCTAAATCGCTCAAGCAAATGCCAGGATGGTTCGTTTGAAATGACACGGCCGATTTCCTTCCCCATCCTTGACACAATCAGAGTTTATGCTTCGTCTCTAATGATTTCGATGTCGACGGGACGTTAAACCCAATCTTCCTTCCTGCCTTTCTTCAACAGTGTGTTACTGTCCCCGCAAAAGTTGTTGAGCTACACGTTGAGAAGAAAAATGGGAACTTTGAAGAATACCTGTTTCACGCAATGTGCTGAAAACTCTGATAAACACTTTACGATCAGGGAACGACGTGTCGGAAAGCGGCAACGGTATTCTCCGACAGCAGCGCGAGCTCTGCCATCGCAGAAGCCGTAAACACGCACCATATCTGCATATTCTGCATTAGTGTAGATGTATGGCATTTTAGCCAACGCGAGTACAAACACAATTAACCGATGCTTCTCTCAGACACACTCTCGTCCTCACACTACTTCACTCACATCACGCCATTACCATCGGCGCGTTCAACGGGCTAGTTCAATGTCAGAAATAGATATTGTTCAAAGAGGGTGAAAGCGTCGAGGTAGGTTGGGCTAAAAAAAAAAAAAAAGACATCAAAGAGGTTATGTGGGTAAGACATATATGTGCGCGCCACTAGCGCGAAAACAGAAGTGCATTAAATGTGTTCTATATCCTAAACCAATCGGAATAGAACGTATGCCCAAATGACGCTATTTGCTTCAAATGATCGTTCCTGTTATGTCCGTGAATATTGACCATTCCTTCTGAAACACCGAGTGTGTAAATGACCTTGATTGCTGGTGGAATACACACATATCCGTATTTTTAAAATCGTTTTTATTCGTCTTTACCCGTTCGTGCCGGGTACTTCCCTTGTCACTCTATGCTTCTACTCTGAGCAAGCCGCATCAAATCTACTGGTAGAAAACTGCGCGAAAGAGTTGGAGTTGCCGCTACTAGGAAGACATTGCAGCTAGAGAGTGGTGTGAATCGGTGGGCAAACTTCCCTGTTGGCAGGGCTCCGGCGGCGCCAAAAATGCAAACAGGGGGGGCCATCCCGGCGCTATTGTTCTCGCCTAGCCCTAGGCAGCGCCGCCGGCTGCACTTAGATAAGCTGAGAGCGACAGCCATTGCGACACAGCTACCAGGCCAGCGCCTCTGCTACCCAACAACTTTCTAGTCGCGTTCTTAAATAACAACAGATGTGAGGACTCCGGTCCAAAGGCTGCCAGGAAATCTGCTGAAAAAAAAAGGTTACACAAAAATTTACCTGACTGGGTTCTATTGCACTATTCTCCTGGATGTGGAAATATGCTCCGCGTTCGTTTACCAAAAATTTCTTCAGTCTGTGTAAGAAATGTCTTTGCCACGAATCAAGGCCGGTTTAAGGTCGCGCGGGGTGTACTGCCCTGTCTATTGAGTGAAATTTCCAAGTTCGACTTTCGTTTAATACGACTTAATGTCGTACCGTACTTTCTGTTGATGACGATATTACCGAACAATAATTACACTCCGCTCAACTGTAATAAGACGCAGCACGTACAAAAAAAACAAATAAATACGCTGCTGGCCATTAAAATTGCTACACCACGAAGATGACGTGCTACAGACGCGAAATTTAACTGACAGGAAGAAGATGCTGAGATATGCAAATGATTAGCTTTTCAGAGCATCCACACAAGGTTGGCGCCGATGGCGACACCTACAACATACTGACATGAGGAAAGTTTCCAACCGATTTCTCATACACAAACAGCAGTTGACCGGCGTTGCCTGGTGAAACGTTGTTGTGATGCCTCGTGTAAGGAGGAGAAATGCGTACCATCACGTTTCCGACTTTGATAAAGGTCGGTTTGTAGCCTATCGCGATTGCGGTTTATCGTATCGCGACATTGGTGCTCGCCTTGGTCGAGATTCAATGACTGTTAGCAGAATATGGAAACTCTGGGTTCAGGAGGGTAATACGGAACGCCTTGCTGGATCCCAACGCCCTTGTATCTCTAGCAGTCGAGATGACAGGAGTCTTATCCGCATGGCTGTAGCGGATCGAACAGCCACGTCGCGATCCCTGAATCAACGGAAGAGGACGTTTGCAAGACATCAACCATCTGCACGAACAGTCCGACGACGTTTGCAGCGGCATGGACTATCAGCTCGGAGACCATGGCTGCGGTTACCCTTGACGCTGCACCACAGACAGGAGCGCCTACGATGGTGTACTCAACGACGAACCTGGGTGCGCGAATGACAAAACGTCATTTTTTTCAGATGAATCCAAGTTCTGTTTACAGCATCATGATGGTTGCATCCGAGTTTGGCGACATGGCGGTGAACGCACATTGGAAGCGTGTATTCGGCATCGCCATACTGGCTTCTCACCCGGCGTGATGGTATGGGGTGCCATTGGTTACACGTCTGGGTCACCTCTTGTTCGCATTGACGGCACTTTGAACAATGGACGTTACATTTCAGATGTGTTACTACCCGTGGCCCTACCCTTCATTCGATCCCTGCGAAATCCTACATTTCAGCAGGATAATGCACGACCGAATGTTGCAGGTCCTGTCCGGGCCTTTCTGGACACAGAAAATGTTCGACTGCTGCCCTGGTCAGCACATTCTCCAGATCTTTCACCGATTGAAAACGTCTAGTCAATGGTGGCCGAGCAACTGGCTCGTCACAATACGCCAGTCACTACTCTAGATGAACTGTGGTATCGTTTTGAAGCTGCATGGGCAGCTGTACCTGCACACGCCATCCAAGCTCTGTTTGACTCAGTGCCCAGGCGTATCAAGGCCGTTATTACGGCCAGAGGTGATTATTGTGGGTACTGATTTCTCACGATCTATGCACCCAAATTGCGTGAAAATGTAATCACATGCCAGCTCTAGTACAATATATTTGTCCAGTGAATACCCGTTTATCATCTGCATTTCTTCTTGGCGTAGCAATTTTAGTGGCCAGTAGTGTACTTTAATAAACAATATGGCCAAGAGCACCTGATATACTTCAAAGATTCCAGTACGTAGTAGAACAATTTGTAGTTTCTGATTTGGATTTAGCTAAAGAGTCTTAATCTGTTGTTCCTGGCTATTCTTTTTATCAGAACTGCACATTCAGAATTCGTTACGCTTATTAATATTCAGTGGAACAGTCACTATAGAATTAGACGTTCCCTTTTAGACGATTGGTTTTAAATTCTCAAAAATGACGTCTACTCAATGAATGATTACACCAAATAAAATCACGGTAGTAACTAACAGGCACCATTAATCAGTGCATAACCAACAACAGTTTTTCTGTCTTCAAAATTCACGTACAAACTTAAATTTATCTTATTAGTCTATATTCTGGTTGAATTTGGATGACCACTTCGTAAGCTATTAATCTCTATTGTTAATAAACAAAGAAATTGAAATACTTTTCTATAAACTCTGTACGTTGTTAAAACTAATGCCTCCTTGTAGCAAACTGATTACGTTTCGTAATATAATATTAAGTAGTTCGAATACTTCGTAGAAATGTTCAGCTCCTGCGATTGAAAGTTATCTCTTTGCCTTTTGTTTACATCAGCAATGTCAATAGTATATTTCACTGCTTCAGTTTATTTATACTAATAATATCTATGAAAGCTAAGTACGTGTTATGAAAGAAATTAGAAAATTCAGTTTTCTTCCTTATTCAGGATTAATTATAGTAAAAAGATCTTGTTCTCATATTTCTCAAGATATTCAATTTTCTCCATGTGAGTCCACTAGTCGTAATTAAAGAAATCACACAAATATTCTTTGTAGTGTCTCTCTTTACAACGAACGCACTCCAAATATATCATCAAAACTTGATAGGTTGAAATATCAATACTGATTTGCAGTTCTATAACGTCTTATTTTTTGTGTTTGTACTTTATTTTGTCAATTTTACACATTTTACAAAAGGTAGTGACCGAGTGCCAGCAAATCAGTTTACTCTCTAACGGAATCGATAATACAACAAATATAAAACAAAAATCCTAAGTGTCACCCCCCGCTTTACACGAACCTTAGGACAATTCGGTGACAAAGCTAAGCCACCTCATGCGTCGACAGATCGAGAATCCCACTAATGAACTCAAAGTCGAAAACGATCACTCGTCACTTCATCAATCACCAAATTACAGCACAGGCATATGCAGTTTCCTAATATGGTTCCAAATTTCAAGGGCAATTTATTATCACTGCTAGGGAGGATCACGGCATTTACTAGTATTCAACGTTTTCTGCAGACTTTCATCACAAAATTTCCTTATATACTCATTGCTAGAGATTGTTATATCAAGTACAATAACCAGTTACATATTTCGCGACATCACCTTGACGAGTAATCCCAAAACACCAACCACTAAATCATAAGAAAGCTCACACTCAATTTCCTTTGATCCACTAACTTTACTTTAAAGAAAACAAATCGGATCTTCCGTCAGACCAAATCCTCAATACCAATCAAAATTCCTAAAAGACCGAAAATTAATAAGAACTGCAGAATCTAAACTTATTTTATTAATCTGCTTATTCACGTCAACGCCGAAAAAAATGTTTTAGCATGAGCTATGACGCTGCAACATTCCCGATTATTAATAAAATAAATTTGTTATCTTGCAGTTAGAGAAAATTCATAACTGGTAGATTCGTGCCTAGCGTGCTAACCTTCATACGCGTATAAGACTTACCGCTCCTGAACTTAATGTTCTTGAACCAAGTCGTCCTATCAGGACGATCTGCCGTGTGATGGTCATGAAAGAACTAACTATATTTTAATGTTGATTTCGTTAGGAGTCATACTGTGAGACAGGTATGTGTCGATACTGCAATTTTACAATAATCAATTCATTGTATTGGATAGCTGTCGATCATTCTTGCTTTCTTTTTATTGTATATCTCTCTCATCATAGAGAAGGCTGACCTCATCTTCTTTATCCTCTCTGTTATTCTCTCCTTGCTCCTGTTCCTTCCTGTTATAAATTCTCCCAGGTATTTAAATATGTCTACCATTTGCACAGTGCCTTCCGGTGTTGCCCAGTCTGCAGTGGTATATAATGTCTTTGTCCTGTTATGGGCGATCCTCAGTCGAGTTGTTAAGTTGCCGAGTTGTGCCTTTGCGTCTTCTACCGTCTCACTCACTATTGCTATGTCGTCTGCAAAGGCTAGGCAGCCCACTTGAGCCCTGTTGTTCTTTTTGTCCCCCACGTGGGTCTTTGGTATTGCCATTTTCTCGTTTATTGCTCTCCACTGTCTGATCACTTCGTCAGTGCTATATTGAACAACAATGGTGACGATCGATCTCCCTGTTTAACACCAGTCTTGATCTGAAATTCTTCTGACAGTGCTCCTCTGAATCTCACCCTTGCTTTTGAGTCTGTCCTCTGTTCTTCAGGATCCTAAAAAGAGTCTGTCTGTCGATGGAGTCATATGCCTTTGTGAACTCCACGAAGGTTATTAATGTCTTTTTGTTTTTTAAGGCCCTGTGTTGTATCAGTTGCTTCAGGATAAATATCTGTTCTATACAACCTCTTCCCTTCCTGAATCCCGCTTGATAGTCGCCAACTGTACTTTCTACCTGTTCTTCTACCCTCTTGAGCAATGGTTTTAACAGCACCTTGTATCCGACCTCTAGTAGCGATATTACTTTGCAGTTGTTTGCATCCCTCTTGTCCCGCTTCTTATGTATTGGTACTACAATTGCATTCTTCCATCCTATTGGCAACTTCTTTGTTCTCCAGATCTGGTGGATTATGTTGGTCATGTTGTCTATTGCTTTGTTGCCTCCCAACTTTATCATTTCGGCTGCTATACCATCTTCTCCAGTTGCCTTATTATTCCTTAGATCGCTTATGGCATGTTCGACTTCATCCCTTCTTGGAGGGCGTGGCTCTCTCTCTTCTGTGTCAGTCCCCAGTTCGACCTCGTCTTCAGGTGGTTCACAGTTCAGCAGGTCGTGAAAGTACTCTGCGAAAATCCGACAGTTCTCCTTAATTAATCATCATCATCATCATCAATTATCTGCTATATTAGCAGGTCCTTTGCCTCTCCATTTTCTGCGATCCATTGCTTCCTTCTTAAGGCTGCTGTATGTTGTACCGTCCATCATGTCATCCAGTATCTGGAATCTCTTCCTTCCTCGCTTCCTTTTCCCTTCTTCATAACCTTCTAAAACTGTTTTTATCAGTCCGTCATTCTTTCTTAATATATGCCCAATCCAATTTCTTTTTCTTCTCTTTTAATACATCTAGTAACTGTCTTTTCTCTCCCACTATTCTCAGTACCTCTTCATTTTTTACTCTGTCCATCCAACTTATTCTTTCCATCTTCCGCCATGTCCAGATCTCAAAAGCCTCCAGCCTTTCTCTGTCTTCTTTCCTCATTGTCCATGTTTCAGCGCCATATAGAAGAACACTCCATACAAGACATTTTATGAGTCTCTTTCTGAGTTCTCTGTCCAGACCGCTGCAGAAGATTCTCCTTTTCTTATAAAACGCCTCTTTTGCCATTGCTATCCTTGTTTTAATTTCTGTGGTGCACTTCCAGTCGGTGTCTATCCTGCTTCCAAGATACTTAAAATTTTGCACCTGTTCTAGTGTTTCTCCATTCAGCACAATTTTTATTTCCTTATTTCCTCCTATTGCCAATACTTTTGTTTTATTTGTGTTAATTTCCATTCCACATTTTTTCCGTTAGTTGCAATGGCGTCCGCCAAATCCTGTAATTCTTTTTCCCCTGTGGCTAGAAGGACCATGTCATCAGCAAATCTCAAGCACCCTACTCTTCTTCCTCCAATTTCTACTCCTTTGTCATCTAATGAGCATTGGTCAATCGTATTTTCCAAGTACAGGTTGAAAAGAGTAGGTGATAAACAGCATCCTTGTCTTACTCCTTTCCCTACTCTGATCCAGTTTGTACTTTCTCCTCTCACTTTAACTGAAACTTTTTGATTAAGGTATAATGAGTTTATAAGTCTTCTGGTTTTCCAGTCCACTCTCTTTTGCCTCATAATAGTCGCCAGCTTGTCCAAAACCACATTGTCAAATGCCTTTTCTAAATTGATGGAGCACATATATAGGTCTCTTCCTTTTTCAATAAACCTTTCTCCCAAGATTCGTAGGAGCCCTATTGCATCTCTGATGCCCGTATTCCGTCTAAAGCCAAACTGCTCCTCGCCGAGATTCTCCTCTATTACTTTTTCAAGTCTTTTATTAATTATTCTTAACATCACTTTGGCAACATGTGAAATGAGGCCGATTGTCCTGTGCTCGCTGCATTTCTTGGTTCCTTGTTTTTTCGGTAATGGAATCATTACTGTTGTCAAAAAGTCCTCAGGCCATTCACCACTGTCATATATTTTATTACATAACTTCAATATTTCTCTTATTCCATTGTGGTTCAAGCATTTTAGTATTTCTCCCGGTATTGTATCTGTACCTACTGCTTTGCCATTTTTCATTGCAGCAATGGCAGACTTTACTTCTTCCATTATGATGGTCGCTCCTTTCTCTTCATCGCTTAATTAATACACTTATACACTAATACATTTATACATTAATACATTTATTTAATTAATACATTTATTTAATAATACTTTACTCTTACAAACTATAAATAAAAAAATCTCACCGTTAAATATCACTTCAGGTGAACTGGACAAAGAACAGATTCTCAAATCACGCTAAGTACCGGAACTCCCTTCTTGTTATCAGTATGATGAAACATTTTGAAACTCCCAAAGACTCTGTTGGTCGTTTAGCCCACATGTAAACAAACACATGCTCAGTGATTGATCAGCGACCCTAGGACACAGCCACCATGTTTTATGCCATTGGAAATAGATCCAATTTATGTATTTAGTATATCACTGTTACATCACTTCGAATGAAACTGAGAAAATTAAGTCTAAAGCATTAAAAGCGTCGAGGTTTTTTGGTGGCCACTATGTTGTTTAAGCCAAGTTTTTTTTTATTTAAAATTTTAGTCATCTCAGACGCAATAGTTTTGCTCCATAGATATCGATAAGAGACTATATAAGTTGTTGGCGCTAAGTTAAGCTTCGACTTCAGTGGAGTTTGAGGTGCGGAGCACGCAGAAAGGAGAGCATTGTTGCCACGTTGAGGAGGCACGTAAGAGGGGGAACGTTGTCCGTCTACTATGAAATAGTGCAACTTTAGGCATGAGTGCTCACAGACTCTAAGCAACTATGATGTAAATTACGAACGAAAGTAACAAAATTGTGTGAAAGCTGTCATACAGTTGCTCATGTTCAAAAACATTCATTAAGTTATTTATTTTTCAGATGACACACAACACGAGTTCGTCGCACTAGTGTAGTGCTACAGTTGTTAAGTCACAATAGTTGGCAGCAGTAGTAAACATCAGAAGTCGACACGAAGTGTACTGATATGTATCGATAACAAGTAGGTACCCAAGCTCAACACAGAATCGATAATTTATAGACGTCGTGCCCTCTCGCTGCTACCAAGCTTTGGTATCAAACAGTCATTGTAAGTGTTCAATAGTCAAACTTTAATCTCGTATCTTGTATTTATTATAACTGATAAATGCCATATTTTAACGTGAGCGACTTTAAACCAACTTTTAAAAAATCCTTCGTGACTAGGGGGGTGGGGGGGGGGGGGGGTGGAACCCCATCGTCCTCGTTGCCCGCCCCCTCCTCGTATCTACTCCCGGACGACGCTGGACCCAGGAGTAGTACTAAGTCGTTCACTGAGACAAGATTGTGTATCTGGATCACGCTCATACCGTGTGATGAGCAAGTAAAATGAGTACAGTACAACCACTTTTATTTGGAATACATTTGTTGGCTTCACCAATTCGCAGCCAAATTATCACCTTTCATCCTAACTTAGACAGTGGGCTACGTTACATATCAGTACGTCACCACATTTAAATCGACCGATTTTAGCCGAACGCCAGATTTACCGTACTTATTTTAGCGACTCGTGTGTGTGTGTGTGTGTGTGTGTGTGTGTGTGTGTGTGTGTGTTGAGGCCCAAGAAGAAGGACCGTTGACAGATTGCATGATTGATGGGGTGCCATTAAGTACACAGCCCAGTCAATTCTGGTTCACGTAGCCGGGAATTTAGACAGTAGGCATTACATCTGTATGTCAATGCCAGTGGCTTTTGCCTCTGCGGCGTTATCTTTCAACAAGATGACGCAAGACCACACGTTGCCCCCACTGTCCTGACTTACCTCTATACAGAGGGCATTCGACTTTTGCGCTGGTCAGCACCTTCTCCTAATCTCTCACACTGTGGAAACATCTGGCCATGGATTACCAACAGACAGGCACGCACCACTCGCCAACCACTACGATCGACGAACTTTGGCACAACTGTGAAGCAGCATGCACCTGCGATTATTTTAAACGTATCATTTCACTTCCGCATAATACGTACTGATAAAATCCAATATAATTTTTTTCACTAACTTAAGTATTAATAGGTGCTATGTGCTTTGAATTTAAAGCCATTATATAGCCAACAAAATGAACATTGTTCACACACTAATATTATCCATGACAGTTGACTTTTTTCAGCTCCATTCACACGGCAAGGAAAGTCGACTAATGGGCTACCCCTTACGAATAAAAAAACTACCCATTGAAGAATGGGATATACAGTAACATGTCAAATCTGTCAGATCGTAATGATGAGTGGTGTTTCGATACGACACCAGGTTCACAGGAGATGACCCACACACAGGGCGCTGATAACCCCGCCATTGAGCGCGCATAAATTACACACACACACACACACACATATGGATAGTTCGTAACCGCGTCACTGCTAAGGTCGCAGGTTCGAATCTTGCCTCGGGCATGGATGTGTGTGATGTCCTTAGGTTAGTTAGGTTTAAGTAGTTCTAAGTTCTAGGGGACTGATGACCTCAGGTGTTAAGTTCCTTTGTGCTCAGAGCCATTTGAACCATTTCACATATGGATACCGGTAGGCCGGAAAAGCGTTTCTTTCTCAGTTATGCTTCACTTAGACAGGAAGAATACGAAAAAACACGTGATGGCCATGAGAGTGCGCGGCCGGCTTTCTGTGTGGTTGTGTCAAAGACCTTGTAAAATATAACTAGACCCACTGATGGCGCTTCAGTCGCGGGATAATTTGAACCTTCGGCTGGACGCCATTATAGTGGTTGTAGTCTGATGTGCTGTGTAGTATTGTTGTTTATGAAGACCCTGATTCAACGTTTTATATTTGTTGGGGCTTACATACAGTATTTGTTACTCGTAATTCTATTGTCTGTACGTTCCAATCAAAAGAAGTACAATGGTGAAGAGTTGTACAGCGATTAATTGTACAAATAAATTCGAGAAAGGAACGACTATTACATTTCACAGATATGTGAATATTTTAAGTTGTTTTGTACGTCAGTGCACTTGCTTAATAAATGTTTTTGTAACACGGTATTAGCATAATGTCAGTGCATCTATTTGCAGGTTTCCTTTCTCAAAACCACAGCTCTTACAAAAATGGTTACACACTGTCAGGAGGCAAGATTTCCGACCGACAGAATACCGTTTTATATGTTCTGATCATTTTGAAGAAAGTTAGCTGATCGGTAGTGTTTTCATCGTTTAGATTAGGTTGAAACTTGATAATTTGGTCGTGAGTGGCCAAAGCACTATGCCATATATAACGCACTTCTCGTCATAAAATCTAAAGCAAGGTAGAGTCATAAAACATCTTTTAATATAGTGGGCAAATCTTCGAGTATTTTGATGCATTTTGCGTACATCTATCGTTAATGAACTACGAAAAATGCTAGGGGTCCAGTACATAACTTTTAGCTAGGGCAGATTCCATGTAGTACGTAAGATAAATTCATAAACAGTGACTAGTTGCTGTTTGTTCATAAATTAAAAAGTATATTGTAGTAACATATTTAAATGAGGCATTATGTTTGTGTTTGTGTATGTTTTGTATGCGAAGGAACTTGCCCCCCTTCTTGCAGCGGTGTACCGTAGGTCTCTAGAAGAGCGTTCCAAAGGATTGGAAAAGGGCACAGGTCATCCCCGTTTTCAAGAAAGGACGTCGAACAGATGTGCAGAACTATAGACCTATATCTCTAACGTCGACCAGTTGTAGAATTTTGGAACACGTATTGTGTTCGAGTATAATGACTTTTCTGGAGACTATAAATCTACTCTGTAGGAATCAGCACGGTCATGTGAAACCCAGCTCGCGCTATTCGTCCACGAGACTCAGAGGACCATAGACACGGGTTCACAGGTAGATGCCGTGTTTCTTGACTTCCGCAAAGCGTTCGATACAGTTCCCCACAGTCGTTTAATGAACAAAGTAAGAGCATATGGACTATCAGACCAATTGTGTGATTGGATTGAGGAGTTCCTAGATAACAGGACGCAGCATGTCATTCTCAATGGAGAGAAGTCTTCTGAAGTAAGAGTGATTTCAGGTGTGCCGCAGGGGAGTGTCATAGGACCGTTGCTATTCACAATATACATAAATGACCAGGTGGATGACATCGGGAGTTCACTGAGGCTTTTTGCAGATGATGCTGTGGTTTATCGAGAGCTTGTAACAATGGAAAATTGTACTGAAATGCAGGAGGATCTGCAGCGAATTGACGCATGGTGCCGGGAATGGCAATTGAATCTCAATGTAGACAAGTGTAATGTGCTGAGAATACACAGAAAGATAGATCCTTTATCATTTAGCTACAAAATAGCAGGTCAGCAACTGGAAGCAGTTAATACCATAAATTATCTGGGAGTACGCATTAGGAGTGATTTAAAATGGAATGATCATATAATGTTGATCGTCGGTAAAGCAGATGCCAGACTGAGATTCATTGGAAGAATCCTAAGGAAATGCAATCCGAAAACAAAGGAAGTAGGTTACAGTACGCTTGTTCGCCCACTGCTTGAATACTGCTCAGCAGTGTGGGATCCGTACCAGATTGGGTTGATAGAAGATATAGAGAAGATCCAACGGAGCGCAGCGCGCTTCATTACAGGATCATTTAGTAATCGCGAAAGCGTTACGGAGATGATAGATAAACTCCAGTGGAAGACTCTGCAGGAGAGACGCTCAGTAGCTCGGTGCGGGCTTTTGTCAAATTTCGAGAACATACCTTCACCGAAGAGTCAAGCAGTATATTGCTCCCTCCTACGTATATCTCGCGAAGAGACCATGAGGATAAAATCAGAGAGATTAGAGCCCACACAGAGGCATACCGGCAATCCTTCTTTCCACGAACAATACGAGAGTGGAATAGAAGGGAGAACCGATAGAGGTACTCAAGGTACATTCCGCCACACACCGTCAGGTGGCTTGCGGAGTATGGATGTAGATGTATATGTAGATGTAGATGGTCCAAACTCCATAGCCTGACGAATCTGTTTCTCGGTGTATCCATTTTCCTTAAAAACAGTCATCAAATGCCCAAGTTCTTGGGTTGAGTTGTCTGCGTCGGAAATGGCTTATCGTTTAAGATTGGACGAATTTTAAGGAATTTTAACATTAGGAGTGTGTTCTGTCCACCTTCTAAGATTAGGGCTCTGCTCGGCTCTGTGAAGGATGATTTGGGACTTAGGAAACCCGGGGTGTACAAAATTCCGTCTCAATGTGGGAAAGCTTACATTGGCCGTTCTATTCGCACAGTGCATGACAGGTGTGTGGAACATCGCCGTCATACGAGGCTACAACAGCCGGAAAAATCGGCGGTAGCAGAACACTGCCTAAATGAGGGACACAAAATGAAGTTTGAGGAAACTGTTGTGGTTGCCAACAATTCCGGTTTTTGGAACAGTGTCTATAAAGAGGCGATTGAAATCAGGTGCCGGCCGGAGTGGTCGAGCGGTTCTAGGCGCTTCAGTTCTGAACCGCGCTGCTGCTACGGTCGCAGGTTCGAATCCTGCCTCGGGCATGGATGTGTGTGGTGTCCTTAGGTTAGTTAGGTTTAATTAGTTCTAAGTTCTAGGGGACTGATGACCTCAGATGTTAAGTCCCATAGTGCTCAGAGCCATTTGAAGCCATTTGAAATTAGGTTGGTTGATAATTTAATCGACAGAGACAATGGGTTTCTTCTTAGCAAAACGTGGAATCCTGTATTATCTCGCATCAAAACTGAACGGTCTTCGGTGCGGCCTTGATTGCGATATATCGTTGCCAGCAGTGTTTCACTAAGGGCGTCGCCACCTCCCTGTTTTGGAAGGCAGAAACCGTGATGGGCGGCGCATGCGCCGTGTACTGAACGGTGGCCTATATAGGACGTCGATTTGCAACCTGGCGTCAGTTCTGAGCGGGACTCATCAGCAGAAGCAGCATTTCCTGAAGATGTCGAACAGTTGGATTGCCGAAATCTCAAGTTGATTTTAGGATCCGGCAGCAAACCCGAAGAGACTTTCAAGACTTATTACGCCGGGAAAGCCTACCTAATCACATCAAGTACCTCTACGGGGAGGAGATGGATAAACTTGTACAGAAGTTAGATAAACCTCGGAGGAAGAAAGGAAAGCTGTTGAGTACACTCGTCTTCTTGCTGAGATGCCATGACGAAGGCATTATTCCCAATTTCGCCAGATTTATTCATTTTATTAATAGTAAGAGAGCTAATAGGATTAAGGAACGTGCAAGCCAAGCACTTTTAAGAGAACGCATTCGTTTTACCCGTAGACAGCTGGATATTGTTTCCAAAGATTTATTTTACTTACATTTGAACTTGTCATCGCAGTTTTCAAGGCTATGTTTGGCAGTGGGTTGATGATTCCACATGGGCGCTATCAGATTGGACACATAGGAGAGCCGTTGCCAGACAATCCTCGAAATCTGAACGGCTTCTTTCTCGTTCTACAGCATCAGAAGAGGATAAACGTCGGCGTACTGTGATTAATCTCTCTAACAAGGCGTTGGATGGGCCCACAGTGTCGGTATTGGAGAAAGGTTTAAATTTTTGGCCCACTCGCAAGAGACTTCCTATCACAGAGTTCATATGCTCTGTAGAAGAAGCATTACACAGCCTACCCGAGGATCAAGCAGAGGAAATAAGGCAAGAAGTGTCGCACACATTACGTCTGGCTCGATCACCGCGGGATAACATCTCTTACGCAGAGAGGGTAGCCATTCGTTCCCTTAAGAATGATGATCAAGTAGTAGTTTTATCAGCTGACAAGGGGAATGCCACGGTTGTAATGACGCGGGATGATTATGTCCTAAAAATGGATTTACTTCTCAACGACCCGGCGTACAGAAGACTATCTAATGACCCCACAGAAAGGATCAAACGTAAGACACTTTCACTGTTGAAAAAGAGTTCGTTGTCAGATGGTTTACGAAAGAAACTTCATCCTGGTGCTGCCGTTCCGCCTAAGTTGTATGGTCTGCCTAAGTTGCATAAGGAAGGAGTTCCACTACGCCCTATTGTTAGTAATTTAGGTGCACCCACTTATAACCTGGCAAAGTATTTATCATCTGCTCTCAGTCCATTTGTTGGCAAGTGTGAACACCATATATCCAGTTTGGTGGATTTTATTCGACGATTGGGATCTTTGAAGTTGCGTCCTTCAGATCTGTTAGTGAATTTCGATGTGATATCCCTAATTACACGAGTTCCTCTGGAAGACTCCCTTAGTTTGATCAGTGAAAAACTGGATGAAGAGCTGGTGAAGCTTTGTCGTCATGTGATGACCTACACGTATTTTTTATTTAACGGTAACATTTTTGAGCAGAATGACGAAGTGGCTATGGGTAGTCCTTTGTCACCCCTAGTCGCCAATTTATTTATGGAGGACTTCGAGGACATGGCACTGAGGACTTCAGCTTTGCAACCAACGTGCTTCTGGAGATTCGTGGACAATACATTCTTCGTCTGGCCGCATGGACGTGATGCTCTTAACAGATTTTTGGACCACTTCAACCGTCTTCATCCCCGCATCAAATTTACTATGGAAGTTGAAAATGATGGGATGCTTCCATTTTTAGACGTAATGGATTATAAAAAAACAGATGGAACTTTGGGACACAGTGTTCACCGAAATCCGACACACACAGATTGGTATCTGCATCCTAAGAGTTGTCATCCACCACACCAACGTAGTGGCGTCCTTAGGACTTTGGTACAGAGAGCATATGCCATTTCCGACGCAGACAGCTTAACCCAAGAACTTAAGCATTTTATGACTGTTTTTAAGGAAAATGGATACACCGAGAAACTGATTCGTCGGGCTATGGAGTTTGGACCATCTCCGGAGGTGTACGAAGAGGAACATAGATCTGTGGCCTTTCTTCCTTATGCTGGAGGCTTATCGTTTAAGATTGGACGAATTTTAAGGAATTTTAACATTAAGAGTGTGTTCCGTCCACCTTCTAAGATTAGGGCTCTGCTCGGTTCTGTGAAGGATGATTTGGGACTTAGGAAACCCGGGGTGTACAAAATTCCGTCTCAATGTGGGAAAGCTTACGTTGGCCGTTCTATTCGCACAGCGCATGACAGGTGTGCGGAACATCGCCGTCATACGAGGCTACAACAGCCGGAAAAATCGGCGGTAGCAGAACACTGCCTAAATGAGGGACACAAAATGAATTTTGAGGAAACTGTTGTGGTTGCCAACATTTCCGGGTTTTGGGACAGTATCTATAAAGAGGCGATTGAAATTAGGTTGGCTGATAATTTAATCAACAGAGACAATGGGTTTCCTCTTAGCAAAACGTGGAATCCTGTATTATCTCGCATCAAGACTGAACGTTCTTC
This sequence comes from Schistocerca cancellata, assembly GCF_023864275.1. NCBI lineage: Eukaryota > Metazoa > Arthropoda > Insecta > Orthoptera > Acrididae > Schistocerca > Schistocerca cancellata. The sequence goes on along the minus strand of NC_064630.1, from coordinate 359,629,175 downwards.
GGTGCGGCCTTGATTGCGATATATCGTTGCCAGCAGTGTTTCACTAAGAGCGGCGTCACCTCCCTGTTTTGGAAGGCAGAAACCGTGATGGGCGGCGCATGCGCCGTGTACTGAACGGTGGCCTATATAGGACGTCGATTTGCAACCTGGCGTCAGTTCTGAGCGGGACTCATCAGCAGAAGCAGCATTTCCTGAAGATGGCGAACAGTTGGATCGCCGAAATATCAAGTTGATTTTAGAATCCGGTAGCAAACCCGAAGAGACTTTCAAAACGAATCTAAACAATGATAATCATCGTCATTTCCCGAGTTGCTATGAACTGAAACAAAAACACAAGGAAGTAATATGTTCAAGATTTACTTTCATTATTAATGAAATCTCCAAGAGCTTCATGGTCGTTTAAAAGATATTAAATCTCTAGAACCAGATATCGTTTTTTAAAATAATCCTACTAAAATAGTTCTGGTAAGTGGTAGAAGTGATTTTCCAAAATTGTGCAGTTCACAGAATGATTTGTTCTTGCTAACCAGAAGAGAAAGGGATACCGCAAATTTTGAAGTCACGGCCACAATATCGGTACTGCGCTCTTAAACTTGGATCTCTTTTCTTCGGCTTTGTGAATGCACATTTTCTTCAGTGAATTACATTAAATCGACGCAGCGCAGCGTAGTGACAATTACTTCGTTTCGATATAACGTAAATTTAAAACGAGTTACAGAATTTTTCAAGACGAAGAAAAGTAACTGTCACCTAAATATTTAAATGTCTCATTAACGTACGCAGAAGAGTTTTAAGAAATAACGCAAGAAAAGTCGATGGTCTTAATGGTTTACGTCTCATGACATTTAGGTATAGGAAGCAGACAGGGTTTGCAGTCCACGACCACTGACAGCCGTCGCTACGAATGGCCGCCGTGTCAGTGGCTGCGCCATCTCGGCGCCACACGACTTGGGATGGAAGGAACAGGTAGTGAGCTACAGTCTGCCGGTCGTGGGGTAAGGAATGGCTGTGTGGAGTCAAGCAAACTATATGTTCGGAAAGAAGCAATTCCGATCTCTGCCTCATTCTGACAATGAAACAATTCATTGGCGAAAGATGAAAATTTGTACCAAGGCCGGGATTCGAAACCGAGTACCTGGCGTAATAGGGTGTTGCGTTAACGATCTACACCAACTGGTAGATACAACTGCACGGACTACCCAAGCACGCCTCCCCCTCAATCCAAATTCCTGAGTGTCGCACCCTAACAAAATAGTGTTCCCCAGCCCTTTTTTCTCTGTTTGCTCGTCACATATCGTGAAGTTGAAACCCCGCCTTGGTGCTAATTTTCATTTCTATTCGATGAATTCTTTCATTGCCCGAATGCGACAGAGATAGGAATTTCTCCTTTCTGAACATATTTCATGTCCCGCCGCTGGATCAGACACAAAAGCTGGTGTCTGTTCTTTCGGACATATACATATATAACCGAAGTACGTGCCTGTTCCGATGTGCGTGGCGGACACTCCTGGAAAAGTAGTCACACACATGCGCAATCGTCAAGCAAGAGCAATCACCACACGAAGTAAGGAGGAGAGATGGAGGGAGCGTGATGATGACATTATGCGTTTGCCCCAACATGTAGGCAGTCCGACAGTCGAATAACAAATTTTATCTGAAATCATCACTGCATTCCTACTGTAGTGATTTTAAATTCCTGTACTTATTTTCGGATTTATCGGAGCTAGGCATCCACGTATTTCACTTGGTAGCAACTTTCAGTGCCACCATAATCGCCACCGCAACCTGATTTAATTTGAACCAACGGCCACCAAACAATATCAAGCAGCATTGTCTCTCATTTAGTTTCTACGTTAGCACTACCCATTCTTGGACAACTTCCTTTTGTCTTTGGAAGAGACAGGCGCACATGTAGATAAGGCTGTGTATTACTGACACTCTGGGTAAGTGATGAAGGTGTGTAGCAGCAGTATCAGTGTCGGGGGACACGGCAAACAGTGCAGTCGTTGCGTAATGTGGAAACGCGGTGATTTATCTGTCGTTGGGTTGGGTTGGGTTGTATGGGGGAAAAGACCAAACAGCGAGGTCATCGGTCTCATCGGATTAGGGAAGGATGGGGAAGGTAGTCGGCCGTGCCCTTTCAAGGAAACCATCCCGGCATTTGCCTGGAGTGATTTTTGGGAAATCACGGGAAACCTAAACCAGGATGGCCGGACGCGGGATTGAATCGTCGTCCTCCCGAATGCGAGTCCAGTGTGCTAACCACTGCGCCACCTCGCTCGGTATATCTGACTTCCGAAAGGATATGATCGTTGACTTTCTGGCCAAGGATGGAAGCATTTCCGCAACGGCTACGTTACTAAACTGTTCGCGAGCCGCTGTGGTTAAAGTGTACCATTGATACCAAAATGGCGCTATCTGAGGCAACTACGCTGCCTGACGAGCCATAAATTACAGGAGTAAGCAATGGCTGCTGAGATGTGTACGGGCCAATCGACGTGCAAATGGTGAGCAGCTAACCACCCAAATGAACCGGGAGGCTACCAATGGTGTCTCCTAAACGACCTTTCAGCAAACGTTACTGTATATGTACCTCTGTAGCAGGCGCCTGTTTCGCGCACCCGCACTCACTGCTGTTCAGCTTCGACGAAGGATGGAATTTGCATGTCAGCACCGCAGCTGCCTGTCCACTAAATGGTAACAGGTGGCCTTTTCAGATGACACACATTTTATGTTCCATTCAACAGGTGGCCGTTAGCGTGTAAAGTGTGCAACATCTGAAAGCAAACGCCGTTCAATAATTCCATGGTCTGGGGAACGTTTTCGTGGCATTCCCTCGGCGACCTCGTCATTCTGGACGGCACCGTGGATCAACACATGAATATATCTATCCTTGGGGGCTGAGTCCACTGTATAAGAAGTTTGTTTCTCGTCGGAACGAAGGCATCTACCCCTCAGGACAGTTCAACGCGTCACACAGCTTGCAGTGTACGTGCATCCTTCTAAGAGCACCGTACTCCACTCGCCACCAAACTCCTCGCATTTAAAAACCCTATAGAATCTGTGGGACCACCTCGATCGGGCTCTTCGCACCATGGAGCCTCAGCCGAGAAATCCAGCTTAGCTGGCCACGCCACTGGAGTCGGCTTGGCTCCACATCCCTGTCGTTACCTTTCAGAACATCACACTGTTCCCCCACGTTTCGCAGCGCACCAAGCTGTAGAAGGTTGTTATTCAGGCCTTTGACATGTGTTCACATTAATGTGACTGGACAGTGTATTTGCTACAGTTAGTGAACAGTTTCAGACTGCATGGGGGCTTAATTAAACAAAATGCAAATTTTTTTTTTTAGTAGCTGTATGTCCGATTACGCAAGTCTCGTAAACGGCTGGCCCTGACAACTAATTGTTACGCTATCTGACTGCATAGAATGACAACAAAGAATGTAAGAAAATTTCTGTTAACACAATTAACTAATTAAGTCCCCAGCAACTATAAAATCTACGAATCCAACAAAGCACAAGTGTAGCTGTTCTGTATGTGGTAGTATGACTCAACGCACATCTGGCACGGTTCTTCTTCAACAAGACAAGAATTTTTAAATATCATTTATACTGACGTGATAAAAGAAAATTAGAAATACTATAATTGTGCAAGAAACCCAGAATTACACTCTAATACAAGAACACAAGCCAGATGCTTTGTTGACTGAACCTGTAATGACACATTATTCAGGACACACAAATAAATAGACAACATAATATTTATTACCTTCATATATATTGACGAAAAGCACTCTGACCATTACAATATCTCCATTGGAATAACATCTGCTATCTCTCCCATCAAACCACTGCATAAAACATGGAACAACACTCTCCACTACCACATCTCACTCTGACTTCACGACAAGCAGTGTCCACCACAACTTCTCGGTAAGAACTGCCTGCCGCTACGTCTCAATAAGCACTGCCAGTGGAGGCGGCGGAACAATACTCTCTGTCGCGATTTCTGGCGCTGTGTCTCAGTGTAGCCACCTTTCATATGCCCTTCCTCCACGGGCTAGAATTTGATGGTATTTTTGCCAGCATTGGTGGTGAAAATACCACCAAATTCGTCAAAAAAATACAGACAAAAATAAAAGATAATATTAATACGTAAATATCATATAACTAGATAAAATTTTGGCTTTGCACTGACCTTTCAATAGCCTAATATATAAAATACAGTAAGGAATACAAATTCTTTCATACATATGACTTTACATAATAGTTTACACAAATATCATGTGGTTAAACAATTCAATCGATAGCGTCAGCAATGACGAATATGAGCAGGTAAGAGTCTTATAACTTTTCACAAACAGTAATACACAAAAAATCAGTTTATACAAATATTCACATAAAATGTTATCATAACAAGTGGTTGACAGTTCCAGCAGTAGCACCCAGCAATGTTGAGTAGGTGCAGACACCATCAGGTGACATCATTTCAGTAGAAGCAGTCCATCAGTGGCACCCAGCATTGTGGAACAGGTGCAGACTCCAACAGGTGACATCATTTCAGTAGAAGCAGTCCATCAGTGGCACCCAGCATTGTTGAGTAGGTGCAGACACCGACAGATGACATCATTTCAGTAGAAGCAGTTCCATCTGTGGTACCCAGCAATGTTGAAGAGGTACAGACAGCAAGAAGTAACATCATTTCAGTAGAAGCAGTTCCATTTGTGGTACCCAGCAATGTTGAAGAGGTACACACAGCAACAAGTCACATTTCTCAGTAGAAGCAGTTCATCAATGGCACCCAGCAATGTTGAGTAGGTGCAAACAGCAACAGGTGACATCATCTCAGTAGAATCAGTCCATCAGTGGCACCCAGCAATGTTGAGTAGGTGCAGACACCGACAAATGACATCATTTCCATAGAAGTAGCTCCATCTGTGCACCCAGTATTGTTGAGTAGGTGCAGAGAGCAACAAGTGACATCATTTCAATAAAGGCAGTTCCATCAGTTGCACCCAGCAATGATGAGCAGGTGCAGAGAGCAGTCCATCATATTCACTATCACTGAACATACTATTCATCCGAGTTTATAAGCAGAAATTAAACATGTCCTATTGGCACCAATCATGTAGAAAAAGTACAAGTAACAGTCCATAATATTTACTATCACTGATCACACAGTTAATCAGCAGAAATTAAACATTTCTAAGTGTCACACATCATGTTGAAAAGTGCAGGTAACAGTTCACAATATTCACCATCACTAATCAGACAGTTCAAGCATGAACAATAGTTTGAATGCACATACAAATGCTTTTACAATGCTCTTACACTAATCATACAAATCATAACAAACACACAAATGATATCAGATAATTGTCATATTACTATTACAAATACACAAACATCAGTAAACCTATAATATTTATGGGTGTCAGTGCAAGCCACTACAAACAAATAAAATAATATTTAGGAGATAGGTGGGTAGGATTAGGAAAGGAAAACACACAAAACACACTCACTCATCTTTCATCCACATTAAGTACTACTGTGTAATTGAATAGTGTTAACTGTGTAATTCAATTCTGTCAAAATTTTATGTTCAACTTGTGTATCAAGTGGTAGTGGCAGCAGTGTATAACAGTCAATAATAGTTAAGTCAGCGTCATAGTCATCATGTCAAGACCAATGTTTGCCAAGCCAAATAAAAATGTACGGTTGCTGAACAACTGTCAGTGTGCCAAGATATGCAACTTCCTCTCTCCAAAAAAAAGTACATACTGCTTAGTGATTTAACAAAGTGTGTGTAGACAATCTTCCTTCCATTTTAGTGTTCTCTCACTTATTTTACCTCTTATACACCATAACTCCAATCAACTTCATATAATCTCAATACCTCCATAATACCTCTTCAATACGTCGATACATATAAACCTTATTGCCAGTATCATTTCACTTCCATAACAACTCTTTCCTCTAGTCAGTCTCCTCGATCGAGTACAGATAAAATCCTAATGCAAACCTCCTCATCCCATACAATCCGAAGACACACTGTCAACACACAACCTCTGTGTAATCCATCTGACCAAAATCTTCTACTCATTATGAATTATAAACAAAGAATGCATACATGACCTCTAACAGACTTAGTTCGAATAACTCTCAGTAATTAAGTACGATTACGGAGTGTGAATGATCCTAATATTTCACAGTGTGTACACCACTTCAAGAATTATGGCAAACAGAAGCAAACATGTGGAGTATTTCTTGTGTCAAGTGTCACTTCCTATTTCAATTGCTCACGAAAAATGCAGTGTAATAACTGTGTTGGTATGTCATGTCGTTAGCTTCCTTCCTATTGGCATACATTTATACAGCTTTCATAAAACCTCCAGCTCATGTGACTTCTATGAAGTTTCTTGTACTTATGTCGTTCGTCGAATTATAGCAGTTCATTTTCTTATCTTAAAAATATAAGGCACTGAGCGTAAGCAAGGCAAGCAATAGCGAGTAAATATACCAGTAGTGAACAGAATGTCAACAAGTGGATGCAGCACAATTCTTACAACGAGGCTCTGCCAAGCGAACAATCTGTAACTAGTACCATAGTGTAACCTAAACTCTATGTTTGTACACTGTACATCAGCATTGCTATATACCAAATTAAAGTATAGTTATGACAACAAGCAGAAATGTGTAAATGTGCAATCCATACGCATAGCAGTAAACATATATCTTACGTACTAAACAGGTCATTAGCATCGTATGGCTCTGAGCACTATGGGACTCAACTGCTGAGGTCATTAGTCCCCTAGAACTTAGAACTAGTTAAACCTAACTAACCTAAGGACATCACAAACATCCATGCCCGAGGCAGGATTCGAACCTGCGACCGTAGCGGTCTTGCGGTTCCAGACTGCAGCGCCTTTAACCGCACGGCCACTTCGACCGGCTAGCATCGTATCTTAATAAGTAAACATGAAGGCGCAAGCAGATAAATCACAAAGTATAACTTACATACCTAACCACATCAGCACAATTAATCAGGTGACAATTATAATTTAAATAAATAGGCACAGCAGGCACATAATTAAAAATATGACATCAGTGAAAAAGCAGTGCAGCCAAGCGATGCATAATATACACAAGTAACAATCCAGTTCATTAATAATCATTGTCAAAATCAGTTAACGTACGCAAGCACGTCGCTTCACAAGTAATTTCATTGAACATGTAAGTAGCACAAAGTATGAATCACGTAATCGCGAGCAGCAAATTACGTCTAAAGTACGTACCTAAGTGGAAATATGTTACCTGAAAAATAAACTCAATTAATAATTACCTTTTTAGTTTATTACTTTCTTCTTCGAAATGACATTTTTCCTGAAATTTTCTCGATAGCAAGTCGTCTTAACGTCGGACACGCACAGAATTTACCTGAAGTTCTTAAATATTTTAGAGAACCGTATCCTGAAAAATACTGAATGTTAATAACAGAATTCATCAAGTCACTATAGCTTTATACTGAATTTAGTCGGAGAAATTAGACTGTGTATTTATTTACGGCTGTCAGTGCTTTCGCACTGAGCGCTCGATCAGCTGTAGGCGCGTGACGTAGGAAGTGATTGTTTGCGGTTAACGACTGCCCTGTGCGGCGCGCAGACTTGACTGTTGCTTTGAGTATATGCCGCCGCCAAAACACAGCGCGGTATCCTTGTACTCTCCGCATGTTTACATGTAGCTGTTCGTTTCTCACAAGTACGTCATTCTACAAAAATTTTTCAAAAGTATATCATTCCACAAAAATTTTAACGTTAGATATATGATGTATTCCCTTAGAGCGTCGTGATTTAAGAGTTTCTACTTCTACAGTGTTATCATGAATAATTTTGCGAAATCTATATGGGCCGTTATAAAGCAGAAAAAATTTGCGACACGAGCCTTTTCCTTTGTGAGACAAACGATGAGACTTAATTAACACCTTCTGACCAACTGACAAGATTTTTGAACGACCAGGACGCTTAGCTGATTTCTCTCTTCTAGCAGCCGCAGATGCAATATTTTGTAGAGCCAGATTCACAACTTCAGAATGCCGCAGTTTCCGTGAAGGCGGAAAAGGAACGATTTCAGAAATGCGATTTGTCCGTGCTTTGTTTTTTAATATCAGTATAGGCGGTAAAGAAGTTGAATCATTAGGGAGTTCATTCAGAATGTTTTGAAAAATATGAAGATACTGATCCCAAGTTCTGTGATTCTGATGACAATAAAGACGACACAATTTATTGATTTCCTTCATCCATCTCTCTGAAGCGTTAGATTGAGGGTGAAAAAGTGAAATGAAAATTGGTTTAATTTTACGACGCCGTAGAGTACGAAGCCAAATTTTAGAACGAAACTGTGATCCATTATCTGATATAACCTTATCAACATGACCCACTTCTTTAAGAAAATGGTTAATGAAAGCATTAGATACTGAACGAGCTGTTGCTTTGCGTAACGGTGTAAAACACTCATATTTTGATGTCAACTCCACTGCTACGAAAATGTACGCAAAACCATTAGTAGATCGAACCACTGGACCGAACAAATCAACTGCAGCCATGTCCTTTAATTTTGCTGGAATGATAGGAAACAACGGTGCTCTGTGAGAAATAGTTGGCGGCTTTTGACATAATTTGCATAAACGAGGTGTGGCCAAATTTTCCAATCTAACAAAGCGTTTAAGAAAATTACAGACACCAAGGAAACTACGAACATCACGTTTTGTGGTAGGAACAGCATAATTACGAATAGCGTCTAATTTTTCTGGATCAGGAAAAATACCTTCTGTGGAAATAATGTGACAGAGAAATTTCACCTGAGAACGACCAAATTCAGATTTTTCTAAGTTCACTGTAATGCCAACTCTTGCAAAAATACGTAATAATGAATCCAAAATTTTGTTGTGCTCACTCCAAGAATGTTTAGCAATAAGAATGTCGTCGACATAAGAAGTAATATTGTCACGAAGATAAACAGGTAAAATTTCATTTAAACTACGAATGAATGCTGCTGAAGATACAGTAAGTCCAAACGGTAATTTCCAAAGTCACTTTTGGGTAAAATAGTCATATCCGGTTATTTTTTAGCGTCTCTCTAGATAGATTGATAGTCGAAGAGTTGTTTTGATAGATGCAAAGAATAGTAAAAGAGTAGGCAGCAGTGCAGAAAACTAAGAGAGAAATAGCACAACTACAGCTCGGGGCCCTATGCTCGCTACGGCACATATTCACTTAAGAGTAGTGAATCCTCTGAGGACCTTAATAGCTGCACATAATTTTCAGTTTGTGACTTAGTGGCAATTTTAGCGGAAGTGCGTACAGAAATTGAGCTAACCATGCACATGGATGTATGTCATTCTTAGAATTGCGGAAGATCTTAAATTTCCGAACAGTCAAAAAGTGTTTATAGTCAAAGTTTTCGCCTCGTGGCGACAAAGACCTACAGCGTCTGTCCCAGTCCGAATGTCGATTATTGTTAAATTCACGCGCCTGGCGCTCTCTTGTTGCATCCCGTAAATGAAACAAATTATTTTCTTCAAACCCCTCTGGTATCTGTGATTCTAAATTTCTTTTGCCGTCTTTTCCTACGATTTCGCCTTCAATTTGTTTGACTTGCTTTTTTAATGCCTCAAATTCCCTTTTCACGCGTTCATTAAATTTTCCCTGATTTTCAACATGCTTATTTATGTTCTGGTACTCTTCGGTTTCTGCAAATGGTAATGGAGCTGTATCATCCGAATCTCTGTCCCCATGTAAACTAAGATTTGTCAATTTATCTGAAATTTCCTCAACTCTTTCCGATAAGTCACCTAATTGTTCTTTCTGTTTATTTACGTCTTCCGTAAGTGTCACGACTCGCGTTTCAGTATTGACGCATTTAGTACTTAACTGTTCATATTGTTGTGTTAGATTATTTATCCTGTCATTTGGTACGGATTCCTCAATTCTCTCAAATACTTCTTCCTTATCTTTTGCACGTTGTAAATTTAACTCTGAAAATTTCTGTACTATCACGCGATCTCTTTCTTCCTGTTCTCTATCCTGTTCCTTTTGTCTAATCTCTACTGCAATTAATCTATTATTGTGAGAATTCAAAATCGGTTGTACTTCTTCTCTGATTTCTTTCTTTAATTCATCTTTCATGTTTTTGAAACATGTCCCTATTCGTGAGTCTAACCGTGTTTCCATTGTTCCCATATCAGTTTTTAATTCAGATCGTAAGGTTCCCATCTCTGTTTTAATTGTTCCTATTTGTGATCCCATTTGTGAGTCTAACCGTGTTGCCAAAGTTCCCATCTCTGTTTTAATTGTTCCTATTTGTGATCCCATTTGTGAGTCTAACTGTGTTGCCAAAGTTCCCATCTCTGTTTTAATTGTTCCTATTTGTGATCCCATTTGTGAGTCTAACCGTGTTGCCAAAGTTCCCATCTCTGTTTTTAATTCAGATCGTAACTGTGAACCCAAATTTAATATTGCACCCATCAACTGCTCCATATTAAATGGTTCAGAATTCTTTTCGCCCCTAACATTTCCCGCAAAACTGACTTCCTTCTGCATAGCCATAAGGCTATCTGTGTTCGATACTATTCCAGAATCTTCTATCGTTAATCTCGTATTCTGTGAATTTTCTGATTGAGAAAAATTTTGAAATGGTTCCGGACTATTTTCCCGACTTATTACATTGTTTTCCACTTCATTATTCATCACACTGTTTTCCTCTGTTGGCGAGTTCGCCATGTTAACAATTTCGTCATTCTCACTATCCATCATTTTTGCCTTTTTCATCGATCGCGTAATCATTTACCAAACATACAAAACTCGTCACTGTGCGAAAGTTACACACAATGCCTCTTTATCTCCAACAATACCATTTACATGAAATGTCTCCCTCAAACACGATCAATCGAACAATTGAAATAATTGCACTAAATTGTCAAACGCGTATACAAGGCAATAAAATTAAATTCTGAAATACCATTAGAAGAATAACAATTACCAAATCTACACATGCAAAATAGACTACAATTACTAAACTACAAATTACTACAACAATACTACTGTCTATTATTTTTACAATCAGAAGAATTCCAAGGGACGATCCTGGCAGGGTCGCCACGTGCATGGGGGCTTTATTAAATATTAATGAAAATATTTTTTTTTATAGTAGCTGTATGTCCGATTACGCAAGTCTCGTAAACGGCTGGCCCTGACAACTAATTGTTACGCTATCTGACTGCATAGAATGACAACAAAGAATGTAAGAAAATTTCTGTTAACACAATTAACTAATTAAGTCCCCAGCAACTATAAAATCTACGAATCCAACAAAGCACAAGTGTAGCTGTTCTGTATGTGGTAGTATGACTCAACGCACATCTGGCACGGTTCTTCTTCAACAAGACAAGAATTTTTAAATATCATTTATACTGACGTGATAAAAGAAAATTAGAAATACTATAATTGTGCAAGAAACCCAGAATTACACTCTAATACAAGAACACAAGCCAGATGCTTTGTTGACTGAACCTGTAATGACACATTATTCAGGACACACAAATAAATAGACAACATAATATTTATTACCTTCATATATATTGACGAAAAGCACTCTGACCATTACAATATCTCCATTGGAATAACATCTGCTATCTCTCCCATCAAACCACTGCATAAAACATGGAACAACACTCTCCACTACCACATCTCACTCTGACTTCACGACAAGCAGTGTCCACCACAACTTCTCGGTAAGAACTGCCTGCCGCTACGTCTCAATAAGCACTGCCAGTGGAGGCGGCGGAACAATACTCTCTGTCGCGATTTCTGGCGCTGTGTCTCAGTGTAGCCACCTTTCAAGACTCACTTGGAATCTGTCGACCGGCATCATATTACTGATGGGGCGGCAGGCGCTCTCCTGTTGTGAATGTGCCGAGGGCCTTGCCAGACTCTCCCGTCGCCAACGTGGTCTGCAGAGAACTCTTATTTGGCACAGGAGGTTACCCGATGGGTGCTGTCGGATCGTACCCAGATCTGAATCTGTCTTTAGCAGTTGGTTATACGTACACTCCTGGAAATGGAAAAAAGAACACATTGACACCCACCATACTTGCTCCGGACACTGCGAGAGGGCTGTACAAGCAATGATCACACGCACGGCACAGCGGACACACCAGGAACCGCGGTGTTGGCCGTCGAATGGCGCTAGCTGCGCAGCATTTGTGCACCGCCGCCGTCAGTGTCAGCCAGTTTGCCGTGGCATACGGAGCTCCATCGCAGTCTTTAACACTGGTAGCATGCCGCGACAGCGTGGACGTGAACCGTATGTGCAGTTGACGGACTTTGAGCGAGGGCGTATAGTGGGCATGCGGGAGGCCGGGTGGACGTACCGCCGAATTGCTCAACACGTGGGGCGTGAGGTCTACACAGTACATCGATGTTGTCGCCAGTGGTCGGCGGAAGGTGCACGTGCCCGTCGACCTGGGACCGGACCGCAGCGACGCACGGATGCACGCCAAGACTGTAGGATCCTACGCAGTGCCGTAGGGGACCGCACCGCCACTTCCCAGCAAATTAGGGACACTGTTGCTCCTGGGGTATCGCCGAGGACCATTCGCAACCGTCTCCATGAAGCTGGGCTACGGTCCCGCACACCGTTAGGCCGTCTTCCGCTCACGCCCCAACATCGTGCAGCCCGCCTCCAGTGGTGTCGCGACAGGCGTGAATGGAGGGACGAATGGAGACGTGTCGTCTTCAGCGATGAGAGTCGCTTCTGCCTTGGTGCCAATGATGGTCGTATGCGTGTTTGGCGCCGTGCAGGTGAGCGCCACAATCAGGACTGCATACGACTGAGGCACACAGGGCCAACACCCGGCATCATGGTGTGGGGAGCGATCTCCTACACTGGCCGTACACCACTGGTGATCGTCGAGGGGACACTGAATAGTGCACGGTACATCCAAACCGTCATCGAACCCATCGTTCTACCATTCCTAGACCGGCAAGGGAACTTGCTGTTCCAACAGGACAATGCACGTCCGCATGTATCCCGTGCCACCCAACGTGCTCTAGAAGGTGTAAGTCAACTACCCTGGCCAGCAAGATCTCCGGATCTGTCCCCCATTGAGCATGTTTGGGACTGGATGAAGCGTCGTCTCACGCGGTCTGCACGTCCAGCACGAACGCTGGTCCAACTGAGGCGCCAGGTGGAAATGGCATGGCAAGCCGTTCCACAGGACTACATCCAGCATCTCTACGATCGTCTCCATGGGAGAATAGCAGCCTGAATTGCTGCGAAAGGTAGGCACTGTACTAGTGCCGACATTGTGCATGCTCTGTTGCCTGTGTCTATGTGCCTGTGGTTCTGTCAGTGTGATCATGTGATGTATCTGACCCCAGGAATGTGTCAATAAAGTTTCCCCTTCCTGGGACAATGAATTCACGGTGTTCTTATTTCAATTTCCAGGAGTGTAGATGATAGCCCTGACAGGCGGCATTAGCAGAGACTGAAATGCTTAAAATTTCATGTGTTAACTGCCTCTCCTAGAAAGAAGTCACACATCGTACTATGTACTTGGAGTTGACTGAAGCCCGAAGTAGTGAGTAGTGAAATTTTGTGGAATGAATATCGTAAAAAGTAATTAGGCCCATCAGGAGGAGGATTGGTTTTACTTCGTATAGCCAAATTTGTTGTTTTACCCTACAAGGGAACTGACACAAGTACGAAATCGTGCTCCAAAATGTTGCCTCCGAATATTTTATGGAGTAAAACAAAAGTTATAAATTATCTACGTATTTAGTCTTTATGCCTACGTATTTATCTCTCAACAGAGTCACTCAGGCGACGAACACATTTCTCTCAAAGAAAGATCAGTTTGTTGATACTGTGCAGAACGCCTCACTTTGTTGAGAGAGCCAGAACCTCAACGCAACCTGGACCGAACCATGACTATCAAAGTGAAGTCCTCGAAGGTATTCTTTAAGTATTGGAGACAGATGAAAATCGAATGAGGCCAAATTGGAGCTGTATGGAGTATGTTCGATGCCATTGAACTCAAGGTGACTGACTGTTGCAAATTTCGCAACCTGCGTGTGTGTCTAATATTGTCATGCTGAAGGAGAGGTTGTGTGAGTGAATGTGGGTACTTTTGCTATAAAAAGAGAAAGAGCTCAAAGACTAGTCTGAACGCTGTTCCTTGTTTCCTGTCTCTGAGCTCTACGCTACGGTCCATTATACAATCCCTGGAACATTATTAGACACACCTGAGGTTTTTAACATAATACGAGTTTATGAGGTACAAAAGGATGCAAAGATTATTTTGATCACTATAAATGAAGTGATTTAATTTCTTTAAACGTTACAGATTATTAATGACTGATCACACAGTTTTAATAGTGCTGTTGTTTTTAAAAAATGTTCAATAAGCGGAACAAGGCCTAACTTCTTAATACTTTGTCACGTCGCCTTTAGCAGCTATTAATGCTTCAATTCGCCTTGACATACTATTAACTCAGGCTCCACCAGTGTTCTGCATCTGGGGACGATAAAGAGACTTGAATAATGGTTTCAATGAGACAGATTGTTGTAGTAATTTTTTTTTCTTTGCCACTTTTCACTAGTACCCAAATACTTTCAGTTGGGTTCATGTAAGTCGAATTTCCTGACCAGGTTAACAAAGGGGCGTTTTCTTAGCTGTAAAAAGATTTTAAGTGATTATGGGTGTGTGACATGAAGCTCCACCCTTCACAAACACAAATGCTTCACCTTTAGGGCACCATTCTCGTATCTGGGGAAGTAGCGTCCTCCTTAACACCACCTTATATTGGTCTTGCCGTATTGTTTCCTCAACGAAATGCAGACTTAAAGTGCCTTTGTCACTGGTGACAGACGATATCACGACTTCGGTGTATGTTTCACAGTCTGCACAATACAGTCTGGATAGTACTTTTCACCGGGGCGTCTTCGTACAAACTGAGATTTATTTACTAAAATTTCAAATATCAACTCATCACTAAAGCAAACCTGAAACGAAATGAAAAAGCCATTCAGATTTACTTTAGTATCGGCCTTGAACTCCAAAAATTTATCACTACTGTATGAATCCAAATACTAATTTAGTAACAGTCACCGATTTCCAGAAGTCTAGTTACTAATACTTGTGCTCCCTTACCCATGCAAGACGTTTTGACATCAGAGCAGCAGTTAATTTCGCTTTCGGGCGGGCCTACAAACCTTGAAGTTCATTTGTGAAAGTTGTTTCAGATGCAATAACGCCACTGCGTTCGTTTCATTTTAATTTTTTGCACGAGCAAAAGGAGCTCGCGGACCTTGGTCAAAACATCAGTCTTTTGCCACACCTCTTCTTCCTTTGCGAGACTAATTCCTCATCAAAATAAATTTTCTTCTTTGCACGTCTTGCGGATGATTCTGATATGCCCAATCTTCGAGAAATCTCCCGATTTGAATACATCTTGGTGTCAGTGAGTGCTTCGAGGTGTCAAATCATTTACTTCGCCAATTATTTTCGTATTTTATTCGATCTAAAATCACCCAAAAATCAGCACTTCTCATTGGAAGTTACAGATGGTAAATACACGAGGAAATCAACAATACTAGATGTTAATAATGCACTCACACTTTAAACACATCAGCCCCTGCTGTTCTCAAAATTGTAACTAGCAGTTGTTCAGCAACATGCTCTCACAGGAATGCAGCACAACGAATGAGCTCATTTCATTCATTAATATTTCTTTAACAGTAGTCGTTTACAAAACTAAATCCCAGAAGCAAATGAACTGTCAAAACATCGGGTGCATCTAATTATGTGAACAGCAACTGTAGATGAGTGCTTTCCCTTATTTCACGTGTTGCTCCATCCAGGAATTTCCATTTTCGTTGATATCTGTAATTCGTGCCATGTATACCAGCGCTCTCCTTTAACCCCTTCCCACATGGAATAGCAAATTACCCCAAATTCATTCCTGAAATTAGCATTTAAGATTTTAAAGTCGTATGTTAAATAAGCATTCTGCCAGTCTCACGATAACTGATATTAAGTGAAAAATTATGGCGTCGACACAGACAACAAACTGTTGAATATTACAGCAGGCAAGAAAACTTAACAGAAATGGATTTAAACACATGAGACAGACGTACTGTGAACATACATTAGACTGAATCTAAATTGGAGAAACGAAAATAAAAACGCTATCGTATACACGGCAGT
Organism: Schistocerca cancellata; assembly: GCF_023864275.1. NCBI lineage: Eukaryota > Metazoa > Arthropoda > Insecta > Orthoptera > Acrididae > Schistocerca > Schistocerca cancellata. The sequence goes on along the minus strand of NC_064630.1, from coordinate 359,612,909 downwards.
AACAAGAGAACATTCCCAAGTATCAATAAACGATCTTCACGGAAATTAGCGGGTGTGTAGAAGGGGCAAAATAATGCGACAAGTATTTCTTTCTTTGCAAAAATAGGGAGGAATGAACATCCATATGGAGTTTCAGGAAAATATTCACTATATGAAGAAAACAACGAGAACGGAGACTTACTCTGCCAATTCGCAGCAAGGAATAATATGATTATTAAAAGTACCTGCTTTCCACACAAAAGGATCCATCTGGGTACTTGGAAGTCTGTAGCCAATGGAGTAGTCAATCAGATTGACCATATTTTAATGATTGCACGCATGTGAAAACTATAGAGGTATAACGATCCTAAGTACAGCTTATAAGATCTTCACAAGTGTATAAAACGAAAGGATACAGAAGTGTGCAGAAGGCATACTAGGGCAATATCAGTGTGGCTTTCGACCAGACAGAGGAACAACTGATCAAATATTTGTGATAAGACAAATGACGGAAAAATTCTATGAATATGATACAGATCTGCATTTCCTATTCATCGACTTCAAACAAGCCTTTGACAGCATAAATCGGCAAGAACTATACAGAGTACTGAAAGAAGTTGTTATATGTGGTAAATTAATAAGACTAATCAGAATGACAATGACAGAGACAAGAGCAAAAGTAAAGGTCCTTAGCAGAACAAGTGAAAGCTTTGACTTTAATAAAAATGTGAAGCAAAGGGATAGTCTCTCCACTGTCCTATTCAATATAGTCCTGCATAGTGTGGTAAATAAAATCAACAAAAGAGGTACCATATTTATGAAAACTAGCCAGATGTGTGCATACGCTGATGACATTGCTATAGTAGGAAGAAATACCAATACACTCCTAGAAACATACCAGGCAATGGAAACAGAAGCCTTAAAAATTGGCCTCATAGTAAATGAAAACAAAACAAAATATATGGTAATGTCACAATGTGAGGCCAGAAGAACCCATAAAAACCTAAACATCAATGGGAAATGCTTCAATGGAGTGTCCTCTTTAAAATACTTGGGAGCCCTAATAACAAATGATAACAGTATTGGAAAGGCTATAAGGGAAAGAATACAAGCAGGAAACAGAGCTTACTTTGCAAATATGCAACGTTTTAAAAATAGCCTTGTTACAAGAAAAACTAAACTGCTAATATATAATTCCCTAGTCCACCCAGTTATCACATACGGCTCAGTGGTATGGACGTTGACAGAACACGATAAAAATGCACTAACATAAGAACCATTGAGCGGAAAACACTACGCAAAATCTATGGGCCAATAAGGGAGGAAGAAGGGTGAGGGATATGCTACAATGCCAAATTACAAGAGTACAAGGCAGGGACATAGTAAAATTTGTGAAATCACAGCGAATACGATGGCTAGGACACTCAGAGAGAATGGCAGAGGATAGATTCCAAAGAAAATGATGAAAGGTATTATCCACTCAGTTAGGCGAAAAGGGAGACCTAGAAGAAGATGGATCGACGAGGTAATAATGGATATCACCAGTATGGGAGTCCGGGGGTGGAAAAGAGCAGCAAATAACCGAGAAGTGTGGAGGAAGATTGTTGAAAAAGCCATGGCTCACCAAGGGCTGTAGCGCTAGTGAAGAAGAAGACTGCTTCCAGCTTCACTTTCGAGAGATAAAACACAAATCAAAACGTAATTTGGCGTATTAAGTTTGGAAGTAGTGTCTTCGAAACGATGATAAATGAAAAATGTTTCTCACATAGTTCAAACGTAATTAACCTTCTTGAAAACAGTATAATCGAATTTTGTAATAAGCTGAAATTTTACATAATACCCCACGACCATTAATTAATTCTGAAAAATTAAAACTTTGTTACAGTATTAATTAAAGGATCTTTCAAGCTACATACATTCATGTGAAATAAAGTCGTTTTATGAAATACCATTTCTGAAAAATAAGCTGTACAAAATGTTTTGCCATATTATTGTCAACATATCTAATTAAAATATCTACAACTTCATGATTAGTCTAGTTGTTATTTTACTTATATTTGTTTTGTGTTTGAAATTGTTATTTGAAGTTTTTCAACATTTTTTTTGTTTTTTAGTTTACCATTTCACATATGTGTATTTTGTTAATTTAAAATAACTCATTATTATGATACAAAATCATTACAATAATAATAATCTGTAAATAAATGAGTAAAACGTACGTTTTCTTACACAATGCGCACAAAATGAACGAAATTTCTTCACAATATAAAACAAAATTTGGCAGGATTTCAAATTGTTGTGAGCGACTCTCTGAATATCCTGACTAGTATCAGACGTGTTTCAGTACATTGGATAGCCTTGGTGAAGAGAATATATCATGTACTAGTGACTGTAGCTTGATTATTATGTTGTTTCTCAAATGGAGATTGACATCATAATCATTTGACAAAACTAGATCTGGAGACCTTCTCACAAAGTTTTTCGAACATCGAAAGCATATACATCTCATTACTGGACCTGTGCCCTTGATCCATCTGGGGTCTCCAAATAAACAAGTTCCTTGTCCTTGTGTATGATGGTCAAAACGGTTTTTTTCACACTGATCACTTATCTTTTCATGCTTTTATAATAAACTAATGGTGAGTCTGGACAGAGAATTCGAGAATCTCTTTTAGAAGCTTCGAATGACGTTGTGACAGCATTGAAATCTAGTAAACAAACGTCTGATCAGGCCAAAAGATATTTAAAAGATTTTTTCTTTCCCAGTGAAGGAGGTAAAAGACAAATACTAGGGTATCGACTCGCTCCCGCGATTATAATATTTACACTATTTGCTTCAGGATCGTTAGTCATCAATTATTGATAAAAAATTACAGACACTCACATTAAAAGTAGTAATCGGTCCGACATTGTGAGAGATCTGACACTGGATGTGTTACACATGCTGTATGGATCAACCAGCCCTGCCACCAATGCAATGCGTTTTGATCTGTCTTGAGCTCAGTAGCCATTTTACTAATTAGTTGGGTGTTAATTTATGAGCACTTTCCTGCAGTGTAACCCAAAACATCAGACCGAGCTAGTTGGGCACGAAGTCGTGAGGATCAAAGCAAAAATCTGGACTGGTGAACCCTTCAAGTTCTCCTTCGAACGTAATTCAGCTTTTCTCAACAAGACTATGGCCAATATTTTTTCCACCCTTGTCGCATTGAATTACAAGGGAAGGTGAAAAATTTTTGGTCTGTCCCTGATATGGCAATGATATACTAATGAAATTTTATTGTTTCTATGTGGTGCAATAATGTAAGTCAATAGAAAGCTTTCGATAACTTTCACACGAATAATACGACACGCAGACCCTTGCTGTAGATTTATTTCCTCTCAGGGGTAACAGGATGACGACAGGAAAGGCATCCAGCCATCCCTTAAATTAAGCTTGCCGAATCTGTTAATAACCATGTTGTCCCTGCACCGATGCGGTACAAAGACACAATAAAAAGAAAATAATATAAGTCAAGAGTCAGCTTGAAATTTAGGATGGCTTTGTTTAAAGAGATCGTATTATGTGTGATTTGTTCATGTGGATAAACTGCAGTACCATGTTATCATAAAACTGTTTTTGATGGTCTACCACTATTTAAAATTCATTTAAAGTTGATAAAAGTTTATAAAAACTCAATTCTTCATCTTCACGAATTTAGCAATGGACAAGTACATTTAATGCGGGCAAATTTCTGACAAAGATGATCTACATGAAGGGGGTTCCAAAACCGTATCGGCAGATGAAAACATTGAAAAATTCGCAGTATGGATTATCAGTGATTAAGCGTATATGAAATCATATCCACCATGACAGTCAAAATCAGTGGTGTTAACCAAGCATAACAAATTCTCAACATCAAAACAGTATTTTGGCATTCAAGCAACAACACGTTCGCATATACTAAAGAAGACTACATAGTCCTAAACGACTTGCATTACTTCACTAAATATAACACTTCTTTCCAGCCTCAAAGATAAAAACAGATAAAATGACGTATTTTTGAAATTGAATGATTTCGTCCACTGCCAATCTCACTTTCATCTCTAGTATGTGGGTCTGAAAACACAGGCGATGTACGAAACAGGAAAAATCATTCTGGGACAAGGCTTACAAAAAGCTACAAATTTTTAACTAATGTGTTAATGCTCTATGTATATAATGATTGCAGCTTCACGTCTTTCATGGTTGACTTTTATCATGTTTCTTTCTCTGCTTAGTCACGAAAAAGATGTGATACTCCTAAGTTATATCGTTCAAGGAAATTGCATATTGTTTACATTAACATCACGTTAAAAAATGTATACTACAAATTTAGAGTGCACTCCTCACGTGTTCCTATAATTGTTTTTATTATGCACTTGTAACTTTATGCTGTACTTCTCAAAGTAGCTTACACAGTCTCTAAGATTGCAGGAAAACGATAGCTTCTTTATTCTCTATCATCTACTTTTGAACGAGATGAAAACTGAACAACATTTCCCTGTCAGGGGGCTCACAGTTCTTTTATGTGTATGTGCTTCGCTACTATGGGGCTCCAGCCTTTGTAGCATTTCTTCCCCACTGTGCTGCAAGTTTATACTTCCACTATCCCTTTCCCACTTTGCCTGTCCATCGGATGGCTTTCTTGGTACCGACCCTGCTTGGAATTTGTTTACGACTGGGTCTAAAGTTCGCACTTCGCGTCCTCTACAACTTTCCATTAAGTAAACACACGGTCCCCATTGTTGGGTTTGACCTACCACCAATTTTCAGAATTCTTCAGAGGTGCGGGATGTACAGGGAAGGTCACCCATTGTGGTGAATGATCCAGCTTTGTCCCTTTCGATCTGTGCACATTTGTCTTTAATAAATTAACACACAAAACACACAGCACAGTAGCCATCCCGTCCTGTTGTGGGGGGGGGGGGAGGGGGGTTCGTCAAGCGCCTGCATGGTGGTCATGGTGGTAGCCCCCTAACCATGCAGGGATCACATTGTTGTTGCCTGATCTGAAATCGCCCCATTTGTTCTAAGGAGCATGCGCCCATCATGACTTGGGCATAGGGACTCTGAGGAAAGGATTACTGACCAGGTAGCAGTTGCTGAGGCTGGGTAGCGCCCATGGAGAGAGTCCCCATTTGGAGTAGGTGGCACCATGGTGGATGAGCCATAAATAGAGTGGCTGAAGTTATCTCCTGCTGATGGTAATACTGCTCTAGCAGGCTCTGTGAAAGGACAGTCCCCTTACGACTCCAAAATGTTCCCTTCCCTGGCAATGCTGTGGGATGAATGTAGGGTTAAGTAGCAAACAGAGCTACACCCCCACAATACTTGGTTTGTACAAGGACTGATGGTGATTCCTTCTAGGCCACAAAGCCCTTATTCTTTGTGGAGAACTTCGAAGACAAGTTTGGGGAAATGGCAGCTACCTCTAATATGAAAAGTGGGTCAGTTTTGATGAAAACGGCATCCACTGCCCAGTCAAGGGCACTGCTCGCTTGTTACAATCTGGGTGACATACCAATGACTGTCACTCCCCATAACAGCCAAAATTTCGTTCAGGGCACCATTTTCCAACAGACCTGCTCTTACAATCTGATGTCCGCAGCTCGTGGTCGTGCGGTAGCGTTCTCGCTTCCCGCGCCCGGCTTCCCGGGTTCGATTCCCGGCGGGGTCAGGGATTTTCTCTGCCTCGTGATGACTGGGTGTTGTGTGATGTCCTTAGGTTAGTTAGGTTAAAGTAGTTCTAAGTTCTAGGGAACTGATGACCATAGATGTTAAGTTCCATAGTGCTCAGAGCCAGAGCCATTTGAACCATTTTACAATCTGATGATGAGCAATAGAGTGTACACTTTGTCAGTTGCATACATAGGGGACCAAGGACAACAGAGTCACTACTGTTGCCTACATCTTGGCGTTTGAGGGCTATCCAATGCATGAAAAGGTCAGGGTGATAGTACACAGATGCAGTGTGGAACTGTATGCCCCCCCCCCCCCTGTGATGCTTCAAGAGTGTGGAATTTGGGCAAATGGTTTTGCACTGCAACACTAGCATCATCTATTGAGATTATGGACAAATGCTACACGTGAATGCTGCTTGTGCCCCTCCCTCCCCCCTCCCACTCTATGTGAACCGTGGAAAGCATCATTTTTCCCTGCTGACCAGATTGCACTGTTTTCCAGAAAGAGAAGAAGATACAAGAATACAAACTCTGCACAAACTCACTTACCAAGAGGCTATGAAGAAGTACAAACAACTGCACCCAGCATGTCAAACAGTGTCATACACTACAGCTACAACGACGTCTCCCCCTTCAGCAACGATGACTCCCGCCTGTTACACCTCCTACAATGGGCCCTCAAGGCCGCTCAACCTTGTGTGTCCCCTCTGATGGTTCAGGGCTCCCCTCTTGCTACTTATCCCACACTTACTTCGGACTGATGGCTTCCCACTCACCAGGGATATTAGTCCCCACCTCCCAGTCGGAGACAAATTACCTTCCTTCAGCTTCACTCGCCCAGAAGTGGTCCTTTGGGACACTTTTCTCCAAGGTTTCCGCTGGCCTACAATCTGGACACCAGCCAGCGGCAGAGCGAGGGCTCAGGCTTTGCGATCGTCATCTTTACCTGAAACTGGTTCAGAGAAGCCTTTGCAGCCATCGAAATTTTCTAAGGAAAGGAAAGACAAGAAGGTGGACATTTCTGGTGGCTGCCACGCCACCAGATCCCAACCTATCCACTCCTATGGCTGAGGTGAAAATTCTGGCCGTCCCTGAGGTCCTGGTTCACATCACACAATAGAACCCAGAACCTATGTATACTGATGCCATAATTCCTTAATCTGTGGCACCAGGTGACCCTAAGACATAACCTGCCCCTTTGGCCCCTTCATGGCCTCACTGTACATGCACAACATTATTCTTCAGTGGAACTGTATTTGTTTTTGCCACTACTTGGCTGAGCTACGACATATGAATATCTTAATCATTTCCACTGCCTTCTTCATTGCCCTTCAGGAGACTTGGGGGATCCAGCAACACAGACCCCAACCCTTCGTGGATACTGGGAATATTATAAGACTATGCTACCTATGATACAGCATCAGATGAAGTTTGCACCTATATTGCAATCTTTTGTCTCTTAATACACCATTGGAGGCTATGGCTGTTTGCGTAAGGGCATTTCAGGCTATTACAATCCACTATGTTTACCTTCATCCTGATGCTGAAGCGTCTCAGAACGTACTGTTTGCATCTTTCCTAATCTTGGGCGATTTCAATGCCCATAAACGTTTGTGAGGTGGAACCATGATCACTGCCCCAGTAAAGATCTCGATAATTACTGGCACAACTTAATCTTTGTCTCTTGAATACTGGTACCCAACACACTTCAGTGTGGTGCACTGGTCTTCCTTGGCCATTGACCTTTCCATTTGAAGCCCTTGTCTTCTCTGACCTATCTACTGGAGTGTCCTCAAAGACCTGTGTGGTAGTGACTAGTTCCCGATATTCCTGTTCCTCCCTCAGCATCACTCCCCTGGACGCCTGCCCAGAAGGGATCTCAACAGTGCTGACTGGGGTGCTTTCGCCTCTGCTGTCGACTTTGTCTCCCCACTCTATGGAGATACTGATGAGGCAGTCCAGAATACAAACACAACCATTCTTTCAGCAGCTGATTTAGCACTCTCCTGTTACTCAGGCCTGACGTGATGAGAGACAGTACCTTGATGGTCATCAAAAATCGTAGAGATCATTAGATATCGCAGGCAGGCTCTCCAATGCCATAACTGACATCTGTTGGTGGAGCATCTCATTGCCCTTAAGCGGCTCTGTGCCAGTGTCTGCCACCTAGTAAAAACAGAGAAGCAAGAATGCTGCAAACAGTATGTTTCAATCATCGTACCACGTACCTCTCCTTCACAGGTTTGGACTAAGATCAGATGTCTTTGGGGGTACCAGACACCTGCAGGAGTACCTGTTATTACCTTGAATGGCACTGTCTACACTGACCTGGACATCATCGCTGAACATTTTGCCCTGCACTACATTCAAGCCTCAGTGTTATGAGAATTATCAACCTGCCTTTCATGCTCATGGGTGGAGCGATTTATCTTTCACTACATGCCACGTGGAGACATAAAATGCTCTGTTCAGTGAGTGGGAACTCATTAGTGTCCTGGGCCACTATCCTGATACAGTCCCAAGGCCAGACCGCATCCACAACCAACTGATCAAGCACCCACCAGAAGATTGTCAGTGTCATATCCTTACCATCTTTAACTATATCTCGAGCGAGGACGAGTTTCCATCGCAATGGCGAGAAATCATTATTGTCCCAGTACTGAAAGCACCCTCTAGAGATGGACAATTATCGCCCAATAAGTCTCACCAATGTCCTCTGTAAGCTGCTTGAATGCATGGTGAGCTGGTAGCTGTGTTGGCTCCTTGAAACTCAGGGTCTTCTGGCATCTTACCAGGGTAGTTTTCGTCAAGGCCGTTCCACTACTGATGATCTGTCTTACCTGGAGTCTGCCATCTGAACAGCTTTTGCGTGACGTCAACACCTTATAACCACCACATTCTTCGAGCTGCAAAAAACTTATGAAACGACATGTCAACATCCTTGCTACCTTACATGAGTGGGGTCTCCCGTTTAGCTCCCTATTTTTATCCAGAACATCCTGTCACACTGTATGACCAGGGTTCGAGTTGGTACTTCCCACAGTATCTCCAATGTCAAAGAGTATGGGGTCCCACAGGGCTCTGTACTGAGTGTCCTTCTCTTTATAGTAGCCATCAATGGTCCAAAAGCAGCTGTGGGGTCCTCAGTATCACCCTCCTTATAGGCTGACGGATTTTGCCTCCACTATTGCTCCTCTAGTGTTGGCGTCGCTGAACACGACTACAAAGCGCCATACAAAAGGCACAGGCATGGGACCTAACCAATGGCTTCCGATTTTCAGCTGCCAAGACTCGCATCATGTGCTTTGCTGCCTGGGTGACACCAGCTGGGGTACAGATTGCACTACACTCTCACAGCTTTACAAAGCCTTGATACAATCCCTCCCTGATTATGGGAGTCTGGCGTATAGTTTGTCATCACCCTCAGTATCGTGGATACTGGATCTGATAAACCACTGTGCATTCCGACCTGTGAAAGGAGCCCTTTGAATATCTTACTCTTGGAGACTGGGGTCCCTCCATTGCAGATCAGGTACCAACAACAGCTTGTCAGTTATACTCCCCTAAGCATCTGAACTACCATTTCCTCTATCCAAACATGGTAATCCATCTTGTGAAACAGCAGCCCAGATCAGGAATATGGGGCTTACTGAACTGCACTCCTTGCCAGATGGCTGTAGTGTTTTCACTGCAGAGTTCATAGCCATCTCTCGTGCTCTTTAGCATATCCGTTCCTGCACAGGTGGTATCCTTTCTCATCTGAAGCAATTCCTTGAGCAATTTGCAAGTTCTCGCCCAGTGTTACCCTCGCCACCCCAGGTCATTGCTATCTAGGATTCCCTGTATGGCCTTGAACAGTGTGGACGCTCAGTGGCCTTCGTCTGGACCCTGGGCCACATAGGTATCCTGGGGAATGAACTCGCTGATAGCCTGGCAAAACTGGCTACCAGTAAACCAATTCGTGAGACTGGATTCCAGAAACTGACCTCCAATCAGTATTATGCTGACAAGTTTTAGGCACCTGGAACATGGAATTGCTCATTCTGACTACACCAAACAAACCAAGAGTGATAAAGGAGACTACAAATCTGTGGAGGTGCTCCATACAGACCTCTCACAAGGAGCCTACTGTCCTTTGCCAGCTCTGCATCAGCCATACTTGCCTGTCTCATGGCCATCTCCTCTGTAGTAAGGAACCACCCTCTTGTCATTGTGGTTTTTGTCTGATGGTGGTCCACATTTTACTGGACTATCCCAACCTAGCCACCCTGCAGTGGACTCTTAATCTCCCTGACTCACTACCCCTGATGTTAGGAAATGATTCCTTAGTGGCTGACTCAGTTTTACGTTTTATTCATGGAACAGGCTTTTACCACTCTCTTTAAGGGAGGGCCACTTAACCTTATTGGTCCATTGGGAGGTTGGCAGAACACTCTGCTGCCTCCTCTGCCAGACCGAACTGTGGCTTTCTGGGCTTGGTGGCCCACCCTGATCCTCACCCTACCTACTCGTTTACTCCTCTCCTTCCCTCTCACATGGTCTGTTAGACTTGTTCATCTTTTGTCTCTCTGTGTGTCTCTTGCCCTGTCTGTGTTGTTAGTCTATCCATGGCAATCTCTAAGTGGAGTACCTCTGGTAAGTCGTAGGGATGGGAAGATGTATGTCCCCTCATTGCATTCTGTTTTCAGGGGCATCCAGATGCTCTCTAGACCGGGCAACTTCCCTGCCTTTCTCCCTCTCCACTTTGTGTCCCTTATCTCATCTTCCCTGACCTTTGATAAACCTTGCAGTTTTCTTCCCCTGGGTTTATCGTGGTAGGCTATCCCTGATGTACAGTCATATAGACATCTCTGTTCAAGGAACCAGGGTTGATGACCTAATAGTATGGTCCTGCTAATCATCCATACAACTACACTTCCCAGTGACCTCTGAACGATAATCTGTATACGATAATAATGCTTAATTAGCAATTGCCCTAAACGAATTCCAAGTCAGTTGGTGCAAAAATGATGCATGAAACTTACCAGAAATTAAACGGAAAGCTTTCTGTCCCTATTGTGGACGCCGCAAGCTGCCATCATAGAAAATTGAGAAACAAAGTGCACAGTACATTTTTGGCAAATAATGAACTATGAAATATCGTTGTCCAAGATGGATGTGAAATTTACTAAAATCTGGCAATAAGTTAACACAAAATCAAATTTCTCAGCACTGATTGGAGCGTTTTAGAAAAAATTAAATGGACTTTATGTGTCGATTTGTTGCTGCACTGAGATGAAGATCCACCAACGTACTCCAGAAACGAAATAGCAACCAGAGCAATTAGGTAAAACCTGATGGCGCCTTGAAAAAAAAGTTGAAGTTTATGTCATATGTCAGAAAGGTTCTAAATAGTGTTTCCTTGGCTCGAAGAGTCATCCTTCCAATCTTATAAGCTAGCAATGTGTAAAACAGTTAACAGCGAAAACTGTGCGTCTTATAAACTAAAAGCGTCAACAAGAGTGTGAGAAGACATCATAGCTTTAAAAAAAAAAAAGAAAGTAAAGGAAGGTCCTGCATATACACCAGATTTAGCCATCTCTGCCCTCTATTTATTCCCATGACGAAGTAAATTTTGAGCTGATGAAAAGTCTAGAGCAAGCATAGACGTTTATTATGCAGTGCATCCACATTCTCACTTCAAGGATGAACTCTTCTTAAAGAGATTGACTGTGATAACTTTACCATATGTAGTACTCTGTCTCCAATTATCATTATATTGACAACACATCAAACTTTATTAAACTCTAACCTTCTTTTCTAGGAACATAACAATGTCTGTGCCACACCATAAGAGTTTTGATCTTCATTTTCAGATTTTCAGATACGTTTCTTGCTCTGGAAGGCACAGTGCAGTGGTTGTGAGACACCTCATTTATAAAGACTGTTTTCAGAAATATGTTGTAGTTGTCCTTTCACTACCTCTCGTCCTATAATATTTCTGGGAGTGTTCTGAGTCGCCAGTATATGTAGTATTGTGGTTTCTACTCCCATGATGAATCTTACAGACTTTGAACGTTAGTAAACAGACAGTTCACACTTCGTTAGGAAATGTAACAATACTCACAAATCCTTTAGGCATATTACAGGTTATACATCTAGTTATATACCTAGTTTGGACGACCATTGTACAACGCAAGGAAATATTCCTGGTAGAACTTCCTTACCCAACGGCTTTGAACAACACGTGGCCATCACACTGAATATGAATGACGCACACATTATAAATTCTGGATATCATGACAACTTACTATTCGAAGGAAAAGGCCACCAATCTTTTTCTTTTCACTATCTTTTTTATTCCGATAAATTCTATAACCTAAGCACACCATTGCATTTTCTACAACAATTCCACATGAGAAACTCCGCCCAGTGGGCATGGCTTTACATTGGCGATTCTCTATCTTATGGTCTCGTAATTGTCTAATACTACAGTGCACTTTCTGGATAGGATGGTGGATCTTTTGCTATATCTCACACTTCGACTCTCACACCCATCATCACGAAAATTGCCTCCAGACCGAGTAGTACAAAAAGGAATATGCATAACCCACTGCCTCTGAAACTATCTTGTTACTCTCCCATGCCAACCACACATACTTAAATTTCACGAAATACATCACACTGGCAACATACAATTCAAAGAATAGTCACATCACTTTCAGCTTTCCCACTTCAATTAGTATTCATCCCAGTTTCACACCACACTGCCCCACTTCGTAACTTTTCTTTCCTACTATGAACACTGGAGGATGTATGCACGTCTTCCTGTGCAAAGCAAGCCAAGTGGCGTTGCTGGATAGACGGCTGACTCACCTTGCTTCACTCTCAGATTATTATAGTTTGAATCAAGCATCACACGGAAACATAACACGCAAAGTAATGTTAAGAACATATTCATCACACACACGAGTCCTCAACTGATACCATGGACGAGTACTTCTCCTTATCCTATGTCTCATACACAGATTGAGACTCACACAGTACTCACCACGTGGAAGTACTCGTCTCTAATTTCAAGTCCTGCACACGCCATTTCTTAAATATTTCCAACTTATAGTACACATGCCAGTAATCCAGCTTAACTTATGCACTCGGAAGTATTTCAACTTATTGCTACACGTGGTTTCATTGTGGCCGTTGGTCACTTCCGAAGATTACTACGATCACCTTAATATTACCTGCCTGACATTTAATTCTCCCCACAAAAGATCCCGAAATAGAGAAATTATTATTCCAAACTACTCTTATGTATTCCACATGCATACCATTCTATCCACTCTTTTGTCTGTACGGAGCACACCTAAGAGAGGTCTTTCCAACACAAGATCCGGCGCCAGAATGCTGAAACCATGGCCGTTCTTCAGGTCATCTCGCACCTCTGCCAAGTGGGGGAGCACCTTGCTACCGTATTGTTCAGCCACATTTCAGGCACTCGAAGCTCCGGTAAATTTCATCTCTTTTGTTCTACCAAAGGTGACCAAAGGACCATCTCAAAGATGATCATATATTCACATTCACTATCTGTGGTTAGCAGACGACCATACATTCATTCATTTCACAGATCTCACTAAATTGGATATAGGGATTTATTTTGTGGGAATGCACATGTGATCGATCAAATAAATAAATATTCCTTCTTTCCTACACTGGTATCTGGCTTCGGTATATTAAGTGAAACTGAGTTACTATTACAAAAAATATGTTGTTCTCACACGAATAATGAAGAATGTTGTACCTATTTTCAATGTCGGGCGGTACTGTACCCTTTCACCACCGGCTACCCATGCAGAAAAAAATGGCATGGTACTATCCTTGCAATGCGAGGGTAGTTCCGAACATTTTTTTAAGAAAGCTGTATTAGAACAAACGTAGCAAGTCATCATAATAACCAGGAGGAGACCTTAGCTCCAGGTGACCTCAAATAGACAACCAAATGCTGTTACTTTACCAAATTATTGACACAGTTGTTGTATTATTGTACTCTCCACGATCCAGAGTAACGTACTCATTCAAATGTACAACAATCCAAATGTCAAATAAAACATTACATCATACAAATAACAAATAATGGTGAGATAAAAATTTGCTTAGTTACTGGGATCTCCGTCATTTTTAGGAGTAACCCAAACTTCACTAATTCTATAACAAATAAAAAAATACTAATTGGACTCATGAATTTTAAATAGCTCACCGTCCAAACACAGAGCAAGTAATCTGACATTCATAAATTGCGTTGTAATAATCTTTTCCACAGCAATGTCTAAATACAAAACAAAATCAACAAAAGAAAAAAAATGTGTATACTAGTTACATGTAGAATGTCAGGCTCCATCCCATTACTCTAAAATGTACATCAACCCGACAGAGAAATAAAACTGCGAAAAAAAACAATGAAATATGCCACAAGTTACATACTGGTTACGTAATATAGTTCATCTAAGACATCATGTCATACCTCATTAGCTATCATCACTTAAGCAATTGCCACCACTACTTGACTGTGTGTTCAGCCTTATCCTTGTCCACCAGTACAAATATATGCTCTTGAGCTAGTCAGTCCATCAACTTTGATCAATACACGGAGTAAATAGTTAGCAATAAGTGCTTGAATCCACCAGTAACTCTCGTATTTTACTCTACTGCTCATTTCTCTGTTGTCACATATTTAGATGACAAGAACTTGCATTTCGACTAGCCTCCGTTACACTGCAATGTTAAATATCACCACTGTGATAATGAAAATAAGTGGCTTCAGGCAACACACCAACAAGATTATTACTGTCCACGACATCAAAATGCATCAGTTAATTCAGATATTTGTTGTGCAATGCAAACTATTGACCCCTGTGACAACCTTACTGACCAATGCAACAAGAGCCACTATGTTAGTATCACGACACTGGCTAATAATTAAAGCATCCTTGTACCAAATATTCTAATAAACATGCTACATGAACTTGATAGCCCAGAACAAACAAAAAAAAACACTAACTATTCTAAACACATATGTTAATGAAATATAATTACACTTGCTGTCCCTTCAGGAATGAAACATATAAAAAAATTTACACAATTACAAATACATTATTCCCTATCTTGCGAGTCACACGGAAACATTTTATTCTGTGATTTTCTTGGGGTCAAAAAGTTGCTGATAGTTTTCCTAGAAACACTGTCTCGGTGTCAAAGATCTCCCATGGTTACCCGGACGAAAGTCTTTAAGTCACTCAAATCGGCATTTTGAACATGCACTGAAGTGTATCTCACATTAAACACAAATGTGTCATAGTCACTCTCAGAGCACCACCCACACGAATCTGGTCGTCCAGAAATGGCCCTGCAACTACTATTATCCACGGTCCTGCCCTTTCAGTTCATGGTGTAATTAAGTTCCAACAAACAGCACTTGTTCCCGCACCAATTAAAGAAATGTCTCCTACTACATATGCAACTGTCAATGTCCCACTTTAGTTTCTTGCATTCATGCAATAATTAGTCACCAAACAACAACTGTCCTCTTTAAGTATAACAAGCATCCCACATGCAATTCACAAAGCGCACTTAACAAGTCACTGCCAAAAGTTGATGAATCCCACCGTTCAGTGGTCAAGACAAAACAAAACAATCGTCCTGTCTGCTAAAGACAAAATCTTTTCAACCACTCACAATGTGGAAACACCAGTCCTTCACTTTCCACCTTACTGACATATACAAGCAGTCATCTTGTTTCACGGCTCCACAGCCCAGTAATAGTTAGTAGTTGCTGTTAAAAAATGCCCGCCGGACTCTGCCATGAGTCGTTCATTCTGCCGTCGCGCCGCCGCCGCGAGCCGTTGAGCAGAAAAGCCACCTGATGTTGCCTCCTCAGGATACTGTCCCCAGTCGTAAGGGTGGCGGAACTTGTGAATGGCCAGTGGTAGGTACGTGTCGCCCCAGGCCGTTGACCTGTTGTAGCGGGTGCGTGGAGTGTACTCTGACCGACAGTGGAGTGGGGAGCGCTGTGGCTCTGTCGCCTCTCCCATGGCGACGTCAGCTTGGCCTCCTTCATTTTTATGTAGCTATGGGCGCGCTCTGCATGGGCACCTCAAAGCTACGACACCCAGTTAGTCAGACCCTTCCATGCATCTCGCAACATTACAGACAAAAGGATATTCTTACAGTATTTAAATACGCATTGATTACCTGTATGATCTATTTGATACATTGGTAATAAAAGAATCTTTGTTCTAAAAACCATAAAATCATACACCCTATTTTCTACACATACAACATCAACATTTATCCCTTTTCTATATACAGCCCACACTTGTGTTACAGATTGTACCTGTCGTCCCTCATACAAAACATGAAAATGTTAAAAAAAAAGGAATAAGAAAAATCTGTACAGCTCATAATTACAATATCAAATAGTAGACTACTTTAACATCCTATCACAGTGAACATATTAGAAACTGTTGATTCTAAAACTACAATATACAACGCACCTTTGTGCTTGTGACAGACTGAAATTAATACCCCTTGAAAGTGTTCTAACAAAAAATAAGAAACAATCTATACAGCTCACCATTCCTACCACATAATGTTAAACAGTAAACTACTTTAACATCCTAACACAATAAACATTTTAGAAACTGATGACTCTAAATATACAACATACAATGCACCTTTGTGCTTGTGGCAGACAGAAATTAGTATCTCTTTACATATTTTACCTTTTATTATATATTACAACATTTCTAGGACATGTATGTACCATCTACATGACGTCATATCCTGACCTGCCATCGAGGTTCATCCAAATCAAACGATAAAGTACAATAATGTTTTAGTTATGGATTGGTAGCATCCCCTTTACAGGAGTGTGCGCATTGATCACACTACTTTACGACTCTCACTCACCAGACATCACATTTTCCTTCTCATTCAGTCCATTAATACAACAACAGAATAGGTCTAGAAGTCAGCTAACCTTAACACCACCACACTCACGACAACATACCATACCTTTGCTCCCTTATACTCAACCACATAACACGTGAATTTGTTTTGGAGATAGCATTCCAGTCTCCAAATTCGTCCTTTCACTCTGGCACCTCTCTCCATCGGCTTACCTCTGCATTCACTTTACCGATTATTCATCCTGCTAAATATCAACTTAGAATTGCAAAATTTCATCTAAGAACAAAAAATACACAAATTATTCATCCTGCAAAATAACTGTACACATTCTTGGTACCGTTTTGATTAGTTATACTGGTACCAGGCTTCAACAACAACAACAACAAAAATTATTTTTTTCATATAGCAAATGTTATGGTAAGAATTAGATTTACACTTATTTTACATCTTACCTCAGAATTCCACAACGTTCACCATCTGGATCTCATACTCCCTTTATGTCCTTTCACGTTGTGCAGTTATCCTCATCTCTTCATTCGTATTTCGGCTCTCCGTCCGTCGATTACTCCATCATTTCCTGGTCTTCCTTCGCCATTCGCATCAATCTCGATTGCAGCATACACAGGCCTCTCTGTAACATACCTCTAAGACATCTCCACATTATTAGTTCTACTCACCTTTATTTACCACTGTTTCATCACGTCGAATTTCTCTTTATTAATCACACTGACACTGCTTCACGTCGCTTCTCTCCTTAAATATCACCTTTATCCACTATTATTTATCACGTCGCTTCTCTATCTACCATCTTTATCCACTCATTAATCATCAAATCGTTTCTGCTTGATCCTTATTCAAATGACAAAAACTACGTACATACACCACTCTGTCGAATCCTGTTCATGACTCATTCGACCAGTCTATTCTGTCATACTTCCTGATATCCCGCCTGAAAATTCTTATGTTCGATTTGACCCTGCACAACGTTACACACCACAAATAAATACACTGACTATCTACCATAAATTGCCTACTTTCGATCTATCCTTAACTTTTCCATAATTTGATGTTAGAAATGTGATGAAGCCCACGAGATTGTTTTCCCTTGATCGTCCCAATCAGTACAGCATTTTCATGGACAATCCGCCTCACTCTGAATGGTCCACTATACACAGTAAATAATTTGCTAGTTAGGAATCTGTGCTTACATGAAAATTAAATGTGTGCAGAGAATATACAAGCTGGGAGAAAGGTACAGCACAAGTGTTAGAAACTTTGGTGCTAGTGGCCTCTTTCCCTAACACCAGATTCCGAACAATCACATGCAGCACTTCATTATAACTGTCACCACGACAATGACATACTATAGATCAGATGGCATCTAATTTAAAAACTTCGATCACATTACTGATGTTACCTGTAACAGCAGTATAAATGTACCCCATGCCACACAGATCACAATGTTGCCTTTTTACATTACGTGTTAAGTACCTGCAATAGTCAAATTGCTCTAATTAAACTGGACTCATTGGCATTATTACATAACATTTTTAGCAACTGGTTTTTTGAGAAAACAGTCCTTTTACTTTAGTGTTCCAAATAAAAATTTGCAAATTTTGCTCTGAGAGACCAGCCTAACAGACTCCATTACTGGTGTTTTATTCTATGATCGGAAGTATGGTATTTGCATTCCTACATATCAGTAGAGTATGTCTGCTACATAGACAATTTTCAGTGCCAGCGCCATGTGTTTTAAGGCAAGATGCTATGGGCTGATATGTTGTATTAGTTTTTCATATCCATCAATCCATTATGACAAGAATGAAATGCCAGGATTCCATGCTCTCCTGTCATTCTGATAGTTTCTGCCGTTCCTATCCTCGACACTGTGTGACCTATGAGTCGTGTCTCCATTCACGATGTTGCTCTCATTACCCAATTCTTGTAACAAGTGCTGAAATGACGCAGAATCGTCCAAGCTTCTGCCTGCTATCGCTATATCTCTGCGCAATTTCACTCGCAACTTCGTTATACAGATCCTAATGAGCTCCCCAGGTTCGTATGGCACATCCAAATACCTATTTCGTCTCAGCATTTCCTGATAGCATGCCACTGGATCTCTTATACCACCTTTGTTACAATTTGGCATCATCAATATGCTTTGCGTAACCTGGTCCTGCTTACTTTTCGACCAGAATTCATTTAAAAACTTGTCACAAAATATCTTGTAGCTACTACAGTCTTTAATAACTTCCTGCATTTTCGCTCTAGCCTCGTCCCTCAAATGGTTACACACAAACTTCATTTTGAGGAGTGGTCCCCACGATGAAAGTAATGAATCTTGAAATTGAGACAGCCACAGGCATGGATGTTGGTAGTTATCTGGATCCGGAAAACAAGTGTACGTTTGTACTGACACGCAATGCCCCCTACATTCTTCTTCCGCATTTATGTTTTCCGACCTTGGCCTATACCCAGTTGGGTTTGCCACATGTTTTATCCGACACAACCGTTCTTCTAACTCTCTTGAGTTTGTCTTCCTCTTTCTGCCTATTTTCGTTTTTTGAATTTATCTCACTCTCCGTCTGCAATCTACCTGGTGGTGTTTCACCTTCGCTACTGCACGCTAACTGCAACTGTACTAGTTCTTCCCTATGTTTCCTATTTATTTCTAATTGTGCCTCTTTAAACTGTAATAGTGATTGTAACTCCTCCTGGTCGGCATAAACCTCTCGCTGCGTACTGTCAGAGCCTGTTTCGCCTCTTATACTGATCTTTTCTACATTTACACTAATCGTATTCATTCTGACCACTACCTCCGCAACTTCATCCCTGTGTTTATTTAGCACCACTTCCTGCCGGGTGACTTGAGCTTCCACGCTGTCTAATGCCCCTTGTTTATCTGCAAGTAACTCCCCCACTACCTCTTTGATTCACTCATCCGGCAACACATCCCTACAGTCTGTAATATCACTCTCTATTGCAATTATTTGTACCTCCAAATTATTGGCTTTTTTTTTTTCACAGTGTCACATACTTGCTTCAACGCACCCAGATTCTTCTCCCCCTCATGTAACCGATTATTAACTGTGGACAGACGCTCATCGATAACTGTGTGTAGCTTCCTCATTGCCTCTTTATTTCCCTTATCCATTGCCTCCAATCTTTCCTTACTATCTTTATCCATCGTTTCCAATCTTTCCTTATTCACTTCCAATCTTTCCTTATTATCTTTATCCATCACTTCCAATCTTTCTTTATTATCTTTATCCATCGCTTCCAATCTTTCCTTATTTGCCCTATCTCTCCTTATTATCTCTATTCATCGCTTCCAATCTTTCCTTATTGTCTCTATCCATCCTCTGTAAAAACTGCAGTAGCACATTGTCATTTGCTACTTTCGGTGCGCTCACCTCGTTCGTCTGAGAAACCGTAGCTTCACTAAGGGTAGCTACACTTTCACTGCATACCTGACCTAGTCCCAGCTCGCCCGCATCGTCGGGAAAAGCCCCCGATTGTGGACAAAGCCCGCCACCTAACAGATCGCCTAGACGCGGTCTGCTTACCAATTCAGCCCCTTCTGAATTCTCACTCATTAACCCAAGGTCGACAATAACTTCCTGCTCCACTCTGCTGCCTGCTACGTTCACCCCAGAATCACTCTCCTCCATGGTGACAACACTCTTTGACTGCGACCTAGTTACTACGGACATTACGCAAAAAAAATTTATACAACGATCTTCCAACCTTGGACGACGTAGCAATGAATTACATAAAAAAATGAAAGATCCTCACCAATCCAGAAAGAAATTGCAAACAAAAAATTTTACTTCTCAGCGCTATCACAATATACGTAAAAATATTAACAAATCCCATCAAAAAAAATCTTAACAGCAAACCCTAACAGCACAATCCTGGCAGGGTCCAAATTATGAGAGGTACGCACATGCCTTGCTCATATTGTGTCATCAAACAGTCAGACCTGCAAGATGAGTGGTCTGCCAAGCGAGTGGATTCATTCTTATTTATCAAGTAACATGAGCTCTAGTACTCACAATTAAGTTGCAAATTATTCTCCTGTTTGAATATTACTCAACAGATAACGCACATCTGACTATTAGTAATTTACACAACTCTGACTGTTCACTACGCACTGGCAATACCACATTTTCTTCCTTACCAAACGGCTTTGAACAACACGTGGCCATCACACTGAATATGAATGGCGCACACATTATAAATTCTGGATATCACGACAACATACTATTCGAAGGAAAAGGCCACCAATCTTTTTCTTTTCACTATCTTTTTTATTCCGATAAATTCTATAACCTAAGCACACCATTACATTTTCTACAACACTTCCACATAAGAAACTCCGCCCAGTGGGCATGGCTTTACACGTTGGCGATTCTCCATCTTATGGTCTCGTAATTGTCTAATACTACAGTGCACTTTCTGGATAGGATGGTGGATCTTTTGCTATATCTCACACTTCGACTCTCACACCCATCATCACGAAAATTGCCTCCAGACCGAGTAGTACAAAAAGGAATATGCATAACCCACTGCCTCTGAAACTATCTTGTTACTCTCCCATGCCAACCACACATACTTAAATTTCACGAAATACATCACACTGGCAACATACAATTCAAAGAATAGTCACATCACTTTCAGCTTTCCCACTTCAATTAGTATTCATCCCAGTTTCACACCACACTGCCCCACTTCGTAACTTTTCTTTCCTACTATGAACTCTGGAGGATATATACACGTCTTCCTGTGCAAAGCAAGCCAAGTGGCGTTGCTGGATAGATGGCTGACTCACCTTGCTTCACTCTCAGAGTATTATAGTTTGAATCAAGCATCACACGGAAACATAACACGCAAAGTAATGTTAAGAACATATTCATCACACACACGAGTCCTCAACTGATACCATGGATGAGTACTTCTCCTTATGCTATGTCTCATACACAGATTGAGACTCACACAGTACTCACCACGTGGAAGTACTCGTCTCTAATTTCAAGTCCTGCACACGCCATTTCTTAAATATTTCCAACTTATAGTACACACGTCAGTAATCCAGCTTAACTTATGCACTCGGAAGTACTTCAACTTATTGCTACACGTGGTTTCATTGTGACCGTTGGTCACTTCCGAAGATTACTACGATCACCTTAATATTACCTGCCTGACATTTAATTCTCCCCACAAAAGATCCCGAAATAGAGGAATTATTATTCCAATCTACTCTTAAGTATTCCACACGCGTACCATTCTATCCACTCTTTTGTCTGTACGGAGCACACCTAAGAGAGGTCTTACCAACACAAGATCCAGCGCCAGAATGCTGAAAACATTGGCCTTTCTTCAGGTCATGCAAATAGTATTGTCTTCACAACAGCACTAGGTAACATTCATTGCTGTGAATGGAGAGTTTAGTTTCATGCTTATTTCTCCTCTGAGTACAAAAGGAAAACTTCGGTCTAACTATATTACTAAGTGGCTAAAATGGAGAAAAATGCAAGAAACCCAGTTTCAGGTTGCCTATCTTATGGCCCCTGGGGCAACAAATACTTTATTCTCAGTATGTAACATAATTATTTACAGACTTTAAAAATGTAAAATGCTGTCATAATCTACTCACAAACAGGTATAACCTTATGTTAAAGATTTAACACGATAAGGCAAGGATTAAAATTAGAAACTGCATATTTCTCTCGAGTCAGCACAGCTCAAGGAGTGCAAATTATTCTGACTTTATTCATGGAGCATTTGAGAATGAGAGCACTTAGTAGTTTCCAACAAACTTCACATATAATTTCAACCCTTTTCGAAGCTTTTTCTTGTTGTAGCCATCTCTTCCCCACCCACAAAATAACAAAAGGAAAAAAGTTTATCGCTTACCACATTTTCGCTGTTCCTGCAGTAAAACTTCGCCATCAGACATAATGTTTTAATTCATCATTTCTTTACTACTAGTTCTGCCTCCAAATTTTATGATTGGAGTTTAGGAAATATCACGTTTTATGCATAGAAGTTCAATTCTTTAATGAAATGGAGGCATGGGGGGTGTTACTGATCATGTAAAAAAAAAGGCAGAAAAAAGTAGCTAGAGACAAGAAAAGCCAAACTTTTAGGATTAATTATCAATAACCAACTGTCACCTCTAATAAAGTAAATCCCATGTCCATTGAAATAAAAATCCCCATTTTAAGTGATAGTAGGTGTTGTCATACATTTAAAATACTAATGCCAGCTAGGATGGTGAATCAACAACTCAGAATGATTATATATAAGGTTATGATTAGGCCAGTGGTTACATATTGATGTGAAGCACTGATGAACAACAACTTCGAATATTTAAACGAAGAATATTACGAAAAATTTGTGGAGAGATCCGAAATAATGATGGTACCTGGAGAGCATGGACCAATTATGGGTTGGTTTGTCTCATACATGGAGCTGTTATTGTAAGGCTAATGAAGAGTAAGAGAGTAGCCTGATTGGGTCATGTCCTAAGGATGAAGGATACAAGAACTACAAAGATGGTCTTCCAGTGGAAACTGGCAGGAAGAAGATTAAAAATAAGACCATGTGAACGATGACTGGACGACATGGAAGAAACCATCAGAGCCCTAGGAATCAGAGGATGGAGAAGGAAAGTAAACGAGATAGCATAATATAAGGAAATCGTGAAGAAGGCAAAGACCCTCATAGGATTGTGAACCACAAGAAGATGAAGAAGAACAAGAACAAGAACAAGATACTTTTCCTCTTTATTTCATTGACATATTTGATAGTCGTTTTCTTTCTAGTGAATTATTCGTTGAAAAAATAAAGAACTATGCATTTTCGTATCGTCAATTCGCTCCTCAAACCATTACAAACGAGGAAATTGATGCAAGAAAGTGGTCTCTGTGATCATGCGAGATCATAAACACCTGGCAGCTGATTTTCTTCATTAATATGCATGCTAAGATGCACATCCTATAATTTTAGTTTGCAAAAGATGAAAATAGGCGATTTTAGCTATAATCTTGTAGGTATAATACGACTTCCATATTTAGTTATTTCCGGTTAACAGTCAAGTATGAGTGTAGTTAGAGCACCCTTAAAAACGTATTCATAAAACTATTATAGCCTCCATGCCTCATTTATGTTAGTACCGATTTGCTGTAGCTGCTTTTCTAAAGTTCAGTCATGTGCATAATCTGTCTCCTAGCCAACAGTCGTTCTGGAGTGATCTCTTCTAGCCAGCCAAGTAACGAATCTTTACACATGGAAAGTAGGCAGGTACAGAATGTGCGTCAGATATATCACTTGTGAGGTTACTCCCTGCTGTTATTGCCAAATGGTCCGAATTTACTGCTGTTTTGTCTAGAGTGGTCTTTTTTTCTCTTGTGCATGCCTACAAAATTTTATCATTTTATGATAGAGAGTTTGGAATACATGGCTTTGTATGCATAGGTGATCGAGACTTTAAAAATTTGGGGCGAGAGGATTTTCTGGCCATGTAGAAATGGACAGAAAAAACTAGAGATAGTAGTAGTAGTAGATTTATTCATCTGTAGATCTCTTTTTACAAGGTGTGGCGAAATAAATAAAAAAACATTTGATTTAATTGTGTTTTTTAACTTTAGAATTTTTGAAAGGCTTTTCTACGGATTGTATTGACCGGCTTGAATGCGGACAAATACAGTGCTGCGTGAAATATGCCTGTAATATAATTTACCATTCCGATTAATTACATTTTGAATTCTACGTCATTGTTGATTTAATCAGAGTTCTCACCTTAGACGTAGAATTAGTCCTTCTGCCACAATATTAATTTATCAGTCGCCATCGAAGTTCTTCTCTTTGTTGACCGTGTGTATCTTCCTAAGTCGGCATCGGTTCACTTCACGAAGACGGTGGAAACCAGGGAATACAATGCTACGTTGCTTTAAATAATTTTCGTAACACTTCGATACTTCTCACTATTTTTTATTCACAAGACAATAAGACTTGCTCTGCTCGTCGCACAAACCATAATTACTAACTACATGGCTGCCTTTCTCACAGTCCAAAAATCACGTCCATCCTCCACGAGGCAACAATCGAAAGTGTCCCTTAGCTCCTTGGAGTATGAAACAAAAGAGAATCCAATGTGAACTTTACAAAGATTATAATCTACATGCCTCTCAATTTATCTTTGGCGCAGCTTTTAAGATATTGTATGTCTCTGCATAGGAATGTGTCATTACAACTGCCCCCCTACTGTATACTGTCACTAGAAAATTTTATTTGATTGACAGGATACAGTAGTCGACCTTGCAATTGATAGGTTTGGGGTCTTTTATGTACAAACTTCATTTCTATTGTCTCATTTTCATGGCACTGTGAATTCTTTGGTATTACTGAGTGTGTGTCAGTTTTTGGTATACTTATGCTAATATTTACAAACCTTAATCCTAATATACAAAGTTTTGGTTAACATTGAGAAAACATCATGTGGTAAAGTTTGTACAATAAAATATACAATGAATACAACGTTATTTACAAATGTTTCCTTCCTCATCAGAGGTGAAAATTAAGTCCTTGTATTGCCTTCTGTATTTATTCTGGGGCGACGAGCTTTGTTCGCTAGCCCGTGTTGAATATGGGCGGGTGATACGCGCGCCTGATTGTTTGGTCGTCCGTTAGCGGGCGACGTTGGTTGAATGAATGCGCGCGCCAGTGCACTGAATATACACCGACGTGAGGGTACCGTGAAGACTTCCGAACCTCAGTATGCGTGTGCTTTTTGTAGTTCCTTCCAGTACTTAGACTGGATACGACGAGGTACATTGGAATATGTGCCCCGAAGAACACACCACACTATGTGCGAGGCGGAGCACGATCCCGTCGATGCCGCTCCAGGTAAGAAGCGTACCATGTCAAACTTGTTTGGCATTGTCCTTTCCTATTGTGACGCCATGGGTCGTTTGACAATACTAGCTTCAATTTTTCGAGGTCCCTTGTTTAGGCTCGCTGACACTTGCAACGTAGCACTACTTTGCACAATTTCAATTTCTACACACACCACTTTAACCGCGAGTATTGCGATCGAAACTTTCTTTTCACTACTTTTTTCTTCGCATTAACCCCTTTTACCTATTGTACCGAGATTCATTCCCCTCAATATTTCTGGTCAATGTACATAAATATTCACAAATTTGTAAGTCACGGGACTTGGCATGAAATACAAAGTACATCACATACAATGGAATGACATAAAACACATACAATACATTAGTTACATTAATTACAGGAAAAAACTATCGACTAAAATTGAAAAAAGTTTTGACCACTCATAGTGGCTTCTTCGTCTTGGATTTTACTGACACACACACCCTTTTCCATTAATCTGTTAGAAGGAACAAGTCCTTTGTTTTCCTTCTTGAACTCGAGTATAAGTTAAGGTTTACCTTCGTTACGTATTCTTCATACGCAACGACATGCCTCAGCATGCAGAGAACACACCTGTAGCCGCTCCACTGCAGCTTGGGAAGGGAATTTTCTACCTTCTACTTAGGGTAATGGCAACGACTACGTGTATGCTACGGTTTTTACCTATAAAATCTGAAAATGCACGAAATAATCATTTATATGTAGCATAACCCTAATATGTACAGTGTTTTGTGCTTAAGCACGTTCTGGTGTGCTTGAAAATCATTACCTCTAATAAAATTTCCTACATTAACATGGACATATAAACATAAAATTTTGAAGTTCAGGGTGTAACTACTATTAATATGTACAGTGTTTCATAATAGCGGCACGCCCTTGTGTGCGTGTATCATTTTCAATTTAAGTACGCTTATAGGCGTCTTGTGTTATCATGGGAGAAAAAATACAGACATTTTAATGCATCGGTTGTCATGAAAATCTATGTACACGAATAATCAGACTTGCATAGCTTCAGTGCAGCATGAAATTCTGTATGACGTTTTTTTTTTTTTTTTTTCATAGTTTATTTTATAGACGATTCCTTTGCTTACAGGTCGTCGATCACGCTACTTACCTGTTTCTCGTACAGCGGCGATATCATTTTCATTCTTTGTGACTGTAAATCGTGATATGTATGAAAGATATAGTTTTGACATGATTTATCATTTCATGTTTCAAGTGTGTAAAGTAATTCATATCTTCCTTCCGCATACATGAGTGAAGAATCGCTAATGTTGCACTTTGTATCAGGTTTTTCGTATTTTCTGGTAAACTCGTAGAGTCTTACGGTTTTAATTGTTCTTGACGTTAGGTATACCTGTTTATACGAGGTTGTCTTAAGAGTTTAATTTTCCTTATACACTTCTACGTTGGTTAAGTTCCGTACATGTACAGAGCTTCTTTCGCCTTTCACACATTCATACATACGTCTATACACACAAAAAATATCTACCACTATATTATACACTTTGCTGGTGGGGCCCTTTTTCGGTACCCTGCACCATTCCTTCAATATTCCAAAATAGTTCAGGGTGTGCTGAGCATCGTCCCTTCATACTAATAATACTTACAACTAAATATTTCTTCCTACATACATAACTGCCTTACGGTCCATTAATGCGCAATCATTCCATATTTTCCTCCTTTACACTTTAGCCTTCGTACATATAACCTCGTGTATAGCTTATATATTCTACAAAGTTGTTTGCTGAGTGCTTTAGGTGTTTCCTAACGTTAATGTGTTTCAAATCCTAGGTATTTGCTTTGAGAGCGATTCAGTTCATTACTCACGCTGCATAGATCTGTTTATTATTTTCCTATTTTAAAGCTTGTGTCATTCTCTTCCTTAGTCACAAAAATTCAAACGTTTACCTTGTTGTTCATTCTGAAAATCGCTAGCTACTGTGTAATGTAAATGTATGCGTTATCTCTTTGCTTTCCTCTTTGCTGCTTTTTCCCAATATGTAATTGTGTTTTGTTCTCGTGTACATAGCCTTTCTTCCGGTTATATATCTGCATTATTTTTTTTTTTCTATTTTCCTTCTCCTTCCGTACAAGATAAGATTTTACTCAATATAATATAATATTACAATACCGTCCATGACCAGTATGTACTTGTATGTTCACTTTTATTACGTAATACCAGCTTATAATTAAATTTTCTAAGCTACTATTTACAAGACTTGT
Source organism: Schistocerca cancellata (assembly GCF_023864275.1). NCBI lineage: Eukaryota > Metazoa > Arthropoda > Insecta > Orthoptera > Acrididae > Schistocerca > Schistocerca cancellata. The sequence continues at coordinate 359,585,120 of NC_064630.1, read as the reverse complement.
GTACCATTTTCTTTCTTGTTTTTGAATGGCTTTCATCACTGTGTCTCATAGTAAGCGTGGTCTCAAAACTTTTAAACGTTCCGCGCATCCGCGCTTATGTACCATGACTGGACTGCAGGCGCGGAGAAAACTCTGCATTGTTGGTGAACATTATTCGTGATAGCCGCCATCGTGTAATATGAGTCACGTGTCGTCTGGACTCGACCGCGCATGCGCCTTCGCGCTTTGTATACACTCAGCTGATCGGACAGGGAAGGGGGAAGATTTCTCCCCGGCTCGCTGCCTACAGCGCGGCCAATGACCTTGTCTTGACATGCAGCTATAGCGTGCACATCAGCTGAGCGTTGAATTGCAACTTCGACGCGTGGCTTGTTGCTCGTCTCAAGCGAACAAACCCTGGCCTTCGCGTTAATTTGTCTTCGTTCCTCTCTCTTAAATAACTGAGTTAGACTACAAAAGTACCGTATGGTTTATTTTATAGTGTTAAGACTCACAGTAACACATGTTTCATTAGGTGTGGTTAACTATGCGTTTTTTAGCTGGCATATGCCCCCAGTTGGTTACTAGTTTCGATGTTTACTTTATACTGCCGGAAAACTTCCATACCTAAAATACAATTGACGATTAACTTGTCAACGATTAAGAATGTACAGTTTATCGTGACATCGCTAATGGTAACAGGTATTTGCGTCTAATACTTTTTGACTTGTTACCTACAGCTGTCAAGATTTTACAATTTTCCATTGGCAACACTGGTACTTTTAATGCTTTCGAAACTTCTTTGAATAAACTGTTAGAAATAATATTCGTAGATGCCCCTGTATCTAAAATTACGTTGGTAATTATAGTTCCTATCTTTGCTGTTATTACAGCCTGCACGAGGTCACTTACCTTGTCCGGTGCTTTCATCTCTTCTTCACATAGGTCATCTTCTACGGTCGCATCCTGATCATATCTTAAAAATAATGGTCTAAGATGTAATGTGTGCTTGTTTGTGCCTCCTGTTGTCAAATCGGTCGGCCGGTGGGGGCTCATTACGACCGATTGTTGTTTACCGGGGGAGACAACGGCGTTGCTTCAGTACTGTCCGTTACATCTACAAAGTGTACTGAGTGGTTATTCTGTCGCCAATTAGTTTCCGGACCGCTGCGTGCAACATTTTCTTGCGACCGGCCGTCGCTATTCCTCCTTGGTCTGTCATTCCTATTACAGTAACTATTGTAATTTTCATTTGTGTGCCGCCTTTCATCACGCGGGCCTGACCAATCATTCACGTGATTTCTATCATTTCCATACCGCCGTGGACCGTAATCTGTACGATACCTTCGGTCTTCACGTCTCTGTGGCACCGAATTCCTCCGATTCCCGTAATTCCAGGTTCCATTATTTGGCCTTGTCGGATACGGATGCCAACTGTGTTGGTTTTGTCCATTGCCATTAAAATGATTCCCGTTACCGTTGTTTTGATTGGTTACGGAGTGTTCATTCCGATTACTTGTGCTCGGCTCTTCTTCGTATATTAGATCAATTGAGTCAAGCACGGAAAGAAAGTATTCAAGGTCGTTCTCCGGTATGGTTACCAATTTTTCGCGTAAGTTCGCGGGTAGTCTGTTTTTCAGAATTTTGAGAACGTCTACGTGCGGTATTGGATTGTTCCAATAGCGCGTCTTATTCAAGTACTTTTCGAAATACTTTCTCAACCCGCCGTTTTTTAGGTTGAACGGTTGCGGGTTGAATACCTCACGTCGCAGTCTTTCTTGGACCCCAGCAGACCAATATTTCTCCAAGAAAGCCCTTTCAAATTGTTCGTAGGTGACGCACTGTTCAGCCATGTCTGTGGCCCACAAAAGTGCGTCGCCTTGTGTGAAGCCTACTACATATCTAATCTTCTGTGCCTCAGTCCAGTTTCTTGGTAAGACATTTTTAAATGCTCTTACAAATACGACTGGATGAGTTTTTCTGGATTCTGTGGAGAAAACTGGAAACTGTCTATGTTTCAACAGGCTCTCATCGACTAGAATCGTCGAGATGCAAGGCGACACGCCTGCTGCCTGTTGCAGCACCGCGTTTGGCGAATAGCCATTGTTTGCCTGTGCCGGTGCGTGCACATACGCCGGACAGGGCGCGTGATGTTCTGCGTTATTGACATCGTAATCTGGCACGGGCGAATAAGTGTCGCGCTGCTTGTTGCTTGACGTAGGCAAGTCATTTGAAACATTCAGTCTACCAGCAATTTCCTTGCGTATTCTATCCTCGGCTACTTTGATTTCATTACCTAATTTTTCAAAAAGTTTTGTTTCCCGGTCAGTTATTGATTCATTTACATTACCGTTTTCTAAAGTTTCATTTATTTTGATAATGTCCGCGTTGATACGTCGAGTCTCCTGTTTCAGAAAACCGACTTCTTCGTTAACTTTATTAACTTGGTCAGGTATTTCTTCACATGCGGACTGTACTCTTGTTAAATTTAATTGAATAGCCTGTACGTTTTCATGTATTTCTTTTTTTACGGTTTGTGTTTGATTGTGTGTTTCTACTATTTCTGACAGTTCCTGTTCCTGTTTGTTTGTAAGATCTGACAATTTCTTTTCTAAGTCATTTGCCAATACATTGTATACACTATTGACGGTTTTGATGACTTTGTCTTCGATCTTTTGATCGATTTCATTGGTGAGTTTATTTAAGCGTTGATCGAAATGTCTGTGCATGTTCGCCAGTTTTGTGTTCGTTGTGTTGTGGCTGACTTCTAGATTCGCCAGTTTTGTGTTCGTTGTGTTGTGGCTGATCTTTAAATCAGATAATTGCTCGCTCACGTTTGAAATCAGACTATATAATGCCTCAAGCGTAACTGACGAAGCTTGTGTGTTTGTATTTATGCCATTATTTGTAGCCATTGTTTCTCTACCACGATCTGATTGAATCGAAACCGGGCTAGGTTCACTGATTTCACGCGAAATATTTTCATCTGATCTGGTAATCGATGCTTCATCGACTGTGCACAAGGTTTCATTTGCAAGTGGTTCATTATTGTTAATCCCTGTGGAGTGCAATTGAATCGTATTTACTTCTACATTATGTTGTGCTGAAAAACTAATTGCGTCATCATTTACGTCACTATTGTCAGAATCGGTGACGTGTCCATGAACATTTGTCAAATTAAAGTTCTCCGATTCCATTGTGGAGATATTATTTTTATCTGTACTTTACTGTTAATCTAAATCTTTAAATTCTCTCGCAGTTGAATTAATAGAAATATCTCGCGATTGTTATTTGTTGCGCGTCGGAAATTTACAACATGGCGCACTACGTCTTCTAATTCTGCGATTGTTGAACATAAAAAAGTAATTATCAAAGTGTAATTGTGTGTTGCCACAAACACTACCAGGATTTTAATATGGAAAGGAAAAGGTTCTGCTTTAAGTGGAGCTAAGCCAAGGTGCAGCCACTGCATGCGTTTGCGCTTTCCTACCTTAATTCCGGCTGAGCTGCGTCACTCACGATTACGTTAGTTTTGTAAATCCTTGTCCTTGTTCCTTCTGGTTATTGTGCCATCCGTTTATACAGTTAATATTGTTTCACCTTATTCGTCATTTTCCATGTGCGTCATGTAACAGAGAAACAGTAATTAGTACAAGTACATTTGTAGCACAACAATTAAGTACTTACTCTTTGTTCCACCAGCACTGTCCCTGTCAGCGGTCGCCAGTGTGGCGAAATAAATAAAAAAACATTTGATTTAATTGTGTTTTTTAACTTTAGAATTTTTGAAAGGCTTTTCTACGGATTGTATTGACCGGCTTGAATGCGGACAAATACAGTGCTGCGTGAAATATGCCTGTAATATAATTTACCATTCCGATTAATTACATTTTGAATTCTACGTCATTGTTGATTTAATCAGAGTTCTCACCTTAGACGTAGAATTAGTCCTTCTGCCACAATATTAATTTATCAGTCGCCATCGAAGTTCTTCTCTTTGTTGACCGTGTGTATCTTCCTAAGTCGGCATCGGTTCACTTCACGAAGACGGTGGAAACCAGGGAATACAATGCTACGTTGCTTTAAATAATTTTCGTAACACTTCGATACTTCTCACTATTTTTTATTCACAAGACAATAAGACTTGCTCTGCTCGTCGCACAAACCATAATTACTAACTACATGGCTGCCTTTCTCACAGTCCAAAAATCACGTCCATCCTCCACGAGGCAACAATCGAAAGTGTCCCTTAGCTCCTTGGAGTATGAAACAAAAGAGAATCCAATGTGAACTTTACAAAGATTATAATCTACATGCCTCTCAATTTATCTTTGGCGCAGCTTTTAAGATATTGTATGTCTCTGCATAGGAATGTGTCATTACAAAGGATATATGACATGTCAAAGTATTTACAAGTTTAGACCAATTTAAAATAAGCTAATTCGTATACACATATATTTTCAGACTTCTAGTTAGAGACAATCATTAGATTAACTCCTGGTATACAATACTTTTTTTAGAAATAACTTATTAAATTATGTAATGTCACACTGTTTACTCATATGTCACTATCAGTGGCTGCGCACACTATACACACATTGTTTCATAACACGTCACACACACACACACACACACACACACACACACACACACACACACACACACACACACACACACTGGTAATCTCCGGGCCATTTTCTGTACTGCAACATCCCATTTGCGATCCTGAAAAACTGTTTCGGCATCCCTCCATAATGAGTGAGATGTTGAGCTCAGAAAGAGGAAGAGGTGTTAGTATCGCGCTATGCATAGTTTGGGGATAAGTATTTCTAGAAAGGAAAAAAGAAGGAAAAAAACATAAAGGTGTATGTGGAATGTTGGAAATTTTATAATCATTATTATTATTATTTATTTGTATGACATTTTCTTATCAAACCCCTACTCTGTTTTATCAAAGTAATCCTTCAATGTATTAAATGTATTGCATAACATGTACTTTTTAGCTACCTTTTTAACTAAGTGTATTTCTGCAATTTCTTTAATCTATTTTGGTAATTTATTGTACAGTTTTATTCCTTGGTAGAAAATGCTGTTTTGACTTTTATGTTTATTTTTTATTGGTAAATGTAAGTTGAGTCTATCTCTTATTGAATGGTTATGGACATAGCTGTTTGTTCAGTAATTACCAATGTTATTTTTTATGTGTACAGCTGATGGGTAAATGTATTCACGCAGAGCAATTAAAATCCCCAGTGCTTTGAACAGATATTTACACTGAGAATTGACTAGTATTTTGGGCTATTATTCTTATGGTTCTTTTCTGAAGTTTGAAAATTGTGTTCATATTTTGTACATTTGTTCCCCAAAAAAGAATGCCATAGCTAAGAACTGAATGTACATATGGATAATATGTAACTAAAACACACTGCAGGCTACACACTGATGATAGGATTCTAAGGGCATAATATGCTAATGACATTCTGTTTGCAAGTACCTTTGTATGTTCACACCACTTCAATTGAGAATCAATGTTCATTCCTAGAAATTTTGGATTTGTTACACAGTCTATAGAGGTGCCATCTACATTTAATTTAACATTGTCATTTTTCGTCTTCAAACTGAAATTTATGGCATTAGTTTTCTATATGTTCAATACCACTTTATTGCTTATTGGCCAATCATAAAGTTCCTTGAGAGCTTCATTTGCTTTCTTGGCAAGGAGTTCTTTTGTTTTCTCAGTGACTATAATATTGCTGTCATCATCAAAGAGAATTTTTCCACCATGAGTAACACTACTGGGAAAGTTCAAAAATGGCTCTATGCACAATGGGACTTAACATCTGAGGTCATCAGTCCCCTAGAACTTAGAACTACTTAAACCTAACTAGCCTAAGGACATTAAACACAACCGGCCCAAGGCAGGATTCGAACCTGCGACCATAGTGGTCGCCTGGTTCCAGACTGAAGCGTCTAGAACCCCTCAGTCACACATGCCGGCACTGGGAAAGTCATTGATGATTATCAAGAATAGTATTGGTCCTAATATGCTACATTGTAGAACCCCTATATTAATATCTTTTGGTTAGTGTTTTAGTAAATGTTTACAACTATTTGAAGTATCTGTTATCTCTCCTCTTCGTACCATATGTGCTAGGTATGATCGAAATCAGTCATTAGCTACCCCTCTTATTCCTAATGCTTTTAATTTATTTAATAGGATCTTGTTGTCGACTGTATCAAACGCCTTAGAAAGATAAGCCTGTGACACACTTATCTTAATCAATAGCATTAAGTACAACTTTTGTGAATTCTACTATGGCTGACTCCTTATTTTTGACACTTTGGAAACCAAACTGTGATTCGTTTAAAATATTGTATTTACTCAGGTAATTCATTTATCTGTCTTTTCATAACTGATTCTATTACTTTTGAGAATGTTGACAGCAGGGAAATGGGCCAGTAATTTTCAATGTCTTCTGCATTACCTTTCTTAAGCAAAGGTACAACTCTTGCCTGTTTTAACTGCTCTGGAAATGTCCCTGATGTGAAGGATTCGTTTATTATATTTGTTGAGGGGCCTTGTATATTCCCTATGCATTGTTTCAGTACACACATTGGCAATTCATCTAATCCTACAGACTTTTTATTTTTTAGTTTTTGAATAGTTTTATTGACTTCATTCTCTGTGGTTGGAAGTAACATCATTGTATTTAGTGCAACATTATTTACAGATGTTATATTTGTTTTGAGCAGTTTTTGCTGTAATTTCTCTGAAATACTGGAAATACGCTCATTTACATAGTTTGCTAAGTGTTGTGGATCATTTATTACCTTATCCCCCTCCTTTAGCAAAATGTTATTCTGCATTTGTTTGCCTCTCCCCGTTCCCTTTTTTATAACATCTCAGACTGCTTTGCTTTTATTCTCTGCATTATATATTATTTTGTCGTTAAATGACTTTTTTGCAGCAATCAGCACCTTCCTATAATCTTTTTGTATGAATGATACAAATTTAAGAATTCTGGATCATTGCGAATCTTTTTCATGGAGTTGAGGTGTTTAAGTGTTTGAGAGGACTTCTTAATACCTGCTGTTATCCATTTGTTTTTGTGAGATGTTGATGCAGACAAGCATACTTTTGGAAATGCCTTTTCAAAGTTCAATTTAAACAATGTGGAGAATTTAGCGAATTTCATATTCACATTGATTTCCTTATACACTTAATCCCAGCTTTATTTTTCTAGTTATTTTGATTTCTGATAAATGTCGTTTGTAGGCTTGTAGTTTGGGGAATGATTCGATGCCTGATTTTACTGTTGTTATTTGACAGAGATGATCTGGTAGTCTGATATCTTTTATGGCTACATCACATTTTTCCCTGTTCATATTTGTGGCCATATGGTCAGTTGCTAATGCAGTCATTGTAGTAATCTTTGTTGCACTATTGACCAATAGGTACATGCCAAAACTTTGAAGGATGTTTATGAGTCATGGACACTATCTTGTCGAGGTCACCAACTATGTCATATGCCCCATGTCCAAAATGTTTCCCGCCCCACCCACTATCACTACATGGTCCTCTTTTGTAAGTCCTTACATAAAGACTCTAGGTCCTCTATCACATGACTTAGCTCTGCATTTGGCATGAAGATACTGGTGGCCTGCTGTGCTGACTGTAAACTTTCCTGTAACTTAGGGCCTACACCTCGCCCATGGCTACTACCTAGCAGCAGCAGTTTCTTCTTCCTTACACTTGGTACATTCCAAGGCTTCTTGGCCCCAGTTGAAGTGTACTGCACATTTCCTGCTCCTTGTTCTACCTGAGGCTCTTCTCCATTAACTCTCTCACTGATAGATACCTTTTTTGGTGTTGATGTTAAAACTGTCAGATCGCGTTCTCCTTCTTCCTATCCTCCTATCAGCTGCCAGTTCCCAACCGTCTTCCTCCCCCTATCTCCCTTGATCCATATGAGTTCCTTCCTTGCTTCCTCCAACTGTGGGTGAAGGGCACAGATTTTCCTTTCCTGTTCCCCAATCAAAATGTTCCTACTGTATACTCTGCAGTTCCAGGAGGGAGCCTCTTCTGTTCTCCCAACATTCTTCCCACTGCATCCCCCCTGGTGAAAATATTTCCTACAAGATTGGCAACAAATTCCCCTACTTACTACCATATAACAGCTACCCAGATTTTTCACTCATGGTCAGTTTTGAAAGAATAATTAAGTTTAAACAACGTTTTAAATTTCTCAAGGATGCGAGATTGGCTGTGTGTAAACAAAAAAAAAAAACACAAAGGTCTTATGTGAGGTGGTTGTTGTTTTTGTAATAATTTACAGATACAATGACAGGAAAAAAATGATTAAAATGGCTCTGAGCACTATAGGACTTAACATCTATGGTCATCAGTCCCCTAGAACTTAGAACTACTTAAACCTAACTAACCTAAGGACATCACACAACACCCAGTCATCACGAGGCAGAGAAAAATCCCTGACCCCGCTGGGAATCGAACCCGGGAACCCAGACAATGACAGAAGAATGAATTTGTAATTACTTTGCTTTTAGAGAATTGACGTTATCAGGCTTGTTTGCTCAGGCTTCTAAACGTTTATAACTCGGAAAATTTAGGCATATATCGCGTCTATCTAACCAGTAAACAATAGGAAATGTGTTAGTTAAATACGATTTAAAAACGTTTAATTGCACTTTTATTGCGATAATAGACACTGATGAAACTAGTAGCTGTCTTCTTAGACAAATTTTGCACTATCAAGAAAACATGAATAGAATTTTTTGTGTTCATGTTACGCAAAATTTCGGGTTATGTCGCGATTATCCGGACTTCAGCTAAAGAACAAGTTTTTTAAGAACAAGCTCTGCTGGGACGCTAATATTCAGTTGTGTGGCAAGACCAGACACTACAGAAAGTATAAAAAACAAAGAAAATTTAAATTTGACACTATTTCCTCTTAAATAAGTTCCTTTAGCAGACAAAGGAAACATCTGTCATCTCACTCTGCGGCCATCTTGGACAACTGATAAGAAAAGCTGAAATTTTGGCGTTAATTATGAAGCACTAAGCTTCTCCTCTTTATTCCGTTCACAAAACTTTGCAAGAAAATGATTCCCTTCTTGCTGCTGCCATACTGTCTAGACCCAAATCCTATGGAACTGCTATGGAATCTTGCAAAGAATAAGACTCATGCTTATAATACGTCAGGCATATCACTCTCCAACCCAAACAAACACTGCCTGATGATTTTTTTGCTAATAAATAAATGTACTGTGTCATCTAATGTACTGTAAGCCTTCCAATGCAAAACTACTTCAGCTACCTGAGAGTCAATTTTGCTTTCTTTAAATACAAGTAGCTTTGCAGTTGGCCTCTCAAAGCTGAGTGGATCTCCTCCTTGACCTTTCCACCAAAGAAAAAAATTGAAATGAACACTGGGAATCAAACTTGAGCCTCAGTGATACTAGCCAAAATCGTAAACCATTAGACCACACAGTCAGTCCATGTTTGGTACTGTTTCATTAGCTTTTACTGTTGTGACATTAGGGAAGACAGGGAAGGCTGTGATTCACTCCAAAAAAGTATGTAATCACTACTGTAGATACTTTGATGAACGAGGAAACTGAAAATATAATTCAGTGAGTCAGCATAGTTTCAAACAAAGAGCCAGTATGATCATTGCACGACTGAAAGAGCAAACGATGAATCAAGAGACACAACTCTAAAAAATTGTGCCATCACCAGCAAGGTGGTTTTGAGGATACTTCCAGAGAAGCATTGTCAGCAGTTAAGTAGAAATACAACTAATACTCCATGTCTCTGTTCTTGTTCTAAATGGCACTCATTCAATGGCTAGTAAGGACATGCAATGTGTGACAGAATACCTGAAAGAATACTGGAATGTACACTATTGCTACCGCCCTCCCTACTTCTCGGTTGTATACATAGTGGTGCTGCCACCCTGGCTAGGTAACTAGTTCTCTTTCCTGGATAATACAATCACTGTCTCTGTTCACACTGCACTATCACCAGCTGTTTCTCTAGGGAAACGCTATAGATATTTACATGGATAACATTTAATTTAATAATAATATTTGTACATTCATGAATGCTGTGGAAGTTGTTGATACCAGCTTTTTATAAGTCTCAGTTCAACCTGCATAGTTGTTAAATTTGCTTGGTTCTTGAAGAAAACAGCATTGCATAGAAGTTGATGTAGAGCACTTTTTAATATAAGGTTGTTGTAAGTATTTCTCTGCAAAAAATCTTCTTGATGAATACTTATGAACATTGCTGTCTGATACTGCTCAATCCTCACAATAAAAATTTCTATTGTAGTAGTATATTCCTGTAGCTGTGTTGGAAAAGATTCAGAGTTCCAAGCACTCAAAGAATGCACTAAAACAGAAATCGTTGTAGGTACTGGAAGCTACCTAAATCCAGATATACTTTCAGCCAGAGTTTTAACCGGAGACATAACAGTATTAAGAAAAGATAGACTAAATCCAGTTGGTGGAGGCATGCTGGTTGCTGTTAGAAGTAATTTGTCTTGAAGTGAAATAGAAGCAATAGCTGCTGTTAGTATGAATAGAGGTTATACCTGAGAACTGTAATTAATTAATAAATGGTTAATTTTACAAACCCTCAACTCAGACGATATAGCTGCTGAAAGGTTCGAGTAAAATTTGAGTCTGATTTTGAATAAGAACCCAAGTAATACAAGTGTAGTTGGTGGTGACTTCAATCTTCACTCAATATGTTGGCAAAAATACTTTTTAAATACAGTGATAGGTATAAAACATAATCCAAGATTGTACTAAATGTTTTCTCTGAAAATTATTTTGAGCAATTACTCCAGAAGCCCAACAAAGAGTAAATGGTTGTGATAATACATTAGACCTCTTGGCGAACAACAATCCTTACCAAACAGTGTTTGTCATGACAAACAAGAAGTTACTGATCTCAAGGTTATTTTAGTGAGTCTGAATACTGTAGCATCTGAACCCACCAAAAATAAAAGCAAAACATGTTTAGAAAAGCAGACAAAATTTCGCATGATGTCTCCCTATTACACTGTCTCCACTACTTCCATGCTAACAATGTAAGAATCGACCAAATGGGGCTCTCATTCAAAGAAACAGTGTTGATGGCAGTTAATAGTTTTATGCCAAACGGGAAAAATCCCCTAGGCTACAAAAGTTAGGGTACGGTTGCAGAAGCAAAAAAACAAGCACACCAGATTTGAAGGAACACAAAATCTCCTAGATAGGCAATGTTTTTCAGATACTCGAAACTTAACACAGACTTCAATCCAATACGATTTTAATAATTTCCACAACGAAACTATGCCCTGAAGTCCAAAGAGATTCAGGTCTTATTTAAAGTACACCAGCAGCAAGACTTTCCTTCACTAAAGAAGAAGTGGTAAACATCCCTCAATTACAATTAAAAGTAGCTGTGAACATGGTCAGTTTGAAAGTTGATACTATCAGGGTAGAGACGCACCTTAACTCACTTAATAAAGACAAGTCTTCTGGTGCAGAATGTATATCAACAGGTTCCTTTCACAGTATGATGATGAAATAGCTACATTTTAGCAGTCATATACAACCACTCATTCGACTAAATATCCATATCCAAATACTGGAAAGTTGCACAGGTCACAGCAACACAGAAGAAAGAAAATAGAATCCACTGAATTATATACCTATATCACTAACATCGATTTGTACTAGGATTTTGGAACAAATGCTGTGTTCCAGCATTACAAAATACATTGAAGGAAACTATACTGAGACATAACCAGCACATATCGAGAAAATATCGTTCTTGTGAAACACAACTTGCTCTATATACACATGATGTAATGAGATTTATTGACAGTAGCTCTCAAGATGATTCGTACTTCTAGATCTGACAAGGCTTTTGACACCATTCTTCACAAGTGTTTGATAATGAAATTGCATCTTATGGAGTATTCTATCTTACGGAGTATTCATCAGAATTGTGACCTTTCCTGTCAGAAAGGTTACAATTCACGTTAATGGGAAGTTATCTAGTGAAACAGAAGTGATGTCTTGGGTTCCCCAAGAAGTGTTATAGACCTACTGCTGTTCCTAATCTATGTAAACAATTTAGGAGGTGGCCTTGTTTACAATCTAGAAAGGTCTTGATAAGGTCAGAACAAATTGCAAAATTTGTTAGACAAGATATCTACGTTTTATGAAAAGTGTCAATTTTCCCCAAATGATTAAAAGTGTGAAGTCCTCCACAAGAGTACTACTAAGATTCTAAATTTCAGTTATGTGATAAATAATACCAATTTAAAGGATGCAGATTCAAACAAATACCTAGTAATCTCACTTATGAACAACTTAAATTGGACTATCATATCGAAAATATTGTGGGGAAGATTAATAAAAGACCACATTTCGTTGTCAGAACAATTAGAAGGACCAACAGGTCTACTAAAGAGATTGCCTACATTATCCTTCTCTGCTAGAGTATTGATATGCTGTTGGGATCCTTGCGAGACAGAATGGATGGAGGATATCGAAAAAGTTCAAAGAATGACAGCTCGTTTTTTTGTGTTACCACGAAATAGGGGAGAGAGTGTCATTAATAGGATTAGTGAGTTGGGGCATCAATCATTAAAACAAATGTATTTTTCGTTGCAATAAGATCTTTCACGAAGTTTTTGAGCACAAACTTCCTTCTCTGAATGCCAAAATATGTTAATGGTGTACTTTCAGGTGTTCTGCCTAGTTGTTGTTTCCATTTTGTGCAAAATATTTTTATGACAGACCTGGCCATGTTCTTCAGGTGTTGCAAGTTTTGCCGTTATGTGTACTCACTGCCTGGATTCCAACCTAGCTGTGAACTATTGGTGGTCTCAGCCCGTTACTTATAGCTGAGATCGATTCCCTGTACCCACAATGTCCTTTGATGCTCCTTTGTTTCTCAGAGTTCATACTAATAGTTCATGAATTGCACATTTTCTCGGCGTTTTCAAATTCTGGTTGATGTGATAGTGATGTTTCAATAAATTCAGTTCCAGACGTCAAGTGTTATTTATATTGGAACCTCCATTCCCTTTTATCAGTTTTTCTGACATCTGAAGAAGACAGCTGAGTTGCTCATCGAAATATTATACTTAAAATGGAAGCAACCACACGGTATAACACCTGGCAGTACACCATTCCTCAATCACACTGAGAAATCCTGAGAGATCACTCCAAAATACTTTGTTGACTCCCAGTTACATACAAAGAAATGGCTAATGTACTAAATTAAGACATCAGAGATCGCATGGAAAGATTTAGTAGTCCATTTTTCTGATGTACTATTTGAGAGTGAAACAATCAAGAAATAATCTGAATGTACTATGCACACTCTGCCAAACTCTTAAATGTGAGTTGCAGAAGTGATCGCGTAGAGGATGTAGATGCAGATTTCAGGAAATATTTGTACTTGTATATATAAATGGCTAGCAAAGTCAAGATTTTAAGTTATTTAGAATTTTTTATGTGATTCCCTTTGGCCAACCACTTTTAGAATTCTTGCAAATCTCTTCTGTAATTTGATAGTTTGTTCTACTATGTTATGATACCCAGAATAAAGCCCCCATATCAGCACAAAATGTCTTCATCTAAACTGGCACAGAAAAAACTCATAGCACAAAAAACTAGTCATAAGAATCTTATGTACACCTGTTGTTTCAGTCACAGGAGAAGTGACTAAAAATGTTAAATCACATACAATAAAATCTTATGATGATTTTGATCAGACAAGTAGCTCTAAGATAATATTTTTATAGTAAATGTACCACCAGAAACAACATATTTTAGTGATGTCATCTACAAATAAATATTCTAGGTTTTTGAAACTATTGCACTAAGTAGTTCAATTTTGGAAACTAAGATACTGCAGTTTGAATTATTGAAACTTGAACTCAATATTGTCATTTTATGTGTAACGATAGAAAGGAAATGATGATCTGGAGAGATATAAATGTAGACTTCTTGAAAGATTGACACCCTACAATTGAATTGTTAAGTACGATCAGCAGCTGTCAGTTTGCAGAGAAAGTGAACTCTCCAATCAGGATTAGTGCTGAAAACAAAAGCTGCAGCTGGCCAAACGTTTATCAGCTTGTGTGATAGTAATACAGGGTGAGCACAAAGTCTTGCCCTGATTATAACAATTTATTACACAATAACTGTTTGACATAATAATTTACATTTGATGCCATTACATAGGTTATTGTCACTAGTCTTTTTTTAAGAGCACTTACGTTAGTAAACCTCAATGTGTGGTTCCTTGGTAGCTCAGAGAATGTCGAGGCGGTATTCCAGTTCCCGCCAGGTGTTTCATAACATGTGTTCTGTCACAGTACCCACAGCAGCTTGTACCCTAGCCTTCAGTTCGTCGACGTCAGCAACTGGTATGACAAAGCCTCTGTCCTCGATACAGCCCCAGAAAAAAGGTCAAGGGCTGTCATATCTGGAGAGTGGGGTAGCCAGGGTGTTGGACCATTCCTTCCAATCCACCGATCTGGAAATGTTTCATCCAGGAAATCATGCACTATCAAAGCCCAGTGGGGGGGGGGCGGGGGGTGCTCCGTCTTTCCAGAAAAGTTTCCATGGTTGATGTTCTTCTAACTGTGGGGCAATGAACTGTTGCAAAACGTCTAAGTATATGTTAGCAGTAATGGATTTTTCACGAAGAAAAATGGTCCAAAAATCTTGTTCTGCATGAGGCCTCATCAAACATTCACTTTTTCGCTGTCTTGCTGTAACTGTACAGTAGTATGTGGAGACTCTGAACCCCATATACAGACATTATGCCTATTTACCATTCCACTGACATGAAAGGTGGACTCATTGGTAAAGCATATGCGATTTAAGTAATCTTTAGCACCATCATTACTGTTGAGAATTTCAGTTGCAAATTCAGCACATGTCAGCAAGTCATTTGGTTGCAAGGCCTGCACGTTTTGCACTTTGTAATCATGCAAGCTAAGCCTTTCCTGAAGAATCTTCAGCACACTTGCCTGTGGTATTTGAAGTTCACGTGATACTTGATGAGTTGATTTAGACGGACTCCTTTGAAAATATTGCCAAACACGATCAACAGTTGCATCACTGACACAAGGCCTGCCACTTTGAGAAAGGTCTTCAATGGTGCGTGTTTCGTTAAACTTTGCATACCATCGCTTTATTGATTTAATGTCGGGTGGGCTGCGTCCATAAGAAGGCTGAAATTTACGCTTAACACCGACGGGAGATTACGTTTAGTGAAACCAAACCAAAGCACACATTGCGCTTTCTCCTGGTTCGACGCCATTTCGCCAGCATCTAACGTGACCTAACGAACCGCGTCGGTGTTGTGGAGCACTAGCGCCATCTGTTGGTCATAACAACTAGTAACACTAACCTATGTAACGGTATCAAATGTAACTTATTATGTCAAGTGGTTATTCTGTTATAAATTTTTGTAATCAAGGTAAGACTTTGTGCTCACTCTGTATAATAAATACAGGCTACAGTGACCATGGAGCCCAGTACCCAAACATGTTTCAGCACCAATGTGCCATTATCTGTGGCTTTCCGTTTTATTTAATCTGTTATGTGAATATTTTTACTAAATGATTAAAAAATTATGTGGATATTTAGTTCAAACAATAGATCGTTTCTTTTTATTAATACCTTTACACTTGGTGTGCATGATTTTTCAGGACCACTTGTGTGTTATTTATTACAGGTAGCTTGCCATCTGAAACCAAACGATGTTGATAAGAAAGTTTGTTGGGAGTTATCCTATCAACTAAAAGTAATTCAGTTTGTCGCGGTATTTCGCGCATATATTCATTTTTATTCATGTTACATGATAGGTTAACTCCCAACAAACTTTCTCATCAACATCGTTTGGTTTCAGATGACAAGCTACCTTTAATAAATAACACACGAGTGGTCCTGAAAAATCATGCACACCAAGTGCAAAGGTGCTAGCAAAAAGAAACGAACTATGATTGAGCTAAATATCCATATAACTTTGTAATCATTTAGTAAAAATGTTCACATAACAGATTAAATAAAACGGAAACCCACAGATGATGGCACAGTGGTGCTGAAACATGTTTGGATACTTGAAAAAACGGTGTTTTGCATAACTAGCGGACCTCACATCCTACAATTTTAACTGCAAACATGGGAAACACAAAGAGCTACAAATCCAAATGATGAATGGTCACATTATTCAATAGCCTAACCAGTTATTTAAAACAGTCACAGAATAAAAGATCCTTTAAATAAATATTAGGTCGTTTCTGACGGAATTCTTCATGTACAAAGTAATAGTATTCTTGTGTTACTAATCACAGCTTTAGTAAACCGAAATTTAAATGATTGGAAATTTGGACTATTTTCATTAGATGTTCATTATTTGTAATTTGAGAAATGAAGTTTGTGCCTGCTCTCTCTCTCTTTCTCTCTCTCTCTCTCTCAAATCTGGCTAATACCAATGTACTATTAAGGCCAATGGACACATGCCGTCACATCAAAACATTCCACAATGCATTTCGAATGGCGACATCACAGAAGTTCGTGGAAGGAAAGTTCTGACGGTGACGTCGGTGAAGGGAAACTGTGTTGTCTGCCAACTTTGAAAGTAAAACCTGTTTTCTCCGCGCTCATTCCTGCTATATTATTGTGTCTTGTAATTTTTTGTCTTCCTAATCTACCTTATAATTTTGAGTTTTTTCGTGACAAATTGCAAATGTTCGATAACGACTATGATATTTTTCCATTGAATGTTCTTCTATAAGCGAGGACACATATCTGAAAGTGAAAAATTATTTACTCACTAAACGTGAAACTGAACATAAGTGTTTTCATTACTAAGTAATGCTCGAATGACATGTAGAGTTTACTTATGTTCTTTGTAAGAGAAACATATTTTCAGATCTATACCGACAATCTGCGTTGAGCCAAGTAGGTCTACACATTTCCTTGAGTGTACAGCTTCGGTGCTACATGACAGACATCTACTGTTTCTTTTTAACTACAGCTTCTGTTCTGAAAATATGTGTTTCTTTTGAAAAAGTAATTATTAGCAGTGTCGGATGTACATTACACCAAAATCCCATAAATCATAAAGAAAATATTAGTTGGTCCAATGTCATCATGTATCGCGGATTTGGTGATACTATTTCAGTTGTGAAATTTATATATAATCGAATAGAGTTCATGTATAGACTCATTCTTTTGTTTTTGATGCTTTTAATCAATCTGTTCTTCCATGATAGTGTGTAACATATACACGAACAAATAAAGTTTTTAATGCTATACATTATAATCGATTCATATGCAGACGATTGTTCATATACGAAAAACGCCGGAGACCGGTAAAGTGATCGATATTTCGTACATCAAACGAGGGAGGAAAATTCAATCGATACATGTCAAATTGACAGGAATTCAAAAAATCGGTAGAGGTAGAGGAAAAGGCTCACATTCTTGGTGTGAGGAACATCACGTTACAATCAATCGTACGTTGATGCCAGACCCCCAAGGAAAAAAGAAAAAAACAACCATTTTATAACCGTTTGATTTACTATTCTACCGAATGAGATACATGTTGTTCAAACGCTTAGTAACTTTTGTTATTAAGCACATACAGAAATATATCGTATCACGCACCCAAACCGCTCCAAAACCTTCTGGCTGTGTGTAGACAATCTATGCTGTGTGTAATCCTTGTAGACAATATTCTATACATGAAGCGGACTATGCAAGTGAGAGCAGCTGAAAAGGTCATAGTTTGGCGTAGGCCTATACAGTCAGCTGAAATGCCGAAAATAAACATCGTTTCCCCCACCTGGGTACACCTTCTATCCAATGTGATGCGTTCGTAGAGGTTTGCCAAATGAGTCTCGAATATCCCTTCAAAAATAAACCGACTAGTCCGCGTCCTTAGCTGCACGCGATCACGGTACGGAGGAGGACAAGTACCGTGATCGGTAACGATTACTATTAATTCGTTTCCGATCTGTCAGGTAAGTGTCTTGAGTACTTTTTTTCGAGTGTTTATAAAGTAAAATGAATATAAATTGACCAACTTAGTAACCCGCAAATCTATAACATTCGAAAGTGACAGTTGTCAGCCAGAAGATGGTAATTGGAAATACTTGAAAATATTTCGTAAATAATTTCATTGATGCCGGAAACGCCTTTTTTCCCACCGTAACATATACTGCGTACGTATTCTTTAAGAACGCCTAGCACAGTATGTTGCATGTTGCTGTGTACTTTCATATTGGAATGCGCATGGGCTGATATCTGATCGTGTATTAAGTACGTAGTGTATAAGCGCAAATCAGTCTCAACCAGGTTTAAAAATTCTCCGTAAACACTGTTATTTTCACATTAGTAGACAAAGAAATTTAATAACTGCATAGCGGCGTGGGCTTAAGGGTTCCATGACGTTTATGTTGACTTACAAATTTTAACTTGTTAATGAATAGTGCTTATAAATGTCAATTTCCGTTTACAAGTATAAAACCCAGTTTTTATTATGCCGCTGATAATATTTCTTAGTGTTGCTTCTTCTGCAGATTTTAAAGCACTATGGCCTCTCATGTTCGAAGACTGGCAGTTAGTGGACTGGCTTTTGGAGCAGGAGCATACGCTGTTACGACCTTTCTTAAAGAAAATGATTTGAATGTAAGTGTTTTTATAAAGCTATGTTTACGCAAACAGAATCTTACGAGTTAGGAACGTTACATCACAATTGTGGCCCCATTGTATTCATTGTTTTGTGCGCAGGTACAAGCTGCTGAAGTGAAAAACAAACCGCGAGCAAAAAGACACCTGCCACCACGATCAGATCAGATTAAGTCATTGCAGTCTGAAGATTTTGATGTACTAATAATTGGCGGTGGTGCTACCGGCTCGGGTTGTGCACTGGATGCTGTTACTAGAGGTCAGATTCTTAATGAAGATGGATAGTGAACTTAGATTTTTTGCTAAAGACCTATAATTATAAGAACCTGGAAATGCTGGTTTAAGGTCTGAAGACAGCACTGGTGGAAGCTGATGACTTCGCTTGCGGCACAAGTAGTCGCAGTACGAAACTCATTCATGGCGGTGTTCGGTATCTGCAGAAGGCCATTATGAATTTTGACATTGAGCAGTATCGTATGGTAAAAGAAGCCCTCCATGAGAGAGCTAACATGTTACATTCGGCACCACATTTAACTCGACCACTACCAATTATGTTACCAGTGTACACGTAAGGCAGTTAAAACTTATTTCTCATTATGCTAGATATGTTTGTCAGTGCATAGTCAATTATTTCTCATTATGCTAGATATGTTTGTCAGTGCATAGTCAAAAACTTGTGCTTTTTTAATCTTTCAGTTATATATAATATGTTGCTCTGTTTATAACTCTTTGTATGTCACAAACAAACTAAAAGTTTGTTAAAATTGACAGGTATTGGGAAATTCCATACTATTGGTTTGGCATCAAAATGTACGACTTCGTTGCTGGGACAAAAACTGTTAAGAGTTCATACTATCTGTCAAAATCTAATGCAATTGAGCTGTTCCCAATGCTGCAGGGAGACAAGCTACGTGGAGCTATTGTATATTATGATGGTAAGGATGAATCACTTAATAAATGGCGTGCAAACGTGGGCTATCAGTACAACATTTTTGTGACAGTGACAGTTTTGCTGCAGTTTGTCTTGAATTGGACATAAAATTACTTTCCAGGCCAACAAGATGATGCACGCATGAATCTGGCAATAGCTCTGACGGCCACAAGACATGGAGCAACAGTAGCAAATCATGTTCGTGTGACAAGCCTTTTGAAAGACAAAGACAAAGATGGGAAAGAAATTCTGTGTGGAGCACATTTGAAAGATGAACTGACTGGTCAAGAATGGGATGTGAAAGCAAAATGCATAATTAATGCTACAGGGCCATTTACGGACCATATACGAAAGATGGCTGATGCTAAGGCAAAAGAAATATGCTGCCCTAGCTCAGGGGTTCACATTGTGCTTCCCGGTTATTATAGGTATGTTTGTACAATATTTATGAACTCATGTATGTAATGTATTTAATATTTTGGCTCTTTATCTGTCGAAAATCATCCACTCAGACATTTTCTTAGTGAACAAATCATTGTGTCACATCATATCAACAATACTAAATGATCTCTTAGTTGCTACCTTTGTTTTGGTACAAAATAGTTTACAGTAGTCTGCAAGAACTAGAACTTTATTAAAACTTCATATAAATGTATCATGTGATATGCTATTCCATAAATGATGAATCTAGGAATATAAAAACACTCCCCCCCCCCCCTCGTATTCTCCCGTAGGGATTGTCAGGACAAGATTATATTAAGCACAGGATTCACAGATGCTTTTAAACAGTCATTCTTCCTGCATACCATACTTGAAAGAAACTGGAAGAAGCCCTAATAACTGATACAATGGGAAATATCCTTTGCATCTTCTTCTCAGGTGTTTGATGAGTATGGATGTAAATGTGAACGTGTGTGGCTCAGGCTTGTTATAGAAAGACTGAAATGAAAACCAGAAATTAGCAAATTGTATCTGTTCTGAAACGGAATGTGAGCTTTTTACTGGGTCATGGTTGCAATGTTTGTTTTGTACTCTATTATAGATGCAGTGTAGGAATGTCTTGGAAAAATAGCAATCATCCAAAGCTCATCTTCTTATCATTTGAGTTTGAGCACAAGTTTGGGCTATGGATGGAAATAAGTCATGTCCTCTCATAGGAACCATTCCAGCATTTGTTTCAAGTGATGTAGAGGAAGAACAGAAAACCTAAATCTGGATTTTGGTTTACTTTACTTCCAAATATGAGTCCAGTGTCTTACTGTGCCACCTGCATCAGTCTTGGATATTTGTTTGTAATGTCTTTATGCATAATACAGTTAGTTATGTAGTAGTGTTTTTGTTGCTCGAAAATGGAGTACTCACATCAACTTGAATATAAGTGGTATACCACTCTTTTGCTTAGAGTTGTGAAGGTTATAAGTTCCACTTACTAGCTGCTAACTGAAACAACTACTACAGAATTGATAGCAGTTTTTGTCAGTAAAAGATTAATAAGATCATCAACTATACATGCCCTTAGAGAAAGCAGAATAGCACCAAGAGTAAAGGTCTGGAAATGTGGTAGGGATATCACAGTGAAGGACAAGCCATTAATGATTCTGTCTCAATAAAACAACGTTACAGTTAATTATAGTTGTGTGGTACATAGGGAAGGGAAATAAAATTGTCATTCTGTAAATTAAAAAGGAAAGAAAATTTCCCCCATAACTATTAATGTTATATGTGATGCATTGCTATACATTTTCATTTATCTTTTTTTTTTTATTATTATTGTTTATGAATGCGGTGTAAGACATTTCTGTGTGGTTCTCCTAAATTTCAGTCCAGATCAGATGGGTCTCTTGGATCCCAATACTTCTGATGGACGTGTCATTTTTTTCCTCCCATGGCAAAAGCATACAATAGCAGGAACAACTGACCTGCCATGCCAGGTCACAGCACATCCCAAGCCAACTGAGGATGAAATCATGTTCATATTGGAAGAAGTGAAGAATTACCTTAATCCTGATGTGGAAGGTAAGCTCATAGACATGTACTCATAACTCACTTTAAATCTGAGATATAAAATGGCAAAACAGATGCATACAGGATTCAAAAGAAGATGAAATTGATTTGTATATCCACTGAGCACTATAACAAATGGTTAAGACGGCTTTTTTTATTTGATAGCTGTAGTGTTCGAAACCATCTCCGAACATCTAGAGTTAGGTTTCTGTTGTTTTCGTAAAATACTTCAGTGTCATCTTTGGGTGATTCTTTCAAACATACCTTGCCGTTGCTTTTAAATCATGGTGTAAGTAAAGACAAGGAAAGTGGTAAACAATGTGAAACAATCCTGGTCAGCTTTGACCAGTGATGCTATCAATAAAGCAGGTATTTGCACTACATAATCACTATGGTGACTATGATGACATACAATCACATGTATTTAACTACATGCTAGAATACTGGGGAAGTGCAATCAGTCTACAAAGGAGATTGCTTACAAATAACTCGTGCAACCAGTTCTAGAATATTGCACAAGTTTGTGGGACCCATACCAGTTAGGACTAACAGGGGTTATTGAACGTATACGGAGAAGGGAACGCAAATGGTCACAGGTTTGTTTAATGCATGGAAGAATGTCACAGAGGTACTGAAGGAACTGAACTGGAAGACCCTTGAAGATAGACATAAACTATACCGAGAAAGTCTGTTAAAAAAGTTTCAAGAATCAGCTTTAACTAGTGACTCTAGGAATATACTATAATCCCATACATGTCACTTACATAGGGATTGTGAGAATATGATTAGAATAATTATTGCTCAGACAAAAGCATTCAACCAATCATTCTACCTGTGCTTGATATGTGAACGGAATGGGAAGAAACCCTAATAACTGGTACAATGGGACATACCCTCTGCCATGCACCTCACTGTGGTTTGCAGAATATAGATGTAGATATATTTAACTACCCAAGTGTCCACCCCCCTTCAAAATTGTAGAGGTACAAATTTGAAAATACCAAACCTCAGTGGGAAAAATTGGGTTTTCAGAAGGAACAAAATGTAATTAATTAAAGAATAAAGGTAACAACAGTCTGAATGCCCCGTGCAGGTATGTAGTATCAGGTATCTCTTAATTCGAACTCTGCCATCTCTGTACATATACTTCATCATGGGATTTGCTATTGACAATATTGATTTATTCATAAGAAACTGTAACAGCATTTAGTGAGAAAGACACTTGCATGTGGAAAACTTATCTGAAAACATATTGTAGAAAAGTGTGCTGTATTCGGCAGTTTTCGTTTTCAGTAGGCTTCCAAAATAACTTCCTTGTGGCACACTGGTATTCTTTACAGGAGTTTCTAACAATAGTTGAGATCTTACCTGTGTAACATGCTATTTATTTTAGGAATTGTGATGGTGGTGTGTATGTATGGATGATGACAATGGTGATTTGTAACAGGTAAACACATTGTTCAAATGGCCAGTTGGAAACGTACTGTAGTGTGAGAGCTGGATAGAACCATGGTTTATGTTGGGGATTTTTGTTGAACAGTGGAAGTTAAACAATATAAGAAACATCATTAGTAAATTATAGAGATCTTCAAAATAAGAGCAAAACTATTTATCTGTGTTTTCAGACATATCGAAAAACTCATGACCAACTTTATTCTTTGTAAGAAAAAATATATTACATTCTACAACACTATAGTTCTTGTAGGGCAGTGAGATGTTAAATGACTGCTGCTCCATTCTCTCTGAAAGGCATGCTGTAATGAGTGTACTGGAGAAGCATGAGATCAAAATACCACACTTCTGACTATTGAGGTCAGCTTTCAAAATCAGAGTGACTACTACTTCTTCGCATAGCTCTTTAGCTGTTACCACAAGTCTTTTTGTGGACGTTGCCATGCTCCTCTTACCCAGGAAAAAATCCTGGGCAGTGCTGGAAATGAAACTTAGCTCCTCTGCGTGGTAGTCAGGCTTAGCTATGGAAGTGGATAGTTTTCTTTGAAAAGGCTTCAGTGGTGTGGTGCAAGGGCTGATTATTTCATGTAGTTTACTGTAATAAGAATGATCTGTCATAAGTAGGATTAGTATCTTGATTTGAAAGATAGGAAAATGTAAGTTCTTCAATTTTAAAGTAGTGTGTGGAAACTTACTTTCCAGTCTATAATGTAGGGCTAGTTCAGGCAGTAAACCTGTAGATCTCAAAATTCATTTCTTACTGATCATATGGTGTGATTGATTTTAGGCATGGTGCTGTAGAATTATTTACTAGTCCAAAAATCCCTGACATGTTTGATGGACACATTGATGCCAGAAGTATAATTTCCAAATTATTATTATTAGTTGTTTGTTCAGGTTTAATTACTTGTGTGATATGATTATTTCCCCTCTGTGTTTCATTATTAGGTTTCTCCATAAGGCATAATATTGTTTGATGGATAATGATAGTGAATAGGTTTGCTAGAGGGCAATTTCAGACTGTTAGATGCCTTACTGTTTAATTTTTGCAAGTATAATTAGAACCATAAAAACATAAATTAATGCTTGCTTTCTCTCTCTCTCTCTCTCTCTCTCTCTCTCTCTCTCTCTCTCCCTCCCCACAGTAAATGTGGGCTCTAAAGCACGTATCTCAGAAGCTATGAACACTCATTCAGTATATGAGATGTGTTTCCCACTAGTGAAGGTGAACAACTACTCATAGCTCGTGTTTACTAGACTTTTTTTTTTTTTTTTTCAATACATACTACCACTTCTGAAAGTTTGTCAGTGCGGTTCTGGTTCACCCTGTGTGTTCTGGAATGTGACCTTTGAATCACACCACACTATTCGATCAAAAGTATCAGGACACCTGGCTGAAAATGACTTAAGAGTTCATTGCACCCTCTATCGGTAACACTGGAGTTTGATATGGTGTTGGCCCACCCTTAGCCTTGATGGCAGCTTCCGCTCTCGCAGGCATACATTCAGTCAGGTGGTGGAAGGTTTCTTTGGGAATGGCAGCTCATTCTTCACAGTGTGCTGCACTGAGGAGGGGTATTGATGCTGGTCGGTGCGGCATTCCAAAACATCCCTAAGGTGTTCTATAGGATTCAGCTGAGGACTCTGTGCTGACCAGTCCATTGCAGGGATGTCATTGGCATGTAACTACTCCACTACAGGTCGTACGTTATGAACAGGTGCTCGATCGTGTTGAAAGATGCAATCTCCAACCCCAAATTGCTCTTCAACAGCGGGAAGCAAGAAGGTGCTTAAAACATCATTATAGACCTGTGCAGTGATAGTGCCATGCAAAACAAGGGGTGCAAGCCCCTCCATGAAAAACACGACCACACCATAACACCACCACCTCCGAATTTTACTGTTGGCACTACACACTCTGGCAGATGACGTTCACTGGGCAATTGCCATACTCACATCCTGCCATCTAATCGCCACATTGTGTGCCATAATTCATCACTCCAAGCAAAGTTTTTCCACTGTTCAGTCGTCCAATTTTTATGCTCCTTACATCAAGCGAGGCATCATTTGCCACTTGCCGGTGTGATGTGTGGCTTATGAGCAGCCGCTCAACCATGAAACCCGAGTTTTCTCACCTCGCGCCTAACTGTCGTAGTACTTTCAGTGGATCCTGATGCAGTTTGGAATTCCTGTGTGATGGTCTGGATAGATGTCTGCCTATTACACATTACTACCTTCTTCAACTGTCAGCGGTCTCTGTCAGTCCACAGATGGTCTGTGTGCTTTTGTGCTGTACATGTCCCTTCACATTTTCAGTTCACTATCGCATTGGAGACGGTGGACCTAGGGATGTTTAGGAGTGTGGAAATCTTGCTTACAGACGTACGACTCGAGTGACACCCAATCACCTGACCACGTTCGAAGTCCGTGAGTTCCGCGGAGTGCCCCATTCTGCTCTCTCAAGATGTCTAATGACTACTGAGGTTGCTGATATGGAGTACTTGGCAGTAGGTGGCAGCACAATGCATCTAATATGAAAAACTTATGTTTTTTTGGGTGTCTGGATACTTTTGATCACATAATGTATATGAAATATATGAACTTTTAAAGCTAAAAGGTACAGCCTGTCAGTCAAGAAGTAAGAAATGAAGGAAGGAAACTGACTAAGAAGAAAGTGCATGGGGGTAATCTGTCTTTGTTTAAAGTTGTGTCCCCATTTATGGATTATTAGATAACTTTCCAATCTCTTCATTGTTAAGTTACATTTATTTATGTCATTTTCCCTCTGATGAATCTTTTATCGTTTAACTGTGTAATTCTCTCTCTCATAGTAGGTAGACTACTTTTCTGTCTTTTAGGTTGTAGTTTAATTGGGAGTCTTCTTTTCTTTTACATTACATTGCATTAAATGTATATAATTATTTTCACATCATCTGTAATGTATTTTGCTTTTGCAAAAGCGGTGTTGCATCCTACTGCTTCTTGAGTTTTGTAACTGAATATTTCTTCTTCATAAGTAACATCATCCACAACAGTAGGTAACTCTATCATTAAGGTGTTAGTGACACTGCTACATTATTTCTCTCCACATCTTTTTCTCCAGTTGACCAAACCTAAGTCTTCATGTAGTAGCATATTAAGAGGCAATTAAGGATATAATTGACAATAGTCAAAGATGCATTACATAATCTGTTGTTTGTTGTTGAAACTGGTGTTTCTCCAAATGCCAGTTGAAGCTACACTTTGATTCACAAAAGTATCATATGCCTCGACACACTGGAGCTTCAGGTGTACTGTAGCATGGCACAATTAATTATACTGTACATTGTCGTGGAACAGGTGCAATTTCATTCCATTTATAGTGATACACACACATCTCAATGTGCCTGCATTTGAAGGGAGGTGCTGACCAAACTGGGACTAATTCAAATATTAGTCCCAACACATGCAACACACACAACAAAGATAATTCAAAAAATATCATGAACATGATAACATTTTTATACCTAACCAGCTGTTGCTGCATGACTGTAAATATGCAGTATCGAGCAAACCTAAGGAATAAGCTAAAATGCCAAAAAGTAGTATATAATATGACATTTGAGACATAAGATCATCACAAGTGCATGTTTGTATAAACTCTCACATAAAGTTTGAGAAACCATGGCTAGATAAAGCAATCTGATGTTGAAAATAAACTATTTGTCCTGGTGTTAAATATTTCAGAAAACTCTAAATGTACTCTACTGAAGGAAAATTCAGTCAAAAAAACTAACTATTATGGGACAGTATTGTGAGAAGGAAAGTTGCTACTCACCATATAGTGGAGATGCAGAGTCACAGATAGGCACAACAAAAAGATTTTCACATTTTAAGCTTTTGGCCAATAGCCTTTGTCAACAGTAGACACACACACACACACACACACACACACACACACACACACACACACACAACGTGTGTGTGAGTGAGTTGCATTTGTGTGTGTGTGTAACAACATTATGAGAAGGGAAGTTGCTACTCACCATACAGCAGAGATGCTGAGTCACAGATAGGCACAACAAAAAGATTTTCACATTTTAAGCTTTTGGCCAATGGCCTTTGTCAACAATACACACACACACACACACACACACACACACACACACACACACACACACACACACACACACACGATGTGTGTGAGAGTGAGTTGCATTTTTGTGTGTGTGTGTGTGTGTCTATTGTTGACAAAGGCCATTTGCCAAAAGCTTAAAATGTGAAAATCTTTTTGTTGTGCCTATCTGTGACTCAGCATCTCTGCTGTATGGTGAGTAGCAACTTCCCTTCTCCTAATGTTGTTACGTTCCATGCTGCATTTTCCATTGTTTAATATGAGGCAGATAGCTGATCAGTACTTACCTTCACGAGGCAAAAGGAATGATACTACCAATTGGTGCACACTTCCCAGTTTTTGGAACTAATAGTTTCTTCCTCGGGGAGGAGAGGACGATAGGTTGGGGAAGTTTAAAAGGAAGAATGGATCCCTCTCATGAAGTCTTAGTGAATGGCCTTCCTTTTAACCTTCTCCCCTCCTCAAGGGAGGAACTATCAGTTCTGATAGCTGGGAAGGGTATTGCCTTTTTGTACTACACATTTTGCCTCCTGTAGATAAGTCCTGGCCAGAAATACTGTCTCATAATTTATTAATTTTCTGTTATGAAGTGTTAGGGGAATTTTGCTCTGTTTTTCACCCATTTGTAATATTGTTGTAATATTCTGATTCAGATGTTGTTAATACAGTTGGAGATTTTTCTTGCTATAATTATCCAGTTATATATTTTTCTAGTTAGTTCATATCTGCAGGCTGTGAAACATGCATTTCATAGGCTGCATAACTTCCCCCGTTATATACACATGTTCTTTGTTGCAGTGAGAAGAGGAGATGTTCTATCAGCTTGGAGTGGAATAAGGCCACTGGTATCGGACCCAAACAAGGAAGACACACAGTCATTGGCCAGAAATCACATAATTCATGTCAGTGACAATAAGCTTGTGACAATTGCTGGAGGCAAATGGACAACTTACAGAGCAATGGCTGAACACACAATTGATGCAGCTATTAAAGGTACATTGCTGAAGAAAAAGGGAATAGTTGATGTTTACTGTATTTTACTACCACGTTACTAAAATATACCTTCCTTCTTTTCCTCACCCTTCCATCAATCGCTGCCTCCTTCCACCCGTCGCTGCCTCCTTCCACCCGTCACTCCCGCCACTGCCGCCTCCTGTCAATCCCTCCCTGTGGTCTTGTACCCCACCAAGTCTGCTCTGCTTGATATTGTTATACTGTATAAGTAATTGTGTTTTCTGCTTTCTCTTTATTTGCAGTACTAAGATATTCACCTTCTGAAGTTCAGTAGGCACTGACTTGCCATCCTATCAAAGTAATTGAAGTTATATAAAGATAATGGAAATTTCTGGCTGGAAAATTATGTAAAATAAGGGAAAGGCAACAACTTACCTGCAGAGGACTGGTGTGTGGCACACAGAAGTGCGTAATAAAAGCAGCTAACACTAGCTTTCGATCTGTTGGCCTTTTTCCAGTGAGAGTACACACACACACACACACACACACACACACACACACAGACACAGATATATAGAGGGAAACATTCCACGTGGGAAAAATATATCTAAAAACAAAGATGATGTGACTTACCAAACAAAAGCGCTGGCAAGGCGATAGACACACAAACATACAAAAAATTCAAGCTTTCGCAACCAATGGTTGCTTTGTCAGGAAAGAGGGAAGGAGAGCGAAAGACGAAAGGATGTGGGTTTTAAGGGAGAGGGTAAGGAGTCATTCCAATCCCGGGAACGGAAAGACTTACCTTAGGGGGAAAAAAGGACAGGTATACACTCGCGCGCGCACACACATATCCATCCGCACATACACAGACACAAGCAGACATTTGTAAAGGCAAAGAGTTTGGGCAGAGGTGTCAGTCGAGGCGGAAGTACAGAGGCAAAGATGTTGTTGAAAGACAGGTGAGGTATGAGCAGTGGCAAATTGAAATTAGAAATTAGTGGAGATTGAGGCCTGGCGGATAATGAGAAGGCCTTCCAGGAATTTCTGACTTCCAGCCTTGCCTCTCAATCCTTCTTAAAAAACCTCAATCCTACTCCCAACATCACCACTGCTGAAGCCCAAGCTATGCGTGATCTGAAGGCTGACCAATCCATCGTCATTCTTCCGGCGGACAAGGGTTCCACGACTGTGGTACTTGATCGTCGGGAGTATGTGGCTGAGGGACTGCGTCAGCTTTCAGACAACACCACTTACAAAGTTTGCCATGGTAATCCCATTCCTGATGTCCAGGCGGAGCTTCAAGGAATCCTCAGAACCTTAGGCCCCCTACAAAACCTTTCACCTGACTCCATCAACCTCCTGACCCCACCAACACCCCGCACCCCTACCTTCTACCTTCTTCCCAAAATTCACAAACCCAATCATCCCGGCCGTCCCATTGTAGCTGGTTACCAAGCCCCCACAGAACGCATCTCTGCCTACGTAGATCAACACCTTCAACCCATTACATGCAGTCTCCCATCCTTCATCAAAGACACCAACCACTTTCTCGAACGCCTGGAATCCCTACCCAGTCTGTTACCCCCGGAAACCATCCTTGTAACCATTGATGCCACTTCCTTATACACAAATATTCCGCATGTCCAGGGCCTCGCTGCGATGGAGCACTTCCTTTCACGCCGATCACCTGCCGCCCTACCTAAAATCTCTTTCCTCATTACCTTAGCCAGCTTCATCCTGACCCACAACTTCTTCACTTTTGAAGGCCAGACATACCAACAATTAAAGGGAACAGCCATGGGTACCAGGATGGCCCCCTCGTACGCCAACCTATTCATGGGTCGCTTAGAGGAAGCCTTCTTGGTTACCCAGGCCTGCCAACCCAAAGTTTGGTACAGATTTATTGATGACATTTTCATGATCTGGTCTCACAGTGAAGAAGAACTCCAGAATTTCCTCTCCAACCTCAACTCCTTTGGTTCCATTGGATTCACCTGGTCCTACTCTAAATCCCATGCCACTTTCCTTGACGTTGACCTCCACCTGTCCAATGGCCAGCTTCACACGTCCGTCCACATCAAACCCACCAACAAGCAACAGTACCTCCATTATGACAGCTGCCACCCATTCCACATCAAACGGTCCCTTCCCTACAGCCTAGGTCTTCGTGGCAAACGAATCTGCTCCAGTCCGGAATCCTTGAACCATTACACCAACAACCTGAAAACAGCTTTTGCATCCCGTAACTACCCTCCCGACCTTGTACAGAAGCAAATAACCAGAGCCACTTCCTCATCTCCTCAAACCCGGAACCCTCCACAGAAGAACCCCAAAAGTGCCCCACTTGTGACAGGATACTTTCCGGGACTGGATCAGATTCTGAATGTGGCTCTCCAGCAGGGATACGACTTCCTCAAATCCTGCCCTGAAATGAGATCCATCCTTCATGAAATCCTCCCCACTCCACCAAGAGTGTCTTTCCGCCGTCCACCCAACCTTCGTAACCTCTTAGTTCATCCCTATGAAATCCCCAAACCACCTTCCCTACCCTCTGGCTCCTACCCCTGTAACCGTCCCCGGTGTAAAACCTGTCCCATGCACCCTCCCACCACCACCTATTCCAGTCCTGTAACCCGGAAGGTGTACACGATCAAAGGCAGAGCCACGTGTGAAAGCACCCACGTGATTTACCAACTGACCTGCCTACACTGTGAAGCGTTCTATGTGGGAATGACCAGCAACAAACTGTCCATTCGCATGAATGGACACAGGCAGACAGTGTTTGTTGGTAATGAGGATCACCCTGTGGCTAAACATGCCTTGGTGCACGGCCAGCACATCTTGGCACAGTGTTACACCGTCCGGGTTATCTGGATACTTCCCACTAACACCAACCTGTCAGAACTCCGGAGATGGGAACTTGCCCTTCAGCATATCCTCTCTTCTCGCTATCCGCCAGGCCTCAATCTCCGCTAATTCCTAATTTCAATCTGCCGCCGCTCATACCTCACCTGTCTTTCAACATCATCTTTGCCTCTATACTTCCGTCCCGACTGACATCTCTGCTCAAACTCTTTGCCTTTACAAATGTCTGCTTGTGTCTTGTATGGATAGATGGATATGTGTGTGTGTGCGCGCGAGTGTATACCTGTCCTTTTTTCCCCCTAAGGTAAGTCTTTCCGCTCCCGGGATTGGAATGACTCCTTACCCTCTCCCTTAAAACCCATATCCTTTTGTCTTTCCTTCTCCTTCCCTCTTTCCTGACGAGGCAACCGTTGGTTGCGAAAGCTAGATTTTGTGTGTATGTTTGTGTTTGTTTGTGTGTCTATCGACCTGCCAGCGCTTCTGTTTGGTAAGTCTCATCATCTTTCTTTTTAAATATATTTTTAAATATATTTTTCCCACGTGGAATGTTTCCCTCTATTATATATATATATATATATATATATAATAGAGGGAAACGTTCCACGTGGGAAAAATATATTTAAAAAGAAAGATGATGAGACTTACCGAACAAAAGCGCTGGCAGGTCGATAGACACACAGACAAACACAAACATACACACAAAATCTAGCTTTCGCAACCAATGGTTGCCTCGTCAGGAAAGAGGGAAGGAGAGGGAAAGACACAAGGATTTGGGTTTTAAGGGAGAGGGTAAGGAGTCATTCCAATCCCGGGAGCGGAAAGACTTACCTTAGGGGGAAAAAAGGAGGGAAAAAAGGACAGGTATACACTCGCACACACACACATATCCATCCTCATATACACAGACACAAGCAGACATTTGTAAAGGCAAAGAGTTTGGGCAGAGATGTCAGTCGGGGCGGATGTACAAAGGCAAAGATGATGTTGAAAGACAGGTGAGGTACGAGCGGCGGCAAATTGAAATTAGAAATTAGCGGAGATTGAGGCCTGGCGGATAGCGAGAAGAGAGGATATGCTGAAGGGCAAGTTCCCATCTCCGGAGTTCTGACAGGTTGGTGTTAGTGGGAAGTATCCAGATAACCCGGACGGTGTAACACTGTGCCAAGATGTGCTGGCCGTGCACCAAGGCATGTTTAGCCACAGGGTGATCCTCATTACCAACAAACACTGTCTGCCTGTGTCCATTCATGCGAATGGACAGTTTGTTGCTGGTCATTCCCACATAGAACGCTTCACAGTGTAGGCAGGTCAGTTGGTAAATCACGTGGGTGCTTTCACACGTGGCTCTGCCTTTGATCGTGTACACCTTCCGGGTTACAGGACTGGAGTAGGTGGTGGTGGGAGGGTGCATGGGACAGGTTTTACACCGGGGGCGGTTACCGGGGTAGGAGCCAGAGGGTAGGGAAGGTGGTCTGGGGATTTCATAGGGATGAACTAAAAGGTTGCGAAGGTTAGGTGGACGGCGGAAAGACACTCTTGGTGGAGTGGGGAGGATTTCATGAAGGATGGATCTCATTTCAGGGCAGGATTTGAGGAAGTCGTATCCCTGCTGGAGAGCCACATTCAGAATCTGATCCAGTCCCGGAAAGTATCCTGTCACAAGTGGGGCACTTTTGGGGTTCTTCTGTGGAAGGTTCCGGGTTTGAGGAGATGAGGAAGTGGCTCTGGTTATTTGCTTGTGTACCAGGTCGGGAGGGTAGTTACGGGATGCAAAAGCTGTTTTCAGGTTGTTGGTGTAGTGGTTCAAGGATTCCGGACTGGAGCAGATTCGTTTGCCACGAAGACCTAGGCTGTAGGGAAGGGACCGTTTGATGTGGAACGGGTGGCAGCTGTCATAATGGAGGTACTGTTGCTTGTTGGTGGGTTTGATGTGGACGGACGTGTGAAGCTGGCCATTGGACAGGTGGAGGTCAACGTCAAGGAAAGTGGCATGGGATTTGGAGTGGGACCAGGTGAATCTGATGGAACCAAAGGAGTTGAGGTTGGTGAGGAAATTCTGGAGTTCTTCTTCACTGTGAGTCCAGATCATGAAAATGTCATCAATAAATCTGTACCAAACTTCGGGTTGGCAGGCCTGGGTAACCAAGAAGGCTTCCTCTAAGCGACCCATGAATAGGTTGGCATACGAGGGGGCCATCCTGGTACCCATGGCTGTTCCCTTTAATTGTTGGTATGTCTGGCCTTCAAAAGTGAAGAAGTTGTGGGTCAGGATGAAGCTGGCTAAGGTAATGAGGAAAGAGGTTTTAGGTAGGGCGGCAGGTGATCGGCGTGAAAGGAAGTGCTCCATCGCAGCGAGGCCCTGGACGTGCGGAATATTTGTGTATAAGGAAGTGGCATCAATGGTTACAAGGATGGTTTCCGGGGGTAACAGACTGGGTAGGGATTCCAGGCGTTCGAGAAAGTGGTTGGTGTCTTTGATGAAGGATGGGAGACTGCAGGTAATGGGTTGAAGGTGTTGATCTACGTAGGCAGAGATGCGTTCGGTGGGGGCTTGGTAACCAGCTACAATGGGACGGCCGGGATGATTGGGTTTGTGAATTTTGGGAAGAAGGTAGAAGGTAGGGGTGCGGGGTGTTGGTGGGGTCAGGAGGTTGATGGAGTCGGGTGAAAGGTTTTGTAGGGGGCCTAAGGTTCTGAGGATTCCTTGAAGCTCCGCCTGGACATCAGGAATGGGATTGCCTTGGCAAACTTTGTAAGTAGTGTTGTCTGAAAGCTGACGCAGTCCCTCAGTCACATACTCCCGACGATCAAGTACCACAGTTGTGGAACCCTTGTCAGCCGGAAGAATGACGATGGATCGGTCAGCCTTCAGATCACGGATAGCCTGGGCTTCAGCAGTGGTGATGTTGGGAGTAGGATTAAGGTTTTTTAAGAAGGATTGAGAGGCAAGGCTGGAAGTCAGAAATTCCTGGAAGGTTAGGAGAGGGTGATTTTGAGGAAGAGGAGGTGGGTCCCGCTGTGACGGAGGACGGAACTGTTCCAGGCATGGTTCAATTTGGATAGTGTCTTGGGGAGTTGGATCATTAGGAGTAGGATTAGGATCATTTTTCTTCGTGGCAAAGTGATATTTCCAGCAGAGAGTACGGGTGTAGGACAGTAAATCTTTGACGAGGGCTGTTTGGTTAAATCTGGGAGTGGGGCTGAAGGTGAGGCCTTTGGATAGGACAGAGGTTTCGGATTGGGAGAGAGGTTTGGAGGAAAGGTTAACTACTGAATTGGGGTGTTGTGGTTCCAGATTGCGTTGATTGGAATTTTGAGGTTTTGGAGGGAGTGGAGCTGGAAGTGGGAGATTGAGTAGATGGGAGAGACTGGGTTTGTGTGCAATGAGAGGAGGTTGAGGTTTGCTGGAAAGGTTGTGAAGGGTGAGTGAGTTGCCTTTCCGGAGGTGGGAAACCAGGAGATTGGATAGTTTTTTAAGGTGGAGGGTGGCATGCTTTTCTAATTTGCGGTTGGCCTGTAGGAGGATGCTCTGAACAACCGGTGTGGATGTGGGAGAGGAAAGATTGAGGACTTTTATTAGGGACAGGAGTTGATGGGTGTGTTGATTGGCTGAGTGGATGTGCAGGTGAAGGATTAGGTGGGTGAGGGCAATGGATTGTTCAGTTTGGAACTGGTATAGGGACTGATGGAAGGAAGGGTTGCAGCCAGAGATGGGAACTTTAAGTGTGAGGCCTTTGGGGGTGATGCCAAATGTCAGACAAGCCTGAGAAAATAAAATATGGGAGTGTAATCTGGCTAGGGCGAAGGCATGTTTGCGGAGGGAATGTAAATAAAACTTAATGGGGTCGTTGTGGAGGTGTTGTGAGGGTGACATGGTCCTAGAAGGTGGAAAGTGGAACACGAGGCTGAAATGAAAATGAAAATAAATATAAAAATCTGGTGTGAAAAAAGGCGAAAAAGGGTTGGTTAGAGCTGGGCTGTTGATCCTGTGGTGAACTTGTGTAGGTAGAAAATGATGTGCATGAAGGTTAGGTGGTTGTGTTGCCGCCAAAACACGTTAAAGGGTGAAGAAATACGGGAGAATTTCGAAAAAACTACGTGAGGATGTATTAAAAGGGTGGTTTGGTAGTGACAGATTATGGAAATGAAGCTAACAATTGTCTGATGAAGAAATAATGACGTTAAAACCTGTGGGAAGCGGCTAGAAATGATCGATGATGTGAGAAAAACGGAAATGGAAATAAAGCAAAAGATATTAAAACTAGCCGAAAAGGTTGTTAAATAGCTGAAAGGAACTGTTTGTGAAATGGAAACGGTGGATTTTATAGCAGCGGTGGTGTTGAAAGCGGAAAAAAAAAAAATTTTTTGTTTGGAAGTGGGTTACGTATTATTACGTATTATTGAGTATATATCGGCGGGATAAAATTGAATACTGGATTACGGTAAAAAAGGAGAAGGTGAAAAGAAAGTAAAACTGCTGGCAAAAACAGAAGGAGGAAATAAGATGACAGAAAAGACTACGAAATGTAACAGTGACAATAACAATAACAAACGTGATTGTTGGGTTCAAATTAATGATATGAATATAATAGAGGGAAACGTTCCACGTGGGAAAAATATATTTAAAAAGAAAGATGATGAGACTTACCGAACAAAAGCGCTGGCAGGTCGATAGACACACAGACAAACACAAACATACACACAAAATCTAGCTTTCGCAACCAATGGTTGCCTCGTCAGGAAAGAGGGAAGGAGAGGGAAAGACACAAGGATTTGGGTTTTAAGGGAGAGGGTAAGGAGTCATTCCAATCCCGGGAGCGGAAAGACTTACCTTAGGGGGAAAAAAGGAGGGAAAAAAGGACAGGTATACACTCGCACACACACACATATCCATCCTCATATACACAGACACAAGCAGACATTTGTAAAGGCAAAGAGTTTGGGCAGAGATGTCAGTCGGGGCGGATGTACAAAGGCAAAGATGATGTTGAAAGACAGGTGAGGTACGAGCGGCGGCAAATTGAAATTAGAAATTAGCGGAGATTGAGGCCTGGCGGATAGCGAGAAGAGAGGATATGCTGAAGGGCAAGTTCCCATCTCCGGAGTTCTGACAGGTTGGTGTTAGTGGGAAGTATCCAGATAACCCGGACGGTGTAACACTGTGCCAAGATGTGCTGGCCGTGCACCAAGGCATGTTTAGCCACAGGGTGATCCTCATTACCAACAAACACTGTCTGCCTGTGTCCATTCATGCGAATGGACAGTTTGTTGCTGGTCATTCCCACATAGAACGCTTCACAGTGTAGGCAGGTCAGTTGGTAAATCACGTGGGTGCTTTCACACGTGGCTCTGCCTTTGATCGTGTACACCTTCCGGGTTACAGGACTGGAGTAGGTGGTGGTGGGAGGGTGCATGGGACAGGTTTTACACCGGGGGCGGTTACAGGGGTAGGAGCCAGAGGGTAGGGAAGGTGGTCTGGGGATTTCATAGGGATGAACTAAAAGGTTGCGAAGGTTAGGTGGACGGCGGAAAGACACTCTTGGTGGAGTGGGG
Organism: Schistocerca cancellata; assembly: GCF_023864275.1. Lineage (NCBI taxonomy): Eukaryota > Metazoa > Arthropoda > Insecta > Orthoptera > Acrididae > Schistocerca > Schistocerca cancellata. The sequence goes on along the minus strand of NC_064630.1, from coordinate 359,548,530 downwards.
AGGATTTCATGAAGGATGGATCTCATTTCAGGGCAGGATTTGAGGAAGTCGTATCCCTGCTGGAGAGCCACATTCAGAATCTGATCCAGTCCCGGAAAGTATCCTGTCACAAGTGGGGCACTTTTGGGGTTCTTCTGTGGAAGGTTCCGGGTTTGAGGAGATGAGGAAGTGGCTCTGGTTATTTGCTTGTGTACCAGGTCGGGAGGGTAGTTACGGGATGCAAAAGCTGTTTTCAGGTTGTTGGTGTAGTGGTTCAAGGATTCCGGACTGGAGCAGATTCGTTTGCCACGAAGACCTAGGCTGTAGGGAAGGGACCGTTTGATGTGGAACGGGTGGCAGCTGTCATAATGGAGGTACTGTTGCTTGTTGGTGGGTTTGATGTGGACGGACGTGTGAAGCTGGCCATTGGACAGGTGGAGGTCAACGTCAAGGAAAGTGGCATGGGATTTGGAGTGGGACCAGGTGAATCTGATGGAACCAAAGGAGTTGAGGTTGGTGAGGAAATTCTGGAGTTCTTCTTCACTGTGAGTCCAGATCATGAAAATGTCATCAATAAATCTGTACCAAACTTCGGGTTGGCAGGCCTGGGTAACCAAGAAGGCTTCCTCTAAGCGACCCATGAATAGGTTGGCATACGAGGGGGCCATCCTGGTACCCATGGCTGTTCCCTTTAATTGTTGGTATGTCTGGCCTTCAAAAGTGTGTGTATGTTTGTGTTTGTCTGTGTGTCTATCGACCTGCCAGCGCTTTTGTTCGGTAAGTCTCATCATCTTTCTTTTTAAATATATATATATATATATATATATATATATATATATATACTTAAAAACAAAGATGATGTGACTTACCAAATGAAAGTGCTGGCAGGTCGACAGACACACAAACGAACACAAACATACACACAAAATTCAAGCTTTCGCAACAAACTGTTGCCTCATCAGGAAAGAGGGAAGGAGAGGGAAAGACGAAAGGATGTGGGTTTTAAGGGAGAGGGTAAGGAGTCATTCCAGTCCCGGGAGCGGAAAGACTTACCTTAGGGGGAAAAAAGGACGGGTGTATATTGTGTGTGTGTGTGTGTAAGATTTTCCATTCTGGTATTAAAGTTACAGGTAAAAAGAGTTTATTTCAGAGATGATACTTTCAGTTTACATGAAAGTTCTTGGAATAAATATGGGCTGCAAATATTTTATAGTTTCATAACATAGTTTGAAACTAGTCTAATAAGCTTGTAAATCTTATGCTGTAACATTGTGGTTAGCTTTCTTGATGAATATGTGAAAATCTTGTTTTGTCCTAGAGTTTCATTGTAATGTCAGCTGTCATACAGAAAACTGTTTCTGTTCTGCATTCTATATAAATTTTACCTTACAGTTTTAAATTCAGTAAAATAATCTGTAATGACACACAAATCTAATCGTACTTTCATACAGCATGCAACCTGAAGCCAGTTCACGAGAAGTCTCAAACTGATGGACTGCTCATTGAGGGAGCTCATGGATGGACACCTACCATGTACATTAGACTTGTGCAGGACTTTGGTCTTGAATGTGAAGTTGCTCAACATCTTGCTAATTCGTATGGTGACCGAGCCTTCGCAGTTGCAAAGTTGGCATCCCTCACAGGGAAACGGTGGCCTATTATTGGGAAGAAGGTACACCCGGAGTTTCCTTACATTGATGCAGAGGTAATGAGACACTATTCGTTTGCTTTGTCATTATAAGTTATAGTTTCTTAAGTTTTATTCTTTTTTGAAGATAATATTGTTTCACTGTCCACATTCCTTGGTAATGCACTGAAATATACCAAAATGCAAACACTTGAAATTAAAGTCCCCCTCTGATCCAGAGAGATACATTCTAGTTGAGGAAAACTGATTCCAAAAGAAATCCTTCAGCTAATCAATGGTTGAACCCTGGCCTTGGAATTTGTGTTAAAAGCTTATCCAGTTAGCTAGCAAACCAATGAGCTAGTGTGAATCATTATCACTGAACAGCAGGAAACAACTTGATAAATAATGAATTTGAAACTAAACTCACAAACAGCAGTTACTGTCATAGGCAACCATGTTACTCACTCAAATAATTGCAGCGTACATGTGTCAATATTGTTAAATTTTTAGCAGCAGTAATCAACACTGTATTCTTGATCAGTGTTGATGTCAGTTGTATCACCCACCTGAATTCAGCTTGTATGTTCATTACTACAATGGCGTGTTTCTAATGATCATTGCCAAGTCAATGTCCGAATACTTCTATAATTTTTTCTAACTAAATCTTCAAGCTTTGCATTGATGTGTTTTCTAGGACACTATGTCCTAGGTTTTATTACTTGAGTAGGATCACAACCTGCAGTAGTTCTTCTTGTTCACCTGTCCCATCAGGTTGTAGTTTTGAGATTACTAGGTCATTTTCATTATTGTTAAGTAATAATAGTGAAAATTGTCATCTTTTTATCAGTCTGTAGTGCAACATAAAACATAAAAATATTGTTGCGTTTATTACTCAACCCACAATCCAGACATTTACTGGAACTTTTCCCTTCATTTTGGGGTACTATAGTTTACATACTGAGTGACCAAGTAAAATATGTGTTTTTTATCCTGGTATTTATCAGCCAGTGACAGTTTATCATTAAAGAATCTAACTGTACTAATTATTTCATAAAACTGACATATTATATTGGACTGTTTGTAAAAAAACCATTGTTTTCTTAAAAGAACTCCTCTCCCATCCTCTGTCAAAAGGATAAATACCTCTTTGAGACAGAATAATATGGAAATTAAAGAAATATGTCAGACAGTTCCATTTGTGAGAAACAAAAATAAAACAATGTGCCACACATTAAACTTTGCAGCGAGGATGAACTACGATTCTGAACTTTAGACCAGTCTATATCACTTGGGACAAAACATTTGATATCATCCAGAAGCAAAAAAAAAAAAAAGAAAAAATTTTGGAAATCCTATAGTGGAAGTGCTGAGTCATAGATGGGCACAAGACAAATACTACTAAACAAGTAAGCTTTCAGCCAAAACAGCGTTCTTCTGAATTAGACTTAACACACACTCACACTCGCACAAATGCAACTTGTGTATTTTTGTGTTGCCATGAGTGTGAGAGCTGCATTTGTGTGTGTGTGTGTGTGTGTGTGTGTGTGTGTGTGTGTGTGTGTGTTTGTGTGTGCGTGTGCGTGTGTGCGCGCGCGGCTTTTTTGACTGAAAGCTTACTTGTTTAACAATCATTTTGTTGTACCTTTTTGCAACTCAACATTTTCTTTATATGGTGAGTAACAATCTATCCTTTTCGTAATACTGTAATTATTCCATCCTGTATTTTCCATTGTTTGGTGAAAATACTATTTGATTTGTTTGTATTGGGAACATATTTAACAGTTAAGAGAATTCCTGTGTGTTTTGCCATTGTCAGCATGAAGACATCAAGATATTTTCTGTAATATCATTGCAGTATAAGGCAGTAGTCAAACTTTAAATTATTGAGATTACATTAAGAGTTTGAACTGCATATCAAAACTAGGACCCAACCTAGATAACTGACGTTTTTTTGACAGGGTTTGTATATTAGATAATGCCTCCTTATAAGAGTAGTTTTATGTGCTTGTGCTGGACAATAAAACATTTTAAAAATAATTTTATCAGTCACAGACATTTGTCACAAATGAATAATTATTCTAGAAGTAAAAAAATCCACTCTTGATCAGAATATAGTGTGTTGCATTTGCGGAGCTTTGAAGCAGTGTAGAACACTTAGTGACTAGTTGATCCTTGTGTTGGTTCATGAAGTGTGCTAAGATGACTCAATTGGAGAAGCCCGGTTTCCCAAAGTTGTGTTATCAGTCATACCCCTGATTACAGTTTTAATGCATTACTAATTTTCATTAGAGCATATCTGCTAAAGAGCAAATCATTTTGTTTTAGTAAATGTACCATTAATATCAATTAAATGAGTAGTTGTTGTAGTGTCAACGTAGAGATACACTCTCATTGCCACTTCATCTCACAAAACAGAAGAAATTCCCCTTACACTAAGTTTGAACTGTACGTAAATAATCCAGTACCTGTCATTTGAAACTCTATAGAGGGTTTCTTGTCCCCATTTTAATTGAAGAACAAACATTATTAGCCACAGGAGATATAAAACACACATTTCCTGTTGGTGAAAAAAGGGTCATTTCAGTGTTTACAATTTGTTTGGGAAGTGAGAATACAGTAATTGTGTTAAATGTTATTTTACTATGGCAGTCATGAACAATAGCTTGCATAATGACTCATCATAGTTTTGCCCAGAATATCTGTTCTCCTTATTACATCTCCAGAGAAAAACTAAGGTAGCATCCATTGACTGTACTTTGTCATGCTTCATATAGAGAATCCATCCTGCTCATATCTCACACAGAAGTTCCTCAGGCACTCTGGTCTACAGTCAACCTTGAAATTGCAGAGATGTCACCAATTGGCATGAAAACTGTGAATCAATTTCGTTTACACCACTTGTCCCACAAGGGCATTTCGTGTTAGACTTCCTTCACTGACCATGTGTGTCACTAACATTGATATATTCCGATGCCAAATTCTTGCAACATTGTCACATTTTACTGTTGCCTATACACATTACAGATCTGTTAATTACAGTTAAGAAATGAAATCTTACAGGTAGTTTGTGTCTACATCTATATGATTACAGTACAGTTGACGCTTAAGTGCATGGCAGAGGATTCTTCATATCACCTTCAGACTATATCTCAACTGATCCAGTCTCTAACAGCATGTGTGAAAGATGAACAATTAAATCTTTCTGTATGAGCTCTGATAACTCTTATTTCATTATGCTGATCATTTCTCCCTATGTAGGTCAATGACAATAAAATATTTTCACATTCAGAGAAGAAGGTTGGTGATTGAAATTTCATGAAAATATCTTGCTGCAACAAAAGCCACCTTTGTTTTAATGGTGCCATCCTGGCTCACTTATCATATCTCACCCCTATTTTGTGATAATACAAAATAAGCCACCCTTCTTTGGAAGTTTTTAATGCCCTCCATCAATCCTATCTAAGGATCCCAATCAGCAGAGCAATACTGTAGCAGAAGGTGGATAAACATAGTGTAGGCAGCCTCATCAGTAGACCTATTGCATGTTCTTTACGTTGCTTTTCCCACAATATTATCTATGTGATCAGTCCAGTTTGATTGTTCGTAATTGTGATTCCTAGGCATTTAGGTGAAATGACAGCTTTTAAATTTGCATGATTTATCATCTAACTGAAATTTAATGGATTTCTTTTCATACTCATTTGCATGGCCTCACAGACTGATTTACCACTTTCTGCGTGATACACATATTTTGTCTGAATCATTTTGCAGTTGGCTTTGGTCTTCTGGTAACTTTACTGTGTTATAAATATCAGCATCGTCTGCAAACTAGGCAAGAGAGATGTTCAGATTGTCTCCTAAATTGTTTGTATAGATTAGGAACAGCAGGGGGGAGGGGGGGCAGGGGAACTGGGAAGGGGCCTCAGTAAAAGGAATCAGTTATTAATTCATTCCGGATGTCAAGTGTAACCTACCCATGCTAACTCACAGGAACTGTTTCCTTTAGTTTTGCTACACAATAAACAACTTCTAAAAGCAACAAACGCACTCCCACCAACTGTATTCAGCCTATCCTATCTGAACACTAATAGATTCTTTGTCAAAATATTGGCTCAACTAACCTCTGGCCTTAGACAGGTTTAATTACCTATAATGATTTGAGCTTCAGTCCATTCTATTAGCGCTTGGAGCACTGGTTCTTTGCCAACGCAGCTACAATAACTTACAACTACAATGCAGATTGTTGCTGTCTCTGCCCTCTTCCTGTGTTCATCCTTCACCCTTTTACACTGAAGCCTTTCTCTAATTTTCCACAACGTGCTGACCGAAAAAAAAAAAAAAAAAAAAAACAGCCCAGTATGACCACACAGCACCCACTACCCGTGTAGCCATTCCTGACCCGACCTGTTAAGTAGTAAGTTGAGAAATCTGCAACCTAAATGGTTGCAGAACGGCGAGTGTCTCCAATTCAGATCCTTCACTCAGCTGTGTACCAAAGATCTGCAGTTGGTGTTGACGATACTATAACTCTGCCTTAATCCCGCCGGCAAACCTGCAATTTATCACTGTAGCTATCTGCCCAAAACCACATGGAATCTCTTCGGACCTAGCATTACTTCTCATACTGGGATTTGTGAACTTGAAAAGTGTTCATTTTTATTTTTTTCAAGTTTACTGACCTAAACAATTTCTTTTCACAGCCCCACACAGAATTTGATGGTGTAGCACGGTTCCATAGTATGTTTTTTTTTTTTTTTTTTTAAATAAAAAAAAAAGAAGCTTTGACTAAGCGTACGGACAGGGCACACTGAAATGACTACAAAGATCACATGAAGCTCATGATGCCAGCATGTTCAGAAGCTGACTTCCCCTACCATCAACCCCACTTTGTGTGTGCATGTGTGTATCAGTCAACACACGATCGAACAGTGCTACGCCATCAGCTCAGAAAATTGGTTATGGAGCCATTGGCCATGTTCCAGAAAGTGTTTGGAAGTGAAAGCATATCAAGAGCTTCAAATTTTAAGAGTGTGTGAAAGGTGAACCCTGTGCAGGACATCCATCCGTAAGCAGAAATAAATACAGATCAATGTGTACATGCTGTGTTGAACTTGGACTGGCAGCTGAGTGCTCAGATGATAACAGACCACATAGCAATTGACAAAATTATTGAAAGACATATCTTTTTTTCAAAAACATTTTCCTTGCTGTGCTCAGCTGCATTTTGTATCCTCTCTAGGTCAGCCATCACATTATTTTACTGTACAAACAGCACGACGCATCTACTACTTTCAGTGTCTCATTTCCCAATAAAATTCTCTCAGCAGCACTGAATTTAATTCAGTTACATTAATTTATCTTTGTTTTACTTTTGTTGATTCATCTTTTAACTGCTTTTCAAGGCACTAGTTGTTCCATTCAACTGATCATTGCAGTCTTTGACAGGATTAAAATGTCACCAGCAAACCTCAAACTTTCCGCCTTTCCAAATTTCTCCTTGGTTTCCTATAGTGACTATTAATGTACAAATTGAACAACGTCAAGATGGCTATAACCCTGTCACATTTCCTTCTCAACTACTGCTTCCCTTTCACATCTTTTGATTCTTGTAATCACAGTCTGGTTGTAGATAAAGCTTTGCTCACTGTATTTTATTGCTGCTACTTTCAAAATTTCAAAGAGTGTATTCCAGTCAACTTTGTCAAAAGCCTCCGGTACATCTAAAACATGTAACTGTAAATAAAGGTTTGCCTTTCTTCAGCCTATCTTCAAAGATAAGTGGTAGGGTCTATATTGCCTTGCACATTCTTAAATGTGTCAATAACCGAAAGTATTAACTTGCTTTTTCTTGTGTTTGTGGCTTTGACATTTTATACACGTGTTAATGAACACCAATGTGGAAAAAAAAAAACAACAAATCATGAACTAGTATGAATTGACATTCAAAGTACAGTTGATGCACTGCTTGTTCAGTATTACAACTGTAGATCCTAGTCACTCTCACCACTTCCACATTCCGCTAGAACTTTATGTGGGAAACATTTGACTTGTTTCCCAGTTTTTAAACTGGAGTCCTAAATTTTGCTTCCATACATATATTATATTGTCTGAAATTCTCTATCAGTATCCATAGCATTCAGAAATGTATCTTTCCAACAATGGAACATTTGACAACGAATAACAATAATATGAAAAGGCTAGGTTGCTACTCACCACGAGGCATTGAGTGGCTGACAGACATATTGAAAAATACTGCCTCCTCTATGTGGTGAGTAAAAATATACCTTTGTTATATTTGTAAGCTTGGTTTATGTGAACAAAAAATATTTTTTTATTTATTAGACGTTCAGCATGATTGCCACGCAATTGGCTTCATCAAAATACATTTTACATGTTCATAAAACTATAGTTGTTACTAAACTAATTTTTACATTATACATTGTGCATACATCTTTTTAGTAGTTAGTAATTTTTACATTTTACACACATCATCATTAACATAAACACATAAATACATAAACTTCTTTCTAATCAGAAGATTTCAGTAATAATCATTATATGGTATAGTTTACATTCAAGAATTAATTATGCAGTTTTACACATTAAGTTAATGATAGTTAAACTATTTTGTTTTTTATTTCATTAAAGAATTAATTATACAGTTTTACATACTTAGTTAATGATAGTTACATTATTTCATTGTTTCTACATTCCTTCCAAATTACTTGCAAGATATTCTTAAATTTTTAATGCTTTATTTTTAAACCCTGTCTAATACCTCCTTAAATTTAAAGGGGGTGAGGGTTTTGACTGATTGTGGCAGTTTCTTACATAACTTTAGACTTAGGTGTTTGTGACTGTTGTATGTCAGTGACAGCCTAGAATACGGTATATCAAGCATGCAGTTGTTTCTAGTGCTATGCAAATGTAAATTGTTGTATATTTTCTTTTAAGTATATTAAGCAGTTATACACATAGAGGCGTGGGAGGGTCATTATGTTTAATTGGCTGAAGTGCTTCTTACAGGTTTCTCTTGGACCCTTGTGGACATCAAATTGCTTGTGACTGTTGAATTCCCCCCTAACAGAAATATTGTACCTGTGACTGAAAGAATGCATAGCAGCAAAGCATCAATAAACTTTCACTTACAGAATATCTTAGTTTATACAGCAGGAATATCACGCGTGCAAGTTTGCCTGTCAGATGGCTTATATGGTCATCCCATGAGAGCCTTTGGCCTATTTTTAGTCCCAATAGTTTGACACTGTGATTCTCTTCTTTTCATACCTTCAGACTAAAGTAAATTTCCTTCAGTTTTGTGTTGTTTATACGTAACTGGTTAGCAATACACCACACCCTACATATTTCAAAAAGTTTATAATTTTTGTTTACCATCTCTTGCATGCTGTCACCTGTGGAGATCATGATCATATGATTAGCATATAAGACATTTTTGCAGGCTATATAGTTAGAGAAGCTATTTACATAGACAATAAAGTGGAAGGGTCCAAGAACGGGGCCCTGTAGAATTCCTAACTGTTGCCTGTTATTTAGGTATGATTTAATCAAATTAAGTGGTTTGTCTGCAATACCATAATATTCTAATTTTTTAACAATTATCTCATGTGATACTGAATTAAATGTTTTGTTTAAGTCTATGAGTGTTGCACAGGTGATCACTTTCCTTTCAAAATCGTTGTGGATTTCGGTAATCAGGCTTTCAGTAGCTTTTAAATGGGCTATACCTGTTCACATCACTGTGTTTATGTAAAACTCCTGGAAGATTTTTATTTTATTACAAAAAAAAATTGATTATTTTGCGTGTGTGAGTTAGTTTTGTTATTCTGCCTGCTGATGTGTGTTTATGTGGAAGCTTAGTTTTCATAATATTACTTCAGTGTCAGTGGTGCTTAGTTCACATAATTATCAATGACTGGACTGCTTTCAGAGTCTTGTGTCATTTGCTGTCTGTTGACTCTGAGGTACTAGCTTTGATTCTGCAACCCATCTTATTATACCATGGAAACATGTACATCAGAGTTATCTCAGATGTGAGAGATCAAAAGAGAAATGTCTTGAGTATATTATCAATAAAATTGACCCGTGGTCTTTTCAAAGCTACACCAAATCAAAACGCTTGCCTGAGCTTAGAAATTGCAGGAGATCTACTTATTTATTACTAGATAGTATCAGCTTGTTATAGAAATTCACCTATTGCTTTGTTATCCATTAAGTTATGATATATATTAAACAATGAAGTACACAATATTGATGATCTACATAAGCATTTATTTTATAATGCATTGTGAACCTCCTTTGGCTGGCCAACATCAGAAAACTTAATACTGAACAGTCCACACAAAAAAGTACCCACTGACAATACATGTTACTGTACAAGATACCTGGATGACGCTCCACTTATAAAATACTAGTTTTTCACACAATACTTAATAATTTCCGTTTACGGAATGCATTTTTGAAATGAAACATATTGTACATATATTGAATGAGCAACACACATTTAATCATCTGGACATACTTGCCTCCACAAAGCCTTTAGTAATAAATGTTCATTAAATCTGTGTTTAATATTGAGAGATAAACAACAGATGAACACTACTTAGATTACAAAAGAACATAGTCGGGCACATCACATTACTATTCAGAGTTAAAGTTCACTAAGCTTTGTAGAAACATTCAGTAACCCAAACACATAGCAGCTCAGGTATTTGGTGTTGTTAACTATTTTGTAACTTTATTAGTTTAGATGTTACTTATTTTAACTGTCAAAAAATTCACAGGTCGAAACACAATCTTGTTTAGAGTTAAAAGTTTATCAAATTCACTCTCAAAACTTTTGTAGATGCAGGACTCCTGCACAAAATTTTACAAGTCCACGAAACTGTTGCCCAAACAATTTCTGTTACTTAAGCTGTGACCAACACACCACTTACCAACCCATACGCCCATACCCAGTGATCTCTCCAAGTGAACTTCCCTACACAATGAGGCACCATCCCAAAATAGATGGGATCTGTCATTGCGAAAATCTCTAATTTACATTTAACTTATTCTTACTACATGTATTACATTAGAATTTCACCAGCTTTTCTGTTGTACTGTTAGATTTTTGATTGGCTTTCTTGTTATTTAAGTTTTCGTCTGTTAGTTAATTTACCCATATTTGCCTTTACTGATTGTTAAACTAAATGAAATTCATAGGCTTATAGATATATATGGCTGTTTACTGTCTCATAGAGCTGCTATGTTTATTGATTTGTAGCTTATTTTGCATTAAAATAAGTTTTTTAATTCTTGGAATTAACATTCCAGGTCATAAGTCAATATGTACTGCATTAATATACATTCTGGAACTATATTTCAACAATTCTGTTCAAACACTATCTGTTGGTACTTGGTTTTTTCAAATCACATAAGACATTTGGAAGATATTAAGTTCCTGTCAAGAGGTTCTTTCAAATCCTACATCTTCACTATCTCTCTCTCTCTCTCTCTCTCTCTCTCTCTCTCTCTCTCCATCTCCCCCCCCCCCCCCCCCCCCCCCAACCACCACTGAGTGGGCATTTACGTGCACTTTGTGCCATTGCCTATTTTGTAACTTTATTAGTTTGGATATTGTATCCACGAAATTATTTTGCGACCTCTGATTCCACGCCACGGTGGCACCTCAGCTCTTAAGTGCCCAGCAATAGCCAATTGCACGGGTCAGACCCACTCAAAGTGACCTTCTGTTCCCAGATTACTTTGTGATGCTCTTCCTGCCAATTGCAGAGGCTGAAGTGTCACCTGATAGGTTAGCTGACAGCTTTAGTCACTACTTCCTCACAAGTTATGCTAAGCAATGCCAGGACTTGTCAGTACAGTGTCACCTGTCAAACCAGTGCACATTTTCCCCCATTTGTCTGTAATGTCACACATCTTTTGGCCACACACAAAACATAGCCCATTGTGTTTTTAACAAGCTTGCATCTGACATGCTACAACAAACTCTCAACACTGACTCTCACTTCATACAACAGCACTAATATGCCCTCAGGACTTGGGAATCAGGAAGAGGGAGCCTTCTACTGGTCAAACAAAGGCAGTGAAATGGAAGTCCAAAAGATGATTTGAACTGAAGGTGGTGCAGAAAAGTTAATAAAAGCTAGCATATTACAATTGTGGCAAAATTAATGGGACACTTTAGGCACATGCAGGGGAACCTACAAATTTCTCTCTTTTATCAGGAAGAGATTACAAATGAGATTTCTTAACCCATCAAGTGGATTGATACATTATCTGACCGTGCATGGCCTGTGTACTACATATCTATACAAAATCAAAAGACAGATGAAAGATAGCTGCACCTGCGGCAGAGTGAGCACATCAGAACACACATTATGGGATGCACGCTCTACAAAGATGCGTCGGGTAGTGGTTGTCATGTGTTAAAGATGTTACACCCCAAAGCAGCCCTAAGGAGCAAGTCAACCTTGTATGTATTGAACGATACTGCAGCTGCAGTATTGAGGAAGACCAAGAAAGACATCACGAGGCATTCAACCATATGTCAGCATGCTACCATCCTGGCTAGGCAACATAATCTGCAGATTGATTGAAGACAACTGTGGTCAGCAACCACTGAATGAAATAGTCTCTCAAGAATCTATATTCCATTTGTACAAGTTATCATGGAAGTGTGAACTTTAATAATACATAGCAGTGATTGGTGGAATTGCTTGTTATAATGGAAATGCTGCTAACATGCTGCCTGATGCCCAAGGAATCGAAGGTAGTGTGAGGGTAGATCCAGTAGTGGAAACAACCATCTGCAGATTAAATACACCAAAATAAATGAACAAACACAGAACAGATTCTGTAGTGCTTATAGTAGTATTAGTAGCTGGGTAACTGGTTGTTTTTTATTGTAGTTTTGTAATAGTAGAAGTAGCTGTAGTATTTTTAAAAAAATTAGGCCTGTTGAAATAAATAGTAAAATATAAACTTATTATTGTGCTGGAAATGTGATTTGTATGGCTTGTTTTAGCTTTTCAGAAAAAAGACTGTAATTATGAATAATAAATAAATAAGTACAACAGCATTACCAGGAGTGGGGGAAGCAGTAACCCATTACAGGGTGGTGAACCTTATAGCTGCTAACCTGATATGCTTCACTCTACATTTTACGGATTCCAGAGACCTGAAGCATGATAGAAATTCTTTTATGGTTTTGTTTTTATGTTCATAGATCCGATATGCAGTAAGAGAATATGCTTGCTGTGCTGTTGATGTGATTGCAAGACGGCTGCGGTTAGCTTTCCTCAATGTCCAGGCTGCTCAGGAAGCTCTTCCTGGTATTGTTGACATTTTGGCAGAAGAATTAAAGTGGGATGAAAAAAAGAAAAAGGTCAGTTTTTGGAAATTTTGGAGATAATCCATTTTTTTATGCCTTTAATGCAAGAAAATTCACACTTTCACTTTTTGTCCTGAAGGAGGAAATAGCACTTGCCTCAGAATTCCTTGCAAATGAGATGGGCCAGATGGTCAACAGAGCTTCAAGAGACAAATTACCTATCAATCTTAGTAAAGAAGAAATTCAAACATACATAAAGAGATTCCAGATAATTGATAAAGATCGTAAGGGATATGTATCGATCAATGACATCAGACGAGGACTGAAGGTAAGAAATTACTTTTTATGAAGTCGTTAAAGAAAAGAAGTTGTATTTGATTTGTGATAGTTTTATTGTTTATATATTTTGCAGAATTGGAAAACTTTTATTGTTGTTGTTAAGATCGTCATTCATGTTGGAATACACTTTCACTACCACACAGACTACCATCAGTACGCCAGTACAAATTTTTGATTAAATAGAAAAGTCTCTCACAGGTCTGTTGCTGTGAGCGTTCTCCTTCCTTTTCTCACTTCCAGGTGGAAAAATTATAATAAATTTCCACTTCTGTGTGTCTCTCTCTCTCTATTGTGCGCAGTAACACACTATTTTGCCCACCTATTTAAAAAATATGATTTTTGTACTTTTATTGGTAAGCTGTCTCATTTTTTGCTAGTACATCACATTTTATCCTGATTTTTAACTGTGATTCATCAAACTGAATAAGGGGTGATGTGAAGCATTTAACCCCTTCTTTTGTACGTAGTCCACAAGGCACAATGGTCTCACCCCTGTTTTCAGTTTCAGTAGTAAATCTTCACTTACTCACTAAAAAACTTTACATTCAATAATGCATTTTTTAATATGTGAAAGAAATGACAAGAGATGAATAAACTTGTCTGATATGAAGCTAACACAATAGCAATTGCGTATTGAACTTCTTTCCATACAGTACTGTGTTGTCGTACAGAACATTAATCAGTTCCATTGGAACAATGATTTTCAGATGTCATAGCTTCAAATTAGATTATTCTTTCCACGTCACTTAGTTAACTCTTCATCAGCCTTTACATCCTGAAATTTTTCTTGTATTATGCATTTCGTAAGGATCACCTCAGTGCAGTACCTCCTCCAGTTCTGTGGCTGATTTATGAAAGATAAAGCCCCATTTGTGATTATATGAGATTGGTTTTGGTGAATTATCTAGCTTCAACTTACACTAACTGTTAGCCAAACTTTGCAATTATATTTTTGTCGCTAGTTTATTGGCCTATTTTGATCTCCTTTCTGTGTTTGTAGATGCATTGTGGGGGATTACTCTTATGCTTTTAGTCTTCTCATCAGACATGTTTATTTATCTCTTGTAATTTCTTTGACATGTTAAAAAAAAATGCACTATTGAGTGTAGCACCCTCCTCCCCCTTTCGGTCACTCTTTATAGACTTTGTTTGACAGCCAAACTGTTCAAACAGTATCTTTGTACATAACACCATATCACATTGTTTAGTATAATTCTAAAAGTTCAACTGAAGCATTGCAAACATAAATACATGCCAGTGCCATATTGTAGTGGTCTAGCACTTCATGTTTTGATTTCTCTGCTGCACAGCTTGTTAATTCTGTGTTTTCAGATGTTCAGATTTCATTAGTTCCTAGTATTTAGTTCGTTATTTCCCTATAATGTATCTCACTTGAGTCATGATCCCGGACAGCTTTTATAATGAATTCCAGAACATTCTGATTTCTTCTAACTTGTTCATCTTTAGTTGCACAAAGGAACCCTTGATGTCAATAGCTGTCATTTGAAACACTTCGCCTTATGCCTATTTCTACTGTTTATGTTATCTTCATTTCATCTTAGTGTTTTTTGGGGGGAGGGTGGTGGTAATTGATTTTCTTATTAGTGTAACTTGAGTGCATTCATGTAACTGATTCTAAAATATTTCTGAAGTATGTGTGACACTTACAAAAGGGATATTGAACATACACAGAGAAGGGTGGCACAAATGGGCACAGGCTTCTTTGTATATTTACATCTGTACTCTGCCAACCACTGTGAAGTATATGGAAGAGTGTATATCCCAATGTATCAGCTATAAGGGTTTCTTCCTGTTCGTCATGTATGGTGCATGGGAAGAATAGCTGTTTAATTGCCTCTATGCATGCTATTATAATTAATTTAATCCTGTCCTCGTGATCCCTGTATGAGCTCTACATAAGATGTTGTAGTAAATTGCTAGAGCCAGTTCTTGAAATTTCATAAGTAGCCTTTCTTGGGATAGTTTCCACCTATCTTCAAGAGTCTACTACTTCAGTTTCTTCAACATCTCTGTGCACTCCCCTATGGGTCAAAAAAACCTGTGACCACTCTTGCTGCCCATTCCTGTACAGTTCAGTATCCTTTGTTAGTCGTATTTGGTACAGTTCCCACACTTCAGCAATATGCTAGAATGGGTCACATGACTGATTTATAAGCAATCTTGTTTGTAGACCAATTGTATTCTCCCAGTATTCTAACAATAAACTAAAGTCTACCACCTGCTATACCAATGTCAGAGCCTATTTGATCATTCCATTTTTTATTCCTGTTAAGTATTAACATTAAGGTATTTGTATGAGTTGGCCAATTCCAACTGTGAGACGGAGGGCAGGGGAGGGGGATGGGGCAGAACAGTGGAAAGGGAGAGAAGTAAAAAGATTGGGTGCGTTCGTGGAAAGGGGGCTGTGTAGTGCTGGAATGGGGCTAGAGAAGGGGCTGGGTGGATGAGGACAATGACTAACAAAGGTTGAGGCCAGGACGGTTACGGGGATGTAGGATATATTGCAGGGAGAGTTCCCACCCGTGAAATTCAGAAAAGCTGGTGTTGGTGGGAAGGATCCATATGGCACAGGCTGTGAAGCAGTCATTGAAATGAAGGATGTCATGTTGTGCAGTGTGCTCAGCAACATGGTGGACCACTTACTTCTTGGCCACAGTTTGTCAGTGGCCATTCATGTGTACAGACAGCTTGTTGGTTGCCATTTCCACATAGAATGCAGCACAGTGGTTGCAGCTTAGCTTGTAGATCACATGACTGGTTTTGCAGGTAGCGCTGCCTTTGGTGGGATAAGTGATGTTTGTGACCAGATTGGAGTAGGTGGTGCTGGGACGATGTATGGGACAGGTCTTGCATCTAGGTCTACTACAGGGATATGAGCCTGCTACCAACCCCTTACCTCATGGCTCATACCCCTGTAATAGACTTAGATGCAATATCCTTCTCCACTGCCCCCCCCCCCCCCCCACACACACACACTCCTGAACCCCTGCCCTCCATCTACCTCCTGACTGCACCTAGCTGCCCTCCCTTTCTCCACCTCGTCCCTTCATGCTCCCCATCAGCACTCCACCGTCCTCCACCCCTACCCTGCTATTCCTCCCCCTCTCTGCCCCAGCCTCGCATGCGCGTGCGCCTCGTCTGTTTTCGACAAAGGCCTCATTGGCCAAAATTTTATTTGGGACAGTCTTTTTGGTGTGCCTACCTGCGACTCAGCATCTCCGCTATATGGTGGGTAGCAACTTTGCTTTTCACAATATTGTTAATATAAACATGAGCAGCCAGGGTCCCGACACACTGCCCTCAGGTATATCCAAAGTTACTTCTATGTCTGATGATGACTCTACATCCAAGATAACTCCCTGTGTATCCTCTCGTAGGGATTTTTGTGTGCACGCACAGGCATTTGAGCAATCATTTTTCCTGCCCTGCAAACATGAATTAAGCAGGAAGAAGCCCTAGTAATTGGCACGGTGGGAAGTACCTTCTGCCACTCATTTCAGTGGTTTGCAGAGTATACGAGGGATATCCAGGAAGTAACAGATGCTTTGGTCTGTCACTGTGGTGGACAGGGTTACATTCATCATCTTGGTGCCATAACTTTCCCACACTCACAAGAAGAGGTCCCCAGTGGTGGGATATGCTTTATGAAACCAAATATATGATGATGTAGGTTAAGATCCCAGGTATCACACCCTGCAGCCTTTCACCCTGGTGGGCCCTCATTTGTGAGTAATTGATGAAAAAAATCCGAGAATTTTGTGTCATCTTCAGTAGTGTTGATTAAGCTGTATTGTGTAGTCTGTGGTGTGATGGATAGGATATTAGCTTCACAAGAAGGAGATTATGGGTTCAAATCTCATCAGTTGCAGTAGACTTCTTTTTTTATTTTTTAAATGTAATTTTATTTCCATTCCTTTGTCATATCATTTTAATATCAACTTCATTTGATCCCATTTTTCTTCCTATCATTCTTTTTCCACTTAAAATCTTTGTTCAGGTATTAATTAATAAATTTTATGTATTTCGATTTTATGTCCTTTGTTTATCATCCTGGTTTTTTTGCTTGGATTTCATTTTGCTTATGTAATCCCTTCTTTTATTTCAGTCTTCATCTTCTTTATTTTGTACATAGTGCAATAGGAATTTAGGTTATGTTTTAAATGTTTGTATGATGATTATCATGCAAAAAAACAGTGCATCTGGTAACGAAACATACATTTTTTCACACAATTGCACAGGCAATATAAATAGATTATTTCATCTTTTGTTTTTAACTCTTAGATCAGAATTTTCAAATAATTGAATATTATAACAACAGAAACAACAAAATCCATACATTTACTGATTATTATAATAGATAAATATAATTAAATTCTCATTCACAAAAATTCTAATTGGAAAAATGATATAAAGAAAAAATTAAACAAATGAAAAAAATCATATGGTGATTAAAATGATGTGTCAAAGAAATAGAAGTAAAAACTTACATTTAAACCAATCTTTGCTACATTACCGTATATTTGATTTTAAAAAGTTGGTCCCATCGCTGGGGACCTCTCCCTGTCATTAGGTGTCCAGAGGTGGCAGCATGTGGCCTGTGTCTCTGCTACTTTGGTTTCTGTGACATTTCGAAATGTGCGCTGCAATAGAAAATCTCGCCATTTGTGAGGTTCATTCTGTGATTAGGTTATTGCTGGCCAAAGACTGAAAATCATTTGAAATTTATTGTGTCCTTTCTGATGTGTGTGGAAAAGGAACAGTGAGTGAAAGCCAAGTGAGGCAACGGTGGATTGCTTTTAAAAATGTCTGTACCAGTGTTCGCAGTGAGGACCATAGTGGTAGGCCCAACTTTGTGATTGATGAAGTGGTGATGAAAATCAATGACAAAATTTGTGAAAATTGTCGTTTCACGATTACGGAACTTTTGCGATTACCAGCTCTTCCCAGAGTTGAAGACAATGCTCGCTACTCAATGCTTTGATACTGGCACCAAAATGCATGCCGGTGTAAACCAGTGGTCGCAATCACAGACAGCACATTTCTACAGAGATGGTATTGAAAAACTTGCGCCACTGTATCATAATTGTCTCAATTTGAAGGGTGATTATGAAGAAAAATAGCTAAAGAGTCTACCTTTAAAATATATATAATAAAACATGGTTTTTCCATATTAATTTTTATTTCAAAATTTGTGTTACTTCCTGAATAGCCCTCGTAGATGTAGAAGTGAATATAAATAGGATCAGCCGAGATAACATAAACAACTGGAAGGGGGAGTGACATTATGTGGTGGTGGTGGCTGTGGTGGTGGTGGTGGTGGAGGAGGAGGAGGAGGAGGAGGAGGACTTGGGAGAAAGCTTGTTCTCGTGTAGGCATTAGTAGTAGTAGTAGTAGCAGTAGTAGTAGTAGTAGTATATTTTATGTTCACCCTCAAAAAGAAGACAACTTTTATAAACTCAAAGGACAAGCCAGTTGATCTTCCTGCTGTCACTTTTCCTCCACCATATGCTGTTTGTTTAAAAGTATCATATGTGATGTCTTTTTCTCTTTCCACACCATTATTTGGTCTCACCTCTTTCTTAATGGTGTCAGCAGCACCCTGTTGCTATGGTATTATTCTTTCTGCCATAACCTGGTCACCAGCTTGATGTTAATTTTCCATCATCTGCTTTTCTTTTGCATCATTTGTTTCTTCAATACGTCAGTCTTAAATACCTTCCATCTCTTAATGCCTGGTGTCTCAACATTATAAAAATATCATCTCTCTTCACGTGAATAAGCATTATAATTTTTGTGATTGGTTTATCATTTTTAATCTTTAATTAGTACCATTATTCTGTAGTATTAACTTTTTTCCCATGGCTATGTATGCATTCAACACATGTTGCAAACATCCTTCTGCCCTCCTCTCTCCGCCTCCCCCCCGCCCTCTCTCTCTCCTCTTCCCACCTCTCTTTGACAATTTCCTTCCCCACCTCTCTCTAATCATATCTTCTTCCCACCTCTCTTTGCCCATCCCCTCCTGCCCCTCTCTCTGTCCGTCTCCCCCTCCCCTCTCTGTCTCTCTCCCCCTCTCTCTGTCCATCTCCCTCTCCCCGTCCACCTCTCTCTGTCCGTCTCCCTCTCCCTATCCCCCTCTCTCTGTCCGTCTCCCTCTCCCCATCCCCCTCTCTCTGTCTGTCTCTCCCTCCCCCTCCCCCTCTCTCTGTCCGTCTCCCCCTCACCCTCTCTATGTCTGTCTCCCCCTCACCCTCTCTATGTCTGTCTCCCCCTCACCCTCTCTCTGTCTGTCTCCCCCTCACCCTCTCTCTGTCTGTCTCCCCCTCACCCTCTCTCTGTCTGTCTCCCCCTCCCCCTCTCTCTGTCTGTCTCCCCCTCCCTCTGTCTGTCTCCCCCTCTCTCTGTCTGTCTCCCCCTCCCCCTCTCTGTCTGTCTCCCCCTCCCCCTCTCTCTGTCTGTCTCCCCCCTCCCCCTCTGTCTGTCTCCCCCTCCCCTTCTCTCTGTCCGTCTCCCCCTCCCCCTCGCCCTCTCTCTGTCTGTCTCCCCCTCCCCCTCTCTCTGTCCGTCTCCCCCTCCCCCTCTCTCTGTCTGTCTCCCCCTCACCCTCTCTCTGTCTGTCTCCCCCTCACCCTCTCTCTGTCTGTCTCCCCCTCACCCTCTCTCTGTCTGTCTCCCCCTCCCCCTCTCTCTGTCTGTCTCCCCCTCCCCCTCTCTCTGTCTGTCTCCCCCTCCCCCTCTCTCTGTCTGTCTCCCCCTCCTTCTCTCTCTGTCCGTCTCCCTCTCTCCCTCCCCCTACCCTTCTCTCTGTCCATCTCTCCCTCCCCCTCCCCCCTCTCTCTGTCCCTCTCCGTCTCCCTCTCTCCCTCCTCCTCTCCCTCTCTGTCCGTCTCCCTCTCTCCCTCCTCCTCCCCCTCTCTCTGTCCGTCTCCCCCCTCCCCCTCTCTCTGTCCGTCTCCCCCTCCCCCTCTCTCTGTCCGTCTCCCCCTCCCCCTCTCTCTGTCCGTCTCCCCCTCCCCCTCTCTCTGTCCGTCTCCCCCTCCCCCTCTCTCTGTCCGTCTCCCCCTCCCCCTCCCCCTCTCTCTGTCCGTCTCCCCCTCCCCCTCGCCCTCTCTCTGTCCGTCTCCCCCTCCCCCTCGCCCTCTCTCTGTCCGTCTCCCCCTCCCCCTCTCTCTGTCCGTCTCCCCCTCGCCCTCCTCTCTGTCCGTCTCCCCCTCGCCCTCTCTCTGTCCGTCTCCCCCTCGCCCTCTCTCTGTCCGTCTCCCCCTCGCCCTGTCCATCACGTCCTCCCTCTCTCTTTCTCTGTCTCCTTTTCCTCCTCCCACTCTGTGTCCATCTACTCCCCCATGTCTCCCTGTTGGAGCTAGGAGATTATAAACCTCGCACTACTGAAACTTGGTAAGTTTGCTGTTTGTATGGCAGATTTGGTTTAAATTAATGCAGAGTTTCACTTACATAGCTACATACATACATGCTTCTTAGTTACTAGATAGGCAGATAAATTTGTAAAATATATTTTTAATTGAAAGTTTTTAGTTTTGTACTTGTAAGAAAACTTCCGCACTGGTCTATTCCAGAAGTGCCCTGTGAAATCAGAATTTATGTACTCTCAAATTTGTGCACATTAATAATGAATGTAATATTCTTAATGGAGCACATACTTGTGGTACATGAGATTCAGAAATGCTTATTTATTGATGTCAAAATTTTCTATGGCAAAGGTGAGAAACTGTGTAGTGTTGTTTTCTATAGATAATATTTTAATACTACAGTGAAGATTCTGCGATCTAAGCTCTAGCTTGCTAAGATAAGTGCACAAAATCAGAAGTCTCAAAATAATGTATCATGCAGTTTTTTATTTACAATCAATGAATTTCTCTTTTCCCCTTTGAATTATTTTGCGTATTTCGTATTTCATACTGCCAAAAAATATGTTGTAGTTAACTTTGTATAAATGTGATTATATTTATAATGCTGTGTTGCCTCATGTAATATAAAGCTTAATTTGTTTGAAATAACAGGAACTAGAAATTCGCCTGACTGACGAGGAAATTCACAACGTACTAACTGAAGTTGATACAGATTGTCATGGAAGAATAGAATTAGCTGACTATATTAAGGTAACATACTAGCATAGAATTTTTGCCATACATTCTGCTCCACAGCTTATCATCAGCTGGTGACACCAAGCTTATGCAGCCATTTCTGTGCCGACGTCAAGGTGAAACTGATTGCAGCAACAAGCTGTTGTACTGTGGAATATATGAAAATATTGCATTGTAATGAAACAAATGAACTATCTAATTACAGAAATTTGGTGAGGAGGTTTCGGGTGAAGAGCTTCACGAAATCCTTAGAGAGATCGACACAAATATGAATGGCCAAGTAGAGTTGGATGAATATTTGCAGGTAGCACATCAGAAAAATTTGATTTGGTTTGGTACATATTGGTGCATGGTTTTAACAAAGTCATAGTTTTTGTCTTCTATCCATTAACACAGCTCTTACAAATACACCATTGTATATCCAGTTTCGTAGATCATGAAGTGCTTTCTTAATTTTTGCTTGACACCTTTGTAACAGGAGTTTAGTACATTCTTCTTCATCAAAGAGTTTCTCTTTTCTGTAGCTCCCTTTCCATTTTCTTAATTGCTTGTTCTCTTTGGTTACAGTTTTCAGTTCTGATTCATATTATTGGTATCTTACAGCCATAAGTAATATTGTATATTAGATACAACATTATATGGGAGTATTTGTTTTATTGCATGCATTCCTGCCCATTGTCTTGCATAATTGTAAGTTCCACACAATTTCTTATGTTTTTTTTAACATTAGCAGATTGCTAATTTTTGTGTGGTGTTGTGCCTATATGTAATACCCTGAAGCGTATGTAAAAATTCTTACTATTTCATATTTCAAGACCCAACAGAAACATTCCAGTAAATAATTAAAGACTTCAGTACTGCATTTTGAGTAACTAATATTCATGACATATTCATTCTGAATATCTTCAACTTCCTCTTATAGAGATTTCATATGTCATAAGTTTACCAACACTTTCATTATAGAACGAAATAGCATGGCTTGGCACTGCATGTTAACATTCATTTCAACATCACAGAAAGTGGCAGTTTGAATTTTAGCCTTCTTTTTGAAAGTCTAATAAAAAGAGTTGTCATTATTTATACATTGATTCACTTTGTTTTGGAGATCCCATCAAAGGAGGAGAAACTTTAAGCATGTGAAGTTACTCAAGGTGAACACCAAGAAAGAGCAGCAGATGATTGAAACTACCTTTGCAATAATAAAAGAACTGTTGTTAGTCTGATATATCTAGTTTTGTCTCTTCAGGCTAAATTTAATATTGCAAAATTAAACAACTGTTGTTGGTCCTCTACTGGTAGCTTAAATAAGTACATAAAACAAAGCATATTTATGAAAGAATAGAGTTACATACATGATCTAATAATACAGGCTTATATACAGTGGACATTGCTATTAATAACAGATAACATAAATCTTCAGTCATTGTACCTCAATAACTAGTTAATTTGTGCAAGAGGAGTGGCTAATAAGACAACTTTCTAATTTTCTGAAAGACCTCTCATAAAATACTAATGTTCATAGTGATATGTGTTGTATAGTCAATGAGAACTATTATCCACAAAAGAAACAAAATGTGCTTATAGGTCATTTTTCGTAAGAAATCGCTGTTTCAGTCGCATTGCTTCGGCAATGTGCTGTTTCATTGATGAACGGAGACATGTTACTTAAAAACACCTAGAAATTGTAAAATATGACTTAGATGGTAAGTATAGATTGCGACTTGCAACTTACCGTAAAGGTGACACATTGACAGGCATAGTGAAAAGACTGTTACACATTGAAGTCTTCTACAGAAAGTAAAGGAAAAACACTCTCTCTCTCTCTCTCTCTCTCTCTCTCTCTCTCTCTCTCTCTCTCTAATTATATATATATGAATATAATAGAGGGAAACATTCCACGTGGGAAAAATATATCTAAAAACAAAGATGATGTGACTTACCAAATGAAAGTGCTGGCAGGTCGACACACACACAAACGAACACAAACATACACACAAAATTCAAGCTTTCTCAACAAACTGTTGCCTCATCAGGAAAGAGGGAAGGAGAGGGAAAGACGAAAGGATGTGGGTTTTAAGGGAGAGGGTAAGGAGTCATTCCAGTCCCGGGAGCGGAAAGACTTACCTTATGGGGAAAAAAGGACGGGTATACACTCGCACACACACACATATACAGACACAAGCAGACATATTTAAAGACCAAAAAGGCGAAAAAGTGTTGGTTAAGTTGATCCTGTGGTGAACTTGGGTTGGTAGACAGCGATGTGCAAAAAGGTTAGGTGGTTGTGTTGCCGCTAGATCACGTTAAAAGACGGAGAAATTCGGGAAAATTTCGAGAAAATTTCGAAAAAACGTATTAAAGGAGTGGTGTTGTGGTGAAAGATTACGAAAATGGGGCTAACAATTGTAGAAATAATGACGTTAAAACCTGTGGGGAGCGGCTAAAATGATCAGTGATGTGCGAAAACGGAAGTGGAAATAAAGTTAAAGTTATTAGAACTAGCCGAAATGGTTGTTAAATACGTGAAAGCAGCTGTTATTGAACTAGAAACAGTGGATATTATAGCAGCGGTAGTGTTGAAAGCGGAAAATAAAATTTTTTTTTATGGTTGGGAAGTGGGTTACGTATTGTTGAGCATATATAGGCGGGATAAAATTGTATAGTAGATTAAGGTAAAAGGGGGAAGGTGAATACAAAGTGAAACTACTGGTAAAAACAGAAAGAGAAAATAAAGAGAAAAAAGAGAAATAAGACGACAGGAAAGATTTCGAAATGCGAAGGCGACAATAACAAACGTAATTGTTGGGTTCAAATTAATGATATGGTTATAATAGAAGGAAACATTCCATGAAGGAAAAATATACCTAAAAACAAAGATGATGTGACTTACCAAATGAAAGTGCTGGCAGGTCGACAGACACACAAACGAACACAAACATACACACAAAATTCAAGCTTTCGCAACAAACTGTTGCCTCATCAGGAAAGAGGGAAGGAGAGGGAAAGACGAAAGGATGTGGGTTTTAAGGGAGAGGGTAAGGAGTCATTCCAGTCCCGGGAGCGGAAAGACTTACCTTATGGGGAAAAAAGGACGGGTATACACTCGCGCACACACACATATCCATCCACACATATACAGACACAAGCAGACATATTTAAAGACCAAGGTCTTGGACAGCTTGTGTCTGTGTATGTGTGGATGGATATGTGTGTGTGTGCTAGTGTAAACCTGTCCTTTTTTCCCCCTAAGGTAAGTCTTTCCGCTTCCGGGATTGGAATGACTCCTTACCCTCTCCCTTAAAACCCAATCCTTTTGTCTTTCCTTCTCCTTCCCTCTTTCCTGACGAGGCAACCGTTGGTTGCGAAAGCTAGAGTTTTGTGTGTATGTTTGTGTTTATTTGTGTGTCTATCGACCTGCCAGCGCTTTTGTTGGGTAAGTCTCATCATCTTTCTTTTTAAATATATTTTTCCCACGTGGAATGTTTCCCTCTATTATATATATATATATATAATGTGATTTACCAAACAAAAGCGCTGGCACGTCGATAGACACACAAACATACACACAAAATTCTAGCTTTCGCAACCCCCAGTTGCTTTGTCAGGAAAGAGGGAAGGAGAGGAAAAGACGAAAGGATTTGGGTTTTAAGGGTGAGAACCTCCCACAGAAGAACCACAAAAGTGCCCCACTTGTGACAGGATACTTTCCGGGACTGGATCAGACTCTGAATGTGGCTCTCCAGCAGGGATACGGCTTCCTCAAATCCTGCCCTGAAATGAGATCCACCCTTCATGAAATCCTCCCCACTCCACCAAGAGTGTCTTTCTGCCATCCACCTAACCTTCATAACCTCTTAGTTCATCCCTATGAAATCCCCAAACCACCTTCCCTACCCTCTGGCTCCTACCCTTGTAACCGTTCCCAGTGTAAAACCTGTCCCATGCACCCTCCTACTACCACCTACTCCAGTCCTGTAACCCGGAAGGTGTACACGATCAAAGGCAGAGCCAAGTGTGAAAGCACCCACGTGATTTACCAACTGACCTGCCTACACTGTGACGCATTCTATGTGGGAATGACCAGCAACAAACTGTCCATTCGCATGAATGGACACAGGCAGACAGTGTTTGTTGGTAATGAGGATCACCCTGTGGCTAAACATGCCTTGGTGCACGGCCAGCACATCTTGGCACAGTGTTACACCGTCCGGGTTATCTGGATACTTCCCACTAACGCCAACCTATCCGAACTCCGGAGATGGGAACTTGCTCTTCAATATATCCTCTCTTCCCGTTATCCACCAGGCCTCAATCTCCGCTAATTTCAAGTTGCCGCCACTCATACCTCACCTGTCATTCAACAACATCTTTGCCTCTGCACTTCCGCCTCGACTGACATCTCTGCTCAAACTCTTTGCCTCTGTATAGGTCTGCTTGTGTCTGTATATGTGTGGATGGATATGTGTGTGTGTGCGAGTGTATACCCATCCTTTTTTCCCCCTAAGGTAAGTCTTTCCGCTCCCGGGATTGGAATGACTCCTTACCCTCTCCCCCTTTCGTCTTTCCCTCTCCTCCCCTCTTTCCTGACGAAGCAACCGTTGGTTGCGAAAGCTTGAATTTTGTGTGTATGTTTATGTTTGTATCGACGTGCCAGCACTTTCGTTTGGTAAGTCACATCATCTTTGTTTTTAAATATATTTTTCCCACGTGGAATGTTTCCCTCTATTATATATATATGGTTATAATAGAAGGAAACATTCCACGAAGGAAAAATATACCTAAAAACAAAGATGATGTGACTTACCAAATGAAAGTGCTGGCAGGTCGACAGACACACAAACGAACACAAACATACACACAAAATTCAAGCTTTCGCAACAAACTGTTGCCTCATCAGGAAAGAGGGAAGGAGAGGGAAAGACGAAAGAATGGGGGTTTTAAGGGAGAGGGTAAGGAGTCATTCCAAACCCGGGAGCGGAAAGACTTACCTTAGGGGGAAAAAAGGACGGGTATACACTCGCGCGCGCACACACACACACACACACACACACACACACACACACACACCTATCCATCCACACCTATACAGACACAAGCAGACATATTAAAAGGCCTTTTAATATGTCTGCTTGTGTCTGTATATGTGTGGATGGATATGTGTGTGTGCGAGTGTATACCTGTCCTTTTTTCCCTCTAAGGTAAGTCTTTCCACTCTGGGGATTGGAATGATTCCTTACCCTCTCCCTTAAAACCCACATCCTTTCGTCTTTCCCTCGCCTTCCCTCTTTCCTGACGAAGCAACCGTTGGTTGCGAAAGCTTGAAATTCTGTGTGTGTGTTTGTGTGTTTTTTATTGTGTCTGTCTACCAGCGCTTTCCCATTTGGTAAGTCATGGAATCTTTGTTTTTAATATATTTTTCCCATGTGGAATGTTTCTTTCATTTTAACGAAAGCGTTGGTATGTTGATAGACACACAATCACACACACAAAATTCAAGCTTTCGTAACCAATGATTGCTTCGTCCAGAAAGAGGGAAGGAGAGGGAAAGACGAAAGGATGTGGGTTTTAAGGGAGAGGGTAAGGAGTCATTCCAATCGTGGGAGCTGAAAGACTTACCTTGTCCTTCTTCCCCCTAAGGTAAGTCTTTCTGCTCCTGGGATTGGAATGACTCCTTACCCTCTCCCTTAAAACCCACATCCTTTCATCTTTCCCTCTCCTTCCCTCTTTCTGGACGAAGCAATCATTGGTTACGAAAGCTTGAATTTTGTGTGTGTGATTGTGTGTCTATCAACATACCAACGCTTTCGTTTGGTAAGTTACATCATCTTTGTTTTATATATGCAGTACACCTCACGCACATATGACCACTGTCTCCAGCAGCTCTCGCCAGGGTGGCCGGAGATGGCAGTGATGCATGCGTGAGGTACGCCTGCTTGTGTAAATGTGTGAGTTTCTATTTTCTGAAGGATACTTTGGCTGAAAGCTCAGTATGTAACAGTTTTTCATTACACCTGTCTGTGACTCAACATTTCGTCGTCATGGTGATTAGCAATCTGTCCTTTCCATAACTGTTATTCCAACCTGGACTTTCCATTGTTAGGTGGTAAGCAATGCCCCAAATAATTCCAGCAAAATGCAGCATATGTCAGAACCTGAATGAAAAGAGAAATAAAGAAAACAATCTTTTAGTTGCACTGTTGCCCATTAAAGTGGAACATCATGAAGGCACCACGCAATAAAAGTCAAACTGTCATGAAGTATACTACATGCTTGGATATGCCAGTGCATTTCAACACTTCCACATAGTGTAGGTAGGAGTACAGCTGTATACATTCTTCATATAAAAAAGGATACACAGCGAGTTTCTCATTTGAAAATTGCATTTTAATGTTGCCAACTACACTCCTGGAAATTGAAATAAGAACACCGTGAATGCATTGTCCCAGGAAGGGGAAACTTTATTGACACATTCCTGGGGTCAGATACATCACATGATCACACTGACAGAACCACAGGCACATAGACACAGGCAACAGAGCATGCACAATGTCGGCACTAGTACAGTGTATATCCACCTTTCGCAGCAATGCAGGCTGCTATTCTCCCATGGAGACGATCGTAGAGATGCTGGATGTAGTCCTGTGGAACGGCTTGCCATGCCATTTCCACCTGGCGCCTCAGTTGGACCAGCATTCGTGCTGGACGTGCAGACCGCGTGAGACGACGCTTCATCCAGTCCCAAACATGCTCAATGGGGGACAGATCCGGAGATCTTGCTGGCCAGGGTAGTTGACTTATACCTTCTAGAGCACGTTGGGTGGCACGGGATACATGCGGACGTGCATTGTCCTGTTGGAACAGCAAGTTCCCTTGCCGGTCTAGGAAAGGTAGAACGATGGGTTCGATGACGGTTTGGATGTACCGTGCACTATTCAGTGTCCCCTCGACGATCACCAGTAGTGTACGGCCAGTGTAGGAGATCGCTCCCCACACCATGATGCCGGGTGTTGGCCCTGTGTGCCTCGGTCGTATGCAGTCCTGATTGTGGCGCTCACCTGCACGGCGCCAAACACGCATACGACCATCATTGGCACCAAGGCAGAAGCGACTCTCATCGCTGAAGACAGCACGTCTCCATTCGTCCCTCCATTCACGCCTGTCGCGACACCACTGGAGGCGGGCTGCACGATGTTGGGGCGTGAGCGGAAGACGGCCTAACGGTGTGCGGGACCGTAGCCCAGCTTCATGGAGATGGTTGCGAATGGTCCTCGCCGATACCCCAGGAGCAACAGTGTCCCTAATTTGCTGGGAAGTGGCGGTGCGGTCCCCTACGGCACTGCGTAGGATCCTACGGTCTTGGCGTGCATCCGTGCGTCGCTGCGGTCCGGTCCCTGGTCGACGGGCACGTGCACCTTCTGCCGACCACTGACGACAACATCGATGTACTGTGGAGACCTCACGCCCCACGTGTTGAGCAATTTGGCGGTACGTCCACCCGGCCTCCCGTATGCCCACTATACGCCCTCGCTCAAAGTCCGTCAACTGCACACACGGTTCACGTCCACGCTGTCGCGGCATGCTACCAGTGTTAAAGACTGCGATGGAGCTCCGTATGCCACGGCAAACTGGCTGACACTGACGGCGGTGGTGCACAAATGCTGCGCAGCTAGCGCCATTCGACGGCCAACACCGCGGTTCCTGGTGTGTCCGCTGTGCCGTGCGTGTGATCATTGCTTGTACAGCCCTCTCGCAGTGTCTGGAGCAAGTATGGTGGGTCTGACACACCGGTGTCAATGTGTTCTTTTTTCCATTTCCAGGAGTGTATTTATGCAAGCAAACTGCTATCCAATTACATTACATTTTAACATAGGTCGTTTGCAAAAACATTGTGTTATGTTTTTAGTAGAAAAGAGAAATGTGTGCCAGTATTCAACACTGGCAGGAGACTGTCACACAAATATGGCATTGGTGCATTTATGAGGGCTGTACTCAATAGCATGAAGGATCTAATGGCCCCATCAGACTAGCACTCGAAACGACCAATATGTTGTTCGTGCAGGATCCTACTTTCAGAAAAGTCGTAGTTCAACCACCAAGAGCTGCTAACAAATACTTCATTATTACAAATGGTCTCAGTCTTCACATCATTATCTAGTATCTTAAAGTAATTCCAAATAGCCTAAATGACTGAGCTGTGGCACACCAGTGTCACAAAATATATCAGCATTCTACAGCTATGTCATGTACCTGGTCACAAAATGAAGTGTGCACATTGACAGTGTGACAACATGTGGAACACCATAGAGATCAGTAGGGTTTCTTTTGACGTGACTGGTTTCTCTTGATGTGGCAGCAGAGAAAGGTGTGTCAGCAGCAGCGTGACTAACATCAATGGACACAGGAGCACCTCTGCATCATCTTGCCACATGAGTCCTGGTTCTGTGTACAGTATCACAAATGACATATCTATGTTTGGAGGCTCTGAGGAAAATGAACATTGCCACATTGCATTAGTCTTAGTCATCGACCTGGGATGCTGGTATGGGTTGCCATTGAGTATAAAGCACAATCAACTCTGGTTCTCCTACCCAGTAATCTGGACAGCAGCAGGTTCACTTGTTAAGTGTTATTGCCACTGGCTGTGCCCTATCTTCAAGGTCCCCATGACATTATCTTTCAACAAAGTAATGCAAGACTGCTTGTTGCTCATACTGTCCTCACCTATCTTGATATGGACACTGATATGCTGCCTTAGGCAGCGCATTCTTCTGACCTCTCTCTCTAATTGAAAACATCTGGTCATAGGTTTCTGAGTAACTGGCATGCCATCATTAACCAGCCACTACAATTGATGAACTCCAACACAGACTTGTAGTAGCATGAATAATGTATTCATATTTGTTATCCAAGCTCAGTGTAACCCAATGCCCAGTCAGATTAGAACTGCTGTTGCTAGAGGTTGCAGCCATGTGTACTAAATTTTTCTCTCTGTATCTCTCCAAATTATGTACAGATTTAATCATGTATTCTTCCTACTACACTGAATGCACACAATAAGTACAGTTTTGTTATTTCCTGTCCTTCCTGGTGTTGCAATTTCACTGACCAACATTGTAATATGAAATGACTCTACATCTGTGGTCCTAGACCATGAAGAATTAGATCATCATCATGTGAACATAACTAAAATAATGGTACTCTGGATTTTCAGACACAAGTCTCCTTCTTTAGAAGCAGTTTGATTTTAAACAGAACTGAACTGAAGGTGTAGAACAAAATAAGAGGAAGCAAAAGAAATAAATCTTCATCACAACATATAATAGAAATTTCTGTACTGAGATCTGATTTATTTAAGTGTGTTGTGTCAGTGCAGGTCTGGCCTCATTTATTTGTGGGATTAGTATAGCCTTTTAATAAATTAGGTTTTTTTTTCAGATAGAACTTTCATGTCACTGGTGATGTAACAGAAAGTGGAGATTGTATTGAATGAAAGGAGTCCTATCTGCCATTACTATTTCCCCTGCAACCAATTCTTAATTTTCTTCTTGACCGCAAGTGTGTAAATGTAGCTATTACTGCTGACTCTCCCATGGAATGTGGATTGCCTTCACTTATTCAGTTCCTGCAAAGCAGAGAGGCGTAATGCAGTGAACATTAACTATAGGATGAGTCTGATGTATGGTTGAAATTTTATGTAAAAGGGTGGGCTGCACGAGTGATGCAGGAAATTTTGTTAAAGCCAAAGTTATCAATGATGAAGATGGTTGTTTCAGTAGTTGAGGTGACAAAGAAATACAGTAAGACATCTACAAAGAGATAACATATGAAGTTTATTTACAGTATGTACACTTAAGAAAGAGTTTTACATAACTTTGAAAGTTGTAGGTTCTTCTGTGGTGCTGAGTTATATTAATGTTGTTGGAAGAACCATTCGATGCACATACATAAGTCTGAGTATCAGTAATACTTCGAAGTGTTGTGCTATGAGGTATTGTCCTCACTGCAGTCTTTGACATTAATATTGATAAGCTTATAGATGCACTGCATCTGAGGCTGAACTCTGAGTTGCAGCTGTTTAAAAGGATGCATTGTCCAATCAGAGTTACATGCAGTGAGGGTCATGTCAACTTTGGGTTCTCTGATGGGATGTAGTGTGGGGCCACCCTTCAGAGATCAGTGACCGATGGATATTGAGCTCGTCCTAAGGGGGGGCCATGGCAGGAGATTTAAAAATGCCATCTCTTGCATAGCTGTGAGCAGTGCACCAGGTGCAGTTAATGAAGATGTCGTCAATAACACATACCCCGCCTTCTCCCTCTGCCCCCCCCCCCCCCCCCACAAAAAAAAAAAAAAAAAAAAAAATATGATGCACTGTCATTGTATAGTGGGAGTGCGGGCGATGATGGAGGAGGGTCTGTGCCATGGTGGTGCTAATGGGATTGGCTGTGGCACAGTGGCAGATGGTACCAACCAATCTGTGTCTCGGCATTCGTCTTGCCAACCATCAGGGACATCTGCCCGGAAAACCATAAGTAGGATGTCCAGCCAACAGAACAGGATGGTGCAGCGTGGGGGCTGCTGCGTGCAGATGGCTGTACAACTGGTGTAGGTTCGATGACCATGATAGCCATTTGCAGTGAATGCTGGGTGGTAGGTGTGGCGGCAGTAGCTGCTAAGGCAGACAGGAGTTGACCTTCATGGCAGAGTCGCCGGAAGACCTATGCATCCAGATGACAAGGGATGCTCACAGCAAGCTGGGTTGCATGCAGAGTGTCTGAAAAATGCAAATCTTTGGCAGTATCACTACAATCACGGAAACACAGTTGGTTTTGGTGCCATGCCGTAATGAGACGTGAGGGTATAATTATGAGCACAGTCAGATGTCAGAGTGACAAGAATCAGAAAGAGAGTGGTGAGGATGAAAGAGATGCAGCAATGTGTGGTGGTGTTGACCAGTAAGAATTCTGCTGGCAAAGCATTGTGAACAGGTATAGTGATAGGTGCTAAGAGACAGCAACATTGCATTGTCCCTCAAATGCAAAGCATGAAGTTTAGGCATCAAAATCTTGAAAGTGTGAACAAAACAGTGGCTTCACTGTTTGATTGAGGAGAGAATGGTGCCATTCAGCTATGTTGAATTCTTTTCAGTTGGTGGAACTGTGGAAACTCTGATGAATGAAGCAGAGTATGGACCATTGTCCAAAACTATTGTTCGTGCAAAACCTAAGCAAAAGACAAAAGTGAGTACTTTGATAGTGCTAGCACTAATAGTCAAATGCATTAGAATGGCAAAAGATTATTTTCTGTATACATTGACGATAATGAGCCATCTTGTATTCCAAAAAAGGACCGTCACGTCTAGCCAATTGGAAAAATTCTTGGCACAGTGCTGCCTGATTATCCGCGCATCATATTTTTTATTTGCTTCTCCATCCTGAGTCATGTACAATACTGGCACATTATTTGCTTTGTTGTAACAATTCCCCAATGTCCTTTATGTAATAGTTTTAATAGGTGTTGTTGCAATCATCTGGGAGTCAAGACTCCTTTCTGTTGATTAGGAAAATGCAGTGAAATTAAGCTATTCTGAAGAGTGTTTTTGAAGCACTTCATTGAGACCATGCTTGCAATGCTGTATCATCTCAGTCCATGTTCTGTTATCAGCAAGGTTTTGAATAATGTCATCACAAAGCATTTCATCCTGAAATGACGCTCCACAAGAGCAGTTAAATTTACATTTCCTAGTCATGCCCTTGAGTCAGCAGTCCACCCCCTGTAAGACTAATTATTATGATGGTGATGCATACAAAAAATTTGAAATGAGTAGCAGCTACATGAATCTGTGTTGTGAAGAAATCATTGAGCTTGCTAACAATGCCCTCATAGTGTAGGCTTTGAGGCTCTGAGGGAACAACGTTCAACACAGTCTGCAAATATGCTCTCACACCCATGAAAAGAAGAAAGAATGTTGTGATTCATCTGAGATATTGTATGTAGTGAAGCATTTTTCTAGTTGTGTGCGATACTTCATGGATTCCTCTCGTTGTGTGTAAAATGAGTGGCTGGATGAAGGAGGCTACAGCACCTGGCCACTGGCAATCTAAGAGTCAGTCATTGTAGTTTTTGTGGAAGTTATTGTGCTTCCATCAGTCTGCCAGCAGCAGTGAGCAAGGAGGAAATTTGTTGAAACTGAATAAGTTGCTATTGCATACAAAAATCAAAAACACTTGGGACAAGCAGGTGTGCCACACTCTAACACTATAAAAATGTTACTGATAATTTGCAGGTCACTGCCACAAAAGAATAAGACTCATTGCCAGTTGATGTATGTTGTATTGGTAGCTGAGGTGGCCAATGAATACAATCAGACATCTACAAAAAGCATTCTTGAAAAAAACTGCAAGCAGCTGTTGTATGATCCTTTTAATAGATCTACCAGTTTCAAGATATTAGAGTTGCATCTTCACATACATCTAAAACAGAAGAAGAGCAGATGAGGGATATAGAAATTAAATATTTTTTAATGTCAAGAGTCTAGGGAGAAGAAAATGTAACATCATATATGACATATAAGTGATGAAAGCAAATTTAAGTAGAGTAATCAGCTTACTTACCTGCACACTATTTACAAGAAAGAGTTTAGCATATCGGACGTCCCGTCATTCCCTGTCAGCTTATAATAAATTCATCGAAATAGTGATGACATCACTGTTGTGACTATTATTTAAAGAAGGCAGACTGAAAAGAATCATCATAAATCTTTGACTCAAGAAACTAGCCTTCATGAGAAACTTGAATTTTCTTCCATAAAATACCCATATCTTTTCATGTGCACCACCCTCTTAATGTTGTTTTGCTGTGTTGGCGTTCTTGGTACTTCTTTGACTCATAACAAATGTTATTTACGATACTTCACCAGATACAGAATTGGCCCATAATATGATCAGTGAACTACATTATTTATTGATACTCGTTTTTGAATCATTTTCATTAATGCACCTTTCATCATCATCATTTTGTTAATTTGTAAATCTGGTTAAGAGTATGTGACGGCACTCCTCTCCAAGGGCAATACGACATTTTATTTTTCATCTAAGGTGCCACATACCCCAACAGAAATAATATCACAGTTGGAAATGTTTTGTTGTGCAGTGAAAACTGTTAAATCAGGGTTAGGCAAACAAGCATGCAAAATTTGTAGATGATTCCAGAACATGTAGTATTACTTACTCAAAGAGGTAGAAATTGTAAAGCAAGGCAAAAGAAACAATTGGATTCACCTTTTCCTTCCTGCATTTTGCACCACATTTTTTAAATATTTATTTTGTAGTGCAAGTAGTATGTTTTTCATTCTTAATCTGTCTGTTTAACTAGTATGTCAGATTTTTTTCAGGTTTTTTTTTTGTATGTGTGTGTATGCTTCGTATGTGTGTATGACTTGAATGTGTAAGCTGACATTTATGTGTTCATGGAGTGTCTTAGACCACCACCAAGTCAGCTTGAAGAGCAAATGACAGGACTAGGAAACTTAATCCTATAGAAGGAATTGCTAAGAAAACTGATATTTAAGATATAATATGAAATAATTGCATTGTCTGTAACATATATTTTGTCCGAGAATAATGAGTTTACGATAAGACAGGTGAGGTAAGGACAGATGCAAAGTACTGTCATCTTTCCCTTGCTGTGTACATGAATACCACAAAAAGGGTATGATTAATAATTAGATTTCCAATAGTTTGTAAAAAATACAAAACCCCAGAAAGCTAATAATTGGCAGTCTTATGCTCGTGTTAGTGGACTGGAGGTTTTGTAACTTGTAAGACAATTTGGGTTTATGGACAGAATGTGAACATTAACTAGTAGAGTGAGTTGAATAACAAATATTAATAAAATTACTGTGAAAATTAGAAGATATTTATTACAACAAAATCCAAATAATTAACATTAGTGAGATCTCATAATTAAGACAAGAATAATTACTGGTAGAATCTTCTCAGTTATCAGTCAAGTGACAATGTTATCTGAAAGCAACATTTCTGAGAGTTTTCCACTCATCATCTTCATACAGAGGGTCGGATTCCTGCGGTGTGTGATCTTTGACAGCTACTGGGCAATAGCCTCATCTGTTGTTGGATTGTTGGGCAGTCTAATTATATCCCTCTGGAAGTATGTCATACCAAGTGGTGGTAGGTGGGGGACCTCCATGTGTCAAGTCTTGATGTTGGCTACCCAGTCTTTCATACGCCCAGGATTTATTGGCATGACCCAGCACGTCTGTCTGTTCAAAATCAAGCCTGCGCACTTTGTTGATACTGTGTTCTGCCACTGCATACCTGTCTTTGTGGACTACTACTTGTTGTTGTTGTTGTGGTCTTCAGTCCTGAGACTGGTTTGATGCAGCTTTCCATGCTACTCTATCCTGCGCAAGCTTCTTCATCTCCCAGTATCTACTGCAACCTACATCCTTCTGAATCTGCTTAGTGTATTCATCTCTTGGTCTCCCTCTACGATTTTTACCCTCCACACTGCCCTCCAATGCTAAATTTGTGATCCCTTGATGCCTCAAAACATGTCCTACCAACCGATCCCTTCTTCTAGTCAAGTTGTGCCACAAACTTCTCTTCTCCCCAATCCTATTCAATACCTCCTCATTAGTTACATGATCTACCCACCTTATCTTCAGCATTCTTCTGTAGCACCACATTTCGAAAGCTTCTATTCTCTTCTTGTCCAAACTAGTTATCGTCCATGTTTCACTTCCATACATGGCTACACTCCATACAAATACTTTCAGAAACGACTTCCTGACACTTAAATCTATACTCGATGTTAACAAATTCCTCTTCTTGAGAAACGCTTTCCTTGCCATTGCCATTTTATATCCTCTCTACTTCGACCATCATCGGTTATTTTGCTCCCCAAATAGCAAAACTCCTTTACTACTTTAATGTCTCATTTCCTAATCTAATTCCCTCAGCATCACCCGACTTAATTTGACTACATTCCATTATCCTCGTTTTGCTTTTGTTGATGTTCATCTTATATCCTCCTTTCAAGGCACCATCCATTCTGTTCAACTGCTCTTCCAAGTCCTTTGCTGTCTCTGACAGAATTACAATGTCATCAGCGAACCTCAAAGTTTTTCTTCTTCTCCATGAATTTTAATACCTACTCCGAATTTTTCTTTTGTTTCCTTTACTGCTTGCTCAATATACAGATTGAATAACATCGGGGAGAGGCTAAAACCCTGTCTTACTCCTTTCCCAACCACTGCTTCCCTTTCATGCCCCTCGACTCTTATAACTGCCATCTGGTTTCTGTATAAACTGTAAATAGCCTTTCGCTCCCTGTATTTTACCCCTGCCACCTTCAGAATTTGAAAGAGAGTATTCCAGTTAACATTGTCAAAAGCTTTCTCTAAGTCTACAAATGCTAGAAATGTAGGTTTGCCTTTCCTTAATCTTTCTTCTAAGATAAGTCGTAAGGTCAGTATTGCCTCACGTGTTCCAACATTTCTACAGAATCCAAACTGATCTTCCCCGAGGTCGGCTTCTACCAGTTTTTCCATTCGTCTGTAAAGAATTCGCGTTAGTATTTTGCAGCTGTGACTTATTATACTGATAGTTCGGTAATTTTCACGTCTGTCAACACCTGCTTTCTTTGGGATTGGAATTATTATATTCTTCTTGAAGTCTGAGGGTATTTCGCCTGTCTCATACATCGTGCTCACCAGATGGTAGAGTTTTGTCATGACTGGCTCTCCCGAGGCCATCAGTAGTTCAAATGGAATGTTGTCTACTCCCGGGGCCTTGTTTCGACTCAGGTCTTTCAGTGCTCTGTCAAACTCTTCACGCAGTATCTTATCTCCCATTTCGTCTTCATCTACATCCTCTTCCATTTCCATAATATTGTCCTCAAGTACATCGCCCTTGTATAAACCCTCTATATACTCCTTCCACCTTTCTGCCTTCCCTTCTTTGCTTAGAACTGGGTTGCCATCTGAGCTCTTGATATTCATACAAGTGGTTCTCTTCTCTCCAAAGGTCTCTTTAATTTTCCTGTAGGCAGTATCTATCTTACCCCTAGTGAGGCAAGCCTCTACATCCTTACATTTGTCCTCTAGCCATCCCTGCTTAGCCATTTTGCACTTCCTGTCGATATCCTTTTTGAGACGTTTGTATTCCTTTTTGCCTGCTTCATTTACTGCATTTTTATATTTTCTCCTTTCATCAATTAAATTCAATATTTCTTCTGTTACCCAAGGATTTCTATTAGCCCTCGTCTTTTTACCTACTTGATCCTCTGCTGCCTTCACTACTTCATCCCTCAGAGCTACCCATTCTTCTTCTACTGTATTTCTTTCCCCCATTCCTGTCAATTGTTCCCTTATGCTCTCCCTGAAACTCTCTACAACCTCTGGTTCTTTCAGTTTATCCAGGTCCCATCTCCTTAAATTCCCACCTTTTTGCAGTTTCTTTAGTTTCAATCTGCAGTTCATAACCAATAGATTGTGGTCAGAATCCACATCTGCCCCAGGAAATGTCTTACAATTTAAAACCTGGTTCCTAAATCTCTGTCTTACCATTATATAATCTATCTGATACCTTTTAGTATCTCCAGGATTCTTCCAGGTATACAACCTTCTTTTATGATTCTTGAACCAAGTGTTGGCTATCAGGCAGCTTCCTCTTTCATTTCTTAGCCCCAATCCATATTCACCTACTACGTTTCCTTCTCTCCCTTTTCGTACACTCGAATTCCAGTCACCCATGACTGTTAAATTTTCGTCTCCCTTCACTACCTGAATAATTTCTTTTATCTCGTCATACATTTCATCTATTTCTTCATCATCTGCAGAGGTAGTTGGCATATAAACTTGTACTACTGTAGTAGGCATGAGCTTTGTGTCTATCTTGGCCACAATAATGCGTTCACTATGCTGTTTGTAGTAGCTAACCCGCACTCCTATTTTTTTATTCATTGTTAAACCTACTCCTGCATTACCCCTATTTGATTTTGTATTTATAACCCTGTAATCACCTGACCAAAAGTCTTGTTCCTCCTGCCACCGAACTTCACTAATTCCCACTATATCTAACTTTAACCTATCCATTTCCCTTTTTAAATTTTCTAACCTACCTGCCCGATTAAGGGATATGACATTCCACGCTCCGATCCGTAGAACGCCAGTTTTCTTTCTCCTGATAATGACGTCCTCCTGTGTTGTCCCCGCCCGGAGATCCGAATGGGGGACTATTTTACCTCCGGAATATTTTACCCAAGAGGACGCCATCATCATTTAATCATACAGTAGAGCTGCATGTCCTCGGGAAAAATTACGGCTGTAGTTTCCCCTTGCTTTCAGCCGTTCGCAGTACCAGCACAGCAAGGCCGTTTTGGTTAATGTTACAAGGCCAGATCAGTCAATCATCCAGACTGTTGCCCCTGCAACTACTGAAAAGACTGCTGCCCCTCTTCAGGAACCACGTGTTTGTCTGGCCTCTCAACAGATACCCCTCCGTTGTGGTTGCACCTACGGTACGGCCGTCTGTATCGCTGAGGCACGCAAGCCTCCCCACCAACTACTACTTACGCACTCCATACTGCACCTACAGGAATTCCTGTAGGTTTTCTTTATCCTACACCCAAACCATAATAATATTTTCCACATATCTGTAAAATAGTTCTGGTTTCAAGATCTGTTTCCTGAAAGTATTTTATATATAAGTTCGCAGTTCATGAAGCTAGAAGCAATTATATGGTGACACTATTGATTTATTCATAGAGCATCCCACATCATTGGAAGTAAGTTGTGGTAAGCACATGTCAAAACAGTTTGATTGTGTCCTTACCCAAATGATCCTCAAACTGTACCAGAGAGACTTCTAGTGACATCCATGCGAAAAGAATTGTGACATCAAAACTGACTAGGAGAAAAGTATCATCCAGATCCATTTTTGTCAAGAATGCACCCATCTGAGAGTGGTACAGCCTGTGGGCAGAATGGGCACACAGCACCAGGACTTGACACTTCATCCCTCACCCCCACCTCAAGATGAGACATGTTTGGTTATATAAGAATGACACAAGTTATTTGTAGGTTAAAAAAAAAAAAAAAAAAACCACTGGTTTATTAGAAGTCTACAGAATAATGCTTAACAATGATAGTTTCCATTGTGGCAAAGAATGCAAAACAATCCATGTGTGGTAAGATATTTAAATGTCAGTGAAGTTATTAAATAAAACTGTTCATGACACAAAACTTAAATGCTCTCCCTTATTTAATAACTTACATACTCTCATATTTTTGCACAACTGTCTTAGTCGGGCAGCAAATAACGGTTTTGTTAATAAATCTGCAAAGTGATTTTCTATATCTACTCTTGAAATGGTAGTTTCACCAAATGGAACTAATTCTGGAACAGAGAAGTGTGTGAGATGAATATATTTTGTCAGTCGGTGAAATTCAGGGTTCTGTGCAAGTCGAACAGCAGCTTCATTGTCCACTCATAGGCAAGGTTTTGAATCCTTTAGGCGGAAAAGTTGAGTCTGGACCATTTCTCATGCTGCTTCACTAGCTGCAACAACTTCAGCTTCTGTAGTAGAGATTGCAGCTGAAGTTTGTCACTGACTCATCCAACTGACAGGTGCGTCGAAGTACAGCCAGAGAACACCTAAGGTAGATCGTCCAGTCCCTAAATCATCTCCATGATCAACATCACTATAACATTCACGAATGCCTTTGTCTTCATCACTTTTGTAAATAAGTCCATAGTCATATGTGTCTTTCAAATAGCAAAAAATTCTTTGTACCTTCGTTACATCATGTTATGTTGTATTTTCAAGATGACTAGATACTACTCCAACATAATATGCTATGTTTGGTCTTGTCCCACACATTAGGTACATCAAGGACCCAACTGCTTGTGTGTAAAGGCATTCAGTGTTGATGTGTTCTCTTCCGTGCTGTTGTCCTTGATAATTGGAGTTGTTAAAACTCTACACTCACTCATGCCAAAGTGCTCTAAAACCTTCTTGATGTAGTGAGTCTTACTGACTTGAATGGACCCATCTTTTTTTCTATCAATTTCAAAGTGTAAGAAATATGATGCTGACTTTGATTTAATTTTGAATTCTCTTTCAAGATCTTCAATAAATTCTTTAGATTCACTATCATTGTTTGTCACAATCAATCTGTCCTCAGCATAGAGTATGAAGAAAATCTTGTAAGAAGCTTTCTGTCTCATAAAGAGGCAACGATCAGCTCCACTGCTCGTGAATCTTAATTCCATCATAAAATTAGTGAATCTCTCGTTCCAGCAGCGGGGTGACTATTTCAGGCCATATAAGCTTTTCATTAATTGACATATTTTCTAGAACCTTCATTATAACCTTCAGGTTGTGTAGTAAATATCACTTCCTTCAGGTCCCCGTAAAGAAACGCAGTAGTCACATCTATTTGTGCAACATTCATCTTCTCTTTGGCTGCAATTTTGAGTAATGTGTTCGAGTAGTCGACATCTTTTCCACTGTGCTGAAAGTTTGTTCATAATTAATCCCTTTCTTTTGAGAAAATCCTTTGACAACCAATATTGCTTTGAATCTATCACCCGATCCTTCAGCATTTGTCTTCAGTTTATAGATCCACTTACATGGAATTGTCCTCTTCCATTTCCTTGATGTGCCACCATTTCTTGATCCAGTACTGCTTTTCACTTGTCTCATTGACTCAGATTTATGGCCCACAATAAGATTCTGGTTCCTCAAAGGCCACTAACTGCATTATGTTGTCTTGGAAGTCTTTTTGGACACTTCAGCGTTAAATGGTCACACAGTTGTAGCCCAGTTCTTCCATCGTCAGATCATTCTAATCTTTCTTCAGTTTCGTCCTGTAGATCATAGTAATTATCGAACTCATTCTGTTCTAATTTCTCTTCTGATGAATCTTCAGACTTCCAATGATGGAGCTCAAGATCCACAGGAACTACTGGGCTTTCCATTTGCATAATTTTCTCTTCAAAAATAATATCCTGTGACCTCATTAACTGACAACTTGCAAACCTTGTAGAACTAGCACTCCTGGAAGAAAGGATAGAACAACTTATATGAAGTTTGGAAGGTGGGAGATGAGGTATTGGTAGCATTGAGGCTGTGAGAACGGGTCGTGGGTAGCTCAGATGGTAGAGCAGTTGCCCATGAAAGGCAAAGGTCTCAAGTTCGAGTCTTGGTCCAGCACACAGTTTTAATCTGCCAGGAAGTTACGCATTTCTAGTTTGCGTGCTTTTATAATGTAGTAAGTGCTCTTAGATATTGTAAGTTACATCTACAAAGTACAGAAACACCATACTTCTATACACACAGATTGCAATTGTAACTTCTTTGCTCACAGTCTTACTCTATAAAATGTTAAAAGTTAGGTTATGCATTAATAATTTTTTTTGTGAAATATAGTCTGGTGAGCATAACAAGCTTGAGTGTCTCAGAAAGTTATGAAGAAGTGTGCAAATTCCTGCTTTTGTAAAAACTCTATTTCAAGTTTTCTCAAAGTGCCCTGCTTTAAATTGTGTGCTCTATTTGATCTTCTCAAACAATTTCTTAAAAGTATCAAAGGCATTCTCCTGCTAGTGCATTAACAGTTTGTTGACTGGCACCACCACTTGTGGGATTCAAAATGCTATGGAGCTAATCATGAACAAAGATGGCATTTTCTTACATATTTGCCATTCTCTATGATTGTGTTTATTTAGGCTATGATTGAGAATGGCTGCATAAGTTCTCAGATGGATCTTTGTATTTAAAAAAAAAAAAAAAAAAAAAAAAAAGCACACACACACACACACACACACACACACACACACACACACACACACACTGTGGAAGAAAGAAATTTTTATGTATGGAGACCACTAACACAACTGTTCATTTCTGCTAGTAACAGTGTCTACTTCCTGTATACATTATGGTCTAGGTAGACTGCCTGTTTTGAGTTAAAATTCAGAATTGTTCACATCTTTTCCTACATCTTCCAGATTCTCTTCTTCCTTGGGGCTTATGAAGCCTTAACTGTTTCGACGATCTGTCTTCATTTATTCTTTTAATATGTACTTTCCATTTCTTTTGTAATCATTCACTTTTTCCCCAATTTTATAAACATAATGTTCTGTTGTGAACATACAGAGAAAGATGCTCTCCAAAACTTCTGAAGTGAAATTTGCTTGCTGTAGACTAAGTCAACAGAAGTCAGTCATTTTTGCTGTGGTTTCTGAAAATACTTTGTTTTAGTATTATTGGCTCTGCAATAACATTATTTGATGTCTTTACAGATGATGTCTGCTATCAAGTCTGGACATGTAACATACTCTCGTTTTGCTCGAATGGCAGAAATGGAAGAAGAGCACCACGAACGAGAACGTCTAAAGAAACAGATTTCAGTGGAGCGCAGTGGAGGAGGACTGTAATGATGTGTAATTTTTTCTAATTGTTTATATGGCTTTAATGCTGCTTACAGTAGCGACAAATGTCTGACAAATGCACTTTTCTCCTCTTCCTATCATACAGAGGGAACCTTATTTATTAAAAAAAACTATACGAAGAAATAACTCTCAGTTTTTAAGGTGAAATTTATAAGTAAGTTCAGGTTTTGAGCTCTTTAATTTTGAGAGTTTAAATGTGTTAATACTCAAGAGTTTATTGAGTTATGCTGTGTGAAGAGACTATGTAAATAGGCTACTGTGGCTAAAAGACAAGTTTCGTAATCATAAGTATTTATATAAATGCAAACACTAAAGTGTGTCTGTAACTTATATTTTTGTATATATGCAGGATCTGATATTTTGTCACCATCTAAATGTATGATTTTCGTGAAGAATCAAACTATTTTGGCAGCATTTATTTGCTATTCTCATTTTCAGTTGACATAAATACATCATAAGTTTGCTATTACTGAGTATGAAATTTGCCTGTTAACAGGCATTAACTTAAAAAACAACTGAGTACTTCTTATAAGATAAATAACTTTTTTATCTACATTTCTCATGCTAAAAACATGGAAGACTCTAGTGCTTATTGTGAAAGTATTCACAATAACTGTTTCATAGACACATCTATGCATTGCAGTACCAGAGTAGTACGTGTTTGAAACAGCATCTCCATTGCTGTCAGCTTAATATTGTAAATTATGTACTGTCCTTAGAGGCATGTAATAATCTCTGTTTACAGTTAATTACAAATTCCTATATTTTTCAATTGATTTTTTGAGAGCTGTTAGAAAATATGTGCTGAAAGAAATATTTTAGCAGGTACTATATTCATGGCAGTATATGCTGTTTATTTAAATAATATGCTTAAAGCAAATCCTAATACACCAGATTAAACTGTGTAACACAGAGTTTTTTATAGCTTTTTCATGTAAAAAATAATATTTTGTATAGTATACTGTGTTTACATATTGCATACTGAATTTAACAGCTGTCATTTGATACATTCTGTGCATTATCATCTTATATGCGAGAACTCCTACACCATGATTTTAAATCAGGCATCCTGCAAAAGGAAGCTCTTTTTGTTGTTCCCAGTATGAAATGTTTGTTGTGACATAGTGGAACCCTCAGAGTTAGACGATTGTTTTTATTTTGTATTCCTGTGTGTGTGTGTGTGTGTGTGTGTAAAGTACGTAAAGTATTATTACAAGAGTTATCTTGCTTCACATTTTCTGAAGAAAATGATCTGTGAGATTATTGATTTTAAATGTTGCTGAATGACCTAATTCTCATTCCATTAGTGCTAGTACTATCCTTTCCTGTTTTTGTCTTTGTCCTAATATCTGTCTCTATTTTAAATTATTTATTTATTTATTTATTTATCCATGTGCCCAACCTATGCCTCTGTGATATGAATGTTCTTGTATTATAAATCTTGTAATTCAATATTGACTGATCAGTTATGTACAAAAACTAAGTCTATATGAAAAGTTTTTATAGGCTTTATAGCATGGTTTTAAGACATCTATAATATGATTTTCACTGAAACTAAAAACATAAAACATGAGTTCAAGACTAAATTGATGTTGTGACTACTATAGGCAATTAATCAGTCAATAAACATGAAGGATTGAGATATTCTGTGTAGTAACTGAGACCTTGTTAAAACAGTTGTGTCCTAATAAATATGCCCATTAATTATCTTTCCTCTATAAATACCCATCCTATGCTATTAATATTATTTTTTATTTAAAGAAATGTGGCAT
Organism: Schistocerca cancellata; assembly: GCF_023864275.1. Lineage (NCBI taxonomy): Eukaryota > Metazoa > Arthropoda > Insecta > Orthoptera > Acrididae > Schistocerca > Schistocerca cancellata. Next base: position 359,503,858 of record NC_064630.1, on the reverse strand, counting down.
CCTACATTTGTTGTACTATTTCTGGTAAACAAAATGCAAACAGGACACACAAAACTGAGAAAGAAGGGGAAGAAATATAAATGCTTATGTACTCTAGTGATCATTTGAGAGGGAATGCTAGGTTACTCACAGAAGAAAACAGGGAATCAACCAAGATGCTCAATGACCTGTCCTGCAGTTCATCAGAAATGATTTAGTGAAACTATGGAAAATGAATAAAAATTGGGGTTTATTGTGTAGTCTACTATAAGGCCTTCTGTTTTATCCCTTATGCACCTCCTTCAATAGATAGAAATCCCTGGCTCAAGGTATGAGCATTTTCATGTTGACATTAAACCTAAACTATTTTAGCATTCTTAGCACAAGATAATTTCTATTGATTTTCTTTTTTGTCACAGTCACTGCAGATTGATTTCCAGGACAAAAAGAAATGAGTGTACCACACAAAGTTTAAGTAACTTTAAAGCAATCATGTTGGAGGAATGGTTCAGCTTTTGAACTTTCATTTGGAAGTTCAAATCTCCATATGGCCATTTAGATTCAGATTTTTTGTGGTTGCTGTAAATCACTTAAGGAAAAAGCAATAATGATTCTTTTGAAAAGGACACAACTGATTTTAATCTCCAAATTTGAACTTTTGTTCCATCTTCAGTGACCCTCTTATTGACAGATTGTTAAACCTTAATCATCCAGCACGCAAAATCTTTAATTTGAAAAGCTGGTGAATTAGTGAGCTTGCAACTAAGTGTAGCAGATGAGTTTTCTGTTAAGTGGTTGTATTGTTTATTTGCTGCAATGTGATAGCAGTATTGGACCAAATAACAATGCTTTAGAATATTTTCAAGTGATGTGATGTCTGGATTGATCTCTATATTTGACTAAATAAAATTCCCTCTTAGTTCTTCTTCAGGGTAAGGAAGTTATAAATTGTATATAACCAGTTTTATTTTCAAAGTTTTTATGCTGAGAAACCTGTATGTGGATCATGAAAGAGAAAATTTGCATTGGTGTTTTCAGTCCTTCTCTCCTTATATTTTGGTTGTGATGTTACATTCTGTTATTTTCTTTCATTGGTAGTCTAACTCATTGTTCTTCATAGATAGCTGTCATTTGATGTCTAAAAAGTCCACTGTCTGCAAATGAGAATTAGTACTGCATTTCAATATGTAATTGAAAGTCCTGGATTGAATGTAAATAATAGAAGGATTATAGCTGAGGCACTGAGTGTTTGCGTGGCACATAAGTAAAACTTTGAAATGTTCTAAGCTTTCAATGTCCTGCTTCAGAGCTAGTACCGAATGTTATGTGTATTCTGTACTAATTAGCTCTGAAGGAAGATATTGTCCAAAAGCTTAGCAACATTTTCAGTTTTATGAGTGTGTGTGCATTCATATAATTGATTCACCTCAGTGGCCAACGAATCCATAACCTGCAGAGCGGATGCACAGTATCATTCGATCTCATGCAGGTATCTAAAATTAACGAGAGTGGAGGACATGGATAGAGACTGAGGATAGTTGATGCTGGGTGGGAGTGTGGGTCAGCTGGCAAGTGTACTGAGATATTCCATGGAGCTGCGACAAACACTCTTGAGTCCCAGTCCAGCACACATTTTCACTCATCGCTGCTGAATCCACATAAAGTTCTGATGCAGCTGATGTCATCAGTTCCTTTCCTTTCCTTTCCTTTCTCCCTCTTCCTCCTTCAGTTTACATAATTCTAGGTTTAATTTATGTGCACTACAGATCACTCTTAAGGAAATAATTAAAACTAACAAGGCTTCCTATTGTGTATAGAAGTAAAATACTTCTGCTACACAAAATTTATTATTGATTTATAATGAACTGCCTGATCTGGATTTCAGAGTTTACTTATTGCACTGATGTGATATCCAGATAATCTTAATAACATTGTTGTGATTATGATACAAGTAAATGACTAGAAGTTGAATACTGCTCAGTGAGTATTCACATCCTGTGTTTTAAGATTCTGATGACGGGGTTTACCAACCCAAAAATTCTCTCATCCCATATGGTACTTTTTTTCTGAAATTCATCCTTTTTAAATTTCGTTCAGAAGCTGTAATAGTCATAAAATGACACAGCTACACTCATCAGATCTTTCTCCATTGTCCTTGCAGTAGGTGCATGCATCTTATCCTGGGGCTTGAAGGTACTGGTCAGCAATTCTGTTTCATAATTTTAAACCTCTTTTACCTAATACCTTTTGTATTAGGCTGTATTCATCTTTGTGTATCTCCTCTTGACTGCAGGTCATGATGTTACTTTTCTTGGATGAATTTTCGTTTCAGTACAAGCACCCTACACTGAATTCATTGCTGGGGCTATTTCAACATTATCTAACCTGCCCTCTTTTGGCCTTTTCTTTCATGTTAAGCATTGAGCTAAAAACTGTTTTGTTCATTGTCTTATTCTGTATTATTGTCTTCTTTCAACTTCCGGTACCACTAACTTGCCTTTGATTTTTGAAGCGAACTGACACATATTGTCTGTTTTGAAAAATGTGTGTGTGTGTCACTTTACAGTAGGATAAAACAGCTTCGTAAAACAAAAAATTCATTTTCTGCGGTTTTTGTATTGCATAATCCTGCGATGCACACAACTCTCAAACACGATTAGTGGTGAAAAAGGTTGTAGAAGTGAACAACATAGAATTCTGCTAGAAAGTTCTGGTAGACTGTAAATACTTTATACACACACAGAGAGAGAGAGAGTGAGAGAGAGAGAGAGACTGACCGACCGACCTATCTCTTACATGGTGCCAGCTTGATGTACAATTGCAGTGTTACATTTCACCAGGTGGACTATGTTGGGTTGGTTGGGGTAGGGATTGTGTCAAGTAGGGTGGGAGAGGGAGAGAGGGGGATTGGGTGGCTAACAGCTTGGAGGGAGGCAACCAGTTCTTTCTTGTGTGTGTCCCCCTTCAACGACTCAACAATTCTGCTTTCTGGTGAGTGGTCTTCTTAACTCCTAAGGATCAACACAGAAGATATCAAGGTTCTCCAAGAATGTTGGAGGCAGCAACAAGCTTGGCTGTTGATGGCACTGGGGATAAATTTTAAATTACTGGTCTATAACAAGTTGAATACAACAAATTTTATGTATCGGCCTATATTACCTGGTACTTTACGCGAGTGTTGTAATGATGTAAGGGTTACACAGACAACTCCAAGTAAGGAGACCTAATTGATTGTTCGTTCTAATGTTTGCTCAGACAACATCCTCAAGATTCACCCACAAACAGAATTCAGTATCTTCAGTACCAGTTTATGTGCAAACCTGATGACTTCTTAGCAGATGGTGTATGGCCATACAGAAAACTTCCTTATCTGGTCCAATTCTTTAGTGCTCTGCAGAGCACCAAGAAAATGTATACAGCAAAGATCCTTCTATAACACTTATTGTGAATACTCTGTTCTCTCTGCAGAAGCAAGACAAAGACGTTTCATACTGCAGGGTACCAGAGCATGTTAGAATCCACTGTAACCAGGTTCTTGATGCAGCATCCAAGCTAGCTTTTGATGAGAATTCAGTAACTTTTGTAAGGACCCCAGTGGTCAGTTATATCACTACTAAGGAGAACAGTAATGGGTATGTTGAAGAGAATGGCTGAAATCAAGTGAAAACAAATTTCAGATGGTTAGACCAACTACCTGACCACAGCATCTTTCCATCCAGCCACTCAGACAAAATGAAGTCATTTTAACTTGCCTTTATATAGGGCCTTGCTCTTTATCCCATGGCTTCCTCCTCCATCATGGGTGAGCCAGCAGAAATTGATGCATGTGATGTAATTATACAAGCATGCCACTCTTTAACTAAAAGTTGTTCATATTACAATAAGAGGACAGTGAATTGTTTGACTGGAGACATTACCTCCGTTTTAAGCAGTGATTGGAAGAGTTACTATGTCATGGATTTTTAAATTTTGTAGGGTATCAAGACCTCTCCCTAAGATATTATGGAGATTTTAACAATTGATTGGATGGCTCTTTTTTTCCTTACATTATTTGTCAGCCAGCCACATGAATCCACATTAAAATTTATAATGTAATTGGATAGATAAAAAATCTACTCATCAAGCAGTGGCAGGAGAACACACTTACGAAAAAGGTTTTACATATGCAAGCTTTTCGAGCCAGTGGCTTCTTCTTCTGGCAGGAGGACTGAAGGAAAAGGACTTCAGAGGTATAGGAAAAGGGGTATAGTTCAGAAAAGTCACCCAGAAGCCTGGATCAGGGGAGACTTACCAGGTGGGATGAGAAGGAAGGACATTGTTGGGGACTGCACCAGAGGAGATTTGAAAAACGGCTTTTCAAATATCATTCTGTGCAGTTCCCAACAATCAGTCTTTCCTTCTCATCCCATCCGGTAAGTCTCCCCCGGCCCAGGCTTCTGGGTGACTTTTCTGAACTATACCCCTTTTCTTAAACCTCTCGAGTCCTTTACCTTCATCCCTCATCCTTTTGCTTCAATTCTTCTGCCAGAAGAAGGAGCCACTGGCTCCGAAAGCTTGCATATGTAAAACCTTTTTTATATGTGTGTTCTCCTGCCAAGCTTGGCGAGTATTTATTGTCAAAAACTTATTGCCTTTTACCTAGCTAATAATTTCAAAAAGTAGTATTTTATATTAAGACGACCATCATTTTATTTTAAGTGCATCTCCACTGTTTTCATCTGTGGAGACTATGTTATAAGGTTTTCATGTGCTTGGTAATAGTACATAGTACTGCGAAAGCCATTGGTTTCTTTTTAGGATTATTTGCTTGTTTCATTGTCCTCTACTTGGAACTTTCATTTGTATCTGTAATAGTCAAACCTCTGTATCATGGTGCACTGTCACAATAATTGTTTTTGTAAGGAAAGATTTCTTTACTCAGTTCACAAGCTCCATGTATTTATTTTTAGCAAGCACACTCATAAAAATGGTGCTGAGCACCATAAAATCATCATCATTGTGTACTACATTCAAAAGAAAACAAAAATTACATTAGTAACAATTGTCCCATCCAATTGATCTGATAAATCATTCGAGGATGAGTCAAATGAAAACCTTAAATATTTTTTAAAATATTGTTTATTGTGCAGAAGTGATACAAAGCTGTATCACTTTTCAACATAATCTCCCCCATGCTCAATTCAAGTCCTCCAGCGCTTACAAAGTGCATAAATTCCTTTAGAAAAAAATTCTTTTGGTTGTCCACACAACCACTCATGCACCGCGTGGTGTACCTCTTCATAAGAATGGAACTTCCTTCCTCCCATTGCATCTTTGAGTGGTCCAAACATATGGCAATCACTTGGGGCTAGGTCTGGTGAGTATGGTGGATGAGGAAGACACTCAAAATGCAGGTCTGTGATTGTTGCAACTGTTGTACGGGCAGTGTGGGGCCTTGCATTGTCACGTTGCAAAAGGACAGCTGCTGACAGCAATCCACATCACTTTGATTTGATTGCGGGCCACAGATGATTTTTTTAGGAGATCTGTGTATGATGCATTGATGACAGTGGTCCCTCTAGGTATGTAATGCTCCAAAATGATGCCTTTTTCGTCCCAAAAGAGAGTCAGCATAACCTTCCCTGCTGATGGTTCTGTTCAAAGCTTCTTTGGTTTTTGTGATGATGAATGGTGCCATTCCTTGCTCGCTCTCTTCATTTCCGGTTGGTGGAAGTGAACCCAGGTTTCGTCCCCAGTAACGGTTCTTGCAAGGAAGCCATCACCTTCTCATTCAAAGCGCCAAAGAAGTTCTTCACAAGCATCAACACGTCGTTCTCTCATTTCAGGAGTCAGCTGCCGTGGCACCCATCTTGAAGACACTTTGTGAAACTGGAGCATATCATGCACAATGAGGTGTGCTGACCCATGGCTAATCTGTAAACATGCTGCAATGTCATTCAGTGTCACTTGGCGGTTTTCCTTCACTATGGCTTCAACTGTTCCAATGTTCTGTGGAGTCACAACTTGTTGTGCCTGACCTGGACGAGGAGCATCTTCCACTGAAGTCACACCATTTGCGAACTTCCTACTCCATTCGTAGACTTGCTGCTGTAACAAACATACATCACCGTACTGAACCTTCATTCGTCGATGAATTTCAATAGGTTTCACACCTTCACTACGCAAAAACCGAATAACAGAACGCTGTTCTTCCCTGGTGCAAGTCCAAGTGAGGCGGCAATCTTTATACTGATACTGTGATGGTATGTGTGCATCTTCACTATGCTGCCACCTGCAGGCCATTCTGCATGCTGCTTGTAGCACGATTACCAACTTCTCGGATAACTGCATGAAATTTCGATTTGTTATTACACATTTAAGGTTTTCATTTGACTCACCCTCGTATGTTATTTGTCAAAATGGTAAAGTTCAGAATCTCCTAAATTCTAGTTGAAAATGGAACAGAAGATGAGTTGAATTTTTATTTTAGTTATGGACTTTTTTCCAATCTGGATGTGATATGAAATTCATTGCTCTAGTCAGCAAACAAATATGTAAAATGTGCAGTTTTTGCAAGAGAGAATTACAATGCAAACAAAAGACACACATAACATATATTTTTAAATAGTTATTAATAAAATTTCCATTTGTTGCAAATTACTGTGGTGTAATTACTGTCATTCCACTTTGATGTATGCTATAATACACCTTAAAATTGAATGTAAGAACTTTCATGTGATATAGTACGTGTTGTTTCACCTGCAGTTAAAATTCTAAAATTAAACATGAGTAATAATGTGTCAATCCTATAAAACAATGAACAATCCAAATTTACTTCATTACAAAGGTGACTTCACCAAGTAAAAACATATCAAGGTTCTCCCACTATGTTGAAGTGAGCAGCCAGCCATCTTGGCTGATAATGGAATCCAGGATAAATTTCAAATTATTTGCATACAACAAGTTGAATAGTGGCATGGCAGAATTAATGTACTAGCATACATTCCTTCATACCTTAAACAACCTCTATAATGACACAGTAGTTTACACAGACAACTCCAAATCCTAAGGATTCACCTACCAACAGAATTCAGCATTTTCAGTGGTAAGTTAAATGTCATCTAGTGACTCCCAAGCAGATGAGATACGTAAAACATCCCCTCTGTCCACCAAGAAAATCTTTCATCAACTTCCTCTTAAATTGGGACAATACACAAGCAAAACTATCATCCATATAAAGGTGTTAGAAAATGATGCCAACAGACTTCGATGTACGGTAGAGGGTGTCATGAGGAATAAATTGAGGATAGGAACCCATATCTGGAACTGCTAGCCAACGATGCTATAGAGCATTCAAGTTACTGGTGCTGGCACCTGCCGTTAGACCACCACTTTGGTAGCAAATGTGACTTCGTACACTGTCGGACGGTAGGTGGAATGTCTCACAACATTTTTTGTCATTCAGTGATTGTTGATAATTACAATCATCGCCAGATGAGAATATGGAGCTAGTTGCTGTATATACAGGCTATGTTCCTATGAATACAATGCTCTGTTGCCTCGTTGGATGATGGTTTTAGATATGGGTTTCTATCTGCAGTTTATTTTTCTCCTGTAAACCAAAAACCAATGGATACCGTAGAGAGTTCCATGTGAAAACTAAACTACAGATGAAACCTGTGTCTAAAACCTTCATCAGCTGAGGCAACAGAGCATCGCATTCACCAAGACAAGGCTTATCTACACAGCAGCTAGCTCGATCTTCTCCATTGGTGATCATGACAATCATTCGCAATCACTGATCAACAAACAACACTGTGAGATGTTCCGTCTATGGTCCATCAGCAAACAAAGTCACATTTGCTGCCAAAGGGGTGACCTAATGGCAGACTTCAGCATCAAAATGTGGATGCTCTGTAGTGCCATTGGATGACATTTCTGGATACGGTTTCTTGTCCTTAATTTGTTCCTGATGATACCCTCTACAACCCCTTGAAGTTAGTCAGTAAAATTTTGCAACACCCAGTATCGGTACTGATCTGTCTGATAGGTTTGCTACACTATTAAGATTGTTGTAAATCATTCTGTGAATGTGCCTTTTTGATCTTGGAATCAGGAAAAGAGGAGCCCTATACTAATTCAAGAAAGATGATCAAATGCAAGTAGATAGAATGTTTGAATTTGAGGGATATGTGAAAAAAGAAATATGGTATTGCATTTGACAATGGTGGCAGAATGAACAGAAAACTTCTCACACTGGCAGAATATATGAACTTTCCTATAAGATTAGGGAATGACTAAGAACTGATCCCTTAACCATTTGGGGGTGGGAGAGATTAATGAATTACCTGAGTGATCATGGCCTGTGTGCTATATATTTGTACAAAATAAAAAGATGGGCAAGTGATGAATATATTTGTGGCAGTGTGGACGCTCGGCATATTCTGTAAGACTTTGCACTCTTTGAAAATATAGGTTGATGGGTACTAAAGGTAACTGGATGCCAAAGAGCAGAGAAAAAATAAGTTGACATGGAACGGCTTGGACCATATTGCAGTTGCAATATCTAGGAAGGTCTGGGAGAACCTCATGAGACTTTAAACCACAAGACAGCAGGCTGCCTTCTCTGTCAATCAGTATGCCAACAAATTGATAGAAGGCAGCTAAAATCTGTGATGAGTAGTCTTCCACACTGTCCATCACATTAGTGTGGGCACTGAGATGGTACAGTGAATCATAGAATCGATTGCCATAATGGAAACTGTGCTGGTGTACCACACTGTGACAGGAATCCAGTGAACAGCAGTAACGACCAGGGTAGCTTTAGGATGGATCAGTTTGTGGCCAGATACAGTGATGATATACAACTGTGTCATCAACACCATCGAGTGTTGCTATCGGGGCTCAACAGTATGCATATGCTGTCAGCCAGTTATTTGACTAAACTGCAAAACTGGATGAGGTGCTGCATTAGACCAAATCCTAACAACTCTTCAGTGAGACTAAAAACAGAAAAGATCAGACGTATTATGAGTCATACTGTTAAGGCTGAAAGACAATGCAATTACTTAGGAGTCTACCTGGACAAATATCAAAATCTGTGGTCATCAAATTGTGGCCCACAGACCATAAGTGGCCTGAATCAAGTATTCGTGCAGCCTTTGACTCTCAGCCATATTTTGTAATTATATGCATCTAGAAACTAACACCCAAATCCAGAAAGTCAACTAATATTACTGGTGAAAAAAAAAACTGCGCTTCAGAACTGAAGGACAAGATAGATAATGTAACATATTAATTACTTGGTAGAAATGTAATAAAATACAGGAGCATGTTGCTAGAGGTCCCCCAGTCACACACAGAGGGCTGGACATCACATATCATGACTATAGTGCCAAATGGGGTTGGTCGTGTAACAGGAGGCAGTTGAAGGAACAGGAAAAGACAGTGTGTGTCCGTCAGTGACCAATTAAAGTGCAGTGTGGTGGTGATCTTGATTACAACATACCTGAAGACAACATTTGGATGACTTCACATTGGGAAGAATCATTGGCAGACTGGAAGGATGATGAAGTGTGATGAAAGTGGCCCAGGAGTTTGGTATTGCTCACAGCACTGTTTCTTGTGTGCTGAGAGTTTTCTGAACTGCAGCCACTGTTGCCCAAAGGAGGGGAGGTGGTTAGTTATGGTCATCCACAGCAGCAGATGATCACTACATAGTGCAGCACATAAGAAGGGACCCACCTCAAACAACAGCTGCAATTGCAGTCACATTTAACAAAACCGCAATGCACTCAGTATCGTGCTCCAAAGTGGCATGTAACTGCAGGGGGTGGTCTCTTTGCCCTACAACCAGTAAACTGTGTTCTGCTGACACCCACTAACCAGCAGCACCACTTTTGATGGTGCCAAGAGCATAGGGATTGCACTAACGAGGAATGGGGTGACTTGCTCATCTTGGGCGAGACCAGATTCAGTTTGAGTAGTGGTGGTACAATACTTTTCACAACTTTCAGTCTGGGCAGAATCATAATGTGGCATTTTGGTGATGTGGAGGCTCCAACATGGTATGACATGTAGATTCAAATATAACAGTTGCTGATATGGCATGGCATCATCCAACTCTGCTGGCTAGATACTCGCTGACAGCAATTGAAACAAATATAGGCATAAGAAAAATCCTGGTCCCTGATTGGCCAAATAGTTTTGAGGCCAGAAACACCAGTGTCGTGACTCTGGAAGTGTTGTAGGACTGGCTGAGGCACACGGTGGCATGTCAGTCACAGATTGCACAAAGTGTGGCATAACATATCAAGCATTATCAACATTGTTAGAAAGAAAGAGAAACAGTCATGAGAATTGTGACAATTATAATCAGGCATTCTTGGGTTAATGTGCTGTGGACTATGAATGAGAGTGAAGGTGGTTGATTAGTTAGTTACATGTTTCATAGATATTTGAATAATTCTTTTATTGAAATGATGCTGGATGAGCCAATTTACCAGGTACATACACACATAATGAATACATTATTATTTTTAATCCTACTCATGCAACTACACTTTTTTGTTATTACTGTTACCAGTTTATTAGAAGTTGTCCCAGAGAAATGATTTTAAATTGTATTTAAAACTTTGTTTGCTACCTGTCAGATATTTTATGTTATTGGGTAAAAGATCAAAAATTTTTGTTGCTGCATACTGAATTCCTTCCTGAGTCAATGACAGCTTTAACAATGGGTAATAAAGTTCATCTTTACGTGTGGTGCTGTAGGTGTGGATATCACTGTCCATCTCAAATTGTGATGGATTATTTTTGATGAATTTCATTAGTGAATATGTGTTGTGATGGCACAGTTAAAATGTCCAGCTCCTTGAAGAGGTACCTACATAATGTCCATGGGTGAATACCACGAATTATTCTTACTGCTTGCTTTTGTGAAATCAGAACTTTTGTAGCAGCAAGTGATATCGATCAGTGGACATTGGCAGCAGTGTGTTTTATCTTTATGTATGTACTTCTTTGTTCTATGGTTCTGGTGCTCATTCTCGATATGTTTTGGTGGTAAGTTGCTGTGCTTGTAATTTGCACTTTAGTGTAAATATATTCAGTTATCTTACAAGTGTGGAGCTTATTCTCTCCAGCCATCAGTTCTATTCACTTGAGGTAGATAGCTAAAGTGGTGACCCTGAAAAAGAACTAGAATCACGATTAACAATAACCACAGCAGCAGCATCAAAATGCAGCTACATGGGACACCACAGCAGACGCAAGCTCTTCAAATGAGCCTACAGTCTCTACAGTTCAAGGTAGGAACTTTGGAAATATTAACTTACTGTCTTCTGGATGAAACAACCACACCTATGGTTCAAGAAAGTAGAGAGCATATTTTTGCAAGATGGCATCCTAGCTTTACTCAACAGGTTTCATTGTGGGGTGGCACATTTGGAAGACGTACAAATTACACAAGCAGAGGGCTTGGTAAGTTCACAGAGTTATGAGATTCTAAAAGCAGATTTAATCAAAGAGTAGTCTTTAACTTCAGAGAGCAGATTGTGTAAACTGTTATAGGAGATGTCAACTGGTGACATGTCATGGAAGCAAATGTTGGCATAACTAAAATCACTAGCTGGCAATAATTTGTTGCCTGAGCCTTACATTCAGTTTTTATGGCTTAGGAATCCACCAACAATCAGCACTATCTTAACACTACATACCGAATTACCCTTGACAGTCTTGGTCGACAAAGCCGAGATGACAGCTGAATATTCAGAGCCTAAAGATTGTAACACTGTCAAACAGACTGGCATGGATGAAGGCCCCGAACCGAACATTACCCTTAATGATGGGCAAGGTGCCCCCCGACTCAGGTATAAGTCCAGCCATGCCCCTAACCAAAATAGAACACCTGCTAGGATGTGTGAGGGAATTACAAGCCACGGTGATAGCTCTGAAACGCAAGCATATAGCCACGCCAGACACAAAAGCAAACACAGATATACAAAAACCATCAGCTCAAACTTCATGGTGTTGATTCCATTGGTGTTTCAGCAGAAATGCATGCCAGTGCATCAGTCTGTGCAATTTCCCAAACTAGTTCAATGACCCCAGGAGGGCATACGTGGTCATTGACAAAAAACATTGCCCTGCTACTTCTTTTTTTCCCATGTCTACCATACAGGGTTACAGGAGCCAATTGCTGCTGTATCAATTTGCAACATACCCGGGTATATCATGCTAGAAGATTTCTGCAGATTCACCATTCAATGAGCATTAACCAACAGGTCACTTACCTCTGACATTTAATGGCATTCAGAGGACTGCTTTATGCCAACTGAAGACACTGACTGCTATGCAACTCAGAGGCCTGCAAGAAGACAGTGCATAACATTCAAGGAGGGATTCAAAAACTAGAGTTTTGAGGACCTGCAGCTGGCAGATAGGAGACAACTGGCAAAACAGATTGGTCCTTCATTTACAACCAAGGAGCAGTCTAACCAGTTATTTGTGAGGGACAACACATGTGGAACAACATTTTTGGTAGACAGGTTCTGACGGAAGTTTCACAGGCAGTGGTTCTATGGTTCCGATAACTCTAAAGGTGGCAACTAATTCCAGAACTGAGATGATGGGAAGAAAAGTTTTGACACTTGATCTTGGGCTGCAACACACATTCACATGGCCATTCCTCGTGGCAAACTTGATGGAACCAATTTTGGGAGCTTATTTTTTGCAGTTCTTCTGATTGGCTCCAGACTTGTCTTCTGACTGACTCCTAGAAGTAGCTCAATTGGCATAAGTTTCCAGCAGTTGTGAAGTGGTACTGCAAGAATTTCTGGATATTACAGAAATCAGAAAACCAGGAACAATTTCTAAACACAATACTCAGCACTACATTCAGAGTTCACTCTGCCTTCCAGTAACAGCACACCACCACAGGCTAATGCCAGAAAAGTTCACCGCCACTAAGGATAACATAGACAGACAGATTGCTGAAGGCATCATGTCTCCATCAGATAGTCAGTGAGTGTCACCTAGTAAAAAAAAAGGGGGGGGGGCAGAAACTGATATATGTGAGGGGATTATAGAGTCCTTAAATTACCAAACTGTGTCCAATAAATATCTGCTACCTCACCTGGCAGACTACACCACCATAGAAGGGGTGAGTGTTTTCAGTGTTACATAATGCTGCAAGGAGTACACTCAAATTTTAGTCGCAAAGGGTGACAGGGAGAAGACTGCTATCAATACTCCATTTGGTTTGTTCCATTTCAACTTTATACTCTTTGGTCTTAAGAAGGCCACATGATCATGGCAAAGGTTTATTTACCAGATTCTTAGACGGTTTCCTGTTTCGTTACCTGAGTGACACTATGGAACAACGCACCTATGAACCCTTTTCCTGAGGCTTAAGAACTTTGGAGGAGCAATCAGCAAAGACAAGTGTATTTTTGGGAAAGAGAGCGTACAGTTTCTCAGGTTCATCATTTCCACAAAAGGTCTATCTCCAAACCCTGAAAGAGTACAACTCATCCGTGACTTCCCAGTTCCGATGACTTTCAAGGAATCATGAAGATTCTTGGGAACAATAAATTTCTGTCAATGCCATCTTCCACAGGCAGCTGCGAAACAGGTTCCTTTGACAACACTTCTGAAGGGAAAGTTCACATCAGGGGACAAGAAGGTACTGTGGAACAAGAATCTACTGGAAGTCTTTAAGGATGCTATTGAAGAGGCTGTGCTATTATACTGTCCCATTCATGATGCCAAAGTGGCAGTCATGGTCAACACCAGCCAGGAGGCAGTTGGCACAACATTGCAACAGACGATAAATGGTGATTGGCAACCCTTTTAATTTTTTTCCCACCTCTTGAAAGAAGCACAAATGGAGCACTTCAGACAGTGCATTACTAGCCATTCATGCAGTGGTTAAATTCTTCAAACAATAATTGGAAGACATGCACTTTTCAATTTATACAGATCATGCACCACTTACAGCATTCTTTTCAAAGGTGTCAGACCTAGCATTGCCCTGTCAATGTTGCATAGCAGACTCCATAGCACAGTTCTCCACAGATGTTAGACACATCGGCAGCGTGAATAATGTTGCGGCTGATTATTTATCATGTAGCTGCACCAGCATCAAGGTAGTCTACTGAGAGAACATAGCAGTTGATCAAAAGGAAGACTCTGAGTTGGATCCGTTGTTAGCTAATCTGTCTCACGGTTTGTTATTTGTTAAAGTGTAACCTTATGGTGTGATACATCACAGAGTGGATTACAGCCTTAAATCCGCCAAAACACAGGAAAGAAGCTTTATGCACCTTTAGTAATTTAGCACACCCAGGAGCCAGTGCTTCAACTAAACTGCTGGTGAAATATGTCACATGAGCCAGCATAAAAAGGATTCCCACTGCTGGGGTCAATGTTGTTTACAGTGTCAGAAGAGTGAGGTTGGCAGACATGTGCAACTGTGTATGGCAACATTTGCTAAACCTACAACCCATTTTATGCTATTAAATATTGATTTGGTGAGACCTCTTCTGCGTTCCAAAATTTATAGCTACGTATTGGCAGTGGTGGACTGGTTTACCTGTTGGCTATTTCCAGTACTTCAACAAGCACTATGACTAAGACACTACTGGCAGGCTGGTTTGTTTGTTACTGCGTACCACAAGTGATCACGTCTGACCATGAAAGACATTTTGAGGTTTGTCTGTTTCAAGAGCTGCTACAGATAAGCAGGTGCAGTCACATTGAGACAACTTGTTACCATCCAGCAAGTGATGGGTTAGTTGGAAGATTTCACTGATCTCTGAAGGTTGCATTAAAGGCACATGGCTCTAAGTGGATGAAAGCTTTACCTCTGGTGTTGTTAGGTCTTTGATCAGCAGTGAAGCAAGATCTAGGTTGTTCAACAGCTGAGTTGGTGTTTGGTAAGCAAGTACAGCTACATGATGATCTGCTGACCAACAAACCCACAATCCTACCATCTGAGGAACACATGTCCAGTTTTGGTAGGAAATTAAAAGAGAGAATGTCACAGACCAACATACATCCTCTGCAATGTCATGGCAATAAAGCAGTTTTCATACATAAAGATCTGGCTTTCATCAACACACATCTTGCTGTGTGAAGACACTGTATGTCCTCTCTTCCACCAACTGTATACAAGACCGTTCCAAGTGCTGCACAGATTGTGAACAACTTCATGATAAACTGGAATGGAAAGCATGGAAAAGTCTCCAGGGAGTGGCTCAAATCCCCTCATCTTGATGCAAAGGACAACGGGTCTTCGAGTGCAGCCACTACAAACCATGACCTTTGGTGGCGGCATAGACTCCAGGCTATAGACCACACCTTACTGCCAACAGAAACTCCACTTATATGTTACAGCAATCACATGGGCCAAAAGAACTGTTCACCACCAGTATCCTGACGTACTTGGAGCATCGAACTCCAAAAAGAGGGGCTGCTGTAGCAGCAAATGATACAAATCACTGAACACAGACAGCAGTGATATGTTTTGCTGTGTTTTATCTTTATGCAAGTACTTCTTTGTTCTATTGTCCTGGTTGTCATTCTCGATATGTTTTCATGCTAACTCACCGTGTTTGTAATTTGTGCGCTAGTGTAAATATATTAAGTTATCTTGCAAGTGTGGAGCTTACACTGTCTTGCCATCAGTTTTATTCACTTAATGTAGATGGCTAAACTTGCTTACTAAGTGATGAGTTACCGCAGGAAATTATTCCATAATATGTTATTCAGGGGAAATAAGTAAAATATGTCATGAGGTTGATATGTTTGTTTCCAAGATTAGCATTTATATGAAGAGCAAAATAAGTAGGACTCAGTTGTTCGAGAAACTCAGTGATGTGCTAATTTAAGTTCAACAGTGTAGGAAAAGACAAGAGTGCTACTTACCATAAAGAAGACAAAACACACACACACACACACACACACACACACACACACACACACACACACACACA
Source organism: Schistocerca cancellata (assembly GCF_023864275.1). Lineage (NCBI taxonomy): Eukaryota > Metazoa > Arthropoda > Insecta > Orthoptera > Acrididae > Schistocerca > Schistocerca cancellata. The sequence goes on along the minus strand of NC_064630.1, from coordinate 359,487,905 downwards.
CATTGGAAGGACATTGGGAAAGATAGTGTTCAACAGCAGTAAGACCATGGCCATGAGGGATGTTGGTGTATAGGGATGTGGCATCAACACTGGAGGCCTTCTGCCAGGTAGTCACTGCAATTCATAACAACAGTGGTGGAACCTTCATTTGCAGGTAGTATGATTAGGTCAGGATTTGTTTTGAGATTGTGTGTGGCTGTTCTTTCTTCTACTGAAATGTTGGTGTTCTGAGGAAAGAGGCATGAGGAAGGATGGTGAGACTAAGTTGGAGGTAAGGAATTACTGGAAGGTGACTAGTGGGTGGTTGGGTGGGAGTAGGGGTGGATCACGGTTGGATGGTGGTATGAATTGCAAGAGGCATGGTTCCTAAAGGTGTGGCTTTTGGATAGGACTGAAAGTTCTGTGGAGCTGAGGATTTCAGTGGAAATGTTAACAGCAGTGTTGTGTGGATGTTGTGGCTCTGGTTTGGTGGAGGATTGGTAGGGAGTTTCGGGAGATATGATAAGTTGAAAAGGTCAGCTAAGCAGTGTTTAGCTACTATGAGGGGGGACAAGGAGGAACACTGTGGGTACAATAGGGCTTGGATAATGGTGCCCCTAGGTGGCAGTAGGACATCAGCAGATTGGATAACTTGTTGAGGTGGTGTCTGAATACTCCTCCAGGTGCTGGACAACAAGGGATTCAATTTCAGGGATGTGATGTATGGAGTAGGGATTGCAGAGTGGTAGTATCTTGTGGAGGAAGCAAATGTGATTATGGGGTGCCTGTGCCATGGAGATATGTTTTGCAGTACCGTGTTTGTGAGAGCCAGGGATTGGCAGAATCTGAAAAGGTGTAGGTCATTGTGAAAGGAGGGGTGGGATCCAGAGAAAGGAATCTTTATAGTTAGGCCATTTGGGGGAGTCCATGATTTAGGCAGCATTTGAGCAACAGGATATGGGGCTGGGTTTTAACCAGTGAAATGGATACTTTCCTGAACTGGTGCAGAAAGCTGGAGCAAGGGTTCATTGTGGCAGGAATGGTGTAAAGGAAATGGGAATGACGCAGAAATAGGCAAAATAGGTGTTCATGGTTGTGAGAGGAGCTCAAGTTTTCATCATTATGTATACACAAAAATCTGGAGCATTTTACTGTAATTACTGACTCCTGCTGATGTGCTATATCTATTGTTGCTACAACTCTGTTGTACAAAACAATGTACAATGTTTCTTCAAAATTTAGGTAGAGTTCATTTGAAGAGAATAAATTAATAATTCTTTGGAAAATAACATTTACCAACTCTTGTGCTGCTTTCTCTTTAATGGAATTTGTTATTACACTAGTATAGCCTGGAAAAAATTACCAATTTTGCTTGATGAATGTTAAGTGGAAGGTAATTAACACATATATAATGCTTAGGAGCAGACTCAAAATTGAATCCTGTGGGACTCCCTCTGTGATATGTTTCCCCCATTCACTGAAGTTTTCTACCTTTCTGACATTGCCTGAATTACTCAGAGATTATCTGAATTATTCAGCACAACCTTTTATGTTCTCTTTGTTAAGTATGGTTCGAACCAGCTGTGCATAAAACCTTCAGTTATCAGTTACATAATACTTGAGTCCCCCCATGAACCATGGACCTTGTCGTTGGTGGGGAGGCTTGCGTGCCTCAGCGATACAGATAGCAGTACCGTAGGTACAACCACAACGGAGGGATATCTGTTGAGAGGCCAGACAAACGTGTGGTTCCTGAAGAGGGACAGCAGCCTTTTCAGTAGTTGCAAGGGCCTTGTAACAATAACCAAAACAGCCTTGCTGTGCTGGTACTGCGAACGGCTGAAAGCAAGGGGAAACTATGGCCGTAATTTTTCCCGAGGGCATGCAGCTTTACTGTATGATTAAACGATGATGGCGTCCTCTTGGGTAAAATATTCCGGAGGTAAAATAGTCCCCCATTCGGATCTCCGGCCGGGGACTACTCAGGAGGACGTCGTTATCAAGAGAAAGAAAACTGGCATTCTACGGATCGGAGCGTGGAATGTCAGATCACTTAATTGGGCAGGTAGGTTAGAAAATTTAAAAAGGGAAATGGATAGGTTAAAGTTAGATATAGTGGGAATGAGCGAAGTTCGGTGGCAGGAGGAACAAGACTTTTGGTCAGGTGAATACAGAGTTATAAATACAAAATCAAATAGGGGTAATGCAGGAGTAGGTTTAATAATGAATAGGAAAATAGGAATGCCGGTAAGCTACTACAAACAGCATAGTGAATGCATTATTGTGGCCAAGATAGACACAAAGCCCATGCCTACTACAGTAGTACAAGTTTATATGCCAACTAGCTCTGCAGATGACGAAGAAATTGAAGAAATGTATGATGAAATAAAAGAAATTATTCAGATAGTGAAGGGAGGCGAAAATTTAATAGTCATGGGTGACTGGAATTCGAGTGTAGGAAAAGGGAGAGAAGGAAACATAGTAGGTGAATATGGATTGGGGCTAAGAAATGAAAGAGGAAGCCGCCTGGTAGAATTTTGCACAGAGCACAACTTAATCATAGCTAACACTTGGTTTAAGAATCACGATAGAAGGTTGTATACATGGAAGAACCCTGGAGATACTAAAAGGTATCAGATAGATTATATAATTGTAAGACAGAGATTTAGGAACCAGGTTTTAAATTGTAAGACATTTCCAGGGGCAGATGTGGACTCTGACCACAATCTATTGGTTATGAACTGTAGATTAAAACTGAAGAAACTGCAAAAAGGTGGGAATTTAAGGAGATGGGACCTGGATAAACTGAAAGAACCAGAGGTTGTACAGAGTTTTAGGGAGAGCATAAGGGAACAATTGACAGGAATGGGGGAAAGAAATACAGTAGAAGAAGAATGGGTAGCTTTGAGGGATGAAATAGTGAAGGCAGCAGAGGATCAAGTAGGTAAAAAGACGAGGGCTAATAGAAATCCTTGGGTAACAGAAGAAATATTGAATTTAATTGATGAAAGGAGAAAATATAAAAATGCAGTAAATGAAGCAGGCAAAAAGGAATACAAACGTCTCAAAAATGAAATCGACAGGAAGTGCAAAATGGCTAATCAGGGATGGTTAGAGGACAAATGTAAGGATGTAGAGGCTTATATCACTAGAGGTAAGATAGATACTGCCTACAGGAAAATTAAAGAGACCTTTGGAGATAAGAGAACCACTTGCATCAACATCAAGAGCTCAGATGGCAACCCAGTTCTAAGCAAAGAAGGGAAAGCAGAAAGGTGGAAGGAGTATATAGAGGGTCTATACAAGGGTGATGTACTTGAGGACAATATTATGGAAATGGATGTAGATGAAGATGAAATGGAAGATACGATACTGCGTGAAGAGTTTGACAGAGCACTGAAAGACCTGAGTCGAAACAAGGCCCCCAGAGTAGACAACATTCCATTGGAACTACTGACGGCCTTGGGAGAGCCAGTCTTGACAAAACTCTACCATCTGATGAGCAAGATGTATGAAACAGGTGAGGTACCCTCAGACTTCAGGAAGAATATAATAATTCCAATCCCAAAGAAAGAGGGTGTTGACAGATGTGAAAATTACTGAACTATCAGTTTAATAAGTCACAGCTGCAAAATACTAACGCGAATTCTTTACAGACGAATGGAAAAACTGGTAGAAGCCGACCTCGGGGAAGATCAGTTTGGATTCCGTAGAAAAATGGGAACACGTGAGGCAATATTGACCTTACGACTTATCTTAGAAGAAAGATTAAGGAAAGGCAAACCTACATTTCTAGCATTTGTAGACTTGGAGGAGGCTTTTGACAATGTTGACTGGAATACTCTCTTTCAAATTCTAAAGGTGGCAGGGGTAAAATACAGGGAGCGAAAGGCTATTTACAATTTGTACAGAAACCAGATGGCAGTTATAAGTGTCGAGGGGCATGAAAGGGAAGCAGTTGTTGGGAAGGGAGTAAGACAGGGTTGTAGCCTCTCCCCGATGTTATTCAATCTGTATATTGAGCAAGCAGTAAAGGAAACAAAAGAAAAATTCGGAGTAGGTATTAAAATCCATGGAGAAGAAATAAAAACTTTGAGATTTGCCGATGACATTGTAATTCTGTCAGAGACAGCAAAGGACTTGGAAGAGCAGTTGAACGGAATGGATGGTGTCTTGAAGGGAGGATATAAGATGAACATCAACAAAAGCAAAATGAGGATAATGGAATGTAGTCAAATTAAATCGGGTGTTGTTGAGGGTATTAGATTAGGAAATGAGACACTTAAAGTAGTAAAGGAGTTTTGCTATTTGGGGAGCAAAATAACTGATGATGGCCGAAGTAGAGAGGATATAAAATGTAGACTGGCAATGGCAAGGAAAGCGTTTCTGAAGAAGAGAAATTTGTTAACATCGAGTATAGATTTAAGTGTCAGGAAGTCATTTCTGAAAGTATTTGTATGGAGTGTAGCCATGTATGGAAGTGAAACATGGACGGTAAATAGTTTGGACAAGAAGAGAATAGAAGCTTTTGAAATGTGGTGCTACAGAAGAATGCTGAAGATTAGATGGGTAGATCACATAACTAATGAGGAAGTATTGAATAGGATTGGGGAGAAGAGAAGTTTGTGGCACAACTTGACCAGAAGAAGAGATCGGTTGGCAGGACATGTTCTGAGGCACCAAGGGATCACCAATTTAGTATTGGAGGGCAGCGTGGAGGGTAAAAATTGTAGGGGGAGACCAAGAGATGAATACACTAAGCAGATTCAGAAGGATGTAGGTTGCAGTAGGTACTGGGAGATGAAGAAACTTGCACAGGATAGAGTAGCATGGAGAGCTGCATCAAACCAGTCTCAGGACTGAAGACCACAACAACAACAATACTTGAGTTTTTCCAAGAAAGAAACATGATCTATACAATCAAACACCTTTGAAAGACCACAAAAAATACCAACTGGTAAATATATTATTATTTAAGGGTTGTACTATTTGATGAGTGAATGTAGAAATAGTGCTCTCAATCGATCTACCCTTCTCAAATCCAAATTGTAATATGCTGAGTAAATTGTTTCCACTTAAGTGTGTGACTGCTCTTGTGTACATTACTTTGTAGAATATTTTATTAAAAGAGGTCAGTAAGGAAACTTGATGATAAATCTTTAAGTCCGTCTTGTCACCTTTCTTATGATGTGGTTTAACAGCTGCATATTTTAACCTGTCTGGAAAAAATCCTTGTGCACATGATGCATTGCATACATCACTAAGCAAATTACTTATTAAGTTGGAACAACTTCTCTGCATTCTTTTTGAAATTCCATCAACTGCACATGAACTTTTGTTCTTTACAATTTTTATAATTGCATTAATTTCAGTGAAGGATTTTGGTACTACTTCTATTTGCATAAAGTTTTGTGGAAAGACATACTTAATATATTCTCTTGCTCCTTCAGCGGAGCCATTTAATCCTATATTTGCTGCTATGTCTAAAAAGTGATTGTTGAAAGTACTTACAACTTGTGAATTATCAATCACAACATTGTCATTTAGTTTAATTGTTATGGAATCTTGCACACTGACTGGCAGCCCTATCTCCCATTTGACAATGTCCCATATAGTTTTAATCTTATTACCTACAATATTTATTTCTGGCTGGACATGCATGCTTCTGGGCATTTTAATGACTTCCCTTAAAATACCACAGTATTTTTTGGTAATATACAAGTAATGTGTGTTGATACTGTTATGCAGCAGGATTTGCAGACAGTAATTAATACTGGCATTCCTAAAAAAATATTTGAGATGTTCATAACAGTAGATAAGCTCCTCACTGTTCTACAGTTTTCACTTAACAGTACTTCAAAAATCTTGACAAGAGACAAAGCTGTGACTGGAGCTATCAACTACTGCAAAGAGACGTCTGTAGAAGATTCTAGGCAGAAGGCCTCTATAGATACTCTCAGTGAGGTGTGACAGGTCTGCACTTCTTCAAACAGAACTCTTGTGTGTACGGTCGATTTAATACAAATAGATACCATGGCATGTAATTACTAATTTGAGGGGTGTGTTGTAGTGATTCGGATGTACAGATGTACATTCATACTGTGAGAGGTAGGAATTCATAATATCCACAGGAACATGGTTGAATATGGTAATTTTGGTGATCCAAATGTTACAGTGTGGGGGGGGCAAGATGTCGCATGGATGTACTGACTTCCAAATCTTTGAATACGGTACACTTGCTGGTCACTGTTATTGTGATACTTTACTCTTTACCTATATGCATCTTTTCAGGGATCCATTCAAATGTGACTTCATTTTTACTGATGAAAATGCAAGATCGCTCTAAACAGCACAGGTGAAGGAGCTCTTCGAATGAGAGGATATTCAGCAAATGGACTGGCTTGCCCATTCCCCAACTTAAATCCCATCAAGTGCTGTCAGATGCATTGAGGAGATGTATTGCAGCACATCCGCAAACACTAATGGCTATCGAGCAGTTGTCAACAGTACTGGCAGAGGAATGGAACTGCCTACCTCAAGAAATTCTTACCAACTTTGTGGCCAGTTTGGGAGCACATTACAGAGACTGTAACTATACTTATATTTAAATGAATTAATATGAGGCACAATGATAAATGTTTGTTAAATGTTTTGATGACATTTCTCTTGCGCTAGTTATAGTATATCACAACAGTCATACTTCAGTTTCATACTTCTTGCTACAAATAAGTAGCATATTTGGAAATGACTATCTCTGTAATGCACATTCATGAATCTGTGTTATTTCCATGTCAAAATTTATAGCATAGCAGCTGCTCAGTATGACTTACACATGCTCATCAGCTGTAAGTATTTGAAGACAAACAACAAAACATTCCCTCTCCTACATCTTGTAACCCTGCAGTGGCCACACTACTTGCACTTCTATCCCTTAGTAAGCAGCCAACTTTACTTTGCACATGGCCAAATTTAACAATGTAAGTTCCATTTCAGGAATATTGTTGTCCACAAACCATTGCCCCACAGATGCTGCTTTTTTGAAAGAGTGCATAACGTTGATCAAAGAATCAGCACCTCCAAAATTGTCCTTTTTGTATGCAGTACACAATGCTGTAATATGTGTTCATATCCTTCCACATGTAGTATTTTCTTAAGTGGCATAAGAGGTCACACCCTAACCACAATAAACACCACCTTCTATACACTTCACTGTTGACACTATACCTTGTGGCACGTTACACCACCTCAAGCATCACTTATCATTGGCTACAGAAATGTATGACTTTGTAAGGAGCTGCTTGACTGTTGTACCCTATTCTGTTTAATTCCATGCAGTCAGTCATTGTGCTAGCTGGATTCCTGGCACCACTTTGGAACTCATGAGTGTTTCCTTCCACTGACATCATGCAGTTTTTCTACAACCACCATTTGCTATGCTCAACAGTCCCTGACCATCAAAATACAAAGCATTCCTGATCTTGGTTTAGCTGCAGCTGTTCCAGGGCTTTTTCATTTCACAGTCGGTTACTCAGGTGTTACTCAGGTTTTTATTCAGGTGACATGCAATGACTAGTTCACATTCAAACTCACTGAGCTCTCCTGATCTACTCAGTCTGCTGTTACTGCTTCTCTACTGACAACACAATAATCGACACTTCCTTTTATACTGGTGAGTCCACCTCTCATGACCTCTAGTTGCCTGTTCTACATTACACAGGGGCGTGTGGATACTTTTGATCAGATAGTGAGTTTGCACTGTTTTACTGCATGGTGTTGTCTGAATTCCTGTCCTGGTGTAATAGAGTTTGTTTTAGGTGTTAGTGGTTCACTCTGACTTTCTCACTTTTTAGTGACCACTTTTCTTCTCAGGTTCACCAATGTGTGGGTACATTAACCTCAATACATAACGTGTGGCCAGAACTGATAAATAAGAATGAAATTTATTTTACAGATTTCAAACACTTACACCTGGAACAAGAGTGAATGCTAGTGGTACAAGAGACTAATTGAAACCGAGCTACTTGGGATGAACAGTGATACACCGTGTAAACCAAAGAGTTCATACTACACTTGAAGCACTTGTCAAACTTCTACTCTCATACTTTCACATAAGTATCAGACAGAAAAACAGCTGCATGGTAGAAGAGGAGAATCAATGGCCTTTTTCCCAACATAGCTGGTTTTCTTTTCATATATGTACACAGAGTGAACTCAAACACTATCAGTAAAATTTTGAAGGCCCTTGAGGGACATTTTCTAATTAATTTGGGGTAAGGTACCAGTGACCTCCAATCATCGTTATAGAACAAAAAAGGTAATTATGATTTATTTGGATAACCAATGTTGTGAAAATATCTTGTGTCGCAAAGTATTTATTTATTTTGCATTCGATATGCCAGATGCCTTACAGTACTATACACATTCAGCATGAGAAACTTAATTAACATGCAAATGTAACAAAAAATTATTCATTATAAATTTAGTTACATATATAACAGTACATATAAACCTATAGTGCATACGTGTTGTAATCTGTCAAAAAAATTAACAATTAACAGAAACACTTAAATTACAAAGCCAAGAAATGGCACAGTCTGTGATCCTATCCAAATCCTCTAGTGAACCATCCTGAAAACCATGAATTTCACACTCAATTATGTGCTGCATCGTCTGTATTTTGCCGCAGTCACAGTGAGGTTCGTCCATGAGCTCTACTTAGCCATCAGCTTGTTGCACCGTCCAAAATCAGTTCTCATTTTCTTTAGTGCCACCCAGGTCCTTCGAGGGATGTTGAGGCCAGGAACACAAACAGCCGGGTTCTTAATGAGGTGTCCATTGTTAACATTTTCTTGTTGCCATAGGTGTTTCGAGTCTACTGTGGTGTCCCAATTGTTCGAGGAATGGTTGCAGAAGGGATTTCTTGACTTTAATCATGTCAGGCCACGTAGATCAGCGTGTATTGGGAGTGTGGTGTCAGCAGCAATTTTTTGCATTTCTCTTTGGATTGCATCTTGTCTGTGGAGTGAGGGAGGTTCAGTGTTTGCCAGCACAGAGAGCCATGGTGTTGGGGTAGGTCTCACTCATCCAGTTATTGTTCACAAGATGTCATTTAGACAAACATCTACTTAATTGATGTGCAAACTGTTAGCCCATACGGGCCCACAGTATTCTGAAATGCTGTAGACAAGAGCCAAGGAGGAAGTGCGAAGTGTCATAGCATTACTTCCCCAGGTAGAGCCTGCAAGTTTCTGGATGATATTGACTCCGCCTATGGGTTTTTGTCTGACATCCTGCAGGTGTTCTTTGAATGTTAGGTTGCGGTCCAGTTTAGCACCCACATATTTTGGTGCTCTTTCATGGCTTATATTCTGGCTTGCTATATGCAAGTGCAGCTTCCTGTCTACTTGTTTTTTTTATTCAGGTGCATCACTGTACTTGCTGTTCTTGATGCATTAAGGTTCAGATGCCATGTCCTGTAATAGTTATGATGCTGCACCAAATCAGAATTTAGGCCTGATTCCAATTGTTCGAATGACTTGCCTTGCAAAGCAATAGCCAGATCATCGGCATATGCGAACTTCCATGGTTTGAGTTCCAGCATATCAGAGATGTACAAATTAAATAGTAAAGTAGCTAGCACAGAGCCTTGTGGCAGTCAATTATCAAGGATTCGGACTTTGCTTGTTTTTCTATGAAGATGTACTCTGTACATCCTTGTGGATAGCATATTATAAAAGTGCTTTAATGACTTTTTTTATTTGACTACTGTAGCAAGCTTATACGGTAATCCTTTAAGCCAGACTGTGTCGTATGCAGCTGAGAGATCTATAAATACTACACCGGTCTTTTTCTTGTTCTGAAAACCATGTTCAATATGCATGGTTAGTGCCAGGGCTTGATCGCAGCACCAAGTGAGGTGGTACAGTGGTCAGCACACTGGACTCATATTCAGGAGGATGACGGTTCAATCCCACATCAGCCATCATGATTTAGGTTTTCCAGGATTTCCCTAAATCGCTTCTTGCAAATGCTGGGATGGTTTCTTTGAAAGGGCACGGATGGCTTCCTTCCCTAATCTGATGGGACTGATGACCTGGCTGTTTGGTCCCTTCCCCCAAACCAACCAACCAACCAACCTTGATTGCAGCAGCTCCTCTTCAACCTGAAACCAACTTGTTCCACAGGTGTTTTTTAGAAACTCTGATAGGATTCCATCAAGTGTGGCCGCTTTCCTTGATTTGATGTCATTTATTGCAGTTATCAACTCTTCCTCAGAGATAGTGCTCACAATGTCTGACCCTCCTGCGCAGTTCTTCAGTGCTTCAGCCATGAGTTTTTTAAGGTCCTTCTTCTGTTGTGTAGGGATGTGGATCTTGGAGTTTTCAAGTATAACTGAGCTTATTTTATTAGGGTTAATAGCACTCTGTTTGGAGCTAGGATGTACAGCACCCCCTAATTTTCTGAGAAGGCCCCAACTTTTACAGCTTGAATGGGTGAAGTCAAGCTGCTCAACTAGCTCATGCCAACATTTCCTTCTTTCTTCTGTGAGCTAACACCCCATAGGTGTTCAGGCTCACATGCAGTTCCTGTTCATCGAAATGTCTTGGCTCAGACTCATCTAGGGGTTGAACCGCACGTGTTGCATTACACGCCCTAAATTAGACACTTGTGACCCTTTGGTTAAATTGTCTGGCTGATGGCAAGTTTGCAAATTACAAAGGTAACATAGCATATAATAACAGTAAAAATGATATTGGGAACTAAATTAATGACCCATAAATGATGTAGGCTACACAGTTGCAATTTGGTTAGAATAATGTTTATTCAGAAAGCAAACTAACATTGAAAGTGGTAGTATTTAGAATTACTATTACACCCACGCACCTATTTGACACACTTCAATCACTCACAATCTCACCACGTATTACCAGTCCAGTACTCCACCTCATTAACTATGCAAAAAGTTAGAGTTCACACCAGGCGAGCGGCTGCTCACTGCTCTGAAACTAAGTCCTACAATACCACACAACGTGAAATTTTCTAAGTCATTCCCTTCCTACCTACCTAATGACCAACTGTCCACTTTTGCGTCTCCACCAGCATTCCCTCTGCCCCTACCTGGCCATGTTTCCTGCGCACTGAATATCCTTGCTCACCTGACGAGGGCAGTTCCCTTTCCTGAAGCCATTCATCTGATTGGCTACAGCTTATTCTACATTATTTTACATTTTAACATATTTAAATAATCAAAGCTTGAAAACCAATAAAATTTCCTTCTTAACTTTGAATGCCACGACCAGGAGCCTTGCACCAATGTGCTTTCTGATAAATAAATAAAGAACAAAAGTAACTATTATGCACCAAATTTTACAACAAATATTCTATTACCTAATGATTCCATTAGGAGTCATGCTGTCATCATTTAATGTATTTTGTGTGGAGGAAATGATGTTCTGATGCTTAACTGAAAATACTGATTATTTAAATTGACTATATCTTTTAAACAAATAAAGTTACAGAGTTGATATTAACAACATTTGGCATTGTAATGGCGTGCTTCTATATGAAATGTCAATCATTAAGATTGGCCAAAGGTTTCAGATTTTAGCATTCAGGTCTTTGTTACAAAACTTGTTAATTTCACTTTAACAATAAATCCTAAACTATTACAGATATGACCAATATTCAAGTTTTATTGGGATCACTATGAAAATTTATGGAGGATGGCAGATTAAAATTACTGTGGCTTGACTCCCTGAATTACTACAGATTTAATAGTTTTCATAAATGTTTCCCTTTATGGCCAATCTTAGGTTTGCCATACTTAACACTGATACGTCTCCTCAGCTACAAAAGCCTTCTACTGGGTTTTCTTATGTCATAGGTTCTCGTCTGTTTCACTCACACACTACAGCACTTAGGATTCAATAGACAATAGACGCCTGTGAATTTCCCCATCTCATGGTGAATCTGTGCCCTTTGTGGCACACAGTCCTTGATGACAGGGTTCATTTCACAATTCCTGTAGGCTGATTATTTTGGCCATATATTTAAATGAGAGCGCAATGCTCATTAACTCACACTTTGTCAAGAAGTGTGGTCAGTGAGTCTGCAGTCTGGGGATTTCCAGTGTTGTTGTTTCCCTGAAGAAGAGATTCACATTGTTTGGTAACGCCTGGTATGTATTCTCTTCTAGCTCCATATGGGATAGTTTCTTGGGCTGCTCACAGCAGCAGTTTAGTAAACCATTCATAGTTTATCAGAATTGGAGTAATTCTGGCAAACTTGAAGTTTTCCATCCTTGTCCTTATCATCATATATGAGATGGATAGCCTAATCTGCTAGCGGGAGACCTTGGTCGTCACAGGAGTGGTATCCCCATCTGAAATGGTGAGAATTGAAATCCCCAATGTACACTGCTGGCTGGCTTACATCAGGAAGAACAGAAAATGCCCAGTTTTTGGATGGAGGTTTGTACACATTGACTATCATTAAGTCATTTACTTTTACCCCTATGGCAAAGCCAGTGGGCATGGGAAGCTCTTTAGTATTATTCAATAGCTCATTTTAATAAGTGTATCAATTACATGCTTTTCATGGCCTTTGGAGGCAACTGTGGTAAATCCTTGCACTTTAAGTTGGTAAGTTGAGCTCTCATTGATATGTGTTTCTTGAAGTCTTTGAGGGACTTCCTTGACGCAGATTAGATTTCGTACTTGGTGCAAGAAGCTAGATCCTTTTGTTATTCTTTTTAAGACTTTTAGTTTGGAACTTCCATCACATGATATGATGCTACCCTGATAATTGAACCTTTTCACACATTCATCCTTCTTCCCCTTCAGTATGATGTGACAAGGTGTGGGTGTCCTGTTCATCTTCATTGCCAACTGTCTTGTTCCTAGTCACAGTTAACTTGAAGTTTTTAAATTTTGTGTTCCAGTAATCTAGTCTCCTCTGAACCTCCAGTTACATCACTCCCAAATGGCAATGTCATCAGTAAAAACAAACACATTGAGATCTTCATTTTCTTCTTCCTTGATTTCTTTATTAATAATTATTTTCTTTATTATATAATTATTTTCTGTATTAATAATTATTAAGTGACTCATTTATTATTAATAATAAATGAGTCACTTAATTTATTAAATGGTAATTCATCAGTTCTCAAGAAAAGAGAAGCTGTATCTGTAAGAGAAGGTCATAAAAATGTTGCACTAGCTGAAATTATATAACATTTTGAAGTCAGAATGTAACATCAAAAAACAATAAACTATACAGGATGATTCAAAAACAATACCACAACTTTAAAAATGTGTATTTAATGAAAGAAACATAATATAACCTTCTGTTATACATCATTACAAAGAGTATTTAAAAAAGTTTTTTTTCACTCAAAAACAAGTTCAGAGATGTTCAATATGGCCCCCTCCAGACACTCGAGCAATATCAACCCGATACTCCAACTTGTTCCACACTCTCTGTAGCATATCAGGCATAACAGTTTGGATAGCTGCTGTTATTTCTCGTTTCAAATCATCAATGGTGGCTGGGAGAGGTGGCCGAAACACCATATCCTTAACATACCCCCATAAGAAAAAATCACAGGGGGTAAGATCACGGCTTCTTGGAGGCCTGTGATGAAGTGCTCTGTCATGGGCTGCTTGGCGGCGGATCCATCGCCTTGGGTAGTTGACGTTCAGGTAGTTACGGACAGATAAGTGCCAATGTGGTGGCGCTCCATCCTGCTGAAATATGAATTGTTGTGCTTCTTGTACGAGCTGAGGGAACAGCCAATTCTCTAACATCTCCAGATACTGTAGTCCAGTTACAGTAGCACCTTCAAAGAAAAAGGGACCAAAAACTTTATTGGCTGAAATGGCACAGAAAACGTTCACCTTAGGTGAGTCACGTTCATACTGAGTTGTTTCCCGCGGATTCTCAGTGCCCCATATACAGACATTGTGACGGTTGACTTTCCCGTTAGTGTGGAAAGTTGCTTCATCACTAAACACGATCTTTGAAACGAAAGATTCATCTGTTTCCATTTGAGCAAGGATAAAATCACAGAAATTGATTCTTTTAATCTTATCAGCTGCAGACAGTGCTTGAACCAATTTCAGACGATAAGGTTTCATAACTAACCTTTTTTGTAGGACTCTCCATACAGTTGATTGTAGAATTTGCAGCTCTCTGCTAGCTCTGCGAGTCGATTTTCCTGGGCTGCGAACAAATGCTTGCTGGATGCATGCTACATTTTCATCACTCGTTCTCGGCCGTCCAGAACTTTTCCCTTTGCACAAACACCCATTCTCTGTAAACTATTTATACCAACGTTTAATACATCACCTATCAGGAGGTTTAACACCATACTTCATTCGAAATGCACGCTGAACAACTGTCGTCGATTCACTTCTGCCGTAATCAATAACACAAAAAGCTTTCTGTTGAGCGGTCGCCATCTTAGCATCAACTGATGCTGACGCCTAGTCAACAGCGCCTCAAGCGAACAAATGTACAACTAAATGAAACTTTATAGCTCCCTTAATTCACCGACAGATAGTGCTTAGCTCTGCCTTTTGTCATTGCAGAGTTTTAAATTCCTAAAGTTGTGGTATTCTTTTTGAATCACCCTGTATTGTGATGGAGAAACAATAGAAATCCCTGTTGGTTAGTATAGTTTAATAAGTTTAGAAAAACTTATTCATACAAGAAATCTAATATTTACATTAAAGCAGATAAAAGTTTAAATAGAATTGTTATTGACACAAATGTTAAATTGTATATGGAGATCAGGAGTGTGTTAGGATTTAATAATCAAATTTATGCAGCTAATGAAAAAAATATTGCTAATGGCATTCCCAAAATTACACTAGTTGAATTAATCAATTATAATTTAGCTGATGGAATGTTTGTAAAAAATGATGATTAATTTCATTGTAAAACTGATATTATTGCTTCTTTTAAGCCTAATGTCAAATTTGGTTCACCTATAATTTATGAACCACATTATTCTTTATTTATTCCAGTTCATGATAAAATTCAGGATGTAGAGATAAATTAATATTACTGCTGAAAATGATAGTTTGATTGATTTCAATGGTGCTACTGTAACAGTTAGTTTAGAAATAAATTAGCAAATTTTATCTTTATAAATAAACAAGTTTGAGAGCTACTCGTTTTATCCTTTTCCCATGAAAGAGAAAAGTAAAAATAATCTAAATAATCTTCATAAACATTCATGTTGGTGATGGCTGCAGCATTCAAATCACGCTCAACTGTACGTGTATTATAAAATTAATTGATAACTATATAGCAAAGCTATTTGATTTTGTAACCACAAAGTAAGGAAATAATATTTTAACCAGAATCAAACGTCCATTTATTTCTTCATAAGCTTCAATACATTTAACTTTGTCTCTTGCTAGTAAGATATGTATGGAAGAGCATACACTTAATAACTGTAAAATAAAGTGTAAGGAAATTGAGGTACTGTATCCACTACAATTTTTGGAGGGTTTTTTTTAAAGATTATAAAGCAGTAATGTGGGAAGGAGATCTTATTGTAATTTTTATTTGGAGTCAATTTTTGTGCTATTTTTGTATGGTATGATTATAATGATTCTGAAGTCAACACAAAAGATGCTTTGCTGAAAGAAGGTAAAACTGTAGTTGAGAATATAGAAATTCAAGTACCAATTGTTAAATATGAGTCTAATTATGAGCTTGAACAATGAGAAATTGTTTTGAAAAATCCTAATATATTGATTTCTTTTTATGAATTACAGACTACAGAGATAACAGGATGAAGCCGAAAGAAAATTTTTGTGATAGATATCACAAATTACTATAACCCAGTGAAATTTGAAATGCCTTATTTTATATTTGTTGTGTTTCAAACTAATCGTAAAAATGATCAGCTCATTCATTTATCATTATATGATCATGTTAAACTATGTACATTATCCAGAATGAGATTTTCACTCTGCAGTGGAGTGTGCGCTGATATGAAACTTGCTGGAAGATTAAAACTGTGTGCCGGACCAAGACTCGAACTCAGGACCTTTGCCTTTCGTGGGCAAGTGCTCTACCAACTGAGCTACCCAAGCACAACTCACGCCCCATCCTCACAGCTTTACTTCCACCAGTACCTCGTCTCCTATCTCCTAGAGCACTTGCCCACAAAAGGCAAAGGTCCGCAGTTCGAGTCTCGGTCCGGCACACAGTTTTAATCTACCAGGAAGTTTCTTATGTACATTGTATTTGAAAAATGGAAGAAACAAATTATTTCCACAAGAAATGTGGAATTTAAAGAGAATTATTTGTAAGCTTATGATTCATTTCATGATTTCAAGCTGGTTATACAATATAAACAGGTACTGATATAAGTCCATATAATTTAATAATAAATTGTCTTATCTGTGTCATAAAAATGAGATGTAGAAAAAATATTGTGGTGATACAAAAACATCAATGAAATTATGTGCTACTTTTAATGATAATATACCAGCTGATACACTTTTGTACACAGTTATCTAAAGAAAAAAGAATTTATCATATGATGCTCAACATAGAATATTATCTGAGAATTTTTAAAATGATACAAATTATGAAAGAAAAATTTTTAATTTTTATATATTTCATTGGTTGACATGATATTACTGTATGGCGAATGTCACCAAAATGGCACATGAGCGGCACAGGTGTATGCCCAGCGGTACTCTAATAGGCGTCATATGATCCACCCTACCTTTATGAATATTGTTATAGAAGGCTTTGTGAGACAGAGCTGTTGTCTCCACGAACGCAGATCTGGAGCAGAGGCATAACAGATGAAACAGCAGAGGTAGCTGTACTGGTGGCTACTGCAATAATCCCTCATGCAAGTATTTGTGAAATGGAGACACAGATGAGAAACCCTCAAACAAGCATGATGTGTATTCTGCAGAGACATAGATATCATTCATATCATGTGGTGCTATATCAAGGCCTTCGTTGCAACAATGTTCACAACTGCCTGGAATACTGTCAGTGGGTTCTGTGGTAAGACCATGACTTTATGCATAGGGTACTTTTTACCGATGAGGCCATGTTTACACACCGTGGGACCGTCAACTTACACAATATGCACTACTGGTCACCAGAAAACCCACACTGGTTTTGTGGGTTGAACATTAACATCAGTGAAGTGTCATTGTATGGTGTGGTATTGGAGGACACCACATTGGCTGGTATTTCATTGCTGGCACTCTTAATGGGTGACAGTACAAGTGGTTCCTGAGATGTACCGTACCTGAATTAATAGAAGACCAAGCCCTTCATTTGTTTCAAATATTGTTATATCAACATGATGGATGCCTGGAGCATAATGCCATGATGGCACAGCAGGTGCTAAAGCAACAATTCCCACAACTATGGATTGGATGGGCAGTCCCATTCAGGGTTCCAGCACAGTCACTGGATCTTACCCCATGGACTTTTTTCTCTGCAGATGTGTGAAAGATGTGGTGTATGGTCAGGTCCCAACAACAATGGCCAACATGAAATCCAAGCCCATATTACTGCTGCATGCTATGCTATAACACTACAAACACTGACAGCCATGAGTGGTTCTGTGATGGAGCATGCACAGTGCTTATGGTTATTCAGTGAGAAACTTTTAAAAATAACATATGAACACAAATATAAGATTTTAATCTTTTTGGTAAATTATTTATTGGAAAATTATATCGATAATCTGATTTCTTTGTAGTCATAAAAAAGACAGAATTTGACTTTTCTGTTTCTTTGCATTTTTCTATTATGTTTTTGTTGTAACTAAAATATTCAGATTCAAATGAATTGTCTCCATAAGTACCATTAATGTAATCAATACCATTATAATACTTCAGGTTTCTCAAATTTTTTTATTATTAAAGATTGTTTGAAGTAATATTTGCAAATATTACAATGAACTTGTCTCTCTTTTGGTTAAAGTTAAAATCTCCCTATACATTAGTCATATTCAAAGTCTTAGAAAAGTTGTTATTTTTTTATTTTTCCTAATAAATTTAAAAAAACTGAATAAAAAAGAAAAATGAAAACAATCTTTTGTGATGTCTTTTTTATAGCTTATTAATTGGAGTCTATACTTATAAAAACTCCTCAATGTAAACAATGTAAAACTGTTTAAGAAAATTAATAAACTAGCAGTAGCTGTTTTATAGAAGAAACTGGATGTGATTACCTAAATCCAAAACATGGAGAAAAAATTTGTATGGAACTCAATAATGAATCTCAATAATGAGTGCTTGTATCAAATAAATATTTCAAACTAATAAATGGATAGGATCTTCCATTTTTTTTAATGGAAATGTTAAATTAAATCATAAAGGAGAAAAGAAACAAGGTGAATATAATGTATTTCATGAAACTGAGTTCTTAGTTTCAAATTTTATATCTTTTACATTTTTATTTTATGCTTGAAATATTTTTTGGGCATTTTTTGATGGAAATTTCATGATTTGTCCTTAAAATCTTTTGAAAATGTTGTAATAATATTTGTAAAAATGAAACAATTGTTCAAAAATAATAGCGAAAACACTCAAAAAATAGCAAGAGTGCTTGAAAAAATAATGAAAATACTTGAAAAAGACATAAACTTGTTAGAAAAATACAGCTAAAATGCATGAAAAAACGAGTATTTCTTTGTTTGTCTCTATATACTTTTTTGTTATTATAATCTGACTTTTTAATAAAATTGTATGATGATACCCTTTCATGAATTTTTTGACCTTTTTGTTAAATGTAACTGAAAAATAATAATTTTTCTAATTTTGTGGGAAGTGAGCCAAAAAAGTCAACATATATCTACCTAAATTAACGCCATTCTCGAGTTTTTTAGTGACCCTAACATCAAAAACATTTCAGGAAAATAGTAAATTTTCCCAAATGTTCTGTCTTGTCTTAATATAATATCTCTTTTGACTGTTAATCGCTTCAGTTCTTAAAGGCTACTAGTAATACCTGTAACATATCAGACACATAAACTAAAGAAGGATCAGCATGCTTAGTTATAGTTATTTGTTTACTGTTCTGTAATATATTGCACCAGCCACAATGCACTGTGTGTGCTGTTCTCATTGATTTTATTTATCTATTTATTTATTTAGCCATACAAAGACATTTTAAAATGTATGGATGTTGTCAGTTTGTGCAAATTCACATATTCATACAGTTTTTAGTTACATGTAATTAAACATTGTGAGACATAAGCCATTTACAATCATGTTTACTAAGGAATTCACTTATAGTGTAAAAACAGTGTTCCTACAAATACTATTTAAGATTCTCCCTAAAGTAGTATATGTTATCTGTTTCTTTTATTTTCTCCAGCAGTTTATTATACAGTTTTAAACCTTCATACAGGAAGCTATTTTGAGTCTTATGTTTATTTTTCCTGTCTAGGTGAAGACAGTGACTTGTTCTTGTACTATAGTTATGAAAACTGATATGTACTACAGTTTTCTATATTTTTCTTGATATGCAATAAGAGTTGGGTTATAAATTCACAAGGAACAGCTAGAATTTCTTTTTTGAAAAGTTCTCTGCAGTGGCCCCATTTACTGTTTTCATTATAATTCTTACTGATCTCATTTGCATTTTAAATACTGTTTGTAAATTCTGAGCACTGTTTCCCCAAAAAATTATACCATAACTGATTACTGAATAAATATAACTAAAGTATACAGTTCTCAGACATTTATCACAGCATGCGGATGCAAGGAGTTTTAAGGGCATAATATGTTGTGGATATAGGTACATAGTCTGTAGAGATGTTATCTAGTTTTAAATTTAAGGGACTGTGTTTCCTATTCATTCTAAAGCATATTGTATTTTTTTCTTTATGTTGAGAGTTACTTTGGTTTCCTGTGACCATTTGTAGACATCCCTCAGCACTTAAATAGAATTTTCCAGCATTTGCGCTGGTGTCCTACTGGTGATTAAAATGTGGCTACCACCAGCAAACAATATCTTCTCTCCATGGCTGATATGTTGTGGGAAATCATTTATATATACCAGAAGCAATACCATGCCCAACAGATTTCTTTGAGAGACTCCAATATTGATATATTGTGGATCCAATATATGTTTCTCAATGTACTCAATCCACTGGAGATGTGTGGTCTCCATGGACTGTACTCTGAAATTGGAATTTGCTGGGAATGGATGTGTTGAGAGGGTAGCAGAGAGTCATATAGGTACCAGAGATTCCAAACATAACTCAAGTTATGTAAATTGAAGGTAGAGGGAAGGGGGGGGGGGGTGGGAGAAAGGAAAGGAAATGCATTAGAATAGAATATTTTTATTAGCCTTTCAGTATTTTTCATACAATTGGCTTCGTCAAAGTTTACAGAGGGTTTTAGTTTCAGTACGATATTCAAATAGTTACAGAAAGGCGAGAAAAGGAACTAAAGACCTTTTCTTCAGCATTATGTAAAACAATGTTTTATACAGTAATTAAATACACACATAAGAAAAGAATCACAGTAAATAACTAGCTTATATAATATCAAAACATTTTCTTCATAACTTAGGTAAAACATATATTTTGATGATTAGTTTCTAAGAATTCTTCAGTTGTATAGAATTCGTTGTTTTTTTAGCCAGGTTTGCAATGTATTCTTATATTTATTTAGTGGTACTGTAAGAGCTGAGCATGGTAACTTATTGAAAAATTTTATGCTTAAGTACTTATAGTTATTATGGACTACAGCAAGTCTTGTGGAAGGCAAGTCCAGCAGGTGACTGTTTCTTGTACTGTGTGCGTGCACATCACATCTCATGTTCAATTTTTTCAGATTTTCTCTGGCATATATTAGACAGTTATATATGTACATGCTTGGCACTGTCATTTAAAATAATTTCTGCAGGACTCTCTGGGTGCTAACCCTTCCATGCACCTTATTGCTTTCTTCTGCCATCTGAAAATACATTCAGCCCCTGGGGAGTTACCCCAAAGCAATATTCCATATTGCAGATGGGAATGAAAAAAAGCATAGTATGAGTGGAGTAGCAATTGCTTGCTCACACTGTCTCTTAATTTATACAATAAGAAAAGAACTCATGCTAGTTTACTACATAGATAATTGGTGTGTCCTTCCCATGAGAGCTTTTGGTCTATGATTAGTCCAAGTAATTTCACTGTTTTGTTTTCATTTTTAGTTACTTTGATATTAAATATTATTTCTTCTGTTTTTGTTTGATTTATGCACAGCTGGTTAGCCGGACACCAGTAATTAGCCATTTGCATCATTTCTCTATTTTTGTCCAGTACACTCTGTAAGTTCTCTCCTGTACTTATTAATGTCAAATTGTCAGCATATAGTATGTTCTTACACGGTATGTAATTTGAGAAGTCATTAACATAGACAATGAACAGAAAAGGTCCAAGAACAGAGCCTTGGGGTATTCCTCTTTCTATAGGGAGTATTTCTGACCTCTGCTTATTTGCATATACAATTTGTAACCTATTGCTTGGATAAGATTTGAATAGAC
This sequence comes from Schistocerca cancellata, assembly GCF_023864275.1. Taxonomy (NCBI): domain Eukaryota; kingdom Metazoa; phylum Arthropoda; class Insecta; order Orthoptera; family Acrididae; genus Schistocerca; species Schistocerca cancellata. The sequence goes on along the minus strand of NC_064630.1, from coordinate 359,466,392 downwards.
GGAGTGTGTCATCTTCAATGCCATAGTATTTTAACTTTTTGATGAATACGTCATGTGACATCAAGTCAAATGCTTTACTTAGGTCAATAAGTGTTCCAGATACTGATACCCTTTTTTCATACCCTTCATAAACATTGCTCACCAAAGCTTCTACTGCTTTTACAGTTGATAGGTGTGACCTGAAGCCAAACTGTTGTTCATTTAAAATTTTGTTGGTTTCAAAATACCTGTATATCTGCTTATGCACACAATTTTCTACTAATTTGGATATGATTGGTACTATTGAAATGGGTCTGTAGTTATTTGGGAGGTTTCTTTCACCGTTTTTATACACAGGCAATGTAACTGTGAGCTTAAGACAGTCGGGGAATATTCCTTCATCAAGTACCCTGTTTGATAGTGAGAGAAATGGCATTTCAATTTCTTTTGCTATACATTTAATGATGAGATTACTGAGTCCATAATAATCTTCTGTTTTGGAATTACTTACTTTGTTTATTGACTTATGAATATCATTTAATGTGATTCGGGTCCAAGTGAACTTTTCACTTCTTGTCTGTTTTGCACAAGTGAGCAATGAATGCTTCTGCATCAGAGGCAGAATTGATGGTTGGGGTGGTGACGCTATTTACAAAATATTCATTGAGAAAATTGCAGTCAATAGGGATACTCCTTTCTTTATTGGTATTATTAATTTCCCTTTTAATGACAGTCCAGACAGCTTTACATTTATTTTTAGAATTTAAAATATATTCATCATTTGCACAGCACTTAGCATTTTTTTATTTCTAATCTGTAAAGGTTTCTCATTTTAGTGTAATTTTCCTTGTCCCTATCACTGTTATGAGATTTTTCTTTCATAATCATCAGTAGTATTCTGAGTTTGTTAAGTTGTGGGGTGTACCACTTGTTAGTATTTTGTTGCTTATGAGTAATATTACTCTGGTACCTTTTGGTTACCAAGGGGCATGTCATTTCTACTATATGCTTGATCTCTGTCAGGAAAATGGAAAAATATTTATTAATCGTTTTCTTGTTATCCACTACACGAGTCCAATTCATTTCTTTTAACTGGTTTATCATTTTGTTTTACATTGGATTCACCTAGAATATGTCACTTCTCTTTCTGTAGAACTGAAGGCTGACTTTTCTATTTGAAGCCATAGCCCTGCGTGATCTGATATTCCTAATTCCATTACATCACATTGTATGGAGTCTCTTTGTACATTGCTAATTATGTTATCAAGGCATGCGTTCAGTCTACTGGGTTTTTCATTGAGACAGTAATAGTTTAATGACTTCAGAGTGTTAATCATATGAATTACATTTTTTTCTCTTTGCCCTTATATCTCTGTTAATATCACCTACAATTACAATTCTATGCTGTTTATATTTTGACAACAGCAATATTAAAGTGTTAATTTTTTCTATAAATACTATCTCATCAGAGCCTGGGATTCGATAGATTGAGACAATTACAGTTTTCTGTTCATGCATTACCACACCAGCTACTTCTATTGTAGCTTCAAGGCATATTCTACTAAGGTCTATAACTGAGTAATGCAATTCAAGGTTACTTTTGACATATATTGAGACCCCACCATGTGTAATACTTTTTCTGCAGTAGCTTGTAATTAACAAATATCCAAGAGGAAATCACAAGTCTATTTCAGCGTCTTTCATCCAGTGTTCATTGATGCATAGTACACTGCAGTTGATTTTATCGAGCCAGTATTGTAATTCATTGATTTTACACCTAAGAGGTTATACATTTATATGAAGGAGGAGGAAACTGTCACTGCTACACAATGGTATTCTACTTTCACAGAATCTTCTGTATTCATTTATTTTCGCTACATGATCTAGGGTTGCACAATTATCTGAATGAATTAGACTCCTGCAGTTCCCACTTAATGTGGTTTCTAACTTTCCTTCATCTGTAATGTACCAGGTGCAGATCCAAGGAGGTGGGCAGAGTGTTGGGAGGGGAGATTGAGGGGATAATAGGGGTCATTGTCTCACCTCCCCAAAAAAATCTATCAATTTCCAAATGTTGCAGCTAACTTTCAGAGAATAAAACAGCTTTTGCCATTTTTCTTACTGCAACTAAAAAAAATTATGGAGTGCTGTTGCCACAGGGTTTTGAGAGTCAAAACAGTCTGCTAATTTGTCTTTCAGTTGCATGTACTGGCATTTTAGTTCATAGAGTACATTTCCAGCTCCAAATTATTATTATCTTCTTTCCTTTCTCAGACCTTAGGTCTGGTCAAAAATGGAAAGTGACGCAGACCTTGATCAAGCGTGACTTCCTTTTAACTGTACGGTATATGTTATATTGCATTTATGAACTTTCGGGTGATTGAACATGTATCAATAATTACGGATTTCTGTAGTTGTATATATAAGTTTGGATGTAGCTGTATTGCGTTGGTGTACTGGTGAATATTGTGTGGTATGACTCCTGTAGTTGATAGTATAATTGGTATAATGTCAACTTTATCCTGATGCCACATGTCCTTGACTTCCTCAGCCAGTTGGATGTATTTTTCAATTTTTTCTCCTGTTTTCTTTTGTATATTTGTTGTATTGGGTATGGATATTTCGATTAGTTGTGTTAATTTCTTCTTTTTATTGGTGAGTATGATGTCAGGTTTGTTATGTGGTGTTGTTTTATCTGTTATAATGGTTCTGTTCCAGTATAATTTGTATTCATCATTCTCCAGTACATTTTGTGGTGCATACTTGTATGTGGGAACGTGTTGTTTTATAAGTTTATGTTGTAAGGCAAGCTGTTGATGTATTATTTTTGCTACATTGTCATGTCTTCTGGGGTATTCTGTATTTGCTAGTATTGTACATCCGCTTGCGATGTGGTCTACTGTTTCTATCTGTTGTTTGCAAAGTCTGCATTTATCTGTTGTGGTATTGGGATCTTTAATAATATGCTTGCTGTAATATCTGGTGTTTATTGTTTGATCCTGTATTGCAATCATGAATCCTTCCGTCTCACTGTATATATTGCCTTTTCTTAGCCATGTGTTGGATGCATCTTGATCGATGTATGGCTGTGTTAGATGATACGGGTGCTTGCCATGTAGTGTTTTCTTTTTCCAATTTACTTTCTTCGTATCTGTTGATGTTATGTGATCTAGAGGGTTGTAGAAGTGGATATGAAATTGCAGTGGTGTAGCCGATGTATTTATATGAGTGATTGCTTTGTGTATTTTGCTAGTTTCTGCTCGTTCTAGAAAGAATTTTCTTAAATTGTCTACCTGTCCATAATGTAGGTTTTTTATGTCAATAAATCCCCTTCCTCCTTCCTTTCTGCTTAATGTGAATCTTTCTGTTACTGAATGTATGTGATGTATTCTATATTTGTGGCATTGTGATCGTGTAAGTGTATTGAGTGCTTCTAGGTCTGTGTTACTCCATTTCACTACTCCAAATGAGTAGGTCAATATTGGTATAGCATAAGTATTTATAGCTTTTGTCTTGTTTCTTGCTGTCAACTCTGTTTTCAGTATTTTTGTTAGTCTTTGTCTATATTTTTCTTTTAGTTCTTCTTTAATATTTGTATTATCTATTCCTATTTTTTGTCTGTATCCTAGATATTTATAGGCATCTGTTTTTTCCATCGCTTCTATGTAGTTGCTGTGGTTATCCAATATGTAATCTTCTTGTTTAGTGTGTTTTCCCTTGACTATGCTATTTTTCTTACATTTGTCTGTTCCAAAAGCCATATTTATATCATTGCTGAATACTTCTGTTATCTTTAGTGATTGGTTGAGTTGTTGATTTGTTGCTGCCAGTAGTTTTAGATCATCCATGTATAGCAAATGTGTGATTTTGTGTGGGTATGTTCCAGTAATATTGTATCCATAATTCGTATTATTTAGCATGTTGGATAGTGGGTTCAGAGCAAGGCAGAACCAGAAAGGACTTAATGAGTCTCCTTGGTATATTTCACGCTTAATCTGTATTGGCTGTGATGTGATATTTGAATTTGTTTGGATATTAAGTGTGGTTTTCCAATTTTTCATTACTATGTTTAGGAACTGTATCAATTTAGGATCTACTTTGTATATTTCCAATATCTGTAGTAACCATGAGTGGGGTACACTGTCAAAAGGTTTTTGGTAATAAATGTATGCGTAGTGTAACGACCTTTGTTTAGTTTTAGCTTGATATGTCACCTCTGCATCTATTATCAGTTGCTCTTTACATCCTCGTGCTCCTTTGCAACAGCCTTTTTGTTCTTCGTTTATAATTTTGTTCTGTGTTGTATGTGTTATTAATTTCTGTGTGATGACTGAAGTTAATATTTTGTATATTGTTGGTAGGCATGTTATGGGACGATATTTAGCTGGGTTTGCTGTGTCTGCTTGATCTTTAGGTTTCAGATAAGTTATTCCATGTGTAAGTGTATCAGGGAATGTGTATGGGTCTGCAATGTAACTGTTAAATAATTTATATCTAAAAAGAAAGATGATGAGACTTACCAAACAAAAGCGCTGGCAGGTCGATAGACACACAAACATACACACAAAATTCTAGCTTTCGCAACCAACGGTTGCCTCGTCAGGAAAGAGGGAAGGAGAGGGAAAGACAAAAGGATTTGGGTTTTAAGGGAGAGGGTAAGGAGTCATTCCAATCCCGGGAGCGGAAAGACTTACCTTAGGGGGAAAAAAGGACAGGTATACACTCGCACACACACACATATCCATCCACACATACACAGACACAAGCAGAAATGTCTGCTTGTGTCTGTGTATGTGTGGATGGATATGTGTGTGTGTGCGAGTGTATACCTGTCCTTTTTTCCCCCTAAGGTAAGTCTTTCCGCTCCCGGGATTGGAATGACTCCTTACCCTCTCCCTTAAAACCCAAATCCTTTTGTCTTTCCCTCTCCTTCCCTCTTTCCTGACGAGGCAACCGTTGGTTGTGAAAGCTAGAATTTTGTGTGTATGTTTGTGTTTGTTTGTGTGTCTATCGACCTGCCAGCGCTTTTGTTTGGTAAGTCTCATCATCTTTCTTTTTAGATATATTTTTCCCACGTGGAATGTTTCCCTCTATTATATTCATATCATTAATGTTAAATAATTTAGTTAGATGTGAATGTGTTGAGGTGAACTTCTTTAGCCAGAAATTTGGTATTTTATCTTTTCCAGGGGCTTTCCAATTGTGAGTAGAATTAATTGCTTGGGTGACTTCATGTTGCAAAATTATCACTTCAGGCATCATCGGTATCATCTTGTATGTGTGTTTCTGCTTGCATCCACCGTGCATGCCTGTTATGTTGTACCGGGTTTGACCATATGTTGCTCCAGAAGTGTTCCATGTCTGTTATGCTTGGTGGATTGTCTATTTTAATGTGTGTGTTATATATTGTCTGATAAAATTTCTTTTGGTTTGTGTTGAATGTTTGGTTTTGTTTCTTTCTATTTTCACTTTTTTTGTATCTTCTAAGTCGTTTGGCCAATGCTTGTAATTTCTGCTTCTTTTCATCTAATTGCTCTATCGCTTCTTGTTGTGAGATTTTACCTAACCTTTTTCGTTTTTTTTTCTGACATTTCATTTCTTATAAATTGTTTTGCTGTCCGATGTCTTTTCTCAGTTTTTCTATTCTGATCTGTAGCCTGTGTTGCCATGCTGGTTTTGTGGGTTTCTTCTGTGTGTTGGTTGGTTCTGATCTCTGCCTAGTGTGTATATTTAGTGTAGTGAGTGCTCCAATATAAACCAGTAGTTGTAACTCTTCCATAGTTGTGTTTTCATTGATTTTGTTGTGTATGATTGTGTTGATAGTTTTTATTGTTGTTTTGACTTGTGGATTATTTGGCGGTCTATGCAAGAATGGTCAAATGTCTGTATTTGTGTCTTTGTATTCTATATATGTCAGCTGAAATTTCTCTTCTATATCTAACATGTGTGTCACTTCGTGTTCTATTTGTGCTTGTTCTGGTGGCTGTCTTAAGATTTCGTTTTCCTTTGATTGTTTAATTGATGCATGTTGGTCTTCGTTTGTTTGCTCTGGGATGTTTGAGTCCATTACTGTATTTTCTTCTTCTTCTGATTGCACATTATTTTGTTCCAGTATTTGTTGTACTTGTTGTTTGATGTGTTCTAATTCTGACTGGGGTATCCTGTTATTTTTGATTATTACATGGATTTGATCAGCTAGTCGTTGTTTTGTTAAAAATTTTAATTCTGGGTATCTGGTAATAAATGTTGTGTATACTTGTGATCTGTATCCAGTTGTGTTGGTTCCTAGGTTTGTTGCTTGGTAATAACAGAACATGAGGTGTCGATTAACTTCATCTGACCATCTCATCCTCTGTCTTTGTTTTCCTTCTAGGGTGGTTGCAGGAAGCATATCCTGCAAAACATCTCTATTTGGATTTAAATCATTTTCCAGTTGGCTAGCAGTGGCGTTACCATTGTGGGCGGGCATAGGGTTCAAGGGTCGTCCCCGACCATGACGGCGCTTGTCCAAGGCTTCTTTAGTTCTGTCCTGAACCAAGTAATCACACTAAAAGGGGGGTTAGCCCTATTAGTGGTTTGTTCTTTTCGTCGCCTTTTACGACTGGCAGAACATACCGGAGGCCTATTCTTTTCCCGGGCCTCCACAGCAATTGTGAGGAGAACTTCCTCAATTCCTTACCTTACAAATCCATCTAATTTTAAATGTTGCTCTGTAGCACCACATCTCAAATGCTTTGATTCTCTTCTGTTCCAGTTTTCCAATGGCTTACGATTCACTACTGTACAATGCTGTGCACCAAACTTACATTCTCAGAAATGTCTTCCTCAAATCAAAGCCTATGTTTGCTACCATTAGACTTCTTTTGACCAGGGATGACCTCTTTGCCTCAGCTCAACTGCTTTGTTTGTCCTCCTTGCCTCATCTGTAGTAGGTTATTTTGCTTCCAAGGTAGCAGGATTCCTTAACTTTGTCTACTTTGTAATCACCAATTTTGATGTTAAATTTCTCACTATTGTCATTTCTGTTACTTCTCATTAATATCATCTTTTCTCAGTTTACTCTCCATCCCTATTCTGTACTGAATAGACTGTTAACTCCATTTAATAGATTTTTAAATTATTTTTCAGCTTTACCTAGGATAGCAAAGTAATCAGCAAATTTTGTCATTGATATCTTTTTGACCTGAATTTTAATCCCCATCTTGATATTTTCTTTTTCTACCTTGCTTGCTTCTTTGATGTACAGATTGAACAGTAGGAGTGAAATACTGCATCCCCATTTTACCCCCTTTTTAATTGGAGTGCCTTGTCCTTGATCTTCCAGTGTTATGTTAATAAAAAAGCTTTTTGGTGGGTGCCCCTTGTTATGGCAAGATCCACAAATGCTATTCTAATCATGTGATGTACTTCATCCATGGTTCAAGTTTCTTGTAAAAACTGGACAACAGTAGTGGTGTTGGCCAGATCCCCTTGAAGATGGTGTCACTCATGGAGAGACTACTGGACAATTCTGGTGCTGTGTTGATGCATAACAACTTCACCAAAAGCAGTTTTTGGGTCTGTATCATATTTTGTAACAGTAAAACACACCTCTACTCCACTAGGCAACGCCACAATGGAACAAATAGCATAGAATTAACAGAATTTCAAATGGAAATTGTACTGTTAAAGTTCACTAAAGTCCTGTATGCCCCTGTGTACAAGGTAACTACACTGGGAATGTAAACAAATGCTAAAGTTTGAACATCCTTGTCACCATTAAATGTTGTTACCAAAGCAGAGCCACACATGCTAATTAAGATTCCCGGGTAGTAATGTACAATCAACACTTTTATTACAACACTAAATATACAATAAAAGATACTGTTGATTTGGGACACAAGTCCTCAAGTTTGAATGATGTGCAAAGTAAATAGTTCCTGGGTAATTTCATCGAGAAAATGGTAAAGTCACTGTTCTATTAGATCACAAAGTATGAATAATTAATACTCATTTAATACTGATGGTCAACATCTCACATGACATAAATCACTGACTGAAACTACTGAATGATCACTCAGAGTCTAAGCCTGACTGGGCTGCACACAGTCCCTGAATTGCAGAGTCCAACGAGGCAATGGTCGATGAGTGGTTGTTTCCGAGGATACTGCTCTGCTGCTCATAGGAGTTGTTTTGTTTTGATCATCTGGGACTGGATCTACAGTTGGAACTGTCACATTGCTGCCCAGCAGTCCCTAGGTATAAGACAGGCAGATGGTTACTTGCTTTGCATGTTGGCAGATATGTGATCGGCACAAGCATAACAGTCCTGCGACCATTATGCTACCTACAGCAATGCGCACTCAGTGGGTGGCAATGATGGGGTCACATGTTTCAGTAAATCCATCCTAAAGCCAGCTTGTAATTATTCCAGTGTGTGTGCCAGCCATTGTGTTTATTGACATTGATGTACGCCAGCCCATGTTGTGAAGCCAGTGGTACGCCTGAGGCTCAGCAACCCCCTGGTTTTGGATGTGTCGGTGAGTAGTTGCAGTAGCTGGATGTGGCATACATCTCCTGAGGAGAACATTCATGATGATAATTTCATGTGACTCAGCCAGTACAGATGAACCCTGTTGCTCGTGTCCTGCAGTTTCAATGCCCCAAAGAACTTCAAAACTCAATTCGAATGTCGAGTCTTGTTCTATTTTATTTTAGCATACAATTTGGCAATATGACTATGACATTGACAGTTTAGCCACAGTCCCTGTCTACATTCCACTTATTTCTCATAAGCAGGTCTGGTTTCAGACACAAGCCACACAAATGGCTACTTGGGGCACCAAGCTGAGTGAGCATCATAGAAATCAAACATACAAATTTGTAATTAATAGTGAAAAATTACACTGGTGAAAGTATCAGATAACAAAAGTAAAAATGTTCCACTGAAGAAGAGTCCACAAATTATTCATTGTGAGATTGTTGTGCATGTGCAGATATGACTTGCCACTGACCTAGGATCATTGTCCTAGTTGGTATAAACTTATTTTATATGTAAATTTTTCGATTAAGTACCCATGTAATTGCGTTTAAATTTCACCAAAGGCCACCAAGAAGTACAACACTATTTCAGTGCTTTACATGTAATAATTTACTGTATATTCATACTTGTTAAAGGAGGTGTTTTATGTGTCATTCTTTCATTTGAAGGCAATGCTGTGTTCATCTCTGTAGTGAGTGATGAATTCTTACAAAAACCCATTGATCATCTTTTCACAAATATGGACAGGGATGTACAAATTGTTGTTCCAGTTCATCAACCATATCAGTGTGAGTGCTGTACACTTTCAAAATGACATAAGACAGAAAAATCCAGAGGATTGTGGTTAAGGTGATTTTAGAGGCCAATGCACAGGCTGTCCTCAACCTATCTTCCTTGAACCATAGTGACTAATGTTGTTCTTGTGGTCTTCAGTACCAAAATTGGTTGATGCAGCGTTTTAACCATCCATTGCCAAGCACAATTTCTTCATGTCTCAGAATGTGTCCTTCCAATCAATCCCGTTTTCAGTCAATTAAGCCGTAAACTTATTTTTTCCCCAATTCGATTCATTACCTCATCGTTAGTTATTCAATCTACCCATTCATCTTCATGAATCTTCTGTGACACCATATTCCAAAAGCTTTTCCTCTCTTCTTGTCTGAACTGTTTATCACCCACGTTTCACTTCCATACAACAGTACACTCCCGACAAGTATGTACAGGTAAGATTCAGAGCTCTTAAATTTATATTTGATGTAAATAAATTTCTCATTTTCAGAAATTCTTTTCTTGCAATAGCCAGTCTGCATTCTATATCCTCTCTACTATGGCAGATTAAAATTCAGGGCAAAAGGGTACCAATGATAAAATTAGCTGTGATTTGCGGTCCTGTCTGTTTATGAAGAAGAATTACAGGATATGTTGGATGGAATGAAGAGCCTAATGAGTACAGAATATGGATTAAAAGTAAACTGGAAAAAGACAAAGGTAATGAGATGTAGCAGAAATGAGAATAGTGAGAAACTTAATATCAAAGACAGGGACTATAAAGTAAATGGAGTCAAGAAATTCTGATATCTTGGAAGCAAAATTACCCATGACAGACGAAGTAAGGATGACATAAAAAGCAGACTAACACAGGCTCCCTGCCGCCGTTGGATAAGCAGCTGCCAGCAGCAAGTCGTATACTCCTAGCTCACTTATTTGTTACATAGTTTAATTCTTAATTTCTTTGCGTGTTTTTGGGTACTTGCATTGTTTAATTAATAAATTTCGGGCGTATTATAGTATTTGAGAGATGTAGCATCGTGCTTTAGTGTCTACTTCGTAGATTCTAACTTAAATTGCGTGTGAGTTTCGTATAGGAGGTGTAATTTCGAGTTTTAGTTACTGTAATCGTAAATTCAGGCAGATTGTAGCGCAGTCGTTAGGCATTTGTACAGGTTAGTTCATACATTCTTTGCGTGTTTCCCTTGCGTTATCTAGGCACGGACTCGTGTTTCAGTAACTGTTGTTCAACATCGATTAGAATGGACAGGGACTGTGATTGCTGTGTTCCGATGAGGGCTGAGTTGGCATCCCTTCGCTCACAGCTGCAAGCGGCACTGACTTCGGTTGCGCAGCTTGAGGCTGTTGCCAATGGGCACCACTGTGGGGTGCCGGACTTGGGTATCACGGGGATGTCAACCTCGTCCCGTCTGTCCCCAGATCGGTCTGCTGCTGTGGTTTCCCCGGTTGCTGCCCACAGTGGGGCTGAGCTCTCGCCTGTGGTTGATTGGGAGGTCGTTCCAAGGCGTGGCAGGCAGCGAAAGACATCCCTGGAGGCTGATCATAAAGCCTCCCCGGTGCGTCTGACAAACAGGTTTCAGGCACTGTCTCTGGCTGAGCCAGATGCAGCTGCCTGCCCTGTTTCAAAGGATCATTCTCAGCCTTCAGGGTCCGGGCAATCGCAGAGGGTGGGCTTATTGGTAGTTGGGAGCTCCAATGTTAGGCGCGTAATGGGGCCCCTTAGGGATGTGGCGGCTAAGGAGGGGAAGAAATCCAGTGTGCACTCCGTGTGCATTCCGGGTGGAGTCATTCCTGATGTGGAAAGGGTCCTTCCGGATGCCATGAAGAGCACAGGGTGCAGCCAGCTGCAGGTGGTGGCACATGTCAGCACTAATGACGTGTGTCGCTTTGGATCTGAGGAAATTCGCTCTGGATTCCAGCGGCTGTCTGATTTGGTGAAGGCTGCCGGTCTTGCTTACGAGATGGAGGCAGAGCTCACCATCTGCAGCATCTTTCACAGAACCAACTGCGGATCTTTGGTGCAGAGCCGAGTGGAGGATCTGAATCGGAAGCTCAGACGGTTTTGCGAGCGTGTTGGCTGCAGATTCCTTGACTTGCGCCATAGGGTGGTGGGGTTTCGGGTTCCACTGAATGGGTCAGGAGTTCACTACACTCAGCTGGCGGCTACACGGGTAGCTGAGGCTGTGTGGCGTGGACTGGGCGGTTTTTTAGGTTAGAAGGCCTCGGGAAAGTACGGGGTGGGCTGCAATCTCTAAGGGTGCATGGCAAATACAGGATGTGCTTGGATCAAGGAACAGTCGGAATTGTAGTTGTAAATTATTGTTGTTGTGCTGGGAAAGCCCCTGAGCTACAAGCGCTAATAGAAAGCACAGAAGCTGAAATCGTTATAGGTACAGAAAGCTGGTTAAAGCCTGAAATAAGTTCTGCAGAAATTTTTACGAAGTCTCAGACGGTGTTCAGGAAAGATAGATTAGGCAGAATTGGTGGTGGAGTGTTTGGGCCTGTCAGTAGTGGTTTATCTTGTAGTGAAGTCGAAGTAGATACTCAGTGCGAATTGGTATGGTTGGAGGTTATACTTAACCTCAGGAAAGATAGATTAGGCAGAATTGGTGGTGGAGTGTTTGGGCCTGTCAGTAGTGGTTTATCTTGTAGTGAAGTCGAAGTAGATACTCAGTGCGAATTGGTATGGTTGGAGGTTATACTTAACAGCCGAACTAAGTTAATAATTGGCTCCTTCTACCGACCCCCAGACTCCGATGATATAGTTGCTGAACAGTTCAGAGAAAATTTGAGTCTCGTAACAAATAAATACCCCACTCATACGGTTATAGTTGGTGCGGACTTCAACCTTCCCTCGATGTGTTGGCAAAAATACTTGTTCAAAAACGGTGGTAGGCAGAAAACATCTTCCGAGATTGTCCTAAATGCTTTCTCCGAAAATTATTTCGAGCAGTTAGTCCACGAACCCATGCGAATTGTAAATGGTTGCGAAAACACTCTTGACCTCTTAGCCACAAACAATCCAGGGCTAATAGAGAGCATCGTGACTGATACAGGGATTAGTGATCGCAAGGTCGTTGTAGCTCGGCTCAATACCGTTTCTTCCAAATCCACCAGAAACAAACGCAAAATAATTTTATTTAAAAAAGCGGATAAAGTGTCACTAGAAGCCTTCCTAAGAGACAAGCTCCATTCCTTCCGAACTAACTATGCAAATGTAGACGAGATGTGGCTCAAATTCAAAGATATAGTAGCAACAGCAATTGAGAGATTCATACCTCATAAATTGGTAAGAGATGGAACTGATCCCCCATGGTACACAAAACAGGTCCGAACGCTGTTGCAGAGGCAACGGAAAAAGCATGCGAAGTTCAGAATAACGCGAAATCCCGAAGATTGGCTAAAATTTACAGACGCGCGAAATTTGGCACGGACTTCAATGCGAGATGCCTTTAATAGGTTCCACAACGAAACATTGTCTCGAAATTTGGTAGAAAATCCGAAGAAATTCTGGTCGCATGTAAAGTACACAAGCGGCAAGACGCAGTCAATACCTTCGCTGCGCAGTGCCGATGGTACTGTTACCGACGACTGTGCCGCTAAAGCGGAGTTATTGAACGCAGTTTTCCGAAATTCCTTCACCAGGGAAGACGAATGAAATATTTCAGAATTTGAAACACGAATAGCTGCTAGTATGAGTTTCTTAGAAGTAGATACCTTAGGGGTTGCGACGCAACTCAAATCGCTTGATACGGGCAAGTCTTCAGGTCCAGATTGTATACCGAATAGGTTCCTTTCAGATTACGCTGATACAATAGCTCCCTACTTAGCAATCATATACAACCGCTCGTTCACCGATAGATCTGTACCTACAGATTGGAAAATTGCGAAGACGCACCAGTGTTTAAGAAGGGTAGTAGGAGTAATTCATCGAACTACAGATCTATATCATTGACGTCGGTTTGCAGTAGGGTTTTGGAGCATATACTGTATTCAAACATTATGAATTACCTCGAAGGGAACGATCTATTGATACGTAATCAGCATGGTTTCAGAAAACATCGTTCTTTTGCAACGCATCTAGCTCTTTATTCGCACGAAGTAATGGCCGCTATCGACAGGGGATCTCAAGTTGATTCCGTATTTCTGGATTTCCGGAAAGCTTTTGACACCGTTCCTCACAAGCGACTTCTAATCAAGCTGCGGGCCTATGGGGTATCGTCTCAGTTGTGCGACTGGATTAGTGACTTCCTGTCAGAAAGGTCGCAGTTCGTAGTAATAGACGGCAAATCGAGTAAAACTGAAGTGATATCAAGTGTTCCCCAGGGAAGCGTCCTGCTGTTCCTGATCTATATAAATGACCTGGGTGACTATTTGAGCAGTTCTCTTAGATTGCTCGCAGATGATGCTGTAATTTACCGTCTAGTAAGGTCATCCGAAGACCAGCATCAGTTGCAAAGCGATTTAGAAAAGATGGCTGTATGGTGTGGCAGGTGGCAGTTGACGCTAAATAACGAAAAGTGTGAGGTGATCCACATGAGTTCCAAAAGAAATCCGTTGGAATTCGATTACTCGATAAATAGTAGAATTCTCAAGGCTGTCAATTCAACTAAGTACCTGGGTGTTAAAATTACGAACAACTTCAGTTGGAAAGACCACATAGATAATATTGTGGGGAAGGCGAGCCAAAGGTTGCGTTTTATTGGCAGGACACTTAGAAGATGCAACGAGCCCACTAAAGAGACAGCTTACAGTACACTCGTTCGTCCTCTGTTAGAATATTGCTGCGCGGTGTGGGATCCTTACCAGGTGGGATTGACGGAGGACATCGAAAGGTTGCAAAAGAGGGCAGCTCGTTTTGTATTATCACGTAATAGGGGAGAGAGTGTGGCAGATATGATACGCGAGTTGGGATGGAAGTCAATAAAGCAAAGACGTTTTTCGTCGCGGCGAGATCTATTTACGAAATTTCAGTCACCAACTTTCTCTTCCGAATGCGAAAATATTTTGTTGAGCCCAACCTACATAGGTAGGAATGATCATCAAAACAAAATAAGAGAAATCAGAGCTCTAACAGAAAGGTTTAGGTGTTCGTTTTTCCCGCGCGCTGTTCGGGAGTGGAATGGTAGAGAGATAGTATGATTGTGGTTCGATGAGCCCTCTGCCAAGCACTTAAATGTGAATTGCAGATTAGCCATGTAGATGTAGATGTAGAAGAGGGCATTCCTGGCCAAATGAAGTCCACTAAAATCAAACATTGGCCTTAAATTTGAGGAAGAAGTTTTTGAAATGTACATTTGGAACACTGTGTTGTATGGTAGTGAATCATGGACGGTGGGAAAACCAGAAAAGAAGAGAATGGAAGCGTTTGAGATGTGGTGTTACAGAAGAGTGTTGAAGATCAGGTCGTCACATAAAGAAAGGAGTACAGAGGTTCTCCACAGATTTGGCAAAATAAAGAACATATGTAAAACACTGATAAGAAGAAGGAACAATATAATGAGACATGTGTTAAGATGTCACGGAGTAATCTACATGGTACTGCAGGGAACTGCAAAGGATAAAGCTTTAGGAGAAGAAAGACAATGCAACCAACAAATACGCTGGTGCCTGAAATCAAAGCAACAAACTGTTATTTCCCCATCCTGTGTCTCATTCATGATACAGTGATGTTCCGCATGGAACATGGCATTCAAGGCAATGAATAACTACACCAACGATGACATCAGGGCACCTATCAAACAGGGTACTGCTTGCTGGGTAGTCCCATATCCACAATTGCTGTGTACACAGCATCTTCTCCGTGGCACGGAGAAGATGCCTACCAGATTCTCTGCAGTGGAAGGCCTAGGAAGAATGGAAGTAGGACAGTCACAAACTCATGTGGCCTGCTGGCTTTGTTGAATCATTCTGTTGCTTCTCAGGTGTGAAAACAGTTCGAACAGAGACTGTAACTGTATCCCAAAGACCAGGTCAGGGCCGATCACATGTGACATCAGAAACAGAATAACGTCATTTGGCTGTAGAGGCAAGATGTTACCACCTTAGTACGGCATGACTACTGGCATCTGACATCACAGCAGTCGCTGGATGCATTGTATCATGGTAGACAGTGTACAGAAGGCTTCATCAAAGTGGTCTTCATTGTCAGATACTTTGTGTATGTCTACCTCTGATGCGTCTTCACAGAAGGAAATGTTTAGAATGGAGGCTTCAGCTGGACAGATGGACAGTGGACCAATGTTCTTTTCACAGATGAGTCCCAGTTTCATCTGGAGAGGGATTCTCAATGGATTCTCATCTGCAGGGAACATGGAACATGATTTATGATGCCAGTCATTGTGGCATGAAACCAATATTGAGGAGTATCGCTAATGATGTGGGCAGGGAGTATGTTGACCACTTGAACACCCCTTCTTGAAATTGTGCAGGTGAATCAGCAAGGTTTAACAGCTGTCAGATATCATGACAAGATCTTGGGACCTTATGCGCAGTTGTTGCTAAGTGCTCTGGGCCTAGACTTCGTATTGACGGACGATTATGCTCGACTTCATAGATCATAGGTGGTTGATGTTTTCTTGGAAATGGAAGATATTGCATGGATGGGGTGGCTTGCACGCTCTTCCTATTTGAATCACACAGAACACGTCTGGGATGCACTAGGGACAAGGGTCGCAATCACCAGCTACTCTCCAAGACTTGCAAGCAGCTCCGCTGTAAGAATGGGCGTTACTGCCAAAACATGGGATTAATGACATCATTCACAGCATGCTCCATCATTGTCAGACCTGTATTGCTGCCATACATAGTCACACCCCATACAGAGCACATTAACCTGTTGGCAGAATGTGTTTACAAATACGTTAAGTTGAGAAAAATGAAGAAAATTTTTGTCTACTGCTATGCATGTTGCAGTTGTTTATGCTATGTATTCTTTACATTGTTTCTACTTTACTATTACGTGTTTGTACTGTTTTGTGGTAAAATAAGTGCAATCTTGAAAATTTTCCACTTGTTGCTTTAATTTTTGACACCAGTGTAATTGGGGCACAGGGTGCAAGTGCTACTCTGAGATGAAGAGGTTATGCAGGAGAGCAATTCATGGCAGTTCGCATCAAATTAGCCAAAAGACTGATGACTCAAAAATAAAAAATCACTGCAGCCATAGTTAGATATTTGTCTGTCCAGTTAGCTATTCTCATCTGGGCAATTCTCATGTGCTTTTAGTGTCTCATTTCATTATATTATTGTCTCAGCACCCCCATTACCCTCGTTCTACTAGGTTAATGATCACCATTTAACTGCTTTTCAAAACATTATTCATTTAATTCAGCTGTTCTTATAAGTCCACATCTGCCATACGATAAGGAGACCAAAGTTCTAAAAGTTACACGAATCTGGCATCTTCGTGCGATGCTGTTCTCTTAGCATAGATGTTGCATGTAAGTCATGAGCCCGTTCCTTTGATGAGGGGCTGTATGGAAATGCAGGTTTTTATCTCAACTAAATAATGATGTTGGTAGTTTATAGTGATGTCAGCTATTTTTATTATAAATACATTCCATCATCGAAAATAGCTACTATTATTTGCAACAAAATACCAAGCAAATTGCTGTTAACGAACACAGGACGAAGTGCCTTCAGGCAAATGTGGCGCACCCCTCCCCTGTTTCCCTACTGCATTACCGAGCACTGTGGCGAGGTGGTTAGCACAGTGGACTCGTATTCAGGAGGACGACAGTTCGAACCCCCATCCAGCAATGCAGATTTAGGTCGTTTGTAATTCCCCTAAATTGCTCCAGGCAAATGCTGGGACGATTACTTTGAATGGGTGCAGCCGATTTCCTTTCCCATCCTTGACACAACTCGAGCTTGTAGTCCGTCTCTAAAGACCTCGGTGTCGGCAGGATGTTAAACTCGGTCTTCCTTGCTTCCTTCTTCCTACTGCATTGCCAACAATGACATCCAAACAACATGCTAGGAGCACTTGATTCCAGACCGTAGTATTCAACTGGTCTCCTTGGGTGCTCTTGTTGCTTTCTAATACAGGGTGGGGCAAATAAAAATGACCTAGAGAACAGAGTGCCAGGGTAGAAAGAAACACAGCAGAGGAAAGGAAATACAGTACTAACCTGTCTTATAGCAGATGTTTAAAATGACCACCACTCATCTGTTGGCACTTCTGGACCCTGGTCAGCAAGCTGCTGAAGATGGATCAAATCTCGACTGCTGGAATTGCTGCAATGTCAACTGAAATGTTCTGCTGCATTTCTTGAAGACTATGAGAGTTGTTACGATACTCCTTAGACTAGAGGCTTCCCCCCACACAAAGTAATCGCACCCTGACAGATGAGGTAGCCTGGATGGTCGGGCCAGCTAAGGCCGCGATCAGACTGACCTCTACTAACATCTCTGTCAGGCATGAAGATTGGGTAAATGTGCTCCAAGGTTTGGTATATGCATACATTCGCGTCCAATCGTATCCTTTCGTCCAGGCCACTTTTATTTGAACCACTGTGTATATTGTTATATCTCCGTTTGTCCAGCACTTTCGTAAAGTTACTTTGTATTTTAATTGTCTTCATGTCTACAAACTGATGAAAATATGTGTGAAAAAATGCAAGTATCTGGTGCATACAGGATGCAAGATATAGCCAAACTTTCAGAAAACATTTCTGAGACTTGAGTCTGGAAACGCTTTATTTGCACATTACAGTTCATTTTCAACTTCTGTTCGTAATCATTGCTTGTGTTGACATGCGACTAACTTCATTACTCTACTAGGATCAACAATTTATAGTGCACATCACGGGCTTGGTTTCCTGTAGTCAGATTCCGAGTGGGAATAGATAATGGCCGTGGTGCTCAACCTTTGTAGAAAAATATTAAAGCGTAATTAAGAAAATGTTATTCCCCTTAATGGATTTTTCGTTGTATAAACCTTCTAATTTTTTTTCTCATCTCTCATGTAAAAAGAAGGCAAAATATGTAAAGTGTAACTAACAAAATGTTATTTCCCCTAATTGTTAAAAATATAAATCATGCTCTCTCTCTCTATATATGACAATTCCTATATCATGTATATGATAAAATGGATGATAATAAATTGAACTGAATTGAATTGAATCGGTGGAGATTTCCAGGAAGACAACGCCCCTACAGGAGGACGTGTGAAGCAATTGATCGTCACCTGAGGCACGGGACGCTTAAGCCTACTGCTCGCGACTGGGGGAGGCCTAGAAAGACGAAGACAGCAAGAGAAGGAGCTCCTTCGTGCAGTTGGCGACAGTCCTGGTGGCAGCGTACGATAATTAGCTGCAACAAGTACTGTTGACCACATAACTGTCTGGAAAATGCTGCAAGAGAAACTACTGTATTTACCATGAACAGCGTGTGCCGGCAATATTAACAGCTGGTTTTCCTGCATAGGTACACTTCTGAAAATGGTTCATTCAACAATATGTCAATCCTCACTTCAATGCAAATGTACTGTTCACAGATGAGGCGTGGTTTCAAAGTACATGATGATTAATGCGTTAAAGAGTTGCAGAAACTTAGCTCTAACATGGAAATATAGCATTTCTGGACACATGCCTATATAACATATTTTCTTCCTCTACGTATTATGAATGTTTCTTGAGACTTTTGCCATATCTTTTTGTTACACACAGTATCATCCAAAAAGAAAAGCACAAGATACAACAAATAACAATAGAAGATAAGGTTACGAAAATTTTCTTTAAATAGGCTTGTAAAAGTACTGAAAAATATTGTAAACATATTATTTCCTAAAACACAACTGCTGTGAAACTAGGTAATGGCCTCCTCACAGAGACAACTGCCTCTTCAAGATTTCAATCTTTGGTGCAGGTAAGAGCTTATCTTTTACTTAGTTTCTAGCTTCTAAAAATTTTATTAGTCTAATTCCTTATTATTAGCCAGCGGCCTTGCCGCAGTGGTAGCAACGGTTCCCGTCAGATCACCGAAGTTAAGCGCTGTTGGGTTGGGCTAGCACTTGAATGGGTGACAATCCGGTCTGACGAGCTCTGTTGGCAAGCGGGGTGCAAACAGCCCTTCTGAGGCAAACTGAGGAGCCACTTGATTGAGAAGTAGCGGTTCCGGTCTCATAAACTAACATACGGTTGGGAGAGCGGTGTGCTGACCACATGCCACTCCATATTCACATCCAGTGACGCCTGTGGGCTGAGGATGACACGTTGGGCCTTCCAAGGCCTGTTGGGACGGACTTTTTAATTCCTTATTATTATCATTACCAGGTAAATTTGCGATCAAAGAAACCCGACTACGACGGTCTTTAAAAAATCAGGATAAGTTCGAGTAGGATTCGCGCACCGAGGGTTCCACACAAACTTAATTATGCATATCCATCCCGCGAATCGAGAATCTGGTCGATTCTTGGCTGTTATCGATATCGAGATTGGTGTGATACTGGCCGCAGGAATTCGAAGTCTGTCGAGAATATTTCAAGTTCAAATTTTCTGTGTACTTCCGCATTCCAATTGTAATTTCCATTTATTTTATTAATTCTGGAGCTATATTAACATTCTGTGCTAACTGACAATTGCAGACGCATTGACTTCATATGGTTTTGCCCCTGTTGCCACTACTGGTAAGAATTGACGGAACGCTCCGGAGAAGAAAAAGATACACCCATAGAACTGTTGTTGTTACTGCGGCAAATGTCGAATTGTTCTGTGCAACGCTTCAGTCGATATACTATGGATATCGGAACCCCATCCCAAACAATGAGAGTGCGATGCTGCATCAATTACCAGTATTGCTTTGCTCTGAAACATTACTTGCCGTACGTGACGTCTGCATATACTGTCAGCGCAGCAGTCGAGTGGCCTTAACGCCCATCACAACAAGATGGCAAAGGCGTCGTTCTTACAGCGGCAAGGGACTTCATTTCATCATATCTCAGCCAATTAACATGAGATATTTGTAAATTATAGGCACCAATCTTTTTTGGTGAATCGCTCTACCTGTCACTGAAGACCAGGTCAAAATCCCTACAATAGTTCCTGAGATTTTTGACAGATTATGAAAGGCAAATAAAATATTTTATGTGAGATAACTACAATTTACCAGTTTCCGGATATTGTTCCTTTACTTGTACTGAATAACCTCGCTTCTTGCCAAATTTCATAATTCTAAATCAAACCTTATAGGTTTCGATGGGGAGTTTGCGAGTATCAAAATAAGTGGCACAAATAGCTGTATCTTTTGACTGCATTGACTTGGAAGCTTAAATTTTTTTACGTCGTCAAGGGACCACAGATGTTAATACGTGACAAACTTCAACTCGATGCATCTACCTGTTCCTGAGATAAATGGCTCTTAACAGACGGACAGATAGTCCGATAGCAAATGATAAAAAAAATATTTTTCGTGTATAATTACAAATTAAATATTTTCGGATTTTTTTTCCCTTACTTGCCAACTTCATAATTATATTTCAACTGGGAAGTACACTACAGGTTTTGATGAATGAGTTTGCCACTATCAAAATATGTGGGATAACAGCTGTATTTTGTGATTAGAAACTGACAGATTTTACACCTTAAGGGACTCTAGACCCTAGTATGCGACATAAATTTCATCTTGATACGTCCAGCCGTTTCCGAAAAAAGGGGCCTTAACACAAGAAAAGTCATGCAGCCTGATAACAAATGACAAAAAAAATTTTCATGTGTAATTACAAATAAAAAAATTTTTTTTTTATTTTCTTTGCCGGCCGGAGTGGCCGAGCGGTTAAAGGCGCTACAGTCTGGAACCGCACGACCGCTACGGTCGCAGGTTCGAATCCTGCCTCGGGCATGGATGTGTGTGATGTCTTTAGGTTAGTTAGGTTTAAGTAGTTCTAAGTTCTAGGGGACTTATGACCACAGCAGTTGAGTCCCATAGTGCTCAGAGCCATTTATTTTCTTTACTTTGACTATGCATAAAACTGGTGATTTCTCAAACTGGGGAACAATCAAGAATGGGGTGCCGCAAGGTTCGGTCTTTGGTCCTCTGCTGTTCTTAATATATATTAATGACTTGCCATTCTATATTCACGAAGATGAAAAGCTGGTACTTTTTACCGATGATACAAGTGTAGCTATCACACCCAACAGACAAGAATTAACTGGTGAAATTGTAAACGATGTTTTTCAGAAAATCATTAAGTGATTCTCTGCAAATGGGCTCTCATTAAACCTTGAGAAAACACAGTATATACAGTTCCACACAGTAAATGGAATGACACCATTAATAAATATAGACTTCGATCAGAAATCGGTAGCTAAGGTAGAACATTCAAAATTTCTAGGTGTATGCATTGATGAGGGGTTGAACTGGAAAAAACACGCTGAGGATATGCTGAAACGTTTGAGTTCAGCTACTTATGCTACTAGGGTCATTGCAAATTTTGGCGATATACATCTCAGTAAATTAGCTTACCACGCCTATTTTCAATCTCTGCTCTTGTATGGCATCATATTCTGGGGTAACTCATCATTGAGTAAAAGAGTGTTCATTGCACAAAAGCGTGTTATCAAAATAACTGTTGGGGCTCATCCAAGATCATCTTGCAGACTCTTATTTAAAGAGCTAGAGATCTTCACTGTAGCCTCACAATATACACTCCTGGAAATGGAAAAAAGAACACATTGACACCGGTGTGTCAGACCCACCATACTTGCTCCGGACACTGCGAGAGGGCTGTACAAGCAATGATCACACGCACGGCACAGCGGACACACCAGGAACCGCGGTGTTGGCCGTCGAATGGCGCTAGCTGCGCAGCATTTGTGCACCGCCGCCGTCAGTGTCAGCCAGTTTGCCGTGGCATACGGAGCTCCATCGCAGTCTTTAACACTGGTAGCATGCCGCGACAGCGTGGACGTGAACCGTATGTGCAGTTGACGGGCTTTGAGCGAGGGCGTATAGTGGGCATGCGGGAGGCCGGGTGGACGTACCGCCGAATTGCTCAACACGTGGGGCGTGAGGTCTCCACAGTACATCGATGTTGTCGCCAGTGGTCGGCGGAAGGTGCACGTGCCCGTTGACCTGGGACCGGACCGCAGCGACGCACGGATGCACGCCAAGACCGTAGGATCCTACGCAGTGCCGTAGGGGACCGCACCGCCACTTCCCAGCAAATTAGGGACACTGTTGCTCCTGGGGTATCGGCGAGGACCATTCGCAACCGTCTCCATGAAGCTGGGCTACGGTCCCGCACACCGTTAGGCCGTCTTCCGCTCACGCCCCAACATCGTGCAGCCCGCCCCCGAGCACGGGGTCCCGGGTTCGATTCCCGGCGGGGTCAGGGATTTTCACCTGCCTCGAGATGACTGGGTGTTTGTGTTTTCCTCATCATTTCATCATCATCCAGGAAAGTGGCGAAATTGGACTGAACAAAGATTGGGTAATTGTACGGGCGCTGATAACCACGCAGTTGAGCGCCCCACAAATCAAACATCATCATCATCATCATCATCCAGTGGTGTCGCGACAGGCGTGAATGGAGGGACGAATGGAGACGTGTCGTCTTCAGCGATGAGAGTCGCTTCTGCCTTGGTGCCAATGATGGTCGTATGCGTGTTTGGCGCCGTGCAGGTGAGCGCCACAATCAGGACTGCATACGACCGAGGCACACAGGGCCAACACCCCGCATCATGGTGTGGGGAGCGATCTCCTACACTGGCCGTACACCACTGGTGATCGTCGAGGGGACACTGAATAGTGCACGGTACATCCAAAGTGTCATCGAACCCATTGTTCTACCATTCCTAGACCGGCAAGGGAACTTGCTGTTCCAACAGGACAATGCACGTCCGCATGTATCCCGTGCCACCCAACGTGCTCTAGAAGGTGTAAGTCAACTACCCTGGCCAGCAAGATCTCCGGATCTGTCCCCCATTGAGCATGTTTGGGACTGGATGAAGCGTCGTCTCACGCGGTCTGCACGTCCGGCACGAACGCTGGTCCAACTGAGGCGCCAGGTGGAAATGGCATGGCAAGCCGTTCCACAGGACTACATCCAGCATCTCTACGATCGTCTCCATGGGAGAATAGCAGCCTGCATTGCTGCGAAAGGTGGATATACACTGTACTAGTGCCGACATTGTGCATGTTCTGTTGCCTGTGTCTATGTGCCTGTGGTTCTGTCAGTGTGATCATGTGATGTATCTGACCCCAGGAATGTGTCAATAAAGTTTCCCCTTCCTGGGACAATGAATTCACGGTGTTCTTATTTCAATTTCCAGGAGTGTATATATTCACTTATGAAATTTGTTATTAACAATCCGAACGAATTCAAAAGTAATAGCATTGTACATGGCTACCGCACTAGGAGAAAGGATGATCTTCACTACTCAAGGTTAAATCTAACTTTGACTCAGAAGGGGGTAAATTATGCTGCCACAAAAGTCTTTGGTCACTTACCTAATAGCATCAGAAGTCTGACAGGTAGCCATATACACTCCTGGAAATTGAAATAAGAACACCGTGAATTCATTGTCCCAGGAAGGGGAAACTTTATTGACACATTCCTGGGGTCAGATACATCACATGATCACACTGACAGAACCACAGGCACATAGACACAGGCAACAGAGCATGCACAATGTCGGCACTAGTACAGTGTATATCCACCTTTCGCAGCAATGCAGGCTGCTATTCTCCCATGGAGACGATCGTAGAGATGCTGGATGTAGTGCTGTGGAACGGCTTGCCATGCCATTTCCACCTGGCGCCTCAGTTGGACCAGCGTTCGTGCTGGACGTGCAGACCGCGTGAGACGACGCTTCATCCAGTCCCAAACATGCTCAGTGGGGGACAGATCCGGAGATCTTGCTGGCCAGGGTAGTTGACTTACACCTTCTAGAGCACGTTGGGTGGCACGGGATACATGCGGACGTGCATTGTCCTGTTGGAACAGCAAGTTCCCTTGCCGGTCTAGGAATGGTAGAACGATGGGTTCGATGACGGTTTGGATGTACCGTGCACTATTCAGTGTCCCCTCGACGATCACCAGTGGTGTACGGCCAGTGTAGGAGATCGCTCCCCACACCATGATGCCGGGTGTTGGCCCTGTGTGCCTCGGTCGTATGCAGTCCTGATTGTGGCGCTCACCTGCACGGCGCCAAACACGCATACGACCATCATTGGCACCAAGGCAGAAGCGACTCTCATCGCTGAAGACGACACGTCTCCATTCGTCCCTCCATTCACGCCTGTCGCGACACCACTGGAGGCGGGCTGCACGATGTTGGGGCGTGAGCGGAAGACGGCCTAACGGTGTGCGGGACCGTAGCCCAGCTTCATGGAGACGGTTGCGAATGGTCCTCGCCGATACCCCAGGAGCAACAGTGTCCCTAATTTGCTGGGAAGTGGCGGTGCGGTCCCCTACGGCACTGCGTAGGATCCTACGGTCTTGGCGTGCATCCGTGCGTCGCTGCGGTCCGGTCCCAGGTCAACGGGCACGTGCACCTTCCGCCGACCACTGGCGACAACATCGATGTACTGTGGAGACCTCACGCCCCACGTGTTGAGCAATTCGGCGGTACGTCCACCCGGCCTCCCGCATGCCCACTATACGCCCTCGCTCAAAGCCCGTCAACTGCACATACGGTTCACGTCCACGCTGTCGCGGCATGCTACCAGTGTTAAAGACTGCGATGGAGCTCCGTATGCCACGGCAAACTGGCTGACACTGACGGCGGCGGTGCACAAATGCTGCGCAGCTAGCGCCATTCGACGGCCAACACCGCGGTTCCTGGTGTGTCCGCTGTGCCGTGCGTGTGATCATTGCTTGTACAGCCCTCTCGCAGTGTCCGGAGCAAGTATGGTGGGTCTGACACACCGGTGTCAATGTGTTCTTTTTTCCATTTCCAGGAGTGTAGCATTTAAAAGGAAATTAAAAGAATTTCTTAATGGCAACTCCTACTCATTAGATGAATTTTTGGATATAGTAAGTGGGTAATTTCCCCAACCCCCACAAAAAAATTAAGTGTCATGTAATATTTTGTGTAATGTAATATCTTGTATAGACACCTTTTATTAATCTGACACGTTCCACATCATTAAGATGTGTCTTATTCATGATCTATGGAACAAATACTAATCTAATCTAATTGTGAAACCTTGCTTCTTGCCGAATTTCATGGTTCTAGACCAATGGGATGTATCCTGTAGGTTATGACGGATGAGTTGGCGAGTATGAAAATATGTGACGTAAATGGCCGTATCTTTTGACTGCATTGACTTAGAAGCTTCACTTTTTTACATCGACGCAGGCCCACAGACCTTTATGTGAGCCACAAATATGAATTTAATACGTCTATGCGTTCCTGATAAGAAGGGGTCTTAACAGTCTGGCGGACAGAGAGAGACAGTCGGATAACAAATGACAATTTTTTTCGTGTTATATATCGAATACACTAAGCAGACTCAGAAGGATGTAGGTTGCAGTAGGTACTGGGAGCTGTTTAAGCTTGCACAGGATAGAATAGCTTGGAGAGCTCCATCAAACCAGACTCTGGACTGAAGACCACATTAACAACATATTTACCAGGATTTTTTCTTTACCTGTGCAGTGAGACTTTGCTTCTTAGCAGATTTCATGATCCTAGATTAACAGAAGTTAACTAAATACCCAGGAACCACAATTACGAACAGTTGAAACTGGAAAGAACACTCAGAAAATGTTGTGGGGAAGGCTAACCAAGGACTGTGGTTTATTGGCAGGATTCTTAGAAAATGTAACAGATCTACTAGACTGCCTACACTACGCTTGCCCGTCCTCTTTTAGAACAATGGCGCGCTGTTTGGAATCCATACGGATGGGATCGACGGACTACATCGAGAAAGTACATAGAAGGGAAGCACGTTTTGTATTATCGCGGAATAGGGGAGAGAGTGTCACTGAAATGCTACAAGTGCTACAGGATTTGGGGTGGACATCATTAAAACAAAGGCGTTTTTCGTTGCGACGGAATCTTCTCACGAAATTTCAATCGCCAACTTCCTCCTCCGAATGCGAAAATATCTTGTTGACGCCGACGTACATAGGAAGGAACGATAATCTTATAAAATTAGGGAAATCAGAGCTCGCACCGAAAGATATAGGTGTTCTTTTTTCCGCGCGCTGTAAGAGAGTGGAATAATAGAGAATTATTGTCAAGGCGATTCGGTGAACCCTCTGCCAGGTACTTAAATGTGGTTTGCAGAGTATCCATGTAGATGTGGATGCAGGAATAGTCCCGCTCTTTCGACCACACCAGTAATATACAATAGCAATACAATAGCAAGTGACTTCAACTTCCTGTTGGACACCAAAGACCAGATGGGAAACTAGATAACTGCAAGAAGAAGGTGCACTTAGTAAAAGAAATGAACCTGACAGATAACGCGCATGGGAATTCAAACACGGAGCAGCACCAGGATTTACTCAATTTGTGAACCATAAGGTAAGTCGCCTCCGCAGGATGTGTGTATCACATAACCTCACAAATCTTTTACTGCAGGCAATCTTATGGGTCTGCTATATTCTCGGACCACGCAGCATACATATTTACAATTAATCTTCAAAAACTAAAAAAAAAGTCTCACTAAAAGACTCGAAGCTAAATGTCGCACCCTTAAACGATGAAGGATGCCACAAGACGTTCGATTCCTTTAGGGAGGAATGTGAAAAGAAACTGTCTAATGCGGCACAGGGACAGAGTGGTGGCTAGGTGCACCAAGGATAAGAAGGACGTCAGTTTCATCTGCCAAGGATCATTTTCCACGACAAATCGTGGAACGAGTACTTTTACATTCACTTTTTTTAGTAATTTAATTAGTAAATATGGCCAGATGCTGAACATTTAGAAGCTTTTTTATTTTATTTTATTTTATTTATTTTTTGTTAAATATACGGATGTGATGTAATTTTCCTTGTGGTATTTTAATCGTGTATATTATTGTCCTTTTTGGAACTGTAGAGTATTATTTACAACAAACTTTATGAGGTAATAAATATGCTGTGATGCAGTGCTCAGAATGCCCAAATTCTTAAAGAAATGCCTGCAAGATAACCGTGGGTGCGCGCAACATATTCTTACAGCACGTTTTTGAGCAATTAAGACTTACTTCCTTAAAGATGAGTTACCCTAGAATATTATTCCATATGACATTTTTGAATGCAAATATGCACAATATACTAAGGTGACGAAAGTTATGGGACAGTGATATACACATAAACAGATGGCGGTAGTGTCGCGAACTCAAGGTATAAAAGGGCAGTGCATTGACGGAGTTGTTATTTGTACTCAGGGGATACTTGTGAAAAGATTTCCAACGTAATTATGGCCGCACGACGGGAATTAGGTTAGTTTTTAAACAAATTCCTGCGCCGGAAACACGTTCACAGTTATTGACGGCTTTAGGAGCAGTATGGCTCATTGTTTCTGCAGGGAACTCCCAACGACTTGTTGAGTCCATACCATGTCGAGCTGCTACATGAAAAAGGAGGTATCCCACGGCTTTTGTCACCACAGTGCATGTCAACTTACTTATGTCTCTTCTCAGTATTTGCAATGATCCCAAGTGCAAATGTAGCTAGACCAAGGTGTTTTATGAGTTCCAAAATGTGTTTTTCTCAGTTTAAATTCATCATTTTGGACACCTAAGAATTTTGAATTTTTCAGCCTATTTGCTATTTTCTCGCCACGTGCTACACTTATTACTGGTGTAGTACTCCTAGATGCGCAGAACTGAATATGTTGTGTCTTTTTAAAATTGAGAGTGAGACCAATCGCAAAAAACATTTAAGAACTTTGTTTACCATTTCTTCTGCTTCTGTATGTTTGCTTGGATTGATTACAATACTACTGTCATCCGCAAAAAGAACCATTTCTGCTTATTGTCCAATAAGACGGAAGATCAATTACAAATATGCAGGCCTGAAACTTCCTGGTAGACTAAAACTGTGCGCCAGACAGATTCAAATTCAAGACTTTTGCCTTTCGCTGGCAAGAGCTCTACCGATTGAGCTGCTCAAGCACGACTCACGATCCGTCCTCACTGCTTCACTTTCACCAGTACCAAGTCTGCCAACTTCCAAACTTTACAGAAGCTCTGCTGCGTAACTTCCAAGATTAGCGCTCCTGGAAGAAAGAATATTTTGGAGACACGGTTTACCCACAGCCTGGGGGATGTTTCCAGAATGAAATTTTCATTCTGCAGCACAGTGTGCACAGATATGAAACTTCCGGACAAATTAAAACTGTGTGGCGGATCAAGACTCGAACTCAGGACCTTCGTCTTTCGCAGGCAACTGCTCGACAGACTGAGCTACCCAAGCACGACTGATGCACAAGAGGTTCTGTGAAGTCTGGAAGGTAGAAAACGAGGTACAGGAGGAAGTAAATCTATGAGGACAGGTTGTGAGGCATACATGGGTAGCACAGTCGCTTAGCACGGTAGCTCAGCGTCCACCCCAAAGAAACGCAACGACCAATAAAAAACAAAATGAGATTTTAAAAAAGGCAGTAGAGCGCTTGCCCACGAAAGGCAAAGGTCCCCCAAGCTCGAGTCTCGGTCTGGCACACAGTTTTAATGTGCCAGGAAGTTATACATCAGCGCACACACTGCTGCAGAGTAAAACTTTCATTCTAGGATTCTGGACCTAATACTGAGCCTTGGGGAACAACATACGTGATTTCTCCCCAGTCAGAATTACGTCCCTGTACTATATTGATTGAATTACTGGATACGACTTCCCACATTCTTTTGATAAAATATGACTGTGTTGGTTGGCTATACCATCAATCTCAAAAACTTCAGTTTATGTAGGAGAATGCTGTGATTCACACCATCAGAAGCCTTGGATAGATCACAGAAAATACCGACTGACACTGTTTTATTATTTAATGCTTGTAAAATTTGATGAATGGACATGTAAATGGCATTTTCAGTAGGGCAACACTCCTGAAACCCAAATTGTGCATTACTGATGACATTCTTGTTGCTAAGGTAAGATGCTGTTTTTAAATAAAAATCTCAAAGATTTTTGGAAAATGATGTCAGCAGTGAAACAGGTCGGTAGTTAATGACATCTCTCTTATCACCTATTAATATATTAGTCAGGAGAAACACGACACTGGCTCAAGACGGGTACTGAATTCTACTAAGCATGTCTGCATGAACGACACTGACTTGAAGTTTTAACAATAGGGAACTATTAGAGTAGTAAAAAAATAAAAGCCAAATTGTTGGCCCTGAAACGAAAACAACTGTGGAGATACCAAATAAGATACCACATTGTACGAGAATACAAAAGAGGTTGCAGATAAATAACAGATATTTAAAAGATAATCGATAACAGCAACCAAACAAAACGACATAAAGATGCATTCTACAAACATTTTGTGGTGTTAATGGCAAAAATAGACATTGACCCTAAAACAAGTAATGCGTTCTCTGTAAACTAGAAGGGAAGCTTAGCAATATCGAAGCGAACTGCTGGCGCAATGGGGAATGACGAGAAGGCCTCACGTGTGCAATCGAGCAGTCAAGAAAATAACTCGCCAGCCCCAGATGGACTACCTGCAGAACTGTCCCAGTTATTCCAAGACAAGATGAAAACTCAGAAACAATGTATTTACAACGAATTGTTAGCTCTGAATACTAATATTCGTCAGGATCTTTTGGAAAGGATTGTAGCGTTAGTAACGAAAATTCCAAATGAAAAAACTATTGCAAACTTCAGGTCGATAACTTTTTTAAACAGTGATTACAAAAAATTCATTCGAATTATGGGCTATAAACAATGAACACGGTAACAGACCAACACCAGACGAGTGCGATAAAAACAGATCAATATCACAACCTCCATGTGATTGCAGAGACTTCACCTCAACAGCAGAAGCACGCAGTATAAGAAGTGCCATCATAATGGTGATGACGATGATGATGTTTGGTTTGTGGGGCACTCAACTGCGCAGCCGTCAGCAGCCATACGAAGTCTCAATTTTTACACAGTCCAATCTAGCCACTGTCACGAATGATGATGAAATGATGAGGACAACACAAACACCCAATCCCCGGGCTGAGAAAATCCCGTACCCGGCCGGGAATCGAATTGCTATCGTTTCGACAGATCTGGATAATGCATATTATAGAGTATAATACTCTTTCTTTCCCTATAGTAAGGAAACAATGGGCTACTACGACCGTTTTACACGTCAGTATGCAACATCTTAACGAAATAGCGTGTCCAAAATACTGATCAATGGCCAACTAAGCAGAGAAATACAGATCCATAACTCGATTAGGAATTGCTGTCTTGTCAGTGGCGCTATTCAGCGTCATAATAGAACTATTGCTCACAACCACGACGAGAAAATTACAATGATTATTCACTGAAGAGCCAAAGAAACTGGTACACCTGGATGACGTCACGTGTTTTCCCAGCTGCACTTGTGCCACAGCCCCCTCCTCCCCCTCTCCCTCTCCACCCTCGTCCTTGCTTCCAATCTACACTATTGGCGGATATTTTGAATTTTGGTAGGAATTTCGAATTGTGGCAAGAATTTCTTCATCCTATGGCTGTGCTGACATCACACCCCACTCCACCCCCCACCCCCACCCCCACCTGGAAAATGGTAGGAAAATGGTAGGAAAATGACTCAGCCTGTGCTAGATAGGAT
This sequence comes from Schistocerca cancellata, assembly GCF_023864275.1. Classification (NCBI taxonomy): domain Eukaryota; kingdom Metazoa; phylum Arthropoda; class Insecta; order Orthoptera; family Acrididae; genus Schistocerca; species Schistocerca cancellata. The sequence continues at coordinate 359,435,402 of NC_064630.1, read as the reverse complement.
GGACATATGTCTTTATTTAAACAATTTGAGGCAGTGCCTCCATCAGCTCACAATGTGGTCTGGAGTCCAACTGACATAGTACACAGCACTGCCATCAGAGGGAACCATCATCACTCCCATGACATAATCCAAGATGGAGGGGAAAATGGCGGGAAAAGGACTCAGCCTGTTCTGGGTTGCTGGAGAGAGGAAGGAGTGCATTTTATTTACTTTTGGAACAATTTATTTAGGGACAGATTTCACATAGTATATTTGTTACACAGATACAAAACACCCTGACGTGCTTGAGGTCGCAGTAAATAGTCTACAGACTTGCAGACCACTCGTAAATAATGCAGTGCACTGATGTGCAGAGCAGCAAACAACTCTTAAATTACCAAAGTAATGCAGTACACAGCATACAGACATGCAAACTACTCTTAGATCACTGAAATAATGCATGTGTAATGCAATACACACACACACTCACAACGCTTAAACACCAGAAAATAATGCAGTGCACAAGCACTCAGTGCAAGTAAAAAACACAATGTATCAGTGACTCAAATTGTGGTCCTCCTAGGTGGAAAGCCCAAGTACACCCCCTAGCACATGGAAGCTGTCCAGATGCGGGAAAGGAAGGTTAGGTTAGTGTACTTTATTTATTTTGGTCCGGAAACTGCCGCAAATATCGATCCTAATTCCGTAATTAATCCAAAAGATTGGGCATAATTACACAACTATATTCACAATGCTGTGCAAGGATGGCATAAAAGCGCAATAAAGCGCAAAAACTGATGATACCGTACAACTGGCGTTATCCTTCTGTGAAAAAATGTCGCAATACCACTCAAAGCCAGCGACAGAAACACTCAAACTCTACCCTACACCTAGAAGCTGGCGGAAAAAAGGCTGGGGTGTAAGGTACTATCTTTGTTCTTTTTGGTGGGAAATATGTTCAACTGATGAGATGCTGGTGTTGGACGGAGAGGAGTTTAAAAAGCATATTACCTGTAAGCGTACAGTATCTACTGCTGTTTGACATCGGAGCTTGCTACACACAAAACCCAGCTAACTGAAGCCAATACACACAGTCACAACTTATGGAAAAAATGCGTCACAGTTTTAATTACACTTCGAAATTGCCATAAAAAACAATCACTTGCAATGAACAGGTCATAATGCAGCACATTTATTCGGGAAAATTGTCATCCTAAAAAATTGCAGAGGGGGTGGTAGTTGAACGTGCGTCCTCCTCCATGTACAATCACAAACTGCCGGAAATCGAGGATCTCTCCCGTCCCTCCCTCCAACCACCTATGGGATGGATGGATGGATGGATGGGAGGGATTTTTTTTTGTTTGGGGTTTAAGGGCGCTCAACTACTGAGGTCATTAGCGCCCAGTCACAATGGTTAGAGCACATAGAATCTAGTAAAACTCAAGGGGGGGGGGGGAGAGGGGGACACCAGAAAGTTCTTACAAAGATGCAGATAAAATAAGTGAAAGAGTTAGATGTCTTTGGACAAGCCAGTCAAAGTAATGAAATGAAGAGCACGAGCAGCTGCTCGAGCGTCATCAGCTAAAATGTCCTGTAAAGTAGATGGCAGTGACAGGACAACACGAGATTGACAAAAACGGGGACACGACAATAAAACATGGCGCACTGTTAATGCATGACCACAAGGGCACTGTGGGGCTGGGTCGCCGGAGAGCAGGTAGCGGTGGCTAAACCGGCAATGCCCAATCCGCAACCTGGTCAGAAGGACCTCTTCTCGCCGAGATGGTCGAGAAGAGGTTGTCCAAGCAGTTGGGAACGGTTTTACTGCCCGGAGCTTGTTTCCTTGAAGTGATGACCAAGTGTCCCACCACAACGACACAAGCCTCTTACAAACAACCCCACTAATGTCAGATGACGGGACACAATGGGAGGCTGGCCGAGGCAGGAGGACTGCAGCCTTGGCCGCAGCATCAGCAGCCTCATTCCCAGGCACTCCTACATGGCCAGGAACCCACAGAAAGCTGACAGGAGAGCAACCATCAGCAAAAGAATGGAGGGACTGCTGGATCCGTTGCACCAAGGGATGGACCGGATATGGAGCTCCAAGGCTCTGAAGAGCACTGAGTGAATCAGAGCAGAGTACATACGATGAATGGCGGTGGCGGTGGGCATACTGAACGGCCTGATGGAGAGCAAAAAGCTCGGCTGTAAAGCTGGAACACTGGTCGAGGAGCCGGTATTTAAAGGTGACGGCCCCGACGACAAAGGCACAGCCGTCACCATCGTCAGTTTTGGAGCCATCAGTGTAAATGAAGGTGTGACTGGCAAGTCACGCACGAAGTTCGACAAACCGTGAGCAATACACTGCAGCCGGAGTACCCTCCTTCGGGAGCGAGCTGAGGTCGAGATAAACATGAACCGGAGCCTGGAGCCAAGGTGGTGTCGGGCTCTCACCCTCTCTGAAGGTGGTAGGGAGGGCAAAATCCAATTGTCGAAGCAGGTGACGAAAGCGGACTCCAGGGGGCAGCAGGGCAGAGACATACAACCCATACTGACGGTCGAGAGAATCGGCGAAGAAGAACTGATAAGAGGGGTGGTCGGGCATTGACAACAGCCGGCAGACATACTGACAAAGCAATACGTCGCGCCGGTAGGTCAATGGTAATTCGGCAGCTTCAGCATAAAGACTCTCGACGGGACTAGTGTAGAATGCTCCGGTCGCAAGACGCTACCCCCTATGGTGGATGGAGTTGAGATGGCGTAAGAGGGATGGCGGAGCAGACGAGTAGACGAGGCTCCCTTAATCCAGCTTTGATCGGACTATGGACCGATACAAGCGAAGCAGGACAGTGTGATCCATTCCCCAAGATGAACCACTAAGAACTCTGAGGACATTAAGGGAACATGTACAACAGGCAGCCAAATAAGAGAAGTGCGGAGACCAACAAAGTTTCCTGTCCAGTGTGAGCCCTAGAAACTTAGTTGTTTCCACAAATGGGAGAACAACGGGACCGAGATGGAAGGAACGCTTTATATCGCCAAAAGTAGATGTAAACCGTCTTCTCTTCAGAACCGGAAGCCATTTGCCACACTCCATGAGTATAGGCTGTCTAGACAACGCTGAAGGCAGCGCTCCAGGAGGCATGTTCTCTGGGCACTGCAGTAGGAAGTCATCGACAAAAAGGGAGCCTGAGACATTAGGTGGAATGCAATCCATAATTGGATTGATCGTTATGGCAAAAAGGGCTACACTCAAGACGGAGCCCTGAGGCACTATGTTCTTCTGGAGGAAGACGTCTGACAATACGGAACCCACACGTACCCTAAACTTACGATCTGTTAAAAAGGAATCAATAAAAAGGGGTAGGCGACCGCGTAGACCCCACCTGTGCATAGTGTGGAGGATACTTCCTCTCCAACAGGTATCATAAGCCTTCTCCAAATCGAAGAACACGGCTACCGTTTGACGCTTTTGCAAAAAGTTGTCCATGATGAATGTCGACAAGGTCACAAGGTGGTCAACAGCGGAGCGGCGGCGACGAAAGCCGCATTGAACATTGGTAAGTAGCCGTCGAGATTCAAGAATCCAAGCTAACCGAGCGTTAACCATGCGCTCCATCACCTTACAGATACAGCTTGTAAGAGAAATGGGGCAGTAACTAGAAGGAAGGTGTCTATCCTTCCCGGGTTTGGGTATAGGAACGACGGCATCATGCCAACACATGGGGACCTGACCTTCGGTCCAGACGCGATTGTAGGTACGAAGAAGGAAGCTTTTGCCTGCCAGAGAAAGGTGTGCCAGCATCTGAACGTGAATGGCATCTGGCCCCGGAGCAGAGGACCGGGACAGTGCAAGTGCACGTTCGAGTTCCCGCATAGTAAAGGGGGCATTATAATGTTCCAGATTCAGTGAGTGGAAGGAAGGTCGCCGAGCCTCTTCTGCCTCTTTCCTGGGAAGGAAGGCAGGGAGGTAATGGGCGGAGCTTGAAACCTCCGCGAAAAAGCGGCCGAAGGCGTTGGAGACATCCACAGGATCAACAAGGACCTCATTACCTGAAGTCAGGCCAGGTACCGAGGAGTGGGCCTTAATGCCTGACAGCCAGCGCAGGCCACCCCAGACGACAGAAGAGGGAGTAAAAGGAGCTGGTGAAATAGGCCCAAAAAGCTTTTTTGCTGTCTTTGATGACTCTATGGCATTGCGCTCGGAGTCGTTTGTATCAATACAATTCGCCAACGTAGGATGGCGGCGAAAGGTGCGTAAAGCACGTCGTCGAGCACGGATAGCGTCTCTACAAGCCTCATTCCACCAGGGGACAGAAGCGTGACATGAAGAAGAGGTAGTACGAGGAATGGAATGTTTGGCAGCATTGATGATAACAGCCGTGAGGTATTCGACCTGATTGTCACAACTGAGAAAATCGTGGTCCGGAAAGGTCACCAGGGAGGAGTAAAGTCCCCAGTCAGCTTTCGGTATGTTCCAGCTCGAAGGACGTGGGGATGGGGTGTGGTGCAGGAGATGAACGACACAGGGGAAGTGGTCGCTCGAATAGGTGTCAGAAAGGACATACCACTCGAACCGATGGGCAAGAGTGGTAGAACAGATTGAGAGGTCCAAGTGGGAGTAGGTATGAGTAGAGTCCGAGAGGAAAGTCGGGGCGCCAGTATTGAGGCAGACAAGATTGAGATGGTTGAAGACATCCGCCAAGAGGGAGCCTCTCTGACAGGATGCAGGAGAGCCCCAAAGGGGATGATGGGCATTGAAGTCGCCAAACAATAAAAACGGCGGAGGAAGCTGAACAATCAGGTGCATCATGTTAGCCCGACTAACTGCGGATGACGATGGAGTGTAGACGGTACAAACAGAAAAAGTAAAGGCAGAAAGAGTAATACGGACAGCTATTACTTGGAGTGGGGTGGTCAATGGGATGGGATGGTAATAGACATCGTCCCGAACGAGCAACATGACCCCACCATGAGCGGGAATACCGTCCACAGGGGTGAGGTCAGACCGCTCTGAGGTATAGTGGGTAAAAGCAATACGGTCAGTTGGGCGCAACTTGGTTTCCTGGAGACCAAGGACGAGCGGACAGTGCAGGCGGAGGAGCAGTTGTAATTCCTCCCGATTAGATCGAATACCTCTTATGTTCCAATGTAACAAAGCCATCGCTAGTCAGAAAAGAGGGGGAACGAAACGGGTGAAGAGCTGGTCACCTCGACGGCAGCGGAGGGCCAGGTTTCGAGGGAACAACGCTACAACCGGCGGGAGGCGGATCCTGTTCCATCGAGTCGTCGCCAGCTGCGGCCGCTTTCCCGGGTTGCGTAGGAGGGGCAGAACATTCGCCGACGAGAGGCCAGCTGAGCGCCTGGCAGCAGAGCATCCCGGCGAAACTGAAGACGGCCGGGAGCAGCGACTCACGGATGGAGCATCAGACGAAACGCGCCGGGGGAGAGGGGGATAAAGACTTCTTCTTGGAGGCCTTCTTGGAAGTCCAATGAGGCACAGGGATGGTGGGCTGGACCCGAAGAAGGTCCTCACGCGCGGGGTCCGTTTTGGAACGCCAGACCTCGGAAGCCGGGGTCCGGAACGTTTCCCCGATGGAAGCCTGAGAATAGGATCGCTTATCAGGTGGCGTGGGGGGAGAAGGAGGAGGAAGGGTGGCCCCTGGGGCAGAGGGGGCAGGGGCCGCGAGGGAGGAGGATTTGGAAGGGAGGGATTTGGGAGGCGGAGGCATAGACCCCGGATGGGGTGAGGAGGTGGAGGGGGGACAGGATAGGGGTGAGGATACTGAGGAAGGAGTGGACACGACTGAGGCAAACGAAGTTGTCAACGTCACGGGATGGAGGCGGTCATACTTCTTCCTGGCCTCAGAATAAGAGAGACGATCCAAAGTTTTTAATTCCTGAATCTTCTTCTCCATCTGATATGCAGGGCAGTCTAAAGATCTAGGCGAGTGGATGCCAGGACAATGGACGCACCGAGGTGGTGGGGTGCATGTATGTTCCTCACGAAGAGGACGTCCACAATCGCCACAAAGGGGCTCAGCCCCACACTGTGACGACATGTGCCCAAAGTGCAAACACCAAAAGCAGCGCATAGGAGGTGGGACATAAGGTCGCACGTCGCACCGGTAGCACATCACCTTTACCTTCTCTGGGAGAACGTCTCCCTCGAAGGCGAGGATAAAGGCCCCAGTGTCGATGCGATGGTCTTTGGGGCCGCGCTGGACTCGCCGGACGAAATGCACGCCTCGGCGCTCCAGGTTGGCCCTGAGCTCCTCATCAGATTGCAGCAGGAGGTCCCGATGAAAAATAACCCCCTGCGTCCTATTCAGTGCCAGATGCGAGACAATGGACACTGGGATGTCCCCTAGTTGGTCGCACGCCTGGAGCGCCGCCGACTGTGTGGCAGAAGTGGTCTTTATAAGAACGGACCCCGAACGCATTTTACTGAGAGCCTCGATTTCCCCGAAGATGTCCTCGATGTGCTGGACAAAGAACATGGGCTTGGAGGTGGCGAACATCCCCCCATCGGTCTGAGAACAGGCTAAATAGCGGGGGAAGTACTTCGCCCCAAGCCGGCGGGCCTGTCCTTCCTCCCAGGGAGTGGCCAAGGGGGAAAGGGCAGGAGAACCAGAACCAGAGACAGTACCTTTCTTTTTAAAAGACTCGGCCGCAGATCGACCTCATACATGTTGACGCTTCATCTGCGAAACGTCTGCCCCGATACCACCCACTCCGACCAGGGGCTCTCCCCACGGGCGCCACCCAGCCTCAGCAAGGGCCATCTGGCAGGATGACCGTTGCCGGGAGTCCTGATTCCCCAAGGAGATGGGCATCTACTCCTTGGCCGACGTGGGGAGGGTGCAGCTCAGGTATCGGCAGTACGATCCCTGTGTTGTCAGGGGTACATGACGACCCCACCACAATGGGCTGGCTACCGTGCTGGATTTCGGATGCCATGGAAAGTCCATCATGATCGTAGGTGCAGATGGAGACGCACTATGGGCGTAACCTGTGCAACCCATCAGGCGTTTAGGCCCAATTTGAGGAATAATGGGTGTGGTTACAACGCCGTTACAATGCTGAGTGCCAAGGTCTTAGTGCACTGAGGACCAGTGATACACCACGTAAGGCGTCCTTCCCCAGAAGGCTCGTACTTATGTAGAATTTTGAGAAAAGGAGGTCAAACCCCAAGGGGGACCGTCACATGTAAGGCCAAAACGGTTGAAACTCCTTTTAGTCGCCTCTTACGACAGGCAGGAATACCTCGGGCCTATTCTTACGCCGGACCCGCAGGGGGATGGATGGGAGGGAGGGAGCTACTCCGCCGACATCCTCACGGCACATGATGGCTGCTGTCCGCCTTGAGGCGACGGTCCATCGCCAACACAAAAGCAGGTATAGTTCATTAAACAATACTAGAAAAAGAACCACTGTCCCGAACGCAACTTGGTCGTCTAAAGTATATTGACACAGCCGCCCCTAAAGGTTAGGGGGCGCACCTGCGGTGACGAGCTGTCACAGACTACACAGGTCCCCAACGCCTCCAATCGCCCTCTCGTAGTGCGATGGAAAACACTTTTGTTTAGCGTCACGTAAGATGCTCCGGATGGGACTGAAGGAAAGGCGTAGTCTCGTAGGGAAGAAGTCCGCCTTTCTGTACTGGACTATTTAACATTAACTCGATTCCTAATATAAAAAAAGGAAAAAAAAGCATTCATGACAATACTAAATGTCTTCTTTCCAAGAAAATAGACAAAGTCCATTTTCATTTAGTTTTATGAGCAAAATCGGTATAGTTTTTTATGTTCGACTACACTCACATCTCATTATTTTGTGATGTCCAGCACAGTGTACAGCCACTACATCTACATACATACTCCGCAATCCACCATACGGTGCGTGGCGGAGGGTACCTCGTACCACAACTAGCACCTTCTCTCCCTGTTCCACTCCCAAACAGAAAGAGGGAAAAATGACTGCCTATATGCCTCTGTACGAGCCCTAATCTCTCTTATCTTTGTGGTCTTTCCGCGAAATATAAGTTGGCGGCAGTAAAATTGTACTGCAGTCAGCCCCAAATGCTGGTTATCTAAATTTCCTCTGTAGCGATTCACGAAAAGAACGCCTCCTTTCCTCCAGAGACTCCCACCCGATTTCCTGAAGCATTTCCGTAACACTCGCGTGATGATCAAACCTACCAGTAACAAATCTAGCAGCCCGCGTCTGAATTGCTTCTATGTCCTCCCTCAATCCGACCTGATAGGGATTCCAAACGCTCGAGCAGTACTCAAGAATAGGTCATATTAGTGTTTTATAAGCGGTCTCCTTTACAGATGAACCACATCTTCCCAAAATTCTACCAATGAACCGAAGACGACTATCCGCCTTCCCCACAACTGCCATTACATGCTTGTCCCACTTCATATCGCTCTGCAGTGTTACGCCCAAATATTTAATCGATGTGACTGTCAAGCACTACACTACTAATGGAGTATTCAAACATCACAGGATTCTTTTTCCTATTCATCTGCATTAATTTACATTTATCTATATTTAGAGTTAGCTGCCATTCTTTACACCAATCACAAATCCTGTCCAAGTCATCTTGTATCCTCCTACAGTCACTCAACGAAGACACCTTTCCGTACACCACAGCATCATCAGCAAACAGCCTCACATTGCTATCCACCCTATCCAAAAGATCATTTATGTAGATAGAAAACAACAGCGGACCTACCACACTTCCCTGGGGCACTCCAGATGATACCCTCACCTCCGATGAACACTCACCATCGAGGACAACGTACTGGGTTCTATTACTTAAGAAGTCTTTTCGAGCCACTCACATACGTGGGAACCAATCCCATATGCTCGTACCTTAGTTAGGAGTCTGCAGTGGGGCAACGAGTCAAACGCTTTCCGGAAGTCAAGGAATATGGCATCCGTCTGATACCCCTCATCCATGGTTCGCAAGATATCATGTGAAAAAATGGTGAGTTGCGTTTCGCAGGAGTGATGCTTTCTAAAGCCATGCTGATGCATGGACAGCAACTTCTCTGTCTCAAGGAAATTCATTATATTCGAACCGAGATTATGTTCGAGAATCCTGCAACAAACCGATGTTAAGGATATTGGTCTGTAATTTTGAGGATCCGTCCTTCTGCCCTTCTTATATCACAAATGATCAGCAGACATACCCACCCTGCGTAAAATCAGGAAAAACAAACTTCAACTCTTTAGATGTGAAAACTACAGATCACTGCAGAATGCCTTCGTTATTTCGAAATTAAATTGATCATGAGAGTAACTTTGCATGGTGAGTAATTTTTGTTTTTTATTTTTTTTATTTAGCGGGATTACACTCACCAGATAGGTCAAATGGGAATCTGTGGAGGGAACACGATGTTCTTTTCGAGAAACACTATTGAGAAATAACATCTGAAGCTGACTATAGAGGGATTTTACAGTCCAAAACATATCGTGCTATTAAAAACACGATCGTCGCGGCTACACTACCATCACCCTGTGTAAAAAGTGGTCTTGAGTCTACAGGTACACACACGAGCCACTGATAGTGTAACGCATTCTGGTAGAAATTCTGTCCACAATTTGCAATCAAGTCTATCCATTCAACCACTTACTTGCATTGGATTCTGTAGAGACATCTTTTAATGATTATAGCCACTGGTGAATCATATTCATGGTACTCTCATACCTTGAGATGAGTCACTTTTTGTCTCTCACGGTGCATTCATGTCTATCATCCATCTGGTGATCCTATTAAATATGCAGCTATTGGTTCATTGGAACACGTGGTTCGTGATCGAAGTTGCTTCCACAGACTGGTGTAAGGTTTCATCACCTGTACTGTAGGATGACCATATCCAACAGACTACATTGCTCCTTGATAAGAAGTTTAATACATTTTTTTTATTGTAACACATCCTATCAGTTTACACCGTCACGCACTTTGTTTTTTCTACCGTGACTTAGAGACCCGTGTCAGCTGCTGCTAAACCAACATTAACATGCTTCGATCTCCTGGCTCTCGCAGAAAACTGAACATCGCATGGCATAAACGGTACAGCTACCACACCACAGGCTGGTAGAAACAAAACACAGATGTGATGTTTCTCATTGACAAAAATGTGGAAGACATCGCAACATATGGAAACTGGAAGAGTCTGCGGTATTGTAGAGTACTTCAACAACTATTCGAAGGTGATTACCTGTACAGTTAATCTCTTCCCATCAAAAGAGTAGCAGATGTCTCGGTGCTCCATTTCGAAAAGCATTGTTCCTTCGTTTTGCAGTCATGTACATGATTACTCTACCAGAAGGTGCTGTTCAGAGCATGTGTGAGGTAGCACAAATAAAAAGAGGTACTTTTCGCAGCATATGTAAATAAAACGGATCTGTAGGAATGAGGAACGCTTCCAAACAATTGTATCAAGGTGATGACCTCTACATTTAATCCCATGTTCCACAGCGACAAGTAGTAGATATCCAGTGTTCCATCAAGATTCCCTCCATCACAGCGGGGGGAATCATTATGTGGTAATCAACAGCGTACCCAGTGGATGGTCAGGATTGGAAAGACACCATTGATATGGAGCCATGTACTATAATACACACCGCAGTTGATAGCGAGATCAATTTTAGCAATTTTACCCGGAAGTCGGAGAGAGCAATATCCACCACATACTGCAACCTGTTTTGAAACATAGTGAACTGAGTTAATGCTATACGAGTGTGTTTTGACAACTGGGTGGAAGTGAGAACATGTTCTCGTAGCTCCAACACCTGTGTACGATGTGTAAAGTTAGCGTCAAATGAAGCCTCCTCCAGCAACACAACGACAATATGAACAGTTATGGTGGTGTTTCTTGCTGGGAAAATTAGGAAGACTCAACATCGAAGCAGATCCACGTCCCTGACCGTATCCCACAAACTATACAATAAGTCGCAAGAGACCCTGTGTCGTTGCTTGAAACATTGCTTTTTCTGCTGTAACATGCTTTTTACACCGCCATACATTTTGTTTTTTCCCGCCACGACTTCGAGGTCTGTGTCAGGTTCTGTACTGACATTAACACGTTCTGATCCACTGCTTCTTGCAGAAAACTAGACTTCACACAGTATAAATCATGTTGCTACTGCTGCTACCAGAACACACCACACACACACACTGGATGATTTTGAATAAATAACAGTTACAACATAAGGAAACTAGAAGAGTTTGGCAGCGTTGTGTAGAGTCTCCAAACTGCTGTCTGAAGGTGACTGATGACTTCTACATTTAAACTCATCTGTCACAGTGATGGAATAGCTGGTGGCTCAGCGTTCCATTTTGTCTGCTTCCTCATATTGCAGTTATGTAAGCGATCACTGTTTCGATGCTAGCAATCCCCAGAAGGTGCCACCCATACACAAAACTCTTTCTCTATCTCAATCAAGCGATGTCAGTTAATCATTATGTGGTAACCAACAGTGTATCAGTGGATGGATGGGGTGGAAAGACACCATCGATGTACTGTAGTAATAAGCATTACAGTTGATAGTGCGAACAATTTTAGCAATTTTTCAGTAATTTCAACACCGACCAATGATGCAACATCCTGTTTCCCAATTTCCTTATAATCTCCAAACCGTCCCTTCCCTACTTTGCGAGTGTCATTGCGAATGTGGATAGATGACTGTGCAGTATGTCTATTCATTGTTAATTCTCGAACATATACATCAAAGTATACCAGACAGCGCTCTACATATTTCTAGCACCTTGAGCATACTGCATAATTTACGATCTATCTCTATGCGAATGGGAGTCAGAGAGCATTCTCACAGTCTTAGGATAAAAAAAAATGGCTCTGAGCACTATTTTTTTTTAATCTCATTTTGTTCGTTTTCGTTCGTCGTATCTGCTCGGGGCGGACGTCGCAAGACACCCGTTTCAGTTCATCGTTGATCCATTAACTCAGTTTTTTTTATTACAGAGGGCAGCTAACCCTCTGACCGAACACGCTGAGTTACCGTGTCGGCGCACTATGGGACTTAACTGCTACGGTCATCAGTCCCCTAGAACTTAGAACTACTTAAACCTAACTAACCTAAGGACAGCACACAACACCCAGCCATCACGAGGCAGAGAAAATCCCTGACCCCGCCGGGAATCGAACCCGGGAACCCGGGCGTGGGAAGCGAGAACGCTACCGCACGACCACGAGATGCGGGCAGTCTTAGGATAAAATTAGAGACTAAAAGACCCCTTAGCAACGTCTTTGACCAATCCACTCTGCAGAACCATTACCGATTTAATCTGCAGTTGACCAGAAGTAGACTGCTACATTCCACATCTCGTGAATGACTGGAACTTGCCGAGTCCTCGCCCATCCAAGTGCACAAGATTTCTCCAGATGCTCCCATGTCGAGGAGGTTAGCACCCTTTATTGATGTATAGTAGTAGATTTGAAAGTGCTGTGATGTAATAGCAGATGGTTAAGAAGAACAAGAAATGGACGTTTTTATGGGAGGTAGAAGCATTTTACGCAAATCAACTACGCTATCAATTTTAAGGTATTGTTCTAGTGTCTGGGATCAGTATCAGGAGGGTATTGGTAAGAGTGAACATAAAGACACACACTCCTAAGGCTACACGGTTCTCCATTTACAGCAGGCTATAATGTTAGATCACTTCGGTTTCCGACCTATCAGTCATGTGAAATGCAGCGCTGTTATCATTCCATTGTAAGAAATATATTTCCTGCGCATGACATACAACCTTCCTGTAGGTTTCTCTACAATTAACTGTGGTAACAAACTGTAAAATGAAAAAAACCACTTCCTTAAAATATCGATTCTGTGTGATACATGGACAATGTAGCTTTCCAGAGATGTATAGCATCCACTGTTCACATCCCATTACGGTTCAGAAATTATACTATGCTCGCATCAGTCCTATATAAAATGCTCGTTAGTCATGGAGAATACCTCTTACAAGGAAACAGATAAACGCGTAACAGCGACGTCCGACATGTGAAATTACACGTCATGCCACCACTAACTCTGTAAACAGGACATCAACCTGATGAACACATGGGGATTGCAGTGTCTTACAAACACCTATCGTTAACTTAGAATCATCTTAGTTATGAAATTGAAATATCGATTTTATACCCAAGATGCGACAAGGGAATGGAGTACATCGCATAAATCTTCGTTCATTTAGAGGAATTCGTCGAAACAGGATGGTCACGTTTCACCACACGAGATGGAAGTCCTCTGATGACGGAGAGGTTTGCTGTTAACGACCACAAGTAGACAGTGCCCTAAGTCAAACACAGAACAGATGGTTGTACATGAGTCGAACGCAGCTATGTCACACAACTGGTGCATCCTGAGAGAACAGCCGAAAAAATGGTCAAATGACCACTGCCAAGCCGGCCGTAGTGGCCGAGCGGTTCTAGGCGCTTCAGTCCGGAACCGCGCTGCTGCTACGGTCGCAGGTTCGAATCCTGCCTCGGGCATGGATGTGTGTGATTCCCTTAGGTTAGTTAGGTTTAAGTAGTTCTAAGTCTAGGGGACATGACCTCAGATGTTAAGTCCCATAGTGCTTAGAAACATTTGAACATTTTTTGAATCTCCGCTAACATCTCCCTTCCTCTCTAGAATGCATCATCAGTCTGCCATTAAAACGTACCTCGTTAAAGCTCCATCTCAATCGATCACCCCGTCCACTCTCCTTTAACACAGATAATGTAAGTTTAGAGGCAGATGGTTCTCTATTTTCCTGAAAAGCGTCAAATACAGTAGTCAATTCGCGTGTATCACTCTTACCTCAATCGACATACGGTAGAATGCTGCCTCAATGGAAAAAAAGTTACTATTTCCCTGGACCCTTCGCTTCCATGTCGACATTTTCTCGGATTCCTCTTGCTGTCGCATGCTTGTTCCCATGTACAAGAATTATTCTGCGCCAGACAGAAGATACACAATAACTTCCTTAATTTCCCCGGATTTCAGCGTATTTTCGCTCAATTTAAAAGGACGAGGTCTATCTAGAAAGTAAGTTCCGGTCGTCCGCGAAATGGGCACTACCGAAAAAAAGAAAATAGTTTTATTTGCAACAGCTGGCCGGCCACAACTCCCAGCTAATTATATAAATAATCGCCGCTCCGACTTAGACATTTGTCGTGGCGTTGTACCAATTTTCAATACCCTTGTCATAGAAGGCAGCCGCCAGTGCTTTCCGATAATTCTTTACGCAGGTCTACAGCTCAGTGTCTGTGCCAAAATGTTGTCTTCATAGTTAGCAGTTCGTGCTAGCAGAGATGAAACTCAGGGGGCCAGTTGCGGTCTGTATTGTGGATGATCAAACAGTTCCCACTGAAAACGCTGTAGGAGGATATTCATTGCCCCTGCAGAGTGCAGCTGGAAATTGTCATGAAGGAGGAACGGCGTGACAGTTGTGTTACGTGGGTTGCATAGCTTCAGGCAAAATTTCTCACCAGGCCCTCGTACTTGGCGGGAGACACTATTTTCTAGGTACATTTACGTGCTCAATGTGTGCTCAGATATGAAAAGAGCGACGTGGTGCGATCGACGGGCGTTCTACAGACACGGCCCAACACATCTGTGCAAACCTTCATCGGATTTTTACAGTGGTTTCAATTTCGCGACCGGTCGGAACTTACTTTCTGGGTAGCCCTCGTATTTTCCATCATTTTTCGCAATTCCTTAGATTTTTTATGTCACTTCTACCCATGCAATCATGATACAACCTCTCGTTCCGTGTTCTAAAAATGCTTGTAAATGTAGTACAGCTGCCAACACATAGCGCAAATTCACTATTTTTCTTATCGGGAGCCGTAGTATAGCACAGTACTCGACTGCATTCCACATTTGCACTGTTTTTGCTCTGTTTCTTGCATGTCTGTGTATGTGCAAGTGTCGCAGATTTTTTCCATCGGCTGTGATTGCGTGTATTGGCTTCGGTTAGCTGGGTTGTAGGGTGATTTTTAGTAGGTGTCTGTAGTGCACTCCGATGTCAAACAGCGATAGATGATGTATGCTTACAAGTAATATACTTTTTAAACTCCTCTCTGTCCAACATTAGCATCTCGTCAGTTGAACACATTTCCCACGAAAAAGAATAAAGATAGTACCTTACACCCCAGCCTTTTTCCAGCCAGCTTGTAGGTGTAGTGTAGAGTCTGAGTGTTTATGTCACTGGTTTTGAGTGGTATTGCGACATTTTTTCACAGCAGGATAACACCAGTTATATGCCATCGTCAGTTTTTTCGGCGTATTGCGCTTTTTTGCCGTCCTTGTGTAGCGCTATGCATATAGTTGTGCAATTAGGCCGTATCTTTTGTGATTAATTACGTAATTAGGATCGATATTTGCGTCAGTTTCCAGACCAAAATAAATGAAGTACATTAACCTAACCTTCCTCTCTCGCATCTCGACAGGTTCCATGTGTTAGGGGGTGTACTTGGGCTTTCTATCCACGAGCACCAGGGCTCGATTTGCGTCAGTTTCCCGACCAAAATAAATAACGTACACTAACTTAACCTTCCTCTCCCGCATCTGGACAGTTTCCTTGTGTTACAGGGTGCACTTGGGCTTTCCATCCTGGAGCACCAGGGTTCGAGTCCAGGAAAGGGCACCGCCATTTTTAATTTCCCATGAATTCCAAGCACCTCTGTTGGTTTAATTTATGGGTGTTGCACTTGCACTCTCCGCCCAGGAGGACCAGGGTTCGAGTCGCTGATACGTTGCGTTTTTTTACGTGCACTGAATTATTTTCGGGTGTTTAAGCGTTGCGAGCATGTTTGCATAGCATTACACATGCATTATTTCGGTGATCTACGAGAAGTTTGCATGTCTGTATGCTGTGTACTGCATTATTTCGGTAATTTACAAGTTGTTTGCGTCTCTGCACGTCAGTGTACTGCATTATGTACGAGTGGCTTGCAGATCTGTAGACTATTTACTGTTTTGTATCAGCGTAATAAATAAACTATGTGAAATCCGTCCCTAAATAAATTGTTCCAAAAATAAAGTACTCTCCTTCCTCTCTCCAGCAGCCCATAACAGACTAAGTCCTTTCCCCGCCATTTTCCCCTCCAGACCGTGGATGGGGGTGGATGGTGGGGGGTGGGGGGGAGGGATGTCAGCAGAGCCCTGGGACAAAGAAATTCCCGCCAAAATTTGAAATTCCCACCAAAATTCAAAATATCCGCCAATAGGGTAGTTCGGGGGCAGGGGGGAGGGGCGGAGGGGGGAGGGGGGAGGAGGGGGTTGGGGCACACGTTCAGCTGGTAAAACACGTGATGTCATCTGGGGTGGAGATGGGCGTGGTCGGGGGCGGTGGTGGGCGGTGGTGGCGGTGAGTAATTGATCAATTTAATTAATTTGCATATTAATTTGATGTCAAAATTGCGATGAAACCCCCAACTCCTTACTATTGCCCCACACCATTACAGAGTTTCCACCAGGGTCCATGGATTCATGAGGTCATCCGCTCGATGCAATTTGAAACGAGACTCCTCCGACCAGGTAACATGTTTTAGGCCTTCGGCTCCGAAAGTCCATATCGTTGAATGGTTTGCACACTGACACTTGTTGATAGCCGAGCACTGAAATCGCAGCAATTTGCGGAAGGGTTCCACTTCTGTCGCGTTGAATGATTCGTTTCAGTTGTCGTTGGTCCCGTTGTAGCAGAATGTCGGAGATTTTATATTTTACCGGATTTCTGATATGCAAGATACTGTCGTGACATGGACGTAGAGGAAAATCCCACTTTATATGCTACCACAGAGATGCTGTGTCCCATCGCTCGTGCGCTGACTATAACACCACGTTCAGACTCACTTAAATCTTGATAACCTGCCATCGTAGCAGCAGTAACCGGTTTAACAACTGCGCCAGACACTTGTCTTTTATAGGAGTTGCCGACAACAGTCCTGTATTTTGCCTGTTTACGTATCTCTGTATTTGAATACGCATGCCTATACCATTTCCTTGGCGCTTCAATGTATACAGATGGACGAAATACCACACGCAGGGCATATGCGGACGACGTGAGTTTCGTAGCTACAAAGAAAGGATGTTGAAGCCCTCCACAGAATAGTGAATTATGAATTCATAATTGTGGCAATGCTCAACGAACAAAAATCTAGATTAATTCATGTTGACAGACGAATACACATTCAGAACCAAGGAACGCTGACTATCCATACGTGAAATTTGACGCCGGCCTAGCATGCAGCTCGCTATCGATGACAACTACAGGTGCCTTTACAAAGTTATGCGCATGTGTCCGAGACAGTACCATGAAAAACTTACATGAAATTCAGAAACCGACCTTAGCAAATATCTGCAGGCTATCTCAGGTCAGCAACATTGCTATCTGTCAATAACGCAAGAAACAGCGAATAGGACAAGAGTAGCACTAGGCCGTTTCCTTAGACAAAGGACATATACGGTCCATTCATATATTGTGACGTCCGCCAATGTTCGACGTCCATGTGCAGTAACTGCTCACAGACCGCAGGTGGCAGCACTAGCAATGGAGTATATATAATTCATGCCAGTAGTGGGGGACGCGGAAAACAGTACAGTCGTCGTGGTAATGCAAATGCGGAGGGATTTATCTGACGTCCTAAAGAGCATGATCACTGTGTTTCGGGCCAAGCATTTCCGAAACGCCTAATTTTGTAAACTGTTCGCGTGGCGTCGTGGTTGTATATCGTGCATGGCAAAATGACACCATCCAGAACCGGAACTGAGGCGACTATGCTGCACAACGGGCGGTAGATGACAGGTGTGAATGACGGCTGCGGAAATGTGTACAGGCGAATAGATGTGCAACTGTTTCGCTATTGACAGCCTAGATTAACTAAGGGGCAACCCACAGCGCCTCCTCATCGACAGCGAACGTAGCTGCATATGGGCCTCCGTTGCAGGCGCCTGGTTCATGCACCCATGCTGGAGACGAAGGCTGGAATTGCTGTTTACGTGCGTTTCATAGCGAATACACGCAGGCTACGGAACTTTACCTTACAGTGACAAATTCATTTAAAGACTGTACCCATTCTTGTGCTGTTCTCCTTATCGGAGACCAGAGATAACGCTCGCCTAAGAAATAACCGGTGTGATTAATTGTACAACGGTGGGAGCGGCACAATGGGAACCACGGGCACTGCTGTCCAAAGGAGAGGGGGTGGTCGGCTACCATCAACTACAGCACCAGATAACCGCTACAATATGCAGCGGCCAAGAAAGTACCCACGTCAAACAACAGACGCCATCGGTACCACGTTTAACTGGAGTTCAAGGCATGCAGTATCGCGCTCCACAGCGGCATGGCGTCTGCATGGGGGTAGTCTCTGTGTCTGACGACCAGAACTTGCGTTTCGTTGACAACCGCACATGGCTGGCAGTTTGCGACGGTTCCAAGAGCATAGCGACAGGACTAACGAGGAGTAAGATTTCGTGAACTTCCGGGATGAGAGCACATTCAATGTGCGTAGGGACTCTGGACGTACCCTCATATGACGAGAGGTCACACGTAATGCAGGAAAGTACATTGTCGAACATGATTGTTTTGGTGGTCCAGGTGTTATGTCGTGGGGAGGAATAATGTTGCATGGGCGTACTGACCTTCAAATCTTTGAACACGGTACACTGACAGTTCAACGTTATTGTGACACTGAACTCCTTTCCCGTGTGCGTCTTTTCAGGGGTCCATTCGGCCCTGGCTTCATTTTTATGGATTACAATACTGCATCGAACAGCGCAGATGGGGGAACTCTTGGGACGAAAGTATTTTCGGCGAATGGACTGGCCTGCCCCTTCCTCCGATTTAAATACCATCGAGCACGGGTGGGATACGATGGGGAGACGTATTGGCGCACCTCCACATGCACGAACGACCATCCAGCAATTGCGAGACGCACTAGTGGAGGAATGGAACGTGCTACGTAAGAACTCCTTACCAGGCTTGTGGCCAACGCGGAAGCATTTCGCAGAGCAAGCACTGCTGTCTGTCTTGATCACAGTCTCTATTAAGAACCATGTCCCGCCTTCTGCAATGTCCAGGAGACCACCGTAAATCGCCGTGACGTTAGTGTAATTATTGTCTTTCAACGAAGGTATCATTCCTGTTCCTTCCGTTAGGTATTTATGTTACGAGGGTCACTCCAAAAGAAATGCACAATATATTTTTTTAAATCCATCTTTTATTCTACATGTTTGAAAGTTTTACAGTGTGTAGATACATCCTTTAGGAACAATATTTTTATTTCTCCACATAATTTCCATCCCTCTCAACTGTCTTACGCCATCTTGGAACCAGCGCCTGTATACCCGCACGGTATAATTCTGGACCAGCCTGTTGGAGCCACTGTTTGGCAGCGTGCACAAGGGAGTCATCATCTTCAAACCTTGTTCCACGAAGAGAGTCTTTCAGTTTCCCAAAGAGATGATAGTCACATGGAGCCAGGTCAGGACCGTAAGGCGGGTGTTCCAGTGTTGTCCATCCGAGTTTTGTCATTGCTTCCATGGTTTTTTGACTGACATGTGGCCGTGCAATGTCGTGCAACAACAAAACATCCTGCTTTTGCCGATGTGGTCGAACACGACTCTGTCGAGCTTGAAGGTTCTTCAGTGTCGTCACATATGCATCAGAATTTATGGTGGTTCCACTTGGCATGATGTCCACAAGCAAGAGTCCTTAAGAATCGAAAAACACCGTAGCCATAACTTTTCCAGCAGAAGGTGTGGTTTTGAATTTTTTTTCCTTGGGTGAATTTGCATGATGCCACTCCATTGATTGCCTCTTCGTCTCTGGTGAAAAATGACGGAGCCATGTTTCATCACCTGTCACAATTCTTCCAAGAAATTCATTTCCAGTATTCTCGTACCGTTCCAAAAGTTCGCTGCATACCGTTTTTCTTGTTTCTTTTTGAGCCACTGTCAACATCCTGGGAACCCACCTGGCACAAACCTTTTTTTAACGTCAACACTTTCAGTATTCTGCAAACACTTCCTTCCCCTATCCCAACATAGCGTGACAGTTCGTTCACTGTGATGCGTCTGACAGCAGTCACCAATTCGTTAACTCTCTGCACATTGTCTGGAGTGTGTGCAGTACGAGGCCTGCCGCTGCGAGGACAATCCTCAGTACTGCCGTGCCCGCTTTCATCACGTAACCTGCTTGCCCACCGACTAACTGTACTGCGATCGACAGCACCATCTCCATAAACCTTTTTCAATCTCTTGTGGATGTTTCCCACTGTCTCGTTTCACAGCACAGGATTTCTATGATAGCACGTTGCTTCTGATGAACGTCAAGTGTAGCAGCCATCTTGAAGGAATCCTGTGACGGATGTATCCACACACTGTAAAACTTTGCCATATGCATAATGAAAACTGTATTTTTACAAAAAGTGTGCATTTCTTTTGGAGTGACCCTCGTACTTACCTTTTGTATTATACTGTATCAGTTCTTTCTGTGTATGGTCCAAGTAACATAGAGCTATGTTGCTTGGAAGTGACACATCGTTCGAAAGCTATTTTCGTCCTTGAGTTTTGCACACCCGTGTACTTTTCATTACTGAAGTGTAGTTTATAGTCATATACGCATCAGCGTTATGAGAAAAAACATGATACAAGGTTAGTTGACAATAAATATTTTTTTGTGTCTACCGTCAGCCATCGTATTTAAAACTGCGCATTCAGCTTTTCGAAAGAGTTGTCTGGTTCGGAGGTGTACAGTCATACGGGCTGAGACGGCTGTATCTTGTGGTGAGCTACATCAGCACGTCACCCGTTCGGTACAAATACTGTTTAAGAGGGAAGTCTACGGCAAACTATTTAAAGCATTCTTTGCTCTTGGCAAGCAAAACCTCTATACAGTAAACTGTTTTGGGAAATTATATCCACTTCAAACGAAAAAATAAGTTTAATTTGCTTCGACAGAGCAAACTTCCTAGGACCACATTATTAGGCTGTTGGCAATATAGCGATCTCTTATAGGGATGCCCACACTCGGTGGGGGGGGGGGGGGGGGGGCAACGGGGCGCCGTGACCTCTCGCTCCCTCTAGCTCTCAGGGGAAGGAAAAAATATACTACACAGATGTTTTTCTCTCAAAAAATGATTTAAAAGTCGGCATTAGCAGCTTTTAACAGGATTATAGCTGTAACTTCTTTATGGCTGCTTGCAAATCGCCATTCTCCTTCCAAAATATTAAAAATAGTCCGTACCATCCCCCTCCCCTTCCAGCTCTTGACAGGTCGCCACAAGGTGCAGTTCATATTAGGTGACGCCATTTAGGCGATTTCTGTGTTGATGATGATGAAATGATGGTGAGGACAATTTATTGCCACGAATTTTATACCTATTATCTGCAAAGCCTAAACAGGCCGTATATATTCAATAACCTTGGTGACATACAAAGTTTTATATCATTTGTATAATAATAAATTATGATAATAGCAACCATTGGTAATATTAATGTAGAAATAAAACAGAACATTTCAAAAAATAAGAATCTGTTTAAAAAATGATGTAAAAGTAATTACCTCAAGTTATGTTATTAGATATGTTACTAGCACACTCAGAATAACTCGAGTGTTTGCCGACTAATTACAATTATACCTACTTCTAAACCTGTTGTTGCTACACACTCTAAATCACCCACACTGGTATATGCGTGCCACAGCAATCCTCGAGTCTACGAATACCTGTGTGGGTGGCCATAGCATTCTTTCTTTTCTTCTTCTTCTTCTTAATATTAATTTTTATATATATATGTTTTTGTGTGTGTGTGTGTGTGTGTGTGTGGAGCGCGCGCGCTCGCACGCGCGCGTGTGTGTGAGTGCGCGTGTGTGTTAATGTTTCTCTTGATTAAATTTATCTATAATTGAGGAAATGCCTCATGTGATCTGTTGGATATTATTTTGGTATTTTCAGCATCCACTGCCAGTTCAGTAGCTGCCTTTTAGATGTTCTAGTGCTGAATGTAGTCCACAAGTTTTGCCTACTTACATCACAACAAGTTTTGTTGTAAGATGATATTTCAGACCCGTTATTTAATAGAGTAAGTTCACTGTCACTTAACTGGACGTCAGTGGTGTTAAATCTGATAGCCTGTACAAAACTTGCATGTGACACAGCTAAACTAGACACCTGTGAGAAAATTACACTGGCTTTTAAGTAAAATAAATGGATAATGAAACATTTAAAAAATGCTACCAATAGAAATACTGAACTAAAAAATTTGAAAAAATCAACATCAGATAATCTGAAAGTAAAGCCCTCATAGCAAATGCTGAAGGGGAAGCTCTATTGTCATATTACATGAAAAGGAATACATAGAGAAAACATTATAATTTTTCCACAACAAAAACATTACTGAAATAAAGTCTAATCCCACAATGAAATTCCAAACTGAACTCTGTAAACTTCTAAATAATTATAACTTTTTATGGAACACATATGAAGCGCACAGTTGTACGACAATGAATCCCTCAGCACCAAAACTATGTGGAAAGATACGTACAGAAAGCTGTTCTATTCGTCTGGTAGTTACCCTAACTTGAGAAACAGCCCTGTATATTTTGTAAGCCGTAAGCTGAGAGCTAAATATTATACCTCTGAAAATAGCTACACCATACATAACACACATGAACTTATAGCCTCGATTGAAAACATCCACATTCCACCCATAGCTGAATTTTCATCACTTAACATAGTCAATCTGTACACAAACATTCCTGTTAACGAGAATACTGACTTTATTAGCAAAAATGAGCTTAGGTATAAGAAAATTAGGATTTCAGAGACCTGTGAACTCACAGAAATACTCACACTCATCCTAGAGCACAATTATTTTAGTTTCAACAACGAGCTTTACCAACAACATGATGGTTTGGCAATGTGAAGTAGCTTAGCTGGGTTATTAGTTGACATTTACATCAAATACTTCTCAACTAATCAACAAATCACAAACAAAACAACATACTACAGAAGATATGTCGATGATACAATCCTGCTTTTTGTGGTTCAAACAGCAAAATTGATGCACTGGTAACAGACATCAGCAAAATGTATAAAAGTATTAAATTCACAGTTGAGAATGAAACAAAAAGAAAGCATAAATTTTCTTGATCTTAAAACCTGTAACATTAATCAAAAAAATTGTTCAAATGGCTCTGAGCACTATGGGACTCAACTGCTGAGGTCATTAGTCCCCTAGAACTTAGAACTAGTTAAACCTAACTTACCTAAGGACATCACAAACATCCATGCCTGAGGCAGGATTCGAACCTGCGACCGTAGCGGTCTTGCGGTTCGAGGCTGCAGCGCCTTTAACCGCACGGCCACTTCGGCCGGCGTAACATTAATCATAAACATCAGTTTAGCATCTACAGGAAACTAACCACCACAGGTGTCAGCATTAACAACTCTTCATGTCAACCCAGCCGACACAATATGTCATATTTCAGAATAATGGTACACCAAATGGAAAAAGTATCTGCTAGTCACACAGATCAACAAAATGAAATCAGTTTAATTAAAGCAGTTGCTCATAATAGTGGCTATGATCCTACAATGATAGACAAACTCCACAACAAAATAAAAACAAAAGCCACAGAACAGCAGTTCACATAGGATTCAATGCAAAACAAATTAGCCACCTAAATATACTGTTATCTCATACATAGGCGCAATATCACACCAAACTGCAAACTTAGTTAAAAGGAAGAATATTAATTTCAGCCTCTCTACTAATAAAAAATAACAGCAAAAAGTGATACATGTCCAAAAATCTACATTTGTCAGACAGGTAGAAGTTTTGAGATTAGGTGCTAAGATCACCTCGATGCCTTAAGGCTTGGAAACTTGAACAAATCTACATTTGTTTCCCACATTGCAGAAGAAAATCATTCAGTAACGAAGACTGAAAGCAACATGAAAATATTACATGTAGCATAAAAAGGGTCCACTATGAATATGTTAGAAGAAACAGAAATACAGACACACAAAATACTTCGTCTGATACTGTCCTTAACAAGCAGACTGAATTGGCTAACGTTCGTTCCCCGAAAAACTTCCAGAAAGTACTTTCTGTGGTGTAATATAAATAATGTGTACACCTCTCTGCAGAACAAATAACTAATCTTACAATATTTTATGTACCTACAACAGTCAATATTATCTGTGGCACTAAATACTAACAAATTTTAATGTATTATCGTCATCGATCTTCAGACATCACATGAAGATTTCTCACACTTCTTGCCCAAATTTGTACCTCTATCGTTGTATAAAATAAGTTTGTAGTGCTGTAATTCACAAAGTCCCATGTATTTATCGTTTCCCCATCTCACAGAACAGTAATTCAAGCTTATTTCCCAAGAAATGCCATATCTAGAATGAGATTTTCACTCTGCAGCGGAGTGTGCGCTGATATGAAACTTCCTGGCAGATTAAAACTGTGTGCCCGACCGAGACTCGAACTCGGGACCTTTGCCTTTCGCGGGCAAGTGCTCTACCAACTGAGATACCAAAGCACGACTCACGCCCGGTACTCACAGCTTTAC
Source organism: Schistocerca cancellata (assembly GCF_023864275.1). NCBI lineage: Eukaryota > Metazoa > Arthropoda > Insecta > Orthoptera > Acrididae > Schistocerca > Schistocerca cancellata. The sequence continues at coordinate 359,410,810 of NC_064630.1, read as the reverse complement.
TTCTGCCAGTACCTCGTCTCCTACCTTCCAAACTTTACAGAAGCTCTCCTGCGAACCTTGCAGAACTAGCACTCCTGAAAGAAAGGATATTGCGGAGACATGGCTTAGCCAAAGCCTGGGGGATGTTTCCAGAATGAGATTTTCACTCTGCAGCGGAGTGTGCGCTGATATGAAACTTCCTGGCAGATTAAAACTGTGTGCCCGACCGAGACTCGAACTCGGGACCTTTGCCTTTCGCGGGCAAGTGCTCTACCAAATGAGCTACCGAAGCACGACTCACGCCCGGTACTCACAGCTTTACTTCTGCCAGTACCTCGTCTCCTACCTTCCAAACTTTACAGAAGCTCTCCTGCGAACCTTGCAGAACTAGCACTCCTGAAAGAAAGGATATTGCGGAGACATGGCTTAGCCAAAGCCTGGGGGATGTTTCCAGAATGAGATTTTCACTCTGCAGCGGAGTGTGCGCTGATATGAAACTTCCTGGCAGATTAAAACTGTGTGCCCGACCGAGACTCGAACTCGGGACCTTTGCCTTTCGCGGGCAAGTGCTCTACCAACTGAGCTACCGAAGCACGACTCACGCCCAGTACTCACAGCTTCACTTCTGCCAGTACCTCGTCTCCTACCTTCCAAAATTTACAGAAGCTCTCCTGCGAACCTTGCAGAACTAGCACTCCTGAAAGAAAGGATATTGCGGAGACATGGCTTAGCCAAAGCCTGGGGGATGTTTCCAGAATGAGATTTTCACTCTGCAGCGGAGTGTGCGCTGATATGAAACTTCCTGGCAGATTAAAACTGTGTGCCCGACCGAGACTCGAACTCGGGACCTTTGCCTTTCGCGGGCAAGTGCTCTACCAACTGAGCTACCGAAGCACGATTCACGCCCGGTACTCACAGCTTTACTTCTGCCAGTACCTCGTCTCCTACCTTCCAAACTTTACAGAAGCTGTCCTGCGAACCTTGCAGAACTAGCACTCCTGAAAGAAAGGATATAGCAGGGACATGGCTTAGCCAAAGCCTAGGGGATGTTTCCAGAATGAGATTTTCACTCTGCAGCAGAGTGTGCGCTGATATGAAACTTCCTGGCAGATTAAAACTGTGTGCCCGACCGAGACTCGAACTCGGGACCTTTGCCTTTCGCGGGCAAGTGCTCTACCAACTGAGCTACCGAAGCACGACTCATGCCCGGTACTCACAGCTTTACTTCTGCCAGTACCTCGTCTCCTACCTTCCAAACTTTACAGAAGCTCTCCTGCGAACCTTGCAGAACTAGCACTCCTGAAAGAAAGGATATTGCGGAGACATGGCTTAGCCAAAGCCTGGGGGATGTTTCCAGAATGAGATTTTCACTCTGCAGCGGAGTGTGCGCTGATATGAAACTTCCTGGCAGATTAAAACTGTGTGCCCGACCGAGACTCGAACTCGGGACGTTTGCCTTTCGCGGGCAAGTGCTCTTCTGGAAACATCCCCCAGGCTTTGGCTAAGCCATGTCTCCGCAATATCCTTTCTTTCAGGAGTGCTAGTTCTGCAAGGTTCGCAGGAGAGCTTCTGTAAAGTTTGGAAGGTAGGAGACGAGGTACTGGCAGAAGTAAAGCTGTGAGTACCGGGCGTGAGTCGTGCTTCGGTAGCTCATTTGGTAGAGCACTTGCCCGCGAAAGGCAAAGGTCCCGGGTTCGAGTCTCGGTCGGGCACACAGTTTTAATCTGCCAGGAAGTTTCAAATGCCATATCTTTATATCACTGCAATGCAGCATTTTTGACACGCATGTACTTTGTAAACTGTGTATTTGTCTTCGTATGTCGTAAATCAAAACGTGTGGTGCACATTGAAAATTCGTTTTGGTTTACAATGCAAAGCAACGTTTGTGACTGTGAAAACACAAACATCCTTAAGAATGTATTCCATTGCAAGAAAACTGCGAAAAAATATGTGCCAGATGTAAGTTTCACGTAAGTTGCACAGATGTGTATGGCAACCATTTTGGTTACGCGTTAGTATCTGTTAATTATTGTTTGTCCTAGGGCAAGTCACAGGGAAAAAATGCATAATTTGTTTTGATGAAAACATGAAAAAACCGTCTAATGATGAACTGTAAAATACTGGAAATCGATAACGGTACTTTTTGAATAAAGTGACCTAAAACGAGTTTGTGGCTGGTTCTTGTACACCATCAGAAACTTTATTCACGTAAAAGTCACGATCTCCAACCATGTTTATATTTGACAAAATTGCAGAAAACGAGGCAAATGATTAAAACGAAATGAACTGTTTATTTAAAAAATAATCGCCATAACTGTTAATTCATTTGTCCCACATACACCATAAGGCAGCTTGAGGAGTATAGATTTTATTTTATTTTACTTATTTACTTTAGAGTCATCAGTCTTCAGACTGGTTTGATGCGTCACGCTACGAATTCCTCTCCTGTTCCAACCTCTTCATCTCAGTGCCGTCATGGAGAAACGTTCGCAGGTGCCTATAGAACTATGATTACACCTAGACGGGCACCTCTTCAACCGAAGCAAATTGACAACCACGAATGTCTTTCTTCAGGATTCCAGAAATATGGAAATCGCATGGGGAGAGATCGGGACACTATGGAGGATGTGTAAGGGGTTCCAAGCGGAGCTCCTGCAGCGTAGTCGAAACAACACGTGCGCCAGTTCCGAAAAAGTCATGATGACCTTTTTCTTTGACCGCAATTGCCCGATGCTTATTGACTTCCTGAACCTTGGCGCTACAATTAACGCGCAGCAGTACGAGGGCACTTGGCAAAAGTTGAAGCGCGTCATGAAGTCCAAACGCCCAGGAATGTCGACGGACGGCATTAATCTGTTGTAGGATAAACCACGCCTATATGATGCCGCGGTTGCGACTTGTTTTGCAAGAGAGATACAAGAATTCTAATTTATTTGTTGCACCGAAGTCTGGTATGACGTTATGTACAGAATCAATCAGGTCACCAACGCTCTCCAAAGAGGTGTTGGAAAAATCCAGAGTACTGTGGATCCAATACAAAGTGTTGGCAACTTTTTTTTTAAGAAGGTGAGATCAGAAGAGCTTTTTAGTAGCGTGGTAGAGGATGCAAAAGCTGCTCGCTAACAAATTTGAATGGATCTCGTTTCGTCTTTGAAAATAAAAAGGAAGTTCTTCCCAGGAAAGTGAAAAACCAATTTACCTATGAGTCTAACGCCGAAATAACTGAAGAACTTAAAGCAGACAGTTTCTTTGATGTAATATTTTCCCTCTTACTACCGATACAGCTGTCTGCTTACTAGCAGAGAGATTTGAACTTATTTATGATCTGCAGACGTGGTATGATGGAAAACTAAAAGCTGCATGCATGGTTCTTGAGACTGTGTTAAGTGATGGTGATAACGTGACATCAATGGGAAGTAACTAAGCGATGACGTCTTGCTCTTAGCGCCCGTTCTTCTTGCGGGTAGTTCTCCACAGATCTAGTTATTTTATATTGCAAAAACCAGCTTTGCTGACTTTTTTTCCAATACTTCCGCTCATGTTACGAATACTGCTGACTTAACCCGTGTCTGTAGATAGCTAGTGGTGAAAGGACTTTTCAAAACTCTAGTTGTCAATGACATACCTTAGTTTTCACACTTTCTCAAGAACGATTGTGGAGAATGTCAGCTCTAGCAATTGAAAACAATACCTCATAATCAACAGACTCAAATTTTATTTTAAAAGAGTTTCATCCAAGGGGCAAATCGTATTTACATGTACAAGTACATATAGGAACTACACATTACTTTATTAATAAAATATTTCTCTTTCAAATCATTCACATATTTTTGTTTTCCATCTGAGTTACATTATACATTTTTTGACTTTGTTCATCAATTTTCAAATACAATCACGACAAATTTTCTACAATTTAACTATTTATTGGTGAGTTTTCTTCAAAGAAAACACAAACCCATTCCCACAATAGAGGAATTCATTTTTAAAGGTATTATTAATTTTTAAAGGTCTTGTCAAGAGAGGCAACGGTCTTGCCGCAGTGGATACACCGGTTCCCGTGAGATCACCGAAGTTAAGCGCTGTCGGGCGTGGTCGGCACTTGGATGGGTGACCATCCGGGCCGCCATACGCTGTTGCCATTTTTCGGGGTGCACTCAGCCTCGTGATGCCAATTGAGGAGCTACTCGACCGATTAATAGCGGCTTCGGTCAAGAATACCATCATAACGACCGGGAGGGCGGTGTACTGACCCCACGCCCCTCCCATCCCCATCCTCCACTGAGGATGACACGGCGGTCAGATGGTCCCGGTAGGACGAAGTGCTTATCAGGAGAACAAGGAAAGGCAACTAACAGGAGTGGAACGACAAGGGAGTTTACTTCCCAAGAGTGAAACATGGCGAGAGTTCTGTGGTGATGTGGGCAGGCAACCATCGGTATTCTGCAAGGCCGCATCACTGCCAAGAATTATGGGACTGTTTTAAATGATCAGGTCCATCCTATGGGACAGTAATTGCTTCCCAATGATGGTGGTGTGCGCCAAGTCGATGGGGCCGCTGTTCACATCACATCACCCAGGGGTGGCTTGGAAGCACGAGGGTGAGTTGTTGCATCTCACCTGGCCACTAAAATCACATCATCTAATATTACCGAAGTTTTGCAGTCTGCATTGCAGAAAAGGGTGGGTGATCGCTACCTGAAATTGCTACTGTGTAACAGGGAATCAGTGATCATAAGGCCGTTGCAGCATCTCTGAATATGGAAGTAAATAGGAATATAAAAAAGGGAGGAAGGTTTATCTGTTTAGCAAGAGTAATAGAAGACAGATTTCAGACTACCTAACAGATCAAAACGAAAATTTCTGTTCCGACGCTGACAATGTTGAATGTTTATGGAAAAAGTTCAAGGCAATCGTAAAATGCGTTTTAGACAGGTACGTGCCTAGTAAAACTGTGAGGGACGGGAAAAACCCACCGTGGTTCAACAACGAAGTTAGGAAACTACTGCAAAGCAAAGAGAACTTCACTGCAAGTTTAAAAAAGAGTGGCACGTAAAGTGCCCTCCACCACACACCGTTGGGTGGCTTGCGGTAGCCGGCCGAAATGGCCGTGCGGTTAAAGGCGCTGCAGTCTGGAACCGCAAGACCGCTACGGTCGCAGGTTCGAATCCTGCCTCGGGCATGGCTGTTTGTGATGTCCTTAGGTTAGTTAGGTTTAACTAGTTCTAAGTTCTAGGGGACTAATGACCTCAGCAGTTGAGTCCCATAGTGCTCAGAGCCATTGGCTTGCGGTAGATGTAACAGAAAGAATGGTATAATATTCCCTTGAAAACAATGCACAACTTGTATACTTGTTTTGGCCCACTCCGAGACGAATGGACCCTGTTTAGAATGCCAACGGGTTTCCCACACCGTAGTCATGCTAATGTGTTGTGTTTCTGGTGTTTCCAAATTTTTGTCCGTCCCATGTATGTTGCTTGTGTGGAAGAATGAACCTGCCGTGCTGTGCTGAGACGCTGCTGTCTTTCGCACAGTGGGCAGAACTTGTGTTGTCTCTGGGCCTTTCTGAAGCTCTGGAAAGCAGTGTGGACACTCCCGCATTCGTCTTTGCTGCGTGCGCGGCATAACCTATGTGCACCCGTGCGGAAGGTCGGCCTTGCCCCGAGCGACTACGGCGCATGCGCGGGCAGCAAGTGACGGCTCGAGCTGACCTTGGCCGTGTACACTGTCTGCCGCCAACAGCTCTGTTGCCAGGGCTCAGGGCTGCAACTTTTCGGTCACAACGCAAGAGGCCGGGAACCAGATACTCACGAACATGTTTCAAACTTCTTATCTACGTACTCACCCGAATTTAAGTCTCTCACACTTTGTTGGAAATTCCTATTATATTTTACGTTCTTCTTCTTCTTCTTCGTTTCACCCAACTTTGGGGTACGTTGAATCAATCACTTCTGTGTGTTCTGTGCCTTTCTTTTCGCCCAGTACTGTTTCATTCTTTCTGATCTTGCTTTTCTTTCCTCATCAGAGATGACAATCGTTCTTTTCTTTCTATTTTGGAGCTGGAATCCCTCTTTTCTGTCTTTGCTTATCGTTTTTGCGGTCCTGTCTGTGAGCATTTTTTCTGTGATGTGTAGTTCTCTTAAGTCTTTCTCTGTTTGGATAAACCAATTTGGTTTGGATTTTTTATTCCTGAAGTAGTCAAACATTCTTTTTATAAGTCTATTTGGGTTCATTCTGAGAATGTGCCCATAAAACTCAATTCTTCTTTTCCTCATTGTATCCGAAAGTTTTTCTGTGGTTTTGTAGAGTGTTTCATTTTTGGTATGAATTAGTTTGTCGTTATGAAATTTGGGGCCTAAAATTTTTCTCAATATTTTTCTTTCTTTGATCTCTAGCCTTTCAATTGGGCCATGGTTAGTGATAGATAATGTCTCAGCTGCATATAGTGCTTCTGGTTTAATGACAGTGTTGTAATGTTTTATTTTTGAATTCCATGAGAGGGACTTTTTATTATAAGTATTTTTAGTAAGCTGAAAGGCTAGTTCAACTTTGTTTCTTCTTAATTCTATTGCTTTTTTCTCAAGGGCGTTCCAGCTAATCCATTCACCAAGATATTTGAATTCTTTAACAATTTCGATCTTTTGGTCTCTTACTTTAAGATATTTCATTGGCTTTTTTATATTTGTGATTATTTTGGTTTTTTCAAAAGAAATTTTAAGGCCTATTTTCTCTGCTTGTTTCTGTAATTCGAGGATCTGTTCTTTGGCTTCTTCCCATGTTTCAGCTAGTAGGGCCATATCATCTGCAAATGCTAGGCAATTAACCTTGATGCCTTTGTTTTTTGTTCCTAGTCGGATTCCACAATTGATTTTCTTGTTCCATTCTCTTACTATTTTTTCTAGGGCACAGTTAAATAACAATGGAGAGAGTCCATCACCTTGTCGTACTCCAGTTTTTATCTCAAATAGGTCTGAGAGTTCTCCCATAAATTTAATTTTGGAGTATGTGTTGGTGATGGTTTCTCTAATTAGGTTTGTAGTTTTATTGTCTAGGTTCAATTCTTTTAATATGGAGATTAGAGATTCCCTGTCTATGGAGTCGTACGCCTTTTGAAAGTCAATGAATGTGATGACATACGCTTTTGCTCTCGATTTTTGGTAGGCCATAAGATTTTTGAGGTTTAGAATTTGTTCTGGGCAGGATCTTCCCTTTCTGAAGCCTGCCTGGTATTCTCCAAGTTGACAGTCTAGCTGGGGTTCTGCTCTGTTCAAAAGGACTTTAGACAGTATTTTGTATGTTACGTCAAGGAGCGAAATCCCTCTGTAATTGTTGGGGTCTGTTCTGGATCCCCTCTTATGAATTGGGTGAATGAGGGCCATCTTCCATTCATCCGGAATTCTTTCTGTTTTCCCTATTTCTTCAAATATGTTTTGGAGAGATTCTATGGCATTTCTATTGACATTTTTCCACAGTTCAGCTGTAATTTGGTTCTCTCCCGAAGCCTTATAGTTTTTGAGATTCAAAATGATTGATTGTAGTTCCTCGACGGTGGGTGGTTCTGAGTTAGGACTTGTTGAAGTTGAGTTGCTGAAATCCATTTTTTCAATTGGTTCTTTACAGTTGAGAAGGTTTCTGAAATATTCCCTCAAAATTTTGCAATTATCCCTGTTGTTGTATGCAATATTACCATTTTTATCTTGTAATTGGAGTGTCGGTGGGCTGTACTTGGTTATTTTTTGTTTAAAAGTTCTGTAAAAGCTCCTAGTCTTGTTTTTGTTGAAGTCTTCGTTGATCTGCAAAAGGAGTTGATCTTCTTGTGCTTTTTTAATTCTTTTGAGGTTTTTACTCACTAGTTTTCTTACACTCAGGAAATTTTGCCTATTATATTCATTTTTCTGAGATTGCATCTGTTGCCATGCTTTCTTTTTTTGCTCAATAAGTTTGTCACATTCCTCTGTCCACCATGCGTGTTTTTTGATTTTGGTTATAGGTGCTATTTGTTCAGCTTTGGTTAGTAGGCTTTCCTTCATTTGATCCCAATTTTGGTTCCTTATATCTTGAGTCGCGAGGGGAAACTCCTTCGAATTCATTATCTTTTCTGGATCGTATCTTCTGCTTTTGGGTTTACTGTTTCTATCTTTCCTTTTGGGGATAATTTTGAGTTTTATTTTAGAAAGATAGTGATCAGAATCCAAGTTTGCTCCTCTGAGTACTTTGACATTTTGTATTTCTGTATGGTGTTTCCATTTTATCGCCACATGATCAAGTTGAAATTCACCCAAGTTTTTACGTTACTGATATATTATTTCCAAAATATCCAGGGCAAAGAAAATAGTTGTCCCACATGGTAAGAAAAGTAGATGCTACGCTGAGATTAATTGGAAAATATTGTTCATCTACGAAAGAGGTGTGTTGCAGAACGCTTTATAAATCGATTATTGTTCACCAGTCTGGGAGACGTACCATGTTGGATAAATAGGAGAGAGAAGCTCGAACGAACAGCGGTGCGACTCGTCACGATTGCAATAGTCGAGGTGTGAGCGTCATGACATTCTCAACAAAATAGGGTGGCAGACACTACGTGAGAGGCTTTGTGCGTTATGGAGAGATTTACTGTTGAAATTCCAAGATGTATATTCGAAGAAGACTCGTGTCACATACAGCTTTCTCCTGCCATACACCATAAAGTAGCTTGAGGAGTAGAGATTTTCTTTTATTTTATTTTACTTATTTATTTATTTTTGAGTCATAAGTCTTCTAACTGGTTTGACGCGCTCAAAGTAGCACTTGCAACTTACGTCCTCAATTATTTGCTGGATGTTTTTCAATCTCTATCTTCCTATGCAGTTTTTACCCTCTACAGCTCCTTCTACTACCATGGAAGTTATTCGCCGATGTCTTAACAGATGTCCTATCATTCTGTCCCTTCTTCTTGTCAGTGTTTTCCACATATTCCTTTCCTCTCCGATTCTGTGCAGAACTTCCTCATTCCTTATCTTACCAGTCCACTTAATTTTCAACATTCGTCTGTAGCACCGTATCTCAAATGCTTCGATTCTCTTATGTTCCGGTTTTCCCCAGTCCATATTTCACTGCCATTCAATGCTGTGCTCCTAACGTGCAGCCGGCCGCTGTAGCCTAGCGGTTCTAGGCGCTTCAGTCTGGAACCGCACTGCTTCTACGGTCGCAGGTTCGAATCCTGCCTCGGGCATGGATGTGTCTGATGTCCTTAGGTTAGTTAGTTTTAAGTAGTTCTAAGTCTAGGGGACTGATGATCTCAGATGTTAAGTCCCACAGTGCTTAGAGCCATTTGAACCTAACGTGTATTCTCAGAAGTGTCTTCCTCAAGTTAAGGCCCATGTCTGATACTAGTAGACTGCTCATGGCCAGGAATGCCATTTTTGCTAGTGCTAGTCTGTTTTTGAAGTCCTCCTTGGTCCGTCCGTCATTGGTTATTTTGATGCCTATGTAACAGAATTCTTAACTTCATCTACTTCGTGATCTTCAATCCTGACGTTAATTTTCTCGCCGTTCTCATTTCTTTTATTTCTCATTACTTTCGAGTTTACTCGACTTATTCTCAGTCCCTATTCTGTACTTATTAAACTCTTCTTCCCCTACAGCAGATCATGTAATTCTTCACTTTCACTCAGGATAGCAATGTAATCAGCGAATCGTATCATTGATGTCCTTTCACCTCGAATTTCCACTCCTGAAACCTTTCTTTTACTCCCGTCATTGGTTCTTCGTCATATAATATAGGGCCAATATATAATACAGGACCGAAAAATTACATTCCTGTCTTTCACCCTTTTTAATCCGAGCACTTCGTTCTTGGTCTTCCATTCTCATTATTCCCTCTTGGCTCTTGTACACGTTTTATATTACCCGTCCCCTTTCTATAGTTTACCTATATTTTCCTCAGAATTTCGAACATCTTGCACTGTTTGACATTGTCGAACCCTTTTTCCAGTTCGACATATCCTATGAAAGTGTCTTGATATTTCTTTAGTCTTGCTTCCATTATGAATCACAGCCTCAGAACTGTCTCTCTGGAGTCTTTACCTTCCCTAATGCCAAACTAAACGTCATCTATACGTCCTCGATTTTCTTTTCCATTCTTCTGTATATTACACTTGTCAGCAACATGGATGCATGAGCTGTTAAGCTGATTGTGCGATAATTGTCGCACTTGTCAGTTCTTGCAGTCTTCGAAATTGTGTGGATGATAGTTTTCCGCAAGTCATATTGTGTGTAGCCAGACTCATACATTCTACACACCAACGTGAATAGTCGTTTTGTTGCCACTTTCTCCAATTATTTTAGAAATTCTGATAAAATGTTAGCTATCCATGATGCCTTATTTGATGTTAAGTCTACCACAGCTCTTTTAAATTCTGATTCTAATACTAGATCCCCTATCTCTTGTAAATCGAATGCAGTTACTTTTTCTATGACTCTAGACAAATCTTCCCCCTCACAGAGGCCTTCAGTGTACCCTTCCCACCTACCCGCCCTCTCCTCTGCATTTAACAGTGAAATTTCGGCTGCACTCTTAATGTTACCATCCTTGCTTTTAATTTCGCCGAAGGCTGTTTTGACTATACTATATGCCGATACAGATATACGAGTAGATGAAGTAGAGCGTTTGTAGTACTGTCGGTGAACTCAGAATGGCGGGTTGTCGGAACATGATCATTTGATGTGTTCACATCTTTTCAAAATATTCAAGAAAATAATATGCCCTAGAAACATGCAAAATTTCTTCTCCTTTGGCTTTTCCTGTCAGTAGATGGGGTCGTCATTTTTTATATGAGTTGTGGCTTTGTTAATAGTAGTGGGTTGCCGCATACTCTTTCTGGGGGCTCCATTCCGTCAGGGCCGGGATCTGTGTACCCCAGCTGTTTGCAGTAGAGAAAATCTCGTGTTCAAGTGTGGTAGCGTTTTCTAAATGTTTGTGTATAGTGTATTTGAGGTGGGTAATGGGAACCAGCCCAGTTTTTACCTAGCTGGCTGTGGGAAACCGCCTGAAAGCCTCATTCAGTCTGTCTGGCTCGTCAGCCCTCGTCGTTAAACCACGAGGCGCGTTCGACCCGGGGCAGGCTCGCCTCGCTGTATCCCAGAACCGGTGGGTTGATGCGCTCGGCTATCTGGGTGAGTTTGTAGTACCACGTTTAAGCAGAAATTATTGAACTAATGCATAACAGTTTGCGATTCGAAAGTACTTGTCGACTAAGAATAAGAGTTTATACATTTACTCTCCAAATATTACAATCTTAAGAAACCAAATACCACCAGTTCGTATTTTTTGTGATCAATGATTGTAAGTATCATAATATTCTCTAACACAAGATTAAATTTTTTGTAGTTAATAGTGTTGCGTTAATGGTTTGGAACGTAAGCCTACTAAACAAAAGGAATGAATGCTGAATGCGTACATCGAATGATCATGTTCCGAAAGACTCAAACTGCAACCGTGAGTCTTAACGATTATATAAAGTCCTTCTATAGACATTCGCCCTTCATTGCGATACTTCTTTTCAACTATACTTGACTTTAGGGGAGACGGAAGGCAATTTTTATCCCTATTCTGCCAATGCTATTTTACCCTTTGAATAGGTACACTTTTCAGAAGAACTATAAGTGTTAACACAATGAAATTTTTACTGCATATATATATAACATATATGCCTCAATTTACACATAAAATGAACTTAATACCTCTTATGGTTTTGAAGAAAAAAATTTATTCTTTCACTAATAAAATTTAACTTTTTTGTACATTAATTACTATAAAACAGTTTCTGATTGTGTGGTGGTTCTCAATTTACTTGTAATAACTTATTACCATCTGCAGTAGAAATTGCCAAATTTCATGTTTCTAACCCTATCAGTTTGTCAAATAATGGTACCCAAAAGTAAAGAAAAATGTAGTTTTGAGAAAAATCCATTTAAAGTTTAATATTGCAATTCTAGTACAGTTATTGATGAGAATTACTTACCACTAACATTTTCCTGCACCATACTGAGCATCATCTGAATCATACTGATCTTTTCTTCTCTTGATCCCTCTTCTTTTCTATCTGGCTTCATTTGTGCATTTTAAATTAACAGTATCTGCTATGTGGATTCTCTCTTTATCTATTTGTACCAAGGATTTTGCAGTATTTCCACTAGATTTTATGCCCAATAATTCCAAAACATCCAGTTTTCTAAGTACACTATCATTGAAGCATAAAATAGCGTCAGAAACACCAAATTTGAGGGTTGTAAGATGAAGAAATACAGTTTTCGGTAACCAGTTCCAAATGACAGAATTCACACATTCATTTAAATTTTGGTTTCTCCCACGAAGACATTTCTTCAACAAGGTATCTTTACAAAGGTCTCTAAATACGGATTTAATTTCATTCATTACTGATGCAGGTAAAGAATGTTTGTGGTCATATCTGGCACTTCTCCTGTACTTGCACCAAGTGTCAGAATCATTCGGGGAAAGACGGTGCACTGGATTTTCATTTGTGGAAAGCTTATGTAAAAAGATAGCCTATACAGCTTTTTTCATGTTTTCTAAATTCCCTACACTTCTTCTTATGGCCAAGACGAGGATACCAGGTTTCAGGCATTACCTCTCACGAGGACAACACAGTGGCTGACGGCCTGCACTTAACGATCGAGAGCAGCGACGTTTGCGTAAAGTTGTGGCTGCTAGTATATAAAAAAAAATGTTCAAATGTGTGTGAAATCTTATGGGACTTAACTGCTAAGGTCATCAGTCCCTAAGCTTACACACTACTTAACCTAAATTATCCTAAGGACAAACACACACACCCATGCCCGAGGGAGGACTCGAACCTCCGCCGGGACCAGCCGCACAGTCCATGACTGCAGCGACTGAGACCGCTCAGCTAATCCCGCGCGGCTGCTAGTATATCGATAGTAGATGTAGGGTAGGGAACATAGAAACGATAAAACACTAGAAGCATGAAATAATATACAACGAGTAAAAGAATACTGTGAATTATCTCTGCATGGCGCAAAAAGGAAAGCGTCGCATTTAAATGCCAGGTAGCACAGAGCGTCAGGAAAACTATCATCTCACGATAAAAATGTCGTATTTACATAAAACAAAAAGTGTTTCACGCATTAAAGACCAGGCATTTCAAATATGCTAAAATCTAAAATCGACTTTATGAAGCCCACTTGCCTTCCGTCTCTCCTTGACTGAGACATTCGTCGCACAGGGGTGGACAAGAATGTGGCAAACACAACACATTACCATGCCTAATAAGATGTAGGAAAACCATTGGTATTCAAAACAGCTATCAGCCGCCCCGGAATGGATAAATATAGGCTTTCTATGGTTTCAAGAGTATCTTATAATATTCTTCCAGAAAAATAGCTCAAGGTCAGGTAACGACGATGGAGGTGGATAGCGGTCACACACGCTTCTCTCCAAAGTAGAACACAAATTGTCAATAATATGTAGAGCTGGCCAGGTGAGACAGTTCATCCTCGTGCTCACAAAACCAGAACTGGACGACGCGAACTGTGTGAACAGAGACTCTGTCATCTTTGAACACAGCATCATCACTGGAAAATAAACAGTATGACATGGGATGGATCTGACCAGTCAAAATGGTCACATAATCCTTGGCAGTACTGTGACATTGCAGAGTAACCATGGATCCCATGGAATACCACGATATGGCTGCCTAAATCATCACCGGATTCCTGCCATGTTTCACTCTTGGGACGTAAACTCGGTCAGAAACTGGAAGCAGTATGCAACAAGACACATCCGACCAAATGACTTTCTTCCACTGCTTTATAGCCCAGGTTTTATGGCTTCGGCACCACGTTTTCCTATTGCAAGAATCTGTATCACTGATGAGTTTTGGAATTCAGCTCGCCCTGCAATTCCCTGCTCATGAAGGTCTCTTCGTGTTCTTTTGCTGCTGACAGAATCTGCGAGTACAACGTTCAGTTGTGCACTGACAAATTTTGCACCTGTCGTTCTCTTATTTTTCGTCAAAATCCTCTTCAATGACCGTCTGTCACGATAATTCAACACACACTTCCGTCCGCGTTGTGACGTAGCAGATGATATTTTTCCATTTTCCCTGTATGCGGAGTAGATCTTCGATATGGTGCCTCTTGAAACACCAAACACTTCTGCTACCTTGGCTAGGGAAACCCGCAACATACTAGCACCAAAAATTTTCCCCCGTTCGAATTCACTTAGCTCCGACATAATGCACTCAAACCATGGAACACTGTTCTGAACCACGTCTGACACTTGGCAACGTATCGAGGACAATGCACAGGAGCTATTCGTGGTGAAATACAAAAGCGCAATCTGTAGGCTTGGATAGCATCTGGATTTATGTTCAAGCATTCATTTCTGGACGTGTTCCCATATTTTTCCTTCAAACCTTGCAAAAGTATGCATTTTGGCTGTTCCGGAAACGTTCTTAATCCAAAATCACCTCTTCACCATTTTGGAAATGCCCTGCATGCAATGGTTTCTTCATGCAGGAAAAGAGAAAGAAGTCATTGCTATGTCGGGGAATGCAAGGGGTGAGACAAAATTTTATAATCGAAAGAAGCAGATAGATTTGTTTTTAGAGAGGGTCCGCTTTGAGCAAAACATAATTTTTTTATCTTTTCTTTTATTTTTCAGACATGTTTTGATGAAGTTTAACATCACCAGCGGACTTTTACTATTATGTCTCTATAAAACTAGAAGAGTGCTCTTTACCACTTGCACAAATATAAATTCGGGTTTTAAGACAGTATTTACAAATTTGTAAAACAAAGTTTTGTATATATATCTTGTTGCCATATTCTGTGGTTTTCTTTGATTATTATGTTTTTGTTGCAGCTGTCCTTTTCCTAATTTGTAGTCTGAAACCATATTCAACTTTAGTGTATAACAGTTATTTACTTCGAAATTTTACGACTGGGAATGCTACGGCTATGTCTTACAATAACTAATTATATGTGGAAGATTGTGTGTGTGTGTGTGTGTGTGTGTGTGTGTGTGTGCGTACTATGTTGCAGTTACTTTTTCTGGTTTCCCTATTATCTTCACTGTGAAGATCTACACTAAATAACTGTCAATGCACTGTTTACGAACTACAGAAACAAGATTCCGGATAACTGAAGAATTGAATGTCGTTTGGGTAGAAGTTTTGAATCTGTACGAAATGTGTCTGCCATTTTGTGTATGTACTCATGTATGTATGTATGTGTGTTTGTGTGTGTGTGAATATTATTAATTTAATTACTACTTTTGTGTGTGTGTGTGTGTGTGTGTGTGTGTGTGTGTGTGTGTGTGTGTGTGTGGAAAGAGGGAGGGGATTTGGGGTGGTTATGTGTTGGTGTTGTCTGATAGTTCTTTGAGGGAAGAAAACAAAGCTCCGTTGCAGAGAACTGTATATTCACTTATTATTTATTTTCTATCTACTATGTCTTTTTGTATTTGATAGTTTTCTTCAGTTTTTAGTTTTGTGAGGGGAGGGAGGGAGACTGTTTTTGCATTTGAGAATTTTCAAGTCAGTGTTGATGTTTGTTGGGCTGTGTTCCGTGTCCATAAGGCGTTCAGCAAATGTAGAATGACAGCTGTTACTTTTTAATGCTCTTCTGTGTTCTGTGATCTGGAATTAAAGTTTCTGCTTGTCCGTCCTACATAAATTAATTTGCATGTCAGTTGATAAATATCAGATTTTTGTCTTTGTCTGTAATTGTACTGGTTGCCCTTAGTTTTCTCTGTATTAAGTTGTCTGTCCTGTAGACTACTTTTAGCCCTTGTTTATGGTGTATGTTGTCTATTCTTGGGACTGCTTTGTTGTTTTAAGTGAGAGTGTACTATTTGCTTGTTGTTATGGGTGTCATAACGGGCAACAATAAAGACTGGTCAGAAACAATCTGAAAAGCTTGTAACGGTGTTGCAAGGTAAGTTGTGCTGAGCTATAACTGTTAAGAAAGAAATTCAATACGTTACTCCGTTTCTGAGTTAATTAGCATTGAAGTTAGCCAATCAGGCCGCTGTGCTCACAGATTCAAGCTGTCCGCCAGATACACTTAGTGTCACTTGGGAGTGTTCCAATCCGGCATGTCGAAACTACCCTGAAATTTTTGGCATGGAAAGAATATACCAATAGAACTGTACTGTCATTGTTAGCTGCTAAGGCGTACTACATTTTTTTAAATGTAAAAGTTACTCACTTTTGCCAGATGAAGAAGCTTTTATATTAGTGGTTCTTACCTGCCTAGCGCGGAATCGGCAAATAAGCAGACGCAATTGTGACAAGGGAAAGCAGCACTGCATCGCGGGAAGTCCAATTTGCACACACGCGAATTGTATGCTCCTAAACCACAGCAGAATCTCTCAAATTATTAATTTTTTCATAACTCGCAGTTCATATCGACAGCTAAACTGTTACAAGTGTTATTGTAACAAATAAGCCCTCGGTCACAAATATTAAGTCAAATTGACCTGGTTTCGACGCTACTATGAGCGTCGTCTTCAGAATTAGACTAACTGTACTAAAACATTAGGTATATAGTACATTAATAAAATTAAAGTGTGTACTGACTCGAAACGATGCAGTACTTACAAGTCACATATTAAAAAAGATCTCGGCCGGAAAGGTGACGTCATGAACACTTGTCAGATGGTTCAAATTCAAATGGCTCTGAGCACTATGCGACTTAACATCTATGGTCATCAGTCCCCTAGAACTTAGAACTACTTAAACCTAACTAACCTAAGAACATCACACAACACCCAGTCATCACGAGGCAGAGAAAATCCCTAACCCCGCCGGGAATCGAACCCGGGAACCCGGGCGCGGGAAGCGAGAACGCAACCGCACGACCACGAGCGGCGGACGTCAGATGGTTCATGACGTCGCCTTTCTGGCCGAGTTCTTTTTTAATATGTGACTTGTAAGTACTGCATCGTTTCGAGTCAGTACACACTTTAATTTTATTAATGTACTATATACCTAATGTTTTAGTACAGTTAGTCTAATTCTGAAGACGACGCTCATAGTAGCGTCGAAACCTGTTCAATTTTGACTTAATATTTGTGACCGAGGGCTTATTTGTTACAATATAATTCTGACACGGTCACTGAACCTTTGCAGCTATGTTCAAATGTTACAACTGTAATTGTTACACAATTGACTAGCAGAGGAAAGAAAATCGAGGCAGTGCCTAACGTTACATTACAGATGACTTCCATCAATTGAGACTTTAATTTCTTGACGAGAGACTTTATAATAATCACCCGCCAGGTTAGCCGAGAGCACTAACGCGCGTCCGCAGCTCGTGGTCGTGCGGTAGCGTTCTCGCTTCCCGCGCCCGGGTTCGATTCCCGGCGGGGTCAGGGATTTTCTCTGCCTCGTGATGACTGGGTGTTGTGTGATGTCCTTAGGTTAGTTAGGTTTAAGTAGTTCTAAGTTCTAGGGGACTGATGACCATTGCTGTTAAGTCCCATAGTGCTCAGAGCCATTTGAACCTTTTTTTTTTTTCGCTAACGCGCTGCTTCCTAGACTCAGGTAGGCGCGCCGGCCCCGGAGCGGATTAACGAGGACCGGCGTGCTGGCCAGCCTGTATGTGCTTTTCAGGCGATTTTCCACATCCTGCCAGTTGAATACTGGGCTAGTCCTCATGTCCGGCCTCAGTTAAACTACTCGCAGACATTTGAACACGTTCACTCTCTTCCATGGTTTGCACTAGATGCAGGCAGTTGGGGCACGCTATTTCCGTCCCAGGGGGTATGGGGCGCTTATCCATGGGTTGTGGTGCACTGCCGCTAGTATAGCTATTTCATTAGCTTCTCGTGTAACACGTTTGCTTTGTTTCCCTTTGTCGGTCCGTACGCTTCCATCAGACATAAAGGCACAATTTATTCTTCCGTGGTTGCAACATTCATTGTCCTCTTGCACGTTTGTTCAAACGGTTCAAATGGCTGTAAGCACTATGGGACTTAACATCTGATTTCATCAGTCCCCTAGACTTGAACTACTTACACCTAACTAACATAAGGACATCACACACATCCATGCCTGAGGCAGGATCCGAACCTGCGACCGTAGCGGTCGCGTGGTTCCAGACTGAAGCGCCTAGAACCGCTCGGCCACCCCGGCCGGCCGCACGCTTGTTCTCCAAATGACAAGTAGGTGTGCTAGCAACAAGCACTGCGCAAGTATTGCAAATTTTACAGCTGCTATCTGTTCTACGTCTGCACGATATGTGAACACCTTCGTAATTCGTTACACGACCATGGTGGCGCGTCAAGTAGTCCCTTGTTCGATATGTCGGGGGAATAAAACGGCGGGAATGGGACTTCCAATTAGAAGTTATGAAATACTGGCTCGTCCTACCCTCGCAGCATGGAGGTGGAGTCCGACATGCCACTGGATATTCAAGAGCCGTTGATATGCATGTCGTAAATTAAGATTTGTGTACCCATTTCTATTCCTCCGATTACAGCGCCATCTCTGGAGAAACGAAGAAAATGCTTCAGTCAAAACGTATGTAGATATTGCGGTAGAATCGTAATTTGCAACAAAAACGGGGGTTCACATTGAAGAGTTCAAAGTTGCTCCCCGCCACCCACGCACGGGGTGGAGTGGCGAGTCGAGTGTAGTGTCGTTTGATGTCCCCTCCGAGACAAAGGAATTAGAATTATAACTGGTTTTGATGCGATATGTAATTTTCGAGATATTTCAATGTCCTCTCTAGACGAGAGCAGTGACATACAGGGTGTTACAAAAAGGTACGGCCAAACTTTCAGGAAACATTCCTCACACACAAAGAAAGAAAATATGTTATGTGGACATGTGTCCGGAAACGCTTACTTTCTATGTTAGAGCTCATTTTATTACTTCTCTTCAAATCACGTTAATCATGGAATGGAAACACACAGCAACAGAACGTACCAGAGTGACTTCAAACACTTTGTTACAGGAAATGTTCAAAATGTCCTCCGTTAGCGAGGATACATGCATCCACCCTCCGTCGCATGGAACCCCTCTTGCGCTGATGCAGCCCTGGAGAATGGCGTATTGTATCACAGCCGTCCACAATACGAGCACGAAGAGTCTCTACTTTTGGTACCGGGGTTGCGTAGACAAGAGCTTTCAAATGCCCCCATAAATGAAAGTCAAGAGGGTTGTGGTCAGGAGAGCGTGGAGGCCATGGAAATGGTCCGCCTCTACCAATCCATCGGTCACCGAATCTGTTGTTGAGAAGCGTACGAACACTTCGACTGAAATGTGCAGGAGCTCCATCGTGCATGAACCACATGTTGTGTCGTACTTGCAAAGGCACATGTTCTAGCAGCACAGGTACAGTATCCCGTATGAACTCATGATTTATTTATTTTATTTATTTATTTATTGTTCCGTGGGACCAAATTAAGGAGAAGTCTCCATGGTCATGGAACGAGTCAATACATGAAATTATAACACGATATTAGAAACAGATAAAATGAAATATAAAAAAAACATATTCAGGTGACAAGTCGTAAGTTTAAATGAAGACAATCAACAACGTAACACTGGAATTTGCTTAATTTTTCAGCTCTTCTAGGAGCTCCTCGACAGAATAGAAGGAGTGAGCCATGAGGAAACTCTTCAGTTTAGACTTAAAAGAATTTGGGCTACTGCTAAGATTTTTGAGTTCTTGTGGTAGCTTATTGAAAATGGATGCAGCAGAATACTGCACTCCTTTCTGCACAAGAGTCAAGGAAGTGCATTCTACATGCAGATTTGATTTCTGCCTAGTATTAACTGAGTGAAAGCTGCTAACTCTTGGGAATAGGCTAATATTACTAACAACAAACGACATTAAAGAAAATATATACTGTGAGGGCAATGTCAGAATTCCCAGATTTTTGAATAGGGGTCGACAAAAGGTTCTCGAAATTACACCACACATAGCTCGAACAGCCCGTTTTTGAGCCAAAAATACCCTCTTTGAATCAGAAGAATTACCCCAAAAATAATACCATACGACATAAGCGTATGAAAATATGCGAAGTAGACTACTTTTCGTGTTGAAGTGTCACTTATTTCAGATACTGTTCTAATGGTAAATAAAGCAGCGTTTAGCTTCTGAACAAGATCCTGGACATGGGCTTTCCACAACAGCTTACTATCTATCCGAACGCCTAGGAATTTGAACTGTTCCGTCTCGCTTATAATATGCCCATTCTGTCTGATCAAAACATAGGTTCTTGTTGAATTGTGAGTTAGAAACTGTAAAAACTGAGTCTTACTGTGATTTAGCATCAAATTATTTTCCACAAGCCACGAACTTATTTCATGAACTACATTATTTGTTACTGTTTCAATATTACAAACAAGATCCTTCACTATCAAGCTGGTGTCATCAGCAAACAGAAATATTTTTGAATCACCTGTAATACTAGAAGGCATATCATTTATATAAATAAGAAACAGCAGTGGCCCCAGCACCGACCCTTGGGGAACGCCCCACTTAACAGTGCCCCATTGGGACTGAACATCACTAACACTCTCAATATTGCGGAGAATTACCCTCTGCTTTCTGTTCTTAAAGTAAGAGGCGAACCAATTGTAAGCTACTCCCCTTACTCCATAATGGTCCAACTTCTGCAGTAATATTTTGTGGTCAACACAGTCAAAAGCCTTCGTTAAATCAAAGAAAACACCTAGCGTTCGCAACCTTTTATTTAATCCGTCCAAAACCTCACAGAGAAAAGAGAATATAGCATTTTCAATTGTTAAACCATTTCTAAAACCAAACTGAACATTTGACAGCAAATTATGTGAATTTAAATGCTCCAGTAACCTTGTATATACAACCTTCTCGATAACTTTAGCAAACACCGATGGCATAGAAATAGGTCTAAAATTGTCAACATTATCAATGTCTCCCTTTTTATAAAGTGGCTTCACTACCGAGTATTTTAATCGGTCAGGAAACCGACCACTCCTAAAGGAAAAGTTACAGATATGGCTAAGTACTGGGCTAACATACATAGAACAATACTTCAGTATTCTGCTAGATACCCTGTCATATCCATGAGAGTTCTTGGTCTTTAGTGATTTAATTATTAACTCAATCACCCTCTTGTCAGTAACATGGAGGAGCATTTCAGGTAACAGTCTCGTAACACTTTTTTCTAAGAGCGCTATATGGTTCCCTCTTGGGACTAGGTTTCTATTTAGTTCACCTGCTATATTCAGAAAGTGATTATTAAATACTGTACATATATGCGACTTATCAGTAACACTGACATTCCCACTACGCACTGATTCTATATCCTCGACCTGTCTCTGCAGACCAGCAACTTCCTTTACGACTGACCATATGGTTTTAATTTTATCCTGAGACTTAGCTATTCTATCTGCATACCACATACTTTTTGCCTTCCTAATAACATTTTTAAGCACCTTACAATACTGTTTGTAATGGGCTGCTGCATTTAGATTTTGACTGTTTCTAACGTTTTTATATAATTGCCACTTTGTTCTACAAGATATTCTTATCCCTCTAGTCAGCCACCCAGGCTGCCTGTTTGTGCTAGTACCCTGTTTTAAACGTTGTAACGGAAAGCAACTTTCAAAGAGCATGAGAAAAGTCTTGAGAAAAGCATTATATTTATCGTCTACTGTATCAGCGCTATGAACATCTTGCCACTCTTGTTCCTTTATAAGGTTTACAAAGGTCTCTACAGCAACCGGATCTGCTTTCCTGAACAGCTGATGACTATATTTAACACGTGTTGCAGTATAAAAATCTTTTAAAGTTAAAATTTGCGCATCATGATCTGAAAGGCCATTCACCTTTTTGCTAACAGAATACCCTTCTAGTAATGAGGAATGAACAAAAATGTTGTTTATGGTTGTTCTACTGTTCCCTTGCACTCTCGTTGGAAAGAATACGGTTTGCATAAGATTATATGAATTAAAGAGGTCTACCAGCATCCTCTTCCTTGCACAATCACTTATACAATTAATATTGAAGTCACCACATATAACTAACTTTTTGTATTTCCTATAAAGTGAACCAAGAACCTCCTCTAGCTTTAGCAAAAATGCTGTGAAATCGGAGTCTGGGGATCTATAAATAACAACAGTTACAAGTTTAGCTCCGTTAAATTTAACCACACCTGCACAGCATTCAAACACCTTTTCAGTGCAGTACTTTGAAACATCAATTGACTCAAATGCGATGCCGTTTTTCACATACATGGCTACTCCCCCACACCGCAAAGAGCTCCTCGAAAAGCAGCCAGCCAACCTGTATCCTGGTAAAGGAAGCCTCTGAATTATCTCCTTATTTAAGAAGTGTTCAGATATACCAATAATTTCAGAGTCAACATCTATAAGCAGTTCACTAACTTTATCTCTAATACGTTGTATATTTTGATGAAATATACTAATTCCCTCATTACTCGGATACCTAAGCTTTGTCAAAAGTGATTCCCTTGTTAGAGAGACTTCCCTTAAGCAGGAATACCTATCAGCTGACTTCAATCTAAAAAAGGTGCAGCTCTAACACCCACTACTGCAGGAATTTTCCCATGAGTGATCCCACCGACCCCACCTATGCTGTCACCTATAAGCTTTGCCAACCTCCCCTTTCCATACCTGTTGAGGTGCAGGCCGTGTCTAGGGAAACCCGTCCTGCTGATAGACTCCACCGACACCACTGAAATGTGACCCATGCTTTCTGTCATCAGCGCACCCCCAAGTCTCATGTTATTACGCCTGACGGCTGTATTAAGATGAGGCCGATCGTGACGCTGAAACAGTTCCACGAAATGCACATTCTTGTTGCCAGTCTGAGTGGCTATCTTTTCCAGGTCACCATCTATGTTATACTCCCCATCCCTATCAATACTATTAACAGCCCCACCAACAATCACTACCTGATCCTCTTTAGTAAAATCCCTACATAACCCCCCTATGTTAACAGTCACCTGAGCCAACCCTGCATTAGGCTTCACAATGCTGGTGACCTGGTACTCACTCCCCAGCACTTCCTGCAACTGCTGGCCTACACCTCTGCCATGAGAACTACCTAACAGCAGAACCATCTTCTTCCTCTTCGACTTTGCAACTGTTCTAGGCACAGTAACTACTGAGGTCTGCTGCATACTTCCTACATCTACAGCTACTAGAGATTCCTCTCCACTAGACTCTGACAGTTGGTCATATCTACTGTAAACACCAATAGTAAAACTATCTGAAAATCTTCTTCTCCTAGCAGATCTCTTGCCAACAGCCAGCTCCCATTCCCCAACCCCTTCTCCCTCCTCATCCTATCTAGCTCCTCCTGTGCGTTTTTCAACTGCACCTGAAGGGCACAGATCTTACGCTCCTGCTCCTCTATCAATTTACTCTTGCTACATAACCTGCAGTTCCAGGAGAGGATCTCACCAGAATGCCCACTGGCTTCCCCACTGCATTCCCCCCAGTGAAAATACTTCGAACAAGTCTCACACCGCAATCCACTACTCACGAACCTACGGCAAAGCCCACACTTCTCACTCATGGTAAAATTTTACTTTTTCTAAGTTCCGCTACTACAATAAGAAGATGGTAAAAACCTGACTACAATAATCACAAACTTACTCTATAAGGGAAGTAACTACTATTATTAACAGTATTAATAAACAACAAATGTGAATATAACAAAAGACTAATACAGAAAGTGAATCAAACGTCTAATGACACAGTACGAAGCTGTAAACAGTTCCCAAAAGGTTCTTCTGAAATTATTTCACCAGAAAACACCAAGAACACCGATTGAAGACTACTAAAGTTCCTAAATAAACCACTATGCACAAACAATTAATTAGTACTTAGCTTTCGATGCGCCGCTACAGCTGCAACTGGTCAGCGCAGAATGTAAACACAAACGTGCTCCATTGAGCGTAGGTGGAAGAACAAACTAAAATGAGCTCTAACATGATATTAAGCGTTTCCGGACACATGTCCATGTGGCTCTGAGCACTATGGGACTTAACATCTGAGGTCATCAGTCCCCTAGAACTTAGGACTACTTAAACCTAACTAACCTAAGGACATCACACACATCCATGCCCGAGGCAGGATTCGAACCTGCGACCGTAGCGGTCGCGTGGTTCCAGACTGAAGCGCCTAGAACCGCTCGGTCACTCCGGCCGGTGGACCCATGTCCACATAACATCTTTTCTTTATTTGTGTGTGAGGGATGTTTCCTGAAAGTTTGGCCGTACCTTTTTGTAACACCTTGTATAGAAGTTTCCGTCGGTCCAGGGAAGCATGCTCGGTAGCCGAAAGGTTGATGCGATCGCTCACGTCAAACGGAAGATCCAGGTACTAGTGCCGGGCTGGCATAGGTTTTCAGAGCCACCAGTGCATAGTGCAATCAACGTTTAGCCTTAGTAGAAAATGCGAATATGATTGTCACGTTCCACGTGGCTGCCGATCGCAGCAGTGCCTCTTCCTTCAGACATGCATGATTGTTGGTTAGCATTTGTTAGTATATCTGTACATCCTTATGGTATATCTCCTTACTGCTACTTTTACTTACTCCGCGCGCTTACGTCATGAGGTTGGGGCGGACCTTAGTTGTGCGTTCTCCGTTTCGTCAGTAAAAAGGCTGACTTGTATATATTTGGTCGGACACGACAGTAAAAAGCCGGACATGTCCGGTTAAAGCTGGACACATGGTAAACCTAAGCACAGAGCAAAGCGGATGTACGGAGGCCGCTTGGGATGCTCTTCCCACGGCATGTTTGCGGACGAGATTATTCTGGTGCATACGTTCTGTCTGGTGTCTATACAGTCTTGTTTGTAAGTTAAGGCACGATCCGATTTTAACTCTAGGTACTTTGAAGGAACACAGTGATTTAACTGCGTCCTTTCCTGGCGATGTTCCTCTTTCCCCTTGCCTCCTTATTGAGTAGGCGGGATACACACACTTGAGTTTTATCCGGATTGGGTTTCAAGTGATTGTCGTCATAGCAGACAGCAAGATCTTCGAGAGCGGGTGTTAGCTTGGATTCTGAAACCACTCTTTGATGTACGATATTGACAGACGGAGCAGCGTACACAAACCGCACTCTGGATAGGAGACACAATAAACTTTATCGAACTACACTAAGAGTGGAGGTTTATATTTCCTTCCATTACACAGGTACCTTACGTAGCAATTTCCTGTGGTCAAAAGAATATTGAAAAAGATTTTTCCGACGGAATAAACACACACACAACCTGCACAAGTTATGAGGGCGGTACGCTTAAATAACTTTTTGAATAGTTTGTACTGAAATTAAGGTTGCTGTTTATTGAGGCATTAATAGCAGTCCTCCTCGTAAGACCCAAGACAAACAACTGTCATGGCGTAGTCTTAGAAGGCGATAGCTGAACATCCTGGAAACGAATATGGTAGACAGTAGGCTAGTAGTCCATCACTATGTGGAGCTCCAGCTCATTCCCAAAAGTGCCTAAAGCTCTGAACACAAATTACTTCGTAAGGAAATTCAGGATGAATGTGAAATTTTCAAAAGAGTGAGCAGGCACTACTGCTACAGAATAAAGAACGCAGTCAAGTTTCTCTGGAAACTTATAAAGTGGTAACCTAACTATCCACAAGGTACTTGAAGAGGTATTTTTATTATTCATTTCTCTTTATCGTACCACACCTGTTTTTTCGTGTTTAGAGGCTCTTTTAGTGACAAATGTATACTATCTGTTCAAAAGTATGCAGACACGTATTTGTAAGGAGGAACTGACCACCAGATGTCACGAAAGGCGGATCCGCCAGTACAAGAGAAGGCGATCAGTAGAGAGGCAGTAGAAGCTGGTTGGGTCGACCAGGAGAGCTCACACCCACACCTTCAGATGTCAGACACTCAGGTCGGTACCAGACGTTGCATGTCGATAGAGTATGAACGAAAATACCGACATAGTTTGTGCTATCTGCTGTCGTCCAGGAGAACGCGAGTAAACGGTAAGTAATAAGTACCATATGACCTACGGACCACAGGTAAGGCAGAGTTGTGAGCAGTTGTTGTGTGGAGCTCACGTGCGAAAGTCGGTAGAGCGTTAGTTCGATCCCTGGTACCAGTAGTTTCTGTACTGCAGTATATGTAAAACTATTATATGGCATAACATGTTCCTGACACGTAAATGTACTGTTAGGAGTTTACAGTAATGTTCTATTAGCAGTCCGCTTTCACTTTGTTTATTGGAAAGTAGAAGACCTATTGGGTAAATTTTTAGTTTTAGTTTCACAGAACAGACACAAGGAAATGGAACTGAATAATAAAGGAACATTGCATCACACGTGCAGAAGTATTAATAATAATAACAATAATATTGACAGTAATAAGAATACTAATTGACTTCTAGACGGCAGCGCCGAAGTACATCTATAAACTCGGATCAGTCCTTTTACATGTCAGGAACGTTTTGTCCCATATCACAATTTCACACGTACTACAATTCAAAACCTGGCATAACCGGTGCTCGAACCCAGTCACCTTGGTACGGTGAACCAACACTCTACCAACTTCACCACTGGAGCTCCACACGACAGATATTCACAGATATGCTTTTCCTGTGCTTTGTAGGTCATGGGGTATTTATTACTTACCGTTTACGCACATTCTCCTGGACGACACAACATAAGACAAACTATATCAGTGTTTTGGGTGATACTCTGTCATTTGGTACTGATTTGACTGTCTGAGATCTGGAGGTTTGGGAGTCAGTGACTTCGGACATGGACTACTCATTGGATGTCACCTGAGTAACAAATCCATCAATGACATTTCAACCCTAACTCAACTGCCGGTTGTAATTGTTAGTCGGAAACGCGAAGGACGAACCGTAGCTAGACCGATACCACGCAGACCTGATGTCCTGATGGACAGGGACCGTCGAGTATCGCGGAGGGTGGTTGCAAAAATTCGCACCAAATCAGCAGAAGAAATCCTTCGTGAGCTGCGAAGTGCTAGCAGCAGTCCAGCTAGCACGAAGACTGTTCGTCCGGCGTTAAAAATAATGGCGTACAACGGTCGAGGAGCTCCTTATAAGCCACAAACTTCTGCAATCAGTGCTAAGTGACGCTTGGGGTGGCGTAAAGGTTGGCGCCACTGGGTAGTGGACGACTGGAAGCCCCTGTTTTTGAGTGATTAATCACACTTTATCCTGTGGCATTCCGATGGAAAAGGTTGGGTTTGCCAAATGGCTGGACAATGTTAACTGCCGTAACGCGTAGAGCCAGCGGCGTAGTACGGAGGAGATAGTGTTACGGTATGTGTTTTTCGTGCTTATTTATGATCTCCTAACTGCGCCTAAGAAACGCTAAATGCGGAAGGATATGAACACATTTTCCAACACTGTGTACTACGTGTAGTGGAGGAACAGTTCGGATACGGCGAGTTTTTGTATCAGCAGACAATGCACCGTTTCATAAAGCAGCGTCTGTGATGCTGTGATTTGTAGACAGTAATGTACCGTACCTGAAATGAACCGGCTTGCCAGTGTCTCGACTTGAACACAATGGAACACCTTTAGGATGTGATGGAACGTCGACTTTGCTGCACACCTCAGTGGTCAATATCAGTACCTTCTCCGTTTACGGCTACGTGATCACCCGACTGAAGAGCATGTTCCGCCACGGCTGACTTGTATGTTTTCCCTAGTCGGCAAAGACTTTTATATTCCTTCAACTGTGTATTCACACTTCACTTAGTAGTTCCAATGTAGTAAAATTTTCGGAAACTGAAGTTTTATGTACTATGACGAACTATTATCCTTGGCTATGTAGAGAAGCGAACGAAATATATAAACATGGGGATAATTTTAACAGAAAAGAAGAAGCTATGAAACTCAGAGATATCTGGACAGTGGCGCTACAGAATCGATGAGAAGTTTTTACCTTTGAGGTACTATGATCGATAGTTGTATTTTATCTTTGGCAACGCTTATATCTGCTATCACGTGAAATCCAGACCACGCCCGCTTTCCACGGTATTTAGGCCGTTCTTCGACGTCGGACTGGCCAGTCAGCAAGACTCAGCACAACCAGGAGCACCTCCGAAGATGTCCAACGTAGCTTTGGACGAAACGTCAGAGATAGAAGAATTCCATGGACCACGGCCATACAACCCGAAAGAATTCTCAGCAGCTGAAACATACGATCGTGAAAGCCTTAATTGTATGAGTATATGAATATGTCCTGCTTGACTGAAATGATACGTGGTTCGACGTTGTTTACATAATAACAAATGAGGAACATGTCGCAGCTTCTCAAGCGGCCATCGCAGGAAGAGAGTGATATTAAGAATACCCTTCTTCAGACCTCTCGATGCAGCGACGGTTAATGCTGTTGTGGATGACGCTGGAGTTACCGTCCAATGATGTCCTATATGTGCTCCATTGGAGACAGATTTGATGATCGAGCATGCCAAGGAGACATGTTGACACTCTGTAGAGCAAGTATGGTTACAACAGCGGTATGTAGGAGAGTGTTATCCTGTTGGAAAAGACCCCTGGAATGCTGTTCATGAGTGGCAGCACAACATGTCGAATCACCTGATCGACGTCCAGTTTTGCTGTCAGATTGCGTGAGATAATTACCAGAGTGCTCCAGCAGTCATATGAAATCGCACCCCAGATTATAACTCCATGTGTAGGTCCAGTGTGTCTAGCATCTAGACAGGTTGGTTGCAGACCCTCAGCTGGCCTATTCCTAACCAACACACGGCCATCACTGCCACCGAAGCAGAACCACCTTTCGTCAGAAAACGCAATACAGCTCCACCGTGGCCTCGAATGAGCTCGCTCTCCCATGACACCATTGAAGTCGCAAATGGTTTGGGGCCAGTGGAATACTTGCTATAGGGCGTCTGGCTCGGATCTGACCTTGAATTAACGGTTGTGTAACAGCTCGTTGTGTCACTGCGTTTCCAATTCTGCTGTAGAAGCAATACGATGCGATAGAGGCATATGCAGAACACGATGGTCTTCCCTCTCGATAGTACCACGTGACGGTTCGAGGCCCGGTCTTTTTGCGACTGTACATTCTCCTGGCCACCACTGCCAGCAATCGTGTACAGTGTCTACTTTCCTGCCTAGTCTTTTTGGAATATCGCAGACGGAACGTCCAGATTCTCGTAGCAATATTACACGACCTCGTTCACAGTCAGTGAGGCACTGATAATGGCTTCTTTGCCGCTTTAAAGGCATTCTTGACTAACATCAACAGACCATGTCCAATCTGAAAGGTGACTAACGCTCACGACCATTACAGCGTGTATTTAAAGCAGACCTGATTTGCATCCTCACAGTGGCACCACCAGCACCACTCTTATGCAACTGGTGCAAAATTTGAACAGAAACACGCCTACCAGCTTTCATTATGTCGAACAACTCCCTATTGGTGTTGTGATTTTTCTTCCGTCAGTGTATTTGATATTCAACATTTCACACAGTTATTGATCAGATTTCAAAATTTAAAATGTTGTCATAACTTACCCATTAATAACTATAATGTAATGTAAAAGGTTTAATACAATAAGTCGAGTACTGCAGATGGAAACTGTGTATCTGTCTTGCGGCAGCGTAATTCACGTCGTGCAAATTACCCAGACTATAACCATGCAGTATTTGAGAATGAGAGCGCTTACACATAATTTCAAACGACTAAAAAAAATTTTCTCACTGATTGCTTATTGCTTTCTACATTTACGCCGTTCACGGAGTAAAATTTCGATGTCAGGCGTGATAATTCATAATTTCTTTACTACTAACTCCATCCGCAGTACACTTTGCAGACACTATCCTCATACACTGTCCGCCTCCGTAGTTGAGTGGTCGGAGCGCGGCCGACAGTCACGAATAGGTTTCGATTCCCGCTACTGCCAGGGATTTGCTCTTGACGGGACTGGAACGGAGTGCACTCAGCTTCGTGAGACCAACTGAGGAGAATCTAGGCCGAGTAGCAGCGGTTCCAAGACCAAGGAACCAGACAACGACTGGGAGAACGGTGATCTGCCCACATGCCTCCCATACCACATCCAATGACGCCTTTGGACGAGAATGACAGAGTGGTCGGACCCGATTGGCCCGACTATGGGCAGAATGTAGAACTTTACCTTCATGTGATGTAGGAAACGCGCTGGCATTCAAAACAGCTTTCAGACGTCTCGGAATCGATAACTATAGTTCCTTTATGGTTTTCAAGTGAATCTAATGCCATTTTTCCTGCAGAATAGTGGCAAGTTCAAGTGACATGGAGATGAACAGCGATCACGCACCCTTCTCTCCAAAGTAGTCCACAAAGGCTCAGTGATATTTAGATCTGGTAGCCAGGAGTGCTGCGACAGTCGTCTTCGTGCTCACAACACCAGTCCTGGACGATGAGAGCTGTGTGACCAAAGGCTCAAAATGGTTCAAATGGCTCTAAGCACTATGGGACTTAACGTCTGAGGTCATCAGTCCCCTAGACTTAGAACTACTTAAACCTAACTAACCTAAGGATATCATACACATACATGCCCGAGGCAGGATTCGAACCTGCGACCGTAGCAGCCGCGTGGTTCCGGACTGAAGCGCCTAGAACCACTCGGCCACAGCAGACCAAAGGCCCTGTCGTCTTGGAACACAGACTCACCATTAGGGAACATACATTGTACCATGGGCTGGACTTGATCAGCCAGACTGGTCACATAACCCTTGGCAGTAACAGGATCTTGCAGAGTAACCATGGCGCCCTGGAATATCACTGTATGGCTGCCCAAATCATGACTGCACCCCTACCGTGATCATTCTTGGGACGTAAACCCTGCCAAAAGCTAGAAACAATGTGAACCAATCCGACCAAATGACTTTCTTCTATTGCTCTATACTCCAGGTGGCATCAGTAAAAGCGTTTTCCTGTATGGGTATTTGCATCACTGATATGTGGTTTTGGAATTCCAACTCCCCCTGCAATTCTCTGCTTATGGAGCCGCCTTCGTGTTGTTTGGCTGCTGACAGGTCTCGCGAGCGCGATATTAATTTCTGCAGTGACTTCTGCAGCTGTGGTCCACTCATTTTTCGTCACAATACTCTTCTGCAACCATCCGTCACGATCAAATGGTTCAAATGGCTCTAATCACTATGGGACTTAACATCTAAGGTCATCAGTCCCCTAGACTTACAACACTTAAACCTAACTAACCTAATGACACCACACACATCCATGCCCGGGGCCGGATTCGAACCTGCGACCGTAGGACCTGCGCGGTTCTGGACTGGAGCGCCTAGCACCGCTCGGCCACAGCGGCCGGCCCGTCACGATCACGCAACACACAGTTTCGTCCGCATTGTGACTTAGTGGACAATATTTTCCCGTTTTCCCTGTATGCAGTTAAAAATTTCGATGCGGTGTCTGTTGATACAACGAACATTTGGGCTACCTTGCCCCCGGTAGAGCCCACTATACGAGCACCAGCAATTTTCCCACGTTCGACTTTACTCAGTTCCGACATATGGTACAACTACGTAGAACACTATTCTGACCACGGCCAACATCTGGCAACGTACTGAGGAGATGCACAGATGCCGTTAGTCTCAAATACACCAGCGCAACCAGCAGGCTTGGCTAGCATCTGCATTTTTGTTCAGGCATTCATTTCTCGTGGTGTTTTTATATTTTCGTCCAACTCCTGTATGTGGAAAAATGTATCATTGTACGACTCAGAGTTAACAGTATTTGGTAATAAGAACACTTAGCGACTTCCAACAAAATTCAAACATAATTTCCAACCTTCTCTAAACTGTGTCTCGCTTACGTGCTTAATGTCAAATATTTAATACATTCATTCATTTGTAAAGAAAGGAGATGTTTGATGCTGTTTTATAAATAGAACTTCGATCCTTTAAAAATTTGGTGTGCAGGGGTCTACTGGTTTTTTCTAATCACTGATTTTCACTTTTTTCGTTATTTTTTGGAGTGCTCAAATTTTTCCAGCAGAATTTTTCAGTTTGGTATCTTATTAGAGTTCCGAGTCTCAATTGATAAAAACGGGACACTTATTGGAGCGCTCTGTTGCCGTCTGCTGCCCGTCTGTTAACAACCCTTTATCTCAGGAACTGGTATATATACCAAGTTGAAATTTATGTCACATACTGAGATCTATGGTCCCTTGGCGGTGTATAAAGTTGAAGCTTCTAAGTCAATGCAGTCAGCCATTTATGTCACGCATTACGATACTCGCAAACTCACTCATGAAAACCGATAGGGTAGTTCCCGCTGACCTAGAATCGTGAAATTTGGCAAGAAGCAAGGTTTCATAGTACAAGGAAAGTAAAAAATTCAGAAATTGATAATTTGTAATTACATCACACGAAAAATATTTCTCTTGTGATTTGTTAAGCGACGTCACTTTAAATTAAAACAGTCAGGCTGCGAATGTATGTTTTACATACAACTTGGAACACCATACCCATGTGCAGTAATCGCTTCTGGGTATCTGATGATGGCTAAATCGCGAAACGCGTCATATGAGCAATAAAGTCATACCTTGCCTGAGGTTTAGCTGTTACTATTGCGTCCCAATGAGCCTGAATGGAGAATTACTGATTATTGTAATAATGGTCGCCTGCCTCCTCCATGACTTTTATGACACATTTATATTATTCAAATTTAAACCTCCTCGGAGATCTTGGAATCGATGGGACCGATATCTTGCAAATGTCAATGTCGATGACAGGCAAAAATGGCCGAAAGTATCGAGTCCCGGAATGGACAAACTGTCTCTAAGAATAATTAAGTTTGTGCGGAACAATCAGTGCATGACTCCTAGTCGCACGTGGCCAGATTTTTCACATAGCAATGGTCTGGTTAAATTTAGGGAAACCATGACAAAAAAAAATTATATTTGAACAGTTATATCCCTGAGTGGTATGAATGTAAAACCAATTTTCTCTCAGATAGTATCTCCTATGACACAGTAACCAGTATAGACAATGCAATTACAGATTGTGAAATATTTGTACTGGTAACACCCTAGTCTTTTTGTGGAGGATGTATTTACAACAATGGTTCAAATGGCTCTAAGCACTATGGGACTTAACATCTGAGGTCATCAGTCCCCATGTATTTACAATTAGTACATTACTAGTAGACTGCAACTAGATACACATCACAGTGAATTAAGATTTAACCTGATTTAACCTGTGGTTATGTTCTACATCTACACTCATGCTCATAAATTAAGGATAATGCCGATACATGGTGAAACAACGCTCTGGTGGCGGGTTTGCGGTTTTAAATCACCTCAGGATATGACCATGCGGTGCATTTGACCTGCGGTCGTCGCACGGTGGCGCTGGTAGCAGTCCACATACGCGGAGGTGTGTTGGTGCATGTCAGAGTACAGTACAGCGAGTAAGTGTGCACACGTTTTTATACGTGCTAATGGTGACTGTGTGTTGAAAATGGCTCAGAGAACACATATTGACGGCGTTATGAGGGGTAGAATACTAGCTCGAGTGGCAGCAGGTCGTACCACGGGCCCTCCGTGTGCCACAAAGTGTGATCTCAAGACTATGGCAACGATTCCAGCAGACAGGAAACGTATCCAGGTGCTACAGTACGGAACGTCGACAGTGTACAGCACCACAAGAAGACCGATATCTCACCATCAGGGCCCGCAGACGGCCACGGAGTACTGCAAGTAGCTTTGATTAGGACCTAACCGCACCCACTGGAACAGTTGTCTCCAGACACACAGTCTACAGACGACTGAACGGGTATGGTTTATTCGCCCGGAAACCTGCAAGGTGCATTCCACTGACCCCTGGTCACAGGAGAGCCCGTAGAGCATGGTGTCATTGGAACAGTGGTCACAGGTTATGTTCACGGACGAGACCGCGTATAGTCTGAACAGTGATTCCCGCCGGGTTTTCATCTGGCGTGAACCAGGAACCAGATTCCAACCCTTTAGTGTCCTTGAAAGGGGCCTGTATGGAAGTCGTGGTTTGTAGTGTGGGGTGGGATTATGATTGGTGCACGAACACCCCTGCATGTCTTTGACAGAGGAACTGTAACAGGTCAGGTGTGTCGGGACGTCGTTTTGCACCGGTATGTCCGCCTTTTCAGGGGTGCAGTGGGACCCACCTTCCTCCTGATAGATGATAACGCAAGGCCCCACCGAGCTGCCATCGTGGAGGAGTACCTTGAAACAGAAGATATCAGGCGAATGGAGTGGCCTGCCTGTTCTCTAGACCTAAACCCCATCGAGCAATTCTGGAATGCTCTCGGTCGACGTATCGCAGCGTGTCTTCAAACCCCTAGGACACTTCAGGAGCTCCGGCAGGCACTGGTGCAAGAATGGGAGGCTATACCCCAGCAGCTCCTCGACCACCTGATCCAGAGTATGCCAACCCGTTGTGCGGCCTGTGTACATGTGCACGGTGATCATATCCCAAATTGATGTCGGAGTACATGCGAAGGAAACAGTGGCGTTTTGTGGCATATGTGTTTCTGGACGGTTTTCTCAACTTAGCAGCAATACCGTGGACTTACAGATCTGTGTCTTGTGTGTTCCCTATGTGCCTATGCTATTAGCGCTAGTTTTGTGTAATGCCACGTTGTGTGGCACTACATTCTGCAATTATTCTTAATTTATGAGCATGAGTGAAGGTCGATACTCCGCAATCCACCTTAATGGCGGATACTCCGCAATCCACCAGTACCACTACTCGACATTTTCTTTCCTTTTCCACTCGCAAACAGAACGATGAAAAACGACTGTCTCTGTGCCTCCGTACGAGCCCTAATTTTTCGAATGTTATCTTAGTGGTCCTTATGGACAGTGGGTGATGGAGACAACAGAATCGTTCTAGAGTTCTCTAAATCTTGTCAGTAGCGTTCCTGGAAAAGAATGTCGCCTTTCCTCCAGGGATTCCCATTTGGGTTTCCGAAGCATCCCCGTCACACTTGATCGGTATTCTAACGTACCAGTAACAAATCTAGCAGCCTGCCTCTGAACTGCTTCGTTGTCTTCCTTCAACGCACTTGGTACGGATCCCAAACACTCGAGCAGTATTCGGGTATAGGTCGCACTAGCGTCCTACATGTGTCTCCTTTACAAACGAAACACATTTTCCTAGATTCTCTCAATTAACCGAAGCCGACCATTCGCCTTTCCTACCATAGTCCTCACATGCTCATTCCATTTCGTATCGCTTTGCAACATTACGTCAAGATATTTAAACGACGTGACTGTGTCGGGAAGAACACTAATAATGCTGTACCTGAACGTTACGAGCCGCGCAGGATTAGCCGAACGGTCTCGGGCGTTGCAGTCATGGACTGAGGGGCTGGTCCCGGCGGAGGTTCGAGTCCTCCCTCGGGCATGGGTATATGTGTTTGTCCTTCGGATAATTTAGGTTAAGTAGTGTGTAAGCTTAGGGACTGATGACCTTAGCAGTTAAGTCCCATAAGATTTCACACACATTTGAACATTACGAGTTTGTTTTTCCTACTCATCCGCATTAACTTACATTTTGTTTTTACATTTAGAGCCAACTGGCACACATCACACTAACTAGACATTTTGTTTACGACATCTTGTATACTCATACAGTCCCTCAACTTCGACACCTTACCGTACATTACAACATCGTCAGCAGACAGCAGACAGACAGATTGCTGCCCACCCTGTCCGCTAAATCATTTATGTATATAGTGAATAACAGCGGTCCTGTCACATTTCCATGGGGCACTCCTGACGATACCATTGTCTGTGACGAACACTTACCGTGGAGGACAACATGCTGGGTTCTATAACTTAATAAACCTTCGAGCCGTTCACATATCTGAGAACTTATTCCATATGCTCAAACCTTCTGTAAAAGCGATGATTGTGGCACCATATCAGAGGCGTGCTGGAAAAATAAAAGTATGGAATCTGCCTGTTGCCCTTCGTTCATAGTTTGCAGCATATCATGTGGGAAAAGGGCAAGTCGACTTTCACACGAGCGATGCTTTCTAAAGCCATGCTGATTTGTGGAAATCTCAGGAAATTTATTGCATTCGAATTGAGAATATGTTCAAGATTCTGCAGCAAGCCGATGTTAGGGATATTGGTGTCTAATTTTGCGGGTCCTTTTTTTGTCCTTCTCATACACAGGAGTCACCTGCGCTTTTTTTTTCCAATCGCTTATGACAGCGCGGGGCGAGAGATTCGTGATAAGGGGCCAATGCCATAGCGTACTCTTTGAGAAACCGAAACCAGTATCACCAACTTCATAATATTATAATACAGACAAGAATACTCTCTCCATTGTCGCCCACTACTGATGCAGAACGCCTCCAGCTATGGCTGGGGAACGACTTGGATGCCAGAAACTGGGGATGGAGGGAATCAAATTCAGCCCTCTCCCCGATTCACATGAAACGACCACCCGCTCCAGTGAAAATACTGCTACTGATTTAATGCGGCTGCACTCAAGGCTGTAGAAGAAAGTTCGGATGTGTGAAGGCTGGCCTACATTGCACAACAATTTGCAAAAACTGTCGTGGACAAAGCTGCACTAATGTGCCTTGCAGTGATTTGACAGAAGATTTGGATGATGGTTCTACGTAAAATAAAATTATAAGAATTTGTTTGTTAGATATTGTGGTATTTCCATTGTCTACATGCTGCATGTATGATTGTAAATATATCACAACAAAAGTAATTGTGGATTTGTTTTACAGTAATTCTTAATTTGCATGAAAAATGATTTTCATTCCAATAATTTAATATGCATAAATCTAAAGTAAAAGATAATAAAGTAGAATTGTACTGTATAAATAAAAGTCTGTTTTAAAAGAGATTTCACTTTTTTTACCTTCAAATTTTAGCACTCATATACTAATTGCCTTGCTTAAACATGTATTTCACCTTACCTAGGCAGAATTTTACCAGGAATATTTTCTGTCACACAGATGACGTCGTTAAATGAACCGTTTTTCGTTAAATTTGAAAAAAGGAAAATAAATTATATTAAGGTGTGGGGAAGGGGGAAGCTCCGCCGATCGGGGAAGGAACTTTTTTGTTTTTTACTTCTACATCCCCTAAGAGTGATGATGATGTTTGGTTTGTGGGGCGCTCAACAGCGCGGTTATCAGCGCCCGTACAATTTCCCAACCTTTGCGCAGTCCAATTTCGCCACTTTCCTGGATGATGATGAAATGATGAGGACAACACAAACACCCAGTCATCTCGAGGCAGGTGAAAATCCCTGACCCCGCCGGGAATCGAACCCGGGACCCCGTGCTCGGGAAGCGAGAACTCTACCGCGAGACCACAAGCGGCGGACATCCCCTAAGAGTGTTTTCACAAAGTTTCAAAATTTCGTAAATTTTTTCCTCAATTTTTCCTTATTTGCCTGGACTATGGTGTGAACACCGTCATGCCTCGCGGCCTGATAACATAAAATATCGTTAATACTCGAGGTGACTCAGAATGGCTCCACGTTTCCCATGAATTGACGACAAACGTTCAGATATCAAAGGTTTGGAGACAGAAAGGTGAGATGCATCAGTAGGGCTCGTGAACTTGTTCCCACAACCTATCGTGTAGCAAAATTGCGCAGTGTAGTCCCTCATCACTGTTTAAACTTTATTCATTTTCAAAATTTATTTTCATTAACGTAAAATTAATAACTGATTGTGGATGCAGTTGCATGTCTCCCCTTTCTACAATCTCTATGGATCTCCTTTGTGTTTGTAATGGCCTACAATCATGCTCACTATATTTGCAGGGTTCATTATCACACGATTACGTTGACAATGAGAGTAACTTGACGCACAACGAAATCGGTAACACCTCAAACGGACGGATTAGTTGCCGAGGTTACACAGGATCGCCCACGGTTAACCGGATCTGGCATGTTAACTTTAAGGGGTGGCTGGATGCCCTTCCTGCCGCCACCCCGTATCCCCCAGGACGGAATTAGTGTGCCCCAGCTGTCTGCGTCGTGTGTAGATCGTGAAATAGTGTGAATGTGTTTCAGATGTCTGTGAGTCGTGTAACTGAGGCGGGACGTGGGTACCAGCCCGGTATTCACCAGAAGGATGCGGAGAACCGCCTAAAAACCACATCCAGGCTGGCCGGCACACCTGCCGTCGTCGTTAATCCGCCGGGCGGATTCGATCCAGGGCCGGCGCGCCTACCCGAGTCCAGGAAGCAGCGCGTTAGCGCTCTCGGCTATCCTGGCAGGCACGGGGGTTACCATTATACTGATTTCCTTGCTCTTATACGTAATGTCTGTCTGCTTCCCCTACGCGTCACATCGGACATTTCGTCTCGTGACATTCGGTACGGCGGGGCGTGTGTCGACAATAGCATACACTGCAAATAACTACATTAGCTAGAGGAACACTGTTTACAGTTACTAAAGTCACGATATCTTTAAGTATGGTCCACAGTGAGCGGCATATCTTCATAGCTTATAGAGTAATTGGCGTTGATACTTAGTTTATACATTTTTGTGGTCAGCACCTCAAACATATTCGTACAAACCACAACTCAACTGCGATAGCAACTTGCGCTAACTCCCTTGTAAGGTAGAGGGGTGCGGAGTTGGGTCCACTTAGCCTCGTGAAGCCAAACAAGGAGCTGCTTGAATAAAGAAGCAGCGGAACTAGCACGATTCATCTACTGGCAATAACGGCACTAGGGATGGCTGATGACATGTCCCACGTTCATAGATCGCTCCCCATACTGCCTCGTAGACAGCAGTCGGCCCGTCAGAACAGGCCTAAAGCCTAATTAGTGGGTCGTGTTTACCTTAAATTAAAACTGACAGGGAGAAATAAGTGTGTAGGTCCGCAGGAAATTGGCAATCATTAAGAACACTATTCTCAACATGCATTATTGGTCAAGTTTTACACACCTCTGTTGTAAAAATTGGCACATGCAGTCATTTAGTACCAGGAATCACGTATTATCTTCGGAAAACTTGACTTTAATTTACTGTTGGGAGAAATACCTTGGTCACATTTGCAGTACTTGTACGTCAGTAGCGGCAAGTGGGGTGCAGGTGTAATACAATACGCTTAGGCATATGTAAACATAATGCCATAAAAATATTAGTCGATTTGTGATTGCGTCATAAGGTTATTCTCGATTAAGTACATCAACTTACGTACTCATTTCTCGCCATTTGCGGGAAGTTTTAATTGGTCTGCTTTAACATGAAGAAATCTGCGGCCGTGGCTCTTAAAATGCCAGGTAAGACCAATGTTGTGAGAACTGTTAGTGGAAGAACGTGCAGAGAATGTTTTCAACGCCTTTTGATGTCTAAGACCGGCATGGCGGTGGAAGACAGAACGTTTTCGTAGCTACTGAAACAGACGAAGTCAGTTACAGGACATCATTATCGAAAGCAATTGATGCGTTCGAGCTCAGCACTGAAACACAAACGGCCACAATACAGCAATAGACACGTAAAGGTAATTTTGCAGCAGGTCAGTGCTCGACTCCATGTCGCAAAACCCGTCAAAATATACATGGAAACGTTGAAATGAGAAGTCCAATCCCTCCAGCCGTATTCTCCATACGTTGCTCTCTCTGACTACCCCCTTTTTCTATCAGTGGCATACAGTCTGTCTGACCAGCACTTCCGATCATATGAACAAGTGCAAAATTCAATCGATTCATGGATCCCCACAAAAGACGCCCAGTACTTCCGCCACGGGATTCATATGCTGTCCGAAAGATGGGAGAATGTAGTGGCCAGCGATGGGCAATACTATGAATCATAATTTTTTTCTAAGTTTTTCACAATAAAGCCACGAACTTCGAGGAAAAAGGGCGGAAGCAAAGTTGTAGACCTTGTAGATGTATTGATATCGGCTTCAACGTCGTCCGCCAACAGATAACATAATGGCACGGCTAACAGAGCGTCATTTGTGTCTACTCTGCAATAGGGAATGTTCACAGCGAGAAGGCTCAGTGTGATGCAAAACTATGAAGTAAGCAGGAAACCATGCCAAAGAGATGCACTCATGCTTCCTAGAGACAAGTGAACGAGATTGAAAGGGTTCAAACTGGTGGCCTTCCATGTGGGGGAATGTTTTTTTTTCGGAGAACTGCCACACAAGTTGGACGTGATGCG
Source organism: Schistocerca cancellata (assembly GCF_023864275.1). Classification (NCBI taxonomy): domain Eukaryota; kingdom Metazoa; phylum Arthropoda; class Insecta; order Orthoptera; family Acrididae; genus Schistocerca; species Schistocerca cancellata. The sequence continues at coordinate 359,370,674 of NC_064630.1, read as the reverse complement.
TCAGTTGTGAAACGATGCTAGTATCGGTGGTCACGTGAACATTCTCACACCCGCAGATGACGTCCTGGACGTCCACACAGCACAGACGCTCGCCAGCATCGTTGTATTGTAACGGTAGCCGTGGCAGACCGTACAGCTACCACAGTGCAGATAAAGAGGGCTTGTGAGTCCAGACGTGTCAAAATGAAGTGTTGCGAACCAGTTATTGGCAGTGAGACTACTGGCACGCACACTTCTAGCCCATCTTCCACTCACGCCACAGCATCGACGTGCACGGCTAGACTGGTGACGTCAGAGGATCACTTGGAAGACGGAACGGCGCGGTGTGGGCTTCAGTGATGAAAACATATTCTGCCTGAACGCAAGTGATAGCCGTTTGCGCGTAATATGTAAATTTGGTGAGTGCTATCTTGTAGAGTGCATTCGTCCAAGGCTCACTCAGCCCATCCCAGATCTTATGATCTGGGGTGCGATAAGCTACAGCTCTCGTTCACCTTTCGTGTTTCTGGAGTCTTTTGCCGTTCTTGCATGAGGAAGATGATGTGCTGTTCCAACAGGATGATGCTCGCCGACACCCTGCCCGTGAAACTCAGCGTGCCCCGCAAGTCATGCAGAAACTTGCCTGGCTCACACGATTTCCGGTCTTATCTCCATCCAAGCACGTGTGGGACATGATGAGACTTAAGGGCTTGTGATCTAGCAACTCTTATAGAACTACATGAACAATTAGAGCAGGCGTGGCATACTGTATTGAAAGACAGTATACGATCGACTGCATTCCAGTGTCAGCACCTGCATTGCCGCCCGTGTATGCTACACCACGTACTAACATGGTCGTTTCAGCTGAGGAGCTCTTGGAATGAGACGGTACTCGGCGACTGGACTGGCTTTCCCGTCCCCCTACCCCCCCCCTCCCCCTCGCTGAAAATCCGATCGAGCGCTGTGAGATGCATTCGAGAGACATATTGTAGCACGTTTACATGCACCAACGACCATCCAGCAGCTGTTATCCGCAGTGGTGGCTGATGAAACGCTTCTCCACAGGAACTTCGTACGAGCCTTGAGGCTGGCATGGGGGCACGTTGCAGAGAATTCATCACTTTCCTTGGTGATTACACACGCTATTAAGAACCATATCCCGCTTTTTGTAACGTCCGTCAGACCATCATGAATAACGGTGATTTCGGTGTAATTATTGTCTTCGAATGAAAATGTCATTTCTGTTCATCTGATTGCGTGTTTCTTTGAGTTACCTTCTGCATTATACTCTAGCAGTTCTTTCTATGAATGTTCTAAGTTTCATCGAGCTACATCACTTTGCGTGAAATCATGCGAAATTCCTTTCGTCCTTTTCACACCAGTGTATTTACAAAATGACTTTGCAGTCTCGATTTGAGTTGCGAAATGTCAATAGCAACACAGCTATATGGGAACGAAGTTTTTCGCGACGACACTTACATGTAAAACATTCTCGGTATTCTTGCCGCGTCAGTTCTGGATAAAATCTCGAGCTTTCGACGATTACCTCCATCGTCCATCGTCAGGAGCTGACTGTCTTCACTGCTTTTTTCTTTCTTTATTGTTATTTTAAACCTGTACAACAGGCAGGCTGTCAGCAGCATTCTACGCTGCTCTTCAGCCATAGGATACACAATGAGCGATAAACACGAAGAAGACACATAAGTTACAGAACGGTGGGCAATAAAACAGGAGACACATAAAGACAAACACGGAGCCGTTCACACTCGACGGGAATCCACACTGCAAACTGTTGATACGACGCACAAACACTGAAGAAGACGATGGCACTGGTGAGCGATGGAGTGTGACGGTGAACTCTGAACACTAAGCATGACGGCACACACGAGACACTGATGGCGGTGATCTCCGGCGCGCGAAAGTCCACGTAGCGTGTGCGAGTCCGGGGACCTGCCAAGAAGGGGAACAGGGGTGAGGTGGGGGAGAGGGGAGAGCAAGGATGCCAATAGCTGAGGATACGGGGGCAGGAGGAGAGGGACAGGAGAGGGGAAGCCCGGGGGAGGAGCGGGGAGAAATGGAGGAGGGAGGGAAAAGGGAGAGAAGGGAGGGAGGGTGCCCAGAGGAGCAAGCACAGGAGGAGGGTGGGAGGATCAAAGTTGGTACGAGGGGTAGATGGAGGGGAGGAGGGCATCATCAGGGAGAGGGAGCTGGCGGAAGCCACCATGGGAGAGGGTAAGGAGGGTGGAGAGATGGAGACCGGGTGGGACGTGGGAATACAGGCGCGGCAGCGGGAGGGGGTGGGAGAGGATCGGGGAGACGAGCAGGTGAGGAGGATCGAGTTTTCGGGAGGTGTACAGGATCCGTATCCTTTCAAGGAAAAGGAGGAGGTGGGGGAAGGGGATGAGATCGTACAGGATCCGCATGGGGGAAGGGAGACGGATGCGATAGGCGAGGCGGAGAGCATGACGTTCAAGGATTTGGAGGGATTTGTAAAAGGTAGGGGGGGTGGAGATCCAAGCCGGATGGGCATAACAAAGGATAGGGCGGATGAGGGATTTATAGGTGTGGAGGATGGTGGAGGGGTCCAGACCCCACGTATGGCCGGAGAGGAGCTTGAGGAGACTGAGTCGGGAGTGTGTCTTGGCTTGGATTGTCCGGAGGTGGGGAGTCCAGGAGAGGCAACGGTCGAGGGTGACGCCAAGGTACTTAAGGGTGGGGGTGAGGGCGATAGGACGGCCGTAGATGGTGAGATAGAAATCAAGGAGGCGGAAGGAAGGGGTGGTTTTGCCTACAATGATCGCCTGGGTTTTGGAGGGATTGACCTTGAGCAACCACTGGTTGCACCAAGCGGTGAACCGGTCAAGATGGGATTGGAGAAGGTGTTGGGAGCGCTGCAGGGTGGGGGCAAGGGCAAGGAAGGCGGTGTCGTCGGCAAACTGGAGAAGGTGGACGGGGGGTGACGGCGGCGCCATGTCCGCCGTGTACAAAAGATACAGAAGGGGGGAGAGGACGGAGCCTTGGGGCACACCGGCGGAGGGGAAAAAGGTGTAGGAATCTGTGTTAAGGATGGTGACATAGGAAGGACGGCGGGAGAGAAAGGAGCCGATCAGACGGACGTAGTTAATGGGAAGGGCGAAGGTTTGGAGCTTGAAGAGGAGACCGGAATGCCATACGCGGTCATAAGCACGTTCGAGGTCCAGGGAGACGAAGATGGCGGAGCGACGGGAGTTAAGCTGGTCGGAAAGGAGATGAGTGAGGTGAAGGAGAAGGTCGTCGGAAGAGAAGGACGGCCGAAAGCCACATTGGGTAACGGAAGGAGGCGGTGCTGGCGGAGATGCTGGTGGATGCGGCGGGTGAGGATAGATTCCAGGACCTTGCTGAAGACCGAGGTAAGACTGATGGGACGGTAGGAGGAGACGGCGGTTTGCCAGGTTTAAGGAACATGAGGATACGGGAGGTTTTCCACAGGTCGGGGTAGTAACCGGTGGACAGGATTACATTGTCTTCACTGCTGCTGTGGTAGCCTCTATATAGCCCGAAGACGGCTTCTGATTGGTCGGCCTATGATTGCTCGGCGATTACGTACTCCTGTCGCAGACGATGTCACTGTGTGCGCCGGTGGCGCCACCGCTTCCGTTGGAACGTAAACCTTGGAAGGAACGTCTCTGCTGCTTCTCTGCATCAAGCGCTCGTTTCCATGCACAGCTCAGATGGTATCCGCTATCGCGGTTAAAGTTCTTTTGGCTCATTCTTATTTCAACAGCCTCCTTAATAACAGAATCCCAGTATGTGGAGGCATGGGCCAGAATTTTTGTTTCATCGAACAGTATTTTATGTTTGTTCGTGAGACTCTGCTCCGCAGTTGCCGATTTCTCCAGTTCTCTATTTTTAATATGGCGTTGGTGCTCTGCACAGCGGTCGGGAACGGTACGAATCGTCTGGCCTATATAATTGCTTCCACACTCACAGGGTATATTATAGACTCCAGGGACCCTGAGGCCGATATTGTTCTCAACAGGGCGCATCATCTACTTAATTTTTTTTTTTTTTTTTTGGAGAACGCTGCCTTCATATCGCGTGCACCATAGCCATTCTTTCGGAACACATACTTCAGATGGTTAATCTATGACCTTAAGTGGTCCTCGCCAGGAACAGTTTTTGCTCTATATACCAACGTGTTCAAAAGGGCTCTCTTCTGAGCAGGATGATGGAAACTCTGTGCATCCAGGTATAAATCGGTTATGTGTCGGCTTACGGTATACAAAGTGGCCAAGACGCCCGTTCGCCTATCGTTGTGCTAAAACGTCTAAGAAAGGCAGTCTCCCTTCCTTCTCCATCTCGACAGTGAACTGGATGTTCGAATGTATGTTGTTCATGTGTTCCATGAATTGTTCGAGAGCTTCTGCGCCATGTGGCCAGTTCATAAATGTATCGTAAACGTAACGATAGGATGGACGGAGGGGGGCCGAATTTAATGCACGTTCCTCAAAATTTTCCATTAAAAAAAAAAATGTTTCTGACGAGGACCACTTAAGGTCCGAAATTAACCATCTGAAGTACGTGTCCCAAAAGAATGGCTATGGTGCACGCGATATGAAGGCAGCGTTCTCCAAAAAAAAAAGGAAACGTGAAAATACTGCACACTCACAGGATGAAACACAGATTGCGTTTCTTCCTTTTTGTGTCACGATTTCCAGCAGAATAGGAAGAGTCCTGCGTAGACGAGGTATAAGACCGAGTATTCGTCCTCCTAAGAAAATTAAGTAGATGATGCGCCCTGTTAAGGGCAATCTCGCCTCAAGGTCCCTGGGGGCTTCAGGAAGACTCAGTCTTCTTTATCCCCTCCTCAAGCCGAGCTCATCGCTACCTCCTCACCTCGGGGTGACTCTCTTCAAGGCGCTGCTCCCCCCTGTCCTTGAGCACGCCGCGGTGGTACGGGGGAATGCTGCCGACGATCACGTCCAGAAGCTGCAGACCCTGCAAAATCGAGCCCTCCGGCGTGCACTCCACGTGGATCGCAACTTTCTTTCGGCGGTTGCACACCAGATGGCCAGAGTACGACGACTACGCGAACGTTTCCGCGAGACAGGGCAACTCTTTTATCAGAAGGCGCTAGTTTCGCACAGACCGAAGATACGGGCGCTTGGGAGGAAAATTCACTTTCGAGCATCCACCCGATGGCCAGACCTGCTAGTCGACAGGATCGGTTAGCCAGTGACGACCTCCACTGACGGATCGCCCAGAAGACAAACATACCGCGAAGTCCTTATCTCTCACCAACTCAGACTCGGGAGGAGAAGCCGCAAGGCTGGTCACTCCATAAACACACGGGTTGATGAAGTCCACCCCCACTGAAGATCCGTGGCGCGCAGTGAAGACAGTCAGCTCCTGACGATGACGATGGAGGTAATCGTCGAAAGGTCGAGATTTTATCCAGAACTGACGCGGCAAGAATACCGTGAATGTTTCACATAGCAGCACAGCTAATTTCCATAACTCTTGCTATAAATTGTATGATGAACAGTTAAATGATATTAAATGACAATAGTTTTGAGTATAGCTGTAGAATAAATAGGTTCATTAAAAAATTTAAATTGAAATGGTCCACTTAATTTCGTGGTAAACTTACATAGTTCTGGTTATATGTTAAAAACTCTAATAATTCGTGCAGTTGTATATTGTGGCTATTACTACGAATTTAAGATGAATTTCTATTACTACAGCACAAGCTTCAAAATCATAATCACTGCAAATCTATCTGAGGATGTTAATGTTTTTGTATTTACATTAATGGCAACTCCAGCCTCAACTTCGTATCTCAGAGTAGTTTGTGACCCATAAATAACTGTAAATTCTAACGTAAATTTCTTACTTAACGTGGGCGAAACTACACAACCACGTTTCATAACTAGACAAACAAGTCGCAGCCAGGCAGCCCTAGTGTCATACGTCGCATGCGGCTTATCAGATTGCATGGAAATTCCGAGCTATCGTACGACCTGGTGACGAATCTTTGCTGTCCGTCGTTCGTGCGTGTGGAGTCGTAAGGTACCTGTACTCGATAATTGGTTCGTTATATCGCTGTTTCATGTTTACGCATCTGTCAAATAAGCGCACCGACGTACCAACAGTGTTTGTTAACTTTAGCCTCACTTTCGAAGCGGCTGTCACTTTGTCGCGAAATATTTTGGCTTTGGCGGGAATGGCTACCAATGAAAACAAAGAAGCATTTCCTGCGTTGACTTTAGCACTGTGTATAAAGAAGAATACGAGAAGCTGGTCCGGGAATAGTTGAAACTGATAGATAAATATGCCAATTAAAATCTCACGAAAGCTCATTAAAATGAAGAGGGAACATGTACAGGGAGGTCAGGAACAACGTGAAAATCTTGTAAGGGTGTTGCAGGGTAGGTTCTGCTGAGAAATAATTGTTAAGCGAAAAATTCGATAGGTTGTGCGGCTTCCAAATTAATTAGCAATAAAGTTGGCCAATCGGCCGTTGCGCGCGCAAATTCAAGTGGGCCAACAGAGACGGTGTCACCAAACGTGTTCTTCGTTTGATTTCCTGAAACCGGACAAGAGAGTAATACAAAAATTGGACACGTGGCAGTAGTAGGAATCGAACCAGATCCAAACACTAAGCAATAATTGTGCTTCATCTATGCTATGAGAACAATTGATACATTTGTATCTGGCGGGCCACTTAAATTTCCGCGAGCAACGATCTGATTGCTAAATTCAATGGTAATTAATTAGGAAATGGCGCAACGTATCGATCTTTTTCTAAACAGTTATTTTTCAGCACAACCTACCATGCAACACTCTTACAAGCTTTCCAGACTGTTTCAAACCATCCTGTACATCCGCGGAACAATCGGAGTGCTCCGATTTTTTTCCTTTAGTCTTATTGTACTTCCGCCTGTATGTTGTACATAGAACACTCATTTTCTTCTTCCTGTGTAATGTGTGTCTGGGGAAGACCTAACACTTCTACCATTTTGATGCCTACCAGTGCTCATTTGTTTTTATCCCTGTACTCTTCCGATCGTAGTTTCCACAGTTGTTAAACTCACGATGCAGTAGTAAAAACTCTTCCTCGCTAAAAATGCGCGGCCAGACAAAACAAAAAAACGTCCGATATCTTGTCAAACCGGCCATCAATCGAATTTTCTCGCTAACACAGTCTGCGTTCGACAAACGCCTGAAACAAAGCTGCACACTGCCTAATAATTTAACAAACTAGTGAAATCTGACAAATTGTTTGATCGTTTGAAGGGGTCTTAGGAAGTGAGTGTTTTGTTTATTGTCGACATTATATCAATATCGAAGCCGATCGATAGTATGCATCGTGACCACTAATCGAAGTAGGTCATTTCTCAGATGATAGTTGTACTTGTAAATGAGATTCTCGTCCTAGCTCGAGTGTCGTTACCTTGTTGCCGACGTGAGTGATCATAATTTCATTTTTCTCGATTCTGTTAATAAGTCTCCATTTGTCTCATTTCCCTCGTACTTAGAGAATGACAGAAGCCAAGAAACGAAGCAGCAAAACAATGAAAAAGAATTTGGTTATAACGGTTTGTTTACACCGGCGGAAGTGGTCACGAAAGGTGAGTTTATATTTTAATAATGACCTGTTGTAATATCTGGCTTTACGAATATCCATAAGTGCCTATAGAGTAAAATCCTTGTAATCTAATGTATTCACTTTATAATTACTTAACAGTTTGTATATCTTGTTGTGGACACAACAATGATCAGAATGTTGCCACCTTTGCGGCTATAGAAAAGCTATTTCGTAGATATTTACATTTAAAAAAGATATAACTATCCATAATGTCTAAGTGTTCCAATGTTCTCAATGAGTAGATAGTGTGACTAGGCATATACAAAATTTAGTTAATTGCTTAATGTCGAAATGGCAAATCACAGTAGACCTATGAATGATGCCGGTGTAATGAAACAGCAATCCTAATATTGCAGGGGATGGATATTTTGGTTGCAGTTTAGTTAATGGTTGTCCCATTAATATTATAGATCGTATTTTTTTCGTTTAATAGGTACAACAAGAACAAAGAACTGATACTTCACGTAACTGCTCAAGAAAAGTGTTCCACTTATACCAATAATTACATGTAGTTTTGTCTAATTATGTTGGAATGTGATACAAGTTTCGAATTGCACTTGAAGCAGTTTGTTTCTTTTCCCGTATAGGATTACTGGGGTGGATTAGGCACACACAAGTTGTCGAAGTGGCGTCCAATTGAAAAATTTCGGGGTAAAACCATCTGTGATGTATTCCGTTTATCAGTTATCAGAAGTAGCGGGTGCAGCAATCGTTGCTATCCCACTTTATTCGAAACGTTTTATTTATTGACTTCTGGCTTAGCGAAACTGTACAGTCGTCCACGATAGTAGTAATAGTAGTAGTTTTAGACATCCGTGGATCACTTTCACGAAGGTCATTCCACAACTTAAGGCAGCTACGGTTAACTTAAACGATATTGCGACAACATGACAATTCCACGATGTGCGTTGAACCTGTAAGGCAGTGAGTATCTGAATGCCAGCATACAATTAAGATTCCAGTACAGGAAGTCGCGGCAATGGCTGAAATGAAACACAAGCATTGGAACTCTTAAATTTAGTGAGCACGAGATCAAAAATGAATCAAAATCAACTATTGCCCTTCAAAATAGTCTCTCAGTGGATCCAGGCAGCGTTGCCAACGATAGTGAAGGCGTTGAACGTCAGAATGGCCATCATTGGTGTCACCTGTCGCCGAAATGCCGTGAGAATATCTGCCCTGTTTGCAGAGTGCCTCCAACACAATAGTTTCTTCAGTTATGGAACGAGGTCGAAGTTGCATGGATTGGGGTCTGGTAAGTAGGATGGGTGGGGGAGGATTTCTCACCCCAACACTGTACACAATTCTTGATAATGTCTGCTGTGTGGGCTGTAGCGTTATCATCCAGTATGACTGCATTATCCAGCAGTGGCTGACGTTTTAGCCATCACTCACAACTGCTCGTAGTTCCGCATGACTGAGTAGCATTTCTGCCTGCGAGAAAGGAAATTTCCATGTATGCTTGCTGTTCCATTCTGCTCACACTGAATGTTACAGGCGCTGGTACCGAGCCACCCTCGAATGCGACAGCAATTTGTGTTGATTCCGCTACTGTTTGCCCCGGGCTGTCGAAGATATTTACTGCCATAACACCTATCACCGGGCGAGGTGGCGCAGTGGTTAGCACACTGGACTCGCATTCTGGAGGACGACGGTTCAATCCCGTCTCCGGCCATCCTGATTTAGGTTTTCCGTGATTTCCCTAAATCGCTTTAGGCAAATGCCGGGATGGATCCTTTGAAAGGGCACGGCCGGTGTCCTTCCCCATCCTTCCCTAACCCGAGCTTGCGCTCCGTCTCTAATGACCTCGTTGTCGACGGGACGTTAAACACTAATCTCCTCCTCCTCCTCCTCCTCCATAACACCTATTCCATACGTTCGCATGATAGGCCTACACCACACTTGCCGTGATTCGTGGAATGACCCTTGTACAAGGATACTGGACACGCCGTGGTACTACAGTTTAAGTCATGTATCCTGGCTTTTACATGCTTAAAGGAGTAGTTTGGCTAGGACGGTGCAGGTACGATAACCAGGAGGAACTGAAATGGGTACGGTAAATCGGCGTTCGGCTGAAATATACTGATTAAATACGGTGCGAACCTAAAAATATTTATAAGACGATTTCAGTTTTGATTACGAGCAACGTTTAAAAGAACTTTTACCTTTGGGGGTGGCTTGTGCTTACGCAGAAGCATGAATCAGATTACTGTGCTACACTGCGGAAGGCATGTGGAGTTTGCTCCACCTGCGCGGCTTCTCTTCCAGCAGTAGTGTATGTTGGGGTGGGGGGAGGGGGGGGGGCTTCCTCCCTCTGGTCAGCATGCAGTAAACACACTGTACAGGTCAATCTGATAGCACAGGCTTTATTTGGCATACACACTCGTTGACTTCCCCAATTCACAACCAAATTATCACCCAGACTTCAGGCTACGCCACAGATCATTCTTGTCACCACAGCCATACCGACCGATTTCAGCAGAACGCGAGTTGTACCTACTCATTTTAGAGACTCACCGGTAGTCGACCTTAGCTTTATTGTAGAAACTGTCCTGGCAATTGCCTGAAGTAATTTACGGAGAGTACAGAAAACTTAACTCAGAATGGCCAGATGAAGATTAGAGCCCGTTTGTTTAAAATAGCACAGCCTTTTTCTGATTATCCCTGGGTACAATACATATTTGTTTATACATTACTGCAAGCGTTGTTTATTAATTTTAGCAGCAAATGCTACATTATTAATTTATTTCTCTATACCAACCAATGCACGTACTACACACACATTATTTCATGATGAACACTGCTCACACTATCATTTGACGCCGTGGGACTGAAGAGTCTGTTATTTTGAAACGTATTCTGAATAATTTGACAGCTTCAATAGACACACCTTTGCCTGTAAGTTCCGTCATAAGCCAGTGTGACTGTTTGTGTCTTTGTAAGTTATGTCAGCCATATTTTTGAGATATTTCCTAAGAAATAAAATTCTTGCTGCATCCTGCATGGGAGCTCCGCCGTATTTACGCTCAAGAGAGAGATGGAGACTGAAATATAAACCACGCACAGACCTATCCTTTAACAAGTGGAACGCTGTTACTCACTACGTACATAAGCTATTGCTGTTGTGGCAATCAAGCTGCTACAGCAAAACAAACATGGCTTTCTTCTATCTTTTCTGCTAACTGCATTTCATTGGCAGTGACCGTGGAACTAGTTTCTCTTTCTTTCGACTTACGGAGCATGATAATACTAAGCTTCATCACCGTCAAATCATGTGTTTTGCAGGAATAACTACACACTTCAGCCACAAAACACGATTGTCTCTCGTTGGCATTAATTTGGACTGCAGGCGCTGGGTTTCTAACGTATTAAAGCCGTTGGCTGAAGCTTTCCTTCTCTGTGACGGTATATTTCAACGAGGTAAGGCAAGACCGCATGTTATCCGTGCTGTCCTAACCTACCACGATACAGAGGGTGTTGGACTATTGCCCGGGTAAGGATATTCTAGAGATCACTCACCCACTGTCGTGAGATTGTCATGCCACCACTTGACAGCTACTATGATTGATCAACTATGGTGCAGAGCTCAAGTACCCATATCTATTACTCAAGCTCAATTCGATTCGATGTCGCCGACTTCTGTATGCAAGTGGTTCTAGGCGCTTCAGTCCGGAACCGCGCTGCTGCTAGGGTCACAGGTTCGAATCCTGCCTCGGGCATGGATGTGTGTGATGTCCTTAGGTTAGTTAGGTTTAAGTAGTTCTAAGTCTAGGGGACTGATGACCTCAGATGTTAAGTCCCATCGTGCTCAGAGCCATTTGAATCATTTTTTCGATTCGATGTCCAGCCGGGTTAGGCTTAATTCACAGAGTAATGGCGTGGCGCAGACGTCTGGCGGGGACGTGACGTTGTTTCACGCCACCTCTATGTTAACAAATGAGCAATTCACACAGAGGTAGCGTGACAGACATGCGTCGCTTCGCGGTCCGTGCCACGCCACTTTCTAGTCACGAGTGGCGCACCGAAGCGACGCGTGGCGCAGACGTTAAAGTGGCATGTTGCTCTTTTCATTATAAAGATGCAGTTTGTGAGGATTCTGTTGGTACTGCTTTTTGTTACGCATAAATACATTTTCGAGTGCTGTACCGTGACTATATGACTCAAAGTTAGTCTATTAAAAAAACAAAAAATCCTGTAAACAATCACTAAAATTTACTTTAATTAGCCACGCCGCGTTTCCAAGACCTAGCTCTATTTTCAGGTGATGATACTGGAGTTTATTTCGTCTACATTATTCTCAAAAACCCAACGTTGTTAAATGTTCTCCAGCGTAGTATTCATTGGAGCTACTGGAATTAAGGGCCAGTTTTTCGCTTGAAGATAGCACTAACTCTCCGAAGTGGAATGAATTTAAGTTACAGTGGCTGATTACATTGTATTTTTGTTGTCTTAGCAATTCAGCATACAGTCGTCAACACAGCCTTCACAATTACGTTTCCATAAGGAAAAAAAATAGTAGTGCAATCTGATTATTCACCAACGAACTTCTTTGTGATCTACAGAAATCGTGTGACCTATGCACAGACATCAAGTGCCACTGCCTCTAACCCTTCGTGTATTTCATTGCTTTTCTTGTAGTTACAGAGGATACAATAAGTGAAGAAAAAATTGAAATGAAATGGAAAACTATGTGCACTATACAACACAAATCAAAATTTTTTATGGCACACACAAATCTCTGATTTGGCCATCAAAACAGAGATCTCTGCACAGCTAAATGTCCAGTGCTTCTTTCCACCCGACAGCTTATTTCGCAGTCGGTTGATATCGTATACTGTCCCAGTAAATTTCCATCGCAACCATTTCATTACAAGATGCTAAAACATACATAGTTGACCTCACGCAGTCACTCTAATGGGTTTCCACTAGCATGTCCAACAGATACCTGCCGTGGCCAGCTGAGACAGGATTAAGCAATGTCCAAGTTTTTTCTTGCCAGGTCGAAGCCAGGTGGTTGCCTGACAAGAACTGAGGCAATACCAGTCTTTCTGGATTTCCGGCGGACTAGTCCTCATGCGGTCGCCTCTAGTAAAGTCAGTGTTGTCGCTGCGGCTTCTTAGCGCCCAAGAGTGTTTTCCAATCCTACATCAAGGGTTTATTACAAAATTTATATCAGATTATTTGCAGCGGTTTTGGCCAGTGGTGAACCAACACAGCATTAAAGCCGTCATCACAGTGTTCTGGTTGGAAAGAGTGAATGTCTGTCAACGCAGGCAGCATCCTCTGTCTTAGTTGAAAATATTGCCTTAGTAAAAAGTACCACACTCAAGACACTTTAACTGTCGTTTCAGTTAACTGAGAGCGACAACGTGCGTTAATAAATGAAAAACTATTCTGAATAGAACGTGCTTAGTTTGCTGACAGCTATAATTATTTCTCGATAGTTGGAATACAGAGTGTGACGGCGTGCTAAATACAAATGGCTCCGACTTTTTTTGTGAAGACTTTTAATTTTTTTAAATAAAACAAATGTTATTAACATTCTACATCCTCATTTTTCATGTCTACGTAATTTGCAGCTCTCTGCGCTAGAAGGCTCCGTATTGTAGCGTGCAACATACCTATGTCAAGTTCGTGAGAAACAGCCTGCGATTATCGAGTTTCGAATTCGAACAGTTAGTCCACACATAGGACCACATAGGAGCGCTGTGCCATCTGCAACAATCTGGCACCTTGGATTCACTGCCATCGATCAACCTCCATAAGTTACCTTATGTTGAGAAATAAATATTTAGAAACGGAGAAAAAAGATGTAGAATTTTAGTAACGTTTGTTTTATTGAAAAAGCTTTATGAGTTTTCACATAAAGAATTCGGACTCATTATTTTTCAGCAGGGCCTCATATTTTACTGAGTAGTCCTCACGTATCCAGGAAATCTGAAGGTACATTAACTCTCGCCACAGGTGAATCCGCAAACACTGGGTACTTTTTTTCTTATAGAATGACGCAAAGATTCCGAATGACAATATTATTACTCGGAGCGAGAGAAAAATACTAAATTCAAGAGAACATTCGTCCTTCATCACCGTAAGGTTTACTGTTTAAAGTCCAAGAGGACAAGTTCCCAGAAGAACCAAGCAACGTGTACATACATACAAACAGAAGAAGGAAATGTACACTGAAGCGCCAAGGAAACTGGTATAGCAATGCGCAATCAAATACAGAGATATGTAAAATGGCAGAATACTGCGCTGCAGCCGGCAACGCCTATACATGACAACAAGTGCCTGGCGCAATTGTAAGATCGGTTATTGCTGCTACAATGGCAGGTTATCAAGATTTAAATGAGTTTCAAAATGGTGTTATAGTCGGCGCACGAGCGATGGAACACAGGATCTCCAAGGCAGCGATGAAGCAGAGGTTTTCCCGTACGATTATTTCACGAGTGTAACGTGAATATCAGGAATACAGTAAAACATCAAATCTCTGACATCGCTGTGGCTAGAAAAAAATGCTGCAAGAACGGGATCAACGACGACTGAAAAGAATCGTTTAACGTTGGTTGGTTGGTTTGGGGAAGGAGACCAGACAGCGTGGTCATCGGTCTCGTCGGATTAGGGAAGGATTGGGAAGGAAGTCGGCCGTGCCCTTTCAGAGGAACCATCCCGGCATTTGCCTGGAGCGATTTAGGGAAATCACGGAAAACCTAAATCAGGATGGCCGGACGCGGGATTGAACCGTCGTCCTCCCGAATGCGAGTCCAGTGTCTAACCACTGCGCCGCCCCGCTCGGTTCGTTTAACGTGACAGAAGTGCAACCCTTCCGCAAATTGCTGCAGATTTCAGTGCTGGGCCATCAACAAGTGTCAGTGTGCGAACCATTTAATGAAACATCATCGATATGGGCTTTCGGAGTCGAAGGCCTACTCGTGTACATTTGATGACTGCACGACACAAAGCTTTACGCCTCGCCCGGGCGCGTCAACATCGACATTGGACTGTTGATGACTGGAAATATGTTGTTTGGTCGGGCGAGTCTCGTTTCAAATTGTATCGAGCGGATAGACGTGTACGTGTATAGAGACAACCTTATGAATCCATGTACCCTGCGTGTCAGCAGGGGACTGATCAAGCTAGTGGAGGCTCTGTAATGTGTGTGGAGTGTGCATTTGGAGTAATTTGGAACCCCTCATACGTCTAGTTACGGCTCTGACAGGTGACGAGTATGTAAGCATTCTGTCTGAAATGAAATGGAATGTGTGTGAATTCCTAAGGGACCAAACTACTGAGGTCATCGGTCTCTAGATTTACACACTACTTAAACTAACTTATGCTGAGAACAACACATACACCCATGCCCGAGGGAGGACTCGAACCTCCTGCGGGAGGGGCCGCGCTATACGTGACATGGCGCCTCAAACCGCGCGACCACTCGGCGCGACTCATCCTGTTTGATCACTTGCATCTACTGATGTCCATTGTGCATTCCGACGGACTTGGGCAATTCCAGCAGGACAATGCGACACGCCACACGTCCAGAATTGCTCCAGGAACACTACTGAGTTTAAACAAAAATGGCTCTGAGCACTATGCGACTTAACTTCTGAGGTCATCAGTCGCCTAGAACTTAGAACTAATTAAACCTAACTAACCTAAGGACATCACACACATCCATGCCCGAGACAGGATTCGAACCTGCGACCGTAGCGGTCTCGCAGTTCCAGACTGCAGAGCCTAGAACCGCACGGCCACTTCGGCCGGCTGAGTTTAAACACTTCCGCTGGGCACCCAAGACATGAACGTTATTGAGCATATCTGGGATGCCTTGCAACGTGCTGTTCAGAAGAGATCTCCACTCCGTCGTACTCCTACGGATTTATGAACAGCCCTGGATGATTCATGGTGTCAATTCCCTCCAGCACTACTTCAGACGTTAGTCGAATCCATGCCACGTCATGTTGCGGCACTTCTGCGTGCTCGCGGGGGCCCCACACGATATTAGGCAGGTGTACCAGTTTCTTTGATTCTTCAGTGTATCAATTTATATGAACATGGATCGGAAACATTTTACTTTCTACACTTCTTCATAGTACATAAAACAAGGGAAATACACAGAAACAGAACACACTAGCATACTATACAAACTCTTACTTATTCTAATCTCCATTTAAATCTATCTCTGCACAAAGCACTGTGAAGTGACCGACAGTGAATACTGCCCATTGTACCACTTACTAGGGCTTCTTCCGTACCATTTGCGTGTGGAGCACGGAAGAATGATTGCTTAAATGGCTCCATGCTTGCTGTAATCAGTTCAGTCTTATCCCCACAGCCCCTAGGGGACCAATGCGTAGGGACTTGTAACATCACTTAATGGCGGTTCTTAAAACTTTAAGCAGAGTTTCGCGGAATAGTTGGCGTCTGTCTTCAAGAATCTGCCTGTCCACGTTTTTCAGCATCTCCGTTACGCTCCCGCATGGGTCAAATATCCCTGTGACCATATGTGCTGCCCTTCTTTGCGTACATTCAATACCCTATCTCGTACAGGCCCAACACATCTGAGAAATATACGGGTTGGGCAAATAAATGTGGCCCTGAGAACAGAATTCCAGGGTACAAAGAAACACAGCAGAGGAAAGGAAAGACGGTACTAACCTGACTATAGCAAATGCTGGCAGTTCTGGGACCTGGTCAGTTGCTGAAGGCGGATCGAAGCTGGACTGCTGTAATTGGTGCAGTCTCGTCGGAAATGTTCTGCTGCATTTCTCGAAGACTATTAGGTTGGGGTTGTTTTAGGGAAGGAGACCAGACAGCGAGGTCATCGGTCTCATCGGATTATGGAAGGACAGGGGAGGAAGTCGGCCATGCCCTTTCAAAGGAACCATCCCGGCATTTGCCTGGAGCGATTTAGGGAAATCACGGAAAACCTCAATCAGGATGGCCGGACGCGGGATTGAACCGTCGTCCTCCCGAATGCGAGTCCAGCGTGCTAGCCACTACGCCACCTCAGACTATTAGGGTTGTTGCGATACAATTCAGACTTGAGGGCTCCCCACACAAATTAATCACACACTGACAGATCAGGTGACCTGGGGGCCAGCTAGCGCCACTGTTCCATTGTATCATCATCCCCTTTGCACTGCTTCACTCATAGTGACAGCCGGCACTACGCTCTGAACCGGTGTGGATCACGTAGCGGTCGCACACTTGGTGTGAGCGTCACGGTGTGTGGTTATATGCATATATTGTCCGCCCCGATAGCTGAGTGATCAGCGTGACGGATTGCCGTCCTACGGGCCCGGGCTCGATTCACGGCTGGGTCGGTGATTTTCTCCGCTCAGGGACTGGGTGTTGTGTTGTCTTCATCATCATTTCATCCCATCCGGCGCGCAGGTCGCCCAATGTGGCGTCGAATGTAATAAGACCTGCACCAAGGCTGCCGGACCTGCCCTAAGAGGCCTCTCGGCCAATGACGCCAAACGCTCATTTCCATTTTCCATATGCATATTTTCATGTCCAATAGTATCCACTCGTCTGGGCCACTTTTATTTGCCCCACCCTGTACTAGGATGGGTCGCGCAAGTGTTTTGTAAGCAATCTCCTATGTGAACTGATTATTTTCTCCCAGTATCCTGCCAACGAACTGAAATCTGCCACCTGCCTTACCTAGGTCTGAGCCTACATGTCTATTCCATTTCATATCTCTTCAGATAGATCAGTTTGGATTCCGTAGAAATATGGGAACACGTGAGGCAATACTGACCCTAAGACTTATCTTAGAAGCTAGATTAAGAAAAGGCAAACCTACGTTTCTAGCATTTGTAGACTTGGAGAAAGCTTTTAACAATGTTGACTGGAATAATCTCTTTCAAATTCTGAAGATGGGAGGGATAAAATACAGGGAGCGAAGGGCTATTTACAATTTGTACAGAAACCAGATGGTAGTTATAAGAGTCGAGGGACATGAAAGGGAAGCAGTGGTTGGGAAGGGAGTGAGACAGGGTTGTAGCCTCTCCCCGATGTTATTCAATCTGTATATTGAGCAAGCAGTAAAGGAAACAAAAGAAAAATTCGGAGTAGGTATTAAAATCCATGGAGACGAAATAAAAACTTTGAGGTTCGCCGATGACATTGTAATTCTGTCAGAGACAGCAAAGGACTTGGAAGAGCAATTGAACGGAATGGACAGTGTCTTGAAGGTAGGATATAAGATGAACATCAACAAAAGCAAAACGAGGATAATGGAATGTAGTCGAATTAAGTCGAGCGATGCTGAGGGAATTAGATTAGGAAATGAGACACTTAAAGTAGTAAAGGAGTTTTGCTATTTTGGGAGCAAAGTAACTGATGATGGTCGAAGTAGAGAGGATATAAAATGCAGACTAGCAATAGCAAGGCAAGCGTTTCTGAAGAAGAGAAATTTGTTAACATCGAGTACAGATTTAAATGTCAGGAAGTCTTTTCTGAAAGTATTTGTATGGAGTGTAGCCATGTATGGAAGTAAAACATGGACGATAAATAGTTTGGACAAGAAGAGAATAGAAGCCTTTGAAATGTGGTGCTACAGAAGAATGCTGAAGATCAGATGGGTAGATCACGTAACTAATGAGGAAGTATTGAATAGGATTGGGGAGGAGTTTGTGGCACAACTTGACTAGAAGAAGGGATCGGTTGGTAGGACATGTTCTGAGGCATCAAGGGATTACCAATTTAGTATTGGATGGTAGCGTGGAGGGTAAAAATCGTAGAGGGAGACCAAGAGATGAATACACTAAACAGATTCAGAAGGATGTAGACTGCAGTACGTATTGGGAGATGAAGAAGCTTGCACAGGATAGAGTAGCACGGAGAGCTGCATCAAACCAGTTTCAGGACTGAAGACAACAACAACAACATCTCTTCACTTTGTTATACCCACATACACGGTCCAGTCCCATTAATGTGATCACCGCCAATGTTCGACTCGACGTGCAATAAGCAAACACAGAAGCAGGTGGCAGCATTAGCACTGGAGGGTATATGACGCGTGTCGGGGTGACGCCGGAAATAGTGCAGTCGTTGTCGTATTGCGTAAATGGAGCGATTATATGACGTCCAAAAGACATGGCTATTAGCTTTCGAGCCAAGCGTGGAAGCATTTCCGAAACGATTAAGTTTGTAAACTACTCGTATACCGTCCATGGCAAAACGGCGCAACCAAAACTAGCGCCAAGGTAACTGTGGTCCACCACAGGCCACAGATGTCAGGGGTGCACGACGGCTGCGGAGATGTGTAATGGCAACTGCTGAGCAACAGATCGCCGAGATAAACCAAGTGGCTACCAACACTGTCTCCTTAATGACCATTCAGCGAATGTTGCTGCATATGGGCCTCCTCAGCAGGCTGCTGTTCATCAGCGACCAAGTCTGGAATTTACACGGCAATACTGTAACTGGACGTCCACTGAGTGTCGGCAGATTGCCTTTTCAGATGAATGAAATGTTATGCTCCATCGGACAGCAAAGGTCCTAGGCCAGAGGAGAGAGCGTCATGGTCTGGGGAATGTTTTCGTGGCACTCCCTGGGTGATCTCGTCATTCTGGATGGCGCAATGGATCAACACAAATATGCATACAAGTACGAGGGCAGTTCAATAAGTAATGCAACACATTTTTTTCTGAAACAGGGGTTATTTTATTCAGCATTGAAATACACCAGGTTATTCCCCAATCTTTTAGCTACACAACACTATTTTTCAACGTAATCTCCATTCAATGCTACGGCCTTACGCCACCTTGAAATGAGGGCCTGTATGCCTGCACGGTACCATTCCACTGGTCGATGTCGGAGCCAACGTCGTACTGCATCAATAACTTCTTCATCATCCGCGTAGTGCCTCCCACTGATTGCGTCCTTCATTGGGCCAAACATATGGAAATCCGACGGTGCGAGATCGGGGCTGTAGGGTGCATGAGGAAGAACAGTCCACTGAAGTTTTGTGAGCTCCTCTCGGGTGCGAAGACTTGTGTGAGGTCTTGCGTTGTCATGAAGAAGGAGAAGTTCGTTCAGATTTTTGTGCCCACAAACACGCTGAAGTCGTTTCTTCAATTTATGAAGAGTAGCACAATACACTTCAGAGTTGATCGTTTGACCATGGGGAAGGACATCGAACAGAATAACCCTTTCAGCGTCCCAGAAGACTGTAACCATGACTTTACCGGCTGAGGGTATGGCTTTAAACTTTTTCTTGGTAGGGGAGTGGGTGTGGCGCCACTCCATTGATTGCCGTTTTGTTTCAGGTTCGAAGTGATGAACCCATGTTTCATCGCCTGTAACAATCTTTGACAAGAAATTGTCACCCTCAGCCACATGACGAGCAAGCAATTCCGCACAGATGGTTCTCCTTTGCTCTTTATGGTGTTCGGTTAGACAACGAGGGACCCAGCGGGAACAAACCTTTGAATATCCCAACTGGTGAACAATTGTGACAACACTACCAACAGAGATGTCAAGTTGAGCACTGAGTTGTTTGATGGTGATCTGTCGATCATCTCGAACGAGTGTGTTCGCACGCTCCGCCATTGCAGGAGTCACAGCTGTGCACGGCCGGCCCGCACGCGGGAGATCAGACAGTCTTGCTTGACCTTGCGGCGATGATGACACACGCTTTGCCCAACGACTCACCGTGCTTTTGTCCACTGCCAGATCACCGTAGACATTCTGCAAGCGCCTATGAATATCTGAGATGCCCTGGTTTTCCGCCAAAAGAAACTCGATCACTGCCCGTTGTTTGCAACGCACATCCGTTACAGACGCCATTTTAACAGCTCCGTACAGCGCTGCCACCTGTCGGAAGTCAATGGAACTATACGAGACAAAGCGGGAATGTTTGAAAATATTCCACAAGAAATTTCCGGCTTTTTCAACCGAAATTGGCCGAGAAAAAAAATGTGTTGCATTACTTATTTAACTGCCCTCGTATATCCTTGCGTACCATGTCCACCCCTACATGCCGCACACTGGACTCTCATTCGGGAGGGCGACGGTTCAATCCCACGTCCGGCCATCCTGACTTAGGTTTTCCGTGATTTCCCTAAATCGCTCCAGGCAAATTCCAGGACGGTTCCTTTGAAAGGGCACGGCCGATTTCCTTCCCCGTCCTTCCCTAATCCGATGAGACCGATGACCTCGCTGTTTGGTCTCTTCCCCAAAACAACCCACCCAACCTACATGCGGTTTGTTTTTCCTCAGCACCATGGCATCTACCATTGGGGCAATGCAACGTATCACACAGTGTGCAGTGAATGTGCGTGGTTTGAAGACCTCTAGGAGGAGTTTACCATACTCACCTGGCCATCAAACTCCCCACATTTATCCCATTGGAGAATCTGTGGGATCAAGTCAATCAAGCTGTTTGTGCCATGTGTCCACCTCCAAGAAACCTAGCGCAGCCCAGCCGGCTAGCCGCGTGATCTAACATGCTGTTTCCCGAGCAGGAAGGTGTGCCGGTCCATAGCACAAATCTGATAGGCGGGTTAGTATCGAGGTCCGGTGTGCCGGCCAGCCTGTGGATGGTTTTTAAGGCGGGTTTCCATCTGCCTCGGCGAATGCGGGCTGGTTCCCCTTATTCCACCCCAGTTACACTACGCCGGCGATTGCTGCACAAACACTGTTCCCACGTATGCGTACACCATAATTACTCTACCACACAAACATTTGCTATTACCCTCGTGTGGTATAAGACGTTTCCTGGGGGAGAGGGGGGGGGGGTCACTGGGGGCCGAACCGCTCAATAACCCTAGGTTCAGTGTGGGGCGGCGGTGGGGTGGGTGGACTGCTGTGGCCTTTTGTGGGGTTGTGAACCACTGAGGGCTATGGCAGGACAAAGCCTCTCCGTCGTTTCTAGGTCCCTGGTTCAATACACACACAATACACAACACACAACCTAGGGTAGCTGGCCATGGCACTTGAGTCGGCATGGCTCCATATGCCTGTCAGTACCTTCTAGAACCTCACTGACTCTCTTCCCGCACGTCTCGCAGATTCCCGCCCTGCAAAAGGTGGTTGTTCAGGCGTCTGACAGATTGACACATTAATGTGACTGGACAGTATGTTTATATGAATTATCTAGTCCCAGCTGCGACTTATTGATACTATAAACTCCGTCCACAGGCCATGGCGGGCCCGTCGCCATCGATCGACCGTCGTGTCATCTTCCGCCAGTGACGACGTTGGATGCAGTATAGAGGAGCAAGAGGGCAGCACTCCGCTTCCCGGGCGTTGTCAGGTTTCGTCGTCTGGAGCCACTGCTGCGCAGTCAAGTAACTCCACAGTTGGCATTACAGGGCTGAGTACATCCCCTTCCAGCCCTACCACCAAGGGAATATAGCTGGAAGTATCAGGAATCGAACCTGGGTCCTTCACATGCCTGAC
This sequence comes from Schistocerca cancellata, assembly GCF_023864275.1. Lineage (NCBI taxonomy): Eukaryota > Metazoa > Arthropoda > Insecta > Orthoptera > Acrididae > Schistocerca > Schistocerca cancellata. The sequence goes on along the minus strand of NC_064630.1, from coordinate 359,348,656 downwards.
CACTCTGCAGCAGCGTGGTCACAGGATAATATCTTTCTTTCATTTTGTTGAGTACACAATTTTACGTTCCTGAGCGCTTAATCGAGTTCCAACTCTTAGCACCACTTAGAAATCTTACCAAGATCTGAAAGAATATTTGAGAAACTTTTTTGAGACAGTACTCTGCTGTGCAGAACTGCACCATGTCCAAAGAAGTCTGATGTTACTATTGTCTGCCAACCGGTTATACACACAAACTCATAAAAACCAGAACGCTTCGAACGACTAGAGATGGGATGTTCATACTCACAGGACTTGTACATCAGTATGCTCTGCAGAAATGATTAGCATATCATTCACCTCAGTTCAGCATGTGTCCTGTTGCCCAGTAAGCACAGGGTTCGCCATGGGCCCTGATAACTTGTCCTATGTGTGATGGCATCGACGCGTATAAGACAGGAATTGTGTGTTGTGGTGTAGCCATCCAAGCTGCATTCAACTGGTTCCATAGTTGATCTGTGGTGGTTGGCATTGGGTCACAACGCTGCACCCGTCGTTTCACCGTATCCCACACATTTCTGATTGGCGACTAGTCTGGTGGTCTTGCAGGCCAGGACAAAAGACTGACATCCTGTCACACCAAGAACGCACGTGTTCGTGCAGCAACATGTTGTCGTGGATTCTGTTGCTGAAAAATGGCGTCTGCGGTGTTGTGCAGAAAGGGTATGGCCATGGATCGTTGGATGTCATTCACGTAGGTCACGCTAGCCACAGTGCCTGGACACGAACCAACTGTGATTTATGGTTGTACCCAGTAGCACCCCACACCATAAGGCTTTGCGGGGCGCTGAGCGTCTTGTGCGAATGTAGTCATTGTGATGCCGCTCCCCCTGTCTGCGAGGAACCAAAATGCGGCTATCATTTTCAAACAAACAGAATCTGGATTCGTTCGAAACATTATCTGATGCCATTCCAGACTTCAGTGGCGTCGTTCCATACCCCACTGCCGTCTAGCATGTTTCTGCACATTCGTCAAACGTAGGCGGACAAGTGGAAAATACGCACTATCGTGTGCCGTAATAAACAGCGACGGACTGTCACACCAACACTGTTCCACTTGTGCCACTGTTGCGCCAGAGACGAGGAGGACGCAGATGCCATTCAGATGAGGAAACGACCTTCTTGGGGTAGGGGCTAGGGGAGGGGGGGGGGGGGGGAAGGATCTGAGTTGTGCGATCTGACCCATCTCCTCATGTTCTACACTCTTCCGTGAACCATTTTGCACACACCTGTTACACTGCCGAAACACTTCGTCCCACACGAGCAACAATTTCCCGGATGAATACATTACATTCTCTCATGCCAATAATGCGCCCTCTTTCAAACTCACTGATGTGAGTGTACGTTTCGCGCGTACGTCTGCGAGGCATCCTGCACGTCAGCTCAAGTCATACTGATGCATTACCTTCGGTTTATAGCGACAACGAGAGCCGCAGGTACAATTTACCGGTGGGTGATGTTGCACCGCGATATCGATGTTGACCCTGAACCCGCGAGCCGACATGGTTAAAATGCTAATCATTTCTGCAGAACATACTAATGTACATGTCCTGTAAATATGAACGTCCTATCTCTAGTCGTTCAAGGCATTCTGTTTCTTTTTTTCTGAACGTGAGTGTGTATAACATGGACAGCAAAGATACCAACACACTTCTCTGAGGCGCTGCTGATGATACTTCTACATCTGCCGAAGTCTCTCTATCCAAAATTATGTTGCGTCCTCCCTAACAAGCTAACCTCAGTCAAGTTACAGATTTTGGTTGGTACCCCATATCATTGTACTTCACTTATAATCGTTGGTATGGTATAGCATAAGTGTCCTCTTAGTTACGTCTGGCTTCAGTGTTAATGTCCTAATGCATCTAAAATACTGTGACAGGTGGTTCGGAAAACGTGGACCAGCTCCCTGCCCTTTACGTTCTCCGGATGTAACCACAATAGATTTTTACTTGCGGCATTTCGCAACCCTTGTCTGCCGAACAACAGTGCAAGTGTGTATCCGTGTCCTAATTGCGCGATGTGATATCATACGCAGTACTCCTTGAGTACATTAATGCATTTGGGTTCAATGCGACGGCTGACTGACGCAGTCGAAAGTGTCCGGATATCTAGTAGTGGACATTAATATGGGGTATGCCCACCGGTCGCCTTTATGACGGCTTGAAGTTTGCTGAGAGCACTTTCAATGAAGTCCCTGAATATCCGTAGAGAGTGGAAGCCCTTTCTTCGTTAAGAATCGAAGCCAGATGAGGTAGTGACGTTGGACGCTGGGATCTGGAACGAAGCTGACGTTCTACCTTCTAACCTATCCCGAAGGTGTTAGATTGGGTTCAGGTCGCGACTCTGGCCCCGCCAATCGATTTTGGGAATGTTATTGTCCACAAACCATTGCCCCTCAGATACTACTTTATGACAGGGTGCAGTGTCATGCCGATAGTCACCGTCAGTGAGCTGCCGCTCTACTGTACGCAGTACACAATGTTATAAAATGTTTTCATATCTTTCTGTATTTAGCGTTTTCTTAAGCGCGATAAGGGAACCACGCCCTAACCACGAAAAATACCTCCATACTAGGACTGATGATATTTTTAAAAATATCGGCAATCCGATAAATCTATATTAAAAAAAATATCAGTATCGGCCATCGATACACCGAAAAAGTTATCGATACGTCGACGTAAAAAGTTTCGACGTTCCAGCCAAAAAAAATCTCGGCTGCACTTTATAAATCTACTGCCAATTTCACAGCTGCATATTTAAGCATTGATTTATTATTAGATATTCTGTACATCAACAAGCAAGCACCCTGCTTATCCACCCCCAGAGCAACAACTGAAAGGAAAACGATGCACGTTCATGCTTAGCGATATACACTTTGATAATGGTAACTGCAGGTAAGTGTCACAAAAGCAGGTGTCCGTTCGGGCCGCAGTTCTGTTTCGTCACATATAGGATTTGTCTAGAACATTTTGTGTCGATTTCCCTGTTTTTTTCATTTCTGCAAACGCCAGTGACCTTGCAGTTGTAGTGTCAAAATTGCCTGGTGAAGTTAAACGTTGCAGATCCTGTCGGTAGCGCCGAGCACCGGTTACGTCAGCTTTTCCTCTCACACATCTCCACCCAGCAGAATGACCTGTCTTGTCATTTGGAGTTTTGTCCATCAGTTTCAACAACTGTTTTTGAAGAACGCCGATGTGAAGTAATAGCACACTAGTTGCGTTAAAAATTGTCATTTGACGCAACTGGTGTGCTCTTTCTTCACATCAGATAACAACATTATTCCATTCACACCGCCACCCCCCCCCCCTCCCCCCTAATGCAATCGGACTTCTTTGTGCCATCTGTACTTGCTCCACATAGTCAATGAGATAGACTGGACGTGATGAAAGCTCAAAAAGTAGTAAGACTCCTTCACACAGCGAAAGTGAAATTAAGTTCTACGACAGTTTCGAAACAACTTCAAATATTAATCGAAAATTTGCGAAAAAATATAATATAAAATAAAAATATTGGCACTCGATATTGCCATTTCTATCGATATACCGACATATTTGTGATAATCGTATCGCCGATGTATATCGATATTTTTACTACAAATAGCGATATTTTATCAACAGTCCTACTCCATACTGTAATACTAATTCCTCTGTACTTCACTGTTGGCACTACACGTGATTGCAGGTAACGTTCTCCTGGCATTGGTCAAACCAAACCCTTACATGACATTGCCACAGGGTAGAGCGTGATTCATCTCTCTAAATCACTCACTTCCTGTTATTCACTGTCCAGTGGCGTCGCTTTTTACGCCATCTCAAGCGTCGCTAATCATCACTGAATACAGAACTGTGTGGCTTATGAGCTGCTTGACCATTATACGTCATTCTTTTTTAAGACCTTACGCAGTCATTGTGCTAGGTGGACTGCTTGTAGCACTTTGGATAGGCTTACCGTACGTTCGGACAGTCCTGGTTAAAAGTGCAGTCCGAGATCATTTCCGGGGGTTGCAAAAATGTCCAGGGTTTGAATGTTTTGTGACTGGCGAGGATTTTTTGTAAATATGAGAGCTACATGTTCCACATCGCGATTTTAAACATGCTGTTATGGCCGAACCACTCTCATCGACCGAGGAGCATGCACTGATGTTGATGGGAAAGGTAGCCAACGGTTTGGCCACGACTTTCCGCGTTGTCGTTAGGCAACGCAACAGGGGCAATGCGTTATGTTGTAATCCTTTGTGAAAGAACTCGTCTACACGATTTGGCTCAGTTTATTTGTTTTATGTCTCGCCGTTTAGCGATGGACAAAAGAAAGTCTATGTTTAATGTTAACCTGTAAAAGGAAAACCAATTTTTGAAACTGTATGTGACAGTATCAATGAAAGTGTGTATTACACACCATATACTGGAAAATTTCTGTTGCACATGAAGAAAAAACTGAGAATTAAAGATCTCGTGAAAACAGCTAAATATAGCAGTGCTATTGGTGCTACTGCGTCACCAAACGTAAGAATTTTTTTAAGCCAAAGATGGGAATAACAATGATCTGGAGTGTGGTGCCAAAGCCGGCCGCGGTGGCCAAGCGGTTATAGGCGCTCCAGTCTGAAACCGCTCGACTGCTACGGTCGCAGGTTCGAATCCTGCCTCGGGTATGGATGTGTGTGATGTCTTTAGGTTAGTTAGGTTTAAGTAGTTGTAAGTTCTAGGGGACTGATGACCACAGATGTTAAGTCCCATAGTGCTCAGAGCCATTTGAACCATTTGTGCTGCCAAAAAGGCATACCGCACTGCTAGACACGAATACTATTTCGGAAAATGATACTTCTGGTGAGAATACAACTATACAAACAAAGCTAATGTTTCTGTGAACTGCTTTGACTAGTTTCAAAAATATGGCCTGGATTGGATACAAAAAAACATGGTAAGCCCAACATTTCAGATCATGAGTGATTCCTTCAGCTGATTTTTTTACAACCACTGTCTGAAATGTTTGAACCCGCTGTTCGTCAGTTCATGAGGACTGTCTGGTCTTGGTGTAGCTGTGGTTGTTCCTTCGTGTTCTCACTTCACAGTCGCATCATCAACAGTCGATTTGGGCAGTTTTGAGGAGTCGAAATGTCCCTGATCATTTGTTACTTAGATGATACGAATATGGGAAGAAACTATTGGTGGCAGTTGAGGAATCGAAGAAAACACCGCACTCCTTTTTCAAGTTGGCCGGTTTTGCTCGAGGCAATTATAAACAACAAACTTTAATCCTAACAGATGAAGAAGGGAATGTGGTACCTCCTATGGAGCAAGCAGATCAGATTGGAAAGCATTTCAGAAAGCTGCTAAATGTAGAAACTCCAGAAGGAAGTATAGCTCAAGAATGGGAGTTAAATACAGAGAAAGAGGAAGAACATAAACATTCAATGGAAGAGATAAGAACAACTGAAGAGTCACTCAAAAACAATAAAGTGCCAGGTGGTAGTGGTGTTAGTGCAGAACTGGTTAGAAACGGAGGGTAAGTTTTATTGGAGACGCTAAGACAGCTTATTGTCAAAATCTGGCCATCAGAGCAGATCCCAGTTGAATGGAAGAGAGCAACTATATGCCCAATTTTTAAAAAAGTGGATGCCACAAAAGTGGATAATTATCGAGGAATCTCGTTACTTGAGATAGGTCATAAAGTCTTAACATACCTCTTACATAGTCGCCTGAAACCTGCTCTACAAAAGATCATAGGACCATATCAGTGTGGATTAATGGCAGGACGCTCAACCATAGATCACATCTTCAGGCTACGACAGACAATGGAAAAGTACTATGAATTTGATTGAGAATTACACCTCATATTTGTAGAGTTCCGACAGGCCTATGACAGCATTAAGCGGACGGTATTATGGAGGATAATGCAGGAGTTGGGCATCACAAGAAAATACATCAAAGTGATTGAAGCATGTTATACAGATACAAGCTGCCAAGTATGGAGTGGAAACAAAAAATCAGAGCCTTTCATTGTTCAACACGGTTTGAGACAAGACACAATCTTGGCCTTTGCCGATGGTGTTGTGATTATGGGAGACTCATTTTATCAGATAGTGTCTGACACCACTAGGTTCATGAAAGAGGCAAGCGAAGTGGGATTAGTTATCAACGACGAGAAAACCAAATATGGTCATCTCACGCCGACAGGATTTCCCTACCACTATCAATATAGGTGGACACAATTTTGAACGAGTAGAGAAGTCTTAAGAGCTGGAAAATCCCCAAACGAGTATTCATTGCCCAGCAGATTGGAAGACGTCCAAGAGGTCATCCAAGGACTATGTGGAAAGATAGGGTGATGAGGACGTTGCAGAAGTTAGAACCAACAGTATCCCTGGAAGATGCAATGGACAGAAGAAAGTGGAACAACATCAGCCGGAAATACCTGCAACTGTGATCAGGAGTCCGCAGCTCGTGGTCGTGCGGTAGCGTTCTCGCTTCCCGCGCCCGGGTTCCCGGGTTCGATTTCCGGCGGGGTCAGGGGTTTAAATGGTTCAAATGGCTCTGAGCACTATGGGACTTAACTGCTGTGGTCATCAGTCCCCTACAACTTAGAACTACTTAAACCTAACTAACCTAAGGACATCACACACATCCATGCCCGAGGCAGGATTCGAACCTGCGACCGTAGCAGCAGCGCGGCTCCGGACTGGAGCGCCTAGAACTGCACGGCCACTACGGCCGGCCTGGGGTCAGGGGTTTTCTCTGCTTCGTGATGACTGGGTGTTGTGTGATGTCCTTAGGTTAGTTAGGTTTAAGTAGTTCTAAGTTCTAGGGGACTGATGACCATAGATGTTAAGTCCCATAGTGCTCAGAGCCATTGGAACCATTTTTTTTTGTTTGTGATCAGGACAATGCTCCTTCCAGTGTCATTGATTATGTTATTGATCGTTGTATAGTGTGTTATTCTAGTTTGTAATATTTCTTTTGCTTTCTATCATGGGCCTTTATGGCCTGTTATGTACAATAAATGATGATGATGACTTTGAAGTCATAGAGTTCTCCAGACGTATCCATTATGTGGATCATGCTTCTCTACCGATAACACAGTATTCCCCACCTCCCTTATACTTGTGTCATCAAATGATCAATTCTGCATTACATTTGAGTGTCCAGAAATTTTTGATCGGATAGTGTATAAGCGCTAAAGAGGAGCATTTTTATAAGAGCTTCCTGTGGCCTGCTGGTAAGTTCTGTCCCTGTATGTTTCCCTAGAAGAAGAGATGTAGAATATGAGTTCCAAGCCGGCCGCGGTGGACGAGCGGTTCTAGGTGCTTCAGTCCGGAACCGCGCGATTGCTACGGTCGCAGGTTCAAATCCTGCCTCGGGCATGGATGTGTGTGATGTCCTTAGGTTAGTTGGGTTTAAGTAGTTCTAAGTTCTAGGGGACTGATGACGGTTCTAGGGGACTGATGACCTCAGATGTTAAGTCCCATAGTGCTCAGAGCCATTTGAACCATGAGTTCCAACTTGTACATGAAGCATGTTCTTCTTTAATTTCTTGTGCCTTGTCCAGTGTCGGTGCAGGGTCTGCATGGTTATTTCCGGGTTTGGCATGGTTAGTTTAACTGGTGGCCAGCAGTCTGCATGCAGCGCGATTCTTGGGAAAATGGGCGTATGTTGTCTAAATATTTCCGAATGGTGTAACAGAGGCGCTACTTTGGTATCATCCCGGTACTTATCGAGTGGGATGTGGAAAAAGCCTAAAAAACACATTCTGACTGGTCGGCACACCGACCCTCTTCGTTAATTCGATCCTGGGTAGACGCACCTCCCCGTCACGTAAGCGGAGCTTTAACACGCACGGCTATCCGGACACTCTACATATAACTAAAGCATGTATCCATATAACACTTTTTATCTTCTGTGTTCGGAACATGTCCTGAAAGTTTCATCGTCGATTTGTTACAGCCTTTATGTCGCGAAATGACAATGACGGTAAAATCAGAGCAAAGGGACCTCATACAGGTGCTAGCCGACACTCCTTCCCATGCCCAGTTAAGAATGGAATAGGGCAGTGTCAAAGTTGATAGGGGAATAATAATAAATTAAAGTTATCAATTTAATTGTCAACATCTGCCACATAATTAGATATGCAATATCGTCTAAAATCTACCACGACATTGTAATGGTACCATTTAGATTATCTGTGTTACTGAAGGGTTCATTCATGGCCTATCTCAGTTATAGGTTGCCTATCTAACGGTTTTCAGGTGAAAAAAAAAAAGATTTTCAGTATTTTGTACAATTATTGATCTATTTGAAAGACTGAACTCCTGTCATAAAGAACTCATTAAGAGCTGTAAGCACACTTAAAAGTTTAACGCAGTAAGTGTAGTACTGGATTTATGAACTGAGTATATGTCTTCATGACGCGCATATTGCCCAGACTATATTCATCCAGCTTTTGCGAATGAGAACACAGAGAGACTTCCAACATACTTTACACATAATCTCAAACGTTTGCGAATCTTCTTCTCGCCGACAATCCGACAAAATGATGAAAGGAAAAAGTTTATCGCTTGCTACATTTTTGCTCTTCATACAGTAAAACTACAGCATAAGCCGATACATTTTAATTAATTACTTCTTTACTACTGACTCTGACATTTTGCAGACAGTGTCCAGATATACCACTGAATGTACCAGCAAAATTGTATGATTGTGCGACACATAGTTCGGAAGATATGGTGTTTTGTACGTCGCAGTTCGATTCTTTAAATAATCAGGGCGGAGGTTTACTGTTTCTGTTATAAGGCATATCAGTTCATACGATTTGGTAAACTACGTAAATTATCTTCATTTTCAATTAACTAGAGCTATATTAATTTTTCCATCTTTCAGGCGACAAATTATAGGTTAATGGTACTGTGGTAACGGATTCGCTTACCGTGTGACCAAAGAAAAGGCTATTACTGTTGTTTAGTGACAAGAATATATATGAAAAATTCGAAATATCGTTGATAAGATAAATGTCTATGATGCAAATGAACTGTAATCATTAACATACTGAAATCTGGAACAACAGTGGTGAAACATGTTTGGGTGAGAGAGAAAGCCTTGGAATATAACTTCCATCACTCAGTAACTGGTCAGTTTACCCAGTAATTGGTATTGAATTCACCCAGTAATTGATATTGAGTTTCGTTTTCCGAGTACGTTCTAGTAGCAGAACGAAGTACTACGTAAAGTCTGATCTGGTAAACTGCTTTTCAGTTGATATTTGTGTGTCCAGGACACGCGCAGCTTTTTGCAATGGACAAGGAAAATACTCTGTACATCGACGAAGCAATGACGGAAATAAAGAAAGGCTAAGGAGCAGCATTAAAATTGAAAGTGAGAGTGTATCTATCAATTGTAAGATTCACTAGCGACATAATTATCCGCAGTGAAAGCGAGGAAGAATTGCGGCACCTGGTAAATGGAGTCAACAGTTCAATGAGCACTGAATATGGATTTAAGGTTGAACCATAGAAAGAAAGTGGCGAGGAGTAGCAAAAATGAGAGTAGCAAAGCACTTAACATCAAAGTTAACTTGACGTCGAAATTGAGGACTACGAAGTAGTCGAGGTGAAGGAATTCAGCTACTTTGGAAGCAAAGTAAACTCTGACGGACGAAGACAAGAGGACATGAAAAGCAGACACGCACAGATAAAAAAGGCATTCCTGGCCGAAAGAAATCTACTAATATCAAACATCAACCTTAATCTGAGGAAGAAATTTTTGCGGACGATGATGATATTTGGTTTGTGGGGCGCTCAACTGCGCGGTCGTCTGCGCCCGTACAAATTCTCAATTTTTACACAATCCAATCGAGCCACTGTCAAGAATGATGATGAAATGATGAGGCCAATACAAACACCCAGTCCACGTGCATAGAAAATACCCAACCCGGCCGAGAATCGAAGCCGGGACCCCGTGATCCAGAGGCAGCAACGCAGGCCACTAGACCACGAGCTGTGGACTTCCTGAGAACGAGACACTTAGTGCACAATATTATATGGAAGCGAATATAGGACTCTGATGAAACAGGAAAGGAAAAGAATTTAAGCGTTTGAGATGCGGGTCTATAAAAGGTGAACTGGCAAGAAATGATGAGGTCCTACGCAGAATAGGCGAGGAGAGGAATTTGTGGAAGACTTTGACAACAAGAAGGGACTGGATGACTGGACATGTATTAAAAATCAAGAAATAACATCCATGGCATTTGAGGGAACTGTAGAGTAAAAGCTGTAGAGGGAAACAGAAACTGGAACACATCCAATGACTAACTGAGATTTCACAGGAGAGGAATTCGTAGGACGCCGCGTGTGACATAAATAGCCGGATCTTTTGATTGCATTGACTTCAGAAGCTCAACTTTTTACACTGACAAGGGACCGTAGACGTTTGTACGTGACATGTATTTCAACTTGATACTTCTATCCGTTGCTGAGAAAAAGGGGGTCTCAATAGACGAACAACAAATGGCAAACAAGTGGCATAATTATATTTGACAATTTTCGGATTTTTTTCCTTTACTTATGCTGTGAAACCTTGCTTCTTGGTAAATTTCATGATTCTAGGTCAACGAGAAATACCCTATAGATTTTCATGAGTGAGTTTGTGAGTATAAAAATATGTGATATAAATGCTCGGAACTTTTGAGTGCATTGAGTTAGAAGCTTAAATTTTTTACGCCACCAAGTGATCTTAGACTTCATTATCTGACTAAGTTTCGTGTGCGGCTGGTCCCGGCGGAGGTTCGAGTCCTCTCTCGGGCATGGGTGTGTGTGTTTGTCCTTAGGATAATTTAGGTTAAGTAGTGTGTATGTTTAGGGACTGATGACCTTGGCAGTTAAGTCCCATACGATTTTACACACGTTTGAACATTTGAACAACTAAGTTTCAACCTGATTCCTCTATCCGTTCTTGAAAAAAGGGGTCTTAACAGGCGGACAGACAGACGGACAACGAAGTGATCCTATAAGAGTTTCGTTTTTACCGACTGAAGTACCGAACCCTGCCTTAGTTACACTAGCATTACATATCCACAGCCAGACAGTTATTATTAGCAAGGAATTTAACTCGCGCCGACAGTAATATTAAAATGATTGTCCTCGACTGACACGGGTCAACAAGAATCAGCTGTGACCTTGCGCGTTGTCACGATTATGGATGGACCGAAGCTGTACTTTTGCTACACACACATACATTCAGCATCAGAGAAGCATTTTTTGTGCAGGATACATGTTTGACTAGCATCCTCAGAGAAGTTAAAATCTTTTAGCGTCCCGTAATTACATGCAATTCATTGTCTTATTAAACTGTGACACCAAGAAATTACGAGAATTTTGTAGCAAGCCGGATGACCCCTTTGGCTATTATAGGCTGTTTCCCAGTTAAAAACAATATAACTGTTGATATTTCCGCTTCTTTACAGAGTTACATTGGGTGCCTCCGTTTTGCAGAAACGTTTGTATCGTACTACAGTTTTGTTGCTCGCATGCGATGACGCTAGTTGTTTTCCAAATGACCGCTAGATGTCAGGAGACGGCTCTCTACCGCCGTCTCTCTGTGTATGCTGCGCTGTCGTGCCGTAATCTGACGTTGGTAGTGACGTCACTAATGCTGTCCTGTATTTCTGATTACGAGCGCTAGATGTCGGAAGAAGCGTTGTGGCGTCCTCCACGCGCTGTGAGCGTAGGCACTGGAAGGCCGGGATTCCTTTCTTTCAGTCAAACTTCAAACGTGTATGGCCGACACTAGTTCGTTGAACACTGCAGTGGTTCAAAGCCGAACGCTTGTGTATGCCCAGTTTAATATGCTTCTGAGATTATATTCTTAACCACACAATTACATCCGAACTCTAAACAGTTAAGTGAGAGAAAAGATTTACGTCTTGCGTGTAATTAAGCTTTACGGTATTCTGGCTTTTTAATTTGTACACCTTTGAAATGGTATAGCATGTCCTAACCGCTGTGGTACTTTGTTGCTTAGCAACATGCCAATGCGTTCAAGGCAAGCTGTAGTTACGAAACGAACAGACCGGGTGGCCTTTGTTCCGACGTTGTCGTATTTCCCCAAAGCGCTTGCCGACAAGGCTGTACAGGGTGACGCAAAAGTGTCGCTACTTGTCTCATTTGCTTCGACGTCCGGTAATCTTCAACGGTTGTGTCCCTTTCGGCCTCCCAGCCATTAAAATTGCCCTACGACTACGAGGTAGAGCACTAAACAGTCTGTTTTAATACGAAACCGTTTTTTCCTGACATCGACTTGTCTAACACGATACAATAACATACGTTGAGTTTGGAAACGTAGAACAAGCAGAAGGCTTCACTGAAAAGCATAGGGCGATTCCAGCGCAGTCACATGTGAGCTGCACAAATAGCACCCATGATCGTGTCGCAATCATGAAACGTCTTAAGGTAATAACAAGTTGACTGACGGCGCAAATGATGTCGGGACGTCACAACATCGACCACTGTGACTGGCAAAGAATATATCTCTTCACCGTTTCCAACGTTGGCTTTGTGTCTGGCAGACGTCCAGAAAAGTTTACGTGCTTTGCAGATTTCTAATCATTGCTCTTGGAGATTGTGTGCCGGAGTGTGGAGCAGTGTTTAAAGGCTCAGGGCTCTAATTCGCAGGATGGCGGTTCAAATTCCCACCACCCACACAGATTTCTCGCTTTCCGTGATTTTACTAAATAGGTTAAGGAAGTTACTGGAATGACACTACAGAAAAGGACCACGGCCGATTACCTTTCCTTTCCCCAATCCGGATATATACCCTAGCACTTCTATATCTTAAGCCCTTATTTTCTTTATTTACTGGGATGGTGTGGCTTGCAGTCTTATGGTATTCTGTTAATCAACTGCCAATTCATTACGAACGAAGACACGTGAATATTTCAGTTGACCTGGTAAATCCTCTGACTGCATATATTTTTCCGTATAGCGGATGCTGTGTACCGAGAAGATGAAACACTTCACAATACTCATACATGATGTAACAAACATATGGATGTACTTCAATACTTTTCCTGGGTCGGTCGCTCACGTTAATGATCGGTGTTTAGTCGCTGCACGTTCTGGCGAACCTTAAACAGTTCTTCTGGAAACATAGTTCAAAATTCACTGCAGTACTATAGTACAATTCCGAAAGAAGCTTTTTCAATTTTTTCATATACATACGTATATCCAGGCGCGTATGATAAATGCGCGAAGGATGCACAAACTTCCATACCTTAGCATAAGGTCTTCCCGAGAACCCGAGAAAATTCTTGCCCTACGTAAAACAGGTAAGCCGCTCGGAGGTTTCTGCCCATTTACTCGTTGACCATTCTGGTGTGGCAATAGTAGACAGCAAAAGGCAAGCTGAACTTTTAAATTTCGCGTTTAAGAAATCATTCACGTAGGAGGATAGTACAAACAACCGGCGTTTGACCGTCACTCAAACTCTCATATGGAGGACACAGTAAAAGGCATCCCTTGCGTAGATGAGCAACTAAAAGAGTTGAAAACAAATAAGTCACCAGCTGGGGATGGAATATCTGTTCCGTTACTCTATGGCACAGGCCACTTACTTACCTTGCAGTTGTTGCGAATCTTTCGCCCAGCGCTACTTGAAAAAAGCGCAGGTTACTGCTGTATATGAAAGAGTAAATAAACGCACCCACAGAATTACATACCAGTGTCCTTAACGTCGATATGCTGCAGAATTCTGTAACATATCGTGATTTCAAAGGTGATAAATTTCCTTGAAACGGTAAAGCGGTTTTAGAAAGCAACGCTCGTGTGCAACGCAGCTTGCCCTTATCTCATATGATATCCTACGAACTATGGATGAAGGGCAAGGGCAACAGCTAAATCCCATAGATTTCTGTCAGGCTTTCGACACGGTGCTCTACTGCACAGCGTAGACGAAGATCCGAGCATACCGATCAGGTTCTCGGAAATGTGAATGAGTCGGAGACTTTTGAAGCAATAGAACCCGGTACTTTGTCCTGGACGGCGAGCGTTCGTCAGAGACAAGGTTATCTACATCTACATATATACTCAAAAAATGGTTCAAATGGCTCTGAGCACTATGGGACTCAACATCTTAGGTCATAAGCCCCCTAGAACTTAGAACTAGTTAAACCTAACTAACCTAAGGACATCACACACACCCACGCCCGAGGCAGGATTCGAACCTGCGACCGTAGCAGTCCCGCGGTTCCGGACTGCAGCGCCAGAACCGCTAGACCACCGCGGCCGGCCATATACAGTATACTCCCCTAGCCACCAAGCGATGTGTGGCGGAGGGCACAATTCGCGCCAAACTCATATCCCCCCCCCCCCTCTATTCCAATCGCGGATCGCGAGAGGGAAAAACGACGGAACGCGTTATCGTCAGGTGTGCCACAGGGTAGTGTGATGATACGGTTCTTATTCTCCGTTCTTATTCTCTGTGTACTTAACTGAACTGACAGACAGGATGAGCAGCTATCAGCGGTTATTTACTGTTGACGCTATAGTGTACGGGACTTTATGGTCGTTGAGTGACTGTAGGAGGATACAAGATGACGTATACAAATTTTCTTTTTGGTGTGATGAATGGCAGCTTCCTCTAAACGTAGAAAAATGTAAGTTAATGCAGATGAATAGGAAAAGCGATTTTGTAATGTTCGAATACAGCATTAATAGTGTGTTGCGTGAACAGTAACCATCGATTAAATATCTAGGCGTAACGTCGCAAAGTGATATGAAATAGGACGAGTAAGTAAGAACAGTGATGGGGAAGGCAAATGGTAGACTTGGGTTTGTTGGGAAAATTATAGGAAAATGTAGCTCATCTATAAAGGAGACAGCGTATAGAACAGCAGTGCGATCCATTCTTGAGTACTGCTCGAGTGTTTGAGATCCCCACTAGGTAGGATAAGGGAAGACATCACAGCAATTCAGAGACGTGCTACGGGATTTGTTACCGTGTGTTACGGAGATGCTTCACGAACCATATGGGAATCTCTAGACGGAAGACGACGTTCTTATCATGAAACACTATTGAGAAAATTTAGATAACCGGCATTTGAAGCTGACTGCAGTACGATCCTACTGTCGTCAATGTACATGTCGCCTAAGAATCACGAAAATAAGAGCTCATACGGAGGTGCACAGACAGCCGTTATTAACTCGCTGTATTTGCGAGTGCGACAGAAATGGCTAGCAGAGTACGTACGTGGATGTAGACGATGAAGCATTATGAAACTTCCTGGCAGATTAAAACTGTGTGCCCGACCGAGACTCGAACTCGGGACCTTTGCCTTTCGCGGGCAAGTGCTCTACCAACTGAGCTACCGAAGCACGACTCACGCCCGGCACTCACAGCTTTACTTCTGCCAGTACCTCGTCTCCTACCTTCCAAACTTTACAGAAGCTCTCCTGCGAACCTTGCAGAACTAGCACTCCTGAAAGAAAGGATTTGCGGAGACATGGCTTAGCCACAGCCTGGGGGATGTTTCCAGAATGAGATTTTCACTCTGCAGCGGAGTGTGCGCTGATATGAAACTTCCTGGCAGATTAAAACTGTGTGCCCGACCGAGACTCGAACTCGGGACCTTTGCCTTTCGCGGGCAAGTGCTCTACCAACTGAGCTTGCAGTTGCTTGCTCAGTTGGTAGAGCACTTGCCCGCGAAAGGCAAAGGTCCCGAGTTCGAGTCTCGGTCGGGCACACAGTTTTAATCTGCCAGGAAGTTTCATATCAGCGCATACTCCGCTGCAGAGTGAAAATCTCATTCTGATGAAGCATTAGACCGCTTCGTGGTGTCAGAAGTTTTATCGTACAATTTTTGAGGTAAGTGTTCCTTTCCAATGAACTTCAGAAAATAACTTCATTGCAAATGTTGATATCAAACCGTAATGAAAAATGAAACTACTTTGTTGCGTGTAATTGAACAATAGCTTACTTCGACAGCGGCTCGTAGTGTCCACCTAACACCATTTGTAAAGTCGGAATGAAGATTTAGGTTACTCAGAACTTTTCAGACTGCTGAAATCTCTTTCAAGAAGAGATATATGCTGGCGTTTCAGGCATAGAAACAACGAGCTGGTGAAATACGTTTTATTTCTAGGATCCTTGAGAGTCTGCAAAGTATTACCCGGCGGAAATACTGACGAGTCACTGAGTCGACTCTGTGTACCGTAAAGAGATAGTATGCTTATTTCAGCTATTAAAAAAAAAAAAACGTAGAATGTGATGGAACCACTGGAAACTATTGGCAAAAATAGAACTTGCGGCACCGCTGTCTTTCAAGATACAAGACTCCTCGCCGGTTGTCGCAAATGCACTGCTGCAGCAGACGTCACAGACATATTTTGATCCTCCATACGACATCATCAGTAGACACGGTTTATCGTGACTGGACTACAGACCAATGAAAATAACTCGCCTGGTTAAATTAAACGCAGTTGCTTGCACATTATAGCAACCAAGAGATACAGGGTGTTTCACAATCTCTATTATAAGGAAAGGAGACCTAGTAGATAAGGTTTAGATAAAGGACCCATGTCCGGCAATGTACCGTTTGGAAGTAAAATTAGTTTGAAGATCGGCTCACTTTCAAATATCCCGCTTCATGGTACACACACAAACTGAGAAGAGGACGCCGCTGTCAGTCCCTGTTGTAATTACGACGTTACAAACCATTGTCTTCCGACTAGAAGAACGGCTGCAAGAAGCTGGTAAACGGGTACGTTCGTAACTAGGAGGTTTTACTCCTGTGGGCCACGGACTCAGCGCACATTTGGCTTAGAAAGGGGCGTCCTTCGTCACGTAGAAAAGAACCTCTGACGATGAGCACTCGAAACACTGCCGTTGCCACGGACTTCTGTAGAGAACGTAGGTCAGAGGTCATTGTCTCCTCTGTCTGCGTACGGTGAAGCCGGAGATTTGGAAGTTATCCCATCTCAAACTTATTTTTACATCCAAACGGCACATTTCCGGACATAGGTTCCTTATCAAAACTTCATCTACTACGTCCCCTCTACAATCGCAAGAAGCTTGTAATAGGACTTTTTTTTCTTAAAAGACATCATAGTCGCCGTTGACTGTATGAAATATTTATTATTACGATTGCAATTTCGGCCTTAGGGCCATTATCAAGTAACACTGCAAAAGTTACCTCAACACAAAAACGAAGCACAGTGTGTACAAGTTAATCACTTGTAATAGGAGTTGTGAAACACCCTGTAGAGTCATAGACGTACGCAAAGAGAGGTGAGAGGGGGCAGTTGCCCCTCCCCTGGAGACTAGAATACAGAGTTTTTATTGATTACAGGATTATCATACACTTCATTTCTCTGGGATATAATACTTTTCTCGTGTCACCTATAAAATGTAGTGCTTATGGCATGACACGTATCAAAACCGGCTAACTCACATCAGAAACGACAATTTTAGTCTTGCCCTTGCCCCTGAAAAAATTTCAGCGGACGCTCATGTATTTAGTATTCTGGGAAAATGACTGATTTGACTCACCCCCCCCCCCCCCCCCACCGCCTGTTATGTGCACAACGCAGTGCTTGCAGTATTATGCAATGAGGGACAGATAGTTTTCCAATATCTCTATTACAGTCTTCCTCATTTCCTCTGATCACTCCTTTCGTGGCTCATATTTGCCCCCAACAGCCGCAGAACTTTCCAGTAGCACAGTAATTATTATCGTATGTGGTACCAGTTCACTAATCGACTACAATGCGATATGGAGCACGAGGATAAATTCCAACTACGGTCCTAGCGTTCGAAGCCACCAGATATTATTAGTCCAGTCTAGCACACTTAATCCACAGACCACTTCTTTGTAATTATCAGCGAATGACGACTGGAGGTTACAAGTTTGACGTCCCATTGACATCGGGGTTGTTGGAGAAGGAGCATAAGCACCCTTAGGAATGGAATGGGAAGTAAGTGGACTGTGACTTCGCTGAATGAACTATCCTGAAAGTGCCTCAAGAGATATGGCAATCCCTTCGGTAGGTGTAAATAGAAATTTACAAAACGGGCGGGTGGAGGGTGTGGGAGACACGTTGCTGAACCCTGCTCCACCTGAATACTGACCCGGCGTCCTAACAACTGATGTGGTATGTTTACACCAGACGTCTTCCTCTTTCTATGTTGGTGTGTGTGGGGGGTGGAGGAGGACTCATGCCGAGATAGTTTTGAGATTTCACGAGAATGGATGTGATTAACCCACGAGAATAGCCGTGCGTGTTGAGGCGCCGCTTCCGGGACGGGGAGGGTGTGCCGGCAAGGGATCGAATCCGCCAAGCGGATTAACGGCGAGGGTCGGTGTGCTGGCCAGAATGGATATGGTTTTCAGGCAGTATTCCACATCTCACAAGCTGACTGCCGAGCAGGTACCCAAGTCTCATCTAAGTTACACGCTTTGCAAACATTTAGAAAACTTCCGGTGGCTTTCACATGGATAACACTTTACGCAGACGGTTGGGGTACCTTACCCAAGGTAAGGCAGCTGATGGTGGTGAGGGGTGGGGGGTGGGGGCGTTGGAAGAGGGCAGCAGGGTGGCGACAGGAAGGGCATCCCGCCACTCCTTGAATTAACCAAGCCAAATCCGTTTCATAACGATGACAACCGTGCGCCAATGCGAGAGAAAGGCACAGGAAAGTGAATGACGACGACGATAGCTCTATTTGCACGTGCTTGTTGTCAATATCCATGACTCGATCTGGCTTTCTTCAAACTGACACAGAATTGGTACGTATATAGGTATGGCGGGGCAGTATGCTTGTTCAGTTTACGAATTTTTCTTCCTATAGGAAAGGGGGGGGGGGGGGCAGGGCAGCTACCATTCCCTGCCCCTCACTGGGTACGCCGTTGCAACCTGTACCTTTTACTGTTGCGATCTCAGCTGTATTAAGACCAGAACTATTACCACAAACGGTTCAATTTTTTTATGTGGGGAGGACCTTCGGTGTTTTGAGTACTTTGATGCATGCCACCACGATTCCAATATCTGTCATCCCCTTTGCCCTCTACTACAGATTTCTCATGCACCATGGGCGTTATTTCTTAATGTCTTAATACAAATCCAGTCATCTCGTCCCTTTTTCTTGTCTATGTTTTCCACACATTGCTCTCCTTGCTAATTCGGCAGAGAATTCCCTCATTTATTACTCTGAACAGTCCCCCCTAGTTTTCAATATATTTTTAAAGCACCACATCTCAAACGCTTCAGTTCTTTTCTTTATCAGGTTTACCGCAATCCACGACTCGCTTCCCTTCCATTCTGTGATCCTTCTCAGAAAATTTCTTTCTCAAGTTAAGTCTTCTATTTCATACCGGCAAACTTCTTTTGATCAGGAATTCCCTCTTTTCTACTGGTTCTCTACTTTTATATATTTCTTGCTCCGCCCGTCGTGCCTAATTTTGCTTTCAAGGTGGCAGACTCCCTTCACTACTTCTAATTCTTGGTACTCAGTTCTGATTTCAAATTTATCGCTAATCTCATTGTTCTTGCTTCTCATTACTTTCGTCTTTCTTCGATTTACTATCAGTCCATAATCAGGGGTCATTCAAAAATGTCCGTAATTCCTTCTCACTTCCACTGAGGATACCAGTGCCATAAGCGAACGTCTTCAGCGATATTCTTTCACCCGTAACTTTAAGCCCACTCCTGAACCTATATTTTATTAGATCCCGTCTAATTATACGAAATACAGCACCGCTGTTTTAGAGCGTACGTATATTGGAGAGATGCCATCAACACCAATCAAATCTCTACTTTTGGAAGCAGCTGAGATGCATTTACACATTCCGCACCAGTTCCCGGCGAATAAATTTATGCTATAGAGGAGAACTAACGAAATCTGGGGCCCTTCATTGTCCAGAAATTAACTTTGGCACGATTATTGTCTCTCTTTTGAAACGATAACCGCGCTGCCTGAAAGATAACCGCTACTAATCAAGCATACTTCTTTACTATCCATTCACAGGGCCGACCAGCACTGCGAAATTGATTTTTCTCAGCCACTCAGTTCGTGCAACATCCAAGTACTCCCAAAAATGAAAACCAGACATAAATAATCTATTCACGACAACCGTGCATATGCAGTAGCCGGATGTGATTAGAATATTTACTGATGAATTGAAAAGAATTGATCAAGAGTGTGTGGGTAGCGTCTTCTTTTATTCTAATCTCTGTGCAGAATCGTCACGCACCCTTTCACAGAACACTGAAGTGTTTACCGCAGAAAGACTGACCATCGGGCGAGTTTTCCAGTTCGTCAAAGCATTTGGACGGAGCAAGATATTTATCACGGCTGACTCAATAAGTGCACTATCACCTCTCAACACTCTGGCAGTAAGCAGGGCCATCACCTTCCATCTTATAAACATATTGCAGACAATGGTTGTGTTGTAGCAGAATGAAACTTGCTGAATTTTGTCTGGATTTCATTCCACGCATGCCTCCAACGAAACGAGGAAGTCGACCTATTCCCAAAGGGACCAACTCGTAATGGGAAGTTAGTTATCCCACATTTCAATGCATTCCGCATTATGCTGTACTTTTAGTGAAGGCATATGACGTATTGAAGACAGAGGGCAAAGAAATATGTTGTCAGAGACAAACTGCCAGTGGTACACTGTCTGGCAGAAACGGTAGCAACCAAATGACAATGGTCAGACGTCAGGGTAACTTCGTACACATATACCCCATCGCCAAATATATAAATGACTTAGTTGCAATTCTCTGTGACAGATAGAAGGGCCACCAGAGTGCATTAGTGTTGTTTAGAAGACGCGTGAACCGCGTCAAATATTGAGTAAACACTGTAAACGAATCGGAGACGCTGCGTACACATGTGAGACAGCATTATCAGCGCCTGGCCGAGTTTGAAAGAGGCCTTATTGTAGGTCTCTATTTGGCCGGCTGGTCGAATTGTGCAATATCCAAATTTGTGGAGAATTCAGATGTGACAATTCCCCGATGTTGGCCTGCACGGGAACTTGAGGGCAAGGGTACTCGTCGACGTTCCGGTCGACCACGTACGACCGTCACGAGGGAGGGTCACCCTAATGTGCCCCAAGCACATCGGAACCAATTCATGTCTCTTCCGACCATCCGAGAACAAGTAATGGACTGCCAGAAACATTCTTGCCACCTCGCACCTTTGTTCGGGGAGTAGCAGCACTCGGACAAGGGAATTACCGTTGCATGCTGCCGTTAACACAACACAAATGGCTGCGTTTGGAGTGATGCTGTGACTGAGAAGCACGGGCTGGTCATGAATGGTGTTACATATTTTTAGGAATAATCACTGTTCTGCAGTACGCCGGTGTCCAATGTACGGCAGACCTGGAGAGAGATCCCATTCTTGCGATGAGAGGCACATCGTTGTTACCCTTAGCGTCATGATTGAGGGAACCATTGGGAATGACTTCAGGTTTGCCTGGTGGTGACTAAGGGAACTCGAGGGCGGTACGTCACGTACATCCTGCGTCATCATATACCTCTCATGCGATAGTATCAGAGTGCCATTTTTCAACAGGACAACGCTCGTCAGAGCATGGCACGTGTCTTTACGAACTATATACGTGATGCTGAGATACTCCCGTGGTCTGGAAGGTCCGCAGGCCTGTCCCCTGTAGAACTATTTGGGACCAGGTCGGACGTCATCTCCTTACCAGAACTAATCTGTAGGATATCAAAGGCCAGTTACAACAGTTGTGAGCCAGCTTGTCTCCGGAGATGATACAACGATCCTGTTACACCCTTCCTAACCAAATCAGTGCGTATAATCAGGCTAGAGGAAGCGCACATCATACTGAAAAGAGGGCCCATCATGCCAAGTTCTTTGTAAATCTCACTTGGCATTGTAATCACTGAAATAACACCACATACCCTCTCAAACCATGAAGTTTCATTTCATTTCGTCCTCCCCTACTGGATGCTTCACTTTTTTTGGCAGACAGTGTACAAAGTGTACAACGTACAACATGTTCCACTCAGGAGAAGTGTTTTATGGCTTGGACGTGCAGCAGATGATATCTAATGCCAATGATAACGGTTCGCTTATACCATGGAAAATTTCCCCGTCACCTCCACAGGTAGATGTTACAGATCCCCAATTGATTTTGTACGAGTCAATACCAGAAGGTGATTTAAACAGTCTACGCCTTTCGTGTGGGTTCAAATGGTTCAAATGGCTGTGAGCACTATGGGACTCAACTTCTGAGGTCATCAGTCCCCTAGAACTTAGAATTAATTAAACCTGACTAATCTAGGGACATCACACACATCCATGCCCGAGGCAGGATTCGAACATGCGACCGTAGTGGTCTCGCGGCTCCAGACTGTAGCGCTTAGAACCGCACGGCCACTCCGGCCGGCTTTCGTGTGGGTGGAGTGGTGATAAGCGCATAAATTTGAGTAAGAGACCAAGTAAGTTGAAACACCAATTTTTCAATTATATAACCACAATCTTCGCACCAAAAAATGCAAAAGTGTTTACAGAACTATCATAGACTTCTCTAAAGACGACGTCGATTTTGATCCGAGGTGATAGCAGAAAGTACTCATAATGGATTCAACATAGTGCGCCAACAGATAGCGTAGTGGCGTAGCTACCAGAGCACCATCTGTGCCTACACTTTAACAGGAAATACTCACAGCTAGAAGGCTTAATATGGGGCAAACGTGTGAAGCAAGCCGGCATTCATGCCACAGAGACGTACCCGTGCTCCTAGAGCCAATCGAGCGAGTTTGAAAGGCGTCAAAATGTGACCTTCCGAGTTGCGGGATGGTCCTTCAAGAGAATTGCCACACTAAGTTGATTGTGCAACGATTCTGGAGTCAGTGGTCACGTGAACATTCTCACACTTGTAGACGAAGTTCTGGACGTCCACGTAGCACAGACGCCCGCCAGGCTCGTACAGCTATTACATCACAGATAAAGGAAGCTTGTGTGCCAAGACGTGTCAAAACGAACTGTTGCGAACGGTTTATTAGCAGTGGGACTACGTGCACGCACACATCTAGCCCGTCTTCCACTCACGCCACATCATCGACGTGCACGGCTCGACTGGTACCGTTAGAGGTCCACTTGGAAGATGAAATGGCGCGCCGTGGACTTCAGCTATGAAAGCAGATTCTATCTGCACACAAGTGATGGTCGTATGCGCATACAACGTAGACCTGGTGACCACTGTCTCGTAGAGTACATCCGTGTAAGACACACTGGCACCGGCTCAGGCCTTATGGTCTGGGGAGAGGTAAGTTAGAGCTCTCATTCACCTCTGATGTTTCTGAAGGGGACGTTAACCAGCTCTCGGTACATGCAGAATGTTCTTAGGCCCATTTCTTTGCCGTTCTTAAAACAGGAAGGCGACGTGTTTTTCCATCAGAGTAATGCTCACCCACACACTGCCCGTGAAACTCAACGAGCTCCCTGACCCACACGATATCCAAACTTGTCTCCAGTTGAGCAAGTGTGGCATATGATGGGACGAGAAGTGACTCGTGCAGCTTGTCAACTAACAACTCTACAGATCTACATAAACAGGTCGAGCAGGCGTAGCATAATGTATCCCGGGGCAGAATTCGCCTCCTGTACGATCAATTGGATGCCAGTGTCAGTGTCTGCATTGACACTCATGGAGGCTGATGATGAGGTCCCATACTCCGAGGAGCGTAGGGGACGATGCCGTACTAGGCAAAGTCCTAGTGCCTTCCTCCGACCGAAATTGGTATGAATATTGATGATGCAGATAAAACAAAAAGTCCCAGTCATCTCGAGGCAGGAAAAATCCCTGACTCACCGGGAATCGAACCGGGGACCTCGTGCGCGGGAAGTGAGAATGCTAGCGCAAGACCACGAGCTGCGGACCCAGCGTGGATACATGACGTATTAATATTGGTGTTTCAGCATGGGTCGATACCTGATACCTCAGACCCACTTGTGCTATTGATCTGTAAATGTAATCATTTCATGTACTCCATATGCACTGTTTCAACAATAAATCTGGAGTGAATTGGAAGCCTCTAGAAGGGTGTACAAATTTTTTCCCTGCGTGTATAAGCTGATATGTGCTCTGTATTATTGACATAGCTTTGTTGTAATCATTAGGTTTATTACTAATTTAATGCCGCTCTGGCCCCATGGTATTTGCTCCGAATTCTAATAAAAGTAAATCAAAAGTAACCACTGCATCATCCCTCCCAGTTTTTGATCCTTAGGAACTGAGCGATTCGGGTGAGCTGAATTTGTGCCAGCCATAGCTGTCCACGCGCCAAACATATACAAAATAAATGACACAGTTTCAACTACCCTGCATGCCAAAAGCACCAAAGTGATGATACTGGAGGTAGTTGGTGACAATCTTTGCTCTGGTCAGCGCACATATAAGAATCTTACTGCTGTAGCTATTCTTAAGTGCAAAGTACAATAATTATCATTTTAGAGTCCAAGCTATCTCTGCAGAAAGATTATTTAAACAGCTAGAGATTGCTAACTTTCTAACTTGTTCTGCAACACAAGAGTAAATAAGTTATAAAGAAAAAGTATAATTTTTTCGGAGGGAGAAAAGCACAGAAATTTCCACAAGTATTTATTTATTACGTCATCGTCTGGTAATAAACATCTGACGGGGCCCCAACAACTGCCAAACAGGCACTTTGTAATGAGTAGATAATAGAACAACTGCGGTTCGTTTGCGCTTTAGCCTTAAATATTGCGTACCGTATTTCTACTGCGGAACAATAGTGGAATCCATGAAAAAGTACAAATTATCTGCGCCAAAGGGAGTAAAGGGGATGTGCTGGAAAGTTACTCCGGTTTGTGAAACAGGAAAGAGAGAAACAACCCAACACTATTTATACCCTGACGGCTGATCGATAGAGCGCTAATGCGTCAGCGAGTGACGACGTAGGGCGGTAGTTCCAGCTTTTTCAAGCAAGTGAAACCGGGAACCATACAGCTTCCCGTTTAAAGGGGACTTTCCGCTGGAGTAGAATCAAGTTGAGCAAGATCGCGCACTTATCGTTTAACTGACGATATATTGTAGGAAACCTAGCGAACTGCAAAAATATTTTAACTGAAAGTTCGTCTGAATTTCTGCAATTACGAGGCGTGTTCTTTTTTTTTATTTAATTATATGCCCTCTTGTAATAAAGGTAAAACAGCAAAACTTTTCTTACAATTTTGTTTTTAGATGAAAGCCGGTACTTTAATCTAGTTTCCTGCATAACTGCCATCAATATTAAGGAACTTACCGTATCGTACAACCAGCTTTGAATACCACCCTCGTAGGTATCTGCCGCCTGAGAATAGCTTTCGATATTGTAAACGTTCTGTAACAACTGCATAAAGCACACTTCTTGACAATTCAGGAAACTCGTCACATAACGCCGAAATCGTAAAGCGTCTGTTCTCTCTCGCTTTTTCGTCAACTTACTGCACCAAATCATCAATCTGATACCAACCCATCGCTCATAAGTGCCAACACGTGTTCTTTTTGTAACTGTTGCATAATGCTTAAATTATCGCAAGTTATGTCCAGGCGGCAGATTTCTACGAGGGTTGTATTCAAAAGCTAACGGCAAGTGCGTCAATATTGGTGGGAATTATGCAGAAAGTAGATTAAAGTACAGACTTTCATGTAAAAATAAAATTGATAAAAAAAGTCTACTTGTTTTATTTTTATTTCGGAACGATACTTACTTAAAAAACACACCTCGTAGATAACTTAGTTCGAAAATTAAACGCGCATTCAATAAAAAAGTTATGCAAATGCGCAATCTTAACCGTCCATGGGGCAAGAGAACGTTTCTAGTGGGCTGCACTAGCAAATTATTATTGAAACGACAAAGCGTCCGTGTTATTAATTTTATCTTCTTTATTGTTTTCGAGTATACGCTTGTACGTGTATACTGTACCTTGTTTTTTAGTGTACCATATTTACTATCTCCACAAAATTTGATTTAACGACTAATTCTGTAGCCTGAGAACCGGCCGGAGTGGCCGAGCGGTTCTAGGCGCTACAGTCTGGAACCGAGCGACCGCTACGGTCGCAGGTTCGAATCCTGCCTCGGGCATGGATGTGTGTGATGTCCTTAGGTTAGTTAGGTTTAAGTAGTTCTAAGTTCTAGGGGACTGATGACTTCAGAAGTTAAGTCCCATAGTGCTCAGAGCCATTTGAACCACTTTTTTTTTTAAGCCTGAGAAAAAGATAAAAAAAATAATAAAATCCTGCAAAAATATTCCAATCAGAGGAAATTATACATAACAGAGATCACAGATTAAGTGTCCAGAACAGCGATAACAAGCGCAAAAGTGATGCTACCACATCTCTCACTTTACAGATTGAAAACAGTCTTTTGTTGGTGTTATGTTTTTTTCATTACACCTACTACATGCACTGCAGTTCAAAAACAAAATGATGTACATAATTACAATATGAGAAGGAAAAATGACATTCATTGCACCACGTTAATGTCGTCTATAGCACAGAAAGGGGTGCACAATGCTGCAACAAAAATTTTTGATCACTTACCGTATGATAGAAAATATCTGACAGACAGCAAAATAAAATTTGAAAATAAACTGAGAAAGTTTCTCCTTGACAACTCCTTCCTGTTCCGTAGAAGAATTTCTATTATTGTAATGCGTAAAAGGTAATGGATAGGAGCTTATAACTCACATCTATAAATATCCTTTTTCTTATTAAATGCAAGAAAAAGACAGAAATGTTCAGCAAATAACTTATGTACATATTAATTTGTAATGTGAATGTAAAATGATTCGTTCCACATCATTACAATTTATGTCCGCTACGATAGCCGGCGCGGTAGCTCAGCGTGTTCGGTCAGAGGGGTAGCTGCCCTCTGTAATAAAAAAACTGAGTTAATGGATCAACGACGAACTGAAAGGGGTGTCTTGCGACATCCGCCCTGAGCAGATGCAACGAACGAAAACGAACAAAACGAGATTAAAAAAAAAATAGCTCGGTGGTCAGCCTAACGGATTGCTGTGCTACGGGCCCGGGTTCGATTCCCGGCTGGGTCGGTGATTTTCTCCGCTCAGGGAGTGTGTGTTGTGCTGTCTTCGTCATCGTTTCATTCCTATCCGGCGCGCAGGTCGCCCAATGTGGCGTCGAATGTAATGAGACCTGCACCAAGGCGGACGGACCTGCCCCGCAAGGGGCCTCCCGGCCAATGGCGCCAAACGCTCATTTCCATTTTCCATTACAATTTATCATGCAAAAGATCCATGGAATATCAAACTAACTGGATGAACTATGAATACTTTGTAGATTTGCTTTCTTTTTACTTGTCCGGGCAGAGTCAAACAGTTTCCTCTTTGGCTTCTTACATTCTTATTCTCTTAATTCTGACTCCAGTTGCTCCTTGAATAGTATCCCAGATAGTGACTTCTTCACTTCCTGTGTTTTTTTAGTGATATTCCTCTTCCCAAAGATATTATTTAATTTGGGGGAAAGAAAACAATTAACCCTGTTTGTGGTTCATTTGTAGAGAGATTCAGCATCAGCTGTGTATTAGACACTGCACAGTTTTACCCCACTTACAAAGCGTAAACTAGTCCCGTACTACGCGTTTGCATATTTGTATGCACAAAGAAACACTTTGTAGGAATTTAGATGTATTAATACACCACTAGAATGACAGTGCAACTTAGTTCATGATGCTATGAAGTTAAACTTCCTACACTCATTGTTGCCTGGGCTATAGCTTAGTTCGGCAAGACAAAATTTCATGTGCATGTAAAGGAAAACCATTCGCCGGCCGGAGTGGCCGAGCGGTTAAAGGCGCTACAGTCTGGAACCGCACGACCGCTACGATCGCAGGTTCGAATCCTGCCTCGGGCATGGATGTGTGTGATGTCCTTAGGTTAGTTAGGTTTAAGTAGTTCTAAGTTCTAGGGGACTTACGACCACAGCAGTTGAGTCCCATAGTGCTCAGAGCCATTTGAAAACCATTCCTATCGCACTGCTCAGCAGTTAGCGCGAGGACAAAAACTAACAGATGGCAACAAAGAATCAACTACAGAAGCTGCCCCATTCTATGCGAAAAATTCAGGTTGACTGTTGGTGTGCAAAATATTGTGCCACAGTCTTTAATATGAAGTGTCTGCATCAAAAGTTAAGGATTTTGTGATTACTGATCATACAACTCGCCCAGGGAAGAATACATATTGCTTGAAATAAAAACTGCGAATAATCGACATGCTTCAAAGAGCATGGAAAGACTACTTCCTCACCAGTCCATGAAATGTGACGTTTAAACTACATGAAACATGGTTTATATCGAGGGTAAAGATAAGTTCAGCCCTTTGTCCGGAGCTATTATATCAAGTTTGGTAAGAAGAGTTGGAAACCTATAGAATTTATAAAAATGGATGTACGTATGCATATAAGTAAGTATGTTCCACATCGCCACCTAAACCATTGGACCGATTTCAACCAACCTTGGTACACATATCATTTACTGTCTGGAAAGAATCACTGTGGGGGTAAGAACCACCCACCTATCAAAGGGGTGGGAGTGGGGGTGAAAAAACAGTGTAACCTACGACGCTAGACTAGCCATACTTTACTCATCCAATATTTGAGAATGGCCTGGTGACGACTCCACAAAATGATGAAAAGAAAAAAGTGTTGTCACTACATTATCGCTGTCCATGCAGTTAAACTGACACATGCATGACGTTTTAATCTATTACTTCTTTACAACTAATTCTATTCAGAACACATTTCCCAGGCAGTAGGCACATATACCACTGGATGTATCTGAAAAATTTATCGCTGTGCAGCACGTTGTTCAGGAGATACGACGTCATAAATACAAAGCTGCGTGAAAATGAAACTGCAGGACGAAATTCAGTAGACATACAGGTGAAATATTTGTACAAATACCCGTGAAATATGTTAAACGTGTGTGAAATTTGTTTGACATGTGTGTAAGCGAGCAAAGCTACAGGTAAAGTGCTCACCCAGATTTGCTACACATTTTATTTACAATCTGGAAAGAAATGGTCAGCCTCCTATTGGGATGAGTGTTATAGCACGCAGAAAGAAAGGAGGGCGAGGAGATGGATAGACAGCGAGTGGGAACGAGGAGGTAAGCAGAGATAAGAGGAGGAGGAGATGAATACAGATAGAGGAGGGGGAAATGGACAGAGAGAGGGGAGAGGAGAAGATGGACAGAGAGAGGAAAGAGGAGGAGATGGGTCGAGACAGGGGGAAGAAGAGACAGGCAGACAAAGGGGAGCAGGAAATGGACAGAGAAAGGAATGAGGAGGAGATAGACAGAGAGAGGGGAGGGGAGGAGATGAGTAGGGAGAGAGAGAGAGGAGGAGGTGGACTGAGAGAGGGTGGAGGAGGAGATGGACTGAGTGGAGGAAGAGGACGAGATTGACAAAGAGAAGTGGAGAAAGAGATGAAATTAGAGGGGAAGAAGGAAATGCACAGAAGGGGAAGGAGCAGAAGGACAGAGGGGGGAGGAGCAGACTGACTGAGTGGTGGGGGAAGAGGAAATGGACAGAGAAAGTGGGAGAAGGAGTAGTAGAGAGTGGGGGTGGAAAAGATGGACAGAGAGAGGGGGTGGTGGAGATGGACGAAGGGAGGGAGGGGTGGAGGTGATGGACAGGGATAGGGGGTGTGGATAGAGAGAGGCTGGAGGAGAGGTGGGTAAAGAGAGAGGGGACATGTAGAGAGAGGAGATAGGAGGTAGTGGGTAGAGAGAGGGAAAGGATAAGATAGACAGAAGGGTAAGAGGAGATGGACAGAGAGAGTGGGAAGGAAGAGATGCTCAGAGAAAGGAGAGAGGAGGAGATGGAGTAATACAGGATTGAAATTAACGCTGGGTTTCATGGACTAATACAAGATTAGATTAAAAGCCAGGTTTCTCAACTAGTATTGTATACAACAGACTGCAGAACCTTACTTATAAGGCGTGTTTGGCACAGTTCTGTGGGTGGTCCCGTGTTTATGGTTGGACACAGAGTGGTGAGTTAACAGGGATCCAACTGAATAAAAGATGCAGAAAACGGAAGTGTTAAAAATTAAAATAACAAAGAACCTCACGATTTGACGAAAGGTGAAGAATAGGGCAACCTAACATCACAATAGGAAAAAATTGCTTGAGGTTAGTTTACAGTGTCACTAGAAGAGGGAACTTTATCCACAAACGACAGCATTTCAGTGTGTAATGTTTAGAAGAACAGAGATCAAATGCATTATAGAAATAACCAATATGTAGTTTTTAATACATTGTGACTTGTAGAAATGACGCGTTCGACGCAATAAGGCTGATCGTGCCCATGATGTGTGCAACATACACAGTCTGACCAAAACCGTGAAGCACCCACTAAAGGAGGAGAAAACGAAATGGAAATTCATGGCTTTAGAGAGTATGTGACATTACTGCAGTGATTACGAGTCAGATTAGGAAGGACTTAGCAATGTGAGCCCACTGCAGTTAGACGTTACACCTTCTCTGGCCTGGATGCTCGCACTGTTTCGTTTTGGAAGGGACATTAAAGCCGTCTTATCCTTTTTTTTTTAGGCAAGTTGGCCCACAAGCGTTATGACTGGTCCTCAATATGGTGGAAACTGGTAGTGGGGTGGCGATGGTGCCCGAGCTGATGCCACTCATGTTCTATGAGGACGGGACTGGGAATCTTGATGGCCACAGGAGTGCCTCAATATCACACAGACAGTTCATAGAGACACCTGCTGTGTGCGCACGAGCATTCTCCTGATGGAAAATGGCATCACGATACTGCTGCAAGAGAAGTAACACATCAGGCTGCAGCATGTACGTCATGTACCATTGTGCCGTCGGAGCTACCTTAAACACTATCAGCCATGATGTAAAGTCATACCCCTTGACTTTCCAGCCACTGACATCAGCAGTAAAACTGCTGTACCTCCCCAAAACATTGAAAGAATGGGATGTCTCCCCAGGTTACCACCATTCAAGTTGACGATGGTCATTCTGGGCAGCACAGAACCACTATTCATTGCTAAACACAAAGCGATACCATTCGTCAGTAGACTATGCTTTCCGGTCACTGCACCAATCTCCAAACGAAATCATATCTGTAGTGGTGTTGACGGTAGCCTACGTATAGGATGGTAGTTTCCTAGTCCATCTGCTGCAGTTAGTCTCCAACCAATGATACAGAATGTTGCTGGGAATCAATTACTTGTTCTCGGACAGCAGGCGAAAATGTGAAGGGGTTCTGTCGTGCTTGGTGCAGAGTGTGGCAGTCAGATGTGATCGGCCGAAAACTTGACAGTGAATATGCTTGCCCTGACGTCCCATGCGATCCAACATTGGCCACTACGAGATCTGAATGCCTCACAAATCTGGATATTGCAGTACGATCATTCGACCAAATGATGCCCCTTTCGAAACATGTCAGGTGCTGTCAATGCTGTCTCACCCAAGTATGCACTGTCTCCGTGTCTTTCACAGCGATCATTCAGCATCTGACAGTGTCCAAGCCTCTTACATCCCCGTCGAGCCTGATAACAACACTAAATACATACAACACTAATGCTCTCTGGTAGCCATTTTATCCATCACAGGGAATTTCAACTCTAATGATATACATAACTGCTCATGATGTGTATGTGCATAAAGGTAGGCCTACATTCACATCTGTTTATATCGTCTTCGTTCTTCACTTTTTTGCCAACTGTTGTATAAATATGCAACAGGAGTAAATGGCAAAACTTCCAAGGAATATCTATCAGGTTTGTCCGTTACGTTTCAGTAGGCACAAATTCGGATAACCAAACCAGAAAATGGTTTCATCGGTTAAAAATTGAATCAACATATTATATTCAGTTTTCCGCTCAACGAGAAAAGAAACATAATTCCCTGTGTGTGAAACAGAAAATGTCCCTTTCGCGTACTGTGTTCTCTGATGTTCATTTGGTTATTAACCTCCATGTTCAAATGGTTCAAATGGCTCTGAGCACTATGGGACTTAACTTCTGAGGTCATCAGTCCCCTAGAACTTAGAACTACTTAAACCTAACTAACCTAAGGACATCACACACATCCATGCACGAAGCAGGATTCGAACCTGCGACCGTAGCGGTCGCGCGGTTCCAGACTGTAGCGCCTAGATCCGCTCGGCCACCCCGGGCGGCTAAACCTCCATGTAATTACGAAGTACGAGGGATGCCCAGAAAGCAATGCACCGCCTTTTTTCCTTCAACAACTCTTTATTGAACACAATGACAATTACACACACAAAAGAATGTTCTACACACCCTATTTTTCCATGTAATCTGCATCCCGTTCAATGGCCTTCCTCCTGGGTGAAACAAGGCGTGTATGCCCTGTTGGTACCAATCCTTGTCCTGGTGGTGGAGACAGTGCCTCACTGTGTGAATCACCTCCTCATCGTCCTCAAAATGTCTTCCACGAATGGCATCCTTTAATGGCACGAACAATTGCAGGTCCATGTGGGCTAGGTCACGTGTGTCAGGTGTGCCAGCCGCGGATGGTCTCCCCAACCGCCGCAACTCGTGGAGCTCCGCCGAACCACCTTCTCACGACCTCACCCTCCATGCCCAGCGAACAACTGTACTTCTGTCGACAGCAGATGCTCCATAGACTTTGCACAAGCGTTTGTGAATATTCCCCATAGTGAGAAATTCTCTGTAGTGAGAAATTCAATGACGACACGTTGCTTGTAACGTACATCACCTACAGACGCCATTTTGGAACTGTCCTGCAGCTATGCTATTAGTCGGAAGCGACGGAAACTTGACGTGATCACTCAGGAGACTTCAGATAATACATACGTAACGCTTCGCATTCTTAGCATTGTTTTCGACTCAAAAACCTGCGGTGCATTGCTTTCTGGGCAACCCTCGTATGTTGTACATACAGTGCACACAAGAATTAAAGAGTCACTTTTTTCCCCATTGCAACGCCGAAGCGTGAAATTTCGCACGAAGGTGGCTATAACCTTCCTCTGTGACGGTGCAAAAGCGTGGCGCCGTGGGACGTAACGTTCAGGCTCGGCGACACTTCAAATAGCAAGGTGTCGACACATGTGAAGGCCAGAGCTCAGAAGCTCTTGTAAAGTGTAAAGTAGGTTAACGAGATCATCGCACCAGTTTCACCACAATTTTGCCTAACGTCACCGTGGACGTATCACACGACGGGAAGTTATTCTCACCCCACCCTGAACACATCTCACCCTTTCTCTTGACGCCTCTGCGATGGAGGACAGCATCGAGACGCTCAGCATTGAAGTCACGCGATTTTCTTGTGGGTGAGGAATACATTTCAGATACACGGCAGCTTAGAGTCGACACAAAAAGGCGTCAGGAGGAGGAAGCATAAAAGACGCCAGTGAAATCACTATTTTCTTCGGCGCGTTCATTTACACACATTTCGCGGTCTAAAACGACAGTTCGCAATGCGATGTGCAACAGAACAACATTCTTGACAACATTTGACACTGCAGACATTACCCGGACGAGTCACGCTCTTTAAAGACATTGTGGCGACACCCCTCAGAGCCGGCCGCGGTGGCCAAGCGGTTCTAGGCGATTCAGTCCGGAACCGCGCGACTGCTACGGTCGCAGGTTCGAATCCTGCCTCGAGCATGGATGTGTGTGATGTCCTTAGGTTAGTTAGGTTTAAATAGTTCTAAGTTCCAGGATACTGATGACCACATAAGTTAAGTCCCATAGTGCTCAGAGCCATTTGAACACCCCTCAGATTTCGCATGCCCATAAGCAGCCACTAGAATAGCAGTGTAGCGCCATTCAGCTTTAGGGTGTAGAAGGTTTTCCTGCCCACTGGCGCATAGGACGCGGTTACTGGTTGTCTCTGTCGAGATACGTTATTTTAAGTGCTCAACAAAGGTGTGCGTGTTGTACCGAGGATGTTGTCAAACTGTGTAGGCTTAGAGGGAGCCTTTGGCGTTTTAATCATGCAGCCTCACCCAGTGATCACGCCACAGGAGGGCATGGAACAGGAGAGCTGGAAAACTGTAATCACCCATGGCTGATTTGGATCTTGTTCAAATTTCGTCGAAGGGCTTTGAATGGTCCCAATGATACCGTACTGTATACCAGAGCAAAAACTGTGGTTGCGCTACACTCCAAAGCAGTCAGATCACGTTCAAAAAAATGTTCAAATGGCTATAAACACTATGGGACTTAACATCTGAGGTCATCAGTCCCCTAGACGTAGAACTATTTAAACCTAACTAACCTAAGGACATCACACACATCCATGCCGGAGGCAGGATTCGAAACTGCGACCGTAGCAGCAGCGCGGTTCCGGACTGAAGCCCCTAGATCCGCTCGGCCACAGCGGACGGCTCAAATCACGTTAGATGTAGTTGCACCCTCACTATGTTCTCAGAGAAGGGGTCAGTCGACTGGACTTTCGGGGGCGGGAGGTGGACATCGTTTTGTTGCACATCGCACTGCAAACTGTCGTTTTCCACTGCTAAATGTATGTAAATGATTGGTCTAAGGAAACGGGTGTTTTCGTTGAAGCCTTTTACGCGTGCTCCGGAGACCTTTACGTGTCGATTCTGTGTGGCCACGAGTCTGAAATGTTTTCCCAGTCACGCGTCAGAAAACTGCATGATTTCAATGCTGAGCATCGCGGTTTTATTCTCCATCGCACAGGCGTCAAGAGAAAGGGTGGGATGTGGTTAAGGGGGAGAGGGGAGTGTGATACGTCAACAGTGGCACTGGGAAGAATTTTGGTGAAATATTGTGCCAATCTGACCTCTTGAACCCACTTTAATCCTTATATAAACTTCTGAACTCTTGCCCCTTTTTCCGCCTGTGTTGACACTCTGCTTTTAAGAAGTGTCGCCGAGCCCGGGGGGAATTTCACACTTCGGCGTCTCAATACGGGAAAATGACGGGGCTTCAAAAAAAAGTAGCTCTTTAATTCTTTTATGCAGTGTTGTTGCGACAATTTCTAGCTATTACTGCAAACAGTGTCGAAGTCAGCGTCGTGAGAAACGAAAGGTGCCACGCGTTGTATCTTTTAAGGCAACTAAGCAGACGTTGGGACAGGCGTGAGACAAGCTTGTCAATGAGGTCTTTGTGATAACGTGGTCTGCATGATGGGTCTTCTAGGAATATCAACCATTGATAGGAAGGTGAAAATTTTGTTATCATCTTCGGAACTGAAGAGCACAGAAATATCTTTTTGGAAATGAAAAACTGTCATGTTACATAGGGAGTCAATCTGTAGGAACATTCTCGCATAATTCACAGCGGCTGGTTGTCGGCTTCAAGGTTACCGTCAAGGTTCGTCCTTTTTTTGGAAGGAAGGAAGATTAGAGTTTAACGTCCCGTCGCCAGTGCAGTTCTTAGGGACGGAGCACGAGCTAAAATTACGAAAGGCTGAGCCCTTTTCAAAGGAACCATCCCGGCATTTACCTGGTGCGATTTAGGGAAATCACGGAAATCTTAAATCTGTGTGGCCAGCCGAAGGTTTGAACCGTCGTCCTACCGAATGCGCGTCCTGTCTACTAACCACGGCGCCACCCTACTCGGTCTTTCTCCAGGCTATTACTTATATGGAAAAGATTAGAACCTGGAGCCCCGTCGATGTTGAGGTCATTAAAGACGGAGTTCAGATGGATACTGAACGACGAAATGTGGTTTACACACTAGATTAGCATTCGAAATCAACACGATTTAGATCACCGTCAAGTCATCCCGATTTAGGGTTCACGTGATCTTTCTAA
Organism: Schistocerca cancellata; assembly: GCF_023864275.1. Taxonomy (NCBI): domain Eukaryota; kingdom Metazoa; phylum Arthropoda; class Insecta; order Orthoptera; family Acrididae; genus Schistocerca; species Schistocerca cancellata. The sequence continues at coordinate 359,312,840 of NC_064630.1, read as the reverse complement.
ATACACTCGTGTGAATAGGAGGATGGTTTCTTCGAAAGGATTGTGGCCCTGTTTCTTTCACATTCTATTCCAATTAGTGGAATAATCCACTACTTCTACGAGAATGGGAATGACCTCTAACAATCCATCCTTCAGTTGGAGATGGTTGGTGAAAGAAGCGACTGTGTTCTGCTTAAGGAACCAATCAATTGGAGCATCCACCTGGAGTGGTCTAAGGAAACTGGAAGAAACCAGAATAGTGAAGGACAAAGGAAAGCTTGAACCCCATTTCACCCGACTTAGAATTCAGTGCCTTAAGGAACTGCGACATTTTATTGCTAAAATAAAAAGCCTTTATTCTATGTGTGTCACATAATCATATTCCATAATAATGGTGAGACGACGATCAGCCTGCTCAAAAAGTGCTCATCGTCGTCTTGCATTTCGTACAGTGCTACTAGTTGCAACAAAACTGCGATAAATTAGCTAGACATCCACCAGCTTTTGTCAGTTTTCCTGTTATCGTCGCGAAGCTTGAGTCTCGTAACTCAGTTCATAAATTCTGCATTTATTAGTCGACGAAAAGCGGAAAATTTAGGAGCAAGTCGTAGAGCCGATGCCAAATCAATATACGAAGCGCCATTGAGGCCCTTGGAGATGACAAGGTTCCATCTGAGAAGATCGAAGAAGATGACTTGTTAATGTAACAAGGTTATAATCTGACTTTGCTGTAAACAGAACGTACTCATGCTGCAGTTTGTGGAGAAGCAGCCGAGTTAGAAGAACGCCGAAGTTCAAATTGATATCACTTTGTTTCATTCGTTGGCAATGCAAGGCTCTATTTGACACATGGAACTTAATTTTTTTATTACTGAATTATTTTTCTTCTAAGTAATGACAAATAAAGTTTAATATTTCTATAATTTTTAGTTTTTATTAATCGAATCTTCTTTTCTTAACAAACAATAGGATTTAAATCGGTGAAACATCTACCATATAAATTATACATTTTTGGAAGGGAAAAAACAAGAAAAAGGAAATCCGCTCTTATAAACTGACTGAAGAAAAGGCGTAGAGGTAAGGGAATCATGAAAATGCTTGAGAGCTTGAACAGCATGATCCGATAACAATTTCTTGTAGTTTTCAGAGGTTGTTTGCAGCAGCAGTTTTACAAAGAATGAGATAGGGGAAGGTTAACACATTCATGTTGCACTCTTACTATAACGTTTTTGAAAATCTTTACAGTTCGTTGTGACAATCATTGACTTGTTTCATATCAATAGATCGTTACTGAAGGTGGAGGCCGAGTGAATAATGATTTAATGAAGCTTTGACATAAATTTAAACGAAACGAATGAAATGTTAGTTGACACCTTGTCATTCCAAAGGGCCGATGTGTCATTTTATTAGCTCTTTTGTCAGTACACGCCCAGCTACATGCCACCTGCAAGCCGTTAGAGCAGAACTTCTAGATTCCGGTTTCCGTTTCCGAACTGTCCATCGTTTTTAAGGTCTAGCGTTTACTCCTTAAGTCGCTTCAGATGAATCGTAGGACAGCATATTCAAAGAGATCACGGCTCATTTTTTCCCTCACTGGCCACAGAAAGTGTTGAAACAAATATTCTGGTTAATAATGAATGAGTGGGAACGAGTATTGGTACGAGAAAAAAATCAGGAAACATCATAGAACAGTCTCCAGCCTGAACTACACCCTCCCTACACCGCGGGTTAAAGTCCTTAGTCAACCGTCGGCACACTCTGCACCCTGCGGCACTTAAAAAGTGGGAAAATCTGGACTCGTCAGACCACACTACACGCTTCCAGTCAGCTACTGCCCACTATCTGCGATGTTTGGTCCTTTGCCGTTCAGGTTTATGTGCAGCTGTGAGCAATTGCCTTTTTGTAGGTATTAAAACTACACTCCGCCCGAACAGGCCATGAAGGCCCAACGGTACTGACCCGCCGCCGAGTCACCCTCAGCCCACAGGCGTCACCGGATGCGGATGTGGAGGGGCATGTGGTCAGCACACCGCTCTCCCAACCGTATGTCAGTTCACGAGACCGGAGGCCGCTACTTCGCAGTCAAGTAGCTCCTCAGTTTGCCTCACAAGGGCTGAGTGCACCCCGCTTACCAACAGCGCTCGGCAGACCGGATGTCACCCATCCAAGTGCCAGCCCAGCCCGACAGCGCTTAACTTCGATGAACAGACGGGAACCAGTGCTACTACTGCGGCAAGGCCGTTGGCTTTTTCTGGGTATCTGACTCTTAAATGCCCTTTGCATGCAATTCCATTCGCAGTGTTCTTTCGTAATTTTAACTAATGTGGACTCGCATTCACTGATAGTAGCACTTCCTGTCAGGTGTGAAACGGTGGCTATTGATAAGGCGTGACACTAGCCCACGATCGATGCCGGTTTTTTTTTTTTTTTTTTTTTTTTTTTTTTTTTACAGTGGAGCCGTAGCCATACAATAGAGCAGTAGCCATAATTTTAGTTGATGTGCGAATGGTATGTGAGTGGCGGAAAATGATTCTGGCGCACAGTGAACATTCCGATACAAACTTCCAAATTAAAAATGTAGATGTGTTTATACACTGGGGCAGACTAATCTTATAACCGGATGCTATCGTCTCATTTCTCATGTTCAAATGCATAACCTAGCATTTATCCATTTTAAAGAGAGAGATACAGTTCGTGAATTGAAAACACTCTCAAAGTCGTTCCTCATCTGCCTAAAACCGTCGAGAGTCGAACTTTTGGTGTAGTCAACAGTATAATCAGCGAACAGTCTAAAGAGCGCTGCTAATTCTGATTCCACAGACGTTCAGTCCACCATTTAAACAGCACATTCATTTGAGCTACTCGAGTATCACAATTTGGTGCACCTGAGATATTGTAAAAAGATAATATCTACGATAAGTTTTTCGTAATGTTAAACATTCAGACCCCTCTCCTCTCCCTTATCGTGCTTACAAACCACGAATTATCCAATAAAGGCTTCGGAATGTTCTATCCGCACAGTTTTTAACGTGTTGAGTCATTAATTTGAAATCGAATGTAGCTACCTATTTTCACGTATGTTCCTAAAACATACTGAAGTACTGAGGTAGATTCTCTCTTTTTTCTTGGGAGTAGTGTGCAGGTGTGTTACTTTGCCGCTATAGTCCGAAATGAGAGGATGGAGGGGTGTGAAACTCCGGTGTTGGATGATAGCCTGTGTCAGCTAACAGTGTCACATGCTCTCACGCCACCAGGCAATCCGCAGGGATTTGGGGTTTAATACTAGATATCAGAGCACAGTTCGGTTTCAGGAATTGTAAGCCATCACCTAAACTCCCCCTTGGTGTCCAAATAATAGCGAAGAATTTTCTATTCTGTCGCTATTCTAAGCAGCGACCTCAGCGCCGTTCTCTCGTGCGTTAGCGACCTCGGCTGCGAGGACAGGTTAACAGCATTTACATAACATAGGTAATCTAATCGACTCTGTTGTACTAACGATGTGAAAGGCATTCAGGAAGAAACTTTACAGGCAAAAGTGACGGCATAGCTAAACAAAAAAGTAGTGCTGCGTCTCGTATAGATGTAGTGAACACATTCATAGTTTTATCATCGTATATATTTAAAAAATTGCTACTGTGTGGAGGTTGCGAAGAGAAAAGCGCAAACACATGCACAGATAATATTAAAGAATGTTAGAAAATCATATTCGTACACGGTGAGAGGAGAATTGCTCTCAGGAGGCAAGGCAGATTGAAAACGAAACAGTTTGGTGGCGTAACAGTGGATGAGGTGGGTCTTTTGTAAACTCTTTGTCCTACCCGGAATACGCATGTTTTGTATCAGCCCAGCCAACAGAGCATCGGCCTACATGGGTTCTCGAAACAGCTTCACGATAATATTACACTACTGGCCATTAAAATTGCTACACCACGAGGATGACGTGCGAAGATGACGTGCGAAGATGACCGACAGGAAGAAGATGCTGTGATATGCAAATGATTGGCTTTTCAGAGCATTCACACAAGGTTGGCGCCGGTAGCGACACCTACAACGTGCTCACATAAGGAAAGTTTCCAACTGATTTCTCATACACAAACAGCAGTTGACCGGCGTTGCCTGGTGAAACGTTGTTGTGATGCCTCGTGTAAGGAGGAGAAATGCGTACCATCACGTTTCCCACTTTGATAAAGGTCGGATTGTATCGCGATTGCGGTTTATCGTATCGCGACATTGCTGGTCGCATTGGTCGAGATCTAATGATTGTTAGCAGAATATGGAATCGGTGGGTTCAGGAGGGTAATACGGAACGCCGTGCTGGATCCCAACGGCCTCGTATCACTAGCAGTCGAGATGACAGGCATCTTACCCGCATGGCTGTAACGGATCGTGCAGCCACGTCTCGATCCCTGAGTCAGATGGGGACGCTTGCAAGACAACAACCATCTGCACGAACAGTTCGACGACGTTTGCAGCAGCGTGGACTATCAGCTCGGAGACCGTGGCTGCGGTTACCCTTGACGCTGCATCACAGACAGGAGCGCCTGCGATGGTGTACTCAACGACGAACCTGGGTGCACGAATGGCAAAACGTCATTTTTTGGATGAATCCAGGTTCTGTTTACAGCATCATGATGGTCGCATCCGTGTTTAGCGACATCGCGGTGAACGCACATTGGAAGCGTCTATTCGTCATCGCCAACTGGCGTATCACTCGGCGTGATGGTATGGGTTGCCATTGGTTACACGTCTCCGTCACCTCTTGTTTGCATTGACGGCACTTTGAACAGTGAACGTTACATTCCAGGTGTGTTACGACCCGTGGCTCTACCCTTCATTCGATCCCTGCGAAACCCTACATTTCAGCAGGATAATGCACGACCTCATGTTGCAGGTCCTGTGCGGGCCTGTCTGGATGCAGAAAATGTTCGACTGCTGCCCTGGCCAGCACATTCTCACCAATTGAAAACGTCTGGTCAATGATGGCCGACCAAATGGCTCGTCACAATACGCCAGTCACTACTCTTGAAGAACTGTGGTATCGTGTTGAAGCAACATGGGCAACTGTACCTGTACACGTCATCCAAGCTCTGTCTGACTCAATGCCCAGGCGTATCAAGGCCGTTATTACGGACAGAGGTGGTTGTTCTGGGTACTGATTTCTCAGGATCTATGCACCCAAATTGCGTGAAAATGTAATCACATGTCAGTTCTAGTATAATATATTTGTCCAATGAATACCCGTTCATCATCCGCATTTCTTCTTGGTGTAGCAATTTTAATGGCCAGTAGTGTAAATCGTTCCTCCAGCAATGCAACGAAAGTGTATAGAGGTTGGACAAAAATTTGGAGACAAGGGAAGAAATGCATGCTTGAATATAAATGCAGATGCTAGCCAAGCCTGCAGGTTGCGCTGCTGTATTTGACCAGGAACGGCACCTCTGCAATGTCCTCAATAAAATGCATGTGCCAGTCGTGGTCAGAGCGATGTTCTGTGTAGTTATGAGTGCATTATGTCCAAGCGAAGTGAATTCGAACGTGGGTAAATTGCTGGTGTTCATATAGTGGGTGCCTCCGTAATCAAGGTAGCCGAAGTGTTTGTTGTTTGAAGAGGCACCTTATCGAAGATTTATACCGCCTACAGAGAAAGCGGAAAAATGTCATCCGCTAAGTCACAACGCGGTGGAAAGGGTGTGCTGACTGATCGTGGCAGACGGTCATTGAAGAGGATTGTGACGAGAAGTAAGAGGACGACAACTGCAAAATCAGTGCAGAACTGAATGTCGCACTCGCGAACCTTGTCAGCACCAAAACAATGCGAAGGGAGCTCCACAACTTGGGAATTGCAGGGCAAGCTGGAATTCCAAAACCACTCATCAGTGATGTGAATGTCCGTAACGGGAAAACGTGGTGCTGAAGCTGTAAAACTTGGACTAGAAATAAGTTGTTTCGTCGAATGAGTCTCGTTGCACTCCGTTTCCAACTTCTGACCGAGCTTACGCCCCAGGAGTGAAACATGGCGAAGGTTCTGTGATGATTTGGGCGGCCCTATAGAGGTATTCCGTGGCCCCCATGTTTACTCCGCAAGATCACGTTACTGCCACGGATTATGTGACCGCTTTGGTTGATCAGCCGTATCGCATGGTACAATGGTTGTTCCCCAATGGCGATGCTGTGTCTGAGGACAACAGGACACTGGTCACACAGGACTGGTTTTGTCAGCACGAGCCTGAATTGTCGCAGCTCCTCCGACCACCACCGTAACCAGATCTCAATGCTATTGAGCCTTTGTAGTCTATTTTGGAGGGAAGCGCGCGTGATCGCTATCCGCCTCCTCCATCGTTGCCTGAACTTGCCAATATTTTACAGGAACATGTGATGTAAGACACAGGACTTGTATTTATTCATTCTATTGCAACTTGAAGCTGTTTCAACGCCAACGGTTTTCCTTCACCGTATTCTGCTTGACAATGTTTATGTTTTTGGTGTTTCCATATTTTTGTCAAAACCCCCTCCTCGTCCCCCCCCCCCGTGGCCCCCCCCCCGTATAACAAACGTAATGACAAGAAACACATGAAAATTTGATATAGTCCCTATAGACATTATTCAAATTATTTTCAGTTTATCAGTGGATTTGGTAATATGAAAAAAAAGGAAATTTTATCCATGCTGGATCTTGTTGAGCTCCTTCGCTGTTATTCAGGACTGTTCTCCATCAGAAATGCTTGACTGCAAATTATTGGCTGGAAAGGCGAAACTTCGACTGAGTTTGAACTATGCTGGGAGCAACCATTAAATAAAAAACAACTCCGATTTAAATGTTTGGCTACGATAGTTTGAAACATGAGACACTGGGCAAAAAAACAAACGTAGTTTCATCGATATAAGAGGCTGTCTAAAGACGAAGCACTTCTAATCTACACTTTTACCGAATATTACCCGTATCCGACTTGATCGACAGTATCCGCAGACGGGCACACGGGCGGGCACTAGTATTTCATATAAAACAGTTAGGAAAGGTTTTGTGCCATATTATTGATAAAGTGGTACAGGTAACTATACATACAATCTCGTAGGATTATATTAAAGTTAGGATGCAAATCTGTGTCTGTCGAAACACAGCCGCGATACGACTGTAGAGAAATAATGATATTTTTGGGTCAATGTTTGTATTATTCGTAACAGAGGATATAAATACACACACACACACACACACACACACACACACACACATATATATATATATATATATATATATATATATATATATATATATATATAGGGTGAGTCACCTAACGTTACCGCTGGATATATTTCGTAAACCACATCAAATACTGACGAATCGATTCCACAGACCGAACGTGAGGAGAGAGGCTAATGTAATTGGTTAATACAAACCATAAAAAAATGCACGGAAGTATGTTTTTTAACACAAACCTACGTTTTTTTAAAATGGAACCCCGTTAGTTTTGTTAGCACATCTGAACATATAAACAAATACGTAATCAGTGCCGTTTGTTGCATTGTAAAATGTTAATTACATCCGGAGATATTGTAACCTAAAGTTGACGCTTGAGTACCACTCCGCTGTTCGATCGTGTGTATCGGAGAGCACCGAATTACGTAGGGATCCAAAGGGAACGGTGATGGACCTTAGGTACAGAAGAGACTGGAACAGCACATTACGTCCACATGCTAACACCTTTTTATTGGTCTTTTTCACTGACGCACATGTACATTACCATGAGGGGTGAGGTAAACGTACACACGTGGTTTCCGTTTTCAATTACGAAGTGGAATAGAGTGTATCCCACTGGAAACGCGTCGACGTATGTGGTATCAGCATGATGGTGCACCTGCAGATTCCGCAATTAACTCTAGGCTGACCCTTGACAGGATGTTCGACGGGCGTTTCATAGGACGTGGAGGACGCATAAATTGGCCAGCCCGTTCTCCTGATCTTACACCTCTGGACTTCTTTCTGTGGGGTACGTTAAAGGAGAATGTGTACCGTGATGTGGCTACAACCCCAGAGGATTTGAAACAACGTATTGTGGCAGCCTGCGGCGTCATTACACCAGATGTACTGCGGCGTGTACGACATTCATTACGCCAGAGATTGCAATTGTGTGCAGCAAATGATGGCTACCACATTGAACATCTATTGGCCTGACATGTCGGGACACACTCTATTCCACTCCGTAATTGAAAACGGAAACCACGTGTGTACGTGTACCTCACCCCTCATGGTAACGTACATGTGCGTCAGTGAAAAAGACCAATAAAAAGGTGTTAGCATGTGGACGTAATGTGCTGTTCCAGTCTCTTCTGTACCTAAGGTCCATCACCGTTCCCTTTGGATCCCTACGTAATTCGGTGCTCTCCGATACACACGATCGAACAGCGGAGGAGTGGTACTCAAGCGTCAACTTTAGGTTACAATATCTCCGGATGTAATTAACATTTTACAATGCAACAAACGGCACTGATTACGTATTTGTTTATATGTTCAGATGTGCTAACAAAACTAACGGGGTTCCATTTAAAAAAACGTAGGTTTGTGTTAAAAAACATACTTCCGTGCATTTTTGTATGGTTTGTATTAAACAATTAACTAGCCCCTCTCCTCACGTTCGGTCCGTGGAATCGATTCGTCAGTATATATATATATATATATATATATATATATATATATATATATATATATATATATATATATATACTCCTCAAGTCAATGTACAGGGTGATTCCGTGAAGATGTTACAAACTTTCGGGGTTGGAGAAGTCTGAGTCCGGTCCGGAAACGACTGAGTCGAAAACTATAAACGAAAATCTGACACCTTTGACAGTAAAATACATGTACGAACATTGCTGTTGCTAAGGTTGATGGGTTTCTGGAACATATCCTACTTGTTATTCGTCAACAGATGTGGTTCCAACATGATGGAGCCTCACCTGACTGTGGGCTGAGGGCTCGTAAATACCTGGATCAGACATTACTTGACAAGTGGATTAGCAGGGGAGTCGTGTTTAGTGGCCAGCACACTCACCTGATCTCATCCAACTTGACTTCTTCTTGTGAGGCCATGTGAAAAGTCTCAAAAACGAGGTACCTGTAGAGACTAAAGAGGATGCCCAGGTAAAAATTCTCGCTGCCCGCCACACCGTTCGAACGATACAGGGATATTAGAATAGTTACGACATAACTTTGTGCGATGATGCCATTGTACTAGGGAGTATTCAGCGGAAATTCTGTACTTCATAATCAGGATTCGGAAGTAGATGCCTTTAGTTTGAGCGCTGCACTAGGCTAAAGCGGAACTTGAGTAGATTTTCAATTATACCTTACGACTCAGTCGTTTTCGGTCTGGGATCCCTTATCACAAAATGATACATTTACCCTTTTCCATCATTTCTGAAAGTTCGTAACATCATTATGGAATCACTCTGTATATTGCATGGCGGAGGTTATATCGTGCTAATATTAGGGAGTTTCGTCGTATTCCATTCGCGTATTTAGCGAGGGTAAATGACAGACTGTATGCCACACCACACGCCCTACTCTCTGTCAACCTGTTCTCACCATCTCTACGCGAGATATAACATGAGGACAACAGAACTGTAGAATACTTGTTCTCATAATTTACCCAGCGCAGCTTCACGAGAGCAACATAGACTCTCTTGCAGAATTCTCATTTAATCCCCACAAGGATTACTGTTAAACTTTCGAATGGGCTTTACGGGCCTGTTACGACTCTAGCAGAGCACATCTGAATTCATTCCAAGCCTGCATGACTTCAGTCGTTAGATCAGTGTTTAGAATTGGTCGCATTATTGTTTTGAGCGCGGTTCCCTAGCAATAGTAGTAGTAGTAGCAGTTTCATTCATCCGAGGATCACTTTTATAAGGATGCTGTATAGGCTTTTGTCATGGTATTGCAATTAAAAAACAAACAAGTAAAACTGTCATAGACATGAAGATTGTTTTGAGCACCGCTGTACTTTACTAGCATGATCCTGTTGGAGGTGGTATGCTGTTGCCTTCCTCCGACCTTATGGAAGGACATACTGTTATGTAAGGACAGACTATTTAACGTGGACTCCGAGTCAAGGTGCAACTCGAAACTTTTCACATTAGCAAACAATACCAGAGGCGAAAGAAGTGAAAAATAACAGATAAAAAATCTTAGGGTCGACCGAGGATAGAATCTTAAATTTTTGGATTTGTAATTTGCCAATTTTCCTTCTTTTCACCACTGAGCCACCGGGACACATTAGGTACATGAAAAAGATGATGGTCTATATGCAGTGTTATTCAAAATTCATGTCCTATAAGATAAATAGTGTGAACCAGAAATCCATCGACAAACGTTCAAAGGTGGTAGCATGGACCAAAACAAGAAAAAAAGTCTGCTAAACATGGGCTCTAAAATGCATCCCTCAAGAGCTATGGACACTTATTCATCAGAAGAGATGTGTTTCGCAGTAGCGAAGATGAGCACTTGCTTATAGTTCGTAAGATATGTGTTGTGACTTGGCAAGACAGCCAAGTCACTATGCGAGGATGCCGAAATGCACGCGCTTAGCTCACGCAGGCTTGCGTGAGGTCTGGAACAGTGTAAAGTAGTTAATATAGCAAATAAAGTACGTAGTTGATGTAATACTTAACTTTATTCCATAATTGGTGAACATCGCTCTTGTTGATACATTATGTAATCTCAATATAAACTGGTAAAGGCGCCTTGCTAGGTCGTAGCAAATGACGTAGCTGAAGGCTATGCTACCTATCGTCTCGGCAAATGAGAGCGTATTTGTCAGTGTAGCATCGCTAGCAAAGTCTGCTGTACAACTGGGGCAAGTGCTAGGAAGTCTCTCTAGACCTGCCGTGTGGCGGCGCTCGGTCTGCAATCACTGACAGTGGCGACACGCGGGTCCGACGTATACTAACGGACCGCGGCCGATTTAAAGGCTACCACCTAGCAAGTGTGGTGTCTGGCAGTGACACCACATTCCTCCCCCGCAAATCGGCGTACGGTTGTGTTATAAGGCTTCCACCCGCCGTGGGGAGGACCCCATGTTGACGTATGCGACGAGGTGGGGAGCCTAACAACAGGCGAGGCTGTGCCACCCGCACCCAGCCATTCGGTCCGAGGGGAGCTAGGAAACGCCTGAAAACCTAGTCCAGGGTGCACGCCAACATGCGGTGTATGCGCCCTAAGATAGACAGGAGGAGCCGAAGGGTCGACCTCCATCGAGTCGGAGCACCCGACGGGCGAAGACGACAGATGGTCCGGAGCGGGCAAGAGTCCCATGGCGGAGGACAACTGGTCACGGGAAGCGATCGGCGGCACGTGACCCAGGGAGGCGCCCGGCGGTTGCAGCGACGCGTCCACTGCGGGCGTCGCCGGCGAGAGAACAGGCAGCGGCGGCGGCGCGTCGCCATGGGGCAAAATGGAAGGCAGCGTCGGTAACACCTGGGGATGAGGCGAGCCAGTAGATGGGTCCCCAGGGCGCTGACCGGACGGCACCGTCGCTGAAAGCAGGCGGGGACGGCAGAACCCGGGCGACGACAGCGGCGCAGCTGATTGAGATGCCGACGCACCAGAGGCCCCCAAAACCAGATACATAGCGCGGCCGAGACAGCGAAGAATGAGCCCTGCGAGCCAACGCCTTGAACCGCGATAGTTGCGATAGTATACAACGTCGCCGGGAGCAAAAGCAAGTGTCTGCCGCTGCACAGGAACCTGATGCGGCGGATGTAGCAAAGACATCAAGGTTCGATGAGGACGACCATGGAGCAACTCAGCCGGCGAGCGACCATCTCGGGGCTCAGAGCGATACGAAGACAAAAAGAGCAATAACGCGTCCTCCCGAGAATGCGACTCTTTCAATTTCAACATCTGTGACTTGAAAGTCCTGACCAAACGTTCAGCGGCACCGTTTGACTGTGGCGAAAACGGCGCGGACGTCAGATGTTGAATACCATTGGCCTTGCAGAAGGACTGAAATTCTGCGGACATGAATTGTGGGCCATTGTCGGAAACAATAGTCTGTGGAAGACCTTCAATGCAAAAGATAGCGGATAACGCTTGGATGGTGGCAGAAGATGTCATGGAAAACATCCGGACAACAAAAGGAAAATTACTGAATGAATCGACCAGAACCAACCATCGAGCATTCAAGAAGGGACCAGCAAAATCGATGTGTAAGCGTAGCCAAGGGGAAGTGGCTTTTGGCCATGCAAAGAATTTCCGCAGTGGTGCAGATTGTTGTTCGGCACACGCCATGCAAGAAGAGCACATATGCGTAATCGCAGCATCGATTCCGAACCAAATACAGTGCTGACGAGCAAGTTGTTTCGTTCTCACTATATCCCAATGTCCTTGGTGGAGAAGCTTTAAGACAGAGGACTGTAAGGAACGTGGGACCACGACCCTGGACTGATCATTATCAGAACGCAACAGCAAAACACCACGTCGTACAAAAAGTCTCTCCTTGTTAGCAAAAAATCGGCGAACCAACGGATCCTCGATCCGTGACTTTGACAAGGGCCATTGCGTAGCAACAAAACGCAAAACGGTAGCAAGGACAGGGTCGGCAGCTGTGGCTGTAGCTACACGACGAAAATCAATCGGAAACGATTCGACCACGTCATCGGTTTCCGCATCAATGTACATGCAAGCAAGTTCGGAGGAATCGAATGCTCTACCCTCAGCAACAGGCAAACGGGACAACGCATCGGCGTTTCCGTGCTTAGCAGTGGACCGATACAAGATATCGTAGCGGTACTGCGAGAGGAAAATAGACCAGCAAATGAATTTCTGCGCTGTACGTGGAGGTACAGGCTTGTTCGGATGAAAAAGCGACGTCAAAGATTTGTGGTGTTTGATGATGGTAAAGTGACGACCATACAAGAAATCATGAAACTTTGTAACACCAAATACGAGAGCCAAAGCTTCTTTCTCGATCTGTGAATAATTTCATTGCGCAGACGAGAGCAATTTGGACGCAAAGGCAATAGGGCGATCATACGATTCATCTTTGTGTGCAAGCACAGCACCGATCCCGAAATCCGATGCATCTACAAAAGGGGTTTCTGGGGATCAAAGGGCGTAAGGCAAGTATTGGAAAGCAACGCCGATTTCAACTGGCGAAAGGCGCGTCGCATTCCGTCGTCCAGACGAACGGAACACCCTTACGGCGTAAGCGATGAAGCGGAGCTGAAATGGAAGAGGCATGGGGGATATATTTATGATAATAGTTGATTTTTCCCAGCACACTCTGTAGCTGCTTCAAATTCTGTGGCGGAGGCAAGTCTTGTATGGCACGGAGGTGCTCTGGACTCGTATGCCTTGGGCACTGAGTACATGGCCCAGGTAGGGTAAGTCCCGAGCAAAAAACACACATTTGTCCTTCCGCAAGCGAAGACCATTTTGTCGCAAGACCTGAAATAATGTTCTGAGATTGGCTAAATGTTCTTCTTCCGTCTTTCCGGAGATCACAATATCGTCCAGATAGTTTGCTGCAGTAGGGACCGACGCACAAACAGTTTGTAAATGTTGCTGAAACAATGCAGGGGCGGATGCACACCCGAATGGCAGTCTTTTGAAACGATATAAACCAAGATGCGTGTTAACCACCAAGACGCGCTGGGATTCTTCGTCCACCGATATTTGCAAGTACGCATCTGCTAGGTCCAACTTCGAAAAATACTTACCCGGGCACAGTTTGTCAAAAAGATCTTCCGGGCAGGGTAAAGGAAAAGTTGCAGTCACTAGTTGTGGAAGTCCACCCAAAGTCTCAATTTTCCGGAAGGTTTTTGCAGAATTACTAAGGGTGATGCCCAGAGAGATGCCTGTACACGTTCAATTACACCTTGTGATTCCAAATCGTGTAATGTTCTTGCGACCTCATCACACAATGCGTGGGGAACATTGCGCGCTCGGAAAAATTTCGGTTGCGCATTTACTTTCATTTCCAAACGTGCTTAATAGTTCTTAGCGCAACCAAGGCCCAGTGCAAAAATGTCTGCAAACTCTTCACATAGACGAGAAACACTGGCTGAAGGCACAGTCTGGTTCACTGATAGGACCTGATTTACGATAGACAAGTTAAACAACTGAAATAAATCTAAACCAAACAAGTTCACTGCAGAAGAAGAACGAAGGACGTAAAATGACACAAGTTTTGTTTGTCCCTTGTATGTTGCAAGAAGGCTGCACTGTCCTAACACAGGGATAGCTTGTCCTGAATAACTATTTAGCTTAACATTTGCGGCACGCAACAGAGGTTTGACCAGCTGTGTGTACGTGTCGTGATTGAGTAGTGAAACTGCAGCTCCGGTATCGAGCTGGAATGGTATTACTGTGCCGTTAAAGTCCAAATCAACAAAAAGTTTGTCCTACTGACGACAAGAGCGACTGTCTCGTGCAACGTGAACTGACTCTGGTACAGAATCACTTTCGACTTGACGGGATTTCCGTCGATGTCGACGCACACTTTTTGTGGGACGAACACAGTCACTGTTAGAGAGAAAAGCACTGGGCGGAGTGGCATGAACGACATGAATGTCCATGGGCGAAGGTTCATGAGCCCGAGTATTCTTGGTTCGATTCCAGCGCGAAGCAAAGGGCCGGGAATGGTTGTGAGTGTCCGATCTGAGCTTTTTCTGGCAAACACTTTGAACATGACCTTTTTTATTACAGAAAAAGCAAATAGTTTGGCGTGACGGGCAATTCTCACGTGAATGTCTAGTTGCACACCGCGGGCATGATTTTAGCACTGCATTTGCTTGCTTACGCGGCACACGTGGCTGCGCAGACGGGTGCGAGGGCTGTTTACAGTTCCGTGCAGCTCGCCCGGCGGGCCGGTTAATGTGACACACGGCTGGCGAAGTTTCAAATGATTCCTGAGCAAAGTCAAGTGTGTCTTGCCTATCCAATATGTCCATCACTTGTTGAAGGGAGGGACTGACTAGTTTCAAAATCTGTTCCCGTATACGAACATCAGAAACGTTCTGTGCAATTGCATCACGAACCATTGTATCTGAATAAGGGAGTCCACATTCACACTCAAAAGCACAATCCCTAGTAAGGCCTTGCAATGTTGCAACCCACTCCCTATTAGTCTGACCGGCCGTATGTTTTGTACGAAAGAAGGTATACCTTTTTGCAGTGACATTGACTGATTCTTTGAAATAGGCATCTAATGCAGACAAAATGTCATCGTAGGACAGAGTTGCTACGTCGCGTCGGGGAAACAATTTCACTATCACATGGTAGGTGGACACACCTACACAACAAAGTAAAAAAGGCAGCCGCTCAATACCTTGAATTCTGTAGGCGGCGAGATGGAATCCAAATTGGCGTGACCACTCCGTCCAGCTTTCCAGTGCAGCATCAAATGGACGAAAAGGTGGTGCAACTGCATGTTGTGGCTGCGGTAGTGGTGAAGCTGCGGCTGCTGCATCGTTTTGCAGTGCACGTTGACCCTGGACGAGCTGTCCAAGGGCATCCAATAAGGCCTGCGTC
The DNA here is from genome assembly GCF_023864275.1 of Schistocerca cancellata. Classification (NCBI taxonomy): domain Eukaryota; kingdom Metazoa; phylum Arthropoda; class Insecta; order Orthoptera; family Acrididae; genus Schistocerca; species Schistocerca cancellata. Next base: position 359,297,335 of record NC_064630.1, on the reverse strand, counting down.
TGCTGATTCTGCAAGCGATAAAATTCGGATAGTACATCTGGAGATTGTGGGGAAGCCATGACACAAGTAAATTAGTGCAGCAATTGGTACAAACTCGATTTAGCTCGTCGCCAATCTGTTGTGACTTGGCAAGACAGCCAAGTCGCTATGCGAGGATGCCGAAATGCACGCGCTTAGCTCACGCAGGCTTGCATGAGGTCTGGAACAGTGTAAAGTAGTTAATATAGCAAATAAAGTACGTAGTTGATGTAATACTTAACTTTATTCCATAATTGGTGAACATCGCTCTTGTTGATACATTATATAATCTCAATATAAACTGGTAAAGGCGCCTTGCTAGGTCGTAACAAATGACGTAGCTGAAGGCTATGCTAACTATCGTCTCGGCAAATGAGAGCGTATTTGCCAGTGTAGCCTCGCTAGCAAAGTCTGCTGTACAACTGGGGCGAGTGCTAGGAAGTCTCTCTAGACCTGCCGTGTGGCGGCGCCTGGTCTGCAATCACTGACAGTGGTGACACGCGGGTCCGACGTATACTAACGGACCGCGGCCGATTTAAAGGCTACCACCTAGCAAGTGCGGTGTCTGTCGGTGACACCACAATATGCACTTCAGAGTTTATGTTTACTGGACATTTTTTCCTTGCTTTGATCCATCCTAGCTCCTCCAAAGATACAGAAAGCAAAGAGCTTGCAGTAGAAGAGATTTGTCTCACAGTTTCGAAGATGAAGATGTGCTTACAGTGCTTAAGCTGTGCATTTTAGAGCCTATGTTTACTAGACTTTTTTTCTTGTTTTGTTCCAAACTTCTAACCCTAAAAATTACCCACCTTAACAGTCTTAGCAACGACAATACCGTTACACGTATTGCGATGTCAGAGGAACCACGATTTTTGCTTGTAACTTTCGACTCGGTCGGTTCCGTACCAGGGCCCTTACATCAAATTAATATATTTATCCTTCACGATAATCCCTAAAAGTATGTGACATCATCACGGAATCAACCCGTATGTCCTCATTTAAAGAGGTCTGTCATTCGTTACACCTGGTGGAAAGTTCGCGAAAGTCTTTGTGTAATTCCTTTCAAACATAGATACTTTCCTGTACACAAAAGCATCATCAGCGAACAGTCTTCTAGTGGTGTTGACGCTGTATGATAATTAGCTCAGGCAAGGTCCTTATTGTGCCCTTACTGAGAAAGCAAGAAAGTTTACCGGATGCTTTAAGTTAATAAGTAAAAGATTTGCTTTCCGACTGGCTCCGATTGCGCCGGTGCGATTCGTCAGAATATGCTGAAACGAAGAAAACTGAAAGATCTAAATAAATTTGTCATAAAAAGTGTCAGATTGTACGCTGAGAAGATATTACAGTAGTTCAGAACGAACAAATTGTAAAGCAATAAGAGACGGTGTACCAAAACGTTTGTTATTCTATGAACTGAAATACACGGGTATATTTATTTATTTGTAATTTCTGCTACCAGTCACTTTTTTAATTTTTTGTTTTATGTTTAATCTAACGCAATACAACGCGTTTCGAACATGTCCTGTTCATCATCAGGCGTTTATATACACTCCTGGAAATGGAAACAAGAACACATTGACACCGGTGTGTCAGACCCACCATACTTGCTCCGGACACTACGAGAGGGCTGTACAAGCAATGATCACACGCACGGCACAGCGGACACACCAGGAACCGCAGTGTTGGCCGTCGAATGGCGCTAGCTGCGCAGCATTTGTGCACCGCCGCCGTCAGTGTCAGCCAGTTTGCCGTGGCATACGGAGCTTCATCGCAGTCTTTAACACTGGTAGCATGCCGCGACAGCGTGGACGTGAACCGTATGTGCAGTTGACGGACTTTGAGCGAGGGCGTATAGTGGGCATGCGGGAGGCCGGGTGGACGTACCGCCGAATTGCTCAACACGTGGGGCGTGAGGTCTCCACAGTACATCGATGTTGTCGCCAGTGGTCGGCGGAAGGTGCACGTGCCCGTCGACCTGGGACCGGACCGCAGCGACGCACGGATGCACGCCAAGACCGTAGGATCCTACGCAGTGCCGTAGGGGACCGCACCGCCACTTCCCAGCAAATTAGGGACACTGTTGCTCCTGGGGTATCGGCGAGGACCATTCGCAACCGTCTCCATGAAGCTGGGCTACGGTCCCGCACACCGTTAGGCCGTCTTCCGCTCACGCCCCAACATCGTGCAGCCCGCCTCCAGTGGTGTTGCGACAGGCGTGAATGGAGGGACGAATGGAGACGTGTCGTCTTCAGCGATGAGAGCCGCTTCTGCCTTGGTGCCAATGATGGTCGTATGCGTGTTTGGCGCCGTGCAGGTGAGCGCCACAATCAGGACTGCATACGACCGAGGCACACAGGGCCAACACCCGGCATCATGGTGTGGGGAGCGATCTCCTACACTGGCTGTACACCACTGGTGATCGTCGAGGGGACACTGAATAGTGCACGGTACATCCAAACCGTCATCGAACCCATCGTTCTACCATTCCTAGACCGGCAAGGGAACTTGCTGTTCCAACAGGACAATGCACGTCCGCATGTATCCCGTGCCACCCAACGTGCTCTAGAAGGTGTAAGTCAACTACCCTGGCCAGCAAGATCTCCGGATCTGTCCCCCATTGAGCATGTTTGGGACTGGATGAAGCGTCGTCTCACGCGGTCTGCACGTCCAGCACGAACGCTGGTCCAACTGAGGCGCCAGGTGGAAATAGCATGGCAAGCCTTTCCACAGGACTACATCCAGCATCTCTACGATCGTCTCCATGGGAGAATAGCAGCCTGCATTGCTGCGAAAGGTGGATATACACTGTACTAGTGCCGACATTGTTCATGCTCTGTTGCCTGTGTCTATGTGCCTGTGGTTCTGTCAGTGTGATCATGTGATGTATCTGACCCCAGGAATGTGTCAATAAAGTTTCCCCTTCCTGGGACAATGAATTCACGGTGTTCTTATTTCAATTTCCAGGAGTGTACATTTACACACAGAGAAATATTACTTAAAAATAAACTGTCTTAAACTACATTAACCTAGAACTTTTTGTCCATTGTTCGTTATTATAATGGCTGGTGTTGCATTTGGGGGGGGGGGGGGAGGGGTGGTTGGTTGGTTGGTTGGTTGGTTGATTTGGTCGAGGAGACCAAACAGCGAGGTCATCGGTCTCATCTGATTAAAGAAGGAAGTCGGTCGTGCCCTTTGAAAGGAACCATTCTGGCATTTGCGTGAGGCGATTTAGGGAGATCACGAAAAATCTAAACCGTCGTCCTCCCGAAGGCGAATCCAGTGTGCTAACCGCTGCGCCACCTCGCTCTGTGGAGGGGTGCAGACGATGGTCAGAAATTGATGTCAGTGATGTTTCTGCAAGTTTTTTTTCTTGTTATTAATTATGTATGACATCACAGTGATTTCATCGCCTTGTAGCTTCACTTGCATCACTGATATAATGGCGGAGCTGTTGAGTAACATTACACTATTGCCCTTGTATTTTGCCACTGTTTTCAGACGTAATTCACTGCACAAATTGTTTCGACATACATGTAAAGATTATACACTTAACACAAACGTAGCCATTATGGCCGAAAATAACACTGGTATGTTACAACGAGTTGACTGAAACAAACTTTGGCCCATTCTGAATATATGTAATGGGCAAAATATTACTGAATATACATATAATGTACTGTGCTGTAAAGAACTCTCTAGTAAAATCTGGTCTATTTGAAATCTAGGCTGAGGTCTTTACTATAGCTAGAAGAATTGCACGAAATACATTAAAATTCAATGTATGGGAAATCACTTTTAAATTTCCAGAATGAGATTTTTCACTCTGCAGCGGAGTGTGCGCTGATATGAAACTTCCTCGCAGATTAAAACTGTGCGCCGGACCGAGACTTGAACTCGGAACCTTTGCCTTTCGTGTCAAGTGCACTTGCCCGCGAAAGGCAAAGATCCCAAGTTCGAGTCTCGGTCCGGCACACAGTTTTAATCTGCCAAGAAGTTTCACCTTTAAATTTGTTAAAATGATTTTATGTCTCTTCTGAAATCATATTATACGTGGGGCATTAAAACATTCTTCCACACACGCACACACGCACACACACACACACACACACACACACACACACACACACACACACACACACATTTATACACACACACACACACACACACACACGCACGCACACACACAAATGGGAAACTCTTACCGTTACCTAGCGGGCATAAAAAAGGATCGTAAACATTTAAGCACGCAAATACACTAATTTCCGAGTGTGTTTTCATCTACATTTGTATCTACGTCTTCATGATTACTCTTAAATTCACAATTAAGTGCCAGTTAATCGAACTACCTTTAAGCTACTTCTCTACTGTTCCACTCTCGAAAAGTCTGCATCCTGGAAATACCATATCCAGAATCCAAAGTTATCCGTTACACTCCTATTAAACATATGTCAATCTTAAAAGTTTTATGTGAGTTGCTTCAAAGACAGAGCTTGATTGATGAATATACAACGCTTGAATGAGTACGTGGCACTATCAGCAGAACGGTGAATAATAAGACGAGGAAAGATACGAGTACACAAAATAATAAGATAATGGCGGTACCGATTTTGACATATGGTTGTGAGACATTGGTTCACTTACAGAAGTACTTGAACAATGTTCAGTAACGAAAATGTGATGTCTAAAGAAAGTCAAAAGATGCTTTATGCTTTATTGATAAGTAATCATAAAAAAAGAACAGAACTCAAGTTTATTAAAATTAGAACGAAAATAAAAATAAATAGGAAGAAATGGAAAGATCACACCGATAGAATGGGTGAGAGAAAAATTGTTATGCGAATACAAGGATACAAACATGAAGGAGTAAGATACTGTGGAAGAAATCGGCGAAGAAGGGAAAAATTATCTGGATGAAGTTGGAACAACCAATTTTTTCCCGTACCGTGAAGTAAAGAAGACGTTACACCGCTAAAACCCATTGTTTCCAATACGGGGAAAAACAGATCTTTATGTTCACTAACTGGTTTTGGTGACTATATTTGTATCCAAGGTTGCTGGTCTGTGAACACTGCCTTGTCTATGAAATGTCTAGCTCAGTCGCGTTGATGTCTCTGATGACTGATCATGCACTTAATGTATTCTCCTTGTTATAAATAAATATGAAGTAAAAGCTACGAAGAAGGAAAATCCACAGCGGGCACACAGCGTCTCCATTTCAGAAGATATCCAGGCGTTATTGAGTTCGACTTTCCCATCTTCTTCCGTAAGACATCGTGGAGAGGCTCGTAATTTAATACGGGAAACAGTATCCGGCGATCAGAAAATACACGCCTCTTTCCTCCTCCGCCTTGTTCGAATTCCTGTAAATTTTCGTAAAACCACAACTTGTGAAATGTAAGGATTCTGGATAAAATCCCGAAATGTGACACAATTTTAATCTGTCCGAAAGTTTCAACTTTTAAATCGTTCGTGATCTGTTTCTCGAGAAACAGGCTGCTGGGTATCTCCTTACTATCTTCTTTCGTACTCAACACAGCTCATTGTTTGCCTAAATCGTGAAATAACGACTGCATTGTTATTTGCGCAAACATATACAAGTAGCTTTTGTTTCTGTCGCGAACTGTGTATAGTAGCTTAATACACTCCTGGAAATAGAAATAAGAACACCGTGAATTCATTGTCCCAGGAAGGGGAAACTTTATTGACACATTCCTGGGGTCAGATACATCACATGATCACACTGACAGAACCACAGGCACATAGACACAGGCAACAGAGCATGCACAATGTCGGCACTAGTACAGTGTATATCCACCTTTCGCAGCAATGCAGGCTGCTATTCTCCCATGGAGACGATCGTAGAGATGCTGGATGTAGTCCTGTGGAACGGCTTGCCATGCCATTTCCACCTGGCGCCTCAGTTGGATCAGCGTTCGTGCTGGACGTGCAGACCGCGTGAGACGACGCTTCATCCAGTCCCAAACATGCTCAATGGGGGACAGATCCGGAGATCTTGCTGGCCAGGGTAGTTGACTTACACCTTCTAGAGCACGTTGGGTGGCACGGGATACATGCGGACGTGCATTGTCCTGTTGGAACAGCAAGTTCCCTTGCCGGTCTAGGAATGGTAGAACGATGGGTTCGATGACGGTTTGGATGTACCGTGCACTATTCAGTGTCCCCTCGACGATCACCAGTGGTGTACGGCCAGTGTAGGAGATCGCTCCCCACACCATGATGCCGGGTGTTGGCCCTGTGTGCCTCAGTCGTATGCAGTCCAGATTGTGGCGCTCACCTGCACGGCGCCAAACACGCATACGACCATCATTGGCACCAAGGCAGAAGCGACTCTCATCGCTGAAGACGACACGTCTCCATTCGTCCCTCCATTCACGCCTGTCGCGACACCACTGGAGGCGGGCTGCACGATGTTGGGGCGTGAGCGGAAGACGGCCTAACGGTGTGCGGGACCGTAGCCCAGCTTCATGGAGACGGTTGCGAATGGTCCTCGCCGATACCCCAGGAGCAACAGTGTCCTGGGAAGTGGCGGTGCGGTCCCCTACGGCACTGCGTAGGATCCTACGGTCTTGGCGTGCATCCGTGCGTCGCTGCGGTCCGGTCCCAGGTCGACGGGCACGTGCACCTTCCGCCGACTACTGGCGACAACATCGATGTACTGTGGAGACCTCACGCCCCACGTGTTGAGCAATTCGGCGGTACGTCCACCCGGCCTCCCGCATGCCCACTATACGCCCTCGCTTAAAGTCCGTCAACTGCACACACGGTTCACGTCCACGCTGTCGCGGCATGCTACCAGTGTTAAATACTGCGATGGAGCTCCGTATGCCACGGCAAACTGGCTGACACTGACGGCGGCGGTGCACAAATGCTGCGCAGCTAGCGCCATTCGACGGCCAACACCGCGGTTCCTGGTGTGTCCGCTGTGCCGTGCGTGTGATCATTGCTTGTACAGCCCTCTCGCAGTGTCCGGAGCAAGTATGGTGGGTCTGACACACCGGTGTCAATGTGTTCTTATTTCCATTTCCAGGAGTGTATTTACGATCAGTGCTCGTGATGGATGCCTTCGTTAGGTACATTTGGCTGATTACACAGTTTGACTTTTGGCCGCACTACTATCTAGACGATATGAGTGTCTCATCTGTTTCTGCAACTGTTTAAAGGAAAGCTGCAAGGGACTGTGGACCTAACGGTCGTTAGATTATTGAGATAAAACAAATAAGAGTGCCTTTCAGCGGCGTTTCCGGCATCACTGCTGAGCAAATGAAGGATAAATTGTAATTTGTCTACTTTGGGACTGTACAGGATGGCCTAAAACTCATTACCCATCGTGAATTAATTGAGTACAATACAAACAACTGGAATTCCGAAATAACTGCACACTTTACTGAAGCTACAATATTATTTATAACATTCTTTCTCGAATTGTTTTCCATCTTTGCTGATACATATCGTCACATGGCCTGGGACGCTTACTCATACTAGCTTACACAGTCTGTTAGAATCAGTGTCTTCAAAAGCGTTGCAAATAACTTCTTTCAAGTCCTCAAATGTTTACGCTGTTCTAGCATATACTTTAACATAGCCCCAAAAGAAGAAGTCCTTTGGTGTAAGGTCGGCAGACCTGAGTGACATTTCTGTTGCCCTTTGTCGTCCAATAATTTTCCCACCAAATACTTCGTCAACGTAGTTTCGCACAGCGTTGCGCAATACGATGGAACCCCATCATATTGAAAGTAAAGTGAGTCGTCGTAGATTGTTTCTAGTCCCAGAATGGCATAAGTTGTCAACATTTCCAGGTAGTTCTTTCCTGTTACTATCCCATCAAGGAGCAATTACTGCACGACATGAGATATCACCACAAATCGTAACATTAGGTAGATTTAATTGCCTCTCAAAAACAATTATTTGGTTCTCTGTATACCAATAGGAACTGCTGTGTCTGTTGAGACGGCCTGGTTGTTTGAAATTGCCTGAGAAAACAACCCATTATCTATCACCTTCTCTCAGTTCACTTAACATTGTCTCGCAAAATCAAGCCTACGATCAGGATTGTTTGCCAATAGCCCAAGTGTGAGACGAGGTATGTGATATTTGAAATTGGCCTTATGTAAAATTTTCCACATAGAAGTTCTAGAAACATCCTGTTCGAGAGAAGGAAAAACTCTTTCTTCGTTAGAAAACATCTTTACGACAGGTCAGAATCAATAATGAACAATGTCTGAAACGTTTTATCTAATAGCAGTGTTTCTATCAATAATTATCGGAAAAAATATAGCACTGCACTCTGGTGTTTGTATCTACAATTATCACAAACAAGCAAGATTACGTTAATGTTTTCAGTGGGTTAAGATAAGCAGTGACTTTTGGCCCACCCGTAAAAAGGTAGTGTGCCGTCATTGTATACTTCTTCTTCTTCTAGACAAGGTTGACTAGCGGATAAACAAAATAAAATAAAAGTACCGAAAATGCTGACTGCCTCTTGCTTGCTGTCGTTGTATATCTCGTCTGCATTTGTGTTTGTAATAGTATGCTTGTCACGTGAGGTGGTGTTGAGTCATCCGATATAAATTTGACATCCATTTCCTTTGGTAGTTAAATGTTTCACAGGTTAGAGTATTAATATTAAATTTGGCTCTGAGCACTATGGGACTCAACATCTTAGGTCATAAGTCCCCTAGAACTTAGAACTACTTAAACCTAACTAACCTAAGGACATCACACACACCCATGCCCGAGGCAGGATTCGAACCTGCGACCGTAGCAGTTCCGCGGTTCTGCAGCGCCAGAACCGCACGAATATTAAATTTCTTACAGATGTCATCACTTGTAATTTTATCTTGTAGAGTCACTTTCTTGGTTTGTAGTAAAAATCTCATTTCAGATGTTTCTGTTTTCTCCTGTCTTGTTGCTATCATGTCCTAAACAGAGCACATTTGGAAATGACGTTACGCGTTCTAATTTTGAGAACTTTAGTCACCTTTCTTCAGAGTTCCTATTAATGCAGCCAATTCAATTTCTAGTATTTCTGGGTATTGTCTTCTACGTGAGCGTTAGCCCTGTTAACAGATATATTGCGATTCAAATATTTAAATGGAATTACCTATTGGATTATTTCCTCATTATAAGCTGCTTTAGCCTCTCTGTACATGTTTTCCTTGCACAGCCACTGATTTCGAATTATTTGCGATATTTTAATCTTATACTTTCTTAGAACTTTATCCAATTTTGTTACATTCAATTGCACGTTGTCTTCTAAATCCGCTCTTGGTATCTGACAGTCTGCAAACAAGACTGTCGTGATGCCATTCTTATTTACGCAATATATTCCCTACTGATCCGTCTCTTGCCATTCTTGCAGAATGTTATTTATCACTGGTCATATAATAAATCTGACAGTCCACTTAACTACGAGGAGCTTCCATATCTATGACTTTTCGATAACGTAGAAAACTCATAGCGTTCGTTAAATTAAATCTTGTAGTATATATCACAATTTAGATAATTTAGCTCGTCTCACTCAAGCTTACGTTTGGCATAATTGAAAAATAGCAAATAGACTGGTAGGATTGTTCTCTGCGTTTTTCTAATATCTGCTTAATTGGAAACGTTACATATATGCATGATCTTCCTTTTTTGCAGCCACAGTGGAGTCCCAGCAATGACCGCTCAGCAAATGGATGAAATTTACTTTTCACTATGTAAAATGTAAATGTCGTGTGACTAGGGCCTCCCATCGAGTAGACCGTTCGCCGGGTGCAAGTCTTTCGATTTGACGCCACTTCGGCGACTTACGTGTCAATGGGGATGAAATGATGATAATAAGGACAACACACTCCCAGTACCTGAGCGATGATAATAAGGACAACACACTCCCAGTACCTGAGCGGAGAAAATCTCCGACTCAGCCGGGAGTCGTACCCGGGCCCTTGGGATTGATATTCTGTCGCGCTGACCGCTCAGCTCCCGGGGGCGGACTCTCCCTAGCTGAAAATGACACTCTTCGATTGTTCTGTTTTCTATCTGCTTTCTGAAAAGGAAAAATGTGCAGTTAATTATCTCATATGTATACCATCTATCTTTTTCGAAATAAACTCCTGGAAATTGAAATAAGAACACCGTGAATTCATTGTCCCAGGAAGGGGAAACTTTATTGACACATTCCTGGGGTCAGATACATCACATGATCACACTGACAGAACCACAGGCACATAGACACAGGCAACAGAGCATGCACAATGTCGGCACTAGTACAGTGTATATCCACCTTTCGCAGCAATGCAGGCTGCTATTCTCCCATGGAGACGATCGTAGAGATGCTGGATGTAGTCCTGTGGAACGGCTTGCCATGCCATTTCCACCTGGCGCCTCAGTTGGACCAGCGTTCGTGCTGGACGTGCAGACCGCGTGAGACGACGCTTCATTCAGTCCCAAACATGCTCAATGGGGGACAGATCCGGAGATATTGCTGGTCAGGGTAGTTGACTTACACCTTCTAGAGCACGTTGGGTGGCACGGGATACATGCGGACGTGCATTGTCCTGTGGGAACAGCAAGTTCCCTTGCCGGTCTAGGAATGGTAGAACGATGGGTTCGATGACGGTTTGGATGTACCGTGCACTATTCAGTGTCCCCTCGACGATCACCAGTGGTGTACGGCCAGTGTAGGAGATCGCTCCCCACACCATGATGCCGGGTGTTGGCCCTGTGTGCCTCGGTCGTATGCAGTCCTGATTGTGGCGCTCACCTGCACGGCGCCAAACACGCATACGACCATCATTGGCACCAAGGCAGAAGCGACTCTCATCGCTGAAGACGACACGTCTCCATTCGTCCCTCCATTCACGCCTGTCGCGACACCACTGGAGACGGGCTGCACGATGTTGGGGCGTGAGCGGAAGACGGCCTAACGGTGTGCGGGACCGTAGCCCAGCTTCATGGAGACGGTTGCGAATGGTCGTCGCCGATACCCCAGGAGCAACAGTGTCCCTAATTTGCTGGGAAGTGGTGGTGCGGTCCCCTACGGCACTGCGTAGGATCCTACGGTCTTGGCGTGCATCCGTGCGTCGCTGCGGTCCGGTCCCAGGTCGACGGGCACGTGCACCTTCCGCCGACCACTGGCGACAACATCGATGTACTGTGGAGACCTCACGCCCCACGTGTTGAGCAATTCGGCGGTACGTCCACCCGGCCTCCCGCATGCCCACTATACGCCCTCGCTCAAAGTCCGTCAACTGCACATACGGTTCACGTCCACGCTGTCGCGGCATGCTACCAGTGTTAAAGACTGCGATGGAGCTCCGTATGCCACGGCAAACTGGCTGACACTGACGGCGGCGGTGCACAAATGCTGTGCAGCTAGCGCCATTCGACGGCCAACACCGCGGTTCCTGGTGTGTCCGCTGTGCCGTGCGTGTGATCATTGCTTGTACAGCCCTCTCGCAGTGTCCGGAGCAAGTATGGTGGGTCTGACACACCGGTGTCAATGTGTTCTTTTTTCCATTTCCAGGAGTGTAGATACGTGTTTCAAAGTTTTACTGACCTTCAAAGTAGTTACCAGCGTTGTGTATAACCCGTTGCCAGCGATGTGGAAGTCGTAGGATACTCTTAGCAGTGCCAGTTGTGTTGACAGTTCGAGAGGCGCGGTCTTTTGCCCGACGAATGTGTAGCAGTTCTCAAGCGAATGCCGTGAAGTGTTTCCTTCAGTTAAGAACTCGAGTTGAACACACGAGGGCTTAAGTCAGGGGAGTGCAGTAGGTGGTATAGCACTTAGCAGTCCCATCAGTCAAAGAAATCAATAACAGCTTGCACTGTACGCGCTTGACCACTGTCCCGCAAAATGATTGTCAGGTCCTGCAAAAAGTGTCATCACTTCTGTCTCTAAGCTGATCGTAGGTTGTGTTCCAAAAACGAACCGCACAGAGACAGAAGTGATGACACTTTCTGCAGGACCTGACTGTCATTTTGCAGGATAATGGTCAAGCGCGTACAGTACAAGCTGTTACTGATTTGTTTGACTGATGGGGCTGCTGAGTGCTATACCACCTACTGCACTCCCCTGACTTAAGCCCTGGTGAGTTCAACTCGATTTCTAAACTGAAGGGAACACTTCATGGCATTCGCTTCAGAAATGCTACTAATTCGTCGGGCAGTAGACCGCACCTCTCGAACTGCCAACACAACTGGCACTGCTAAGAGTATCCTACGACTTCCACATAGCTGGCAACGGGTTATACACAATGCTAGTGACTATTTTGAAGGTCAGTAAGACTTTGAATTGCGTATCTGTTTTGTACGAGCTGTAAATAAATAGTCGCCACTATTAAAGTTCCAACCCTCGTAAAAGAAAAAAAAAACAGATGGAAAGTGGAAAAATAGTTAAGCCGTAATGGCTAGGGCTAAATGCAAGGTAGTAGAAGGAGACATGATTGTGAGGAAATGAACGTAAGGCACTCAGAAGATACGATCTGATGTCAACGTAACTTCATACACATACACACCATCGGTGGGTATGTAAACTGCAATTCTCTGTGACTGACTGCATTAATGTTGTTCGTGTTTACTGTTGTTACCATGCCTAGTATGGTATATAAGAAACGTGAACATATACACACATTGAGTGTGTGAGGGATACGGATATGCCGTACACTCGTGTGGGACAACGTTGTCAGTACCCGACAGACCTTGAAAGGGGCCTCATTGTGTGTTTCTGTCTGGCTGGTTGGTCGTGTTGCAATATCCAGATTTCTGGGGCATTCGGACGTGACGGAAGCTCGATGTTGGAGTGCATGGGAACGTGAGGGCAGGCATATTCGCCAAGGTTCCGGTCAAACAGCGTCTGACAACCACATGGGAAGATCGCCGTTTGCGCACCAAGTCAAATGGATGGCTTTGAGAGATGACATAGTGAAGGGCCGCAGAGGATGAAAAAGGTAAAAAGACAAGGTCCGTTGAAAGCTTGTATAATAAGCGAAATATTGAATTTAATTGACGAAAAGAGAAAACAGAAAAACACAGCAAATGGAGAAGGTAAAAGGGAATACTGACGGATAGTGGAAAAATAGTTAAGCCGTAATGGCTAAAGGATAAATGCAAGGCAACAGAGGCAGACATGACTATGGGAAAATGACAAGTATTGGACTCCCTGGAACACTAAGTGCCTGTAGCACTCAGACGAGGGAATTACTGTCCCATATGGAGGCTACCGTTAAGACCACAACACAAACGGTTGCATCTGAAATGGTGCTGTGACCGGGAAGCATGGAGTGGTGATGAATGGCGTCGCGTTGTGTTCAGCGATGAATAGCGTTTCCGCAGTACCCTGGATGACCATCGTTGGCGAATATCATGGCGATCTGAGAAGGGGTCCAATTCTTCCAATGTTTTGGAGAGGCACAGCGGTATTACTCTTAGCGTCGTGAAGTGGGTAGCCATCGGGAATGGCTTCAGGTCATTGATTGAGGGAATTCACATTGCACAATGGTACGTGATGGAGATCGTGCGTCCACATACGAGGTGCGACAATAAAGTAATGAGACTGATTTTCTTTGCAAGATGTGACAAACTAGCAGGCTTGCATAGGCACAATATCTTTGACCTTGGTCTATAAGCTGCTTCTAGTCCACGCGGCATATCTATGCAACTGCTCATTCGTGAGTTGTGCTGTAATAAGTTAACACGTGTTTGTGTCTCTCTTCACGGAAATGGAACCGCATAATATTGCGCAACGGTATACCATTTGTTTTTGTATTAAATTGGGTGAAAACGTGACGACAACTTACGGCATGCTTCGGGAAGGCTTTTTGAGAGGAGGTTATGTCAATAGCTCAAGTTTTTCGTTGGCATAAAATGTTTAGTGAAGGCAGAACGAATGTTGAAGATGAAGACCGCAGTGGACGACCATCAACCTCACGGACGGATGTCAACTTGGTCAGGGTGCGTGAACTCGAACGATCTGATCGAAGTTTATCCGTGAAAATGATTGCAGAAGAACTGTACATCAATCGAGAAACGGTTCGTCTAATAATAACTGAAGATCTTGGTATGAGAAAGATTTGTACAAAAATGGTCCCCAAAAATCTCACACCACAACAGCGAGAAATACGGAAAAATGTGGCAGCCGATCTGTTAGAGCAAACGCAAATCAATCCAGAATTGAAACTTCCTGGCAGATTAAAACTGTGGGCCGGACCGAGACTCGAACTCGGGACCTTTGCCTTTCGCGGGCAAGTGCTCTATCAACTGAGCTACCCAAGCACGACTCACGCCTCGTCCTCACAGCATTTACTTCTGCCAGTACCTCGTCTCCTACCTTCCAAACTTTACAGAAGCTCTCCTGCGAATCTGCGGCAGAAGTACACTCCTGGAAATTGAAATAAGAACACCGTGAATTAATTGTCCCAGGAAGGGGAAACTTTATTGACACATTCCTGGGGTCAGATACATCACATGATCACACTGACAGAACCACAGGCACATAGACACAGGCAACAGAGCATGCACAATGTCGGCACTAGTACAGTGTATATCCACCTTTCGCAGCAATGCAGGCTGCTATTCTCCCATGGAGACGATCGTAGAGATGCTGGATGTAGTCCTGTGGAACGGCTTGCCATGCCATTTCCACCTGGCGCCTCAGTTGGACCAGCGTTCGTGCTGGACATGCAGACCGCGTGAGACGACGCTTCATCCAGTCCCAAACATGCTCAATGGGGGACAGATCCGGAGATCTTGCTGGCCAGGGTAGTTGACTTACACCTTCTAGAGCACGTTGGGTGGCACGGGATACATGCGGACGTGCATTATCCTGTTGGAACAGCAAGTTCCCTTGCCGGTCTAGGAATGGTAGAACGATGGGTTCGATGACGGTTTGGATGTACCGTGCACTATTCAGAGTCCCCTCGACGATCACCAGTGGTGTACGGCCAGTGTAGGAGATCGCTCCCCCACCATGATGCCGGGTGTTGGCCCTGTGTGCCTCGGTCGTATGCAGTCCTGATTGTGGCGCTCACCTGCACGGCGCCAAACACGCATACGACCATCATTGGCACCAAGGCAGAAGCGACTCTCATCGCTGAAGACGACACGTCTCCATTCGTCCCTCCATTCACACCTGTCGCGACACACCACTGGAGGCGGGCTGCACGATGTTGGGGCGTGAGCGGAAGACGGCCTAACGGTGTGCGGGACCGTAGCCCAGCTTCATGGAGACGGTTGCGAATGGTCCTCGCCGATACCCCAGGAGCAACAGTGTCCCTAATTTGCTGGGAAGTGGCGGTGCGGTCCCCTACGGCACTGCGTAGGATCCTACGGTCTTGGCGTGCATCCGTGCGTCGCTGCGGTCCGGTCCCAGGTCGACGGGCACGTGCACCTTCCGCCGACCACTGGCGACAACATCGATGTACTGTGGAGACCTCACGCCCCACGTGTTGAGCAATTCGGCGGTACGTCCACCCGGCCTCCCGCATGCCCACTATACGCCCTCGCTCAAAGTCCGTCAACTGCACATACGGTTCACGTCCACACTGTCGCGGCATGCTACCAGTGTTAAAGACTGCGATGGAGCTCCGTATGCCACGGCAAACTGGCTGACACTGACGGCGGCGGTGCACAAATGCTGCGCAGCTAGCGCCATTCGACGGCCAACACCGCGGTTCCTGGTGTGTCCGCTGTGCCGTGCGTGTGATCATTGCTTGTACAGCCCTCTCGCAGTGTCCGGAGCAAGTATGGTGGGTCTGACACACCGGTGTCAATGTGTTCTTTTTTCCATTTCCAGGAGTGTAAATGCTGTGAGGACGGGACGTGAATCGTGCTTGGGTAGCTCAGTTCGTAGAGCACTTGCTCACGAAAGGCGAAGGTCCCGAGTTCGAGTCTCGGTCCGGCCCACAGTTTTAATCTGCCAGGAAGTTTCATATCAGCGCACACTCCGCTGTAGAGTGAAAATTTCATTCTAGAACCAATCCAGAATTGTTGAGCCGTTTTATCACTGGTGATGAAAGTTGGTTTTTTCAGTGTGATCCAGAGACAAAACGCCAAAGTTCGCAATGGTGCTCAAAGGGATCACCCAGACCAAAAAAAGCTCGCATGTCAGAGTCAAAAGTGAAATGCATGCTTGTGTGCTTCTTTGATTCCAAGGGAATTGTTCATAAAGAGTGGGCGCCTCCTGGACAAACAGTTAACCAATACTACTACAAAGAAATTTTAGAAAGACTTCGTAAAAGAGTTCTTTGTGTCCGTGCCAACATTGCTGGTAATTGGATTCTGCGTCACGATATGCGCCATCCCAAACTGCTCTGCTAGTACAGCAATTTTTAACCTTAAAACAAATTTCAGTACTACCACAGCCAACTTATTCACCAGATATCGCTCCGTGCGACTTTCTTCTATTTCCAAGAGTCAAAACAGCGGTCGTGGGACACCATTTTCAAAAAACACAAGCTCTCCAGAAAGCTGTGATGAGGGTCTTGGAGGATATTACAGAAGATGATTTCCAGAAATGTTACCATCAATGGCAGAAGCGCTGGAAAAAGAAGGGAACTACCTTGAAGGAGACAACACTAAACTTGATTAAAATGGTAAGCAACTTTTTTTTCACATCAGTCTCATTACTTTATTGTCTCACCTCGTATGTTGCCTCTCATGCGTCAGTATCGTGGGGCGATTTTTCAACAGGACAATGGTTGTCCACAAATGCCACATGTCTCTGTGAACTGCTGGGTGATGCTGAGGTACTCCCATAACTTGCAAAATCCTCAGATATGTCCCCTATTAAACCTGAGTGGCTTCAGCTCAGATGTCAACTCTGT
The DNA here is from genome assembly GCF_023864275.1 of Schistocerca cancellata. NCBI lineage: Eukaryota > Metazoa > Arthropoda > Insecta > Orthoptera > Acrididae > Schistocerca > Schistocerca cancellata. The sequence goes on along the minus strand of NC_064630.1, from coordinate 359,280,491 downwards.
GACAGTCCCAGTTACCAAGATGTCAAGGACCAGTTATAGTAGTTGTGGGCAAGCTTGGGTTAAAAGAAGATACAGTGGTTTTATGTCACCCTTCCTAACTGAAACAGTGCATGCGTCCAGGCCAGAGTGGGTGCAACGTCATATCGACAAATTGAGTCATACTACCAATTTCTTCGTACATTTGCCTCAAGTTTCTAATCACTGAAATAACATCACGCACCTTCTCAGTCCGGGAAGTTTTCATTTCGTTTCCTCCTCACATTCTGGATACTGCACCTTTTCTGTCAGGCAGTTCAGATGCTGCCTGTAGGAGAATAAAAGAGACATTTGGAGAAAAGAGGAACCTCTGTATTAACATCAAGAGCCCAGATGATAGACCAATAAATAGCAAATACGGGAAGGCTGAAAGGTGTATGGAATACATAGAAGGGCTACACAAAGGAGAGGCCTGAAGACTTTATTATGGAAAGGGAAGAGGAAGTGGATGAAGATGAAATAAGCGATTTGACATTGCGAACAGAATTTGTCAGTGAATTGGAAGACCTAAAACGAAACAATGCACATGGAGTAGATGACATTGAGGAATTATTGAGATCGTTGACAAAGACAGTTCTGTCTGGTGGGTATGATATATGAGAAAGGCGAAATGCCCTCACACTTCCAGAAAAATGTAATGATTAATATTACAAAGAAAACAGGAGCTGACAGGTGTGAACACAACTGAACCGTCAGTTTAATAGGCATTGTTTGCGAAATATTGATTCGATTGATTTACAGAAGAATAGAAAAACGGTAGAAGCCGACCTCCGGGGAAGATCTGTTTGGGATCCGGAGGAATGTAGGAAGTTGTGATACTATACTGGTCTTATAGCTTACCTCAGAATATAGACTGAACAAAGGCAAACCTATGTACATAGCATTTGTAGATTTCGAGAAAGTCTCCTGTGCCTCGTCGAATGCATTTGGCTTCAGGAATGTGTATTCAGCTCTAGGCGCTGCAGTCTGGAACCGCGAGACCGCTAAGGTCGCAGATTCGAATCCTGCCTCGGGCATGGATGTGTGTGATGTCCTTAGGTTAGTTAGGTTTAACTAGTTCTAAGTTCTAGGGGACTAATGACCTCAGAAGTTGAGTCCCATAGTGCTCAGAGCCATTTAAACCATTTGAATGTGTATTAGACAGTTTGCATCTTTACAAGCACCATCAGTTCGCATCTTATTCTGTATCAGATACACAGGCATAAGGCTAAGTATGGCTGTAGTTAACAGCTAATGGTTCTAGTGTGTCGCTTATGTATTCATTTTTATTATTTATTGGTTTCTTAATAGTGGACACATATAACTGCCGTTTGTATTTTGCTCCTAGACTTTATATTACAACATTATGTAACTTTCAGCTGCTCGCTTCTTACAATTATGAAGCATTAAAATTTTGAGGTACCCTACTCGATATGTATGTAACGCCTAGACCCTAAGCTACATTTGGTTTATATACTTCCTAAGTCTCCTCGATCGTGGTCTGTGAATGTGATGAACTCACAAAAATGTTGCTTATTGGTCATTAAATAACTTGACATGAATCGTCTGCGTTATCAGTTGGTGCTATATTTTATAGCAAATGCTTAGGCATAACGTACTATGATTATACTCACGAATTTCGGTTTTTGTAACCTACTTTAATGTAACATCTAATAGCTCATTTGTACCACTTTAGGTTTTATCCAGTAATTTACTGCTTTGTAATAACAGCTCGATACAACGCTGGTTGTATTTGGCACCTAGACCCTGAGTTTACAGTATTACTTTCGCTTAATAGTCAATATTTTGGACAGATATATTTTCTATTATGGGTTCTATTCATACTTTTCTGTATAAAAAAAACTGTACTGTTTCAATTGAGACTTTGTACGGTTTTCCATCTCATTCAGTATTTATTGCTTTTATGTTACTTAACGAACAGGTAATGTTCGGTATATATTTGCTACAGATTTAGTGAAATTTAACACAGTTTATTGCATCTTATGTAGTGTAAATGGAGTAAAAGTTTCGTTAAATGGCCATTCTTTATCTTATTATAGAATCAAGACCTCACAAAGTTACAGCCATCTGGCAGTTAGTGCCTTCGAGTAGTCATGACGCAACAGATTGGCCAGTTCTGTGCCAGCCATAGTACAGGTACTTCCTTGTCTCTGTAGCTAGCGTTGCGAGCCGTAGGTCTTGTTTACATCCGCATGTGGACTATGTAACTGTTACCGCTGTCAGTCGCTTTGTATTAACACACAAGTGTGGCAATATAAACAAAAAATGAGTCCAGATGTGTGTGAAATCTTATGGGACTTAACTGCTAAGGTCATCAGTCCCTAAGCTTACACACTACTTAACCTAAATTATCCTAAGGACAAACACACACACCCATGCCCGAGGGAGGACTCGAACCTCCGCCGGGACCAGCCGCACAGCCCATGACTGCAGCGCCATAGACCGCACAGCTAATCCCGCGCGGCGTCAGTATAAACACTAGATCTATGTATCACATATAGCCAACTCTTACAAATTTTTGTAACCAATGGCAATCTTTTACTTTGGGTAAGATAATAGTTGGATAGCACTTACCAAGTATACTACTGTATATCTATATTTTTGTAATGAGCCGGCCGGAGTGGCCGTGCAGTTCTAGGCGCTACAGTCTGGAACCGAGTGACCGCTACGGTCGCAGGTTCGAATCCTGCCTCAGGCATGGATGTGTGTGATGTCCTTAGGTTAGTTAGGTTTAATTAGTTCTAAGTGCTAGGCGACTGATGACCTCTGAAGTTAAGTCGCATAGTGCTCAGAGCCATTTGAACCATTTTTTGTAATTTTCTGGTATGTACATGCCCATCCAGTTCCTGCACTTAATACCAGCGAATCAGCTCAGCACATTATGGTGATTCAGCTCAGCACATTATGGTGATGTGTAATGCCTGTTGGCTGATACATACTGTACAAAATAATAATTTTGTATTGGTATTGCAAGAAATGGTTCTGTGTCTGGAGGCACTCACCCACTTCAAATAAAATGGTTCAAATGGCTCTGAGCACTATGGGACTTAACATCTGTGGTCATCAGTCCCCTAGAACTTAGAAGTACTTAAACCTAACTAACCTAAGGACATCACACACATCCATGCCCGAGCCAGGATTCGAACCTGCGACCGTAGCAGTCCCGCGGTTCCGGACTGAGCGCCTAGAACCGCTAGACCACCGCGGCTGGCACTCACCCACTTCGTTTCTTGCCAGTTTTTCCTCGGAAGGATGGTAGTGACCTGTCGTCGCTAATAGGCGCCGTGAAAGAATATTCAGAAGTAGTTACTTATTTCCATAAAAATACGGGTAGCGTCTTGACTCGTGGCATCGTCTGTCAGTGCCCGCTGAGGAATCGCGTCGCAAGTGGCCTTCAGAGCGCTCGAGGCAGTTGACACGGCACACTTCGTTCCAGCCTGCTGCTGCACTGGCAGCGGCGCTTGCGGTGGATTCGGCTCCGGCTGTACCACGACGCCGCGACAGGGAGTGACGGCGGTGCGTGTATTAAACTTACAAACGAGGACTTGGGAGGCTTGGGAGGCGCTCTGTCCCCTCCTGCCCACCACCCTTCTTCGTCACTCGTCGTACCGCGATAACGGTTGCCGCGAAGTTCGACGATATTGGCCAGCCGTCCAGGTAGGCCCTAGTCAGTCCGCCGGAATGTCAGGAACGCTGGTGTCCTGATCCTGGTGGGAAGGAAAGACCATAAGGTCCTCCCATATGCGACTGAGGCAGATTGTCGTGTTGAACTCTGCGACTGGTGATTAGGGCGAGGTAGCCATCTCTCCCACTAGCGGCTGTTGTCCGTAGCGTGCAGGAAATCTACAACAGACTTGGGCCGGACGTCACTTCGCTGCAGTCAGGAAATCTAGTACGAACGTCATGTACGCCATCGATCCGTATCACCGAACTAAACTGCTGGGGTATTTACGGAGCGAAATAGTGGCTAATTTTTACCTGACGTCACTCGTCATGACTGCATTGGGCTTGCTATTACAAAGGTATCAGCCGTTTTCCTTCTGCCGTGCTTGCTTAACGAGTTTGTTATACGCTAAAGCGCCAAAGAACCTGGTATATGCATGCGTATTCAAATACAGAGATACGTAAACAGGCTGAATACAGCGCTGCGGTCGGCAGAGCCTATATAAGGCAACAAGTGTCTGACGCAGTTGTTAGATCGTTTACTGCTGCTACAATGGCAGATTGTCAAGATTTAAGTGAGTTTAAACCTGTTATAGTCGGCGCACGAGCGATGGGACACAGCATCTCAGAGATAGCGATGAAGTGCGGATTTCCCCGTACGGCCATTTCACGAATGTACTCTGAATATCAGGAATCCGGTAAAACATCAAATCTCCAACATCGCTCCGACCGGAAAAAGATCCTATAAGAACGGGGCCACCGACGACTGAAGAAAATCGTTCAACGTGACAGAAGGGCAACCCTTCCGCAAATCGCTGCAGATTTCAATGCTGGGCCATCGACAAGTGTCAGCGTGCGAACCATTCAACGAATCATCATCGATATGGGCTTTCGGAGGCGAAGGCCCACTCGCATACCCTTGACGACTGCACGACACAAAGTTTTACACCTCGCCTGGGTCCGTCAACACCGACATTGGACTGTTGATGACTGGCAACACGTTGCCTGGTCGGACGAGTCTCGTTTCAAATTGTATCGAACGGATGGACGTGTACGGGTATGGAGATAACCTCATGTAACCATGGGTCCTGCTTGTCAGCATGGGACTGTTCAAGTTGGTGGAGGCTCTGTAATGGTGTGGGGCGTGTGCAGCTGGAGTGATATGGGACCCCTGATACGTCTATATACGACTCTGACAGGTGTCACGTACGTAAGCATCCTGTCTTATCACCTGCATCCATTCATGTTCACTGTGCATTCCGACGGACTGGGCAATTCCAGCAGGACAATGCGACAACCCCACACGTCCAGAATTGCTACAGAGTGGCTCCAGGAACACACTCCTGAGTTTAAACACTTCCGCTGCCCACAAAACTCCCCAGACACGAACATTATTGAGCATATCTGGGATCCCTTGCAACGTGTTGTTCAGAAGAGATCTCCACCCCCTCGTACTCTTACGGATTTATGGACAGTCCTGCAGGACTCATGGTGTCAGTTCCCTTCAGCACTACTTCAAACATTAGTCGAGTCCATGCCACGTCGTGTTGGGGCACTTCTGCGTGCTCACGAGGACCCTACACGATGTTAGGCAGGTGTACCAATTTCTTTGGCTCTTCAGTGTATCGTAGAACTGTTTCGCAAAGCTCTTGGTACCGTTTGCTGCATTCTAGCCTTTCTTTCGGAACATAACGAAGGTGACGCAACCCTGTTTGGCTGCTCGGACTCACTACATTCTGCTGAAGTCTGCAGCCTGGCTCGCCAGAAACGCCAATGTTGTGTTTTGCCCTCTCCCAGTCTCTGTGGCGAAATGTTTTGATTGCGGCCGTTCAGGGGCATGAAAAATTTTATCCGTTTTACTCCCTTATACAAGGTTGGCATGCAACAGTATGTATCGTGTAATGGAAGCTCTATTATTAAATACTGGTATATCTTGTTCTTTTTCATCTATTGTATGTAGTTTTCTGTGTTTTAGATCTGAAAATGGCTCGCCAATGAGCTGTAACTAGTTATCAATAAAGAGAATTTTGCGATTTTGACCTAGGATTTTTATCCATACATTTTAATTTGGAGAAAACTTTTGAAACTATTGACTTGAATACAATCTTTAAAATTCTGATGATAGCGGGAGTACGAAACAGGGAGCGAAAAGATATTTACAGGATAGACTAGCGTGAAGATTTGTACTATACTATTCTTCGTACTGTAGACAACAACAACTACTTTAGTTGATCTTATGAAGTTCCATGCCACTATTTAACAGAGAATCGTTCCTGGCTGTTTGAGATGAGCATGGTTGAAAACACTATCGCAATTGAAAGGGGACTCTTCCGAGAACAATACAAGCTCTAGGAAGTTCAATACAGTGTCTCTCAAATTCAAATTCAGAGGACGACGGTTCGAACCCGCATCCGGCCACCCTGGTTTAGGCTTTCCGTAATTTCCCTAAATCGCTCAGGGCAAATTCCGGGATGGTTCCTTTGAAAGGGCATGGCCGACTTCCTTCCCCATCCTTTCCTCTCCCGATGGGACCGATGACCGCGCTGTTTGGTCCCCTCCCCCAAATCAACCAACCAACCAAATTCAAGAGCCAGAGCCAGCCAACTGTGTTCTCGTTGTCCACACGGTTTGAACATGGTAGCTGACCAAGGTCGCGCCGGTTTCACGCGACTGTTTATGTTCACAGTTGCACCTTCACATAGCGGCTTTGTAAAGCGGAAACATCAGCGTGCTGCCCGACAGCAGAGGTGTGTTTCGTGTGTCGGGGCCTACCTATCTGGCTTGCAATCCCATGCCGTGAAATCCCTTGCCTTGTCCATTCTTTGCCTATTACATGTCACGCCTACGGTTCCTTCAACCTGGAAGACAAAAGGGCCAACTCGTCATATGAGAGCTGTTTCTAATGCAGTTGCTCATCAATGAATGCAAGATCTTAAGGCCATAGGTGTTGTCGTGACCGAGAGTACAGAAACAGTATAGTGTACTGTTTACACTATTAATAACATTAGTGCACTCCAAGAGACTAAGTTAATTGGACTGATATTCGGCAGGAAGCTTGCTGAGCGAGGTGGCACAGTGGTTAAGCTATTGCACTTGCATTTGCGAGGAGGCGTATTGAAGGCCTCGTCTGGTAAATCAGATTTAAATCTCCCGTCCTTTCGTTAAATCACATCAGTTGAATGTTCAATTCCAATCTTTCATCCTTTGGGAGGAATCGGCTTCAAATGCTGTTTCATCTATCTGTGTCCCCCCCCCCCCCCCCCCCCAAATTACTAGCAGTATCCTAGAACCTTTGTAAGCGAATGGAAGCAGAATCAGCTATGATTTTTGTTGGCAATAGTTTATTAATTCCTGAGTAGCTGCTAGTGCCTTCAGACCGGGCGCCGTCTGCGGCGGCCGAAGCAGACTGAGTAGACCAGTCGAGCTATTAATAGCAACTATTTGGAACCATAAACCATAATAAACGGCCACCCAAGAAAGACGTTGGCATCGTGTCAGAAAACTGAAATAGTAGCCCCGTATGCCGGAGATCCTGTGTATAGTAGTCAATATTTTCTTTCCTCCTTTCTTTCATACATGTGTTACGTCACGCGTGCTGCATACGTCATCGCTGTGTGCATTCTTACCGAAAGTGTGTGTCATCCAGAGACATATATTCCATAAAATTTTGTATTTGTGGGAATACACAGCCTCCAGATGCTTCATAAACGTAAACATGGTCCGCAGTAGGCAGTAACGTGATTTTTATTTAACTGTGCGATTATCTAATTTTGAGTACTTGTCGTTGTTAAGCATTTGCAAAACCAACATGGAAAAGCATTACACTGCCTGCATGCTTCGCATACTTGTTTTATCTTATACATGCGATGCAAGCAAACAATGTAATGCTTTTCCATGTTGGTTTTACAAATGCTTGACAATGTGAAGTAGTCGAAATTAGCTACTCGCACGATTAAATAAAAAATCACGTTACAGTCCACTGCGGACCATGTTAACATTTATTAAACATACATTCTAGTTATTCCGTGCAAAGCATGGCATTTCTTTTTACGTGACATATTCCTCATTCAAATTTCCGTTATTAGTCTGAGAATTTAGTATATCCTGCTTCTGCACTAATTATGTGAGGCGTGTGTCCTGATAGCATTATTATCTTATAACGGACGGCTAACAGGCTGCCCTCTTCTCTCCCAGCAAGCCATATTTGGTTGCCCACTGGCCTCCTGTACCCGTGCGGCCCGACAGTAATTGAATAAATTCCATTCTCGTTTACCCATTAAGAACAGGTTTTCTCTCCGCAGGGTTGATGGTTTCTGCTCGCGGCCACGGCAAGGCAGTGAGTCAGAATACTGCCGTTGCTAACGGTGTACGATCGTTCGCTGCAGCAGGCACACACACACTGACACACACACACACACACACACACACATACTGCACACTTTCTTGATGCAATCATACCTTTCTTTTCGTGAGTATGAAAGCCGCTGTTGGTTTCTGAAAGAAGCGAGCTATAAGCATAACCAAGTACGTCCCTTTATCTTCACGCGCAGGTGCGCAATTTATTTTGTGCCTTAGCTGTTCCTTGTGAGGATAAACATTGAATATAATTTCCCATGCGCAAACTGAAAGAATAATACAGCGCTTCTATTTGGTCCATTAATCCTGCAAAACAACATATAGCCGTTGAAGTGTCGTATGATCGTGCGGCGGTCTGGAAGCGTACGGGTTGTCCCACATAAAACCGGTACACCTCACGCACGAGATTCAAGTAACAATGAGCTAACCAAAAACTAACTAAAAAAAGAATAGATAACAGTTACGTTAAAAAACATGTAGTTACCTGTTTATTATAGGTACTGAAAGTGGCGGTCACCGGCGACTTCGTGTGATGACCTTACCAGCAAGTGCAGTACGCTATAATTTTGTAGGAGTGATATTATTAATTTCTCTAGTAATATTTTATTTAAGATCGTCTATTGTGAGAGGATTCTCAGTACACACTTGGCTTTTTAGTGTGCCCCATAAATAAAAATCACCCGACGCTAAGTCCAGTGACTTCAGGGCCAGAGGCCTCTATTGCCAAGTCTTTGGGAAAGATGTTGGTGATGTGGGCCATGCGTTGGTTGTGTGTGAGCGGTTGCTCCATCTTATAGGAAAACGCCATAAAGCTCTCTGCATCTGTTAATTGCGCATAGTAAGAGTCAAAGATCTCTAGTTATCTGGCACTGGTAAAGGTGTAATTGAAAAATATGAGGCCAATAATGCGCATGCCGGACAATGCACACCAAACTCCTATTTTCTCGTGGAGAGCAGAATATTTGGGTCGTTCTGCGCCCATTATCTGCAACTTTGGGAATTTACGTAACCTGACAAATGTAACCAGTCCTCATCTACATTTACACTCCGCAAGTCACCCAACGGTGTGTGGCGGAGGGCACTTTACGTGCCACTGTCATTACCTCCCTTTCCTGTTCCAGTCGCGTATGGTTCGCGGGAAGAACGACTGTCTGAAAGCCTCTGTGCGCGCTCTAATCTCTCTAATTTTACATTCGTGATCTCCTCGGGAGGTATAAGTAGGGGGAAGCAATATATTCGATACCTCATCCAGAAACGCACCCTCTCGAAACCTGGCGAGCAAGCTGACATGGAGTAAAGCAAGGGGTCCAAGTTAACAGTGAGCAATTGAAGTTAACAGCCAGTTACAATAATGAACTCTCTCTTCCTGATCCTCATATTTTAATTCTTGCACCAGACTCACACGGCAGACTTTCAATTTCTTGCCTTTTAGTACACGATGACACGATGTACGAAATACACCAACCTGCTACGATAACCTCCTTACCGACTTCCGGGCACTTCTCGTAATGTCTATGCGAATTCTGTCTACAGCTTCAGGGGTTCTCACAGTCGATCGCCTACTCCTCTGCACATTCTGAACAGATCCTACAGCTTTCCATTTCTTCCGCAGGTCTTAAATAGCGCTGGTCGTGAGGAGTTTCCTACCAGGACACTTGCTTGAAAATAGTTCAAATGGCTCTGAGCACTATGGGACTTAACATCTGAGGTCATCAGTCCTCTAGACTTAGAACTACTTAAACCTGACTAACCTAAGGACATCACACACATCCATGCCCGAGGCAGGATTCGAACCTGCGACTTACTTGAAACATTTCTTTACATTCCTTGATGGAGCCTGTCTCTGACACTTCACAATTTCAACTCTCTGTTGTAATGCAGAGTGCGCCATTTACTCAACTTTTCGATGAAATGTAGTGCAGCCAACTTTCGTGACAGTGTTGCCACTTCACAAGCAATTTGACTATATGTGATTAACCAGTACGTGAGGCGTACCAGTTTTCTGTGGGACACTCTGTAGTACTTGTATTATGCATTATTACAGACATCGCAGTATACCCCCGAAATAGCAGCGATAGTGGTACATAGCAAACCCTTTTCTTTCGCCGTCATGGCGGTCATTGTGCTGTAAATGACATTTCTTCCCGCCATAATTCATAGACAAACGCTGAAAACTTACAAAACTTGGACATATATTACTAGCAAAAGAATTTCTAGTAAAAAAGAAGACAAAGAAACAGAACCTAAGAATCCTTACACAATGAGTGATTAACGAAGTCAGAAACGAAGAAAAGGTGATAGCGGGAATATGTATTCAAATCCCTCGAATATGTGCAGTTGAAAATTCAGTTGCACTAACATGCAGTTTAATCTTTGCATCTTCACACAAAGTCGAGGTGCTACATCTCTTCACCGCCTTGATTTTCTATTCTCCCACTGAAAAGACTGAACATTTTTTGTTATGAGGAGCTAAAGTAGCAGGGTAGTTTCACTGTCAACCTAAATATTAGTTTTTGACAGAAAGTAAAAATAAAACTGTCCTCAACGCAGTTTTTGGTTTGAACAGTCACTGCTTTACTAGGTATGGTCATGTGGAAGATTGTATACTCTCGTCTTCCTCCTACCTTTGAACATAAGAAGGGGCTTGTAAGTTACACAGTATTATCGCAGGCCAAGAAACTTTTATTGAAAGCTGCACTACTTTTTAAACCGGTACGGTTACATGACACTATTTTTCAACATAGTCGCCAAATCTCTGTAAACAGGGGTCGGAACATTCTACAAATCGTTCAGTTCCTCGACGACATAAATCCCCTCCTTCATCTCAGAGGTATTCTAGAACCGCTGTATGAACGTTCTCATCGCCGGAAAATTTGTTCCCACCGCCCCCAGGCCGGCCGGGGTGGCCGAGCGGTTCTAGGCGCTTCAGTCTGGAACCGCGCGACCGCTACAGTCGCAGGTTCGAATCCTGCCTCGGGCATGGATGTGTGTGATGTCCTTAGGTTAGTTAGGTGTAAGTAGTTCTAAGTTCTAGGGGACTGATGACCTCCGATGTTAAGTCCCGTAGTGCTCAGAGCCATTTGAACCATCGCCCCCATACCCCAAGCACTCTCCCTCGATTGCCTGGACATTGTCCTCTGTGTTCGATGTCGATGGCCTTCCTTCTCGAGCAGCGTAACCCACATCTGTGCGACCTTGGTTAAATTGTACCATTTCACTACAGCTGGACGCGACATTGCATTTGGTCCATATACCGCCAGAACTGCATGCTGAATCTTCGTGCAATTTAGACGTTTTATCCACAATAATCGTGCTTCAACTTTTTGTGTACGTTCCCAATTGCCGCGTCATTTCACTCCCACACAGTGATGCACCTATGATCCGTACCGCAGCAGAACTTTGTCTACAATAAACCTGAGACATCATTTCTATAGTATTTTAATCAGACAAGACGCCAATTTTGTTGCGCAATGGTCTTAGCGCGGGACGACATTTGTAACTTACTATCTGAAGTCTTTACCTACGTAATTAACAATTAGAGAGGAGCGTATGCGTTGACGTGCACTCCACACCATGGTTTTATGTGGCCTTGTGATAGATCTTACACTGAAGCGCCAAAGAACTGGTATAGGCATGCGTCTCCAAATACAGACATGTAAACAGGCAGAATACAGCGCTCCGGTCGACGATGCCTATATAAGACAAGACTATATTATGGGCCCGTCAAAACCAACATTGGACTGTTGATGACTGGAAACATGTTGCCTGGTCGGACGAGTCTCGTTTCAAATTGTATCGAGTGGATGGTCGTGTACGGGTACGAAGACAAAATCATGACGCCATGGACCCTGCATGTCAGCAGGGGACTTCAAAATGGCTCTGAGCACTATGGGACTGAACATCTATGGTCATCAGTCCCCTAGAACTTAGAACTACTTAAACCTAACTAACCTAAGGACAGCACACAACACCCAGCCATCACGAGGCAGAGAAAAAAATCCCTGACCCCGCCGGGAATCTAACCCGGGAATCCAGGCGTGTGAAGCGAGAACGCTACCCCACGACCACGAGATGCGGGCAGCAGGGGACTGTCAAGATGATGAAGGCTCTGTAATAGTGTAGAACGTGTGCAGATTGAGTGATATAGGATCCCTGATACGTCTAGCTACTACTCTGACAGGTGACACGTACGTAAGCATCCTGAGTACCGGTATCCATTAATGTCCACTGTGCATTCCGTCGGACTCGGGCAATTCCAGCAGGACAATGCGACACCCTACGCGTCCAAAATTGCTACAGAATGGGTCGAGGAACACTCTACTGAGTTTAAACAATTCATTGTGGCCACAAAACTCCCCAGACATGAACATCACTGAGCATATCTGGGATACCTTGCAACGTGCTGTTCGGAAGAGATCTCTCCCCCCCCCCCCCCCCCTCGTACTCTTACGGTTATATGGACAACCCTGCAGGATTCATGGTGTCAGTTCTCTCCAGCACTACTTCAGATATTAATCGGGTCCATGCCACGTCGTATTGCGGCTCTTCTGCGTGCTCGTGGAGGCCCTACATGATATTAGGCAGATGTAACAGTTTCTTTGGCTCTTCAATGTATAACACCCATTTCAAATATACGCGATGAACAGGCTTGACAGTGATGTAGCAATATGTTGTAGAAAGAGTTAATTTTTTTCATTTGTACTGCTTGATTTGCAAATATCTTGTTATTGTTTTTTCCTGGAAGTCCTATCTAAATACTATGAATGAACCATTGCTTATGAATTAGACCACCACATGCAGATTATTATCTCTTTGACAGCTCAATTACTGTTGGTTCTCTGATGCGATCCATTGTTGAAAATTTTAATGTGGAAAATAATCAATTATTAGAAAACAATTCTTTCTAGTGCAAGCTGTTTAGGGGGCATCACAAACATGCAAGACGGCGTGGGTATGTATAGCTGTGGATTGTAATGTATGGAAAAGTTCAGAGGAGGCCATTTACCACATAGGATGTCAGTCGGCTGATAATGGTGATGATGATGATTACGACGACGACGTGACGATGATGATGATGATGGTCTCGCCACTTTTGTTAAAGTCTGTTGTAGATTAAGATTTAAAAAAACTGTTTCGTACATGTGCTAGTGAGTAGCCTTTATGTGACCGGGAATATTTATCTCACGTACTGATACGTTCCACGACATGGTGAGTTGTCGCAAATACGACTCACGGAATATGCAGAAAAACTGAACTATCGTACTAGCGGGGTACACAGTTCTTCTGAATTTAATTTGGGAACTTTCTCATAAAAAATAAGTTGCGAAATTTTCTGTGCTTCGTCGTCTATAAATGGGAAAGCGTGCGTACTACTACTTTTACTGTAATTTTAATAATCATTAACTGGGACAAAAGACCAGAATTTTTGTGTACATGATATTCTATATGTGTTCAGATGTTTGTTTCGTACATTTATTATTTGTTGGAGGCAGTTCTTGGGCGGCGAGCGGCGGATGGAGTTCGATAGCATAAATCCGTACGACACAGCAGGAGCCGAGTGGAACCACCAAAATAGTGCGGAGTATCCGGAGAACCTCAGAGTACGTGGCGCAGTGGTTAGCACACAGGACTCGCATTCGGGAGGACGACGATTCAAACCCGCGTCCGGCCATCCTGATTTAGGTTTTCCGTGACTTCCGTGAATCGCTTCAGGCAAATGCCGGGATGGTTCTTTTGAAAGGGCACAGCCGACTTCCTTCCGCATCCTTTCAAAATCCGATGGGACCGATGACCTTGCTGTTTGGTCCCCCTCCCGAAACTACCAACCAACCAAAACCATGGACGAACCTGTTAACTCTATAAATGGAGAGCAAATAGTTTTTATGTAAAGCTTGCTGTAATGCGAGCTTTTCGATTGCTCAAACCAGACATATTGCTTACATAGCCCCCTCCCGAACCTACCAACCAACCAAAACCATGGACGAACCTGTTAACTCTATAAATTGAGAGCAAAGAGTTTTTTATGTAAAGCTTGCTGTAATGCGAGCTTTTCGATTGCTCAAACCAAACATATTGTTTACATAAAAAATAAATGTCATGTGACTAAGGCCTCCCGTCGGGTAGACCGTTCGCCGGGTGCAAGTCTTTCGATTTGACGCCGCTTCGGCGACTTGCACGTCGATGGTGATGAAATGATGATGATTAGGACAACACAACACCCAGTCCCTGAGCGGAGAAAATCTCCGACCCAGCTGGGAATCGAACCCGAGCCCTTTTTTTGTAACCATATATATTTATTTAAATTTTTAACAACGATACATTTTTAAAACATTTCTTTCTATTAAGATATTAGATTCCTACAGTTACATTACTGTCGTTTTTTATAGGTTTTCGTTTGTATATTCTTTTCTTTTTCATTTTTCTCTTATTGTTTTTCCATGGCCAGTTGTCGTCTTTTTTGTGGGTAAACCATTGCAGAACAGGCATAATACTTTATATCTTTCGTCCACAAATTGATTATGAGTTCATATTTGTGTATGTGATGCACTTTGTGATGCTACAGGCACGATGTGCATGCGGATTTGATATCTTCCTCTAATCAGCCCTGTTAGGTGGGACAGTATGAGAGAAAACATCAGCATGACAGATGGAGCAGAAGTAGGAGAAATTTTTACATATGCTACAAACCAAAGGTAAATTGAAGAAGAAAGCAAAATAATGTCATATTGTATAAGAGAGGCAGAGGAGAGTATAAATTTTATAAAGCACATAGTAAAGGGAAACCTTCATTTTTTTATGAGTAGTTATTGTTTTTCACTAAGTAATGCTTGTATCCTAAACAATATAGAACAAAATAATGACGTATATGTGGATGCCATGCAACACTGCTTAACCGAAATAGCTGCTGTCTTTTTTTGTCACAAACACACATTCAGAAGCACTGGTAGAACTGTTGGACGTACTTTTGACTCTGATTTGGATGTGAGCAAGACAGAGATTTAGTGGGACGCACTTTGTAACACTGATTTCACTGAGAAGAAACACTTTAGAAACTCTACTTGACTACTTGAGGTGAAAGGAGAAACGCTTTCTCTTTTATGGTCCACTTATTCACTTTCACTGCACACATTCTTCTTTTGGTGAGAATGGTAGGTGGCTGGTGGCGGTGCTGAGGGTCACAGGCTGGGGAGGACTCTGCTAATTGCTGTCTGCAGTGGAATCTGCAGGAAGTTTTTGAAGATCTCGGGGTAACGTCTGTGCTGCTGGGCCGGCTTGTTTTCCTCCCATAGATCCATCAGGAAGGCCAGATGGTCGTCTGCCTCCTCGCTAGGATGGCGTGTGCCGTCATGGCGAGGATCCAGAGAGTCGCCAGTCGCTTGGGTCGTGGAAATGGGGCCGGCCGGAGTGGCAGAGCAGTTCTAGGCGTTTCAGTCTGGAACCGCGCGACCGCTACGGTCGCAGGTTCGAATCCTGCCTCGGGCATGGATGTGTGTGATGTCCTTACGTTAGTTAGGTTTAAGTAGTTCTAAATTCTAGGGGACTGATGACCTTAGATGTTAAGTCCCATAGTGCTAAGAGCTATTTGAACCATTTTGAACCGTGGAAATGGATTGGAGTCTGGGGAGGTGATTGCTTCCACTGTGATGCTTCCCGGCGCCGTTCTGTTGATGTGGGCCACCATCTGCTGGCACGCTTCCCATATGTTGGTGGCATTCCTGCAGGTGAAACGGTACTCGAGGGTGTCGGTCATGCCACATACGTCGCACTTGTCACTTGCAACGAGTTTTATCTCCGCCAGTATTTGGTTGGTTGATACCGTTCTCTTTACTATTTTGTACCATGTCTCCTTTGCATCTTTAGGCAACACGTTTTCCGAAACATTTTCCCGTATCTGTTTCCGATTGTACTGCGGAATGTTTTTAATTTTCTTTCTCTCCGGTTTCCCCCTCAGGGCCCAGTATATTCTCTTAGCTGTTCTGTGGCCGGGGTTCGCCACAATGTCCATAGAGAACTTTTGTTTACATAGTGCAGCCTGACGTGTCGCATTCTGAAGGGGATGTGCCTTGTGTCGACCAGCGCTTCTTCTGATGCGGGCTTGTATCTTGCAATCACCGTGGCTGTGACGCTGTCAGGGTTTTTGTCCTGGATGGCGAGCGTTCGTTTTAATAGGAGTGCTGCACATTTAGTCTTTACATCAACTAGACCTAGTCCCCCTTCTTTTGTTGGAAGTGAGCACGTTGCTTGCGCCACTTTGAATATATTTCGACGCCACAGCATGTAGTACACTGCGCTCGTAAGTGCTCGAGCAATTTCTGTCGGTTTGCTTAAGATTTGAGCCAGGTACCGTGCTTTCGACAGGATCGTCGTGTTTATCAGGCCTATTTTCTGATGGATTCTTATCTTCCGATTCGCGTGCTGTCTGGAGAGACCTCTTATGGTGTGTAGCACGTCTGTAGCACGTCTCTCCAGTTCTATGCGGCCATTCTACGTGGACAAGACAGTATAATTATTCCAAGAACTTTATGGCCTTCTGCTATTTTGTATCACTGCCTGTCTCGTTTGAGTTGCTGATTCCCTATCGGCAGTGGTACTGTTTTCCTGTGGTTGGTTTGGGCGCCTGACGCATTTTGGAATGTGTTCATGATGGTTTCTACTCGTCCAACATCTTCCTGATCTTCAATAAAGGTGCCTAGGTCGTCAGCGTAGGCAATACATGCTATTACTTTGTCTTCTACGGAGAATCCTCTGATGTCGTTTGTGAGTTTCCGAAGCAGCGGGTCCTGTGCTATGAGGAAGAGCGCCATTAACAATGGACAGCCTTGCCTCACGCATCTCTCCAGTTTTATCTGTTTTGTTTTCAAACTATTGACTGTTACTGTCGATCTCGCAGTTAGTATCTTCTGTATGATTGTGATAAATTTTTGGCCAAACCCGAGTCTGTTTAGTGTCTCTACGAGGTATGTGTGATCTATCCTGTCGAAAGCTTTGTTGAAGTCCACCGAAATTACGGCACCTGTGCTTCTGGTGAGGCTGCCTGTGCTATTATGTCCCTGTAGGTGCAAGTGGTGTCAAATATATTTTTCCCTCGTACCGCAAATGTTTGCCACGGACTGATGACTTTCCTCACCGCCAATTTCAGGTTATTTGAGATGCATTTCGCTATTATTTTATAGTCGGCGTTCAGGAGCGTAATCGAGCGAAACTCTTCAATGCGGCAGGCGGCTTTCTTCTTAGAGATGAGGGCTACTGTTCCTTCTGACAGCCAAGGTGGAATTTCCGTCCCATTGAGTATCTCGTTCACCATCTCCGTGAATTTCACTCCTAATACGTCCCAGTACGCGAGGTAGAACTCGAGCGGGATGCTGTCGGCGCCCGGTGCTCTTTCTCTGGTCTTCATCGTTTCTTTGATGTCGTCCTCATCGACATTTTCTGTCAGCAACGCCCTGTCTGTGTCTGTCAGCACGCTCCTCGCCTGATGCAGAATTTCAGCAGTTGCCGCGTCGTCTGTCGCCTCTCGACGGAACATGTCTCGGAAATAGTCTTCGATGTGTTTTGTTAATTCCGTTTTAGTCGTAAGCGTCTTCCCCTGCTTGTCCTTCAACTCACGTACGTACTTTCCTGTGGCTCTCTCCCTTTCCCTGTTTAGGTGCTGCATGGTGAGTGGCTCTTCTTCCACCTCTCCATATGTTTTGCTCCTGGTGAGAACGCCTCTCATTTGATGTTTCTTTATTTGCAGGAGCTTTGCTTTGATCCTCCTTACTCTCGGCAGGTGTAGCTGGTCGTCTGCTGGTGCGTCGAGTGCGTCTTTCAGGCACTACTGGTAGAACTCGGCCGTGGTTCGCCTCCAGAATGACTTTTCCGCGCTGTATCTTACCAAGTGCGCGCTGCGCCAGACATTCTTGCTACGATTCCGCTATTTGCTTGCGCAGTTCCGCGTCTTGCAGGTGTTCCGTAATTAGCTTCCACGTGCTTCTTGTGCCCACGGTCTTTCCTTTCTGGAGATGCAAGCTGCATTCGTAGCTAAAGTGGTCCGAAAAGATGACAGGATAGACTTAGACGTGCGCTACATTTTCAGTTGCTGCTCTACTGACATATATACGGTCCAGTCTGCGTTTGCCATTTTTGTGATGGTATTTAAATTCTGTGTGTGTTGGATGGAGAAGGCGCCACGAATCTTCTATTTTCAATCGTCGGATTAGTTCTTGCAGTTCTGGGCATATGTTTGGTACAGGCGTTTGGTCTTCAGCTGCGGCGACACAGTTAAAATCTCCTCCAATGAGGATGTTGCCAATCAGCTACCGGGGGCGGACATTGCTTACGTGTATGTAATTAAAGTTCAACGATATTTGGATGTAGAAGAATCATTTTTTGTAAAAGTCAGAAGATAAGAAAACATTAATTCATTACGATCAAAGGCGAATTTTGATGTGGAAATGTTGAAAAACGGCGCTGCAGCAGCCGGAGAAATAAATTAAAATATGTCCGATGTATATATTACGCGGTTGGTGTGTTTTTGAAAATCCGGAAATGAGAAGAGACTTACTTAAAAGCAAATTCTGAACATTTTAACTTCGATCCTGGTAGATTTCACCTTTCAGTATGACGCCCCAAAGTGCCTCATTCGCTCCTCCTCTTCGGGGAGGAAAGGAATATATGGAAAACACTGACAAGAAGAAGGGAGCGGATGATACGACATCTGTTACGACATCAGGGAATGACTTCATGGTACTAGAGGGAGCTGTAGAGGATGAAAACTGTACAGGAAGACAGAGATTGGAATACATCCAGCAAATAATTGAGGACGTAGGTTGCAAGTGGTAGTCTGAGATGAAGAGGTTAGCACAGGAGAGGAATTCGTGGCGGGCATCAAACCATTCAGAAGACTGATGGCTCAGACAAAAAAAAAGTTTGCTCGTAGAGAGTGTAGGCTGTTGCTCCACTGCAGGTAGTAACTGGTGGTTTTAGCCACGGCCAGGTGACACTGCGCAAATCAGTTATGGAAGAGGTCTCCGGAAATAATTCACTTCTGTAAGTGGTGTTGCTAAAACGTTATGGCTCACAACTTTTGAGGTATCCCTTTTGATGCACGACATTTAGCCAGAAAAATATAGCAAGCAACAGGCGGACAGCACAGACTCTGCTCTCCATTACTGTAGTGGTGCACGTTCCAAATCCTCGTAACAGCCGAGTGCTTCCCTCACCGCCAACATAAATACGAGGCAAAGGGAGGTAAGTTTTGAGAGGGACACCGAGAACAGACTGAGTGCCCCAAATGCGAGTGCAAAGTCTTACAATGCCGTCACCTTACTCGTCGCATAGCAAACAGAAGTGGTGTTTGCTCCAAGTGCAATAAGCGAAAGAAATGAGCTTAATGTGTAACAGTTATCACTAAGCAAAGTACTCACAAATTTAAAGTTTGTGCCGGACCGGGACTCAAACGCAGACCCTTTGCATTCGTGGATAAAGTCTTTGCCGACTGAGCTATCCGAGAAGAGCACTACTGACAAATTCCACCTCCCCCCCCCCCCCCCCCACACAGCCGCAAATCACAATTAGACATCCACATATGTACTTTCCAGACTTCACAGAACTCCCCCGTTAATTAAAAATTAAGGGTGACACATCCAGAAAAAGAGTACCTGATAGGAAGTTGCTGGAAAGGACTTGGAAAAAACACCAGTGGATGAGAAGATAAGGAAAAAGAGAAGTTGAAATATTCCCTCCGGGGGATTCCTTCATGTGGCGCCAAAGGTTTTTGGACTTTTTGATAATGTATTTATTTATTTACTTTTTTATGCTCACCATAATTCATTTTATTTGTTTTCTTATGTTCACCTTTCGTATGAAAAAAAGAATTATAATAGGTGAACGTGATACGAAAAAAAATATTTATTTTTATTAATTTTTCTAAGTAATTTAATCTACAACACAGTTTTTTACACGAGAATACGCGGTTATGACCTAGAATGGGAAATATAGTAGACAGAAAATGTACAGCTCTAGGTAACCTATCACAGCCCTGGCTGTACTTCAGAGTAGCACTCACGGAAGAATTAACTTAGCCACAGCCTGAGGAAAGTTCCAAAATTAATGTTCACTCTGCAGTGGAGTGTTCTCTGATTTGAAACATCCTTCAGATTAAAACTCAGTGTCGGGCCGGAATTCGAACCCGGGACCTTTGCATTTCTTCCGGAAGTTCTAGTCCCGCAACGTATACAGAAGAACTTCTCTGAAGTTAGGAAAGTAGGGGAGAGGAACTGGCGGAAGTACAGGTGTGAGGAAGGATTGTGAACTGTGCTCAACCGGTAAGGCATTTGCTGTGGGGCCCCACGTTTAGCAACGTGCGCTGAACAACGTGCTATATTTAATCGCCATCCCACGAGTACCATATAATGCCGCCTATTCTGCTAGGCACAGCGGTCAGTCCTCCCATCTATCCTTTTTTTGTGAAGAGGCGTGGTCATGCAACACCTTGTCGCCTAGTCGTAACTACTTTCCACATATGCTCACAACAGTCGAAAAGTTTAGATTTTTTCGAGCTGCTCATTCCCAGGCACCGGACAGTAACAATCTGCCATTTATCAATGTCGTTTACGCCTGTGGATTTCCCAATTTGCTATCCATATCGTCTCTGGAATGATTCCCTATTCGTCTCTGGTTGGCTTATATACACTGTCCAATCACATTAATGTGACCACCTGTCAAAAACCCCAGTAGCTACCATTTGCATCAAGAACCAGTGCGAAATGTGCAGGAAGAGAGTCAATGAGATTCTGGAAGGTACTGACAGGGTTGTGCAACCACGCCGACTCCAGTTCTGGGTTCGATTCCCGGCCCAGCGCACAGTTTTAATCTACCAGGACGTTTCAGACTAGCACAAAGTCCGCCGCAGATAGAAAATTCATTCTGGGGTTATCATTATGTTGAAATTAGAATTAAATAATATCGACTAGCACGTTGTTTATTTTAATTACACTTGCCGACACTAAAGCGTAAACGTGGAACGCGGACTGATAATATTGTGGTATTTCGACTTGTCGGTGAAACGCGAATACTATTCCCTTAGGGACGGATATCGAATCAATAATATGGGATAGATCTATCGGGAGTACGTCGTTAACACTCACTACATGCGACACATCTTCCGAAAGACGAAAACCGAATTTCGGAATCCGCTGTGCTGTTTACATGCAATGAACCGAATTTGCTAGTCCTGTTAAATATGGCCTCTGGAAAACAGCTGTTCCAGTTTCTGATTTAGTCAACAAAGTCGCTATTTCTCTTTACGCAAATTTTGGAGGTAGACGGCTTCATGTTCAGTCTAATCTTTCTGCTTCTCCTTCATTGCAAAATGAGTCACTCCGTATTGCCCGCCATTGTGACCGAGCGGTTCTAGGCCCTTCAGTCCGTAACCGCGCTGCTGCTACAGTCACAGGTTCGAATCCTCCCTTGGGCATGGATGTGTGTGCTGTCCTTAGGTTAGTTAGGTTTAAGTAGTTCTTAGTCTAGGGGACTGATGACCTCAGATGTTAAGTCCCATAGTGCTTAGAGCCATTTGAACTCCGTATTACCGGAATATTTTGAAAACAAGATGTGACCAGACAACCCAAACATGTTTCAAAACGGTCGTGCTTTTACATGGGAACGAAAATCGGTTGTTGTTGTTGTTGTGGTCTTCAGTCCTGAGACTGGTTTGATGCAGCTCTCCATGCTACTCTATCCTGTGCAAGCTTCTTCATCTCCCAGTACCTACTGCAACCTACATCCTTCTGAATCTGCTTAGTGTATTCATCTCTTGGTCTCCCCCTACGATTTTTACCCTCCACGCTGCCCTCTAATACTAAATTGGTGATCCGTTGATGCCTCAGAAAATGTCCTACAAACCGATCCCTCCTTCTGGTCAAGTTGTGCCACAAACTTCTCTTCTCCCCAATCCTATTCAATACTTCCTCATTAGTTATGTGATCTACCCATCTAATCTTCAGCATTCTTCTGTAGCACCACATTATCCAGGTCCCATCTCCTTAAATTCGGTTATGGAAGTGGAAAACTGGTAGCTATGAACGGATTTCCAGAATCGATTTTGAAATTTTTACTTGACCAACCAGAAACGGTGAGGACCGCAGGTTTGTGGGCCACTTCTAAACATAGTGACTCTGGTTCAGCATGTGGAACGGGTAAGGGTCATCAGCGAAAAAGTTTCGATCTAAAAACCAACTCCATATCTTTTAACAAGTCGCTGAAACCATTACGCAATTCGTTTGGCATGATCCATACAATATAATTGTTGCACAATTTAATACGGATACATCCCCAGTTGTTAGTTTATGGCCTTATGTGTTGTCGTAGAGAGGCTTTAGCCTCTTGTGATAATCTCCTCACTGATTTTGTTAAACTCCACAACATACGTCCGATATGTCGTCAAGCTTCCGTTCTATTAAAATTGTGGGCCTGCCAGTTCGTGGTACATTATAAACTGAACCTGTTGTTTTAAATTTGCGAAATCACGTATAATGTCACGAAGCGGACACTTCGAAGCAGGAAAACGCGGTCTAAATTGCCGCCGCACATTCTGCGTAAAGTTTCATCCTGCATGGAAAACCTCTGCCACTAAAAAACGCTATCTCCGTAATAGTA
This sequence comes from Schistocerca cancellata, assembly GCF_023864275.1. Lineage (NCBI taxonomy): Eukaryota > Metazoa > Arthropoda > Insecta > Orthoptera > Acrididae > Schistocerca > Schistocerca cancellata. The sequence continues at coordinate 359,257,799 of NC_064630.1, read as the reverse complement.
AGCATTTCCACTACACTCAGCTTAGTCAAGAACTAGACAACAACACAACTAAAAACGGAACACGTGCAAGCGAGGCTTGAATGTGCTGCCAACCTTACGGGCCCCGCAAGGCGAGGCACGTGAGGCTCGCCGCTGCGGTGAGACTTTGTGGACGCACCCTGTAAGAAATAAAAAGTTGGTCGCCTCGCCAGCAGGGTCCTCCCACGCTGTGCCCTGTGCAGCCGGCGACGGCAGATAGCCCAGAACGTGACTCGGCGCATGCCTGATAACGGCTGTGGCTTATCGCGCAGCCCACTGAAACTCGAGGCAGAGGAACCCAGTGCGCAATAGGACCAGACAGTCTATCAACACCAACGACACTATTGGAACAACCAGCCGACGGTTCTTGGAAACATTAGTGCGCTGTCTCGCTTTTTTTAGTATTCCCCTTGCACTCTTTGCTGAGTGCGCGATACAGCGAATAAAACGCCGCTGTTGTAGCAAGGAGAATGCTAATCGAATCTTTTTCTGGCTGCCTGAATTCAGGTTCCACTTGTGTATGACAGAATGTGAGCTTGCGTTCTTTGTCCGCCACATGAGCACCAAAAGGAATCCGTTAAATTTCAGCTATACAAAAAATCCCACAAATTTAAAAGTTATCGATTCTGCTAAACTCCTAGGGAACGCAGTATTACGAACAACTGAAATTGGAACAGCCACATAGAAAATATCGTGGAGAAGGCGAAGACTTCGTTTTATTGCCACAACACCTAGAAGATGCAAGAAACACGCCAAGAAACTGCCAACACTGCAATTGTCCGTCCTCGTCTGGAGTACTGCTGTGCCGTATGGGATCCTTAACCAGGCGGAATGGACGGAAGATATCGAAAAAGTTCAAGGAAGCCAGCTCGTTTTTTACTATCGCAAAATAGGGGATAGAGTACCACGGATATGACGAACTGCCTATTGGCTTCTGTCTCGGGTTCTTCGGCCGAACGTCGGCCGAAGAACCCGACACAGGAACCAATAGGCAGTTCGTCAACATGTGGCCACGAAAGCCTTAAAAATTTTGTATCACGGATATGGTTCAAATGGCTCTGAGCACTATGGGACTTAACACCTGAGGTGATAGTTCCCCTAGAACTTAGAACTACTTAAACCTAACTAACCTAAGGACATCACACACATCCATGCCCGAGGCAGGATTCGAACCTGCGATCGTAGCGGTCACGCGGTTCCAGACTGAAGCGCCTAGAACCGCACGGCCACACCGGCCGGCACCACGGATATGATACACGAGTTAGACGACAGTCATTAAAACAACAGCGTTTTTCTTTACGGCGAAATCTTCTCACGAAATTCAGTCTCTAACTTTCTCCTCAGAATGCGAAACTATTTTGTTGGCTCTCAGCTACACAGGGAGATGTTCTCGTCATAAAAACGATAGAGAAATCAGAGGTCTCGAGGAAATATATATGTGTTCGTTTTTCCCACTAGATATTCGAGAGTGGAACGATGGCGAAATAGTCGAAATGGTTCTGTGAATTCATTGCCTAGCATTGAAGTGTGAACTGCAGAGAAGTCATGTAAGTGTAGATGTAACTTACTTCAGGTGAATGATTGGAAGACACCGTCCACTAGGCCATATGCTATTACTTCTCCAATCCTTGTCAACTGGAATGAAAGCCTACTTCTGGTTGCAGTTCCGGACTGTTTTCTGTAAGCCTTAGTCCATCCTGAGATTTTTTCTCTCACGTATCGCTTCCCTCACCTCCGGTAGTGACTAGTACATATGAAAACTGTCAAATTTCAGCGAATTCGGAGTCCACAATAAGTTGTATGTGCGCTTATAGGTAGCTAAGAGAGTTAGTTCAAAGGTGGGTGGAAGGCCAGAGCATACAAACTGCAGTAGGCCCGTACTTAACAAAGGACTGTGGTGCTCAGATCAACCTTCGTGTAGAGGACAGCATTCAGTTTTCTGATTTCATAAAATGAGGAAGTGTTATGTCTCTCAATTCCGCACGTTCACCAGGGTCCTGTACGTCAAAAACATAAATCTTCACACAAAAAGTTCGCTGAACCTAATACTACTGATTTAAATTTACTTGCACTACATTTAGTGGGGCCAAAAATGTCTTCAAAGAGCTAATCCACGGGACTTGTTGGAAAATGTTGTGTGGTTCAAATATCACTGCGGCGAAGCTGGTTGGGGTTCTTTTCTTTTTCCACCTCTCCTTGCTACCATATAGCCAGGGGTGTACTGGCAGTGGATACAATTCGCCGCTCTTTAGCCAAATGATTATAAATTTTTTAAACATATTGCAAAAATTGTACATGGTAATAGAAAAAATGAACGGCATACGCAATAGAGAGACAATAGGACAGTTGCATAAATTAAAAGATAAAATGCTGAGCTCTCGATCAATTAAAATGTATACACAAATGAATGGAAAATGAATGATCACACAATCAAAAAGACAAATGGCTAGGTGCAGAAGACAAAAAATATAAAAGCTGTTGTGGCGCTTGATTAAAATACAGGCTCCAGTGACATTAATGTGACCAACGCGTATGTTCGACGTCAACGTGCAATAACCACTCACAGACGACAAATGGCGGCACTAACAGTTGATAGTATACAAAGCGTGTCTGGGGCACGCGGAAAGAAGCGCAGTCGTTGTCGTAATGCGAAAACGGAAGGGCATGATCATTGGATTTCGGCCCAACGTGAAAGCATTTCCGTAAGGGCTAAGTTTGTTAACTGTTCACGTGCGGCTCTAGTTACAGTATGAAGGTAATCCCAAAAGTAGGGTCTCCTATTTTTTTATAAGTACATAGACCTGTTAATTTCTACAATGGCTTACATCAGTTTACAGCTTGAACATTTAGCTATTTTTCGACATAATCACCATTTCTGTCGATGCTTTTTTCTAGACGCTGCGGCAGTTTCTATATGCCCATGTCATACCAGCTGGCCGCCTTGCTGTTCAGAAAGTTATGAACCTCTTCTTTCACCTCGTCGTCGGAGCTGAATCGCTTTCCAGCCAAATGTTCTTTTAACTTAGGGAACAGGAGATAGTCACTGGGCACCAAGTCAGGACTATAGGTTAGGTGGGTGATTATGTTCCACTGAAACTGTTGCAGGAGAGCAACGGTTTGCCGAGCGATGTGTGGGCGAGCGTTGTTATGGAGAATGTGTACGCCCTTGCTCAACATTCCTCTTCTCCGGTTCTGATTTGCCCGTTTTAGTTTTTTCAGAGTCTCACAGTACCTGTCAGCGTTAATTGCGGTCCCAGTGCCCTTTGCGTTTAAAAACCGCGCAATTCGTATTTGGCGGTAACATCCAACGGGAGCTCCATTCTCAACGGCTGCCAAGCCAAGACAGAGCGCCTCAGCGCGGCGTGCGAATGTTGGGATTGCCCTAATGGCGCTGTCCAAATCCCGTGCCGAGGCCTTTTGTGCACCACGAGACACAGATGACAGGGCTGAACAGATATGTGTACGGACGAATAGACTTACGGCTGTTGTGCATCTGACCGCCCAGATGAACCAAGGGGCTGCCAACAGCGTCTCCTCAGCGACTATTCAGTGAATGTAGGTGCCTATGGGCCTCTGTAGCAGGTGCCCGTTTCATATGAAGCCTTCCCGTCTCCTCTATATATCTTTTGTTACGGAACCTTCCCTTTTACAATAACCTATGTAACCTTCCCTTAGGATTTCTGTCTCTTGCTTAATAATAACAAATGAAATCTTCCATTTGAAATTTATTCTCTTTCTCAATCTTCGCATACAAATTTAATTGCTGCTTATTAAAAGTGATTTTCTGATTATTTCGACGAAACATAGAACGTGTCGTCGTCGTGGCCCTCAGTCGTTACCTGCAATAACCCAAAACTGTTCCTTACCTTTTTTTTTTTACTGTTACTGGATCGCCATCTGACTGCTACATCGAACTGCGACATGAATATACTTACTCTGGTTTACTATACTCTATTAACTGCTGGTGGGCTGTCATGATAAGTGGCTGTATTTATGACCAAAGCTGACGTTATTCTTTATTAGCAAAGCTGACGTTATTCTTTAATTAATTTGACTGAAGCTACGTAATTCATAGTTACACTTTTTCTTGACAACAATAAAATTTTTGCAAAGTTTTATGTTGATGGTTTTTGGGATGGATTATAATCAGTAATGCAACAGTGCTGGCAAAAATTAATTATATTCTGAAAACGCTTCAAATATTTACTGTTGGTAATGAAATGATTTTACAAACGTTCAAATGGGACTTACTTTCTACAATAATCTTACAGCTAGCATTGCGCCAACATACCTTCAGTAGTCTTGAGTTTCGCAAAGAAAATAATTCAATAATATTAGTTCCTCTTATGATAATAGTTAGTTGATGTCTCTGTACATCCGTTTATAATCTCTTGTAAATCATAACTGGTGGCAGGCAGGCACGCTACTCCTCTCAACCTCTCGCTTCAGACCTGCTACCAACTCGCTTCACATCTCGCTTACTTCTGACTTCCTACGAACGCTGAAGTGCGGTCTCTCCTGCCAACAATGCTTTCTGGTGCAGACAATCCCTGCTACCATTACAAAATGTATCAATGCGCGGTCTTTCCCGCTCTTTTCTTAAAATGTATCCATACGCGGTCTCTCCCGCCCTTTTTAAAAGTATGTCAATTTGCGGTCTCTCTTGTCAACAATAAGTTGGTGCAAACCTGCTACCACAATTATTTCCAACATGACAAATATTAATTCTCTCTCTCTCTCTCTATTCGTTTTGTCGGTTCCGACTCTTACTGACCCCATGAAGCAAATCACGCCACTTTTTCCTGTCTTGCACTTTCTCCCGTAGACCTTCCAGGTTGGAACACATTGCTCCTGTGATGCCATCGATCCATCTCATCTCCTGACGTCCTCTTCTTCTAGTTCCTTCAATCTCCCCCAGCATTAATGTTTTTTCCAGCGAGGCATGCACTCGCATTGTGTGTCCAAAGTAGGTCAGCTTTTGTTTTAACATTAGATCTTCCAGGGGGAAATCTGGTTTTATTTGCTCCAATATTGATCTGTTGGTTATCTTTGCAGTCCATGAAACTCTAAAAAGTTTCCTCCAACGCCACAATTCGATGGAGTCAATTCTTCGCCGTTCAGCCTTTCTAATGGCCCAGGTCTCACATCCATACATCACAACTGGAAAGACCATAACCCACACAATACGGATCTTTGTTGCTAGTGTTATATCTCTGGACCTTATAACCTTGTCAAAGTTTGACATCGCCTGTCTACCGAGCAACAGGCGTCTCCGGATTTCACGGCTGCAGTCGCCATCAGCAGAGATCTGGGAACCGAGATAACTGAATGTGGTCACTACCTCCATGGTTTCTCCTGCTGTATCCCACGAATTGGTAGGTGCAGTTGCCATAATTTCCGTTTTCGTCACATTCAGCCTAAGACCGGCCTTTTCACTTTCGTCTTTCACCTTCAGCAAGAGTGTTCTCAATTCTTCTTCACTTTCTGCCAACAGGATCGTTTCATCCGCGTACCTGAGGTTGTTTACATTTATTCCAGCTATTTTAATTCCTGTTTCTCCTTCATCTAGCCTCGCGTTCCTCATAACATGTTCTGCATACAGATTGAATAAAATATAACATCTTTCATAAATTGTGATTTGACAATAGACAATAGAAATATACACGTCTTGCACATACATCCATGCTGACTGTTGTTTATCGGCGACGAAGGCTGGAATTTGCACGCCAGTACCGCAAATTGACGTCCACTGAGTGGCGACGGGTGACCTATTCACATGAATCACGCTTTATGGTCAATTTTCTGAAAGCAATCACCCTGAAACAATCGTCGGAAGGATCGAGGCCGGAGGGGGGAGCGTTAGGATCTGGAGAATGTTTTCGTGGCACTTCCTGTGTGATCTCGTCATTCTGGAAGGCACAGTGGATCAACAAAAGTATGCCTCTATCCTTGGGGACCACGTCCACCCCTACATGCAGTGTATTTTTCCTCGGCACGATGGCATCTACCAGCAGGACAATGCAACGTGCCACACAGCTTGCAGTGTGCATGCAGGGGTCGAAGAACACCACGCTTTATTCACTGTACTCCCCTGGCCACCAAACTACCCGTATTTAAACCCAATCGAGAATCTGTGGGACCACCTCATCTATATCTACATCTACATCCATACTCCGCAAGCCACCTGACGGTGTGTGGCGGAGGGTACCTTGAGTACCTCTATCGGTTCTCCCTTCTATTCCAGTCTCGTATTGTTCGTGGAAAGAAGGATTGTCGGTATGCCTCTGTGTGTGCTCTAATCTCTCTGATTTTATCCTCATGGTCTCTTCGCGAGATATACGTAGGAGGGAGCAATATACTGCTTGACTCCTCGGTGAAGGTATGTTCTCGAAACTTCAACAAAAGCCCGTACCGAGCTGCTGAGCGTCTCTCTGCAGAGTCTTCCAATGGAGTTTATCTATCATCTCCGTAACGCTTTCGCGATTACTAAATGTTCCTGTAACGAAGTGCGCTGCTCTCCGTTGGATCTTCTCTATCAACCCTATCTGGTACGTATCCTACACCGGTGAGCAGTATTCAAGCAGTACGAGAACAAGTGTACTGAAACCTACTTCCTTTGTTTTCGGACTACATTTCCTTAGGATTCTTCCAATGAATCTCAGTCTGGCATCTGCTTTACTTACTATCAACTTTATATGATCATTCCATTTTAAATCACTCCTAATGCGTACTCCCAGTAATTTATCGAATTAACTGCTTCCAGTTACTGACCTGCTATATTGTAGCTAAATGATATGGGATCCATCTTTCTATGTATTCGCAGCACGTTACACTTGTCTACATTGAGATTCAATTGCCATTCCCTGCACCATACATCAATTCGCTGCAGATCCTCCTGCATTTCAGTACAATTTTCCATTGTTACAAACTCTAGATATACCACAGCATCATCCGCAAAAAGCCTCAGTGAACTTCCGATGTCATCCACAAGGTCATTTATGTATATTGTGAATAGCAACGGTCCTACGACACTCTCTTGCGGCACACCCGAAATCACTCTTACTTCGGAAGACTTCTTCCGTTGAGAATGACATGCTGCGTTCTGTTATCTAGGAACTCTTCAATCCAATCACACAATTGGTGCGATATTCCATATGCTCTTACTTTGTTCATTAAACGACTGTGGGGAACTGTATCGAACGCCTTGCGGAAGTCAAGAAACACGGCATCTACCTATGAACCCGTGTCAATGGCCCTCTGAGTGTCGTGGACGGATAGCGCGAGCTGGGTTTCACACGATCGTCTTTTTCGAAACCCATGCTGATTCCTATAGAGTAGATTTCTAGTCTCCAGAAAAGTCATTATACTCGAACATAATACGTGTTCCAAAATTCTACAACTGATCGACGTTAGAGATATAGGTCTATAGTTCTGCACATCTGTTCGACGTCCCTTCTTGAAAACGGGGATGACCTGTGCCCTTTTCCAATCCTTTGGAACGCTACGCTCTTCTAGAGACCTGCGGTACATCCCTGCAAGAAGGGGGGCAAGTTCCTTCGCGTACTCTGTGTAAAATCGAACTGGTATCCCATCAGGTCCAGCGGCCTCTCCTCTTTTGAGCGATTTTAATTGTTTCTCTATCCCTCTGTCGACTATTTCGATATCTACCATTTTGTCATCTGTGCGACAATCTAGAGAAGGAACTACAGAGCAGTCTTCCTCTGTGAAATAGCTTTGGAAAAAGACATTTAGTATTTCGGCCTTTAGTCTGTCATCCTCTGTTTCAATACCATTTTAGTCACAGAGTGTCTGGACATTTTGCTTTGATCCACCTACCGCTTTGACATAAGACCAAAATTTCTTAGGTTTTTTTGCCAAGTCAGTACATAGAACTTCGCACTGATCACTCCATGGATCTTCGGCCGAAAAATCTAGCGCAGCTGGTACGGCACTGGAGTCGGCATGGTTGCACAACCCTGTCAGTACCTTCCAGAATGTCATTGACTCTCTTCCTGCACGTTTCGCACTGGTTCTTGGTGCAAAAGATGGCTACTGCGGTTTTTGACAGGTGGTCACATTAATGTGATTGGACAGTGTATATAAGCCAAGCAGAGACGAATGGGGAATCGTTCCAGAGACGATGTTGTTGTTGTGGTCTTCAGTCCAGAGACTGGTTTGATGCAGCTCTCCATGCTACTCTATCCTGTGCAAGCTTCTTCATCTCCCAGTACCTACAGCAACCTACATCCTTCTGAATCTGTTTGTGTATTCATCTCTTGGTCTCCCTCTACGACTTTTACCCTCCACGCTGCCCTCCAGTACTAAATTCCTGATCCCTTGATGTCTCAGAATATGCCCTACCAACCGATCCCTTCTGCTAGTCAATATCTCTTCTCTCCAATTCTATTCAATACCTCCTCATCAGTTATGTGATCTACCCATCTAATCTTCAGCATTCTTCTGTAGCACCACATTTCGAAAGCTTCTATTCTTTTCTTGTCTTAACTATTCCCGTCCACATTTCACTTCCATATATGGCTACACTCCATACAAATACTTTCATAAACGACTTCCTGATACTTAAATCTATACTCGATGTTAACAAATTTCTCTTCTTCAGGAACGCTTTCCTTGCCATTGCCAGTCTACATTTTATATCCTCTCTACTTCGACCATCATCAGTTATTTTGCTCCCCAAATAGTAAAACTCATTTACTACTTTAAACATCTCATTTCCTAATCTAATTCGGATCGCAAATTTGGAAATCCACAGTCGTAAACTACACTGACAAATGGCAGATTGCTACAGTCCGGTGCCCGGGAATGAGCAGTTCGGAGAAATCTAAACTTTTTGACTGTTGTGAGCATCTGTGGAAAGTAGTGACGGACAGAAAAATTACATCTAGGTGACAAGGTGTTGCATGCCTACGCCTCTTCACAAAAAACGGAGAGATGGGAGGACTGACCGCTGTGCCTAGCAGAATAGGTGGCATTATACGGTACTCGTGGGATGGCGATTAAATATAGAGTTCCTGAGCGCGTCGTTTAGCGCACGTTGCCAAACACAGGGCCCCACAGCTGACAACCTCCTACGTGTTCCCATGTTGACCCAACGACATCGTCAATTACGACCGCGATGGACATGGGGTCATCGAGATTGGGCCGTGAATCTATTGAAACGAGGATGTACTTGTGAGTTGTTACTGAGGGACACTTCTCTTGTAACTGTAACGGTCTACGCCTCCGCTCCAGGAAATTTCAGCTATTTATGAGAAATATAGATGATTATTGAGTTGCCTGTCAGACAAGAAGAATCAGCTCTAGTAGTTCGTGAAAGTTTCACTCCAGATATCTTGAAAGGTTCTGACAGGAAAATGAATTGGATTCGTTATTTGGCTGTTTCAGTCTGATTTTAGTTGTGAATTTTCCAACTCTCATGTAACAATATAGCACAACCCTGGTAACATTTTTATAGGCAGTGCTCAGACTGAAACAATTTGTGTGTACCATATTGTTAATAGGCTATCTGATCATGATAATGGAATAGAAATAACGTAACACCTTACAGTTCTGAAGCATGTTTATACGAAGCAGTGAGGCTTATTACTGAGAACAGCGTACACTACTTTAAGAATAAGTTAAAAGAGGAGTATATGATGAGGTATATGTAATTACAGGAAAAGATGCTTATATGAAATTCAGTATGTTCCACAGTAAATTTCTGCCATTATTTGAAAGTAGCGTTTCTAAAAAGTTATCCTTTCTAAAAGTACAAAAAGAAAGAAAGAAAAAAAAAACTATTTAAGTGTCGTTAGATAGCCTAGAATTTCGTCCGATTGCTATACTTCAGCAGAAACCTAAGGGTTTTTTTTTTTTTTTTTTTTTTTTTTTTGTAATTTGGCTTGGATGAACCACCACAATAAAGGACCTAATTAATAATCCCCTGGTAAATTATGTTAACCGGTGTAAAAATCATAACTGGAGTCCTAGAATAGGGACTGTATCAAAAACGATCCGCCGCTAACAAAACAATTAATTTAAAAGTAAATCCATGGAATAAATTTTCATCATAACTTCACACAGTGATTTAAAACCTGCAAACTACATAAACCGAAAGCAAATAAAATAAGTATAATTCAATATCGTTTCCCTCTGTGAAAAAAAAAAACAGTCCAATGTCGGTGTTGACGGGCCCATGCGAGGCGTAAAGCTTTGTGTCGTGCAGTCAAGGATATACGAGTTGGCCTTCGGCTCCGAAAGCCCATATCGATGATGTTTCGTTGAATGGTTCGCACGCTGATATTTGTTGATGGCCCGGAATTGAAATCTGTGGAAGGGTTGCACTTCTGTCACGGTGAACGATTCTATTCAGTCGTTGATCTCGTTCTTTCAGTAACTTTTTCCAGCTGCAGAGATGTCGAAGATTTGATGTTTTACCGGACTTCGTTTATTTACAGTACAGTCGTGAAAGGTCGTACAGGAAAATCCCTACTTCATCGCTACCTCGGAGAAGCTGTGTACCATCTCTCGTGCGCCGACTATAACATCACGTTCAAACTCACCTAGTTCTTGATAACCTGCCATTGTAGCAGAAGTAACCGATCTGACAACTGCGCCAGACACTTGTCGTACATATGCGTTTCCGACCGCAGCGCCCTATTCTGAATGTTTACATACCTCTGTATTTGAATACGCATGCCTATACCAGTTTCTTTGGCACTTAGGTGTATAAAGTTAAGTGATCATTTATAGATAAATAGTATCACAATGAACTTAGAATGTATAACTGCTGAAAGTTTAAGCTGTTTCCGTGGTCAGCGGGCCTGGACTTGCATTATGTTATGACGTTGCTATAAAGCGTTGTTGCTTTTACACTTATGAGTAGTGATAGATCATTAGCAAAATAGTTATGAAACAACACAAAGCAAACTTACAATTGTAGGGGAAGGCGATGCAGCTCCCTCTCCAATAAACAGAGTTATAAGCAAAGAAGATGAGTGAGTGCAATGCGCGTTACCTTCACTGAGTAATAAGAGAATGATCATTCAGTTTGGCTACTGTGCACAACAATAGCACCATGAAAAGTGATAACAACAAGCTTAGGTGTGCGACATGTTATATTTATTATCAGTGGATCGCCTGACAATGGCTAAGTTGTAGGGAATTATAAAGGCGTTGTAATTTAAATCAAGTCTGAGTATAACGGATTTTTATTTGCTCTAATTATTGGACGCAATACACAAGCCGTTAACAGAGAGCAACATTTTCTAAAGATCTGGGTTGAATTCACAAAAAAAAAATGTTGTTAACACTGTGGGGAGGTATCAAATAATACGGAAGACTTCATGGAGAGAACGCAACAAGTTATTCTTATCTGGGAAGCTCGCGAATTCAACGTTAATGAGACAAAATCACAAATTATAAGCAAATGGGCAGCTCAAGTTGCGCGCCAGAACAAGTTAGTAGAAAACTGCTCAGAGTATGATATGCATTACCACAGTTTACGAAACTTACATTTCCCCAAAATCAGCGAAAATGTACCCATCAGCACCAGACAGTGGCTGAGAGATGAAAATGGCACGGCAGCCGGAACATGAATACCACAAAATATTCGTCTCCATACGCAGTTCTTTACTTTCAAAAACTCTACGTGGAGGAGACAACTCAGTGCTATTGCCAATGTGATGAACGAAAATCTCGCTTACTTCATGAAAAAACAGGGGAATACAGCAAAAACTTCCCACACTTGGCGTACAAAATGTACATTAACAAACTCGAAGTTGCTACTGGTTTACAGCAGTGTCTCCTGGATTGGTTGGCCGCTTTATGCCAAGCATAGTAGCAGGGCGACTTAATTGGCTAGGATGACCAAAATTTTGGAGCGAAAGCAACCCTGTTCATCACATTGGCTGAGCGGCGCCGAGGTGTCTCAACCTTCGTTGTCCGTGCAGAAAAGTCAAAAATGCCGTACTTAATGATTCTCTTAGGACAGCTGTGGCAGCAAGGTGTCCCCTACACTGAACTAGGCCAGGCACTGGCTCTGCCCGCAAAAGCACAAAGCAGCGTAGTCCCCCCTCCTCAGAAGCCCGCCTGTCTCCCTGGGGAGGCGCACGTCTCCTAGTGAGATTCACTGATTGCCTTCCGGCCCCGTTAACACGACCCTGAGCGCACACCAGGAGTGCACCTTCCCAATGTGAAAAACACAAAGCCTTCTTCCCAAGCCCTCTCAATAAAATAACAAGTAGTGGCAGAAAATCAAACAATATCAGCGATATCTGACACTAATGGCCCTTCACTCACTTTCAAAAAGAATACAAGTTCACAAAATTGAAGGACTCGTTCATCACCTGGCTGAGGCATCCCAGAGATTAACTAACCCAGATAACCACCAGAACCTGAAAATGTCTGCTGACAATCTTCTATCAGGATAAAGAAAATGGTAGGGCACGATGTTGCCTGTTTGATTTACAATAAAAAAACATGAAGTGAGGATGAATATGGTACCTCTGTTTTGTACATGGGTAACATGTTAGCAAGATTAATGCATAATACAGGAAAAAAAATTTGTTCCTCATGAGTAACTATAAAATTAATCTTTTAGCCTGGCTTGACACTGCAGGCCTGATACTAGGAGCGTAGGCCTGATCAACGTAATGATCAAATTTTCAAATTACATTATAATGATGTTTTCCGACATAGGGGCGCCCTGATTATAGTAGCAATGTCTCTCACACTAGCAGAAGGTTGCTATCGGCACCTGTACGTGCTGGCAGACACGCCGTTGACAACAGGTACATGCGAGCGGTCCCTTTGTAGCTTAACGCGTGGGGCAGTTGCTGACCTGTTTAGTCACAGGCAAGGAGAGGGGGAGGGACGGAGGGGGGGAGGAGGGGGAGTCCTCCGCCCTGCCTGCCGCCCGAACCTCTCCTCACGTCTGCCCGCAGTCCGTCTAACTTCTGAAACAGTCGTAAGATTCAGTCAGCAAGCGTTGCGAGTGTACACAACATTACTCTATCACATGATAATCCTGACCAGAAATTATGATATGAGTGAATCTTAGAATGAACGTCAATGTGCAACTGTGGAAAATTTAATGTAAAAGTACTGTAACTTGATGTCTATTTTTAATTGTCCTCATCGAAAATCAAGGCAAATAAAAATATGGTTTCCACAGCAAAAGTTAACTTCAGATCCTGCCTCAGACGCTCCTGATGAACATCTGTTTCACGACGGTCATTACCCCAAAAATTTTAAGTATGACAAACTACTGTTGCACTACGTCATTGTGCAACTGTGGAAAATTTAATGTAAAAGTACTGTAACTTGATGTCTATTTTTAATTTTCCTCATCGAAAATCAAGGCAAATAAAAATATGGTTTCACCAGCAAAAGTTAACTTCAGATCCTGCCTCAGACGCTCCTGATGAACATCTGTTACACGAAGGTCATTACCCCAAAAATTTTAAGTATGACAAACTACTGTTGCACTACCACCCATGTCATGGTTTAAGCAAGATGTGCTCAATCCATAGCAAGATAAGAGAAGGCGGAATAATCCAAATTAGATAAGACACTCCAGCAGTACAGGCTAGCGTACGTTCGAAAATGACAGAGAGGACGACACAATTTCTAACATAAACATCATCAGGATCGCTCAGCGTTCTGCTGGCAAAAGCTGGCACCTGACAAACCCTCAAAAAATCTCGGAAAATACTCCAGGGCGTAATTCGCAGCTAATTACAGGCCAAAAAATTCGTAGTAAGATCTGCAGTGCGTTCTCCAGACTCCGGTATAAGTGGTAGAAACTAATGGTTACCCCAAAGAAAGATCTACCATCTCACAACAAAACTTGTTTGGTTGAATAACGCACAGGACGTCAAAAGTAAATGAGGTCAAGCACTACTAAAATATACCATTTTAGAGGAACGATACATCACGTTTTGCTACCTTACACGTCCTTGATGCTTCTGAAAGAGAACAAATACAGTAATACGTTTTGGCGGTACCCTTCGAAGATTTCCGCTGACCATAGCTGCCTTTCACTGTCTAAAACATTTGCAATACAGGCATTACACGCATGCAACATGCGATTAGCACGCCATGTGATCGAAAGACTGGCAGACGTGTGCATATACACACTCTCGTTCAACGGAAAAAATATGATTTGTGTGGCGCGGCTGTATCCAGTGCCCAACGCATCATTCTACCCCTGACTTATCCCCAGAGGTATAAACATATTCAACTGCAGCAACCACAAGTGTCGTAAAAAATACATAAGAACTTAACACTGGCACACTGTTATTTTGCTGTAGCCCATCTCAGACAACAGGTCATTTCTGGCTTCATCATACCTTAGCGTAGAGTGTGGTTCCCGGCTGGGCTCTGAGCACTATGGGAATTAACGTCTGAGGTCATCAGTCCCCTAGACGTAGAACAACCTAGACTTAGAACTAACCTAAGGACATCACACACATCCATGCCCGAGGCAGGATTCGAACCTGCGACCGTAGCAGCAGGGCGGTTCCGGACTGAAGCGCCTAGAACCGCTCGGCCACAACGGCCGCCGCTTGGTTCCTGTCTTCACTCGTTTTCTGCTCATTCTTTCGTCAAGATTGTCGACCACCGTCAGTAGCTGGGTTCTGTATTTCAGCTACTTTCACAGCACAGTTTTCAGGTTTCCCACTCACTTGGCTGTACTTGCACAACATTCTCCAGATGGGATTTCTCCTGATAATAACTGAGTCTCTGAGTTCTCTAATTATTCCCCTGATTTTGAGTCCTGCTGTTGCTGCTGCTCCCTCTTGCACTGGCACTAGTACGCTCACTCTGCTGTGAGTATCTGATCTTGTATCTTTCCGTTGCAGTAGTTACTCTTATGTCTTCCCATACACGCTCATCGAGACGTGTTAACATTAATTTCGGTGCCTCCAGACCACTCTTTTCAAAACAGAGCAATAATCTCTTGTGCTCTGTTGGCATCGTGTTTATGAACAATTGAATCAGCTCCCCACTGCTACATGGGTGGTCAAGATGCTGAATCAGTTTTAGGATCTCGTCAAAATACTATGAATAAGACTGAAACTGCGTTACTTTTATGATGCCCATGCCCATCCTACTTCGCTCCACAGCAGACTACTATAACTTCATAATTTCGAGTTCAAATTAAGCAAAGTTTGTACAATGTCTTGTGACTGGTAAAGCTTCTTCGATTACATCTCCACTCATGTGGCTACTTATGAACTCCAGCTTCCTCCGACTCGGCCAGGAGTTCAACAGACTCTTCTTCAATGACCGATCCACAACTTAGTATGCAGCTCTGAATCTGCAGTAAAAGCGAGAAATTCGTCATCAAAGTCCTGTCCGTTGACGGCCATAGACGCTCATGTCGCATACGACTCGCTCGCGATGGCCCTATCTTACTTGCATTGCTGAAGACACAAAACTGCGCCTTCGACCTCTCACAAATATGCCGTTCACTATTGTCTCCCAGCCTACTCTCTTCTAAGGGTATTAATGCTCTCGCGACTTAGTTTCTCTAGACGTCTTTCGGGCGAGGCAAATTTCTCGTTTGCAAATTTCTCATGCACCTTCAGATTCAGCGCACTCCCTCCCAGAGTCTGCATTCTCTAAGATACTGAGGCACTGCAATCCGCTTCTTTCAGAAAGTGATGTGTTAGTTTCCTCTACTTTCCTCAAATTCGGCTCAGCCTGAACCTGCCTGGTCACTTTGCTTTGTACTCCTTTTGAAACCTCGCCCAGCTTTTCGACCACAAATTTTAATCAGATGCGAATTTTTTGCCGAGTGCTATCTTCTCTTCCCTAAATAGCTTTTTCTGTATGCTTTGGCTTTCCCATCTCTCTCCTCCACTTGTTTTCTATCTGTTTCGTCTTTTCTGTCTCTGTCCTGCGCTTGTTTCCTACCTGCCTCGGCTTTCCTATCTCTCTCACACAGTTCTTTCAAGTCAGCATCTGCTTGTTTTCTGCCTGCTTCAGCTTTTTCAAATATCTGTTTGGTCCAGAATGGAATATCCCGGTGATTCCATAATCCGAGCTGGTCCGCACCATGGTCGTCATCGTTACGCAAGTCGTGCTACTTTCAATCTGTTCGTTTATCTCTGTGGTTTTCTGGGTTGGGCGACGAAATTGCTGTGGATGCCTCCCCCTCACGGAGGTCCAACACAATTTCCTGCATTCCACTGAATGCTCCTGGCTAAAACTCTCCTTCCATCTGTAGATCACACAGGATAGCCCTAGCCATGTACAAAAGAAATGAAATCAAAATCTACTACACAGCTAAAAATCACTATCACAAATTTAACGTGACTGAATGATCTTTCACCCATAACACTAAAATCTACAATGCAAACTTAGCCAATAAAGTTCCCAAAAGTAGAAGCACACACACAAGAAACAAATTATAAGTGATACGTAGTTCTCCTGAATCACGCTAACATAAGATTAAATTTACAAGCTACCAAATGGGACAGAAATGGTTGTTACAACTTTTTGTATTTCAAGAAATGTGTTACTTTGGCGTCCTGGCTGCACAATATAAAAAGAAACGAAAAATGAAATCCTGGATAAGGGTCAGTATGAAAGTTTGCTATAAAATACTGTTGCTTTTTATGTCTGAGCACTGCAAAGTCGTTAGCCATATAGTCATGAAATACCACACGCAAACTCATAATCGCCTGGGAAATCGACAAGGCTCTCCTAGCAATAAACAGAGTTATTATCAAACAAAACCAGCAGCACAACAATAACACCATCACAGTGAGAACAGTTGTCTTAAGTTTGCAACATGTTATATTTATTATTAGTGTGTCACCCAACAATGGCTAAGCTGTAGGGAATTATAAAGATATAACAGATTTTTATTTGCTCTAATTATTGGACACATCATACAAGCAGTTAAGAGAGAGCAAAGTTTCCAAAAAGTCTGGATTGAAGTCACACAAAATGACGCTAATGCTGTGGGGAGGTACCAAATTACGAAGACTGTCTGGAGAGAACGCAACAAGTCATCTTCATCTGGGTAGCTTGAATTTTCAACGTTAATAAGACAAATCACAAACTTCACTGCTATCCTAAACGAAAGCAACAAACCACTATTTCCACTTCCTGTGTCTAATTCACGATACAAACTGTCAACGGATGTCCGTGCGATCGTGTCCTGCACGGAAGATGGCATTTCGGTCAACGGGCAATCCCGGCAACCATGATGTCAGGGCACTTATCAAACGGGGTAGTGTTTGCCGCGGAGTTCCACATCCACAATCGCTGTGTACACAGTCACAGACTGTGCACTATGGCACAGAAAAAGATGCCTGCCCGACTCTCTGCTGTGGAGGGCCATAGGAAGCATGAATGTAGGACAGTTGCAAATTGTTGTGGCTTGATGGCTTGATATGTATCCCTGATCACCAAGTTTGATATCAGAAAGAGAAGACCGTTATTTGAATGTAAGGACACGAGGGTACCGCCTTAGTACTGCACGGCATCTGGGATCTGAGCTCGCAGCTCCACTGGACGAGTTGTATCGAGGCAAAAGGTATGCAGAAGGCTTTGGCAGAGTGACCTTTATTGTCGGATACCTGCTGTACGTGTATCTCTGACGCGTCTTCCCAAAAGGGAACGTCTAGGGTGGAGTCGTCAACATTCCACCTGGACGATTGAACAATGGGCCAATGTTCTTTTCACAAATGAGTCCCGATTTAGTCTGGAGAGTGATTCTCGACGGATTCGCATCTGGAGAGAAAGTGGAACACGATTTTCGGACCCAAAGATTGTGGAAAGAGACCGATATCGAGGAGGACCCCTAATGGTGTGGACAGGGATTATGCTGATTACTCGAACACCTCTTCATGAAACTGTACAGGTGAATTGGCCAAGGTTTAACTGCTGTCATGGATCGTGAAGAGATCTTGGGATCTCATGTGCGGTTGTTCTGAGTTGCTGTGGGCCCAGACTTCGCATTGATGGACGATAATTCTCGACCTCATAGAGCACGGGTATTTGATGTTTTCTTGGTAACGGAAGATATTGCACGCATAGTGGGGCCCACTCGCCCACCCAATTTGAATGCCACAGAGCACGTCTGGGATGCACTAGGGAGACGACTTGCATCACGTTAGCATCCATAGACCACTCTCCAATACCTGCGAGCAGCTCTTCAGGAAGAATGGGCACTGTTGGCTCAGCGTGAGATGGATGACATCATTCACATGAAGCCTGTTTTGCTGCCAGAGGTGGTCACGTCCCATGCTGAGCACATTAACCAGTTGTCAGAATGTGTATGCAAATCCATTAAGGTGGAACAAAAATGAAAAACATGTTTGTCTACCGTTATGCATGTTGTAGTTGATTACGTTCTATATTCTTTACATTGTTTCTAATTTACTTTCACCTGTTGACACTGTTTTGTAGCAAAATAAACTCAACCTTGCAAAATTTCCATTTGTTGCTTTAATTTTGGATACCAGTGTATAATCAAATGAGCCAGAACAAGTATGTAGCAAACTGCTCAGAGTATGGAACGCATTACCGCAATTTGCGAAACTTACATTTCCCCAAAATCAGCAAAGCATGTGCCCATCTGTACCATACGACTGCTTGTAGACCAAAATGACATGGTAGCTGGAACACGAATACCACGAAACTTAACGTCTCCCTCCTCAGCTCTCTACTTTCAAAAATTCTTCATGGCCGCTCGGTGTAGCCGCGCCATGCCACGGTACGCGCGGCTCCGCCCGTCGGAGGTTCGAGTCCTCCCTCGGGCACGGGTGTGTGTGTTGTCCTCAGTGTAAGTTATTTTAAATTAAATGAAGTAGTGTGTAAGCCTAGGAACCGATGACCTCAGCAGTTTGGTCCCATAGGAACTTACCACAAATTTCCAATTTCCAAACTCTACATGGAGGGGACAACTCAGTGCTACTGCCAATGTGGTGAACGAGAATTTCGCTCATTTGATGAAAAAACAGGGGAATACAACATGAACTTCCCGTCTTTGGCTTATAAAATGCACTTTAAGAAACACGAAGTTGCTACTGGCCTATAACAGTGTCTCCTTCACTGGTCGGCTTCTTCGAGCCAAGCACGGTGGCAGGGAGACTCCATTCGATTGGATGACCAAATTTTGGAACAAAAGCAACTGTCTTTCTTACACTGGCCGAGCGGTGCCGCGGCGTCTCGATCTTTTGTGTTCGTGCAGAAAAGACGAAAACGCCGTATTCAGTTGTTCTCTGGGGATGGCAGTGGCGGCATGGCGCCCGTTGCCCACAAAAGCGCGAAGCAGGCCGCAGCCTCACTTCTGCGGAAGCTGTCCATCTCTGTGGGGAGGCTCGCCTGTCCTAGTGGGATCCATAGACTGCCTTCTGCCGGCAACACGACCCCGAGAACACACTGGGAGTGCACCTTCCCAACGTGAAAAACGCATAGCCTTCCTCCTAAGCCCGCATGTCCACTGCTCTTAATAAAATAACCATCAAATAGTGGCAGACAATGAAACACTATCGCTTGGCGATGTGTGGCAATTATGCCGTACCACTTACAATTGAATAAATAAAGGTGTTAACTTTTGACAATATTTTTGGGTTCATGTTCTCTTGCCCTATTTATATCTTATTCTCCTTTGTACGTGATCTGGACAATTAGGCAATAATGAACACTTACCTAGTTTAATGTTCATCCACCTTTGGCATTCAAAACACCCTAATCCTCCCAGAGACTGATACATATATCCTGAGCACTGGACAAGGGGTTGGATACTACTCCTTGCAGTCTGAGAGATATTTGGAGAAAATAAGGGATACGTAATTGCTTCATATTATTCAAAATCAGTATTAGTGAAGACAGGTGAAAAGCGATTGCTTCATCCTCATAGTTATCAAATTAGTCTTGGACATTTCCAGTAGTGTAAGTGGGGAGAGTTCCCAACTGGAAAGGATACTTACACAATTAAATACCCGCTACACTCTCGCAACGGTGTAAAAAAACACTGTAGTCCTATCGAGGAAATGGGATACTTAATGCGCCAGGCGAACACGATCTGCCCGCGACCATACTGTCTGCCCACGTTCAAATGCGATAATATCGGTGTTTTGCCCGTCTTGCGTTCGGCTGTCACCCTGGCCTGAGAACATATGCCGTAGCGACGTCAGTGCTCTCTGCCTAATGCAGCAGGTATCACTTTCTCAGTTACTCGTGAATGTGTTGACACATGCAGGATTTCGAAATGGTCTTATTAGGCTGAAGAGCATGTCATGTCGTGAATGCGAAAATGTGTGTGTGTAATCTTATGGGACTTAACTGCTAAGGTCATCAGTCCCTAAGCTTACACACTACTTAACCTAAATTATCCTAAGGACAAACACACACACCCATGCCCGAGGGAGGACTCGAACCTCCGCCGGGACCAGCCGCACAGTCCATGACTGCAGCGCCTCAGACCGCTCGGCTACTCTCGCGCGGCTGTCGTGAATGCAGTTCTTGACTTAAATGCTTTGTAAGCCTGGAACATTCTAAATGTTAATTGAAAAATAGTTCAAAGAACCTGCAGTTATGCCCAAAAATAATTTTTGGCGTGACTTTTAACATTTTACATTCACTATAGTTTAATGCTAATCTTTCCCACGTTGCCGAGTTGAAGTATACTGTATGTTACTGCCTGGCTGTAATCATGATATAGTCATGTGAAAAAGTAATACAAATAACAGCATGATGATGAGACGAGGTTTGAAACTCGTAACAGAGGTTTCAGTGAGGTTATAAAACTCTGGCATAACATTTGCACGTCTTGCCATTGGTATTAACGGTAAAAAACCAAAGTTGTCTGCAGTTTTTTTGTTGCCTTACCTTCCGTATCGAAAGTTTGGTCACACCGCGGTCTGTATTGAATGAATGTAACGAGCTGACAAGCAGTAATCAACTCTTGTGAATAGAGCAGCTGACAGTGCCGTGTTGGTTTCACACCGAACCATTCTCTCAGTACCCTTCAATACTTGTAGTTCATAGACTGGAAAAAAAGACTTAAGTTGTGAATCATGACACTAATTGTGTAACAGGAGGGCATATTAATAACAAGGGCGACAGCATGCTTAACACTATACTTGATTAATCTCGTCTTGCAAATGTCGTACTGCTGATTTGGCTCACTTAGTGTGCTTCGCTTATGTTCAAGCTAGCACATATGACTGGCCTGGCACTAGAGCTGTTCATGTTATTTATACTGAGATGACAAAATTCATGGGATACCTCCTGATGTCGAGTCGGATCTCACTTTGTCCGGCGTAGTACAGCAACTCGACGTGGCATGGACTCAACAAGTCGCTGAAAGTCCCCTGCAGAAATATTGAGCCTGCTGCCTCTATAGCCATCCATAACTGGAGACAGTTGCCAGTGCAAAATTTTGTGCACGAACTGACCTCTCCATTATGTCCCATAAACGATCGATGGGTTTCATGTCGGGCGATTTGCGTGGCGGAATCATTGTCTCAAATTGTCCAGAAAGTTCTTCAAACCAATCTCGAACAATTGTGGCCCAGTGACATGGCACATTGCCATCCATAAAAATTCCATCCTCGTTTGGGAGCATTAAGTCCTTAAGTCCATGAATGGCTGCAAATGGTCTCCAAGTAGCCGAACATAACCATTTCCAGTCAATGATCGGTTCATGGTTGGACCAGACGACTCAGTCCATTCCATGTAAACACAACCGATACCATTATGGAGCCACCACCAGCTTTAACAGTGCTTCGTTGACAACTTGGGCCCCTACCATCAGCTCTTACCAACTGAATTGGTTTCCCACTCGTCTAGGATTCAGTCGATATGGTCATTGGCCTAATTTCGCCACACTGTCCTAACGGATACGTTCGTCGTACGTCCCACATTGATTTCTGCGGTTATTTCATTCAGAGTTACGTGTCTGTTAAGCACTGACAACTCCACGCAGTCGCCGCTGCTCTCGGTCATTAAAGTGAAGGCCGTTGGCCACTGCGTTGTCCATGGCGAGAGTATATTGGCCGAAACCTGGCATTCTCATCACATTCTTGACACTGTGGATCTCGGAATATTGAATTCCCTAACGATTTTCGAAATGGAATGCCCCATACGTCTAGCTCGAACTACTATTCCGCGTTCAAAGTCTGTTAATTCCGATTGTGCGGCCATAATTACTTCGGAAACCTTTTCTCATGAATCACCTGAGTACAAATGAGAGCTCCGCCAATGCACTGCCCTTTTATACCTTATGTACACTATTCTACCGCCATCTGTATACGTGCATATCGCTATCCCATGATTTAGGCCACCTCAGTGTATGGCAATAAGATATGTATCGATTCAAACATGGTGTTTCCAAATTCACGTATACCACTTAAGATAGTATGGTCTGTATGGATTGTTTAGAAGTAGCTGGATTGTGTCAGAAACGATAAGGATACCATTTAGTCCCAGACTAGCCATGTCAGCTTTTCATGAATTTGGGCAAAGCGTTCAGAATGCAGTTAAGTAGTAACAGAGGATTCCGAAGCTATATCTAACTTCTGAGTGGGGTGAGGATTCCTTCGCATGGAGGATGTAACATTTTACTTCGGATGGGTAGTCACCGACAGAAACAGAAGGAACTTCAGGCACACCCCAGGGAAGTGTCTAGGGACTCTTGCTATTCGTACACAGTAATAACAGGCGGACAATTTTAACAGTGACATCAAAACTTTCTACAAATGATTCAGTCATCTACAACGAACTACTGTCTGGAAAAAACTGTATAGATATTCAGGTAGATCTTTATAAGATTTCAAAGCGGTAGAAAGATTGGCAACGTGCTTTATATTATTTTGTGTACTTTATAAAACGAAAACACCGAGTGTGCTGCGAGTACAGTATCACTGTTAGTTAGTTAGTTAGTTAGTTACATGCTCCTTGGAGCACTTGCATGACAAATCGTAATGATGTGGAACGAGTCATTTTACGCATGCATCACAACTTAACTTTTGGATAAGGCTGCATGCCGAACATTTACAATTTTTTTTTAAATCTACAGATTTGGATTACTAATTCCTATCCACCATCTTTTACACATTACAGTAATAGAAATTCTTCTACAGAACAGAAGGATTTGTCAAGGAGAAACGTTGATAGTTTCCAAATTTTACGAGGTGCATTCAAGTTCTAAGGCCTCTGATTTTTTTTCTAATTAACTACTCACCCGAAATCGATGAAACTGGCGTTGCTTCTCGACGTAATCGCCCTGCAGACGTACACATTTTTCACAACGCTGACGCCATGATTCCATGGCAGCGGCGAAGGCTTCTTTAGGAGTCTGTTTTGACCACTGGAAAATCGCTGAGGCAATAGCAGCACGGCTGGTGAATGTGCGGCCACGGAGAGTGTCTTTCATTGTTGGAAAAAGCCTAAAGTCACTAGGAGCCAGGTCAGGTGAGTAGGGAGCATGAGGAATCACTTCAAAGTTGTTATCACGAAGAAACTGTTGCGTAACGTTAGCTCTATGTGCGGGTGCGTTGTCTTGGTGAAACAGCACACGCGCAGCCCTTCCCGGACGTTTTTGTTGCAGTGCAGGAAGGAATTTGCTCTTCAAAATATTTTCGTAGGATTCACCTGTTACCGTAGTGCCCTTTGGAACGCAATGGGTAAGGATTACGCCTCGCTGTCCCAGAACATGGACACCATAATTTTTTCAGCACTGACGGTTACCCGAAATTTTTTTGGTGGCGGTGAATCTGTGTGCTTCCATCGAGCTGACTGGCGCTTTGTTTCTGGATTGAAAAATGGCATCCACGTCTCATCCATTTTCACAACCGACGAAAAGAAAGTCCCATTCATGCTGTCGTTGTGCGCCAACATTGGTTGGCAACATGCCACACGGGCAGCCATGTGGTCGTCCGTCAGCATTCGTGGCACCCACCTGGATGACACTTTTCGCATTTTCAGGTCGTCATGCAGGATTGTGTGCACAGAACCCAAGGAAATGCCAACTCTGGAGGCAATCTGTTCGACAGTCATTCGGCGATCCCCCAAAACAATTCTCTGCACTTTCTCGATCATGTCGTCAGACCGGCTTGTGCGAGCCCGAGGTTGTTTCGGTTTGTTGTCACACAATGTTCTGCCTTCATTAAACTGTTGCACCCACGAACGCACTTTCGACACATCCATAACTCCATCACCACATGTCTCCTTCGACTGTCGATGAATTTCAATTGGTTTCACAACACGCAAATTCAGAAAACGAATGATTGCACGCTGTTCAAGTAAGGAAAACGTCGCCATTTTAAGTATTTAAAACAGTTCTCATTCTCGCCGCTGGCGGTAAAATTCCATCTGCCGTACGGTGCTGCCATCTCTGGGACGTATTGACAATGAACGCGGCCTCATTTTAAAACAATGCGCATGTTTCTATCTCTTTCCAATCCGGAGAAAAAAAATCGGAGGCCTTAGAACTTGAATGCACCTCGTACTTTTCTACCTGTCAGACGTTTTATATCACTCGGTAAGTTATAAAAAAATTTTGTAGCAGCATTTTGCACCCCTTTTCGTGCTAAAAACAATCTTAATGTGGAGTAATGAATAGCATTTTTCCTTCCGGTATTGTAATTAGGTACATCATTGTCCCTTTTGAACTGCAGTGGATTATTTACAACAAACTTGATGAGAGACTAAACATAATGTGAAGCAGTAGTCAGAATGCCCAACTCCTTAAACAGATACCCACAAGATGATTGTGGGTGTGCACCACAAATTACTCTCACAACAAGTTTTTGGGTATTGAGGATTTTCTTTCTTAGAGATGAGTTACCCCAGAACATTATTGAATATGTCATTATTGAACGAAAATCTGCGAAATATGCCAGCTTACAGATTTGTCTCTCCCCAAGATTTGCAGTGATTTTAAATGCAAATGTGGCTGAAGTAAGTTGTTATAGCAGTTCCAAAATGTGTGTTTTCCAGTTTAAATTCTCATCAATAAGTAGGCCTAAGAATGATTCACGATTGGAATCAAAAAAATTGTTCAAATGGGTCTGAGCACTATGGGACTTAACATCTATGGTCATCAGTCACCTAGAACTTAGAACTACTTAAACCTAACTAACCTAAGGACATCACACAACACCCAGTCATCACGAGGCAGATGATTGGAATCAGCCAAATCATACAAATACTTGATTTTAACGATTTGTGGTAATACAAAAAGTAGTGTTCGCATAGACTCTATCATAGGTAAAGCAGGTGGCAGGTTTTGGTTCATTGGCAGGATACTGTGAGACCGCGGTCAGTCTAAAAAAGATGTTGCGTACAAACCAGTCATTGACTTGATCTAAAGTATTCCTCAAGTTTGTAGGGTCTGTATCAAATAGGACAAATAGGCAATATTGAACATACAAAAAAAGCACTCGTGGTGACAAGTTTGACTGAGCCAAGGGAAGATGACCAGAAAAACTGACAAACATGAATTTTCATACGCTTGAAAATAGACACCAACTATCCGACGAAAGCCTGCTTACAAGAAGCACAATTAAATAAGAAACCTAGGAATATACCGTACTACAGTCCCCTTCTTTCGTTCCTGTAAAGTGTGCGAAAACAAGATTAGGCTAATTACAGCGCTAACAGAAGCATAGCATTCATTCTTTCCGTGTTCCGTACACGAATTTAGCAAGACAAAACCATCACACACTGACGTAAATACAAAGTGTTACACCTTGAAATACCTGTCCGATATTTATTATACTTCGGGGAGCCATTCATCAAACAGTGGGGATTAAATGACTAACCATCTTTCCATTCGGAACTGATTTCTGTCATCAACGTTAGTAGTATATGTGATCCCCACTGTCAGGAATACACTCTTATATTCGTTGTGCCATGGACGCGAACAGCTCCGAATGCCAACGAGAGGAATTTCTTGCCTTGCTCAAAACAAATGTTATGTTAGTACATGGAAACTTCTGGCTTTAGACTGATATGAAAATATCCGTTCCGTCGCGTCCCAGACGTGCTATATGGATGACGAATCTAGAAACTGAACACGTCAGTCAACGACCTGTACATTCCTCAGGGCGTTTGTGATGTGGGTTGCAGTGCGAGGTCTTGAGTTATTTTGCTGGGTATGCCATTTCATACCCTGATCATAAACAGTATGGCAGCACTGCATAGCATTATTACTATATAGAGGCGATTATTCAGCCTCCCTTTAACAATTCCCTTATCAGCCCTGTTATCATATCCAGTGTCTACCCATTTCATGATTCTGGGGTTGCAAGTGTATGGGCCTTGAGAATCGCTGCTTCTTGTGAACTTTCACAAGACCATCTATGGGCACGTTGGTCCAAAATGGTCACCACAAACAGCAGTGATTCTCATTGCTGAACTCCACAGAATGCCACTCAGTGTCCCATTTGACTGGCGCTATACCTGCAAGTAGCGCCAGTCAAATGGGGCATTGACTGTGATATGGTGTTTTCTGTGATATTGTGTCAGTGGTAAAAAAGACTCTTGGCAACTCGATATCCCAATCCAGCTTTCAGTAATTTGTTCCTGACGGTTTGAGGTGACCTGTAACCTCTGTCGGACTTTCAGACTTTGTTATCTGTCTGTTAATCAGAGCCATCCACACTAATATGACATTCCTTAGCATAGTCCTTCTGGAAGGAACTGTGCCTGCTCTTCCTGCCACAGTGTTATCCTGAATACACTATCGTCATCACGCTGCAGTCATTGCAGTACAGCCAACTGTCAGTGCGATCTGTCCGTTTGATGCCCCCATGTCCCTCATGCCAACGACTCAACGTTTCTCAAATACGGCGCACCATGAAGGAATTGTTCGAATGGGATGGAAATTGGTAGATGTGATGTAAACCGCATGTACAGACAAACAAATGACTACAATCTCAGAAAAGTTAGATGATTTATTCAAGAGAAAGAGCATCACAAATTGAGAATATTAGTAACTCGTTGGTCCACCTCTGGCCCTCTGTTGGTATTGATTGACAGTGTTGTTGGATGTTCTTCCGAAAGATATCGTTCCAAACTCAATCCAACTGGCGTGTTAGATAGTCAAAATGCTGAGCTAGTTGGAGGGCCCTGCCCATAAAGATCCAAACCTTATCAATGCGAGAGAGATCCGGCGGCCTTGCTGGCCAAGGTATGGTTTAGCAAGCACAAAGACAAACAGTCCAAACTCTCATCGTGTGCAGGCGGGCATTATTTAGCTGAAATGTAAGCCCAGGATGGCTTGCCTTGAAGGGCAACAAAAGGGCAATAGGATATCGTCGACGTAACGTTGTGCCGTAAGGTTGCCACAGACTACTATGAAAAGAAATGGCACCCAGACCATCACTCCTGGCTGTCGGACAGTATGGCGGACGACAGACAGGTTGGTATCCCACCGCGGTCCGGGGCGTCTCCAGACACATCTACTGGAGTAGTGGAGTAGAATTGTCTTCAGTGATGAGTCCCACTTCGAATTGAGCCCAAACGACCAGCGAAGACGTGTCTGATAATTCCTACGTTGTGCTTTGCATTTTTTTTAGTGTACTTTAAGATGGCGATAACGAATACATGTACATCCTCCGGACACACTGTGTAGAGATCTCCAATTGGAAAGTTCCAGAAACGGTAGACACACCCAACAGCTACCATTTACTCACACCATTATTTGTTGAAATGACTTGGCCTGTACTGAAAATAAGCTAGCATAAGGATTGAATTTTAATGAGCATGGATATACTGTAGTATCCATTTGGTAGATTTCAGGTGAGGTGATTATATGCCGCATTTTTCATTTCAATCAGTGTATACATATACATCCATGCTCTGCATAACATTGTGAAGTGCATGGCAGAAGGTACCCCCCATTGTATCAATTACTAGGCCTCTTCGTGTTCCATTTACAAATTGAGCGCGTGAAGATGAAAAGAATGCATTAACGCAAATTTCCAGAGATAGCTCAGGCTGTCACAATTTTTTTCCGCCATAAGTTGGTAAAAAAAAGATTTACAAGTAAATTAGACAGCTATGATTCATCATTTCATACAAGAACTGAAACTGCATCGCAAGCAAGACATAAAAATGATAAACGCCTACCATTAAAACCTATAGATTGTTCTCAATACTCATCAGGAAATTAGCAGTCACTTTATAAAGGCGAATGTCTTTTGTAAACAAAAGAGAGAAGCTGATTGACGGAGGCGGTATTCCATATTCAACAATATCTTCTAAAACTCCAACTTTCCACAGTCAAATTTGGGACACGAAAACAAGATGTGGTTCACATCAGCTACCAGTTCAGAATCACACTCACATGCATGATAACTATAATAAATGATGATTCGATGTAGAGAGAAAAGGAGGCGTGGTCGGAGCGGAGTTGAATGATGATGAAAATTGTTAATCGACCTAAATGCGTCCTTGTTAACTACGGCATTGTAGTAGTTCGAAGCTATAATAGCGCATGATAAACACCTTTCGTTTGCTGAGACACGTTCCGTATCTCTGTCGTCGGAGTCCTTCGCGGCAGCATGACTGAATATAATCTCGGTTTTCAAGCCGCGTCAGTTCCAATAAACCAGCCCCGGCTGTCAGTAGTTTTATTCCTGACGACGATGGCAGAGCTAGCCACCGAAAACTCGAGAATTTTATTGAAACTGACTCGGCTTGAAAACCGAGAATATTTTATTCACGTTCCATATCTCTTGACACTGATGTTTTCCGACCTCTTTACCTCACTTAAGTAGTATGTATTGGCAATTTCAGATCAAGATAGTTCCTCTAGATGGAGCTTACTTCGCTAATAAGTCAACCTTCTCATTATAGCCAATGCCAGTGTGGGAATGCTCCCACAACAAAAGGATGGTCTGCCGCCTTCGTATACTCCTGACATATCCCAAAACCAAATTCAGTATGTAAAGTTGTTTTATTCCATGTCTAATGCTGAATATTTTAAGGACGCTCTGAGAGTCAGAACGATTAATAAATAGTCTTGGGAACGGAGCTGAAGATACAAACTTCCAAAAGTGCCACCGTCTCCGCCGTAAGAATAGAAGCGCTTTTAGACTGTTTGAAGCCTTTCCGGATTTGGAGCTGAGGGTCTAAAGATGCGCTTCCAGTATACTCCTCTTGTGGAATTTTGGAGCCATCAGTATAAATACGCAGATAACCAGGCCACAGAGCTGCAACGAGACAACTAAAGCTGCAGTTGACATCAACACTGCCTGAGCTGGTCTTATGAAAATAGTACACTGTAATCTGGCAGCCTAGTGCGTCAAGATCATATTTCAATAAAGGTTAATAGAAGAACATCGAATGAAATCTGTAATAGAAGAGCCGGCCGGTGTGGCCGAGCGGTTCTAGGCGCTTCAGTCTGGAGCCGCGCGACCGCTACGGCCGCAGGTTCGAATTCTGCCTTGGGCATGGATGTGTGTGATGTCCTTAGGTTAGTTAGGTTTAAGTAGTTCTAAGTTCTAGGGGACTGATGAATTCAGATGTTAAGTCCCATAGTGCTCAGAGCCATTAGAACCCATTTGTAGTAGAAGACCAGTGTCAAAGCCAAAGTTTAGTTCTGTTGTAGGACGCACCGGAACTAATGATGAGGACCACGTCTAGAAAGTAAAATTTATCTGACAACATTTGGAATCTAATGCGTAAAAACATCTCTTCCGTCTTTACTATAAGGGCACTCGTGGGCGCCGAACGCATGACTCCAAGACAGGTACGAATGGCTCAGTATTGAAGAGTATCTAATTTCGAGAGATAAATCTTAGGTGCAATGGAGGCAGTAGAGAGCCATAATCTAGTCGACATCGAATAATCCGCCGGTACATTGTAAGGTACTTGATGCGCTCCCCACCACACATGTGTGACTGAGCGAATTTAAACCTTCTTCACTTTTAGTAACAGTAGTTAAAATGTGAGGCGCCCAGCTTAAGCGAGAGTCAGATATCATTCCTAGTAAACGTGTATGAAATTTTACCTGGAAACTTTACTTTCCACACGAGACTTGACCATTAATACGAAAAGCGATCGATTTGTAAGAGTGGACGATTACTGATTTATCAATCGAAACGTCCAGCCTATTAGTAGACAACCATTCATCGATGTGTGCCTTAGTAGTGAGTAACAACGTTTTTATCTGAATATACGACTCGGCAGTGGAATAGACGCATACATCGTCTGAATACTGCAGTATGAATATGGGACGAGTGATGGTGCCTTTTTAAATCATGAGTATCCACTGTGTACAAGACGGGGCACCTTGTAACAAGCCATGGGAGACAAAAAAAGGTCCGAGCAAACTGCCTTTGAGTTTGACGTAGATTGTTCTTTTGCGAACAGGGTACTGATATAAATTACCCTTCAATAAATTCTTAATTCTGGTAGCTTGTCCAAGATAACTGTTATATGACGTCAATAAAAGCGGCGACGACTGTTTATTTCGTTTGAAAGGCTAACAAGCGAGCACAGATTCTCGACAGTCCCTTTGCCTTTTCTGAATCCATATTGACTCTGAGGCATCAGATTAATATTTTCATGCTACCATTCCAGTCTCCTGTTTTACCAGTGTTCTTGCAACACACGACGAAAATGCAATCGGTCGATAGTTAAAGACCATATTTTGATCTTTCTCACTTTTCACAGTAGGAATTATGACTTGCGTCGTCCATCTTGCAGGGAACTCCTGTTGCATCCAATACCGATTAACAATGTACAAAAGCAAATCTTTCCCTTCCATGGGCAAGTACGCAAACACAGGGTATTGCTAAAATAAATATCAGAACAGGTGTCACTCGATGATTTTAAAACTCCCTCGAGTTCTTCTTGAGAGAAAGGACGAAGTAGGACATAATATCGGTTTTGTTGTATCAATAGCGAGGTGGTCAGTAAATAAACGGTCCAGTCACATTAATGTGTCCATCACCTATGTTCGATGTCAACGTGCAATAATCACTCACAGAAGACAGGTGGCCGCCCTAGCAATGAAGGGTATATAGGGTGAAAACATTTCCGAAACGGCAGAATTTGTAAACTGTTCGCGTGCCGCCGTGGTTAAAGTATATCATGCACGGCAAATTGGCGCTATCGAAAACCGGTGTCGAGGAACTGTAGTGCACCACCGCCCATAGATGATAAGGGTGAACGACGGCTGCGAAGATGTGTACGAGGGAACAGGCCTTCCAGAACCTCTCCTACTTCACATCTCGTGTTGAGCAACTGACCACCCGTATGAACCAAGGGGCTACCAACAGTATATACTCAACGACTGTTCAACGAACGCTGCTGCATATGGCGCTCCGCAGCAGGCTCCTGGTTCTTGCACCCATGCTGGCTCCCCTTTATGGGCGACGATGGCTGGAATTTGCACACTAATACCGTAACAGGACATCCACTGACTGAGGTGACTGATGGCCTTTGCAGGTGAAGCACGTTTTGTGTTCTTTCCACAGGACTGAAAGCAAACACCCTGTAAAAGTCATCGTAAGGGTCCAGGCTGGTGAAAGGAGCGTCGGGGGTATGTTTTCGTAGCATTCCCTGGGTGATATTGTCATTTTGGAAGGCTCAAAATGGTTCAAATGGCTCGGAGCACTATGAGACTTAACATCTGAGGTCATCAGTCCCCTAGAACTTAGAACTACTTAAACCTAACGAACCTAAGGACATCACACACATCCATGCCCGAGGCAGAATTCGAACCTGCGACCGTAGCAGTCACTCGGTTCCGGACTGAAGCGCCTGGAACCGCTCGGCCACAGCGGACTTTTGGAAGGCACAATGGATCAATACAAGTATGAATCTATCGTTGGAGACCATGTCCACCCTTACATGCAGTGTGTTTTTCTTCGACTGGATGGCATGTAGCAGTGCAATATGTCACACAGCTCGCAGTGTATGTGCGTGGCTCGAAGAGCATCAGGACGAGTTTACCGTACTCCCCTGGACACCAAACTCCCCCGATTTAAAACCAATCGAGATACTGTGGGACCACCACGATCGGACTGTTGGCGCCATGGACCCTCAAGCGAGAAATACAGCTCAGCTAGCCACGGCAATGGAATCGGTATGGTTCCACAACCCAGTCGGTACCTTCCAGAGCCTCTCCTGCACACCTCGTAGCGGTCTTCGCTGCAAAAGGTGATTATTCAGGCGTTGCACAAGCAAACGTCTTCAAAAAGGTAACACATTGACGAGTTTATTTACACTATGTACACTTAATAATTGAGTTATACATAACTTCGAATACTGTACGTTTTTCTGTGGTGCTGAGTTTGTACGTTTTTCTGTGGTGCTGAGTTATATACAAATGATGGTAGTGTTCTGGATAGGACCAAACAGTCTCGAATGCTGATACTCTTATATAAGTTTGTAAGTACGGGGTGTTCAAAAAGTCTCTCCGCAGTGCCGTATGATTAGCCGCGCATGCCGTATGATTGTTCGCCTGCCTTCCCTTCAAGTGGACTCTCCCAACATTCCTCTGTTTCGTCTATCTCAGCCAGCGTCAGTAGTATCGTCGTGTGTGTCGTTACGTGCTGACGTGAACGTTTAAATTTAGTTCCTTTGTTCGTTTGTTTCGTTTTTGTCACTGTTAAAATACTAACCATTGAAGAACGTGTGTTTTTAGTCGAACAGGTGTTCAAAGCTGGCGGTAAATACACAATTTCAGTTCGTCAAACATTTAATTCAGTTTTCCCAGAGACAACACTCCCAAGCCGCGATACTGTGTGAGATTTGATTAACAAATTTCGAAGTACGGGTTCAGTGAGAGATGCACCGAGAAGTGGTCGTCCTAGCGTTTTGACTGAGGATAAAATACTCGATGTTTCTGATAAAATGTCCATGAGTCCGAACAAATCAGTAAGAAAACTCCCCAGGAAATCGATGTTAGTGTCGGCACGGCCCACACAGCTATAAGGAAAAAATTAGAACTTTTACCATACAAAGTGACAGTTGTGCAAGAACTGAAAAATACTGATCATGGCAAGATACTGCTTTATTGTCAACGGTTCAAATATTTCGTCCAACAAAATGGAAGGGATATTCTTAATGAAATGTTTTTCACTGATGAGGCGTGGTTTCATTTATCCGGGTACATGAACTCGCAAAATTCTCGTATGTGGAGTACTGCAAATCCATTGTGTATTCATGAGGAACCATAGGAGTTTTGATTGCAATTTATAGACGTCGGATTGTGGGTCCCAAATTTTTCAACGAAACAATAAAGGCAGAACGATACTGCAGTATTCTGTACTCATTCAAAGGTTAACTAGTGCTAAATGAAATACTGAACGGTTATTTTCAACAAGATGGTGCAACCGCGCATACTGCTCGCGTTTCAATGTCACTGCTTGCTGATGTTTTTGGTGATCGCATAATTTCACAGGGACTTCGGCCTCCACGATCGTCTGACCTAACACCACTTGACTTTTTCTTCTGGAGTGCAGCGAAAGCAACTGTCTATAAAAACCGTCCAAAATCCATCGATGTATTGAAAACTGCAGTATCCACTTTCACTACTTCTGTTACAGAAGAAGTATTACAGCTTGAGCTTAGAAACATGATTAGACGAATTGAATTGTGTATTCAACAACAGGGGGGACACTATCAACATTTAATGTGAAAATTTGAAAGTAAAAATGAATATTCAATAAATTAATAACTTGTATTTCACTGAGTTTCATTTTGGTATATTCACTGCGGCATACGGCACGCACGGCTGACAATCATACGGCACTGCAGAGAGACTATTTGAACACCGCGTATAAATAATACTTAGGAGCGTCGTGCTACTTCGAGGTAATGTTCCACATTGCAGTCTTCCACACTAACGTCTCTAAGTCCATAGATGCGAGCTCTGAATTGCGGCTGCTTAAAAGGATGTTTCGGCCAATCAGAGGCTTTAGTAGTGACGTCATGTGTGTTTGCATTCTCTGGTGGCACGTACGCGTGGCACACGTCATCGGAGACAGCGAGCAGTGAAAGGGCCGCCTCGCCCGACGTTGCGCTGGCGGGAGACTTGAAAGCGCCGTCTCTCGCGGAGCTGTGAGCGGCCCACGGCGCGTCGGTTCCGGTCGGTGGAGATGCGGTCGATACCGCGGGTCGTCTTCAACAGGAGGCGGATGATTTAGAAAAGGCACCGTGGGAGAAGCCAACGTATTAATTCATCTTACCAGGCAGTTGTAGTAGGGAGAGTGGAAGACAGTCTCCTATTTCTAAAAACCTTTGTTTTGCACCAGATGCGTGTCACACTTATTGCTTTATTAAGGGAAGAGCAAAATTTAATCCAGTTGTCTATTTTTTTTTCAGGAATGTGTTCACACGAGCATTTACTTTTCCAAATTACGCAATATTTTACTCTCTTTCAAGACGTTATGCAACATAGAATTCTGGCGATAGGTTTTTAAACCAAGCCTCTATTGTACAGCTCCTTGAGGACATTCGGGATTCCACTAAGGAGGGGAATGCTGCTTCGTAGCAGTAAACTTTTTTTCCTTTTCTTAGAAATGCTGTTTTCCGCTGCGAATTCCATACCGTTTGTTAAAGCTTGATACACATCTTCTTCCAGTAGTCACGTCGCATGTCCTCGAGTGCCTATCAAACTGTGCCCTTACATTTTTCCCAGTTGGCTTCCGAAATTTTCCACTTACTATTAGCGTGACATATTTATGTAGTATCAGCGTTTATAGTAATGTGGAACTCTATTGGGAAATTATTGCGTCCCCTTGGAATCTATTTTAAAATCTTTGTTTTTTTATTTGTTTTATTTGGCCTCCAGATTTGTATTCTGTTTAGTCATTGAGAGCCGAAGTTTACATACAATACATAACTGTACATATAAAATACATAAAAGCATATCTGCAGAATTGAAAGCTCAAGCCGTCATTTTTTTTCCGCGAAAAATGTTTAACAAATAGGATGACACGTAAAGTAGACGTATTTATGTTATAAATTCAAACTACTTTTAAAATGTAATAATAAGTGATAGAGATAATTGAAAATATGAGTTCCACAGATTTTCCCCTATACTCTTTCTTTTGTTGGCTTTCGGAACACACTCCTACAGCCACCTCAGTAAGGAGATATCAATTAATGGTGATAAGAGCGTAAAGACAATACAACACTCAGTCCCCCAAGTGGGGAAAATTTCTGACCAGACCGGTGATGGAACACGGGCCCCTTCGGTTTACAATACGCCGCGATAACCGCGCAGCTACCAAGGTGGACCCCTGTACACTTAAGGATATTGATAATCACTTTATACAGGCGAATGTCTTTAGAAACCAAAAGAGAAGACGCTGCTTCAGGGAGGAAGTAACCCATACTCATCAGAGTCTTCATAAATTCCAATAGTTCGTTGCCAAATTTCGAACACGAAAACATGACGTGGTTTACATCAGCTTCTGATTCGGGACTTCACTCACATAGAGGGAAATCATAAATGTGAATTCTGTACAGGTGTATAGGAAGCAATAATCCACAAGCCACCGTACAGTGCGTGGCGGAGGGACACTGCTATAATTTCTCTTATCTTGTCTCCGCGGTCTTTACGCGAAATATACGTTGGCAACAGGAGAATAGTTCTGCAGTCGACCTCAAATGCTGGATCTCTAAATTTTCTCAATAGTATTTCTCGAAAAGAACGTCGCTTGATTCCCATTAGAATTCTCGTAGCATCTCCGCAACACTTATATGTTGTTCAAACCTACCGGTAACAATTCTAACAGACCGCCTCTGAGTTACTGCAATATCTTCCCTCAGTTCGACCTGGTACGGACGCCAAACACTCGAGCAGTACTCAAGAGCGTTCTACATGCACTCTCCTTTGCAGGTGAACCACTCTTTCATAAGATTCTCCCAATAAACCGAAGTCGGCCATTCGCCTTCCCAACCATAGTTCTCACATGCTCGTTCCACTTCATATCGCTTTGCAACGTTACGCCCAGATATTTAAACGACTTGACTGTGCCAAGCAGGGCACTAGTAATGATGTAGCTGAACGTTACGGGTTTGTTCTTCCTACTAATCGACATTAACTTACATTTTTGCACATTTCAATCTAGCTGCTATTCCTCACACCAACTAAAAATTTTGTCTAGATCGTCTTCTACCTTCCTACAGACACTCAACTTCGACACCTTACCATACACCACGGTATCATCAGAAAACAACCGCAGACTGCTGCCCACCCTGTCCACCAAATTATTTATGTATATAGAGAACAACAGCGGTCATACCGCCGGCCGCTGTGGTTCTAGGCGCTTCAGTCCGGAACCGCGCTGTTGCTAAGGTCGCAGTTTCGAATCCTGCCTCGGGCATGGACGTGTGTCTTAGGTTTAAGTAGTTCTAAGTCTGAGGGACTGATGAACTCAGATGTTAAGTCCCATAGTGCTTAGAGCCATTTGAAGCATTTGAGCGGTCATATCGCAATTCCTTGGGACACACTTGACGATGCCCCTGCCTCTGATGAGCACTCGCCGTCGAGGACAACGTACTGGATTTTATCACTTAAGAAGTCTTCGAGCCACTCACGTCTCTGTGTACTTATTCCATATGTTCGTACCTTCGTTAACAACCTGCAATGGAACACCGAGTCAAACGCCCTCCAGAAATCTAGAAATATGGCATCTGCCTGTTGCCCTTCATCCATAGTTCTTAGTATATCATGTGAGAAAAGGGGAAGATGTGTTTCACACGAGCGATACTTTCTAAATCATGCTGATTCGTGGACATAAGCTTCTCAGTCTCAAGATCCCGTTATGAAGTTCAGCAAAATGGGAAGCACGAAGTGTTACATCCATTGCAGAACGCCTATTGATAGGTGAGTATAGCATGTCAGGAGCTCCATCGTTGACAATAACTTCAATAACATTCTTCAAAGACCTGCCGTTTCTGTCTGCCACGTCTCCTCCACACGCTACATGACGGGAATTCATGTGTCCGCCAATTATAAAGGGACGCCAAACCTGGCTTATTAAGTGTCTCAAGACGTCCTCCAAGATACTAAAATGAATATATTCATACACCGAGACTACTGTAAAGGATTGTGAGCAAATAGTATCCGCCCAGTAACTAATTCGGCATTGTTTCTTACATTGAGAGAATATGGTTGATGCGGTACAGAATGTTCTACCAATTTAGTAACGCCAGTATTCCCATACAAATGGTCCTGTCTTATTATGAAGTAGTTTTTAAAGCAGACAGTCTGCTGAGACTCGAACCATGCTTCGTATAACAGGACGATGCCAGGGTGACAAATGAATAATTCTCTTCGCAAGCTTTCTCTGTTGAACTTCGCTGATCTAGTCTTCCTCTGAAATACTTGTATAGCCTTCATAATTGAGGCAGAATGAGAATTAAAGATGCCTGCGTGGAGTTGCTAACCCATGAGCACCATGCTGACAGGATATTCTGGCTTATAGGTGTGATTGAACGTCGCGAGGTGCGATACGAAGACCACTCGCGTACGATTGTTGTGGTTGCTTGCTTCTGTCCGTCGCCGGTAAGGTCGATGAACGGTGTTTGTCTGCTGAGCCACATCCACACACTGACTTCCGTCCCTGCTTCCGTGCTGTTGACCCTGCATGCTTGTGGCGGGCAGCGTCCGCAAAAGTTGTGTGGTTTGAAGATCTGGAACGCTGAAATTTGTCGGAGTAATAGTGATTGGCGCAGGCAAGAAATATTGTTGTCTCCCAGTGACGGACGCATAGGTTGGCATACGAACAACAGTCAACACATCCCTGAATGTTACTGAACGTAGCTACTTCTTGGGCTCGTTGCAGCATTTGTTGTCCAGGACCGATCCGTAGACTGGTGTTGTCTCCCACAGTATGCACAAATAGCGATAAGAAATGCGCAGGATTCAACAGAATGAGGCCCACTACATTTGACGCATCTCTTCTGGGACCGACATTGTTCACTGGTGTGCCCGTAACGAGGGCGATTAAAGCACTGCCTGACAGTTAGCGTATAAGGATCTACAGGATATCTAGTTCCACGGATAGACACAGCTTCCGGTAAAGTTTGAGAGTCAAAAGTTAACAAGCAGGTCTGCAGTTTCACAACTGGTTCTGTACCATATCTCTTCGTAAACGTGCGAACACCTATAACGGGGAAGACAGATTGCACGACTTGTAAAATCTCCGTTTCTTCAAGTTGTGTACCTACCTTTCTTACTACTCCCCCCCTTTAGACTTAAATGCTTCACTGTTGACTAAGAAATTAGCCTTATCTGGAGTTTTCAAATCGACGTTCACTTTGCTTTTACTGCCCGCCCCCGGTAGCTGAGTGGTCAGCGCGACAGTGTGTCAATCCGAAGGGCTCGGGTTGGATTCCCGGCTGGGTCGGAGATTTTCTTCGCTCATGGATTGGGTGTTGTATTGTCCTAATCATCATCATTTCATCACCATCGACTCGCAAGTCGCCGAAGTGGCGTGAAATCGAAAGACTTGCACCCGGCGAACGGTCTACCCGACGGGAGGCCCTAGTCACACCACGACATTTACATTTATTTACTTTGCTTTTTCCCACAGCAGAGAAATTAATTACAGCATTCCCAAGTTCCGGTAGTAAGGAAAGATGCAAGAGTTTCCCTAGAGCCTAAGGGTGCAGACGGCCTACGTTTTTATCCAAATTTTCCGTATGAAAAACGTACAGCCCAGTGTCTGTTCGTTTGTAGACGTTAGGAGACCACTGGATAGTTACAGCTTCCACAGAAGGAGTGTTGGTAACATTTTGTTGGTTGGGAGCGGAACCAGAAGAAGCTTCAAAGCTGCATCTGAAATGTTAGTAGCGAATGAGACTAGATTAGCTTCTACAATGGAGGTTTTTGAATTCCTTAAATCCTGAGTTACCTCACTTTGTCACTTATTTCTCGCGCTGGAGAAGTCGTAGGGATCCTGTTCTGACAATTTCTCTTCGTCAGCGTGTATTCCAGATTCACATAGAATGAAAGCTAACTGGCTGGAGGCATCCGTGGAGTGTCCAAAGTAATTGTTGGAGCAGCTAGAAAGGGGACTGCATCATGATGTAGTTGCCGGGCAGTAGGTTGTCGTCGATATTGTCCAGTGGAGCTACGACTATTTACCCCCTTCACCATATACTCCACTATACATGGCGTGGCTTGTCGCCACAGAGAGGAAAGTCAAATGTCAAAGTCTGTTACAGAAAAGTGTACCAAACAAAAAAAAACTAGTGTGCGGACACTATAAGGAAAACCCTTCACTTGCTCGCTACACGTAAACAACTCGAGCCACGACTTCACGCAGGTAACCAACACCTCCGATCGTTGTTACGTCTCAAGCATTTCCAGACTCTAAAGACACACCGACGACATACCACGCAAATTAAAAACCAATACGGAATCTTCCTGTTGCCCTTCATCCGTGGTTCACAGGATATTAGCCTGTGTGAGAAAAGAGCAAGCTGAGTGTCAGACCAGCTTTGTCTTCTAAATCCGTACTGTTTCGGGACAGAAGCCTCTCTGTCTCAAGAAATTTACTGTATTCGAACTTAGAATATGTTCAAGAGTTCGGCAGCATACCAATGGTAAGGATATGAGTCTGTAATTTTGCGAGTCCCTTCTTTACCCTTCTTGTTCACAAGTTCACCCGCACTTGGCATTTTGAGCTGGGCGAGAGACCCGCGATAAATGAAAGCAAAGTAAAGGGTCAATGTCTCTGTAAAAGCGAACGGAGATTCCATCCGGACCTGGCGACTTACCTGATTTCAGCTCTTTCAGGTGCATCTCCAGGCCAGGGGTTATTTAAATTTATTTTGTGTATTTTCCTAGGTTGCATTTGGACTACTAGCTCCCGCCTTCCCCTGACAACTTTTGTGCGGGCCATAGTGCTCCACTCAGTCCACTTAGCCAGAACTAACAAACCCACCACGCAGCTCTAACGCTACGCAGCTGAGGTGGCGGGCTCCGTTGTCCATACAGTACCAAGCGGACGCAGGGCCTCGTGCAGGTCTTTCGTCCTCTTTCTTTGCTTAATTGGCAGCTATACTATGCTTATTAAACTGTTATATAAAAAACTGAAA
Organism: Schistocerca cancellata; assembly: GCF_023864275.1. Lineage (NCBI taxonomy): Eukaryota > Metazoa > Arthropoda > Insecta > Orthoptera > Acrididae > Schistocerca > Schistocerca cancellata. The sequence goes on along the minus strand of NC_064630.1, from coordinate 359,217,737 downwards.
ATAGGAGATTCTAAAAGAAAAAATTTTGATTTAACAGTAACGACGCAAGAAGCGAGGATAGATTGTGTAGTAGATGTCCCTCCCCAGCACTGCCAAGGGAGGTCTCGGAATGTGACCTCGAGCCCTACATCCTTGTGCATTGCCTGCCAAGGTTACTTACTAACGTGTGTTAATATGCTAATCTGCTTAATTGTGGGTTTGTGTTTTATAGGTTTACTCTGGTGCTTGGTACAACAACCGACCACACTAAGTTATAGATTCGACATGGTGTTTGTATACTACGAGGTTGAATGAAAAGTAATGCCTCCACTTTCGTTAATTGGGTTTGGATGGGAATATTTTAATAAATCAAACTCAGAAATAATTAATTACCAATATTCACTTTTCCACATAATGACCAGCCAATTGGATACATTTCTGCCAACGATGAACAAATTTTCTGAAGGCGTCATGGAAGAAGTCGACACTCTATTTCCACAACCACAGTCTCACAGTTCTGTCAACGGCTTCATAGAAGCGTAATGATGTCCCCGCAGATCGTCTTTCATTATTGGGAACAGATGGAAGTCAGACGGTGCTGCCGGCCGCGGTGGCCGAGCGGTTCTAAGCGCTTCAGTCCGGAACCGCGCGATTGCTACAGTCGCAGGTTCGAATCCTGCGTCGGGCATGGATGTGTGTGATGTCCTTAGGTTAGTTCTAAGTTCTAGGGGACTGATGACCTCCGATGGTAAGTCCCATAGTGCTCAGAGGCATGTGAACCATTTCAGACGGTGCTAAATCTGGACTGTATGGAGGATGCCGTACGGGTGTGAGATTCAGTCTCTGAAGCTCTGCTGTGGTGGCACGTGAAGTGTGTGGTTTTGCATTGTCATGCTGCAGGAAAACATTTCCCTTTTCCTTCCGGATCCTTGTTAGCCGTCGTTTCAGAGTTCGCAGCGTTTTGATGCAATGCTCTGAATTTATTGTTGTTCCACGATCAAGGAAATCAATATGGATAACACCATCTCCGTCCCAGAACACTGTGGCCATGATTTTTCCAGCTGAGGGCTGCGTCTTGAATTTCTTTTTCTGGGGCGAGTCTTTGTGTCGATATTCTATAGACTGACGTTTCGTCTCCGGGTCGTAATGATGTACCCATGTTCCGTCTCATGTCACAACTGAATGGAGAAAGGCGTCACCTTCATTCTCCTAACGCGAGAGGAGTTCCTGCCAAATTTCAAGTCTGTGCGCTTTCATGTCAGGAGTCAGCATCCGGGGTAACCATCGTGCACAGATCTTCCGATAGCCAAGCAAAGCAATAATGTGACCCACACGTTCTAGTGAAACGCCGTTTGTGCTAGCTGTTTCTCTCTGAGTGATACGACAGTAGTCCTTAATCATTTTGTCAACATTTTGCTTGTGAAACTTGGTGGTTGCTGACACAGGACGTCCAACTCTTTGTTTGTCACGCAGGTCATATGTTCCCGCCTCAACATCTTTAAACTTACTCGCCCAACGACGCAAAGTATTCACGTCAACACAATCACCATTAACTGCTTTCATTCTCTAATGAATTTCTTTTGGGGCGACACCTTCTGCTGTCAAGAATTCAATGACTGCACGTTGTTTAAACCTCATTGACCGACCGTCTGCACAGCGTTCCATACTTTACACTGTAACAACACAACCGTTCAATGCTAAGGCTTCCCGCCAACTGCAGCTGTAGAGAAGAGGCTACGGAACAAGCCAGTACCTGCCGCGTTGCCAACTGTTGATGAGTTACAAATGTGGTAGCATTACTTTTGAGTCAACCCTCGTATGTTATAAGTCGCTACCGTTAATATGTATTGTGTATGCTATGTACTGTGCGTCTTTGTGTGTTTTGTCAAGTGTGTACTCTTATTTTAACTTACGCCATGTGGTAAAAATACATGTCATTATAGTAACAGGTTTAATGTGGCGCCTGGTACTAATTCCGGTAAAGATTATGTCACTAGAGTCTCTGGTTTGATCTACGCTAGACGTTTCAATGTTTAGGTATCAAATTGTTTTTCTTTGCGTTTTATGTCCTCTGTCTGGTGTTCGAAGACTCCGTTGTACTGGGGATTTCCTATCCACCAACCCAGTGATCTCTTTGTCGTCTGCTACGATGCCTGTAAGGTCTCATTTGTTTCTAGATGGTGTATTCTGTATTGGAGATGTGAACTGTTAGTTCATTTAGTTTGTCCTCATTCGTATAAGTTCCTGAGTGTAAGTTGAGGTTTTTCTAAAGTTATTCCAGTTACGTTTTACCGTGTGTGAGAATGCGGCTCACAATATAAAACGATGTGTTCGGGGAATCCATATTCAACACATTCGCAGTTGCTGTCCGCCGAAAGTGAGAAGCGCTGTAGGAGCGCTGGCCAAAACCAGTCAGAAAATGAACCACGCCAGGGATTTATTTATTGCAGGTTTTGAGACGTTTAACTAATATTTTAAAATTGGTCACACATCTAGTTTTTGTTTGACCTTTTTTTTACTTTTTGTTTTATTTTTATCTGCAATATATGGCACTCTTTTTAAAATAATAAATAATTTGAGGTTAAAATAAAAATAAAATTTTGTTGTTGTAAGAAGAAAGTGAAAAGTTGATAAGATAGAGGAGAGATTTGTTACTGCCATCACTGATTATGACTGGCGGTAAAAATTGAAATGAACGTTAGGCGTCATTGGCCGGGAGGACCCTTACGGGGCAGGTCCGGCCGCCTAGGTGCAGGTCTTATTACATTCTACGCCACAGTGGGCGACCTGTGCGCCGGTTGGGGATGAAATGATGATGAAGACAACACAACACCCAGTCCCCGAGCGGAGAAAATCCCCGACCCAGCCGGAATTCGAATCCGGGACCCTTAGAACGGCAGTTCGTCACGCTGACCATTTTTTTTTTTTAATCTCAAATGGTTCAAATGGATCTGAGCACTGTGGGACTTAACATCTCAGGTCATCAGTCCCCTAGAACTTAGAACTACTTAAACCTAACTAACCTAAGGACATCACACACATCCATGCCCGAGGCAGGATTCGAACGTGCGACCGTAGCGGTCGCGCGGTTCCCTACTGAAGCGCCTAGAACCGCTCGACCCTCCGGCCGGCTTTTGTAGTCTCATTTTGTTCGTTTTCGTTCGTTGCGCCTGCTCGGGGCGGACGTCGTAAGACATCCGTTTAAGTTCGTCGTTGATCCATTGACTCAGTTTTATTATTACAGAGGGCAGCTAACACTCTGACCAAACACGCTGAGCTACCGTGCCGGCAGCCATTCGGCTATCGGGGCGGACATGACTGGCGGTGAATACCTCGGAATGGTTTCTTCCAGCTGTTGACTGCCAGTCACAACAAAATAGTTTATGCATACTAGTAGAGAAACGGTATTGCTAATCGTATGCATTAACTTTCAGTATTCATCCATGTACAACATTAGGTGCTTTCGTGGCTAGACTGTCAGCACCTTACACAACATTTACTCTAATATTCTCTATCCTTAACTATTACTTGACTGATACGTACAATTTGTCAGAGTATTTTGGCATGTTACGTCTGATTCATAATTCTAGGTGTCTTATTTACTGTTACACCTCATCTTCCTCCTCCTCCTCATCCTCTTCAGTCTCGCTGTTGTCGCTGTCACTGTGGGTGTCACTGTTCACCCTCTGGAGCTGGTTGCTATGTTGCACATTGACACGTCAGTTAAGTCGTGCCCGCAGGTGCTCTTCATGTGTTGTTTATACACATTGTCAGTTAATGCATTTACTTGTGCCCATCGTTCTTGGTCTCTTAATGCTATGTATGTAGGGTCCTATAAAATTCTCTACACAAACTTGTAGGACTTTTAGAGTTTTAGAGGGGAATGAGTAGACAATATTTTGAATGGGAACCGACGTCCGTAAGCGTACCGTTTCCGTGCTACAGTCGATGGAAAACACGTTTGTTAGGTAGGGACGCAACAGGGTAGTTATTGTGGGGGATGCTTACGTCGCATCGGCTGTCATTTGACGTCATCATACCTCTCTGACCTGGTTCGAGCCTCATTCAAGTGTCCGTGAGTGACAGAACAGCATGGTTGAATACACGTTTGCAGAATACACCGAATGGTCCTTCAGTCTGGCGAAGCTCACCGTAATGGAAGAGCTGCTCGTCACCTTTATCATCATCGTTATGCGCAACATCCGGCGCTATCGCATACCGTTTTCGCAAAAAATAGGTTTCAATAAAGGGGAACCTTCACCGTCAGCAAGCGTGAGTGTAGTGCTCCAAGGAGACGCCGCACACCCGAATTGGTTTAAGTTCAACTGCAAACAACAGCGTTTGTGAAAACTGATTAAGCTTCCTTTTTGTTTCTTTGGTTATCGTCTTGTTGTAGTCTTGAGTCCGAGGAATGGTTTGCTGCTACTCTAACCTGGACAAACCTCTTCATCTCCGAATAACTACTGCAACTTACATCCTTCTGGATATGATTACTGTATTCATCTCCTGGTCTCCTTCTACGATTTTTATCCCCACACTTCTCTCCAATACTACATTGGAGATCCCTGGATGTCTCATAATGTGTGCTATCAACCGATCTCTTCTTCTAATCAGGTTGTGTCATAAATTTCTTTTCTCCCCACTTCTGTTCAGTACCTCCTCATTAGTTACATGATCTACCCATCTTGATATTCGTCACATATCCTCCTTTCAAGAGATTGTCCATACCGCTCAACTGCTCTTCCAAGTCCTTTGCTGTCTCTGACAGAATTACAGTGTAATCGGCAAGCCTTTAAGTTTTTATTTTTTTCCCTGAACTTTAATTCCTACACCAAATTTTTCTTTGGTTTCCTTTATTGCTTGTTCAATGCACAGATTGAATAACATAGCGACAGGCTACAGTCATGTCTAACTCCCTTCTCAACCATTGCCGCCCATTCATGTTCCCGAGTTTATGACTGCCGTCTGGTTTCTGTACAAGTTGTAAATAGCCTTTCGGTCCCTGTATTTTTATCCCTGCTACCTCCAGAATTTGAAAGAAGGTATTCCAGTCAACATTGTCAAAGTCTTTCTCTACATCTCGGACAGGGATCCACAAACCCGAGTCTCAAGTGAAACATAGTAAAGTACAATCGTTATCCAAGGAGCGGATCCTAAACATAATTACATACATGGAATATCATTCGCAGCATAGAAAAAAAAAAAAAAAAAAAAAAAAAAGAAATTCAAGAGAGGACAAGGCCCACTTGTTGCAAAAACTGGTGTTTGCGCTTTTCAAGGATACTTGATACAATTTACAGGATGTGCATAATAGTGACCTACCACGTTACGCACATCAAATTGCGCGCGAAATAGATACAATGATTTCAAGGGAAGCAGTGGATGGTTGCATAACTTCGCACAGTGCTACAGAATTGAAAAATGTAAGATAACAAAACTTCAAACAAAGTGTGAACTTGACGATGCACAGCAAACTGCGGAATCGGTCAGAAAATTTGTAGATGAGATAAACCAACTTGCCCCATCATTTAGGAAGGAATTTGTTTTCAATCCCGACCAGTCGGGATTTGAAGAGGAAATTCCAATAAAAGGAAATCTGGAAATTAGAGGTTTCAAAACAGCTATATCAAGATCGACTAACATTAATGCCTTAACGCACTCATATACAACTATGCCGACTGTTAATCTGGATATTAAATTGGCTAGAAAGTTATATCTTGCGTTGAGAGAAGCTTGAGGTGCTCGGCCCCCTGCGAATCTTTGTCTTGGCCAGCACAAAAGGTCTACTGCCATCTCTACATATTGGTTAGTTTTTACTAAGTGAGGTATCGCAGGATGTGGGTACTGCTATGTTTGCGTACGTGTGGTTAAGTCTAACGCGCTCTGGTTAGCACATTGGACTCGCATTCGAGTGGACGACGGTTCAGACCCCCGTCCGGCCATCCTGATTTAGATTTTTCGTGATTTCCCTAAATCGCTTCAGACAAGTGCCTGGGTGGTTCCTTTGAAAGGGGCACGGCCGACATCCTTCCCCATACTTCCCTAATCCAATGGGACCGATGACCTCTCTGTTTGGTCCCTTCCCCGAAATCAAACAACCATGTGGAGATGGATTGGGGCGAAAGTTGAACGAAGAGTAGAGGGTTGAAAGTCAGAAGAAAAAAAAGTGCCAAGGCAAGAGCCAAGGAAAGAAAAAATTTCTGTCATAGTTGGATAGGATTGTAAGAGCAGTAGCGGTTTTCTTGCTACCAGCGACAGGTCATGCCAGGATAGGCTTTGTTAGTAGTGTGTATCATACAGGTCGATACCTTTGACGTTGTGCAACGGTGTTACTCGGCGGCTGCAGCTGAGTGCCGGTGTTGGCTTCTCGGTCAGCATCAACATACAGCTGGGTTCGTCATCGGTTAGTGTCCGATAGGTCATGTATCAGATACACAGTGTAGGGGAGTGTTGGCGGTTTGTTTGTGCGTTAGTGTGCGAGCGTGTAATAGAAAATTTGTGGTAAGTTCTATGGGACCAAATTGCTGAGGTCTTTAGTCCCTAGGCTTATACACTACTTAATCGAACATAAACTAACTTACGCTAAGGACAACACACACACCCATGCCCAAGGGAGGATTCGAACCTCCGACGGGGCACGAACCGTGGCAAGGTGCTTTGACCGCACGGCTACCCCGCGTGGTTGCGAGCGTGTCGACTGCCCTGCTGTAGCATGTTGATCGGCTGTGATAGCAGCTGGCATATACAGTCAGTATTGCTGATGTGCAGGGGCTTGCCGATGTTGTCGCTTCTGAGTGCATGTCAGCTCACCGTAGGTGTTATGCCCTAGCTAGCAATGTCTTTGGCTGCTTATACTTCCACCTATGGTTGTGATCTTTGTCGTGTCCGTCATCTTGCAAGGGCACTAGAGAGTATTTGCGTCACAGCAAGCAAGAGTTGGAAAATGCACGTACGAAAACTACAATTATCGTATGAGCACTGCTTTAGGCAAGAAGCTGGTCAAAATAACTTGCTTTTGTTTGATGTCTGGTCTGCGTATAAAACTCATACTTGTTTAGAGCACACTATCTCTTCTGAAAAGTGTGTGACATGGCAGTTCATACCACCTGGAGCCACTGGACAGATTCAGCCTCAAGATGTTTGTTTTTTCCGTGCCTAGAAAACTTATTATCGCACTATCTGCAGCTACGCCTTAAAGAATAGTCAGTTTCATGATAAGCTCCACGTCAGACTGTTCCGAATTCGGTTGCATGCCATCACTTCCATCACTTCATGTGATTCTATATGCATTCTTTGAGAGCGGATATCTAGCTGAACGTACTGCACGGTTTGTAACTTTCAGTGAGTTCTTCTTCGATCTTGATAGAGCGAACCTTTGTGATCAGTGTGGCGCACCATCTTTCATTCGGTGTTCATGGTGCAAATTAATGGTTGCTTGGAAATTTCTTGAACGTCGATGATGTCCATTTTGTGAAGTGTAATACATACCTCCCATAGAAGACTGATCTCTGCACCTCCCGGGCACTCATTTTTTGGCGCCCTTTTGATGAACGTGGCGAGTTATTAGTACCTAATACTTTCCCTGTCGTAATCCTTAACACTTTCAAATTAGCCTTACCTAAGATTGAACTTGCGACCTTGCACTCAAGGGGTTCCTTGTCAGACTCAAGCGGCTTAAGTGCGTGAGATAAGGTCCAGATCCAGTTAAAAATGAACCATACCGCGGCTGGGATCGATGTGCTTCATTTTCACTCGCTCTCTTATGTCAGGGCGGAAGTCGTACAGTCTACGTCCCTTATCACGGGGATGCCTGTTACTGTGTCCTCCATACGGGAGTCTGTGCGACGGTGTGGATGTAGCAACCGTGCTGAGCAGCGCGGCGAGTCCGGCTACCGCGATGGAGTCGCGGGGGAAGGGACGTCCGCTCGGGCCGCGGGCCGCGCACCGACGCCGTGGCGTGGCTGGCGTCTCCATTATGACGCGCTGGCAGCGGCGGCGGCGGCGGCGGCGGTTGCGGCGTCCGGCGGGCGCGTGTAAACACGAGGGGAGCCGGGTGTGGGGCGCCGCCCACCGCGGGGCGGGCCGGCCCCTCCCTGCGCCGCCGCCTCCGCCTCCAGCGCGACCTTGCCCCCGGCACCGCCCCCGCAGCCACCAGCCGCCGCCCCGCCGGGGAAAACTTTCACTGCACACCGCTACCCCGCCCCCCTGTTTGTGCCTCCTCCCTTCCCCCACCGCACCGCTTCTTCATAGACTGCGTGAGGGTGCGGGAAGCGGGCTAGAGAGAGACGGAGGAACGGCCCGCATCGCTATGTGGGGCGTGTCCTTGACAGGCAGGTGCGGACGATATTCGCCTTCGTCAAGGTCGATGCGGGCAAAAGTTGGCTCGCATACACAATTTGGCTTGATCCCAATTTTCTGCTGCTCTTCTATTTGCCTGATCGCTAGAACTCGTAAAGGGATAGAGGACGGATGTACTATTACTCAGCAAATCGTCGACGTGAAGGAAAGGAAATCACGTAAAAACTACTAGTGCGAGTAATTATGGTGCCTCAGAATTTCGTGTCTTTACTAAGAATGACAACCCTTCCTAACCCTGCGCGCTCATTAGCATGTCACTTCCGGGATTCGGGAAGGTGTGCCAGATTACGGATAGAATGCGTCCAGCGCATTAACTATGAGGGCCAGTGTGCCGAGCTCCTTGGATGTGGTTTTTAGGCGGTTTCCCACGTCTAACTAGGTGAATACCGGGCTGGTATCAATGCCCCGCCTCAGTTACACGATTCGGAAACATTTAGAATACATTCGCACACTTACACTTCGGATAATACGCTACTCAAATTCCTTTCTCCTATGAGGGTGGGGAGGGGGGCGGGATGGGAGCTGGCGACAAGGAGGACATCCGCCCGCCCACTACCAGTAACATTGTCAAGTCCAATAATTAACACGCCGACCCCTTGAAGATACGAGTTATAGGCCAGGTAAAAGAACAAGAAAACGACCCTCCCGTATAGCTTCGGGGAGAGAGCCTGGCCCGGATGAATCCGCCTCACAGATTAACGACGAGCGCTGATGAGCCGGCCAGTCTAAACGTCGGTTTTAAGTCGCTTCCCACATCCAACTAGGAAATTACCGCGCCGGTACTCATGTGCGCCTCAAATACCGGGACGCAAACATTTAGAAAATGGTCACACACTTGAGCATGGGATTTACTTTAGACGCACACAGATGGGATGCATAATTGGGTCGCAAGGGGAGTTATGGCGCCGACAAGGGCATCCCACCACCTACTGTCATTAACATTGCCACAGTCCGTGTAACAATGCCCATCCCGTACAGGAAACGCAGAACAGGCAAAGAAGAGGGAAAAAAAGAGATCAGTCAGGAGTGACAGTGGACAATGAACAAATTAGAATGTAATGTATTGCGCTTGAATAAGCAGAAAGATCCATTATTCTTTGACTGTACGATTGCAGAACAGTCACTGGAATTAGTCACGTCCATTGTATGTATGGGACTGTACGTACGGATCGATTTAAGGCGGAACGACCACATAACACTAATGGTAGGTAAGGCAGATGCCAGACTGAGATTCATTGGAACATCCAAAGACGATCAGTGCGCTTCGTTACAAGTTCATACAGTGAGCGTGAAAACGTGGCGAAATGCTCTACCAACTGCAGCGACAAATGCTGCAAGAGCGACGTTGTTCATCACGATGGGTGGTTTACTGTTAAAGTTTCGAGAACATGCATTTCTTGAAGAGTCATCCAGTATATTGCTTCCTGCTACGTACATCTTGCGAAAAGACGATGAAGGCGAAATTAGAGGGCTTTGAGCACACACAGAGACTACTAACAATCCTTCTTCTCTCGGACCATTCGTGACTGTTACAGGAAAGGCGGTAAGTGGTAGCGGTACACAAAGTACCCTCCGCCATACACCATAAAGTAGCTACCGGAGAATAGATTTAGACGTAGATGAAGAGACGTACTGCTAGCGATCGTAACAGGTCGGTATAGCCCATACGAAAGTGTAACAGAAATGCCCAGCGATCTTAAATGTGAATCCTTGGAAGAAAGACAAAGTAGTTCTCAAAAAATCCTGTTCGGCTAAATTTAGAGAAGATGTATTCGAAGCAGCCGCCATCGTACGTCTCGGGTAGGGATGATGAATGTAAGATAAGAGAAATCAGGGCATATACAGAATCATGTAGACTATTATTTTTCCCACGTCAATGACCTGAATAGAAAATGAAAGAAAAATTGATACAATTGGTATGATGTACCCTCCGCCACGCACTGCACAGTGGCTTGCGAAGTGTACAGAGTGACCCTAAATCCCCTTTACAGATTTAGAGGACACGTAGTTTACACAAAAACAAGCAAACAGTGTCTAGTAAACGTGGACCCTAAAATGCATACCTTAAGAGCTATGCGCACTTGTTCAGTAGAAGAGATGTATTTTACAGTAGTGAAGATGAGCAAGTTCTAGGGGACTGATGACCTTAGCAGTTAAGTCCCATAGCGCTCAGAGCCATTGGAGTGCATGAGGGTGGCCTCTTTGCCTGACAGCCATTAGTACGGCTGGCACCGGCACGTCTGCGGCACCATTTGCAATGGTACCAAGAACATAGGGGCCGGACCAGCTAGGAGTGGGGTCGCGTGCTCTTCTTGGATGAGAGAAGATTCAGTCTGAGTAGTGATTCGGGAAGTACCCTCGTATAACGAGAGGCGGGAGCGCGTAATACACTCACGAACATTGTCGAAAATGATCGTTTTGGTGATCCAGTTGTGGGGAGGCAAAAATTGCAGAGGCGTACTGACCTCCAGATGTTTGAACACGGCACACTCACCAGTCAGCATTGTTGTGACACCATATTCCTTCCACACAGGCGTCTTTTCAGGGGTGCCTTCGGTCCTGACTGCATTTTTATGGATGATAGCGCGCGACCGCGTCGAACAGAGCAGGTGGAGGAGCTCTTGGAACGAGAGGATATTCGGTGTATGGACTGGCCTGCCCGTTACCCCGACTTAAATCCTACCAAGCAAGTGTGAGATCTATTGGAGGAATGTATTGCGGCACATCAACATGCTCCAACGACCATCCAGCAGTTGTCAACCAGCCGGCCGTTGTGGCCGAGCGGTTCTAGACGCTTCAGTCTGGTGCCGCGCGACCGCTACGGTTGCAGGTTAGAATCCTGCCTCGGGCATGGATGTGTGTGATGTCCTTAGGTTAGTTAGGTTTAAGTAGTTCTAAGTTCTAGGGGCCTGATGACCTCAGATGTTAAGTTCCGACAAGAAGTTCTTACTGGCCTTGTGGCCAGCGTGGCAGCGTCTTACTGCCGCCCGTGGTGATCACACGCTCTATTAAGAGCCATGTCCCGCCATTTGTAATATCCAGAGGAGCATTATAAATCGCATTGACTTCACAGAAATTGTCTTCGAATAAAAATGTCATATTTGTTCGCCTCATTGGCTATTTCTTTCAGTTACCCTCTCTACTATGCTGTAGCAATTCTTTTCATGTGCGATCGAAATTTAATCGAGCTATGTTACTTCACAGTGAAACATCATAGGACAGTTAAGTGTCGCCCTTACATTTTGCACACCTGTGTACTATTTGTACAGAAATCAGACTATAGATTACAAAAGTCGAAGGATGTGACAAGGAGGTGGTAGTTTCGAAGGGAGTGAGACAGGGTTCATTGTAATATGTCACCCGCCTTATTCAGTCAGCTCGCCGGCCGCGGTGGTCTCGCGGTTCTAGGCGCTCAGTCCGGAACCGCGCGACTGCTACGGTCGCAGGTTCGAATCCTGCCTCGGGCATGGATGTGTGTGATGTCCTTAGGTTAGTTAGCTTTAAGTAGTTCTAAGTTCTAGGGGACTGATGACCTAAGATGTTAAGTCCCATAGTGCTCAGAGCCATTTGAACCATCAGTCAGCTCACTGAGCAAACAGTAAGGGCAACGAGAGGTGACTCTGGAAAGGAGATCAAATTTCAGCAAGAAGAGATAAAAGTTTTAAGGTTTTCCGATGACGTAGACGGCAAAGGACTTGGATGGTCAGTTGAAGGTAATCGATAGAGTCTTGAAAAGAGGTTATAAAACGAGCATCAACAAAAGTAAAACAAGAGTAATGGACAGTAGCTAAGTTAGAGTAGTTAGAATAGACAGTCAGGTGACGCTGAGGGAACAGAGCAGTTTACTGGACGTGCATCCAGAAGCACACTTTTGTATGTTGAATAAAAGCCCGGTCCAGAGTGAAAATCTCATTTCTGGAAACATCCCAAAGGCTATGGCTAAGCCATGTCTCCGCAGTATCCTTTCTTTCAGGAGTGCTAGTTCTGCAAGGTTCGCAGGAGAGCTTCTGTAAAGTTTGGAAGGTAGGAGACGAGATACTGGCAGAAGTAAAGCTGTGAGGACCGGGCCTGAGTCGTGCTTCGGTAACTTAGATGGTGGAGCACTTGCCCGCGAAAGGCAAAGGTCCCGAGTTCGAGTCTCGGTCGGGCACACAGTTTTAATCTGCCAGGAAGTTTCGGTTCAGTTTCTGTTGGATTTGCATATAAAAGAAGATAAAAGACAATGATAACAGGGTTGATGGTCAACAGACATGTTTTGAGGCTACTACGACCAGACTGGAAGTTTTTCCCTACAGCAAAGCACCACTCTACATTTAGTTGGTAGAATACTGCCCCAACAACATGGTGACCATGTACCAAAATCTCTTTTAGTGACAATAGATACTGCAACGTCAATTTCATAAGAAAATGCAAAGAGTACCAGCGAATACTACTGGAGGAAGAATGAAAAAGATCGCTTATTAGAGTCTCACAAAATAATCTCATTTCTTATTATCCTCCATGCTCAATGTTCCCTGCCCCGTGACGAAGAAGCAGAGCTACAGGGAAACGTGTGAAAGTACGTGTTTACGTGCCCTCGCCTTAGAAGAAGACCTTAGTATCAATTTACAAGGGAAAACTATCTTGAGCAGAACTTCGGGCAGCGTAAGGCATTTGCTGAAGAGGAGGAATGAGGCGTGTAAACAAAATAAAAAAAATTGTGGGTGCTTGTCAGGTTGCAAATCCAAAGGCTCGGTATTCGATCCTCAGTCGATGCTACTAGAGTTTTTCTGTCACTTTTTGTTTCCTTCACCTCAAGCAATGTTTTGTTAATGTAAAAAATACAAAGTTACACTGAACTTCATAGTCCAAATTAAGCTGCACTTTCAGTCACAGTTACAGTACTATTAAGGACGCTATTGAGATAGTTAGCAAGTTGTTAAACATCATTTCCTGGCATTGCCCATTATTTAATTTTGGCCGTTATAGTCAATGACAGCACCATTTTACAGGTTTATGGAGGTCAGTGACTATTCTCCAGCTAGAAGATAATGAACTATCTTTCCTTTATCCAGTTAAATGTGCAGTAGTCTGGACTGACCACGATATTTTCAAGGGGGAGTGATTTCCACAGCATCGCGGTGTTTCCCAAGACTCTTTGGGAAAGACTTTATGAAAGTCCTAGTAGGAAACAGCACGTCACAATGACTACTGTCAGCGTTAGCAGGAAACGGCCAATAGGGACTGCCTACATTCTGCTGTGCAGGCTTATTGGCCTAATGGCCTGAATCCTAAAATATTTTGCTGGAACGGCTTTGGTGCTCACGAAATCTGGAGTGTATGAAGTCGGGAGTGAGTGATCCTCAGAATAGATTAGTTTAGATAGTTTTCCATAGACCCAAAAATTATATGATTCTCATGGTTTTGCAACACTTCAGAAAGCATAACATAAAAAACGTAGAACATTTTAATGTAACTCACTTTCCTCATCATTTGTCAGGAGTCTGTCAGAATATGTGAATACACACGGTAAATTGGAACTGTTAATACACTACTGGCCATTAAAATTGCTACACCAAGAAGAAATGCAGATGATAAACGGGCATTCAATGGACACATATATTATACTAGGACTGACATGTGATTACATTTTCACGCAATTTGGGTGCATAGATCCTGAGAAATCAGTACCCAGAACAACCACCTCTGGCCGTAATAACGGCCTTGATACACCTGGGCATTGAGTCAAATAGAGCTTGGATGGCATTTACAGGCACAGGTACCCATGCAGCTTCAACACGATACCACAGTTCACCAAGAGTAATGACTGGCGTATTGTGAAGAGCCAGCTGCTCGGCCACCATTGACCAGACGTTTTCAATTGGTGAGAGATCGGCAAAATGTGCCAGCCAGGGCAGCAGTCGAACATTTTCTGTATCCAGAAAGGCCCGTACAGCACCTGCAACATGCGGTCGTGCATTATCCTGCTGAAATGTAGGGTTTCGCAGGGATAGAATGAAGGGTAGAGCCACGGGTCGTAACACATCTGAAATGTAACGTCCAGTGTTCAAAGTGCCGTCAATGCGAACAAGAGGTGACCGAGACGTGTAACCAATGGCACCCCATACCATCACGCCGGGTGATACGCCAGTATGGTGATGACGAATACACGCTTCCAATGTGCGTTCACCGCGATGTCGTCAAACACGGATGCGACCATAATGATGCTGCAAACTGAACCTGGATTCATCCGAAAAAATGACGTTTTACCATTCGTGCACCCATGTTCGTCGTTGAGTACACCATCGCAGGACCTCCTGTCTGTGATGCAGCGTCAAGGGTAACCACAGCCATGGTCTCCGAGCTGATAGTCCATGCTGCTGGAAACGTCGTCGAACTGTTCGTGCAGATGGTTGTTGTGTTGCAAACGTCCCCATTTGTTGACTCAGGGATCGAGACGTGGCTGCACGATCCGTTACATCCATGCAGATAAAATGCCTAATATATAGACTGCTAGTGATACGAGGCCGTTGGGATCCAGCACGGCGTTCCGTATTACCCTCCTGAACCCACCGATTCCATGTTCTGTTAAAAGTCATTGCATCTCGACCAACGCGAGCATCAATGTCGCGATACGATAAACCGAAATCGCGATAGGCTACAATCCGACCTCTTTTCAAATCCGGAAACATGATGGTACGCATTTCTCCTCCTTACACTAGGCATCACAACAACGTTTGAGCAGGCAACGCCGGTCAACTGCTGTTCGTGTATGAAAAATCGGTTGGAAACATTCTTCATGTCAGCACGTTGTAGGTGTCGCCTCCATCGCCAATCTTGTGTGAATGCTCTGAAAAGCTAATCATTTCCAAATCACAGCATCTTCCTCCTATCGGTTAAATTTCGCGTCTGTAGCACGTCATCTTCGTGGTGTAGCAATTTTAATGGCCAGTAGTGTATTTGTTGAATTAATACACTGTCAGAATGAAACACAGTTATGCACTTTTAATAAAGTTATCATACACAAAATATCCACCGAGTGAGGTGGCGCAGTGGGTAGCGTATTGGACTCGCATTTGGAAGGACGACGGTTCAAACCCGCGTCCGGCCATTCTGATTTAAGCTTTTCGTGATTTCTCTAAATCACTTAGGACAAATGCCGGGATGGTTCATTTGAAAGGGCAGGACCGACTGCCTTCCCCATCCTTCCCTAATCCTATGGGACTGATGACGTCGCTGTTTGCCGGCCTGTGTGGCCGTGCGTTTCTAGGCGCTTCAGTCTGGAACCGGGCGACCGCTACGGTCGCAGGTTCGATTCCTGCCTCGGGCATGGATGTGTGTGATGTCCTTAGGTTAGTTAGATTTAAGTAGTTTAAGTCTAGGGGACTGATGACCTCTGATGTTAAGTCCCATAGTGCTCAGAGCCATTTGAACGTCGCTGTTTGGTCCCCTTACTCAAGTCAACCAACCAATACCTAATCCTGACTCTTGTGACCAAATGCTGTCAAAACTAAAATCTAATAGACATTTTTACTTAAGCTGATCTAACAGTCCCTGTTAAGATATTCATCCATAAAGTGGAAGGTCCGCAGCTCGTGGTCGTGCGGTAGCGTTCTCGCTTCCCACGCCCGAGTTCCCGGGTTCGATTCCTGGCGGGGTCAGGGATTTTCTCTGCCTCGTGATGACTGGGTGTTGTGTGATGTACTTAGGTTAGTTAGGTTGAAGTGGTTCTAAGTTCTAGGGGACTGATGACCATAGATGTTAAGTCCCATAGTGCTCAGAGCCATTTGAACCATAAAGTGGAAGAGGTTGCCTACCAAAAAGTCTTTCAAACTCTGTTTAAATTGTGCTTTATCTGAAGCCAAGTTTTTAACGGTTGCTGGCAATTTATTGAAAATATATATTCCTGAATTTTGGACCCCTTTTTGGACCAAGGTATGTGATCTTATTTAGATTGTTCTTATTCTTAGTGTTGATATTATATATTGAGCTTTTGGCTGCAAATAGAGACATATTATTTGTAACTAATTTCATTAAAGAATACATATACTCAGAAGCAGTGGTCAGAATACCCAGTTCCTTGAACAGATTGCTATATGATGTCTTGAATTTACACCGCAAATGAGTCTTATTACACGCTTTGGCACTGTAAAAACGTTTGTTCGGTTTGACGAGTTACCCCAAAATATGACCCTGTATGACATAACAGAAAGTGAGTAAACAAAGTTTGCAAGTTTTTTTTACATCTCCTACGTCTGACATAATTCGCACTTCATACACCGACTTGTTTCGGAACTTCAGCAGTTCTATAGTGTGCCGTTTCCAACTGGATTTGTTATCGAGTTGCATTCCCAGAAATGTAACACTGTCAACCTCTTCTATTTGAGTGTCTACATATGTTATACACGTCCTGGAAGGAAGTTTCTTACAGGTTCTGAACTGCATATGGTGGGTCTTTTCAAAGTTTACTGGCAGTTATCAGTGTTAAGCCATTTATTAATGTCAGTGAAAATTTGATTATCAGCCATTTCTGAACCTGTACTTGACTTGCTACCTATGCTTTACTTGGTCAGTGATTAATGAAATTGCTCTTCCGCTTTGGGAAACTGAAAAGTGTTAGCAAGCGCTTTTCTCGTGCAGGGGCTCTAGGGCTCTTTTGTGAGCAAAGGCGTGACTCATCAGGCGAGCACTTTCTCGGCCGGCAGAGGCCGCGTCATCAGATCTTAGAGACAACAGATAGCTGGAGATAGTGACTGGTAACAAAGAGGCGGACTTACCGAGGTCGTGCAGATTACAATAATTCCGATTGTTTCAGAGGAAACTTGAATTGTGGTATTCTTTTGTGAGTCCTTCTCATTTTTTGATTTTCATCGACTGTTGTCACGCTTTGTTTATGGACGTTACTGGCGGGAGAGACTTCAAACCAGTTTGAGACGATGTTGCGATTCTTTTTTGTGCACGTTTTCCAATACAGTAGTCAGATGCGACAGACTTTTGAAACTAGTTGAATTGCTGTAGGGCACAGATTTGTGGTATATGAGTAGTGACTATTTTAACTCTTTCTCGCGGATCAAAGTATTTATTTATCGTATCAAAAGTACAGAAATATCAAAAAAGTAAGGCTGGTGACTCTTTTTTAGGCCAATAGTGCATGTCGTAACAGTGCGTAGACTTAATCCGGGTCCGCCAATAAACGGTTCCGGGAAAGCCTGTGTAGCTAGCAATAATCGCATAATTTCTTTCGCGCTGCTCTTGCCGATGCACCTTTCTACGTGAGCTAGCTGTTGCGACCCCGGCTCGGCGACAACTCGAAAATATCAAACAGTCGCCAGTGATTCAACTGTCCTACGTGAGTGCACACGCCCGGGGTATCGCGCGACTATCTAATAACGCGAATTCTTTACAGACGAATGGAAAAACTGGTAGAAGCCGACCTCGGGGAAGATCAGTTTGGATTCCGTAGAAATGTTGGGACACGTGAGGCAATACTGACCTTACGACTTATCTTAGAAGAAAGATTAAGAAAAGGCAAACCTACATTTCTAGCATTTGTAGACTTAGAGAAAGCTTTTGACAATGTTAACTGGAATACTCTCTTTCAAATTCTGAAGGTGGCAGGGGTAAAATACAGGGAGCGAAAGGCTATTTACAGTTTGTACAGAAACCAGATGGCAGTTATAAGAGTCGAGGGGCATGAAAGGGAAGCAGTGGTTGGGAAAGGAGTAAGACAGGGTTGTAGCCTCTCCCCGATGTTATTCAATCTGTATATTGAGCAAGCAGTAAAGGAAACAAAAGAAAAATTCGGAGTAGGTATTAAAATTCATGGAGAAGAAGTAAAAACTTTGAGGTTCGCCGATGACATTGTAATTCTGTCAGAGACAGCAAAGGACTTGGAAGAGCAGTTGAACGGAATGGACAGTGTCTTGAAAGGAGGATATAAGATGAACATCAACAAAAGCAAAACGAGGATAATGGAATGTAGTCAAATTAAGTCGGGTGATGCTGAGGGAATTAGATTAGGAAATGAGACACTTAAAGTAGTAAAGGAGTTTTGCTATTTAGGGAGTAAAATAACCGATGATGGTCGAAGTAGAGAGGATATAAAATGTAGACTGGCAATGGCAAGGAAAGCGTTTCTCAAGAAGAGGAATTTGTTAACATCGAGTATAGATTTAAGTGTCAGGAAGTCGTTTCTGAAAGTATTTGTATGGAGTGTAGCCATGTATGGAAGTGAAACATGGACGATAACTAGTTTGGACAAGAAGAGAATAGAAGTTTTCGAAATGTGGTGCTACAGAAGAATGCTGAAGATAAGGTGGGTAGATCACGTATCTAATGAGGAGGTATTGAATAGGATTGGGGAGAAGAGAAGTTTGTGGCACAACTTGACTAGAAGAAGGGATCGTTTGGTAGGACATGTTTTGAGGCATCAAGGGATCACAAATTTAGCATTGGAGGGCAGTGTGGAGGGTAAAAATCGTAGAGGGAGACCAAGAGATGAATACACTAAGCAGATTCAGAAGGATGTAGGTTGCAGTAGATACTGGGAAATGAAGAAGCTTGCACAGGATAGAGTAGCATGGAGAGCTGCATCAAACCAGTCTCAGGACTGAAGACCACAACAACAACAATCTAATACTTGTAGAGGGGAATGAGTACATAATGTTTAGAATAGAAATCCGCTTCCGTTCTACGACGGCTTCAGTTCAGATGTTTAACTCATACGCTTCTGCCTGAGGAATTACAGTCGTGACGCGGTACAATTATTAGATAACAACTCGATAGGAAACATTCATTTGTCACTTAAGCACATTTGTTTGTATTAACACTTAAGCATTACTAGTTTACATTATTCCAAAACAAAGAAGAATCACCGAGCGAGGTGGTGCTTTGGTTAGCACACTGGACTCGCATTCCAGAGGATGACGGTTCAATCCCGCGTCCGGCCATCCTGATTTAGGTTTTCCGTGATTTCTCTAAATCGCCTCAGGCAAATGCCGGGATGGTTCCTTTGAAAGGGCACGGCCGACTTCCTTCCCCATCCTCCCCTATCCGATGAGACCGATGACCTCGCAGTTTGGTCTCCTCCCCACAAATCAACCAAAACCCCCAAAGAAGAATCCAGCACGCTGTACCTACAGAAGAACACTGATGCAATACAATAGCGACTCGATGTGGGGACCACCAACGTAGTTACAGACATTGTACCTACTGTGCAGCCCTAAAGCATCGACTGCACACCTGCCATAGCAGCGCCGCGAAACGCCAACAGAAGTAGCGGTCAGCGCCACACTTCCAGGAAAACAGAGTTCAGCACTCCCTGTCACTTATTTTACCAGCCGCCCATCGCTGGTCGGCCCAGTTCGATCGCGGACTTCGAGAGCATCAGTATTGAGTTGTAGGAAGACGTTACTTACCCTGCGTTCTGAGAGTAGTGATAGATTGTCATTGTAATTGCATGTAGGAGGCACAGGAAGCGCAGGAAATTAAGTACAGTTTATTCCCTTAACAGAAATAAAGATTTCTATTAATTTGAAAGTGTTTTGTACAGATCATTTTGAATTCCTGCCACCGTCTATCGCAACTTCCGTCCTTCCTTGTTTGTGTCCGTGCTGACTCCCACAGCATGTTCTGGTACACACTCTACATCCTACCTGCTGCCTGTTCAGTTTCTAGCGGCCAGATCTCGTGCCAGCAGATTTTCTTCTGTCAAATGGTTCAAATGGCTCTGCGTACTATGGGACTTAACATCTGAGGTCATCGGTCCCCTAGAACTTAGAACTACTTAAAATGGTTCAAATGCCTCTGAGCACTATGGGACTTAACAGCTTATGTCATTAGTCCCCTAGAACTTAGAACTACTTAAACCTAACTAAGGACGTCACACACATCCATGCCCGAGGCAGGATTCGAACCTGCGACCGTAGCGGTCGCGCGGTTCCAAACTGAAGCGCCTAGAACCGCTCGGCCACCAAGAACTACTTAAACCTAACTAACCTAAGGACATCACACACATCCATGCCCGAGGCAGGATTCGAACCTGCGACCATAGTGAACGCGCGGTTCCAGACTGAAGCGCCTAGAACCGCTCGGCCACACTGGCCGGCACTTTCTTCTCTCCCAACTGGAGTCTCGTAAATTGAACTTTGCATACGACGTTAGGTCACAACGTCATCCTGTCTACCCTATTGCATACCACGACAAGAAACTCTGAGACTTTTCCCTTTCCGTCAGCAGACGTGGACGTGTTACACATCTGAATTGAAATAGTTGTAGAACGAAACAGTATGTTTCCGGACATGGGTTGCTATTAAAAATATTTGCACTCACTCCACTCGACATATCCTAGAAGTTTGTAAAGGGCATTTCCGAACACTCTGAATAACATGTTTATTAAGCAGTAGAGCTTACATCCTTTGTAAAGGATTTTGTTCAAAATATAATATAAAATTTTTCCTTACTTTGCGATGAAGTATTGTTTCCCATCTGTAAATTGTCTTGTGGTGTATTTCGGTATACATACTCGAAAAATGCGACATCAGTCTCGTTTATTGATTCGAAGTCACGTGTGGTGTTTTTTAATAAACTAATACACTGAAGCGCCAAACGAACTGGTATAGGCACGCGTATTCAAATACAGAGACATGAAAATAGGCAGAAGACGGCGCTGCGATCGGCAGCGTCTATATAACACAACAAGTATCTGGCGCAGTTGTTAGATACGTTACTGCTCCTACAGTGGCAGGTTATCAATATTTAAGTGAGAAGTGAGTTGGAACGTGGTTTTATAGTCGACGCACGAGCAATGGGACACAGCACCTCCGAGGTAGCGATGAAGTGGGGATTTTCCCGTACGACCGACCATTTCATGAGTCAGGAATCCGGTAAAACATCAAATCTCCGACATCGTTGCGGTCGGAAAAAGATCCTGCAAGAACGGGACCAACGACGACCGAAGAGAATCGTTCAGCGTGATAGAAGCGCAACCCTTCCGCAAATTGCTGCAGATTTCAATTCTGAGCCATCAACAAGTATCAGCGTGCGAACCATTCAACTAAACATAATCGATATGGGCTTTCGGAGCCGAAGGCCTACTCGTGTACCCTTGATGACTGTACAACACAAAGCTTTACGTCTCGCCTGGGCCGGTCGACACCGACATTGGACTGTTGATGACTGGAAACATGTTGCCTGGTCGTACGAGTCACGTTTCAAATTGTATCGAGCAGATGGACATGTACGGATAGGGAGGCAACCTTATGAGTCCATGGACCCTGCACGCCAGCATGGGACTGTTCAAACAGGTAACGGTGCGGCGCGAGTGCAGTTGGAGTGATATGGAACAGCTGAATCGTTTAGATACGCCTCTGACAGGTGACACGTATGTAAGCATCCTTTCTGAGCACCTGCATCCATTCCGTCCATTGTGCATACCGACGGATTTGGGCAATTCCAGTAGGACAATGCGACAACCCCACACGTCCAGAATTGCTGCAGAGTGGCTCCAGGAACACTCTTCTGAGTTTAAAAACTCCCCAGACATTAAAATTAGTGAGGGACGCCTCGGAACGTGCTGTTCAGAAGAGATCTCCACCCCCTCGTACTCTTGCGGATTTATGGACAGCCCTGCAGGATTGATGGTGCCAATTCCCTCCAGCACTACTTCAGACATCAGTCGAGTCCATGCCATGTCGTGTTGCGGCACTTCTGCGTGCCGGCGGGGCCCTACACGATATTAGGCAGGTGTACCAGTTTCTTTGGCAGTGCAGCTTTCACGACAACAGCTCTCATAGTGTCCATGATATAATCAAATGCTGTAGGTAACACTCGAACACACTCATTGAATAGCACGGGTTGACACTTCCATTCTTCATACAAATGATGGAACACTCAATGAACATACCGTTGCAAACGTATAGTATTAGTTTCACACCTTTGTCGTAGGCAAGTTTCTTCAGTATGTGATATATAAGATACGAATTTTGCATTAAATTTTGTCCGTCCGTAATGAATGTATCGTGCTGAGTGGGCGGGCATGCGGACAGCAGTAGATCTCGACCGCGGCGCACATATAGGACCGCTCCACGCTGCTTTGCTAGAATAGTAGCGCGCTTACCGCGCCGCATTCGCATTAGATCGCTGACGTAGGATGAAGTGTATAAAAAAAGAGACAGAGGTATTTGCTTAAATTCTGCCTAGAAACCTGTTTTCTTCCTGGTCAAACAACAGGGGGGCAGAGTTAGCGCATTATCGAAACGTCTGCCATTGGTTATCTTTGGGTATGCGATGACGCTAATGTTTATGTTGTGTGTTGCCTTGCTGCACATGCCATCTTTTTGTTTCGGGTTTCGGTAGCACTGCCCACCGGAGTTATAAGTTACCATGCAAAGCGGTCTCGCGTTGTATTTCTGTCTTGAAAATAACGAGGTGTTCGCTTGTAGGTCCGCCTCGGTAGCTGAGTGGTCAGCGCGGCTGATTGCCATGTGTAGGACCCAGGTACTTCCAGAGCTTTGGTTGGAGGACTGGAAACAAGATACACTCAGCCTCGTGATGCCAACTGAGGAAGAACTTGGCCGAGTAGTACCGTCGTCAGATCACGGAACCTGACGACGGCCGGGAGGGCAGTATGCTGACCCCATGCCCCGCCATACTGCGTCCAATGGCCCCATCTGTGGAGGATGGCATGACGATCGGTCGGTACTAATGGGCTCGCCAGGGCCAGTGAGCGGAGTTTACATTCACTTGCAGAAATACTGTCGACTGTCAAGGACGTTTCCCAGCTGCATTCTTGTAAGTTATTTGAACATCCCATACTCCGGGAGAAGGAGAAGTTTCGCGTGATGTCTCTTAAACGCAGCTTTAGACACAAAGTTATCCCTAGACAATCTTGCGTGGCGGTGTTCACACAGACGTGCTAATGGGCACCATGACTAGTCAGAGGTGCAGTAGTAGCATCGTCTGTGCACAATTTCTAATAATCATTACGTAGTTGTATTAAACGAACTAGCAATTCGCGGAGTACATGCTTCGTTATTTGTACGTTTGCTTTGGCACGAGTAAAAATACTGAATGCTGAGCGGAGTGGCCGCGCGGTTAGAGGCGCCATGTCACTAATCGTGCGGCCCCTCCCGCCGGAGGTTCAAGTCCTCCCTCGGGCATGGGTGTGAGTGTCGCACTCAGCGTCAAGGTAGTTTAAGTAGTGTGTAATTCTTGGGACCAATGACCTTAGTAGTTTGGTCCCTTAGGAATTCACACACACACACAAAAATACTGAATACTTTCTAGTTGTAGTAAATAGAGGCTGTGTTTGTTGTTGTTGTTGTGGTCTTCAGTCCTCAGACTGGTTTGATACAGCTCTCCGTGCTACTCTATCCTGTGCAAGCTTCTTCATCTCTCAGTACCTACTGCAACCTACAGCCTTGTGAATCTGCTTAGTGTATTCATCTCTTGGTCTCCATCTACGATTTTTACCCTCCACGCTGCCCTCCAATACTAAATTGGTGATCCCTTGATGCCTCCGAACGTGTCCTACCAACCGATCCCTTCCTCTATTCAAGTTGTGCCACGAACTCCTCTTCAATACCTCCTCATTAATTATGTGATCTACCCATCTAATCTTCAGAATTCTTCTGTAGCACCACATTTCGAAAGCTTCTGTTCTCTTCTTGTCTGAACTATTTATCGTCCACGTTTCACTTCCATATATGGCTACACTCCATACAAATACTTTCAGAAACGACTTCCTGACACTTAAATCTATACTCGATGTTAACAAATTCCTCTTCTTCAGAAACGCTTTCCTTGCCATTGCCAGTCTAAATTTTATATCCTCTCTACTTCGACCATCATCAGTTATACGTTACTTTATTTGCCAGCAGCGAACGTGTGGCTTCAGTGCAAAGCGACTGAGCTGTTGTGACTCAAAAAGAACCTGTTCCATTACTGTCACTTAATCACCAAGTTGGGCGTAATTTTTTTTGACGTTAGATAAACTAGAAGCATATTTTTAGGTTAGATGAACCAGAAACATTGGTACTGCAGCTGTTTCGGGTCCAACCAGGAGAAACAGCGCTGTGTGTGACCAATAGTACCAAACGAACTGTGCAATACAACTACTTTTTTGCGCTGAAACTAGGCGACATTATCTGAGGCGACGTTATCTGAGGCAACATTATCTGACCTTATTTGACCTGCTATTGTTTAAGTAAAAATTTCGCACTTAAGTATTTGTGACGTGGATCATTAGCCTCGACTAGGAAAGCGTTTGTAGGGGTGGATTTCACTTACACCAGATTCACTGTAAGTGCTTTATACTACCATTTATCTAGCCGTCTTAAAATTGTGTCTGCGGTTGGTCCGAAACAGAAACATGCGCAATGTTCTCCATAATCTTAGTTCAGTTTCCGCACCCGCTCCCCATCTCAGATCCACGATAGGGCGGAATGTACAGTCAAGAGTAAAGTAAAATAATATGTCCACTGCCTACAGCGAGACTAAATGCCGCCTTTTTACATCAGGTCGGCCCGGATCTGCCGTCAACCAGGAGATCAGCTGCTCGGAATATGCACCGCGCCATGATCGCAGACCGGCAGGAACAGTATTATGCTATGGGGGACATTAACCTGGCCTTCCACGGGACCTGTGGCAGTAATCGAAGGCACCATGGTAGCTGTAGACGACGTGACTATAATTACGAACCACCATGATCCCTTAATGTTTGATGTCTCCCCCCAACGGCGATGGCATCTTCCAGACAGATAACTGTCCTTGCCAAGAGGCTAGAGTCGTGCTACAGTGATTTGACGAACATGATAGTGAACTCTTTTCGCTATTTTGGCCGCCAAATTCACGTGATCCGGGAACGTTGTCGGGCGCTTGTTCTCCGCCTAAAAACCACTGGCCTCTAACTTACGCAATTCCGTGACCTGTGCGTAGGCGTTTGATGTCGCATTATTCCGGAATCCCACCAAGGACCTGTCGAAATCATTGTCACGCAGAATCAGTGTTCCATTATGTTCCAAAAGCGGACCAAATTCTATAAACCAGGCGACCATAAAGTTTTGACTTTTCGCAGCATGCGGCAGCTTCTGTAAAATATGCTCTCTATCGGAGTCGAGGATCGATGTGGAGTCCAACACATTTCACCACTACCCACACTGGCACGACGGAGAGAGAGAACGTACACGAGTACTGTGTGCAAATCTTTTTAGTGGCCGCGAACTAGCAGTCAGACAGAAATGGAACGTAGAGTGTAATATTACCCAAATACAAAGGCAGAGATTATGTCAAAATAATTACAGTACTGGTAACTACGTTGTGGCAAGAGAAATGCTAGTCTCTAGAAGTTTCAGTAATACTATAACACGCCCACGTTTACTCAGGGATGCTACAGGAAACACCTAAATGCATTTTCTTTGTCACAAGCGCACTATGTGACTGCTATAAAAAAAAAAAAAAACAAAAAAAGGTCAATCACATCTTATTTGGGTGTTCGCATGAGTGGGAATCTCTGTGGAATGAAGATAGCGTACCACATATGTCACCAACTATCAAGCCCGAATTGACACGTGTTTTAATTATAACGCTTTTTGACTATAGTTTGCGTCAAGACCGAAACTTTAAGTTTGCATGTAATTGTCTTGATTTTATAAATTTACATGTACTATTAGAAGTGGCGAACACTTGCTGCTGCTACAAATGAAAATCGAATTACATGAAATGAGGAACAGTTACTTTTCATAGATAAGTACTGCAGAGTCACTCGTCCAGAGTGGCAGTGTACCTTGACGACAAAAATCCTGTTCTGCACGTCTGAATTCTCACTCCATACACATTCAGCCGGCCGTTGTGGCCGAGCGGTTCTAGGAGCTTCAGACCGGAACCGCGCTGCTGCTAGGTCCCAGGTTCGAATTCTGCCTCGGGCATGAATGTGTGTGATGTCCTTAGGTTAGTTAGGTTTAAGTAGTTCTAAGTCGAGGGGACTGATAACCTCATATGTTAAGTCCCATAGTGCTTAGAGCCATACATATTCGTATTCTATTGCTGTCTTCTCCTACAATTTAACTACATCTAGTGAACATGGGCTGTTATATAATCGTGCTGTTATGCCTAAAAGCTTTAGAGGGTACAAGCTGTGGCACATTTTCCTCATCACCAGACTCAGAGTTCGACCAACTAAACGTTCATGTGGTGTTTTGAGCTAGGGAAAAACTTCTAATCTGGTCTATCAGGATCACAACGTCATTCGTTTGGCCATCGTGCTTGTTATCATTGCTAACTTCTTCCTTATCCAGATCCAGTGCAAAATGCAATCTGCATCATTTTCAGTTTCAGTTTCCTTTCAGGTGTTAATAGAGTTTCCGCTGTATCACACCAATTGGCCCTGACGTTTGTGGCCAGTACTTAAATATGTTAATGTTACTCCCAGCTTTGTGTTGAATATGTCCGTGGGTATTTGACAGATTTGGGGTGTCGTGTGTGTGTTTACGAGAGAAGTAACACGAGTGCATTGATATCTGTAAGTTTATGCATCTATGTAGTTTGTATCGGTTCTCGTTAGTGCTGATTGGTAGCTATGTTGCTGTTGTCGTCTTCAGTCCAGAGACTGGTTTGATGCAGCTCTCCATGCTGCTCTATCCTGTGCAAGCTTCTTCATCTCCAAGTATCTACTGCAACCTACATCCTTCTGAATCTGCTTAGTGTGTTCATTTCTTGGTCTCCCTCTACGAATTTTATCCTCCACGCTGCCCTCCAGTACTAAATTGGTGATCCCTTGATGTCTAAGAACATGTCTACCAACCGATCTCTTCTTCTGGTAAAGTTGTGCCACAAATTCCTCTCCTCCCCAATTCTATTCAGTACCTCTTCATTACTTACGTGATCTACCCATCTAATCTTCAGCATTCTTCTGTAGCACCACATTCCGAAAGCTCCTATTCTCTTCTTGCCCAAACTATTTATCGTCCATGTTTCACTTCCATACATGTCTAAACTCCATACAAATACTTTCAGAAAAGACTTCCTAACACTTAAATCTATACTCGATGTTAACAAATTTCTATTCTTCAGAAACGCTTTCCTTGCCAGTCTACATTTTATATCCTCTCTACTTCGACCGTCATCAGTTATTTTACTCCCCAAATAGCAAAACTCATCTACTATTCTAAGTGTCTCATTTCCTAATCTAATTCCCTCAGCACCACCTGATTTAATTCGACTACATTCCATTATCCTCGCTTTGCTTCTGTTGATGTTCATCTTATATCTTCCTTTCAAGCAACGTCCATTCCGTTCAACTGCTCTTCCAGGTCCTTTGCTGTCTCCGACAGAATTGCAGTATCGTCAGCGAACCTCAAGGTTTTTATTTCTTCTCCATGGATTTTAATTCCTACTCCGAATTTTATTTTTATTTCCTTTACTGCTTGCTCAATATACAGATTGAATAACATCGGGGAGAAGCTACAACCCTGTCTCACTCCCTTCCCAACCGCTGCTTCCCTATCATGCCTCTCGACTCTTACTACTGCCATCTGGTTTCTGTACAAATTGTAAATAGCCTTTCGCTCCCTGTATTTAACCCCTGCCAGATTCAGAATTTGAAAGAGAGTATTCCAGTCAACATTGTCAAAAGCTTTCTCTAAGTCTACAAATGCTAGAAACGTACGTTTGCCTTTCCTTAATCTATCTTCTAAGATAAGTCGTAGGGTCACTCAGTATTGCCTCACGTGTTCCATCATTTCTGCGCAATCCAAATTGATCCACCCCAAGGTCGGCATCTACCAATTCGTCTGTAAAGAATTCAAGTTATTATTTCGGAGCCGTGACTTATTAAACTGGTAGTTCGGTAATTTTAACACCTGTCAACACCTGCTTTCTTTGTGATTGGAATTATTATATTCTTCTTGAAATCTGAGGGTCTCATACATCTTGCTCACCAGATGGTAGAGTTTTGTCAGGGCTGGCTCTCCCAAGGCTATCGGTAGTTCTAATGGAATGTTATCTACTTCCGGGGCCTTGTTTCGACTTAGGTCTTTCACTGCTCTGTCAAACTCTTCACGCAATGTCATATCTCACATTTCATCTTCATCTACATCCTCTTCCATTTCCATAATAATGTCCTCAAGTATATCACCATTGTGTTGACCCTCTATATACTCCTTCCACCTTTCTGCTTTCCCTTCTTTAGTTAGAGCTGGTTTTCCATCTGAGCTCTTGGTGTTCATACAAGTGGTCCTTTTTTCTCCAGAGGTCTCTTTACTTTTCTGTAGCCAGTATCTATCTTGCCTCTACATCCTTACATTTGTCCTCTAGCCATCCCTGCTTAGCCATTTTGCGCTCCCTGTTGAACTCATCTTTGAGATGTTTGGAATTCTTTTTGCCGGCTTCATTTACTACATTTTTATATTTTCTCCTTTCAACAGTTAAATTCAATATCTCTTGTGTTACACAAGGATTTCTACTAGCTCTCGTCTTTTTACCTACTTGATTCTTTGCAGCCTTCACTATTTCATCTCTCAAAGCTACCCATTCTTCTTCTACTGTATTTCTTCCCCCCATTCTTGTCAATCGTCCCCTAATGCTCTCTCTAAAACCCTCTACAGTCTCCGGTTCTTTCAGTTTATCCAGGTCCCATCTTCTTAAATTCCCACCTTTTTGCAGTACCTTCAGATTTAATCTACAGTTCATAACTAATAGATTGTCCGCCCGCTGTAGATGAGTGGCACCGGCACGGTAACTTAGCGTGTTCAGTCAGAGGGCTGCGTGCTCTCTGTAATAAGAAAACAGAGTCAAACCATCAACGATCAGCTTCAACGAATGTCTTGCGACGTCCGGCCAGACCAAACGCAACGAACTATATTTAAAAAAAATTGTCAGCGCGCGACAGAATGTCGATCATTCCCGGCTGGGTCGGAGATTTTCTTCGCTCAGGAACTGGGTGTTATGTTGTCCTAATCATCATCATTTCATCCCCATCGACGCGCAAGTCGCCGAAGTGGCGTCAAATCGAAAGACTTGCACCCGGCGAACGGTCTACCCGACGGGAGGCCCTAGTCACACGACATTTTTTTTTTCTACTGTTGTGTTCCGGACTGCGTAGTGGTTACCGCACATGACTCGTAAGTTGGAGATCCCGGGTTCGAATCCCAGCCCGGTACACATTTTCACCCGTTGCCGATGATTCAGCGTAACGTCCCGATGCAGCTGACAGCAGTGATCCCCTCCCTTATCTTTCCTTTCTTCCCTTCTCCACCTTCAGCTTATTTAGAAACAAATAATGCTGTATTTCTGAAAAAAGAAATAAAAAATATAATCTATCACAGAAAAGAACTAGGAAGACATAATATCAGAGACATGGAAATAATAGTGTCGCAGAAGAAAATGAGTGGTGGTGGTGGTGGTTGTTAGGATGTTTAAGGGGGACTAAAAAGAAAATGAGTAGCGTAGTCACTGTGGCGTAGTGGTTATGGTACTAGACTGTTACATGGAGGGTTGTGAGTTCAAACCTCACCTGGACTGTACAGTTTTAATTTCTATATTCGGTCTGAGTACATTCTAGAAGTATCCACAAACGTCAAGTATCATTGTACTGGAATGTTCTGTAGCTGTATGTGTTCTGGCCGGAGGCAGTTCGCTCCGCGCTCTTGTATGTGCAAGTGCTGAATAAACCTTCGTTAAATGAAGTTAGTGTTCGTGATTCGTCTAATTACACCTTCTTCTACGTGACAATAGAACACAAATTTTTAAGAGCCAAATACTACATTCAGAAGGCTTTCAAGGCAGATGAGGGAGTACAGGAAAAATAGGAAATAATAAAGAAAGGACAGAAACTGATGCTGTCACGTGGCCCTAGTTGGTCAATGATATGATGATAAAAATGAAAATCAATACTGAAGCCTTATTCGATTCCGTTTTCAAGTTGCGTGGAAATATGCATGAAGTACAGCGTGAACGTACGCTGTCACGCACGATTAACGTGCGTCCCAACAGGCTGGACGAAATGACCGCTCGTAAACACCGGAGCAGACAGCTGATCTGTTCGAGTGCGCTGGAGCACATTGAGCTGCACGAACTGGTGAGGGATTGCTTCGGAGACAGCCTGCGGAGGAGTGACGTAAGTGGGCAGCGACACGGGGCGGTGAGTTTGGGTGGCGGCGGCTGCTGCTGCCCCAGACTCCTCCCACACCAGGGTTCGTGACGCAGGGACGACGCCTCGCGGCTCGGAGGGACCACGCCCCCCGCCCATGATCGAAGACACCGCCTTGGTCCGCCGCGAGCTCCGGCCCGAGCCGCGCCGCTGCCCGTCCGCCTGTTTCGCATTTCTGGTCGTCGCACCGCTCTTTCTGCTGCCCAGGGCCATTCTTTCTGCGTAACAGCCGTTTCCTCACTCAGGTGCGTGTCAAACAGAACTTGGAATACCAACTATCCACACGCCACCGAGTTCACCATGACTTCGGTCAAGTCCTTTGGAAAGTAATTAATAAAAATAATCGACGTTAATAAACATTAAAAAGCGTAGTTGATAGTGAGCGGTCTTGTCGTTTGTTAACATTTATTCTATTATTGTTTCATCTGTATTCAATATAATTTTGGATTTTTTGTAGAAGTTGCTGATCGCCGTTACAAATGTGCCGAGACACTCATTGCTATCCATTATAATCCAAATTCTGTTTCCGTTCAAACTGTCAAATGCTTTAACTACATCTGTAAAAGCTATTTATCTTTGTAGGTTATAGTCTCGTCTCTTCTCTATTACTTCTGCAGAGTTAATACATTGTCTGTGCCAGAATGAATTTTCACTCTGCCGCGGAGGATGCCACGATATGAAACTTTCTGGTAGATTAAAACTGTGTGTCGGACCGGGACTCGAACCCGTTTGGAATATAGGAGATGAGGTACTGGCGGGAGTTAAGCTGTGAGGACACCCCGTCAGCCCTGCTTCGGTAGCTCAATTGGCAGAGCACTTGCCCGTGAAAGGCAAAGGTCTCGGGTTCGAGTCCTGGTCAAGCACGCGCTTTTAATCTGCCAGGAAGTTTCGCATTGTCTATGATTGATTCTTCTTTTCTAAAGCCAGCCTGTTCTTCACTAATGAGATTTTAAAGACGTCTGACAGCGCGCTCTACCTTTGTAAACAGTACGCTGTAGAGATTTCTGAAACCAAGAGCAAAGTGATGGCTTTCTGCTTTAAAGATCCGATCCGAGTGGGTAATGTAATTTTGGAACAAGTGTCAACCTTCACTTATTTGGGATGTCAAAATAGTTTAAATGGCTCTAAGCATTATGGGACTTAACATCTGAGGTCATCAGTCCCCTAGACTTAGAACTACTTAAACCTAACTAACCTAAGGACATCACACACATCCATGTACGAGGCAGGATTCGAACCTGCGACCGTAGAAGCCGCGTGGTTCCGGACTGAAGCGCATAGAACCGCTCGGCCACAGCGGCCGGCCTTTGGGATGTCAAATTGTCTTGACAGTAATGGAGATCTGGAGGAAAAATTGGCTGGATTTAGAAATACATGGGGCACAATTCATAATGTATTTAAAAATAAAACCATGAAACTGTATAAAATTATGGATCTTCCTACACTTCTTCATGAGAGTGATTGCTGGATACCGCCAAGAAGAACGTCAAGTAAAATACAAATTGCAGAAATGAAATTTCTAAGAAAAATAGAAGGCTGTTGACAGCTGAATACGTAAGAAACGAAAGAGTGTGACGAGAACTAAAAGAAGAGTCAGAAGAAAACAGAATAAACTGATACCGCAACACCTGTTAAGAATACGAAAAAAAGTGGACAGTAAACGACATCCCAAGCTAGCCTTAGTTTAAAAACCCTTAGGAAGAAGAGGTACTGGAAGGCCCTAGAAGAGAGGGACAGACAATTTGTGAATACAGAACCAGATCAATGCCTAATGCATGAAGTGAAGAAGGAGATGCTCAACATTTCTACCACCGAGAAGAACCGTGTTACTCACAATTTCACCCTTCAAAAGTAATATAAAATAAACACACAAAATTATGTATTGAATATCAGGAAAATAGTTTTTAACAACTGGAAAGAAAACATTCGTGTATTAATATACTGCTATTACAGCCAGTAATCTCGTTCGCTTTTCCTCATTACTCGTATGTGAGTGCCAAGTAATGAAATCTGTACAAGAGAGAGTAATGATTATTTTACGTGGGAGAGGTAGTGTTTCCCTCATTCATGAATTAAAAGTAAATGAAAAGGAAAGTTAGTGTGAACATCAGGTAATATTCTACTTAAATCTCAATCCGAAGATTGGTTGGCAGCAATTTTCTTCTCCACTGTTCTCTGTTCCCTGTTAGTAATAAAAACCCGTACAACAGAGAGCAATGTTTACGTTACACAGAGAACGTATGCGTTTCCTTTCACCCATGAATTAGAAAAAATTAAACAAAGGAAAGGTCAGAGTTTAAGTCCCGTAGAGACAGAGGCCATTAGAGCCGTAGTACGTAGATAAAGAGGTGTAGAATAGAATGTACAAGTTATTCTTGTTTGTGGCAATTGTAAGAAACAGGACTATGGCTTCTCCTGGTTTCTGCTTGGATCTTTAAGAATAGGAAGGAAGTAAAAGTGGGATGTAACGTCCCGTCAACGATAAGTTCACTGGAGTCATTCAAAGCTCGGTTTCAGGGAGGATGGGCAAGGAAATCGGCCATGTCTTTTTCAAGGGACCAACTTAGCATTTGCCTCTAGCAGTTTAGGAAAGCGTGGCAAACTTAAATGTGGATGGCCCGACGCAGATGTGAACCGCCGCCTCCCGAATATGAATCGCAAGTTTTACCATTTTACAGGCACAGATTCAAGGTGTGGCAGTGGGATGTGTTCATGATGGTCGTGACCCCGCCAAAAAACAGTTTATTAAAGACCTTTATATTTTCAAGTATACCAATTTATAAATTTCTCATCTAGCTTTCATAGCAGCATGAAAACCACAAATCTGGAAATGGTAAGAAATTCTAGAAATTGCGAGCTACGTTTAACACAGGATGCCTTTCAGTTGCTTGCATGAGGACCAGCCCACGTGGAGAAGCTTGTGGTGACCGTATGTGCTATCAATAACCAATCCGACGCGGTCCCTGGTGAATAATTTGGGTGAAAAGAGTGGAAAGGAACAGGGTGGCAAAGAGAGAGGAAGGAAAAAATTAGTTGCAGCCGCACGGGGCATTGCACCAATGCAAAGGCGAGAGCCGATAAATTTATGCAGGACTGGGACTCGAACCCGGATGCTTCACTCCTCTTTTTTTTCTCGGTATTGCTCGTTGCGTTTCGTCTACATCTACATATGTACTCCGTTAGTCACCAAGCGGTGTGTTGCGGAGGGCACAATTCGCGCCAAAGTCATATCCCCCCCCCCCCCTCTATGTTCCACTCGCGGATCGCGCGAGGGAAAAACGACTGTCTGAACGCCTCAGTACGAGCTCTTATTTCCCTTATCTTTGAATGATGATCATTGCGCGATTTGAACGTTGGTGGTAATAATATATGCTCTACATCCTCGGTGAAGATTGGATTTCGGAATTTAGTGAGCAGCCTCTTCTGTTTCGCGCGTCGTCTGTCTGCAAGTGTGTCCCACGTCAGTACCAGTCACGAATTTTGCCGCTCTTCTTTGCACCTTCTCAATCTCTTGAATCAGACCCAACTGGTAAGGGTCCCATACAGACGAACAATACTCCAAGACCGGACGAACTAACGTATTGTAAGCTATTTCCTTTGCTGAAGGACTGCATCGCTTCAGGATTCTACCAATAGACCGCAATCTAGAGGTCGCCTTACCCGTTACTTCTGTAATCTGATCATTCCATTTGAGATCATTTAGAATAGTCACACCCAGATACTTGACTGATGTTATCGCTTCCAAAGACTGATCATCTATTTTGTACTCATACATTAATGTGGATTTTCGCCTTGTTATACGCAATAGGTTACACTTACTAATATTGAGAGATAACTGCCAGTCCTTACACCACGCATTTATTTTCTGAAAATCCTCATTGATTTGTTCACAACTTTCGTGTGATACTACTTTCCTGTAGACTACAGCATCATCGGCAAACAGTCTAAAGCCGCTGTCAATACCATAAACCAGATCGTTTATGTAAATCGTAAAAATCAGAGGACCTATTACGCTGCCCTGGGGCACACCTGAAGTTACTCTTGTTTCTGCCGAAGTTAAGGACGACATACTGCTCCCTGTCTGTTAGAAAACTTTCTATCCAACCGCATATGTCATTTTTGTATTTTTGTAGCAAGCGACAGTGCGGAACTGAGTCGGACGCCTTTCGAAAGTCGAGAAATATGGCATCAACCTGGGAGCCGGTATCTAGAGCCTGTTGTATATTATGCACAAAGAGGGCCAGCTGTGTCTCGCATGACCACTGTTTCCTAAAACCGTGCTGGTTTCTGCAGATGAGCTTCTCAGAGACTAGAAAGGTCATTACGTCTGAACACAAAATATGTTCCATGATTCTACAACAAATCGATGTCTGGGCGGACAGCACATGATATCCGTTCAAGTTGATCGTCGATTCCTTTACTCAGTTTTTTATTACGGAGGGCAACTAGCCCAGCCAGATCTCTGGCCACATACGCTGAGCTACCTTGCCGGCAACCGCCTCGGTCATCCAGACGGTTGCCAACAGGCCAAAATTCCTGATGTTCCACTCTCCGCACCGCAACGACCGCCTCCCATTAACC
The DNA here is from genome assembly GCF_023864275.1 of Schistocerca cancellata. Lineage (NCBI taxonomy): Eukaryota > Metazoa > Arthropoda > Insecta > Orthoptera > Acrididae > Schistocerca > Schistocerca cancellata. The sequence goes on along the minus strand of NC_064630.1, from coordinate 359,182,696 downwards.
CCCTTCTCGCAGATTTCTGATTTCGTAGGTCTGGACGTTGGCTGTGCAATCGCACTGAAACTTTTTCATCAAACAGCCATGGCGCAGATAGAATTACAGGTATGAGTGGTGTCCATTCTGTCGGACATGTCAACTCATATCTATAATTCTATGGGCGTAGCAGCTGCTTAATGAAAAAGTTTCAGTGCGGATGCACAATCAACGTCCGAACTCCTACGGGAAGCAGAAATCTACGAGTAGGGAGTCAATGGGTGGGAGGCTTTGCGGTTTGGCGAGTTTGAAGTTGGGAATTTGGGTCTGACGAAAAGCCAATCGCTCTAGAAAGGCGGCGCCAACCGCTCTAGAAAGGGGGCGCGTTCGGGTTCGAGTCACCGCCCTGCATTGCTACAGTGTCCTGTGTGGTTGGGAGTTATTATTTCCTTCCTATCTCTTTCCCATCGCGTTGCCTTTCCATCCCTTTCATCCCAGTTACCCACGTGTGGATGAGTAAGGTAAGACACGAATGGGAGGCTCTCCACTAAAAAAAAGTAACAGAACGACTGACTTCACAAATATAGGTGTAAACCACTGAAAGTTACAGGATCCCTCTCATTTACACACTCGTTTAGCCTGTATTCAGAATCGTAATGCTAGGTGAAATACCGATGATAGTGAGCGCACATGACATTTTCATAAAGTATCAAGTTGTCAAGTTCTCACATTTTGCAGTTGTACTTTTTTAAATCACTTGGTCGGCAAATGTTCTCAGATTTTCGGAGGAATGCTTTTCAAATGCTGCACATCCCTGAACTGCAATTTCTTGGAAGTTATGCCAAAGCGATGTTAACAAATTATTATTTTTCTTCTGTTTTCCAATCTGTCCATCTGAGAACAACGTTAATTCGGGTCAGATTCGTTTGCTCCAGTCTTTATCCTTGTCCAGTATTCTTTCAATCTCATACATTGCAGCCTTCTTCGTTCTTATGTCCGTGATGATTTTGTCCTGGATCTAATTCTGTCCTGGAAGCCTGTTTCAGCCTAAATTTTTTACTTGAAAGTCACCCAGCTGCAAATCTCTAGTTCCTGTATTCTCATTCTTCGAAACTGCTTTGTACCGGGTGGTTATTGTTGAAGTGCAAGTACTCACGGAGGGCTATAATTATCTTATGACAACGGAACTGTAATGCGTTAATGTGGAAACGGTTTACGCTGGAAAACAAACTAGTTCCAGTTGTGCTAACCAGGTGCAAATATGGCGCTGTGCACTGTTTATATGACGGTATAACATCCACGCCGTTACAGGATCCCTGTGAGTGCAACCTGAGTGAACAGTATGGCTGTCGAGAAGAAAGACCGTGCGCTATTAGTGAAACTATTTTATGGGAACGGCAGCAATTAACAGTGCTGCAGTGAAAGAGTTTCGCCGGCTAAAAGTGTGACGAAAGACCTGATCTCATTAAATAGTTTAAAGGAGATGATAATGATATTCGAAAACACGTGTAGCGCCTGGAAGAGTAAGGCTTCCTATCCCGGTGGAAGCTATTAACGAGGTTGTTGCAACGACCATGCAGCACGTGCCCTGGGTCGTGCAGTGTCACGAGAATTGTCCATTCTATGGTCAACAGTACGGAAAGCTTTGCGGTCTGTTTTACGCTGTTATCTGTACAAGATCCAGACCGTGCAGCAACAGCAACCTCGTGATTGGCAGCAACGTTCTGAATTTGCTCTTTGGTTTCTGGCACGGACTGAAGTTGATGACACGTAGTCGGGCAATATTCTGAGGGATGACGAGGCACATTTTGCATTAGAGGGTGCAGTGAAAACACAGAACTGCGGAATTGGGGTAGTGTTAAAGCACGTGTTGTGCACAAAGAGCCACTGCACTCACCGTATGTGACTGTGTGGTGTGGATTCACAAGCACCTGTATCCCCGCTCTTTTTTCTTTGAAGGGAATACACCCAGACGGCGTGTCAGGTGTATCGAGACCTCCTTGTGTCGTACATTATGTGATTCATACCCTGGAAGAGCAAAACTGTGTGAAAATCTCTGTTTCCATGCAAGTTGGGGCAACATTTTACATCGTTCGCCCAGTGAAAGTTTTGCTTAATGCAACCTTCCACGAACGTGTTATCTCCAGAGGTTTTTCTGATCCGAATCCATGTGACTTTTGGCTCTGGGGATATATAGAAGAACACGTTTACCAAGGACACTTTTGGTATCTACCTGATCTGAAAGCCAGTATACGGGCACACGATGCCCAGATTCCACTGGACCTGCTCCGAGCAACTGCTGATCACGTCGTTTTACGGATGCAGCATCTCGTCGACATCTCCGGTACTCATATTGAACAAATTGTGTAAGGGGCGGTTAGTAATAAAATCAACAGTATGCCTTTCTCACCTGTTTGACCTTTTCTGCCCACGTCCGTTCCTAATCCATTACATATGGAAACATTTCTATAAATCTTTCTTGCATTCACAGAGCTGATTTGCACCTGGTGGCCAAAATTGGAACTTAGTTTTTCCAGGGTAAGTCGGTTCCGCATTAACACAATAGAATGACTGCCAAGTTTCGCTGCCATGCGATAATAACAGCCCACCCTGGATCTTTTTAAGTAGCTGCAGTTTAATTATAACCATCGGTACTTCTTGTACTTCTTAGAACCAGCGCACTATGTGCCTTTATTTCCTGATGACGTCTGAGATTCTCTCTACGTGGGTATGCAGTTCTTGGTTCGCTCGCCTTCTATGTTGACCGTTTCCTGTCCTTCGAGATCCCATTATCCTCTCGAGAATACTTCTTTCCACAAGTTCTATTCTCTAAGTATTCCTGTTCCTACTAGCTTTAGACATTCTGCTGCATTTAAAACATCAAGGCGGATCACTGTCTGGCGATGTCTTAATTTTGCATTGATCGAAAAATATTTTGAGCAGTGCAAAATTATTATTTTTATTATTATTAGTCTGTACAGAAACGCTTTACAATTTTTTGTAATCAAACAGTTTATGATTGTAGCTCTTAAAATCGTATTCATCTGTAGGACGTTCAAAGGGGGTAACGGTAATTTATATTTGGGAAAGGGGAGGGGGGAGAACAACAAACAAATTTTCAAACCTTCACCCCCACCCACTGACCCCCCCCCCCCCCCCCCCCCACACACACAAACAAACGAACGCTGGATCCGCGCCCAACATCTCGCGCGATTTAGAGTGTAGGTCATGAGGTGAGTCATTAGCGTACCAATGGCAACTAGATAGTGAATGATGATTCGTAATCAGTTTCGGATAAGGCTTTGAAAAGGAATCGGTTCAAGTAAACAACGGCAAACTTAAAAGCGGGTTGCTGGGTGGCAATTTGAACTCGACACCTATTGACTTAACCACTACGTCAGTTGGCTGTGAAAGAGCTTTGAACTTTGAAGGAGAAGGAGTGAAGAAGTATGACGGCGATAAGACACATTACTGTTAATTTAGTTGAGCAGACAGCTGCTCGTGGAACGTAGACGCCTCTGTCCCTTCAGTGCGACGTGTTTATATGACAGCATACGTTTGTGGAAGCGTTAACAGAGCATCGGAGGCTGATGTACAGGTTTCTGTAAAATCACATTGATGAAAATAACAGTCGTGATACTGTAATGTTCCTAGCATCAGGCTCCTATGGTATTATGGCTTCCAAGAAGAGCGGTATTCTTCGCTTAGCGGGCATGCTGTGTCGAATTGGGAGACTTGTAACCGATAACAGAGACAACTGAGTCGCGCCTTACAAGCGAATGATAAGGCGTCGACGCAGATACGAGCTACGCGGTTCGATAAATAGACGACGAGGCATTTTTTTTAAAAAAAAGAATGTAGTTCGGATAGCTGTGTGTCTGATTGATGAAGCTCAGTCAAACCGTTCATCACGTGAGTCGATTTGAATACAGCGTGGGAAATGCTTCTGTCTCAATACTGGCTACAGCGACCATTTGTTGCTGCATTAACACCTAACACTACAATTACGTAAGACTCACTAATCCGATTTTTCATAAACTTATATTCCATTTCCGTTTCTGGTAAACGCTCCAAAATCGATTCTGGAAATGCTGTTTTTGGTGCTGCATTTGAGCTCCGTCAATCAGTTTTCGGCTCCATGCGATTGCTCTACCACGTTTTACTTGTGGAGGGTCAGGCTGCTTTTTGCTTTTAAAAATCATAGTTGCGGACAAGTACCTGCTCGTATAGCGTAATAAGCAGCACGATAACTTGCTAGACAGGGAAGGCGAACCACACTACTACCGGATCCACGCGGCTGTGCACGGACCAGCCTGTGTGTGGTTTTTAGGCGGTTTCCCACGCTCGTTTAGGCAAATACTGGGCTGGTCACCAATCTCCGCCGCAGAAAATGCGATACACAAACGGTTAAAAACGATCACACACAGAACAAAATTTACACAATTTGCAGACGGGTGGAGCGCACTACACTAACTGACAACTGCGGTGAAGAGAAGGGCATCCGGCCGCGAAATGAAATAAAAATAAAATTCCCGAGTCTTGAGTAGAGCGGATCCCTTACTAGACGGGATTAATGTTAGGAAGAAGATGTCAGTGTGCCCTAAAAAATGGCTCTGAGCACTATGTGACTTAACTTCTGAGGTCATCAGTCCCATAGAACTTAGAACTACTTAAACCTAACTAACCTAAGGACAGGATTCGAACCTGCGACCGTAGCGATCGCGCGGTTCCGGACTGTAGCGCCTAGAACCGCTCGGCAACCCCGGCTTGTAATGTGCCTTGATTGTTTGTGGGCTGAAGGAAAGAAAAGAAGTACGGAACTAATCAGGAAATTGTTCATTCCCTTTATTTAACTGACGAGAAGCCGCTTTTCTTTTTATGAGAAGGGAAGTGGTATGTGAAAGCAGGTACATTTATTGTATTCGCGAAATCGAAGTTTGGCAGCAACACTACACCCCGTGTAGCAGGTTGATATGTAAATGGATATACCTCGAAAGAAAAAAGGAGCGACAGTTCGAAGAGTTTTCAATTAAAACTAAATGTGTGATGTAAACATCTCGCTAATTATTACCACTTTGCACACACGCTATGTCTATGACCCGAATAACTGATGTGCTTGCATACTAAGATAGCGGAGATTCCAGTCGGAGACTCCCCTTGTCACTCAGACGCAGATTCTGAGTTTGGTTTTGGAAGGTAGAGGATAGATCGTCACAGACTATGACTATCCCTCTCTCTCTCTGCCCCCCCTTTCACCCTCACCGCTCACCGCCCGCCACATACAGCTTGCTGCTGTCCCCAGATTTTAACGTGACAGACGCCTAGGATATTGCAACAAAAAATAAAGGTATATAAAGTATCTACATCTACATTTTTGCTTAATACATTCCTTTCGCATAACTTCCAATAAATTGCTAACAAAGGAATACAGGGTATTGACAAAGATAAGGGAACACCGCGAGAAATGCATGGTTCAACTTAATTGCAGATGCTAGCCAAGCCTGCAGATTGCGCTGTCGAATTTAACAACGAACGGCACCTGTGCAATGTCCTCAATAAACTGCATGTGCCAGTCGTGGTCAGAGCGATGTTCTGTGTAGTTATGAGTGCGCTTTGTAGGAGCTACGTGAGGTCGAACGTCGGCAAATTGAAGTGCTCGTATGGTGGGCGCTTCTGTAAACAAGGTAGCCGAAGTGTTCGGTGTTCAACAGGCGCAGTATCGAAGATTTATACCGAATGCGAGGGACGTGAGAAAACATCATCCACTAACTCACAACACTGACGAAACTGCGTGTTGAGTGATCGTACAGACGGTCATTGAAGAGGATTGTGATGAAAAATAAGACAGCTTCAGAGGTCTCTGTACGGCTGAAGGTCACATCTGCGAACCCTGTTGGCACCATAACAACACAAAGGGAACTGTAAAGCAGGGCGAGCAAGAATTGCAAAATCACAAACATCAACTATACAATGACCGTAATAGGAAAACGGAGTGCCGAAGCTGTACAACCTGAGCTGTGGTGCAATGGAAGAAAGCCATTTGGTCGAATTAGTCTTGTTTGACACTGTTTCCAACTTCTGATCGACTTTACGTCTCAAGAGTGAAACAAGGAGGAGCTTAGTGGTGATTTGGGCATCCATATCGTGGTAGTCCATGGGGCCCATGGTTTCTCTGCAAGATCGCAGTACTGACAAGAATTATTTGACCATTGTGGCTAATCAAGTCGATCCTGTGGCATAGTGTTTGTTCCCCATTGTCGATACTGTGTTCCAAGACAACAGGGCCTCTGTCTACACAGCTGACTTCGCGCGGGACTGGTTTTGCGAGCCCAGGGATGAATTGTCGTATCTCTGCTGGCCACTACATTCACCAGATCTCAATATCATTAAGCGTTTGTGGTCTACTTTGGAAAGAAGAGTGCTGAACGCTATCCACTACCGCCACCATTACCTAAACTTGCCACAATTTTGCTGGAAGAATTGCAGAAGATTCCCAGAAAACCCATTCAGAACCTGTATTTATTCATTCCGAGACGACTACAAGCTGTTTCGTACATCGTATTAGGAATGGTAATTTGTTGTGTTTCTGGTGTTCCATAATTTTGTTCAACCCCTATATATACTTCGAAAAGCATTTTCGAGAATCTTATTTTTCCGAAAGTTAGGTGAGAGATTAAGTAAGAAATATCGGAAAAATGGGAACGATTACAGTAATATGTTCCTTGAGAGACGGACATCACCGCCTCTTGGATCAGCGCCTGGCTTCTTGCCAGAACGAAAATACCCCGCGCGGGATTAGCCGAGCGGTCTCAGGTGCTGCAGTCATGGACTGTGCGGCTGATCACGGTGGAGGTTCGAATCCTGCCTCGGGCATGGGTGTGTGTGTTTGTCCTTAGGATAATTTAGGTTAAGTAGTGTGTAAGCTTAGGGACTGATGACCTTAGCAGTTAAGTCCCATAAGATTTCACACACATTTGAACATTTGAACGAAAATATACTCTAAGACAATAGTAACGACGCATCACGAATAAATTACCCGAATGGGCCTGATATTGGTAGATGTGATATTCAAGTACATACAAACAAATGGTTACAATTTCAGAAAAAAATGGGTGATTTATTCAAGAGAAAGAGAGTCACAAATTGAGCAAGTCAGTAACGCATTGTTCCGCCTCTGGCCCTTACGCAAGCAGTTAGGGGGATATCGTACCAAAATCTGTCGAATTAGGTGTTACGTAGTCATAATCCCGACTTAGTTGGAGAACCCTGCTCATAATGCTCCAAGCGCTTCAATTGGGGAGAGATCTGTAAATTTTGCTGGCCAAGTTAGGATTTGGCAAGCAAGAAGACAAGCAGTAGAAACTTTCGAGGTGTGCAGGCGGGCATTGTCTTGCTGAAATGTAAGCCTAAGATAGCTTACCATGAAACTCGACAAAACGGGGCGTAAAATATCGTCGATGTCTAGCTGTCCTGTAAGGGTGCTGCGGATGAAAACCAAAGGCTTCCTACTATGAAATGGAATGGCACTCCAGACCACCACTGACTCTAGTTGGGCCGTATGGCGTGCGACATTCAGGTTGGTATCCCACCACTGCCCAGGACATCTCCAGACACGTCTTTGCTGGTCATCGGGAACCAGTTCGATGCAGGACTCATCAGTGGAGACACTTCTACTCGAGTCAGTGACATTCCAGGCCGAAGACGAGTCTGGAGATGTCCCAGACAGCTGTGGGATATCAATCTGATTGTTGACCGCCATAGGGCCTGACAATCAAGAGTGATAGTCAGGGGTACCATTTCATAGCAGGACCCCTTTGGTTGTCATCGCGGTACCCTTACAGCACAGCGGTACGTCAACGATATTCTGCGCCCGGTGTTGTTGCCCTTCATGGCAAGTCATCCTGGGGTTACACTTCAGTAAGACAATGCGCGCCCACAACCAGTGAGAGTTTCAACTACTTGTCTTCGTGCTTGCCAAACCTATGTTAGCCAGTAAGATAGCCAAATGTCTCCCATTTGAGGACATTTGTAGCATTATGGGCAGGACCCTCCAACCAGCTCGGGATTTTGACGTATTAGCACGTCAATTGGACAGTATTTGGCACGATATTCATCAGGACAGCTCTGTCAATCAACGCCAAGCCGAACAACTGCTTGGGTAAGGGTCAGAGGTGGTCCAACGCGTTGCTGACTTGCTCAATTTATGAAGCTCTTTCTTTTGAATAAATCACCCAATTTTACTTAAATTGTAATCATTTGTTCGTCTTTACATGAGCATCACATCTACCGATTTCCGTCCCGTTGGGATAATTCCTATGTGCTGCCTGTTTTTTTTTATGTTAGAGTGTGCAAGTCACACTGCAGCGCTGGAGCGGCAGACGAAAAGAGCAGGAAGCGCTGCGCTGCGGGGCGGGTTTCCCGGCGAACTGGGTGGCCTTGTAGCCCGTCTCCCGTCGTGCTGCCCATTCATCCCGCGCCGCTTGCATCCAAGAGAAAGTGAGTGCTCCCCAAGCCTTGCGAACCGTACCTTTGCAGCTGCCAGGGAGAACGTTACAGTTCGACGGCGTCTAGGTCATTAGACGAGAATCACAGCTATGATACAATGTGTACAGAAGAGAAAGTAGCTAACGCAGGCCTACGCGGTGGGGCTCGACTAGGAGGTAAGCTTGTTCGAATTTTAGTGGTGGGGAATTTTCACTGCCGGTATTTGGCCAGCAAGGGGAGAAGGAGTGGAGGCGTAAATTTCATGATCACTAGTCTTTGCGCAATGTCCTGGGTTACATTCCAAACCACTCCGCAGTGTCACATGAAGTAAGGGCTCGGGGCGCTGTTGATAGTGATCCGTACGTCGGATGGGGACGTTAAGTTAGGTGGCACCCTTGGTGCTATTCGAGAGGATTTTTTTTAACGTCCCGTCGACAACGAGGTCATTAGAGACGGAGCGCAAGCTCGGGTTAGGGAAGGATGGGGAAGGAAATCGGCCGTGCCCTTTCAAAGGAACCATCCCGGCATTTGCCTGAAACGATTTAGGGAAATCACGGAAAACCTAAATCAGGATGGCTGGAGACGGGATTGAACCGTCGCCCTCTCGAATGCGAGTCCAGTGTGCTAACCACTGCGCCACCTCGCTCGGTATATTCGAGAGGAGTAGGTTATGTGTCGGCACTACGTTTCACCATCTTCCTTTCCTTTATCCATAACAACACAAACCCAATACTACACTGTGCAAGCACTCAGCTCAGTCATCAATACGACACAGGTACACACTTGACATGTCGGAGGAAAGCAATGGCAAGCCACCAACATTGAGACTTCGTCATGAGCAGCGACGAAGGATCCTTGCATCTTCTCCGCTACACTCATTTCCTGAGTATAGGACTACGAAGTGTGCCAGTAAAATAACGGGACTGTTGCTGTAAAACATTTTATATCAAATACGTATGTATTTAATTATTGTCACCCTCAATATACACCTCTTCTCTATCCCTTCAAAGCTCCACGTGAATTTTTCATTGATGAAATCAGCTTTGGAAGTTGTCCTCTGGAGTTCCGTAGTGACATGTGCCGCTTCTCTTTTCACTGCTTCAATGGACTGAAATCTTGTTCCTTTTAACACAGATTTCATCTTGGTGAATGGATAAAAGTCACATTGTGCTAAGTCAGGCGAATAAGATGGGTAGCCTAACACTGGGATTCCGTACTTCGCTAAAAACCTCTCAACAGCCAATTCAGTATGAGCCGGTGCACGTTGTCTTCACGCAGAACCCACGACTTGTTCTTCCACAATTCGGGTCGTTTTTTCTTATTTTCTTACGGAGCTCAGCAACAACCTCAAGATAGTGATGTTGGTTAATAGTCTGACCTTCAGGAACCCAGTGAAGATCCGCAGTTCCATGAATATCGAAAAAAAAATCATCGTCGCTTTGAATCTTGATTTGCTCATTCGAGCTTTTTCCGCTCTTGGTGAAGTTGGGCCGTTACAGTGCATGGATTGCAGCTTAGTTTATGGGTTATAAGTGAAAAATCAAGATTCGTCACATGCTATCACTCTTTTCCAGGAAATCAGGACCATTTTAAATGCTATTCAAAGTGGCAGTAAATACATTTTCATGAGCTTCTTTCTGTTCGATCGTGAGAATTTTCGGCACCAGTTTCGCACACACTTCTCTAATGTTAAATTATTTATCTACAATTTGCCTTACACACTATTAAACAATTCCTACAGTTTCAGCAGTCGATCAAATGAACTACTTTTTCGATATTTTCATCCGTTTTTTATGTTGAAGGGCGTGGGTCAACTTCAACTTGTTCTGGGCCGATTGGAAACGCTTGAACCCCTTAAAATTTCACGAACGTGATAAACAATCTTCGCCATACACTTGTTTTAGTAAAAGATAGGTTTCAACAGCAGTTTTTCCACGTTTCACGTGAAACTTCATGATAATTCGTTCCTCAGTTATTATAATAAACTTATAGTTTTTCCTACAAAACAGAATAGCAGCTCTTATACAAAAAGTGGCCGCAGCCACACTGCTTTGTCTACAGATACTAGAGACGGCGCATTCGACTGCGAAAGCTTCACGCTTCACAGCTATTGGTCATTCATCTTTGGCGCATGCGTACTCACTCTATGACAGCATCAGTCCCGTTATTTTATAGCCACTGCTCGTACATTGGCTTTCTTGAGATGCAGCTTCAGAGCGCAGTCTGTTGAGAGACTTCTAGGTCGTTTACACTTCAGTGTGACCCGAAGACCTTTGTTCCACGGGTGCTGGTCAGCCAATGAGGTGTGAGTTTCTTCCTTTCCGCAGGTGTTGTCTTGTGCGTCGTGTATCAGTGAGAGTCTGTGTAATACACGGAAAACTTTCCTTGATGCAAGCTGTTGATGGACTGGCAGGTAGCAACATCGCGTTTGTGTGTCTGTTTTCTCCTTTCTGGTCATCACTGGTGCATTACCAGCACCTTGTCTTTGGACAGGGTGTATACGGCCCGGGACATCCGGGAGATCCGGGAAAAACCCGGGAATTTTTTCATCCGGGACAAATCCGAGAAAAACCCGGGAATTTTTTAGAATTCCGGGATTTTTCATTGTTTTAGATTTCAGTTAGTTTTGTAGGTTTGACGTGTAAGATCAGATACGCTGACAAAGAACTTTAGTCCACTACTGCTGAATAATACTGCAGCAATGAAACATAAATCAGAGAATAATACCAAAATAAAAGTTTAGTTGGATAGAAAATGGGTAATTTACACAATGCACAGACCAGTTTGCCGACACCGAAAAGTGTCAAAGGCTTTAGGTCGAAGATTATGCAGTACGTCCGTAACAACTAACGTGCATTCGATGTGCGTGACGTCACAACTGTTTAAATTTCTAACAGATCACCAGAAAATATTACGAATAGTGGCTTGAGATGCGTTACTTTCAAAGTAAATTTCCATGCAAGATGACTTATGTTACGTGTGAGAATGTGCAGTGAATTTCTTAAATCACAGGGCTTTATAACTCACATTCAAAACGTAACACTTTGAGGATCAGCTATTTGAAAAATGTCGGACCCAGACCGGCACATTTGTATTTGATATGACTTAACATGTAACACACGCTAAAAAAAGACCGAGCTTCAGGTTGGTTTTCATATTTAATGTTGTTCTTTCATAGATAAAAAATTATGCAATCGATGCCAAAAAGTGTAATTGACCTTCAAAAAAATGTGCATAATGTGTTACTGAGCAATGTCACAAGTCTCTTCATGCCAGAGCACTTCGACTTTTCTACGCAACTGATAATCATTTTGGCACGATTTTAATTGCCAAATTAGAGCCTGTTAGTAGGCCTACGGACTTCCTATCAATGTAGGACTAATAACAGTGGATGCCAATAGACGATGCAATTCTCGTTCGTACATACACATCTGCTTACGAGTTAAGCGGTGTAGAAACGCACTTAGCTGAGTTGAGCGAGCTCGGCGTAACTTCGTAACGTACGCGCCGCGGCCTGTCTTTCTCGTAGGCCTCGTGCTCTGAATAACTGCCGTCATTCGCTAGCGAGGTCACATAACATGAGCTATGACTGGCTGACAAAAGTGCATCGCTCAACGCAATCTCTATTTTAGAGTTTCGGAAGCTACCGTGCTGTAATTTGTGGAATATGTGTAAATACTTTCGCAATACGAAAATAATTGTCTCGCATCAAACAACTTTCCAAACGCATAGTTTTTCCAGGATTTCGTTTCCTAAAGTGGTGGGACGTCCTTCGCCGGTATAAGACCTTTACGATTCAAAGGACTGATACGTTTTATAGCTCCGAGGGAAAGTATACTGTTACTTAACCCGGATGTATTTTCACCCGCTTTATGGCACCTTGTTATGATACGGTATGATTCGTTAAGGGTTATGTCGACCTGCTTTCCACGACATGACGTATGCCGTATCGGACAAGCAAACTCATCTGATGAATAGCATAAAGCGAGGATTGTAGTCCTCATTACGAGGGTTCGGTGCACTTCGTGTAGTTCCTGCCAGTTTGCTGGTGATATTATTTCTCACTGGAACTTTCTGTTCCGTATTCGTACAGCGTTTTCTGTAGGTGAATGTCCTACCTAAGCGGACTCCCAGATACACTGAAGAGCCGAAGGAACTGGTACACCTGTCTAATATCATGTAGAGGCCTCGCGAGCACGCAGAAGTGCCGCAACACGACGTGACATGGACTCGGCTAGTGTCTGAAGTAGTGCTGGAGGGAACTGACACCATGAATCCTGCAGCGCTGTCCATAAATCCGTAAGTGTGTGATGGGGTGGAGCTCTCTTCTGAACAGCACGTTGCAAGACATCCCAGATATCCTCAATTATGTTCATGTCTTGGGAGTTTGGTGGCCAGCGGAAGTGTTTAAACTTAAAAGAGTGTTCCTGGAGCCATTCTGTAGCAATTCAGGACGTGTGGGGTGCCGCGTTGTCCTGTTGGAACAGCCCAAGCCCGTCGGAATGCACAATGGACATGAATGGATGCATGTGATCAGACAGGATGCTTACATACGTATCACCTGTCAGAGTCATATCTAGACGTATCAGCGGTCCTATATCACTCCAACTGCACACGGTTCACATCATTAGAGAGCCTTCACCAATTTGAATAGTCCCCAGCTAACATGAAGGCTCCATGGATTCATGAGGTTATCTCCATACAGGTACACGTCCATCCGTTCGATACAATTTGAAACGAGACTCGTCAGACCAGACAACATGTTTCCAGCATCAACAGTCCAGTGTCGGTGTTGATGGTCCCAGATACACTGAAGAGCCGAAGGAACTGGTACACCTGTCTAATATCATGTAGAGGCACCGCGAGCACGCACAAGTGCCGCAACACAACGTGTAAAACTTTGTGTCGTGCAGTCATCAAGGCTCCGAGAGCTCATGTCGATGATGTTTCGTTGAGTGGTTTGCACGCTGACACTTGTTGATGGCCCAGCATTGAAATCTACGGAAGGGTTGCACTTCCATCACGTTGAATGATTCTCTTCAGTCGTCGTTGGTCCCATTCTTGCAGAATCTTTTCCGGCCGCAACGATGTCGGAGATTTGATGTTTCACCGGATTCCTGATATTCACGGTACACTCGTGAGTTGGTCGTACAGTAAAATCCCCATTTTATCGCTACCTCGGAGATGCTTGTCCCATCACCCGTGCGCCGACTATAACACCACGTTCAAACTCACTTAAATCTTAATAATCTGCCATTGTAGCAGCAGTAACCGGTCTAACAACTGCACCAGACACTTGTTGTCTTATATAGGCGTTGCCGACCGCAGCGCCGTATTCTGCCTTTTTACATATCTCTGTATCTGAATACGCATGCCTATACCGCTTCAGTGTAATTTTGGGTTGCGCAGTGTTCCAGTTGCGAGTCCTCGCAGGTCAGTTGTAGGGCTCTTGTGACCTGTCTGTTTATCAGTGGAACACACATGTTTGAGTTTGGTAGGATTAGATGTGAGCTGATGATACGGAAGAATTTCGAACTAACCAACGCATTTGTGACACTATCCTCATATCCTATTTTTAGGCATGCAAAGTCTTGATATCGCACCACTGCAGTGACTTGGAGACAGACAGAGTGGCAGCAACGTTATCTGTACAGTGCACGTTTTCACTTTCGCTGGCCGTGACTCTTTACATGGAGCTGCCTGGTAGCTCTTTGCGGGAAACAAAAAGCTGGCATGGCCGTCGAATCGACATTCTTTTGTGTACATTGTTACCTTTCTAACAATCCTACAGAAACCCGAGCAGTTATTATAGACAAAACCACACGAACATTCTACATTTAAATCAATGTTCCACAAACCGCCTTACGTTGTATGGCGGAGGGTACTTTGTGTACCGTTCTTACTTCTGTTACAGCTCCGGTGGTTCGCAAGATGAACAATTTTTGGTATACCTCCATTTGAGCTCGAATCTCTCTAATTTAATCTTTATAGTCTTTTCGCGAGATGTTCGTGGGAGGAAGTAGTGGAAAAAAGCGCAGGTGACTCCTGTGTGTAAGAAGACTAAAAGAACGGATCGGTTTGCAACAGAATTCTAGAGCATTATCTGAGTCCGAATATAATAAATTTCCTAGAGATGGAAAAAGCTCATATCCACGAGTCACCACGGCTTTAGAAAGGATCGCTCGTGCGAAATGGAGCTTGCTCTTTTCTCACGTGATATACTGCGAATTATGGGTGAAGGGTAACAGGCAGATTCCATATTTCTAGATTTCCGAAAAGCATTCGACACAGTACACCACCGCAAACTGTTAACGAAGGCACGTGCATACGGAATAGGCCCCCAGACTGGCTCGAAGATTTCTTAAGTAATAGAACCCAGTATGTTATTCATCGGGGTCAGGGGTAACATCAGAAGCGCCCCAGAGAAGTGTGATAGGATTGCTGCTGTTTTCTATATACAGAAATTATCTGTTAGACAGGGTGGGCAGCAATCTGCGGTTGCTCGCTGATGATGCTGTGGTGTACAAGTAGGTGTCGAAAATAGGTGACTGTAAGTTGATACAAGATGACATAAACAAAATTTCTAGTTGGTGTGATGAATGGCACCTGGCTCTTAATGTCGAAAAAAGTAAGTTAATCCGGATGAGTAGGAAAACCAGACCCATAATGTTCGGATACAGCATTAGTAGTGTCTTGCTTCACTCAGTCACGTCGTTTAAATATCGTAACGCTCGAAGTGATACGAAATGGAACGAGCATGTGAGGATTGTGGTAGTGCAGGCGAATGGTCGTCCATGTGGTTTATTGTGAGATATTTAGGAAAGGGTGGTTCAGCTGTAAAGGAGACCGCATATAGGACGCCAGTGCGACCTACTCTCGAGCACTGCTCGAGTGTTTGGGATCCGCACCAGAGCGGATTGAAATAAGACATCGAAGCAATTCGAAGGCGAGTTGCTAGATTTGTTACCGGTAGGTATGACCAGCATGCAAGTGTTACGGATATGCTTCGGGAGCTCAAGTGGAAATCCCTAGAGCGAAGAAGACATTCGTTTCGAAGAACACTACTGGGCAAGTTTAGAGAACCAGCATTTGACTGCAGGACGATCCTAACTGCCGCCAACACAGGTATACATTTCGCGTAGGACCACGAAGATTAAATGCTAGAAATTAGGGCTCTTACGGAAGCATATAGATAATCGTTTTACCCTCGCTCTATCTGCGAGTGGAACAGGAAAGTAAACGACTAGTTGTGGTAAAGGGTACCCTCCACCACGCACCCTTCGGCGGCTTGCGGAGTAAGATGTAGATGTAGATGTAGACGTAAAATACACACATCCAAAAAAGATTTTGCATCACCGCGGTTCCCAGAACTCCTGATGACAGACATTAACTGTGGATACTTTATCACAGACACAGTCCCTTTGACTGTTCAAAGATGTAAACAACCATGCATGAGCAGCGCCTATTATACGGAGGGGGTCCGACAGCCGATCAGTTCCAGTCATGCCACCAGGAAGGAGGTACACGACTCGTGTTGTCTGTAGTTCAACCATGCCTAGACGGTCAATACCGCTGTTCAATCGCGTCCGCCATGTTACTTTGTGCCAGGAAGGGGCCTCAACAAGGAAGTGTCCAGGCATCTCGGAGTGAACCAAAGCGATGCTGTTCGGACATAGAGGCGATACAGAGAGACAGGAACCGTCGATGACACGCCTCGCTCAGGCCGCCCAAGGGCTGCTACTGCAGTGGATGGCTGCTACCTACGGATTATGGCTCGGAGGAACCCTGACAGCAACGCCACCATGTTGAATAATGCTTTTCGTGCAGCCACAGCACGTCGTGTTACGACTCAAACTGTGCGCAATAGGCTGCATGATACCCATCTTCACTTCCGACGTCCATGGCGTGCTCCATCTTTGCAACCACGACGCCATGCAGCGCGGTACAGATGGGCCCAACAACAATGCCGAATGGACCGCTGAGGATTGGCATCACGTTCTCTTCACCGATGAGTGTCGCCTTCAACCAGACAATCCTTGGAGAGGTGCTTGGAGGCAACCTGGTCAGGCTGAACGCATTAGACACAATGTCCAGCGAGTGCACGAAGGTGGAGGTTCCCTGTTGCTTTGGGGTGGCATTGTGTGGGGCCGACATACGCCTCTGGTATCGTGGAAGCCGCCGTAACGGCTGTACTATACATGAATGCCATCCTCCGCCATATCGGCAGCATATTGGCGAGGTATTCGCCTTCATGGACGACAATTCACGCTCCCATTGTGCACATCTTGTGAATGACTTCCTTCAGGTTAACGACATCGCTCGACTAGAGTAGCCAGCATCTTTTACAGACATGAGCCCTATAACATGCCTGTGATAGACTGAGAAGGGCTGTTTATGGACGACGTGACCCACCAAACCACTCTGAGGGATCTACGGCGAATCGCCGTTGAGGAGTGGGACAATCTGGACCAACAGTGCCTTGATGAACTTGTGAATAATATGCCACGACGAATAAAGGCATGCATCAATACAAGAGGACGTGCTACTGCGTGTTAGAGGTACCAGTGTGTACAGCAATCTAGACCACTACCTTTTAAGGTCTCGCTGTATGGTGGTACAACATGTAATGTGTGGTTTTCATGAGCAATAAAAAGGGCGGAAATGATGTTTATGTTGTTTATGTCTTTCTGCATATCTATGCGCAATGCGTTAGATTTATATTAAGGGTCAGTTGCCAATCCGTGCACCAAGCGTCAATTCTTACCCCTCTTTCTCAACGAGTTTCTTTGATCAAGTATTCTCGTGTTATAAGGGGCAATCAAAAAGTTTCCGTTTGATCATGTTACTGCAGTGTATATGCAACGTAGCGCGACTCCGAAGCGGCTATATAAGAACATACATGTGTGGCATGCGTGTCTTACCGACGTGCGTGCGGTAAATGCTGAAACGTGAACTATAGCAATGTTATTACTAATGCCTCCAAACAAGACCAACGTACTCGTATTCTGTTCTTAGCTGCCAAAGGACAAACACTGGTAGATACCCACCGGAGAACGACGAATGTGTTTTGGGGTAGCATGTCTGTCGGTAACCACTGTTGTGGAATGGTGTGCCAAGTTATGTGTTGGTCGCGATTCGACACAAGACGCCCACATACGGCAAACGTCGTAACGCAGAAGTTAATCCAGTTCAAGACGGAGACACTCGAACATCCGCCCTATAGTCCTGATCACTCCCAATGCGACTGTCACTCCTTAGATCCCTTAAAAAAGGCCTTAAAGGGTCGACGATCCCTGTCGGCGAGGTTGTGCAGCAGACAGTTGAGGACTTCTTCGCTCAACAGGACACGGTGTTTTATCAAACGGGTATCTTCAACCTGGTACGTCGGTGGGATGATTGCCTCAATGCTCACGGCGATTTTCATCATTCATAAAAGTGGCGAGATTGGACTGAGCGAAGTTCGGGGATTTGTACGGGCGCTGATAACCGCGCAATTGGGCGCCCCACAAACCAAACATCATCATCATCATTTCACGGCGATTTTGCCTGATTGGCATACCGATTGGCCGGCCGGTGTGGCCAAGCGGTTCTAGGCGCTTCAGTCTGGAACCGCGCGACACCGCTACGGTCGCAGGTTCGAATCCTGCCTCGGGCATGGATGTTTGTGCTGTCCTTAGGTTAGTTGGGTTTAAGTAGTTGTAAGTTCTAGGGGACTGATTACCTCAGATGTTAAGACCCATAGTGATCAGAGCCATTTGAACCATTTTGGCATACCGATTCTGGACTGTTCAGCCGTCGAACAGAAACTTTTTGATCACCCCTTATATTAGCCGAGAAAACAGCCGACTTGATGTAGTACTTCACAAAGTTTTCGTCTCATCGTTTTTTGGCGAAGTTTGATTTCATCAATCCATCTCTACACCCACCTCTTACTTCAGCTAACGATAGAAGTACGTAGTATATAATGAAAGAAAATGAAATGCCGGTATTCTCGGACTACAAATAGTCTCCCGGATTTTAGCGACATCCAAGCCGTCTAAGTCAAACATCAGCAGAGAGGAGAGAAAAGGACTGAAATTGTTGCAGAAGGATGAAGATCTAGTTGTTTTACCTGCTGACAACGGGAACGCCACGGTAATCCTCAATGCTACAGATTACCACAAGAAAGTTGGATTGTTACTGGAGGACAGCACATACCGGATTCTTAGACGGGATCCCACATCGGCGCTCAGCAGGAAGACAAGGGAGCTACTAAAAAACTCTGGCCTCTCCGACGAACTGGTGAAGAACATACGGCCGAGAGCACCTAGGCCACCAAGACTCTACGGTTTGCCTAAGGTTCATAAGGAGAACGTCCCGTTGAGACCGATTGTTAGCGCTATTGGCTCTCCTACGTATAGGCTTGCAACTAAATTGTTGGCGCCTATAGTTGGTCACATATTACGAATTCAAAAAGTTTGTTGATATCATAAAACAAATGAAGATAGGCCCAAATGATATCATGGTCAGCCTCGACGTGGTTTCTCTGTTCACCAAAGTACCTGTGGATGACACATTACAACTGTTGGCTACTCATTTTTCCTCAGAAATTTTGAAGTTGTTCCGGCATACCTTGACGACCACTTACTTTTTATACAGTGGAAATTATTATGAAATGACGGATGGAACAGCCATGGGTTCGCCACTGTCACCAGCAATAGCGAATTTTTTCATGGAGGATTTTGAAGAACGAGCGTTGAGCAGTGCTCACCTCCGCCCATCATGCTTCTACAGATACGTCGACGACACTTTTTTAATCTGGTCACACCGCAGTGACACGCTGCAGCAGTTCGTCGAACATTTAAATAGTGTACATCCAAACATAAAATTGACATTGGAGGTAGAGAAGGAAGGGAAGTTACCTTTTTTAGATGTGTTGGTGGAGCGAAAGCCGGATGGACGACTGGGTCATTCTGTGTACAGGAAGCCAACGCATACAGACTTGTATCTGCATAGCCACAGCTTCCATCATCCTTCTCAGAAGAGAGCTATGCTGAATACTTTAGTACACAGAGCCAGGACTATTTCCGACAAGGACCACCTCGGTCCCGAGATTAACCATTTGACGACTGTCTTCAAGAGGAATGGTTATTCTACCGGTGAAATTAAATCAGTATTGTCCAAGAAAGTAAGACACGATGCCGGCCATATACAAGAAGAGGACCAACACACAGCGCGGCTTCCTTTTTGCGGTGCTACAACAAGCAAGATAGGCAGAGTCCTAAAGAGGCAAGGAATAAAACCAGTTTTCCGACCACCTAGGAAAATTAAGGAAATGTTGAGACCAGTCAAAGATATCTCGGCTTAAGAGTGCCGGGAATTTATACTATTCCTTGCGAATGCGGCAAGAATTACGTGGGCCAGTCTGTAAGAACTGTTGCCGACCGCTGCATCGAGCACCAGCGCCACCTGAAATACAGGTATTTGGAAAAATCTGCGGTGGCTGAACATAGCCTGCTTAACAAGCGTAAGATTTTATTTGAAGAAACCAGAGTAATAGCCCACGCATCGAATTACTGGGACTCTGTGATCCGGGAAGCAGTCGAAATTAGACTTAGCGATAATAACTTTAACAGAGACAACGGCTATGCACTTAGCAACACTTGGAAGAGTGCACGGGACAAAGAAAAATCGCAGAGGAAAATTTCCCGCACTTTACCTCCTGATTCAAGGAATGGCGCTGCAAGCAACGCGGGATAGAAACTACATCTATGGAAGTAGAGGGCACCACTTCACTACGCGCCATATCGCTGTTGCTAAGACGTATTCCAGCCAATCAGAAGCCGTCCTTTGCATATAAAAGTGGGAGCCTCGCTAGTTCACGACAGTCAGTTTTAGCCCTGACGACGACCATGGAGGTAGTGGTCGAAAGCTTGGAGTTTTATCCTGAATTGACGCGGCATGTACACCGAGAGATTTTTATCCAGTCTTGCAGTAAACTGCTGTCAAATGGTTTAACGAACACCTTCATTTTCCTGTTCAAATTTGCAATGAAGAATAGTTTTCTCGTTTTGTCCTTATCTCTTTATTAACTTTACAGGAGGCAAAAATCATTGACACGCGTGCCCGTAATAGTTTCACGTCGTTTGCAGCCGTATAATTTACCATGCCGAGCATTTGAACAACATACTGCTAGGGTCTAGCAAAATGTTCCCCGATAACGTAGTGATACAAGTTCCGCAAGACACCGACAATGTTCCCTCTACCCACGAAGACCAATAAACGCTCCCTCACGTTGGTCCACGAAGGCAACACAATGGTCTGCGCATAATTTTTCCACGTGCCGCGATTACCACATGGTCAGGAAAGTGCGCATTTTATTTGCGGGCTCTGGTCCACTTTTCATGTTTGTGTAACTGTTTTAATCAAAATTTTTACCTCTGAAAAACTCCGTCTGACTTGCAAACTGACTCCTTGCAACTACAGGACTTCGAAAACGAACGGGATTGCAATGAAAAACACGAGAGTCAAGCGGTCGTACAAAACGAATTACAAGTGGTAGACAAAAATATGGAAACACCAAAACCGAAACACATTACCATGCCTAACACGGTGTAGGAAAACCGTTGGCATTCAAAGCAGCTTCTAGTTGTCTCTGAATTGATAAATATAGGTCCTGTATAGTTTTCAAGGGAATTTGATACCATTCTTCCCGAAAAATAGTGGCAAGTTCAGGTAAAGATGATGGAAGATGACAGCGAACGCGCAACCTTCTTTCCACAATGTACCGCAAAGGCTCAATAATACTGAGATTTTGTGACTGTGGTGGCAATGAAAGAGGGCAACAATTCATCCTCGTGTTCACAAAATCGGTTCCGGACGATATGAGCTATGTGAACAGGGGCCCTATCGTCCCGGAACACAGCACCACCATGGGGAACAAACATTGTTCCATGGGATAGACCTGCTCAGCCAAGATGGTCACATAATTCTTGGCAGTAATGCGGCCTTGCAGAGTAACCACGAGGCACATGCAATACCATTATATAGGTGTCCAAACAATCACAGAACCCAGGCCATGTTTCATTCTTGAGACGTAAACTCAGCCAGTTGTTACAAACAGTATGAAACAAGACTCATCCAACCAAATCACATCCTTCCATTGCTCCGTAGTCCAGATTTTATGACTTCGGCACTACGTTTTCCCGTTACGGGGCTTACATCACTGCTGTGTGGTACTGGAATTCCAACTCGCCAAGCAAGTCCCTACTCCTGGAGCTCCCTTTGTGTTGTTTTGGTCGCGAGGCGACATTCAGTTCTGTAGTGACCTCTGCTGCTCCCGTCGTCTTTTTTTTTCACCACAATCATCTTCAATAGCGGACTGTCACGATCACTGAACACACATTTTTGTCCGCGTTGTGACTTAGCGGATGATGTTTGTCCTCTTTCCCAATATAGGGCATAAATCTTCGACATGGTGCCTCTTGAGACACCAAACACTTCGACTGCCTTGGTTAGGGAAGCACTCACCATACGAGCGTCAACAATTTGCCCACGGTCGAATTCGTTTAGCTCCGACATAATCCACTCACAGCTACACAGAACACAGTTCTGACCACGACTTTTTCCCCTGCACTTCACTGTTCTTTGATGCAGTACAGATTAATTGCCCCTTAACAAACCTAGTCAAATCTGGTCCCTCGACCAAAACTTTAAATTGGTCTATTTAAAATGGAGGTCTTGCTTCAAAACTGTCACCCTCTCTCTGAGTTCGAAGGAACACCAAACTAGCTCACTCCCTGTAGTTTTACCGAGCGATATCGTGTTGTAGTAAGAAATAGGACTCGTACTCGGGAGGTAGTCTCTCCAGATTTAGGTTTCCGTAGTTTCCCTGCGTCGACTCGGACAAATGTTGGGTTGGTTCGCTTGAATATTACACGCCTGATTTTCTTCCCCAGTCAAAGCTTGTACTCCGTTTGTAATGATCTCGTCGTCGACGGTACTTAAAACACCTATTTTTCGTCCTTCCATTTCCTGGCTGTCTCCTCAATATCCAAAATTCAGAGCAGTTCTCAAAAACATTCCTCTAAAAGTCAGCCATCAATGAAGTTACAGATCGATTAGTTTTGCCTCAACAGTGGGTATTTCCATTAGTTGTGGTCCTTCTGGTAATTACATTTCTCTGCAAAGCTCTGCCTTCCTGCAGTATATGTTGTCACTGTTATTTACATTCTAAAATTCAGAAACGCTGTTGATTTTGATGAGAGGACTATCAGTGTAGTGCTGTCATAGACGCACTGGCCGTGTGTGCCGTTGCAATGCCCAGCATGAAAAAACCGTTGGTCTTTCCGTGTTAGTTCTCTGGAAAATAGAAGATGCTGCGCATTGTTCATGCTCCTATGACAAATTCTACCTTGATGGGAAAAGACTGGTCCAATAATTCGTGCTGCAGTAACTATTGGGTTGGTGCATAAGTTTGTAGCTTTATTCCATACGTTTAATAAACACAACAGATACACATAACAGAGATTTCAGTCATCAATAATATATTCTCCTTCATTATTCACAACAGTCTGCCAACGCTGGGGTAACTTTCCGATTCCGCGACTGTACAAATCACGTGGTTTTGAGTCGAGCCATGCTAGGAGCGCGTTTTCATCCGGAAAGGAAGTTCCTTGAAGGCTGTTTAACAGAGAGCGGAAACTGTGAAAGTCTGAGCGCACAAGACCAGGTGAATTAGGTGGGTGCGGAATGACTTACCAACCCAACTCCTTTAGAGTGCTTTTCCTCAGTCTAGCAGAACGCGGGCAGAAGTTGTGGAGTAGCATCACTTCACGCAGTCTTCTTGGCCGTTGTTCTTGGACTGTATCTACAAGACATCTCAGTTGTTGACAATAAATGTCAGCGGTGATGGTTACGCTTCGGAGAAGCAATTTGTAGTACACCATACCGTCGCTGTTCCACTAGATGCATAACATTATCATTTGTGGATACTCGCAGGTCTTTCAAATGGTTCAAATGGCTCTGAGCACTATGCGACTCAACTTCTGAGGACATCAGTCGCCTAGAACTTAGAACTAATTAAACCTAACTAACCTAAGGACATCACACACATCCATACCCGAGGCAGGATTCGAACCTGCGACCGTAGCGGTCACGCGGTTCCAAACTGAAGCGCCTTTAACCGCACGGCCACACCGGCCGGCTCGCAGGTCTTTGTTACTTTCTCTGCGCCCAACCATTCCATTGTTTTCCTTATGTCACCACCAATGATACAAGATAAGAATGGTCGGTGTTGCTCACGAGCCAATTGATGACGAGCAAGCGGAGATGCACATATCGCCACCCGCTGATTTTTTGTGATTTTGGCTTAGAGCGTGCGGTACCCACATTCCCGATCTTTGAACCTTCCCCATTGCATGCAAATGGGGCACAGTGCTGGAACGATCACAGTTTATCACATTTGCCAGTTGTCTACTACACTGACGTGGATTAATGCTTGTAAACGGATCTTCATCAAATGCCGAAGAACCCACTGAACGTGGAGGGTCTCTAATGTCAAAACGATCCTCCTTTCTTGCCGTACTCCGTCCGAAGTCATTATCGCCATACACGACGCAAATTCTTCTGGCTGTCACCTCTCTACTGAACCCAAACAGAAGAATTTGTCGGACATGATCCGATTTCTCCACTTGGCACTCACTACCTCCAAATGATAAAATGACAGTATGTAAACTCAAATAGCAACAGTAAACTACAAATGAAAAATGACAAGCGATAAAGAAAGCCATAGTAATCGCAATACCAACATACAAAACTGAAACACTACGAACTTATGCACCAACATAATATACTCCACATTCCAGTTTTCACGTCATGTAGAGCCTCTTAATGTAACTGATGAGGATTTTCACAACTTCAAGGTAGTTCTTTTTCGAGTTCACTATCACAGTTATATGCTACCAGGCAAGACGAGGAAAAGAAGCATCTTAGGCTCAGTCAACTCAAAATCCAAATGATGTCGAGCAACAGTATGTACATTGGTCACTCGATGCACTGCTGTTACATCTTTGTGCTCAGGTAGCATACCAGTCTTCAATGGCCTTCAAGGGTCGCGCCTCAAGCATCCAGTTCGGCTGAATCAGATACGCCACCTGTCAGAATACGAGGAATGTGCCGCAGGTTCACCGGTGATAGTACCCGCTTCCCCGGTACTGGTTCCTTCACAATGCCGGATGTGGCGATTGCGTCGTACCTAAAACGACTTGCATGTAATACTGAAACAAAATTCGAATTGAGAAATAAACAGTTAATATACTGGACCGATTCAGGGTCGCCGGCCGCTGTGGCAGAGCGGTTCTAGGCGCTTCAGTCCGGAACCGCGCTGTTGCTACGGTCGCAGGTTCGAATCCTGCTTTGGGCATGGATGTGTGTGACGTCCTTACGTTAGTTAGGTTTAAGTAGTTCTAAGTCTAGGGAACTGATGACCTCAGATGTTAAGTCCCATAGTGCTTAGAACCATTTCAACCATTGATTTTTTTTTCGATTCAGGATCAAAAATAGTGATATTGGTCGACGACCAGTAAATCATACCTCAAGGAAATTGTACAGAAAAGTGTCTATGAAGCATACATCACAGACGTGTATAATAGAACTGATGGTATGGTAGCCGTCAATCCTTTTCAAAGTAGAGCTATATGGGAACAAGTGGAAAAATGCATTGTCTTTTTTAAGATACACATCACCCAGTGAAAAACTGTAAACGAGCCACCCAAGGGCGGATTTGAGGGGAGGGGACACATGTGCTCTTGTGGCCTCCCCAAGGCAGCCTGACTTAAAAGGAGGCGGAGAGCCAGGGGGAGAGGGAGAGTGTGTGAGTGTGTGTGTGTGTGTGTGGGTGGGTGGGTGCGTGTGTGTGTGTGTGAGAGAGAGAGAGAAAAAAATAGTTCAAATGGCTCTGAGCTCTATGGGACTCAACTGCTGAGGTCATTAGTCCCCTAGAACTTAGAACTAGTTAAACCTAACTAACCTAAGGACATCACAAACATCCATGCCCGAGGCAGGATTCGAACCTGAGAGAGAGAGAGAGAGAGAGTTTTTATTTTAATATTAGTCTTACAGAGCCTATATGTCCATATTCACCCTTCTTGAGCCCCCCTCCCCCCCCCCCCCAACTCCCCCAGAAAAAAATTTGTACATACCCCTGGAGCCATTGCGTGTGCCAGAAATTACAGAAAGACTCTTCATCATTCGTTGACGACAGACAGTGCTTTATTTTTTTAAAGTATGGCATAAACCACAATTTATAAAGGACATCAGTAGAGTACGTAAATTCGTAAATCTGGTACACCTGCGTAATATCGTGTAGGACCCCCGCGAGCACGCAGAAGTGCCGCAACACGACATGGCATGGACTCGACTAATGTCTGAAGTAGTGCTGGAGGGAACTGACACCATGAATCCTGCAGGACTGTCCTTAAATCCGTAAGAGTACGAGGGGTGAAGGTTTCTTCTGAACAGCACGTTGCAAGGCATCCCAGATGTCCTCAATTATGTACGTGTCTGGGGAGTTTGGCGGCAAGCGGAAGTGTTTAACTCAGAAGTGTGTTCCTGGAGTCACTCTGTAGCAATTGTGGACGTGTGGGGTGTCGCATTGTCCTGCTGGAATAGCCCAAGTCCGTCGGAATTCACAATGGACATGAATGGGTGCAGGTGATCAGACAGGATGCTTACGTACGTGTCACCTGTCAGATTCGTATCTAGACGTATCAGGCGTCCCATATCACTCCATCTGCACACCATTACAGAGCCTTCAAAAGCTTGAACAGTCTCCAGCTGACATGCAGGGTCCATGGAGTCATGATGTTGTCTCCGTACCAGTACACGACCATCCGTTCGACAAAATCTGAAACGAGACTCGTCCGACCAGGCAAAATGTTTCCAATCATCAACAGCCCAATGTCGGTGTTGACGGGCCCAGACGAGGCGTAAAACTTTGTGTCGTGCAACCATTAGGAGCACACGAGCGGACCTTCGGCTCCAAAAGCTCATATTGATTTTGTTTCGTTGAATGGTTCGAACACTGATACTTGTTGACGTCCCAGCATTGAAATCTGCAGCAATTTGCGGAGGGGTTGCACTTCTGTCACGTTGAACGATTCTCTTCAGTCGTCGTTGGTCCAGTTCTTGCAGGATCGTTATCCAGCCGCAACGATGTCGGAGATCTGACGTTTTACCTGATATTCACGGAACACTTGTGAAATGGTCGTACTGGTTAATCCCCACTTCATCGCTACCTCGGCGATGCTGTGTCCCATCGTTCCTGCGTCGACTAGAACACCGCGTTCATACTGACTTAAATCTTGATAACCTGCCATTGTAGCAGCATTAACCGATCTAACAACTGCACCAGACCCTTGTCGTCTTATATAGGCTTTGCCGAACGCAGCGCCATCTTCTGCCTATTTACATATCGCTGTATTTGAATACGCATGCCTATACCAGCTTCTTTGGCGCTTCAGTGTATAAACAGCAGTATAAATAAAGATATAAATATACTTATAAAGATGCAAACGTCTTAGTCGGTGTATAACAAAATAAGATGCACACCACAGACATTTGTCCAGATTATTAACTATAATCGAAGGCCTCTTTGGTCGCATCAGGAAACCATCAATCTCGCCGTGGTACTTTTTTATAGGGCATTCCTCGACGATGTGTCGATTTGTTTGCTTTTAGCTCCGCAGTCACTCCGAGGAGAATTAACTGGGTGGCATTTATACATGGAGTCCGCACATCTTCTATGGTTCGTTCTTATCCTATTTAGCCCGGTCCACACTCTCCTGGGAATATCAAACCCTGGCGGCTTTTCAGATATGTACGATATCTCTCTGGGATTTGTCAATAAAGCCATTTCCCACTCTCCATGCGAACATTCTGTCATGTCGAAGTCATCTCGTAGCAGGTCTACAGCATTGACGTTTGGAGAATTTCTTGACTGAACTCTGTTGATGTTTACACTTTCCGACGGTGATTTATATTGGCCCTGTAAACATTCCACGAATGACGGCACGATTTTTTTTTTCATGTTAACATGTATTTACATGAACAGTGTGTCCAAGTAACTATTTTCAACCTCAGATCATCTAATAAAGTGTTCTTGTTGTCATTATCATCAACATCATTGTCATACACATCAGCCATTTAACATCAATTCCTGGATAAAGGCTTCCACAGACTTCATCGTGCCGTACGGTATGATTTCGTGTTGCTTCTGCAGGGTCTCTCTAATTCATTATCCCCCGTCCCATTAGGTTGTTGCCTCGGTCTTTTCTTATCTTTTGCAGTCCACCAAGAACTTGCATCGCCTGTTTACCATCCATTCCACTGGCTACGTTTTCCGCCCAACTTTACTTAATTTTACTTCCCTCTGTACCCACTGTTTTCTTGCATCGAATTACGCTTACGAGGTGATCTTTTCCGTAGCAAGGAAATGGCATCTGCACACGTGTTGTAGCTCACTATTAAGATAGCGAATGAAGTTCTGTGCTGTAGTTCGTTTAATCTCTATTACAATCCTGCGTAGTAGTCTATGCGCTGTATCGTCTCCGTATGATGTTGATCGGGCGATCCCACTGATATTCTTCATAGATGCGTATAGTCACATTGCACTTTTCAGCCGTACGAGAGAACAGTACTCCGAGCTAGAGTGAAAGAGAACAGGGGAAGCTCCCCGCAGCACAAGTATTTTCACGTTCCATGAAGTTGCCGCAAGAACCAGTTTTCTTCAGGTGACATCATATGTAGCTCTTTATTCTCTGGTGTACTTTTAACCTACGTTTGGTGAGCATAATGCTGAGAAGGTGTCTAGTTTCGTACAAGGAACTACTCTGAGAAACCTGAGAACTACCTTTTTGGCCTGGGCCTTTTATGAGCTACTGCAAAAGTGACTGAAGTTCACGAGACCAGTGTGTGAGGAACCCACGCGATTATTAAAAGATTAATTTGAGCAGTGATAGACAACTCAACAAACAGCAGTTTGTACATAGTCCGACAGCTGTTGTCCGTGGCGAGGAAATTGTGAGTCCATTTGACCCCGTACCGCACTGAGCAGGGACTTTGTAATACATCTAGAACAAATGGGGCCTCACAGAAAACAGCCAATTTGAGAGCAACACTTTCCAAACAACAAACCACGTGTGGAAAACTGCCAGGAAAGAAGATCCAGAGATCTGTATTCCATGCAGTTTTGATGATCTGTCAGTTCACTTGCTCGAGTCCCGTATCAACTCTTTGTGGCAAAGGAAGGAGATTGAGTTCACTTGCTCGAGTCCCGTATCAACTCTTTGTGGCAAATGAAGGAGATTGTTGTGCATTAAGTATATCTGTATGCAATTTTGTAACTCAGCGTCTAATTATGTATTATTTGTGCATGTGAAGCATACATTTCTTTGACAACAGAAGTGGGCCGTACAAGCAGCCGCTTCACCCAAAGCGATGTATTGTAGGTCGACTATTGACAATCTGAAAATGCATTGGTTGCATGACTTTCGAACTTGGCGCGACCGTTTCTGAGGTGGCAAGGCCTTAGACATCACATAAATGCACCATTCTGAACTGTTGTATTCACTTAGGCGGCAAGAGCGCATCTCTAAAACACTGCAGCTTACCTTACTTGGTTTTCATTTTGAATGCAAACACATGAACGAGATTATCTGCTACTTGATTGTAAGGCTTTAAGCATGTTTTCTTGTGCTTTTTCCAAAAGCTATTGCTAAGAAATGCCATTTCTGGCTGACAGATGTGCGACGTTGTAGTAGTGGTAGTTGCACAGAAACTCGTCCATCGAATAACAGCTGCTATCATGGCTCGTGGGTGTATTTGCACGAGAGTGATGTTTCTTCTTGGCTAGTTAGGACCGAGCTAGTTGGCGCAATGGTTAGCACACTGGACTCGCATTCGGGAGGACAACGGTTCAATCCCGCGTTGTGCGCCCTAAAACACCAATCATCATCATCATCATCAATCCCGCGTCCGACCATCCTGATTTAGGTTTTCCGTGATTTCCCTAAATCTCTCCAGGCAAATGCCGGGATGGTTCCTTTGAAAGGGCACGGCCTATATCCTTCCCCGTCCTTCCCTAATCCGATGAGACCGATGACCTCGTATTTGGTCTCTTCCCCCAAACAACCCAACCCAAGTGTATGTAGTTCAGTTCAGCTAGTTAGGAATTAGGAGTCTCGAAATTAGGTACACACAAGCGCCAAAAGCATCACA
The DNA here is from genome assembly GCF_023864275.1 of Schistocerca cancellata. Taxonomy (NCBI): domain Eukaryota; kingdom Metazoa; phylum Arthropoda; class Insecta; order Orthoptera; family Acrididae; genus Schistocerca; species Schistocerca cancellata. Next base: position 359,152,987 of record NC_064630.1, on the reverse strand, counting down.
GCACTCAGGAAAGATTATAATTCAGCTTTCATGATCTAGTAGTTTTGTTCTGGTGTATTTTTTTTTTCTTTTTTTGTGGGGTACTCAACAATTGTCAGATTAGCTGCGCGTCTTGCACAGCGGCAGGTTTGCCGGCACATGTTTAACAAAGCTGTTTACTACATGAAAAAGTCGTCAGCTTTGCACTCCTTTTATTTTAGGAACAATAGCATATTTTCCATCATCGCGTTTTAAAAATACCACGTTCACTAACCTACAAAACGTATCGCTTACTCCAAAAAGGTTACACTGTCTGCTACGAATCGCATTTCTCTTTCGTTCTCGCTTTAACAGGCCAATTCCTTCTTTTGCGTCACGCATGAATCACCATTGTAACGATGATCTGCCACTGCGCCAAAAACTCCTTAATTGTTGTCTTGTATTACTAATTGGTTGATTGATTTGCCTGTATCCTTGTTTTGACGGGAGATTGGTCGCTACTCGCGTACGAATTGCAATGCGTCCTCTTATTGTTGAGGCTATTTCCTCCAAGTAGCTCAGTAGGAATTTGGTTACTACTAACGCGTGCCCGACCCCTCACAAACAAACGCTGGTCAGCTTCACTTGTCGGTCAAAAGATATGCATTCTCGTGTCAGGCGCTTCTACGATAACGCTTTCTTTCCCCCTCGTCCGACAACGACCGAAGATCGCCGGCGATGTCCGAAGCTGTGAAAGGCGGCGTGGGATAGCGTGTCTGTGTGTGCGGCGCCTGTGTGTGAGAGAGCTCCGGGCGGAAGGTTATCTTATCGAGGCGGCTATCGGTCCCGCCCCCAGAGCGCTGCCCGAGCGACAGAGACAGCGAGAGGCGAGGTCTGGGAACCACGCCCGGCCGCACGGAGCAAATAGAAAGCCTGGCGGGCCGGCCCGGCCCCGTTATCCCAGCCGAGCGCGCGGGCGGGTGGGCAGATGTTCGACCGCGCCAAGGGTGAGCCGAGCCGATCAATGGCAGCGAACCGGGCTCGCCAAGTTACGCGTGTGTCTGCATACCGCATGACGCCATGTTCATTACAGGCAAGCGCAACGCCGTGTCTCACGAAAGATGATGACTGTGTAACATGTTTGACACTGACCTTGTACCACTACAACACTCAGACACGTTAGCCTGCCAGCTAAGAACAAAAGCGGCAGCAAAGAACTCAATCCTGCCCTTTTTATATTTGTCGACAACTGGCTCCTAGTTCTGAGAGATTCCATTGTGATTAACTAGAAATTACAGGAACAAGTTCGATCGTTATCAGCTAACAGAGTATTTTTGTCTTTTTTGGGAAGGTTTTAGCCACCTATTCACATTATGATTTTAATATCCAACATTCAAAGTACGCAATAGAAAGGAAACAGAAGCATAAATAAGGAGCGACTAACATAAATTTCTTTCCTGTAGATAACAGTTCCCTCCGCTCGGAGGATGTAATGTACGGGCATATGGCTTTACCACTGTCTCCTCCCCCTGCTAGTCGACGAACTCGCCTCCCTGTCTCTGGCCCCTTTGTCACGAACGTGCGGTTGGCGACGGAAGGAGGAGGTGGGAGGAGGCTGCCACGCTAACCCCGTCGCCCCTAACAAATTTACAAGGCACAGGGTAGGGCATTGTGAGCAACTGCCAATCAGCTATTTCCGTGGGCCCAGCGGGCTGCACCAAGCGGCCGCGTCACGCACGTGTTTCTCCGACGTTGCCGCCCCAAATAGTCCCCGCCCGCCGAATTCCGCCAGCACCATTTATTTTGGTACAAAACTTTCCCAGAATCACCATCTCGCAACTATGTGACAGTATGCATGCGTATGTCCCAGTTAAATCCCGGTAATGCTGTCGAATTTTCAATGTTTTATATTGATTGGCGGAAGGATACACTTGCTGTAGCCTTTTCTCTGAAATACACGCCAGTACGTCTGCGCCATGAGTTGAGAGGTTATACATGTGTCTGAAAAGAGTGAAGATTTTATTTTTGGTGAAGGGTATGTTTGCAGATAATGTCCTCAGCTCATTCCAAAACAAAAGCGGATTACAGTTTGGCTAACTACGCGAACCAGGTAAGCATGCCTTCTTCACGTTATAATGCGAGTGCGCGCGCGCCTACTAGTTGTGTGTGTGTGTGTGTGTGTGTGTGTGTGTGTGTGTGTCCCATTTGGGGCGGGGTGGGAAGTGGGTGTTCCTTCGGAGCTTCTCCGCGAAACACAGGGCGCGCGCGTAATGACGTAGGGCTATCCAAAGTTACCGTGAACCGTAGCTCAGCTGTTCACCATATGATTGAGATGTTAAACTTACGCTTTGTTTTGGGTCTTTTTGATGTAGGAGACTCAGCCGTCACCTCTCGCACTGCTTGCTGCTACCTGCAGTAAGATTGGTAATACTGCAAGTAAAGAGACGCATCTTGTACAGGAGCAGAAGCAGCAACACGGTGCATCAACGCCAGAAGTTGTGTTGACACTGGACGTGCCGCCGCAATTACAGCAACAACTAGCTACACAAGGACAACAACAGCAACTGCGCCTACTGAACTCTTTGCAGCAGTTGCATACATCTCAGCCGCAACAAACTGACAACAATACAGCGACAACCGTGGCGGGCCTCCAGCAGCAGATAGTGAGAGAGACTATTAGCAGAGAAGCGTTGTCCATCTCAAGTCCCTCCGTGCAAGTACAACAACAGCAGCAGTCCCAGCAACAGCAGCAACAACAACAGCAACCACAAGTTATAACACTTTCTCAGCTACAAAACTTTCTTCCCTTGCAACAGGCAGGGCATCACGTGACCCATGTTCAGCCATCGGATAACAATGCCCACAGTCAACAACAAACAACGCAACAGGCTTCTCCATCTGTCAAGGGCTATGTCACCACTTCCACTGCTGCACCCACTGTTGTCTCAGTGCAGGGTGTCCCCGGACAGTTTTTACAGGTTAGGATAAAGTTTAACAGGGTGATAATATATTTTGTTGTTCTTATTTTACGAATTCACGATTCTTCCTTGGTGCGTGTATTACAAGCTTAATTGGCCGTTGTTTTTGTTTATCAACAACAGCAGGGTGCCCAGCTAGTGACAGCTGCAGGGCAGAACCTGGCATACAATGTGGTTCAGCCCATGCAGACAGTTACAGTGGATGGACAAGAGGCTTTGTTTATTCCTGCGATGTCCGCAGGTCAGCATCAGGCTTTACAAATTGCTGGTGGGCAGACGTTAATTACACCTACAGGACAGATTATTAGGGCACCTGGAGTTTTTCCCACAAGCATACTGCAGAACGTAGCGGGCCAGACAGTACAGATGACAAATGGTATGTATAAGGTTGAACTGTCTTTTCTCGTGGACAGAAAGTACTCATTATCACCATTGATTATTTTTTTGTTTTGTACGTATTTTTCAAATGTTATTTATAAGCATGATGCTGGAACGTAGATTATGAAAAGAACTATGTTTACGTGAAGTGATTTTTATATTTCAGATGTGTTTATTTAGATAGAAATTCGCTTTGTCTCTTTCTCTCATAAACAAGCTGAGAGTATCTCGGTTTAGGCTTAAGTGTGTGTTAAAGTACATTAAGTTTTTTCCACAATTTCATATAATGTTTACATTTAAGCTGTTATCTGTTTGTGGCGTCCTTGAGTTTAAACAGTTCCAATTTGACAGATAACTTGATGGCATTAGGCTACTAGGAGGTTAATTCATGACAAATAACGCACACTAATATTATTCAGTTGTATATATTGTGGAATCACAATCTCATAGAAAACCTTAAATGACATCATATTTGCCATTGGCTGTACCACTTATTACACTTTTCAGAATTGCAATTTTGACTTAGGTCATTTACAGTAACATTACCTGTAACTAACATCATACTCTGGTACATGGTTATTGACATGTGCATTAAGCATGAATCGTATTTCAAGAGTTTTAATCCTGTCTGTTACATCCTGATGGTGTATGTAATGACTGCTGACATGAACCATAGAGGCTGACATAATTTAAATTCATTTTATTGATGTTGATAACTGCTTAATTGTCAGCACCTTCAATCATTTGAAAATGATAAAAGGTCAAAATTGTATCATGGAAATTGTAACAAATAGTACAGTCTGTGATGAATATGATGTCATTTAAGAAACTAATGTTATTGTATTTCCTAGCACCTCAATCAGAATGGAAACTCATTGTCAGCCCTTATCACTTGTTTGCTTGTATTTTGATATATCAAACTTATTGTTTAGGTAGTATGCTTAAGGTATTTCTTTAATTGCTTTACCATTTTTGTCACATATAATATTTCACATACTATGTGTTTGAGCATCCTCACAGGAAGGTTGATTTACTACACACACACACACACACACACACACACACACACACACACACACACACACACACACACTTTTTCACATTGCCTCCTCTTTTCTTTCTACAATTAACTCTATTATTAAAGAGGGGACACTTTATTTCAAAATGTGAGGTTTCATTGTATTTTATTTGTATTTTGTGGTCTGTTATGATGTTTATATTTGGTACATAGGCTCTGTCTGATAGTATATACATTTTGCTATCTCTTTTTTTAAATATTTAGTATGGCAGTATATAGCTGATAGTTGTAATATAACGTTTCTAGATTCTAATGCTGCTTATGGAGGTGACTGAAATCAGATTAACTAGTTATACGAAAAAAATTTCAGCATCTGAAAACATGAGATGTATGGTGCGTTTGCATGACAGATTGTATTTTATTGTGAGCAACACATATTAATTCAATTTGTTTGTATCATATAGTTATAGAAGATATTTCATATTTCTTTCTACAGTAACAATTTTGAATTAACTATTGTCAATCATCTACTTTGAATGAACTCAGTAATATCATGCAGTGTACTGAGTGTTTGTGTGATTCAGTGTATTTTGTCTCAGGCCAAAATGTGTCAGTCAGGCCAGCAAGCATGCCACAAGTGGTCCAGTTTCCTATGCAGCAAACCATCCCAGTGCAAGTGCCCATTTCAACTGCAAATGGACAGACTGTACTGCAGACCATTCATTTTCCTGTTCAAGCAATAGCAACAGCAATTCCAAATATAGTACAGACTTCGGGCAATCAGATGCAAATGTTACAGCAGCTTGGTCAGGTAAATTGTGCCATTGTTTCTCTAATTTTGTGTGCACATATTGTATACCTGTCAGACATCACCAATTTAAAACATTCTTTCTTTATCTGTATTTTTTATATCATCTTTCCTAAAATTGTGCATCTGTTTGAAGTCAGACTGTATCCGGATGTTGTAGAATGTGTATTTCACATACTTGTTTCTTGCATCTGTCAGTGTATCAGCCATTTTTCCTCCTAGATCATTTGGATCTCACACATGTTCATTTCATTTATTATTTATGAATTTAATTTCTAACATATTTATTTTTGTAATACTGTATTTAGACACTTTAGCCTCTTCCTTCATAATTTTTGCACTAGCCACTTTTAAACCATTTATTGTATTATGTTTCATGAAATACATTTTCAGTCCTATGCAGTTCAACTAGGCCATTTAAAATTACTTGAAAATTATGTTAGGATTAACATTTTGACAGTTTGAGCATTTGGAGATATTGAGTAGAGCTACCATGTTCTACACAGATACACTCTTTAAACTTCTTTCGTTCATCCTGCTCTAGCATTGCACACATACAGATATGGAACTGGTATCCTGCGGGAATGTAATATATTCTCATTTTACTTTCTTTACATCTAAAAATGTTTTAAAAATAATCTGACATAACAAGATAAAAGATGGCATTTTTTCTTAGTTTGTGAACAATATATGTGTAGAACAATATTCAGTGGAGACTTGTCTATGATGGAATACAGCATTTTTTTAAGTTTACCTCACAGTTTTTATGTATAACAGAAAGAGTATTGTATATGATGTGAATGTAGTCCTTGAGCTTGTGTTAAGGATCTGTCTTTTACAACTACTTTTATTTTGTATTCTCATCTGTTGGTTTTGCCAACTCGCAGCATAATAGTTAACGTCCAGCCTTACCTAGATCTCGGAATATGCTACAGCACAGTCTATCACCACAGTCTAGATTTGGAGGACAAAGACTGCCACATTCTTAACTCACTGTTGTGTGTTTTGATGTGCAGGCAATAGGAAAGGAAGGCAATTTACCAGGAATTTTGTCTATCATGTCACCAGATTTGCAGCAATAGAAAAGAAAGCTAGTTTACTAATAATCTGGTGTGTATTGACATCCGATGCTCTACATGAACCTCTTTTTTCTTTTTTTTTTTTTAAAAAAGCTATTCTGTCAAGAGTTTCCAGGATAGTGACTAGAGCAGTGAGATACACAGATGTGTCCCTTGCTTAATGTAAATGTGGTAGTACTATATTCCTAATTATGGTGAACTGTTACTGATACTGTGTATTATAGGAAACTAACTATACAGGCTGAGCTTCAGGAAGCAAGTAAAACGATACGTGTAGCAGTTGTAGTGAACATTTCAGTAGATAGAGCTCAAATAGTACCTCATTACAATCAAAATCATGCATACTTCTGTTGTGGAAGTACTGATAACTTTGAAAGTTGCATGTGACTTTTTTTTATATTGCTGTAAGTTTAGTATCATTACATTTAAAAACTTCCATGTGTGCCTTCAAATGGGTGAATATAATTTTGGTACTGTCTGCATTAACTTACTGATATCTTACTCCTGTGAAACTGAATTTAGTCTTATATTACACCTTAAGAAAATTTTCCAGTAAGAATTACTTGCATCATTAGCACAATCCACTCTTACTGAACTGCATGCATGTGTTAGTTCACCTCAGGATTTCGAATTCAGTTCATCAGTTCTTAATTTGTCAACATCTCAACTCCTGAAGTGGTGTTTCTTGATTGGATAAAGTGTAATTAGATTATAACAGTGTTCTTGCTTGAATGAAGAAGAAGACATTTCAAATACATGGCACAAAACAGATTCCATTAACACCTTGCCGTCTGCATGTCTCATACAAATTTATTCACTTGGTGCCGGCAGTGCTAATTCAGATTACTTGGCTTGTGACTGTCCTTTCTCGACATTATTGGGAGATTATAAATTGTTTCGTTTTACCAATCTCATCATTAATTCTCATAATTTCTCAATTCTGTTCCCCTATATTCATGAAATTTCGAAGATATACATACGTAAGTAAATACAAAATTTGTTTGTTTCATATATTTGTTTATTTGTATTCGCTTTTGTACTTACTATTTCTCTTTCATATGATATGCAGCAAAGCAGTCTCCAAGATGTAACGCAGCTCCACAAGGCTTGCACATTAAGTTTGTTCTTCTTTTTGTTTTCGGAACATACAAGGCTGTTTCTTTGTTTTCGTTTTATTTATTTCAGAAATACATAGGCCTATTAGTTGGTGTTGCTTTGTGTGACCAGAAAGTCTATCAACCGGATCGTGATGAGACATACGCGATGTAGTGGCAACCTCCAAGTTTTGCTCCGTGCATTCATTGTAATTAATCATATCATCTCTTTCGTGTGCCATGATGAAAGGGCACAAGTACTTATACAAACAAAAAACTTGTTGACATGAGTACCTTATTGTTACCTAAACAGAACACCAACAGAATGCAAAAGATACCAAAGTACTGTCTGTGGCCACTGGGCGATACTATGCACACGACACCACTGTGGTGTCGCCGGCCGTTGACCGCTATTTCGTGCACGGCACCACTGTGGTGTCGCAGGAAGATAGAGTGTTAATAATGGTAACAAGACAAAAATTAATATGCAGAGGAATAAATGATCGTGTATCAGTCGGAAGTGACAAAGGGGTGTGAGGGTGTACTGAAAAGTAATGCTCCAGAATTTTTTTAATTGAAAAACTCTTACAGCTTTTTAAATAAAATTTTTTTTAATTCTTCATCTTTATTGTATGTGTGCACATTAAATTCTCAACATAATCACCCTGGCGACGAACTCATTTCTCCCAACACGAGACCACTTTGTTGATAATGTCACTGGTGAATGATTGACTTTGTTGACAGAGCCACAACCTCACATCTGTGTGCACTGTTTCATCACAATCAAAGTGAACTATTCAAAGATATTCTTTAAGTTTTGGAAGCAAATGAAAATCGGATGGGACCAAGTTGAGACTGTATGGAGGATGATCGATGACTGTGAACCCAAGGCGCATTGGATTGTTGCAGTTGTCGTGTGTGATCTGGCATTGTCATGCTGAAGAAGAAGGTGCTCCAGGTGTGGACGAATGTTTTCTGCAGTTAGAAACTTGATTACAGCATGGTGTCTCATGCACTGAGATAGTTACTGTACACATTGTCATGCTACACGCTACAGTTCAGAGTCCTCTAGGAGCAAAGGGTTGCAAATTGCCTCAGGGAAGTGGGAAAGTCGGCCAAGTAATATGCACAATATGTAATACCTCGACCAGTGTTGAGAATGGAATACAAAATTTGAAGCCACTATTTTTCAGTGTGCCGTTGTATAAATATTAGACACATTAATAAGCTATTGTCCACCTGCACACAGACATCACAGAATAATTAGCACAACAAGCTATACTCTGTAACACTCCCACTCTCGTTTCTTGATTTTACAGACTATTGATAGTGACCTGCAATTAGGTTGGGACTTTCTTTTGGCAACTAATCTTGTGAACTGACATGGGATACAAGAAGAGAACCATCATTTATCTTTTCAAGAATATAGTGAAACTTATGTCTATGTTTTTAGCCCTTTTGTGGTGTTTGTTATTGTTTAGCAATTACAGTCCACTCTAATTGTCCACAAAGAGTTGAGGTGGTTGTTCCATGTTGACACAGACCTTCTGCCAGAAAGTGTACAGCCACATTATTTCAGTAGTTGCGTCAGATGCTGCAACATACTCTGTTTACATTGTAGATTGGCAGCTCATATTTGCCTGCAAGATGTCCAGGTAACAGGTCCACTGATAAATATGTTGACATAATTGTTATTGAACGATGAATACCAATACCTCCATTAAAATCAGAATCTGGAAATAAATGAAGTTTAAGACAGCTCCCACTGTATTTAATACCTTTGTCTCTTGGAGATATTTTATGATGTGTTTAACAGAGTTTTCCAGGTCCAGGGTTGTTGACAAACTGACGCTCTTGACAGACAGAAAACATTGTATCAGATCTTGTCACTTTGAGGTCAAACTCAATGCATCTACAGTCTTTTGAAATATAGTATTTTCCATGGATTTCTTGTCTTCATTAGCTGGGCACTGTCCCAGGTGCAACTATAAACTGTAATTACCAGGTGTTGCTTGAGGCTTACAAATGCTTGATGAACTTGAAGTAGATAAGTCCACAAAGTCCCACATATTAGTTATTGCAAATGAGGACATTTCATCTTTCATTGCTTTGTACCACTTCTTCGGATACCATCACCTCCTTGAAAGTTTATGGTTCATCAATGACTGCTGCGCAGGCCACGTAATTTTGGAAATGAATTGGGGGGGGGGGGGGGGTGAAGTTCATCACCGTTTGTAAGATTCATTCCATGTTGAGTAAATCTCTCAGTAGCACAGGGATCTTTATATTGCACGACTACATCTTCATTTTCCACAGGTTATTGAATGATCTTCCATTTCTGTTAGGTAGTTGCATTCTTAAGTAACATTGTTGGTCCTGATTTCTTTTGTTTACCCTCTGATACTTTAGTTAAGTATCACATCTTGTGGAATAGGTATTTTGATTGTTATAGGACCAGACCACTATAATTTTTGCTGTAACCAGTATGGTGAACCATTTACTATCAACTTTGATTTGCTTCGAAATTTGGATTGAAACTGTTTGGGAGTATGTAAGAAACATTAGCCCCAAACTTGCTCATATGCTTTAATGATGTTTTATTCCCAGACCATTTCTCGAAAGGCATCTTTTCAAAAGTAGACTTACATGGATAGCAATTGAATGTATAGACTGCCTCGTTGACAGCCTGTGATCAAAGTGTCTCTGGAAGACCAGGATTGTGAAGGGCATTGTGTGAGCTTTTTCCACTGTTGATCTGATGCCATATCCAGCTTTGCCAATCTGCTCTGGTATATATGGTGAAAAAATCTTAAACATGGCTACGAAACAGCAACTGTGTAGATCTGCAGGTGCTGAAAAATCAGCCAACAGTTGCAAAACAAAGGTTTACTAGCCCTTGACCAAGGTTTTGATATTTCTAAAAATATCTTCTTCAGAAGGAGTGGGCTCTAAAAATGTATACAACCAGTTACAAAATTATTTTTACAAACATAACAAAATATTAATAGAAAAATATTTGTGAGGTAAGTGTACACACTTGTCCCAAGCCATGGCTTGGGATAATTCTTGTTTTCTCAATTTTTGTATGACAAGAGCCACTTGGCTTCAGCTAATCTATTGTACTATCATGTGATGTAATAAGTGAGTAGGCTTAACTCACAAATATTTTTCTATTAATTTTTTTGTTATGTTTGTAAAAATAATTTTGTAACTGGTTGTATACAGTTTTAGGGCCCAGTCCTTCTTCAGAAGATATTTTTAGAAATATCGAAACCTAGGTCAAGAGCTAATAAACCTTTGTTTTGCAACTGGTCACCTGTTTTTCAACCTCTTCAACTTTTAGCTTATTCCTTGTCTGTCTTCTCACCAACTATTGAAACTCTAAGAATACAGAAGCACATCACTTTTGTTCTTACATAAATATACAAATCTATGTTAAGTACAATCATCTTTAAAAACGAAAACAAAAAATAGTTGGGTCCACCTAATGAAGTGAGTAGCATTTTTCCACATACATTGGCACGAACAAATTTTCCTGGAGTACAGACACGGGTTGGTAGATTTAATGTAAATCCCTTTCTGGGCAGCTTACGATCTTAACATTATTCACAAAAGAATAACATTTGAGTTTAAATTTGTAATCAAATCAGTCATCCATTTTCTTCAAATTCCCAAAGTTTGTGTGTCCCTCCCTCTTTTTGTGCAAGAACAAAGCTAAGTTGGACAATGTAAGATTTGCTTGTTCGGTGTTTTCCATAGAAATCAACGTTCTTTAACACCGATTTTCAGCTTATATACAAACTGCCATTGGATTCTAACTGCATACCTCAGTCTTATTGTTGTTGAATAAGCTTTTTAAAATTTTACGGGCTGTTGCTCCCAGTGAAAAACTATTTTTCTTCAAACCGTGTACATACAATTTATCCTCCAGTGTACAGGGTATCCATATACTACTTTGTAGCACATTGAACTTGACTGATCCAATACTCTCAGCATATCCATCTAAATTACCTTCTATCTGAACAGAAACTTTGAACTTCCCAAATAGTTTTAATGTGGAAAAAAGTTCTTTGTGTGAAGTCGTGTTTTGATGCAGTGCTGTAAGCAAGCCAAACATTGTCATGATTAGTAACCAAATTGCTTCTAATTTCTACACTGAAAGCATATTGTTTGGTTTCTTGACTTTCTCTTCATAATTTAACTCTTTTTTTTCCAGTTGACCTTACAGTAACCTTCTTTGTGACAATAATAGCACTCAACATTCTTCTTGTTGACAGAATTTTTGCTTGAATTGCTTTGTGAACACTAAATATTATCTTTTTTGTAATTAATCTTTACAGCAGCGAATGCGTTTCGATTTCTTTAACTTGCAACAAACATTGCTCTTCTTTCAGTAACCTTGCTGATAAATTATCGAAAGTCTGCTTGCTTTCATCACAGAGTTCCCAATTGTAACAAAGAAACTGTACTTTGCCACAAACCAACTAAAACTTTGGCAATGTTGCACAATAGTATCACAGTGTGACATTTTATAATTGAAGAACTTTTGTATCAGTGTCACTTTATTTATTACATATTGTTGTTTATGAATTATCTTAAGTTGATTCCACAAACCATTTGCTGTGTGGTGGCACAGGTCATAACAGCTTACAATCGGTAAATTCCATATCGGACAGTCTATAAGGCATTGCTTTTGCATTAAGCTCGTGCCACATGTTCCATGCCTTTGTGCCTTCATCGGGTCTTACTTGGCTTCCGTCATCAACATTCAGAAATTTCTCAGCATGAAAGGTAATTTCCATTTGATATTTCCATGACTGAAAATTATCTCTGTCAAATTTCTGTACACTGAAAAACTTTGTTGATTCCTCTTTTATGTTTTCATTTTTCTTTTTTCCGAGACTTGACTGATGCGAGGAAAATAAAATGTTACGCGAGTTAAGAAGCGCGTTTTACTGAGCCTGTAACCAATTGGATAGATTGAGTCACATCCCCCCTCACCCAAGAATTATGGGATTCTTTTCAGTTAACTTAAGCCGATTCCTTGTGTTGTGATCATGTATGTGTCTGTTGACATTGCAGTACAGCATTTAAGTCACCACTGTATTGGAGCCTTTAAGTAGTCCATCAGATATCTTCCTACTCTCCTTGTGGTTTCATAGTGCTGCTGTTCCTGTATGTTAGAGATAATTCTCAGAGAATTTGACAATCACTTGTGAATACTCTTTGAAACTACAGATTGGTGATTCCTCAGGCCCTAGGCATCCATATGTTGTTTATCAGTGTGGAGTCTTTCAGCTTCAGAGGGAGTTTCTCAGCTCAAATGCAACGGGATGTTTCTGACCTCTGTTACTTCACCTCATCATATTCCGTTTGTAAATGCAACCCTGGGTCTTTATAGATTTGTAGTCTGGTTGTCACTTAGGCACCAAGTCACATTACCTGAAAACTAGACTGATTAAAGTTTCTTGTTAGGCGACACTTCAGAACTGAGTTCTTCCGACCAAAGCTTTGTACGTCATGTGCAAATTTTCTGGTGTCGCCATTGTCCCAGAAAGAAAACATCAGTCCATTTGTATTGTTTGAATAGAATGAGGTTCATGCATAACTGACTTAGCCTTGACCAAGGAATACTGTGGATGACAGCACTTTAGACACAAGTGACAGACATTGATTCATAAGTAATTTAATTAGAGTAGTAAGTTTTAATAAGATATTCAATATTTATATTTGAGCATCTGCAGTTTGTGTGTTTTAGCGTTTCTCTGGCACTCTTCACATCCAAATTAATGACTTAAAATTCTTGATGACTTACCATTCTGCATTTTGAATCCGTAATGTAGCCTGTCAGTACAACCTTTCATGAACCCCTGTCCTCCAACAAGGCTGACCTCATTGCACTGGGAAATCGTAGCAGGAAATATCACTAATGAATATGCAGATCTTCATTATCTGATTAGCAACATACATTAATGGGTGTATTTGGTTCATGGCTACACTGTCTGACAATTTTGGCTTATAACGTTTGACTGAGGGGTTTCTTATTTTGTAACATCTGTGCTTTTCCATCATCCATGAAAGTTCCTTTTTTGGTCTTGGCAACATTACATATTGAGATTTCTGCAATTAGGTGATGCAAGTAATAGATGGTGGTCATTTGGTTGTGTACTTCCATTGCTATTGTTGTAGATGTGTGTGATAAGTACATTCTTCCAGTTTCCGAGAATTTTTTTTTTCCTAATCAATGTTCTATGACAAATATGGGATGTAAATGCAACTAATTCACATGTGAGTTCTGTACAGAAAGTACCAGTGTCTGTTGCTGCACTTTGAGTAAAAATAATGAACAGTGACTGTATATTAAAGTGACATGGTTAAAATTAAATATAGCGCACTAAAGAGATGAAATGTCATGTACATCTCATCCGTGACACGAGTGCTTTATGATGCTGTCTCTCAAGTTGACCTATTTGTTATACCAAATTGAATATGTAGAGTTGTCTGTAGAATGCTTTTATTTATGGGAACCACTAGAAACAATTAGACAATGGAAAGTTGGGTTAGAATAACAGCAATATCAGGAAAAAGGTAAATTGCTACTCATCACATAGAGGAGGCATTGAGTCGCAGACAGGAACAATGGAAAAACTGCTAAACATTTCAGCTTTTGGCCAAAAATGTCTTTGTTAGGAAATAGAAAACACGTGCATTCACACTAGCACAAAATGCACACACACACACACACACACACACACACACACACACACACACACACACACACACAGAGAGAGAGAGAGAGAGAGAGAGAGAGAGAGAGAGAGAGAGAGAGACTGTCTCTAGCTGCTGTAGCCAGACTGTGGACTGTGACTGTGTCTGACGTGAGTCTTGAGGTTGGTGGTGGGTATAAGTAGTTGGTATGTAATAGGAAGTGGGAGGGATAGTAGGGTAGGGATGTGGAAAGACATGCTGGCTGTGAGATTGTGCAGGGAACTGGTGGAGACTGAATAGGGCTGCTAGGTGTAAAGTTGGAAGGGCTGTGCTGTACTTGGAGGGGGGGGGGGCATTTGTGAGACCATAAATAAGCAAGAAAATAAATACATTAAAAAACAAAGATGCTGTGACTTACCAAACAAGAAAGCGCTGGTAGATAGACACAATAAAAAACACACAAATTTCAAGCTTTCGCAACCCAAGGTTGCTTCATCAGGAAAGAGGGAAGGAGAGGGAAAGAGTGAAAGGATGTGGGTTTTAAAGGAGAGGGTAAGGAGTCATTCCAAACCTGGGAGTGGAAAGACTTACCCTAGGGGGAAGAAAGGACAGGTATACACTCGAACGCGCGCACGCGCGCGCGCACACACACACACACACACACACACACACACACACACACACACATCCGCTCTGTGTGTGTGTGCGCGCGAGTGTATACCTGTCCTTTTTTCCCCCTAAGGTAAGTCTTTCCGCTCCCGGGATTGGAATGACTCCTTACCCTCTCCCTTAAAACCCACATCCTTTCATCTTTCCCTCTCCTTCCCTCTTTCCTGATGAAGCAACCTTGGGTTGCGAAAGCTTGAAATTTGTGTGTGGGTTTGTGTGTTTTTTATTGTGTCTATCTACCAGCACTTTCTCGTTTTGTAAGTCACAGCATCTTTGTTTTTTAATATATTTTTCCCACGTAGAATGTTTCTTTATATTATATTGAAGAAAATAAATAGGTCTACAGAATGTAGATTAAAAGCCAGAGCTAGTTGTTTACAAGATATAACTCGTAATTTCTGTGTGAGTTAATTACAAAGTTTGTAATTGAGTGTTCTTACGTATTAACAGGGTGTGGAAGTGTTGAAGAGATATATCAATGGGCAAGCCTTGCTTAGCATCTTCACTTCTATATCTACGTTGTTCATTAAAATGAATAGGTAGAGGTAAATGTTCTCAAAAGATAAATTACCATGTACCATTGCCAGAAGTGTTGTGCAACACTGTGTGACATTACTCATTGTTAGTGTTAATTTAGTAGTTAGATCCAACTACCTATAAAATCATCAGCTGAGCACTCTGTTTATGGAAAATTTTTACAGTGTAGATGAGCCTTTTACCATACTTCCCAGCTGTTTTGCCTGAATACACTGTTTGATTAGATTGCATGTACTCTTTCTTCCAATATATCCATAATGATAAATCCCCCAGGATGTAGAACATGGTGTGAGTGAGGTGAGAGGGAGTGGGAGGGTGGATTAGGGAAGGGTGACTGACTTTTGGAATGGCTGGGAGGGAAGCAGCAGGTGCACCAGATATGCAACATAGACACTGGCACCAGTGAGTTCATACAGTACACAGAGACAGTGTAGTGCAGAATTGGATTACTAGGAGGTGACAGAACAGAGTAATGAGACACTGCTGGGAAGAGGGTATTGGTAGAGGATGAGTGAAGCTAGTGTCCTCAGACGAGGTGTAGGTACGTATGATGCAGGTTAGTGAAGATTGAGGCTGCAAGGCTTAAGTTAATGGAGGAAGTGTTGCAAGGATAACTTCCAGTTCAGATATGCTGGTGCTGGGGGAAGGATCACAATGGTACAATATGTGAAATTAGCCATTGATATGGAGCACATTTTGCTTGCCAGCACATTCTGCTCCTGGCTGATCAGCTCTGTTCTTGGGCAAGAATTTGGCAATAGCAGTTCATTTCATTTCATTTGGGTGGACAGCTGATTGATAGTGATGCCCACATAAAATGCTGTGTAGAAACAGCAGCAAGAGCTGGTATATGGCACAACTGATTTCATAGGTTGCCCTGCCTCTAATGAGGTGGCATAAGCCTCTTATGAGACTGGAGTTGGATGTGGTGGTGAGTGTGTTGGACAGGTCTTGCACATGGATATCCCACAGGGGTATGACGCATACGGCAGGGGATTGGGAGTGTGTGTGGCATGTGGATGGACCAGGATTGTAGCATAGTTTGGATGGTTGGCAGAGTACTATTCTAGAAATAAATTAAAGATGTATCTGGTAGGATAGGAAGGCAAAATTTGGTACTAATTGGCTATAGCAGCAGATATTGTCCAACACGAGTGCCTTTGTTAACAGGACAACATGGCCTGTAGTGCCTCTCATGGGCTTGTGACCATATTGGTTGGACCGTAGAAAACTGGAAAACTTGGCCTGTTCAGATGAGTCCTGATTTCAGGTGGTGAGAGCTGATGGTAGGGTTCGAATATGGTGTAGACTCTACGAAGCCATGGACCCAAGTTGTCAACGAGGCACTCTGAAAGCTGTTGGTGGCTCCATAATGGTGTGGGCTGTGTTTTCATGGAATTGACTGGGTCCTGTGGTCCAACTGAACTGATCATAGACTGGGAATGGTTACGTTTGGCTACTTGGAGAACATTTTCAGCCATTCATGGAATTCATGTTCCCAAACAGCAATGGAATTTTTATGGATGAGAATGCGCCATTTCACTGGGCCACAGTTGTTCAAGATTGGTTTGAAGAACATCCTGGTTCAACACGATATCAGGAGGTATACAATGACTTTTTGTCTGGTCGGTGCATAAATTGTAGAAGTCCTGGCAAAGGATACAGTTCACAGACGTTCCATTGCCATAAATATTAAATTATGATAATCTGAGGCCCATCTTGAACAAGTGAAGATGTACATCAGTTTCTTGTGTGTGTATGTGTGTGTGTGTGTGTGTGTGTGTGTGTGTGTGTGTGTGTGTGTCAAGTATCTTGCAACATATATGCTTGGAATCTCCTATTGTTCCGTCAAGCGCCCACACCAGTCTGTTGTTATTTGTCATCTTGTGATTCACACATCACCATTCTGTTTCCTCACTCACACATTTTCTGCTAATTTACTCCCAGTTGTTTTCTTTCCTTTCACCATTTTGCAGATAGGTGTGAGCTTGCACACTTGGTGATATAAGAATTCATCAGTACTGATTGAAAGGGTCTAGTTCTGTTATATTCTAATAATGTGACATTTCTATTATGAACTTGTTACTTACAGTTCCCTTATTGTGCATTGTTTTCTGCCTGGTCCAAAGTTTGTGATGGACTTTCCTTTTGTCCAATTTCTATATGCCGTACCTACTTATTTAGTGCATTTCCCCATTCGTACTGCGGGAATTCCTTAAATTTTCTGAAGATTTGAAGTACTGCGTCTGTTTTTTTTTTTTTTTAATTTCTGTCTATCAGCTTTACTCTAGATTTTCCTTTTTTAGCAGGAATGAATAAACTCTTACCATAAGTTGTTTAAAAAGTATTTGCATTCCATCGCTTTCCTCAAAATCGATGCACACTATTGTTGAGATCGAATTGCTGTCCAGTAACTACCTCCAGGAGACGAAATGTTTAGTATTGTTAATAGACAAATATAAAAGTAAAAGTGGCGCTACTGTCCTAGATTTCTTTTAACTGTTGGGTTCTCTCTCAGGAAGGAGAAAAGGATAGGTTGACCATGGTTAAAAAGGAAAGTCATGTCACTCAGACTCCAGGATGAGAGGATCCTGCCTTTAAGGCCCGTACTTGTCCTCACCATAGATTGGTCCCTCTCACTCTAGGGTATGAGTGACCTCCCCTTTCTTTTTATCCTTTCACAATCCACGTCACTCTCATCCCCAAGGAAGGAACTAATAACTCCAAAAGTTAGGATAGTGTCATCACTTTAACATTTATAAGTGTGTATATTGACAGTGCTAAAAATTTCACTTGTTAAAGGTAAGTTCCTTGTCTAAATTTTCCTTTGGCGGTTATTATTGAGTTAACCATTTGTCAGTATAACAGTTTCAAATACAGTTTTTGACTTTTAAATTGCATAGTTTCTACCAAAGTGTAAAGAATTTGCCTGACGTTTTGTGTTTTGCCACACAGGTGCCGACACAGCAAGTTGCCCAAATCATCACTCCATCTGGCCAGATCCAGCAGGTGCAGCTGACTTCAGCAGTGCAGCTGAGTGGCTTAGTACAAGCTCAAGCTCAGGCTCAAGCACAGGCTCATGCGCAGGCCCAAGCACAGGCCCAAGCCCAAGCCCAAGCACAAGCCCATGCCCAGGCCCAGGCCCAAGCTCAGGCACAGGCTCAAGCTCAAGCCCAAGCTCAGGCACAGGCTCAAGCTCAAGCCCAGGCGCAGGCTCAAGCTCAGGCACAAGCTCAAGCTCAGGCGCAGGCCCAAGCCCAGGCACAGGCCCAGGCCCAGGCTCAAGCCCAAGCTCAAGCACAAGCACAAGCGCAGGCCCAGGCGCAAGCCCAAGCCCAGGCCCAGGCTCATGCCCAGGCACAAGCCCAGGCCCAAGCACAGGCGCAGGTAAGTCATTGTCAATGTTCATTTTGTGCTATGCACATGTGTCTGTAATCTGAAATGTAGTCATGGTAGTACCTGGCCTTGCATTTTCCATTAGACTGCATTATCCTTCATTGCAATTGCTGTATTCATAAAAACTCCATAATAGTCACACAAATAACAGCACAAACATTGACTTATGTCTAATTGTTCAAATGTAAGATAAATATGGAAGCTTAAAGCTCTTGTTGGTAAATAAACAACTTAAGGAGTGCTCTCTGAGTAGCTGAAGTGTTGTTGTCAGTAGGTACATAACGAGGGTAATCCCAAAAGTAAGGTCTCTTATTTTTTTTATAAGTACATAGACCTCTTTATTTCTACAATGGTTTACATCAGTTTACAGCTTGAATATTTCGCTATTTTTCAACATAATCACCACTTCTGTTGATGCATTTTTGTAGACGCTGTGGCAATTTTTGTATGCCCGTGTCATACCAGCTCGCCGCCATGCTGTTCGTCGTGAATTTCGGTCCGACCAGCTGCAGACTCTCTGTACCACTTATGAACAATTTTGACATCCGTACGTGGCTCACCGTACACTTCCGTCAATTGGCGATGGATTTCAATCGGCACAGTGCCCTTTGCGTTCAAAAACCAAATAACTGCGCACAATTCACACTTGGCGGTAACATTCGAAGGGAGCTCCATTCTCGACAGTTGCCAAGCCGAGACTGAGCACCTTAGCACGGTGTGCGCATGTTTACACACAGCTCGTGAAGCACTCTTCATAACAGTTTGACCAACTGTCACACACACAGAGTTCTGTACTTATAAAAAAATAGGAGACCTTGCTTGCTAAAAGCTTTAATTGCTTTTAGACATATCCTCCTCCATAGCTAGCATACACACATATACATGTGCCAGTGCAGATGCACTGTCCTGGCCGAGCAGCTCGACTATAGTCTGATTAAAATTACTTGATAGTTGACACTTCACAGGCTGAAGCTGGTTTCCTCCAACTAGAGTCTCAGTGTCACGCCTGAACCGTTTGCCATTGCCAGAATGCCACAACAGTTGGTCACTTCACCTCGTCTTCTTGTTGAGTTTAGATCCCAAATCCTGGATCGCGCCCTTTAATTTTGTATTTCATCTCTTATGATAACCATAAAACAAAAAACACACACAAACACAAACAACGCTAACAATAAACGTGTGTTTCGTTCACAGCACTAACCAAATACTACTAGATCCTTCCACACGAGACACAGTTCAGTGTCATATATAAAGTTATTGTAATGACAGAGATCAGATTACATTACAAAAGTTTTGCATGACATTATGTGAAGTCAAATCTTTGACAGCTGCAGTTCATCGTTGCTACTGGAATGTGACTCATAAATGTAACAACTTTAATCATAGTAATATAGTAGCATAGCACTGAAACTTGTCATGTAAAAGGTCACAAGTTCGGAACTCATGGAGGACAGTGAAGTTGTTTTTACTCCTAAAGCTAATCAAAAGACTTTCATTATAATTTTCATTTAATTAATTGATTTAAACGCATTTTTTTTTAGATTTCTGAAATTTTGCCATGTAGTTTTGGTTATTGATTGACTTTTTCATTTGGCTTTATTTTTCTTCCTATCATTATTTTTCATTTATAATCTGATAGTATTGTCTATAATCTACAACTAAGAGCCAAGCAGGACTGCTCATAGGTTGGTAAAGTGACAGTTAATGTAGCCAGTGTAAAGATAGTTTCAGATAACCAATGAATGATAGAAATTACTGTTAGTTTTTTAGCTCTGAAACTGAATTTCTTCTATCTTTTATTTGCTTATAGAGGTTAGCTTTAATTTCAATTAACAAAGCAATCATTATTTTAGTTTTGCTGCTTATTGTTCACCACTGTTTTCTCAGGTAAATTGTACATCACGAGGTTGTGGTTAGGTTAGGACATGAGCTTAAATTCAGGGATACAATATGAGAAGAGTATACAGGTAGGATGTTCTTGATTTCTGAGGACAATGATAAGCAGCCAAAGCCCTGGCGAAGGATAGGATTCAGTTGTTCCAGTCTGGGATGACACTGGGTGATGAGAGGAGTGTTCCTTTGCAGTTGATTCCAATGGGTGGTTGGAAGATTCGAGGCATGTAAGGCCTTCACAGAGAGGCAGAGTTTTCAGTCTCATTTATGTGTCTGTTGACAACTTAGCAATTACACTATTTGGTGAGATATTACTTTTTCTCCTTAAATTATTTACAAATTTAAACTAAATTCCATTTGACCATGTTCATGTGGTGCAGTCATGTCCAAAATATAATTAATTTGCACATTCCATGTTGACATTTATTTTATTTTATTTATTTATTCGTCCAGTAATTGTCTCACAGTGATATAAGATTTATCATCGTAATACAACAAATAGCTCCAATGCATACACACACTGAATATATAATTATATTTTTTTTAGGGTAGGACAGACGGTTGGCTGTGCCATGCTGAAGGGAATATTCCAGCATTTGCCTGAAATGATTTAGGAAAACCAAAATTATTATAGCTGGACAGAATAAACTCCATCCTCCTGAATATCAGGCCAATGTCTTAATAAGCATTGCCACATTAAGTTGTTCACATTGTACAATGTGATCATACACAATTTTCAAAAATACCTTACAACATAAAACGTAATTTTTTATTGCACTAAATCACATTCTTTGGATGGCTGTTGGTGACTCTAGAACCATGAACATCCATGTCTCCATGCCCTCCCTTCAGTCTGTCTGGAAAACTTGAGTCATCATCTGTACTGAAGAGTGAGGTGTTAAGTTAATGAGAATGACAACACATTACTATCAGACACTACAGACCTTGCCATATCTATGTATACGAGGTACATTCAATTTATAACGCTTCCAATTTTTATTTCTCTCAAACTAATCACACGAAAACTGTGAAACTTGTGTCACAGTGCAGCTGTGCAAATTTTTACAACCATGATTGCATGATTCCATGGCCGCTATGAATGCTTCTTTAGGACTCTGGTTTGACCACTGGAAAATCACTGGTGTATTAACAGGATGGCTAGTGAATGTACGCCCACAGAGAGTGTCTTTCAGAATTGGGAACAGCCAAAAGTCACTAGGAGCCATATCAGGTGAGTAGGGAACACGAGAAATTACTTCAAAGCTGTTGTTACAAATAAACTTCAGTGCTAGTTTCACCAAATGTACTGTTGCATTGTCTTTGTGAAAGACCACATACTCGTTTTCTGGTTGTTTTGCAAGCAATTCTGGAAGAGGCTTGTTCTTCGAAAGATCTTGATACGGTGCACCTGTCGCATAGTGCCCTCTGGAAAGGAGTGAGTAAAGAGGATGCCATTGCTCTCCCAGAATGTAGCGACTATTATTTTTTCAGCTTACCCAAAACTCTTTTCATGGTGGTGAATGTGTGTGCTCCCAATGATCTGTTGGGCACTTTGTTTCAGGACTGAGAAACAGCAACTGTGTCTCACCCACTGTCACTTGATGAAAAGAAAATCCCATTCATGCTGGCATCACATGTCAATATTGCCTGGAAGCATGCAATGCACACAGCTTTGTGGATGTCCTTCCACATTTGTGGTACCCATCTGGAGGACACTTCTTGCATTTTCAGGTCTTCATGCTGGATTGTGTGCACAGATGTTATGAAAATGCCAACTCTGGAGCTGATGTGCTCCACATCATTTGGTGCTCCTCGAAAACAACTTTCTCCAATTGCTCGACAATGTAGGTAGACTGGCTGGTGTAAAGCTGAGATCGTCTAAGTTTGTCGTCACGTGACAGTCTACTTTCTTTGAACTGTTAACCAAACGAACACACATTAGATAAAACTGCTTTGTTGGTATGCCTGTCGGCTACTGTCAATGCCCGACCATCCGTCTTATCGTTCCTTTTTTGATGACTCTCTCGACCATCAATACGGGTTGTATGTCTCTGCCCTGCTACCCCCTGGAGTTCGCTTTCGTCGCCTCCTTCAACACCTTAATTTTTCACTCCCTGCAACCTTTCGAGTGGACGAGAGCCACACGCCACCTTGGCTCCAGGCTCAGGTCCGCGTTCACCTTGACCTCAGCTCGTTCCCAAAAGAGGTTACCCCCGGTTCGGTCTACCACTCCCGTTTTTTGGAACTTCGTTCGAAGTTCATTAACATGACTTTCATTTATACAGATGGCTCTAAGACCAATGACGGGGTCGGGTGTTCCTTTATTGTCGGGGCACAAAGTTTCAAATACCGGCTCCATGGCCATTGTTCGGTCTTCACAGCTGAGCTCTTTGCCCTCTACCAGGCTGTTCTTTACATCTGCCGCCACCGACATTCTGCTTATGCATCTGCTCCGACTCCGTGAGCGCCATCCAGAGCCTCAGTGATCCGTACCCGGTTCACCCTTTCGTACACCGGATCCAACGCTCTCTTCAGCAGCTGGTGGACGTCGGTTCTCCGGTTAGCTTTATGTGGGTTCCTGGCCATGTCGGTATCCCTGGGAACGAAGCTGCAGATGCCGCGGCCAAGGCTGCGGTCCTCCAGCCTCGGACAGCTTCTTGTTGTGTCCCTTCGTCCGATTTTAGCAGGGTCATTTGTCGGCGCATTTTATCGCTGTGGCATGCCGATTGGGCTGCACTTACAGACAACAAGCTTCGGGCCTTAAAACCTCTTCCCGTGGCTTGGACGTCCTCCTCACGCCCTTCTCGGCGGGAGGAGGTAGTTTTGGCCCTGTTAAGAATTGGACACTGCCGGTTCAGCCATCGCCATCTGCTGACGGCTGCGCCGGCGCCGTTCTGCCCATGTGGGCAATTGCTGACGGTTCGACACATTTTAATGTCGTGTCCAGATTTTAACACACTGCGTCTAGATCTTGACCTGCCAAGTACTTTCGATGCCATTTTAGCGGATGACCCATGAGCAGTTGCTCATGTTCTTCGTTTTATCAATTTGACAAACCTCTCTAAGGACATTTGATGATGCTGTTTTTTAATCCTATGCCTGTCAGTCTGTCTTTTATCGTGTTTTCCCTTGTAGTTGTTGTTGTCAACTTTTGCCTCGCGGTACATTCTTAGAGTAGTCAGGGCGCTAATGACCATTGAAGTTGTGCGCCCAAAAAAAAAAAAAAAAAAAAAAAAAAAAAAAAAAAAAAAAAAAAAAAAAAAAAAAAAAAAAAAAAACACATTAGATACGTCATCACATATCTCACTCAATTGGCAATGAAATTCTGTTGGAGTCATGTCCTACAAATGGAAAAAATGAATGGTAAATACTGTTCTTGTAATGAAAACTCCACCATTTTAAGTATGAGCAGAGTTGTCACTCTAGCAGCCATCACTAGAGTTCTGTGTGTCATACAGTGCTGCCATCTCTGTCACACATTCAAAATGAGTGTGTGTGCATTTTGAAACAAACCAAGTATTTCCACCTGTTCGTAGTACCGAGGAAAAAATTAGTGTTATACCTTGAATGAACCTCGTAAGAGTATTACATCATGTTTGTGCATTGTAATATGGGAGGCTGTTTTAGTTATCCCCTTTCATTGTTAACTAGTACTGTAACAAGGAAATGGTCCAATCAACATGTTAAAACCTACACTGAAATTTTTCGCACAGGGAGGGGACACCAAGGAAATGCACGTCAATGTTTTAGCAGTTAGGTGTGCTGCAAGCATTTAAAAAATTAAAGCTACTCACATTTGCCACAGGAAGAACCACTTATGACAGCAGTTTGTACAGCTTTTTCTACATTGTATGTGCTCCAGTGAAGAAATGGATACAGCGGGGGCAAGAGAATGTAGCGACGCATGATGCGAAGTCCAAAGTGCACAAATACCAATTTAAAGGATGTAAGCCATGCAAAACATGTCTCAAATCATTAATTTCTTGAATAACTTGTAGTTCATATTGACAGCTAAACTGTTGCATATGTAATTGTTACACAAATGACTGGCAGAAAAAACAAAATCAATATAGTGTATTGTATTACATTCACAGACGAGTTCCATCAATTGAGACTTCAATTTTTTGACATGAAATATTTTATGAAATTTCCTGTAGCTCCGTTCTTAAAGTAATTTTTACTAGCAATGAAATAGTTTCTTGTTTATTCCCTGTAATTGTCACTAAAGTGCAAAGTGTGTTTGACGAAAACAAACACGGTCCTTACAGAAGGCATATCTGATAAAAGAAAAATTAATGCATTTGGGTACTTCATAGTAATTACTGGTTTTGTTTATAAGGAATTGGATTGGAGTAAAAAATGGTCATGGCTGTTTTTCTGCATATTGTGCTGCATGAAAGGCATATCTGATCAAATTCATAAAATGTGATGATGCAAACTGACAGTGCAGAAATGAATGAAGTTAAACAATACTGTTATGCTGATAAACCTGAAATGACAAAGAGCTATTAGAAATTGTTATATTGTCTGACTATTTTTTAAAAAAATGCTGTACACTGTCGAAAAATTTTGCTGTGGAGGGGCTGAATCACACTACCAGTTTTGAGTGGAATCCAAATTATTTTAACAGTCTTTTCATCCTCCTCCTAAAGACCAAGTAGTTATGTCCAAGTCAAGAGGGCTGTATTATTTTCTGCAACTGGTAAGAAGGTGTTTCAAATGCAGGATTGAAAATTATTCTCTCCTATCTTTCCAGATGTCACTATGTCGATTACTAATACACAGTCCTTTTTTTTTTTTAACTTTTGGCCCCACTTTGCCTTGTGGTTCCTGAAGACAGATATAAAGCTGCGGAAACAGTAATCCACTAATACTTATCACTTGCTTTATTGTGTACAAATGTGTCATAACATTCATTGACAGCAAAAGCAACTATTGTCTTTTTTTTTTCACTTGGAATGATAAAGTGCAGTTTACACTCAGTTCTTGCAGGAAACCCAGTTGATTGGCATTATACACAATGCTTAGGGGATAACAAGAAGCTACAAATTTGTCTATAGTGCTACATATTAATGAAATCTCCTCTACACATTCACTTGAAGCAAGCTTTGTAATTTTGCAATTTCCTTTAGCGTATAATTTTCTGAATCCGTTTACCCAGATTGAAGAAGTTTGCAAATCAGTAATGTTCATCTCACTTGCAATTCAGAGGACCTATTCTTGTAGATTTACTGTGGTAATGGTGCATTGATGCTCACAGGCAATTTCAAATAGTTTTTCCTTTCACACTATTGCAAGTTTAATTTTGGCACTTATTTCACACTTTGTGTAAATCTTTCTTCCATTTATACAACTCACATTTATATTTTACAAAATGAAACCAGCTTTGCAGACAGCCCTCTTTTGTTTAACCAAAAAGTTTACAGAATTTTCTTTGTCACTGAAAGCTATTACTCTCCATGTTTTCTTTGTACTAGGAAGGTACTGTACTTTTGCTCCTGAATTAACTAGCACAGTAATCATCATTCGAAACTTTATTTAAGGAGTCATCAGAGCTACTTCCTCTTTCTTCTAATGTTTCCACAATTTCAAACAAAATTTTGACATCATTCAAATGAATGTCCAAGAAATTGACTAATATATAACACATATGTAGGTCTACAAGAGAAGTAGATTTCGATTGCATACCACATTCTTTTTATTTTGTCTTTGTGTGGCTGATAACATTAATTGGATGCCACATAACTGTGAAAGTCTGGAAGCTGCACAGAGACATATGGTATCAGCAAGCATAAACAAAGAAAACACAATAGAAAATTGATCCAGTTATACCTCTGTTATTAACACTAGCAGCTCATAACTATAATGGGTACTAAATGAGTTGCAAATTCAAACAAATAGTAACTGCGGATGACTACATCAGTGAAACTATCAATGGAAAATGAAATTCACTTTACAAATTACAATCGTGTTGTGCTGTGTTATCTGTTTGCTGATGTCCCATTGCTCAAGAACATGTGCCTGCCATGTTGCACATGTTGTGTTGCTACAGCTGCAGTACATTTCTCCAGCTGCCTAGAAAACTACGAATTTGGCAATTTTTTACCTATTTTTTAAAAAATGCTTGCAGTGTGTCTTAGCAGCTAAAATTTTAATTTTATGTTTCTTTCACTATACAGTGAAAAAAATAAAACAGTGAAATAAAAAAAATAAAAAATTTCAGGCGAGGTTTTGACATTTCAGATTGGACTGTTCCCTTGTGAGCCATCTTAAGTAATCTTTAGTTGTGTAGTTATGTGTTACTTATGAAGTATGTTGCAGCTGCTTTTTAAATAGATGTATATTAGTAACTTCCTTCATCTCCTCAAATAATTTGATGTAAATGGATAGATAAAAAAAATCTAGTCACCAAGCGACTGCAGAACACACATACAGACATAAAAGAAGGTTACACTTATGCCAGAAGAATGGTTGAAGGGGAAGGAAGACAGGTGAAGGAAGAGCAGTGACGAGGCTTAGGAAAAGGGGCAGATTTTGGAGAAGTCACCCAGAGCCATGGGTCAGGGGAGACTTACCAGATGGGATTAGAAGGAAAAACTGATTGTTGGGGACTGCACCGGACAAGAATTGAAAACATATGAGCTTAAAGGTGGAAGACAGGGTAATATGCAAGACAGAGATTATTGCAAAAACATAGTGCACAAGTTTATAAGAGTGGAAAGCTAAGTGCATTGTACGTAACAGAGGTGGGAGGGGGTCAGTGAAAAATAGGCAAGTCAGAAAATGAAAAATATGGGAAAGTAAAATGGAGTAGAGAAAGGAGTAGTTACTATGAAGAAATGCTGAGACTGAAGAAATTAACATAAATTAAGGCCAGGTGGGTGGCAAGAACCAAGGACGTTTTGCAGCACTAGTTCCAACCTGTGGAGTTCTGAGAAACTGGTATCTGGGGGGAGAATCCAGATGTCGTGTAGTGAAACAGGCATGGACTTCATGATTGTCATGTTGTAGAGCAGGTGCTGGTGGTCACTCAGTTTTATCCTGTTCTTGAATGTATTAGTGAGCTGCTTCAACAAGGCCACAACTTCCTAAAATCATGCCCTGAAATGAAATCAATTCCATTCAAGATTTTGCCCATTACACCTAGAATAGCTTTCCTTTGCCATCCGAATCCCACAATATCCTTGTCTGCACCCATCTCTCTACCCTACAGCTCCTACCCCTGTGACCATCTCTGCTGCAAGACTTGGCCAATGCACCCTCCTACCACCACCTGTACCAGCCCTGTAACTGGCAAAACTATACTGTCAAAGGGAGAGCCATGTGTGAAACAACATGTCATATACCAACTGTTATCACACACTATTCAACCTTTCACATCCGCATGACTACCACCAATTTATCAGTTAGGATGAGCAGGCATCAGCAGAGGGTGTGTACCGGCAACACACAATATCCTGTTGCAGAGCATGCTCTACAACATGACAGTCGTTACCTCAGTGCCTTTTTCACCACATGGGCCACCTGGATTCTTCCCCCAGACACCAATTTCTCAGAACTTCGCAGGTGGGTACTAACACAAAAACAAGTCCTTGGTTCTCGCTGCCCAACTGGCAATTTATGTTAATTTCTTCCGTTTCAGCAATTCATTACAATAACTACTCCTTTCTTCACTCTGTTTTAGCTTTCTATACCTTTCATTTTCTAACTTGCTTGTTCGCTGTCCTTCACCCAACATATTACCCTGTCTTCCACATTTAAGCTCTCAGGTTTTTGAATCTCATGTGGAGCAGTCTCCAATAATCAGTATCTTCTCCTCATCCTGTCCCGTAAGTCTCCCCTGACCCTTGGTTCTGGGCGACTTTTCTGAAATCTACCCTTTTTCCAACCCTGTTCAGTCCTTTTCCTTCACCCTTCTTCATTCCCCTTCAACTCTTCTACCCGATGAACGAGCGACTGACTCCGAAAGCTTGCATAAGTACATCCTTCTGTGTGTGTGTGTGTGTGTGTGTGGTGGTCTGCCACCACTTGGTGAGTAGATTTTTTTATCTATCCAATTACATTACATTGTCAAAAACTGATTATTTTTGTTGTTCTATCTTTAACTAATTTGTTATGCTCCCTGATAGAAAATGCTGTTTATAATTTTTGTTCGTTTTCCTTTGAAAATGCATGTCCACAATGGCTCTTGTTCCATGGTTGTGTATAGAACTGTTAGTGAAATACTTAGCAGTGTTTTCCCTGAAATGCACAGCAGATTGTTAGGTGTACTCACTGGATGCAGTAGGGATACACAATTTTCAGACTAATTCTTTCCAAGAAGCCTGACTACTACTTTTAGTAATTACTCTTATGGCCCATTTCTGGAGTTTGAAAACTGTGTCCATGTTTTGTGCTTTCTGTCCCCAGGAATGAAACTCATAGGTAAGAACTGAGAGTATGTAAGAATGGTATGTCACCACAAGATGCTGACTGTTTCAAATTGCGATAGGAATCCAGCAACATAACATGCTGATGACACTCTTTTTGCCAGTGTCTTTACAGTGGTCGTCCCACACAACTGTGCGTTTCTTGCATGCTCTGTAGGTATATCACATGTGCTCAGTGCAACAGAGATGTTCTCCCTTTATGTTGAAGTACATGCTGTTTGTTTTCTCTAAGTTCAGTGTTAATTTATTACATACACCCAGCTGTAAACGTCACTGAATGTTTAATTTGCTTCTCTGTTAGGAGTTCTGGTGTTTTATCGGTACCTAGGATGCTGTTTTCCATGTGTTATATTGTCTGGAAGGTCATTGGTATATGTTGAGAAAAGAATTGGACCCCTTACGCTACCCTGAGCCATACCACTACTTATATGTTTTTTGTCTGCCAATTGTGTTACTAAAGATTTATCATCAGTAGTTATGCATCCAATTTTCCAGGCAAGACAAGAACCATTTGTTTGCTATTTCTCATGCAACTATTGCTTCTAGTTTGTTTAATAGTATTTTATAGTGAACAATGTCAAAAGCCTTGGACAAGTGTAAGAATAGTCCTGTAACACAGTCATCCTTGTCAAGAGCTTCATATACCACTTTGTGAACTGTGTTGCAGCATATATTGTGCTTCTGCCATTTCAGAAACTGTTCGTCATTAAAAAGATTGTACTTTATCTTTCATATTTGATTCGATTATTTTTGATAACACCTACATTAGTGAAACTGGCCTGTAGTTTTTTATACTGTCAGCATTACCTTTCTTTAGTACAGGAACAACTCCTATGTGCTTTAGGTACTCTGGCAAAGTACCTGAACTAAAGAATGCATTCATTGTTTGCTAATGAGGTTTGTGTGCTGTCTCTGTAAGCCTTCAGAACAGACTGGAATCTCATTTATTCACGGTGACTTCTTATTTTTTATTTATTTCTGTATTGTCCTCCCTACTTCAAACTCAGTTGTCCTTGTCTATTCATGTTGACTACTTATTTTTTGTATTTTATTTTTTTATTTCTTTGTTGTCTTCCTGACTTAAATCTCTGAATCTCTGCTGTGATGAACACTATCACTGTGCTTCCAGTCATTTATTGTGGATGCTACATGTGTTTTAGGAAGTTTTGTGTTGCAGCTTCTGAGCAATACCAGAGAAATAGCTGTATGCAATATTTATGTATTCCTGAGGATATCCTATTACTGTACTCCCATCTTTCATTTGTATATTACCGTAGCTTTTTTTCCTGCATTGCATGACATTATTTTGTCTTTGATCTACTTTTTTGCAACAGTTGGTACCCTCCTGTTTTTCTGTTTGTGCCTGTGATAATAATTTAGCAACTGCGAATTAGTGTAGTGTTTTGCAAAGAACTGAAAAATTTATTTGCCTGGGAGAAGTTTCTAATATAGGGATTTATTCATCTGTTTTTTGTAGCTGCTGCTGTTGAAGTGGTTATTTTTGGAAACCCCCCTCAAAAATTAATTTAAACTTTTTTAAGAATTAAGAGAAGCAAAGTTATTTTGCATATACACATCCTCCTAGCTTGGATTTCCCAGTCCCCTGGGAAAAAGTAGGTATTTCACATTCCAATAACATCTTTTTGTAGGCCTTCAGTTTTTGGCTTTTACCAAGCCTAACTTTAGCTTAGCAAATTTCTGTGATGTTTGTCCCTTAGAATCTCTCTCTCTCTCTCTCTCTCGCTCATTCACTCAATCTCAACCTCTTAACACCCCCTGCCCCCTCTTTCAAATCCAGTGTGGTATATTGTATCTTCCATGTACATGTTGAAAAAATTTGAAAACTGGCTGAGAGGGAGGGGAGCCTGTTCTCATGATTTTTATTAAAAAAAAAAAAAAAAAAGAAGCCCTGGTTCTTACACCCGTCATAATCACATAATATAGTAATCAATTTTTTCTGCTGTAAAAGGATGAGGTTGTTGCCCAGGGTATCTTGCACAATAAATTGTACTGATAGTGACCCTGATGTCTGGCAAAACGCTTCTTTCATTAACAGTTCTTCCTCTTTGAAATGTTCAGCTACTACATTCCTGGAAGGGCTACTTGATTGCGCGCACAATTCAGAGACTTATTATTTTTATTATAAAACAGAATTGCAGGCCTTTGCTAACTTTCAGGAGGCAAAATGTTTAGTAGCACTGATAGACACATCAACAGCTTATAGTGGCAAAAATAATATTATCAGTCAGTTCTATCAGTGTTTTAATTATATTTGTATTTTGTTTTAAGATCATATTTTTCTTTATTTCATCATTTGCTGATTCTGAGTCAGCTACAAGAAATCTCTTTTCACTTGTCCTTTCAAATATGTTACCCCACTTTTTCTTTTGGTCTTTAAGATTTAAACTTTGGCATTGAGAGATTGATATTCAATTTTTATTCACTTTTTAACTGCCAGTTTGGTGCATAAATAACTTTTTTGTTACTATTTGCAGAATAATAGTATGTAAAATTTACTGAGGTGTCAGCTCGAGTATAATACAGTTCCATACTAGGAAAAATAACTCTCGGTAGTATTAGCTCCAAATAATTAGGGATACACTCTAACAGATTCTGTTACATAACAGGCACAAGCTCATGCACAGCAGGTGCAAGCCCACCTACAAGCCCAGGCTCAGCAGAGTGTGATACCTGCAGGAACCATCAGCTCGGGCACTTTAACACCCAGTTCCTGGAGTCCAGCTAGTGCTTCAACACCTGGAGTTAGTGTACAGGTATCCACCTTCATTCTAACAACAGCTGTACATTTAAAAGTGTTTTCATTCATTAATCCCAGTTACACATTGCTGTATGTATATGCAAAGCAGAATCATGGTGCAGTTTTCCCGTGTTAAAAATTAAGGAACTCTGCCCATTATTTTTGTTCATGCAGTTGTGAGAGCAATGCATGCTATGTGCATTAAAGAAGTTACTGAGAAAAGAAAAGTTGTGTATCTATAAATGATGAATTCTTTAATTCCTGAATTTTTATGCATTCTGTGAGATTCTTGTATGAGTCAACGTGGATAGTATTGGAGACTGAACAACGTAGGAAGAGATGTAGTAGAGGATGAAATAATTCAATAAGTGGTAAAAAAGGAGTCTCAGGGGAAATAAATTTGAAAATAGACAATGTTCATAACAGGAAAGGGCATAGTGACAGCCACTTTCGATGTATGGTCTCACCATTGATCACAGTACCTGTAACAAAAAAGGTGGAAACAATTGTTGTGACATGTGTCCTCTTACAATGTGCTGCTCCTGAAAAGCATATTGGCAGCGCTATGTTCTACATCTACATGTATACTCTTATACACCATAAACCACCATATGGTGTGTGATGGCTAGTACCATATACCACTGCTAGTCGTACCACTAGCATATGGAGCAAGCGGAAAATGACTGTCTGTATGTCTCCGTACGAGCCCAAATTTCCTGTATTTTGTCTTTATTTTTCTTGTATGAAATGCTCATTTATGTCAGTAGAATAGTTTTGGAGTAGGACACAAGTCGCAAATGACATTACTTTAGACTTTTTCAATAATGTTTTGCATAAAGAACATTGTCTTCTTTCAGGGATTCCCATTTTAGTTCATAGAGCACTTCTGTAATACTTGGGTGCTGATTGAATCTACTGGTAACAAATATAGCAGCACACCTCTGAACTGCTTTGATGTCTTCTTTTAATCTGATCTGCTAGGGATCCTAAATGCTCAAGCAGCATTCAAGAATGCTCGAGTGTTCTGTACAAAGTGTCGTTTATAGGTGAGCGGCACTGTCCCAGAATTCTCAAAATAAAATGAAGTTGACCATTTGCCTTCCCCCCTACCACTGACCTTATGTGCTCATTCCTTTTCCTATTGCTTTGCAATGTTATGCCTAGATATTTAATCGACATGACTGTATTAAGCAGCACACCACTACTACTGTATTCAAGCATTGTAGGATTGTTCTTCCAACTCATATGCATTAGCTCGAATTTTTCTACAATTAAAGCTAGCTGCCATTCATCTCGCCATAGAAAAATTCTGTCTTAAGTCGTCATGTATCCTCCTACAGTCGCTCAATAATGACACTTTCCCATGTACTACAGCTTCATCAGCAAACAGTTGTAAATTGCTGTTCACTTTACCTATCAGATTGTTTGTCTATACAGAGAACAGCAGTAGTCCTATCACAATTCCCTGGAGCACTCGTATCGATAACCTTGTCTCTGATGAGCACTCTGTCTAGAACAGTGTTCACATTTCTATTCTCAAAATGTCATAAAGCCATTCACATATCTGAGAACCTATTCTGTATGATTGGACCTTCATTAATAGCCCACAGTGGGACACTGAGTCAAAACCCTTTCTGAAAATATAGGAACACGGAAATTTGCTGTTCTGTTCATCCACAGCTTAAAGAATATCGTCCAAGAAAAGGGCAAGCAATAAACTCCAATAAACTGATTTTAATTTTTTGGGTCCATTCTTATGCCTTCCTTACATATGGGAGTCGCCTGCATTTTGTCCAGTTGCTTTGTACTTTTCACTGGATGAAAGATTTATGATAAATGCAAGCTAAAAGTAAGGAGCCAATTCCTAAGAGTATTTTTTGTCAAAATCAATCAGGGATTCCATCCAGACGAGGCAACTTATTTGTTTTCAACTCTTATCGGTTGCTTCTCTATGCTAGTGATGCCGATTACTTTGCCTTCTGTATAGGAGTCTGTGCAGTGGTCAAATGATGATATGTTTGCGTAATTCTACTGTGTGAATGCTTTTTAAATGCGAAATTCAAACCTTCAGCTTATTAACTTTTGCCTGTTGACATTTCGATGTTCTTTTTAGAACTGAGAACATGACAATCTGTGTTTCCTCAGCATTTTACGAATTTTGATATTAAACCATGGTGGTTCTTTCCTGTTCTTAATCTACTTACGTAGTGCATATTTCTCCAGAGCATGATTTACAATCAGGTTGAACTTTGCCCATGGTTCCTCTGTGTCTGTGTCTGTCACATTGGGACAAAATTATGTCCATTCATTGTGTAAGTAGGAGCAAACAACAGCTTATCTGTTCTTTCCAACATAAAAACTCTCCTAACCTTCTTGATGGATTTCTTAACTTTAGTAACCATTTTCACTATGATGACATTATGATCACTAATCCCTGTCTCTACACAGAGTGTCAGTGAGGTCAACCCAACCCTGTCTGTAGCTACAAGGTTTAAAATATTTTGATTACCTCTGAGTTGTTCAGAACTACTTCACAAGATTGTCTTCCCATATCACCTTCGGTGAATCCATTGATGTCTCAGTCTCTGCTCAGTGGGTTAAAGTTGCCTGCAACCAATATTGCATGATGAGGGTACTTCCACACTGCTACTATAGACTTTCTTTGAATGAGCGTACAAATTTTGTGGTGGAAGTCAGACTAAATTTCAGTTTTGATAGACATAATATTTTTATTGATTGCAGTGAGCACTCCTCCAACTCGTATGTGAGCAGAATCCTAACCCTTGCTTACGAGACAGCTCCTAATGGGCAACATAACACATTCGCTGAGTGTGTGTTGATATTCTGTGAGGGATAATGAATCTGGCAGATAGCCAAGTGTGTAGAGTAAATTCTTAAAACTGATACTACAAAGTCTTTTGGGAAATCTGTGGCCCAGAGGCTTCTGTATTCTGGGCAGTTGCTATGGTAACTGGGTGGCACTTAAGGCACTAACTAGTGGCTTTTCAGTGTGCTCATTATAATGTTCTGTGCTCAGCTATAGTGGTTGTAACAGTATAGATGTGTGTGTATTGTACCACATCTTTATATTTGATGTATAAATAGGGATAGTTAATGAACTAAATTTAAATACCTAAATCATTTCATATTTAATGCTAAAAGGCTTAAAATATAAAACTTTAAAAAAGTTCACCTACAGGAACTGGCAAGTTTTGAAGTAGCAATCTTCAGTGCTAGGGACTACAATTTTACTGTTTAACTTTGACAGCAAGTAACCAAGTGTGCTTGTGAGACATGAGGTAAGCTCGACTAACGTTCCCTGTCTTGCTATGTTGCCAGATTGCATAGTTTATTAAAGGTTTTCTCACAAACTGTGAACCATACATTTTGAAAAAGAGTATTTTCGTTTTAAAATCGGATGCCACATGGTCGAAAAGGACTTTTTTAACAACTTGATATTGATGAAGACATCTGTAGTGTGGACATACATACAGTTTTATGATGCTAATTATCAGGTTTTGATTAACAAACACAGTATTTTTTAGCAGTGTACTCTGGACCAGCGTGTAGTCTTTACAAAGGCAGCTATTTTTTTGGGTCACTTGTCTTTTTTTTGTTATCCCTTTAGAGTTTTAGAACAAAATGTCTTCTTTTCATTTTTTCACAATGACTTAACTTAAAGCCCTGTGTTTTTATAAATAAGTTTCCATTGCAAAGCACACAGTCCAGATCAGTGAATTGCTCAAGCCATGAGATAAAAAGTAATTCTGTAAACTTATAATGCATTTTATTAGAACAATATTGTGGGAGAAGCGTTTTCTGTAAAGCTGCTTGTTGCAGACAGTACCATCACCAACGCTGGTAAGTGGAGGGGAGCAGTGTAGTGCTGCTGTGCATTCCGCCCAGCAACAACCACTCTCCCAGCAGCAGCAGCAACAACAGCACCACCAACAGCAGCAGCAACAGTCTCCTCAGCAGCAGCAATCTCAGCAGCAGTCAGCAGTGTCTCAGCAGCAGCTACAGCAATCTCAACAGCAGCAGCAGCAACAGCAACAACTTCCGCAGCAAGCAGCTCAGTCACTTTTGCTTGGTCAGGGGCAGCCCATCACTTTGACTGGTGCACAAGGCCAACAACTGACTGTCATACCTGCATCGAGCCTTGCAGGACTGCGAGCATCTGCGGGAGGTGGTATTATACAGGTTAGCATCTTTGGCTTTTGAAGAATAATTCTAAGTGTCTCTTAATGTAGTAACTTTTGAATTAATTGTAAATGGTAATCAGTGTCCCATGCCAAATATTCTTCTTTATTCATAAATTTGATTTGGATAAAGACATTCATAAGTTTACACTAACAAACTTATTGGTGATGCATCAGTTTACTGCTGTTTGGTTAACATTAATTAATAGGTTCAGGTACCAGTTTGCCACTGTTGAATAACTTTTTTTGTGGGTTTCCCATATCACTACAAATGAAAGCCAAAACTATTTCTTCAGCACTGCCCCATCTGCTGAAAATGGGTCAGTGCTTTTGCTTGGACGATCTCTGTACCATTGCTGTGTTTCCTTAGTTTTATTCTATCTACTGCTATCATCTCCTGCAGCTTCCCTTCTTTTGTAGTAAGTCTTTCTTCCTTATAATATCTTTCAATAACCTTTAACATGGCATCCAATGTGTTCTCCTATTTTCTTGCTTTGTTGGTACTATCCACTTTTCTTTTTTGAAGAAGATAAGCATTGGCACACCTGTTATGTTTCATTTATACAGTACTGAACACTAGCGGAATCTGCTAAATGAAGGCACCATTTTTCCACTTAGGCGGTATTTATTTAGTCCTGTTCTTCATTGCACAGATAGTTTTGGCTTTATAAGCCATTATCAAGTGTTCTGCTGGAATAAGGTGACATAACTATGAAAATGGCAACTTATTGATCTGATGTGGTTCCATTCATTTTGCTTTATAAATGTTACTGTTCTTGCTCAAACTGTCAGAGCATCAAAAATAGTCTAATTTTTAAACCAAAACAAATGGAAGCATGACATGCGAATACACTGCCACTTTCATACATTCTAGCTAAACACTTAAATATGGCTTAAAATACCAAGACTAGTTATACAACCAAGAAGAAGTCTGAAGCCATACTTTCTAAATTGAAAAGTGCTGGCTTCATTTAATAAATTTATGTGGGGTCTCCATTATGAGTGAGATGTGTTATCTGACTCATTTACCATATGACTTCAGATTGCTCTAGTAACTACCGTATTTACTCGAATCTAAGCCGCACTTTTTTTCCGGTTTTTGTAATCCAAAAAACCGCCTGCGGCTTAGAATCGAGTGCAAAGCAAGCGGAAGTTCTGAAAAATGTTGGTAGGTGCCGCCACAACTAACTTCTGCCGTCGAATATATGTAGCGCTACACGGGCATGCTTTGTAAGCACAAAGATAAATACTGGCGCAAAAACCTCTGCGTCAGTAAATAAATTTAAAAAAAATGTGGAAGACGAGCTTTTTTCTCCGCCCCGAGTTTCGACTACTGCATTTTCATACATTACTCAACGAAGTAAATACAAATTCCGTATTGTTCATCTTCGAATGTAGCAGAATTTCAATGTAATACGAAAATCCGACTGGCAAGACTGTTTGGGATGTTTGTCAATATGGCCAACTCTACGTTCTGAATTTTTTCCTACATGTGAGAAGAGATGGTTGCTAATAGAAACCTGATGAAACGTGAATCACATGCAGTATTCTCTTCACCATAAGAATAATACGAATATAAACATTTTGCCATGTATTCTTTCGTGTTTGCTGCTATCTCATTTAAATCCTGTCTGCCTAATAAACTACGAAACTAGAGTGGGACAACAGCAAACGCGGAAGAATATACGTATCGTTTCATGTTTATATTCGTATTATTCTTATGCCTAATAGTGATACAGTCAGAAATGAAGCACGGCAACTGACTAGATTTTTAAATCTAAGATGACTCTAATTTCTGTGCAGAATTTGATGTACTAAAGAAGCGGCCACAAAGATTTTCAAACGGAGAAAAATTTTCGCCTAACTCTCATTCAGAACTATGTTCTATCATACGCAGTCTATTATTTGGTTCTTGTTGATCATTATCAAAGAAAGCAGCAGTGTAAGTAACAACAAATAGCAGTCTCTTGCCGTTGTTTCGGTTATGAGACAATTCCTCTCTTTGTTTTAATTGTAAGCGGCTGTAGCGCGCGCAAAAGCAAGCCATGCCGCGAGCAGCGACAGGCCGTAAACACGCACTATCAGAATGCGACAAACAATGCATGACACAGTACAGTAATGCATTTTCAGCTTAGAGTGACGTAAACACCTATAACAAAGAAAACGGCACTTATCAGCTCAAAGCAAAATAAGCAATCGATTCAAACCAGATGAAGCACGTGAAAAAGAAAGGGTACCCGTATAAATACGGACGGAGCGCCTGACGCATAGCAATGGCTACCTGGTAAAGCTGAACTGCTAAGCTTACGACTCGAACCAAACTACTGTAGCTGCATCGTCATTCATTCGACCTAAATTGTGTCTCATATTAGAATGTACCAACTTTGTTTCGATTTGGAGGTGTAGCCTAAAACTTTTTTCTCCCCTTAAATTTCGAGTCTCAGATTTCAGGTGCGGCTTAGATTCGAGAATTTTTTTTTTTTTCCTTTATTTCGAGTCTCATTTTGCAAGTGCGGCTTAGATTCGAGTGCGGCTTAGATTAGAGTAAATACGGTACTCTAGTGCCTGATTAACATATGAAAACTGTTAAGTCTGTGAAATCACCGTGATGTGTAGAAACTAGAAAGTTATTTGGCCTGATTTCAAAGTTGTATGAAACAGGATTTGTACCATCATCTTTTTAAGAGAGCTTAATTGCCACACTACTGAACAAGACATGAGTGAAGAAATGTGAGCAATAGTGGACAAGCTTTCTGACGTCTCATGCTAGTCAACAATTCAAAAAGTCTTAATGGCATACATTATTATTATTATATTATTATTATTATTATTATTATTATTATTATTATACCGCCAACCGGTTTCAACCCGACATAGGGGTTGGAACTGGTTGGCGGTATAATAATAATAATAATAATAATAATAATAATAAATGCGATTAAGACTTTTTGAATTGTTGGTTAATCATACTAATCACTGATTCTCTCCACAACCATGTTGTCCAAAAATCTTATGCTAGTAATTGTGGACCAAGTAATACTCAGAGGAATATAAAGAAAAGTAGAAGAGTGAAATGCAATTTTGCTTCAAAAAATGCTCACTCCCGTAGAAAACCAATGAAACTGTCATGGCATATATAGACCTCAAAAAGGTAGATTAAG
Source organism: Schistocerca cancellata (assembly GCF_023864275.1). Classification (NCBI taxonomy): domain Eukaryota; kingdom Metazoa; phylum Arthropoda; class Insecta; order Orthoptera; family Acrididae; genus Schistocerca; species Schistocerca cancellata. Next base: position 359,113,924 of record NC_064630.1, on the reverse strand, counting down.
CAGTTGTAAATATCAAAAATAGAGTGGGTAAATAGTAGTTACAAATGAGTAGTTTACAACAATCATGTATAATTAATAAGAGTAGACAAAAAAATCTTATCTGAGGAGTGCTAAACTAGAACTCTGGGTGTGTGAATAGTTATTCTAGGACATACCAGATGTGACAAGTTAGCTTTGAAAAAACACAGTGTAACCGATGCTGAACCAAGGAGAGACGAGGAAAAATTACCAGCTTACTGCAGTTCAATGTTGCAGGCACCTATAGGATTTGTACTTTGTCTTATAAATCTTTTACCTCAAGAATGATACTGCACTGTGAAAGTAGAGGCAGTAATGCACAGGGAAATAAGAAATAACATACCAGAAAAAGAAAGTGATTGATGAGTTGAAATAATATAGACAGGTGTGTTGGACAGTGGTTAATCTTTCATATGTGCAACTTTGTTAAGCAGCTGAAAAATATTAGTAAAGAAAACCGAGTTCTAAGGTTTTGGAACCACAAATTTCTTCTTGTGGACAAGAACAGAGGTAAAGTTTGGGGGCAAGGTGGTAGGACAAAGAGCCCAAATTACTCAGAGCCCAGGTAAAGAGGAATCCATGAAGTATAAAAATGAAGGGGACCCATGAGAAAGGAAAACGTATCTGATATAAACTTATATGTAATACTTGGATACGCGCCATGACACCAGATAACTGGTGCACTACTTTTCAAATATTCCACCAATGGCATCTGCGTGGGCTGGCCGCCAGAGGGCACCTGTGATGGGCCACATGACTTTTGACAAAGCACAGCACCTGCCACGCCATCTATCAGAGCCCTCCTATTCTATAAGTGCAGTGCAGTGGACACTTACTCTCATATTGTATTCATACTTATTGTCAGCCAGTGCTTGTTTCAGTACTTGGATTGTTTCTGTGTTTTTGTCTAAATTCTCAACTGTTGTTTGCTTGTATTTGGAAGAAGAATAATCATTGTCCATTGTAGCTATGCTGTTGTTTGTGTCTTGCTGCTGTATGGGACAATTGCTGACAGGTATGGTGTTCACTTCCATACACACAGCCCATTTGGTTGTTCATTTGGTTCATCTGTCCATGGAGGTAGTGCTCCAATACCTCCTTAAGCAGCAGCATGCTCTTAATGGTTGCTATCACAATCTTATCAGCCACATTGACTATGCAGGCTTCTATGGCATCAGGATATCCACCACCCTTTCCACTTTTCGACAATACAGCTGAAGACTGGATGCTTACAAGAAGCAGCTTCAGCAATGCTATCTCGCTTTTGGTATCACTGATATAAACATGTGTAAAGCTTGGTGCCTTTTGTCATGGATTTCTTGTCGGATCCACCAATTGTTGTGTCAGTTTGCCCTGCTTCAGGAACCTGTATCGCTTTCATTTGATGAAATGTGTAAATTTTCAAATTTTCACCTGTTCCTGATTGTTGGGTGCAGTCATTTCTTGGAGGGAGGACGACATGGCAGCAGTACAAATGCAGCACTCAGCGCTCCTATATTGCTCGTACTGTTTGATGCAGTATTAAGGGGCTGCGTGGTCAAAGCAGTCGGTGCCTTGCAACAGCTGTAGGAAAAAAGGATGTATAACATACGTGTGTCATTCACAGACCCTCGTGTGGACATAGACATGAGTGTTAAATGTGTGTCTCCAGTGCATACGAATCATAAGAAGCTGTTTATCAAAGTGCAAGTAATGGACAAAGTGCTCAAACTGCAAGTGGACACAAGTGTGACTTTACTAAATTACAAACTTATGTGGATTTGGAATCTCTAGTACTCTCTCAGTTAATCTATATTTGGTGAGTTACAACAAGCAATTTTGGGGAAATTTGCGGCTCCCACTATGTATAAATCTGCGGTTCATTCCTCGACTGTTTTGGTAGTGGATGATGCTGGCATTGGTAATTTATTTGGTCTAGGTGCTTTCAGTGCTTTTGGTTTTTCCATTTCAGATACAGTGCACCTTGTTTCTGACCAGGTCTCCTACCAGCAGTTAAATTCTCTCTGTTCTAAGTTCTCATCTCTTTTCTCAGATGGGTTACCGTATTTACTCGAATCTAAGCCGCACTTTTTTTCCTGTTTTTGTAATCCCAAAAACCGACTGCGGCTTAGAATCGAGTGCAAAGCAAGTGGAAGTTCTGAAAAATGGTGGTAGGTGCCGCCACTAACTTCTGCCGTCGAATATATGTAGCATTACACAGGCATGCTTTGTAGACACAAAGATAAATACTGGCGCCAAAACCTCTGCGTCAGTAAATAAATTTTAATAAAAGGTGGTAAATGAGCTTTTTTTTCTCCGCTACGAGTTTCGACCACTACATTTTCGTACATTATCCAACGAAGTAAATACAAACTCCGTATTGTTCATCTTCAGATGTAGCAGAAATTCAATGTACTACGAAAATCCAACTGGCAAGACTGTTCGGGATGTTTGTCAATATGGCCAACTCTACGTTCTGAATTTTTTCCTACCTGTGAGAAGAGATGATTGCTAATAGGAACCTGATGAAATGTTAATCACATGCAGTATTCTCTTCACCATAAAAATAAAATGAATATAAACATTTTGCCATGTATTCTTTCGTGTTTGCTGCTATCTCATTTAAATCCTGTCTGCCTAATAAACTACGAAACTAGAGTGAGATAAACAGCAAATGCGGAAGAATATACATATCGTGTCATGTTTATATTCGTATTATTCTTTGTCTAATAGTGATACAGTCAGAAATGAAGCACGGCAACTAACTAGATTTTTAAATCTAAGATTACTCTAATTTCTGTGTAGAATTTGATGTACTATAAGAAGCGGCCGCAAAGATTTTCAAACGGAGAAAAATTTTCGCCTAACTCTCGTTCAGAACATGTTCTATCATACGCGGTCTATTATTTGGTTCTTGTTGATCATTATCAAAGAAAGCAGCAGTGTAAGTAACAACAAATAGCAGTCTCTTGCCATTGTTTCGCTAATGAGACGATTCCTCTCTTTTTTTTTTTTTTTTTCTTAATTGTAAGCGGCGGTAGCGTGCACAAAAGCAAGCCATGCCGCGAGCGGCGACAGGCCGTAAACACGCACTATCAGAATGCGACAAACAATGCATGGCACAGTACATTAACGCATTTTCAGCTTAGAGTGACGTAAACACCTATTACAAAGAAAACGGCACTTATAAGATCAAAGCAAAATGAACAATCGATTCAAACCAGATGAAGCACGTGAAAAAGGAAGGGTACCCGTATAAATACGAACAGAGCGCCTGATGCATAGCAATGGCTACCTGGTAAAGCTTAACTGCTAAGCTTACGACTCGAACCAAACTACTGTAGGTGTATCGTCATTCATTCGACCTAAATTGTGTCTCATATTAGAATGTACCAACTTTGTTTCGATTTGGAGGTGTGGCCTAAAACTTTTCTCTCCCCTTGAATTTCGAGTCTCAAATTTTAGGTGCGGCTTAGATTTGGGAATTTTTTTTTTCCTTCATTTCGGGTCTCATTTTTCAGGTGCGGCTTAGATTCGAGTGCGGCTTAGATTCGAGTAAATACGGTAGGTTGTACCACAAATTTTGTGGCTCACATTGCTCTGAAACCTACGGTGCAGCTGCACTTTTTCCGAGTGTGCCTTATTCTAGTGGCTTTGCATGATAGAGTGAAATCGGAATTGGAAAGGCTGACTTCATTGGGAGTCATACAGCCTACTTTGCTTCTGCGGCAACTTTAAAGTTTCAGTTAATGCTCAATCTATTATTGACACCTACCCTATGCTTGGCCCAGATGATTTATTGACTACACTCACCGGGGGCTGGTTTTTCTCTAAAACTGATTTGCCTGAAGCCTATCTACAGGTTCTGTTGGATGAGGATTCTGAATGGACTTTTGTTATTAACACTCCTTTTGAGTTGTACCAGTGCCAGCACCTCCCTTTTGGTGTGGCTAGCGCACTCATGATTATCAGTATTTTTTGGAACAATTGATGATGTCCGTTCTGGGAAACAGCAACAATCTCAATGACACCATCATGACAGGTGCATCCACAGAAGTGCATTTATGTAACTTAATGCACCTTGTTTACAGTCTTTCATACTGTAGGGTTGAAATGAAACTTGGCCATGTCACACTTGTTTCAGCCATCCTTTTTGTATTCGTATTTGAGGTTTCTCCAGATGGTGTTAAGCTTTTACATCATCATTTCGCTACTGTTGAGGCTCTGCCTCGCTTTGCAAATGTCAAAAAACTCCAAGCATTTTTAGCTAAAATTGCTTACTATCACAAATTTATTCCGTGTGGGGCCGCTTTGGCCCATCCCCCCCTCAAGTTGTTCCATAAGAATATTCCATTTTCATGGATGCTCATGCTTTTGAAATCGAAATTACACCCTGCTCCTTGTTTTTACCTTCCATCCTGGTCACCAATTGGTTTTGTCTATGGACGCCTCTCGTTATGGACCAGGGGCTGTTCTCACACTTCGATATGAGGATGGTTCCGAAAGTTTAATAGTTTACGTGTCAAAAACACTCAACTCCGCTCAGCAATGCTACTCCTGAGTTGAAAAGGAAGCACTATGCCTTAGAAAAGTTCATGTGTTCTTGAATGAGTCTCCTCATTACTGACAACAAGCCCGTGGTTTCATTGTTTAATCATTCTGCTTCACTGCCTGATAAAGCAGCACATCACTCCAGTGGTGGGGCCCTGTTTCTGTCTCACTACAACTATGAAATAGATTTTTGGACCTCCGTGCAACATGCCAGTGCTAGTGCTCCTTTATTTTAGATTTTGAGGCGCAATGTACAATGGGTGGCTTTCAGATTACAAGCTCCTGGATTGCAGCTGCTGTCACTGTCGATCCAGTTTTGCTTAAAGTTGTTCACCTCATTCAGTGTGAATGTTCAGATAGGCGTCTGGACAGGGCTTCTGATCTTTTGTGTAATAGTTTTGCCCTCTGTCACTGCCTTTTGGTATTTGATGGTGTTCCGTTAGCTGCAGACAGGTTGTCACCCAGGGATGTAGTCCTGACCGCCCTACAGTGGGATGTGCACGATTTCCTACATCAGGAATATTTGCTTGTGGTCTCGCATGCTAAGTTATTGACCTGTCAGCATGTAGACGTCCTTCATCATATATGTGGCTGTGATTCAGGCCCGCCTCTAATTTCTTTTTCTTGTTGGAGGATGGCCTTATACACTCTTGGCGGATAATGGTATATAGACCGTATACAATTTCTGTACCCGTCAAGACATTCACTACGTAATTGCTCCTTCTTCTCACTCCCAGTCAAACAGAAAGGCAGAAAATCTAATCCCCATGTTCAAAATCCAATTGAAGTAGTCACGGACTCCTCCACGGATCATGCGTTGAAGCACTGTTTGAGTTCCTAAAGGGATTGAAGTCTGGTCGAGATGTTCCATGGTCACCAGCCATACACCCTCCTGCATCAGCTCTTGCCACCCCACTGAAGCCCATCAGCACGGCCTCCTGGTTCCATGGTCTGGACTCGGGGTTAGGACACTACCGAAGTGGATTCTAGTGATGGTCCACAGCTGCTGAGGCTGCCACCTCTGTATGGTGTGCACCAGTGATGAGCTGGTGGCTTGCCACTACAGCTACATCCTCACGCCACATTGGGGGCTGCGGGGCCTGCCAACTTCACCTCCTTCCTCAGTGCCTAGTCCGGCCTTAAATGAGGTGATATTGAAGCACATAGCAAGAAGCTAATTCTACGGAAAGTCCACGTGAGTAAGAAGAAAGGTGGGAATATAAAAGTTTCATGTCCCATCAGTAACAAGATTGTTAGAGACTGAGCATAGTTGGGGATTGTGCAAGAATGGGAAAATAATTAACCTTATCCTTTGTGAAGGACTCGTTCCAGCATGCATTTAAATTGAATTTCTTTAAAGGAAAACTTAATCTGGATGGTCAGACAGGATTTTGAAATTGCCTGTTCTTGAATGTCCTTTGTCTTAATTGCTGTGTGTGTGTGTGTGTGTGTGTGTGTGTGTGTGTGTATACATATATCATTGGTAATTTTTATTAACCAAGCTGTTTCAGTCTTTTTGCTTTTCCAGTCAGTGACAAACTGTTTATTAGCCTGGTATGGTTCCTCCTTAAGATGTGTCTACAATAGGCCTAACGTCTTTGATCTTGTCTCTTAGCAGTCCATTGTACATATAGATAGGTTGTCTGGTATATTCTCCCAACTCTTTGAATGGTGCCAAGATCTCCTTAAGTGTGTTCCTACTCTAGATCTTCATCTGTTAGCAATTTTGTGTTACTGAGTGAGGTGGTGCAGTAGTTAACACAATGGACTCACATTCAGCAGGACAACAGTTCAAATCCCCATCAGGTCATCCAAATTTAGGTTTTCTGTGATTTCTCTAAATCGTGTAAGGCAAATACCAGGATGGTTCCTTTGAAAGGGCACAGCCAGTTTCCTTCCCCATCCTTCTCTGATGCAAGTTTTTGCTCTGTTTCTAATGAACTTATTGTTGACATGATATTGCACATTGATTTTCCTTCCTTCCCTCCTGTATTTGGTGTTCATAGACATGTAGAGAACTTCTTTCAGGGCCATGCACTTGTTATTATAGAAGGGCCTGTTAAACTTGTCTGCTACCTCTAATTGACTGAGCCAAGTTGTTAGTGCCACCTTTTCTGGAGGATCAAATCACATACATACTTGTTTCATAATGAACTTATTTTTGGGATCCTTTTGCATTTATTAGATTAGATTTACTTTCTTTCCAATTGTACTGAGGAGGTCCTCCAGGATGTAGAACATGCCAGAAAAACAATAATACATGACAAATATTCACAACTAAAACAAATAAGCTGATGTACTTTTCACAGGTCTCAAGTGGAATGTTGTTGTTGTTGTTGTTGTTGTTCTTCTTCTTCTTCTTCTTCTTTTTTTTTTTTTAATGAACACTATATGAAAGGATTATTTTACAATGCTCGTTTACTAAGACTGCATTAATACACTGAATTTAAAATTTTAAAAAAATATTTTTTTTATTTATAAGTTAAAAAACACACACACAAATCTGTTGGTACTATTGGGAAATTCATCAATGGAGTAGAAGGAGTTGGCCACCAATAAATCCTGTAGGCTTCTCTTAAACTGAATTTCATTGGTTGTTAAGCTTTTTATGGCTGCTGGCAAGTTATTGAAAGTTCATGTTCCTGAATAATGCACCTTTTTGTACAAGAGTAAGTGACTTTAAATGCTTGTGAAGATTATTCTTATTTCTACTATTGATTCCATGAACTGATCTGTTAGTTTGAAAAATTGATATATTTTTAATGATAAAATTCATCAAGGAATAAATATATTGGGAAGCAATAGCTAGTATCCCTAGTTCCCTAACCAGGCCTCTGCAGGATGTTCATGAGTTCACAACACATATAACTCTTATTGCATGTTTTTGTGCCCAGAAAACTTTATCTTGGCTTGATGAATTATCCCAAAAAAATAATCCCATGTGACATTATGAAGTGAAAGTAAGCATAGTATGCCAGCTTTTTCATTTTTATATCCCCTATGTGTGACAGAATTCGCATTGCAAATAGAGATTTGTTTAGACGCTTCAGCAGTTCTGTGTTGTGCTCCTCCCAGTTGAATTTATTATCTAGCTGTAATCCCAAGAATTTAATACTGTCCACTTCTTCTATCTGCTTGTCATCATATGTTAGGCATATACTTGTGGGACACCCCTTACAAGTTCTGAACTGCATGTAGTGTGTTTATTCAAAGTTTAGAGACAAAGAATTGGCTAGGAACCAGTGATTAATGCACATAAATATTTTATTAGCCGATCTTTCTAAGATTACACTTGATTTGCTATTTATTGCAATGTTTGTATCATCGGCAAACAAAACAAATGTGGCATATGTTAATGTTACTGATGAAAGGTCATTGATATACACAAGAAAAAGTAAGGGGCGTAAGGTGGAACCTTGTGGGACCCCACATGTAATGAGTTCCCAATTGGATCATGCCTGATAGCTTAGTACATGTCTCTTTCTTAATAACACCCTTTGTTTCCTACCAGAGATATAAGATTTAAACCGTTTTGCAGGCATTACCTGTTGCACCATAATATTCTAATTTACATAAAATGATTTTGTGGTTTACACAGTCAAATGTCTTATACGGGTCACAAAATATAGCAGTAGCCTGCAATTTTTTGTCCAATGAATTAAGTACATTTCTGCTGTAAGTGTAGATAGCCTTCTCAACATCAGAACCCTTTAGAAATCTGAACTGCGACTTTGGCAGTATGTTATTTGTGATAAGATGGTTATAAAGCCGATTGTACACTACCTTTTCTAAAATTTTTGAGAATGCTGGCAAAAGTGAAATTGGACGGAAATTTCTTTATCTCCCTTCTTAAACAGTTGCTGAACTTCACCATATTTCAACCATTCAGGAAATATTCCACTGATAAACAACTGGTTACACAGATAGCTTAATATTTACTTAACTCAATCACATTCTTTAATTAACTTTGTTGATATTTCATCATACGCACTAGATGGTTTTGATTTTAAAGATTTTATAATGGCCATCACTTCTGTTGGGGTTGTGAGGGTCAGATTCATATTTGGGAAGTTAATTGAAAAATCTGGTCTGCGGTATCCCCTAGCAGCATCTACAGAACCTGACATCCCCATCCTTCCAGTAATGGTTATAAAATGTTTGTTAAAAAGTGCTGCAACACTATACACATCTGTCATCAATGTATCATTTACTCTTAATGCTATTTGCCCCTCTTCATGTCTGGTTCTACCTGTCTCCTCCTTCACTATATCCCATATTTTCTTTATTTTGTTATCTGTTATGACTATATTTTCCTTGTGATATACTTGATTTGATGTCCATACTACAGTCTTTAATATTTTGCAGTATTTCTTGTAATGTGCTATAGCATTAACATCAGAGCTGTTTCGGATTGACAAATACAGTTTTCTTTTTGTTTTACAAGATACCTCTATTCCTTGAGTTGTCCATGGCTTCTTTGTAGACTTTGCTCTAACTTTGGATAGTTTTGGGAGAAAACAGTGTTCAAATAAGATAAGTACTTTATTAGCAAAAGTGTTATTTTTTCATTCATGCCATGTGCACTGTAAGCATCACTCCAGTGAATGTCTCTAAGGAATGTCCTAAAATAATCAATTTTTGGCTTATTGATTACCCTCTTGAGCTCAGATATAACAGATTTTATATCCTGTTCAGTATTAACATTTAACAGAAGGAACTGCATGTCATAGTCTGAGAGGCCATTCACTATTGATTTTGTAATATAATTTTGTTCATTGGACTTTATAGAAGATATTATCAATGGCTGTTTGTGAGCAATTAGCTACCCTAGTTTGGAACTTTACCATGGGAATTAAGATAAATGATAGTGTTACTAACTCAAGTAAGTTCTTATTGGGAGATTCTTTAAGGAAATCGACATTGAAGTTACCAGCAACCACTATTTCTTTGTTTTTGGTTGTTAAAAGGTCGAGTACAGCTTCAAGATGGTTTATGAACAGATAAAAGTACCTGCAAGTGCTCAATATACACTTAATATTATGAAGGATTTTTTATGAAATTCTACTTTTATTGCACATGCTTCCATATGCTGTTCTAAGCAAAATTTGTGAATGTCTGTGTTCTTAAATTTATGACAGTTCCTGATGAACTGATCATTTTATTTTTCTAATTCCATTACAGGTTTTATTTTTAACTTCATTTGTTTCTTAAATCCATTGCCTAGCATAATCTGTGTGGCATTTTTGTGAAGTGACATTAGTCCAATTATATTTGCAGGTTCCTAACTTGCAGGCAATACCAGTGCAAAACATTCCTGGTCTAGGCAATGTGCAGCTGATCCCAGCCAGTGCTCTGTCAGTCAATGCACAGGGCCAGTTGGGAGTCCCAACAGCTCAACAAGCAACAGGGACGAGCCTAGCTGCCACTCCTGCTCAGGTAGTGGCAGCTCAGAGTGGTGGCCAGCACAGTTCGCAACAGACTGACACTGTGGAGGGGGTTGGCCTGGGCACAAAGTGGCATGTTATCCCTCACCAGCACGTCGGACAGGCGCAGGTTGTTGTCACAGCACCTCATCCTGTTACAGTCACATCAGCTCCAGCTGAGGATACACCAGAACCACAGCAAAAGATACGACTGCGGAGAATAGCCTGCACTTGCCCAAACTGCTGTGATGGTGGAGAAAGGTAGGCCGTAGTAATATTTTAAGGACCTTCTAACAGCTATACGTAAGACTGAAACAGTTTCTCCCACACTCAGTTCCAGTTTTGTATGCACAGATTCTTAAATTTTGCTGTCAACGTGTGTTTGTGTGTGTGTGTGTGTGTGTGTGTGTGTGTGTGTGTGTGTGTGTGTTTTGCGGTGTCGGGGAGGGAGTTGAACCCGAGACCCCAGATGGCCGAGCTGAAGCCAGGACCCACCGTATTTCATCAGGAGGCTGAGCAAGTTCAAGAGCGTCGAGGGGCAGTGCAGAGTGATACAGTGGTATTCAGTAGCATTACTTCATTCGTCTAATTTACAGTATTCAATGGGTGCAGTGTAGTGTCGGCATGCCGCCCACAGCTCTGTTCCGCGAGTCCAGCTGGCTCAGCAACTCCTGGTATGCCGATGCTGCTGCTGTTGTCTTCAAGGCCGCTCAGCTGGAAGTCGGCCGCACTCTGCCCGGTCGCCGCCCGCCGGGGCGTTCGACTTGTGCTGCGTTGCTGCCCATGATTCTGGAGACTGCTACAGTCCTTGGTCCTCGCCGCCCTCCGCCCTATTTGGCCTGCTCTGTCCGACCATGGGATGAAGGTGGATGTACTGGTCACCTGTGGCCCTCAGGCCACCGCTGCTCCCAGGACAGGACTGGACTCGAACCCGCACCCTCCTGGACACTGTGCCGCAACTTGCCGCTAGTTGTGCTTGCTGGATGGCAACACCCGCCGCCATCTCTGGCGCTGTTTCAGCGTACGCCTTGCCTGGACCCCGGTACGCCAAGTGGGAAGCGAACCGAGCCCCTCCTGGACAGGCTGCAGACTGCTGTCACTGGCCTCTTTCAGGCAGACCGTGCCATCTCCAAGTTCCAGGGTGCCATTCTGTCCTGCCCTGGTGTTGTGTCCCTGGAGGCGGAATATAGCCTGAACAAGCACATAGAACCAAATTACAAGTTTATGCCAAATACTTATAACAAAGCTGCCAGACTGGGCTCTATTAGCGAAGACCAGCACAGGTCCATCCTGACACTCGACTGACCTGGCACTCTCTCTGTAACTAAAATTGCCTGCTTATTTATACTGGTTTTCCCCTCGCTTCTGACATAGTGTCAGAAAGAGACAGAGACTATGCCATGGATAAATTCCCACACGTCAGCCACTTACAAATCGCCCTCCTGGCTCTGACCCAGTGCTCCGCCTCATTCATAGCTATAACTTCAAGCAACGCTGCGGTTTCCTGCCTCGTTTCTGCACCACTCAAAACAAATCGTGCGTGCAATACAGCTGTCGCAGCTCTGTGCCTGCGAGTGCCATGTTTACCTTGTCTGACCTACTGGCTGTCAACTGTTACCACACTCTGCCAGTGGCCCCAGATTCCATCGTCCAACCGTGCCTTCATTGACTTTTGATAAAATGTCCCTTTCCCTCAATGCATGTGCACAAACACGTGTGTCACGTGAGTGCGCCCTTGTGTGTAGGAGGGTTACTGTAGTTCAAATTCTACATAATATTTTATGCCTTCTTGTCCACTCACTGGATAAATTGGCTGTGCATGTTCTGAAATTTATGAATCATAGGAAAAAAGCTGTAATTTATACACATTGCTCTCTTTTATAAATTCATATTCTCTGTACAAGTTGTCTGTTGAGCTTGTATCTTTACCTTTTTAAAGTTATTTTCTTCTTCTGAAATTGGTGGTAATTTTATATAATTTCTTATATATGTAGAGTCGGGGTTGACTTGGACCTGTTAAAGAGCCATTTTTGTGGTAGCAAGTCGGTGTTCAGTTCTCTTCACATTGGGCTTGTAGAGATGACACAATGGGTGGAACCGGGTGGATGTCTTCTGGTAAATCAAGACTGTAGATGTCTTCTGGTAAATCAAAAGTATAGCAATTTTATATGTTTATTCAACAGTTTAAAGAATTGCGTTGTCACCATCATTGGCGGGGTCTGCCATTGACCTCGGTGTATGTTTCTATTGCCGAGTTCAGCATACAGATGTCACTGGTGCAGCCAGCTCACGGTGTGGGCAGGCCATAATGGCAGTGTCCATCAGTAGTATGGTGATGAGGACCTGCTGAGACAGCACTCTGGCCCTGTTACATGCAGCTGTGACAGACTCCACGACAAATGCGTGCACTTGCTGGTGATGGCGCATGCTAAAGCGAGCAGTTTAACTGTTTACCCCAGCATAGGCAGCAGTGAATGTGTGGCAGTGGTAAAGTGTACCCACACAGGGCAACTAGACATTTCTAAATAGAGCAGCATAGGGTACATCAGCAGCAATAGTGTTTATCTGCACAAGGCACAAGGCTTGAAAGGATAACCCCCAGGTTTGGGACCCACGGCTGGTAGAAGTCAGCTGCCAGTTAGCTTTCCAGCTGGAAGACATCAGTTCGACTCCCAGCAGCATTTGGACTTAGACACAGCAGGCAGACTCACAGCTTAGTGAAGGCAGTATCTAGCAGCAACAGCCAGATGACTGGCATAGGTTTCCTCTCATAACTGGCAGCAGGCAGTGACTAATTTGGTCTGCCTAAAATGGACAGTATTTATATGAGTTTGGCTCATCACTGTTTTTTCAAGATATCGTTTCCTATCACGTAAGCCACAACAGAGCCACAGTGTGAGACTCTATTTCAATCAGACCAACAATGCCGCAGTAACTTCTGTCTTTATGCTGTGTCAGTGTTACTGTAGCTCTGGCTTTACATTTGGGTCCCGAATGTATGGCAGCTACCCCATGCCATGGATGCCAGTACTTGCGGCATCAGCATAGTCTGCTCCTGTAAGATCACTTCACCAGCCCTTATATGACCTGCCCCAGGATGCTTCTTGCATTAGACTATTGGTGACATTTTTAATTTAGCCATGCCATGTAAAGCAGCAATGATGTAACATATATTATGGAGAAGAGGATGATAGGACTCTAGTATTTGAGACTTTCCTAACTTTTTTCTCATGAAATATAACAATTACATAATTGTTTCAGTTTTGGCAAATGTTCTTGCTCCACTGATATTCCGTGCAAAGTTTGTATTTTTTCTTCTTTGCACAAATGGCTTAATACAACTCATCTGTCATTATTTCCAGCTAGTGGCCTTGTTGCAGTGGTAACACTGCTTCTCGTCAAATCACCAAAGTTAAGCATTATCAGGGTTGGCTAGTGCTTGCATGGGTGAATGCCTGGGTCTACCGAGTGCCGTTGGCAAATGGGGTGCACTCAGTCTTTGTGAGGCCAGGGCCAGTTGAGGAACTAGTTGACTGATAATCAGTATTTCTGGTCATGAAAACTGACAATGGCCGAGAGAGTGGTGTACTAACACTATTCTCCTCCATATCCACATCCAGTGCTGCCTATCTGCTGAGGATGATTGGTGGTTAGTACTGTTGTGCCTTCCAAGGCCTGTTTGGACAGACTTCAGTTTAGTTTTCGTCACTGTTTCTACAATGTCATTATGTTTGCTTTTTCTGGGGGATGTCATGGTCATATTGAAGGTATCAGCGATCTAACGTTTCAGAATATATGGAACGCAAAATGGCCTCTGATCGCAGATGTGTTTTACTCAAGTCTATAAACTGTTCCCATCATTATGCTCTTCATCAGATTCGTCTAAAAAAGAACGTGCATGTTCATGAGTAATAATATTAAGTTCCGACAGTACAAGTTGTAGCATTGATCCACATGATCTGAGAAGCATCTAATGAATAACATACCTATCTTCTTAGGTAAAAGAAGCAGATAAAATTGGTAGCCAAGATTGGCATCATCACGATATAAAAACATGTCAAAACTGTGATTGACATTCACGGCCCACGATGTAGGACTGCCATTAGCACACTGTACCTGCAGCTGCAGTACAAACAACTCGTGGGGCTTAGCTGCCAGGCTGACTGTAAGCATCGTTTACAGCAGCACATTACAATGCCAGAAGTCATTGTAAATTGTGCTTACAGTTAATGAAACCTTGCAGCCAGGCCTCCTCGACTGCAAGTGTTAGGCAGAAAACATCTTCCGAGATTATCCTAAATGCTTTCTCCGAAAATTATTTCAAGCAGTCACAAACCCACACGAATTGTAAAATGCTTTCTCCGAAAATTATTTCAAGCAGTCACAAACCCACACGAATTGTAAATGGTTGCAAAAACACACTTGACCTCTTAGCCAGAAACAATCCAGAGCTAATAGAGAGCATCATGACTGATACAGGGATTAGTGATCACAAGGTTGTTGTAGCTAGGCTCAATACCATTTCTTCCAAATCCACCAGAAACAAACGCAAAATAATTTTATTTAAAAAAGTGGATAAAGTGTCACTAGAAGCCTTCCTAAGAGACAATCTCCATTCCTTCGGAACTGACTATGCAAATGTAGGTGAGATGTGGCTCAAAATCAAAGATATAGTAGCAACAGCAATTGAGATATTCATACCTCATAAATTGGTAAGAGATGGAACTGATCTCCCATGGTACACAAAACAGGTCCAAACGCTGTTGCAGAGGCAACGGAAAAAGCATGCGAAGTTCAGAAGAACGTGAAATCCTGAAGATTGGCTAAAATTTACAGAAGCGCAAAATTTGGCACGGACTTCAATGCGAGATGCCTTTAATAGGTTCCACAACGAAACATTGTCTCGAAATTTGGTACAAAATCCGAAGAAATTCTGGTCGTATGTAAAGTACACAAGCGGCAAGATGCAGTCAATACCTTCGCTGCGCAGTGCCGATGGTACTGTTACCGACGACTGTGCTACTAAAGCAGAGTTATTGAATGCAGTTTTCCGAAATTCCTTTACCAGGGAAGACTAATGGAATATTCCAGAATTTGAAACACGAACAGCTGCTAGCATGAGTTTCATAGAAGTAG
The DNA here is from genome assembly GCF_023864275.1 of Schistocerca cancellata. Classification (NCBI taxonomy): domain Eukaryota; kingdom Metazoa; phylum Arthropoda; class Insecta; order Orthoptera; family Acrididae; genus Schistocerca; species Schistocerca cancellata. The sequence continues at coordinate 359,098,817 of NC_064630.1, read as the reverse complement.
ATTCCTTAGGGGTTGCAAAGCAACTCAAATCGCTTGATACGGACAACTCTTCAGGTCCAGATTGTATACCGATTAAGTTCCTTTCAGATTACGCTGATACAATAGCTCCCTATTTAGAGATCATATACAACCGCTCGCTCACCGATAGATCTGTACCTACAGATTGGAAAATTGGGCAGGTCGCACCAGTGTTTAAGAAGGGTAGTAGGAGTAATCCATCGAACTACAGACCTATATCATTGACATCGGTTTGCAGTAGGGTTTGGGAGCATATATTGTATTCAAACATTATGAATCACCTCGAAGGGAACGATCTATTGATACGTAATCAGCATGGTTTCAGAAAACATCGTTCTTGTGCAACGTTGCTAGCTCTTTATTCGCACGAAGTAATGGCCGCTATTGACAGGGGATCTCAAGTTGATTCTGTATTTCTAGATTTCCGGAAAGCTTTTGACACCATTCCTCACAAGCGACTTCTAATCAAGCTGCGGGCCTATGGGGTATCGTCTCAGTTGTGTGACTGGATTCGTGATTTCCTGTCAGAAAGGTCGCAGTTCGTAGTAATAGATGGCAAATCATCGAGTAAAATTGAAGTGACATCAGGTGTTCCCCAGGGAAGCGTCCTGGGACCTCTGCTGTTCCTGATCTATATAAATGACCTGGGTGACAATCTGAGCAGTTCTCTTAGGTTGTTCGCAGATGATGCTGTAATTTACCATCTAGTAAGGTCATCCAAAGACCAGTATCAGTTGCAAAGCAATTTAGAAAATATTGCTGTATGGTGTGGCAGGTGGCAGTTGACGCTAAATAACGAAAAGTGTGAGGTGATCCACATGAGTTCCAAAAGAAATCTGTTGGAATTCGATTACTCAATAAATAGTACAATTCTCAAGGCTGTCAATTCAACTAAGTACCTGGATGTTAAAATTACGAACAACTTCAGTTGGAAGACCACATAGATAATATTGTGGGGAAGGCGAGCTAAAGGTTGCGTTTCATTGGCAGGACACTTAGAAGATGCAACAAGTCCTCTAAAGAGACAGCTTACACTACACTCGTCCGTCCTCTGTTAGAATATTGCTGCGTGGTGTGGGATCCCTACCAGGTGGGATTGACGGAGGACATTGAAAGGGTGCAAAAAAGGGCAGCTCGTTTTGTATTATCACGTAATAGGGGAGAGAATGTGGCAGATATGATACGCGAGTTGGGATGGAAGTCATTAAAGCAAAGACATTTTTCGTCGCAGCGAGATCTATTTACGAAATTTCAGTCACCAACTTTCTCTTCCAAATGCGAAAATATTTTGTTGAGCCCAACCTACATAGGTAGGAATGATCATCAAAATAAAATAAGAGAAATCGGAGCTCGAACAGAAAGGTTTAAGTGTTCATTTTTCCCACGCACTGTTTGGGAGTGGCATGGTAGAGAGATAGTATGATTGTGGTTCGATGAACCCTCTGCCAAGCACTTAAATGTGAATTGCAGAGTAATCATGTAGATGTAGATGTAGAAGTACAGTGTATTAACAGCAGCTCTATATCATGAGCCATGAGTGTCCATCACGGTTATAACATTTTATATCGTGTGGTGATGCAAATCATGGCTATCAATTTTATCCAATTCTTTTACTAAGTTTAAGAAGACAGGTATTTTATTCGTTAGATGCTTCTCAGATTGTGTGAATCAATGGCTACTACTTGCATGGTAATGACTTATCACAATAATCTCACTCATAAACATGCACATTCCTTTTTAGACAATTCTGATGATGATCGTAATGATTGAAACTAATTATTGAATTGAATAAAACAAATTTGCAATTAAATTTTTGTTACTGTTTTTCTGGTTCTGAATCATCTCTCGAATTATACAGATTTTCAAAGATTTCTTGGAATTGTAGAATTTTCTTTCATTAATTGTTACTGCGCCATTTGACAACTGATGAAGTGTGGCTTCTGTCAAACATAGTTTCTATTTCCTCTTCTTCTGTGCTAACAGTCTTTGAGAAACAAGGCTTTGGTCACATTTGTTACTGACAGATATCTATGTCAGTGCCACGGGTTTCTTATGAGATATATCCAGGATAGAAGTGTCCCTATGTCAATACTCTGCTCATTCAGTTGTAGAAAAACAAATTTTTCCTTCAAATCAGACAGTCCTTCTAAAAATTACAAAATGAATTGAAAACAGCTGCCCTGCACCTCTGTATAATGTTGTACTTATAAGATCACATTCAAGTACATTTAAAACAGGACTGTTATTTCTTTACACCTGCATGTTTTCCTTCTGTTTACTTATCATTTTTTAACTTTTTTTTAATTTTTCATTTTAAATATTTCCCTCAGTAAAAATCGCAAGCAGACAAGTCTGACAAATGAGGCAGTCTTCCACGAAGACTTCATGAATTCAGGACAGTGGTTGACGAGATTTGTGCACGTAGCTCTGTCTTGTTGGAAAAAGCTGTGCTACCTTAACTGAGCATAGAAGTTCTTGAAAATTCTACCGTGACAGTGACTGCAAAGAACATTGAATTGGAAATTTTAGTACCTGAAACTGGACACCAAATTCCAATTCTTTTTAGTGCAAAGGATTCTGGTGCACACTAAGTGAGTTTTCAGCTATCCAGAAAATCAAGCTTTATCACTTATAAAGTACAGTGTCAGGTCAAGTTCACCATTCACAATCTTTTATTCAACCACTTGCAATTCTTAACCCTCTTTTGTCTGTCATTGGGAAGTAATGCCTGTAAATGTTAATATGGTAAGACTTCAGATGTATGCACTTCAGTACAGACAATTTTTTTTTTCTTTTTGGGCTAGCAGTAATTTTTTTTACAACATATTTGGGACTGCTTCAAGAGTTGTGCTCATTACACATGCCAGTTTGGTCGTGTGACTTCCCGGCGCTGTTGAGCCTTGCTCCTAATTTAACATGCAGTTCCTGTAAGACCCTCCACACTGGCGATTTGACCATGCTATCTGCTGTGCACCCGCTAGTCCCCATGGCTGGTTGCAGTGTTTCAGCCACTACAGGGGGACAGAGGGGGTAAACAGTTGCTGCCTAGCCTCACTGACTGTGCTACTTTTATAGTTTGTTGCATGTTGTGATTGTTGACTCACGTGTATTTCCCGTGTTGTTTTAGAGAATTTGGTGTACTTTCCTGCTGCAAAAATAACTTTCGATGTAGAACTCTTCATCATTGTAGTAGGACATCAAACCAGTAATTTGAGGCTCAGGAAGTCAGGATTACAGCAAGAACATAAAAAAAAAAAAAAAAAAACTCTTCCAGACTTCGAAAACCTGGTACTTTCATTGACATCTGTAGTTTCTTTTCAATAACAAAATGAAAAGCAACACTTCCTCATCAAAATATATTTCGTAACTGGCTTATACAACTAAACAGATGACTCTCACCACAGAGCTTCAGCTCTGTGGTTTATTCGTGTGCCCAGCAATTCAATTATGCGATAGGCGCGTATTGCAGTGGTTGAACTTCATGGCTGTATCATCATGACAAAGTCGCTTGTGCGAAAGCAGCCTTATGCTTATACTGATAATTAGCAACATTACCACTGGACTGGCATTTTGTTATCAAATTCTGACCACTGTTTTTTCCCAGGGAAACTGGAGTTCAGGAATTGTTTTTGAAAATTTCATGACTCTCTTTAAATGACCAACTCCTTATGAAAGCATCAGCTGTGAACACTTGTTCATTCACGGAATACGGCATGCTTTACTTGAATAACTCGAAGAATGATGAAAAGATACTCGTAGCTCTTTTGAACAACAAGCAACAAATGAAGTTTTGACAGTTAACCGTGGTCATCACATGAGCAGAAGATGGTGTGAGCAGAAAACAGTAAAATCAATAGAAAGGGCCTGCTTTTACCATAGACAAACTGTATTGCATCAGTGTTGTGAAATTTCAGAATTAGAGGAGGAATTGGACAAGGGGTGTCCGCATCACCAAAACTATTCTCTCTAGTCATAAAGGATTCATGAACTAAGAAAACAAAGAAGGAGTATGTGTTAATCAAACACGTGTGAACTGCTTGTGTTTCGTGGACGACATTGTACTGTTTGTCTCTAGTGCTGCTTCAATAACAGTTTTAAACACAGCACTGAGTCACACACTTTGAATGCAAAAAACGATTTAAAAAGCTGAGAGTTGCGCAGCAAACAGTAGAGAATTGCAAATCACTAGGAGAGGCAGGGAAACAAAGAAATGGATCAGGGAACAGACTGTAGTAGTGAAAGATGTGAATACAACTCTAGTGAAAATGGAGTGGAGTTGGGCAAATGGGTGGTAAATAGACCAATAAAATTCTTTGCTGGATTCCAAGATAAGAAAAGCCCAAGACAATACTAATGGAACGTGGGTTGATTACATTAGTCTTATGACTGGTTTTGTGCCACATGCTCTCAGTTTTTTCTCTTATATATTCCAGTCTCTGTCTCTGCCTACAGTTTTTGCCATCCATAGCTCTAATACCATGGAAGCTTTTCCTAGATGTATTAACAACACTGGCATGTATTTGTGATGATCATAATATATGGCAAAGAAGAATGGAACATGGCCAAATTTTGGTCTGAAAAATATTGATCTCCAGGCATGAAAAAGTGAAGTAATCATGGAAAAAGTATATATGAGGCCTTTTTTACCAGTGAATGTCTTATGGCTGATGATGCAAGATGTGAGTAAGTGTCAGACCTAATGTGAAAAATGTCAAGCTACACTATGACTCAGAGTCCACCTTAAACTGTAGGCCTCCCTGTAACTGGCAGGGTAAGTCACACTAAACATCAGAGGAAGACAATGTCCTACTACATCCAATAAGATCAAGTGCGATAAAGTGTTGTGGTGTCCATTTTCATCAGTCTTGAATCATCTGCATACATAGCCTGCAAGCCACTGTGAAGTGCATGACAGAGGGTACTTAGCATTGTACCAAACTTTTAGGTCTCTTCCCTTTCCAGTTGCCTGTGTAGCATGGCTAGGATGATGGTGTAAAGGGCTCTGTGCCTGATTTAATCCAAGTAATCTTGTCTTCATAATCCCTACAGGAACAGTATGTTGTGAGGCTGAAGTATATCTCTAAATCCTCCACTTAAAACTGTTTCTTGAAACTTTATAAGCTTTTGTGGATGATTCTTGTTTTATTTTCACGCATCTGCCAGTTCAGGTTTTCCAACATTTCTCGTGGATCAAACAAACCTTTAACCATTTGTGCTACCTTTCTTTGTATTTGTTCAATATCATCTTTTAGTCCTAATTTGTGTGGGTCCCACACACTTGGACAGTTTTCCAAGATGGACATAAAAGTTATTTATACCCAGTCTCCTTTGTGGACTGACAGCATTTTAAGTGTCCCGCCATTGACACAAAGTCTTCCATTTGCCTTACCTTCAACTCAGCCTGTGTTATAATTCCATTTCATATCCCATCAGATTGTATAATTTGAATGGTGCCAGTGATGATTCACTGATGTTGTAGCCATAGGATAGCAGTTTCCTGTATTTTGTCAAGTGTAAAATTTTACATTTCTTCACATTTATAGCACATTGCCAATTTTTGCAACACTTTGAAATCTTATTAAGATGTAACTGTATACTGTGCAGCTTCTTCAGATAGTACTTCATTAGGGATACTGGCATCATTTGCAAAAAGCTTAAGGTTACTGTTAATTCTGTCTGCCAGGTCAGTACTATAGAGTATGAACACCAAATGTTCCAACACACTACCCTGAGGTACACATGAAGTTACTTCTGTTTGTGTTAGTGACTGCCCAATAAAGACAACATGCTGTATCCTCCCTGTGATTAAATCCACAATCCAGTCACAAATTTTGTTTGATACCCAATTAATTGCACTTTCTTTAAGCATTGGTTTGATATTGAGTCACATGCCTCTCACAAGTAACACTACCCAAGTGTCACTCACCGATTTGGATACACTTCAAAAATGTTGTGGTGTAGGTCAAAATATGAGACACATATTTTTTTATATGTGCCTACCTGCCTCTTGAAGTGGTGAAAACCCTCCTGAAGAAGACGTGGTTGGTATCTTCCTGAGTACATCTCGTCGAAACAATAAGAGATACAACAAAAACATAATTTCCATTATTGCTACTGCTTTTTACAACTTTTCAATCACGTCTGTAAAGATTTTCATATATTTTGAAATCCTCCCCTTACCACACAATTTCTAAATGGCAAAAAGTTTGTGTGTAGTAAATCTAATAGTATATTTAACAACAAATTCAACAATATATAATAAAGTTACATTCCAAAGTCACAGTAGTCAGATATAAGTTGGAAGTACCTGTATATACTGCTATAAGTGCATTCTGTCTGCCATATGATGCTTGTCATATGTGGCAATAGTGTTGTTTGCAGTTTCACAGTGCAGCTATGTAAGATGGGCTCCTGAAGAATTTAATTGAAACAACAATGTCTGTTTCTCTGTCCAGTCCGAGAATAGGCAATGTGGAGGTAGCAAGAGGCTATTCCCATTTTGTATTTTCATGGCCTTCATTCTATTTCGTTTGTTGTTTGTTTTGCTTAGTTTCTTTGGTTGTTTGGTTTTGGATATTACGTTTGACATTTACTTTGTTGTTTTACAATATTTAGGTTGTGTTGCATTATCTTTGCTGGTCAGTGCGATAATGAGGGGATGTTGTATTAACCATTGCAAAGAAGTGCTGCACGCACATACGCATTGTGCACCACACACATCTGATTATTGCAATATTATTGCACAATTTACAGTATGTACTAGAATTTTTAAAGCAATAATTAACAGGAGGTTAACATGTATCAGGTTTTTCTGTGATGTATCCACTCTTGAACCAAACTTACCTAAACATATTCACCAATCGAGGGGATGAAAACTACTTATGAATCAAAGATTGAATTTTTGGGATATTATTCTTCAGATGCAAATTTACATAATAGCCGTATAGTAGGATTACATCAGAGATCTGTTGTAGAAAATTCTTCCATGGTCTGAATGTGTAAACATCAATTGGCTGGTTTATGCTGATTGTTCCAGCAGGAATCTTTATACATTGTATGGCCTTATTTCCTTGTTCCATATATTTGGCAATAGATTGCCAGAATAAGGTATTAAGAGAGAGACTAATCTACACTATAAATTTTTACAAAGGCTGCGGTAATTATGAGCATGTAGGAAGCATTAATATGGACTTATTGTGGCAACATGTATATTGCGACTTGTACTGTGACCTTGTACTCTGAGGGAGGGTGGCGATGAGAGGATAACGCCATCAGTCTGCCCAAGACCTCTGCACACACGGGTGGCCACTCATGTGGCAAGGCGAGAAAGGACATCGAATCGCTCGGCGGAAACACAATGATGATGAAGTATTGGATGACCGGACAGCAGGATAGGTATGCATTAATGTATGCATGCACTTCAACTGCGAGTGTACAGGTGCACCTACTGTCATTCGGTAATCACCACTCCCATAAATAAGCGGATTGAAATGGAGTAGCATGTACAGAGTGTAACAGACTGAATGTTTGCATGTTTATTCTGAATACAGTATGATGGATCCAAAGAATGTAGTACACCTATTACACAAAAGCTTCGATCATCTGCAATACAATATTGACTCTATCATTACCAATGAAGAAATATCATTCACATTACATTTAGTGAATCTGATTAAAGAGTCAACACTAATGTATTTGTTGACAGTTATAGTACTTTGACCTATGATGACGAAACTGTATTTCCTGAGGCTGTCACAGTGAAAGAGGTGTTTGAAGAGGATTATGAGGATATAGTGGAAGACAGTAAGAAGAGTAAAATGGTAATAAATTTGAGATATAAAAAAGGCAGTTATATTTTGACATGGAAAGAAGAGGAATAAGAGTTTAAAAACAGTTGAAGATAATTTCAGAAAGTTAAAGGACACAAAGTCACTATATAGATGGGAAACAGATGTCACTGAAGGTGGGATGTGAAGCAACAAATTATTGCAGAGTTACAAATATGTATTCAAACAATTCCAGAAGGCATGCAATAAATCACTACCTGTTCAATACTTGGACGTGAAAAGAAGGGTTTTGAAGGTGAGAGACGAAATTAATTTGTTGTGCCACCTATTCATGTTATCTATGAAATGAATTCATCATTTTAAAATAAGGCATAGAATTATTTCCAGAAAGATTAATAAATTTGTTACTCAAAAGCAATTAACCAATAAAGAACATTAGTAGAACAGGCTAATGGATTTGTGACAAATGTAAAATCAGATATTGCGTCATGAGGAAAGGACAATGTTTACAATTCTGACCAATCTGGATTTAATTTGGAGACACATGCAACATACCCTATCCTTTAAAGGAGCACTAAAAATTGAATGTTTCGCTGAATCATTGAATTTGTTAATGTATAGCTACATGATACAGCCAGTCCTCTCTGCAAGTGACATTTTACAATCTCCTTTGCTCATAGTCCTGCAGGAAACAGGTGGCCAATTTGGACCCATTGTTCAAGGACTATGTACAAGACCGATAATATTGTTGCATTTGCTCCAACATCTGGTAAATCAACATCATATATTGCTATTAAATGGTTTGCGAATGTTTACTTACACATGTGATCAGAAGTATCTGGACACTCCCAAAAACATACGTTTCTCATATTAGGTGCATTGTGCTGTCAGGTAAGCCATATCAGCAACCTCAGTAGACATCATGAGAAAGCAGAATGGGGCACTCCGCGGAACTCACGGACTTCAAACGTGGTCAGGTGATTGGGTGTCACTTGTGTCTTATGTCTGTACGTGAGATTTCCACACTTCTTAACATCCCTAGGTCCACTGTTTCCAATGTGATAGTGAAGTGGAACTGTGAAGGGACACATACAGCACAAAAGCGTACAGGCCGACCTCGTCTGTTGACTGACAGAGACTGCCGACAGTAGAAGAGAGTCGTAATGTGTAATAGGAAGACATCTATCCAGACCATCACACAGGAATTCCAAACTGCATCAGGATTCACTGCAAGTACTATGACAGTTAGGCGGGAGGTGAGAAAACTTGGATTTCATGATCGAGTGGCTGCTCATAAGCCACACATCACACCCATAAATGCCAAACAATGCCTCACTTGGTGTAAGGAGCGTGAAAATTGGACAACTGAACAGTGGAAAAAACATTGTGTGGAGTGACAAATCACGGTACACAGTGTATAGATCCGACGGGAGGCTGTAGGTATAACGAATGCCCGGTGAACGTCATGTGCCAGCGTGTGTAGTGCCAACAGTAAAATTCGGAGGTAGTCGTGTTATGGTGTGGTCGTGTTTTTCATGGAGGGGCTTGCACCCTTTGTTGCTTTGTTGTTTTGTGTAGCACTATCACATCACAGGCCTACAATGATATTTTAAGCACCATCTTACCTCCCACTGTTGAAGAGCAAGTCGGGGATGGCGATTGCATCTTTCGACACTATCAAGCACCTGTGCACAATGCACAGCCTGTGGTGGAGTGGTTACACAACAATAACATCCCTTAATAGATTGGCCTGCACAGAGTCCTGACCTGAATCCTATAAAACACCTTTGGAATGTTAGGGAACGCCGACTTCGTGCCAGGCCTCACCGACCGACATCGATACCTCTCCTCAGTGCAGCACTCCGTGAAGAATGGGCTGCCATTCTGCAGGAAACCTTCCAGCACCTGATTGAACGTATGCCTGTGAGAGTGGAAGCTGTCATCAAGGCTAAGGGTGGGCCAACATCATATATTAAATTCCAGCAATACCGATGAAGGGCGCCACGAACTTGTAAGTCATTTTCAGCCAGGTGTCTGGATACTTTTGATCACAAAGTGTAACTACTGTTGTTGAACAATCTCTCCTGTATTTGGATTGTTGGACAGGACAAACAGAAAACAAATTCAACGATATAGACAAAGGTAATAAGGATGTAAAAATTATGGCTATTTGTGCTGGAACAAACAGCATAATCCAGCCAGTTGATGTTTACACATTCATGTTGTGGAAGAATTTTCTAAAGCAGTTCTCTGATGTAATCCAACTGTACTGCTATGATGGAAATCTGCACCTGAGGAATAATATCCTGAAGATTAAATCTTTGGTTCATAATCAGATTTCATCCCCTCGATTTGTGAACACGTTTAGGTATGCATGGTTCAATAGCGGATATATCACAGAAAAACCCGATAAATGTGAATCTCCTGTTAATTATTGCTTTAAAAATAGTGATATGTGCTGTAAATTGTATAAGCAGGAGTGATGGCCACATGAGCTGATATAACAATGAATCTATCTATCCAGTTAAATTATGCTGTAAATTCTGCAATAATCAGATGTGCGTGGTGCACAATGCGTATGTGTATGCAGCTCTTCTTTGCAATGGTTAATACAACATCCCCTCATTATCGCACTGACTATCACACATACAACCTAAATATTTTAAAATAACAAAGTAGATGTCAAACGTAATATCCAAAACCAAACAACCAAAGAAACAAATAAAGCAAAATGGAAATAGCCTGTCGCTACCTCCACATTGGCTTTTCTCGGATGGGACAGAGAGCGAGACCTTATTGTTTCAATTAAATTATTCAGGAGCCCATCTTTTATGGGTGCACTGTAAAACTGCAAGCACACTATTGCCATGTATAACAAGCATCATACAGCAGACAGTGTGCGCATATAGCTGTAAATAAGGAGTACTTCCAACTTACATCTGACTATTGCGACTTCCTGATGTAACTTTATCATATATGGTTGAATTTGTTGTTATACATACTACTAGATTTACTACACATAAATGTTTTTCTGTTTAAAAAATTGTGAGGGGAGGGGAGGATTATGAAATATATCAAAATCTTTACAGATGTGATTGCACAGTTGAGAAAAACAGTAGCAACCATAGAAATCATGTTTCAACATTTTTGTTATATCTCCTACTCTTTTGATGATATGTGATCAGAAAGATGATAACTGCATTTTATTCAGGAGGGTTTTCACCCCTCTTCGATGACCATATGGGCATGAATAAAAAAATACATGTATCACATTTTGACCTAGACTACAACATATTCGAAGTGTATAGGAATTGGCGAGTGGCACTTGGGTAGTGTTACTTGTCAGAAGTCAAGAAATACAGCATCCATTTCATTACCATTACCCATGACATTCAAGATGTCATTTGAGAAAAATGCTAGTTGGATATCTATTGATTGACGTTTTTAAATACACACATTTTGCATTGGAAGATATCATTATGTTTGAGGTACCTCATTATGTTTAAGTTTACAATGTGTTCTATTATTTTCTTGTACGCAAGTGTAAGCTGCGCTTCCTTCCAGTCACTGAGCACAATTTTTTGTTCAGTGGAACTTTGACTTATTATACTTAAAATGACAGCTCACTAAACTGCAAATTCTATGTACAATCTGACAGGGATTCCTCTGACATAGGAGCCTTGTTTAATTTTTGCAATTTCAGCTCTTTCTCAGTGCAGCTGCCACAAATATCTGTATCGTTTGTCTTCACTGTGGTACGAGAATTAAACTGTGGCTATACTCCTGTATCTCTTCCTTAGTGAAGGAACATTTGAAAATGGAATCCATAATTTTTTCTTTAGCTTTGCTACCTTCAGTTTCAGTTCCTGTCATGGACATCTGCAAGGAGGATTGGAAGTGGGTCAGTTATGGGGCAGTGCTGCAAATAGTGAATTTTTCAAAAATCCTTCAGCAAGGCTAGTCTTCCTCAGTTCTGTGTCATAGCTGGAATGATCTTGGAATGATCTAAGTATGACATCAGACCCCAGAGGACAGTCATTGTTTATTCCCATGTGTGCCACAGTCTGCAGCTGCTCTATCAGTGGCTGCCTGAGTAATCCTTTCAACACGTTGAATGAGGTCTCCAGTCTTATATAGACAGTTCAAACAAAGTGATTCATCTCTTCCCTTGGTGCCATTGCCTCAAGGGGTAACATTATTCACTATGCATTTGTACTGCTGATTATTAACTGACCCCTTGTCCTTTTCCACTTGCTTCCCCATCAGAGGATGCTGCAGGTTTCCCAACATGTGAAGTATCTCTCACTGAGTCAGATACAGTGGAAGTGGGTGTAATAGCTGTAGTTCTCCCTGGTTCCTGCCTCCTCTGTATGTGAGCATTAGACCTACCACTGATGAATGCCACTCACAGTGACTGGTTTGATACATCCCTGTCTTCCTCTACAGTTTATTTGCTCTGCGGCTCCCTTTAATACCATGGAAGCTATTCCCAGATCCTCATCAGTTCCGTTAATTTTCAGTGTCCTTTTGTAATTCTGAATCTCAGAAAATTTTCATTATCTTATTTTCCATTTTTTGCACAATCCATGATCCACAGTGATATAATACTGTGCTCCAAATATACAGTTACAGAAACTTTTTTCTCAAGTGAAGGTCTGTATTTGACACTAGTACATTTATTTTGGTGAGAAGTGCTCTTTTTGCCTGTTCTAGTCGTACCCTCTTTACTTTGTCCATCATGCCACATTTCTTCACTTCATCTACTATGTACCTCCAACTTGAATGCCAATTTTCTTGCAAACGTCATTTCTTCTGCTCCTCAGTCCTTTCGTCTATCATTAGTTTACTATCAGTCCATATTGTTTTTGGAGTATACTGTGCATTCCATGCAGCAGGTCCTGCAATTCTTCATAACTTTTTCAGAGGGTACTGTGTCTTATCATTTTTATGCTGACCCCCTGAATTTTAATCCCACTTCTGAATCTCTCTCTTATTTTTTTCATTGCAAAGAGTACAGCTTGAACTGTAAAAGACAGTGACTGAGTCTCTCCGTATGCCTTGTTTAATCCAAGCTTTCTCTCATGGTCTTCCATTCATGTTGTTCCCTCTTGGTTTGAGTGCATATTACATATCACCCGTCCTTTCCTGTAGTGTAAAATGTGTTGTTTTCATTCCCTCATTGAAAAATAAAGTTATGTCATTAATTTTTTGGTTGCTTGCAAGTACATGTCTGCAATTCTTGTGTGAATCCCCAAACCACATCTGACATGCAATTAGAGGAACAAAAACACAATGGGGCAGCCTACTGATAAAATAAAGTAATTCACTTTCAGTTGTGGCAGAAATTCTGCAGTTGTCTCAGGCCAGTCGAGATAGGTAAAGAAGCCATACGGATTGGCCTGACACAATTGCAACATTTCCAATACTGAAAACAAATTATAGCATGTTAGTCCACTTTATCATTTTGTTTTGGCTCCTCTAGTGGCATGCTATGCTACTGTGGCATAGAGATTTCAAAGCGTACCTGGACTGGAAACATTTTCCTGCTGACCCCCACCCCTCCCTCGAAAAAAAAAAAAAAAAATCACCCCCCCCCCCCCCCCCCCGGGTATTAATTAAGATTTGGTCTTCCCCTCATCTACTTATTTTTCTCAGAATTTCAAACATCTTGCAACACTTTACACTGACAAATAAAGTCCTATAAAAGTATGTTGATGTAATCTTGCTTTCATTATGAAGTATAACATCACAACTGCCTCTCTCCGTAAACCCAAATTGATCATTGTCTAACAGATCCCCAATCTGCTCCTATCTTCAGGATTATGTATATAATATTCTTCCAAAATTCTGATTGTATGTCCTCTGTCTTGTAGATTTTACAAACTAAAGTGTGTAATTATGTGGTTGCCACTTCTCTCAATAAATTTAGAAATTGTAAATGAACGTTATCCATTTCTTCTGCCTTGTTTTGTCGCAGATTTTCTAAAGCTCGGTCAAATTCTGAAACCAATAGTGGATCCTTTATGTTCTCTGAATCAATGCTCATTCTTTTCTCTCTTTCATCTAGTTAGTAGACAATTTTCCTCTTCATTGAGGCCTTCAGTAGATGCTTCCCACCTAATTGCTCTCTCCTGTATTTAACAGTGGAATTTCTTTTGCACTTTTAAAGTTGATGGCTTTACTTCTAAATTATCCAAACTTAACTTTTCTGTGTGTTGAATCTGTTCTGACAACCTTTATTGTACATATATTTCTCTTCTTACTTGTGTGGCTATCTGTTTTAGAACTTCCATTCCTTTTCAGCTGAACTGCTTGTTATCACGGTATCTGCAATCTCAGAGAACTTTTGAACACAAATCAACAACCCTTAATTCTTCAGTATCCAACTTCCTTACAAATTTATTCTCCATGATGATTCTCCAAAACTTCACCCAATTACTCATACTGATTCTAAATTACAGGGTTTTTTGTTCACTTAGCTGGCCACATATGGATGCTGTGATGATTTTTTAATAAAGATAACAGCTATTTTATATCCTCAGCTATTTTTGAAATCAAGCAGCAATTTGTATTCTCAAAAAAAGAAATTACAGATTAAGAAATAAAATTTAAATTCATTGATTCTTATACATTTTCAGTGTTTATGAAATTATTTTCATAACTGCGCTTAGATTCTTATGCTGTTCTTTTTTTTATGCATTGAGTGCTTGACGATCCATTTCTGCTTGTTTATAGTTCAGGGTTGTATGAGGCCAAGGGATAAAGTTTTTGTACTGGTACTGAGGTAGAGTTAATATAATTGAAGTTACATTGATTCATGTTATGCAGTTATGCATGTCAAGTGTCATCTTCTTCTGTAGAATACTTTTGTTTATATAACTTTTTAAAGCAGTTATGTTTCATTCAAATAGATCAATTACATCACAATATGATTATGAACAATTGGTAACAAAAAGTTTAGGAAGTATCTGATTCCATAGTACTATCGAGAGAATGTGTATGGTATATTTTACATGAAAAATTGTGGGAGACAGCTTTGTGCAAGGTGTGTGTTTTAAATGCTGACCACAAGCAAACATAAAAGCAATATATTCCTCAATAATGTTTGAACTGGTTAAAATAAAACTGTATGTTAATCTGTTGTGGAGGATGAGATTTGAATCCAACACTTTATGCCAGAGGAGAAACAGTTATCAAAGTGAAATCCAGTTACTCTGCATCAGAAAAAAAAAGGATTTCATCTGCTGGGAAAATTACAGTCATTGTTTTATGGACTGCAGAAGGGATTTTTCATGTTGACTGAAACAATATCTGGCAAGTACTGCACATGTTTTCTAGGTTTACTGGGTGGGGGAAAATGTATGATGGCACTTTAGTTGTAAAAGAAAAAAATATATTCAGTAGGATAGTGCATCAGCCCACAAAGGTTGTTTGGAAATCTGATAACAGCTGGATTTCAAATATGATTGTCTGGAGTATCCATCATATTTGCCGATTATGATTTCCAAGTGTTTAACATCCAAAGTTATAGGTGCAGGAAAATAGTTTGAGACCTGTAAAAAATCTGTGGCTGTCATAGCTGTGTGGACTGCAGCTATTTTTCATCGCTTTTTGCAGATGAAATCTGCTCACTGGAAGAAACTGAATAAAGTACATTACACCATCATGGTGCTACTGGATCATGGGGTCCTGGGTTCGATTCCAGGCCAGGTCAGGGATTTCTCCACCCGGGGACTGGATGTTTGTGTTGTCCTCATCGTTTCATCATCATGCAGGAAAGTGGCAAGACTGGACGGTATAAATATTGGAAATTTGTACAGGTGCTGATAGCTGTGCAGTTGAGCACCCTACAAACCAAAGATCATCTTCATCAGTAATGGGGTTAGTTCAGAGGGGGGGAGGGATGGGAGGTGGGCACTGATCAAGACCTTTCCACTTTGCCCTCATATGCATCACTTGCTCTGTATCTTTACAGAGTATGTAATGTGTTTTATGCCGGGGATAACTTTCTGTTTTCAGAGTACATTACTGTGTAAAAGTGATGTAAGGAATAAAGAAAGATGCTATCACTTTTGAAAGACTGAAACCAAGACTGAATAGCATATCAGTATAAAAGGCAACCCACAGCTTTAAAATTATAGTTTTAAATGAGCCAATATTGGCATCCAGTCTTTAGGTGAGTGATAGCCTCTTTTCCCATATTGCTGAATAGTGATGAATATCTAAAAAACATTTTTAATAGTGTCTGCAGTTAATTTTACATGCAACACACAACATTAATCGTAATTTAGTAACATAAATTAGTTTTCTACTTTTCTATTTGCTGTTATAGAAATGCAGAACGTAAGAAGCAACATATCTGCCATATACCAGGGTGCAATAAAGTGTATGGGAAAACGTCACACCTTAGAGCACATTTAAGGTGGCATACTGGAGAGCGACCTTTCATATGTAACTGGGTATTCTGTGGGAAGAGATTTACACGCTCAGATGAGCTCCAGGTTTGTTTGTTTATGCTTTAATGATGTTTTAATTTATTTTTAAAAATATTAAATGATTTTTCCTTAATTAGAATGCATTTATTAGTGTACCACAGTCAGCATCTTCATCTTTGTGGCCATTCTGATATGTATGTACAAGTAATTTATAAAAAGGTATCCAAGATTCAAATTACAGGTACTTCGATAACTGTGCAGAAATGTAGCAACTGCTCGCACATCTGTGCATATTAATTACTTAATAGTGGCTATAGATGCCAAAATTAACTGACCATATTAGACTAATAAATATAACCTAATTAATGAAAAGTAAGCCAACTTAATTTCATACAGGTTGTTTACTCCCATTTTAATTTTTTCCCTAAAGATTTAATTTGTTGGAGATTGTTAAAATACAAATGGTTGAAATATGCACCACACAAAGGTTTGTGTTTCAGAATATCCTCTATGATGGATTAATGAATGTTACTTATTATATATATAATAGAGGGAAACATTCCACGTGGGAAAAATATATTTAAAAAGAAAGATGATGAGACTTACCAAACAAAAGTGCTGGCAGGTCGATAGACACACAAACAAACACAAACATACACACAAAATTCTAGCTTTCGCAACCAACGGTTGCCTCGTCAGGAAAGAGGGAAGGAGAAGGAAAGACAAAAGGATATGGGTTTTAAGGGAGAGGGTAAGGAGGCATTCCAATCCCGGGAGCGGAAAGACTTACCTTAGGGGGAAAAAAGGACAGGTATACACTCGCACACACACACATGTCCATCCGCATATACACAGATACAAGCAGACATTTGTAAAGGCAAAGAGTTTGGGCAGAGATGTCAGTCGGGACGGAAGTACAGAGGCAAAGATGATGTTGAAAGACAGGTGAGGTATGAGCGGCGGCAGATTGAAATTAGAAATTAGCGGAGATTGAGGCCTGGCGGATAGCGAGAAGAGAGGATATGCTGAAGGGCAAGTTCCCATCTCCGGAGTTCTGACAGGTTGGTGTTAGTGGGAAGTATCCAGATAACCCGGACGGTGTAACACTGTGCCAAGATGTGCTGGCCGTGCACCAAGGCATGTTTAGCCACAGGGTGATCCTCATTACCAACAAACACTGTCTGCCTGTGTCCATTCATGCGAATGGACAGTTTGTTGCTGGTCATTCCCACATAGAACGCTTCACAGTGTAGGCAGGTCAGTTGGTAAATCACGTGGGTGCTTTCACACGTGGCTCTGCCTTTGATCGTGTACACCTTCCGGGTTACAGGACTGGAATAGGTGGTGGTGGTGGGAGGGTGCATGGGACAGGTTTTACACCGGGGGCGGTTACAGGGGTAGGAGCCAGAGGGTAGGGAAGGTGGTTTGGGGATTTCATAGGGATGAACTAAGAGGTTATGAAGGTTAGGTGGACGACGGAAAGACACTCTTGGTGGAGTGGGGAGGATTTCATGAAGGATGGATCTCCCAACCTGTCAGAACTCCGGAGATGGGAACTTGCCCTTCAGCATATCCTCTCTTCTCGCTATCCGCCAGGCCTCAATCTCCGCTAATTTCTAATTTCAATCTGCCGCCGCTCATACCTCACCTGTCTTTCAACATCATCTTTGCCTCTGTACTTCCGTCCCGACTGACATCTCTGCCCAAACTCTTTGCCTTTACAAATGTCTGCTTGTATCTGTGTATATGCGGATGGATATGTGTGTGTGTGCGAGTGTATACATGTCCTTTTTTCCCCCTAAGGTAAGTCTTTCCGCTCCCAGGATTGGAATGACTCCTTACCCTCTCCCTTAAAACCCATATCCTTTTGTCTTTCCTTCTCCTTCCCTCTTTCCTGACGAGGCAACCGTTGGTTGCGAAAGCTAGAATTTTGTGTGTATGTTTGTGTTTGTGTGTGTGTCTATCGACCTGCCAGCGCTTTTGTTTGGTAAGTCTCATCATCTTTCTTTTTACTTATTATTTAGTTATGAATATAATAGAGGGAAACATTCCACGTGGGAAAAATATATCTAAAAAGAAAGATGATGAGACTTACCAAACAAAAGCGCTGGCAGGTCGATAGACACACAAACATACACACAAAATTCTAGCTTTCGCAACCAACGGTTGCCTCGTCAGCAAAGAGGGAAGGAGAGGGAAAGACAAAAGGATTTGGGTTTTAAGGGAGAGGGTAAGGAGTCATTCCAATCCCGGGAGCGGAAAGACTTACCTTAGGGGGAAAAAAGGACTCGCACACACACACATATCCATCCGCATATACACAGACATAAGCAGACATTTGTAAAGGCAAAGAGTTTGGGCAGAGATGTCAGTCGGGGCGGAAGTACAGAGGCAAAGAAGATGTTGAAAGACAGGTGAGGTATGAGCGGCGGCAAATTGAAATTAGAAATTAGTGGAGATTGAGGCCTGGCGGATAGCGAGAAGAGAGGATATGCTGAAGGGCAAGTTCCCATCTCCGGAGTTCTGACAGGTTGGTGTTAGTGGGAAGTATCCAGATAACCCGGACGGTGTAACACTGTGCCAAGATGTGCTGGCCGTGCACCAAGGCATGTTTAGCCACAGGGTGATCCTCATTACCAACAAACACTGTCTGCCTGTGTCCATTCATGCGAATGGACAGTTTGTTGCTGGTCATTCCCACATAGAACGCTTCACAGTGTAGGCAGGTCAGTTGGTAAATCATGTGGGTGCTTTCACACGTGGCTCTGCCTTTGATCGTGTACACCTTCCGGGTTACAGGACTGGAATAGGTGGTGGTGGGAGGGTGCATGGGACAGGTTTTACACCGGGGGCGGCTACAGGGGTAGGAGCCAGAGGGTAGGGAAGGTGGTTTGGGAATTTCATAGGGATGAACTAAGAGGTTACGAAGGTTAGGTGGACGGCGGAAAGACACTCTTGGTGGAGTGGGGAGGATTTCATGAAGGATGGATCTTCAGGGCAGGATTTGAGGAAGTCATATCCCTGCTGGAGAGCCACATTCAGAATCTGATCCAGTCCCGGAAAGTATCCTGTCACAAGTGGGGCACTTTTGGGGTTCTTCTGTGGAAGGTTCCGTGTTTGAGGAGATGAGGAAGTGGCTCTGGTTATTTGCTTCTGTACCAGGTCGGGAGGGTAGTTACGGGATGCAAAAGCTGTTTTCAGGTTGTTGGTGTAATGGTTCAAGGATTCCGGACTGGAGCAGATTCGTTTGCCACAAAGACCTAGGCTGTAGGGAAGGGACCGTTTGATGTGGAATGGGTGGCAGCTGTCATAATGGAGGTACTGTTGTTTGTTGGTGGGTTTGATGTGGACGGACGTGTGAAGCTGGCCATTGGACAGGTGGAGGTCAACGTCAAGGAAAGTGGCATGGGATTTAGAGTAGGACCAGGTGAATCTGATGGAACCAAAGGAGTTGAGGTTGGAGAGGAAATTCTGGAGTTCTTCTTCACTGTGACTCCAGATCATGAAAATGTCATCAATAAATCTGTACCAAACTTTGGGTTGGCAGGCCTGGGTAACCAAGAAGGCTTCCTCTAAGCGACCCATGAATAGGTTGGCGTACGAGGGGGCCATCCTGATACCCATGGCTGTTCCCTTTAATTGTTGGTATGTCTGGCCTTCAAAAGTGAAGAAGTTGTGGGTCAGGATGAAGCTGGCTAAGGTAATGAAGAAAGTGGTTTTAGGTAGGGCAGCAGGTGATTGGCGTGAAAGGAAGTGCTCCATCGCAGCGAGGCCCTGGACATGCGGAATATTTGTGTATAAGGAAGTGGCATCAATGGTTACAAGGATGGTTTCCGGGGGTAACAGACTGGGTAGGGATTCCAGGCGTTCGAGAAAGTGGTTGGTGTCCTTGATGAAGGATGGGAGACTGCATGTAATGGGTTGAAGGTGTTGATCTACGTAGGCAGAGATGCGTTCTGTGGGGGCTTGGTAACCAGCTACAATGGGACGGCCGGGATGATTGGGTTTGTGAATTTTGGGAAGAAGGTAGAAGGTAGGGGTGCGGGGTGTTGGTGGGGTCGAGAGGTTGATGGAGTCAGGTGAAAGGTTTTGTAGGGGGCCGAAGGTTCTGATAATTCCTTGAAGCTCCGCCTGGACATCAGGAATGGGATTACCTGGGAAAAGTTTGTAAGTAGTGTTGTCTGAAAGCTGACGCAGTCCCTCAGCCACATACTCCCGACGATCAAGTACCACAGTCGTGGAACCCTGTTGGTTGCGAAAGCTAGAATTTTGTGTGTATGTTTGTGTTTGTTTGTGTGTCTATCGACCTGCCAGCGCTTTTGTTTGGTAAGTCTCATCATCTTTCTTTTTAGATTTATTATTTAGTTAGTTACTTATAAATTTGGGATCTAGGTGGGAGGTTTCCTCTGATAAACATACTTCGTTAAATGAGAACTTTGGAATGGACAATACTCTTTACATGTTCAAACATCTTTCGTGCATCTCTAATGACAGTATGTTATCCATTGTCAATTCAGTTTATTAGCGTCCTTGTAGTACATCATCAAAATGACCTAGGACTTGTCAATAAACATTACAATTTAAAATACATGTACATGAAAATTTATAATTGATATAAATAAAATAGAAAGAAACATTCCACATGGGAAAAATATATTAAAAACAAAGATTCCATGACTTATCAAACGGGAAAGCGCTGGTAGATAGACACAATAAAAAAACACACAAAATTTCAAGCTTTCGCAACCAACGGTTGCTTCGTCAGGAAAGAGGGAAGGAGAGGGATAGACGAAAGGTTGTGGTATTTAAGAGAGAGGGTAAGGAGTCATTCCAATCCCGGGAGCGGAAAGACTTACGTTAGGGGGAAAAAAACGACAGGTATACAAACGCGCGCGCACACACACACATAACCATCCACACATATACAGACTTGGCTTGTGTCTGTATATGTGTGGATGGATATGTGTGTGTGTGTGTGTGTGTGTGTGTGTGTGTGTGTGTGTGCGGGTGTATACCTGTCCTTTTTTCCCCCTAAGGTAAGTCTTTCCGCTCCCGGGATTGGAATGACTCCTTACCCTCTCCCTTAAAACCCACATCCTTTCGTCTATCCCTCTCCTTCCCACTTTCCTGACAAAGCAACCGTTTGTTGCGAAAGCTTGAAATTTTGTGTGCGTGTTTGTGTGTTTTTTTATTGTGTCTATCTACCAGCGCTTTCCCGTTTGATAAGTCATGGAATCTTTGTTTTTAATGTAAAATTTATAATTGAATTTACTTGTCACTTCGACATTACAATTTTAATAGAACTATAAGAACATTAACATAAAAATATACAAGTAGGATAACAACATACAAAAAAAAAGCTAGTGATTCTCACATCAAAGATTATTTCCATTCTTACATTAACACTGTTTCACACTTTCATAGAAACAGCAAGTATTTAAATGTGAGCAATTACACATATTTATTATGTCAGGGAAATATTAACTGTGCTTTTATTGTCAATGATTCATAAACTCTTCAATACTGCAAAAACTATTGCTCAATAACATGTTTTTTAATTGTCTTTTAAATATGTGCAGTTTTGGTATTATTTTTAGTTCTTTGGGGAGAGCACTGTAGAGGATTTTGGGTTGGTATAGTACACTTTTGTGATACATAGCTGTTTTATGAATTTCTCTGTGGAAATCATTCCTATTCCTCGTTTCGTAGTTGTGAAATTCTCTGTTTAATGTAGAAAATTGCTCGTGCTCTTTTAAGAAACACATGCTTTCATATATGTATAAGGATGGTAGTGTTATGATTTTTAGTTCTTTGAAAGCATGCGTACAAGAGTCTCTATATCTTTTACCTTTTATTATTCTGACTGCCTTCTTTTGTAGTCTAAATGAATGTTTTGTTAGACTGTTGTTCCCCCAAAACTGTACACCATATCTTAATAAACTGTGCATGAATGATGCATAAACACATAACACTGTTTTAATATTACATGAGCTTTTAAGCATTCTAAGTATATAACATGTTTGACTTAATTTTTTGTTCAATAATATTACATGCTTTTCCCATCTTAAGTGTTTATCAAACCATACTCCTAAGAATTTAGTGTATGATGCTTGTTCGATCTTACACTTACCCAGTTCTACTGTAAGGTTACTTTTTATTTTATTTGTAATATGTCTGAAGTTGATCCACATTGTTTTTTTTTTTTTTTTTTTTTTTTTTTTTTGGCATTGACAATGAGTTTGTTTTCATTAAACCGTCTGTCTGCTTCGTCTGTTGCTAATGTGACTTTTTCCTGTAAGTCAGCTTCACTATTTGCTTTAACGAACTAACTTGTATCGTCAGCAAACAGTACTGCCTCTGCTTCAGATAGTTGACTTGGTAGGTCATTGATAGATATTAAAAACAGTAATGGCCCTAATACAGATCCCTGGCGTACTCCGTACAAAACTCTCTTGAATCTTGATGAATATGTCCTATCTGCATGGCTTATCTCCACCTTCTGATACCTGTCCGACAGATATGATTCAAACCATTTGTGAGCGACTCCTCGTATCCCATAGGCATATAACTTCCTAAGCAGTAACTTATGGTCGATGACATCAAAGGCCTTTGATAAGTCTAAAAACAATCCACAATTTAATTCCTTTCTATTTATGGAATTTAGAACAAGTTGCAAAAAATTGAAGATATCTGTTTCAGTTGATTTATTTTTACGGAAACCATTTTGCACATTAACCAATATTCTATTCTTAATAAGAAATTTGTATAGTCTACAATACATTATCCTTTCTATTATTTTTGAGAAACCTGACAACATTAATAAAGGCCTAAAGTAACTAACATCATATTTATCACCGTTCTTGTAAAGTGGCTTTATAGTTGACATTTTAAGTTTTGATGCCAACACCCCTTTCTTAAAAGATTCATTTATAATTTCAGTGAGATGTGAGGCTATGTTTCTTGTACTTTGCTTAATGACTTTGTCAGGAATCCCATCACATCCACATGACATTTTATTTTTTAACTTATTTATAGCATTTAGTACCTCTGATTCAGTTACTGTCTCTTTACATTTATGTCAAATCTCCAAGTAGTTACTATTTAGCAACAACTATAATTGTGGAATGCAAAATTGGATTAATCTGTGTGATCATTGCTGAACATTTATTCCTTTGGATGCATTCCTACAATCTGAAAATTGAGTATAATAATTTGTTTCAACTAACAGGATATGAGAATAAAAACACACTTTACCTGTAATTTGTAATACTCAGATTGTTCTTTTTGCCTGTTTATCAATAAATAATTTTTTTGGCAGTCCTCTGTTTGTGACTTAGAAACAATCAAAACAGCATACTTTTAATATTTCTGTTCTCTTATGACTTATGGCATTGTTCAGATTCAAATTCAGACTCTTTATTCGTCATTCAGCATTGTTACATGGAGTAGACTTAATCAGTTTACTTAACCTTTTAATTTGTGTTCTGGGGAAATCAGTTGTGAGCAAATAAAGTCTTATTGCACAGAAGAGAGTCATCAGAATTATGGGTACAGTGTACCCCAGTTGCTCTTGCAGAAATTTATTCAAACAACTGGAGATCCTCACCATGCCATGCCGGTACATTTTTTTTCACTAATGTACTTTGTGAACAATAATCATACAATTTACAGAACAGATCGTGAATATTGTGATCATGGTGCAAGAAGTAAACAAGATCTTCACGAAGATAAAAAAAAATCTCAGCATGAAGCAGAAAGGAGTACATTATTCAAAAATAAAAGTATACAATAAACTTCCAGTTCATGTTAAATCAATCATTGGTGGGGGGGGGGACACACAGCTGAATTGATGAGATCTCACAAAGATCATTCATTGACTTTAAGGAATTGCAGGGTAGAAATACTGTCCCCCCCCCCCCCCCCCCTTAAACTTTATTTCTTTCTTTTGTTTGTTGATTTTTCACTTTCGCAAATGTAGCAATAAATGCTTCGTACACCTTATTGAAGAAAATTAAAGAACTCTTTTAAGTGTTAGCCAAAAGCAACTCAAAGTACGAGCACAAGTCAGATTGCCTTTGTTTTTGTTGAAATAACATGAACACCCAGTCTAACTCAATTTGTCACTTGTGCTGCAAAACAACTAGATACAATTATTTACCCCAAATGTAGGTTCTTTCATTTATACCCATTTCTTGCTGCTAATGTGATTTTCAGAGGGTAGGTGAAATGTCTATAATTGTGCTATTTGCCAAACAGTTCTGGACTGCTGGGCTTCTTTGTTCTGGAAGTGATGAAGTTGGAAGACTTCAGCCCACCTAGTGTTTTGTGTGTGCCCACTGCCATCCACATTGTTAAATGTGGTAGTCACTGCTTATGGATGTCCAAAAAATTTGATTTATTTGGATTGCAATTTTGAGAATATCTCATTTTTGAGCAGTTGGAAGTACACCATGCCACGGTTGTGTACAGAGATTCACAAATAGATAAAACATGGTGGATGAGCAGTATTTAACATCACAAGTGCTAGTATGCACACAGTCATAAACACAGGTGCTATTCCAAACTTGAAGCAAGTAAGTGTGAGTACTGTCCAGGTTACACTATAAACAGATTTACGTATTTATAATCTGACATTTGTCTAACATGTAGTAGCCATTAAACAGTGAATGTTGTGTTGTGCTCTCAGTGTGCATACTTCAAATGAGTATTTGCAAACTCACACACATTGTGAGCAGTGAAGGTTACAATATCTTATAATGTGTCATTCCTGCTTTCACAAGTGCTCTGTATAAATCACAATATGCAGTCTTGATTTGACGTGTGATAGGTATTACAAAATTGCATCTGGCAGTAACAAATTTTGAATTAAGATTTCAACTTTTGCACTGTAGGAGGCCTCCATATTAATGTGTCAGTGACAATATTGCAATGCAGTTTATACTGCATATTTAACAATGAAAATAATCAATTTTTGACAATAATCATTTTTTTTCTTCTCATCCCATCTCATAAGTCTCCCCTGACCTGGGGTTCTGGGTGACTTCTTCGAATTCTACCCTTTTTCCTAAGCCTCTCAAGCCCTTTTCCTTCACCCCTTTTCCTTACCCTTCAACCCTTCTGATGGAAGAAGGAGCCACTGGCTCCAAAAGCTCGCATGTTTAAAACCTTTGTTTATATATGTGTTCTCCTGCTGCCACATGGCGAGCAAATTTTTTATAGTATACTGTGTATTGAATCACTGCTCAATCTTAGACCTTTGCATTCTGTGACAATGACCTTTCCTGTTGAGCAATCCAGCATCACGTAACAATCTGTCATAAAGCTTCTTTATGCCAGTGCCTCGCTTCTGTACGTCTACTTGAGCAGTGTCTCAGTGGGCCAATGATATTGTAGAGAAGGCTCTTGGCCACTAAGTGCTGATTTCTAGATTGATCTTTCACACTGCAGTGAAGAGCGCACTGTAATTAAACTTTCTTACAGATTAAAATGGCATGCAAGACTGGGACTTGAACCCTGGTCCTTGCTTCCATGGTCATGCTCTTTCCAGCAGATGTAATTGAAGCTTTTAGTCAGGATGTGAAGAGGTGTGCTAGGACTGAGTCCATCTCCAATGCTCAGTTATGCATGAAGAAAATTCAGTATAGTCCATATTCCCCTTCAGTAACTCATTCTGTAAGGATTAATGTTATGAAAAACATTAGTTCATGTACACAAAAACAATTTAGGAAAAGACAGATTGCTACTCTCCGTAAAGAAGAAACATCAAGTTGCAGACAGGCACAATTAAAAGACACTCACCTGTGAGCCTGTCTGCAACTTAGACGTGCCTTCTTTATGGTAAGTAGCAATCTGTCTTTTCCTACATTGTTGATACTCCTACTGGTGTTTCCGTTGTTTGATACATACACAAAAATATCTTCATGTTGATAGAAGTCTCTTTTAATTTGCAGTCTTTTAATTGCACTTTAATGTTATTTCATCAGTGTGGAACAAGAAATCATTGACATTAGGTATGTCTAGTGCTTGATTTGATACAGTGTGGACAGATACTCCATACTGGTAACTGTGACAAAAAAAATCAGACCCATAGATTTTGAGATTTTCTACAATAGAACTGCTGCTGTTGTTGAAGCAATGTAAAACAAATGCATGCACACTTTTAAAATTCTCATAAATGCATTAAAATAACATTTTAAAAAGTCTAAATTTCAAAAACACTTCCTGGAATAACACAGTACGAACTTCTCTCCCCCCCCCCCCCCCCTCCCCCCCAAATCAAGCACTAGGTATGCCAATACTAACGTGATACTGGTTATGCTCTTAGCTTATTTTATATATTTAATTTGTCACTCAGTTGCTCATTTGTTTTCTTCACAGAGGCACAGACGAACACATACAGGAGAAAAAAGGTTCCAGTGCCCAGAATGCAATAAGAAGTTCATGAGGAGTGACCATTTAACCAAACACATAAAAACTCACACTAAAAGATCTGGGGTAATGAGGCTGTATAATTTGTTTTCATTTTACCCTATAAGTTGTTATTTGGAAGTGGCACAGTTTGTCTAATTATTTCTTCCTTTTTAACCAGGATTATGACGATACAGATATGAGTGAAAAAGAAGTTTGGGTGTCTGATGTTGATCAAAATGGAATATTTTCGCTGAAACAGATACAGTTTTCTCAGGTAAATATTGGAAAAACTCTAAAAGTTCATGCTTTTTCTTTAGCTATATATTAAATATCAGATCAGTACTAAAAAGTCTTGGGTTGAATAGAAAAAGAGTAACAATAACTTTTCAGTGTATAATCGAGTCGCAGGGCAGTATGCAAGCAGGCATGTACCAGGACTAGGAACTAGTAACTTAGCTCTTGAACTATGACCTTCAGGACTAACATATCCTCAAACAGCCAGACACATGTTCTAATGCTGTAGCCCCATGCCCTAGTTGGGCCACAGTGCCATGTAACTTTCGTGCATATGTATATGAGACTATTCATTTTTTAGCTTTGAGGAAAAGCATTGTCTGAAAGCTAAGCTACAAGTTCCAAAAAGTATATTTATTTATTTATTTTTTCATGTTCTTGTATACTACTTAATGGCTCAAGTAAAGGATGAGCAGTTATCTTTACTCATTCCATTGTTTGAAATGTAAATTCATGCATGCAGTGTAATATATGTCCATGTAAGATATATGGTACACACTGTGAAACATTAATAACTTTTTGTACTCATTTCTTGAGCTCCATTTAAGGTTTGTGTCAATTGCATTGTGCCACTAGGTTATACAGTGGTATAAAACACACAGTGATATGCTGTGTGTATTCATTCTGCATCATAGCAAATTAACATTGTCAAATAGGAACTAGTGGTATACACAAGAAGATGGTTACGAAAAGGCAGGTCAAACGAAATACAGTAGTTTTTTCACTAGAGTGGTTCTCAATAATACTGACATAGCACTGATGTACTCCCTGATATTTTAGGACTAGATGAGGAATAATATAAATATTCATAATGAAATCAGTAGATACCTGCTGGGGGAGGGGGAGAAGAGAAACGCCCTCTATTTGCTATGTAATGTAGAGCATAGAAATTATACGTGGGTCATTTGGACAGTAAAGAATGTTTTTTCTACAAAAATTTTTATTTGATATAATTAAACAAAAATTTGATACCCTAGCTAATTTTCTGTATAATCACCATGCAAATTTAGGCACTTGTCCTATTGTTTTACCAGCTTTGCTATGCCTTCTGCATACTCAGTTGCCGCCAAGTTGTTGAACCACTGATTAACAGCTTCTTTAAGTTAATCATCACTTCTGTAGTGTTGTCCACTCAAAAATAGTCTTTCCATTTGGGGAATAAGCGATAATCACAGGAGCTACTAAGTACGGACTTTGTGGCGGATGTTGAAACATTTCCCACCAAAACCACTGAAGCAAGTCCTGTGTCCCTCCCACTGCTTGTGATATGCATTATTGTGAAAGATAACGACTCCACTCATTAGTACTCGGAGCCTTTTATTTTTAATGGCAAGGCAAAGGTGTTGAAGCATCTGACAGTAGGTTGCTGCATTTATGGTCTCGCCTCTAGGCTGTGGTCGATGAGCAGGACACCCTTACAATCCCAAAACACCACAGCCATAATCCTTCTTGTACTCAAAATTAGTTTTACTTTTTTCAGTTTCATTGGGAATTGCAAATGATGCCATTCTGTTGATTGGCACTTTGTTTGTGGGGTGAAATATGAATCCAAGTATCATCACCAGTGAAAATGTGATTCAAAAATTCACCACCAATCTTTTCGTAGAAACTAAAAATGTTCTTGCAGCTGCCATTCAGTTGGTTTTGTGTTCGTCTGACAAAATTGAAGGAATCCATCTGGCAAACACTTTTTTAAAGTCAAGATCTGCACTAACAATCTTGTACAAGGCAGTTTTTGAAATTTCTGGAAAGCATGAGTGCAGTCCGCTAATTGTGAAATGCCTGCATTCTTGTATTTTTGTTTCAATGCCCGTTTTGAGTCATCACTGGAGGATGACTCGAGCGTTCTTCATTGTGAACATTCTTCTGTCTGCAATTAAACATAATACACTACTTCCTAACTGACACGTAATTCATCAAATTACCATAAACCTCAATTTCAATGGGTCAGACTTTTTTCGTGTTTAAAAGTGAATAACAGTGCGCACATCACCCTTTGCGGGATCACCAGTTTTGTCACATATTTTAAAGTTGCACAGCTAAGCAGTAAGCAGCTGTATTAATTACATCATAGGTGCTGCCAAACTGAAGAGGATGAGTACCAAGATCAGTGGTCGCTCGGCAGCGGTGGTGGTAGGGAACACGTCACAAATCAAAACAAAATGTTATTTACGTTTTGAATGTCCCTCGTACTTTAAAGTACTCAATCTCCATCAAACTTAATGCCTGCTGCACAAAAGTGTTTTGCTGTAATAATCTTGAAAGTATGAGCAGTACCAAAATCCACGGGCTACTACAACTTAGATTTTAGAGTTGGGTGGCAAAGATTGTTACTGCAGATTTCATAGATTTACATTTTTAAAACGTGTATGGGAACAGTGTACCAAGAGGAGAATTTTCCTGTTAAAGGCATCCGTTTATGCAAAAAGGCTATGCAACTACTATACAAAAAGTTCTGAAACCTTGTTTTGTGATTTACACAGTAGTTCATGAGCAATGTTTTTACACTTTTAAAACAGTGTGGTTCTTTATATCACAATCACAAACACATTAATATTTTTCAACCCATCAGGATTGGTATCCAACTTCACCATTCCCTCAATGGCAGTTTTCGGATTTAAAGACAACTTAAAGCACTGAAATGTTTGGGACCATAGAGTTGCCACATTGTATGGCTATTGATCACAAAAGCAACAAAACTGAAGTTATTTTGATAAGTTATTGGGTAATTTTTGAGGGCTACATAAACTTGTTCTTGCATACCTGGAGCATTAGATAACACTTAAGTGAAACTTAACACTGAAATCACTATACACACTCACTCATACTGGAATCAGAGGGGCCTGTGCTTCCATTCTAAACTTTCCCTATCCTATCCCTCTTTCCTCCCCATGGAAGGAACTATAGTTCTGAAAAACAGGATAGTTTCCTCATACTTTTTTACGCATATATTGGCAGTGCTAAGAATTTTGCTGTCTCATAGTTATTCTAGTATTGCTTTGGGCAACTGAAGGTGCTTTGGCAACACTGTAGGATTACTGGAGGAAGTAAGAAATGTTAATGCAAAAATTACCCTGTACCTCTGTGCTCTATTATGTTGATTACATTTAATCATACTGAACTTCCACATTTATCAAAGTTTTCTCTGGAAGCCTCCTCAACCTTCTCCTTGGTAACCATGCATTACTTAGTTTAACAACAGGAGTTTACAGACTGTCCATATTCAATCTTCTTCGCACTTATAGGGTTTGAAGAGCTCAACCAGGATAAGATCACCTTTGGAGAACTGAAGATTTCACTCTTAAGTGTAAAACATTTTATCAGTGTCTGTGGTAGCTGAGTGTGTAGCATATGGCTCTTCCAACTTCAAAGTCACTGGTTCATTTCTTGCTAGTAGCAACTTTTGCTTTTACTTTTATTTGAATTCTGTAACAATTCTCAAAGGGAACTATTAATTAAAAAAACTGAATCACAATTCTTAGTAAAGTAACACTTTTTTAAAAATTACTAGTCTCATGAAAACTGCAGTACTCGCAGTAAACGAAAATTTGGTATAAAAATACAGTATAACAAATAGAAAATATAATACTTTTATTTCTAGGAATTGAAGACTAGTCTTATTGAATTGAATACAGCTTCTTTTAACAATAAGACATCCAGCAATTTTGATCAAATTTTAATTTATTATGAGTACTCACATTTTCCTGTGATTACTAATTACAAATAAAAAGATATTATGTACAAGTTTTAAAAAAATGTTACTACAACCAGAACCGAGCCAGTGAGTTTATGTTTACAAGAATTAAAAGCTATGCACTCAACTACAGGCAGCTTTCATAAGATACTGTAAATGTTTTGTGTGTAATAATGGTTTGAAATCTTCAGTGTAGAGGTTTTCCTCTTTGGGAAATTAATGACTGGGCACTGGCCTTCAATACTAAGAGAGTAAAGAAAATCAAAGGAGGCCAGTCCATAAAGCCCCTTGTGAGACCTGACAGTTCCTTGGTGCTCATTTCACCGTTTCCAAGATATGAGGAAAAGGAGGAGTGTCACTGGAAAAATTGTACTGATGTTAACAAATCCTTGAAAAATCAAGCTGAGGGTTACACAAGCTCATCTGCCTGTTACCACAAAAATAATTTATAAAAATGAAACTTCACTTAACAACAGACACAGTCATGAATGTGTAACTTTCGTGCATTTTTAACGTACTGAAAAACATGTTCATTAAATCACAAAATACACTGCCTACAGACACCAGTACTATTCATTTGATCCACAACATCGGGATCGTGAAAACTTCTAATGTGTTGGACATCAAATTAATATTATTGCAACTAGTGTATTTTTCATTTAATTTGTAACATTCACAATTAAACTTGAAATCTAGTATAACTGTTGATTCTGCTTGTTTACTGTACACTGAAATTTCTCAGTTGTCAGCTTTTTGTAAGTGAATCAGTAGTGGTAATTTCAGGTGCAATTTTTTTGTTGTTCACTAGCATGGGGCAAATTCACTCATTATGAATGTATTTTTTCATAATAAATTTTCATCTCTTTATATAGGAAGCTGCAACATCAACACAATCAGTCTCATCTGATGGCAGTTCATCAAATGATGAAAAGATGATGATCACTCTACAGACAGAAGCTGATCATTCTGATCTTGCAATTAATGAGGCTATGGACTCTTCGATGTCAAATTAAAATGGTTAACTCAAGAGCCTTTCAGGATTTTTTATAAGTACATGAGACTTGAAGTGTAAATATGTATTTTATTGTGACTGTTAATGTGAACTGAGATATTCCAGTGATTGTGCATATGTAAAGACAGAGCTTAATGATTAAATCACTGCCTTAGATTTATTGTGTAACCACTAGGTGGTGATACCAAGAAGTGCCTCAAAAATTGTATAATGTGGTTTTGTGTGTGTGTGTGTGTGTGTGTGTGTGTGTGTGTGTGTGTGTGTGTGTGTGTGTGTACATGCATTCTTGCCTGCGAGCAAGTATGTTAAGTTGGAGATTGTTTGTAAATAAATGCTGAAAGTAATTTTACTTTCCTACATTGTGTACATTGTTTTGTATAATATTGTTTTAAAATCAAAACTGAGTTTTGAAATTGTGTATGTGTTGCACAGTATAATTGTAAATCATAGTTAGGTAGATGAGGTATTGTCATAATATCTTTATATAAGTTGTGGCTGCTGTTTTAACTATAGTTTCCAGAAAGAGAGAGAAATTTTCACAGTTATTTAGTTGTATAAAATTGTTTCAAAATGAAATTTTAAATATTTATGTGTGTGTATGAATGCATGAAGACATTCACAAAGCACTGAGTTACATGCGAGAGAGAATGGTTTCCCCCCTTATTGGGGCCAAGGAATGACAGTTCTCTAATAAAAGTAATTTCAGGGTATTTTTTTAATTGTGGGAATTGCCCAACATCTGCAACAGATTTTATAAGTTATCCATTGCAAAGTTAGCAGACGTTTATAAGCATTAGACTCAGTTTTTTTTAATGAAAACAAAGTGTGAATATCTCATTGTAATGAATTAATTAATTGTGAATGAACTTAATGACTGAAAATTTAACCCTTATTCAGCTGTAATTCACAGAGTTGAAACTGGGTTGAGGAATTATCATGAGGAAGGCTTAGTTGAGTAATTTGGTGAAGATAACTAAAAGAAACAGCAAAATTCCTTGTTTTTTATTTACTGCAGTTGAGATGCTAAGAAAGGAGAGATCACTGACATTGCCATTCAGTACATCTTTATTGTGTATAAAGTATGTAATGAGAGTCAGTGTAACAGATTGATATTATTCATTTAAGTGCTAATCCACTTCATGATGATCTCAAGTGTACTCTTATTTTGGACATTTGTTAAGTCATATTCATTCAGCCAAAGACAGGAAGTAATACTGTTAAATGTGTGATGGAGCTTTTTGCAGAAATATGAACCTTGATGGAATTGTTTGCTTGGAAACACGGTACATGATATTTGGGCTGGCATTGAAGGAGAAAAATTTGTTAATGCAACTAATTTATTCTTTTTTATTCATATCATTAACTAATTGTATGTGACATTTTGATTTTTTCCCCAGTATTTATGTATGATCTCATTTCTGTCAGCAGTAGGTGGTATAACAGTAATATTTCAGAGTCCAAATGTTAGCTTCAAAAGTCAACCTTTTCTTTAACAAAATTTGATACTTAAGAGACAAATTTTATTAACAAAGCTAGCTATGTTCTGTTTCATGAAGTACCACTATTAAGCAAATGACAGCACTTTGTATTCTTAAATATATCTTGAGCAGTCAGTTACTACAATTTTTCTTAGCTGGTAGTTACTCCATTAATTTATGTATCATTAACATCAACTTTCTGTACATCATATTCTTTTAACTTTTTCTCATCTTTAAATACTTCTGAAGATTAAATTTACTCATCGAATGTATTGTGTAAAATGTTACACATAAAACTGGTTTTTCCTTCCAAACCTTTGTTTGCTATAGAGTAATTTGTGCAGCATGATTGATTGACTTTCAGCTTTTATTATTTGTATTACACAAGGTTTTACCTCATTCCAGATGTGGTAAACTGTCACAAAACTTGAATATACAGGAACAGAAAAATTCCCCTACCCCTTTTTTTGTTTTGTTTTTTTCTGTTGATATATAACAAGTGTAAATGTTTCTTATTGCTTATGAAGTATTTGCAATGCATCTTTCATCTACTCAGGTTTGATTTAGGCCATCTGTGAACCACTTTGGCAGTTTTTGTATTAATCTTCATCACTCTTGCTTTTGTGTTGTGCCAGTGTTTATTTACCCTCTTTTCCTTCACTTAAAGAAGCTGAAAATTCTTTTTGTCAGTCTGTTGTATCTGGTCATAGATGTGTACATAAAAATGTGGGAGGTAAGGTGATGTACCACATGATGCACCAGCAAATGTCATATGTCAGTCTGTCTGTAGAATGCACTTTATAACAGTCTTACCAGTGAGTTTTGTTACTTTTGCAATGATTTGGTGCTCTTCAGCTCTTGATTTTGCTGTTCCCAAGTCGCTGTCAATGACTGAGACATTAGGCCGTGTCTGTCGGACAGTCTATCCTAGACCATTTCTCCCTTCCAATCTGAATGCTTTCACAAGAGATTCCTTTTGGCATGACCTTTTCAAAATGCTTTGTGTTCTACGCAAGTATTTTATGTATGAATTGTTAGGTAGTTTGAGCTATTATACCAGTCAAGGCACACAAATTATATAAAATTTCATTTTATCTAGTTATTTTGTGGATACTTTCATTGTTTTTGAAACATTGTCATTTATCGTTCCCATAATAGACTTGAAATTGAGGACATACCTATCTGAAAATTTGATTCTTTATCAAACAATATCATTATACATCACGGAAAACAAAATCTGAAGGTGAACAGTCCTACTTACTTTGTTACTTTTGTGGTGATCCTTATTGTGAGGTAACTTATGTTTTACAATTACTTAACATTGTATGTGATAAATTATTTTCTTCCCTATTAAGATCCTTCAGTTGGTGAACTTTTGCTTTTACTTATCTATGCTGTCTCTCCTGGTTTAAAGCCAATTCATACAACCTAAAGAATTTTAAAATGTTTTCTTAAGAATTTCTATTCTTGCCAAAGACTGCTATGGCTTATCCCAGAAAGAATGTGAAAGTTTGGCTAATGGTTTGTCACCATGCATGGAATGCAGTGGATAGAAGGTAGTCAAATCTGTACCACTAGGTTTGTCAATGTATTTACACCAATTTATGATGCAATCTTCAGAAAAAGTTTTTTTAAAAATTGACATAATTCACCATTTAGTTGAACTGTGAAAACATTGTGGCTCTTTAATGTTGTCCTTGTTACAAGCATTGTTAAAATTTGTCATTTTATACGCAATACACTTAATGTGCTGATGTGCGCAATAGATTTGTTACATGCAACGGCAAATTAGACTTCTATTGTTCCTGAATAATTTTATAATGTTTATGCAATGATTGTTTCAGTGCACTTGTGTATTGTATGAATAGTTTAATATATGTGAGACTATACCAAGCAGTCACAGTCAAAGAGACTGAGCAGTATCTTATTTTAATTGTGTTGTGTGTTAGAAAATGCTTTCCCAGACCACTTATTGTAGAGAAAGTACTTTACTGTATTTGTCAGTACAAAGAAAAATTACTTTATCTAAGTTGTGGAAAAGGCTTATGAGAAATTTAAAGTTTATCTGTCTTATGAGAATTTTATTGGTGTCTTTCTGTACTGAGATATATACTGTTCATAGTCTAATTGCTGAAATATTCTATAATTTCCAGATTATAGCAGTTCACAAAACTGTAGGTGTCAGGTTTTGTAAGTCATAAAAAATATATCTAAATACCTGTTAAATGATGAAAATAAATTATTTTTGTACTTAAATGTATTTATAAAATATTAACTCTTGAACATAGGCAGATAAAGCTTTTTGAACATAAATATATATTTTTTATTTATTTTGCTCTACATATAAAAGAGGAATAACACTGGAACATTTTAACATGTTTGTCGTGGAATGATCAGTACATGATTGGACTGGAATTGTTTGTGGACAGAATGCCTTCTTGCTGCATCTCTCCCATTTTATGTGCTTCTTGTGTACTTTCCCCATATGTGCAGCATAAAAACGGAGGCAATGAATAGCAGTGACATGACAAGCACTGGGACAGGGCCCCTGCAATAAATTATTTGTAAATGAACAAATGTTAGGAAAAAAAAGTCACAAGTTACTGGCAGTGGGACAATTCAGCTTAAGTCTACAGCCAAACCATAAATCCTTTCATACGAGGGTAAGTCAATTAATATCTGCAATTTAGTTATACTTTTGTTTATTTTGGTAGTACTGTTGTTTTACATTGATGACGCATGCTTTCTTTGTTTATTTGTTGTTATATATTTGCAATTTTCAAGCTGCTAGGTTAGTTTCATTATTGCTGCCATGCTGTTAATCATGCCTGCTCTGCTACCTATTTGCACCAAAGAAGAGTAACGTTTAGTAATCCGTTTTTTGTGGTCGGAAGGCATATCGGGCCAAAATTCATCGAAGACTTCCGGTACAGTACGGGAACAGTGTTACGAATGAAGAAACCATTGAGCATTCACGTGAAATGATTCTCTTAGACAAATGATTAACTATTGATGAAGTGGCACATCATCTGCAAATCAAACATGGTTCCACCTACAAATCCTCAACAGACTTGGGTTTCATAAAGTTTGCAAGATGGGTCGCAAAACAACACACACAGTTGCATAAATACACTTGGATATCTGCAAAAACATTTGGATCACTATTGTAACGAAGGGGACGACTTCTTAGAGTCTTAGACAGTATCATTACTGGTGACGAAACATGGAGCCATCATTACGAGATGGACGATAAATGGCAGATTATGGAATGGAAACATCAAAATTTGTCGTGCAAGAAAAACTTCAAGACCCAAATGTCCGCAGGAAAACTGATGCTTACAGTTTTTGGGGATGCACAAGCTCCAGTTCTGGAACATTATGGGGAAAGGGGCACAACAATAAACAATGTATGTTACAGTGAAATGCTTACTGCCAGGCTAAAGCCTGCAATTCTAAGCCAACACTGAGGATTGCTGTCAAAAGGTGTTGTATTGTTGCACAACAATGCCCATCTGCATACTGCTGCCCCCATTACTGAAATGCTCCAGAAACTCAAATTTGAAGTACTGGATCACCTTCATATAGTCCCAATCTTGTCCCTTCTGACTATCACTTGTTTGGTCCACTCAAAAGCATTAAGGGGCTGTTGATTTGCCTTGGACGAAGCAGTGAAAGAAGTGGTGCATCCCTGGCTTGCAGCTCAACTGGGAACTTTCTTTTATGAGGACATCAGGAAGCTTCTACAACGATGGTCAAATTGCACTGAAATGCAAGGAGACTATGTCACAACATGATGTTCTTGTAATTTTCCTATTTAATTACAACAGCATTTTATAACTACTTTGCAGATAAATATTGACTTACGCTCATATTTCCCAACAATAACAATGACTTAAGAAAAAATACCAAAGTTAAATTATTCAGAAATTCATGCATCAACTGAATACTAACATTACTGCCTCAGGTGGTAGTGCATGTTGTTATATAATCATCTACATCATTATACTGTTTCATCACTGGCAGTAATGTTCTTAGTAGCAGGGCACAGAATAATACATATCTCTCTCTATTCTTAGAGTAAATAAATAATTTAAAAAAATTTTACAGTCATTAACACAGGCCATAAATCCCTCACTATCCACACATTACCATTTTCTATAACTGGATCAAAACAACAAAGTGACCGACATCTCTCTGTTTACAGTGCTGCTACCATAGGGGCAACCAATCAGAGAACACACAGGGTTGCACCTTAGTTCCGTTCACCACTTTCAAATCTCTTTGCTATGGTTACTACTCAGATGCATATGACTGGCCTGTAACTTAACAGTTGAGTTCAATTTTTTTTGTTTGCTTTGTTTCTCTGGTGAGTTTCTTTTGTGCTACAGGATGTCTGAAGCTTGCAGCAGAAATGTGCAGAAAAGTGTGCTTGATAAAAGGAAAATTCAGTGATCTGCTTCACATTTTGCATGGTCATTCACCTGAGCTTGTGGGCTCAGTGTGGGAATGTTTTGAGGGGGGGGTGGGGGGGGGGGGGGGAAAGGGAGAAGGAGATGCAATTCCATTACCTCTAAGAAAGGTAGTCTAAAGAACAGCAGACAATTTGAAGATTCATAAAAACAATGCCATAAAAGTTTGTAAGGCAAAACGCTGTGAAGAACAGGAGGGGGCTGGTTCAACTAAGCTACAAACACCCAGTAAAAAGAGGAAGACAGAACAAGTAAAAAACTTGCACTCTTAACTACAGCTATTAGAGACCTCAACTTCAGGTACAAAATCAATGGATGCGAAATTACAATGGAGAGAGGTGATACTGATACCGCTGTGTGGCATACTTGATTTTTAAGAAATATTGTTAAAGTGCTGTTCGAAGACACTATGGGACTCAATGAAATGAAAATGTGGCACATAGGAGTAATGCTGTTCCCATGGGGGAAGAGCACAAGAATTATAGTCTTGCATGCTTTTGTACAGAAGTGTCTCCTGGCTTGCAACTAAGAAAAACAATTAACTACTATGAGCAGATGAATCATTATAGGCCTGAAATAGTTCATGGAGCAACTATTGTAGAACTTAAACAGGCTGTATGTCACGGTAATAGGTAATGTTGCATACCAATCTGTTATTAAAGATAATGGCAATGGAAAAAGCTGACATGCTGAACGGATTCAAATGCGAATGTGTACTTTGAGGATGATTTTTATATGGAGGAGCTTATGGAACCAGTAAAACAGCATAAAGCAACATTAAAAACAAGAAACACCATCATTATCTTCACTTTATAGTGAAGAGAAATGTCAATGATAAACTTTAATATATCACTACAGAACACCTGTCCTTGCTCTAGGCAACTGAATTAAATAAATGAACTGTTGTTAGAAACTTCGCAGTCCCTGCTAGATGACGCCACAACTAATACTGTTATGAACTTTTACTAGAAAGATTGTTACAGCAAAATGGATCAGTGAAGCCTTTTCTTTGGATTGTGGAAATCACACAACGAGTGCCTGCCCCCCCCCCCCCCCAAATAAATGATGTGTGTTGAAGTAACATACATGGAAGGTGGCTGATAAAACAACCTACATAAAAATCCCGAGAGGACTGGCATGAAAAGAAAGCAGATAACAGCAAGAACAAAAATTTAGGGTGTTATTGCTTACACTTTTATTCCAGGAGAGTCATCCGTGTAGAACCT
The DNA here is from genome assembly GCF_023864275.1 of Schistocerca cancellata. Taxonomy (NCBI): domain Eukaryota; kingdom Metazoa; phylum Arthropoda; class Insecta; order Orthoptera; family Acrididae; genus Schistocerca; species Schistocerca cancellata. The sequence goes on along the minus strand of NC_064630.1, from coordinate 359,059,994 downwards.
CCACATGCCTCCACTTCCGGGTCCTTGGTTTCGGCTACGTCCTGATGATGCTGTGCTGGATGTGGTTTTACTAAAAATAATTATAATAATAAACATACATGAAATACTGGTAGAAGAGCAAAACAAACATGAACTGTACATTATATGCTGTTTGCTGTTTACATTATATGCTATTGTTAAATCATTGCATAAAAATGGGGATACTAGGTCTGATGCTAACAGTTACTGCCCAACCTCACTTCTGACAGCTTTATTCAAAAACTGGTGTTTATTTTATTGGATATGTAACAAAAGGGAGGAGAAAGAAAAATAGAAACAAAACAGATTGCAAACTGATGGAAGGTGTGATATAGATGAGAAATAAAACAGCTCAAATTCAATCATGATGTTAACTTGCAGCAATAAATTTACTATGCACTGATGAGAGTTAAGAACACCAATGTAAGTGGAATGTACACTGAAACTGAGATAGCCTGTGATATTACAACTAGTAACTATACCAAAATACAATTCATACTGGAGCCCTCTGAAACAAGCAATGATGAAACTTGCCCGCGAAAGGCAAAGGTCCCGAGTTCGAGTCTCAGTCCGGCACACAGTTTTAATCTGCCAGGAAGTTTCATATCAGTGCACACTCCGCTGCAGAGTAGAAACATCTTTCTGTTCTACAAGCACTGATATTTGAGAAACATCCCGCCAGCGTCCTCCAAATGCAGCTTAATTCACCAGAATAAGTGGCCGATTGCAATGCAGGGGCAGCTGTCAGGTTTAGAATGTCACACCAACATGCTCACAGTGATGTTAAATTGCCCAACCCTATTACATTATTTGAATGATTTCTTGAAGCCTTCAGCTGCAATTTTCTTTATTTCCTGTATGATTGTACAATTTTGGCCTTCGGCCATTTTTAAGTATTTTACGGATGATTTTTTTGGTAACAGATTATGTCATATACATCAATTCTCCTATGACATCAAGTTATGCTCATAAATTAGTTCGAGATGTTCACACTATTTCAGGAGCATGTTACTTTTGAGCAGTTGTTGCAAAGCTCTGCAACAACTACTCGAAAGTAGTAGATCACTGAAATAGGGCATTTTTCTGGGCAGACTGAAATATGCCATTGTTAAATCATTGCATAAAAATGGGGAATAGTAGGACTGATGCTAACAGTTGCTACCCAACCTCACTTCTGACACCTTTATTCAAAATTCTTGAAAAAGTTATATATTCAAGAGTAGCATTGCATGTTAGTAAAAATGAAGTACTAAAAAAATGTCAATTTGGTTTTCAGAAAGGCTTTTCAACAGAAAATGCTATATATGCATTCACTGATCAAATATTAAAGCCTCTGAATATCTGAACATCACCCACTGGTATGTATTTGTTTTCTCAACGGCTTTTGGCTGTGTGAATCACGAAATTCTTCTAAATGAGGTTAAGTATTATGTTATGAGTGGGAGAGTGCACAAATGGTTTAATTCACATTTAGACAGAGAAATGCAGAAGGTTGAAATTAGCAGTACAGATAGTCTGCAAAAAAAATCAGCAGTCCTGTAACTGGTGAGGTATCAAGAATGGTGTCCTGTAAAGTTTAGTATGGCAGAGACTCATACTTACCTGTTGGGAACAAGCTTTTAGGGCTCTGTTGGAAATACCATCAATTCCATGCGAGCTTTTACTTTTGAGTGAATTTATTATTTTCCTAATTTCAGTACAAGAGGAGGGTTGAATTTCAGTTTTATTACATTGCATTGGTATTGCCTCTTCCATATACAGCCTTGCATTTTCTAATGAATAGCTGGATCCTATTTTCCCTACAACTTTTTGTTAACAAACTTTTCATTGAGTCTGACAGAAACTTAGCCTTCCTGTGTTCTCAGCTGCCCTGTTTCTCTTTTAACAATATTCCAAATTGCTTAATTTTATTATCAGAGGACCTAATCTCAGACAAAATACACATACACATACTTCAGGACTTTTTAATAACTTTTCTTAATACAGTGCAGTAGTTTTTATAATGTTTGACTGTTTCTGGGTCATTACTCCTTCCAGCTATAAGATACATTTCCCTTTTCTGTTTACAAGGAAGTTTTAGTAAGCCATGCTTTTTATATGGTTTCTTACAAATATGTTTCACTGTTTTCTCAGGAAAACGGTTTTCAAATATACTCACAAATGTATCATGAAATAGTATAAATTTTAAATTAGCATCAGGTTCCCCATACAACTCATCCCAGTGTAACTGTTGCAAGTTTTCCCTAAAATCTGCGGTTGTTAAATCTTTAATTGAATGCACTATTTTGGAGGATGGTTTTGCATTACTGTATGGTGCTATGTCATATTGTAAATAGCTGTGCATCACGATCAGACAAACCACTCTTAACAGGAAAAGTTTTTATTTGATTAAGTTTATCTTGGTCTATAAAAATATTCTCTCAGCATGCTACTTTCCTGTACAAGCCAAGTAGGAAAATCTATCACTGATGTCAAACTGAAAGCTTATTATCAGACTTTCAGAAATCTGCAATGAAATCCCTACAAACAATAACTAACTAGTTGTTATTTATTCTGGTGTAACAATGCATTTGCACTGGGAATGTGTTCCGTAAAATGATCCCATCGTGATTGAGGTAACTTGAAAAGTTGCAACCAGGAATCAGCATTCCTGGAAATACAAGCATTCAGTTCATCTGAAATTATTCTCTGACGTCTCCTATGTTGTGTTAGTGTTGTTTTTATGTTCAACTGGAAATGTAGGTTGTGTTTACCTGTCAATCTGTAGTGTAGGCAGAGTTCTACAGTAGGTTAGGCCAGTGAATGTGAGAATGAAATCTTAGTTGCGGAGACATACTGAGTTGTTGTTTGGCCCAAGGTATGTTTGCTTGAAAGATAACAATTTCAATATCAGATGATGAAGCCAACAAATACAATGTCACTAGAATGACTATAATTCTTGTTATGTGTGTTTTATGCATATTATATTTTTATAACTGGCTCATATCCACCATTTTGATGATGTCACAGCAGATGGGCAGTATCGACAGCTTCAATATTTCCATCCTGTCTGAAAGAAGGGCTACTCTGGCGCGGACTGCATGTCAATGCCCCCCTCCCCTTCCCCAAATTGTTACTATTTTAGGATCTTAATCTACATTGCTTGCTTACATACCAACTGGGCACTACTGGTCTGACTCCTGGCCAATGCAAATTTTTAAACCAAGGTACTTCTACCAGCTTTTTGTGAAGCATCAGATACATAAAGATGGAAACAAACAACATATCTGAAGTGCTTGAGACTGATAATCGCCGGTTCAAGCCTCATTTTGGTCATTATTGTTTCTTTTTCATTCAGTTCAATATATAGGTTGTTTACATATACAATCCATCAAATATATACTGATCATCACATACCTACTAGTAATTGTCATTTTTTTTAAAAAAAGGCACAGAATCTCATTTCTGACAACACATCTCACACAAAAATTCTATTCTCATTGCAAATATAAATGTTTGATTAATGATCTTCTGGAAAATATTGTTAATACAAAATTGTTTAAATAGAAATACAACTTTCTTCTTTATATATTTGACACTTCATGAAAATGTTCATAGAAAATGCACCTTTGTTAAAAATTTGCATCTCCCATGAATTGAATATGACCACACTGCAAGAAAATTCTACCACAGAGCCAAGGCCTATCAAAAATCCATCTTCATTTAGGAAACTGAAGCCGTTCGGATAACTTCAAAGCTGATTTTCTCAAGAATTTTTGAGAATTGCATCAAACTGCTTTGGCAGATTGATATTTGAGTTCTTAACTTCACATAACATAAATATAAAGGAATACGAATGTCTGATTGCTGTGTGGTTTTCTTGTAAGTCAGTCTAGTGAACAATTCGAACCACTGTTATATTCTTTGGAGAATGGCATTGTATTTTACGAGGATCATACTGGTAGTTTTTGTTTGTGTGTTTCACTTACTTAGATGTAAAAAGTTTCGTATAACATGCTTGTTGATGGTGGCTTAGGCTGTCATGTTTCCTAAACTAATATAGCTCTTGCAGAGATGGCAATTGACTGAGGACAATTTATTTTGGGTTGTGTTCTTTGCTAGACTTTTGTGTGTGACACTGCAGTGACCACCTGAACTATAGTGTAACCTGAGGTCTAGGTTAAGTTGGAGGGTGCTAGTTTGGCTGTGTGTCACGAAATTCTTTAATATATAGCGCATTCCATGAATACATTTATGTCCTGAAGAGAACCCCAATTTTCTCCCTGTTGCACAATATTTCCAAGAATTTAATATATTTGGAGGCATTAACAACAAAGAAAATTCCAGCCCAAATTCCCTATTTCTGTGACAGTGTTGGTTAGTCACATTTTATTTTGCTAATTTTCTCGTGTTCTTAGTTGCATTAACCACTGGTCATTTCTTCATTCATACCGTTATTGTGGTTTTCAGTCCAAAGACTGGTTTGATGCACCTCTCCATGCTACTGCAACCCAAGTAAGCTACCGGATCTCCCAATAACTACTGCAACCTATCTCCTTTTGACCCTGCTTACTATGTTCATCTCTTGTTCCCCACTACAATTTTTATCTCCCGCACTTCCCTCCAATACTAAACTGGTGAACCCCTGATGTCTCAGAATGTGTCCTATCTACCATCCCTTTTTTCAGTCGAGTATCTACTCTGTTCTTGTCTGAAATGTGTATTGTGTATGTCTCACTTCCATATAAGGCTATGCCCCAATCAAATACATTCATAAAAAAAATTCCTAACACTTAAAACCTATATCTAATGTTACAAAATTTCTGTTCTTCAGAAATGCTTTTCTTGCCACTGCCTGTCTACATTTTATATCGTCTCTACTTTGACCATCATCAGTTATTTTACTGCCGAAGTAGCAAATCTCATCTACCAATTTTAGTGAAACAGTGGAAAATCCAAGAAGGAACGTAACAATATTTTATTATGGTATAATTTCATAATATTGCTACCACTTTTTGTGTTATTCCCAAATCTAATTCCCTCAGCACTACCTGGTTTAATCAACTACATTCCATTACCCTTGATTTGCTTTTGTCAATATTTATCGTATATACTCCTTTTGAGACAATGTCCATTCCATTCAACTGCTCTTCCAAGTCCTTTGGTGTCTGAGAGAATTACAATGTAATCGGCAAACCCTTTAAGTTTTTATTTCTTTCTCCTGAATTTTGATCCCCTGTCCAAATTTCTGCTTGCTTTCCTTCACAGCTTGCTCAGTGTAAAGATAAAATAGCATCAGGGATCGGCTACAACCCCGCCTCACTCCCTCCTTGAGCCCTGCTTTCTTTACATGCCCCTCTACTCTTATAACTGCCATCTGGTTTCTGTACATGTTGCAAATGGCCTTTCACTCCCAGTATTTTACCCCTGCTACCTTCAGAATTTCAAAGCATGTATTACAATCAACATTGTCAAATGCCTGCTGTTCCTTTAAAGAATCCAAGTTAGTATTTTGCAAGCATGACTTATTAAACTGATAGTTTGGTAATATTCAAATCTGTCAGCACCTGCCTTCTTTGGAACTGGAATTATTACATTCTTCTTAAAGTTGCAGGTATACATCTCATATCTTGCATACCAGGTGGAATAGTTTTGTTATGGCTGGCTCTCCCAAACATATCAGCAGCTCTAAAGGAATGTTGTCTGCTCCAAAGGGCTGTGTATTAACTTAGATCTTCCAGTGCTCTGTCACATTCTTCTTGTGGTATCATTTCCCCTGTCTATAATATTGCTTTCAAGTACATTTCCCTTGTGTAGGCCATCTATATATTCCTTTCAGCTTTCCCTTCTTTGCTTAGTATTGGTTTTTCATCTGAGATCTTGATATTAATACAGCTGCTTTTCTTTTCTCCAGTCATTTTGCTTTATTCTTCTACCATTCTTCCTTCTATTCCTTTTTCTATCATCAAATTTCAGTCCCCCCATCACAATTAAATTTTCATCTCTGTTAACTATCTGAATAACTTCTTTTATCTCATCATTCATTTCTTCAAATTCTTCATCTGCAGAAATGGTAGGCATATAGACTTAACAGTACTACTGTGGTGGCCGTTGGCTCTGTGTATCTCGGCTACTATATTGCATTCATTGTGCTGTTCATAGCAGTTTACTTGCTTCCCTATTTTCTTACTCCTTATTAGATCTACTCCTGCATTGCCCATGTTTGATTTTGTATTTACAGCCCTATACTCACTTCACCCCAAGTCCTGTTCCTCTTGCTACTGAACTTCACTAACATCCACAACATCTAATTTTAACTTATCCACTTCCCTCTTTAAATTTTCTAACCTACCTGCCCGACTAACCCTCAAGCGGACGTGGTACATGCCTATGTTTAAAGTGCACTAATCACAAAAAAACAGTGTTTTCTATCATTTTATTGTTCTTTTACAACTGTAAGCCTGTACCTGTTGCTTCTAACAGTGATAAGTTGTTTTGTCACACACCTAAGTGAGCATCATCAGTAATATAAAATAAACAGCGAGCTAGGTGAGAAAACATTTGCAATCTGTGCAAGAAAATTTGCAAGATTCCGAGCTAGGAGCACAATCCCACACTGAGGCAGTTATTTATAATTATTAATCAAATAAAGGGGTGGCATGGATTCAATACAACTGTGCTGTTTAATGTTCGGGGTAAGTCATTAGTGTGGGGTAACACTTGTAAGCAGCAACAGAATGACATAATGAAAGTTTATTTTATTATTATTTAACTGAACAGTGATTTAGCTCACATAATGTTAGTTTATTTTAGCGCTTTTTAATTAAACTGTGATTTTGATCATACACGTTTACCTTGGTAACAAAATCGCAGCTACTCTTTACATGTGTACAAATTACGCCATGCGCCTGTTTGTGTTATGAAAATGGTGTACCTGCTCGAGGGCTGAGGGATGTAATGGCTCTGACCCGTAGAATGTCAGTTTTGTTTCCCACTCCTGAGTAGTGGCCACCTGGAGATCCGAATGGGGTTGGTTGGTTTAGAAGAGGGGGAAAGGGACCAAACTATGTGGTCATCGATCCCTTGTTCCTAATAAAAAAATGCCACAGGTGTGAGAATAAAACAGATGAGACATAACACAAAACAGAAAGAAAGGAAAGGCCACAAGAATGAAGGAAAGGCAACGAACACTAAAAGGAACAAAAGGACACGAAAACGACAGAGAGATGCAAGAAACAGTTAGAAGAGAGAGAAACAAGGAAGCAGATTACAGTGGCTGGCCGACCATGAAAATAAAAAGGAAAAGCCAGCCAGCCTGCAACACATTAAAACCTCCATCCTAAAAGCACTAGGGTGGAGGACACAGAGGGACAAAGGACATGCGTTAAAACTCAGACTGAATGATAAAACCCACCCTTACGGATGAAATTTAAAACCAAATCAGCTGATGAGGCGTTGTCTGCTAAAATCAATGATAACGAGTCTGGCAACCGAAGATGAAGTCCCAGGGCAGCCAAAGAAGGACAGAGCAGAAGAATATGGGCCACTGTCAACCAAGCACCGCACCAACACTCAGGCGGGTCTTCACAGCTCAGGAGGTAGTCGTGGGTCGCCCAGGAATGGCCAATGCGAGCCAGCAGAGAACCATGGAGTCCCTGTGAGAGGTCCTCATCAAGGACTTCCACACATTCGTGGTCTCCTAAATGGCTCTCAGTTTATTGTGTGTACTGAGATTTTGCAATTCCATCACCCAAAGCTGAAAAACCTCGCGGCATAATAACAAATGCAGGTCAGTTGCGGGGATGACCATCTCCAGAAGTGGTTTCCGTGTAGCCTGTTCAGTCAGCCTGCCAGCAAGTTCATTTCCTGTGATTCCAACGTGATCAGGGGTCCAGACGAACACCACTGAATGAATGGGCCATTCCAGGGCATAGATGGACTCCAGGATGGACACTACCAAAGGATGACGATGGTAGCACTGGTCTATAGTTTTCAGGCTGCTCAAGGAGTCAGTACATAAAAGAAAAGATTCCCCAGAGCATGAACGGAGATACTGAAGTGCACAAGAAATGGCTACCAGCTCTGCAGTGAATACACTGCACCAATCAGGTAAGGAATGCTGTTCAATACAGCCACTGTAAACATAGGCAAAGCCAACACGACCATCAGCCATCGAGCCGTCAGTGTAAACCAATTCAGAGCCCCAGAACACATCAAGAATTGAGAGGAAGTCACAGCGGAGAGCCGCAGGGTTAACAAAGTCCTTTGGGCCATGTGAAAGGTCCAAACGAAGCTGTGGCCGAGGCATACACCATAGAGGCGTATGTGAACGGACTCCAACCAGAGGTGAAGGGAAGGACTCCAGTTCAGAGAGAAGGGACCGCATGCAGACCACAATTGTTAGCCTCAACCTGGGCCGCCAATGCGGGAGATGGACTGCTGAGGGCCAGAAAAGGAGACGGTAATTCGGATGCTCAGGAGAACTATAAATGTGTGCTACGTAACTGGCGAGCAGTTTTACATGTCTCATTTGCAATGGAGGGACCCCAGCCTCCACCAGTACACTGGTGACCGGACTCGTCCTAAAAGCTCCCATCGCTAGTCAAACCCCGCAGTGCACAGGGTCAAGTAAATGCAACACTGAGGGCACTGCCGAACCATAAACCACACTCCCATAGTCAATTCGGGATTGGACAAGGGCTCTGTAGAGCCGCAGCGGTATAGAGCTATCTGCACCCCAATTTGTGTTGCTCAGGCAACGGAGGGTATTGAGGTGCTGCCAACACTTCTGCTTAAGCTGACGAAGATGAGGAAGCCAAGTCAATCGAGCGTCGAAAATCATCATCCGAATGTGGGACTATTTTACCTCCAGAATAATTTACCCAAGAACAGCATTTAACCATACAGAAGGGCAGCTATGATTTCCTCTTGCTTTCAGCTGTTCGCATTATAGAATGGAGAAGCCATGTTGGCTGATGTTATAAGGCTGGGTCAACCAATCACCCAGACTGGAGCTCCTGCAACTACTCAAAATGCTGCTGTCCCTGTTCTAGAACCACACATTTGTCTGGCTGTTCAACAGATACCCCTCCACTATGGTTGCAGCTAGGGCACAGATATCTATTAACGTTAAGTTAATGTAGAATGTAGACATCACTGATTTATTGGTGCAGAACTGGATTTTTGACTAATCCAATTAAATGAAGACTTACATTCTGCACTTTCGATGTTTAATACTTAATACATGGGATCCTTTGTATGAACTAAAAAGAAACAGTAGCGAGCAACAAATCAGGATGCAGTCCAATTTTGGGATCAACCGCAGATTGCAATACCACCTGTCTGCTTTGATAGGTGACATAATTGTGTTGTGTGGCATCATTGTGGCATGCAGTATTTAAAATGAACTGTGTTTGCAGTGGGCATGTTGGAGTATGCAGTGGCCCTCTAATGTGACATGTTTGTTTCTAAATTGTTTTTGAGTGCTTTTAGTGATTTATTGGACTTCTTGAGTGCTTGTTCGTGAGAATAACACTGGAAGAGTCTGCGACAGTTTGTTAGCGAGTTACACTGACGTTGGTAGTTAGGGGTAATAGATTTGTGTTCATGTTTAGAATTATTAGTGTGGTGTATGTTTATGGTTGGAGATTTAATTTTATGTTTCGTTTTTTGTTAATTTTGGATATGACAAAGTTCATGAATATGCCGCAATGAGGGATGACACGCTGGCCACAGAAATTCCTACAGTTATTTGCTTCAACTGTTGTGTATGTTAAGTATTACATTTTTTGAGAAAGCACAAGATTGACCAATGCTGCTGCATCTCAGACCAGGAACCAGTGTAAGTGACTTTGTTGATGGAACAGCAGTCTATTCAGAGGAGTTCCTGATTTGAGAAATCAAAGCTGGTCATTCGAGTGATAGTGTTGATAACATATTATCTTTGTTATTGCTAGATTTGTGTGTTGGCTGACTTTCGCTGGTACATAAGTTTTTATGGTTTTATATCTTTTGTTTTAGTATGCATGGTATGTGTGTTGTGTATGACTGTGCATTTCTTGTATAACGGAATTGACACATTTTTTATCAACATTTGGGTAGATGTGTTAGTCATTGTTAATTATGTTGGATAGTGATTGGTAAGTACTGTGGAGTTTGTGTTATCTTCATTGGTGAGGTTATGTTAGTATTAGTTATAAGGGCGCATTTTGGTTATGTTAAGTATTAGATACCAGATTTGTAGTAGTTGTATGTGGCATTGTGGATTTAGTGTGAGCAATATAGGTCAAGTTAAATTCCTAGTACTGGGTTTTGGAGCTATGCATGTGTTCATAAAACTACCAATAAAAGTATTTTTTTCAGTTTTTTATTGTGGCTTTACTGAATGTTGAGGATTTTGTTTGCTTGATTTTTGTGTTCATATTTGTTTTGATATGTCTTCATTAATAGGATTGTAGTATATTTAGTTTGTCCCTGCCCAAAACCACCTAATTCCTGCAGCTGTCCCCTTAGTTTCTTGCTATTTCTCCAATTAAATTATTTTCAAACTTTTTTTTGTTTTTTTAATGATGCCATTGCCACGATATTGTATCAGCTTGATATAGGAGCATTTGCCATCTTGGCATCACCACATGTCAAAGCCAACAGGTGGTACTTCGATCTTTTGCTTTACCCAATTTTGAACACTTTTGGTATCAGGAGCCAATGAGAATTATTCTTGCTTTGAATAATGCTGAATGGCAATAACTACTCTTCCCTAGACTGCCACATAGCCATATTTTTGCGCCAGTACAATTTTGCTCACTTTTTTGTCCAGCAAGACCCTGTAAAGCTACCAAACATAGTGACTGTAGTTTGTCCCCAACAGACTTGATGTCAGCAACCACAAAGTTAAATATTAGACAGCTTTCATGGAAAGGATGCATGCTGCAGTTTATTTATGTCTCTGGATATAACAATTTCTGGCGCGCTGCAGGTGTACCAATGGTAGCATTAAAATGTTACTGTGAAAAGAGAAAGAGGTGCAACCAAGTTTGCGATCAAATTAGAGGTTAAAAAAAAAAAACACACACACACACACACACACACACACACACACACACACACACACACACAAGGGGGGGGGGGAGGAGTAAATCTTTAATAAAATTATTTCTACCACAACTAGAGAAATTGTTTGGATCTATATATAATGAGTTAAAGAAACAGCATATATTCATCTCTTGATCACGCTACTATGAAAATCAAGGCTGAATTTTGAATATTTACCAGTGATATTTTGAGAAAGCATATTACAAACAAAGATTAAACAATTTGTCATGGTATTGTGGACATGTTTCCAGTAATGGGAGGCAATTTACATTACTAAATAGATAAGTACCTGGTATTTGGCACAAGATGGTGCTTCGACTAAAAAGCAATTACAGTTTACAGTGCAATGCATGATGGCAAGTGGCTGGACTGCATTTGTATTTGATTCAGATAGCAGGAAGAAAACATGATGCAGTGACAACTGAACTGTACCAAAGCCGAGGCAGAGGTTAGGTAGGAATGTGGCAATCTGGTTGTGTTGGAATCTCTACACTAGAATACGGCAATTCATCGTGTTCACTTGATATAATTCATTCTGCAGTTACAAAGTGCAGCATGCAACAGAAGACATAGGTACATCATAACTGCACTTCTGCCCTCTTCTCTATGCTTTGAAAGATTATTTCACAGAAATGTCATGAAAACCTTTAAAAGTTCATAATAAATGCACCTACACTGATCATTGACGAAATGCGTTTACAAAATCACATTAACATTTGACCCTTGTCTTACGTTTACCATACATATTAATAAGAGTACCAGTAATGGTCCACGTGACAAAACCAGTACTTCTAGCTAATCTTGACATTGAAAAAGCAAGGAAAGCTCGTGAAGACTTAACAGCTGTTTGTGCATTATGAAGCACCATACGTCTGTGGGAGGCACAATTTAGGGAACCAAATAGAAGAAAGTGTCCACTATAACCTTCAAATCTGTTCTTGACATAGCTGCAGGTCCTACTATTGGAACGAATGTTTTGTTGATGTTTACTACTGAAGAGCCTGTAAGTTAGTCAAAATTTATTGTAGATAAAAATCTACCTTATTACGAGCTTTAATTTTGTTTTTTAATATTTAGAAGCGCCATTTAGTATTCATACCAACAACAAACGGATTCTTCGGCATATTAGGTCTGTAACTTATATGTAAACATTCCGGAAATTGGATATATTTGTTTCCATTAATTTGCTGCTATAAATACATTAACGTACCGTTGCCTTACTGTCCCTCCGCTTCCTGCTCTGGGGGCAACAGCTTTTGTTGGTGATCTACTTCCAGCTCCAACAGATGTCGAACTCGGTGCTGCTGGCTTTAAATAAATATAAACGATACATTAAGACAGCCATCTATCAGTGGAATTATCTTACACATTAAGAAATGCTTGTACAAAAACACACCATTGCGCCTTTTCTCTAAGAATTCTAAAAAGTTCAGATTCCACGTTCCCACGAAACAGCCAATCAGTCGCACACCACTTTTCTACCTCTTGGCGTGGAGTCGTGGACACGTCAAAGACTACACCGCTTTCACGTCGCCCAACTTCCTCCACATCGGTGAGGATATGACGTCGCCCTCCGTGAAAACATTAACGAAACGGTGGAGAGTGCGCAATCTGCAGTGGAGTTCAAGAAGTAAGGTTGACATTACGAGTTTTGAGTAGTAGTATGAATTTGTTGTGATTGTTAAGAAGACTGATACCGGTGAAATATTTCGAAATGGAGGCTGTGCCACGCCTACCGATGATGAGTTTTGACCTAAAATCAAGCCCAGAACCTACTTCATTTGGTCCTAAACTGAAACAGGTAATTTTTGCCACAATGCGTTTCGTAATTCCAGCTTGATTTTTACATTGAATTCACAAACAAGATTCATGTTCACGTGATTTAGTCGTCAGTGACTTTGAGGACAACTGTTTGCTCTTGTTATTGTTGTACATGAAATAGTGTGCACACTACTGTTGTTGATGATAACGCGTATCGCTGACATTAAATTAGAATATAATGTTTCATAGTTTATTTTATTAAAGTGATATGGCGAATGACTTAGTTTATCCGTTTATTGAGATACTGACACAAAAGCAAGATGAAATGAACTTCTTTGTTTAATAATTCTATTTCCTTCGGTATCAGGAAACACAGACTTATTAGCCTATTGAAAACTGTTACGATTGTTTTTAATGAACTGTTCATAAATTTTCATAGTAATATGTTTAATAACTAGTGTCACATTCCTCCATAAAATTGCAACCAAACATGTTGCCAATTACATTGAACATAAATTTTGCTCACTGTACAAACAGGCTCACAATATTATAGCAGAAAAGAAAGGTGTTCTTAAAAGAAATCACCCTTTTTCTGAGCACAAGGGTGAGGTATGGTATATAGTATGTGCCCATCCAACACAATTAATCAAAACCCAAGTAGAAAGATAATGGAAGGGAAAAAGTTCCTACAGATGCATAGAGATGGTGCTACTGTAGTAAGCCTATGATTGAAAATAAAGTCGGTTGGTTGTTTCTGTAGACAAGATACATTCTAGCTGTCGGATCACAATTAATAAGCCTACTGTGATGAACATAATTTTTACTTCATGTTAGTGCTATAAGATGTAACAATCGGTAATCACTTTCAGTGCATGTCCCCAACTGCAGGTCTAAGAGATTTAATTCGGTATCGGTAGTACAGAATAATTTTAAACTAAATCTTTGAAATTTGCTGTTGAATTGTTCTGCGGAGATAGATTTCAAGTCAGTAGAAGGTCTGCTGTTCGAAAATCGGTAGAGCTAATCATTTTAAATGTTGCCAATTCCTTGTCAGTAACTGAAACATGGCTGTTTTAAAATTTATGTAATTTAGATAAAGCCACTAACATAAAAAAAGCTGCTCTCAGATTGTGATTTCTCATCATAATGCATTAGAAATTTGATATTACCGCTTCATGTGATATTTTCCACCACAAAAGTTTGCCATTTTGCTCTATCCAGACACCTGGATTAGGCAACTTTATATTCATTTACTTCATATGCTCCCCCCCCCCCCCCCCCCCCCCCAATATGATTTTTAGGATTTCCATTATTATAAATTTAAACACCAAGTGATGAGTTGTAGAATGTAAAAGGTATTTAAAACAATGAGAACTAAAATGGAAATATGTCATTTTGATAGTCTTACACCATCAGTTACTGCAAAGAAACAGTTGTGCATGTTGATAAAGACTGACAACTCAATGGTAACCAAAGTGACTTCCAAATTTGTGTAGGATAACATTAAAAATTAAAAAATGAGTAACACTGTTTCAATATATTCCTGTTAAAACTGAGGCGCAAGGAAATTCATTATAGTATAGCATACATCAGAGTAAAATTACACGGGTTATATTGAATATTGCAATACAGTCATCTCTTTTGACCAGTAATTTCACTGTCGACGCTAAATAGAGGCTGTGGCGACAGAAGACTAATGTGTTCCTATGCCTGAGGTATAGGTGTTTTGGAGAGTGCCAGATTCATTGAGAGTTGGTGAAGCCAACAAGTGGGCCACAAGAAGGAAGGTGTTTTTGGAAAATGAATAATGTTTTGATTTACCACTCGGTAACATAGACCAAGATCTAGATTAAGTTGGGCACTGGTAATTAGGTTGCGAGAAGCCATAACCAGTGAATGCATTTCAAAAAATAATAAATAAAAAAAAATACTTTTTTCAGACAATGGTTGTGCTGATGATCTGATCCATAGACTGAGGTATAGATTAGATTAGAAAGTGACAGATTAGTTGGGAGTTGCAATATATATCATGACAATCTTTTTTGTAGAGTGACTATATGGAAATACAGAAGCGTCCGATCCTACCCGTCGGCTTTGACCCATTACGTCACAAATATGGCGGAAACGACCATAAACGACAATTCCAATATGGCGGATATAAAAACATTGCATACGTATCATAAACACGAAAATACATAGAAAAACAACACACACACAGGTTTCACAAAAAGCCTAATGACTCTAACGGGACAAGCGTGGGAAATTGGGGGTTTTTGGGTGGGGAGAAACTAAATACACAAATTTAGCCACCGATCGCCATACAAAACCACGCAAAACGACGAAAAAAATCGACATCACAAAACTCACCAAATACCACAAAACGCATTCTTATCCGGAATCAGACACTTCCCTTGACCTATATTGATCTACAGTAGCTCCCGATCCCATAAATTGGGATCAAACACTTCCCTTGACCTATATAGCTCAACAGCAACTCCCGATTCCATCTCCCATTACAAAAATCAACATACTCCACCAAACATTGAGATTGAACACTTCCCTCCAACTATATAGCTCAACAGCAGCTACCAATCCCATAACTTAGGATCGACCACTACCCATGACCTATGAACTCAAACACATCTCCCAATATGAATACCAATACCAACCTTCACAGCCACAAATCTCACTGAAACACTTCCCTATACCCAATACACAACACATACGCCAAAAACAAAAAAAAGGGAACTTACCACAAAAAACCACAACCGAATACACTTAATAACAAACTCACCCGACGTACAGCAATCATCATTACATTAACCATCACACAAAACCGTTAACTCACTAATACAAATTCCGCTCCAAAACCACGCACGCAGCACTCACCACTGAGCAACAGCAAACTGACCCCAACACACCAAACAAACGAAAACCATGAACACACCACCAGAGGGCACAACAAACAACAACACGACATCTACAAACACGCCACAATCACAAACCAAACTCCGCGCCGTAATGACGTCACACACCACAACACGCTTACGTCACGGGTCAAAGCCGACGCGTGAGATCGGATGTTTCTGTTGACCCGACTATATTTATCCCCATGGTGACAGTTGCTATGGTTTTTATTAACTTGGTAGGCCTCAATAACAAGATATTGCCAGCCAATAGGCTCATATTCCTTCTGGGATGGATATATAGTGATAGTTAAAATCTTTGTGGTTGCGTGATTTCATAGTTGCCATTCCGGTTGATAGCCTCATTGGTCAAAGCTTGTAGGTTGTATCATATTCTTCAATTTATCCACAACACGGGTTTATACTTGCTTAAACAAATATGTTCTCAGACATAAACATAGAATTGGATGTCTTACATCGTACCTCAGAGGGATCTGTATCATAGTAACAAGAGGAGTCAGATAAAGTATGATCTTATTACAATGTCTGTGCTCACCTATTTTCATATTTGGTAGGTTAGTATTAAAACACACCTGCAAAAATTTAGACAGTACCAAGAACAATTTGATAAAAACAAATAGGTGTCCCCTTTTGGTGGAGTTTCTCTGTTCTCATTTATGCATATGTATAGCGTGGCCGTACTGTTACCTTTCAGTCTAGCTTTATGCAGCTGACATTATCCAACAAGGTTTGAGTTTTTCAAGCTCGAAGACAGTAGACATCAGTAGTGCCACTCTTAATTCAGCCCTGGAAACAGAAAGAACTCAGATTTATCCCAAAAGTTAGTAGCAGGTACATTACTGTAAGATGTACACATAGGCCTAAGGAATGAGAAAAGATACTTTCTGGAGCTCAGGCATCACAGTTGCTCACTTGACGAAGATGTGATGATGGTAATGATGCCATCCTTTAATTGACTCAGACTGTTATTAGCATGACACAGGTCCTTCCAAGGTTGGAGGTAAGACCTCCATTGACGTACATATTCCACAAGTCACTGTATGGTGCATGGCAGGGGGTACCTTGTACCATTGCCAGTCAGTCCCTTTTCTTTTCCACTCACATATGGAGTCAGGGGAAAGACTTGTCTTTGTGATTCTTAGCTGAGATGTATGATTGTTGGTAGTAGCAGGATCATTCTTCATTCTGTTGCAAATATTTGTTCTCTAAACTTACTGAGTACTGTTACATTTTTCACATTTAGAGCAAGTTACCATTCATCACACCAAATTCCACCCCAGTCATGTTGTATCTTCCTACAGTTGGTCAAGTACAACACTGTCCAGTACACTACAGCACCATCAGCAAACCGTCACAGACTGCTGCTCATCCTAACCAACATATTATTCATTTACATATTCTGTTGTGAGCAGACTGTGGACCTGGTGCAAGAATGCGGTACACATCACTAGAAGGCCAATTTTGCTCCTCGAGCAGAACTAGTTACGCAGGGCATGAGAGGTGAAATAGGCTAGCATAAGACTTTTAAGGCAACTAATGACAAGTAAACCAACCACAGTGAGAATGCTAGTGTCTAATCCCAGAAACATGGCTAAATTCAGAATCTAATTATTCACAACAAGCAGATTGGTGACCTGCTCAGATAAGGACTGGGAAATCATCTGTCTGATGTGCCTGTGGTGTGACATTTAAAGGACAGTAGTGCCAACATGAGACCACAAGTTCAAGAATCTTCACTCTCGTAAGGTGGCTCCTCAAATGGCATGCTTCATGCAACATGTTGTGGTTTCAGGTTCTTGAAATGCTGGTTTTAGACTTTTAGCTTTAGAATTATTCCATATTACCACAATACTGTAGTTGACAGAGCCAAAGAATAACGAAATTTTAGTCTTGGGTAGGCGTTGGTTGACTGTGTCTACATGTACATACATTCACATTTACGTGACCACTGCCTATGTCCGACATAATCATACTATAACCAATCACAGAGAGCAGGTGACAGCAATAGAGTATAGGAGTTTTTCTAAGGCATGTCTTGGGGATGTGAAAACAGTGTAATCGTTGTAATGCAGAAAAGAAGTAATTTATCCGAGGTCCAAAATGGCATGATCATTGGACAAGTGTGGAAGCATTTCCAAAACAGCTAAGTTTGTAAACTGTTTGAATGCAATCATGGTTGAAATATACCGTGCATGGCAAAATGGTGTATCCAGAACCGGGTTGTGATGAACCATGGGCCATGGATTACGGGTGAACAACAGCTGCAGATATGTGTATGGGTGAACAGACGTGGAACTGTTGAGCAACTGACCTTCCAGATGAACCAAGGAGCTACCAACAGTGTCTCCTCAATGACCGTTCAGCAAATATTGCTGCATATGGGCCTCCGCAGTAGGTGCCTGGTTCATACACCCATTCTGACTGCTGTTCATTGGTGATGCAGGCTGGAATTTGCACACCAATACCATAACTGGATGTCCACTGAATGGTGACAGGTAGCCTTTCCAGATGAATCACATTTTATGCTCCATCGGCCTGAAACCTCTCAAAGCAAACACCTTGCAACAATCATCAGATGGATCCAGGCTGGAGTAGGGAACATTCTGGTGTGGGGAATGTTTTTGTGGCATTACCTGTGTGATCTTGCCATTCTGGAAGGCATAGTAGATCATCACATGTATGCATCTATCTTTGGGGACCATATCCACCCCTACATGCAGTTTGTTTATGCTCAGCACAGTGGCATCTACCAGCAGGACAAAGCATCATGCCGCACAGCTTGCAGTAAATGTGCACAGTTTGAAGAGCACTAGGATGTGTTTACTGGCCGGCCGGAGTGGCCGTGCAGTTCTAGGCGCTACAGTCTGGAGCTGAGTGACCGCTACGGTCGCAGGTTCGAATCCTGTCTCGGGCATGGATGTGTGTGATGTCCTTAGGTTAGTTAGGTTTAATTAGTTCTAAGTTCTAGGCGACTGATGACCTCAGAAGTTAAGTCGCATAGTGCTCAGAGCCATTTGTGTTTACTGTACTTCCCGTACCACCAAACGCCCGGTATTTAAACCTAATCAAGACTCTATGGGACCATATTGATCAGGCTGTTCACGCCATGGGTTCTCAGCCAAGAGACCTAGTGCAGCTGGCCACAACACTGGAGTCAGTATGGCTTCACATCTCTGTCAGTACTTTCCAGGACCTCATTGCCTCCCTTCTTCCATGTCTCGCAGTGGTTCGCACTGCAAAAGGTTTGACAGATTGTCACATTAATGTGACTGGACAGTGTATATACTCTGCAATCCATTGCACAGTGCATTGTGGAAAGTAAATAATTCCAATATTAGCCTCTCAATTTCCTATTCCTTTCACCAGTAGAGTGAGGAAATGATTTTATGTGCACCTTGGTACATGCCATATTCTCATGATACCGGTGGAAGAAATTTGAAGGAATGAAATGAAGTATTCCAAAGTCTTCCTCTAATACCAATTGTCAAAATTAACCCTACAGGCTTTCACGATAACCATTGTGCCTTAGTTCTAGAGATACCCGTTAAAGTTCTCACAACATCTTTGTTATACTTTAGTATGAACTGTGTGTTGTGTTAAGTCACTACCTGCATATCAATGAATTTGTTCAATGTCCCTTGTCATGCCTACTTGATAAGAACTCAAGTGCTTGGTAGTAATTTAAAATCTGTTACAAAACCATGTCATAAGTGGTTTTGTTCACAGGTGCACCACCGTATGTACTATAGCTACATATTTAACACAGTACAGCATTCACCAGAGATTTTACAGTGGCCATGTCATCAATTACTATTGGGATCTTTCTCTTTGTTGTGGACACTATCTTCCATTTATCCATATTTAAAGGGAATGGCCGTGTGGAAATATTGTTCAAAGTATTTTACAGTTCCTTTGGTCATCCAGCTCATACTTGCCTGTAGACAACCAGTGTTGCCTACAAGCGCAATGAGAGGATGCATGTGACCATATCTGTTAAATCATTTATATGTAATGAGAACATTAGCAGTTCTGTTATGCTTTCTTCAAGCAGACCTGACATTACCATACTTTCATTTCTTTTTAATGTTACAATCCATTGTAGCATTAGTATATTGCTTCACTCAAATTTTGCAGGCCAAACATATTTGTGAGATTATTGTATGACCATTTCTTGTTTGTCAGTTGACAGTGCAGTAAAGTTTTGAATGCTTTTAGGAAATCTAAGTAGAGGGAAGCAACTACTCGTGTGGTTGGTCAGCAAAAGTGTGTATCATCTTGGTGCCTTATACTACTAGCTGCTATTTGAATGCACAGCATGTTTCACATGATCATCTGTAGGAGTGTCAAGTTGTGTACTTGTGAATCATTTAGGAAAGCAGCTTGTTCTTTTCATCGTTGAGTAGTCTGCACAAACAGTGCAACACCTGGTGATTGGCTCTTAGGGAAAGGCATGTGTTTTCACGTAACGGTAATATGAACTTTTCGATATTCGTGCTCCAGGCTTTGTCAGACGAGCAGTACCAGTATTGCCAGTTCAGAATAAAAAGCATATAAACTTCTACTAATGATGTTTTTGTTTACCTTACTATGACTGTATGGAAAAATTAATAAACTGTAGCTTAATTGTCCATATAATGTTGTAACTTGTAAAATTATCAGCACAATTGCCTGTTGGTCACCTTCACAATACTCTTTTCACCATGTACTGAGGTAAAAGGTAATCTCCATCCTCAATGCAATTCAGTGTATGATGGGTCTTTTATTGTGAATGGGACAATTCACTGTGTAGCTTGTCAATGTACTGGAGGGGGTCATTTCAAATTATGCCATGCATGAACTGTCATTTTACTGCAAGAAGGATTATCAGCATCTGAAGTTATCAGCTGAATGTGAGTACACCAAGGGATATAATTTGAACATTCAACTGACTCCATTAGATGCAAACATTGAAGATATGCATTGCAGTGTTTCAAGAAGATCAGCTGATGATCTGTTTACAGATTGTAGTGCAGAGATACCCTGAGGAGAATACAACAGAATTGTGTGTTACCCATTTAGCGTCAACTGTATATGCAGCATCAACTCATACCATATGCAACTAGCTGCAGTAAGTCAGTTTATTCTCGAGGTATCCGTTACAAGCAACATTACCATCACCATAGTATGTGAAAAATATTGCCTGTGGATAACCTGGAATGGTGTATAGATCAGTGATATCAGGTTGTCTTCATGGATCATTGCAGCTCTTCTCTGGTACTTAATGCCCACTGTAGACGAGTGTAAAAGCAGCAAGGAACACGGTCTGGTGGGTTTAGGAGGGAGGTGGATAGTATTGTTTTTGTCCGGTATCATGTTCTTAGGTGTGATATTTCTCATCACTTTTCAGGGTAATCAGAGGGTTTTGCAGCAACGGAATTCTTTATCCAGCATTGTAGCAGTGGGTTCATCTTTCAAGATAATGCAAGAGCACACTGCGCCCAGCTTATAAAAAGCCTTCATCCGGATTTAGGAATCAAATGAATCGAGTTACCTGTGGTATCTACTGATATGAATCTGAGCATGCTTGAGATCAATTGAAACTTGTAATGTGTCATCACAAGGACTCTCCTCTTATGGATGACAACCTCAGGAGGGTTGTTGTTGGAGAATGGGACAGGCTTGAACAATAATGTGTCTACCATCTTGTGGTCAACATGCCAAGGAGGAGCCAAGCATGTGCAGCAACACTGATGTGCAACAATGTGGTATTGAATGTTACCAAGCAGAGGATTTTAATATCACAGATGTTTAAAGATACACCGTTTTGAAAAGTGCTTCAGAGATCTTTCAGGAGTCCACACATGACGAGCATGGGGTCCTGAGCCACTGCAGTACTACCACTTTTTCTGTACTACAGTTCTTGCTTCTACTTATCCTAATCTCTCACCTGCATTTTAATTACCAGTTTCTTCGATGTCAAACTCGCTTCTACCCAGGTCCATCTTTGATTAATTCCTGTTTCCTTTTTTCTCTTTCACACTTTTCTGTAACTTATTCATGGTCCCAATCATTATTGGACCTCCATTTTCTTCCAAATTCTTCCAAAGTGTCAGGTGTGCAGAGAAGAGCACCCATTACGGCAAGCTGGTACCTACCTGTGTGAGCCCCCATGCTGGCACCTAGCTGTTGGTGAGTCACTTGTTCTATCATGGCAGCCAGGCCACTGTGGAAAGGGGAGGGGAGGGGAGTCACTGTGTAGCTGCACAGCTGTAACTCACTGGCAGAGCAAGGAATGATTACTGGGGTCTGAGCTGTCACCTCTCCACATAAGTGTACAGTGGGGGCCGTTACTGAACGGATTAGTATAAAAATTTGATTTTTATTTTTCACTTGATGTTTGTCAATGCCTTTTGCCTGGCAGCTAGTTGCAGCGTCTCAGTCATGTTGCCCAAAACTGGACATAACCACTTTGAAAGTCACATGTTGAACCATCAGCAGCTAAAATCACATGTTGCTGATGAGGTAACACTACCAAACTGCGCGTCTTCGATTTTATGGCATTAAACAGTCATGCATTTAAAATATGTTTGATTTTTCACCTCAACGGGTGCCTGCTGCTTTCCCCTCCTGGCCAATCCTGACACGTTAACATGAGCCATGGAGTATGTGATTATCTTCTTCAGGGCACCAGCACCACTAGCAACATCCATAACACCAAGTGGCTCTTGGTGCTGGATAGCACCCATGGACAGATTCCTCAGTCACATTGTGTGGCACTAAGGCAGATAACCACCATGAAATGGATTAAACTGTCCCCAAGTGATGGCCATGAGACCTAAACATTCTCCTCAAACAGGTACATTAATAAAAATTCTGCCCTTGGACACTCTGAGAGAAATGGGATAGCTTTGTTGAAATGGAGAACAATATTTCCTGCAATACCTGGTTTGTACCAGAATAGATAGTCATACCTTCTTAACAACTGAACCCCACTTCTTCACAGAACAGCTTGAGAAGGCATTTGGGGAGTGGCACATTGGAAAATAGTGGCTTTTTCCTGATTAAGGCAACAGATCCTGCTCAGTCACAAATCTCACTTTCTTTTACCTCTCTGTGGTGTTCCAGCTAAAGTAACTCCACTCCCCTCATCCAGAAGCTGTATAATGACTCAGGTTATTATTTTCCAATTTTACTTAGCCCTAGAACTAGATGAGTAATTATGAATGGACGTGGAACAGTGGAGGATACATTTTGCTCATCACATTCAGAAAAGTACAAAAGACAGCCGTGTAGCCATGGCACTCATCATAGCAGCATTTGTGGGGACCACACTCAAGGAGAAAGTAAATATTTTGGTCCACAGTTACTTTGTCAAGCTTTATTACCTGTGTGGTGTTTTAAGTACCTTAGCTTTGGCCATGTGTCCCAGTGTATTCATAAATCCACCTGCGATAACTGTGACACTAAGTGAACACCCTCTGTTCTGTGTTAGGGTCTAACCCTCACACTCACCAGTGTGCCCTATTTGTAAAAATGAGCAGATATTAGACATCTGACTCACCGGGACTGTACTACCCTCTCCCCCCCCCCCCCCAACCCTCTCCCCCCAATTCCCTCCTCATTAACGTGTAGACAACTTGCTTTTTGACCCCATCTTCATCGACACAAGGGATCCCAGTCCCCCCTTCTTCAACCAAAGAAGCCACATCTTCCTCTGGTGCCTCATGGCTGCTCACCCTTTCGAGAAATCTACTGGTCTATGACTGAACACCAGACAGCAGCTGAGGAGCCACAGGCTGTGAATCGCATGACTGCCTGTTGTTCCTCCATATCTGATCTTGTAACAGATAAAAAAAGTGCAGAACTTGATACTATCAAAAGACGTGGGAAAAAATACAATATGCAGTTGATTTCTGTGACCCAAGACACTCCTTCTGCATCTGGTCCGGAACGCCTGTTCAGATATCATACAACCCCAAACAGTGAGAAATGGTGGCTCTTGGCTGTGGCTTACCACTCCAGTCCCTCCACATCCACCCTAGAGCATTCATTCAGTGGAACTGTAATGGGCATTAATTATGCTTTTCTCAACTGCAACTGTTATTGTTATTCTGCTCAGCAGGCTGCATAGCCCTACAAGAAACACTGGTCTTTTTCCAATCAGTATCCTACTTTTACACATTACTAACCCTACTGCAGAAACTATGCCAGCCCCAAGACAGTGTTCACAGAGATGTTCATCGTGGTTGAGTTCCTCTTCACATAACGTTACATGTGATGGCTATATGTGTTCAGTTGACCACTAGGATGAGTCTCCATAAAATTCACCTATCTATCAGCTGACAGGGAAATAATGTATCCTAAAATGATCTAGCAAACTCCACCCTAAACTCTCTATCCTTTACCTGCTTGGGGATTTCAATTTGTGCCATCCCTTGAGGAGGAATCTCAAGTAGTGTGTTAAGGGTCTAGAACAACTACTATCTAGATGAAGTCTACTGACTATGTTATCTCAGAGATCTACCCATTTTAGTGCAGCTCAAGACAAATTCTCAGCCATTGACCACTTGCTCTTCCATATTTGTTATGGCCAATACAATGTCATGTGCGTGACAATCTCTGTGACAGCAACCACTTCCCATGGTCCTGTTGATTTTGTGTCACCAGGTTTTCAAAGGTGCTTTACTGGTTTTTATTCTCAACTTTATGTCATCTTGATAATCTCTCAGGTTCCTACAAGCTCAAGATAATGACATTTTTCGTGGCTCGATGTTGAATGGTGGTGTTTTCTTTATATTCATCAGAGTCCTTGGATATATTGGTCACTCCTGCAGTTTATGCTGACAGTCTCCCAGAAGAATTGACACAGGGCAGGCATTCCTAATTGAATTTTTTTCCTCTATTGAATGTACACATTGGGTTACATTACGTGCTACACCCTGGTGTGTACCCATACCACAGGTCCTCTTAGACCTGTTCCAAGGGCCTAAACATCACACTCACCCTTCTCGTTTTATAACATAGATTCCTCCGTCCCCATGAATATGAATCATTTATACTGATGGCTCTAAGGATGCAGGAACAATACCTTTTTATTTTTTTTATTTTTATTTTTTTTTTCCCCCTCAGAAGCCTGTAGGCTCTTCATGACTCAACTGGAAATTGTTGCCAGAACTATCGGATGCTATCCTGATGACACCATAGTGCCATTATCCATTAACCTCTGTATGATCTCAGCTGTTTTCCTCTGGTTCCTGAGCCATATGGACTTCCTGGAGAATGAGCTAACTACTTAGCCAGGGAACTGACCACACAGTTATTATTGGTAAAGGGGCACCAAGCACAGATTTAAGGGTACATATGAGACTTGCAATAAATTGGAATCTGAGCAGTGCATGGTGGGATTCTGCTCTCTCCAAAAAACTGCCCCTCTCCCCCACCTGCCCCCCACCACTAGGTGATGACTTCTCTTTTGAGAGTATGTGCTTGGTCACTATGGGGCCCATTCTGTGCTGCAAGTCTATCCTTCTTCTATTCTTTATTCCTCTCTGCCTTTCCATTGGATGGTCTCCTACATGCTGGAGACACTCATTTTCTTCCGTTCCGCCATTCTACAACTTGTCATATGGTCGGTCACCTTGTTGGGTTTGATTTGCTATTCCTTTTCCAAATTTTGCAGAAGTGCAGATTGTGCAGGGGAGGTCACCCAGTGCAACATGTATTCCATCTTTTGTGCCTCTCTCTCTTTGCACTCTTTCTTCCCACAAAGATACTATGCTCAGAACCTAGCATGATAGCCACTCCATTGCGGTGGGGGGAGGCGGGATCGTCAGGTACCTGCATGGTAGCTCTCTGACCACATAGGGACTGCACAGTTGGGCTTGAGCTGGCAACAGCCCACACAAGCCAAGGGATATGTGCCTGTCATGACTGGGGTATGGGGACTCCAGGCAACGGTTAACTGACCAGGTAAGCCTAAGTGGGTAGTACTATGGCAGAATACTGTCACATGAAACGAAGTAAACTTCCTTCTGCTGGTGTGCGCAAGGCCCTGCAGTTTCTTCACCTGCCTGTGCCCTGGAAAGATGAACAAGCCAGATGTCTGGGAGTGAAACACTTGGTATCTTGTCAAACTGATGGGGATCCTGTACTGCAATGAAACCATACACTCCATATAGATGAGGAGCTCCAGCTAATCTCCAACAGTGAGGTGTACATTTTATCAGACATGTACAAAAAGACCCAAGGATAATCATGCATATGCAGGGGCCTTTATCGTAGCCTTTGAAGCGACTGTCTTCATGAAGAAAGTTAAGGTCATTATGTATAGATGTGATGTAAAACCGTATGCCCCATGACCTTATGAAGTGCTTCAGATGCTTATGCTTTGCTCATAAGTCATCCCTCTGCATGGTGGACTCAAAATGTGGCAACTGCGGATGACCATACTGTGAAAGTAGTCCTAGTGAACATCCGCCTTTGTGTGTCAACTGCACGGAACATCACCCTCCATATTCGCCAGTTTGCCTAGTTTTCAAGAAGGAACAGAAGATCCAGGCATACAAATCTATTGACCACCTGTGGATATGATGATCAATCGTGCTACCATCACAGCCATCACCCCATGCCCTCTACCTTTGTCTTCCCCAAACCGGATCTCCCACCACCCTCGTCTCCAGTACATTCTTTGGGTACCATTTCCTGCAACTGACCAGGGAAGCATTCTCCTTCAGCATCTACCAGAGACAGGAATCTCACTTCTCAGCAAACCCATGGACCAGAGGCCCGACACCAAACAGTGCCTGAAGGAGCCATGGCCTGAGTGTCCCAGGGCTGTCTGCTCTTCATCTGGACCCCCACTCACTGTGGATAGCTCCTTGAACGCATCTAGGCTACCAAGGGCTATGAAGGAAAATAGGAGGAAGAATAAGAATTGGGACAATGTGCCTCCAGTGCCCCTGGAGGCATCATATCCTCTCACTCAGTCGGATTCTGAGCTGATAACCAACCTTACCACTTGTAAGTGACTTTGTGCTAATGATTGATTGCTATCTAATCAAATTCTGTAAGAAGGAATGCTGGGAGCACTCACTCCCCTCCCTGGGGACGAATGCCTCTTCATCTCAGGTGCGAACCAGACTCCATTGTCTTATGGACTGTCAGTGATCATCAGCTGTTCAAGGTCTTGTTCTACAGGGTGGCCTTTGTACCGATTCATCAGTTCTTGCAGACCACCTTGTGACCCACTTTACTAAACCATCATCATCTCTTTTGAATCTAACTACCTTTCTACTGACGAAGTAACAATTTTAAGATATCGCCTTATGTTTCACTCCCCACCAAGGTGAATCAATGAACCCTTCATTGACTGGGAACTACTTCAAGCTTCTGCCTCTTCCCACAACACAGTACCAGGCCCTGATTGAATCCGCAATCAGATGGTCCAACACCTGAATATTCCCCAAAGGCAACATCTCCTCAGGGTTTCTAGTGGTATTTGGCTCCCAGGTGCCTTCTTGCAATGGCAATATAGGATAAATGTCCCAATCCTTAAGCCAGGCAAGAACCCAACATCTCTCGACAGTTATCGGCCAGATAGCCTGACCAACATTCTAGGTAAGCTGCTTGAAATGATGGTGGCTAACAGATTATCCTGGGTTCTTGAATCTTGGGTCCTTTTGTCCACCTTTCAGCATGGGTTCTGGGAGGGATGATCCATACCTGACTATCAGCATAGTTTGGAAGCAGCAATCTGACAGGCTTTTTCTAAATGCTGACACCTTATTGCAGTTTCTTTGACCTGCATGAGGCGTATGACACTGCTTGGCGTCATCACTTTTTACTTCCCCTCGGTGGCTGGGGCTTTTGAGGCCCCTTACCAATTTTTATTCAACAGTTTTTAATCCATCAGTTGTTCTGGATTAGAGTTGACGCTTAACTCAGCTCTACATGGGTCCAAGAGAATGCTGTCCCACAGGCCTGTGTGTTGAGTGTCACACTCTTCATTACCGTTGGGCTACTGGTCACCCCCTTCCTTGTATGTCAATGAGTTTCTCATTTGGTACGGTGTTTAGTTCTCTTCTACAAAAATGTGGATCATGCGTTACTGCCATTGTACTACAGTCCATCCTGGCACGGAACTTTACTTAGGTACCCAGCAGCTAGACATTGCAGTACATTCCCATTTTTGGGAATTCCTTTTTGATAGAACGCTGACTTGGCTGCCCTATTTTTGTCACCTGAAGATTAGCTGCAGTGAAAGCTTAACGGTCTTTGCTTCCTTACTGCTACTCTTATCTGTATTTACAGGCCGCTGGTTTCATCCCAACTGGACTACTGTTGCCAGGTTTATAGTTTGGCAGCTCCTTCAGCTTTGAAACTGTTAAACCCAGTCCACCATCATGACGTGCGTCTGTCGGCTGATGCCTTTTGGACTAGTTCTCTGGACAGTCTCTTTGCCAAAGCAGGAACCTTCCCTCTTCAGATTTGAAGGTACCCGGTCTTGGTCTCCGGACACCATTCACTGCTGTGAACATGAACATGCATTGTGTTTACAGCAGAGCTAACAACTGTTGGCAGAGCATTCAATTTTATTAAACTGATGTCCCTTGAATGTGTTTTAATATGTACTAACTCAATGAGCAGTCTCCTGGCTATTGATCAATGCTGTTCTTGCCATCCATTGATCTCCACTGTTCATGTTCTTCTCATTGGCCTTCATTGTGCTGCCTGCTCAGTTGTCTTTTTCTGGATCCCAAGTCATGTGTGTACTCTGGGGAATGGACTGGCCAACCATTTGAGTTCTTATTCACTCCCTATTTGCTTTGCTGTCCCCAGGTGAGGATTTGTGGTTGCGTACAAGATCTCTGCTCACTTATAAATGAAATGACATCTGGTGGGCTATTGCCCCATCCTATAAACTCATCACAATCAAGGAGACTACTGCAGAATGGTGCTCTTCTTTCTCCTTCTCCTGGAGGGAATTCAGTCATATGTGATCTCCGCATCTTTTATCAGGTTAACTCAGTTTTATTTTGGACAATGAGCCATCCCAACATTGTGATTGTGGAGCCTTATGGACAGTAGCTAGTATCTTTGAGGAATGCCTTCTCTTGACCTGTCACGCTAAGTGTGGACTTCCGGACTCATTGCCTCTAATATTGGTGGATGAGTCATGGATGGTTCATGTAGTTCTCTGTTTTCTCTGTGAAAATGATTTTTATTCTCAAGATAACATTTTATTCTAGCTTTGGAGCTGAGCCATGGTGGGGTCTCCTGTTGTATGCTAGGGCAGGGGGTTCCCGGACCCTGTCTCCTTGACCAAGCTACTCTTTTATCCCTTTTTTACTCTGTTTGATTTGCTTTTAGATCTGGTTTGCCTCCTTTGTGCTGCACCCAGTACTCTGGTCTAGGTGTCACACACTATTGAATAGTGGGTGTTCTTCACTGTAATGGATCAGGGTTTTGACAGCTCTCAGTGGGACGTTTGCTGTTGCATGCAGAGCCGCTGGGGATGCCCACCTGCTGACATATATTTCCTTCATATTGCTTTTGTTATTGATGGTACAGAAGATGTGCATTAGATATTAGTCTTCTTACTTTTACTGTTATGAATCTCCTGACTAGATCAGAAAATGTCGGTGGACATTTCTACTTCTGGATGCACCACTCTTAGATTGAGGGGCTGATGTTGTTTGGTCACCCAAAGTACACTGAGTCAACAGCAGCCAGCCATGCCACAAACTGCTGTTCACTCTGTGTGTCAGACCATTTATTTATATGATAGAGGGAAACATTCCACTTGGGAAAAATATATCCAAAAACAAAGATGCTGTAACATACCAAACAAAAGCGTTGGTATGTTGATAGAGACAATAATAAAATCAATTGTTTTTAGACCATTTATTTATGTAGATAATAATAGCAGTCCTATCACACTTGGGCAAGAACAAAATACTGGGCTATATTGCTGAAGAAGTCTCCAAGCCATTCACATACCAGGGAACCTGTTCTATATGCGAGTACTTCATGCATTGGGGCACCATGTTAAACACTTTCTGGAAATCTCGTGGTGGCTGAGGGTTGGGCAGACAAGTAATGGCTCTGAATGCATATGTGCCATGAGAGGCCTCCATCTGCATCTGATGCACATGCCATCCCAATTTTGTGTCCCTTTTATATTTCCTGTAATTATTTTTAACTCTCAGAACTGTTAATATTCTGGATCTCTCCACTCTACTACATTCTTTACACCATTCTTTTCACAGATACACAGCAAAGGTTGAAAATACCGCTTCAGTTGTAAATTACTTTATTTTCACACAACCGGTTTCGGACTGTTATAAGCCCATCCTCAGGTGTCGTAGCTGTGCTGTGGTCCCCGAGTGCCGCGTATACTAGGCGCAGTGTGCTGCCTATGAGCACTCAGTTTTCAGTCTCTGCTATAATGCTCAGTTGCGGATATTCTTCCAATAGGATTGTTCACAGATACACAACTGACACAAAACTTTTTTTGAGTAATTTATTTCATTTGACTTCTTGGGAGGAAGTGCTCACGAATTGTTAAGTGGTTGTCATAGCTTTATTCACAGTCATGTAGATATATACTCAGCAGATCACTGTACAGTGTATTGCAGAAGGTACACTGTATCAAAATTACTTCTGTTTCTTACCTACAAGCAAATTGAAAATGATTTTGTAATGTAGTTCATATACACTTCATCAAGATAAAGCATTTTGCAGTGTGAGCTGAACAATGACAAGACTGTTCTCTTGTACTTAGGAAACATGATACAGGACATACTATTTACTATGTTGTTTAGTAAAGCAGGTGCTCAAAATGATGTTTTGACTGCTTTTATAGAAATGTACACGATATTGCAGGGACAGTTAGGTACAGTGAGGATATTAAATGTAACATATTGGCAGTCCTTTATGAGTTGTTGTTGATGATTGTGATCCTGTAAGGCATGCTATTGTTGGAACAATCCTGTGTTTGATTTTAGCCTGATGGGGCTTTACCACTCTGTGTGGTCTTGTGGAATGGTCTCCATGTTATGAATCCTCTAAATGGTTCAAAAAGACAGGAGCTGATCCAACCGATCACTCAATCTTATTTCAGTTTACAGTTTCTTGAAGTTTCCTTTAAGAAATACGGTATGCATATATGGTGAATTCATGATCTGTTACATGGGATATCCTGCTGTTAACATGGGATATGCTGCAGCATGCAAAACTTACTAAAGCTCGGTAAGGCCACAAATCTCTTTCTGGAAGCGCCAGAGGAGAGAACAGCGTTTTTGACTCATATATACAAGTTTCAAAGAGGAGTGATTTCTTGTCATTAGCCTGTGTGTTTAGTAGTTTAATTCATAAATTTCTTGCATGGCTGTGTGCTTAATAGGCACTGGAGATCATTTCAAGGGGTGGCAGGCGGTTCCAGTTTGTCCGAGAAACCAGATTCGGTCGCTATTTGTGGCTGATCCTGAGCCAGATGCGATCACGTGTCCTATTTCAGAGGAAGCCTCGTGGCCTGCAAGATCCAGACATTCTCAGAGGGTGGGATTGCTGGTAGTTGGGAGCCCCAGTGTTAGGCTATTAGTGGGTGCCCTTAGGGAGATGGCTGCCAAGGAGAGGAAGAAATGTAGTGTGCACTCTTTGTGCATACTGGAGGGAGTTATCCCAGTTGTGAAACGGGTCACCGTATGCCATGAAGAGCACAGGGTGTAGCCAGCTGCAGGTGGTGGCTTGCATTGGGACTAATGATGTGTCTCTCTTTGGAGCAGAAGAGATTATTTCTGGTTTTGGGTGATTGTCTGAAGTAGTAAAGACTGACCATCTTGCTTCCATGATGGAGGCAGAGCTCAATATCTGCAGCATTGTCGACAGGAGCACAGTAATGTGGCTATAGCCAATCCTCCGGTTCTCGGAGTGCCTGATTTTCATAAGAAATTTATTGTCCAAACCAACGCATCTAATGCGGGAACTTCGGCAGTCTTCCTGCAAGAGTTTAAGGGTCAAAGGCAACCATTAGCATATGCGCCTCGTCGGTTAACCAGTGCCGAGCTTAAATATTCTATTTACGAATGTGAGGCATTGGCCGTCTTGTTTGCGCTGGGTAAGTACCGGTTTTATCTCAAACATAGAGTATTTGGGTAAAATATTCCGGAGGTAAAATAGTCCCCCATTCGGATCTTCGGGCGGGGACTACTCAAGAGGATGTTGTTATCAGGAGAAAGAAAACTGGCGTTCTACGGATCGGAGCGTGGAATGTCAGATCCCTTAATCGGGCAGATACGTTAGAAAATTTAAAAAGGGAAATGGATAGGTTAAAGTTAGATATAGTGGGAATTAGCGAAGTTTGGTGGCAGGAGGAACAAGACTTCTGGTCAGGTGACTACAGGGTTATAAACACAAAGTCAAATAGGGGTAATGCAGGAGCAGGTTTAATAATGAATAAAACAATAGGAATGCGGGTAAGCTACTACAAACAGCACAGCCAACGCATTGTTATGGCCAAGATAGACACGAAGCCCACGCCTACGACAGTAGTACAAGTCTATATGCCAACTAGCTCTGCAGATGACGAAGAAATTGAAGAAATGTATGATGGTATAAAAGAAATTATTCAGATAGTGAAGGGAGACGAAAATTTAAGTCATGGGTGACTGGAATTCGAGTGTAGGAAATGGGAGAGAAGGAAACGTAGTAGGTGAATATGGATTGGGGCTAAGAAATGAAAGAGGAAGCCGCCTGGTAGAATTTTGCACAGAGCACAACTTAATCATAGAAGAATGGGTAGCTTTGAGGGATAAAGTTGTGAAGGCAGCAGAGGATCAAGTAGGTAAAAAGACGGGGGCTAGTAGAAATCCTTGGGTAACAGAAGAAATATTGAATTTAATTGATGAAAGGAGAAAATATAAAAATGCAGTAAATGAAGCAGGCAAAAAGGAATACAAACGTCTCAAAAATGAGATCGACAGGAAGTGCAAAATGGCTAAGCAGGGATGGCTAGACGACAAATGTAAGGATGTAGAGGCTTATCTCACTAGGGGTAAGATAGATACTGCCTACAGGAAAATTAAAGAGACCTCTGGAGAAAAAAGGACCACTTGTATGAACATCAAGAGCTCAGATGGAAACCCAGTTCTAAGCAAAG
Source organism: Schistocerca cancellata (assembly GCF_023864275.1). Lineage (NCBI taxonomy): Eukaryota > Metazoa > Arthropoda > Insecta > Orthoptera > Acrididae > Schistocerca > Schistocerca cancellata. The sequence continues at coordinate 359,027,081 of NC_064630.1, read as the reverse complement.
AAGGGAAAGCAGAAAGGTGGAAGGAGTATATAGAGGGTCTATACAAGGGCGATGTACTTGAGGACAATATTATGGAAATGGAAGAGGATGTAGATGAAGATGAAATGGGAGATATGATACTGAGTGAATGACACTGATCATTATTTAATCTGCAGTGAAATTGGGATTGTGAGGCCGGAAGTGCAGGAGGTCAGGTCCATATGTAGGAGGATAAGAGTGGAGAAACTTCAGGATAAGGAAATCAGGCACAAGTACATAACAGCTATCTCAGAAAGGTACCAGTTACTTGAATGTAGCCAATTACAGTCATTGGAAAAGGAATGGACAAGGTACAGGGACACAGTACTAGAAGTGGCTAAAGAATGTCTTGGAACAGTAGTGTGTAAAAGTAAGAAGAAGCAAACAGCTTGGTGGAATGATACAGTCAAGGCAGCCTGTAAAAGGAAAAAGAAGGCATATCAAAAATGGCTACATACCAGAACCCAGGTAGACAGAGAAAGTTATGTTGAAGAAAGAAACAAAGCCAAACAGATAATTGCAGCATCCAAGAAAAAATCGTGGGAAGACTTTGGAAACAGGTTGGAGACTATGGGTCAAGCTGCTGGAAAACCATTCTGGAGTGTAATTAGCAGTCTTCGAAAGGGAGGTAAGAAGGAAATGACAAGTATTTTGGACAGGTCAGGAAAACTGCTGGTGAATCCTGTGGATGCCTTGGGCAGATGGAGGGAATATTTTGAAGAGTTGCTCAATGTAGGTGAAAATGCGATCAGTAATGTTTCAGATTTCGAGGTAGAATGGGTTAGGAATGATGATGGAAATAGGATCACATTTGAGGAAGTGGAGAAAATGGTCAATAGATTTCAGTGCAAAAAGCAGCTGGGGTGGATGAAATTAAGTCGGAACTCATCAAATACAGTGGAATGTCAGGTCTTAAATGGCTACACAGGATAATTGAAATGGCCTGGGAGTCGGGACAGGTTCCATCAGACTGGACAAAAGCAGTAATCACACCAGTCTTTAAACATGGAAACAGAAAAGATTGTAACAACTACAGAGGTATCTCTTTAATCAGCGTTGTGGGTAAAATCTTCTCAGGTATTGTTGAAAGGAAAGTGCGAGTATTTGAAAGGAAAGTGCGAGTATTAGTTGAGGACCAATTGGATGAAAACCAGTATGGGTTTAGGCCACTTAGAGGTTGTCAGGACCAGATATTTAGCTTACGGCAAATAATGGAGAAGTGTTATGAGTGGAACAGGGAATTGTATCTATGCTTTATAGATCTAGAAAAGGCATATGACCGGGTTCCTAGGAGGAAGTTATTGTCTGTTCTACAAGATTATGGAATACGAGGCAAACTTTTGCAAGCAATTAAATGTCTTTACATGGATAGTCAGGCAGCAGTTAGAGTTGACGGTAAATTGAGTTCATGGTTCAGAGTAGTTTCAGGGGTAAGACAAGGCTGCAACCTGTCCCCACTGTTGTTCATATTATTCATGGATCATATGTTGAAAACAATAGACTGGCTGGGTGAGATTAAGATATGTGAACACAAAATAAGCAGTCTTGCATATGCGGATGACTTAGTTGTGATGGCAGATTCGATTGAAAGTTTGCAAAGTAATATTTCAGAGCTAGATCAGAAATGTAAGGACTATGGTATGGAGATTAGCATCTCCAAAACGAAAGTAATGTCAGTGGGAAAGAAATATAAACGGATTGAGTGCCAAATAGGAGGAACAAAGTTAGAACAGGTGGACGGTTTCAAGTACTTAGGATGCATATTCTCACAGGATGGCAACATGGTGGAAGAACTGGAAGCGAGGTGTAGCAAAGCTAATGCAGTGAGCGCTCAACTACGATCTACTCTCTTCTGCAAGAAGGAAGTCAGTACCAAGACTAAGTTATCTGTGCACCGTTCAATCTTTCGACCAACTTTGTTGTATGGGAGCGAAAGCTGGGTGGATTCAGGTTACCTTATCAACAAGGTTGAGGTTACGGATATGAAAGTAGCTAGGATGATTGCAGGTACTAGTAGATGGGAACAATGGCAGGAGGGTGTCCACAAAGAGGAAATCAAAGAAAAACTGGGAATGAACTCTATAGATGTAGCAGTCAGGGCGAACAGGCTTAGATGGTGGGGTCATGTTACACGCATGGGAGAAGCAAGGTTACCCAAGAGACTCATGGATTCAGCAGTAGAGGGTAGGAGGAGTCGGGACAGACCGAGGAGAAGGTACCTGGATTCGGTTAAGAATGATTTTGAAGTAATAGGTTTAACATCAGAAGAGGCATCAATGTTAGCACTGAATAGGGGATCATGGAGGAACTGTATAAGGGGGGCTATGCTCCAGACTGAACGCTGAAAGGCATAATCAGTCTTAAATGGTGGTGGTGGTGGTGGTGGTGGTGGTGGTGGTGGTGGTGGTGGTGGTGTCCACAGGGACCTGCAGGCAAACAGAGTGCCCATTGATGCAATAAAGACTGTGATCACAATAATACCGTGCAGTGAGGAGATCGTTGGTAGAGAAATATGATTGTATCATGTCCTGTTTTCACAGAGTTAATTCAAACTATGACAAAATGCAAGTATTTTGCCACACATTGCTTGTTTTACTTCTACACTTACAATTGATGAAACTTGTGGTGTCTGACGTGTTGGGAGAAAAAAAAATTATATTTAGTGGTAGATTGTGTAATTTGGATCTTTCCACATATTTTATTCCTTTTATGACAGAAAAAAGTTGTGTGCATCAGAAACTAGGTATACACAGAGAGATGTCTCTGTAGCATGGAAAATTCTTTTCCTCTGCATCACAGTACCACCTTGCCACATTCATAGTGTTATAATACTTGTTTTTGAGCAGAGTAGAATTCTGTAAATCAGTTGCCTTGAATTTTATTTCTGAAGGTACAACAAAAAGTGTAACTCCCAAAATACCAAATCGTTTCATTTTCTGTGCTATGCAGGACCTAAAAGATTGTTTCAACTCTGAAGTTATGGGCAAACTCTGAAGTTATGGGCAATGCCTTGTTTAAATGGCTCATTGTATAATAGGAAAGTCTCAAGTCTGCTATCCTTTTTTTGTCAGTTAATGGATGTGCTGTTCCTGTAAGTTTGAAAACGTATATGTTTCTTCTTGAATCACAAATGTCATGTCAGTAACTACATTCTTTATGATGGCTCATTGGAGATGCCAGTACATTATATTGTTATGTATACAAATATTAGATTCAGAAGCATAGAAATTTGAATCCTGACCTGTGCTGTCTAGCTGTCTATACAAATGTTAATTTTCTTCTTAATCACAACTCTTCTATTTCAGAATTCAGTTCACAGTTCGTGGAACATGGTTCCCTCTACTGTATCACAATTGTGTGTGCTTTGTGTTATGTACATGTACATCTGCATATATACTGTACATGTGGTAGGTGTGTGTTTTATCAATGCTAATCATCCCATTTCTGATCTTCTTGCAGATGAAAGAAGGGAAAAATGACTGTCTGTATACTTCTGTATGAGCCCTGATTTCTCTTATATTGCTTTCCCTATCCTTACAAGAGATGTATGTTGGCGACAGTAGAATCATTCTGCATTCTGCCACAATTGCGGATTTTCTAAACTATCTCAATAGTGTTTTCCCTTCAACTGACTTTGCATCCTTGTTCCATTTCATGTTGCTTTGCAGTGTTACACCTAAATATTTAATTGATATGAATGTGTCAAATAGCATGTCACTAATACTGTACAGGATTGTTTTTCCTACTCATCTGCATTAACTTTGATTTTTGTCATTTAAAGCAAGCTGTCATTTATCACACCAAAAACTGTGATATATTAAACAGAATTTTCTGATACACATCTTTTGAAGATTGTGTACAGTGACATAAAATGGCATGTTCCACTAACTTGTTGAACTAAAATTGACTCATTTTGTTAATTGGTGACATGACTGAATTTTCCTTCTTGCAGTACATCAGAGATTTCTATCATGAAGATCCAGAATCATACTCCGGTGAAATACACACATTGGAAGGGCTAAGAGCTGCAGCTGTGTGTGCTGTCAAGGATGTCTCTGGTGTTTCAACACTAAAACGATATTACTGTCAGCTTCATTTCTTGCAGAGTAGATTCCCTATGTCCAAAGATGGTGCAGCAGCAGTCTCTTTCACATGGTAAGTCTGAATTTTCTCCGTATTGTTATTCTTTTTCAGCAATTAATTTGATCAAAAATACTATTACTGAACAAATAGATCTAAATTTAATGTAGTCTTTCTTGTTGCTTTTACCATTTCTTAGTTGATTTTTTTTAGTCTGCTCGTACACCCTTCATATAACTCTTTTATGTTCTGTCAAAATCGTTCCTGTTTCAATAGATAATTAGTAGCAGACAGCAGCTCATTTTCTGTATTCAGACTGTGATGTGTTTCTTTAGTCAAGGATTTAAAAACTGGCGAAAAGTGTGTCTTGTGTGTTAGAAAATTCTACAACGATATACCTGTAGATGATGTGGCCTGAACTGAAAAGAAAGTAAGTTTTTGTAGGCAAGGTATTTTTTCAGCTGAGTTGCAGATGAAAAACATTAAATGCAGAAGATAGGGCAAACTGACAGCAGGGATACACACAAACCTTCAATGGAGAAGAGAAGCATGATACAAAAGCAATGGTAATTTTAAATGGAAGAAATGGGTAAATCAGTGCCGTAGTCAGCATTTTTCAGACTATTGATTTGTATTTAAGTGAATTGACTGAATCTGATGCACTACCATCACTCTACAAAAGGAGGTGCAATGAGAGAAATGTGAAAACTATTATACTTCCAATAAAATGTTCTAGCTGTATCAGGTGATTAAATTTCCAGAACTTTTGCCAAAATATTCCTCAGTTATTCTAAGTTGGTTACCAACTACTGTGCTATTGGTCCCTTTGTTTTTACACAGTTTTGTTACTAGCTGTGATGCCAACAGTGCTCAGTTCGTCATCATATAAGACAGTTTCTACATCCTTTGTAACCCGGTCCAATTAAATCGTACAGTGACTAGGTCTGTAGTAGCAGTCAGCTGCTAGCCACCAATTTTATTTATGGTATTTTTTTGTTTTCTAGTCTCTGTCACCTCTTTGATCATGCTCTCATAGAAAAAATGTGTGTGTCTGGACATATGTCTGGTGTATCTAGATGGCACAGAGCCGAACACCTCTGATGTTTTATCCAGCAATGCTCAGTGGGGTACATTGTCTTCCTCACACAATCAGAAGGTACATTACATACAAGGTCTGTTCAAAAAATTCCAGAACTTTCTCCACAAAAATTTTCTAGACTTACCTTTTATTTATTGTGCGTGGTCTCCTTCGAAATACTCCCCTCCACAATTGATACACCTCTCCCAACACCATTTCCACTTCCAGAAGCAGTCTTGACACCTGTTCCTGGATCATTCATAGCACCATCTGTGAATTTTCTTTTATCTTGTCTATAATTGCATATCTTCATCCTGTCAACAGGGTTTTCGGCTTTGGAAATAAAAACAAGTCTGGAGGAGCCAGGTCCAGAGAGTACGGAGGATGAGGCAGCACAGTGATTTCATTTTTTGTACAGTAGTCACACACCAACAGGGATGAATGGCTAGTGTGTTGTTATGCTTCAAGAGCCGTGAATTTTCAGGCCCTTTCATCTTCATATTTTCTCACAGACATCACGACATTTCCTGATAGCACCATTGATTAACAGTGTATCCCTGTGGCGCGAATTCATTATGAACTAATCCTTCAAAGTCAAATAAAACTATCAGCTTGGCTTAACATGTGATCTGACATCGATAGACATCGAAGGGTGTTCTGAACGAGGGTCATCTTTAACTTCTGTCCGGGCCAATTTTAAACCGTGTGAACTGTTCGTAACATTGAGAACAGCTTAAGCAGACATCACTGTAAGCTTCCTGCATCATTTGGTCTCTCTTAAAGGTTCTCTTGAGTTTCTTAATCGAGACGCGTTGCTCGTTTTAACTCTGCCATCTCGAAATTCACAAACTGTGTGACACAATGTGTTACTCAATACAGCACTGAAATAACTTACAGACATACAACAATGAAACTTCCGTCAGTTGCATATTAAACACAGGTGTGTGCAGGGATGCCAACTGCATTTCGCTCCGACACACCGTTGGCTCGAAATTATGAATGTGCCAGAATGCTTTGAACAGGCCTCATACACTGGGTTTTTGAATCCTATTTTATTCTTCACAAGCCCCATGCATTTCTTTCTGGAAGCATGAAGGATGAGACCGTCAGCCATATGGCAGTTAGTTACCAAATGACAATTTTTGTGGAGTGCTCATAAAAATTTAACTACTTTGCTCCGCTGGCAGTTTTTGAACATTTTATTAATTTGCATTGCTTTGAGATGTTTTCACATTTTAATTTTTCTCATATTACACTCTTATAAACTTCTAGGAAAGGATGAAGCTAGAGATTAATGCCCATCAAGAATGAGAACACTAGTGACTAAGTACGAGCTCTGATTGGGAAGGAAATTGATCGTGCCCTTTCAAAGAACCCCTCCTGCCACTAATTTTAAGTCATTTAGTGAAATAATAAAAAAAACATAAATCTGGATGGCCTTACAGGGATTTGAAGTGCCATCCTCATGATATTAGTCCAGTGTTGTTATATTCCTAAACTACCTCATTATGTCATAAAACGCATAAGAATTGAAAGAAAAATGCAGAACATGCTGATCAAAAGTCATTTTGCTTTCAGAGAAGAAATTTTGATCTTACACTTGGCAATGAAAAGGAAAGAAAGAAGTAGTATAATTACTGTCGTAGTACTTGTGGTAGCAAAAAGTTCCTTTGACAATGCAAGATGTTAAATTTGAAAATGAGGATAAAATAAAGACACAGTCAAATAAACTAGGAAAATATCTACAAAAATTATTTGAAAGTAAAAAAAAAGTGGAAGATCAGTAAAAGTGTTTGTACATGAAAGGGTGGTGTGAGAGTTGCAGCTTGGTGCCACAGTCCCAGAACTTATAAGCCAGAGAAGCATTAACAGAAAGAAATGATTGCGTATTGTCAAAAATCGTATCATTTCATTGTTCAGATAGCTAACAGAATAGTATTGAATGATTATCTCCAGGTGTACAATGCCGATAAGCGGGAAGGAGCCGAATTATGAAGCTAGAGATTAATGCCCATCAAGAATGAGATCACTGGTGACCAAGTACGAGCTCTGATTGGGAAGGAAATTAATAGGTTCACATATGTAAGGTTTAATCACCCATTCACTTGGAAGTTAAATGGCATGCCATTTTAAGTTGTTTGGTATCTGTTCTCTGCATTGAGCCCCAAAAGCATATATGTACTATTTTAAAGAATTCTACATGTTTGCTTAATCTATAAATGAGACAAAAGACATAGTATTGCACTGTACCCATCCATCATAAGAACCAGGAACGCACTTCTGTTTTGTTTGTGTGGTTTCTATTTGAGCCAAAACCAGAATGCCACAAAGGTGTTTCTGAAGTTGCTTATCAAACTCAGCTGTAAAACTGTCTTATTTGTGCAGAAGAATATATGAACATTTCATGCAAACATATAATATCTCTCTGACTGGAAGGGGTGGCTCATCTTTGCTTAGAAAATGTTTAGGTCCACTTTACCATCTCATTTATCTGAAAGGCTGCTGTGCCTTTGTAAGAATCATCAGATTGTCTGAGACTAGTCCTGACTTCATTATTTTCTTAGTTTCATTTTAATTATTAGATTTAATATTCTTTCTGTACCTAAGATTAGTCATTTAATGAGATTATATTGTAAAATCTTATTTGCTACACATTTGATACAATTCTTATATTTTTAAAATATTGCTCTTTCAGGAGAGATACATATGCAAGTATGGTTTGCACTTCAACTGATATTCGATTTGAAATGGTGTGCATCCTCTACAATATAGGAGCATTGCACACACAGTTAGGCGCCTTGGATACCAGAGTATCAGCTGAGGGTATGAAAATGTCATGTACCCATTTTCAGTGTGCAGCTTGGGCATTTGAGGTAAATTTTTATAGTGCAATTTTTTTTAAACCCAGTATAATAAATTTAATTGCATCAAAGGAAGATTCAGTTGATAAAACTAATAAAATATGAGATGGAGTTACTGGCCAGACTTACTGTCATGAGACAACATGTACAATACATTTTTCCTCCCATTAGTCCGCAGATCTGTCTCATACGTCATTAGTAATATATTTCATGTAGATAATGTGAAATATGCATCACTTTGTCCTTCAGTCAAGCATATTATGACTGCTGTGTTTTGCTTTTTTTAATAGACTGACTTCCCAGGATTCTTCAAAAAATACTGGCCTCAATACTTACCTGTAAAGAATTGTATGCTGATATAAGGAGTAAAGGCAAGAACTTTGCTGAATGATTGAAGCTATGAGTCATTGATAGATGCATAAAAGAGGCTGAGAATTTTTCTAGCTTTCAGACAAATTCCCCTTAAGAGTGAGAGTATGCATGTAACATATCATTTCCTGGCCACATCAGTGTGCTCTTTTGTTGGTTGTTGTGTTCACCAGGGCCAGTACATATGAGGTGAAGGGTACCCTGCTCCAATATTAGTTATTTTCTTTCCTGTTCCACATGCAAATAGAGTGAGGAAAAAGCAACTGTCTACATGCTTTTCTTATCTTCATGGTCCTTACACAAAATGATGTTGGTGGCATTAGAATCATTCTGCAGTCAGCTCCAGATGCTGGGTATCTGCAAAAAGAACATTGCCTCTCCTCCAGGGATTCCTATTGGAGTGCCCAAAGCATCTCCATAACACTTGCATATTGTTCGAACTTGACATTAACAAATGTACCAGTCTGCCTCTGAATTGCTTTGATGTCGGCATTTATTCCAACCCACAACAGATCCCAAACACTTGAGTGGTACTTAAAAATAGGGCACACATGCATCCTATATGCAGTCTCCTTTGTAGATGAACCACACTGTCCCAAAATTCTCACGATAAACCAAAGCTAACCATTCACCTTCCCTATGTTCGCCCCAATAGCTGAATGGTCAGCGCATTAGAATGCCACGGATGGGGGCTTGGGTCCGATTCCTGGCTGGGGTGGGAGATTTTCTTCCATTAGGGACTGGGTGTTGTGCTGTCATCATCATCATCATCATCATCATTTCATCCCCTTTGTCGACACACAGGTTGCCCAATGTGGCATCGTATTCAGTAAGACTTGCACTTGGTCCCCGAACTTCCTGCCTGGGAACTCCCGGCCATACGATCATCCCCCCCCCCCCACCCAAGGACACTTCTAATGTTGTATCCAAACACTATGAGTTTGCTTTTCCCACTCATCCACATAACTTACATTTTTCTACATTTGGAACTAGCTGTCATTCATCACACCAACTAGAATCTTTCTCTAAGTCATCATGTATCCTCCTACACTCACTCGAAGGGGATGTCTTTGCGATACACCTCAGCATCATTGGCATCAGTTACTGTTTTCACCTGCAGCCGTTTGTGCTTCACAGTTGAAAACTGGCAACAGCACTGTGAGCTGCCAGGTATCTTATTACTCCATCTCAATTACAAACCTCCATAAATTTTTCTCTGTCTAGCCATGAGTCCGTAGATAGTAGTATAGGCAACTTCAATACAACTGATTGTTCCTTCCCAATCGAGCTGCAAAATTTAAGTCAACATTTTCATGGATCAACTTAGTGAATTGCTACTTAGAAATACTCCCTACCTGTTCTGCATCTTGCTTTTGCTGATGTAGTCCTGTGGTATTACCCTGTTTAACTGTGCTAATGTGCCTCGGGTAGTTACCGGAAAGTAATTGGCGAAAGTAGGCTATTTCAAATGATGATGCGCACACCAGGTTTACAGTCCATAACACTTTTCGTGGCACTTTGATATTTAATAACATACTGTTTATGGCCAGATTCAGTCTCATTTACTATAACTTATGCACAATTAAATGAGAAGTCACATCCTAGACCATTTTGATGCCTTGTGTTATGATTGTTTGAGTGCAGTAATTTAATACTGAAATGATCTAGTAAAAAGTTTACATGTGACAAGTAGTCATTAACACAGCCCCTAATTACACTGCCCTTCCAGTAGGTAGTCATATCAAAATTAAAACTATGTGCACAGTAAATATCATTTTAAAATAACATAGTTCACAGCCCAATATTATTGTCACCATTTTCAGAATGCATTATTGTAAATTAACTCAGTTCTTGAGATTAATTGTGAGCTCAAAATCTCTCTCTCTCTCTCTCTCTCTCTCTCTCTCTCTCTCTCTCTCTCTCTCTCTCTCTCCAAACACTGTATAAGCTCTCAAACACGAAATTTGCATACGTAGTGTATGAATTCACGCATCTTGTTCGTGTCCTAACTTTCTATGGACTGCCTGAAATGGCTCCCAGCAGCCTCTCTTTTATAAGACTGCAATAATTAAAACTACTTTCAGTTATTGTTGTCCACTGTCTTTTTACATGTTACAATTAAAGATTTCTATTTCTGAAAAACTGAGTAGTGGAATAAGATGAGTTTGACTGAGGTCTTTTAAATAAAACAATAACTGCTATTGCATTATGTTGTCTAGTTTCCCAAAATATGATATTCAACCTTGAGTAACAAAATTTACATAAGAATGCTAATTACTCTGAAAATAAATGAGTACAAAAGTTGCTAACATATTTCCAGCATTAACTGTGTAGATACTTTGATTATTTATGTATACTTCTGATGTACTTCATCTGAAAGTTAGCAGATTCGTATATATTTACATAGGAACAATGATAACAACATTTTATATTAATGGTATTTTATAAAGAGCACAGTTTTTAGGTAAATTAATTACATTTATGTGTTCTAAGAAACCAAAAGAGTGTACTGGGTAAGAAAATTGAGTTGGCTCAACCCTGAATTAATATTTAAAATTTTTGGTACTGTGCATGTCATAAAAATAACACTATTGAAGATTTTTGCAAAAAAAGATAAAAATTTTGGAAGGAAGAAAAACATAACAGGAGAGAAACATCCATCAGTTTTTTTACAGTTGCTTGAAGCGGTTCCTCTAGTGTTCTGAATTTTGCAAACAGTCTGCCTTTATGGCTACAAGGGGAAATGTTGGTAGCTGATCTACTTTAAATAAATTTCAGGGTACCATTATGATGCATTTATTGACAAGCACCATAAAACAGTGAACAATCACACAGTTCGACACAAATAACTTCAATGTAACAGAAAATTGAGAGCATGGTTTGTTCAGAGATCAAGTCTTGATTGCATCCTAATGTCGACTGAAGAGAGAAGCTCACAGCAGCAATCTCTAGTACACTTAGTTCAACTTGAGTACTATTTGCACATTGTCGCCAGACTAATAACTGTCATTTTTTTCTGATATAAATAGTTTACTGCATGGTAGTAGCAGAGCTTTGCTTTTGTGACCTACCTCGAAAAGTATTTATTATGCCAAAGCTGTCTTTTAATAATTAGTATCTGACGAAAATACCTTAGTCTTGTGCCTAAATGTTGGTGTGTTCCTGCCATTTAGAATTGATGTGTAGAATCTGCTCTCATGACCTGTTCATAGTGCCTCACTCCACTTGCAAACTTCAGTGTTGTATTGCTTGGCCAATCTCGCTACCTGTATTCCGAGTATGGGAACTGCTTCTTACTCATCACTATAGTGTCCCACACTACTGCTTGAGAAAGTGAGTTATTCTTGTTAACTGCAGTGTCTCAGTATGTTGTTAAAACTAATAATTAAAATGTTGTCCAAGATAAGAGGACTGTCTCAAGCTCTGTGCCGACTCTGCTGGTTAAAGGATGAGTGATTTCCCCAAGACAGCTGTTGTTCTCCAGTTTGAGGAAATTCCTGGCAGCAAGCAGCTCATAGCAGAGTACCATTAGTGGGAGCTGGAAATGACAAATGGAAGTGTTTGATTTCTGCTCCTGAGGCTGATTGACTGTAAGGCCTGATCATTAAATACTTACGTGAAGCTGTTTTTTGGAGCTAGCGAAATAGAAGGTCAGCTGGCAGAATCTCTCTCTCTCTCTCTCTCTCTCTCTCTCTCTCTCTCTCTCTCTCTCTCTGTCACACACGCGCGCGCACACACACACACACACACACACACACACACACACACACACACACACACTAAGTCACACAGTGTATAGAAGACTAATTTTTGTGTGTGTGTGTGTGTGTGTGTGTGTGTGTGTGTGTGTGTGTACGTAAGAAGTGTAAAGCATTAGCAATGGTTTCCATTTTAAAAAGGGGGGGGGGGACGGACTAAGAGAGAATTTTTCATGGTTTTATGACACTCATGTCTGTGCCAGGTGGTATTCTCATTATATTTTTCCCATCATAAATTGACGTTTTCCTTCATGTTTGAGTAGGTAATTAATAAAGTAATGTAAAAGTTTGTAGGATAAACATATATACTGTGTTACTAAGTAAATGTCACAAAGGGAATTAAAATTTCTCAGTGTAATCACTTCCAAATGACGTGTCCGTCATTCCTTCAGAACTAACTTTTCTTTCATTATATCTTTCTGTAGACAGTGAGTCAGTTTCTGTGGAACTTAACTAAGCAGTACTGTATGTAGTATAATGTGTTCCTGTTCTACATCCATATACAGTATCTGTCACTGTTACACTATCAATGTTCTTCAGATAATTTTGAAATACACCTGAAAATGGGCCATCTCCAAATTTCCTCTCCTGACTCCTTTATATTGCCATACTTCAGACTCTTACTTATTTTCTCTTATTTTCTCATATTCATTTGTCCCTCTTTCATCTGCTGTACACCATATAACTACTCTTGTTGTCTTTCCTCTCTGTTAGCTACCTCTTGTCATTTTCTTCTGTTGATAATGTCAATTATTGCCTCATCCTTCTCTAAACTCTATCTGATCAATTGTCCTTTCCTTTCTTTTCCAGGTCAAGAAACTAGAGTTCTGGAAGCTAGTGCATAAACCAGTTTTTATTCTTGTGCATTTACTTACGCCACCTGAGTAGAAGCTTTTTCTATCTTTACTTGCTTGTAATGTGATACACAGGGAAGATAATATTATTTGTTCTTAACTTACCATAAATTTTCTTAGAATCTCAAACTCTGAGTTATTCATTTCCATAGCAATCCTTTTGTTTCTGTGTATGTATCTTGTTGAAGCTTCATAAAAGAAAAAACTTTGCAATGGAATCCAAATATGGGTATTCACACTTCACAGGCAGTTATCAGCTACGTCCGTGGTTAGGTATAACTTTTGGGGAGGTTCTGTTATATCTTTCGCTGCTGTGGACATGCGTACACATACTGCTACACTGTTCCATAAGTGCTGTGGACGTGCTTGGGTTTTCCTATAGTGCTGTGAATGTCTATCTGCATGCTGAACCACAGACCTCTTACTGCTGTGGAAGAGTTACTTCTATGTCTTGGCGAATAAAAAAAGTTTTGAGTATTTACGAGGGTTGGAACTTAAATAGTGACAACTATTTATTCACAACCAATACAAAAAAGAGTTACACTTTTGCACCTGTTACTGTCCTTCAAAGTAGTCACCAGCAGTGTGTAGGACCTGTTGCCAGCAATGTGGAAGGTGTAGTATACCGTTAGCAGAGCCTATTCTGTTGATGGTGCAAATGGAGAGGTCTACTGCCTATTGAATCTCTGGAACAGTTTTGAAGCGAATGCCACGAAGTGGTTGCTTCATCTTCAGAATCAAATCAAAGTCATAAGGACTTAAGTCTGAGGAGTGTGGTGGATGGTACAGTGCTTCCCAGTCCCATCGACCAAACAGAGCAGCCACAGCTTGCACTTTATGCGCCTGCACATTGTAGTGCAAAATGATGGGTGGGCTGCGCAGAAAGTGTCGCTGCTTCTTTCGCAAAGCTGGTCACAGGTGATGCTCCAAAACCGAACAGTAATTCTGCACATTGACGGTTTGCCGTGGAGGAACGTAATGCGTTAGGATAACCCCATCACAGTTGAACACAATTATCACCATAACTTTAGACCGCTCCATTCTCACCATCAACAGAACTGGCTCTGCTAACGTTATACTACGCCTTCCACATCACTCGCTACAGGCTCTACACAATGCTGGTGACTACTTTGAAGGACATTAACAGGTGCAAACATGTAACTCTTCTGTATCGGCTGTGAATAAATAGTTACCACTGTTCAAGTTCCAACCCTCGTATAATACAACATATGTGTCTCATTGTATCTATTATTTGCAAAAAACATAGTTTCAGTTTCGTGTCATTTACAAGATATGGTGGTTGTTATGACCACCTGATTCGTGATGCACAAGTATGATAATGCACATTATGCATGACCACCCATCAGATGCAAGGCCCAGTAATTTGAGAATGAAATGATATCTTTCTGCTCTCAATTTTAAATTAAATTTCAATGTCTTATCTACATTTAATTCACTTCAGTGTATGAACTAAAATTAACCAACTAAAAGTTTATGCAATATGTTTTTACCTTTGCAAACTCTAAAATTTTGTGCAATGTTTTACTTAATTTGATGTGGCATAGTATGTATGGCAGATAACGAAAAGAAATTCATTGAGTAAAGATATTAGGTTGTAGGATGTGCAAAAATCAAATTCTTTCACCTAATAGTTTTCAAAAAACGTTGTGATAAGTGTTTCATATTGGCCAGAACGCCTTCTCTCAGCACAGTCACCAGCATTTGGCTTGTACTACAGCCATAATAAAAGCCACCTTCAGCACAGAATGCAGAGAGAGCGCATCTGTGGTAGTGAAAGGGTTAATGGCAGGTTCCATATGTTAGTAATTCAGTATGTACATGACATTTCTGGAGCAAAGAAGGAAAAAATGTGAAAATTTCTTAAAACAATACGGAACAAAAAAAAGACCACAGGGATGATACAATACAGTGATAAAGGAATAATGTTTCCATGTCAGTGAAACTAAAGAAGGGGCAAAACCCCTTATAACAGAAGTAAATATATGTTAAGGTGCACCTCTGAAACAAACTGTTTTATTGCAGTAAGGTCACGTGGTTACCTTACTCATTTTGGTGTAACACATTGCCTATTCGCACTTATTCCTTTCTCACATTTATATCATCTCCTTCAGTGAACAGTGAAATTTTTACTGATAATGGAAAATCTTGTATTGAATATAGACTTATAATGAGAAAAAAATGAAAATCAAATGATCAGTTTAGAAAAATGAATGATCTGAGAATCACAACTGTATTTTAATTCAATTTTCATGAGGACACCCTATCCAGATTCCTAGAGAATCTCAACACCTTCTCCTCACTCTACTTCATCTGGCTCTTCTCAGCCCAACATGCCACCTTCCTCAGTGTCAGACTCCACCTTGTAGATGGCTCCATCAGTACCTCCATCATCATCAAACCTTCTAGGCATCAAAAATACCTCCACCTTGGCAGCTGCCACCTATTCCACACCAAGAAGTCCCTTCCTTACAGCCTAGGCACCTGTAGTTATTGCACCTGCGCAGTGACAGGCAGCCACTCTCCAAATACGTATGAGGTCTCACAGACTGAACTTACCCTCCCACCCATGTTCAGAAACAGATTTTCCATTCTATGATCCACAGGATTTTGACTACCACTCACTGTGCCCTTAAATGAGAAATATTCCGCCCACTAAGCCCCCCACTCCTCCCACAATGGTACTCTGCTGTCCACCCATCCTAGGCAATATCTTTGCCCCTCCATATTAAACTCATTTTCCCATCCCCTCATCCCATAACTCTCTCTAATAGACTTGTCCCAAACATCCCCTCACTGCCACCTATGCCAGTCCTGTCACTGGCATATCCCACACAATCAGAAAGGGGGTCATCTGTGAAAGCAGCTTGGCTGCAAAAACTGTGTGGCATTCTGTGTGAAAATGACCACTAAAAAGCTGTCTGTCCACATGAGTGGCCACCACCAAAGTGTGTTTATGAGCCAGCTGGACCACCCAGTTGCTGAACATGCTGCTGAACATGGTACGCTTAACTTCAACTGCTTCACATCCTGTGCCATCAACACCTAATTGCGCAGGTGGAAACTCTCCCTACAACATATCCTTTGTTCCAGTAACCCACCAGGCCTCAGCCTTCGCTGGTCCCTGTGCCCAACTGCCTCTATCCACTTCCCTGCTCCTACTCCAGCCTCACTCAAGACTGCTATCCCACCTGATCGTCTGCATGGTCCTTTTCCCCATTCTGCTACTATTCTCTGCCCCTTTCCCCTCAAGCACCACCTCCTGATGCTGCACCTAACAATCCACCATCCTGTCCCCACCATGTCCTTGTACACTCCCACAAGTGGAGTATCTTTCCCCACCCCACCTTGTTATTCCTCCCCGTCTCCACTCCATGTCTCTCTTGTACCCAGCTACCCACCCAGACCAAGATCGTTGCTCACTGCATCCAGACCTCTACACATGTAGCCCACAGTGGCTGTTTGTGTGGGTGTGTGAGTTGAATTTGTGCGTTTGTACACTTTAGTTAGTTTTGGGTTATCTGCTAGGTATTTACTTTCCTGAAATACAATAATATCTAATTAATTTTATTCTCTCCATTTGTTAGCATTTAAAAGGCAGCTACCCACAGCCAGCAGGAGTGGATTTGGCTCCAGATATTATGCAGTTTATGTATTATCTTTCACTGGCTCAGGCTCAAGAATGTATATTGGAGAAGAGCATGATGGATAACAGGAAACCTACAATAATAGGTAAGAAATATATTACAAGGTAATCTTTCCTGAGAGTTTTTGGGATTTCTATAGAACTAAGTGACTTGGAGTCTTTTGATTTTGAAGTGTAAATGTGAGGGCAATATCTTAAGTTTTTACAAATATGGTGAAGGAAAAATCCAGCTGTGCTGCTGCTGGTCCCAAGCCCAGATAAAGAAGAAGGGTAGGCACCTAAAGAAGCCATAAAAGAGAAGCCAGGCCACATCACATGGTGTGTCTGAGACTAACTTCAGTTGTGACCCTTTTGGTGTCTATGCATTGACCCCTAGCATGATTATTCATTTTAACACGATGGCAAGTTTTTACTACCACCAGGTCGTAACCAATCCACCATTGTCAACCACAATGTCAGGGCGCCAGTGGATTCAGGGGAGCTCACACCAACATGTAAGAGAGGTGAAAGTAACAAAGTGTCATACTTTGCTACTTTCAACATTTACTCACTCCTCAAAACTGGAAAACTGAAACACCTTATGAATATCCTTGTCAAACAGAAAATCATTACAAGAGACAAGTTACACAGATGAAGCAAAAGGATTTCAGGTTCTGAAGGGATCTGGCAAAAGAGTAATGAAGAATGTGCCTCAGCTCAACACGGGCTTTATGTTAATGATCAATAAAAAGATCTTGGGAGCCAACACTGACTTCAGCTTCAAAAGTAGTAGGCTCTCCATTTTACTTTTAAGGGAGCAAATAAGATATACACTTTGGTGAATGCACAAGCTTCCACAAATAAAACTAACAAAATGGACCTGTCTTCCCCAGGGAGCCCATTGTTCTTTGGTGAGATTGCATGTGGCGTACATGGGACTGTGACCTCTTGCTGCCCTTTCTTCCTTCCCAGGCTTCATTTCCCTTCCCATGCCCCTATGCCCCTCCCTCCCTGTCCTCACTCCTTCCTCTCTGCCCCCTCCTTCCCCTCTCTTCTTACTTATTTCAGCCTGGCTATCCGCTTTGTCTCGTGTATTCCATTATGTTTTCTTTCCCTAGCTTTTTCTTTTTCATCCTTCCATTTTGGCATTTTTGGTCACCGTTTGGGGTTTGACCTTTCTCTCTAATGTGAGCCTTTCGAGGAAGAACTCCTTAGGATCTATAGCGAGGCGTTCTCCCCCCCCCCCCCCCCCCCCCCCCCCCGGGTCCTCCACCACCCCATCTGCCCCTATTCCTTCCCCTGCCGTAGAGCCCTCCTCCAGCCCGATAGGTCACCAGCACTTTTAGCCAGTCTGTGTGGTGGGGCTGTTATGTACACTTTTGGTTGAGGCCCCTGACAACACGGTGATCATACTTCTGACACCTGAGCCCTCAGGGACTCAGCATTGATTTGCTGGGTATGGGCTTGGCAACCCCAGGATTCCCGAGTTGGGGGCTGGTAAGCACCTCCAATCCCCTGTCACTGTAAGCTCTGGGCAGGCTTCAGTGACCACCATGCAGCGTAGCAGTGGAAAGTTGTGTGTCTCCGGGAATGGGGATCTTGGCTTGACCACTTGGATTGTGAGGACGGGATAAATCTCTATTTTTTAAAAAAAAAAAAAAAAAAAACCCTCAATCTCAAGGTGTGCTGCACACTGATGGCTCCCTGCCGCCGTTGGATAAGCAGCTGCAGCAGCAAGTCGTATACTCCTAGCTCACTCATTTGTTACATAGTTTAATTCTTAATTTCTTTGCGTGTTTTTGGTACTTGCATTGTTTAATTCATAAATTTCGGGCGTATTATAGTATTTGAGAGTTGTAGCATCGCGTTTTAGTACCTGAATAGTGTAAATTCGCGTAGTCGTCTGTCATCTGTTTTTGTTTTGAACGGCCAGTGTCGGTTGGTCACAGTCAGTGTGCTCCCTGCCGCCGTTGAATAAGCAGCTGCAGCAGCAAGTCATATACTCCTAGCTCACTCATTTGTTACATAGTTTAATTCTTAATTTCTTTGCATGTTTTTGGTACTTGCATTGTTTAATTCATAAATTTCGGGCGTATTATAGTATTTGAGAGTTGTAGCATCGCGTTTTAGTACTCGAATAGTGTTAAATCGCGTAGTCTCCTTCCGCCGCCGAGCAGTGTGTCAGCAGTGCACAAGTGGCAGCATTACTGCATTTACTAGGCAATCTTGTATTTTAATAACCGTTTCAATTTTGTGTCGTTTTGTTTGCGCTCTCTGTAGATTAGTTCAGACGTTCTTTGCACAACAGTTTTTAGCATGGATAGGGACTGCAACTGCTGTGTTCGGATGCAGGCAGTGTTGGCTTCGGTCACACAGCTTGAGGCTGTTGCCAATGGGCATCACTGTGGGGGTCCGGATGGGGGTTTGTCGGGGACGGCCAGCTCGTCCCACGCATCCCCCGATCGGACTACGACTGTGGTTGCCCGGGATACTGCCCGCATTGAGGCTGATCCCTCACCTGTGGTAGAGTGGGAGGTCGTCTCAAGGTGTGGCAGGGGGCGAAAGACATTCCGGAGGGCTGAACGGAAGGCCTCTCCAGTTTGTCTGACGAACCGGTTTCAGGCTCTGTCTCAGGCTAATACTGATCTTCGGCCTGACATGGCTGCTTGTCCTGTTCCAGAGGTTGCCCCTCAGTCTGCAAGATCCGGGCAGTCGCAGAGGGTGGGCTTACTGGTAGTTGGGAGCTCCAACGTCAGGCGCGTAATGGGGCCCCTTAGGGATATGGCAGCAAGGGGGGGGAAGAAAACCAAAGTGCACTCCGTGTGCATACCGGGGGGAGTCATTCCAGATGTGGAAAGGGTCCTTCCGGATGCCATGAAGGGTACAGGGTGCACCCATCTGCAGGTGGTCGCTCATGTCGGCACCAATGACGTGTGTCGCTATGGATCGGAGGAAATCCTCTCTGGCTTCCGGCGGCTATCAGATTTGGTGAAGACTGCCAGTCTCGCTAGCGGGATGAAAGCAGAGCTCACCATCTGCAGCATCGTCGACAGGACTGACTGCGGACCTTTGGTACAGAGCCGAGTGGAGGGTCTGAATCAGAGGCTGAGACGGTTCTGCGACCGTGTGGGCTGCAGATTCCTCGACTTGCGCCATAGGGTGGTGGGGTTTCGGGTTCCGCTGGATAGGTCAGGAGTCCACTACACGCAACAAGCGGCTGCACGGGTAGCAGGGGTTGTGTGGCATGGGCTGGGCGGTTTTTTAGGTTAGATGGCCTCGGGCAAGTGCAGAAAGGGCAACAGCCTCAACGGGTGCGGGGCAAAGTCAGAACATGCGGGGACCAAGCAGCAATCGGTATTGTAATTGTAAACTGTCGAAGCTGCGTTGGTAAGGTACCGGAACTTCAAGCGCTGATAGAAAGCACCGAAGCTGAAATCGTTATAGGTACAGAAAGCTGGCTGAAGCCAGAGATAAATTCTGCCGAAATTTTTACAAAGGCACAGATGGTGTTTAGAAAGCATAGATTGCATGCAACCGGTGGTGGAGTGTTCGTCGCTGTTAGTAGTAGTTTATCCTGTAGTGAAGTAGAAGTGGATAGTTCCTGTGAATTATTATGGGTGGAGGTTACACTCAACAACCGAGCTAGGTTAATAATTGGCTCCTTTTACCGACCCCCCGACTCAGCAGCATTAGTGGCAGAACAACTGAGAGAAAATTTGGAATACATTTCACATAAATTTTCTCAGCATGTTATGGTCTTAGGTGGAGATTTCAATTTACTAGATATAGACTGGGACACTCAGATGTTTATGATGGGTGGTAGGGACAGAGCATCGAGTGACATTATACTGAGTGCACTATCCAAAAATTACCTCGAGCAATTAAACAGAGAACCGACTCGTGGAGATAACATCTTGGACCTACTGATAACAAACAGACCCGAACTTTTCGACTCTGTAAGCGCAGAACAGGGAATCAGTGATCATAAGGCCGTTGCAGCATCCCTGAATATGGAAGTTAATAGGAATATAAAAAAAGGGAGGAAGGTTTATCTGTTGAGCAAGAGTAATAGAAGGCAGATTTCAGACTACCTAACAGATCAAAACGAAAATTTCTGTTCCGACACTGACAATGTTGAGTGTTTATGGAAAAAGTTCAAGGCAATCGTAAAATGCGTTTTAGACAGGTACGTGCCGAGTAAAACTGTGAGGGACGGGAAAAAACAACAAAGTTAGGAAACTACTGCGAAAGCAAAGAGAGCTTCACTGCAAGTTTAAACGCAGCCAAATCCTCTCAGACAAACAGAAGCTAAACGATGTCAAAGTTAGCGTAAGGAGGGCTATGCGTGAAGCGTTCAGTGAATTCGAAAGTAAAATACTAGGTACCGACTTGACAGAAAATCCTAGGAAGTTCTGGTCTTACGTTAAATCAGTAAGTGGCTCGAAACATCATGTCCAGACACTCCGGGATGATGATGGCATTGAAACAGAGGATGACACGCGTAAAGCTGAAATACTAAACACCTTTTCCCAAAGCTGTTTCACAGAGGAAGACCACACTGCAGTTCCTTCTCTAAATCCTCGCACCAACGAAAAAATGGCTGACATCGAAATAAGTGTCCAAGGAATAGAAAAGCAACTGGAATTACTCAACAGAGGAAAGTCCACTGGACCTGACGGGATACCAATTTGATTCTACACAGAGTACGCGAAAGAACTTGCCCCCCTTCTAACAGCCGTGTACCGCAAGTCTCTAGAGGAACAGAAGGTTCCAAATGATTGGAAAAGAGCACAGGTAGTCCCAGTCTTCAAGAAGGGTCGTCGAGCAGATGCGCAAAACTATAGACCTATATCTCTGACGTCGATCTGTTGTAGAATTTTAGAACATGTGTTTTGCTCGAGTATCATGTCGTTTTTGGAAACTCAGAATCTACTATGTAGGAATCAACATGGATTCTGGAAACAGCGATCGTGTGAAACCCAACTCGCTTTATTTGTTCATGAGACCCAGAAAATATTAGATACAGGCTCCCAGGTAGATGCTATTTTTCTTGACTTCCGGAAGGCGTTCGATACAGTTCCGCACTGTCGCCTGATAAACAAAGTAAGAGCCTACAGAATATCAGACCAGCTGTGTGGCTGGATTGAAGAGTTTTTAGCAAACAGAACACAGCATGTTGTTATCAACGGAGAGACGTCTACAGACATTAAAGTAACCTCTGGCGTGCCACAGGGGAGTGTTATGGGACCATTGCTTTTCACAATATATATAAATGACCTCGTAGATAGTGTCGGGAGTTCCATGCGGCTTTTCGCGGATGATGCTGTAGTATACAGAGAAGTTGCAGCGTTAGAAAATTGTAGCGAAATGCAGGAAGATCTGCAGCGGATAGGCACTTGGTGCAGGGAGTGGCAACTGACCCTTAACATAGACAAATGTAATGTATTGCGAATACATAGAAAGAAGGATCCTTTATTGTATGATTATATGATAGCGGAACAAACACTGGTAGCAGTTACTTCTGTAAAATATCTGGGAGTATGCGTGCGGAACGATTTGAAGTGGAATGATCATATAAAATTAATTGTTGGTAAGGCGGGTACCAGGTTGAGATTCATTGGGAGAGTCCTTAGAAAATGTAGTCCATCAACAAAGGAGGTGGCTTACAAAACACTCGTTCGACCTATACTTGAGTATTGCTCATCAGTGTGGGATCCGTACCAGATCGGGTTGACGGAGGAGATAGAGAAGATCCAAAGAAGAGCGGCGCGTTTCGTCACAGGGTTATTTGGTAACAGTGATAGCGTTACGGAGATGTTTAACAAACTCAAGTGGCAGACTCTGCAAGAGAGGCGCTCTGCATCGCGGTGTAGCTTGCTCGCCAGGTTTCGAGAGGGTGCGTTTCTGGATGAGGTATCAAATATATTGCTTCCCCCTACTTATACCTCCCAAGGAGATCACGAATGTAAAATTAGAGAGATTAGAGCGCGCACAGAGGCTTGCAGACAGTCGTTCTTCCCGCGAACCATATGCGACTGGAACAGGAAAGGGTGATAATGACAGTGGCACGTAAAGTGCCCTCCGCCACACACCGTTGGGTGGCTTGCAGAGTATAAATGTAGATGTAGATGTAGATGTAGATGTAGATGTAGATGGGATGTATGGCTGTTGAGGTGGAACAGTTGTTACCTGGCAACCTCTGGAGAACCAGCCACACCTCAGTTGTATAAGGCTTATTCAGGCACGTGGGGCTCTGTCTGAGTAGACTCTTATTTCCCTAGCTGCTCATGGGACCAAGATGGAACTCTCGAAATCCTCTTCTTCTCCTGGCGGGAAGGGTGTACCGCATGGGAGTATTCACACCCATTCATCCAAAAGAATGAGAGAGGCTAGTCTTCCTGATAATAAGAATACTTTGGACTGCAGTAACAGGACTCATGGAGTCGTGAATAACAATGTGTTTCTGGTGATAAAGAGGAAGGAGGGAACATTTGAAAAGGGGTCCCCCTTTTATATCCATAAGGGTTTGGAAGGCCTTGCTGGAACATTAAAATCTATAAAACGAATGCGTAATGGCTCATTGTTGGTCGAAACTAACAGGTCAAAGCAGGTAGGCCTTCTTAAGAAATGGCAGAAAGTGGGTGACTATGATATCATTGTTGAGATGCACGCCTCTCTCAATTCCAGTAAGGGCGTTTTCACATGCCGAGATATTACAGAGATAGACAGCAGAACTGTAGCAAGAATGGGCATCCCAGCGAATAGTCAATGTGGAGCAACGAACGCGCAAGAATAATGTAGCAGCTGAAAATACTGCCACTTTTATTGTCACATTCAATTCTCCGACACTGCCTGAACATCTTATGGTGGGGTTCCTTCGACTTAACGTTCAGCCTTACATTTCAAACCCTACGCAGTGCTATAAATGCCAGCGTTTTGGCCATACTACCATGAGTTGTGAAGGTGAAGCAATCTGCAGGAACTGCAGGAAAGCCGCTCATGACACTGGGACTGACTGCCCATCTCCAGCGATCTGCATCAAATGCTCTGGGAACCACCCAGTCTGGAGCCAAGACTGCCCTATTTTTGCTCAACAGAAAATACAGGAGATAAAAGTGACCAAGTGGATCCCCTATACCAAAGCCAAAAAATAATATTCTTCCTTGGTGCAGAAACCTATTCCCAAGATGGTCGCTTCGACACAGATGACGCCTAGTGTGCCTGTATCCACCACAGGAACCTGTACTTACATGTGTACATGTCAAGGGAAAAGGAGTAAGGACAAAGCAATCCAGGCAGCTGCATCAGGAAAGACAAACAACAGATCCGCAGCAAGCATCCAGAAGGTGCAAGAAAAGCAGAGTGCCTCTCAATGCCCCCTTTCCCCCTCATCCTCAAAGGGACAGGGTGCAGGGAAAGGCTCACGACGTTCAGGTCAAAAGCTGTCCCGAGTGCTGTCAGATGTCGTTCTCTCCTGTCTGACTGATGAGGGGAATATCATGGTGTTAGATGCCTTGGATCCAGGCAGCCCCTCCACTCTCCCTCTCTCTTCAAGTGCTCCACTTCCCCGGTGCAAAGATAGGAGTAAATTAAAACCGTACCGATGACATGGCTTTCATACTACAGTGGAATATGAATAGGTTCAGGACTCATGTGGAGGAACTGAAACTCCTAGCACAGTTAGGTCCCTTGTGCTTTTGTATACAAGAAATGCACTTTAAAGATACAGATGTTCCTGTGCTACAGGGACATACGCTCTACTGCAAGGATGACCTACTGCGGGGAAAGGGCCAAGGGAAGTGTTGCAGTGTTTGTCACTAATGTGCACCACTCCTCTGCTCTCCCCCTGGGTACTGACCTGCAATCAGTTCCAGTTCAAATTCATGTATGTCGAAGGATCACTGTTTGTTCACTCTATTTACCTCCGTAAGCTGCTCTAGACTCTGAGGCTCTCATGCAACTTATCACACAACTCCTGTGACCATTCCTCCTCCTGGGAGCCTTCAGTGCCCAACATGTCCTTTGGGGCTCGACCGATACTTGCCCTCAGGGTTGGGTTTTGTGAGGGCATGGAGTCTCATGAGCTGTGCATCCTCAGCATGGGTACTAACACACATTTCTCTACTGATACTGGGTCATTGTCAGCCATCGACCTCTCTTTCTGTTCTCCCACCCTTGTTGACTCTGTCCAGAGGTGGGAGGTCATTGAAGACCTTCATTCCAGTGACCATTGTCTTTCACCTACTAAATGGCCCACCACCTGGAGTTGCACACCCAAAATGGTCAGCAAGGCTAACTGGATGTGTTTCAGCCAGCTAGCTGTGTTCTAGCACTGCGACAACATCCAAGGATGGGTGGGCCACATCACACAAGAGACCCATTGTGCCGCTGACCTCTCCATCCTACAGTCCACCAAACATTTTGCTCAAACTACTGCCAATGCAAACCAGGATCAGGCATTTCATCACTATCGTGCGACTGTAAAGGGGGAAAAGTTGGACTTTAAGGTCCAACAGTTCTGAGGCCTACAACTCCCCTTTCTCCACGTGGGAGCTCGAATCGGCACTGACTGAGATTCGTGACACTGCACCCAGTCGCGACCAAATCTGGTACTGCATGCTTTGACATTTGCCAGTGCTATCAAAGGAAATCATCCTCGAATGTTTTAATCTAATACGACAGACAGGCAACTTCCCCAACTCGTGGAGGGAGGCAATTCTGTTCCCTCTCCTCAAACCAGGAAAGGACTGCACGTGTCCCAGTAGTTATCAGAGTATCGCCTTAACAAACTGTGTAGGAAAGACCCTGAAGCAAATGGTTAACCATCGTCTGATCTGATTGTTAGAGATCAGGCAACTCCTTAGCTGCTCTTAGTGTGGATTCTGAAGATTTCGGTCCACTGTCGACGACCTGACTCTCCTAGAGGTGGCTGTTCAACAGGTTTTCCTCCATAAGCATCACTGTATCGGCATACTCTTTGATATACAAAGTGCGTTCAAAAAGTTTTGCACAATCTCTAATTTTTATTTTATTTTTTGCAGGAGTGGAATGAAACTTTTTATGAATATACTTGGAACATTTAGCTACACATTGAGCCTACTCAATGTAGCCTCCATCAGCTGTGACACATCTGGCCCAAATTTCTTTCCATGATGTAAAGGCACTTTGCTAAAATTCTGGGGATTGACTTTTACACCAACACTTGACACAGGAAATAAGGTATTTCTCACTATCAAATGTTTTACATCACAGGTGGGCCTTGAGATGACCAGATAGGTAAAAATCAGACAGAGCCAAGTCCAGACTGTAGGGAGGACGAGGAACAATTTTCCAACCCATTTTCCTGATTTTTCTCCTGCATAAGGGCTGTAAGGGGTTTGGCATTGTCATGGTGTAGTCTGATGAGCTGACCCTGAAGCTGTAGTCTGTGGGTCTTAATGGCACGTCGCAGCTTGTCCACTGACAAACCATAACGGTCCTGGTTAATTGTGGAGTCAAGTTCCAAAAAGTCAATGAAAATGACACCACACTGATCTCAGAAGGAGGAGGCCATTACCTGTCGGCCTGATGTTCGTGAAAGTCTTGGTTTCTTCTTCCGAGGGGAACCCAGATGACGCCACTTCATGGATTGGGTTTTGCTCTCAGGTTCGGACAAAAACAACCATGTTTCGTCCTGGGTAATGACTCCATCAAAACACTGTTTCCAGTCTTCAGTAAGGGTCTTCATGAGACCCTCGCACACATTCTTCCTCATCGTTTTCATTTCTCTTGTCAATAATCTAGGCACCCAACGTGCACAGATTTTTCTGTACCCTAGTGATTGTACCAGTGATATCATGCTACCCATGACAAATGAGTCATTTCAGCAAGCTGTCGTGCTGTCACACAACTGTAATTTTGGATGTTTTATCAATGGTTTTCTTATTCGTGTCACTCACTGCCATCGATGGTCTACTACATTGTGGATTGTCCAGTAGAGAGAAATCACCTTCTTTAAACCTCTGCAACCACCGCTGGATACTGCTGCGATCCACTGTGACCTCCTCATAAACAGGGAGCAACTTCCTGTGAATCGATGTCATCACCGATCCTGAAGAGGATCTCCATCACCGACCGTTGTCGCAACCTGACATCTACTTCGCGGTCCATTATGGCTCACCTGTAAATAAAAGAAAATACTTTTATATACCAACTTATAGCTAAATGATCCATGATTGTTCACAAAAAATTTCTTCCCCCTCCTGCAAAAAATAAAAAAATTAGAGGACTGTGCAAAACTTTTTGAACGCCCTTTGCAAGTAAGGCGTATGATAGTACTTTGTGGACACTGTATTCTCGTACAACAGCATCAGTGGGGCTTTCGTGGCCACCTTCCCATCTTCATATGGTCTTTCCTGTCTCACCGGTTTTTTAGGACCCAAGTTGGTGACGCTGTCTGATCGATTTGAGCAGGAAAATTGTGTTAGTCAGGGCAGTGTTTTAAGTGTTACCCTCTTTGCCATAGCCATTAACAGTATCACATCTATTGTAAGGAGTCCTGTACAGTGCTCCTTATTTGCAGACGATTTTGGTGTTTTCTGTTCCTCCTCCAGTGTTGCAGTGGCGAGCCGCCAGTTGCAACTTACAATGTGGAAGTTAGGGTGGGCTGCAAAGATGAGTTTCCAGTTTCCTGCAGGTAAGTATGTATGTGTTCATTTTAATCGTTCTCGTCATCTTTTTAATTTGTCTGCCTTGATTATGGGGGACACCATCCTACATTTTAGACACAGTGCGGTTTCTGGGCCTCATTTTTGAGTCCCGATTGTCGTGGTTACCACACCTGTGAGACCTGAAAGCCAGAACCCTGAAGGCACTGAACATCATCAAGTGCCTTAGCCACAGGTCTTGGGGAGTGGACAGGGTGCGTCTCCATCAGTTTTATCTGGCTTTTGTGCGTTCATGGCTGGACTACGGTTGCACGGTGTATGAGTCAGCGCGGCCCTCTTACTTGCAGATCATTGACGCTGTCCATCGTGAGGGTGCTTATAGGACCTAGCATCCGTGCTGAGGTGGGGGAACTGCCACTTACCATCCGGTACCAGCTCCTCATGGTGTGTCAGGTGTCAAACTTCTCCCGCACACCGTACTGCTGCTCGTCCACCTCTGGAATGCCTTTTTTCCAACCGTCCACCAGCCACAATGCCATTTGGGATCCACATGCAGCGAGTGCTGGAGTCGCTCAGTGTAGAGCCAGTATGACCCCAAACCCAGGGTTTTAACTGTCTGCCGCTCTGGTTACTGGAGAGCCCCAGAGTGATTTTAGATTTAGTCCAGTACAGGAGAGATAGCACTCCTGATTCCATTTTTATTTTTAATGTGATATTCTCTGATATTTTATCTGAGTACCACAACCAGTACTATTTTTTTACAGATTGGTCTGAGCAGGAGGACTGCATTGGTTTCTCTGCCGTTTTCCCGGATCGTGTCCACTAGGTCAGACTGCCCCCAGAATTTACTGTCTTTGACACAGAATTATATGCGATCTTGAGAGCACTGGAACAGATGAGTCGTTCTCCCGGTGTTAGATTGCTCGTCTGCTCAGATTCTCTGAGTGCCCTTCACTCTCTCCAACATTTGTACCCAACAGATACAGTAACCCAGAATATCCAGGATGCCTTCCTACAACTACAGCTACTGGGGAAGGAGGTATCTTCCTACTGGGTAACTATACACGTGGGAATTGCGTGGAATGAAAGGGTGCATCGAGCAGCCAAGGAGATGTCTCGTGATCCTCTGGTATTTCGGTGTGCTATCTCCATGTATGCTATCACCTCGCTGTTGAGGTACAAAGTCATGTGTTGATGGGAAGACGAGTGGCTGGCAGTGACCGATAACAAGCTCCGTACTATCAAGCCCACAACTCGGCCATGGAGTACTTCCGTGCAGCCACATCGGCTGGATGATGTCCTTCTTACTTGTTTTCGCATAGACCACAGCCCTATGGCACAAGTATTTTTACTCCGGCTAGAGGATCCTTCAATGTGTGGTGCTTGTGGCGTGCAGATCACGGTGCGCCACATTTTATTGGTCTACATTTTATTTGCTGACCGGCGTACTGCGGCAGATTTGCTGGTGGATCTGCCGTCTGTTTTATGTAATGATCAAATGATTGTGGTTAGGGTTTTAAAGTTTTGTGAATTGCCCATCATTTTTAACAAGGTGTTGAAGAAGATGTTCTTAATGTGTCAAATGGTGGCTGGCTCACCCTAGTTTTTCGTAAGTGGTCAGCCAGTCACTGTGCTTTTCTGTTAGTTCTTCTGTTAGTTCGCACGCGTGCGCACAAGCGCGCGCGCACACACACACACACACATTCTTCTGATACCCAAGCTGTTGCCTCCCCATGTATGCCTAGGAGTGGTTGCTTGTTATTCTGGAGCATTGGAACTCAAGGCATTGGGTGCAGTGACTGACAGCCCTTGCTGTGGCTGGGTGGTGCCCATGAGGAAAGGCCCTGACCGGAGTGGATGGTATCAGGGTGGATGCTTTGTGTATGAAACATTATGCTCCAAAAACCTGACCATTCTTCTATGACCATCATTTCAGTTGGTAATAGATCATTTAATGCTGCTTGTTATGACCCTGCAGCGTTCCATTCCCTGGCTACAGCGTGGGAGGAGGGTCAGTTTCACTGGCTTGGGGTGAAACACTTTCCCCTCTATGTGATCTGCACAAGGACTGACGGGACATGTTGACCATCACCAAGTTGATATTATTTGTGGAAAATATTGAAAACAAGTTTGGCAAAGTAGAGTCTTTCAGTAAGACACAGTTGGGTTCGCTGTTGATCAAAACTTCTTCTGCTTGCCAATCTGCAGCCCTTCGTGCTTGTGACCATCTTGGTGACATCCCAGTGTCCATTACTCCTCACCAATCTTTGAATATGGTTCAGGGAGTCATTTTCTGTAGGGATCTCATCCTTCAAACTAATAACCTCTGGGCCAATCTGGAATAGCAGGAAATTCAATTTGTTCTGCGTGTTCAGAAAAGTCATAAGGACAATCGCACAGATACCAGCACCTTTATTCTGGCATTTGAGGGAGATACCCTCACAGCAACATTCAGGGTTATGCATTATCAGTGTGATGAGAAGCTGTACGTCCTGCCACCCAAAAGGTGTTTTTGGTGCTTATGTTTCAGATACGTCTTCTCAATGTACAGTGGACCCTCTTTGTGGTGAACGTGGACTCCCACTCCATGAGGGGAAACCCCTGTATTCCACTGCCCTTGTGTGTTAATTACCACAGCTGTCACTCTCCATACTCATCAGATTGCCTTATTTATAAAAAGGAAAATAAGATACAGGAGTATAAGCCCCATGATCATTTATCCTACATTCAGGCTCATCTGAAATATGAACGACTTCACCATGTGTCAGCAGCATCTAACTTTTTGCTTCTGTTATGTCCTTTGCCTCTCCACCCTTCCTTTACCCCAGTCAGAGTTCCCTCTCCTCTCTATCTCTCGTACAGTTCCCATGCCCTCCTCTCTTGGTGGTGATCCCCCTCCCCAGCCAGAGAAGTGTCCAATTTTTAGTGTCAGCCGGTGATGGGGCTCCATCCCTGGGCCTTGCCCTCATCTGTCTCCCAGGCCAGAGGCCTGCTGCCATAACTCGGCCACAGGACCCACAGTGCATGCACCCAAGTTCGCTTGTTCTCTTTCAGTTCCAGGTCATGCAGAAGCCTGCTCTCCCTCCAAGCTCTGCCCTTCTGGCCTGTGAAGGAGAAGAAGAAGAAGAAGAAGAAGAAGAAGAAGAAGAAACATAAGTCCCAGGACAAGGCCCCTGGAGGTCCATCCCCACCTTCGCAACCTAAGTCTGACCTCTGGAAATAACCCCATCCTTATTGGTGACAGCTGATGACCCAGCAACGTGATTGGCTCCAGCCCATTCACCTCCCATTTGCACCCCCATTCCATGCTCATTCAATGGAACAGTAATGGATACTAGCATCACCTCCTGGAGTTTCAATCTCCTATTTCCTTTTACCCTGCAGCTTTTGTCATTCTCCAGGAATGTCATT
The DNA here is from genome assembly GCF_023864275.1 of Schistocerca cancellata. NCBI lineage: Eukaryota > Metazoa > Arthropoda > Insecta > Orthoptera > Acrididae > Schistocerca > Schistocerca cancellata. The sequence goes on along the minus strand of NC_064630.1, from coordinate 358,996,363 downwards.
TTACTGATGCTCATTCACTGACCCTTCATGTGCTCTGTGCTTTCTGTTGGAACCGGTCCCACTCTTTAAGGGCTTCCAGTGGCATGTGCACGTTGATTTGTATGGACGTTGTTAGTATATGGATGCCCATTTGTACCATATTGGTAACAGTTGCCGTCCAGGTCCACTTGGAGTCTGCAATCAGTGTTTGCAATCTCTGTCTCTCTCGTGACAGGGCACCTACGCCTGCTGCCCTAACTTCCCTCTTTCAGCAACTGCCCCCCTCCCTTCCTCCTCCTTGGGGATTTTAATGCTTGTCACCCTTTGTGGGCCTGTGCTTTTTCGTCTAGTTTGGGGCTCCTCAATGGCCAATTTCTTGTGGACCATGACCTGTTCCATCTTAATGATGGTTTCACTACTCATTTTAGTGCCACATAAGGCACTTTCTCTGTAATTGATCTTTTGCTAACTTCCCCTCACTTTCTTCCTTTCCTGCACTGGTTGCCATAGCTGACCTCTGTGATAGTGACCACTTACTGTTGATTCTCTTGACCCTTCCTGTCTCCCAATGGCCAAGTTACTCCAATCGGCTTTCCACCACGTCTATTGGCCTCAGTATATCTCCCGGGTAATGTTTATACCTTCTTTGTGAGATTGTATTGATGAAGTCATTTGTGATCTGTCTGATATGATACTTTCCACTGTCGACATTGCTGTTCCCCCCTTGACGGGCCCCGTTCGCTGTCAGCCAGTTCCATGGTGGAGCACTGCCATTGTCACCGCCATCCATGATCGTTGTCGTGCCTTGCAACATTGTAAGTGGCACCCGTCCTTCCAGTCTTATTATCTTTTAAACGTCTTTGCACCAAAGCCCGTTACTTAACAAAACAGAGCAAGTGGATGTGTTGGGAACACTTTATCTTCTTCCTCGGTTCGTCTGCCCCTTCATCACAAGTGTGGGCTACACTACACACCCTGCATTGTTATCAGTGGCAGTCTTCCATTCCGGGCCTTTCCCTTCCATGTGGCCATTGTACTGATCCATCAGTTCTCACAGAACACCTCATGACCCGTTTTACGATGGCATTGGTGTCAGCCTCCAATCCTGCTGCTTCCCACCTCCAGAAATAGTGGGCTGAAGCTTCTCCCTTATGTATTATGCCTTGTCAGGTGGAATCCTACAGTAAATCTTTTACTGTATGGGAACTCCTTCTGGTCCTCTATTGTTCCCACAGTTCAACCTCTGGCCCAGATCCATCCATAAACAATTGCTTCAACACCTCATCATCCACAACAGTAATATCTCCACCAAGTGTTTAACAGTATTTGGCTCCAAGGCATTTTCCCTCTCAATGAAGAGACTGTATTGTGGTTCCTGTCCTTAAGCCCGGCAAGGTTTGGTCGTCCCTTGTTAGTTACCAGCCCAGCAGTCTGACCAATGTCCCGTGCAAGTTAGTTGAACGAAGAATTGCTCATCAGCTCAGTTGGGTCCCTGAAGCTCGAGACCTTTTATCTCCTTACCAATGTGCGTTTCAGGAGGGACGGTCTCCGATTGATCCTCTGCTTTGATTGGAAACCGCAGTTCAGCAGGACTTTTCTCAATGCTGTCATCTTGTCATGGTTTTCTTCGATCTTCGTAAGGCCTATGACACAGCTTGGCACCATCGCATCCTACCTAATTTCCATGAGTGGGGTCTTTGGGGCTCCATCCTGAGTTTCATTCACCAGTTCCTGTCCCAATGGTCGTTCAGAGTTTGGGTTGGTATCATTTTCAGCTCTCTGCAGACCTGGGAGAATGATGTTCTTCACGGCTCCGTATTAAGTGTCCTCCTTTTTCTCATCACCATTAATTGACTTGTAGCCTTCGCTATACCGTTGATCATCCCTGCCCTGTATGTGAATGATTTCTGTGTTTGGGCTAGCTTCCACTCAGTGGCCTCTGGGGTATGACAGCTCCAGGACACCATCGGGCATGCTTCCATGGTATGGTTTTCAGTTCTCTCCCCTTAAGGTGAGGGTGGTCTTCTCTCACCTGAGTTTCGTTATGTATGAACTCAGTGAGTGCCCTTCAGGCTATTAATCAGTGGTTTTTCCTCCACCCCTAGGTCTCTACCATGCACAATCTTCTTGCCGATCTCGGCGATGTTGCTTGTTCGGTTGATTTCCTTTGGGTTTCTCGCCTTGTGGGTATCCTGGATAATGGACTTGCTGTCTGATTGAGGGGAGGGGCATCTACCCCCCTCCCCCTTCTCCGTGACCACTCTCTGGCCGGATTTTCAGCTTTATGTCAAATCCCTTTTTGCTCAATTGTGGGCCGACTCTGGGAGGCTGCCGTCTGTCTAATAAACTTCATGCAATCAAGGAGACTCCCATTGTGTGGCATTCTATCCACCACCTGTCCCAGCAGAAAACAGCCATCTTCTGCTGTCTTCATATCGGCCGTACTAGCTTTAACCATGGTTTCTTACCCCACACTGAGCCAACCCCCCCCCCCCCCTCTCTCTCTCTCTCTCTCTCTCTCTCTCTCTCTCTCTCTCCCCCTTTGTAGCTGCAGGGCTCCCATCATGGTGATCCATATTTTGTTAGACTGTCCCCGCCTTTTGGTCCTTTGCACTAAATATAACCTCCCACTTTCCTTATCCTGGGTGTTAGCGGACAACCCTTGCATGTTACATCTGTTCTTGGTTTCCTTCACAAAAGTGGTTTGCCCTCCCAGGTTTAAGTCCTGCAGTTTCCTTCTGGAGTTGGAGTCTCTCAATTAGTGTTGCTTATGGAGGCCTTGGCTTGCCTCCACACCGGCCGGGTTCCCCCCACCCCCTCCCTTTTCCCTGCATTTTGTCTGATCCTTTGTGCCATTTTGTTTCCTCTTTTTCTTGTGCCTTCTTCACCAGGTGTTGTCCCCAATATGTCTTGCTCATGATGTAGTGTGGGGATTGGGAATGTTTGTTGGTGGTGCTGGTGCCCTGACACATGTAGTGTCTCTGGGGTGCCCCTATTCTCATCGTTTCCCTCCACACCCCACTTGTTCTTTCCTCGTCCTGCCCCAATGTTACATTCACCTCTTTGTTTGCCCATTTTCTCTTCCCCTTGACTGGACCGTGGTGTTTGTGTTGTTCCTCCATTGGTTTTTGCCACCTTAGATCATGGAACCAATGACCTTGCTGTTTGGTCCCCTCAATCAGCCAACCAGTCAACCAAATGAACAGCTCTGGATAAAGTAGAAGACTTTTGGAAAGACCTGGAGGAGGCACTATTAAAGACTCCAATCAAGAATGCTACTTCTTGGAGATTTCAACACTCAAGAAAGGAAATTCAGGAATATCATTGGGAACTATCCAGCCGACAACAGTACTAATCGTAATGGCGAACAACTATTGGAAATTTGTGAGAGTTTTTATCTGATAATGAAATTGACAGCATTTAAAAATCTTCCAAGAAAACCAAAAACATGTGTATCGCCCAACTCTCAGTTCTGGATTGACCCTGTAGCAATATCAAGATGTACAGAGAATGAAACTGAAAAATCCAAGGGGACCAAACTGAGATTCAGATCACTTTCTCTCCAAAATTAAGGTCAGAATTCTACTAAGAGCCCATCAAACTAAAAATACTATCCATATAGCGAAGTTTGACACAGGGAAACTTAGAACTGGCAAAGATTATAAGATGAACTGGAATCAGAAGGATTATAAAGGCTGGAAACTGTTAAAAGGTGCAAAGGAAACATGCCTGGAGAATAGCTGGAGACACACATCATGGTCAACAGAAGGAGATAAGGCAGTTGAAGAGCGTCTGAAAGCATGGGTTGATTGGTGTCCTAAGAAAAGACAAAAAATCTAAAGACACTGTCAAAACTATCAGAAATCTCAGGAGCAAATTTTAGAACGAGTGCTTAACTCAAATAGAGGATGGCTACTGAAAGAACTTTACACAAGACTTTTGTAGAACATCCGCGAGTAGCTTTGAACTGTGAAGTGCCCTATGAGACATTCAGCTACTATGATAAAGAACCAAATCCTGACTCAGAACCACCAACTTTAGAAGATGTAAGGAGCATCATAAATGCCTTGAAGAATAATAAAGCTCCTGGGGAAGATAGGATCATTGCAGAACTCTTGAAGTATGTGAAAAAAGGAGTTAAGTTGGAGCCTGGGAACTACGTAGGAATATCGTTAATACCAGTGGCGTCAAAAGCATTGCTGAACAGAGTGGAAAAACAACTAAATCCACAAATTGGCGAGTACCAAAGAAGCTTCGGAATGGAAGACAATGCGCAGAACATATTTTGAATCTGAAGCTGGGAACTGCGTGTCAAAAATGCGAAAGCAAAAATTTCATGCTCACACTCATAGACTTCAAGAAAGCTTATTATTCAGTAGATAGATGAACACTGTTACAAATTTTAGAGGTGGTGAGTTTGGATAGAAAATCCAGTGAACTGATTAAACAGACATTAAGCAATTCAACATTCAAGGTCATGTTCAAAGGAAATCTTTCAGGGGCCTTCAAAATCAAAACCAGAGCAAGACAAGGAGATGGACTGTGGCTTTTGCTCTTTAACTCTCTACTTGATAAGGTTATCGGGGTACTGGTAGATTCGCTAGCATATGGAGACAATATGGCGATATTGTTGGAATCATTACAAGAGGCAGTTAAGTAAACCACACAACTATAGAGACAAGCAACTAAAGCAGGCCTCTGTCTGTCAGGAAGGCACATTATATGACAAGCATCAAGGCAGCCCCAAGATGGATGATAGTGGACGGAAGGAAAATTAAGTTGGTGGCAAGATTTAAATACCTGATAGAATGAACAGAAATTATGCTGACAAAAAGGAAAGCAGTGGGAGCTTGAATAAACATAATGAATTTTGCATACAAACTAACTCTGAACATCTATTGGAGAAAGAATATTTTAATTACTGCAAAATTGAGACACTACAAAACAGTGATCTGTCATGAAGCCTTATACGCAGCAGAAACTCTTTACATCTACATGTACATACGTACTCTGCAAGCCACGGTATGGTGTGTGGTGGAGGGTACCCTGTACTACAAGTAGTTGTTTCCTTTCCTGTTCCACTTGCAGATACAGCGAGGGGAAAACGACTGTCTATATGCCTCCATATGAGCCGTAATTTCTCATATCTTACCATCGTGGTCCCTGCGTGAATATATGTCAGCATGTAACCTAGTAACAACAGGAGTACTTAAAAGACTAGGATTGGTGAAATGAAATATTCTCAGGAGGGTGTTGGGACCTCAAACAGAATGGTCAGTTTAGAAGATGAGCAAACCGAGAACTGTGTATCAAAATGGAGGTAATCTTGGATATCATCAAGGAGAGGAGCAGCATGTTCTTCAGACACATCTGAAGAACGGATCAGGGGAGCTTAACACAGCAAATAATACAGTTTCTGGTGAATAAGAAAACCAAAGTATGCTGAATCCAAGAGGTACAAAGGGATCTAGAAGAAATGGGTTACAGAAACCAGAGATATGCAACACGGCGATTGTTAAGTAAAAAACTCGGACTTTCACAGATTTCCAAAACTGAACTAAACCCAGAACAAAATCATTGTGGACAGAAAAGTGAAGACGGTTGCAAATTATGAGGATGAAAGATATTGGACAAGAAAGAGAGGGGAAGAAAAAAAAAAAAGAAAATTGACACGAATTAATGTGGTCCTCAGATAGTGAAACAAAAGAAGAAGAAGAAGGAGGAGGAGGAGGAGGAAAAACATTGTTTTGACAAATATTTTTATGGTTTCTCAGAACATTTGTCTGTAAAATGTATGTACTTACCATGTTTTGTAATCAGTTTCAGAAACACTTTTTCCACTCTGATGTTGGCACCCAAAAACATGATTTCAGGTGGAGTCAAACTTTCTTGTGATGGTGAAATTTACCATCCACACATTTTTTGTTTGACGAACGGAACCAAAAAGAACTCGCTAATTGATAAATCAAGTTAGTACAGGCAGTGACATAATAATTTGAAGCTTTTCTTTGTCTGGTTGGAATCTAGGCAGCAAATACACATAACAGCAAAACCTACAGCCCCTGAAGATGATGATTGGCTAAGATGATGATTGGCTCTGTCATTGAAATATTGTGCATAAAATGGAAACAATAACTTGACTGAATACCTGTAAGTACACCATTAGTCAGTCACACTGAGAAAACCTTAGAAATTGTTCTAGGATGTGTCATGTAAGAGTTTTGTAAGCAATCTCTTTTGTAGGCAGTGAATTTTCCCAGTATCTCACCAATGAACCGAAATCTGACATCTGTTTTACTTGCTACTGAACCTGTCTGATCATCATACTTTATAGCCCCATAATTTATGTGAGGTAACTCAATGTAATTGTGATTCATTCATATTATAAGCACAAGGACATTACGGTGGAATGTTATGTATTTTAAGAATGTATATCTTTGTTTTACTGTCCAGATAGCAATGAATGTACAGACCTTTACTTTAATTAATCTGTCTTAAATATTGTAAATCGTAGGAATGAAATTCTGAGCTTGGTTGTCAAGGTGGGACAAACTTTTTTCTGTAACAAGGCACTTGCTTCACATCGTTTATGCTAGCCTCATTGAAGCATATGTGGTGTTGAGTAAAGTTCTTTATTTCCCATTTGTTCAGGAGATCAGAATGGATCACTATGACCCAACTCATCAAAAGAGCCCAAGTAGTGGTTGTTCAGGAAAATTCTTGACACTAAACAGAATTTGCAGTCTGATCTGTGGAGATGTTTTTGGCTAAATGTGTAAGTGTCGTACTAACTATCCAAAGGTCTGGGTGAAACATTGCATAGTGCTACTGCTCTTCATGTAAAGAAATGCTAATTTTTTCCCCTTTGCAATTTACTTTTGGGCAACAATTATCGAGTACATATCAGAATTGCTTCACAGGCTATGTTCTCCATATTCTTGTTATTCAGGCATTAATTTGTTATTTTTTATTCTTTTGGTGTAGTTAGTTTTACTAAGGAATTCTTGTTTTACAGAGAACTGGATACACACATAAGCTTTCAGAACTAATGGCTACTTTCTCTCAGAAGGAAATGGTACTATCCCTCACTAAAGTTGGGTCCCTCTTGTCACCTTCCCATTTTTTTTGTTTTTTTGTTTTTTCTAACCTTCCCCAACTTATCCCTCTCCTCTCGTTGAGCATGGAACTGTTAGTTCCACAAGCTAAGCTTACCATTTACTAACTTCACAAATAATAAAAGACCTTTACCATGAACTTTGAAATATTTTGAAACAATTAAAGTCTATCAGAACTGAATAATGAATTTTTATGTCAGAACATTACACAGGTTTCAGCCCTCAATAGGTCTAGGACTTTTTACATCATTTATCTCTTCATTCATCTCAGACAGTGACTTGTTAAATGTGAAAAATTCCAACTTTGACTGTTTTTTAGTGTTCAACTTAAACTGCAGGTACACTGCCTAACAAAAAAGTGAAGTACCAGGAAGGGAAGGTGGAAGTGAAATGAAACGCAACAGTTTGAGGGGGCATGTAATGTTATTTCAGTGATTACAAAACTGAGTCAAGTTTTTTAAGTTTGTAAAGAACTTATCAATACGACCACACTTAACAGTCTGCTACTGCTCCCTGTCTGGCCTGGAGGCATGCATTGATTCAATTGGGAAAGGTGTCATGAAGTTGTTGTATCCCCCTCCTAAGACAAGCTGGCCCACAACTATTGGACATGGCCTTCGGTATCCTGGATACTAGCAGTGATATAGATTTGGTGCCCGAACTGCTTCTACAGATGTTCTATTAGGGATAAGTCTGGGGATCTTGCTGGTGCCAGGGGCAACTCAACATCATACAGTCAGTTCATAGAGACACGTTCTATGTGTGGGCGAGCATTATCCTGTTTAAAAATGGCATCATTACACTGCCACATTAGAGGTAATGTATGAAGACAGAGGATGTTGGTGACATACAGTTGCGCCATCAGAGTGCCTTCAGTCAGTACCACTCATGACCTGAAGCCAGACCCATTGGTTTCCAACAACAAGACACCACGAGTAACAATGTTGTGCCTCTCAAAAACATTTGAAGGAGGTGATCTCTCTGGTCACAGTCATACTCGGTGTCAGTGGTTATAAGAGTTGTAGAGCATCACGATACATCACTGAACACAATATGATGCCATTCATCTACAGTCCATGCTTCCTGGTCATGCACAACTCCAAACATAACTGTTTGTGTTGTGGTGTTAATGACAGCCTACCTGTGGGATGGTAATTCCCTAGTCCAGCTGCTGTCAGTCTCTGACTGATTATGTGGGATGACACAGAATGTCCATTACTTGTTTTCAGATGGTAGGTGCAGATGTGAAGGGGTTATGATGTGCATGGTGCTCAGTTTGGTGAACCTCTCATGTGGTAGTCAGATGTGGTCAACCAAAACCTTGATGACAAATGTTCCTGCACTCTCATTCCTGTAGCATCCAACATCAACCCACTGTCTCATCCAAAGCCCCACAAATCTTAGTATTCCAGAATTCGATCAGCCTATTAAATGGAGGTTCACAATGAGGCTCCTTTCAAACTCTTGTCAGGTGCTGATAACACTATCTTGAACTTGTCTGCAGCATATCTGTGTCCTTCACAGTGATCACTCAACATCTGATGCTGTTCACGGCCCTTGCCAGGCCTGGTAACCACACTAAACATGAACAGCATTAACACAGTCCGGTAGTTCGGTAGCCGTTCTGTGTGTCACAGAATATTGCAATTCTAAATCGTATATGAAGGGGGGATCTAATATAAATGGGAGTTTTGTTCCTGAACATCAACAGTTGTTAGGACTGGCCCTGCTTCTTCTATGCTTAGGCGGGACCATTAGAAGTGAGGGGATAGTGTGCTGTGAGATATTTCCTGCAATTTCATCAGTAACACTCAGGATGTCTGAGCAACAGGAGCACCCCTCCATTGCGCAACACATAATTATCAAATTTATTGCTCATGAAGGAGTTACAGCGGTGGAAATTTGCCAGTGATTGACTGCACAGTTCAGTGATAAAACATGATCAAGGACCGCGTGTATTTGCCTGTCATAAAAAGTTCAAGGAAGGACAAGAATGTGTGGAAAATAAACAACACAATTGACGTCCTTGGACCAGCATTACAAACAAACATTTGTGCGGTTAAAGACATTATTGACAATGATCGATGGGCAATAGTATCAGAAATTGCACAAAAAGTCAGAGAATCAGTTATAGGAGCTGTAAAGCAATCATCACAAACGACGTACAGTTCCATAAAGTGTGTTCCAGATGGGTCCCTAAACTTTTGAAAGAAAATCTTAAGTTGAGATGTTTAGAGGCTGTTAGAGGCTTACAGCAAGGTTTTCAGAAGAAGGTGATGCATTTTTGAGTCGGATCACCACCTGTTATGAAACACTGGTTCACCACTACCCTCCAGAATCCAAACAAGTCAGTAAGGGGTGGCGGAGGAAAGAGAAGGCAGCACCAGTGAAAGGCAAGACTCTACTGTCAGCTGGCAAGGTTCTTTAAACGTTTTTTTCGATCAGTGAGGAATTTTGCTGATTAATTTTTTGCATGGGCAATGCACAATCAATGCTTCTTACTACTGCAAACTGTTGAGCAAGGCAAGAGTTGCAAAAGACGAGACCAATCGATTCGATAGGTCATCCTCCTCCACGACAATGCGCGACCCCATGCTGCAGCTCTATCTACAAGCTACAGGAAATGCACTGGACTACACTTGATCATCCTCCTTACAGCCCAGACTTATCGCCTTGTGATTTCCGTTTATTTGGACCACTTAAAGAAGCTCTAGGAGGGCGACGATTTGAAGATAACGAGAGTGTGGAAGACTTCGTGTGCAACTGGCTGGTGATACAACCCGGTTCTTTTTGTGATGAGGGCATCAAAAAGCTGCCCATATGCTGGGACAAATGCATTTTCAAAGCAGGAGACTGTGTGGAAAACTAAATTATAATTGCCTTGAGATTTTCAATAAATGAACTTAAATAAAAAATAAAATCTCGTTTATATTTGATCTTCTGTCGTACATGCTCACCCGATAATGTGTATGTGTGTGTAGTTTCTCGCATGATACATACTTTACTGTACATGATATACTGAGAACTGTGAATGAAGCACAATAGGAAGATTCCATATTTCTGGATTTCCAGACAGCATTTGACACTGCACCATTGCAGGCTGTTAATGAAGGTACAAGCATACAGAACAAGTTCATAGGTATGTGAGTGGCTCTAAGGCTTCTTAAACAATAGTACAGTACAGTACAGTACAGTATGTTGTCATTGACGGCGAGTGTTCATCAAAGACAAGGGTATCGTCAGGAGTGCCCCAGGGAAGTGTGATAGGACCGCTGTTGTTTTCTATATACATAAATGATTTGGTGGACAGAATGGGCGGCAATCTGCGGTTGCTTGCTGATGATGCCATGATGCATGGTAAAGTGTCAAAGTTGAGTGACTGTAGGAAGATACAAGACATCTTAGACAAAATTTCCAGTTGGTGTAATCAATATCATCTAGTCCTAAATGTGGAAAAATGTAAGTTAGTGTCAGTTAGTAGGAAGAACAAACCTGTAACGTTCAGATACAATATTACTAGTTTCTTGCTTGACACAGTCAAGTCATTTAAATATCCATACATAACACAAAGTGATATGAGGTGGAACGAACGTGAAAACTGTGCCAGGAAAGGCAAATGATTGACTTTAATTTATTGAGAGAATTTAGGGAAGGAGTGGTTCTTCTGTAAAGAAGATCGCATATAGGATGCTGATGCAACCTATTCTTGAGTACTGCTCAAGTGTTTGGGATCTGTACCAGGTCGGATTGAAGGAAGACATCTAAGCAATTCAGAGGCGGGCTGCTAGATTTGTTACTGGTAGGTTCAAACAATACGTAAGTGTTACAGAGATGCTTCGGGGACTCAAATGGGAATCTCTGGAAGGAAGGCAACAGTCTTTGCGAAAAACATAATTGAGAAAATTTAGAGAACTGGCATTTGAAGCTGATTGCTGAACAATTCTACTGCTGCCAACATACATTGTGCGTAAGGGTGACGAAGGTAAGATATGTGAAATTAGGGCTCATATGAAGGCCTACAGACAGTCGTTTTTCCCTTGCTCTGTTTGCAAGTAGAAAAGTGCTTGAAATGACAAGTAGTAGGGAAGGCACAGGATACTCTCCATCACCCACTGTACGGTGACTTACAGAGTATCTATGTATATATAGTTACATTGACATCCGACCATTCCTCATGGGTGCCTTACTTCTTTTGTCAGGCAATCTATTATCATGCAGCTGTGCCAGTCCATATTGAGGCATTGGCACACATTGCTACAATTTGTTAAAATGACTACATGGGTATATGAAGCTCTGATAAAATAAAAAACACCAAAAAAATGCAGTCAGCTTAATAACAGGTGATACGTTGCTTCTGCAAGGAAGAAAACTAAGAGCTTTTATTTTAGTCATTATTGAGGAGGATATATGCAATGTGAGGAGAAATATTGAATGAAAAGTGAGTAATTTTGAACAGAAAAAATTAAAAGATAATTGATGGAATGAAGAAATAGCAAAGGAAGATTTTAAGACAATGGAGGTGCAGTATTGGCCACCATCTGGTCAGCCACACCTTAAAACATGCAACCGCAGTCACACCATGTTTCCTACAGCCACCACTGCGGCATGAGAGCACTGCCACCATGCTTACGCTCTACCAATAAAGTCCAAGCATCCCCTCTCCAGAGCTCCTCAAGTTGAAACATCAATGCACAGAGCCCATTTTGTGTGTTTGCCATTTAGTATCATTTACGGACTTTCACACCAGTCAGAGCTCGTCATGTGTGGAATTGTCATTATATTGAAAAAGACTGAATTGTAAACTTTTGTATCTGTATATATAGTATTTAAACATTCAGATTTACTGTTAGCAATTGACTCTGCAATTACAACAAATTAAGTTATGTATTACTTCCACTATTTTATATTATATGTAGAATAACTTAATATCTAAATTCTCTTTCATGGAGTGCATCTGTTTCTTGCCCATATATCCACTAAAGAACCACAAAGTCTGCAAAGGAAATTTACAGGAGCGAAAAAAGGAAGAAAACATAAATACAGGACGTAAGTTGTAGTGTTGGGACAGTGGTGAAACTGGATAGACACAAAGAAAGAAATTGCAGAGAGGCATAGTAAAAGAAAGAGCTAAAGAATAAAGTAGATAGTTGTGTTTTAGCTGAACCAGGATGGCTGCATTTAGTTGTTAAGTCTTCATCTATAGGACTCTAGGCAATATCAGTTTGAGGGATCCTTTGTGAAATTTAGTGCCCTGTCCAAAGTAAGGCTAGAGAAATACGTAATTTTATCATTTTGTTCTGTTGTGTGTCCCAGAAATTGTAATATCGAAGTCAGTATATGCAGGGTGTTCCATTTATCTGATGACCACCTGTGCACGCACTAGATGCCGGGCAGCGAGTACTCTGTTGCACGGCGATCAGATGCCATGTTGCCCATCTATTGCAGCATTACAACATGACTACATTTGAAATATAAGCAAATAAATTGTGTACTCACCCATGTCACACAAGGAGCTGCTGGAAATGCCTGCCATTATTTTCCACACTTTTCTGACATCTACTCAAGAAATTATCAATCACACCGTGTAATTCTCTCTGAGATATTGAATTAAGTGATTCACGAATATTTTTCATCCTTAAGTTCCTCTATTGTGTGAGGATTTGTTTTGTATACTTTCTCCTTCCATGCACATCTTGCTGACCAGATATTGTTACTAATCACTCTTTCATTGAACACATTGAGAATTGCGTGCGAAGAAACATTTTCCATATGAGCCCTTTCCAAATCCTGTGAAAAAATGCGAAGCTTCATTATCTTTCTCTCAGTTCATTAAAAAATGGTCGCAAAATGTTCTGCACATATCTTTCACTTGTAACTGTGTCATTAATAACATTGAGCCTATTATCCTGCCACCACTAACTGCATACCACACCCCTATTTACTGATTATGGAGGGGTTCCTCATGAAGCACAGCAGGTCTATCTGCACTCCAATGTCGACAGTTTTGGGAATCAACATATCCATGTAAATGGAACCAAGCCTCGTCTTAAAACAGAATGAGGTAAGCATCCATTTCACCGTCCCACAGTTGTTTGAAAGCCCATTTGCAAAACTTAAGCCTGTGCACAGGAACACCAGGTCAAAGTTCTTGTACTACTCATACTTTATAGAGTCTTAGCCCAAGCAGTTTAGCACCTCTTTGTACAGAGCTGCACAGTATTTGTGGTTGCTGTGAAAGACATCCAGGAAGAGACTTTTTAGGGGACTTTTCCATGCTCAGGATGTATACGACCCGGGACAACCAAGAGATCCTGGAAAAACCCGGGAATTTTTTCATCCGAAAGAAAACTGGGAAAAACCCGGGAATTTTTCATTGTTTTAGTTTTCAGTTAAATTTTTGTGATTTTGACTGGTAAGAACCAATACTCTAACAAAGGATATTATTGTATCCTGCTACTGCAGCAACAAAACATGAACGGGAAGGGGGGGGGGGGGGGGGGGGGGGGAGGCGAAAATAAAAAAACTTAAGTTGCAAAGGAAATGTGCCGTATACAATAACAAAACAGTGCTCATACAAGCGTCTGCCAACAGTAAAGTGTGTCAAAGGCTTTAGGAACACTATGCAATGCTTTATAACAACAAATTGCCTCTGATGAGCGTGACATGACAACTGTTTAAATTAGATTGGTTTGAGCAGTTGCGGGCGGGCTCTTGTGCATGCACAGTTGAGTTGCGTATGAGTAGTATCTTCTCCTGCTTCTGGTTACGGAAGTGTGGCTGAGCGCCACTACTTAATATTGCCCCTGTTCGGAAATATTGTAGATCCGGGGCTGATACACAGAGCAATCAGAGTTGTGGTGGGGAGGTGTGTCGTCTACACGTGAACTGTGTTTACGTTCAGTGATTTTGTTGTTTCCTCTTCGTTTACTGCTCTCACTTTAATGATAACAAAATGGATTTTTGTGGCTGGGAGCTATCAAATGAATTAAAACACTTTCGCATAATTATGGCAGGCTAAAATCTGTTAATAGTTTCAGATTTTATTTCCAACTTTGGCAGTCAAACATTAATCGCCTTACAGAACAATGAAGTTATTTTTGCCGGTTTGCTAAAGAGATTTGGCTTTTATCAATCCTTTCTACTGAGGCAGTCAATTTATTTGAAACGAAGTGTTTGATTTCACACTATTGGCTAGTTTCAACTGTTCCCTGCATTTCAAATGCACATATGGCATTGAGGGAGAAGTTTGGGTTGGTTACACCAAACAACACCCATTTAGCATAGTTCGTTTATTCACCTAAACACATGCAAGGCTCACAAAGAACTGAACATGGCGGAACAGTCCAAAGACAATGCTCAGAGTCCAAAGACGAACGCATATTGATGCTGGTGTCGACCTCATTAGCACCACATAGCGCCCCCCCCCCCCCCCCCCCCCACTCCGCAGTATGGAGTACTCTTGAGAGGTCGGGAGAGGGGGGGGGGGGTGACTAAGGGGTCGGCTGGAGTGGTCCACAGGAGCCGGACCAAGGTCAGCTCGATAGCGTCATTGGGGAACTGGCTTTGTGGGTAGATGTTGTGAAGGAAGGTTCGGCCACTGAACCTGGAAGTCGTTGAAGCGAGCTGGGCGTTGTACTGGGTGTGCTGGTCGTGCAGCGACAGGTAGGTCGGCAGGTTGTGGGTGGAACGGAGCGATGACGACGATGTCTCCGGTGGGCGTGGCGAAATACACGAAGCATGTCCAGGTCGACATCGGGCGGGAGGGGAACACATTCCACCAGGTGGCAGGGAATGGTGGAGGCTGTGTCATGAGCACAGGATGAAGAGAAACAGACAACGAACAGTGTTTATTCGTGCAGTATTATTGAGAGGTTTGTGGATTATGTCCGGGGGGACAGGCACAAACACCTCGAGCAAGGGCACGTTCAAGATGGGGGGGGGTGTGAGAGACCTCGACAGGGCGAGGCAGGTGACGGTGGAGAGGTCGGAGGGACCAGCGAAGGGCCCGGCGGCGAGGGCATGATCGTAGGTAAGCTTGACGTGGGGAGCATGTGGTCACTCAACAGAGTTCGTGAGACCGGAGTAGAGGGCGAGGTTGGAGGAGAGCTCGATGATTGGAACTGGAAGTCACTCGACGGAGTGTGTGAGACCAGCGTAGAGGGCGAGGTCGGAGGAGAGCTCGACGATTGGAGATGGAAGGTACTCGATCGAGTGTGTAAGTCCGACATGGAGGTAGTGGTCAGAGCGACATGAGCCATGACAGTGAGTGGCGTGGTCGTGGCCTGAGGGGAGTAGAAGGCGGCTCGACATGAGCAGGCTTAAGTCTGTTGAGAGAGACTGTAACAGCTGAATCTTTCATCTGGATGTCATAGGTGTTGGCTGAGTGCCGGAGAACTCAGCACGGGCCATTATACGTAGGTTGGAGGGAAGCACGGACAGTGTCATCTCGGAGCATGATGTACTCGCAATTGTCCAGAGATTTCGGGACGTGAACCTTAGGGCGGGAATGACTGGTGGGCGGAGGGATATGGAGGTTGATGAAGTGGCGTCTGACGCGGTCCACGAAGGAAGGTAAGTCAGACTGAGGGAGAGAAGCAGAAGGGCTCACAAGTTTGCCAGGGAGGACAATGTTCTGGCCATATACGAACTCTGCTATTGTGCCTTTGAGGTCTTCCTCATAGATCGCACGAATGCCGAGTAGCTCTGCTACGAGGCAGGCGGACGCTCAAACACTGGGGTGGGCTAAATTATGCAATGCGTTGAAGACAGCTCAATGGAGCGTGGTTGGGATGAGGGGCATAACGTCCCCGTACTGTCGTCGCACCAGATCTCACCAGAAATGCCAGGGAAGGTGTTGCGGACGAAGTGTAGTGAAGAAATAGAGTCTGAAATCAGGTTTTGTGTTTCCTCGTCAACAGGTTGGAGGTTAGGCAGTTCAGAGAGGTCTAACAGCGAATGGACAGCGTCGACTTGTGAAAGGAAATCAGCAACTATATTGTCAGCATCCTTTATGTGTCTGGCATCAGTGGTGAACTGAGATATGAAGTCCATGTATCTGAAGCGGCGAGGAGGGCGGTCAGCTGGCGGGTCTGTAATGGCCGCAGCCAGGGGTTTGTGGTCTGTTAAAACATAGAAAGGGCGTCCTTCAACGTCAGTCTTAAAATGCTTAATCATTTCGTAGACCGCGCGCAACTCCCTGTCAAACACAGAATATTTCCATTGTGCATAGGTGAGCTTGTGCGAGAAGAACTGCAGAGGCAAAGTTTGGCCATCGATTGTCTGGCTAAGGACAGCGCCGATGGCAGTATCGCTCGCATCTGTGGTGATGAAAAGCTGTGCATTGGGATGAGGATGCTTGATGGTGCAGGCCTTGGCAAGAAGATTTTTGAGGGCAATGAAAGAGTCAGTCATAGCAGGGGTCCATGGAATAGGCCGAGATCCAGAAGTGTTGGTGCCTGCCAAGGCATCCATCAGTGGAGCCTGAATCTCCGCAGCCCGAGGTAGACGTCGGCGATAATAATTAACCGTCCCCAGAAAACACCAGAGCTCTTGGAATGACGAGGTCTGGGTGGGTTTAGTATTGTTTGTACTTTCTCAGCAGGCGATGAAATGCCGTCAGCAGAGACCCGAAAACCAAGAATAGTGACAGCTGGTTGATGTAGCTGCAATTTGTCCTGGTTGGTCTCGATGCCTGCTGTCACGAGAGTGTTCATAACAGTTTGCACATGTCGAATGTTGTCCTCGACAGAGGAGCTGAACACAAGAATGTCATCAAGATATGCAGAGCAAAATTTTAGGTCGAATAGCACCTCGTTGATGAAGCATTGCCAGGTCTGGATTGTGTTTTTCAGACCGAAGGGCATGAATCGAAACTGAAATAACCCCAATTGGGGTGGTGATTGCTGTCTTCTTGATGTCTTCAGGTGCCATGGGGATCTGGTGGTAGGCCCGTTTGCAATCAGTGACAGAGAACGTGGTCGCACCTGTGAGGGAACTGGTGAAGTCGGCAATGTTGGGTATGGGGTAGGTGTCCATGATTGTTCGTGCGTTTAGTCGACAGTAGTCTCCACACATGCGCCAGGACCCATCTTTCATGGGGTGTCATATGTATGGGCATAGACCAGCTACTGGCAGAGGGTTCAATGACGCCGGAGCTTAGTAGTTCAGAAATCTGATTTTTAAGGTCGGAGGGGCTCTCGGGACAAAGTTGACGTGGTTTGTTGGAGATCGGGAGACCCGGCGTGAGGCAAAGCCTGTGAACCGTGCCGTTGGTGACGACGGAAATGTTGCTGGTGGCACGGGAGCCGGTTTGTTTACAATTTGTGGTGGGCGGGGCAGGCGAGGCGTAGTCGTGGTGTTCGGAGCCACTCGGCGGATCCGACGGGAGCGGAGGCGGCGAAGTGTCCCAGGAGTCAACGTGGCAAGATGGCTACCGGCCCAAAGCAGTGGCACCGTGGTCGGGTGAGCTCGGTAGAGTTCGTGAGCCGTTAGTGAGTCCATTGTCCGAGGGTGCGGCCTGTGGCAGCACGGTCTTGGGCGAAACACTTGGCGCGAGTTCACTGTTTGTGTTGTCAGTGGCAGTCGCACGGCAGCACGCAGGAGCCGAAGTTGCATAGTTTGAGAGTGCTGTGCGCAAGGGGCGGGGTAGGAGCCGTCAGTTCTGGAACACGTGACGCTCATCGCGCATGCGCACTTGTGTCTGGCCGAGTGTCAAATGCTGCCGTGTTAGGGGTGTGTGGCCCTGCGGAACTGTCAGTACACGTTATGGCAGTCTTGATAGCACAGTTTTGAGGGGTAGTGGGAGGTAAACATACTGAGGCTCGATTGTTGGGATTGCAAGCAGATTCGGCGCACTTACTGACCTTGCTTTGTCCTTGCTGGAGTGTCTGTAATGCCTTTGCTGCATCGGAGAGCTGGAGCAGTGTTTCGTGGAGCCGGAGGGAGAGCTCGAAGTTTTCCTTGTGTAGGCGAGCGACGTGTTCAAACTCGACTAGGCACTTGTGCGTGGTTTCTTGCAATGTCGTCGACAGAGACGAGCATGTACGGATGAGATGAGCCCGGACCGATGTTTCGCATGGGGGGGGTGTTTGCTCGACGCGACGGAGCACAGGGGAAGTGAGTCTCTTGGACGGATGATGAAACACGGTGTTTCGCACTAGCTCCGGTGAAAGTTTGTGGTGTCGCAAGAAGTCAATGCCTTGTATAGGTTTGTCAGTTTCGCGCACTAAAAAAGTCCACTCGAGTTTGCAGTTTGCATAGAGAGAGATGACTTGGGAAGTTGAACCCAACCATTGTAGTTTAGTTGAATTCATGGCTTGCAGTGAAGTATGATGAAGGCGGATGTTAGACGACACTAAGGACGTAGGCAGAACATCGGTGCCTGTTTCCACTAGGAAAAGGTATCTCGGCAAAATGTCTTTAATGTGAAGTCGATCGCAATTATCTGGTCGTTCCCAGACAGAATGGAGCACTGGGGGGTGCCTGTCATGTTGTGCGCAGGAGGCAGCACCCGGACCTACCTGCGATTGGCGTTTGGGAAGTAGCAGGGTGGTCTGCAGTTCCATGCCGCCTCACGAAACCGTGTGTGGAAGTAACATTACGGGTAGTGCGGTTGCATTTCCTGCGGAAAGTTCGTTGCCAGTGGCAGTGGCCGAGGTTCGGTGGCCGCAGCAGGTTTGGTTGAAGGAGGGGGGTGCCGGTGGCGTCCCAGTTGCTTGTTTACTGCTTCGCGGAACAGTCAGCACAGTACGGCCCTGCCAGTGTCCGGCTGCAGGGCGATGAGCCTGAACCTGAGACTTGTTAGGTAGGCAGTGGCTGGCGAAATAGAGCAGTGATGCATCGTGTAGCTTGTCAGCGATTGTCATTCTATGCTCGATAGGTTCAGGAGACCTTTGAGCCAGAGCAAAGCAGATGTTCCAATAGTTTGTCTGACCAGATGGCGAGGAGAGCTGTGTCAGAGGATAGATTGGCGCTGACCAGGCCACATAGCCTTCTCCAGAGCTGGGAAGGTTTGTCGTTGCCTAGTTCCTCGATGTGAAGCACTTGCTGTATTGCTACCTCAGTTGAGCGTGCAAGCAGACGGAGAACTGTCTTTTTGGCTAGAGTGTACTGGGTAGATGAGTCCGGGGTGTCGACCAGGTCAGCAATCAAGTCCTTCTGGTCGTGCAGGTGGGTGATGAAGCACAGAAACTGGTTGATACGTCGAGTTTGTAATGGTTGAACACTTCGTCCACAATTTTGAACCAGGTTGTTGCTCTGTCAGGATTAAACGGCGGCAGCGTCGGTAAGTGTTGTAGAATGTTCGGAAGAACAGGTTGAGTTGAGTTCATCGGGGCACTGCCTGAATCGAGCTGTTGTTGCTGTAGTATTCCAGGAGAGTGTGCCTCCAGTGGATGAGGCAACGACAGCTGTTCGGGTCGTAGCGTGAAGGTGACACGTTGTGGTTGAGCACGATTCGTCGCAACGCGGAAGTCCGACGCGGGTGAGACACTGTAATGTGTCAGTTGTGGTTGCGGAAGCTCAACACATTTCGGGTGTGTTTGGATTGATGTGTTGCGGAAGACCGATGGGGATGAGGCACCGAGATGTGCCGAGAACAGTAGCAGAAGCTCGACTGGAGCCGGCGCGGGGGCGACAGGTGAGAAGAAGTTCATAGTTTGAGAAAGCATGTTAGTCCGCGAAAAGCTCGATGTATGACCAAAGCCGGGGCCACCTGTGTTGCAGAGAGGCTGCGGAGGTGTGGGCTGTCCAGAAGCACAGTGTGGGAAATGATGTCGAACATGGGACGGGGTGTGTGAAAATTCACTGTTCATAGTCACTCCACTCAAAACAGTGTGCAGATAAGGTGAATGTTGTGGCACAAAACACCGAGGCATAGCGGTGGGATGAAGGTGGGGGTCAGGCGCAGATAACAAGTAATTGTTCCTGTTGCAGGACGAGGTATCAAAGTAGGAAGGCATGCACTGATGCTGAACCGAGGCAGGCACGGGCGTGGTCAGATGCTGAGGAAGTTGACCTGTGGACGAAGCAGTTCCGACCACATGGCAGGTATCTGCGTAGTACTGCACGGATTTCGGCATGGCAAATCGTTGTCCTGGCGGTAGTAGGTTGTCTGACGAAGCATTTGCAGAAATCGGCATTGGTCCCGCACTGCACGGAGATCCATAAGAGGTAACTGCACAGTCGATGAGGGAGGGCACATGTGGCGGGAACAAAGACGTTTGATAGCCGGAGTTATGCGCACTCCTAACCTCACTTACTGTTGCAGGCTCGAAAACGTCTGGCGAAATCGACAGAATCATCTAGTGTGAGGCATCATGTTGCATTCCTGGTGGGTGTACATCGCCCGCAACACAATGCATGTCGATCACAAAATCCGGCGTTAGGCGCTGGGCCGAAGTCATTGTTCGAATGCTGTGTCGATGTAATACACACAAAAATAACCGATGCAGAGGTCGGCAAAAACGGAAGACATTATAACTCGGGGTCACCAGTGAGGGAGAAGTTCGGGTTGGTTACACCAAACAACACCTATTTAGCAGTAGTTCATTTATTCACCTAAACACATGCAAGGCTCACAAAGAACTGAACATGGCGGAACAGCCCAAAGACAATGCTCAGAGGCCAAAGACGAACGCATATCAATGCTGGTGTCAATCTCATCGGCACCATAGCATTATGCTATAATAAAGAACCGAACATGAGTACTGGTACTCCAAGAAAATTTACATATGGATGTGCATTTTAAGTCGAATTATGCATTTTAGTATGGTTCTCAAAATCCTGGCACTCTTGAAGTATCCTTTGATGTCTTGTTTCTTTTATGACATAATGTAAGATCTTTTAATGTTTTACACGTACAAACATACGGGCTTCCTGCGTCATCGTAGCTGTGCAAGCGTTGTGATGCCAGTTATCTGGCGCTTTCTTGCAGCTGCTGAAACGAACCTATTTCTAACAGGTTGCGGGAAAATATTGCGAATAGTGGTTTGAAAAGTGTTACATTCAAAGCAGATTTCCTTTTACGCAAGATGAACTATGTGCGAGAATATACGATGAATTTCTTAAATCACAAAGCGTTTGACTCTCATTTCAAAAACAACTCTTTGAGGATGACCATTTAGAAGAATTTCGAGCCCAGAAGATGAGACGTTTGTGTCATTATTAAAAATTTTACTGGCACATTTTTGTGATGTATCTTAAAGTGTAACACGCCCAAAAAAGATCAACATTATATGTGGAAGCTTAGCTTCTCTTCCAATTTATTAATCTTAGTGACCAATATTATATGTGAATGCTATGTATATTAATTTAAGCCATTAACTTTTTTTATTCGTGTATTCACACTAATTAGGAGTGATCTTGCTATTGGCTGACTACATCACATGTCCTATTGCTGTCATCAGCTGGCGAGATGACGTGAATGAGCTATGACACTTACAAAAGCGCATCGCAATCTCGATTTCAATGCTTCGGAAAGTGGCATGCGTTGTTTGGTAGAATTCAAATTTATACCTTCGTAATACGAAAATATGCAGTGTACATGTTGCTGCACATCAAAGGTCTTTCAAAACGTGTATTTCCCCCTGAGTTTCATTTTCTAAAGTGCCAGGAAATTCTACATCTGTATATAAAACCATAAACATTCAAAGGATTGATGACTTTTACAGTGCCGAGGAAGAGTATACTGTCACTTAACACGGAAAAAGTGTATTTTCACCTGGGAGAAAGTGTATTTTTAACAGGGAAATCCGGGAAAAATGCGGGAATTTTATTTCCTTGTCCACATATACACCCTGAGGCTGTATGCAATGTCATCGAGACAAGCTTTTGTGAGCACTGTACGTTGTCATTTAAGCATCTTGTCTTGAGCACTTCCTGTTTCACAAAATTTATTCACTAATTTGTGAATTGCATCATGACTCAGAACTCAAACACCTGGAAACTTCTGTTCAAACAGCCTCTGAACAGTATGAGCTGACTCCGTAAGCACACACGAATCGTAAATAAACACTTGTTGTGGCTCTTGCCATTGTTGCGTTCACGAACTTCACTGTTACATGCGTGATACCTGTTTCATTGCTCGAATGTCGCTGACCAACAGGGTGCATTTGTCTGTAAGGCCTTCAGGCTAAACCACACAAAAAAAGGGAGTGTGGCCCTGTGGGATCCATTCAATCAGCAGGCGCAACTTCTGTGGCCGGCTTGCAATTCCACAGGCAGGTGGTCATCATATAAATGGAGTGGAATACCCTGTAAATGCTGTATGTCTGAAACATTGTGTGTGTGTGTTCCAGAATGAAACTGAATGAACAGACAAATTTTGATGTATAGTATAAGGAAACAGTGGCAACCATTAACATACATTAAGCGAACGTTGAACCATTAACATACATTAAGCGAACGTTGAAACCAAAATGTATACTTACGCTATTCTCATATTCAGTTTTGTTATTTTTACTGGCTATTGAACTGACTTTGTCAGGTGTGCAAACTGGTTTTAACAAGGTGTTTTCAGCCCACAGAGGGGTTTTGTCATCTTTACAACTAATTGCTCTCAACAAATCAACAAATTTCCATTTGATTTCTACAATTTCTGTATTATGTCGATGTTTGTATTTACCTCTCTCACAATCCCATTCTAATTTGTTCTACAGTAGAATTTTGATTCACAGGGAAACACAGTTTCATTTTGTTCTGTTTTTTATTTTTCCGTTATGACTTTCGGATCCTTGGACTTGTCTTAAATTAATCCTTCTCCCAGCTGCCTCACCCCCCACCCCCCATTTTCCCTCTGCCGCTCAAGGCTGCTAGCCATTTTTGCCTTCTCTTTCTAGTGATCTGTTTCTTTTAATAATAAAACTTACAGCTATATTTCAATTTTTTCAGCAAAAGTGGCTGTTCAGATAGTAGATTATTACAGCTCAGCCCTCAACACACTTGAACAAGGAGGTGCAGATGACTGTTCCATTGCAGAAACCGTAGGATCAAAAATATATAAGGTTTGTATTTAGTATGCAAGTTCACTTCAAGAAAGATTGTGTTGCCCTTGTAAATAAATTTGCAAAAATGAAACATGTACCAGAAAATGAAGAAGAAATCTTCATTGATGAATGCAATAAAAGCTAAATCTTTGGTTTACGAAAAGTCCCAGACACAGTAGAAGCCATGATTGTTTGAAGTGGCATCATCTTAAAAGAAATTTGAGAGGTTAATAATCACAAAACAATAGAAAGGTAGTTGCTTTTGAACTCTTGTCCGTCCTCAAGACGTGGAGATACGAATGTACACATGAACTTTGTACCATGCTATTGCAAGTATTTTTGTGTCTGTGTATTTCAAATTTTCTTCTCTGAAGAACAGGAGTTCAAAATGTTCTCTGCTTTTCATGTACATATTGACTGCCGAATATTTTCTCATGAAAGTCAATGAATTCATATCTGTTCAATGATTGTTAAGTTCTCCAGATTTTAAAACTGAAAGCAGCAGTCTCAGGTATCTTTTCCCTCATGATCGTTGTGCATTCTGCCATCCTCCTCTTACCTCTCAGTGCTAATTGTCAATTGAATGCTGTTTGTTGTTATTGTTTGAGCCCACTTTCTGGTTACTTACAACCCTGCTATATTATTATGAAACAGGCTTTTTCTTTGTTTGACTTCGTGGCTGCACGAAAAAGTATCAGATCATAATACTAAGGTCTTTGTGTGATGTCTGCATTTCAACATGGTTTACTGGATCAGCCGCTCACCTTAGCCACCACTATTATGGTGGTGATGTTGTTACTGTTGTACAGATGTGTGTCTAACATATGGGTGTTAAATAAGGAGTGGAAGTGACTTGTTATCTGGAATAAAGTCTGAGAAACTTTTTAAATCAGTGTTGAGTCTGTTATATTTACTGCTACAACTCGCTGGATAAACAGGTAAGACCCATAGTAGATGCTGAGCAATGCCTTGCTATTCACTAACAGCTCACTGATTACTGACTTCATCCCATAACTAGCTGATTACTCAGCATTTTCCAGTTCCTCTCCCTCCCCCCCCCCTCCCCTCCCCCTACATCATATATCAGTAAAAGGAAAGAAATTCATGTATCATGTAAAAACAACAATAGTTTATTCACAAGTATTAAAAGTGTAGATACTGTCGAGGCTGACATTCATACTCCTAATTTTCAGTTATTCTTATCTCAGATCATTCCTACCCTTACTCCCACTGAAACTTTAGAGGTGACATGTCATCAGATCTCATTCCAATCAGCCTAACAACCCAAAACTTTTAGTGTTGAACCCTTTAGACAGCAGTATTGATTTTTGAGGTTGGCAACGAATGAAGTGTACTGTTAGGCTGAAAAGTGGTCCCATTTCTGCTGATTCAGCACTAGGCAGCCGAGAGAATAACATATTGTTGTTATTCAGTTTGCTTAAAGCTGTAAGAGTGGTAAATTGCAACAGTTGACAATGGATGCAAATCACAGTTGTGAATTTGTTTAGAAAGGCAGAGTTCACAATTGGTTCATCTAGAAAATACAACACTAATTTTGAGTCACTGGCTATTCTTGAAGCAAAAGTCACGAACAAATATACAGCAGGAAGAAAATTTGATATCCCAAAGTGAATATTTGTTGGTGGCATCGGATGAAGAATAAATTCAAGTTCCACACATCAATATTTCAGGAGACCAAATCAAGAAAGGTTTCACAGATTGGAGCAGCAAGTTTTTCAGTATCTGTGAGATAAATGTAATTTAGACTTCTGATTATGCAAGAAATTGTCCAGCTGAAGGCAATAGAAATAAAGAGGAATTTTCCAACTGCATATGTCGTGGAATTCAAAGCTAGTATGCATTCACTGATATGAAACAATTTCTAAATTTGATAGTCAGAATATGTAAAAAATACACTTTCTCGGGGAGCATTGTCAAAAGAAAGTAGTTGCCTTATATTTAGTGTCATATTGTAGTTGGGTGAATGTGGTAACAAGTGCAGGAGGAGGAGGACGACGACGACGATCTGTGGACTGACAGTTTTACTGTTAGAGCAATAGAAAGTGGTAAATACAGTTAAAAATCCTATTACCTTTTGCATAGGCACAAATGATCTTATGAATGCAAAATTTCTATTCTTACCTCGAATGAGGGTTTACCAGATATCAGTCATTGGTAGCAAATAAATGCATTAATGCAAATTTCTCATACCAGTACTTTAACTGTCATCTGGGCATTTTGCAAATAGTTGCCTTAGCTGTAAACTTATTTGAGCATGCTTCCAGACCTGACTCAAACTTTCATTGTTAGTTATATTTCCCTCAGCAATTACCACTCACTCGCTGTAGTGACCCAGTGAAGTGGTGCAAGGGTTAGCACACTGGACTCGCATTCGGGAGAACGATGGTTCAGACCTGCGTCCAGCCATCTTGATTTAGGTTTCTCGTGATTTCCCTAAATCACTTAAGGCAAATGCCGGGATGGTTCCTGTGAAAGGGCACAGCCGACTTCCCTCCCTAATCTGATGGGACCGAAATGGGACCGATGACCTCACTGTTTGGTCCCCTCCCTGAAATCGACCAATCAACCACTGTAGTAGTTCTCCACAGGGTATGTGGGACTGCAGCTGCAGGAGAACAGATTTGGTGGAAGCCTTTGGCTTACCCTGATACAAGGGATCTATATTTCTAATTCAAGTAAACTCGCTGAAATGAAATGAATGGAGGCAGTGGGAATGAAATCATTGAAGATGCTGTGATATGAAATAATGACATCAAAAAATGTTCAGATGTGCTGAATCTCCTATGTAATGAATATGTTGTGACAACTGATATTTAAGGAAATAGGAGGGAACATAAGTGATAATGAATGTTTGAATCAGGCCTGAATGGATGCCCAGATAGTGTAACAATTAAGGGGACTACTCACAAAAAGGAAGAAAACAGAATTTGATTTCTGGTCTGGCATAAACTTCTATTAATCACAGTGTGTTCACCACTTCCAAATAGTTTTCGCTATTACTTCATATCAGTAGAGTGTCATCGATTTCATGCATGTTACCTTATTTAATTACAACAGATTAATAATGAGGACATTGGTTACACTGTTTTATTATGCTATAAGTGTTCACTGTAGCTGTGTTGTATTAACTACACATTTTTTGGAGTACATAGTGTTACTTGATAGATGTTGTTCAGTTTTTATTTTGAAGATAACTCTGAAACAAGAAGCAAACAGTGCCCACATTCTTTTATAATGGAAAGAACAAACAAAATCTAAGAGGGTGGTTGTCACTGCCATCTGGTTGATAATGCCAGAAACACACAGAATTTTGTGAAATGAAAAGTCAGCTAGATATAAATTAAGTTACAGTATGTTCCTAATATGTCTACTGTATCATTGATACCATAAAGAATCATGCTTGCAAACAATTTCACTGTACCAAGTCTATTACAGAATCAGTACTTACATAATGCGAAATGACATCTTTAGGTGAGTATATGTGAACATACCTGTCGTGTATATTCCCTTAGTCTTGTTTGCTTTATTTGTTGATGGATCTGAATATCATTTCGTGCAACAAAATCCCATAAAAATGACATTTATTCAAAACTTTGATGCCATCTCGGTGAATGAAATTATGTCAGCAATTGATCAGTTTCACTGTGTGCTGATGTATGGTTGTGTTCTACATAATACTTGGCAGGGGAGGTATGGCACATTAAAATAAATTGTTTGCACTGATACACCATGAGAATTCTTGAATTGTGTGGCATCAGATAAAAGAACATGATGTTTAGTTGGTATATAACTTTTTCTTATATTTCACATACTTGTTTCAACACATAGCGAACATGCTGAGTCGCAGATAGGCACAACAAAAAGACTATAACAAAAATAAGCTTTCAGCCAACAAGGCCTTCTCTCTCTCTCTCTCTCTCTCTCTCTCTCTCTCTCTCTCTCTCTCTCTCTCACACACACACACACACACACACACACACACAGTCTCTGGCAGCTGAAGCCAGCTGTGGTCGTGTGTGTGTGTGTGTGTGTGTGTGTTTGACAAAGGCCTTATTGGCCGAAAGCTTACTTTGTGACAGGCTGTTTGCCATGCCTGTCTGTGACATAGCATCTCATCTATTCGGTGAGTAGCAACTATCCTTATCATAATTATTTTTTCATAGTTCACATGACAACAATAAATTATATGTTGTATTTATAAATTATTAGAAAATGTGAATTGATGTGCAATAGAAGAAGACTTTGCTGATTATTTTTATGTAATTATTTTTAAATTTTATCGAATGATCAGTTACATGGTTTTTGTTATGTTATTTTTTACAGAATTGGAAACGTTATGTAAAATTCAAGATGGTATACCACACGTGTATATCTTTACTGTACCGTGGTCAGCAGGCAGAAGAACAGCAGAAAATGGGTGAACGAGTTACTTTTTACCAAGCAGCAGCAGAGAAATTAGAAGAAGCTGTCAAACTTTCAAAAGGAATGGATAATATTGATGTATGTGGTCAATATTGGAATATTATTTACTCGAGTAGCCAAAACAAAAATGCATTGATTTGTTTATTTTTTTAAAATCAGAGTTTGTACCTTATAGATGGCAAACTATTTCAAGGTAGAAGTTAACCCAAGCATGAACACATTTCTTCTTCTTCTTCTTCTTCTTCTTCTTCTTCTTCTTCTTCTTCTTTTTAATGTGTTTATGAACAGATTGATTAGTGTCTGAGTTAGTTATTTTGTGATTGTTGCTATCTGTATCCAACAGCTGACACCTGCAGGAATGTGTTATTCACTTACCACATTTACAAATGTGTCTTGTAAATTAATAATGTAAAAGAAGAGTAACCTGTCATTGAAGCTTTTTGAATGTCCAATAGACTTACATAATGTAAATATTCGTAAACTTGAAAGGGGTAAACATTGCCGCCAGCTTCCTACATCATTGTCCTCAATACAGATGGGGATCTGTCTCATCCTGGGGACTGAGTGACCTGCCCTTCCTTTTTTAACCTCCCCCATGAAAGTCCCCAGGATGAGACGGGAGAGGAATGAGTGACCTGCCTTTCCTTTTCCAACCTCCCCCACCAAATTCCTCTCCTGTCCCCAACAAATGAACACACGGTTCCTGAAGGCTATGTAGTCTGCCCCTTATACTTGTACATGATGTGACTATCAGCGATACTATACAATTTTGTCCCTGAATGTAAATATTGACCAACAATTCTGTCTCATAATTTATTGTTTTTCTCCCCTCCCTAGCCAAGCGGAGTTGTCACGCAGTTTGAGGCACCATGTCATGGATTGCGCGGCCCCTCTTGCCAGTGGTTTGAGTCCTCCCTCAGGCACGTGTGTGTGTGTGTGTGTGTGTGTGTGTGTGTGTGTGTGTGTGTGTGTTTTGTTCTTAGCCTAAGTTAGTTTAGGTAGTGTGTAAGTCAAGGGATCAATGACCTTAGCATTTTGGTCCCTTAAGAATGCACACACATTTGTACATTTCCCCTCCCTAAGTAATATATACTGTAATGAAATTGGTACTGAAAACCGCTGTATTTTAAATCTACTACTCTTTCTTACATAGGCAATTAATGAAGCCTTAACATTCACAAATGATGTTGTGGAAGGAAAGAAAAAGGCAGCAAAAAATGAAAATGAGTTCATCTATCATGAAGAGGTCCCACCCTTGGACATTCTTCCAGAGGTTAAAGGTGCATCTCTTGTGAAAGGCATTATGTTTAATGTTAATGATCCAGAAGTAGCAGGAGCTGACATATTTGCTCGACTAGTACCCATGAAGGCACATGAAGCATCTTCATTGTACAGGTAGTATGATTGTATAAAATTGTGCATTCAGTCATAAGTAGATATAGAGTTCCAAAATTAGTCTTGCCTATATATCTGCTTACTGAAAGTACATCGGTGTTTTATGTTGAATCCAGAAAAATCGAAGTATTCCATTGAAAGCCAGTCAGTATATGAGATAAAGTTTTCATTTATTGTAGTTATAGCAATTGTATGAGCACATCTGTGTGTATATAGTTGTTTAAGAACAAAAATGTTGCTGAAATGTGTACTGACTGATGCCAGCATTGTGGTCACTCAACTTTATTGATATTTCTTCAAGTTTTAATCGTTGAAGTAAAATCTGTGATTGTCATCTGGTTAAATAAATGAGGCAAAAGATATTATTATCTTAATTGTGGCATGCTCAAAATTGACAGTTGTGTTTTATTTCAGAATCTATTTAAGGCTCTTCAAATTGGCACAAAGATATGGATATATACATGCTAATGTTCATAATATGCTTAGTGGCTCTACATCCAAGACTCTAGTTTATTTTTAGACACATTACACAGTATACGACATTGTTTTCCCTTATGCAAACAAATACTGTGTTTGTCAGATGATACATGGTGTAGCAGTATCATAACCACACTTTGAGTTATGTTCACACTTTCAGGTACCAGTGTTAGTGATTGTTTCCTTGGCTTACCTCTTATCTAGCCCCTAGATGAATAAATCTCTGATTGTACTTCATTGTAAATTCTGCAGGTATTCACTCATATTTTCGGAGGATCCATACCGTATGAACAGCACCCTTACATTTTAAATCAGTTGCATAAGCTACATCCTTTACAAATAAAGCTATATCTTCTCAGGATTTTGTCAGTGAATGAGTGTCTGACATTCACTTTCTCATACCTAATCCATATTTTATTGCTTTGACCACTTGCTTTAGATATTTGATTGATGTAATTTGACTCTAGTGATTTATCACCTGTGTTCAAAAAAGATTTAAATGTTCCTGAATATAAATTGTCAGTACATTTGCAATTAGCTGCCAGTCTTGTTACAAAGCACAGAAACCAGAGAGGTGTGTTATACCTTGAAAAAGCCTTGTCAAAGCCAATCAGTTTGAGATCTGACAGGAACTGCAGCTGTCAGCAAATGCACAGCCATCTCGACCAATTTCTGAGTGAACATTGTCAAGTGAACTGTATGCAGTGGGCATCTTGGTAAAGGCTGTTGCTCATATTGCCACATAAACCAGCATGTATTTAGTGAACCAAAAAACACAGACTGAACAGTAGCTGACTGGAGGCGTTTAGTGTAGTCCAACAAGTCTCAATATTGCTTCTATGCAAATGATGCAAAGTGTCGAATGGATCGAAGCATTCACCTCACAGCCGCCCGGAGTGGCCGTGCGGTTCTAGGCGCTACAGTCTGGAGCCGAGCGACTGCTATGGTCACAGGTTCGAATCCTGCCTTGGGCGTGGATGTGTGTGATGTTCTTAGGTTAGTTAGGTTTAATTAGTTCTAAGTTCTAGGCGACTGATGACCTTAGAAGTTAAGTCGCATAGTGCTCAGAGCCATTTGAACCATTCAGCTCACAGTGTGTGGAGGGTGTCGTTCAGAGCAGAGATGTTCTTTGATGGTATGGGGTATTTTTCATACCACAACTTCGACCCCCTCCTTTGAGTTATTGTGAAATGAACCGGGATGTTTGTTTTCTCATTCTTGATGACCATCTTCTTGTTGAGTATGCTGTGGACACTCCCGTGTTTAAAGATGATAGCAGCCATGTTCACAGTGCTACATGCATACTTTCCTGCTTTGCCAAAAACTCAGGCACTCTTATCACACATCAACTGGTCCTCTAAAACTCTCAGGTGTAATCAATATTTGAGACTATTTGGAACAGTGGGTCAAACTTAGCGGTTGACATTCTCACAATGAGTAATCTGCAGCATGTAATCATCAATGAGTATTTTCAGCTGGATATGACACATCTGAAGAGAGTTTTGGAGATTCTCTTTGTTGCCATTTTCAAGCCTAAAGGTCATCTTCCATGGTTATAATGTGATGTCTCATGGACATGACAAATTTTTAATCAAGGTTATCTTCCAATGTTACTAGTGTGTGTGTGTGTGTGTGTGTGTGTGTGTGTGTGTGAGAGAGAGAGAGAGAGAGAGAGAGAATATTGAACATAGATAAGTATAAATCACGGCTAAAAACATCATAATTAAGGCAGTCATGTAAATGGTCAGCATGTTGCCGTATTTTCCACTGAGAACGTGAACTACAATTGTAAAAGTAACTCGTTTCACATCATGCCGAGATGTCATAATTGTGATCTATGAAACATAAAAATTATTAAACTAAAGGGCACTGAAAATACATACACACAATAAACTATGTAAACATACTAATATTAAACTCAAAAATACATAAGAAATTGCATACTAGCCAAATCTGGCATATGGGGTGTGCATAAAATTGCTTTGGTGGTTATTTTCCGTAGTCATGTTCCATTGTCATTAAACTTTAATAACATTTTCAGTTTTATAACATTAATTTGAAATTTCATTTTTTTTTTTTGTTGTAACAATAGTCATGACATTTATTTATTAACTTAAAACTCCAACAGCAACACTAGTGACACATTTAAAGGATCTCCATACTACTTATTGATTTGTAGTAGTTCCTACTTCTAAAGGTACTACATGGATGTCCCCTATTAAAGTTTGTATAAATTTGTTTTGTGTCATCCGTCAGTAAAGGGACAGAAAAAGTTAGGTAAATCTGGATAAAGATTCAGGTTTGTAAATTAAGCAAAAAAAAAAGTTACTATGTGTATTACTAGACATGTAATTCTTCTCTCCTTGTCCCTGTTATTTTTTTCTGTGTCTGTTTGTGTGTGTCTGTTTGTCTGTCTGCCTTTGTTTGTAACAACTGGATTTTAAAAATGTCTTTTGCAGTGAAGAAAAGGCAAAACTATTACGAAAAGTTGGTACTAAGATTGATGAGAAGGACCAAGAATTGGATGTATTCATGGCCTCACTTCAGCTTGACTACTTGAAACTGCATTCAGAGCCAGAATCACTTCCACAGGTATGTTTGAAAAAGAAGCACCAGACTATAGTGTGAATACCTTAAGGTGACAATCTGCTGCGAGCATAAGCAAAAGACAAGGACTGACACGTGATGACAGGGATCACCAGTCCCTCCTGGTGTCATGGGAGTCATACTCGAACTGTTTGGTAGATTGGGAATAGTTTCTTAATTCATTTCAAATTAAGAAAAGAAAATGAACAACACCCAATGTGGAGCAAGGTGGAGTATGTAAAGCATTTGGCGACATCTATCCTGCTGCAGATGCTTGCTGAAGTTGGCAGTGTCATAGAGGTAGTTAAGCTTTGACCTCTTCTGGTATCTTACATAACCATAATTTAAAACACCCCCCCCCCCCCCCCTTTCCCACACCCACCACCACCACCACCACCACCACCATCTAAAACTGCCATGTTCAAGTGTCCACATATTATCATTTTGTACTATGAAAAAGCACAGAAGTCTTCTTACTTTTATATTTCAAAATTTTATATGTAATAACCACTGTTTTGATGAGAATACAAGGAGAGAAGTATATTTTATGGCATTTCCTCATACCTTGTAACTGGAAGAATGACAGTAAGTGTACAGTTGTCAGAAGATCAGGGCCTGACAGAGGCTTTATTTGGAAAAGTCACTTTATTTAAGATCTTTGCAGTAGATAGATTGAATTGAAGACAATTTGCTCAATCAGTGTAATGTAGTTGCATTATTAGATTGAGTGAATGGATTGTAGTTGTATTGTTTTTATTCACAATTGATCTTTGGCAGAAAATGTGAAACTATGAGGCAAATGTTGCTTAATGAAAATTTAACTATTTAAAATCAAACCGTTTTTCATTCCAATAAGTGTGTAAAATGGCTGTTGGCTGATTTTTGTTAGACTGTATATTTCACAGAAGTTTTTTTTACATCATTGAACATTACTTGAGTAGAAGGAAGTAAACTTTACAAGAAGACATTGTTCAGATGCTCTGCAAGGGTCCACGAGTAAAGCACATATTAAGCAGAACTTATATTTGTAAAAAGAAAGATGATGAGACTTACCAAACAAAAGTGCTTGCAGGTCGATAGACACACAAACACAAACATACACACAAAATTCAAGCTTTTGCAACAAACGGTTGCTTCGTCAGGAAAGAGGGAAGGAGAGGGAAAGACGAAAGGATGTGGGTTTTAAGGGAGAGGGTAAGGAGTCATTCCAATCCCGGGAGCGGAAATACTTACCTTAGGGGGAAAAAAGGACAGGTATACACTCGCACACACACACATATCCATCCGCATATACACAGACACAAGCAGACTTATATTTGGTATCGTAGAAATTGTAATAAACACTTACATTAGAAATTTCATATATTATAAGAAGAAATAAATGCATTTTACAATAATAATATACAAACAACTTTTCTGGAAGCAGAGAAATTACACGTGTCGATTGCCTCACTCTGCATGGATGCTTAAACACATTTTTCTATATATTCAAGACTACAGTTAAGCTAGTCAGGTATTTCAGTGTTTTGCAGGGAAAACAATGTTTTTATTGACATGGGTCACCCTTCCGCAGCATTATCAGAAAATTTTAATGTACTGCAAAATTTACATTTGTGGGGACTATTTTGTGCACCTTACTCACTCTGGTGGCATTTGAAAAAGCACTGTGCCCCACAGATTTTACAGATGTAAATTTTGTATTATGTTTTTTAATGATTGCCCTAAAATAATAAAGTTGTGACATAAAGTGACGTAGGAGGATAGCAACCATTCTAGTAAATATGTGTAGATTTGTGGTTAAGGTGGCTAAGTCACATAAAAAGTCATACAGCAGGTGAAGATGAATTTATTGATCAGAAAGTATGCATGATGCATTTCGGAATTATTTCCATCTTCAGAAATCCAAGTGCACAAATGGTTACACTCTTGTTCTTGTGCTACCTGTGTACTTGGATTTCTGAACATGGAAATAATTCTGAAATGTGTCATGCATACTTTGTGATCTGTAAAGACGTTCTTTGCCTGTTTTATGACCTTTTACGTGACCTAGCAAGCTTAACTATGGGTCTACACATATTTCTCAAAAGGGCAAAATGTGTCAATAAAAGTATTGTTTCCCCTGCAACCAAGAATGTTTTTCTTTCAAAATACTACACACGGTTACTGTACCAGAAACGCCATGGAGTGGGAAGTATTGTAAATTCAGTGTTCCCTGTGAAGATATATCTATAAATCAAACTATGTCCAGTACCAGACATTTCATAGGAACTCTGCTTCCTCTTCAACACATTTATCTTATCATCTGTGTGGTTTATTGAAGATGTTACAATACTGTCATATAATGCTGTTGTCAACAGAAGTAAATTCTTGAAATTGGATATCACTAAATTTTTCCTGGAATGCCTGTCATGTTAGTTTTCAGAATCATTAATATCACACTAGATGCTTAATAAAAAGAAAAAATCTATGTTTCATGCTATTAAGAATTACCCACTGCTACGACCCCCTCCACCCCTAAAAAAAGAATAAATAAATAAAACTGATACATTACTGAACTTCTCCAGTATTCCAAAAACAGATACAGTGAGTTAAAATTCCATTGTATCCAACATGGCATCAAAAACCTTTGTGCGTAAGGACATCCAGTAGCTTCACGTTTTCTGACACTTAAGTATCTTCACATTTTGTGGCACTTTAATGTCTTCAAGAAGCCTTTGAACATGGCACTTGTGATAAAATAATTCATTGAGCAATGGACTGAAGTTTGTTTCATATGTTTAAATGAAAGATACATGTTTTTTTTACTGGAATGTCTTCCAGATGAGTGATTTAAGAGTTCTACAAGGGAAAAAAAATCTTGCTATTTTCACCATTTTGTCATGTGGCAAATGACACTCCTGTCACCTATGTTAATTTGTGTACTCCCATTGGAAACTTCACACATTCTTGAAGCAATGAAGTTACACAGGATTACCAGTAATGAGCAACTCGTGCACCATCGGTTCTCTCTCTCTCTCTCTCTCTCTCTCTCTCTCTCTCTCTCTCTGTATGTCTGCTTAGCTTGCGACCATGTCAACTTTTATTTTGTGCTGTGTAACATAAGACAAGCATAAGTTTGAAAAACAGCCTTCATCAAATGTGTCACACTTCTACTACTGGTCATCAAGCCTTCTAGGACAGCATTTTTTCCATACACTGTCTCATTCTTCTGCTTCTCTTCACATTTTAGCCTTTGCTTGACTTAATTACTTAATTGATCTCATACAACAGGTAAATTGATGCTATGCTAATTTGGAGCATCCATGTAGTTAAACATTTTTCAGTGCAGTTTGTTATCCAGCTTTCACTTCCTGGTGTTTTTTAGATCCTTAATGAGCAATTAGTTAAAGGTCTTTTCATGTGCTAGTAATGCCTTGCTAAGATGACGATGCTTACATAGATTTGTAATTTGTTCATTATTGAAAATGCTAGTGTTATTTATGCATTCTCTTTGCATGTCTCTAAACATTGTTTACTGTGCATACATGAAAACATTCTTCCTTCACCAAGCACTTAGTCAGATCTGGGCGTGTTGTTGAGAAACAAACTATAATTTGCTTATGACAAAGTGCATTGGTAAGACACGAACTTACATTCAGGAAGATCCGCATCCAGTCAGTCGGATTTAGGTTAAGGCAAATGTCAAGATGATTCCTTTGAAAAGGATATGGCCAATTTTATTCACTATATGTCCCCAATCTATGGGTGTGCTGTGTACCTAATGAGTAGTAACATTGTTATCAACAAGCTGCTAACCCTAACTTACCTTCCCTTCCATCCATTCTCCCTACTTTACTTGAGAAATGTGATCAGTAACTGGAGATTAGGAGTGTGACTAAGAGAGATGTTTGTGGTGCTTATTACTGTTTGTTCTCAGATTCTTTCATAGCAACAGAGCTCAAAAATTTTATTTGAAATTAAATGACTTGAATATTGCGAATATTTTATCCACCTGTTAATAATAGCTGACACTGTCCCTTGTGCTGTCTGGTAAGTTGCAGTGCATTTTGTGTAAGGAAAGAAGTGCATTAAAGGGACAAAATACTTTAGTAGGCTCTTAATAAAAGATAAGTGGGATTGAATTGAAAGGGTATTTTACAGTAGACAGCGTGATATGTGGGAGTGTATTAATTATGTTTTCAGATATGTAGCTTTCTTCTTACATATGACAGCCGGCCGAAGTGGCCGTGCGGTTAAAGGCGCTGCAGTCTGGAACCGCAGGACCGCTACGGTCGCAGGTTCGAATCCTGCCTCGGGCATGGATGTTTGTGATGTCCTTAGGTTAGTTAGGTTTAACTAGTTCTAAGTTCTAGGGGACTAATGACCTCAGAAGTTGAGTCCCATAGTGCTCAGAGCCATTTTTTTCTTACATATGACAGGTAATTATGATATTTAGTGTTTCTTTATATTTTACTGGTCACAAACATATTTTTGTGATATGTTACTTGCTATGTGATATGTTTTCAAAATGTTTGTAACTTTAATAATTGAAAAGTTAGGTCAGTGGTGTTATATTTGCAGGAACTGGTCGACCGATGTGCAGCATTCAGTGCAAAGCCGGATGCTATTCAGAATCTGATAGATTCTATGAACAAATTAGCTGATACTTACCAGGATGTGGAAGCCATGTTGCAGGATGTGAAGGAATTGCTCGAGGTATGTGTTCCGATCACATTGTCCTAGTAAATAATATTTGATTTTATGGGCGCTGTTCTGTTATATATTGCTTTTTCACATAGTTGCTGGGACTGATGACCTTTGTAGTGTGGTCCCTTCAACCCCCACAAATCATCACATAGTTGCTTTCTTCAGTTAGCGAGCTATTTATGATATTTAAAATGTGGGATCAGTCTCGAATCCCTCTAGGTCCACATAATCCTAGGTGACACTGCTGTTTTCATTGTGAGTAGCCAATGACAGATGAGTCAATTTTTGTAGTGGAATTGTAGAAGACAAAATATTTGTCCAGTGTCTCTAAAAGAACAGTTATTTCTGCCTAAGTTCTAGAGTTTGAATATCTTCATATTAGGAGGTAGCTTATGAGACAGCTTTTTGGGTGGCAGTTGCAAACACCACTGTAATACATTTACTCTGCATATGTAGTGTGAATTGAAGAGGGAGTGTTTGTAACACACTACATTAGTTTATTAGTGCTCCAACCTGAACAAACAATAATTGTATTTTATGGGATTAATATTGCCTATTTGTACTGAGCTTTGAACAGGTAACACACATGAAAGTCAGGCTCAGGTGCAAAACTAATGGTGGAAAAAGAAAGCTGTGCTGAACCTAAAGGTTACTTTGATGTGTCACTGCCAAGTGACATAGCTTGATGAGTGTCAACAGTGTAAGGAAAAGATATGTTGCTACTTACTTTAAAGATGACACCTTATGTTGCTGACTGTCACAATTATAAGACACTTACACATGAGCTTCTATGTAACTTGTGTACCCACTGTCACCAGCCCAATTCCATACTCTGATGTGACTGGTTCACTGGAGAAACTTTTCCAGCTATTGTCAACAACAGGAGAAGCTGCCGTTGAGCCCTAACATGTATCATCTTTACAGTTCAATGACAGCTTTGCCTGCTGTTGACAGGAGCTGGAAAAGTTTCTGCAGTAAACCAGTCACATTGCAGTCTGGAAGTGGAGTTGGTGACAGCGGGTACATAAGTTACACAGGAACTCATGTGTAAGGGCGTTGTAATTGTGAAAGTCTAAAACTTAAGTGTGTCACTTTATGGTAAGTAGCTATCTGTCTTTTTCCTTTCATTGTTGAGATTCCAACCTGGAGTTTCTGTTGTTTGATAGGTCAATGAGTCTTGGACAGTACAGAGAAAGAGCTGCTTCTATGTAGTACAGGAGGTAACTAAAAGAAATACGCAATGAAACGAACAGAAATAACAATTTCATTCGAAGACAGTAATTACACTGAAGTCACCGCGATTCGTGATGACCCCTCTGGACATTGCAAAAGGTGGGACATTGTTTTTAACGGGGTGTTTGATTACCATGGACAGCGGACGGATCTCGTCTTCTAGACAAGTTATGCTACAAATTCCTCTTCTCCCCTTTTCTATTCAGTACATCCTGTCTAGTTACATGATCTACCCTTCTAATCTTCAGCATTCTTCTGTAGCACAACATTTCGAAAGCTTCTATTCTCTTCTTGTCTAAACTATTTATTGTCCAATTTTCACTTCCATACGCGGCTACACTTCATACAAATATTTTCAGAAAAGAGTTCCTGACATTTAAATTATACTCAATGTTAACAAAGTTCTCTTCTTCAGAAACACTTTCCTTGCAATAGCCAGTCTACATTTTATATCCTCTCCACTTGGACCA
Source organism: Schistocerca cancellata (assembly GCF_023864275.1). Lineage (NCBI taxonomy): Eukaryota > Metazoa > Arthropoda > Insecta > Orthoptera > Acrididae > Schistocerca > Schistocerca cancellata. The sequence continues at coordinate 358,957,996 of NC_064630.1, read as the reverse complement.
TCATCGGTTAGTTTGCTCCCCAAATTGCAAAACTCTAAGTGGCAAATTTCCTAATCTAATTGCCTCAGCGTCAGCAGATTTTATTCGACTACATTCCATTATCCATGTTTTGCTTTTGTTGATGTTCATCTTATATCCTCCTTTCAAGACACTGTCCATGCCGTTCAGCAGCTCTTCCAGGTGTTTTGCTGTCTCTGACAGAATTACAAAGTTGTTGGCAAACCTCAAAGTTTTTATTTCTTCTCCATGGATTCTAATTCGTACTCCCAATTTTTTCTTTCATTTCCTTTACTGCTTGCTCAATATACAGATTGAGTAATGTCGGTGATAGGCTACAAACCTGTCTCTTAAACAATGTTTTGGGTTCGTGTAGATGTGCTCCATCTGTGCAACTTATTGAATGCAGTTTGTTTGTTGCCATATGTGCTTCGCTTCTTTTATTTATGAAGCAGCTTCACGAATAAAAGAAGCAAAACATGTATGGCAATACACAGACTGCCTTCAAATTATTTGCAAAGACATAACGTACCTCCATGAATTTTGAAGCAACTAAGGAACAACGGAAAACAGAAAAAATGATTAATTTTTCAGGTGTTTGTATACATGTATTTATACAATGTGGTACTACACTCCATTACTAACTCATATTCCAAAACGTAAAATCCAAAACAAGACATCAGTGTGAATGAGAATAAAATGTCATGACATTTATGACAGTTTCCAGAACACAGTCAATATTCTATCATTATCATTCCTTCATGAAAGCACATGGTCAGCGAAATTTGAACAGTATTACATACTCTAATCACACTTTTCAGTACTGTGGAGAATAGCCCGCCTGTGTCGGCTGCTAGCCACTTTGGGTTCGTGCCACTGTGGCACGGCAGTGCACATGGGCGGATCTGAGGCAGATTGCTTTTGATTGATTGGAGCGAGCAGAACTGATAAATGTTTTGGTTCACTAGGACCATTCATCATAGCTTCCGAAATGGTTACAGAATAATGTTGCGGCTCACCTTCGAAAACAAGACTGTTTGGTGAGTTTGCGTACTGAACCGATTGGCAAAATGGCGGAAAGATTCAGAATAGGGCCCCAGGTCTCTTCTACGTATACCACCTTCTTTCATAATTCTTAAACCAAGTATTAGCTGTCATTAAATTATGCTCTGTGCAAAATTCTACCCGGCAGCTTCCTCCTTCATTTCTTACCCCGAGTCCATATTCACCTACTACTTTTCCTTTTCTTCATTTTCCTACTATCGAATTCCAGTCCCCCATAACTAATAAATTTTCATCTCCCTTAACCATCTAAATAATTTCTTATATTGCATCATACAGTTCTTCAATCTCTTCACATCTGCGTAACTAGTTGGCATATAAACTTGTACTCCTGCATTACCCATATTTGATTTTGTATTTATAACCCTGTATTCACCTAACCAAAAGTCTTGTACCTCCTGCCACCGACCTTCACTAATTCCCACTATATCTAACTTTAACCTATCTATTTCCCTTTTTAAATTTTCTAACCTACTTGCTTGATTAAGCAGCCTGACATTCCACACTCCAATCCGTATAATGCCAGTTTTCTTCCTCCTGATAATGATGTCCTCTCTGGAATATATTACCCAAGAGGATGCCATCATTTAACTATGCAGTAAAGCTGCATGCCCTCAGGTGTGGCTGTAGTTTCCCCTTGCTTTTCAGTAATATCTGTGAGAGTATTTGGCAGACAAGTACTTGAAGGAAGAGCAAGGTACCATCTTTCTCTGGTTCCATCGTGCACAGTGCCCTCCCATGTGTAACTGGTTAAATCTTTATCCTCAGTGTTTGCTCAGCAGTTGTACACCAAAACAAGTGTGAGCTAAACTGCGTTGATGGCACTGCACTGCTGTGAACTTGAGTTCTGTAACACTCACCGGACCAAAAAAAAAAAAGTCATCCCTAGAGAAATCATTACAGACATCATTTAATAATGTGTAATTCTGCCTCTGGACTTGATAACCACCTGGATTCAATTAGGAAAGGAGTCCACAATGTTGTTCAGGTATGTTACATCCACGTTATGCCACTCACTGGATTTGGTTGTGCAATTCTGCCAAATTTCAGGGATGCTGATGGTGTTTTTCCCACTGTTGCAGCATGTGTCTCAGATTTTATGTGGGGGGTTTAGGTCAGGTGATTTTGTGGGCCATTTGAGATGCAATAGGGGCACACATTCTTCCAGCCCAACGAAGTGTGCTGTTGTCATCTTTATGTGCTTGTGTCAGCAGTGGCCTCTAGTGAGGCGACTGACTTCAAATGTTCGTTGCATGCCACTACCGTCACAATGTTCTCTCACTAACAGGCAGGGATGGACTTTTATTCTCTACCTGCAGTAATTCCTGTCAGATTTGGAAGTGATTTTGATTCACAAGCCATGAACTGTCTTTTGTTCCCTCTGTCAGGGTCTTTTTCCGACCACTATTCTCATGTTGTGTTTTGTGGCCGTGTGTGTCGCACCACTGCTTGGGGATACATTGAACAATGCACCGTGAAACACCAACAAATTCAGCAACTCCACACACCACATAGTCACTGGCATAGCCAGTCACAATTGCCCCTTTTTGCCACTCTGTCATGTCCTTATGTTTACCCATGTTAACATTCTATGTCCAATCGAAACGTGTCTCACTGATCGCTACTTCCGTATGCTCAGGTAGAGGCTTGTTTGCTTTTTGGGTTGACTAATTTTTTTGTTTGGTGAGCTTGTTTGGAATTGTGATAGCTTCCATCTTCCAGAAACCACAAACACTTCAGACTGCTAATGGTGTGACCCTTTATTGGTTTATTGAGTGAAATATTGTAGTGTTTTTTTGGCAAGTCATATTTGCTCCTGTCATATAGCAATGATTACATATGTTGGACATCCCCCTGGGTTACTCCAGTTTAGCAGTCAGCACTCTTGAACAGATTAGTGGACAAATGCCATGTATGATAGACATTAGTGAATATACCATGCATCTTTGATTATTATATATTGTGACAGGGTGTATACGTCCTGGGAGATACGGAAAAAATCTGGGAATTTTTTCATCTGGGAAAAAACCGGGAAAACACGGGAATTTTTTAGAACTTCGGGAATTTTTCAGAGTTTTAGTTTTTCAATTAAATTTTTGTAATTTTGATTGCTAACAACTGATAGCCTAACAAAGAATATTACTCTATCTCGCTACTGCAGAATTATATTGCAACAATAAAACATAAATGGGAGAAAAAAATTAAGTAAAACTTAAAAAGTTGCAAAGGAAATGCGCCATTTACAAGAAAACAAACTGCACACGCAAATGTCTGCCAACAACAAAATGTGTTAAATGCACTAGGACGAAAGACTACGCAATATTTCATAACAGCAAACTGCTTGTGATGAGCGTGACGTCACAATTGTTTACGTTAGCTTCATTAGAGTAGATGCCAGTCGCCTATGAACAGTGCATTCTCCCACTTCTGGCTACTTGGAAGTGTGGTTGTAGCAAGCAGCCAGATGCTAACTGGAAAATTTTTCTGGGACGTAGTGTCTACATTTAATTATTTTGCTATTTCGTCTTTGTTTACAGATTTCACGTCAAATGAAAACAAAATGGAGTTTTGTGGCCGGGAGCCATCAATTCATAGATTTCATAGATAAAATAAATCACATAACTATGGAAGGCTAAAATACATTACTCATTTCAGTTTTTTGGTTTTATTTTAATTCCAGGTTTATAACAGTCAAGCATTAATCACCTTGCAGAACGGTGAAGTTATTTTCGTCGGTTTACTAAAGAAATTTAGTTGTTGTTAATCTTTCCTGCTGAGGCAGTCAATTTATTTGAAACGAAGTGTTTTGTTCCATACTGTTGACTAGTTTCAACTGTTTTCTGGATTATAAGTGCACGTTTTCTTCTTCTGGCACGTATGTCACTATCGATAAAATGAAATGAGCGTATGGCATCGTTGGCCGGGAGGCCCCTATTCGGGAAGTTCGGCCACCAGGTGCAAGTCTTTATTTCATTCAACACCATGATTATAAAGAATCAAACATGAGATAATACAGTATTGATACTCCAAGAAAATTTACATCCCGAAAACCAGACTGAAAAGCTTAATTTCAGGTTGGGACCTACTTCATTGTCAATCTGGACATACGAATGTACACTTAAGTGGAATTGGGTATTTTAGTATGGTTTACGAAATTCCGATGCTCTTGGATTATAACACTCGTAGAAAAAGACCAATTTATATGTGAAACCTTAGCTTTTCTGTTGGCTAATTGATCTTCGAGACCAGTATTATAAGTGAAAGCGTAGCTGCCCTTGCAGCCACACTTGTATATTAATTTAAACCATTAACTTTTCCTACTCATGTGTTCATGCTATTTAACAGTGATGTTGCTGTTGACTGACTACAACACATGTTCTGTGCTTTGAATACCTGCCTTCATTGGCTGGCGAGATCACGTGGCATTATGATTGACTTACAAAAGCGCACCGTAAACTCGATTTCAATGCTTCGTAAAGTAACTTGCCAAGTTTGGTGGAATTCGAATTTTTACTTTTGTAATATGAAAATATGCAGCGTACTTGTGGCTACATATGATTTTTTTTTCCCGCTCGCAGTCGTTTACTAACGTGCCGGAAATTTCAAGCCAGTGCATGAAACATTAACCCTTCAAAGGATTGATAAGTTTTACAGCTCTGAGGGAAAGTATCCTGTCATTTAACATGGAAAGAGTGTATTTTTGTCCGGGAGAAAGTGTATTTTTAACTGGGAAATCTGGGAATTTTTTTTTCCTTGTCCGCGTATATACCCTGTGTGAGCAATCTAAACACTGACTTTTACATGAGCGAGATTTTGTGCTGTGGATACTGCCCTTCCTTCGGGCAAATTTGCATGTTATTCTTCAACAGGACAAGTCCCAGCCACTGCCACCTGTGGTGAGAAATGTGAATGCCATGTCTTCTCTAAAGAATGATAGGTACAACTGCTTCTAGTAGCACATGAATTGATGAAATTCGAAAGACCGAGAGATTTATCAGTTCATGAAACATTCAACAACTTACCATGCACTTGATTAAAATCTAGAGAACCAATCTAGGTCAACACTGGCCATCTCACCCCAGAAAGGAATAAGCGAAGAGATGAATGGAGAGATTGGTGGACATCATTCATTGGTCATAAGAATGGATGTAATAATGACAATATTATGAAATGTATAGACTGCTACTCACCGTATAGTGGAGACATTGAGTCAGAGACAGACACAACGAAAATACTGGTAGACGAGTAAGCTTTCAACCAAAAGGCCTCCTTCTGAATTAGGCAATATACACACTCACACATTCAAACAAACGCAACTCACACACAACCACTGTCTCTGATTCCCTCGTCAATTTTACTCTCCTACAGATTTCCTACCAAGTACAGCCAGAGTAGTTTACTGTGATACTGTACACTATAACTAGCAGTGGCAGAAAGTAGATTATTTCTTGGAATTTCTTCTCCTTCTCAAAACATTGTGCAAAGAAGTGTCTTTAGAATTATTTCGAGAGCAAGTCCAAAAACTTCTTGTCGCAAGTTATTTAGCAGTTGGGAATATTCACAACTACTTACTAATATGTGCTTCCTTTATGTGCATTGTTATTAAGAACCGTAATCTCTGTAAGCAACATGAAAGTCCACATGCTCAGCACCAAGCATAGGAATGACATCCACTGTGTTAAAACAGAGTATGTCATTGGTGCAAATAGATGCTAAACCCCCCCCCCCCCCCCCCCATGAACCATGAACCTTGCCGTTGGTGGGGAGGCTTGCGTGCCTCAGCGATACAGATGGCCGTACCGTAGGTGCAACCACAACGGAGGGGTATCTGTTGAGAGGCCAGACAAACATGTGGTTCCTGAAGAGGGGCAGCAGCCTTTTCAGTAGTTGCAGGGGCAACAGTCTGGATGATTGACTGATCTGGCCTTGTAACATTAACCAAAACGGCCTTGCTGTGCTGGTACTGCGAACGGCTGAAAGCAAGGGGAAACTACAGCCGTAATTTTTCCCGAGGACATGCAGCTCTACTGTATGATTAAATGATGATGGCGTCCTCTTGGGTAAAATATTCCGGAGGTAAAATAGTCCCCCATTCGGATCTCCGGGCGGGGACTACTCAGGAGGACGTCGTTATCAGGAGAAAGAAAACTGGCGTTCTACGGATCGGAGCGTGGAATGTCAGATCACTTAATCGGGCAGGTAGGTTAGAAAATTTAAAAAGGGAGATGGATAGATTAAAGTTAGATATAGTGGGAATTAGTGAAGTTCGGTGGCAGGAGGAACAAGACTTTTGGTCAGGTGATTACAGGGTTATAAATACAAAATCAAATAGGGGTAATGCAGGAGTAGGTTTAATAATGAATAAAAAAATAGGAGTGCGGGTTAGCTACTACAAACAGCATAGTGAACGCATAATTGTGGCCAAGATAGACACAAAGTCCATGCCTACTACAGTAGTACAAGTTTATATGCCAACTAGCTCTGCAGATGATGAAGAAATAGATGAAATGTATGACGAGATAAAAGAAATTATTCAGATAGTGAAGGGAGACGAAAATTTAATAGTCATGGGTGACTGGAATTCGTCAGTAGGAAAAGGGAGAGAAGGAAACAGTAGGTGAATATGGATTGGGGGGAAGGAATGAAAGAGGAAGCCGCCTTGTAGAATTTTGCACAGAGCATAACTTAATCATAGCTAACACTTGGTTCAAAAATCATGAAAGGAGGCTGTATACATGGAAGAAGCCTGGAGATACTGACAGGTTTCAGATAGATTATATAATGGTAAGACAGAGATTTAGGAACCAGGTTTTAAATTGTAAGACATTTCCTGGGGCAGATGTAGATTCTGACCACAATCTATTGGTTATGAACTGCAGATTGAAACTGAAGAAACTGCAAAAAGGTGGGAATTTAAGGAGATGGTACCTGGATAAACTGAAAGAACCAGAGGTTGTAGAGAGTTTCAGGGAGAGCATAAGGGAACAATTGACAGGAATGGGGGAAAGAAATACAGTAGAAAAAGAATGGGTAGCTCTGAGAGATGAAGTGGTGAAGGCAGCAGAGGATCAAGTAGGTAAAAAGACGAGGGCTAGTAGAAATCCTTGGGTAACAGAAGAAATATTGAATTTAATTGATGAAAGGAGAAAATATAAAAATGCAGTAAATGAAGCAGGCAAAAAGGAATACAAACGTCTCAAAAATGAAATCGACAGGAAGTGCAAAATGGCTAAGCAGGGATGGCTAGAGGACAAATGTAAGGATGTAGAGGCTTGTCTCACTAGGGGTAAGATAGATACTGCCTACAGGAAAATTAAAGAGACCTTTGGAGAGAAGAGAACCACTTGTATGAATATCAAGAGCTCAGATGGAAACCCAGTTCTGAGCAAAGAAGGGAAAGCAGAAAGGTGGAAGGAGTATATAGAGGGTCTATACAAGGGCGATGTACTTGAAGACAATATTATGGAAATGGGAGAGGATGTAGATGAAGATGAAATGGGAGATACGATACTGCGTGAAGAGTTTGACAGTGCACTGAAAGGCCTGAGTCGGAACAAGGCCCCGGGAGTAGACAACATTCCATTGGAACTACTGACGGCCTTGGGCGAGCCAGTCCTGTCAAAACTCTACCATCTGGTGAGCAAGATGTATGAAACAGGCGAAATACCCTCAGACTTCAAGAAGAATATAATAATTCCAATCCCAAAGAAAGCAGGTGTTGACAGATGTGAAAATTACCGAACAATCAATTTAATAAACCACAGCTGCAAAATACTAACATGAATTCTTTACTGACGAATGGAAAAACTAGTAGAAGCTGACCTCGGGGAAGATCAGTTTGGATTCCGTAGAAACACTGGAACACGTGAGGCAATACAGACCCTACAACTTATCTTAGAAGAAAGATTAAGGAAAGGCAAACCTACGTTTCTAGCATTTGTAGACTTAGAGAAAGCTTTTGACAATGTTGACTGGAATACTCTCTTTCAAATTCTGAAGGTGGCAGGGGTAAAATACAGGGAGCGAAAAGCTATTTACAATTTGTACAGAAACCAGATGGCAGTTATAAGAGTCGAGGGGCATGAAAGGGAAGCAGTGGTTGAGAAAGGAGTGAGACAGGGTTGTAGCCTCTCCCCGATGTTATTCAATCTGTATATTGAGCAAGCAGTAAAGGAAACAAAAGAAAAATTCGGAGTAGGTATTAAAATTCATGGAGAAGAAGTAAAAACTTTGAGGTTCGCCGATGACATTGTAATTCTGTCAGAGACAGCAAAGGACTTGGAAGAGCAGTTGAACGGAATGGACAGTGTCTTGAAAGGAGGATATAAGATGAACATCAACAGAAGCAAAACGAGGATAATGGAATGTAGTCAAATTAAGTCGGGTGATGCTGAGGGAATTAGATTAGGAAATGAGACACTTAAAGTAGTAAAGGAGTTTTGCTATTTAGGGAGTAAAATAACCGATGATGGTCGAAGTAGAGAGGATATAAAATGTAGACTGGCAATGGCAAGGAAAGCGTTTCTCAAGAAGAGAAATTTGTTAACATCGAATATAGATTTAGGTGTCAGGAAGTCGTTTCTGAAAGTATTTGTATGGAGTGTAGCCATGTATGGAAGTGAGACATGGACGATAACTAGTTTGGACAAGAAGAGAATAGAAGCTTTCGAAATGTGGTGCTACAGAAGAATGCTGAAGATAAGGTGGGTAGATCACGTAACTAATGAGGAGGTATTGAATAGGATTGGGGAAAAGAGAAGTTTGTGGCACAACTTGACTAGAAGAAGGGATCGGTTGGTAGGACATGTTCTGAGGCATCGAGGGATCACAAATTTAGCATTGGAGGGCAGCGTGGAGGGTAAAAATCGTAGAGGGAGACCAAGAGATCAATACACTAAGCAGATTCAGAAGGATGTAGGTTGCAGTAGGTACTGGGAGATGAAGAAGCTTGCACAGGATAGAGTAGCATGGAGAGCTGCATCAAACCAGTCTCAGGACTGAAGACCACAACAACAACAGATGCTAAACCTGCAGATATCAAAATTTTCAACTTGTTTTCCACAGAACCTAGATGATTAAGAAATAGTAACTCCCATTTTTGAAACCAAATTATGTAGTTCTTCTCTCTTAGTCTATTGACAGATTTAAAAGTTATTTATTAAGGTTTCTGTCACAGTTACAAATAATAGTTGCTTAGTTGCTGGTCCTCCATCCAATGCATTGTTGCAAATGCATAAATTTGTAAATGCTAGCTTGCGACTAATGATTCCCTATTAGGAGCTCCAACTTTTCCTGGGGAAGGAAATGTAAATATACAGTTTTATTTCGTCTGAATTTTGACACATTAGACTATGCCTAGGACTGATTGTACACCACTACAAAATAGTTCTCTTTATGATGATCTCAAATTTTTAATGTCCTAGCAGACCTGGCAGCTATGTTATAATTAAATATATGTACCTGGAGTTGGATTTGGCAAATACAACTACCTGACACCATGAACCTGTTTAAATTGCTCTTGTTTATTTAATATAAATAGTTTACCAATGGTATTAATTATCTTGTCACTTCAGCTATGGCCAACTTACCAAACAGGCTGAAAGCTGTCATTTACTGCTCAGATATTATGCCACTGGCGTATGTATTCCAAGCTGAGATGAACCCACTGAATGCTCAAGGCTCTTACACTTCAACCACACAGAAATCTTCTAAATCGCAGTATACTCTAGGGAAAAAGCAATGTTCAGAAACACACACATTTTGGGAAACTCAGCTCCTTCTATGACTGATGGTTTTGACATTTTCAAGTCCATGGCCCAAATTCACTCCTGCTAGAACCTAAAATATCATGATCCTTCTAAGTCACAAAGAGAAGTCCCCAATCTGCTAATCCATGGGTCATCATTACTCCTAAAACGGGTGTGTGTGGACTAACTCAAGTCCCCACTGAAGTCCCCATATTGTCTCCATATCAGTCACCAGTTAAACTTGGCAGTATTCCCTCCATACCCTTCAGTCTATCTTCTACTAGCTGACAGTCTCTGTGCCTCTCCCACCAATCTATTTTGTCATTGCACTATGCCATCATATACAAATGTATACAAGTAGGACCAAAGTGACCAACCTTAACAACTATAATTTAAAAAAAGTTATATTCTAAATCACATTTAAATGCTGGTTTTAATGATACCAAGCAGTATAAATTTATCAGAACTAATCATCCAGAAGCTTGTGTTATCTTGAATTATTCCATTACCATGAGTTAATTTTGTCATAAAATTCCATACGTAGATGTTCTACACATTTCACTGATAGACACTAAGACCATTGATTTAAAATCAAAAAGGGAACAGTCACTCTAATGCTGTTTGTCCTGACATTTTTTAACCTTACATGGGTGGCCTTTCTCAAGCAGAGTTAACAATACAGACAATTCTTTTTGAAGCTATGCAAGACGGGCCACTTCTCTGATGCCTATCCTTCTGTAGTATTTAACAAATACACCACCACCACCAACAACAACACAGATAACTAATGCACTCTGCCAGCTTTTCCACCCTTGGGTTTGAAAGTGTGGGATCAATCGGAGCATTTGAAGAGTCAATGTCCTTTGGTGGGCCCTTTTAAGAAGCATCTTGGATTGCCTGGACAGCCCGTGGCACTTCCCGAAATACCATCAGTTTTGCTCGAAATACAACGAAACTATTAATTACGAGCTCTGCTGGACCCCCCTCCCCCTTTTTTCATTCAAAAGCATGTGAGCAACACCTACCTATGGCAAAATGCAGTGGCCCTTCATAGTGCATTTAAGACATATATTCCATTGCCATCGCTGTAGTCTTCAGAATGTGTGATGTGAATAATACAACTATCCATTTAGCTCAAAGTGCACCTAAAGCAAATGATCCCTTTGCCCACATGAAAGAGAACAGTGTCCACTTTTGTGGTTTGTTTTAAGACACACGGTCAACCTTGGAGGTGTCTCACCAGCACACAATTTCTACGAAACTAGGGGATGAACTACTCTGCTTCTTCCCCATTGACATGCCTCCAGTGTAATCTACATCTACATCCACATCCATACTTGGCATGGCCGAGGGTACCTTGAGTACCTCTATAGGTTCTCCCTTCCATTCCAGTCTCGTATTGTTCGTGGAAAGAAAGGTTGTCGGTATGCCTCTGTGAGGGCTCTAATCTCTGTGATTTTATCCTCATGGTCTCTTTGCGAGATATACGCAGGTGGGAGCAATATACTGCTTGACTCCTTGGTGAAGGTATGTTCTCGAAACTTCAACAAAAGCCCCTACCGAGCTACTGAGCATCTCTCTAGTAGAGTCTTCTATTGGGGTTTATCTATCATCTCCGTAACGCTTTCGCGATTATTAAATGATCCTGTAACGAAGCGTGCTAGTCTCTGTTGGAGCTTCCCTACTTCTTCTATCAACCCTATCTGGTACGGATCCCACACTGGTGAGCAGTGTTCAAGCAGTGGGCGAACAAGTGTACTGTAACCTACTTCCTTTGTTTCTGACTGCACTTCCTTAGGATTCTTCCAATGAATCTCAGTCTGGCATCTGCTTTACTGACAATTAATTTTATATGGTCATTCCATTCTAAATCACTCTTAATGCCTACTCCCAGATAATTTATGGAATTAACTGCTTCCAGTTGCTGATCTGCTAAATTGTAGCTAAATTATAAAGGATCTTTCTTTCTGTGTATTCGCAGCACATTACACTTGTCTACATTGAGATTCAATTGCCATTCCCTGCACCACGCGTCAGTTTGTTGCAGATCCTCCTGCATTTCAGTACAATTTTCCATTGTTACAGCCTCTCGATATACTACAGCATCATCCACAAAAAGCCTCAGTGAACTTCCAATGTTATCCACAAGGTCATCTATATATATTGTGAATAGCAACAGTCATACGACACTCCCCTGCGGCACACCTGAAATCACTCTTACTTCGGAAGACTTCTCTCCATTGGGAATGACATGCTGCATTCTGTTATCTAGGAACTCTTCAATCCAATCACTCAATTGGTCTGTTCTTACTTTGTTCCTTAAACAACTGGGGGGAACTGTATCAAACGCCTTGCAGAAGTCAAGAAACACGACATCTACCTGGGAGCCCGTGTCTACGGCCCTCTGAGTCTCATGGGCGAAGAGCGTGAGCTGGGTTTCACACGATCATCTTTTTTGAAACCCATGCTGATTCCTTCAGAGTCGATTTCTAGTCTCCAGAAAAGGCATCATACTCGAACATAATACATGTTCCAAAATTCTACAAGTTATTGTCATTAGAGATCTAGGTCTATAGTTCCGCACATCTGTTCGATGTCCCTTCTTGAAAATGGGGATGACCTGTGCCCTTTTCCAATCTTATGGAACGCTATGCTCTTCTAGAGACCTACAGTACACCGCTGCAAGAAGGGGGGCAAATTCCTTCACGTACTCTGTGTAAAATCGAACTGGTATCCCATCAGGTCGAGCGGCCTTTCCTCTTTTGAGCGATTTTAATTGTTTTTGTATCCCTCTGTCATCTATTTCGATATCTACCATTTTGTCATCTGTGCGACAATCTAGAGAAGGAACTACAGTGCAGTCTTCCTCTGTGAAGCAGCTTTGGAAAAAGACATTTAGTATTTCGGCCTTTAGTCTGTCATCTTCTGTTTCAGTACCATTTTGGTCACAGAGTGTCTGGACATTTTGTTTTGATCCACCTACCGCTTTAACATAAGACCAAAATTTCTTAGGATTTTCTGCTAAGTCAGTACATAGAACTTTACTTTCGAATTCGTTGAACGCCTCTCACATAGCCCTCCTCACACTATATTTCACCTCAACTAATTTTTGGGTGTCTGCAAGGCTTTGGCTATTTTTATGTTTGCTGTGAAATTGCCTTTGTTTCCGTAGCAGTTTTCTAACTCGGTTGTTGTACCACGGTGGCTCTCTTCCATCTCTTACGATCTTGCTTGGCACATACTCATCTAATGCATATTGTACAATGGTTTTGAACTTTGTCCCACTGATCCTCAATACTATCTGTACTTGAGATAAAAATTTTGTGTTGAGCCATCAAGTACTCTGAAATCTGCTTTTTGTCACTTTTGCTAAACAGATAAATCTTCCTCCCTTTTTTAATATTTCTGTTTTTGACTTAAATCACCGAGGCTGTAACCGCTTTTTGATTGCTGATTCCCTGTTCTGCGTTAACTGTTTCAAATAGTTCGGATCTGTTTGTCACCAGAAGGTCTAATATGTTATCGCCACGAGTCGGTTCTATGTTTAACTGCTCAAGGTAGTTTTCAGATAATGCACTTAAAAAAACTATTCAGTCCTATGTGTACCCTATTCTTCAGGGGGGTGAAAGCTGCAGCCCACAGCAGACATTGCCACCCTCGGCTCCCCACATGGCTTTTGGCAACACTTGACAATACACTCACAAATTTCCTCACCTAGTCACTTGCAGCACAAGGTTCCACTGTTACTCCTGTTATTAACTCTCAAGCTCAACAAGTAAGGGAATCTGTCTGACAGTTCTAGTGTTATTGGAAGTATTGTGTGTACCATATTATTATCGTTCAATCATTATAGTGTTTCCATGTGCATTATTGGTAGATATCAACCCTGTAGCATGACAGTAACAGTCACATCTCATCTTGTAAGGGTGTAACGGCTCATTACTGTTTTGTATTCTGATATTTTCAATCGGTAATCTGCTTAAGAACTGAATTAGTATGTGATGTAAAAAATTAAAGCTACCGTCATCTTGAAAACTGGTTTAAACAAAACAGTGCTTTACTAGGTGTTGTCTTATTGGAGGTAGTATGTCCTTGCCTTCCTCTAATGTACTGACATGTCCACCTGGACAAGCTCATCGCTGTATGGATCTGGGAAATACGTTTGCAGTAAATAAATAAAAACATTTTTTTTCTTTGTCTTTGTATTGACCAACTAGGATCATATAGCAACTTCACTTCCTCTTCTTTCTTTGTTCCCTATTTTTCCCGTACTCCATCTTCTCCAAATGCTGTCGTTTCGTATCTTTTGTCCATGTTGTTCCTGATTTCTTATTCACTCTGCCTTCTAGATTTAGATTTAGATTTACTTTCATTCCAATTGATCCGTAGTGAGGAGGTCCTCCAGGATGTGGAACATGTCAGAAAAACAACAATACATGACAAATATTTACAACTAAAACAAATAAGCTAATGTACCATTCCACAGGTCCCAAGTGGAATGATCGTCATTTTTTAATGAACACTAAGAGTCATTTTACAAATACTAATGCACTGAATTTAAAATAAAAACGTTTTTTATTTATTTATAAGATAATAAACATGTAATACAACTACTGTAATACTTATTTACAATAAACACATTACTGCACTGAAATGGTGCAGAAGTTAGATTATACTTACACACACACACACACACACACACACACACACACACACACACACACACACACAAATTTTCAGTGAACACATTACTGCACTGAAATTTTGCAGAAGTTATGTTGTACTTATATACAAATCAGTTGGTTTTACTAAGAAATTCATCAATGGAGTAGAAGGAGTTGGCCACCAATAAATCCTTTAGGCTTCTCTAAAACTGAATTTCATTGGTTGTTAAGCTTTTTATGGCTGCTGGCAAGTTATTGAAAATGTGTGTTCCTGAATAATGCACACCTTTTTGTACAAGACTAAGTGACTTTAAATCCTTGTGAAGATTATTCTTATTTCTAGTATTGATTCCATGAATTGAGCTGTTGGTTTGAAAAAGTGATATATTTTAAATGACAAATTTCATTAAGGAATAAATATATTGGGAAGCTGTAGTTAGTATCCCTAGTTCCCTAAACAGGCTTCTGCAGGATGTTCTTGAGTTCACACCACATATAATTCTTACTGCACGTTTTTGTGCCCAGAAAACTTTAGCTTGGCTTGATGAATTACCCCAAAAAATAATCCCATATGAGATTATGGAATGAAAGTAAGCATAGTATGCCAGCTTTTTCATTTTTATATCCCCTATGTCTGACAAAATTCGCATTGCGAACAGAGATTTGTTAAGACGCTTCAGCAGTTCTGTGGTGTGCTCCTCCCAGTTGAATTTATTATCAAGCTGTAATCCCAAGAATTTAACACTGTCCACTTCTTCTATCTTCTTGTCATCGTATGTTAGACATATACTCTTGGGACACCCCTTACAAGTTCTGAACTGCATGTAGTGTGTTTTTTCAAGGTTTAGAGACAAAGAATTGGCTAGGAACCAGTGATTAATGTCCACAAATATTTTATTGGCTGATCTTTCTAAGACTACACTTGATTTGCTATTTATTGCAATGTTTGTATCATCGGCAAACAAAACAAACTTGGCATCTGGTAACGTTACTGATGAAAGGTCATTGATATACACAAGAAAAAGTAAGGGCCCCAAAATGGAACCTTGTGGGACCCCACATGTAATTAGTTCCCAGTTGGATGATGCCTGATAGCTTGATACATGTCTCTTTCCTAATAACACCCTTTGTTTCCTGCCAGAGATATAAGATTTGAACCATTTTGCAGCATTTCCTGTTACGCTATAATATTCTAGTTTACTTAAAAGGATATTGTGATTTACACAGTCAAATGCCTTTGACAGATCACAAAATATACTAGTTGCCTGCAATTTTTTGTCTAATGAATTAAGCACATTTTCACTGTAAGTGTAGATAGCCTTCTCAATATCAGAACCTTTTAGAAATCCAAACTGTGACTTTGACAGTATGTTATTTGAGATGAGATGGTTATAAAGACGACTGTACATTACTTTTTCGAAAATTTTTGAGAATGCTGGCAACAGTGAAATTGGACGGAAATTTGATGCTATTTCTTTATCTCCCTTCTTAAACAGTGGCTTAACTTCAGCATATTTCAGCATATTTCAAAGCCTTCTAAACTTAGAATTTTGTTCTTAAAAAGGTTTCTTTCTGGTATTTGTGATTCTTTAGTGTTCGTTCCTAGTTCTTTTCTTATTTCTGTCATCCATGCTATTGTTGATTTGTTTTTCCTGAAAAACAGGAATATTTGTTTCGTTAACCTGTTCTCATTCTTGTGGTAGTGATGTCTAAAGATGATTAACCTTCACTGTGCCATTAATTTTGATATTTTATGTGTATTATGGTAGATATTCTTATTTTCCAGCCATCTGTTGTTTGTATTGCACCCAATATTTTTCTAATAACGCATCTTTCAAATATCTTGATTCTGTCCAGATTACAGTTCATTGTTAAGCATTCATATGCATATAAACATTCTGGTCTTATCACTGTGGTACAGTGTTTTAGTTTTGTTTTTCAAGATATGCATTTCTTATCGTATTTGTTTTTGTCAAACCATATCCTTTATCCAAGAAAATTAATGAATTTTTGAAAATATAATGTAATGGCATGTATAAAAAAATACTCACAAAGTGACAGCAGGAGAACATGCACATATAAAGGTTAAGGAAATTTGCAAGCTTGCGGAGCCAATAGCTCCTTCCTCTGGAAGAAGGGTTGAAGAGGAAGGAAGAAGGATTAAGAAAAAGGACTGGCAGGGTTTAGAAAATGAGGGGAGTTTGGAAAAGTTAGCTGACCGCGGTGGCCACGCGGTTTAGGCGGTGCAGTCTGGAACCGCGCGACTGCTACGGTCGCAGGTTCGAATCCTGCCTCGGGCATGGATGTGTGTGATGTCCTTAGGTTAGTTAGGTTTAAGTAGTTCTAAGTTCTAGGGGACTGATGACCTCAGCTGTTAAGTCCCATAGTGCTCAGAGCCACTTGGAAAAGTCACCCTGAATTCCAGGTCAGGGGAGATGGACTGGACAGAATGAGAAGGAATTGTTGGAGGCTGCAACAGACAAGATTTGAAAATGTGAGAGCTTGGAGGTGGAAGATAGCAATACACAGATTACTGACAAAACATTAGCTCTTATTAACCCTTGAATGATATTTTGGCAGTAGTCTCTGCTTTGCTTATTACCCTATCATCCACCTCTAAGCTCTTAGGTTTTAAAATCTTTGTCTGGTGCTGTCCCCAATGATCAGTCTTTCCTTCTCACCCTTTATAGTAAGTCTCCCCTGATCTGGTGTTCTGGACGACTTTTCCAAACTTTCCCCATTTCTTTCTTCATTCCTCTTCCTTCCCCTTCATCCTTTCTACCAGGAGGAGTCACTGGCTCAGATAACTTGGAAATTTCTTCTCCTGCTGCCACTTGGTGTGCTCTTGCATTTTATTAACTCTCACATCTGTTGAAAATTTCTCCAGTCCATTTTGCAGTGTGGTTTCTCCAAGACATTTTAATTTAATAACCCTCCCTATTTTATATACTTGTGTTTGCATGTATTTTGGTACATTTTTGTATTATTTAGTTTGTATTATTTAGTTTCTGGGAACCATGATTACTGCTGTCGGTACTAATGCCAAAAAAAGAAATTTCTTCCAGACATTGTATGTCAACAGAATATGGTGCAAGGACTTTGTTAATAATCATTTCGGTCTTTGTTCTTGCACACAAAACTTTCTTCACAATTTGAGAATCATTGTATAGTTTTGCGTTTAGTTTTGGTGTGCAGTCCATGGATTTGTATGATGCTTGGTGATTAACAACATGAAATGCAAACGTTGCTACTGCAGCACTAACACGATATGCTGACTGTGTGGACTGAGCAAAAAAACCTTTAATATCTGAAGTACCAGCAGAATTTTGAGATGTTTTATGTTTCTCGGAAGATAGGTGTACTTTCAAATCTTGTGCACCTACAAGAGAAATGTTTCCATCTTAATATAGTGATAATATACCAAAATTGGCAATTATAAATTAAAACTCTTTAAATAATCGCCATAGCAATATGCCGATCAAAGTAAGACGAAAGATAAAAACTATTTGATAACCTTACCTTTGTGTGCAAGATACATTCCTGGAGGACAAATAAGGCATTGTGCTTTGTATTCGCTTCTTCCCTCCTTGAAACACTTATGCATTAATGACAATGCATCATTGAATTTGGATTTTCGTTTCGGCATTTCGGCTTGTAAAAAAAAGCACTGTGAATTAACTGTTGACTTTTCACACTCTTAATTTTCGATAACCAAACTGCAAATGGAAGAGAGAGAAAATAAAGTCATTGGCTCTCGACATCTGTATTATGATTTGTTGTCTCGATTTCCCGTCATTCATCGCACTGTTACCAACATCTGCACAGCATGCAGACACCGCCGACACTGAAGTCCATTTTAACCCAGAGTTCAAATGCTGCATAGCCACATCCATCATTCTTTGTTACTATGGAATGTATATGCTGTATCACTATAGCTGTGTTGCCATAGTGACTTGCAGTTGTGGCTAATAACCAATTATTCATTTCTATTTTCACATCTGCCAGTTCATTTCTAATTATCACTGTTTGTTTCTGAAAATGTAGGACTTTCCAAAAAAATTACCCCCGGACGCCATACAAACGGTTAAAATGTAGGGCATGTCCATGAATTTCCGGATGTCTGCTAACCCTAGTCTCATTTTAAATAGGAACACCAGTTATACAATTATAGTTGGCACTGTCATCAATGTGCCCTCACATTGTTGGCGAAAATACGTGTTTTTGAAGTCAGTGGCAGGCATTAAACAACAACAACAAAAACTTTACGTTGGCCACAAAAAACCTCTCATCTATCAAGCATGTTTGCTGAGCACACTCTTTTATGGTGACTTGGACATCACTGCTAAACGAGAACTTAAGCTCAACCCCTTTCATCTGTGAAGCTTACAAATATTCTAGGCATAACATGGAGAGACAGTGTGACACATAAGAAAGTCCTGAACACCATAAAGCTGCCCATTGTCACTGCCACTCTCAACTAACATTGCCTTTTGTGGCTAGGACACTAACTTCATATGAACTACTTGCGTCTTCCCCTACGCACACGACTTGGTGATATAGCGCTTGCCAAAAGACCACATAGAAGACCTGCATTGTGCGTGAAAGATTGTACCAAACGTGATATAAATGCTTTTAATATCAAGTGTATTAAATGAGAGGAGCTCTGTGAAGACTGTGGCATATGGGTGAAACTCATTAAGGACTGAAGCAAGTTCCAAGACAGAGCCTTTGAAATGAGCATGTAGACAATTGCTTACAATGAACCCCTTTTTTCGGGGTGGCATGCACTTACTCACATGTGGACACCAAGTGGGCCCCCGCATTGGACTCCTGAGTCACCAACAAACGTACCTGCATGACATTACTTGAATCTTCTTTGAGGAGCTGTAGACCATTGATGAAACAAGTGAAAACTCTCTTATTTATTGTGTTTTCATTTCTTCAAAACATTTCCTTGTTGGTTATTTGAGCTGCAACAATTCTGTCTTCCTTCTCGTATATACATTAGCCGATACTTGTTTGCAGGACTTCTCTGTTATAACCTATCTAGTAGCAAACACTGACAGTGTGATTTATATTTAAAGTATTTTGTATAGTTTGTATTTGTTGACTATATCTTTTTGATGATATAATTTTTCTAATGCCACATTTCTGCACTGATGGTTACATGCTTTAATTTTAATTTATTCTCAAAAGTTAGTATTTTTGTATGAAATCTTCATACTTTTTATCAGTTTTGTTACATTTAATAGTTAATGATGTATGATTAACTGTATGTGTTCTCATTATTCTCTACTTTTGATTTTTCCTTTACAATTAGATTTTGTAAAAATATCAGCATTTTGTGAAGCAGATTACCTTTCTTCAGTCATAACTGCCTTTTCAATAAAATTTGCTTCTTTTTCCAAAGCTTGAAGATAAGAAAGAAAAGGAGTACCAAGAATTAATGGGGAAGAGACCGCCATCAATTGTTGCAACTGATCTCACACGGGAGGCAAATAAATATCATGAAGCCCATGCCAAAGCATCAGAATCAAACCAGACACTTCACAAGGCAATGACATTACATATTAGCAATTTGCGAATTCTCTCTCTTCCATTACCAGACCTTAAGAAACAAATACCAACCATCAGCAATATGAACAGTATGTATTTCTTAGTATTGCTTAAATTTTATAAGTAAATATGGAGGATTTGGTAATTGTGTCATTACATTATTATTATTATTATTATTATTATTATTATTGATGCAGCTCCTGAGGATGAAGCAGCTATTAAGGAATTACAACATTTGATTGACAAGGTAGATGAAATGAAAAAACAGCGAGCTACTTTAGCTGCACAGCTGAGAGAGTCAGTCTGTCAGGACGACATTACTCGTCAGCTTGTTACTCGCACTGGTGAGTCACTTGAAACCATATTCAGTCAGGAGATGCAAAAACATCAAAAATATGTAAGTAATATGACAAGCCACAGGTTTGAGAACATAATACAAGTTGCATTGTAGCCGAAGTGTTGTTGTTATTGCTATCTTGTTTACAGGAAACCATTATTGAACAGAATTTAGCTGCACAAGAAAATATTTTGAAAGCACTTACAGAAGCATATGCAAAGTGTGCAGGCCCAAGAAAAGCTGCTATGGATACAATCAGAAAACGTGAAGCCACTATTAATGCATTGATATCTTCTTATGATGCATATGAAGACCTACTTGCGAAATCAAACAAAGGTCTCGAATTTTATCGAAAACTGGAGACTAATGTTACGAAGCTACTGCAGAGAGTTAAAGGAACCTGCAAGGTGCAGGATGAGGAACGTGAACAGATACTTGCAAAGAACAATAAGAAGATACCAAGACAGGATATAGAGAAGCCAAGTATTGATTCTGGTGGTCCAAAGTTGAGAGACTATCTTCAGAGTATGAAGGGTACATTGCCCACTGGAAGCTACTCTACCTCTCAGATTTTTACTCTGCCTTCTAGCACAGCAATGCCAGCAAGCAGTACAACAGGAATTGGAGGGCAACTTCCAGCCTCCTATACAGCAGAAAGTGCAGGGAGCAGCGAGAATCTCGCAGGTCCATTACCATGGATCCCACCTGTAAGACCAGCTCCTGTGGGCTCAGAAGGTACAACTGAAACTTGCGGCACAATTACAAAGCAGGACACACTGTACCAACCCACTACATCTCCTGGTATTGCCAAACCTGAAATGAGTCACCAGACACCTGCATACGTTTCTAGTGCTCCACAATATACTTACAGCACTTCAGGATACCAACCACCTCATCAAATGCCATATACAGGAGATCAATATACAGACTATGCGTATGGTCAAACACAACAATACTATCAGCACCAGACAACAGGTTCTCATGTTTTTCCTCCCACTTCATCTACTCCTAGAGGACCTGGTTCATATTCCAGTGTTGGGTCAAGAGATGCAACTAGCCATCATGCTGCTAAAAGCCCAGCTTATCAGTATGGCTCAGCATACCACAGTACAGATACAGTGCAAAACCCATACAGTCATTTGCAGACACCAGCAATTTCACAAGCTCAGTCAACAAATGTACCACAACCACAAATTGGAGACACTTCGGAAATGTATGCTGGGTACCCACAACACTATCATACACAAGTACATCAGAATTATTCAACAACTCAACAAGCATATTTACCACCAACAGTACCAACAACTGTACATAGCACTGTGCCTCAACAAACATCTACTTCTGGAATACCTGCAATGAATATAACTAATGAAGGTGGAGTTTCACAGTCGAGTATCTCCTCTGCTGCCCAACATAGCACCACTTCCCAATACAGAAGTACTCCCCAGCACGACACTGCTGTTCAACAGCAGCAACTTTCATATCCAGCACACAGTACCTCATATCCCACATATGATTACAGCAAGTCACAACCTTACCAATATGGGGCAGCTTATGCTGCACAGGATTCTTCTGTTAATGTTCCTTATTACTCAGGAAACACTCAACAACAGGCAGCCCAGTGTGGATGGCAAGAAAACCAGCAAACTGTGATGGGGTCATATGATACAGAACAGAAAATACCACCTCATCTTCAGAGTTATCCATCTGTGCAGAAACCACCAGTGACATATCCTCAGTATCAGTGGCAACAGGCACAATCGCAGACGCAACTACAACAAAATCAAACTGTATCTTCATATTCTGCAAATTCCTCAGATGTTGGGCCTACTTCAAGTGCAGTCCAGTATCAAGGTGCTGGTGTTGCACCTACAGGATCCACCTCTTCCTTACAAACCCAACCATCTAGCATGCCACAGCAGCAACCATATTATGATAACATGTATAGTACAGTGTATGCTGCTTCACCTCCATATTCTGTGCAGGCTTCAGTGGCAAGCAGCAGCAACGTTGTTGATGCAACCCAGTACCAATACATGGCAGGAGCTGGAACGTCGTCATATACTAATGCTGGGAAGTACGCTACGTCACAAACGAGCTCATTCCAAACAGCTGTGGATGGTCAGACATATGCATCCCAATACAACACAACTATACCAATTTCAAGTCAAGCATACTCTCATGTTAATTACTACACTGCACCATATGGTTATCAGTATGGTTCAGAAACGATTCAATCAGAATCTCAACCAACAGTGCAAAATGATACATATCAGCAAGGTACAAGTGCTCAACAAGCTGCTGCTCCTTCTCCAATGACCTATATGCAAGCACGGTTCCCAGGTGATGCTACAAATACAACCTTCAGCCTTCAGGGAAGTTCATCAAGTTCTTCAGTAGAGGGCAAGAGTGATAGTGGAGTGTCATCTAATATTGATCTTTTAGCAGGGCTGGACTTCTCGTTGAATCAAAAGCCACTTGTTCCTCAACAGCCTGCAAATGTGTCACCAAAAAAAGAGCAACAAGTTCAACAAAATGGTGTTGCAAAACAGCAGACTGGTTCCTCAGTGCAGCAAACTGATGGTAGCAACTTCTCACCAAAAAAGGAGATTGTTGCCCAGCAACCGTCTGTGACGATGTTGCAGACACAAATCAGTTCTGTTGTTAATGAGGCTTCGGGAGCTGGAGAGAAGAAACCCCCAGTACTGCCAACAATTCAGGTAAACCTACAGCCATAAAAATTTTTATTTGTTTTTACGAGATGACAATTCCTTCACACTCAGAAAGTATTTGCTGTAATAAATCTTAGTTGTATGCTGCAATGATAGGACTAACTAAAATGGAAAATTGAGATAGAAAACTATCAAAGGCTGTTCCTTAAGAGAAATAGGAAGATTTAATGAGGAAAAGACTGGATGATAGATTTAGAGATTAGTTTTAAATTTACTGACACACATGCTAGTGAATGTAGATGATGATTCAACAAAAGCCTGGCAAGTAATTTTGCTGATTTTTTTTTACAGATTAAACTAGGATTGTTGGCACACTGTTTTGACACAATTATGAACTGGGAACACAAGATTTATGAAAATATTAATTTTTACTTTGCATATTGAGAATAATAGCATGCATTAAACTAGGAAAATTATGGATATTAATGAGACTAACCACAAAGGCAGAGAACACAGATGAGTAGACATAGAAATGACAAATAAAACATTATATGGTAACATATGACCTGTATCAGGAAAGTGACAGTGAGAAACACTAAACAGATAAGAGTGGTGTGTATTGCATTTCTACGCCTATTTTTAGCTCGTGAATTTATTTGCAATAACATTTTCCAGTGGTTCTCTGTCTACAGTCAGCTTGAGCAACAGTTGGGGTTTAGGTGGTTTAAACATTCATTGGAAATGAAATAGTCTTAGCTGAATGGTGCAACTGGTAAAGACTAAATTCACCAGTCACAATAACTATTCTTTATTGCGTAGATTACACTCCTCACCTCTTTAACAGAGATGGTGCAACCACCTCAGACAAGTGCAGCACCCATGGGAGGAGGCACCGAGCAGCCACCAGAGGAGACTGGAACAAAACACCATGGCACTCAGTCAATTAACACCAAAAAATGGATCCTGACAAAAGAAGTATGCCATGTTAGCATAGGGAAACACTCAGTGGCTGCCATAACTGGTGATGGGGAAGGCCGGGCATGTGTCAAAGAAGTCGCCATCCAAGGCCTGGGAAGACACGCAATGGGGTCAGGTGCATCAGCGGAGATGGTCACGCTAGCTGCAGGATGGCCATGAAGGAGGCAGTGGCCAGGAACAGTATTAAGAGTTCCAGCTGCCTCAGGGCCAGCGGAGACTTCCAAAGCAGCCACAAGGATGGCTGAAGCTGCGGTGACCAGGAACAGGGTCACGGGGGCTGGCTACAATATGCTGGCAATGACTGAAGGTCTGGCCGTGACAAGGCCAGCAAAAGTGTTTGCTTCAGCATTGACAGTGGTGAGGACAGGAGGGCCATTTTCAACAGGGCCAACAACAAAAGGCTTGGCATCTGATGGCATCTGGTGTCACATGGAAGGGCTGGGCCCATACCATTGGGACTTACGCCAAACAGCAGGATGGACAACTACTGGGTGCCACAAGGCACGACAACATTGCAAACAAGGGTGACAGAAGCTGGCCCACAATCCCACACATGAACTCCTGGAAGCCCCCTCTGAACACTTGTTGTGATCATGCCCACTTTAGAATTGTGGGAAAACCTATAGAATGTGAGTGAGCAAGTCTAGAATTGCCTGATTCCGGAAAGGAAGGGCCTGAGGCAACAATGGCTCCGGCAATTGAAAAGACATGGTACACAGAAAGGCAAGAGTTACACAAAGGAACTATTGAACAAAATGTGTGCAGACCATCCAAATATGCCAAGAAATTGCTTCTACTGAGAAAACACGAACCAATTGCCAATGAACATCTACCAAAATTGAAATAACCTCACAATTGAACAAAGTTACAGAAACCTAGAAAAGAACAGACTGTGTTCAGAACATGGTGAGCAATTTCACTCTTTTCTAGTATTTAAATACAGACTATCACAACGAAATAAACAGGAATATAGTGCCCCACCAAGTTACACTAACAGACAAGAAAAAATGTACTTGTTTTCCAAAACACACGATAAATTTTGAAAGAACAAAACCATGTTCCAGCACTACACCAAGAAACACTGAAATACACAGGAAGAAGTGGCCTCATCGTCCCTGTCCTGCCCAACACTGCCACACCCTTGGGAAGAGGGCGAGCCATAGCTGCAACATCCAAGGAAAATGTGTGCATGTTCTTGTGGTCAGCGTGGCAGCATCGGGCTTTCTGTGAAGGTGAGCAGATGATGGACGAGACCAGGAGTTGGTGCTGCAACCAGCATACCTTGAGTGGTGTGCTAGAGAGGGCAAATTTTTAGCAGGCCCTGTACTGAGTATTGACGTGTACTGTGTGTTACATAGAGTCAGCCACATTGCCACTGAAATGACCTTAGCTGAGTTGTGTGACTGGTAAAGATTGAACTTATCTGTTGCAATGATAACTTTATTTATTAACCTTGGACTAAACTTAGTACAGCTTCAGAGGACGACAGTCCAGACTTAAGTACAACTGGAAAGTTTATCTTGATTATGTGTAGCCAGTGCCTCCATGGCGAGATCCATGATTGTGGTGAGCCGAGGTACTGTTGATGATCAGCAACCGTGTACCACAAGGCTGTGAGCTTGTGGTCATCAGGTTGCAGGTCCGAGTGTGAGAGCAGCTGTTGAGCGTCCAGCGGCTGATGATCCTGGTGAAGGCATGAGGCTGCACTATCTGATAGACAGCAGCAGCTGCAGGCATTGTACTTCAAAGTGTAGACCTTAGATGGCCGACAGTTGGTCTGGAGTTGGCTGCGGAGGGTCTGAGTGGCAACCAAAGTACCTTTTGCAGTGGAATACAGGTGCAGCATCGTGTGAACATGTGACAGTGCGTATACAAATATATGTCTGGGACTGCAGTGCTGATTACCATGATCTGCACCCCACCCCCACCCTAATTCTCACCCCAACTACAATGCTGTGGTGGCTGCAGCTGGGGCCCAGCCCTGCATATACTACAGAAAGGATATTTCTTCAGTGTGCACTACTACAAGGAATATAACAGTATAAAAATATGTATTATGACTGCAAGAGAAAATATCTACAGGGTTCATTAGTAGTAAATGTAATAGATATCAGGAAGTTAGTGAAAATAATTGGGAAAAGGGAGTATTCTTTCTCTTGTGGTTCTTTTTTTTCCCCCCCTTGCATCAACACAGGGTTAGCATGGTTATCAATGAATTTAGTATGATTAGTTACCCCTCCCAGGATGGATTGTGTGTACTCCAACTGCCTATGTGCAGTGTCATTCATGTGAAAGTGGGTAAAAGTTTCCTAATGTTGCTGAATCTGTAACTGAGGTGGGACTTCATAACCAGTCCAGTAATCACACTGTAAGTTAAGTAAAAATAAATCCCAGCCAATGGTTCACAATTCATTCACTACAAAATTTACCTGCATTCTTTCTAAAGGGTGTACATAAAGCCCGGTAACATTTTCAATTATGTATTGCACAAGAACCAAATATTGTACAGATATCATACATACCGTATTTACTCGAATCTAAGTTTTTGTAATCAAAAAAACCGCCTGCGGCTTAGAATCGAGTGCAGAGTACGCGGAAGTTCTGCAAAATGTTGGCAGGTGCTGCCACAACTAACTTCTTCCGTCGAATATATAGCGCTACACAAGCATGCTTTGCAGGCACAAAGATAAATACTGGCGCCAAAACCTCTGCGTCAGTAAATAAATTAACAAGAAAAAAAAAAAAAAAAAAACGGGGTGGAAGGCGAGCTTTTTTCTCCGCCCCGAGTTTTGACGACTGCATTTCGTACATTATCCAACGAAGTAAATACAAATTCCATATTGTAAATCTTCGAATGTACCAGCATTTCAATGAACAACGAAAATCCTATTGGCAAGACTTTGGGATGTTAGTCAATATGGCCAACTCTACGTTCTGAATTTTTTCCTACCTGTGAGAAGAGATGGTTGCTAGTAGGAACTTTTATGAATTGTGAATCACATGCAGTATTCTCTTCACCATAAGAATAATGCGAATATAAACATTTTGCCATGTATTCTTTCGTGTTTGCTGCTATCTCATTTAAATCCTGTCTGCCTAATAAACTATGAAACTAGAGTGAGACAACAGCAAACGCGGAAGGATATTTATATCCTTATTTCATGTTTATATTCGTATTATTCTTATGCCTAATAGTGCTACAGTCAGAAATGAAGCACGGCAATTGACTAGATTTTTAAATCTAAGATGACTCTAATTTCTGTGCAGAATGTAATGTATTAAAGAGGCGTATGCAAAGATTTTCAAACGGAGAAAAATTTTCGCTATACTCTCGTTCAGAACATCTTCTATCATCCACAGTCTATTGTGGCAGTAGCGCGCACAAAAGCAAGCCATGCCGCGAGCGGCGACAGGCCGTAAACACCCATTATCAGAATGCGAAAACAATGCATGACGCAGTACAGTAATGCATTTTCAGCTTAGAGTGACGTAAACACCTATAACAAAGAGAACGGCACTTATCAGATCGAAGAGAAATAAGTTATCAATTCAAACCAGACGAAACACGTGGAAAAGGAAGGGTACCCTTATAAATACGGACGGAGCACCTGACTCATAGCAATGGCTACCTGGTAAAGCTTAACTGCTAATCTTACGACTCGAACTAAACTACTGTAGCTGTATCGTCATTCATTCGGCCTAAATTGTGTCTCATATTGCAGTGGACCAACTTTGTTTCGATTTGGAGGTGCGGCCTAAAACTTTTCTCTCCCCTTGAATTTAGAGTCTCAAATTTCAGGTGCGGCTTAGGTTCGGGAATTTATTTTTTTCCTTGATTTCGAGTCTCATTTTTCAGATGCGGCTTAGATTCGAGTGCGGCTTAGATTCGAGTAAATACGGTATGTCGTTTTGAAGAGGAACCCTGAAAGTTTTTTTTTATACCACCCCATTTTCATCATGAAGTTCGTGGATACCTGAACATGGAGCTGTCACATCGATGGATCGACTGTGCTACAGAAGAGGACAGCTGTTTCATGAAATGGCCTCCTCGATCACGAGATCTCACTCCATGTGACTTTTTTTCTGTGGGGACACATTAAAGATTTGGTGTATGTAGATTATTGGTGCCAAAAGATGTTATGGTTATTACAAATAAATCTTTAAAATTAAATTTATCATAAAAATTATCCCAACTAAGCCTCTGTTTATTTCACATATGTTGGAAGAAGAATTTCAGTTTGTATAACAAAATTTATCAGTAACTCCATTATTTGTACTGCCGCAAATACTGAAGAAAGCATGGTCTGTGAAGTCAACTAAAAGTAACTTTATATTCCTCAGTAATGTTAGTTACACACAAAGTGTTAATGTGTTGGTCATGTGAACTCACAGCACTGAACTTAATTTTGGAATGAGATGGCTCTTGAAATGATCCACCTTGACACAATAAGCTGCAGGGAAAGTGAACTTATTCACTTCTTAATGAGTAATGCCACTAGTAAATAAGCAGAAGAGGGCTGTGCTTATCAAAGATCACCTTTTTTTTTTTTTTACGACCAGTCAAAGCAGCATTGGTAAACTAACCTGAGGACAGAAAACAAGGAATTGGGGTGGTCTTTTTTACTACAAAATCACTTATCATCACCGTCCTCATTATCATTATTGTGATTTCATTTTAAGTTTTGTGTTACATTTAGGTTCCTGAACAGAATGAAGTTTCTGCAGAAGATCGTCAGCCTTCAAAAACCCTCGAAAAAGATCCATTTGCTGACCCAGAGGTACTAAACCAGTTTGTTCTGGAAGTTGAAAAGTATGAAAAATTTGTAGAAGGGCTTACAACAAAAACCTTAAATGGGCCCACACCACTTGACATGAAATGGAAAGAACTTCTTGAACTACAGGTTTGATTTTGATTTTTTAAAATAAATACATTGGTTTGTAAATGTAAATTTTTAGCTCGTTAAGCTTTGCATGTTCCCAAGAGTTCAGTTTTAAATTACACCTTAATATAAAGTCTAAGTTAACAGATCTGATCATTCCCTCTTTATTGATACACAGTTTCATCTGGTTATGTCTGTACCACAGTGTGAATCATTTTTGCGCACAAATTAAAGATTGTGGCAGCAGGTAATTTTATTTAAAAGACACTGAAGTGTCCAGACCAGACCCTTCATCTGTAGCAATCACAAGAAGCAGCAGGATACATTCAAAGAATGATAGAAATGCTTAATCTAACCATATGCCATTTATTGATTGCCTATGTTTTGATGGTAAAAGGAGAAATAAAATAAACCAACAGATATGGTTTACGTTAATTTTTATCTTCATTGCCTCTTTTGTTTAGCCTGTTGTCTGTGGTACCAGTTCTATATTGATGTCAGTGTGTTACAGTGTCTTTTGCTACAAAAACACTTTGTCTGCCCGCTGCTCTGTCATTGCCTGTGTAGATCCAGCAGCTGACACACAACCCCCTAAATTTGCATCATACCTCACGCTGAGCATTGACAACATTAAGTGTGCTACTGGCCCCAGGCTAGATTTTTAGCATCTCCTGCAGAAATGTAAGCTGTTGTTGTGTATTTGTCCAGTTTGAAATCAATTCGATTCAGAGTACTAATGGATTCAGGCTAACTGCGTTTTAAACATAGTAGATGTCCATAAAAAGCCAAAGCACACAGTAAAGATTCCGATGGTTGGCAGCAAGATGAAATTTGATGCCTGCTCACCACTCCCCTCCCAACACTCTTTATTGTTCTCAGCTAAGCTCGTGTCACTGTTCCCCCTCCAAGTCTTCTGTAGTGCTGTGCTTGTTCAACAGTGAAACACAGAGGCAGCCATATCTTCTAGGATGCAGGTCATACGTAACAACAGCAACTAATTTACAAATAAAAGATTGCAATCACAATTCAGTCCATTTCATGAACTTTCGCTTGTCCCACAATCTAGTGCCGTCTGTTGACACTATCTCCACAAAAGTTCTTTCAACTATAATTTATTTATATGATAAAAATTGCAATCAGTTTAAAGTGATTTCTTTTGTTTGTTACACATCTAATTCTGGATTAATTTTCTTCTAGATTTCATCTGAATGTCACCATCTTGTTCTAAAGCTGATTCAAAGCTGGTAACATATTCCCCCAGTATTCTAAAACATGAATAGCTATTGAGTTTTTATTTGCAACGAACTTCATGAATCATTAGTTTCTCATAACCAAATAAAATACTGACTTAGCTTCATAATCATGTAAAGGCTTTATTTACTTAAAAAGCAGCATAAATGTATGTATATGGTGTCAATACATGTATGCGAACTTCTATTGCAAATCTATTAAAAAACAACAAAAGTTTGTGAGTTGATAGAGTTTAATACTATTTCCTCCTGTGTTTCACAAAATTGACATTTTTTAAGCAGAGCATTAGATTGTTGTAGTTTCTACTTCATAGTTTCTCATGTATCCACCCATTGCACTAGTCACGTGATTGATTGAACAAGATCAATACTGTATCTAGTGCTTCTGCGTATCGGGAAATCTTGAGCCTATTCAAATGAAAGTATTGTGTGCTAAGCTCTACCCTATGGAGCTCTCCAAAATAAATTTATACGAAACCTTAATAGCCAAAGCTTCATCTGTAAATATAAGACGACCCCTATATTAATCAATTAAACACTGTAAAAATGTCTATCTCAGCAGCAGTAGGTACATAATAGGGTAAGTACAGTAACAATGACATGAGAAAAGGCAGCTGCCCAACAAAAAAGGAAGCATACTGCAGTAGACAGGTACATGGTCAAAACATGGAACACTTTAACTCTGATGCCTAAGTTGGATTCTTTGTTAGAGTAGATACATCAGAGGTGCACTTGCAGGCTATTTCAGTTAGCATAGGGAAGGCATAAACTTGAGAAATTGCCACTGTACTTACAATTTCATGTAAATAAAACACAATCAACACATATTAATACTGGTAGGGGTGTAGTGTAATTGGTGCATCATTTCCAAGCTTCTTAACAATATCTTTAGGTAAAACACACACACACACACACACACACACACACACACACACACACACACACACACGTGTGGCAGGATATCACTTTGATGAAAGCATGCTAAAAAGTAGTCAGTACTGGTGAAGCCAGAGTAATCTGAAAGAAGATACAAATGCCTTCGTCATTTACTACCTTGTGTGTTATCCAAAGGTATCTTTTTCCCCCCCCCCTGCTGTATTCACTATTTTCATCTCTAAAAGATACCCATTGTTCTTCTGTTGTATTTCTTTTGCCTGTTTCTGTCAGTCATTGTCTAATGCTTCTTTTGAAACTCTGACAAACCTCTTGTTCCAGATTCCATCTCTGTAATTTCCAACCTTTCTGCAGTTTCTTCAGCTTCAATTTGCATTGTATAACCAATAACATATGCGCTGAGTCCACACCTAAATGGGAAATTCTTTGCTTTTCAAAATCTGGTTTCTAAATATATGTCTTACATGCTCTGTCTAAGCTTTCTGGTGTCTCCATGCCTCTCCTATGTACTCAAACTTCTTTCATGATTCTTAAACAAAGTTTTAGAAATGATTAAATTATGTTCTGTACAATATTTTACCAAGAACTCCCACCTTCATTCCTTCCTTTTCCCAGTCCATGTTCTCCTATTATTTTTTTACTCCACCTTTTTGTGCTACTGAATTCCAGACGCCAATCACAAATTTTCATCTTGTAAATTGTACTGAAGAACTTCTTTTACCTAATCATACATACTTTTCAATATGGTTTGGTGACACCAAAGGTAAGTGTCTGAATACACATCAAAAGGTCTGAGGGTTAGTTGCCAGTCAAACCAAGGATTTTTACTCTCACTTGTTGTCTCTTTCACCTTTGGCAACAATCTATTAATGTGGGAAAACAAGAAGTTGCACCATAGTTCGGAGTCAACGTTAAAGTGGCTAAGTAAGACAGGTTAAAGATTGGAGGAAGGCAAGGTCACACCACCTCTAATAGGAGTATGCATATAAAAACACTATGGAATTCAAACTAGTCTAAGGTAGGTGACACCTTTACTTTTTTTATGTTACTTGCTATACAGCTTCTGCTGATCTAGTACGAATATATACTTGTACTACAGTGGTGGGCTGTGGCCTGGCTGTAATTATTCATTCATAGCACTGTTCATAGTAATTGATCTGCATCCGTATTGTCTTGTTCCAACTTTCTCCTGCATAACTCCTGTGGGATTTGGTGTTGTGACAACCCGGTACTTACCTGACCAGAAAATCCTGTTCTTCCTGCCACTGCACTTCACTAAGTTCCTCTACGCGTAACTTCAACATATCTGTTTCTCTTTACAAATTCTCTAAGCTACCTGCTTATGTGAGCTAATGTTCCATATTCCGACCTGCAGAACATGAGATTTTTTAAATTTTATTTATTTATTTATTTATTTATCTTTCCTGTGAAAATTCTCATGAGCAGACCACAACAGAGAGCCAAATAGGGGACTATTTTATCTCCAGAATATCTTGCCCAGGAGGATATTATTAAACCATACAATAAAGCTGCCATGTTCTTTGGAAATATAATGGGTATAGTTTCCCCTTGTTTTCAGCTGTGTCACAATACCAACATTGCAAGGCCATTTTGGATAATGGTAATAGAACAGATTAGTCATCACCCAGGGTATTTCCATTGTAACTACTGAAAAGGTAGCTGTAAGTCTCGTCAGCAACAATAGATTAGTGTGGCCTGTCCACAGATACCGCACTGATGAGTTTTGCAACTAAAGATGGTTACCTGTGTCATTGAGGCATTACAAGTCATACTACTTTGGCAAGTTTAGTGGTTTGTGGAGGATGTGGACTGGAAACTCTCCTTTATTAAATGACCAAGAAAGTCTACTTTCAAATTACCCATGTTTGGTTGTTCTTTATTCAAATTCTGGAGTATTTACTGCTTCTTCTTCTTTGTTGAAGGAATTTCGGAAAACTGTGGTCGATTACCCTGTTTTAGTGGTACTACCATAACACAACCATTGCTTGCGATCTCTCTCTCTCTCTCTCTCTCTCTCTCTCTCTCTCTGTGATGGTAAGGGTCTGTCATCACCACTCATATACCTCAGATACATCTAGATATTTTTAAGTTTTCTGCTAGATCTCAAGACAGAATCACATGTTGAAGTCATTATTTAATGTATAGTTTCTGTTTAACCCATGCCAATCCTGGAGATGTTGGATTCTGTGAAATCTGCCATGGTTTTTTCTTTCTTCTGCAATAATTTTCTAACCTGTTTTGTGGACCATGAGGGATCTCTTATGTTTCTTATTCATTTATGGTTGATTCATATTATTCTTATTTCTTAGGATTTGAGCCAAGTTTGGTTAACACTTATAAAGGTAACAGGAAAGGAGAAGAGGCTGTTTCTTCGGAAAGTGTAAAGCAGATTTTTATCTGCCAAAGAGTAGTTCTAAATGCTGTTTACTCATATTAAGTTCAAAAGGAAATCCACATTTTTAGAGTATGATTTAAAGTACAAAATCTCATATTTTTATTCCCTGAATTTCATGTAAAGTAAAACACTGCAAAGAGATCCTGTGGAGCAAACAATAATTTTGTTACTAAATTTATTTCAGGAAAAGGATGCTCATAAAAGAAGCATTTCAGTTGCTCGGTGCTATCCAATGAAAAATCGTTTCCCAGATATTCTACCCTATGATCATTCTCGTGTTGAATTGCCTTCTACCAAGGATGATTACATAAATGCTTCATTCGTAAAGGTAATAGTGATTATTTATCATTTGTTTTGTACAGAATTGTTAAAATCTGTCATTAATACTTGAGATTCATTTACATAATGATGTAGATAAGTACATTAATTAGGATATTAAATTTGAATTATATAATGGTGGAATGTTGTTTGCATATACAGGGTGAGTCACCTGACGTTACTGCTGGATATATTTCGTAAACCACATCAAATACTGACTAATCGATTCCACAGACCGAACATGAGGAGAGGGGCTAGTGTAATTGGTTAATACAAAACATAAAAAAATGCACGGAAGTATGTTTTTTAACACAAACCTACATTTTTTTAAATGGAACCCCATTAGTTTTGTTAGCACATCTGAACATATAAACAAATACGTAATCAGTGCCATTTGTTGCATTGTAAAATGTTAATTACATCCGGAGATATTGTAACCTAAAGTTGACGCTTGGGTACCACTCCTCCGCTGTTCGATCGTGTGTATCGGAGAGCACCGAATTACGTAGGGATCCAAAGGGAATGGTGATGGACCTTAGGTACAGAAGAGACTGGAACAGCACATTATGTCCACATGCTAACACCTTTTTATTGGTCTTTTTCACTGACGCATATGTACATGACCATGAGGGGTGAGGTACACGTACACACGTGGTTTCCGTTTTCAATTACGGAGTGGAATAGAGTGTGTCCCGACATGTCAGGCCAATAGATGTTCAATGTGGTTTCCATCATTTGCTGCACACAATTGCAGTCTCTGGTGTAGGGAATGTCGTACACGCCGCAGTACATCTGGTGTAATGTCGCCGCAGGCTGCCACAATACGTTGTTTCATATCTTCTGGGGTTGTAGGCACATCACGGTACACGATGGCCACCACATTGAACATCTATTGGCCTGACATGTCGGGACACATTCTATTCCACTCCGTAAGTGAAAACGGAAACCACATGTGTACGTGTACCTCACCCCTCATGGTCATGTACATATGCGTCAGTAAAAAAGACCAATAAAATGGTGTTAGCATGTGGACGTAATGCGCTGTTCCAGTCTCTTCTGTACCTAAGGTCCATCACCGTTCCCTTTGGATCCCTATGTAATTCGGTGCTCTCCGATACACACGATCGAACAGCGGAGGAGTGGTACTCAAGCATCAACTTTAGGTTACAATATCTCCGGACGTAATTAACATTTTACAATGCAACAAACGGCACTGATTACGTATTTGTTTATATGTTCAGATGTGCTAACAAAACTAACGTGGTTCCATTTAAAAAAATGTAGGTTTGTGTTAAAAAACATACTTCCGTGCATTTTTGTATGGTTTGTATTAAACAATTAACTAGCCCCTCTCCTCACGTTCAGTCTGTGGAATCGGTTCGTCAGTATTTGATGTGGTTTACGAAATATATCCAGCGGTAACGTTAGGTGACTCACCCTGTATTGTAAGTTACAACATTCTCTCTCTCTCTCTCTCTCTCTCTCTCTCTCTCTCTCTCCCTCTCTCCCTCTCCCTCTCCCTCTCCCTCTCTCTCTCTCCTCCCTCTCCCTCTCCCTCTCCTTCTCCCTCCCTCCCCTTCCCATATATGAATAATGTAATATGAAGTAGATACTCTCATGATTCAATGTATATCTTATAAGGGCTGGGCAAATACTCTACATTATGAGGGTGCTTCCACCATGAAATGTTCCGCAGCCATCACCCCCAGCATAGGCTCAGACATACCACAACCTTTTGTGTGATTCAACTTCTGGTGATTTAAATCTCACATTCTTGTCACACGAGGGGTACCACACTCGGCAAGTAATCTTGTGCAAGAGACTAAGCAAATTGAAACTTAAATTTCCTACTGATATCTCCACTAACATCTCATCATAAGATACAACTTACAGACTCGTCATACAATTAAAATTTTGAGTGTCTGTTCCCATAGAGAGCTTCTAGACCGTAACATGGACTGTCTATCGTGATGGTGCCATAACAACATATTGCTTAATCTTGACTTTATGGAAGCCTTGATATTGTACTATCCTCCCTTCAGCTGATAACTCCAGGCTTTTGTACACCCCATACTACATGTGTGTACATCTACATCTACATCTACATCCGTACTCCGCAAGCCACATGACGGTGTGTGGCGGAGGGTACCTTCAGTACCTCTATCGGTTCTCCCTTCTATTCCAGTCTCGTATTGTTTGTGGAAAGAAGGATTGTCGCTATGCCTCTGTGTGGGCTCTAATCTCTCTGATTTTATACTCATGGTCTCTTCGCGAGATATACGTAGGAGGGAGCAATATACTGCTTGACTCTTCGGTGAAGGTATGTTCTCGAAACTTTGACAAAAGCCCGTACCGAGCTACTGAGCGTCTCTCCTGCAGAGTCTTCCACTGGAGTTTATCTATCATCTCCGTAATGCTTTCGCGATTACTAAATGATCCTGTAACGAAGCACGCTGCTCTCCGTTGGGTCTTCTCTATGTCTTGTATCAACCCAATCTGGTACGGATCCCACACTGCTGAGCAGTATTCAAGCAGTGGGCGAACAAGCGTACTGTAACCTACTTCCTTTGTTTTCGGATTGCATTTCCTTAGGATTCTTCCAATGAATCTCAGTCTGGCATCTGCTTTACCGACAATCAACATTATATGATCATTTCATTTTAAATCACTCCTAATGCGTACTCCCAGATAATTTATGGTATTAACTGCTTCCAGTGCTGACCTGCTATTTTGTAGCTAAATGATAAAGGATCTATCTTTCTGTGTATTCGCAGCACATTACACTTGTCTACATTGAGATTCAATTGCCATTCCCTGCACCATGCGTCAATTCGCTGCAGATCCTCCTGCATTTCAGTACAATTTTCCATTGTTACAACCTCTCGAGACACCACAGCATCATCTGCAAAAAGCCTCAGTGAACTTCCGATGTCATCCACCAGGTCATTTATGTATATTGTGAATAGCAACGGTCCTATGACACTCCCCTGCAGCACACCTGAAATCACTCTTACTTCGGAAGACTTCTCTCCATTGAGAATAACATGCTGCGTCCTGTTATCTAGGAACACACATTCATGCCCTCATTCAGTACACATTACAATAAAACTTTTACATTTAGACATTTAAGAGTCTGGCAAATAAGCTACATTTAATGTAATGTACTTTTCTGTTCCCTTCACGGTTAATTTCAGAGAGTCACCACACCATCAGGACGCTTGAGTTCAGTGAATCCCCTTGAATCTCATAATCAGGGTTACTTATTTCAGTTTATTCCTCCAGTTACAGTGACACCTACCACAAATGGAAAATATTTTTCAGATAAATCCTTTGTATTTTTTGGCATAAATTCAAATCTGCAGTTTAAATGAGGTGATATGCCCACTAAACCCACTGGTCAGAACAGGTAACAGGATTGTGGAAGGGGTCAAAGGTTGAGGTCAGTTTCTCCTTCCAGTTGTCGTTTATTGTAATTTAATAAACTTTACAACCAAAGCAGCACATAGCTGGACCTTTACCAAATGCAACTCTTTCACGGTCGAAGGCCTCCAAACAAGAAGTCTTAACAAATCAACAAGATAAAAATCCAATTAAGATAGCAATAAAATAATTTTAAAAATAAGCCAGCAAACATATGCAAAGTGCAATACAAATGGCTGAGGTCCATAATTAAATTTTAAAATTTTAGACTATGTTACCATACACTTTTAAGGACAGAAGGCCAGAATGTTTAACAACAAAAAAATCTTAAAAATCAACAAGATTAAAATGCAATTAAAGAGGCAAATCAAATAAATAAAAAACATATCATGGCTCTGTGGAAAGCCCTAAGGCTAAGCAGATAGAACATACATATGCAAAGTGCAATACCAATGGCTGAAGGCCACAATTAAGTTTCAAAATTTTAAAATATATTACCATAATCTTTTAAAGGCAGAAGGCCGCAATGTTTAAGATTGAAAGGTAAATTGATGAATTAATTTTGCAAAATTTTTGAGAAAAAGAAAAAATAACCATAAGCTTTGCATTTAAGGTAGCTGACAACAGATAATTAAACACTGGTGGCACTCAGAAGCCTCCAGGGAGGTTGGTCTGCCCTCATTCACTTAGGCGAGACAGGTGCCAAGCCCAACTACACTTGATCCGTCGGAACCCAACCAGGGGACAGCCATGGACCGACCGACATGACGACTTGCTTGCCACCAATCAGTACATGAGAACTCAAACACACAAAAGTTTCGAAGCACACAACATGAATGGACGTGGCTTGGGTAGTTGAAACTACTACTTAACTTTGACGTCCTGGGTCCGTGAACCACAAAGCTTGTAGCGATCGGACAGCTCCACACATGCTCTGACACTGTGCAGGGACTGGCAGCGGACCCAGCCGACTGCACTGCACAGAGATATCTTCCCTGGTCCGCAGCAACTGACTGACTGCCCACTGGCCCGTCCGCGACTGCTGCTCCATCGCAACTCACTGCTGGTGCTTCTCCCAGTCACTTCCAGACACACGACGACAGAAACACTGCCTCAGACCCAACCATGCTGAGGAAATACGCCCACTGGCAAAATCACATCCCTGCACCAGGAAAGGATCAACCAAAGTTCCACAAGAAGGTAATCGAAGGGGCCCAGAAGCGCTCAGAGAACCAGTTACACGTCGCCGAATGAGATGACCGACCTCTCAGAGGCTTGTCAAAGGAAATAACGCGAACTACACACACAACGTGACAAACACTTGCACAAAAACCTGAACGATATGCAACAGTAACTAAGCACACATGAATACATATCAGAATCATTGCGTGCGCACAACCAAGACCGTGGCCAGGCTCAAGTGATGCGTGGCGGCGATGGTAGGGCAAGCCATGCCAATGCAGATCCCACTGCTGCTTCAACCTAACTGCACTATTGCCGCGTTGCAAGTGCCCGACGGGCAGGTCCGGGCTGCGCTCCAGACACGTTCCAATTGACTGGCAGACCCAAACTCACAACCTGAACTGCGACCAACTCTCTTACAATAGACAACGAGCGGGCAGTAATAGCAGTTGAGCAAAGACACTACGAGAGGGGATATATCGATACGCGCTGCTAGCGCCCGCTGGCGGTCATGCAAATCAGCAACTCAGTGACAGTAATAATTTAAATTAATGTAGTGAGGTGGAAGTAAGTTAAAAACAGGGTGTAAAATACATGATGGCGGGCACATGAGCCACGCCATGGCTCATGAGGGATTCTCGTTTGAAAATAAGAAGTTGACACCCCAGTGGGTGTTAGGGAGCAGTCAATTTGACCACATGCAGATGTCCCCTTTGAGAACATTAACTACTGGAGGTTTTTTTTCCTGTCCAAAGCATATTTTTTGAGCTACTAAATTTTACAATTTAAAACAAGCATAAATGAACATGTAAACGTTAATTTGTTCAGCGTCTTAAATTTCTGAAAGTTTTACACTGACTGCTATGAAATGATGACAAAATTTTGTATTCGATATACACATTTTTATATACCTAATGGAGTGATGTAAGATTATATATCAGGGAAACAGTGTTTTGAATACAAATTTTTACAAGACAGTCTAATAAAGTTTCAGATACGAATAAGCTACATACTTTTTAATATACCTGGTGCTTCATAATGAGTATCAGACTTTTTAAGGATTTGTATCAGTTATTACATTCAACTAACATTTATAAATAATGCAGCAAATGAAAGAGCAATTCGAACAATTTTTCATACAAGTATTCAATGTGAGCACCATTCATCATGTGGCACACACTGAGTCGACAAGCGAGATCTTCCCTAACCTTGATCAATGTGTCTGGAGTAATTGTTGCAACAACTTCTTCAGTCCTGTTTCTCAAGTTGGGTAGATCAGCTAGTAGAGGAGGCACATACTCATCATCCTTTATGAGGCACAAAATGTAAAAATCACATTGCATCTTATCGGGTGAACATGGACTCCATGTGAAATAAATTCTGTTATCTGGCCCCTTATAGCCAATCCAGTGCTCAGGTACAATGTCATTAACTGACCGCATGCTGAGTTATGTCAATGAGGCACCACCGTGCTGCAAAATAAAGTTCTGTGGGTTAGCTTCTTCCAGAGGAAAGAGCCATAGTTCTAATGCACCAAGATAAGAAACACCGATTACAATACCTTCACAGAAAAAGAAAGGCCCATGAACTTTTTTGCCATGAATGCACAAAAAACATTCAATTTAGTAACTGTACAGTCTTTTGGGGATTTGCTGACCTCCAGATGCACACATTATGTGTGAACACGCTTCCATTTAGATGAAGTGTCAGTTCATCACGGAAGATGACACAGTCCAGAAAATCTGTGTCATGCAGCAACATTTTGTTTGCAAAGTTGGCACACTAATCGTGGTCAACAGAACACTGTTCAAGTTGTAGACCATGGTGTGCCAGCTTGTATACCTGTTACAAGCTTTTAAGACCTGTTCAAGTTGCTCCTTCATACGATGTATTATTTATTTTTAATTGTAAGTTTAATGTAATAATTGCTGCAGAGCCTTAAAATCCCTTTATTAATTTTGAAACACACAGTATATGGTACCTAAATATACAGGGTGTAAATTTTAAGTTAACAAACCAGAATAACTCGAAAAATAAGTTCCACATGAAAAAAATGTGTAGTATCCATAGTTGTTTATTTTTGCGAGGGGGACATCTGCAGGTGTTAAATTAGCCCGCCACCCCAGCCCCCTGGGGGTGGGAGGCAACTTTAAAATTTCAAATGGGAAACCCCATTTTTTTAATTGTAGAATCAGATTCTACGTAAAAAACTATGTACATTTTGTCTTAAACACTTGTTTTGATTCTTGCTAGTTGGCACTATAGTTCAGGAAACTACGTGTTATCATTTCTGCGTGAAGAATGGTTACGGATACATCAAAAATACTTATTTACTTCGTAAATTTTGATTCGCTAAAACTAAAACTCTCCCTCTCTCCCCATAGGGTGGGATTTGAGAGAGGGAAATTAGAGTTTTACAAATGTTGACCACGAAACAAACAAAACTTATCTGAATTTGCGTAAAAAATTAATATTTGGGTCAACATTTGTAAAACTCTTTAATTCCTCTCTCTCAAGCCCCACCCTGTGGAGAGAGAGGGAGAGTTTTAATTTTAGGAAATCAAAATTTACAAAGTAAATAAGTATTTTTTATTTATCTGTAACCATTTTCCAGGCAAAAATGAGAACATGGACTTTCTTGAATTACAGTGCCAACTACCAAGAACCAAAATAAATGTTTAAGACAAAATGTATGTAGCTTTTTTTATGTAGAATCTAATTCTGCAACAAAAAATGGGGTTTCCCATTTGAAATTTAAAAGTTGCCTCCCGCCCCACCCCCAGGGGGCTGGGGTGGCGGGGTAATTTTAACATCAGCAGATGTCCCCCTCGAAAATAATCACCTTTGGATTCTACACATTTTTTCCTGTGAAGCTTATTTTTCGAGTTATTCTGGTTTGTCAACTTAATATTTACACCCTGTATAATGTATAATGGGGAAACAGCAGCAAAAATAATGAAAAGTTCTCAACTTGCTTACTTCATATTTTACATGACACTCTAATAACATTCTGATGTCTCCTATATGCATTATTTCTCCTTTACACATAATTTTAAACAAAAATTGCACGCCCAACTATTGTATGTGCTATTCTGTTTTCTTTCTCACAATGTGTTTTAATGTACAATGGAAAAGTTGTATTTAGGGCTTATCAGATTATGATTAGCATACTACTACAGAACATGGATCATCCAAAACTTCGTAATCCTACCCATTCACAGATTAAAACACTGCAAAATATTGTCAATGAAGCTCCTATCCTCACAGATCCAGCAGCGCGAGAGGTCTTTCATATCACACATACCAATGATCACAATCAGTTTTTCCCATTCATTTTAAGCAATTTCATTTCCAAAGCTAGGTTTTGTTGGCAATAACAATAAACAATGCTCAGTGTCAGAGAGACAATTTTGTCTAGCAAAATTCTCATGTTCATTAATTAAAAATCTTAAAATTATGGAAGTTTTTCACTGATTTATTTGAAGTTTGGACACAATTTTGCATTCACATTTGCATTTTTTTTTATATAACTGCTGGAGTCCCACATAAATATATAAAAACATGTGTATTCAGATGCACCATTGTGTCAAAATTTCAAAGAAATCGTTGAATAACTATGAGATTTAAGATTTTGAACAAATGAACATTTACATTTTCACTTATATATGGTGTTCTTTAAGATGACAGAACTTAATATCACAAAAATATGCATTGTATGAAAAAAAATTTGCAGATGAAAAGTTACTATTTTCAAGGGGAACATTTGTCTGGTTTAAAACTGGCCACTCCCTGACCTGACCCTGCCCTGTCCCATGGGGGGATCAATTTTTTATTGTCAAATAGAAATCGCACAATTTTATTGCAGATTCTCATTCTATGACAAAAAACCTAGAGTTTACTAAAAGCATTTCTTTCATTTTTGGCAGATGGAGCTGTAATTGACAAAATTTAATTTTTCCCATTTTTGCAACTGAGAACAGACTCACTTAATCCTACTTTACATTTTTGATAAAAATGTAAACTTTCTGTGTCAAACAGTTAATATTATTGTTAAAAATTTAATTTAGTTTTGCAAATTTGATTGTACAGAAAAAGTTTTACAATTAGACATTAAAAAATCCGCCAAATAAGCTACATTTAACATAATGTACTTTCCTGTTCCCTTTGGGGTTAAGCTCGAGCCCCTACACCGTCAGGCTGCTTGATTTCACTCAGTCCCGTTGAATCTCATCATCAGGGTTACTGATTTCAGTATGTTCTTCCGTCCAGTCACTGTTAACTCTCACACCGATTACAGTGCCACCTACCAGGAAACATTCCTCTTGGCATGTGGCTTCCACCTAGCAGTCAACATCAATCCACTTTTGATATTTATCAAACAGAATTTTCTGTCACTATGTGAAGACATCTGTCAGTTGTGAAGACATGAAACTGATAGGTCCTCTTTGTTTTAGGTAGCTAGCTGATCCAATGTAACATGATAATCCATCATTGCGGTCCTTTTTGACAGCAATGTGACATGAAAATCTGAAATTTCCATGACAGTTATTCACAATAGAGGCAATAGTTCAAACCTTATAACTTCCATTCCCAAGACATGCGAACCATTCACAAAATCTATAATTTCACTCAAAATACCATGGTCACCACTCTCAGCAATTCAGTAAATTCCTTGCTTTGCTGATGACAACAGTGAACCAAATGTGTTCAGACTATTTATAGGCCCCCTTTTATGGCTACTTCAAGTGTGTGAATTATGGTAACAATCATCATGGACTGTGTGCTGCAGATATCATATCGAAGATAGATGCATAATACCTCCCAGCTGGACGCTTTCTTTCATATTCTACTTATCCTGTGAAATAAGAAACTGGGCCATTCTGCTGGTGACTTGTTTGATGTCTGTTCCTGTCTAAATTTCATCTTTGGTATACCAAAACTGCTAGTTCATCGCTT
This sequence comes from Schistocerca cancellata, assembly GCF_023864275.1. Lineage (NCBI taxonomy): Eukaryota > Metazoa > Arthropoda > Insecta > Orthoptera > Acrididae > Schistocerca > Schistocerca cancellata. Next base: position 358,914,667 of record NC_064630.1, on the reverse strand, counting down.
GTAACTATAATTTATTCTAATTTAAAATCTTCTTGTGTACACAAGACAGAGATTATTGCCAAAACAATGAGCACAAGTTAATAAGAGTGGAAAGCTCTGGTCGTTGTATGTGATAAAGGTGGGAGGGTGGCAGCGAAAAATAGACAGGTCAGAAAATGAAACAGAATGAATACGGGAATGGTTACTGTAAAGAAATGCTAAGACAGAAGAAATTAACACCAGGTGGATGGCGAGAACCAAGCACATGATGTAATTCCAGTTCCCACCTGCAGGGTTCTGAGAACTGGTGTCTGCGGGAAGAATCCAGTTGGCGCACATGGTGAAACAGGTATCGAGGTCAAATCTGTCATGTTTTAGAGCTTGCTGTGCAACAGGATATAGTATGTTGCCAGCATACACCTTCTGCCAATGCTCATTCATCCTAACAGATAATCTGGCGGTAGTCATGCCATTGTAAAAGGCCAAACAGTGTTTACATAACAGCTGGTATACGACATTTGTCATTTTACGAGTGGCTCTTGCCGTGATTGTATACGTTTCACCAGATACAGGGCTGGTATAGGTGGTGGTAGGAGGGTACGTAGAGCACGTCTTGCAGCGGGGACAGTCACAGGAGCCGTAGGGTAGGGCGATGGTTGCAGGAGGAGCATAGAGTCTGACAAGGATATTGCGGAGATTGGAAGGGCAATAAAAAGCTATTCTAGGTGTGGTGGGCAAAATGTCAGAGAGAATGGAACTCATGTTAGGGCGCAATTTTAGGAAGTCATAGCCTTGTTGAAGTAGCTTATTAATACTTTCAAGACTAGCTTAATACTGAGTTACAAGAGGGATCAGCAGCACCAGGACTGGATGCAATGTCTCTGGAAATCTGCTTTTGAACTAGGCTGGTAGGGCAATTACGTCCAGAAGGCTGAGGCAATAATGGTGGTATATTGCTGTAAAGTGTATGCATCTAAACAAATATGTTTGCCTCAAATGCCAAGCGTGTAGCCAACCTTTGATGAGGTTCAAGTGAATATGAACGAAAATGGCATGGGATTTGGAATAGGACCATGTGAAATTTAATTAGGTGAAAGTATTTAGAGAGTCTAAGAATTTTTACAGTTTAGCCTCACCATGAGTCCATATGGCAAAGATACAATCAATGTATCTAAACTAAACCAGCAGCTGAAGGTTTATGGATCCCGGTAGGCTTGCTCCAAGCAACCCATGAATGGATTGGTGTAGGAAGGGCCATCATGGTTCCCATGGCTTTTGTTTGTCTGACCCTCAAAGGTATAGTAGTTGTTGGTAAGTATAAAGTTAATTAAAATGAGCAGGTAGGATTTCATAGATTCAGAATCAAGTGGGTGCTGATTGAGAAATGTTCAGCAGCATACAGAACATATAAATGAGGGATGTTGGTGTAGAGGGAGGTGGCATTAATAGTGACAAGCAAGGTGCATTGTAGGAGTCGACTGGGTACAGATTTCAGATGATCTACAAAATGGTTGGTGTCTTTAATATAGGAGTGAAGTCTTTGTACTATAGATTGCAGGTGGTGTTAAACTAAGGCAGATATATATTTGATAGGTACATTGAAGCCAGCAACCACGAGAAATCCAGGGTGATTGGGTTTGTGGATATTAGGAAGAAGGTAAAAGGTGAGGGTGTGTGGTTTGGGTGGGGTCAGAGGTTCTGTGAATTGAGGTATTTATCCTTGTGAGGGGTCTTGGAGCCTTGCTCTTCCCATTTCAAACCTCCTCAACCTATCCCTGTCTTCTCCCTGAGGAAGAAATTACTTATTCTGAAACGTAAGCTAGTGACATGCCTATCGGCAACACAGGTATTTTGCCTCCTGCAAGTAAGTACTGGCCAGCAAATCATTCTTGTAATTTTCTTGGATGAATTTTCCCTTTCACACAAAATCCTGTTCTTTTGTTTTAATTTATTTCTAATTCAAGAAGAATGTTGTTATTCATTTGTATCTTGTCTTAACTGTATGATAAAACTGTGAGTTTTTCTGTTTTATTTGAAAGTATTCTAAATGTGATGATTGTGTTGCAGGACTTGACACCAAACACACCATCATTTATTGCTACACAGGCTCCATTGCCATCTACGTATGCAGACTTCTGGATGATGGTTTGGGAACAGCAAGTTGAAGTTGTTGTGTGTCTTCTTAGTGACACAGAGGTAATTTCTGCAGTCATAATAATATTCCCCGGATGTTTAAACCAGGCTATTCCTTGGGCAAGAATGCTGAAACATGTCTGGGTAAAACAAAACTGCAAAGGTGTCTTGCCTAAGGCAAAATTCCTCATTCAATTTTTATAGCAAGCCTGAAAATAAGTAGAACTGCAGCACCACAAGATTATCAGGCTGTTCCTGTTTGTGTGCTCATGCCATAGGCAGCCTGTCAACTGGTCTGCAGCCTACACAGTTGTAGCACCTCAGCTGAGCACCCTTGAGCAGAGGTGACCAAGTGACTTGCAGACATGCAGAACAAGGAGTGAACACTGTGCAGTAGATCTACCTGACAGCTAGCCTGCACCTGGCCATGGGCAAACAGACAGGTGCTTACAGGTGCCCATGACCCATGTAGCAGCAATGGAATAGCTTGTTTTAAACAGTATGTTGCCCCTTCTTCAACATTAATGAATATTATTCAAGTGTGAATCTATTTACGAGAATGATAAAAATGTATATTTATGACAGAGTTGACAATCGGTTCTTTCATCATAATTGAAAATGAGTGACAGGATAGGGGAAGGAAAAAGTAATGTCAGATTATGACTCCGGTGAGACGACATACAGGAAGTGGTTAGAGGCTAACAATAGAGTCAAGAAGGTGCTTAATATTGAACTGGGGATGGTTAAAAAGTAAATTTGGAATGAACAAACAGGAAGGAAATACAAGCTGCAAATACAAACAAAATAATGATGAACACAAAAAGTGTATTGTTAACTATGTCGGTCAAAGGAAAAAAGAATGGCAAAAATAAATTCAAAGACAGGAAGAAATGAGAAAAGAGGAAAAGGAAAAAAATGGAATGCAGAATGCTGTGTGTTGGTTGCAAAGAAATTGGTATATGATGTGCCTGCAATCACTGCTGACTCTCTGTGACCTGATAATAAATATCAGTCACAGAACTGGAATAGGAAGAAGTGGGCACATGTATGTGACAGATTTTCCTTCTGAGTCTTCTAAGCAGACCTATGGAGCAAGAGGGCTTGAACACGACTTGCGTAGGGATAGACAAGAATATTGTATAGATTCGGCAGATGATGGAACACAACTTTGGAAGTTTTGGGGATGAGTGGGGTGAGCACTTCTTACTTCTGAGCTAAATGAGAGGCTGTCAGAGCCGTGGTGGAAAATATGGTATAATATTGTCAGTCCTAGATCACTTTGACTGATGGAAGATGTCCTGTTGTGTGGCTGATCAGTAGATATATAAGGACTGTGGACTGTGGTCTGCAGATGAGATACGGGTTATCTGTTTCTGAACAAGGTGGGCAGGTAGTTTATCTGCATAAGCCTCAGCAAGACATTGACTACTGGATTGAGTCTTTCTTTCTCATCCCGTCCGGTAAGTCTCCCCTGACCCGGGGATATGGGTGACTTTTCTGAACTTTACCCCTTTCCCTAAACCTCTCCAGTACTTTTCCTTCAGCCCTCTTCCTTCCCCTTCAACTCTTCTGTCAGAAGAAGGAACCATTGACTCCAAAACTTTGTAAAAGTTAAACTCTTTTGTTTTTGTGTTCCCATGCCGTCACTTGCTGAGTAGACTTTTTATCTATCCATTTACAGTAGACTAGTCGTTATCAGGAGAAAGAAAACTGGCGTTCTACGGATCGGAGCGTGGGATGTCAGATCCCTTAATGGGGCAGGTAGGTTAGAAAATTTAAAAAGAGAAATGGATAGGTTACAGTAGATATAGTGGGAATTAGTGAAGTTCGGTGGCAGGAGGAACAAGACTTCTGGTCAGGAGACGACAGGGTTATAAACACAAAATCAAATAGGGGTAATGCAGGAGTAGGTTTAATAATGAATAGGAAAATAGGAATGCGGGTAAGCTACTACAAACAGCACAGCGAACACATTGTTGTGGCCAAGATAGATACGAAGCCCACACCTACTACAGTAGTACAAGATTATATGCCAACTAGCTCTGCAGATGACGAAGAAATTGAAGAAATGTATGATGAAATAAAAGAAATTATTCAGATAGTGAAGGGAGACGAAAATTTAATAGTCATTGGTGACTGGAATTCGAGTGTAGGAAAAAGGAGAGAAGGAAACGTAGTAGGTGAATATGGATTGGAGCTAAGAAATGAAAGAGGAAGCCGCATGGTAGAATTTTGCACAGAACACAACTTAATCATAGCTAACACTTGGTTTAAGAATCATGAAAGAAGCTTGTATACATGGAAGAACCCTGGAGATACTAAAAGGTATCAGATAGATTATATAATAGCAAGACAGAGATTTAGGAACCAGGTTTTAAATTTTAAGACATTTCCAGGGGCAGATGTGGACTGACCACATCTATTGAGTATGACCTGTAGATTAAAACTGAAGAAACTGCAAAAAGGTGGGAATTTAAGGAGATGGGACCTGGATAAACTGAAAGAACCAGGGGTTGTACAGAGTTTCAGGGAGAGCATAAGGGAACAATTGACAGGAATGGGGGAAAGAAATACAGTAGAAGAAGAATGGGTAGCTTTGAGCGATGAAGTAGTGAAGGCAGCAGAGGATCAAGTAGGTAAAAAGACGAGGGCTAGTAGAAATCCTTGGGTAACAGAAGAAATATTGAATTTAATTGATGAAAGGAGAAAATATAAAAATGCAGGAAATGAAGCAGGCAAAAAGGAATACAAACGTCTCAAAAATGAGATCGACAGGAAGTGCAAAATGGCTAAGCAGGGATGCTAGAGGACAAATGTAAGGATGTAGAGGCTTATCTCACTAGGGGTAAGATAGATACTGCCTACAGGAAAATTAGAGAGACCTTTGGAGAAAAGAGAACCACTTGTATGAATATCAAGAGCTCAGATGGAAACCCAGTTCTGAGCAAAGAAGGGAAAGCAGAAAGGTGGAAGGAGTATATAGAGGGTCTATACAAGGGCGATGTACTTGAAGACAATATTATGGAAATGGAAGAGGATGTAGATGAAGATGAAATGGGAGATACGATACTGCGTGAAGAGTTTGACAGTGCACTGAAAGACCTGAGTCGGAACAAGGCCCCGGGAGTAGACAACATTCCATTGGAACTACTGACGGCCTTGGGCGAGCCAGTCCTGTCAAAACTCTACCATCTGGTGAGCAAGATGTATGAAACAGGCGAAATACCCTCAGACTTCAAGAAGAATATAATAATTCCAATCCCAAAGAAAGCAGGTGTTGACAGATGTGAAAATTACCGAACAGTCAGTTTAATAAACCACAGCTGCAAAATACTAACACGAATTCTTTACAGACGAATGGAAAAACTAGTAGAAGCTGACCTCGGGGAAGATCAGTTTGGATTCCGTAGAAACACTGGAACACGTGAGGCAATACAGACCCTACAACTTATCTTAGAAGAAAGATTAAGGAAAGGCAAACCTACGTTTCTAGCATTTGTAGTCTTAGAGAAAGCTTTTGACAATGTTGACTGGAATACTGTCTTTCAAATTCTAAAGGTGGCAGGGGTAAAATACAGGGAGCGAAAGGCTATTTACAATTTGTACAGAAACCAGATGGCAGTTACAAGAGTCGAGGGACATGAAAGGGAAACATTGGTTGGGAAGGGAGTAAGACAGGGTTGTAGCCTCTCTCCGATGTTATTCAATCTGTATATTGAGCAAGCAGTAAAGGAAACAAAAGAAAAATTCGGAGTAGGTATTAAAATCCATGGAGAAGAAATAAAAACTTTGTGGTTCGCTGATGACATTGTAATTCTGTCAGAGACAGCAAAGGACTTGGAAGAGCAGTTGAATGGAATGGACAGTGTCTTGAAAGGAAGCTATAAGATGAACATCAACAAAAGCAAAACGAGGATAATGGAATGTAGACTAATTAAGTCGGGTGATGCTGAGGGAATTAGATTAGGAAATGAGACACTTAAAGTAATAAAGGAGTTTTGCTATTTGGGGAGCAAAATAACTGATGATGGTCGAAGTAGAGAGGATATAAAATGTAGACTGGCAATGGCAAGGAAAGTGTTTCTGAAGAAGAGATATTTGTTAACATCAAGTATAGATTTAAGTGTCAGGAAGCCATTTCTGAAAGTATTTGTGTGGAGTGTAGCCATGTTTGGAAGTGAAAGATGGACGATAAATAGTTTGGACAAGAAGAGAATAGAAGCTTTCGAAATGTGGTGCTACAGAAGAATGCTGAAGATTAGATGGGTAGATCACATAACTAATGAGGAAGTATTGAACAGGATTGGGGAGAAGAGAAGTTTGTGGCACAACTTGACCAGAAGAAGGAATCGGTTGGTAGGACATGTTCTGAGGCATCAAGGGATCACCAATTTAGTATTGGAGGGCAGCGTGGAGGGTAAAAATCATAGAGGGAGACCAAGAGATGAATACACTAAACAGATTCAGAAGGATGTAGGCTGCATTAGGTACTGGGAGATGAAGAAGCTTGCACAGGATAGAGTAGCATGGAGAGCTGCATCAAACCAGTCACAGGACTGAAGACCACAACAACAACAACATAGTGGATTGGCCTTATATAATTCATGTAACTGCATTCATACACATCTGTCATAGAATAGTGCCCCTTTCACCACTCAGAGTCTCTAATGATAGAACAGTAGAAACCACAGTCTGTGAAAGTGCTTTAACTAAATCCCATTGTGCCTCAAAATGAGGGATATCGTCCACGATATTCCAAGTCACCCCTCCAGAAATGATATTTTGTTTCCCAGATATTGGTCCATCCCTAAAACATTTCTGCTTCCCAAGCCCCCACCCCAATGTTATAGCTCTGAGGAACACCCAAGTACAAAAACTGTCCCAGCTGTTTCATTGCAACCATTGTAGAACAGTGACCAATTGCAAACTACACACACAGATTAATGGCCCCTTCTTGTCCTCTCACTCCAGATTGCTACTTTCATTCAACGCAACAGTTGCATTCCAGACATAGCTTGCCGTAGATGGCGGTCATATGTGTGTGAGATGTGTTTGCTTGTGTGAATGTGTGTGTGTTCTCTTTTCTGAAGAAGGCTTTGGCCAAAAGCTATATGTGTAACAGTCTTTTTGTTGTGCCTGTCTGCAACTCAGTGTGTCATCTTTATGGTGAATTACAATCTAAACTAATGTTTTAGTAGTATTCACATCTGTCAACACTTTCTTTCTTTGAAACTGGAGTTATTAGATTTTTCTTTGAAGTCTGAGGGTATTTCACCTATCTCTTATATCTTGCAGACCAGTTGAAGTAGTTTTGTCATGGCTGACTCCCCCAAGGATTTCAGTAATTCTAAGGAAGTATTATCTACCCCAGAGGCCTTGTTTTGACTTACAACTTTTAGTTCTCTGTCGTAGTTCTCATAGTATCGTATCTCTGATCTGTAAAATAAGGGAAAAGGCAGCCACTCACCTATAGCAGATTTATATGTAATGCATGGACACATACAACAGAAACCAGTATTCGCGCTAACTTTAAAGCTCTTGTTCTTTTTCTAGCAAAAGTGCACACATTCACACATGCGACCACATGGGCATTCAAATGCACAGTCCCACGGCTTATTTTGTGTATTGTTCCATCCAGTAATTTCTATTGTTGTTATACATATCTCCCGTCTTATATTCCCTGTCTAGAATATAATAATATAGTTCATTTCCCTTGTATAGCCACTCTGTGTATTCCTTCTACTTTTCAGTTTTCCCTTCTTTGGTTAGGACTGGCTTTCCACCTGAGCTCTTTATAGTCATACAGTGGCTTCTCTTTATTCCAAAGGTCTCTCTAATTTCCTTGTTGGTGGCATCTATCTTTTCCTAGTTATACATGCTTCTACAGCTTTACATTTGCCCACTAGATGTGATTATGTAGTTATTTCGCACTTTCTGTCAATCTCATTTTTTAGATATACGGGGTGTCCCAAAATAATGTATACACTCTTTGAAACTGAACATCTCTTTAATGAAAGGGGTTATAAATACAATTTTAGTGGTGTTAAGTGCCTCATGGTCCAACTTAAGGTGGTAAGTGTTCAAACTGGTTTCTGTCCATCACAATACACCATTGACGACGACTTACGACTGAGTGGCATGCCAACTTTATTGTTTCCAACGGAGTGGCATCACAGACTTGCACAATTTGCTCTCTAAGATTATCCAGTATGTGTGGTCTCACAGTGTAAACTGTTCTTGAGAGTACCCCCACAGAAAGAAGTCTAGAGGAGTGAAATCTGGAAATAGAGTGGGATACTCCACACTCCCTCTTCATCCTAACCACCTGGCGGGGTATGTATGATTGAGAAATGCCCTCACATGCAGGTGAAAGAGAGGTGGTGCCCCATCCTGTTGAAAGTAATAATCTTCATTTCCAAACTCAACACTAAGACCAGGAGTTATCATTTTCAAGTACGAGTCACCCATGACAGTGTTGTTAAAGAAGTACAGCCTGATTAAGCTTCTAGAAGACAGACCACACTAGACTCGTGGTAGATTAACATGCCTTTGCTCGGTTACATATGGATTCTCCCTAGCCCAGTATACACAATTATGGTGGTTAATTGTTCCATCAAGTTTAAACATCACTTCATCTGACCAAAGAATTAGATCATGGAAACATTGCTCTTCTTCACATCTGTTAATGAACCACTCATAAAATTCGGTACGCCTATCAGGATAATCCTCGTTAAGAGCATGGAGGAGTCTGGAAATGTAATGCTCAAAGTTCTGAGACCACAAAATTGTATGAACACTGCTTCTGCAGACCCCAGTCTCTCTTCTCCATATTGTGCACTGTTCCTTCAACTTCAAATTTATCTCTGATTCTTGTAATTGTTACTCTTGTCAGTGGTGGTGTTCCAAATTCAACTCTCCAGCGTTAGCGTATCGCACTACAGTCTCTGTTTTCAGTAACACTTTAGCACTCATTTCCATTGTTCCATGCGGATAATCCTGAAACAAAAGAAAGCATTGTTGTGTTTTTCACCGTTTTCTAAATTTTTACCAATAAAATTGTATTTCTGTCTCCTTTAATTACAGAGATATTCAATAGTTGCTGGTATAACAGTCTCGTTTGATTAATCTAGTCTTGTAATGTCAGCCAACATGGCCTTGCTATGCAGTACTGTAAATGGCTGAAAGCAAGGTGAAACTACAGCCTTTACTTTCCGAGGACATGCAGCTCTGCTGTGTGGTTAAGTGATGACTGCATTCACTTGGACTGTTAGAACCCTTAATCGGGAAGGGAAACGGATACGCTGAAATTGGATGTAGTGGAATTAGTGACGTTTGGTGGCAGGAGGAACGGGGCTTCTGGGTGTGTGAGTATTGGATCATAAATACAAAATCAAATATGGACAATACAGGAGTAGTCTAACAATGAATAAAAAAACAGGAATATGGGTAAGTTACTGTGAGCAGCACAGTGAATTCATTATTGTAGCCAAGATAGGCGCAAAGCCAACACACATCAAAGTCATGCCAGTTTACACGTCAACTAATTTGACAGATAATGAAGATATTGAAAGAATGTATGATGAGATAAGAGACATTATTCATATACTTAAGAGAGAGGAAAAGTTAATTGTGAGCAGTGACTGGAATTTGGCCATACCAAGAGGAACAGAAAGAAAAATAGTAGCAAAATATGAAGTAGGGAGAAAGGAATGGAAGAGGAAGCCATCTCATAGGGTTTTGTGCAGAGTATAATTTAATTGTCACAAACACTTCATTTAAGAATCATTACAGGGGGTTTTATATGTGGAAGAGACCTGGAGACACGGGAAGGTTTCAGATTGATTATATAATGGTAAGACAGAGATTTCGGAACAAGATTTTAAACTGTAAGACATTTCCAGGCGTCAGTTGATATCTTTAACTTTAACCATAATTTGTTGGTTATGGATAAATTACGAAAAGGTGGAAATGAAAGAGATGAGACATAAATAAGTTTAAAGAATTAGTGTTTGTTGAGTGTTGTAAAGGCAGCATTAGGCAACAATTGACTGAAACGGGGAAAAGGAATGGGTAGCTTTGAGAGACGAAATAGTGAATGCAGCATAGAATCAAATAGTTAAAAAACGATGATTAAAATAAAGCCTTGGATGTCTTAGGAGATATTGAATGTAATCAACAAAATGAGAAAATATAAAAATGCAGCAAATGAGACAGGCAAAAGAGAACGCAAACATATGATAAAGGAGATGGCAAAGTCCAAAATCACTAAGCAAAAGTAGCTATAGGACAAAAGTAAGTTTGTAGAGACATATACCTTGCATCTGCCAAGTCGCTCTGCAGCAGCAAGCGTCACGTGTCTTGTCTTGCAGAGCACATAAGGTTGGCAGCACATCCAAGTCTCGTCTGCCCATGTCCCATGAACCTGCGGTGATAGGGTAGGGGTAGTAGTGTTATGTGTGTGTTGCAGCTGTTAGTAGTGTTCTTCTCTAGTTCTTGTGTTAGCTGAGTGTAGTGAGGATGCTTACTATCGCAGAGAGAGCATTAAGTGGAAGAGGTTTCCCATGCAGGAGGAAACTTTAAGGAGCATGTGACGCATCAGTTTAGATGCATTTACCTGCTTCAAAATGTCCACTTCTGGACACTGTACGTGATTTAATTCCTGAATTCCAGGCAAAGGGTCTAGTTCATGATGCTCCATGAACTGGTAGACCCACAAATATAACAGAATTTAAGCTTGATGACATTTTGGACATTGTGTTGCGGAGTCCAACATAATTAGTGAGGAAATTATTGCAAGAGGCTAAAATCGCTTGTATGACTACACATAAGGCTGTAACCAAAGAGCTGCGGATTATCCATATAAAATTACTGCTGTGTAACAATTACATTGTATTGACCACGCAAAAGAATATCGTGTTATGATTGGTTTCAGCAGTTTGTTAGCCAGCATGGAGATGATGATTTACATCAAACCTTTTTTCTCTGATGAGACTTAGTTTCACCTATCTGGTGCCATTTATTACCAAAATTCACGAATTTGGTCATTAGAAAATCCATGTGCCTCAAGAGAAACGTCACTGCATGCAGAGAGAATTGGAGTGTGGGTCGCCATAACACGAGTGAGTATTATATGGCCGATCTTTTACAATACTACCATCACTTGTGGTGTCGTGTATTCCCAGATAATTTATCCATTTATTGCTCTGCTGAATGAAAATGAGGTCAATCATCCATTTTTCCAACAAGATAATGCTACTGCCCATACAGCACAACAGTCCTTACAACTTTTAGATTAAATCTTTGGAGACACAGTAATTATGAAAGGTCTGTGGCAGCCACACTCACCGGATCTCCCTCTGACCGACTATTTCATCTGGGGTGTGGCTAAAACACTTGTGTATCAAAATAACCAAAATACAGTAGGTGAACCGAAGACAGCAATACTTGATTATCTGCATTCGATTACACGTGACGTGGTAAAGGTGTTCGCAAATAAATATAAATTTGTTGCACTATGCCTTCAAGAAAGAGGAAAACGTTTCCAGTACCTACTGTGATATTAGCAAGTACAGAGTATTTAATTGTAGTTAATATAATTAATTAATTTCATTGTTTTAATTGTAATAATGTTGAATCCCGGCCCCTAGCTTATACAGCGGCTTGAATACGCTGCCAACCTTACGTGCCCTGCAAGGCAAGACATGCAGAGCTCGCCGATGCAGAGAGACTTGTTGGATCCATGGTATAACTAGGGTAAAGGTAGATACCATATACAGAAAAATTAAAGAGGCCTTCGCAGAAAACAGAAGTAGGTACTTGAATATCAAGAGCCCAATGGAAAACCAGTACTACGCAAAGAAGAGAAAGGTGAAAGGTATGTGTAGAGGGCTATATGAGGGAAATGAACTTCAAGGTAATATTATACAAAGGAAAGGGGGAGTAAATGAAGATGAGATGGAAGATACAATATTGTAAGAGGAATTTGTCAGAGCAGTAAAAGACCTAAGCCATAACAAGGCCCCTGCAGTAGATGATGTTCCCTCAGAACTGCTGATATCCTTGGGAGTGCCAGTCATGACTAAACTATTCCACCTGGCGTGCAAGATGTATGAGTCAGTGAAGTACTCTCATACTTCAAGAAGAATGTAATAATTCCAGTTCCAAAGAAATGTGTAGACAGGTGTGAATACTACAGAACCATCAGTTTAATACGTCATAGTTGCAAAATACTGCCACAAATTATTTACAGAAGAATGGAAAAACTGTTAGAAGCCAGCCTCAGGGGAGAACAGTTTGGGTTCCAGAGAAATGTAGGAACATGTGAGGCAACACTGACCCTACATCTTATCGTAGAAGATAACTTGAAGAAAGGGAAACCTACGTAGATTTAGAGAAAGCTTTTGACAATGTTGATTGTAATACACATGTTGACATTGTGAAAGTAGTAGGGGTAAATTGCAGGGAGTGAAAGACTGTGTACATCTTGTACAGAAACCTGATAGCAGTTATAACAGCCGAGAGGCATGAAAGGGAAGCAGTGGTTGAGAAGGGAGTGAGACAGATCGTAGTCTATCCCCAGTGTTATTTAATCTATACATTGAGCAGACTGTGAAGGAAAGCAAGGACAAATTTTGAGACAGAATTGAAGTTCCCGGAAGAAGAAATAAAACCTTTGAGCTTCACCAATGAAATTAAAGGCTGGCAGAGACAGCAAAGGGCTTGAAAGTGCATTTCAACAGAATGGACAGTGTCTTTAAAGGAGGATAAAAGATGAACACCAAGAAAAACAAGACAAGGGTAATGGAATGTAGTCAAATTAAATCAGTGGTGCTGAGGAAATTAGATTAGGAAATGATACACTTAAAGTAGAAGATGAGTTTTGCTATCGTAACATGATGGCTGAAGTAGAGAAGATACAAAATGTATAATGGCAATGGCAAGAAAAAAAAAAAAAAGATTTCAGAAGAAGAGAAATTTGTTAACATTGAATATAGATTTAAGTGTTAGGAAGTCTTTTTGTGAGAGTATTTTTATGGAGTGTAGTTTTGTATGGAAGTAAAACATGGACAATAAGCGTTTCAGACAAGAAGAAAATAGAAGCTTTTGAATTGTGGTGCTACAGAAGAATGCTGAAGATTAAATGGGTAGATTGTGTAACTAATGAGGAGGTACAGGATAGAACTAGGGAGATAAGAAATTTGTGCCATAACATGACTGAAAGAAGGTGTAAGTTGATAGGCACATTATGAGACATCAAGGAATCATCAGTTTAGCATAGGAGGGAAGTACTGGAGATAAAAGTTGTAGAGAGAGACCAAGAGAAGAGTACAATAAGCAGGTTCAAATGGATGTGGGTTGCAGTAATTACTGGGAGATACAGAGATGAGCTCAGGGTAAAGTAGCATAGGAGCTGTATCAAACTCTTCTTAGGGCTGAGGACGATGACAAAACAACAACAACAACAACAACAACAACAACATTCCCTTTTGCCTGCTTCATTTGTTCATTTTTATATTTTCTGCTTTAGTGAATTAAATTCAGCATCTCCTGTTATATCCAAAGATTTCTTTTAGGGTGTATCTTTAGACCTGTGTGGTCCTCTGCTGCCTTCACTATTTCTTCTCTTCCTCTTCCTTCTGCTGAGTTCGTCACGCATAACAGATTGTCCTCTCTCTCTTAAATATGCAAATAATTTTTTTTATCTCATCATACATTCTTTCAATCTCTTCATCGTATAAGGAGCTAATTGGCAATTAAATTTGTACTATGTGGTGGGGGTTGACCTTGTGTCAGTTTTGGCTATGATAATATGTTCACTGTGATGTTCATACTAGCTTACCCACATTCCTGTTTTCTTGTTCATTATTAGACATACTCCTACATTACCGTTATACAGATACCCCTCCACTGTGATTCCACTCAAGCCATCCACATCAGCAAAGTCCATGGTTCGTATGTGTGTGTGTGGGGCGGGGGGGGGGGGGGGGGGGGGGGGCCATGTTCCATTTCATAATGCTTTGTAATATTACCCCCCGATATGTAAGCAATGTGACTGCCTCCAAAAGTTTACCACTAATTCTGTAATCAATTACTACTGGGTTATTTCTGCCAGGTGTACCGGTATGAAATGAGCGTTTTTTTGTGAAAATGAAACACTAATTTTGAATTGAAAAGTAAAAACATTTTATTCAAACTACTGACCATTGCTTTCTATACATTTTGACCACCTTTCTGCCAATTTGTAGACACCAAGCCAATAGAAATGTTCGTCTTTTGAAGCAAACCAATCAGATACCCAATTTTCGACTTCTTCGTAGGAATTTAAATGTTCCTCAGCCAATGTGTGTCCCATTGATGAAAACAAATGGTAGTCGGAAGGGGCCAAGTCTGGTGAATACGCCGTGTGGGGTAGCAGCTTCCAGCTGAGTGTTTTTATTGTATCCTGAACCAGTTTTCCTTTGTATGCAGGTGCATTGTCGTGTAAAAACGTTGCATGTCTTTGGCCCATTCTGGTCTTTTTTCGATCAATGCATAGTTCAAATTGATCATTTGTTGTCTGTAGCGATTAGTATTCACAGTTTCACCCGGTTTTAGAAGCTCATGATAAAACACACCTTTCTGATCCCACCAAACACAGAGCATTGTCTTCTTGCCGAATTGATCTAGTTTTGCAGTCAATGTTGATGGTTGTCCCGGATTAATCCATGATTTTTCCCGTTTAGGATTCTTAAAATAAATCAATTTTTCATCGCCAGTAACAGTTCAATGCAAAATTGATTTTCTTTCATGTCTTTGAAGCAAAATTTGACAAATGGTTTTCCGATTTTCCATCTGTCTTTCATTCAATTCATGTGGCACCCATTTTCCACACTTTTGGATCTTTCCCATAGCTCTCAAACGGTCAGAAATTGTTTGTTGTGCAACATTTAGCATTGCTGCCATTTGCTTCTGACTCAGAAAGTATCATCTTCATCCAATATTGCTTGCAATTCGACGTCTTCGAACTTTTTTGGTGGCCTTCCATATTCTTCATATCTTACATTAAAATCATTATTTCTGAACTGTTGAAACCATCTTTTGCATGTTGCTTCTGATAGAGCATGATCACCATATGCCTCGACAAGCATTCGATGCGACTCTGCAGCACTTTTTTTCAAATGAAAACAAAAAATTAATGCTTTCCACAAATCATCACTTTCTGATACAAAATTCGACATTGTTAACACAATGAAAACATATGATGTTTGTTCCATGACTTGATGTATACTAAATATCTTTGACAGATGTCATACCAACCAAAGAAAAAAATAATTAAGGCTCGTTCACAACAAATGTTCCCTATCAACACATTTGTATCTTAACGCTCATTTCATACCGGTACACCTGGTATATTTCCATCTGTTATGACCATTGTCTTGCATTCATTTATGCTTAAACAGAGTTTCCATTTTCAAACCAATTGTAATTACTGTAGTCTTTGTTCTGCGTTTCCTTACAGTTATCCAATAGCGAAGCATTGTCCATGAAAATTCAGGGAGGTCTGCTGACTATCTAATGTATTGACAAAATCAGTAGTGCAGCCTTTGTCAGTGGAGATAACAATTTATTTTTTTATAGGTGGTAGATAGGGGTTATTTGTGATCTGTTGGATGGGTGAGAAAGAAATGTTTCTGCCGTATTATCAGATGAAGGAAGGTACTTCTTTGGCAGGTTGAATGTAAGGTAAGGATAAAAGTTAGGCCCTTGAATGGGAATTAAGCCTATGCAGGATTGAGGTTATCAAGATCAAGTTGATGACAGTATTGTTGGTCTATGTGGATAAGGAGTGTGTGATGTTAGCTAGACACAGAGATTGGAGGGATGGTGTTATGGTCATTGTGGCGAATGATGTTAAAAGTTGAGAGAGTAATTTAGCAAGTTAGGCAGTTTTTAAGGTGGCGTTGTGTGTGTGTGTGTGTGTGTGTGTGTGTGTGTGTGTGTGTAATCTACTAAACTCATACTCTAGTCCTGAAATATGTGACTGAGAGATACTAGCCTTAAATGCGCAAACTATCCAAAAAAAATTGAGAGTCTAGTGGGTAATCTAAAGAAACACTTTGGAAATAACTGTAAAATTCTAATCAGCGGGGATAGGGAATGTTTTCTGCTGCTACATTCTTTGTGAGAAGAAACAATGCTGAAAGTTACCTTATTGAATGCAGGCTAAGGGCACTGAGGAACCAGTCAGGATATACTCACATGTGTAAAGCAAATCGTTGTAATATGTGTAGACTTTTGCTGTGTAAAAGAAATTATTATTATTATTATTATTATTATTATTATTATTATCATTATCATCATTACCGTTTCATCACCACCAGTATCATTATTACTGGTATTATTGACAATAAGTTAACTCAGAAATATTTTGTAAAATATGATTTCATAAAGTTGTTTTTATTTTTTATTTTCCCCCTACACCCAGCTGACTTTATTTGTACTTGCAACTTATGTAACTTCAGCAAAGCGGAGAAACACAGTATGTCTCTTTTTTTTACACTCTAAAAAATGCCGTTATTTTTTTTCTATCTGTACTGGCTGAATTGTCTTTATGCTTGATGGTCTTGAGAGCCCTTGTATAATTTTATTGCTATATACAGTTGTTTTCCAATGCATGCAATTAGTCCTGTGTCCAGTATTGAGCCAATGTGACGCACCCATTCATCCCTTACTGCTTTTCCATATGTATTGAATGTCATGAACTGACACACTTACAACAAACAATGTTAATACATTAAACTTTCAGAATTTTGTTGTCTGTAAATGGCCACTTTCTTGCTAAATGATTACTTTTCTTTTTTTGTAATAAATATTTTACAACTCCAGATAAGCTATTTTTCTGTAATTTTGTATGCATATTAATTTCTGTGTGTGTGTGTGTGTGTGTGTGTGTTTTTTTTTTTTTTTTTTTTTTTTTCCAGTTGGAAGGACAGATTTATTGGCCACAGGAGAAGGGAAGTGAACTGACAATGGGAAGAATGAAGCTCAGTTTACAAAGTTGCAATGTTCGCCCAAATTGGATTGAAAGAATAATTTCTGTGTCTCTTGGTGAAACCAGAGCGAGAAGAGTGATTGTTCACTTGCAGTTTACAGCTTGGCCTGGGAGGTAAGGGGAAGTATGAATTATAGTTTTACGACTATTTAACAGTTTTTCATGTGCCCTCATGTTTTGTTGAGAAATAATCTGGTGTAATCTGCAGCCATTCTTACTCTACCCAACGAAGTTATGAATTATCCTTTACTCAAACAAAGTGTGTTGATTATTTGACACCTCCTCCTTAATGTTAGTCTCCCTTTGCCCTAATAATGTTAAGATACTTCACATCATGGCGTCTGAATGACCTGCCTTCCTTTCCAATATTAAACTTCATATCCCTTTTTCATTACCGAGGAAGGGATTAATAGTTCTGAAGCCTAAGAAATTTGTTCTTCATTTATTTATTTCTATCGGCAGTATTCAGATTTGCCTTCTAAAGGCAATACACAGAGGCTTTCTTGTAGGGTCTCCCATTGCAGTTACTTGAGTGTTCTTGAGATGCTCTTAAACTGTCTAAAAAAATTTGTGATGCAGCAAGCAGCTGTTCTTTGAATATTCCCTCTGTTACAGTCTCAGACTGATAACAGTTCTAAATAACTCAGCGGACCAGAGATTTTTAAGTTACCTTGTCTGTGGATGAATTACACTTTCTTAGGCTTCTTTAAATAAATTTCAGTCTAACGTGCTTTTTCCACAGCTAGATGTATGTGGTGGTTCCATCTCCTGATGATGCACTTGTCTCTGATCAACACTGCCATTGAGAAGAACTTTCTGGATTCTATTCCTTACGAAGTCTTTGAGCAGTCACATACCTGATAACCTATAACATATACTTCCACCTTCGTTAACAATCTGTGTAGAGGCATCATGTCAAATATTTTGTTTTATTTTATTTACATGTCAAATTCCGTAGGACCAAATTGAGGAGCAAATCTCCAAGGTCATGGAACATGTCAGTACATGAAATCACAACATAAAAGTAACAACAGATAAAAATAAATGTTTATGAACCCGAAAAAAGACAGTCCATAAGTTTAAGTAAACGCAGTCAACAGTACAACAAGAATCAGCTTAATTTTTCAAGGAACTCCTCGACAGAATAGAAGGAGTGACCCATGAGGAAACTCTTCAGTTTCGATTTGAAAGCACATAGATTATTGCTAAGATTTTTGAATTCAAGTGGTAGCTTATTGAAAATCGAATGCAGCAGTATACTGCACACCTTTCTGCACAAGAGTTAAGGAAGTGCGATCCAAATGCTGGTTTGATTTCTGCCGAGTATTAACTAAGTGAAAGCTGCTTATTCTTGGGAATTGAGAGGCCAGTGTCAAAATACGCAGTCTCATGAACAGGATTTGAGAAAAGGTTCATGAACTTATACCACTTATTGTCAAAGAGGTTCGTGAACTTACACCACGTATTGCCCATTTCTGAGCCAAGAATATCCTTTTAGAATGGGACGGGCTACCCCAAAACATAATACCATACTACATAAGCGAATGAAAATCAGAAAAGTAGACTAATTTTCATGTCGAACAATCACTCACTTCAGACACCGTTCGAATAGTAAAAATGGCAGCAGTAAGTCTTTCAACAAGATCCTGAACGTGGACTTTCCACGACAGCTTACTATCTGTCTGAACACCTAGAAATTTGAGCTGTTCAGTTTCACTAATCATATGGCCATTCTGTGAAATTAAAACGTCAGGTTTTGTTGAATTGTGTGTTAGAAACTGTAAAAACTGAGTCTTACTGTGATTTACCGTTAGTTTATTTTCTACAAGCCCTGAACTTAGGTTATGAACTGCACTGTTTGAAACCAAGCCAGTGTTGCACACAATATCCTTTACTACCAAGCTAGTGTCATCAGCAAAGAGAAATATTTTAGAGTTACCCATAATACTAGAGGCCATATCATTTATATAAATAAGGAACAGGATTGGCCCCGACTCTGATCCCTGTGGCACCCCCCACTTGTCTGTACCCCACTCAGATCCCACATCACAGCCATTCTCAACATTGTGAATAATGACCTTTTACTGTCTGTTGCTAAAGTAAGAGGTGAACCAATTGTGAGCTACTCCCCATATTCCGTAACGGTCCAACTTCTGGAGCAATATTTTGTGATCAACACAATCAAATGCCTTAGTTAAATAAAAAAATATGCCTAGCGTTCGAAACCTTTTGTTTAACCCATCCAATACCTCACAGAGAAAAGAGAAAATAGCATTTTCAGTTGTTAAAAGACTTCTAACCCGAACTGTAGATTTGATAGCATATTGTATTATATGAAATGATCAATTATTCTTGCATATGCAGGCTTTTCAATAAGTTTTGCAAACACTGATGGCATAGAAAATGTCTAAAATTATCTAAATTATCCCTTTATCCCTTTTTATAAAGCAGCTTCACTAAGGAGTACTTTAATTGCTCAGGAAACTGACCCTTCCTAAAGGAAAAATTACAAATAAGGCTAAATACAGGGATAACATGTGCAGCACAGTACTTTAATATTCTACTAGGCACTTCATCGTAACCAAGAGAGTCCTTGGTCTTCAGTGAATTAATTGTTGACTCAATCTCCCTTTTGTCTGTATCACAGAGAAATATTTCAAACATCAATTTCGGAAAGGCATTTGCCAAGAAAGTTATATGATTCCCTGTAGAAACTAAATTTTTATTTAATTCACCAGCATTGCTTAGAAAATATTAAAAACTGTACATATATCTGATTTATCAGTAACAGAAATATTTTTACTGCGAACTGACTTTATATCATCAGGTGGCTTGCAGAGTATGGATTTAGATGTAGATACCTTGTGCTGCTGACCAGACACTTCCTTCACAACTGACCATATGGTTTTAATTTTATCCTGTGAATTAGCTGTTCTATTTGCACGCCACATACTTTTTGCCTTCCTAATAACATTTTAAGCACCTCACAATACTGTTTGTAATGGGCTGCTGTATTTTAATTGTGATTACTTCTAACATTTTGATGTAACTCCCACTTTGTTCTACATGATATCCTTATTCCACTAGTCAGCCACCCGGGCTGCTAGTACCACATTCAGAATGTTCTAATTGAAAGCAACTCTCAAAGAGCATGAGAACTGTGTTACCTATCATCATCATCATCATCATCATCATCATCATCATTTAAGACTGATTATGCTTTTCAGCGTTCAGTCTGGAGCATAGCCCCCTTATAAAATTCCTCCATGATCCCCTATTCAGTGCTAACATTGGTGCCTCTTCTGATGTTAAACCTATTACTTCAAAATCATTCTTAACCGAATCCAGGTACCTTCTCCCTGGTCTGCCTCGACTCCTCCTACCCTCTACTGCTGAACCCATGAGTCTCTTGGGTAACCTTGCTTCTCCCATGCGTGTAACATGACCCCATCATCTAAGCCTGTTCGCCCTGACTGCTACATCTATAGAGTTCATTCCCAGTTTTTCTTTGATTTCCTCATTGTGGACCCCCTCCTGCCATTGTTCCCATCTACTAGTACCTGCAATCATCCTAGCTACTTTCATATCCGTAACCTCAACCTTGTTGATAAGGTAACCTGAATCCACCCAGCTTTCGCTCCCATACAACAAAGTTGGTCGAAAGATTGAACGGTGCACAGATAACTTAGTCTTCGTACTGACTTCCTTCTTGCAGAAGAGAGTAGATCGTAGCTGAGCGCTCACTGCATTAGCTTTGCTACACCTCGCTTCCAGTTCTTCCACCATGTTGCCATCCTGTGAGAATATGCATCCTAAGTACTTGAAACCGTCCACCTGTTCTAACTTTGTTCCTCCTATTTGGCACTCAATCCGTTTATATTTCTTTCCCACTGACATTACTTTCGTTTTGGAGATGCTAATCTTCATACCATACTCCTTACATTTCTGATCTAGCTCTGAAATATTACTTTGCAAACTTTCAATCGAATCTGCCATGACAACTAAGTCATCCGCATATGCAAGACTGCTTATTTTGTGTTCACACATCTTAATCTCACCCAGCCAGTCTATTGTTTTCAACATATGATCCATAAATAATATGAACAACAGTGGAGACAGGTTGCAGCCTTGTCTTACCCCTGAAACTACTCTGAACCATGAACTCAATTTACTGTCAACTCTAACTGCTGCCTGACTATCCATGTAAAGACCTTTAATTGCTTGCAAAAGTTTGCCTCCTATTCCATAACCTCGTAGAACAGACAATAACTTCCTCCTAGGAACCCGGTCATATGCCTTTTCTAGATCTATAAAGCATAGATACAATTCCCTGTTCCACTCATAACACTTCTCCATTATTTGCCGTAAGCTAAATATCTGGTCCTGACAACCTCTAAGAGGCCTAAACCCACACTGGTTTTCATCCAATTGGTCCTCAACTAATACTCGCACTTTCCTTTCAACAATACCTGAGAAGATTTTACCCACAACACTAATTAAAGAGATACCTCTGTAGTTGTTACAATCTTTTCTGTTTCCATGTTTAAAGATTGGTGTGATTACTGCTTTTGTCCAGTCTGATGGAACCTGTCCCGACTCCCAGGCCATTTCAATTATCCTGTGTAGCCATTTAAGACCTGACATTCCACTGTATTTGATGAGTTCCGACTTAATTTCATCCACCCCAGCTGCTTTATTGCACTGCAATCTATTGACCATTTTCTCCACTTCCTCAAATGTGATCCTATTTCCATCATCATTTCTATCCCATTCTACCTCGAAATCTGAAACATTACTGATCGTATTTTCACCTACATTGAGCAACTCTTCAAAATATTCCCTCCATCTGCCCAAGGCATCCACAGGAATCACCAGCAGTTTTCCTGACCTGTCCAAAATACTTGTCATTTCCTTCTTACCTCCCTTTCGAAGACTGCTAATTACACTCCAGAATGGTTTTCCAGCAGCTTGACCCATAGTCTCCAACCTGTTTCCAAAGTCTTCCCACGATTTCTTCTTGGATGCTGCAATTATCTGTTTGGCTTTGTTCCTTTCTTCAACATAATTTTCTCTGTCTACCTGGGTTCTAGTATGTAGCCATTTTTGATACGCCTTCTTTTTCTTTTTACAGGCTGCCTTGACTGTGTCATTCCACCAAGCTGTTTGCTTCATCCTACTTTTACACACTACTGTTCCAAGATATTCTTTAGCCACTTCTAGTACTGTGTCCCTGTACCTTGTCCATTCGTTTTCCAATTACTGTAATTGACTACATTCAAGTAACTGGTACCTTTCTGAGATTACTGGTACGTACTTGTGCCTGATTTCCTTATCCTGAAGTTTCTCCACTCTTATCCTCCTACATATGGACCTGACCTCCTGCACTTTCGGCCTCACAATCCTAATTTCACTGCAGATTAAATAATGGTCAGTGTCATCAAAGAATCCCCTGAATACACGTGTGTCCCTCACAGCCTTCCTGAATTCCTGATCTGTTATTATATAGTCAATGACAGTTCTGGTTCCCCTGCCTTCCCAAGTATACCGGTGAATGTTCTTATGTTTAAAAAAGGAGTTTGTGATTACTAAGCCCACACTGGCACAGAAATCCAAGAGTTTTTTCCCGTTCCTGTTGGCCTCCATATCCTCTCCAAATTTACCCATAACCTTTTCATACCCTTCTGTTCGATTTCCAATCCTGGCGTTAAAATCACCCATGAGCAGAACACTGTCCTTGTCCTTTACTCTAACAACTACATCACTGAGTGCCTCATAAAAACTATCCATCTTATCTTGATCTGTCCCTTCACAATGCGAATATACTGACACAATCCTAATTTTCTTGCTAGACACTGTCAAATCTATCCACATCAGTCGTTCGTTTGCATACCTTATTGCAACTACGCTGGGTTCCATTTCTTTCCTGATGTAAAGCCCTACACCCCATTGTGCTATTCCTGCTTTGACTCCTGACAGGTAGACCTTGTATTCTCCCACTTCCTCTTCTTTCTCACCCCTTACCCGAATGTCACTAACAGCTAAAACGTCCAGTTCCATCTTACTTGCAGCCTCTGCCAGCTCTACCTTCTTCCCAGAGTAGCCCCCATTGGTATTAATAGCTCCCCATCTCATTACCTTTTGTTGGCCACTCATACGTTGCCTGTGGTTCATGAACTAGGACATGACTACAGGAACCCACACCATGAACCACTATGTTATTGCCATTATAAACATCCTGCAACTCTTGTTCCTTGACAAGGTTTAAAAAACTCTCTATTGTTGTTGGATTAACTTTCCTACATAGTTTGAAATTTAATGTGACATTTGTTTGCGTACTAAAGGCTTTTAGTTTTAAAATTTGTGCATCATGGTCTGAAAGGCCGTTCACCCTTTTACTAACAGAAATACTTCACAAATATCTAGAAATATGGAATCTGTGTGTTGCCCTTCATCCATAGTTCACAGTATGTCTTGAGAAAAAGGGCAAGCTGAGTTTCACATAAATGAAACCGTGCTGATTCTCAATCTCAGGGAAATTTGTTATATTCGAACTCAGAATATGTTCAGGAATTCGGCAGCAAACCAAATTTAGGGATATTGTTCTGAAATTTTGAGGGCTGTTCTTTTACCTTTCTTATGTGGGGGAGTCTGCGCTTTTTTCCAGTCACTTGTGATTTTGCGCTGGGTGAGATTCATGGTAAATGTAAGCTAAGTAAGAAGCTAATGCCATAGAGTACACTTTGTGAAACCGAGTTGGGTTTCCATCCAGACCTTATGACATGTTTGTCTTCAACTCTTTAAATTGTTTCTTTACTCCAGGGATGCATATTAATGTGTCGTCCATATGGGAGTCTGTTAGATTGTCAAATGATATTATATTTGTACGATCCTCCTGTGTGAACAATTTCTTAAACGCCATCTTCAACTGCCACATCAGACTGGTCAACGAGTGACTGGATGGAAGGCTTAGACCTACTTACCAATTTCACATATGACCACAGTTTTCACGGACTCTTGGTCAGATCTTTTGCAAAGGTATGATGGTAATACTTCTATGCTTTGTGCACAGAGCTTTTCTCAGAAGCACAAATCTTTACTAACCTTTCCCTGTCATCATTTGCACATTCTATTTTGAACGGAGAACGCTACCTCTGTGTTTTCTGAATTTTGTTGCTAAATTGTGGTGGGTCTCTTCCGTCCTCAATCCACTTACTAGGCACATACTTCTCAAGCCCACAATTTACAATTTCTGTGTCCCTCCTCAAAGACTGAAACAACCTTTGTGTCTTTCCATTTGTGTTGTTCTACCAACCTATGATTGACTGTTGCTAGAAGAGTGCCTGTTTCTCAACATATGAATGAAGAATCTAGTTGGTACACCATTGGGGCCAATACTCTTTTCTCTGTCATGCGTCTCCAGTTGTGTCTAATTGTGGAAATAGGTAGTTGTGTATCTTTTGTTTTTTTTCCATTTGTGCTGCAGTTAAAAGTAAAATCTTGTTTCATGATCTTTGACGGTGAAGTAATTTTGTATGACACACTGTAACATTTCAGCCTTCATTTTATCTTCCGTTTTGCTGTTGTTGTTATCAGCAGACATCTAGGCACACTTTTGATCTATTTCTGTCTGCCGTTATTATAAACAGACATTTGGGCAGAAATTTTTGATCCGTTGATTAATGGAGTGTACATTGGACAAAAACCAAGGATAAAGGCAACTTGGCAGATAAGTTCTTGCTTTTAAATTCATTGAACTTTTTCTAACATAGTTGTCACTATACAAGGTATCCCAGGTGTAATGGTCAGTTTTCAGGGATGTGACAGGAATGACCATTTGAAGAAAAGGTTTAGTAAGTATGGGCTCTAAAATGCATACCTCAAGAGCTATGAGCTCTTCTTTATCTTCAATACTGTGGAACTCATCTCTTCTACTGAACAAGTGTTCGTAGCTCATAAGGTATGCATGTTAGAGCATCTGTTTACTAGGTTTTTTTTTTTATCCTCCTGCTTCGAGTGATTGTTTCTGTCATATCCCTGAACACTGGCTATACCTTCTGGGACACACATTATTTGTGTTGATTTTGTTTAGTTCCTGCTTGTCATCAAGGATGTAGTTTCATTTGAATTTTTGTGCACTTCTTTCTGTTTTATAATAATTTCATAATATTATTGACCATGATGGGTCCTTCCCACATCCACTATGTTTCATGGCACATACATATCTAGCACAGTGCCTATAACAGTTTTGAATTTTTGCCAGAGATCATCTAACTACTTCTTCCAAGAGTTGAATGTTTGCTGCTGGCTGTATTTTTTATCATTTTCTTGACATGCTTGATAAGGATAAATTACTTGCTACCTTTCTTTACATTTTTGTAACACTAGTGATCAATAATGCTATGATACCTTTATGATTGATGATTGCTAATTCTGCATTCACTGCCATGAAAATGACAGACATTTTTGCTTTTAGCTGATCCAATGTGTGCCCTGTGTGTGAGGGATGTCTAACCAGATTCTCAAGGCAATTTTCATAATAAAAAAGAAGAATTCAGTACCATGCCACAAGCTTTGTCCCCTCACTTCTGCTCCGAATCATCTGTGTCACCCATCTGTAACTAACAAATTGAAATCTCCCACTATTTATAATAGCATAATTGGTAAATGTACACGATATGTGCCAGGCTTTGTCTGTAATACTTCACTACTTTGATACTTGCTGTGAATGGACGATAAATACATTCAAGTACTTTTTTCAGCATACCTTTGTTACTTCATTCCAATCTCAGTCATGCGTCTTAACTCCATTTATCATATTAGAGATTACTCGGCTTCCTGTCACTGCATTGTTGTTATTATCAAGGACTAAACATCCCCTGGTTTATTCCACTCTCAAGAATTTTGCTCGGTAACTGGGCTTTTCTTTGCAATAAATGCAAAGTCATCATTTGTATTCAGCATGTCTTACACATACAGATTCCATTTGGAAGTAAATATTTCATTGCTATTTATGCCTGGTTTCAGCCAGCTATCTGTTCCAGGTATTATTTGGACATCACTACCATTAATAAGTGAGAATAAGTCTGGGAAATTACCACAAACACCGCTGCAGATAACAATATTAGGTTGCTTTTTTCTTTCAAAGAAAGTTGTTTTCTTCTATAAGAAACAGCAGGTGAATTACTCTTAACTCTCCAGCTTATTGACTTGTTAGAGGTCGCCCCCATCTCTCTCTCTCTCTCTCTCTCTCTCTCTCTCTTTCCCCCTCCCCCTCAGCCCTTCCTATCTCTGTCTCTCTAGTTGTCATGTTACTACACTGAATCTATTGGACACCTGTCCTGTTGAGGTGACTCAACAGTTTTCCAGCCAATAGTGTAGGTCAATGAATTTGGATTTTGGAAAGTCGCAGAATTGATGGTGCCACCTTTTAAGCCTCCCACACAATTTCAAACCAGAGGACAACATTCAGTCCAACAGATTACATTACGAGATGTATGCTGTTCTTCCACCTTGCAATCAGTGATAGCCTTCCTCATCAATTTGTGTAGACGCCAAAATGAGCTGAGGATAGTTCCTGAACCCAGCAAAGTTATCATTGGTGGTAGTATGAACCACAGCTTGCAAGTTGCATCAGTTGTGTTCAGCAGCAGCCAGTAGATTCTCCTATGAGACTTTTCTGACATATATATACCAAGTCCGCATTGGTCTTTGTTCCTTACTGATCACTGTTTTCTTTATGGGATCCATCATCCGCTTAATATTGGAGCTCGCAATAGTGAACATTTCCTCCATCTGTTTAAGTCTAAATGTAGTTGTAAGGTAGTCCATGTCATAAAAGAAAAGTGACTTTTGGTGGTGTAGGCATCTTATCAGCAACAGGAACACTTCATGTCAGTAGTTACAGCATACAGAGGCAGACATCCAATCGGTTCTCCCATTAGCTATCTGACCTAAGACCCATGTGCCCTCCCGGCCCCCTGTCATTCACGTTTGGATAATGATATGCCACTGCATGCACCTGATAGCTGCTACAGTCCAAGGAAACAGCTGAATTCTGTTAACCGTGACCAATACAGCTTCTAACTCCATTAAGATGACAGTCAGCTTCCCATCCATCCGCATACAACAAATCCAGTTGATTGGCATCTTGCATCATAAGATAAAACAGTCTACACATCTGAAAGAATCTAAAGAAATGACACACTGTAAAAACTAGTGAACTAAATATGATGTGCAAATTAAGCACTGCAACAGCTGTAAGTGACGCTCTATATATGCCCTACTTGACAGATGAGGCAGTAGTGAGCTAAGTCTTTGAAAAGGCTGACACACCCAAATGAGGTACAGTGGTACCTATTTTTGACTGGAGCCACATTACAGAATTTGTTCACACAAGGCTAGCTCTTGGAGATACCAAAAAAGGAAAGAAAAACGCTATAGCACACACAGATAAAAGCTACCAAACATTCTTTTCTATTGTATTAAGTAAAATAAATGCTTTCCAAAAACTAAGTGCTGCAACTTAGAAGTAGCAAGTACTTGTACTATTACTAATCAGTCGATTTACTGTTCTAGTCTTATATGTGTCAAACAAAAGTAACTGTGTAACTGCATGTCTGAATCCCTTGCCATTGTGGTCTTTCTGTAAGATAAATACTTAAGACAATGGAATTGTTTCACATGAAGAGTTAAGACAATAGAATTGTTTCATAGTATGTAAAAATATGAGAGTGGATCAAAAAGTAATCGAGTAATTTAATAATGAACATGTAACAGTTGAAGTAACAATTGAATTAGTGAAGATCATATGTGAACTGTCCTCTAAACAACACTGTTCAACATGGTCAGAGCTGTACACATTTGCATCATCGCTGAATTCAGACGTCATGACCCATGAGTTTAAAGCTGTTTTAGCCTCACCCAAGCCTTTGAATTTGTAACCATGTAGGATTAGAGTCCCAAACAGGTGGAAGACAGATGGGACCAAATCAGGGTTGTAGGTTGCTGTAGGTTGCATGAGGCACCACCAACCCGTCTATTTTTGCTGTCACTTAGATTGTGAAAAATGACATGTGGCATGTATGTTATCATGATGAAGCTGGCATGGGAATGCACTTAGCTGGGGATATCACGTAGAATATTAAAAAGTGGGAAGAAGGAAAACTCTTAATTTTTCCTCATTTGCTTTGATACCTGGGTTCAACAATTTTGCAAATGTTTACAAATGCTTGACGACTCTGCTGAGTGGTTGGACAGTTCAGGCTGTTATTTGCACTAATTCCACTGTTACATGTATGTTATTAATTTTTTTTATAACACAGAAGGCATTATTTACTAATGATCCTTATATTTGTTATTATTCCCAACAACATTTTTCTAAAAAGAACACAATACAAGCCAAAGATGACCACTCTTATCATTATGTCATTAGAATGTGACAGGATCGATATCAAATGAACTTTGTTATGTTGCATGCAGACATTTTGTATTATCGCCTTACTGTTATTTATACTCTCTGATGTATTTCAAAAGACAGGAAATTTATTTGAACACTGTGCTGCAACCAAATTGCTCCAAACTAAATGAGAAAGAGGAAGATGCAATTTTCCTTGCTGCTGGTATTCATTCTGTACGTTTCAAGATCTGTGTCCAACTAAAGGAAAACTATAAACTTTTGGTGAAATACAACAAGCTTTTATCAATTTTTATGTATGTCATCACATACATAAAAAATATGGAAAAGATAGATTGCTACTCACTGCTTAGCGGTGGTGTTCAGTTGCTGATAGGCACAATGAAAAAGACTGCTAAAATATTTCAAGCTTTTGGGCAAAGTCGTTCTTCCAAAAGAGAGAGCACTCTCCCTCCTCCCCACTCTCCCCCCCCCTCACCACTCTCCCCCCCTCACCACTCTCCCCCCCTCACCCCTCTCCCCCCCTCACCCCTCTCCCCCCTCACCCCTCTCCCCCCTCACCCCTCTCCCCCCTCACCCCTCTCCCCCCTCACCCCTCTCCCCCCCTCACCCCTCTCCCCCCCCTCACCGCTCTCCCCCCCCTCACCGCTCTCCCCCCCCTCACCGCTCTCCCCCCCCCTCACCGCTGTCCCCCCCCTCACCGCTGTCCCCCCCTCACCGCTCTCCCCCCCTCACCGCTCTCCCCCCCCTCACCGCTCTCCCCCCCCTCACCGCTCTCCCCCCCTCACCCCTCTCCCCCCCTCACCCCTCTCACCCCCTCACCCCTCTCACCCCTCTCCCCCCCTCACCGCTTCCCCCCCTCACCGCTTCCCCCCCCTCACCGCTTCCCCCCCTCACCGCTTCCCCCCCTCACCGCTTCCACCCCTCACCGCTCCCCCCCTCACCGCTCCCCCCCTCACCGCTCCCCCCCTCACCGCTCCCCCCAAACCGCTCCCCCCCAACACCGCTCCCCCCCAAACACCGCTCCCCCTCCCTAACACCGCTCTCCCCCTCCCAACACCGCTCCTCCCCCAACACCGCTCTCCCCCCCCTCACCGCTCTCCCCCTTTCGCCACCCCCAAGCACAGTCTCATGACACTTACCTAGCAACCCTATCCTGTCCCCACCATGTCCATGACCCGACAGGAAGCTCCCCACCACCCCACTCTCCCCCCCCCACACCGCTCTCCCCCCCCACACCGCTCTCCCCCCCACACCGCTCTCCCCCCCACACCGCTCTCCCCCCCACACCGCTCTCCCCCCCACCCCGCTCTCCCCCCCACCCCGCTCTCCCCCCCCACCCCGCTCCTCCCCACCCCACTCTCCCCCCCACCCCGCTCTCCCCCCACCCCACTTTCCCCCTTTCGTCACTTCCAAGCACAGTCTCATGACACTTACCTAGCAACCCTCTCTTGTCCCCACCATGTCCATGATCCGACAGGAAGCACAACACCTTCCCCCACCCTATTCTGCTCTCCCCATGCCAACTCCTTACCACCACCAGCACCACCACCCACCCACCCATCCCTGAAGACTGCTGCTAACATCAGACACTGTCGCAGTCGGGTCCCAGCACCCAGCGGTATTGGTCATTTGTGTGTGAGTTGTGCTTGTGTGAAGGTGTGTGTGTTTTCTATTTTGGATAAAGGACACACAGTCTTTTTCTGTTGTACATATATTATGCGACTCTATGCTTCCTCTTTGAGGTGAGCACAATCTGTCCTTTCCATGTAGTTGTTATTCCAGTCTGGACTTTCCAATGTTTTATTTCACCACATACATAAGTTATTTTAAGTATAATATTTTATACTTACCATGTTTACTTTACGTTTTGGCAGCTTAGACATGGATTGTATGTTCCAGCTCATTTCCAGCATCACCAGGACCTTTCCTCAGTTTTGTATCAGAGACACTCAGCCTGTACAAACAGCAGCGTAATACTGCTCATCCAGTTGTTGTTCACTGTCTCTCAGGAGTTGGCCGGACAGGTCTATTTTGTCTGGTATGTGCAGCAGTGTGTGAAGTGCGAGCTGGCCATGGATTACTGGATTTGGTGGCAACCACCGCTATTATGAGTACTAACCGCAAAGGTTCTCTGCGCGATCGTGAACACCTTAAATTTGCATATCAGTCTGTTCTTTATTATGCACAGGATCTGCTTATGAAACGTGAGTAACAACAATAAATCAGCAAATTGTACCTCTATCTGTGTTGTCATTTTCTTTGTAACAGACATAAGTGTATTATGTTTTTGTGCTGAGCCTGAAGAAAGGTGATCACTTAATTGCATCATTTGAAGAGAGTGGTACTTTGTTTATTCATCCTAAAAAGTCAGCCATTGTGGATTATTATTTTCGACACTACACCATCAACTGCAGTGCCCATGTTTCTTCTTGCTTCTCCATTGTAAAATTAATGTTATGCCATATTTATTTTTATATTTGTTCAGCTGTATACTAACAGTGGAGATTCCGTCCTATAGTTACACAAATGTGCAGTAACTGAAACATTGCCACTTTGCTTGTTAAATCATGTTACAGCAACACTACCTCTATTATCTTACTCTTTAAGATGTTTGTTGTATTTCCTTTGCTTCAATTGGAAGTTTGATATGCAGTCTGGATTTCTGGACCATCCCTAAGTCTAGCTCAGAAAGTAACTCTTGTATGATTTTTAAAAATTATTGCTAGGCACGTGTTGCAAAGCCTCTTCTGCTTTCTAAGTAGGTATACATTTACAAAGCAGACACATTTACACATACAAAGTAAATGAAAGACTGTATTATGGAAAGGAAAGTGGCCAGGCACAACAAAAAGACTGTCACACTCTCTCTC
Organism: Schistocerca cancellata; assembly: GCF_023864275.1. NCBI lineage: Eukaryota > Metazoa > Arthropoda > Insecta > Orthoptera > Acrididae > Schistocerca > Schistocerca cancellata. The sequence continues at coordinate 358,883,238 of NC_064630.1, read as the reverse complement.
TCTCTCTCTCTCTCTCTCTCTCTCTCTCTCTCTCTCTCTCTCTCTCTCCAGTGTGTGTGTGTGTGTGTGTGTGTGTGTGTTGTTAATGAACGTCTTAATGGCTGAAAGCTTTATTTGTGAAAGTCTTTTTGTTGTACCTATTTGCGACTCAGCATCTCTGCTATATGGTGAGTAGCAACTTTCCTTTTCATAATATTGTTATATCCCATCCTGGATTTTCCATTGTTTGAAATGAAAGACAGTGATTTTTGTGTGTTACTTTAAATAAGAAAAAGTTCACTCACATGCTTTGGGGTACACACTACATTTGATCTTCCCATATTCTGGAAAAAAAAATTTTGCTGTCCCACTCATGAGCATGCAACATATCAATTGAATATGTAAAAACCATGGACTTTCCAGAAGCAACTGACCTTATACCTTGTTGAAGGTTATTAAGAATATAAGACAAATTAGGAACTGCACTCATTTGGAATCAACTGATGGGAATGCGTGGAATAAACACGTTTTCTCCTTTTGACTTGCCATTCAGAATTGTTGCTGCAATTATGTTTGGGATCAGCTTTTGGCAGCAAGCCTGGCCCATTGCACAATCATGGTGGATTAATGTAGTGCTAAAGAATTATTGGTGCACTGATTTTGATTAACAATCTGTGTGGGGGCACACCAGAAAGAGTCAACAAATTTAAAAACTCGATTGGACATTTTAAAATTTTATCCACATTCTTGATACTGTCAATCAGTTTGTAGGTGACAGACTCATCTGCAATTTGTTCGTAAGTAGTGTAGTTGATAACTTTGATGTCAGTGTTTCTTGCTGCCAAAATCGTACTTGTGCTGGGCAATTGGTGAGTTTTGCAATTGGTGACAGTTTATGGGAAAACTTACTGAATTACCGTATTTACTCGATTCTAAGCCACACTCGAATCTAAGCCGCACCTGAAAAATGAGACTCGAAATAAAGGGAAAAAAAATTTCCCGAATCTAAGCCGCACGTGAAATTTGCGACTCGAAATTCGAGGGGAGAGAGAACTTTTAGGCCGCACCTCCAAATCGAAACAAAGTTGGTCCATTGTAATACGAGACACAATTTAGGTCGAATGAATGATGATACAGCCACAGTAGTTTGGTTCGAGTCGTAAGCTTAGCAGTTAAGCTTTACCAGGTAGCCATTGCTATGCGTCAGGCGCTCCGTCCGTATTAATACGGGTACCCTTCCTTTTTCACATGCTTCGTCTGGTTTGAATCGATTGCTTATTTTGCTTTGATCTGATAAGTGCCATTTTCTTTGTTATAGGTGTTTACGTCACTCTAAGCTGAAAATGCATTACTGTACTGTGTCATGCATTGTTTGTCGCATTCTGGTAGTTCGTGTTTACGGCCTGTCGCCGCTCGCGGCATGGCTTGCTTTTGTGCACGCTACCGCCGCTTACAATAAAAAAAAAAGAGAGGAATCATCTCATTAGCGAAACAATGGCAAGAGACTGCTATTTGTTGTTACTTACACTGCTGCTTTCTTTGATAATTATCAACAAGAACAAAATAATAGACTGCGTATGATAGAACATGTTCTGAACGAGAGTTACGCGAAAATTTTTCTCCGTTTGAAAATCTTTGCAGCCGCTTCTTTAGAACATCAAATTCTGCACAGAAATTGGAGTCATCTTAGATTTAAAAATCTAGTCAGTTGCCGTGCGTCATTTCTGACTGTCTCACTATTAGGCATAAGAATAATACAAATATAAACATGATACGATATGTATGTTCTTCCGCGTTTGCTGTTGTCTCACTCTAGTTTCATAGTTTATTAGGCAGACAGGATTTAAATGAGATAGCAGCAAACACGAAAGAATACATGGCAAAATGTTTATATTCGTATTATTCTTATGGTGAAGAGAATACTGCATATGATTCACATTTCATCAGGTTCCTATTAGCAAACATCTCTTCTCACAGGTAGGAAAAAATTCAGAACGTAGAGTTGGCCACATTGACAAACATCCCAAACAGTCTTGCCAGTCGGATTTTCATAGTACATTGAAATTCTGTTACATTCGAAGATGAACAATACAGAATTTGTATTTACTTCGTTGGGTAATATATGAAAATGCAGTGGTCGAAACTCGGGGCGGAGAAAAAAAAGCTCGTCTTCCACCTTTTTTTAATTTATTTACTGACGCAGAGGTTTTGGCGCCAGTATTTATCTTTGTGCCTACAAAGCATGCCTGTGTAGCACTACATATATTCGACGGCAGAACTTAGTTGTGGCGGCACCTACCAACATTTTTCAGAACATCCGCTTGCTTTGCACTCGATTCTAAGCCGCAGGCTGTTTTTTGGATTACAAAATCAGGTAAAAAAGTGCGGCTTAGATTCGAGTAAATACGGTAATTATTTGGTCAATGAAACAGTTACATGAAAAATCAATGGAGATGAAATATCTTTTGTGCCGGCATCTACCAGTACTTTTCCATTACCTATGTCCAGTAGCCATTTTGAAAATATAGATGAAGCATTGCGCTGCAGATTTAGCGTATTTCGGTCTTTAATGTGAGTTTTGGCACATATTTCATCCATTTTTTTAACAAATTTCTACCCTGCAGTTTCATCTGATTTCTGAGGAAACGTAATTGTGCCAGTCATTGTCATTTCAAGAAAAATTACTGTTACTGGCAACACTCTGATACTTTGCTACTTTTGCATTGTGCAACTCTAGAAAGGACATTCAATGTATCTGTGGTTTTGAACTGTGTGGCATCGTCTTTGGCCTGAAAACATCATGGCAAAATTATTGACTTACTGCAGTGCTCATTTCCACAATGTGATTGATACATTGAACCCAAAAATGAGAGATAGACAGTGCTTCATGTCTTTAAAGTATTTTAAGTCGACTGTTACAGGAAATAAATACCAATTGGTCATTTTCAGACACCCCTTCTCATCACCAACCCCAGTCCTAGCAATAATGTTTTTTTTTCATATAATGAGAAATGTAAACCAAATTTGGTTGAAATTGTTCCAGATGTTCCTGAGTTAGGCTTTTATGCATACTTACCCATAGGGGCACTATCGGTGTCTTACCATTGGAAGAAATTTTCCTGATATCAGGTGATACATGTGACAATTTTGGTAGAAATTCCTTCAGGTGTTACAGAGATATACTGATATGTAACTGCCTTTGCCCCACCTCTTCCAATAAATGTGTATAAAATTTGGCTGACATTGCTCCTGGTGTTCCTGAGATAAACTTCTATGTCACCCTCTTCTCACCCACAGCCGTATGAATAATAGATAGTTCTTACTCCCACAGAAACCTTTGTAAGCATGCAAACCGACACACAAGAAAATTTGAATGTAATCAGATGACTGCTATAGGAACACATACGAAGACAAACTAATATTCATTTTTATGTATTGTATACACTTCTGAATTACATATCAGTTTTCTGTCATGAATCTGAAATCAGGAAATCATTACATTTATTGTTAATGCATCTTCTGTGCCTCTGATACCTGTTTGTAAGTGATATTGTTTCATAAATTTGTAATTTCGTCAGTTTACATTAAATGTAAAGTTCCTAAGTTGGAAGTGAAAGGCATTTTTAAAAAAAATAGAAAGTACACTTGTAAGTGTTGTCCCATTTTAGGTCTATGTACTTTGTTCACAATTTTCCCAATGATTAGGTTCTATCCCTAAATTGTGGTACCTGATCATCTGCAATGTCCCTATTTGTTGCTCCATGGACTACTTTATTGAAGTCTTCTCATTTTTATTTTATTTTTTTTCCCCATGTAGTTGTTCCTGAAGACTTGTGTAGTATTTGCCATTTATTATTCAACCCTATGTAAGGTAAAGCAAAGAAGAATCGTTGTTACATCCCAGAAAAAAAAAAAATGGCCATATACTATCTTACAAATAGCCTGGAACTACCAATCTTCATCCACTTTTTCAGTTCTATTTTCATTTATAAGCATAGCATTTTGGACTCACGCCTGATGCACTGTAACAAATGAGTTCTCAAAATCAGTTTTTTTGTCATTTATTTTCACAATTAATCCTTAATGTAAAAATGGACTTTGACTTTCACATGGATCATCTTCAAAAGATGTACGGCACCTTTGGATTGAACACTCATTTCTTATTTGTTGAAAATTATATAGTAGACTATTACTAAACATTCACAAATTTCTGATAAATTTGTGTTGGCAATAAAACATCCGACTTTGCAACATGATCTGCTTCTGAAAGTATAACAATTTATTTTCCCCTGTTGCTTCATTTTTTGAGGCACACCTCAAAAGTGTCAGTTCATTAAAAAAAAAATTCAGAGATCAGCCTGTACATTAGCATTTTTTTAAATAGTGTGCAAGAACCCAAAGTCCATATAGTATTGTTGCTATCTTTCACTCTTGGTGCAGTGGGTGAAATTCCGGAATCCTAAGTGAAACTGAAATAATTCTGTAGAAACAAAATCAAACTATCAGTGTGCATCCTGTCATGAACAGAAGCTAAGCCAGCTCATTGCATTTGATCAGTGGCAGGAGAATTAATATGATGGCCTACTGTGGCAAACATTCTGACAACATTATGGGTGACACCCCAACAAAAACTAAAGTGCACATTGCACTCTGATTCTTCTGTTGTGAAACTTATCTAACTTCTTCTAGCAACTGTACATATTCTCCCCATAAAAATGTGAAACTTCAGTGGCTCTCAGCATATCAAATAACATAGAGGACTGCGGCTAGGTAACATCCTAGACAACTGTCAGTATTTTAATAGGTGAAACCCATCAGTTTTCAAGGCATAGATGTGACGAGAGGTTGCCGTGCATGGCAGTGTAAACCCTTAGTGAGTAGGGCTGTGCTGACATACAAACTAAAATATGGTGCACATATAAGTACACCACAGAACATAAACAGTCAGCACCATCACACAGCTAAAGATGACCAACAACAGACAATACCAGCAGTGAAAAACCAATGACAGGTCATCAAATAGCACTAAAACTCTCCCAGTGATGTTAAACCAATTCTAAGCAGAATTTCTTTATCTTGGCAATAATCAAATTACACCCTGTAAAACAGTCCTCTATGTGGACGATACAACTTTTATCAATTAAGGAGAGACTCTTGGATCTATACGAGAAAAAAATAATATAATATTTGAAAAATCGGTTCATTGGTTTAGTGCAAACTCCCTATTCATAAATGAAACAAAAACTGAGGAAATATTCTTTAATTTGAAGGTATCAAACAAAGAAAATAAGTCCGTTAAACTGTTAGGAATGACGATTGACCATAACATTAGCTGGGATAAAGTTATTACATACGTCTGTTCCAAACTTGCACGTGCTATGTTCCTACTTTATAAGGTTAATGTCAGCCAAAGGAGTAATGTCAGCCAAAACTTATTGATGCATTCATATTTTGCTTATATCCACCCCCATCTTTCATATGGTATTCTGCTCTGGGGAAATTCTCCCAATTCAATATCAATTTTCAGATGCCAAAAAAAAAGCTCTTCGATGTATAGTGGGTTTATCTCTTAGGGATACATGCAGGGAACATTTCAAAAAACTTAACATCATGACAGTTCCTTGTTTGTACATCTACTATTGCTTATTACGCGTAAAAGAAAACATAGCTCAATATTCCCTTAGGTCATCTGTCCACACCCACAATACAAGACGAAACCACACAATTGATCTGCCATACTCTAGACTGTCCAAGATACATAATAGTTATAAATATGTAGGCCTCGAACTGTTTAATATGCTCCCTAAAATTGTACAAACAGTATCAAAAAATAAATTTAAGACAACATTGGGTCAATGGCTCAAAGGTAAAGCATTTTACTCAGTTGATGAATATAAAGATTGTAATATGGCAGATTTGCTGTTTTAACATAGAGAAAGGTACCTCTGCCTGTAGTAGGACCTAAATTTGGAAAAACAATATCTAACATGTAGGCATAATAGACCTGTTTCGAGTGCTCTATATTTGTATCAATAGCTTAGGATAATGACATAGTGTTATCAACATGTATATGACAATGACATAGTGTCATCAACATGAATACTCCCCTCTTAATATAAATCTGTATAATGTTTTCTTTTTTATTGTAAAATTAACAATATATAAAATACCAAATGTGTGCTGTTGTACCACACTAACATTCATATGATTTATATATACATTGTTATGAGAATATAACCATCTTTATACTGTAATTGAACTTATTGACGAAGCCCTTTGTATAAGAAAATACTGAATGGCTAATAAAGATTCTTATTCTTATCTATGTTTGGTGATACAGCTCACAAGAAATCTGTGGATGGTGCAGCTTTATCCATGCTAGGAAAAGGTTTTAATTTGCACTAACGCCCAGACATTTTCCAGTTGTTGATTTTCTAGTTCTGTCAAACAGTTGCTTTTAAAGTGCTTTGGGATGTTGCCAAGGAGGTTAGGAGAGGATATTGTGTGTTGACAAGGACATGTTAGTTCAAGAGCAATATTACAGCAGCAGAGAGGTCTGCTTTGCATTCTCTCATGGTGGAGCATGATGTTTTTATCTTATCTGCAGACAAAGGCATTGTTACAGCTCTGCTAGACAAGTGGATTATTAATGATGTGCATTTTGGTGTGCAGCCAAGTTGTTGGTTCAGTTTTTCTGCTTGATTGTATGACGAAAACCCAGTGATCTCCTTCAGGTGCTACACACTGTATTGTCATCTGTAATCCCTGCCTTTTAACATGGAGAACAGATGCCACTGAATGTTAACTGAGGTAGCATCAAAGCCCCTAATGGCCCTATTTGCATGAAGCCCTTGGCTCCCTTAGATTATTAGGTTATTTACCCCTGCCCAATGCACGTCATTAGCAGTTTTCTACTTTGTTGCCAAAACTCTCCAACTTTCTCACTTGGCATAACTTAATCATCTTTCTCATTTGGGTTTGGAACCAGACAATGGCAAAAGAGCTTGAAAAACAAATATTCCTGCTATGTTAACATCACACACTGCATAAAGTGGTGAAACTTTATATATGGGCAGTATGTGAAAATATTTAGGTGTAAACCTAAAGGCAGAAGCTCTGCATTGTTGACAGATAAACACACAAAATGTACGGAGCTTTACTTTGCTAGTTTTTGGAATAGAATTCCTTTCTCAAGCTACAGGAGAAAACACACGCACACAAACAAACACACACACACACACACACACACACACACACCTTTTTTGTGTGTATCTGTCGACGATGCAGCAATTCTGCCTTTAGGTGGATCGTCTCCTTTACCCCTAAAAAATTCATTATTCTCGACCAGAACTTTCTATACATTATTTAGGTGTTAATCATTTTCATCAGTGCAACATGTCTGAAGGGAATGGAGAGGGGACAACTGTTGCTGATACCAGATAGTCTAAGCCATATACTTTACAGTAAGTTGCAGAGTGTAAGTTTAAATGCACCTACAAAAGTGTTGTTGCTGTTGTCACGTAGAAGACAGTGTAATTAGATGAATGTCCGGCCAGAACACATATACAGCTACAGCACATTCCAGAACAGTGATGCTTGACATTTGTGGATATTTCTAGAATGTACTCAAACCGAATATAGACATTAAAATTGTACAGTCCAGGTGAGTTTTGAACTCACGACCCTCCATGCAACAGTTTAGTATCGTAACCACTACACCACGGTGCTACTCAGCTTCTTCTGTGACATTGCTCCCTCTTTAAGAGAACAGCGTCTCTGTGTTATGTTGTCCTAGTCCGGGAACAAGTCATCGGTCCTGCATACCACGGCTCCTGATGACTGATGCTCACCCTGGCGGTGATCATCTTAGAATTCTTTTGCTGCTACGCTCTTCATCACCTTTCCGCTTGTTGCCTGTCGCTGGAGCTTTGAATTTACCCTGGGTTGCAGGACCCTTGTAGGGCTTCATTCGAAGGACGTGGGCTGTATCTCTGATCTTTTGTCGTCTTGTGTCAGGGTCGAAATCTTCAACTTCATAAGTAACATTAGACAACTGTCTTACAACCTTACAAGATCCAAAGTACCTTCTGAGGAGCTTGTCAGAGAGACCAATCTTCCAAAACAGAAGTGAAGATCCAGACGAGGTCACTAGGCTGGTAAATAACAGGGCGATGGCTCGCGTCATACCTTCGGTGATCGTTTTCTTGAGCCTGCAGTATGCAGAGTCGAGCTAACTGCCGAGCTTCCTCAACTCTGGTTAACACCTGGCCAATGTAGCCGTTGTCCACGTCATCAGGATGTAACGGAAACACAATGTCCATCATCGTAGTCGCCTCATGCTCATGCACCAGGAAGAAGGGTGTAAATCCCGTGGTGTCTTGTTTGGCGGTGTTGTAGGCAAACGTCACAAAAGGTAGCACCTCATCCCAGCTGCTCTGCTCAGCATTGATGAACATTGATAGCATGTTGGCCAAGGCGTTCAGCTTTTTTCAATTAACGGCTCAGCGTTTGTTACGCACATGCGTCTTGGAAGGATCTGCGGTTCTCGGCGACAGTTAACTATCCACAATTCACCAAATCTGTTCTTAAACGAGACGACAGAGTCTGGGATGACCAAGTTATTCTTCAGTGGTATGCTTCTCTTACATTCTACTACTAGATCCATGGGTTGATGCATGGCATGACACATGACAGTTACCTTTCTAGTGCTGACTGCAGGAATGATCACTTCATCCAGCTCACATAGTCTCCACACACTCGGATGCGTATCTTCCTGTCCACAGTATCTCATCTCGTCTAGCATAATCTTTTAGCGACCACAATCTATAATTTCCTGAGAAGCATTCAAAATGTACCATCTGAGAATGACTTCATGACTACACTCTTGTAAGACGATGAATTCTAAGGACTGTGTATGGCCAGTTATAACCACACGAATGGTACATCTTCCTGTAGGTTTTACATATTTCCCATTAGCTACCTTCAGCAGTTACTTTTTGCTGTTAACAAATACGGTTTTCTGCAACTGGCAACAGTACTTCTCCGAAATGACTGAATATGATGGTCCAGAGTGCACAAAAGCTAGCACTGGTCGGCCATCCATGAGAATATTGACGTAGTTTCCTATCATTTTTGTAGTGATCGACGGCAGAGGATTTTCTCTTCGGGGGCCTCACCTCCAAGGACGGTCGCACCCTTTAGTTATCCAGGTTGTGGTGGCTAGGTGATCAGCTGGAGCTTCTAAATGGTGATGGAGACCTTGCTCGGCATGTTGGGGAGTGTCCTCTCCAGCGGATAGCTTGCTGTGATGGTGACTTATGTCGTCCTGCACCCATATCTTCTTGTTCATCGTTGTCATCCCGAATTTGGCATCGTAAGATTGGTCTGCTGTCTTTTGGCACGAGCGTCCTCAAATATCCGCTGCCTTTCTCGACAGTAGTGCACCACATGTCCCGGTCGTCCACAGTGGAAACATACTGGTTGGTTATCCTGGGTCCTCTAGACGTCAGTCTTCCTTGGTGCCCAAACAGGTTCCTCATGCGGCATTGTAGGAATGTAACTTTGCCTGGACTCGATGTTTTCACTGTTTTAAAGGGAAATGAAGGGCGAGAGATTGGGTTCATTGTCTGTTCCACTTCCTCCCTTATGACCTCTTGAAGAATCTCGTTTTTTTGCTCGCCGTGCAATCAAAGTGCCTTCTGAACTTCCTCTCTCTCTATCTGACGAAGAACACATGTGAAATCGATTGCTTCCTCCATCACAGACATCTACATGACATTTGGAAGCAGTTCAAACTTCTTGCATGTAATTCTTTTTTGATGCATTGTCTCGATATATTGGCACCATTTTATGAAGTCATCTGCTGTCGAAACTTCCTTCAGGAATAGGGCTTGATACATGTTCTCAGCAACACCCTTCATGAGATGTGCAACCTTATCTTCCTCCTTCATTCTAGGCTTCACTATTTTCCACAGCTCCAAGACGTCTTGAATGTAGGATGCTGTACTTTCTCCTGGATGCTGTGCCCTGCACTTTAATTTATCTTCAGCCTTGCGCTTCTGTCATCGTGTGTCGCTGAAATACTTGTGCAGTTCCGCCTGGAATACTTCCCAGCTTGTGAACTTCTCCTCTTTGTTCTCGTACAATTGCTTGGCAATGCCCTCCAAGTAGAAAAATACATTAGCCAAACACACGGTGTCATCCCATTTGTTAAATTTGGCTATACACTCATATACCTTAAGCCACTTGTTTGGATCTTGGCCATCGTTACCAGAGAACTCAGAAGGATGTCTCATGTACTCAGAAGGATGTCTCATGTGGTGGCACGCCGTTGCTGCCATCGTAATGTCCTCTTCTTCTTCTTTCTCCGGTAGATTGCGATCTGTTGAATATGGCTCGAACTCGGGTTTCTCGCCACGTAAACGGGGGCTCTGTCATGGCCTGATGGGAGCCACTGTTTCATCGCTAATGTGCACTATCACAAGTTCCAATACCCAGTGTCTCCACCAGAATACATTCACATAGAAGATGGTGTAATTAGATGAATGACGAATACTAACTTCACTTAACGTAGGTTTATTCAGCACTTGCGCATACAAGAGCACAGAGCGAACTGCCTCCGGTCAGAGCACATACAGTATATATACAGCTACAGAACATTCCAGTACAATGGTGCTTGACATTTGTGGATACTTCTAGAATGTACTCAAACCGAATATAGAAATTAAAATTGTACAGTCCAGGTGAGTTTTGAACTCACGACCCTCCATGCAACAGTTTAGTATCGTAACCACTACACCACAGTGCTACTCAGCTTCTTCTGTGACACTATAATCATTACAGAATATAATGATACATTAATTTGTGTTTCACCCATTCATTTGTTAATGTCAGAATTGTGTTCAGTGGTTGAAATAATCTTTGTACTTTGTTCTCTTCTCTTGATTTCTCATTTTGTTATTGTTTCCAAGTAAATGACAGTGAATGCAATGAAAAGCAGCATTGGTGCATTCGTGAAAACCATTTAAATATTATATTCTGTAAATAAATAAAAAATAAGAGTCTCTTTGCTCAATAATTATAACTAATATTTTTACTGTGACAGCTTCAGATTGTACAAAATTTCCTTGGGAAGGGATATTTGCAACATTATTTAAAGCTAAATAATCAACCGTACCCCCCTAGAAAAGCGGTTCCCAACCTTTCTCACATCATTACCGCTGAGTGCAGTCAGATATTAGTTAGTACCCCTCTCCACTCACCATCCTCAACATTAATATGTAATCAAAACTGAGAATAAAAAAAGAATTTTGTTTGAACAGTTTCATTTTAAAAATGCCATATAGCAAAATAGTAGCCATTACATAGTTACTGTTGTGTTGTGCAGTCAATTTGTTCACTTATTGTTGTGGAGTGAGTGGTGAAGCTATTTATGGTCCATTGTAAACTACCTGCAATTAAGAGAAGGCATTTTCATGAGATATTTAAGCATATGTGAAATACATGTCTCAATTTTACTGCCGTAGATGGATGTTACAGAGTATGTGTAGTAGGTGGACTATGTGAAGAAGAGGCCCATACATTCGCTTCACCTGCTGGAAACTCCAGCGCATTTTTTACGTGTTAATTCTAACATTAGAAACAAAAAAAATGTAAATTTTGGTAACTTGTCAGTATCACAGCCTTACAGATTAGTGATAATAGTAATGATATTCCAAAAAATAATGTCAAACAGTGGAAAACCCAGGATGGAATGCAACAGTATTGTAAAAAGGAAAGTTACTACTCACCATATATTGGAGATGCTGAGTGGCAGATAGGCATAACAAAAAGACTGTCACAAATAAAGCTTTCAGCCGTTAAGGCCTTCATTAAACACACACACACACACACACACACACACACACACACACACACCTGAAACAACATAATGTCATTTTGTGTCTGAAATGCAACTGAGCCCTTTTGTGTTTATGCCTCAGAAAATTTCGTTTTATCCCTTGGGGATTAATTAATGCCAGATTGGGAACCATTGCACTAGAATAAAGCTCCACATTGTTGTGCAGCTATTTCAAGAATACATGTTTCACTTGACCAACAATTGCTACCTGATAAAAGTATAAAAATTACTCTGGTATTGATGTTTTCCAATAAACCCTGTAAATAATTTCCCTGCTTGATGAAAATTCATAGCCATCCTGTAGTCGTGTATGTAATTACTGGTAATTACATTATTTAAACTGATTGCTCATGTAAAATGCACTGTATGTAATGAAAGTTGTTCTTACCCATATTTCCGAATTATATTGTGCTCATATAAAATACATTATATGTAACAGAAAACGGCCTGCCTTATTTTTCAGATTGTATTTGCTATTTCTGTTCTATGTTGTCTATAAGGTGTGCACCTTGTGAATTTTAGTAGCCACAGTGAAGTTATTAATTATGAGTGCTACCTATTAACTAATGAGGAGGATGTGGGATAATGTTTAATTAATGCCTCAGGGAGTCAAGATGTAATTGATGTGGTCTTTTTCAAGAAATATCCTGACATTTTATCATGAGTATTTGTTCAACAAACAAACAAAGTTGTTTTATTTGGCGTTGGAAATGGGTTCCCATCACTTGCAAATCCAGTGCCATTGTATCTATTCTGCTATTTACACTTGAGAATGAATTAATGTCTCATTACCTATCTCCAATAATCCCAGGTAAATAACAATCAGTCAACAATATTAGAGCACATAATGAAATTCACATCCTCTTCTTGTTATACTGACATGCAATAAGAAGAAAGTTTCCCCTTTGTCATCCAGCCACCAAGCTGATGCACTCCTGAGTATGCTTAAATTTTCATACACTCATACACAGTGTGTTCCATTTCCATTAGGACTGTGGCTGTGAAACATAAAAAAATCATGAATTATGTTCACAAAATCACTGTATTTATTCACAATAGTCCCCTCCTCAGTCAGTAAACAGCAGAGATCATTTTAAAAGTGTTTTGAAATATTCACTGTAGTCCTTTTTTGGAATTGCATTTAGTGCTTCAGTACAATTTTCTTAGATATACTTAAGTTTGTCGTAAAGGTGTCCTTTCATTGCCAATTTGAATTTCGGGAAGAACCAGAAGCCAACTGGTGCCAAATCTAGCAAATATGACAGGTGACCCAGGACTTGATCTGTTTGCGGGCCAAGAACACATGTGTGATCTTCGCTTTGTGGGTTGGGGCATTGTCGTGGAGGAGTGACCAGGAACGTATTTCCTAGTATTCGGGTCAGATTTGATGAATTCTCACTGACAATCACAAAACTTAACACACAACTTGATGTTGCCTCATTGCTCCACCACCATTTTATGATGAGTGTCAGACTCATACTGTTATGTTTTTGGTGGGGACCCCTGCCACAACAGTGCTAGAGCTTTGATCTTTTACATGGCTGTTGTTGGAACTTCAAAGATCGTAGCACCACAACTCACCACGAGATAGCAGTGCAGTTTGGAATTTCACACAAGCAGTTCTAATGGAACTGGGAAACAGTGTGTGTTTTCCCACATGTAACTGAGTCTGCTGAACAGGTATATGCTTTGGTTCTCAGTTATAAAATGCAGCACCATGTGTGAGTTCTAGTTGGAAATATACCTGGATATATTGGGAGGTGGTTTGGCGAATGATGTATGTGATCTGAGTTTTCTTTTAGTGTTTCATAATTTTAGCCTATTCCCTTAATAATGTGTAAAACGACCATTGTTTTAGTGGCAGTAGCTAAGATGGTTTGCATTAGAGGCTTTCCGCAAAAAATAATTAAATGTTGTAAGTTTGCAACAGCTTACCTATGAAGTAATGGAAAATAATATTTCCATTACCCAAGTGCAAACTTTTGTAATGCTACTTTCATCTGGGCCATTTAATTACTTTTTGCAGCTTGCCTTTTTTATGTGGTTTGGACATTAAAAGATGGCCAAGACTGCAAAATCTAGCAATTTCATTAGTCTTTTATATTCCAGTAACAGTATTTCCTGTATACACAGTAGTGATTATCATGCTTTATTCATAACTTAGCTTTACATATTGCTCTCAGGGGGAATCCTGACAAGTTGTTCAACATTTGAGGACAAGCGCAGCCGAGGGGGAAAGTGCCATACACGACATCCTTCGGAAGACTTCCTGCTCGGGCCACCCACTGCTCTTAGCCAGCTACAATCAGGACTCGAGAAAATGGGGTTAGGTAGCTTCTACTCTGTACCTGCTTTAGCCCCTGCTAACTTTCCTTGCTTGCTTAGCTGCAGTCATTTAGAGTACATCATTAGATACGATCATGCTTTACATTTCACTGAATGGGAGGAAACCGAAATGCACAGGCGATAACGTGACTTAAAGAGAGCATGATTGCAATTATATAACGCTTTTTTTTTTTTTTTAAGTAGAGACTATGAAATAAAATTAGTGTGTGGTAGATCAGTAACTTAAGAACTCCTCTCTCTCTCTCTCTCTCTCTCTCTCTCTCTCTCTCTCTCTCTCTCTCTCTCTCTCTGTGTGTGTGTGTGTGTGTGTGTGTGTGTGTGTGTGTGTGTGTGTGTGTGTGTGTTTTCTTCATCTGTTTCAGCATGCCCGCAGACAATTAAGCGCTCATGGAAGTATGTGAGCAGGTATCTGCACACATTTGTTCTTTGTTGCCACATGCATTCATTGTTTATACAGGGGGAGGCAGCTAAGCCATAACACCCCTTGTATCTCCCCAACTGTAATAGATACAAAGATGCCGTTTGGACAGTGAACGGCAGGAACAGGGGCTACTTGAATACATGACATTTCATGTTTGTGCTGTTTTTTATTACAGAGATATGAGGCCATCTTTGTTTTTTTTTAAATGGCACCCTATGTTAAATTTTAACGTAACATGATGGGCTTAAAACAATGGTTTCAAATATCATAACATTTAGGCAAATAGTTTTTGAGACACAGATATGTTCTCATATTGTGTTAGTTCTTTGAAGCGGCATTGTCCAATGCAACTTTTCCTGTTGTGTAGAGTACATTGTAAGCATCGCGAGTCCATCCTTACATAAACACGCCCATTTACCCGACAATAGTAATATATACTGCGATATTTTACGCAAAAATTAATTGTGATGTCGCCTAAATATTATCAGTTATTTGACAACTGTGATACCAAAATAGTAGACAACATACGTATTAAAATACTACAAGATGTTAATACATTTTAAGTAACAGAAATACAAATGTAAATGAGGAGACCCTTATTGGTCACAATAATTTCGTATGTGTTTGTTTTTTATTTGAAAATACACTCCTGGAAATGGAAAAAAGAACACATTGACACCGGTGTGTCAGACCCACCATACTTGCTCCGGACACTGCGAGAGGGCTGTACAAGCAATGATCACACGCACGGCACAGCGGACACACCAGGAACCGCGGTGTTGGCCGTCGAATGGCGCTAGCTGCGCAGCATTTGTGCACCGCCGCCGTCAGTGTCAGCCAGTTTGCCGTGGCATACGGAGCTCCATCGCAGTCTTTAACACTGGTAGCATGCCGCGACAGCGTGGACGTGAACCGTATGTGCAGTTGACGGACTTTGAGCGAGGGCGTATAGTGGGCATGCGGGAGGCCGGGTGGACGTACCGCCGAATTGCTCAACACGTGGGGCGTGAGGTCTCCACAGTACATCGATGTTGTCGCCAGTGGTCGGCGGAAGGTGCACGTGCCCGTCGACCTGGGACCGGACCGCAGCGACGCACGGATGCACGCCAAGACCGTAGGATCCTACGCTGTGCCGTAGGGGACCGCACCGCCACTTCCCAGCAAATTAGGGACACTGTTGCTCCTGGGGTATCGGCGAGGACCATTCGCAACCGTCTCCATGAAGCTGGGCTACGGTCCCGCACACCGTTAGGCCGTCTTCCGCTCACGCCCCAACATCGTGCAGCCCGCCTCCAGTGGTGTCGCGACAGGCGTGAATGGAGGGATGAATGGAGACGTGTCGTCTTCAGCGATGAGAGTCGCTTCTGCCTTGGTGCCAATGGTGGTTGTATGCGTGTTTGGCGCCGTGCAGGTGAGCGCCACAATCAGGACTGCATACGACCGAGGCACACAGGGCCAACACCCGGCATCATGGTGTGGGGAGCGATCTCCTACACTGGCCGTACACCACTGGTGATCGTCGAGGGGACACTGAATAGTGCACGGTACATCCAAACCGTCATCGAACCCATCGTTCTACCATTCCTAGACCGGCAAGGGAACTTGCTGTTCCAACAGGACAATGCACGTCCGCATGTATCCCGTGCCACCCAACGTGCTCTAGAAGGTGTAAGTCAACTACCCTGGCCAGCAAGATCTCTGGATCTGTCCCCCATTGAGCATGTTTGGGACTGGATGAAGCGTCGTCTCACGCGGTCTGCACGTCCAGCACGAACGCTGGTCCAACTGAGCCGCCAGGTGGAAATGGCATGGCAAGCCGTTCCACAGGACTACATCCAGCATCTCTGCGATCGTCTCCATGGGAGAATAGCAGCCTGCATTGCTGCGAAAGGTCGATATACACTGTACTAGTGCCGACATTGTGCATGCTCTGTTGCCTGTGTCTATGTGCCTGTGGTTGTGTCAGTGTGATCATGTGATGTATCTGACCCCAGGAATGTGGCAATAAAGTTTCCCCTTCCTGGGACAATGAATTCACGGTGTTCTTATTTCAATTTCCAGGAGTGTATTTACTATTGATCACAATACAAATCAAATACACATAAAGATGCAAAATACATAGTTTACATGGTACAAAAGTTTACTCAAGCATGTGCTCAAACTGCTTCCCCCCTGCTGCAATGCACATTTGTAGTCGCCATTCGAATGATTTGTGAACGGCTGCAAGAGTGTCACATAAGATATCAGCGCACGCTTCAGTGATACGTTGCTTCGTATCGTCTGGCGTAGTTGGTATTTAAGCGTACACTTTATGTTTGATTGCTCGCCACAGAAAAAAATCAAGAGGGGTCAAATCAGGAGACTGGGCTGGCCACTTCACTTCAGCATGTCGTCCTATCCAACATTCCGGGAACTTCTAATTTAACAGCTCTGTAGCCACATGGGAAGAGTGAGCAGGACAGCTATCATGTTGGAACCACATGCTCTGACCTGTAGTTATGGTACCTTTTCCAGCAAAATGGGCAGAACGTTTCGCAGGAACTGTGCATAGTTATTGCCATTTAGTATACCCGGAATGACGTACAGCCCCACAATGACATTTCCACGATGCCAGACCACACGTTAACACTACACGGTTGCTGATGCTGTACCTGTCGAAGCCAGTGAGGGTTCTCTATTGACCAGTAATGCATATTATGCGAATTCACATTACCGTGGTTGGTGAAAGTCGCTTCATCAGTAAAAAGCATCCATTGAAAAAACATTGGATCATCTTGTAGGCACTGCAGAGCAAACCGGCAAAATTGCTGGTGCCATTCAAAATCCACACCGGAGAGTGCTTGATGTAATGAGAGGTGAAACGGGTGAAATCTATGTTGGTGCAATATGTGTAGAACACTTCTCTGACGTATACCACATTCCGAGGCAATACGTCGCGACGAAACGGTAGGGTCGTTACGTGTCAACACTAGAATGCCCTCTTCATGTACCTCACCAGTTGCAGTTTTCTGCCTTGTCCTCTGTATGGCATTCCATGATCCCTTCAAGTAGTTTCTTGAAAATTCGTGCAAGAAGCTGGCGCGTAGGACACTCAGGGTCAGAATACAGCTCTCCATGTCGCTTTATTGCTCTATCAGCATTTCCTTCTGCTTTCACCATACACTAGAAGCATATCTAACTTTTCTTCGTTGGTGTACATGTCTGCTCCAAGAAACTGTGATGGAAATGCGATGTCTCATTACCCCAGCAGCACATTTCTACCCTTCTCCCCAGCTACCTCATGTGTCACCTTGCGGCATTGTCAAGAAGCAGGAAAACAATGCCTTCCCCATTAAGTTCCTCAGTGGTCAACAGGACAGGTCACATTGGACAGCGCCACTTCGAAGGACGAATACGATATGGGAACACATCTGTGTCTCAAAAACTATTCGCCTAAATATGATGATATACACATATTTGAAACCATCTTTTTAAGCCCATCATGTTATGCTAAAATTTAACATAAGGTTCCATTTAAGAAAACCAAAGATGGCCTCATATCCCTGTAATAAAAAATAGCACAAACATGAAATGTGATGTATTCAGGTAGCCCCTGTTCCTGCCATTCACTGTCCAAACGGCATCATTGTATCTATTGCAGTTGGGGAGATACAAGGGGTGTTATGACTTAGCTGCCTCACCCTGTTTACTGCTAACTCAATATGATCAGATAATATTTCGCGAATGTTATAACAGGAATATTCTTTGCCACTGGAGGTTTTTGTCACATTCTGCCAGAATTCATTCTAGTATAGAATTAAATTAATTATATTGTAACTTTCAGCTAGGATATAATGCCGAGGTGAGTAGTTATCTTTGACAGCCAACTGTGTGACATAAAAAAGCCAGTCAATCCGAAGCTTTTGGGATAAAGGAGATACTTCATATGAAGACAGAGGAATATGAGGGTGGATAGAAAAAGATGTGTTAACATTGCCAACCACAGAACACCTCCAGGTTCAGAAGTGTTAAGTCCATCTGCCCCTTTTATGTCATTTATTTTGATCTACTGCAGCCTTCTGTGGTGGTAAACAAAAATTATATTTTGGACAAAGATTTTAATTTTACTTTCAGAGCTCCTTGTCTCTTTGCATAATTTTATCTTGGAACTGATGATGTGGTTCTGTGGATGCTCATGTCATTAAGTAAGAAATGATTTTTTCAAACTTCTGAGGATATTATGAAAGTTTCTGTGTCAGAATAATTGTGAAACGTATGCAAATATTTGAAAGTGAAATTGGTACTGTAGAGGCAACTGCTTATGATGTGTTCATCTTTGTTTCTTTTGAACATTCTGTGCAATTTTGAAAACAACTATTTTAATGAATGCAGGTCCTTTTCTTTATTGCAGTAGAACCCATGAGTAGGTACCGTTGCTGTCATGTTTTGAAACATTTGCAGGAACTACTGTAGGGATTTTGATATGGTTTACTATGATACTCAAGACTAATTCACTAGGAAGATTTGTGTATATAATTTATCACACTATGCCAGACAACTTCCCAGGTGTAGATACTTAGTGCTGCCCATGCAAAACCAAGACAAATTGCTAGTTTTGGCCGTAAATATTTTTCCTTGAGTTACATTATACAAATGAAGATGGATCACTGCTTGTCAAATAAAAGAGATGCTGAGCAGCAAAAAAGGCAATTTGGTAAGTTGTGATATGCCATTTATGAAATGCGCTGGAAAGTAAATATCAGTTTGGTATAAAAAGTCATAAAAACATTTTTGAAATGAAAATTTATTTTTATGAGAGAGAGAATTTCTTAAACTCTACATAGTTGCCACCATTGTTGAGACATTTGTCATAGCAGAAACCAGGTTTTCTATGCTCTCTTTGTAGAAGGATGTTGCCAGTGAAGGCAGCAACTGCTGAATACCATTTTGTTTGCATCATTTTCTGATTACAGGTATTAGGTTCCTTCCCAAAGGGTGAAACTGTCAATGTGGCAATGTGGTATGATACTGTAAAACACATAGAAAACTTCACTGTAAAATTCAGAATAAATTGTGTGGAATGCTCAAATAAGACAATTGTTTTGCTTCATGACGATGCGCATCCCCATTCTGCTGGTGTCACTCAAAACCTTATTCAGCAATTCGGTTGGGAGCAGTTCAATCACCCCCGGTGCAGCCCTGATATCACACCTTCTGACTAGCATTTGATCTTGAATTTGAAGCGTGATGTAGGGGGAAGCTACTTTGGCAGCAGTGATGCAAGAAACAGCATTCAGCAGTGGCGGTCTTCACTAGTGGCACGTTTCTATGAAGAGGGCATAGAAAAGTTGGTGTCCTGCTGTAGCAAATGTCTCAGCAATGGTGACAACTACATAGAAAAATAGTTTAAGAAATTCTCTTTCTTATAAAAACAAATGTTCGTGTGATAAAAATGATTATATGAGTTTTTTTCCAAATGGTTTTGGGTATTAATTGAGCCAAGCATTAATTTCAGTAAAAAATTAATACAACTACCAAATATTTTCGTGAAAATTGAATTGGAATGGTCCATCTTCCAGTGCATGTCTTTTTTTCCTTCCACTATCATGTTCATGCTTTTGAAAAACAAATGATAAATATTTTATTGGTTAGGTGCATTTGTTCATTTTCATTGGCAGCAAGGTCTGTTCATTAGTTTTACTTCTTCTAACAAAACAGATGGCTTCACAGCCCAATGACTCTTTGTAATGCATTCTCTTCAGGGTGCTTTGTTTTCTTTGCAAGAATACATGGTCACCTTTCTTCTTGCTGTAGCAATTTTCAGTTTTGAAGGTTTTTGTTAAATCTTTCTATGAATTGTGTGATTTGCAGGAAATGTGGTTGATGGTTTCTGCTGTCAGGAAAAATAAATAAGGGTGAGAAGTTGTATGGTTGACAAGCAGACCTGTATGAACGGACTGGTCAAATTTCTATGCAGATACATTATATAAGCCAATTGGCTGCTGATCTCATGTACTTGTTGCATAATGTGGATGATATCCTGTAGTAAGCATTCTTGTTTCCAAGCAGAAAGTAAATGCAACTTAGATAACAGGAGATTTGCTTGTTTCTCATATGTCTGCAGAGTTTAACTGCATAGTTCATATTTTGATCTACTCAAATTTTGTATTGTGTTTCAGATGCAGCAAAACAACAACAGGAAACTGAACTGAATGAGATTCCATATGTTGCCGAAAGAAAAGTTCCTCTTAGCAGTGCTGGCAGTAGTGTTGATAATTCTTGTAATTCTTCTGGTCGCATCTCCCCCTTGGTCTCTCCACCGTCTCCTTCAACAACACCGTTCTTCTTGATTGATCCTGCTCGATTCAACTTAAAGCCAGATGCTTCTGGGACAAAGATGCGCAGGAGGTATTCACGTGAAAATTTTAAAGTGAAATCAAAAGATGTAACAGAATTGGACATTGGGAAAGATATGTCAGATGATCCACTGAGCAAGATAGATCCACTGTGGCCTCTGAAACGACAGTAAAACAATAGTTCCACGGCTTTAAAAGCTGTTACAAAGCCTGATAATGTTTATATTTTGTATTTATCTAGTCAGTTTTAGTATGTAGGCAATATTTTAGGTACAAATCATGGTTTTTGGAACTAACTATGATTTATTTTTATCTAGGCAAGCTGTAGAAATTATTTTAATGTGATAGTTTATAAATACGCTATTCTGATTTTATTGTTTCACCAGTATTTGTACTTCCTTAGTGACTTTGCGTGGAACGAGAGAACAGTCACTTACAGCATGGACTATCTTTTCCCAAAAAAAAAAAAAAGGTAAAAAAGGAAAGAAAGCTGTCTCTTTCTTTAAATTGTAGAGTTATTCCTTATCCTAACAATGTATCCTGGTATCTTTGCAAAAATATTGTTAGCATCATCCTGATCTGTCAGGAGAATGATGCAAGCTGGGGCCACAGGTTTAATACTTTGTTGTTTAAGGCTGGAGTGTGTAAAAGGCTGTAAAAGTATTTTTTCTCTGTCACAAATGAAATTAAAACATCTAATGTTGTTACTATTTCAGGTTTCATTATTAAGTGTATTTACTTGGTAGATACAACTTACTGCATGTTAGAATAGTACAGAATTATTTGGAAATGGCTGGGTTAGATCAGATCACAAACCAGATAGCACAGAGGAGTCCTTTGATCAACAAGGTGGACAAGGGGGAACTTCAGGTGTATTCTGAGAAAATGTTTGTTTCAAAGGTGATACAAACTGCAAATCACGTAAATGCTGAAACAATCAGAAGATCTCAAAGAGTGTTAACTCCCAAGTTGGAATATCAACAATGTAAGGAAAAGAGTAGATTGCTACTCACCACAAAGATAACACATTAATATCAACAATGTAAGGAAAAGAGTAGATTGCTACTCACCACAAAGATAACACATTAATATCAACAATGTAAGGAAAAGAGTAGATTGCTACTCACCATAAAGATAACACATTGAGTTCACGACAGGCAGATTGAAGAGACTGTTACACATTTAGCTTCAGCCAAAGCCTTCCTCAAATCTGCAGCAGTTCAAACCGGAATGCATTCCGGTTTGAGATGGCGGTCATTTGTGCATGAGGTGTGCTTGCTTATGTGAAAGAATGTGTGTGTGTGTGTGTGTGTGTGTGTGTGTGTGTTTTGGCTTTGGCCGATAGCTAAATGCGTAACGGTCTGTCAGACAAACATCTTAACACACATTCATCAGATTACTGCTACTTCACATTTACACATTACTGTTTACCTGTGAATGCACGCAATTTTAAAGCAAGCTGCTTTTAAAGCAACAACACAAAAATTTACACTGCACAAAAACTTTTATTCACCCCTGTTGACAGAGATAAGATCGTTCGGTATGCATTTCCTGAATTTTAAAAATATTGTGAGTGCATATTTAAAATCCAGGGTGTACTGTTGCAGTTCTTGGGCATTGTTGTCGTGAGTTCCTGTAAAGCTCAGTGACTCTTGACTGCCCATACAATATTGCTCCTGTTGTGCTTTCTCACTGTTGTTTAAAAAGAGAGTAAGATAGAGGAAAAAGATGAATAGGAATCTGTTGCTGGAACACTATGTTGATATCTAGGCGCAACATGGATACATGTACTTTCTTATTGTCTGTGAGTTTACAGCTGTCAAAAGTGTAACAAATCCAACCAGGACAATATACACAGTCTTAGCATAAACTGTACATGTGAGTATTAGTATCAAGCTCTTGTACAACCAGATTGAAGACAAAACTTTGGTAATGAGCTATAGCCACCAAGGATTCCCAAGTCTTTGAACGATGTGCCAGCCCCTTCCCTTCCTTTCCTTCCCCTCCCTCCCTCCCTCCCTCCCTCACACACACACACACACACACACACACACACACAGAGCAAATTCCTCTTGGAGCACAGACGTGTGACAAGGGACTAGAAAGAAAGAAAGAAAGAATTATATTATACTCACAGGCAAATGAGCTAGACTGGGTTGAGGAAACAACTTTATCCTAAATTCTAGCAATCAAAGGGCCTAAATGGTCAATATGCTTAGAACCCACAATTATTTGGCAGCTATCAAATTTGCTCACACACATCTTGCTATCATGTGATTGAAGTTATGCCAACACCAGTATAATGTCTGACATCACTGTCATATGACAAATCAAACTTTTGCATTGAATATGGCAGCAGCTTTCCTTTAAAATTTTTGAAACAAGGGATGCTGAGAAGTATTGCAGCCTATCTGATAAAATGTATTTGGACCTGAGGATTAAGCGGTTGGATTGCCCACTAGGCATCAAAATTAAGTTTTTCACAACAATGGTGAGAACAAGAGTGAGTTGTATGGCGCTGTGCCTTAACATTCATAAGGCCCATTCTTTCAAGATATGTCACCAACCTACAACCAATTTGTTTATGCAATTTGGCTCTTAAATGAAGAGAAAATGTTCATTAATGGAGATGATGTAAAAATCATGTTATCAGAATTTCAGTGGTGACTATTTATGTAATGAACATTCATCGTAACTTAGTTGTGTGGTATTATGCTACTAAGTCTAACATATTATTTACAGCAGCTATATATTTCTTATATTGAAGATAGAGACAAACCCCCTGCAACTCTGTGCAGTAGTCTGAAGCTCTCTAAACTTACATCTAGGTCTTCATGTGTTTCCAAAACTGACAAACAGCAAATTATAACATTTCACATGAAGCATTCTTTCTTTCCCAGAAACATAAGCTCCTCTTTCATGTGAATTGTGTTCACCATGCACAGATCTTTAACTCTGTTGTTTGTGGAAATTCTAACTCCCAGAAATAATGGCCATGGCTACAAAATTTGTTACACACATTACTCATGACATGAATCCATTTTATTTTATGTCCATCACCACCCAAGTACTATATATGCAGTGGAGGAGCAAGTGGCGCGGGGGGCGGGAGGGGGGGTGGGGGGCAAGGCAATCCAGCAACCCTCAGGAGGAGACCTCCAAATTTCAAGGGCCTCAAGCTTCCAAACAAGGCCAAAATATGTTATTTAAATAGGGGGAGCCCAGGGTTGGAGGCCCCATACATATGCAGAATATAAACACATGTACCAGTTTATCAGGCCATGTCAGTTGCATGGAGTGTTCAGAATATTTAGAAATTTTTGTAAAAACTTGCATGGAACTTGAACTGTATAATGATAAGCAGTTGTCTGCTTAAAGCAATTATTGTACATAAAACCCTTTTCGGTACTTTAGGCATCTATCCAGATGTACTATAAGTATAGTTTAAAACTACACACATAAGTTAATAATGATTGCAAAAAATGGAGAAACATTTTACATTGCTTTTTAATGTAACACTATTTTTAGCCCAGAAAAACCATACTTCCACAGCCATCATAAAGACATTTCATTGGAAATTTCTTAAAATTGGTGCAGTGTCCATGAAAAATGATCTAATACTGAAAGAGCATTGTCTAGAAGTTGAAGAGTCAATTGGTGGGACAAAAAGAGACACAATCAACTTACTTTTATTTTGGGTGAACTTGTGAATGAACAAATTATTGAAAATATTAAAAAGGTTAATTATTGTGGAATAATTTTTGACAGCACTTCCAATGAAAGCAGAACTGACCAAATGAGTCAAATAATTAGATACATCCATATACACTTTCCAATCACATTAATGTGACTACCTGTCACAAGACTGCATAACCATGTTTTGCAGTGCAAACCACGCCAAGGAGTGCAGAAAGAGAGTCAATGAAGTTCTGGAAAGTACCGAAAAGGATGTGGGAGCCATGCTGACTCCAGGGCTGTAGCCAGCTGCACTAGGTTTCTCTGTTGAGGATACATGCCGCAAACAACCAAATCAAGGTGGTCCTACAGATTCTTGTCCGGGTTTAAATTCATGAGTTTTGTGGCCATGAAAGTATGGTAAAATGATCCTGGTGCTCTTCGAGCCATGGACATATACTGTGAGCTGTGTGACACATTGCATTGTCTTACTGGTAGATGCTCTAATGCCGAGGAAAACAAATTGCATTTCGGAGTGGACGCTGACCCCAAAGATAGTTGCATACTTGTTTTCATCCATTGTGCCTTCCAGAATGATGAGATCACACAGGGAATGCCACAGGAACATTCCCCAGACCGTAATGCACCCCCCTCTGGCTTGGACCCTTCCAACAATTGTTGCAAGGTGTTTGTTTTCAGATATTTCATATGTCCAATGGATCGTAAAACATGATTTATCGTGAAAGGCTACCTGTTGCCACTCAGTGAATGTCCATTTGTGGGACTAACATGCAAATTCCAGCCTTTATCGCCCATTAAAACAGAGTATATATGCCCCACGACAACCGGGAAAGCCAGGAAAAATGCAGGAATTTTTTAATTCAGAAAAAACTGGGAATTTATTTAGAATTCTGGAAATTTTCCGTTGTTTTAAGTTAAACTTTTGTAATTTTAACAGGTTAAAAATAATTTTAATTTAGTCCACTACTGCAGAATAATACTGTAGCAATAAAACATAAACGTGAGAATAACATCAAAATTAAATGTTAGTTGCAAACAAAATGTGCCATTTACAACAACAAAACATAGTACATATACAAGTGTCTGCAGACAGCAAAATGTGGTAAAGGCTTTAGGATCAACACTATAGAATACAACGTAACAACACACGTTGTTTGATGAGCGTAACGTCACAACTGTTTACATTCTAACAGGTCGCAGTAAAGTACTGCGAATAGTGGCTTGGAAAGGGTTAATTTCAAGGCAGAGTTTCTTTCACGCAAGGTGAATTATATTGCATGTGAGAATGTACAATGAATTTATAAAATCACAGAGCATTTGACTCTCATTCAAAACTTAACAGCTACTTAGAAAAATTTTGGAGTCATAAGACCAGCCATTTATGTCATTATTTAAAATTTTACTGCCACATCTGTGTTTTATATATCTTAAAGGATAATACATGCTAAAGAAGACCAATATCATATGTGAAAGCTTAATCTTTCATATGTGTGTGTTCATTCTACTTAACAGTGATGTTGCTGTTGGCGACAACATCAAATGTCCTATGCTCGGAATATTTGCTGTCATTGACAGGCAATATCAGACAACATGACCCATGATTGGCTGACAAAAGCACATTACAATCTCAGTTGCAGTGTTTTGGAAGCTACCGTGCTGTATTTGGGGGGAATTTGTATTTGTACTTTCGTATTGTGAAAATATTCAGTCACATGTTGCCACGCATCATAGACCTTTCCAAAATGAGGGTTTTTTTTTTTTTTTTGCCGAGTTTCATTTATGAAAGTGCTAGGAAGCTCTCTGTCTGTGTATGAAACCTTTACCATTCATAAGATTGATAAGATTTACAACTCCAAGGGAATGTGTATTGTCACTTAACACGAAAAAGATGTATTTTAGCCATGATATCCGGAAAAGTCTGAATTATTTTCTTGTCCACGTGTATACCCTAGAAAAGCAGTCAGCATGGGAGCATGAACCAGTTGCCTTGTACACAGCAACATTCGCTGAATAGTCATTGAGGAGATTCTGTTGGTAGGCCTTTGGTTCTTCTGGGCAGTCAGTTGCTTGCTCAACAGCTGCATGTCTATTTGCCCATACACATTTCACAGCCATGGTTCATCTCTGTCATCTAAGGCCTGCGGTACACCACAGTTGCTGCGGCACTGCTTTTGCATAGCACCATTATTCTATTCACAGTACACTTTAACCAAAGCGGCACGCAAACAGTTTACAAGCTTAGCCCTTCTGGGAATGCTTCCACCCTTGGCCCAAAAGCTAATGATTACGCCCTTTTGGATGTCAGATACATCGCTTCATTTTTTGCAATACGACAAAGACTGCACTGTTCCTCGCATTCCCCGACACGCTTTAAGGTCCCCACAGACGAGCAATGGATTGCAGAGATCCGTCGCATTAGTGACCGATCACTTCGTAGATTGCATGTGTGTGGGCAAATCGCGGCAATTGGTCGCTGGTCACATGGAAATTTCAGGCAATCTGTTGGAATGCAAGTGATTTGTGCGTGCAATTTGACTGCCAGCTGGTTAATGGCTGTGTGTGGCAATACGGCTGAGACTCATTTTTTTCTATTTATCAAGCGTGGCTGTGCAGTTTTCTTTCATTTTGCTTTGACCACGTTGAGTAAGAAATTTACATTACGATTTATATTTGTCCATGAACTACTCTTGAGAAGTGAAGTGGGAGCCGGAGTTGCCACTTATATTAAGAAGTAATAGAAAATACTCCTCTGTTTTTGCAGCGATTACAATTTTGAATCTTGTGCTACAGAGGTAGACAAGGTGAGACGTTCATATTAATAGTTGCTATACAACAAGTTCAATCTTATGACTGTGTTATTTATGCAATAATTATACGCATTATTGAAGTTTTTTACTTGTAAATGGAATTACATACGTATCTACTGTATGTTAAGAGGACATTTTAATTTAAATGTTCAGCGCAAATCTGCTTTACAGTTATACTCAAGTCTCTTGTCATTTCATATAATGTAATTCTTCTTCATATAACGTATTACAAGAGTTATGGTAATTAGTAGTGCTGATATTCACTGCGTTTACGTCCGACACATCTTCCAGAAGACGGAAACCGGATTTGGTAAACCGTTTTTCGGTGTCGCGGTTGCATGTAATACGGTGTGAATCGGGTTTGCGGGCCCTGTCGTAAAGCGGTTTCCCGATAGGTTTTACAAGATTGGTCGCTGGCAGTCAGCTGTTGCAGTTCCTATTTGTATTCAGCCCGATGGCGGCTTCATCGCTGATTTAATCGGCGCGTTCATAGTGTTCCTGATAGAGAGTGAGTATGCGTATCATTGGACTGTGACTGAACTCGTGAGGAGGAGGAGGAGGAGGAGAAGGAGGTGACTGAAAAAGCGATACCCCCATATCATATCCACTCAAAGTATCCTAGCGGATACTTTGCACCCTTCAAGATCGTGCACTTTGTGGAAGAAAATGCGCAGTGATTATGGTGGAACATAATTGTACGTTGGCAGCGTCTCTATAGAAACATCGAGTAAACTGTGTGTAGGCCTAAGACTAATGAATAAAAAAGGAATCGAGGAATAATGAACATGAAACTAATTGTACAGGCACATTGGAAACATTTACGCAGTTCATTGGGCGTCAATGGAAAACGTAATATATTCTGTAAAGTGAGCTGCAGTTCCCAAGAAAAGCATTTCCAAACAAGTTTAAAAACTTACAATTTTTGCTTTTGCACGTATTCGTTGGGATATGGAAATCGACAGCGACTGGTGCTAAACATAGCAGTTCGTTTTGCATAGCAGAACTTCTCGATGTAACTGCTTGGCAAATTGCTCATGTGTGGGGTGTCGTGGCGAGCGTCCGATTGCAGTCGATATCGCATGCGACGGATCGCTGCGATCCGTCGCTCGTGTGTCGTGCCCTTAAGAACCGCTTTACCGGTCCACTTTTGACAACTGTTTATATACAGCCCTTCCTGCCTAGCGCGGGATCAGCCGTGAAGCGTGAGCATAACGTAGTGCTAACATTCTTATGTGACACAGCGAATTTGAAGCGCCATGCACAAAATTTCATGCAACACTGTTGTTTTGAATAAGGCGCAGTTCGTATCGACAGTTAAACTGTAAGTGCCTTTATTTGCATATAGGTTATGAGAGGTACTGCGGCTCTAGATATACTTTGGCTTAAACAACCTGTGTAAAGACCGGTCCACACGCAACGATCTGTCTGCTCAGATATCGGCGCAGATGTCTGTACATGCAGAAGATCGCCGCAAATGTGTTGCATTCACATGACACAAACTCCAATCTACTACTCGCCTGCCATCTGTCGGTGTAGAAAGGAAATATCAGTGGCAAGCGACTACGCTCGCCGTAAACGTCAGAAGTTTAATTAATTTATTTTGAAATTTAGGAATTGAAGAAATTCTGTTGTGGCCTGTGTTCGCAACTTGTGTTGCAAAAAACATTCAGACAAAACGCAGGAAACAGAGAGAGCGGTCAAAATGGTATACATAGTGGCTGCTAAAGCGAAAGCATTTTTCGAACGTACGTTTACTGCGAGAGTTGCAGGGCCACCGTAACGACTGGCGTTATTATTTACAGATGGATGTCGAAACTTATAATTGTCTCTTAACGCTCGTAACCTCATATTATACGAAATAATACTTGAATGAGAAGAGCAATTTCTCTCCATGAACGGCTGACGGTGACATTAAGATTCCTGGCAACAGGAAGGAGCTATAAGGACTTTATAAATTTTCAACTGCAATTTCTAAACAAGCATTGAGTGAAATTATACCCAACACAAGTGAAGCTATTTACGCTGTCGTGAAGGATGAGTTCATGAAGGCAAGTCAAGTACATTAATTCTGTCGAGTTACAAATAATATTTTTGCTGATGAAGAATCACAATATTTTTGCTGTTTTAGACGTGTTTGAATCACAAAATACCACAAACTTGGCTGGTATATTTCATCCACTCCAACACCAGATCTTCGAGATTTTTGAACTTTTGATAATTATTTGCAGTAAACAGTCCACAACGATTTCTCAGTTCGCCGGTGCGCCTACTTCTCGTAATTTTTCAATTAATGCGTTGTATGCAGCTGCCTTTTTGTTCCTGTCACTGTACTCTTTACTTTTAATCTTCCACAAACATGGGTCATTTCTATAAAGTTCAATGAATTCACTGATAAACTGTCTAGAACACTGACGAGCGTCAACCATTTTAATGCTCCGTGCGCACAAAGACAAACACTAGACTGAACAAGCAGCTGTTTCGCGCCAGATTTGCGGCGATCTCCTGTCCACACGCTCCAACTTGTCTGCGCAGATGTGGTTTGAACCCACAGATTTGAGCGATTCGCTCAAAACTCCAACTTAGAGGTTTGCACACACCTCATGTCGGTGCAAATCTCCTGTCCACACGCAACGATCTGTCTGCGCAGATGTAATGTGCACAGACATTTGCGCAGACAGATGACGGGCCTTAAGACCTTATTGGATTTCGTGAAGTTCGTGTTTTGTGTGTTTTACATTATAACTTATGTCATATACATAAATGCTGTTCCAAAACACCAGTACATGGAGAATCTCTCGAAAAGGTACAATTTATTAATATTAAATGTCAAATAATGAGTTACTGACGTTTAAAGGTTCCAGCAGACGTATGTATCAGAACAAATAGCTGTATTGTAATTGATCCCCGTGGTGAAATGGCTAACGTCCAAATTTGGCGGTACGTAGATTGAATTGCGGCGAATCTGGTAGTTTTGGTTCCATCTGCAATCCCCCCCCCCCCCTTTTCGGGACTTGTCATTATTGTCAATAATTTACAAATTAACCTTGAAACGCGGAAATGGGACTGAACATTCAAAGCACGTTGATTATCTGGTAAAAGCAAACTACCACTCATTATCAGAACAAAAAACATAAAAATGACTGACACACACTAGAAAGAATTGAAAGGTGACAGTCTCACTGTCGGTCGCCTATGAAGTATAACAGAAAATTTACAAGCTAATTATTTTAGTACACTTCATTTCCAAAAAAGCGTGTCTTCAAATTACGCACATATGCAGACGAAATATTTTCAGGTTATGGTGTAGGAATATGTCTGCTGGTGTTTCAGTCACTTTCAAGAAGTTTACTTTCCTGGCAATGAACTGTAATTTTTCGCACAAATTAGAACATAATTCACACAACCATCAGATTTATTTGGCAGAGGGGGAGCTGCTTCTTAAGTACTTTTTGTAATACGTACCGCTATGTAAATAACTAGTATGCAGTTGACAAATTCTCACTTCCAAAGAAAGAAAATAATTTGTAACCTTTCGCACAAACAAGTACAAACTTCACACAACCAGCACACTTATGTAGCGTTAGGGGAGCTTCTTAAGTACTTTTCGTACTATATATCGCTACGTAAACAACGAGTATAAAGTGAGCAGACCGCCACTTTCACAGAAAGGAAGGACAGTAATAATTTCCAGATTTGCAATGAATAAACCAGCCGATTATATAAATACTCGTAGTTTCTGCTTTAATTCGTCTGCTAGAATGGCTCCCGCAATCACGACACCTTGACACAAAGGCATCTATAGATGCCTTCGAGAAAGCTAAAAAGGAGCGCAGCCACAGTACTTCTCGTGATGTAATACACAAATAAAGACACGTCTAATCAGTTGTGTATGTAATTCGGTGACTAGCAGAGGAAATAAATTCAAGATGTGTTTGATGTTACATTACAGACAACTTCCATCAATCGTGACTTTAATTTACGGAAATGAAAAATTTCTTACACATGCATCACATTATAAAAAATCCTTTAGCACAGTTCGTTTGGTAATTTTTGAATAATGTATATTTTAGTAACAATGATCAGTTTCTTGTTTATGGTCTCCCTAGGCGTCACAGTAAAGCGAAGTGTCATTTGAATGACGAAAACAAGCATTTTCCTTACATCACTGCATACCCAGCATACTACAACAATTCGTAAAATGTGCCATTGCAAACTGCTAATGCACAAATATTGAAATTTAAGAATCTGTTCTCCTGATAAACCTCAAATTAGTCAGATCTATCGGAAGTTATATTTTCCAACAATTTCCTTAAGAAGACTCTCCAAGCCGAAAAAAGATTTCCAACAGTCTTTTTATCGTCTTCCTGAAAGACAAAGGCACCGTTAAGTCTAGGTCAAGAGTCCAACAAAAGCTATAGTTTAATTTCTGCAACTGGTTGGAAACCGTTTCGAATATTTGGTGGGTCGATTGATTTTTGCCACCAAAGTCTATTTTGTACTAAGATGCCTTGAGGTTCCTGAAGACGATATAAAGCTGCGGATACAGTAATCTACTCTTACTTATCGCTCTCATTGTTGTTTATGAATGTGTCATAGCATTAACTGATTGCACGACAGACTCTGCTTTGCCCACCTCAAAATGATAAAGTGCCGGTTGCTCGCAGTTTTTTCACAAAGCCTGACTGATCGGCGTTAAAAACAGCTTCGTGTTAAACGTCAGCTACATATTAATCGCATCTCCTCTACACTTTTACTTGAATTAAACTTCGTTGTTTTGCAACTTCATATGATTCCTTGAATCTGCTTAACCAGATCGAAGCATACTTGAAATCAGTAATGTTCATCTCAACTGCGATTCAGAGGCCCCAGTCTCGTAAATCTCCATTGGTACAATGCCTCTCATGCGGCAACCTTACTCTTATCTCACTGGGAGGGCCTGTGGCCCCGCGTGATACCTCTCTACTGGGCGACGTCGCAGCCAACGTCTCGCTGCATCAGTAACCTCCCCACCATCCACGTACTGCTTCCTGCGGAGTCCATCTTCCAAAGAGACGGAAGTCAAAAGATGCGATATCCTTCCTGTAGGTTGGACGAGGAAGAACAGTCCAATGGATTTTTGTGAGCTGCTCTCGGGTGCACAGCGTTACGTTGTCGTGGAGGTATTTGATTGTGATCTGCAGATCTCATCGAATGAGAGCGTCCGCACGCTCAAACATTGCAGGAGTCATAACTGTGTGCCGAGCGAGTGGCGCAGTGGTTAGCATACTGGACTCGCATTCGGGAGGACGACGGTTCAAACCTGCGTCCGGCAATCCTGATTTACGTTTTCCGTGATTTTCCTAAATCCCTCCAGGCAAATTGCGGGATGGTTCCTTTGGAAGGGCACCGCCGACTTCCTCCCATGTCGTTCCCTAATCCGAGGTGACCGATGGCCTCGCTGACCGATGGTCTCCTCCCCCAAACAACCCAACCCCAACCTCTCATGAGCAGCGCTTGTTAACGTTTTTTAGTCACGTTTATTGGTTTACGTTGGTTATTAATAGAGGTAATGGAAATCTGTGACCATCCTGAACGGTAAACCTTCCAGATAGTTTCGTTTCACGGTTTTGCGAGTTTCATTTTGATGCGTGTTTATTACTTTGTGTAAGTTTTTTTTTCTATTTATAGAGTTCACTGTCAGATTTTACAAAACAAAACCGAGTTCATACACTGCTAAAGATTAAGCATACAACGAAAATTAATTCACTTTTATCTCCATTGTTAACCCTTATGCTACCATAAAAGCAACTAGTAATTATTATGGATATTAAATGAGCTGCAAATTTGAGTGAACAGTAACTGCAGACAATTGGTTCAGAGAAACTCTCAACAAAGACTGAAATTCACGTTACAAATTACGATCGCGCCGAGTCATTTTGTCTGTTTACCAATGCACCATCAACCAAAGTTTTCAACACGCGTTTAAAAATACATGCAGTCTTAGGAACTAGAATTCTGACAGGATCTTTTTTCGGTGTATGCTTCCCGTATAAAAAGTTTCAGGATGTGATTCAACATATCATATTGGATCATTCCCTTGTCAGTATCAAAGGTGGCATAAAATAGTAATTTTATCCTCTTATTGACCACCAGACTCACTGATACAGCTGAAAACTTTAAATAAAACTTAAGTTCGCTTGTACGTAAGTATCCCAATCATACTGTAGTCATCAGAGGAGATCTTTAATGATCGAATAATCAATTGGTATAGTTACAGTTTTGTTAATGGTGAACGTGACAAGACATCCTGTGAAACACTACTAAATACCTTCTCTGAAAAGCTGTCTAGAACAGATAGTTCAGAACCCTACTAATGATGGAAATGTATTAGATCTAATGGCAACAAACAGACCTGGCCTCCTTGAGTGTGTCCACAGCAAAATTGGTATCAGTGGACACGAGGCAGTTGTAGCAACATTGGTTCCAAAAGTACGAAGGACAACTAAAACAAGCAGAAAGATTTATATGTTCCGCAAACTAAATAAAGAGGCAATAGTATCAAATCTCAATGAGGAACTTGAAGCGT
Source organism: Schistocerca cancellata (assembly GCF_023864275.1). Lineage (NCBI taxonomy): Eukaryota > Metazoa > Arthropoda > Insecta > Orthoptera > Acrididae > Schistocerca > Schistocerca cancellata. The sequence goes on along the minus strand of NC_064630.1, from coordinate 358,849,190 downwards.
TTCACTCAGAACAGGAGCATTTAGAGGCGCCATGGATCAAGTTTAAAAGAGTAGTTGGCCATACATTGGATATATATGTACCCGGTAGAACAGTTCACGATTGGAGGGGCCCCAATGGGATATTTATTTGGTTCAGGGAATCGTTTTTAATAGCCTACATCGTTTGTACACTTGATGAAGGACAAGGGGTAAACATAATTATGATTAAAGTAGTCTTTGTCACAACATGATCAACACAATCAAAATACGTAATAATATAAAGCATATCATTATGATAGTAGTAATTATTAAATGAGACTATATGAGCAACATACTCAAAGAAAATTACAGTAAAACACATATGTAATTAACAATATTTGATTAATAAGGTTTGCTTATTATCATTTTCCAGAAATTCAGAGTTAGAGAATAAGCAGAGGTCAAACAAGAACTGTTAAAAGTTTACCTTAAATGTATTTAATGTTGGTATGCATTGTAAGTAAGAAGGCATATGCTTATAGAACATAACTCCAGTATGATACACTCTTTTGCATAGGTTTGTCCTTACACTGTTTACATGTAGGTAATTTTCTGCCTAGTTTCATGTTGCTGTTGTTGTTGTTGTTGTCGTTGTCGTCTTCAGTCCTGAGACTGGTTTGATGCAGCTCTCCATGCTACTCTATCCTGTGCAAGCTTCTTCATCTCCCAGTACCTACTGCAACCTACATCCTTCTGAATCTGCTTGGTGTATTCATCTCTTGGTCTCCCTCTACGATTTTTACCCTCCACGCTGCCCTCCAATACTAAATTGGTAATCCCTTGATGCCTCAGAACATGTCCTACCAACCGATTCCTTCTTCTAGTCAAGTTGTGCCACAAACTTTTCTTCTCCCCAATCCTATTCAACACCTCCTCATTAGTTATGTGATCTACCCATCTAATCTTCAGCATTCTTCTGTAGCACTATATTTTGATAGCTTCTATTCTCTTCTTGTCCAAACTATTTATCGTCCGTGTTTCACTTCCATACATGGCTACACTCCATACAAATACTTTCAGAAACGACTTCCTGACACTTAAATCTATAATCGATGTTAAATTTCTCTTCTTCAGAAATGCTTTCCTTTCCATTGCCAGTCTACATTTTATATCCTCTCTACTTCGACCATCATCAGTTATTTTGCTCCCCAAATAGCAAAACTCCTTTACTACTTTAAGTGTCTCATTTCCTAATCTAAATCCTTCAGCATCACCCGACTTAATTCGACTACATTCCATTATCCTCGTTTTGCTTTTGTTGATGTTCATCTTATATCCTCCTTTCAAGACACTATCCATTCCGTTCATATGCATGTAAATATATAATAAATTCATATGCATGTAAATCATAGTTACGTTGAAAAAGTTTTCTTTTTTTTTAAGATGTTCCCTTCTGAAACAAATAGCATTCCATATATATACAAACTTTCAAAAAGGGGTTTACCGGTATCCCTGCATTTAACTTTCTTTGTTAACCCAATAATCTTTTTCTGTGTTTTAAACATTCTTTAAAAATTGTAGAATTATCACAAAAAATTATTCCTTGCATAGATAGTGACTGTATACTACCATGGTTCATTGTCACCACTGATGAGCAGCATTGATTTTGAGTGAGGCTCCTAACAGCATATGTAAGTGTATTCAGCTTTTTATTTAGATTGTTAAGGTGGTTCTCCCACTTTATATCCTCTTGAATATATACGCCTAAGAGTTTTGTATGACCCACATGTAAGACATTTTTTCCTTCAATGGCGAACATGGGATTTGCAGGACTGGGGTTTTGTGTGGTGTCAGAATTAACTGCCACAATCTTTTACTGACTTTATGATACAGTCAGTGTAAAGAAAGTTATAAAGACATAGAGACTGCATAATAGTAATAGGTATAAAACACAATAAAGGGCCATTGATAGATAGATGCTGAATGAAACACTTCTGGCTGGCAAGAGAGCAATGCATGAAGTCTTCTGTGACTACTGTAGCAGAATATTATCAAAAGATCTTTCACAATACCCAGAGAAATGCTGGACGTATGTAAACGCTGCTAGTGGCACCAAAGTTAGTTTCCAGTGCCTCATGGATGAGACATGAACTGAAACTGAGACCAGCAGATCAAAAGCAGAAATACTTAAGTCTGTTTTCAAAAGTTACTTTACAAATCTGGGCACATTATTCCAGCTTAATTCTTGTATGACTGTGTAAGGTGTCAGGCAAATCCAACACCTTCCATGAAAACCCTGACATAATAAGCAAATCCAGTAGTATGTCACATAGCTCCAAATAAATCGTGACATTAAATTAACCAAAGTAATATGAGTAACGAGTGAGCAAATGGAATACCACAGACTAACACAAGAATGCCTAAATGCATGTCATACCTTCCCACCGTGAGACAGACGCAGTTCCGAGGGGAGAAACGAGAACAGAAGCCGAGAGCAGAACCGTGTTAAGTTAGAAGGCCCTACGATAAGGGATGGACACCCACGTCGCCAGCTAACCGCTAGGACCACACCCCAGCCGCAGTTTTAGCGTGAGACTTTTTCGCGTCTCTGTTACGTTGCAAACTTTAAAAACATTGCCCCACCACGAAAAGTATAACGTTTCTCATTGGATAGACAGAATTTTTGTAGGCGGAGCTTAAGGTTAACGTTGAGACCCTGATTGGTCAGATGAAAACAGAGCCAGATAGTTTTTTTAAACCAACTTCGGTAAATTGTAGTAAGGAGAAGTTAGGAGAGAGTTGCTTCCGAGACGGCGAGGTGAGCGGAGCTGTGCTGCCCGCCGCCCACTGACGAACACCGACAAGGTAATGAACGCACGCGATGCCGCATAACAGCGCATAAAGCTTCACTCTGAACTGCAGAAGTCTCGTCTGTTACACCCCCTTTTTGCGTAATACTAGCGTCGATCGTCAATTAAAGCTCATGGTTTTCACATTTGCCACTTGAAGTAAAAATCTGAAACGCTATGATTTTTCTGTTATATAGTTATTGAGAAGCCACATTAGCCATTGTAATTTACGACAAGTTAGATAAGTAATTAAAGATAGTTGAGGACCACTGTAGACCATTTTGATAGTTTTCTCTTCTGTGAAACTTAATTTAAACCTAGATTATAGATGTGATATGGCATAGGTCATCCTTCGATCCATTGTAGAACTTGGAAACCCACTCAGGGAATATTCGTTCACAATTTTGTTGAACGCAGTTGGTTTTTATCATCCTGTATTAAAAAATTTCCTTTTATCAATAGTGCAATTTATAAACAATGTTTTGTGAGTAGAATAAAATTTCCAATGGTAAACTTAACTGCTTTTTCGACGTTATTTTACCAGCTAACTAAAAATAGGAAAGCCTTGAACCCCTTCCACTAAATTTAGTTAGTATTAAGATTCTTTTACAGGGAGTGCAGTGGAGCTGACGCTGAAATCATTAAGTATTTGGTTACATCATCGCTAGACTCACTGAACTCTCCGGAACTCGACGTGTCATGTGTGGTCTGACGTCTCCTTACCAGCATCATGTCCCAGGTTCAAACGTCAATTCCCTAAAAAACACGCTCAGGGCGTCGTTGCGCGAAAGTGGTAGGGAGACACAATATAGAACAAACAGTCGCAGAAACCACGCAGAATGTTAAAACTGAAAAGACGATTGAAATAGACCTCAGCGTCGGTGTCGCCGGCAAACAGCTGGAATCATTAAAACTGAACAAATCCCCAGGGCCTGATGCCATCCTTATATGATTCTGTAACCAATGTGCAGCTGAGTTATCCCCTCTGTTAACTGTAATCTATTGTTGATTCCTCAGACAAAAAAGGCTGTCCAGCAATTGGAAACAGGTACAGGTCACACTTGTCTACGAGAAGGGTAGGAGAAGTGATCCACGAAACTGCCATCCAATATCCCTGACATCTGTTTGCTGTAGAATCTTAGAACATATTCTGAGCTCAAACGTAATGAGGTATTATGCCATGCCAACCAGCACTCACATCGAAAACATTGATCATGCGAAACCCAAATCGCACTTTTCTCACATGACTGAAAGCCTTGGATCAAGGCAGTACAGTAGAGCGGTATTTCTCTATTTCCGAAAAGCAGTTGACTCAGTACCACACCAGCACTTATTATCAAAAGTATGATAGCGTGGTATATCAACCGAAATTTGTGACTGGACTGAGGATTTTTTAGCAGAGAGGACGCAGCGAGTTATCTTGGATGGAGAATCATCAACAGATGCTGATGTAACTTCAGGTATACCCTAAGGAAGTGTGTTGATTTCCTTGCTGTTCATGTTGTATGAATATATCAATGATATAGTGGACAGTATTCATAGTAATCTCAGACTTTCCACTGATTATGAAGTTATCTACAATGAAGTACAGTCTGAAAGAAGCTGCAATACTCATCAAAAAAAGTTTTGCATCACCTCAGTTCCCAGAACTTCTGAAGATAGACGTTGACTGTGGATATTGTATCTCACACACAGACCCTTTGACTGTTCAGAGATGCCGCTAAACCCGCCCAAAGATGTAAACAACCATGTATGAGCAGCGCCTATTAGACGGAGGGGGTCCGACAGCCAATCAGTTCCAGTCATTCCACCAGGAAGGATGTACACGGCTCGTGTTGTCTGTAGTTCAACCGTGCCTAGACGGTGTATCCCGCTGTTCGATCGCGTCCGCATTGTTACTTTGTGCCAGGAAGGGCTCTCAACAAGGGAAGTGTCCAGGTGTCTCGGAGTGAACCAAAGCTATGTTGTTCGGACATGGAGGAGATACAGAGAGAAAGGAACTGTCGATGACATGCCTCGCTCAGGCCGCCCAAGTTTTACTACTGCAGTGGATGACCGCTACCTACGAATTATGGTTCGGAGGAATCCTGACAGCAACGCCACCATGTTGAATGATGTTTCTCATGCAGCCACAGGACGTCGTGTTACGACTCAAACTGTGCGCAATAGGCTTCATGATGCGCAACTTCACTCCCGACGTCTATGGCGAGGTCCATCTTTGCAAACACGACACCATGCACCGCTTTACAGTTGCGCCCAACAACATGCCGAATGGGCCGCTCAGGATTGGCATCACGTTCTCTTGTTTAGAGGCAACCCGATCACGCTGAACGCCTTAGACACACTGTCCAGCGAGAGCAGCAAGGTGGAGGTTCCATGCTGTTTTGGGGTGGCATTATGTGAGGCCGACGTACGCCGCTGCTGGTCATGGAAGGCGTCATAACGGCTGTACGATAAGTGAATGCCATACTCCGACCGACAGTGCAACCATATCGGCAGCATTTTGACGAGGCATTTGTCTTCATGGACGACAATTCGCGCCCCCTTCGTGCACATCTTGTGAATGACTTCCTTCAGGATAACATCGCTCGAATAGAGTAGCCAGCATGTTCTCCAGACATGAACCTTATCGAACATGCCTGAGATGGATTGAAAAGGACTGTTTATGGGCGATGTGACCCACCAGCCACTCAGGGATCTACGCCGAGTCGCCGTCGAGGAGTGGGACAATCTGGATCAACAGTGCCTCGATGAACTTGTGGATAGTATGCCACGACGAATAAAGGCGTGTATCAGTGCAAGAGGACGTGCTACTGGGTATTAGAGGTACCGGTGTGTACAGCAATCTGGACCACCAAATCTGAATGTCTCACTCTATGGTGGTACAACATGGAATGTGTGGTTTTCACGAGCAATAAAAAGGGCGGAAATGACGTTTATGTTGATCTCTATTGCAATTTTCTATAGGGGTTCCGGAACCGAGGTGATGCAAACCGAGGTGATGCAAAACGTTTTTTTGATGTGTGTATTCAGTCAGATGTGATAAGATTTGAAAGTAGTGCACAGATTGGCAACTTGCATTAAATATTGAGGAATTTAAGATTATGCACTTCGCAAACTGAAAAAATGTAGTATCCTGTAACCACAGTATCAATGAGACAGCTGCAGTAGGTAAACGCACACAAACACCAGGGTGTATCATTTTGTAGGAATATGTCCATTAAACAAGCAAACAATTAACCATCATCTGCGAATAACTTCAGGGAATGCTGACCGATAACATTGAAAACCACCGATATCTTGACACGTAACTGTTACTGTCATTTTAGGGCCTTATCCAGTTCGTGCTTTGAAAATGACAGAGGTTTACATGTGGAAATATCGTACTCCTCACAAACTTATCCAGCTGCTTTTTCGCGTGATATTAGAGCATACAACATGGTTGGAGAAGCTAACTTCTCCTTGGGCAAGATATTGAACATCATAGTCCGCATAATTCAAAGGATACAAAGTCCTAATCAAAAACGCTAGGAAATTATAATTATTTATGCAAGTGATATATTGACAAATACATTTTTAAAACCACGAGTCTTTAAAACTAAGAAATAATATTACTCGCACTTTGTTCCAAAGTCTACATCGTAATACCATCGTCACTTCTATTTGAGTCTGTTTCCGAACAATCTGATTGTAAAATTTCCTGGCAGATTAAATCTGTGTGCCGGACCGAGACTCGAACTCGGGACCTTTGCCTTTCGCGGGCACGTGCTCTACCAACTGAGCTACCCAAGCACGACTCACGCCCCGTCCTGACAGCTTTACTTCCGCCAGCACCTCGTCTCCTACCTTCCAAACTTTACAGAAGCTCTCCTGTGAACATTGCAGAACTAGCACTCCTGAAAGAAAGGATATTGCGGAGACATGGCTTAGCCACAGCCTAGGGGATGTTTCCAGAATGAGATTTTCACTCTGCAGCGGAGTGTGCGCTGATATGAAACTTCCTGGCAGATTAACACTGTGTGCTGGACCGAGACTCGAACTTGGGACCTTCGCCTTTCGCGGGCAAGTGCTCTACCAACTGAGCTACTTTTTGAATTTCTCATAAAATTTGAATTTTGCGCAAATTTAATACGTAGGGAAAGTGGCATGTTTGAGGTTTTTGATCAAATGAAACACAGTTAGAGAGATAAATACTCATTTATTTTCACTGTTTTTATTTGGTCTAAGGTAGTAGGGCACACAAGCAAATGTGAATATGCTCGTAATTCTCTAGCAACATAAGGTAGTCATGATGCAGATGCATCATACATGCTGTGTACTGAAGCGCAGGACACATCGAAATTCGTGACAAAGATTTCCTCTGAAGTGTTCTGACACGTATACTTTGTGTGTGCGTGCAACACATTTCCAATAACTTCATATACATATGAGCACTATTGGACCTGCTGATACACCACACTCTGGATGACTGAACTACCTTGAATGTAGATTCCTGAAAATGAATGCACTGTTTGTAATTATTATCGTTGCACATTTTCTCTGTTCTTGAATAGCTCCAACACATATTCTATGACAACCCATGTAACACTGCAGGCATTTGAGCATTGAACATAGCAGTTGTTTGTGTTGAATTCTGATATAACTGATACCATTCATAGTCTGAAAGCTCTAGTTTTATGCCACGATATCGTGGATTTTCAAAAAATTAACTAATGATCTTAGGAGATGCCTACAACTACACATTTACTATTTTTCTCATTCAACTTGTACACTGCAGCAAATAACACCACTTTCATAGCTGCATTAAAATGGCTTGACGAGTAGTGCACACATTGGCGATAGTGGAAAATCGAGCTCTGGGAATACTTCCACCTATTGAATTGATTTCTGCTTTGATCTGTCAGGTGCACTAAGCAATGCTGGTGTCTCGACAATTGGTATGTATGTTGGATGTATTGGAAACTTGAAGTCTGGAGTAAATTCTGTGTCCTGCTTGGATATATCGGTCACCGTATCATGCTGGCTCCCTACGTCTTAGCAACAGCTACGAGTTGCTACCCAGTGTTGATGATAACTCTGAGCGAGCACGGGATGTCTCTCCTGTTGGGCCAGCGGTCGATTTTCCTGCCCTGTCCGGACAAGTACAGAGGGTGGGTATGCTAGTCATTGGGAGCTTCAATGTTAGGCAGGTGATGGAGCCCTTCAGGGAGATGGCAGTCACCGTATCATGCTGGCTCCCTACGTCTTAGCAACAGCTACGAGTTGCTACCCAGTGTTGATGATAACTCTGAGCGAGCACGGGATGTCTCTCCTGTTGGGCCAGCGGTCGATTTTCCTGCCCTGTCCGGACAAGTACAGAGGGTGGGTATGCTAGTCATTGGGAGCTTCAATGTTAGGCAGGTGATGGAGCCCTTCAGGGAGATGGCACGCAAGGCGGAAAAGAATTCCAGCGTGCATTCGATATGTTTGCCGGGAGGTCTCATCCGTGATGAGGAGGAGGCCCTGCAGGCGGCTAACGAGAGCACTGGGTGCAACCGGCTGCACGTAGTGGCACATGTCGGCACGAATGACGCCTGCCGCATGGGTTCTGAGGCCATCCTCGGCTGCTTTCGGCGCCTGGCAGGTTTGGTGAAGGCAACTAGCAACGGACGCGGGTTGCCGGCTAAGCTGTCTATTCGTATCATCGTAACCAGGATTGGTCGCGGTCCTCTGGTTTGGAGCAGAGTGGAAGGTCTAAACCAGAGGCTCAACCGGCTCTGCGGCGGTATCGGGTGCGAATTGCTCGACTTCCGCTATCGGGTGCAGAATTGTAGTGTCCCCGTTAATAGGTCAGGCGTGCACTACACGCAGAAAGCGGCTACTAGGGTAGCGGAGTACGGGTAGCGTGCACATGGGGCCTTTTTTAGGTTAGAGGACCCCTCCCTTGGGAGCAAAGACGATTTGCCTGTTAAATCAGCCACAGCGACATCAGAGAACCTTGGTCCTCGCAGATCAGATATAGAAAAGATTAATATGATTTTAGTAAACTGTAGGAGCATCCAAGGAATGGTCCCAGAATCAATATCGCTTACTGAAGGTTATAACGCACAGATAGTATTGGGAACAGAAAGCTGGTTGAAACCAGACGTCATTGACAACGAAATCTTAAGTTCAGACTGGAATGTTTATCGTAAGGATAGGTTAGCCGCCAGTGGTGGCGACGTGTTTATTGCAGCAAAAAATTCGATAAATTCTAGCGAGATTATCACGGATTCCGAATGTGAATTAATCTGAATGACACTGAGTATCAAAGAACGGTCAAATATGGTGATCGGATGCTTTTATAGACCACCTGGGTCATGATCTGTAGTTATAGAGCGCTTGAGACAGAACTTGCAGAATATCATTAGTTTTTTTTCCTTATCATGTCGTTGTAATAGGGGTGACTCCAACTTGCCAGGTATAGATTGGGAGAGTTATGCCATCAATACTGGTGCCACAAATAGGGAATCGTGTGGCATTGTTCTCGATGCCTTGTCCGAAAATTACCTTGAGCAGATAGAGAACCAACCCGTGAGGATAACGTCTTAGACCTCCTGGTAACAAACAGACCTGAACTTATCGAATCAGTTAACATAGAGGAAGGTATCAGTGATCAGAAGGCTGTGACAGCATCTATGACGACGGGTCCTACAAGGCATGTGAAGAAAGGAAGGAAGATATATTGGCTCAGCAAGGGTGACAGGCTCCAAATTTCAGAATATCTCAGGAGTCAGCATCAAATGTTCGGCAATGAGAACGAAGATGTAGCGAACAAATGGAAAAAATTCAAAGGCATTGTTCAATATGCTCTAGACAAATATGTTCAAAGTAAGGTTTTAAGGGATTGGAAAGATCCAACATGGTTTAATAGCAGTGTTAGAAAAGCGCTACGTAAACAAACAGCACTTCATCTCAGATTCAAGAGAAGTAAAAACCAAGCTGACCAACAGAAGTTGAACGAAGCGAAAATGAGCATGAGGAGAGCAGTGAGAGAGAAGCGTTCAATGATTTTGAAAGTAAGATGTGGTCAACCGACCTGAGTAAAAACCCTGAGAGATTTTGATCGCATGTAAAATCAGTAAGTGGGTCAAAATCATCTATTCATTCTCTCAGCGACCACACCGGCACCTAAACAGAAGATAACAGAGAGAAGGCCAACATACTGAATTCGGTCTTCCGAAGTTGTTTCACCGCGCAAGATCGTAACACTGTCCCTCCTTTCAATCGTCATACGAACGTCGAAATGGCAAATATTGACATAACCGATAGAGGATTGAAAAAAAAGCTTCAATCGCTTAGTAGTAGTGGAAAGGCTTCACGGCCAGATGAGATATCGATAAGATTCTATAAAGATTAAGCGAAAGAACTTGCTCCTCTTCTAGCAGTAATTTATCGCAGATCGCTTGAGCAACGAAAGGTACCTAATGACTGGTAAAAAGAACAGGTCATTTTCGTTTTTAAGAAAGGCCGTAAGACAGATCCACTTAATTATAGACCTATATCGTTGACGTCAATCTGTTGTAGAATTATGGAACATGTTTTAAGCTCAAGAATTATGATGTTTTTGGAAAATGAACATCTGTTCCATAAGAATCAACATGAATTCCGCAAACAGAGATCCTACGAAACTCAGCTCGCTCTGTTCCTCCATGAGACCCACAGCGCAGTGTGCCGGCCGGAGTGGCCGAGCGGTCCTAGGCGCTAGAGTCTGGAACCGCGCGACCGCTACGGTCGCAGGTTCGAATCCCGCCTCGGGTATGGATGTGCGTGATGTTCTTAGGTTCAAGTAGTTCTAAGTTCTAAGGGACTGATGACCTCGGAAGTTAAGTCCCATAGTGCTCAAAGCCATTTGAACAGCGCAGTGGACAACGACGCCCAGGTTGGTGTCGTGTTCCTTGATTTCAGTAAGGCTTTTGACACCGTCTCGCATTGCCGTTTATTGAAAAAAATACGAGCTTACGGAGTATCGGAGCATACCTGCGATTGGATTCAAGACTTCCTAGCAGATAGAACTCAACACGTCGCTCTTAATGGAACTAAATCTATAGATGTAAAGGTAATTCCGGAGTACCACAGGGAAGTGTGATAGAACCGTTGCTGTTTACAATATATATAAATGATCTAGCAGAAAACGTCGGATGCTCTTTAAGGTTATTCGCAGTTGTCTATACCAAAGTAGCAACGCCAGAAGGTAGTAAGAATTTGCAGAACGACCTGCAGAGTGTTGATGAATGCTGCAGACTCTGACAGTTGACCCTGAACGTAAATAAATGTAACACATTGCGCATACATAGGGAAAGAAATGCACTACTGTACAGCTACACTGTTGATGACAAACAGCTGGAGGCAGCGTCTGCCGTAATATATCTAAGCGTAACTATCCAGAGCGACCTTAAGTGGAATGACCATATGAAAGAGATAGTGGGAAAAGCAGACCCCAGATTCAGATTCATCGGAAGGATCTTAAGGAAATGTAGCTCATCTACGAAAGAATTAGCTTACAAGGCGCTTGTTCGCCCGATTCTTGAGTATTGTTCATCTCTCTGGGATTCCTGTCGGGTAGGACTGATAGAGAAGATAAAAAAGATCCAACAAAGAGCGGCGCGATCGTCACAAGATCGTTCAGCTGGCGAGAGAGTGTTATGGAGATGGTAAACAATCTCTACTGGCAGACGTTGCAAGAGAGGCGTTGTGCATCACGGAGAGTTTTACTATTGATATTTCGGGGCAGCACTTTTCAGGAGGAGTCAGACAACATATTGCTTCCCCCCACATACATCTCGCGTATTTAGAGGAGAAAATTCGAGAAATTAGAGCCAATACAGAGGCTTACCGACGATCATTCTTCCCACGCACCATTCACGAGTGGGACAGGGTTGGAGAAATGAGGTTGTGGTAACGAAAGTACCCTCCGCCACACACCATTAGGTGGCTTGCGGAGTATGATGTAGATGCAGATGGAGTTGGTGTGCACACAGACCTGATTTCTGCTACTGCTCAGATGCATTGAGCAAAGCATCGGTTATGTCAGAGAGAGCCGTTGTGCTGGGGCTGAAATAAAAGAAAACCATGAAAAATACATACATACACACAGACGCACATAATAAATAATAGACATAGAGACAGAGAGGAATTGTTCAATGCTTACAATCGACTGTATGAGTCGTTTTTTCTGTCTGGAGGTGGTACATCAGTGATGACAACCATTCACTAAGGTGTGCAGAGCACAACTGGCATGTCTACTTGATGGTTAGTAGGCCTGGACGCTGAGGATGATTAGTGGCGACAGATGACTGCATCACAAATGAAAATGGAAGAACTGTTTTCGGCTGGAAATGTTGTAGACTGCGCACGTATCCACACGTTCACCGTCTCAGATCGCCATCTTGCGTTCTGAGTCACTGATGATATCGTGGATCACCATCTTGAATTATAAACTTAGAAACCTGCAGAGAATGCCAGTTCCCTCAGGATCGCTATCTTGGATTTTTGACCATGCAGACTGTATTAAGTTAAATCATCTTGTTTACTGTTCTGGAGGGCATTTTGTTACTGTTTTTGCTGAAATATATAGACACATGGGATGAAGTGTTATGAAGTCTTCACTGTGCAGCGTACAAATTGTTCAGTTTCACACCATATTACTGCTCCATAAACAAAACTCGAAGTCCAAACTTGTCCCATTTTTTTTCCAGATGTTGTTGTGGTCTTCAGTCCTGAGACTGGTTTGATGCAGATCTCCATGCTAATCTATCCTGTGCAAGATCCTTCATCTCCCAGTACCTACTGCAACCTACATCCTTCTGAATCTGCTTAGTGTATTCATCTCTTGGTCTCCCTCTACGATTTTTACCCTCCACGCTGCCCTCCAATGCTAAATTGGTGATCCCTTGATGCCTCAGAACATGTCCTACTAACCGATCCCTTCTTCTAGTTAAGTTCTGCCACAAACTTCTCTTCTCCCCAATCCTATTCAGTACTTCCTCATTAGTTATGTGACCTACCCATCTAATCTTAAGCGTTCTTCTGTAGCACCACATTTCGAAAGCTTCTATTCTCTTCTTGTCCAAACTATTTATCGTCCATGTTTCACTTCCATACATGGCTACACTCCATACAAATACTTTCAGAAGCGACTTCCTGACACTTAAATCTATACTCGATGTTAACAAATTTCTCTTCTTCAGAAACGCTTTCCTTTCCATTGCCAGTCTACATTTTATATCCTCTCTACTTCGACCATCATCAGTTATTTTGCTCCCCAAATAGCAAAACTCCTTTACTACTTTAAGTGTCTCATTTCCTAATCTAATTCCTTCAGCATCACCCGACTTAATTCGACTACATTCCATTATCCCTGTTTTGCTTTTGTTGATGTTCATCTTATATCCTCCTTTCAAGACACTGTCCATTCCGTTCAACTGCTCTTCCAAGTCCGCTGTCTCTGACAGAATTACAATGTCATCGGCGAACCTCAAAGTTTTTATTTCTTCTCCATGTATTTTAATGCCTACTCTGAATTTTTCTTTTGTTTCCTTCACTCCTTGCTCAATATAGAGAATGAATAACATCGGGGACAGGCTACAACCCTGTCTCACTGCCTTCCCAACCACTGCTTCACTTTCATGTCCCTCGACTCTTATAACTGCCATCTGGTTTCTGTACAAATTGTAAATAGCCTTTCGCTCCCTGTGTTTTACCCCCGCCACCTACAGAATTTGAAAGACAGTATTCCAGTCAACATTGTCAAAAGCTTTCTCTAATTCTACAAATGCTAAAAACGTAGGTTTGCCTTTCCTTAATCTAGCTACTAAGATAAGTCGTAGGGTCAGTATTGCCTCACGTGTTCCAACATTTCTACGGAATCCAAACTGATCTTCCCCGAGGACGGCTTCTACTAGTTTTTCCATTCGTCTGTAAAGAATTCGCGTTAGTATTTTGCAGCCGTGACTTATTAAACTGATAGTTCGGTAATTTTCACATCTGACCTGCTTTCTTTGGGATTGGAATTACACTCCTGGAAATGGAAAAAGGAACACATTGACACCGGTGTGTCAGACCCACCATACTTGCTCCGGACACTGCGAGAGGGCTGTACAAGCAATGATCACACGCACGGCACAGCAGACACACCAGGAACCGCGGTGTTGGACGTCGAATGGCGCTAGCTGCGCAGCATTTGTGCACCGCCGCCGTCAGTGTCAGACAGTTTGCCGTGGCATACGGAGCTCCATCGCAGTCTTTAACACTGGTAGCATGCCACGACAGCGTGGACGTGAACCGTATGTGCAGTTGACGGACTTTGAGCGAGGGCGTATAGTGGGCATGCGGGAGGCCGGGTGGACGTACCGCCGCATTGCTCAACACGTGGGGCGTGAGGTCTCCACAGTACATCGATGTTGTCGCCAGTGGTCGGCGGAAGGTGCACGTGCCCGTCGACCTGGGACCGGACCGCAGCGACGCACGGATGCACGCCAAGACCGTAGGATCCTACGCAGTGCCGTAGGGGACCGCACCGCCACTTCCCAGCAAATTAGGGACACTGTTGCTCCTGGGGTATCGGCGAGGACCATTCGCAACCGTCTCCATGAAGCTGGGCTACGGTCCCGCACACCGTTAGGCCGTCTTCCGCTCACGCCCCAACATCGTGCAGCCCGCCTACAGTGGTGTCGCGACAGGCGTGAATGGAGGGACGAATGGAGACGTGTCGTCTTCAGCGATGAGAGTCGCTTCTGCCTTGGTGCCAATGATGGTCGTATGCGTGTTTGGCGCCGTGCAGGTGAGCGCCACAATCAGGACTGCATACGACCGAGGCACACAGGGCCAACACCCGGCATCATGGTGTGGGGAGCGATCTCCTACACTGGCCGTACACCACTGGTGATCGTCGAGGGGACACTGAATAGTGCACGGTACATCCAAACCGTCATCAAACCCATCGTTCTACCATTCCTAGACCGGCAAGGGAACTTGCTGTTCCAACAGGACAATGCACGTCCGCATGTATCCCGTGCCACCCAACGTGCTCTAGAAGGTGTAAGTAAACTACCCTGGCCAGCAAGATCTCCGGATCTGTCCCCCATTGAGCATGTTTGGGACTGGATGAAGCGTCATCTCACGCGGTCTGCACGTCCAGTACGAACGCTGGTCCAACTGAGGCGCCAGGTGGAAATGGCATGGCAAGCCGTTCCACAGGACTACGTCCAGCATCTCTACGATCGTCTCCATGGGAGAATAGCAGCCTGCATTGCTGCGAAAGGTGGATATACACTGTACTAGTGCCGACATTGTGCATGCTCTGTTGCCTATGTCTATGTGCCTGTGGTTCTGTCAGTGTGATCATGTGATGTATCTGACCCCAGGAATGTGTCAATAAAGTTTTCCCTTCCTGGGACAATGAATTCACGGTGTTCTTATTTCAATTTCCAGGAGTGTATTATATTCTTATTGAAGTCTGAGGGTGTTTCGCCTGTCTCGTACATCTTGCTCATCAGATGGTAGAGTTTTGTCAGGACTGGCTCTCCCAAGGCCGTCAGTAGTTCTAATGGAATGTTGTCTACTCCCGGGGCCTTGTTTCGACTCAGGTCTTTCAGTGCTCTATCAAACTCTTCACACAGTATCATATCTCCCAATTCATCGTCATCTACATCCTCTTCCATTTCCATAATATTGTCCTCGAGTACATCGCCCTTGTATAGACCCTCTATTTACTCCTTCCACCTTTCTGCTTTCCCTTCTTTGCTTAGAACTGGGTTTTCATCTGAGCTCTTGACATTCATACAAGTGGTTCTCTTTTCTCCAAAGGTCTCTTTAATTTTCCTTTAGGCAGTATCTATCTTACCCCTAGTGAGATATGCCTCTACATCCTTGCATTTGTCCTCTAGCCATCCCTGCTTAGCCATTTTGCACTTCCTGTTGATCTCGTTTTTGAGGCGTTTGTGTTCGTTTTAGCCTGCTTCATTTACTGCATTTTTATATTTTCTCCTTTCATCAATTAAATTCAATATTTCTTCTGTTACCCAAGGATGTCTACCAGCCCTCGTCTTTTTACCTACTTGATCCTCTGCTGCCTTCACTACTTCATCCCTCAAAGCTACCGATTCTTCTTCTACTGTATTTCTTTCCCCCCTCCTTGTCAATTGTTCCCTTATGCTCTCCCTGAAACTCTGTACAGTCTCTGTTTTAGTCAGTTTATCCAGGACCCATCTCCTTAAATTACCACCTTTTTGTAGTTTCTTCATTTTTAATTTTCTTTTTTTAGATAGTCTTCATAAAATCAAACACTTCATGACCTTGAATAGCTCTAAGTTCAAATGCGGTCAGAACTTTTTCGCTACAGTCGAGCTTAAACTCTAAGATGAAAACAATGACTCATTATGTAGGAATGATATGAATGGGACAGGGACCGCTAAATGTGATGTACACGTACAGATAAGTAAATGATTAAAATTTCACAAAAACTGGATGATTTATTCCAGAGAAACAGCTTCACACATTAAGCAAGCCAGTAATGTGTTGGTCCACCTCTGGCGCTTATGCAAGCACTTATTCGGCTTGGCACTGATTAATAGAGTTGTCTGATGTTCTCTGAAGGATAACGTGCCAAATTCTGGCGCATTGGATTATCAAAATCCTGCACTGGTTGGAGGGCGCTGCCCATAACGCTCCATACGTTCGTAATTGGGAAGAGATGTGGCGACCTTGCTGGCCGAGGTACAGTTTGACCACCGCTGTCCAGACCTTCTCCAGGCATGTCTTCACTGGTCGCTGGGGCTCAGTTCGAGGTGGGACTCATCAGTGAAGACAATTCAGCTCCAATGAACAAGATTTCACGGCGAAAACGTGTCTGGAGATTGTCACCCGCCATATGGCTAAAAACCAGGAGTGATGGTCTGGGGTGTCAATTCTTTTCATAGCAAACCCCTTTGGTTATCATCCACAGCATCAGCTTCGTGCTTGCCAGATCCTACCTTGCGGAGCTGGGTCGCCGCATCTCTCCACAACTGAGAACGTTTGGAGTATCGGGTCCTCCAACCAGCTCGGGATTTTGACGATCTAACGCACCAATTGGACAGAATTTGGCACGATGTCCCTCAGGAACATCCAACAACTCTATCACGTCAACGTCAAGCCAAATAACTACTTGCATAAGGGACTTATCCCTTACACGCTTCCCGTGAGATCCACATTCCCAATTGTCCACATTCTACATACGTAATATTCCTAATAGATACTTTGCCCATGCACTCATTACTCGCGCCCACTAAGGTGACGATTCCCGTAAGAGTTCGGGCACCCTGTGCGCATTCACACAGACGAAGCTCAATGGCCGGGTAGCCATTTAACTATATAATTAATTATCATTTATTCTGGAGAAGCTGCACAGTCATCAATGGTATCTGTTCTTTCGTGAACAGTTACTGTCTTCATATATAGGGTATTACAAAAAGGTACGGCCAAACTTTCAGGAAACATTCCTCACACACAAATAAAAAAAAGATGTTATGTGGACATGTGTCCGGAAACGCTTAATTTCCATGTTAGAGCTCATTTTAGTTTCGTCAGTATGTACTGTACTTCCTCGATTCACCGCCAGTTGGCCCAATTGAAGGAAGGTAATGTTGCAATTGTGCAATCACGTCATCAACACAGATTTTCTGTGAACGTTTGGGCAGGCATTGTTGGTGATGTCTTGATTGGGCTTCATGTTCTTCCACCTACGCTCAATGGAGCACGTTATCATGATTTCATACGGGATACTTACCTGTGCTGCTAGAACATGTGCCTTTACAAGTACGACACAACATGTGGTTCATGCACGATGGAACTCCTGCACATTTCAGTGGAAGTGTTCGTACGCTTCTCAACAACAGATTCGGTGACCGATGGATTGGTAGAGGCGGACCAATTCCGTGGCCTCCACGCTCTTCTGACCTCAACCCTCTTGACTTTCATTTACGAGGGCATTTGAAAGCTCTTGTCTACGCAACCCCGGTACCAAATGTAGAGACTCTTCGTGCTCGTATTGTGGACGGCTGTGATACAATACACCATTCTCCAGGGCTGCATCAGCGCATCTGGGATTCCATGCGACGGAGGGTGGATGCATGTATCCTCGCTAACGGAGGACATTTTGAACATTTCCTGTAACAAAGTGTTTGAAGTCACGCTGGTACGTTCTGTTGCTGTGTGTTTCCATTCCATGATTAACGTGATTTGAAGAGAAGTAATAAAATGAGCTCTAACATGGAAGGTAAGCGTTTCCGGACACATGTCCACATAACATATTTTCTTTCTTTGCGCGTGAGGAATGTTTCCTGAAAGTTTGACCGTACCTTTTTGTAACACCCTGTATAGTTAAATGGCTACCCGGCCATTGACCTTCGTCTGAGCGAATGCGCACAGATTGCCCGAACACTTATGCGAATCGTCACCTTAGTGGGCGCGAGTAACAATTGGATGGGCAAAGTATCTATTAGGAATATTACGTATGTAGAATGTGGACAGTTGGAAATGTGGGTCTCACGGGAAGCGTGCAAGGGATAAGACCCTGCAGTCGCGCTATTCATCTGTGTCCTCGATGGCTCAGATGGATAGAACGTCTGCCATGTAATCAGGAGATCCTGGGTTCGAGTCTCAGTCGGGGCACACATTTTCAGCTGTCCCCATCGAGGTATGTCAACAACACCTGTCGGCAGCTGAGGGTTTCAATTAATTCTCATTTATTTTTGTTCATATTCAACAGGATATTCTCAGTTGTTACGAGTTTTTATGTTTCGAGTTTTTAATTTCAGTAGCAGTCTAACATTTTTGGAACATAACAAATTCATTGTTAATCTTTTCTGCCAACTGGGCTACCCTGGGAGTAATGACATAATTTCAGATTGTTTAATAAAAAAGGCAGCATCCGTATTCATACTGATATCCAAAGAATGCATACACTGTCGAAATGCCGGCCGGAGTGGCCGTGCGGTTCTAGGCGATACAGTCTGGAGCCGAGCGACCGCTACGGTCGCAGGTTCGAATCCTGCCTCAGGCATGGATGTGTGTGATGTCCTTAGGTTAGTTAGGTTTAATTAGTTCTAAGTTCTAGGCGACTGATGACCTCAGAAGTTAAGTCGCATAGTGCTCAGAGCCATTTGAACCACCACTGTCGAAATCTGCATGTCATGTAGGTACACTATGTGATCAAAAGTATCTGGACACCCCCCCCCCCCCCAACATATTTTTTCATATTAGGTGCATTGTGCTGCCACTTACTACCAGGTACTCCATATCAGCGACCTCAGTAGTCATTAGACATCGTGAGAGAGCAGAATGGGACGCTCCGCGAAACTCACCGACTTCGAACGTGGTCATCTGATTGGGTGTCACTTGTGTCCACACTCCTAAACATCCCTAGTCCACTGTTTCTGATGTGATAGTGAAGTGGAATCGTGAAGGGACACGTACAGCACAAAAGCGTACAGGCCGACCTCGTCTGTTGACTGACAGAGGCTGCCGACAGTTGAAGAGGGTTGTAATGTGTAATAGGCAGACATCTCTCCAGATCATTACACAATAATTCCAAACTCCATCAGGATCCACTGCAAATACTAAGACAGTTAGGCGGAAGGTGAGAAAACCTGGATTTCATGGTCGAGCGCCTGCTCATAAGTCACAGTCGAGCTGGTAAATACCAAACGACGCCTCGCTTGGTGCAAGGAGCGTAAACATTGGACGATTGAACAGTGGAAAAACATTGTGTGGAGTGACGAATGTGGCGATCCGATGGCAGGGTGTGGGTATGGCGAATGCCCGGTGAACGTCATCTACCAGCGGGTGTAGTGCCAACCATAAAATTCGGAAGCGGTTGTGTAATGGTGTGGTCGAGTTTTTCTTGGAGGTGGCCTGCATGCCTTGTTGTTTAGCGTGGCACTATCACGTCACAGGCCTACATTGGTATTTTAAGCACTATCTTGCTTGCCACAGTTGAAGAGCAAGTTGGGGATGGCGATTGCATTTTTCAACACGAGCGAGCACCTGTTCATAATGCACGGCCTGTGGCGCAGTGGTTACACGACAGTAACATCCCTGTAATGGACTGGCCTGCACAGAGTCCTGAACTGAATCCTATAGAACACGTTTTGGATGTTTTGGAACGCCGAATTCGTACCACGCCTCACCGACCGACATCCTTACCTCTCCTCAGTGCAGCACGCCGTGAAGAATGGGATGCCATTCCCCAAGAAACGTTCCAGCACCTGACTGAACGTATTCGTGCGAGACTGGAAGCTGCCATCAAGGCTAAGAGTGGGCCAACTCCATACTGAATTCCAGCATTATCGATGGAGGGCGCCACGAACTTGTAAGTCATTTTCAGCCACGTGTCCGGATACTCTTGGTCACATAGTGTATCAATGTAATCTACGGTACCTTAATAGGACTAAGTAGATAATTATCGATCGTTTGAGATACAATTAGTTTCCGTATACTTCCTGTCAAAATTAATGGCAGAGAATAGGTTTGTTTACACGGAGATTCATTCATCTTACTGTTAGATGATGAGAGTGCAGCTGTCTGTAGGCGTAACGACTAACAATTTTAATATTATTAATCTGAAGGCTCGGTCTTGAAATCTTTTTAGTAAGAAACAGAACAACAAAAGTCCTTTCTGTTGGGGGCAAGTAAATTAAATATCCCCTCTCCCGTTTTTGCGTGCTTCCTCCAGTCCTCAGTCGTCAGAAATATAGGCTATCTGATTTCGGCACCCGCTTACTGACCTTCGATATCCTACAATATCATAGCGAGGTTGCAACTCGAACTTCCTTGTTGAATATAAGCGAGCAGCGTAGGCGGCAGATGTGTGAACCACGTACACTGCTACCACATAAAACATGTTAAATACAGACGCCTGTTGGGTAGTGGTCGTTTCTTTATGAAGCTACTTGGTCGAAATTACACTACGCAGCGTGACTTTAAAGAAGTGGCGTTCAATAAGTAATGCAACAATTTTTTTTATCTGAAAACAGGTTGATTTTATACAGGATTCCAGTACATCATGTTATTCCCTACTGTTCTGGCTACAAAACCCTATTTTTCAATATAATCTCCGTTCAATACGACAGCTTTACGCCATCTTACTGTAGGCCCACATGGTACCACTCTACTGGTGGACGCAGGAGCCTACGTCTTGCCGCATCTGTAACCTCCCCACCATCCATGTACTGCTTCCTGCTGAGTGCATCCCTCATTGAGCCAAAGAAATGGAAGCCGGAAGGTGTAAGATTGAGGCTGTAGGGTAGATGAGGAAGAACAGTCCACTGACGTTTGTGAGCTCATCTCGGGTCCACAGCCTTGTGTGAGGTTTTGTGTTGTCATGGAGATGCAGAAGTTCATTTGTATTTTTGTGGCGACGAACATGGTGAATTCGTTTCTTCAGTTTCCTAAGGGCGGCACAATACGCTTCAGAATTGATCCTTGTACTTTGAGGAAGGACAGCAATCAGAATAACCCCTCCAGTGTCCCAAAAGACCGTCGCCATGACTTCGCTGACTCAGGGTGCAGCTTTGAACTTTTTCTTCGGAGGGTAGGTGGTATGGCGCCACTCCATGAATTTCCATTTTTGTTTCCAGTTCGAAGTGACGAACTCATAGTTCATCGTCTGAGACGATGTTCGACAGGAAATTGTCAAGATCAAACTCGTAGCGCACAAGCAGTTCCGCACAGATGGCCCTTCGTTGCTCTTTATGGTCTTTTGTCAGGCACATACATTTGAGTACATTAACTGGTGGACGAGTATGTGGCGCTACCAACAGATACGTTCAGTTGAGCAGCAAGATGTTTTATTGTAATCTGCCGATCAGCTCGAATGAGTGTCCGCACGTTCCAACACTGCAGGCGTCACAGCTGTGTGTGGCCGGTCTGCATGCACGAGATTGGTAAGTTTGCGTGACCTTGTTGCGATGATCACACTCACCGTGCTTTTGTTCACTGCCAGGTCTCCGTCGACATTCTGCATGCGCCTATGAATATCTGCGATGATCTGGTTTTCCGCCAAAGGAACTCATTAACAGCTCTCTGCTTGGAACGCACCTTCATTGAAGGCTACACATAGCACCGCCAAGTGTCAGAACTTCTATGAAACTGTAGGGGCCGGGAATACTCCATGATGTCCCAGTATAAATTCCGCACTTTTTTCAAGCGAAATTGGCCAAGAAAAAAAAGAAGTGTTGCATTACTTATTGAACGCCCCTTGTAGTTGCAGGCCGAAGGAAAGGAATCTTCTCCTAAGTGGAAGACAGGAACACGGGGGGGGAGGGGGGGGGAGGGGTTATGAGAACGTCCATACCTTCTTTTCTTTCTTTCTTTTGCTTGTGCCGGTTTTGCCACGGATACGCAGGGTCAGCATGGTTAATCGGATGTGGCAATGTTAGTTGAAGGGGTGGCCGGATGCCCTTCCTGTCGCCACCCCGTACCCCCTGGGAAGGAAGTAGTGTACCCCAACTGTCTGCGACTAGTGTAATCCATGGAAAAGTGCGAAAGTGTTCAGATGTCTGTGAGCCGTATAACTGAGGCGGAACGTGGGGACCAGCCCGGTATTCACCTAGGGGTATGTGGAAAACCGCCTAAAAACCACATCCAGGCTGGCCGGCACACCGGCCCTCGTCGCTAATCCACTGGGTGGATTCGATCCAGGACCGGCACAACTACCTGAGACCAGGAAGCAGCGTGTTAGCGCACTCGGCTAACCTGGCGGGTAGGAGAACTTCCATACCTCTCCATGTTAATTCTTAAACCGTGGTTCTATGTTTCTTTTTTCTTTCTTTCTTTTTACAGTTAATTTCTCCGCCTCCTTTGTGCCTGTGCCCTTAGCGAACACCAACCTCGCCAAGCCCTCGGTAAGGCCATGGATTTGAGTTGGTCGGGAAAGGGCGTTGGGATAGCTTAATTGATCCGGCAAGCAGTTCCAACTTATCACATACAATTATCTGCCCATCTTTCCTGTTTCCCAATTTTCCCGATTGTGTTTAACTTACGGAATTTTAATGTACTAGTATTTTATGGCGCTTGATAGTAAAAATCGCGACTTGGTAAAGGGGATCGATTTATGACTACTTTGTAATTGTAATCTATTTAGCCTTAACTGAGCAAGAGTCTATTTTCGATCGCACTGCTACTGCGGCGTAATACTCGCATGTCATTAGATATCCCGTGTGAATTAAATTTCTGCCTCTGTGCTAAACGTGCGGTAGTTGATAGATGAACTGGCCCAAGACTTCGTGGGGAGGAAATTAGAGATACTTAATGGTGTTTATCTTAACTACTATTTTTAGAAATGTAATCACAGACTTTAGTCGTGCTATATAGCCACAGCCGCGCAGAGTAAATAATGGAAAACTCCGCGGCACAGTCGCCAGAAATTTCAGCGTGAGTACTATTCACCGATGAGCCATTGCTCAATATGCGCTGCCGACAAAAGGCACGCTGAAATAAATACGGAAACTTCTGGCCTTCCGGTTCTTTTTGCCCAAAACCACGTTGTAAAGCTCCGCTGTATATATATATATGGGAAACAGGGAATTATTACATTGCGATGCCACAAATGATGATGTAACTGTCGTAACTGTCCCTTTAATTACTTAAAGCTAAGGAAACACATTGTTGTCCTATTACTTGGAATGGACCAGTCTGGCGTGTTGAAATCCGCTTAGTTTCTTTTCTTTTCGTTTATTTTTTTTTTTAATACACAGGAGGAATGCACCGGTAGATAAGTAGTGTCAAAATTTTACAGGGATTGGACAAAAACGTGGAAACGCCGCGAAAAGTGCCTGCTTGAACATAAATGCAGATGCTAGCCAAGCCTGCATGTTACGCTGTTGTATTTGTACCTGTGCAATGTCCTCGATACGCTGCAAGTGTCAGTTGGGGTCAGAGTGGTGTTCCGTGCAGTTGTGGCTCAAATGGCTCTGAGCACTATGGGACTTAACATCTATGGTCATCAGTCCCCTAGAACTTAGAACTACTTAAACCTAACTAACCTAAGGACAGCACACAACACCCAGCCATCACGAGGCAGAGAAAATCCCTGACCCCGCCGGGAATCGAACCCGGGAACCCGGGCGTGGCGTGCAGTTGTGAGTGCATTATGTCGGAGCTAAGTGAATTCGAACGTGGGCAGGTTGTTGATGCCCGTATGGTGGATGCTTCCATAATCAAGACAGCCGAAGCGTCTGATGTTCCGAGAGGCACCGTATGGAAGAATTACACTGAATGCAGGGGAAGTGGAGAGCGTGCAAACATTGCACAGGTACAAATACAACAGATCAATCTGCAGGCTTCGCTAGCTAGCATCTGCATTTAAGTTCAAGCAGGCATTTCTCACGGCAGAGTTCTCTCTCTCCTTTGAATGTTTTCAAACAAATACAATTCTGGCAGAACTAAACAAGAAGAATTTCCATGTTTGATAGGGTTACCCGATGCAATTGTTTAAAAAGGAGGACAAACAGCTTCAAAAAGGAGGACAAAGGAAGAAAAAAGAGGACTCACCGAACGGGTCAACTGCAGATGAGGATACCACCCGTCAGCTTTGGACGTCAAGTCACGTGACTGCCGGGAATTACCGGTAAAACTAGTAGTTAATTGTTACTGATGGTCAGATGGTGGTTAACTGTTCAATATAAAAAAAATAAAAACATTAACTGTGGTGACAGTGTGGCGTCAATTGTTTTGTTATGTCAACAACACGGAATTGTTTACAAAGCGAAAAACTAACACCATTCACCTCCCTTCATTCGACGCACCGCTACCAACATCTACACTTTAAGCAGCAGCTGCCGACATGTAAACTGCACTTTAACCTTCCGAATACAAATAAATTGAATGACTATGAAACAATGAAATAAAATCATGACAGTTAATCTGTCGAGATTTTTGTTACCTTTATTGGCCACTGAGACGCACGTTCCTCCACATATCTTACATTCCGCTTCAAATTCATTTCTCCCTTTCTTAAAGCCGGATATTTGCAGGAAAGGACATCAAAAAATGTTCACTTTCGTTTAGGCATAGCCAAATATTTTACATAACTCACTCGGTTAAAAATTACACTCACAAACCACACGTGCACTACAGGAAGCCAAGCCAATACAAAGCGAAGATACGAAACGAAAATTTTAAATAATCGATATTTGCATTCGCTTATAGGTAGATCAACGATAACATCGACGATCCTGGTGCCACCTACCATGGAGGTAAGAATTACTTCCATGCCACCTACTAACACCGCCTTCGTGCGTGTTTATCACTATGGCCGTGCCATTAGTTAAAGTATTTGAGAAAAGAGCAATAGAACGATACGAATTGTAAAGTTAGCTGTGTTACGCTCAACTTTGTGAAAAAGCCGGACACTGTAAAAATCCGCCCGGACCCCGAACAAAGAGCTAAAAAGGAGGACATGTCCGGATTAATCCGGACGTCTGGTCACCCTAATGTTTGAATTTTCTGCGATTTTCCAAGGTCTTTGTATAGATCACTTAATTCTAATAGGGAAACTAAACTGGTATGGAATTAAAGGCACATACCTAACATGGAAGTTGTCATATTTTATGAACAGAAAACAGAGAGTGACATTAACAAATGACAACATGGAAACAAGACTGAATTTGTTGTGGAGAAACATTAAAGCTCACACGTTTAAT
The DNA here is from genome assembly GCF_023864275.1 of Schistocerca cancellata. NCBI lineage: Eukaryota > Metazoa > Arthropoda > Insecta > Orthoptera > Acrididae > Schistocerca > Schistocerca cancellata. The sequence continues at coordinate 358,823,683 of NC_064630.1, read as the reverse complement.
TCTTGGACCTTTCCTATTCCTGACTTACAAAAACGCAACTCACAGAGTGGACAAAAGTGTCTATTGAGTGATCGTGGCGGAAGGTCGTTGAAAAGGATTGTGGCGGAAAAATGAGGACGGCAGCTGCAAAATTCCCTGCACGACCGACTATAGTACTCGCGAACCCTTTCCGCAACAAAGTCACACGAGGGGAGCTTCATAATGAGGTATTTGCAAGAAGAGCTGCAATTCCAAAACTACTTATCAGTGATGCAAACGCCCGAAACAAGAGAACGTTGTTCTGAAGCCATAAAACCTGGGCTGTGGGACAACGGAAGAAAGTAATTTGATCGGATGGGTCTTGTTTCCAACTTCTGGTAGAGTTTACGTCCAAAGAGTGAAACTTAATGAGTCTTTGGTGATGATTTGGGCAGCCATATCGTGGTATTCCATATACCTAAGATTACTCTGCGAGCGACTGTGACGGGAGAGCTGTAGTGCGGGAACCACACTGCAGTTTCAAGCACTTAAGCCATGCCAAAAGTATCACCTATCATTGATTTTTTTTTCGTATCGGCAGTTAACCCTTAACTTACGAGATGCCTTTTTTTGGTAACGAATACTAGAGGTGTGATCTCTGGGACCCTAATGTTTCAGATGAAATTAAGGGGATAAATCATTGGAAAATTTTCATTTAAATTATATAATTATTTCAGTTTTGTGTAAATACTTCTCGTTGATTTTATTGCACTAAATAAAGGCTGTGGAATTTTACTTCCTATCACATAAAATCACATACTTTTGTACTTTTTTTTTCATTACACACAATCACATACTTCAGTGTTGTTTTTTTTGTTTTTTGTTTTTTTTTTTAACTAGTACATATAAAGAAACTGTTAAGAGACCTGAATTTTACACTTTGAAAAATTATAGCATCTCTCTACCAAGTAAACTTTCACATAAAAGTAAATTCCACAGTTTAAACTTGCACATACAAATTGGCCTTGGTAGATATAAAAAGAAAATCTCAAGATTCGTGTGTACCTAGATGCTGTATTCACATCCTCACTCACTCTGATTATAAAACTTTAGTTTTTTGATAATCTTGAATATTTCCCAAATTATTTCAAGTGTGGAACTTAAATTCGTACACCACTTAATCATTCTTATTCTGAAAGGCTGTATCAAATTTAATCATGACTGATGTACAGTAAGAGACTTTAATTCACTCACAAGTTGGTGCATAAATTAAACGATCTGTAAAGTATATACAAGTGGTTAGGCCTGCAACCAGCAATTTAGCAATGAGACGACAGGCGGCAGTTTCCCATTGCGATGACCGGATCTATGTCTACCATCCACCCTCTTCCCCTCCCCCCCCCCCCCTCACTTGCCTCCACCTCAGCTTCTCTTTGGCTGAAATGGAGTCAGAGTTTAGCTAGAAGCTTATGCACCACCTTAGCAACAGGTGATGGTCCTGAGCATGCTCCTTTAATAATAATAATAATAATAACAGCTTATTGTACAAGAAGCTGTCCTCAAATGGGATGCATGTATCATCGCACAGCATGCCATACGTGATGGTGGTTGTGGTTACTGCAAGCTCTGAAACAACCTGCTACATTTCACGGAACAAGTTCCTCATCGTTATTTGTGAAGTGAGCGCTCTCCAGCGCCATTTCTCGTTTGCATCTGGTGCGTTGACACCGAGTTTCTTCATTAAAATAGTCGTGCATAAAATAGTTATGTTACTTGTCGAAGAAGAGCAGATAAAATCACGTGGAAGATTGTGGACTCGTTGAGGGCTTGAACAGCGAATTGCTGGTGGAGGAACACAACATAATGCTGTACAATTACCTGAGATACGTACTAGTAGAAGATATTCGTTAACTCAATTGAATCTTCATCCTATTTTAGGTTTTAAATTGAGTATAATTAAAGCGCACTCATGTTCTGAAAAACGAATGGGAAAAAAATGCTAGACGGCAATAGTGTTTGGGACGACGTCACTGGGGAGAGGAATGGCATCAGATAGCGTTTTTGGATGAATCCACGTTCTGGCTGTTTGAAAATGATGGCCACATTATGGTTCGCTACTGACAGTGGGAGCAATATCACGGTGACTGCATTCGCACAAGACATACAGTGCCAACTCAAGGCCTTATGGAGTGGGGTGCAATTGGGTACAATCACAAACCACAGTGCATGTTCAGGGTACTGTGACCAGTGTGACCTATGTGAATGACATTTTGCCACTTGTAGTCATACCCTTAGTGCACAACACCCCAGACACCATTTTTCAGCAAGACAATGTATGCTCACATGTTGCTGCATGAACACAAGCCTTCTTAGTGTCACGGGATGTCATCCTTTTTCCCTGGCCTGCCTGATCACCAGACTTGTCACCAGCCGAAAATGTGTGGGATAAGGTGAAACAACGGGTGCAGCAGTGTGACCCAATGCCAAGCACCACAGATGAACCTTGGAAGCAGGCGAATTTTGCATGGATGGCTACACCACAGCATGCCATTTGTGCCTTATACTCGTCAATACCATCATGCATGGAACAAGTTATCAGGGCCCATGACAGTCCATGTGACTACTAGGCAACAGGATACATGCTGAACTGAGGTAACTGAAATGCTAATCATTTCTGTAGAACTTACTAATGTACATGTTCTGTGAATATTAATGTCCTGTCTCTAGTCGTTCAAGGTGTTCTGTTTTTTCTGAACGTGAATGTATGTTATCTATTGTCATTTTGCACAAGCATACTATCCATATTCTCGAGGTTGCATTGACTACCATCACTCTGAAGTAACATACTTCAACGCATAGATTTCAGAATTGAGATTCATTTCATATCTTTAGAATGGAAGAAATTTTTCAAAGCTTCTCGCCATAATTGAAAAAGATATTTACTGAAAAGATACAAAAATGAGCCCTCCATAATAAGTGCGCCCCACTTGCATTTTCTTTATGTTAGAGACTAGCAGTCACACTAAGATTTCTGGCCACTGGGGAAACATTCCAGTTGGTGGCCTTTGCAATGAGCATTGTGGGAAATACATTATTACAGATAAAACTTCTGTTAAACTAATGCGAAAGACACAGGATCTTTTAGGAAACTAAATGTAGGAAACAAAAATTTGGAGGGGGATTCTAACCTGTTACTTTTCTCTTCAAGTCTTGTGACACTACTAACTACGATATAGCTTCAACATGGACATGTCTTCTTACATGGTATACACTATTTAAAGACTGTATCTACAAATGGTATTATTCGGTATTTATTAAATATCGAAATTAAACGAAATGATGGGCTTGTGACAGATGATCCTTGTGTTCTAGATGGTACACTTTCTTAGCACGCAAAAACACTAAAAGTGCGAAATACATAGTGTTTAATTACTAACATGTAGTTTCCTCTTATGTTGTTATATCTAACCCTAGCTAAAACGAAGCATTTCTGAGATATCCTCAGTTTTCTGATGCTTTGAAACAGCTTATTTCATACCACATACTCTATGATACAGAAATCCCACCAAATACGAAGTTTAATTCCAAACAATGTGGCGGCCTCTAAAAACAATTTCGGATCTCTTTGGCCACATTCCTCCACCCGAGGAAAAAAATCTGACATGCCAGACTCTTCATTTCATCCTCTGCAGTGTAGCAGTATCTGGAATTCCACACTATGATGACACCAGCTCCTCATCCCCATGCATTTTCATACCCAGTATGGCACCAGCTCTGGCAAGTTGGCCGTACTTCAGAGGGAACACATTCTTCAGGCCACTGAACAACAAGAAGCTTCCTTATCGTCAGTGAAGACCACCATGCCACAGTTGGTATTAGTATGTCTTTTTCTCTCAGTGTGAGATGCATTTCAGTGTTGAAACATGTGATGTACCAACAGATGAATAAATAATGTGCTGAACACATGTTCATATTTAAATCCATCACTTAGAAACAAAATTTTACCAGTTGCTAATAATTTCTCCAGTACTTGTATTGTCATTCTCTGCAGATTCCACCAAACAATCAATGTAAATTGTAGCTTCGATAGATGATAAGAATTTAGAAACTATGGCAGCATTATTCTGTATGAATGATAGTCGTGAAATTTTGATTAACACTTAAAAAATAAAGTTATATAACTATAACTTGGTTGGCAAGCTTTTGGGAACAATTCAAAAGTTTTCAGATCAAAAATGCCAGTAAATCTGAAGAAAGCAGTATTTGATCAATGCATTCTTCCTGTGATGACGTACAGATGCGAGACATGGACACTGAACTCATTCACAAAAGGGAAACTTAGGACAGCACAGAGAGCCATGGAGAGATCAATGCTGGGGTATACAAGAAAGAACAGGAAAAGGGCAGATTACATCCGGTCTGTGACGAAGGTTAACGACATCTTGGAGACAGTAGGTTCCTTGAAATGGCGGTGGGCTGGCCACGTCGCAAGAAGAAAAGACGACAGATGGACGAAGCTAGTACTGGAGTGGAGTCCGAGAGAGCACCGGAGGCCTAGAGGAAGACCACCAGACAGATGGGACAAAGACATCAAGAATATCGCTGGTAACACCTGGCACAGAACTGCCCAAGACCGTCCCACTTAGAGAAGACTTCTGAAAGCCTACCTGAATCCATGACTCGAAGAGGCCACATCATCTAATGATTGAATTGGCTGATGATGATGATGATATATATATATATATATATATTTATTTATTTATTTATTTATTTATTTGTTTGTTTGTTGATTCATGTCTGCTGTCCTATGAAAGATCCCTGGGCTTGGTGCAGTTGCTTTGTACATCCGCCTCAACTAATTACATAATGTAAGTTTGTGCATCTCTATGGTAGCGTCTTAGTATTGTCACAGCTCTGCAGACAATGATTGTTTTTGCTAGCAGCTGACTGCAGTTGGCAGGCAGGAATCATCCTTCATTGACTCTACCTAATACGAATTAAAATCCCTTTGCCATAGCACCGTAGCATGCCACTAGAGGAGCGAAAACAAAATGGCATAACCTATCGAGAAAGTGGAGTACATACGAGTCAACCTGTAGATTAGACTTGACTTGCTGCTATGTTTCTAACTGATGAAGGTTGTTACAATATGAGGATTAAACCAGCCCTCGACTACCAAAATTTTAGGATACTTTCACTAGGAATGCTCAGGTAGGAGTGCAATGCCTAGGAGCCACATGGCTTCACCTTTGAAGACATGGAATTTAGTGGTAGAGCTAGTATAAGTTTGGAGAAATATTTCTCAGAACTTTATTACTCTGACTCCTGTAGATTTTGAACTACAAGTGGAAAAGAGGTGGTGAATAACTTGCACAAATTGTATTGTTGTGTTAGTGTAATCACTGTTTTGTGTGATTCCATAAATACATATTCTTCTTTTTTTGTAAGCTTCTGTGAATAAAACTTTTTAAAGATGAGTCATAATTCTTTTTTTTGTTTTCTACTGTCATGTTTTGCAAGGAAAATATCTATAAAAATTGGGGATAGTAAAAATCAGTACCCATCATCCAAACATTTCCTAAAAACTGTGTAATCAATCAGTTTCTCCACAAGTGTTGTATGATACCAGCCATTGGTAAAAGAAAATGTCCCTTTAACCATCATCTTAAATAAACATAAAAATTGGATAATATTCTTTAAATAATATTCAAGCATTTGACGATATCCTCCCTTCTCATCATCAGAAACAGACTGATACTGTGCTGTAATTTTATTTCTAATGGCCATCCCAGTTATATCGCAGTGACTTGATACAAATGCCAAGAAATTTACATATTCTTTCAGAGGTTATATCGATGTGTGTGACCATAAGCATCTGCAAATTTGCAAAGGAGAACAAGAGGGGCTGTGCGCAGTGGAATTATATCATACGCCAATCCACTTCAAGTGTAAATGTATTATGATTTCTTCACTATAAATGTCAATAAGAGGTCTGTCTTTGTCTGCATTTTCAACCTGAGATGCTCTAATACCTGAACAGTCAATCAGTTGTGTATGGCGTTGATTCATGGCTCGATCATTTTATATCCTTGACCAGCTGTAGAGAAGAACCTGCAGATTGTGTGAATCAATTTGTCATTGAGATATAAATTCACTGCAGTATTGGATTCATTGCAAGTTATGTAGTATCTCTACTGATTGAGCTGACTTGTAAAATATATATGGATTTCGTTGCAAAATTTATTCCTCTGAGAAACCTAATAGCAGTAATATTGAACCTCTCTGTCAACAGTCAGTTTGTTTCTTCTTACTTCTGTTTTAAGTGCATTTTCATTCACATTCAACTCAACACTTCATACAGAATGTTTAAAATATATGTTTAAATCATCAATGTCATATGCACTGTGGGTTACTTTTACAACTCAGCCACTTCCTAGATTTTGTTTCAGTCTGATGCTGTGGTATTAGAAATGGTGTTGTAAGCTTCCAGTCCAATAAATGCAATACTCCACTCCTGTTTGCTTAATTCTACTGGTAAAAAAACAATTCACATGTAGTGCTGGCGACTGCTCTTTTAAAGACAGAGTGTAAGAGATCGCTTCTGACGCTCAACTGAGAAACAGATGAGTGATGATTGTTTTTATATATAATTATTCTTCTTTGCAGCCATCAGGGGGAACATGAGACATAAATGTTCACACAGGTATGTACTGAAATTTTGGTAGCAATGAAAATTGTATATATATGGTTATTGGTAAAGCAGTGGCGTAATACTTCAGGGGGTCTTACGTCTCTGAATGAATCAAAGTACTAGATGCCATTTCAGATTTCTTTAACATATGCCACCCCGTGAGTTCTGGGTCCCCTCACAACATTTTAATTTACAATTGAAGACATGTGCAGAAAAATGGGCTAACCCTCAAATGTAAAAGCTACAGGGTGTTTCAAAAATGACCGGTATATTTGAAACGGCAATACAAACTAAACGAGCAGCGATAGAAATACACCGTTTGTTGCAATATGCTTGGGACAACAGTACATTTTCAGGCAGACAAACTTTCGAAATTACAGTAGTTACAATTGTCAACAACAGATGGCGCTGCGGTCTGGGAAACTCTATAGTACGATATTTTCCACATATCCACCATGCGTAGCAATAATATGGCGTAGTCTCTGAATGAAATTACCCGAAACCTTTGACAACGTGTCTGGCGGAATGGCTTCACATGCAGATGAGATGTACTGCTTCAGCTGTTCAATTGTTTCTGGATTCTGGCGGTACACCTGGTCTTTCAAGTGTCCCCACAGAAAGAAGTCACAGGGGTTCATGTCTGGCGAATAGGGAGGCCAATCCACGCCGCCTCCTGTATGTTTCGAATAGCCCAAAGCAATCACACGATCATCGAAATATTCATTCAGGAAATTAAAGACGTCGGCCGTGCGATGTGGCCGGGCACCATCTTGCATAAACCACGAGGTGTTCGCAGTGTCGTCTAAGGCAGTTTGTACCGCCACAAATTCACGAAGAATGTCCAGATAGCGTGATGCAGTAATCGTTTCGGATCTGAAAAATGGGCCAATGATTCCTTTGGAAGAAATGGCGGCCCAGACCAGTACTTTTTGAGGATGCAGGGACGATGGGACTGCAACATGGGGCTTTTCGGTTCCCCATATGCGCCAGTTCTGTTTATTGACGAAGCCGTCCAGGTAAAAATAAGCTTCGTCAGTAAACCAAATGCTGCCCACATGCATATCGCCGTCATCAATCCTGTGCACTATATCGTTAGCAAATGTCTCTTGTGCAGCAATGGTAGCGGCGCTGAGGGGTTACCGCGTTTGAATTTTGTATGGATAGAGGTGTAAACTCTGGCGCATGAGACGATACGTGGACGTTGGCTTCATTTGGACCGCAGCTGCAACACGGCGAACGGAAACCCGAGGCCGCTGTTGGATCACCTGCTGCAGTAGCTGCGCGTTGCCCTCTGTGGTTGCCGTACGCGGTCGCCCTACCTTTCCAGCGCGTTCATCCGTCACGTTCCCAGTCCATTGAAATTTTTCAAACAGATCCTTTATTGTATCGCTTTTCGGTCCTTTGGTTACATTAAACTTCCGTTGAAAACTTCGTCTTGTTGCAACAACACTGTGTTCTAAGCGGTGGAATTCCAACACCAGAAAAATCCTCTGTTCTAAGGAATAAACCATGTTGTCCACAGCACACTTGCACGTTGTGAACAGCACACGCTTACAGCAGAAAGACGACGTACAGAATGGCGCACCCACAGACTGTGTTGTCTTCTATATCTTTCACATCACTTGCAGCGCCATCTGTTGTTGAAAATTGTAACTACTGTAATTTCGAAAGTTTGTCCGCCTGAAAATGTACTGTTGTCCCAAGCATATTGCAACAAACGGTGTATTTCTATCGCTGCTCGTTTAATTTTTATTGTCGTTTCAAATATACCGGTCATTTTTGAAACACCCTGTAAGTGATGTTTAAGATTGAGACCAGTTTCAATTTGATAGTTCCCATACCCAGCAACAGATAGCAACACTTATCTCTAAGCTTTTACATTTGAGGGTTAGCCCATTTTTCCACACATCTCTCCAATACCACATAGACTTACGCAGTGTATCACATACACACTCCACAAAACTTGGGAATGGATCGTTTTTTCACTAATTTAAGCAAACTGATATTTATAAGGGCTCTCTTCTTGCACCTATGTGCTTGACTTTATCAGGTAATCTTTGATCTGCACCATGACGATCTTTATTTGATGCATATGCAATAGTGCATCCTTTGAAAGTTTTGTCCAGCAGATGATTTTCCTTGTCACCATGTGCTAGCCATTTTTCCAGTATTTTTCCTGGTCTGCAACAGTTATATGAGGTATGTTTCATTCTACAAGTAGCTTGTCAAGAATGGCACTATCTCTGATGCGCTTCCTATCATGCATGTTATGCTACTGCACAATTTGAGGTTTGCACTCCTTGTTAGAGACCAGATCACTGACATCCACCTGGCTGTTGTCCTATGAAGGGAAGTAAAGCCATTAACCCAATGCCTTGTTCCCTTGATGTCTTATGATGTTCTCCGTGAGAAACATTCTCAGTTCGATGTTTCTCTGTAATTCAAGTGGGAAATCTTTCAGTTGTTTCAGTACATTTGTTATCCTTTACAATGTAAGTTTTAAGATTCATCTGTGCAACCTTGGATACTGCAAATATCTTTGTTAACCAGTTTGGTAGGTGTGATGCCCTGTTTTTTTTATTTTTTATTATGTACTACAGCATCTTCATTGAATTTGTTTGTAAGAGTTTATTATTTTAATATGACTGTATAGGATATTTAGTTGCTTATTATCATGCCAATTGGTTCCATTTCTATTGTCCAATATATGATCAGTTATTTGTGGAAGAATATCAGTCCATTTGTATGATCTGCAAAAATTACAATGTAACAACATGTATGTTTTAATTATTCTGTTCAAACATTCCATATGATACTAGTCTTCATCTGGGACTTCATCTGGGAGTAAGTCAAATAGTGATGTATTCCATCCCGTTCAAGTGTCATTTGGAAACGTGTTTTAAAACTAATAGCAATATCAGTTTGGGCAGCAATTCGTTCTCATCTGCTTTAATTGCTCCACAACTTGTGTAACTGCCTTCCCCATCTTTGTTTTCAAAGGTAATGTGCAAACAAATTTGGAATGCTGACCATTAAACTATATTTAAAACTTTATTCTCCTGTGAAAATTGCCCCATACCTACAAGACCTGCTAGTCATAAGTCATCTAAACCTTGTATTATAATGTACCTATGCAGATTTGTTGTGCATACTGATTTATAATGTTGCTAACTAGTCACCCTCTAATGCCAGGTTAATAAGTTTTTGTATTTTGCATTGTTTCTGATTTTTATTCCCCCAGTAACTTTCTTATATACAACAGTCATATATAATATCTGAGCACCTATTTTCTGTATCTTTCAGTAAATATTTGTTGATGTTTCATGTTTTTAAGAATATTAAATTCAATAAACCTAGCGTTCTTCCAAACTTTCTAACTCTAAAAGTGTATTCCATACTTAGTGAAACTTACAGGGTGTGTACCCAGCATTCTCGTACATGGCTCTCCCTGCCCACTCAATGCAGTCTATTGTATTGTACTGTACTGTATTGTATTTATTGGTCCAGTAAATCTTACATGTACAGTACAGCACATCATTCATTCATTCATTCATTCATTCATTCATTCATTCATTCATTCATTCATTCATTCATTCATTCATTCATTCATTCATTCATTCATTCATTCATTCATTCATTCATTCATTCATTCATTCATTCATTCATTCATTCATTCATTCATTCATTCATTCATTCATTCATTCATTCATTCATTCATTCATTCATTCATTCATTCATTCATTCATTCATTCATTCATTCATTCATTCATTCATTCATTCATTCATTCATTCATTCATTCATTCATTCATTCATTCATTCATTCATTCATTCATTCATTCATTCATTCATTCATTCATTCATTCATTCATTCATTCATTCATTCATTCATTCATTCATTCATTCATTCATTCATTCATTCATTCATTCATTCATTCATTCATTCATTCATTCATTCATTCATTCATTCATTCATTCATTCATTCATTCATTCATTCATTCATTCATTCATTCATTCATTCATTCATTCATTCATTCATTCATTCATTCATTCATTCATTCATTCATTCATTCATTCATTCATTCATTCATTCATTCATTCATTCATTCATTCATTCATTCATTCATTCATTCATTCATTCATTCATTCATTCATTCATTCATTCATTCATTCATTCATTCATTCATTCATTCATTCATTCATTCATTCATTCATTCATTCATTCATTCATTCATTCATTCATTCATTCATTCATTCATTCATTCATTCATTCATTCATTCATTCATTCATTCATTCATTCATTCATTCATTCATTCATTCATTCATTCATTCATTCATTCATTCATTCATTCATTCATTCATTCATTCATTCATTCATTCATTCATTCATTCATTCATTCATTCATTCATTCATTCATTCATTCATTCATTCATTCATTCATTCATTCATTCATTCATTCATTCATTCATTCATTCATTCATTCATTCATTCATTCATTCATTCATTCATTCATTCATTCATTCATTCATTCATTCATTCATTCATTCATTCATTCATTCATTCATTCATTCATTCATTCATTCATTCATTCATTCATTCATTCATTCATTCATTCATTCATTCATTCATTCATTCATTCCATAGCCAATATTAATGATTACAGTATTTGCATAATCCTCACGTAAGCTCTAAGGATTTTTGAGGAACTCTTCTACACTATGAATTGACATATACACTAGAGAATTACATTCACAGAATTTTACTTCATATACTGGGCAAATCGGTATACAACTTATACTTGAACCCCATTAGAAACTTGAGAATTACATCTGAATGTATTTATAGGCCAATATTAATGGTTACAGTATTTGCATAATCATCACTTAGACTCTTCAAGGATTTTGGAGGAACTCTTCCACACTATAAAAGCAATGTATCAACAGATATTCTTTTAATGCTGCTTTAAAATTTTTTACATCAGTCTTTACTTTAATTTCTCCTGGCAATTTATTGTAGATAATTTTTCCATGGTGTAATGTTCCCTTTTGGCACAAACTGGTTTTTGTATGGAGTACATGAAAGTCAGTTTTGTGTCTTGTATTATGATGATGAACATTTTCATTTTTGGGGAGGATACTAGGATTTGTTATTGTATATTTCTTTATAAACATTGCACTTTCAAATAGGAAAATACATGGAAGGGGAAGAATCCCCATCCTTTTAAATAATGGTCTACATGGTTTGTTCCTTTTTATTCCAGCCATGATTCTCACTATTCTTTTTTGCATCCTGAAGAGTTACCCCAAAAAGTGATCCCATAGTTTAGGACAGAATGTATATTAGAATAGTAAACTGTCATTAGACAGTCCTTATGACTGCAGTTTTCTAGCACTCTTATTAAATAACACATGGTACTTAGCTTCTTTAATATGTTGTCAATGTGAGTTTCCCATCTAAGATTATCCTGTAGCCAGACTCCCAGAAATTTTGAATTAGGCACACTTGCAATATCCGTGTCTGACATTTGAATTCTTATATCCTCTTCAATGTTTCTCTCGGCATTATGAAAATTTAATGCTACTGTTTTACTTTTATTTATTATTAGTTTGTTTTGGTTGAACCAGTTTACAACATTTGTTAATGCCTCGGACAGTCTTGTCTGTAGTATCTCTGCAGTCTTCCCGCTGACTAATATGCTTGTGTCATCTGCAAACTGGATAGTGCTATGGTACTGGTTGGTTGATGTTAGGTCATTTATATATATAAAAAATAGGATGGGGCCCAGTACCGAGCCCTGCAGTACCCCATATTTTTACTGCTTTATAATCAGAATAGTATCTTGTTGATTTGTTTTCTTTGTGAGAATGTATTTCTACTACTTGCTTGCAGTCAGTAAGATATGATCTAAGCCAGCTGTTAGGCATACCTCTGATACCAATTCTTTCAAGCTTATGCAGCAATAGAGTGTGGTCTATGATGTCAAAAGCCTTAGACAGATCAAGGCATATGCCAGTTACTTTTTGTCCACTATCAATTTCTTCGAGTACTTCACCCAGAAATTCATATATTGCTGTTTCTGTTGATCGGCCTTTCCAGAAACCATGTTGGGATGTGGATAATATTTTGCACTTTTCTAGAAAATCTAGCAACCTCTTATGAAAAATTTTTTCTAGTATTTTCGAAAATGTAGTTAGCAAGGCAATAGGTCTATGTCTTCTTTCTTACCCTTTTTGAACAGTGGTTTTAGTTTCACTGTCTTTAAGCAGGAAGTAAAGACTCCATTTCTTAATGAACTGTTGAAAATGTGGGCTAATGGTATTGCAATGAGGTCCCCCACATTTTTAATGACATAATCTGGAATCTCATCCACACCTGTTGAAAATTTTGTTTTTAACTCTCTAATTGATAGTATAATTTCCTTGGGGTTGGTTGGAGTAAGAAATAGGGAGTTGCAGTTTCTATTTTGATTTGATGGTGTTGTAGCAGGATTTTTATTTGAAGATTTTATGTCAGATAGTAATTTTTCACTAATATTTGCAAAGTATGTATTAAAAGCATTGGCTACTTCTTCTGGATTTGTAATTTTTTTGCCATCTTGGATTACCTGGAGATTTACATTTTGGCAGGTCTCATTTCCTACTTGTTCTCTGACTATCTTCCACATGGCTTTCATTTTGTTCCTGGCCATTTTTATATGGTGATCATTTGTTGTTTTTTTAGCTTCTTTTATGACTTTGTGAAGCACTCTCTTATAATTCTAGAAATGCACCAGAAATTCTTCTGTAACATTTTGTGTTTTTGAGATTTCATAAAGTCTCCTCTTTTCAGCACATGATATTTGAATGCCTTTCGTCAGCCATGCAACATTTCTTTTTTTAGTTTTTAATGTTTGGTTTTTAACTGGCAAAGAAATATTGAAATAATGGGAGAATATTTCCATGAACATGTCAAACTTTTTACATGTGTCCTCATAGTTGTCTATATCATTCCATGTTTCTTTTTTTAGTAAGTGCCTGAAGTGTTCTAGGTTGTGCTTGCTACAATTTCTACCTTTTCTTGTCATTTGTTGTTCAGTATTTCCTGCAGTCTCTACTGGGAATTCAATAAACTGTGCTTAATGATCACTGAAACATGTATTCATATTTCCAGATTTGTATAAATATTTATCTGTATTTATTAGTATCTGATCTATAGCACTGCTTGACGATTTGGTGACTCTGGTGGGGGATTTGATAGTTGTATGTATATTGTAGGTTTTTAATAAGGCCTAAAGGTTTAATCTGTCTTTTGAGTTCTTGTTGAAATCTATATTAAAGTCACCACATATGATGGTTGTTTTACTAACTATTTTTATACTGTTAAGTGCCTTCTCAAGATTTTCAATGAAAGTAGTTACGTTTCCATCTGGGCTTCTATATATGCAAATAACAATTATATTTAAATTTATTAGTTGTGTAGCAGAAATTTCGAAGTTTTGCTCTTCCCCTAGCCGGTTAGTGAACTTTAAATTTTCGTGTTTGACGTCCTCTCTAACATACATGCATGTTCCTCTATGCATGGAGGTTTTCCTACAAAAAAAAGATGAAAGGGTAAAGCCCTCTATCCTTGTGTAATGTAACATATTTTCTGATAACCAGTGCTCATTAACAAATATAACAGACACTTCTTTTAGTTCATCTGATAACAATATTTCTATCTCACTAACTTTATTTGATAAGGATTGTACATTTTGGTGCAGGAGCATAAATTTCGACGATGACTTATTTACTAGGTTGTTTTGGCCTCCTTATGTTAGACAGCTGCACATGACATATCATTTTTAACACTTTTACAATTGAAGTTTTCTTTCCAGAGCGATGTTTTATAAGATGAAATCAAAATTTCTCTGGAATCACTTGCCATAAAAAACGTTGTGGTTCTTTCCTGTTTCGTGTTGCGCGAGTTGACTTGTAGTGTGATGGCGTTTCTGCTGTAATTTTTGGAGTTTTACTTTGAGGAACTGCAACTAGGCTAGATGGGGATCCTCTTCTTGCCGCTTCAACACTTCCTGAAGTCACTGGAGTAATATGCTCTTCATTTGAAACTGGTGATTCCATTGCTGCTGCTGCTACAATTGAAGGCTGCACTAAGCCTGGCTGATTTCGGTTTAATTGTTCCATGATTGCATCGCACAGTGCTACTTTCCCTTTAATGTTTCTATGCAATCCATGCGTAGTGAAATCTTCTCTTTTTTGACTGTCTGCATTAATATATGTCACATTGCTGAAGAGGTTACATATTTTCTCGAACTTTCGGTTAGTTGCTTCGATTTCTGCATTCACACACGATGTTTTGATGAGGTCATGTCTCATAGGGATGCTTATTACGAAAACTTCCATGTCCATAACTTTTGCCAATGTTTCCCTTAAAGATCGCAAAGCGAATTTTGCCTCGTTCTTGTAGACATCGTTTGCGCCAGCTAAAATAATGCAAGAGTTACAACTTCCATGGTTAATGTTGTGTGTCAATATGCTGAGTAACTTCTCGCAGTGGAGCACCTGGCTTCACAAATCCAGTAACACTTTCATTTATTAGTTTTTCGTTCATGATCTTTGCCAGTCCTTTTCCATGACTATCAGAAAATAAATAAATAATGCCAGCATCTTGTTTTTTACGTTGACTGTTTTCGTTTGTTGTTTTCGGTTCCGAAACTTTCGTTTGTATATTTGCTTCACTTTGTCTGTTCGTTTTTTCTGATAGCACACTGAATCTGTTTTTGCACACGATATCAGAATCAGTCAATAACTTTCTTTGAGAATTGGACAGCTTACTTTTCACCACCGGTATGTTTGGAAGCTCGCGATTTCGAGGAAAGTTTGATCTGTTTACATGCTTTTCCGCTACCATGCTAGAGTTGTTTGTTTGCACACGTTTTTGTTTACTTTCACTTTCAGTTCCTTGCAACAGTTTTTCTTCAGATGGCTGTATTCCATGATTTACTACACTCGATTTTTGCACACTGTTTTTTTGTATTAAAGTTACACTGCTTCTTTGAGATTTATCTTCCTGGATAGAGTTTTCTTCGGTCACTGATTCACATTTTCCTGTGGAGGCCGTATCTTCTTGCTTCCCGTATTTTCCCGATTTAAGTTCTTTTATATCCTGTTTTAGAGTACCGTTTATGAATTGTAGACTTTTTATACGTTCATTTAGCTTTGATATCTCGTGCTTACAACTCATACACGATTTCTTTTTTCCATCGAATTTTACTTTTTTTTTGCGGAGATACACGATTTACTTTAACACTAGCCGCCATCATCTATCCTACTATTGCTGTGATGGTCAACGAAATTGTCATTAGTGCCTCCTCCTTCCTTTGTGTCATTGTTTGCCTTCAAGAGTCATTCAAGAGTTTCAGTAACTAGTCTAAATGTTTCCCTACAAGATTGATCTCCTTCCAAATGCCCTAACTGTTCTTCTTCCTCTTTCAAACGGTTAAGCCTTCTCTCTGCGGCCCCAGCTACTTGTCTTCAGTAGTCCCCATCATCTCCAAGTGTGAAGATCTCAGTAAATACTTTTTTTTTTTTAATAAGGTTTTCTTCCCTCTGATCCTGCCATAGAAAATGTTTTGTAAAAGTTCAGCGTGTCTAATTAAGTGTCCAATGTGTTTTTTCTTTTTGCTGACAATAACTTTCAGTAGTTCTTTCTTCTTTCGTATTTCCTGTAGAACCATCTCATTCATTTTTCTGCCATTCCAACTAGTTCCTGTAACAGTCCTCTAGAACCACATTTCTGCAGCTTCAAGGCGACCTTTCTCCTGCTTTGCTAACATCCAGGTTTCACATTTGTATGTCAGGACACTCCACACAACTCTTTCTTCTACGCAACCTTGTGTGCTTCAATGATTTCACGCTTTCTCAACATACTATTGTATAGTTAACAGACTTTGTGATAATGTACAGCTTATATCTCATTTTCCCAATGTTTTTTAACTCCATCAACCCCTGCAACTAACACATTGATTAACTTCAAAAAGTATTGGGTCTGTTCTCAAGTACTTATTTACTTGAGACTTTTGTCAAGTGTTTCAATTTTCATAGTATGGTATTTGTTCCTTTCATTGTAAATTGGAATTTTTGCACCATGCATTTTGAAACTGTAGCTGCCAATCTCAATTTCTGCGTCAATGTACAGATGGATGTTCTGTCTCCTCTCAGACTGAATGTGGGGAGTCATGCATGTGACTTTATCTATAACTTGGCATATAATGGTGAAATTACCGCTTATTTTATACCACCACCTTTTCAAAAACCTCTTCAAAGATTCACCTGTATCACCCATCATCCAACTGCCTTGTTTTATGAATAATCAATAACCTGTATTGTGTGTGATTTCAACAATTTCCACTAAGTTGTGAATTCATTGACTATCATGTCAGTTACTATGTGTGCTTAACAAATGAGTTTAAATTCAAAGCATCTTGTTTGAGAGCCATTATGTTTGTGTTAACCCTTACTAACTGCTTAGGGCTCCAAAAGTATGACTAAAAAAAAATAAAGTCTCCACAATATGATGACCAAGTCAGAAATATTTCCATATTTGACTGTGGTTTTCCACTGCACCATTGTCAAATACAAAGTATTTGGCATAACTCTGCAGTCACTGAATGTCATATACATTACACCATCAATGATTGACAATATCTTTTATAATAGTTGGTATTTGGGCTAGAGTGATAATTCTGAAAACACATACCTTTGAAATGAACTCCCTGCATGTGGAGTAGCAATTACAAAATAATATTCATTTTGCCACAATCCACAGATCCTATAATCATCAATCGCATTTGTCAGGTAGGAGTGTTCCATGTGTCCTCGGTGTCTTTCACAGTGGCATGACTGGATAAAATCTCCTCAGTTTGCGGCTTGCAAACCGAGAAGATTTTATCCAGGAGTGTTCCATTTTTCTTCTTCTTCTTCTTCTGTTTTTCTGCATTATTCTTGAACCACTCAGTTACTATAGTGTGCTTGTGTAGAGAGTGTTTTATTCATCCAGCCACGGTGATGACTGTGTGTTTACATTAGCATAATGGAGTTTTAAAGAGAAATCATACACATGTCCTAGACTTTTTATTTATAAACTCTTACATGTAGGGAGACATACGGACATGCTTAAACGATAACTCAGTTCTATGCCTACATTTGGTGTGCTGCACTCGCCACATTACTGTCCATTGATGCACAACATGCATTGTAACACTGTATTACGGTTTTTCCATAAGATGTAGAGTCTGCCGTGATAGGTCTATTAAATTAGTCCACGTATTTTTGCAAAACCTGAACACGTGGTCACCACCTCATTCATTGGTTGAGAGTATGTTGCATGGTGTAGCTAGAATTCATTAAATTCTTAAACATTTTCTCTTGCATATAAATGCTCTCTCTCTCTCTCTCTTGTTATTCAGTTTAACTGTTTGTGGGACGTTTGCCTTTACATATTTTGTGACTGCTTTATAACACTATTGGACTACGAGTATTTCAAGTACTCCATTGACGACTGAGTTACCATCTATCAGAATTTGCTCGGAAGCTGTTGAAGCATGAGGAGGCAAGACAACATGTTTGGGGGTATACGTAGCCAGTGACTATTAATCTTGCAACACATCAAGGCAGGCTAACCCATTGTGGTCTGGATACTGAAAAAGGGCTGGAGTAAAAGTTAAGATACAGTATGTAGTGGCGGACACCCCTTCACTTTGTTTCCTGTGGATGAGTCCACAAGTGGAATTACAATGTCATCACAAAACCTCAAAGCTTTTATTTCTTCTCCCTGGACTTTAATTTCTACTCCAAATTTTTCTTTTGTTTCCTTTACTGCTTGCTCAATATACAGATTGAATATCGCTGGGGATAGGCTACAACTCTGTCTGACACCCTTCCCAAATGAATCAGTACATGCATTCAGGCTCAAATGCATCTAAGCACTACGGGACTTAACATCTGAGGTCATCAGTCCCCTAGACTTAGAACTACTGAAACCTAACTAACCTAAGGACATCACACACATCCATGCCCGAGGCAGGATTCGAACCTGCAACCATAGCAGCAGCGCGGTTCCGGACTGAAGCGTCTAGAACTGCTCGGCCACAGCGGCCGGCTGCGTTCAGGCCAGAAGAGGTGCAATGTCAGAAGTGGGCTCATACTGGCAAGTTCTTTATGAATTTGTTTATTTTGTAATGATTGACGCAACATCAAATATCCTCTCAAGTTGTGAAGTTTCATGTTCTTTCCTCCACCCCATCTGGTTGCTTCACTTTTTCTATCAGGGCGTGTATTTATTAATTGAACTATCATTTTCAAATTGCGTAGCCTGCCTTTTCACAGCAATTTTCATAAGAGAGAAACTTAAGTATCTCTAATTTTTTTTAAAGATACTAGGAAAAGGAAAGTTGCTACTCACCTTATAGTGAAAGTGCTGCGAATCAGCATCTCCACTACATGGTGAGTAGCAACTTTCCTTTTCATAATATTGTTACATCCTGGATTTTCCATTGTTTAATTTCTTTTAAAGAGTTACCTACATGAAGCTTGAAGATGCACACCATGTATTATCCTAACAGTACATTTTTGCACAAAGAATACTTCGTGTCTATGTGTGAAATTGCACCAGTAATTATCTAGTAGAGGGCTTGGTATCCTCTTATGTGGATGATGCATGATGATGAGTCAGAAGTCGCTCAGTTATTGCAGAATCCCTTCATTAATTTATTACAGACAGAAGCCATCATCTGGCAGTGGCTGTAGGTGGGTCTTGATCCTTGGACTCTATAGTAGTGAAGCACTGTTGTGCTACACTAGTTGCTGTTAATCTCAGCTTAGCATTGTTGCATCTATGGCGCACTCTTCCATTTTACACTATCCAGGCAGGCTAAGCTCCAAGACCTGATGCAGTAAATGTTCACTGCTGAGTGCAGAATGCTAAGTTCCACCTGGCTGCAGCAAGTGACAGCACTGACACCTGTGGAGCAAACACTAGACTGATGACTGACTGGCAGCATCTGTCACTGGCAAGCACTGTGGTTCAATGGCTTGGATGGTCCCAGTCGGCCATCAGCCCATCGTGTGGTGGATGGGCCTCCTTGGTAGACTGTCCTGTCAGGATGACAGCAGAGTGTCAGTGACCTCACAGCGGAGGCCAATGTTATGGAAGTCGATGACTCAGTGACTTGGCAGTCTGGCCAATGACCAGCCTGGCCAAACAGCCAGTACATGCACTATAGCGGGTCTGTTACATTGTGGTTTCTAAAGTCATGTATGCTGCATGCTGAAATGCCTCCTGGTTTTGGTACTTATCTAGACAATGACCTGCAGGTGAATGGCAACACCTGGTAAATACCACGGTGTGCCCTGGATCAGTACACTGTCGTAAGTTGCCCGCTTTATAGTTTGAGCTCATCTGCCTAATCTTCACAATTCCAGATATCAGTGAATGAAAACATACAAAGTAAGATAATTTTTTAATGCTTTCATCATGGAAATCAGCAATACACTAGGAATAAGTATATCTGAACACAAGTATTTTAGAAGACCTGTAACACTTGACTTCCAATTCCAGTTCTGATCAATAAGAACACTCAGGAATTTTGAACAAGCAGTTCTACATATTTATTTCCCCTATGCTCTGTTGTTGTTAATGATATAATTTTCCTTGTACAGGATTGAGTGAACAGTGTTTTTTTCCCCTAATTAAGTGAATAATTCACTTCGTGTTGCAGCTCTACTGGGTTTGATTATGATACTTGCATCATCAGTAAAGAATATTATTTCTGCTTTATTAGGATAAGCTGAAGAGAAAGAGTGGTCCCAGAATTGAACCCTGTGGAACACCAGTAGTAATTTTAGTTAAGATACAAACATTAAGGTCCTCCAAAAGAATATTGTAATATGCACAATTAACTGTCTTAATCAGATCACTCTATGAAGTACACCGAGAAACACAGCCACTTAATACATACAGGGTGTACATAAAGTCCAGAAACACTTTCAATTATTTATTGCACAACAACTAAACATTCTACATATGTCATACATATTGCATTTTGAAGAGAAACTCTGAAAATTTTTTTCTTACAAACATTCGATATGTGAACAATGAGTGACCCGGCAGACATCAACACGGTAATCGAATTCTTGCCATACCTGTCCCAGCATGGCATTGTCGACTGTGGCAGTTGCTTCCTGTATTCTCTCCTGGAGCTCTTCTACATCACATTGTAGAGGCAGTACATACACCAGATCTTTGTGTACCCACAGAAAAAAGTCACGAGTGAGATCTGGTGATTGGGAGAGGCCATTTCATGAAACAGCTGTCCCCTTCTGTAGCACAGCCGATCCATCAATGCAGCAGCTCCATGTTCAGGTACCCTCGAACTTCACGATGAAAATGGGGTGGAGCCCTATCCTGCTGAATAATGAACGGAGAGTCCGATTGCATTTGAGGCACGTCCAAGTCTAACTCCAACACACAGAAAGCTCGCTCCGCACCTGAACTCGCCATGTTTGTGATTAGCGCTGACTATCTGCAAATTACCATCTATGCTGTGGCGGTATACGTGAAAAAAACTTTCAGGATGTCTCTTCAAAATTATATATGTATGATACCTGCCAATGTTTGATTTTTGTGCAATAAATAATTGAAAATGTTTCTTTATGTAAAATTTAGGGGCCAGCTTGCCCAAAAATGCAGACTTTTGTAATACAAATGGTATTGACTATTCTTATGCTAATTGTAACTCTCCAACATGAAAATGCTCAATTACACAATTACAATATTCACATATTAATAACAAAATACGAAATTCTTCTTCCATAGGCTTCTCACTGAGCGGACACACCATGGTAATGTTACAGAGGGAATTCAGTCACGTGTGCAACAAAGATGAATTCATTAGTTCTTCATTTGTGACACATTTTGTCTATATTGAAAGACATCTTCAGGCAATCTACAAAAATTACAAAACCCAGTACAAACATAATGGCCAGGAAAAAAATTGTAAAACAACAAAATCATATAAAAATTCTTGAACTCTATAACTAAAAAGTTACAGGTCCAAATTTCATCTCGGGGATTGGGGGGGGGGGGGGGGGGGGGGGGGGGGGGGGGGGGAGGGATAGTAACTAAAGAGTGTACTAGCTCCCACTGTGTGAGATATAAAATGTAACACTTATCTAACAATAGGTAACTAATCATCTCATGAAATAAAGAGACAGATACACAAAATTATGAACAGGAAACTATGGGACAAGTGCAAGTATAACGCTAAAATATGGAACAATGCCGATGG
Organism: Schistocerca cancellata; assembly: GCF_023864275.1. Lineage (NCBI taxonomy): Eukaryota > Metazoa > Arthropoda > Insecta > Orthoptera > Acrididae > Schistocerca > Schistocerca cancellata. The sequence continues at coordinate 358,801,711 of NC_064630.1, read as the reverse complement.
TCACAATTTATACCTAGAACAAGAATGCCATAATGTCATATATAAGATTATTAGCAATAGCCATAAATGAGAAACAACCAAAGCCTACCTTGTCAAGATTCACAGTAATTTGATAACACACTATACGCCCATAATGGTTATAAAAGAGAACTCTCATGTTGTAGGATCAAATGTGACTTTTTAAAAATACAGGTTCTGTCAACAGCATAAAAAAAAATCATCTGGAGAAGGAAAACAACACTGTTAAAATACATAAAACATGAATTCATACAACAGGACGACGCAAACTGTTTGTATGTCTAAAGAGTTAAGACACAGCCATTATTAGACTTCCAGGGTTAAAAAATTTTTATGCCGTTTCGTTGTTTTAGAATTGTTGTATATGATCATTTTATTTGTACTGGGACTTGTATGTTTTTTCTTTTATTTTTTTGCTTGATGACAAAATTTGTCAAGGAATGTTGTCAGCAATGCAGATTAGACATGACACTAATTAATAATGTCCTACACATGCTGAGGGTGGAGGGGGGAGATCTGATATTCTTGTTGACCAATGGAGTTGATGAACCACATCTTCGAGAGTGCGTTGGACTCATGTTGGAGTTGCACGTCGCCATGCTGTTACAAGCATGGCCACAGAAGTTCTGGATGGTGTATGCATCCTACACTGTATTATATCTGCATCTACATCTGTACCGTGTGGAGGAGAATACATAATTTACCAGTATCATTTTCCACACTTCCTTTTCCACTTGTCAATAGTACAAAGAAAGAAATATTGTCAGTACTTCTCTATATGAACCTGAATTTTCCTAACACATGAAACGTAAGTTGAGAGTAAGCAGTATATTTTTTCACTCACTTTGGGAAATGGGTACTCAGAATTTTATTTGTAACGCCCTCCTTGATACACAACACCTTTCTTATAGTATCTCCTACTGCAGGCTGCTGAGCAGTTCTGTGGCCCTCTCACACTGACTAAATAAACCTGTGATGAATTGTAGCCTCCTTTGAATCTTGCTTGTTAATCCAATTTCTTAAAGGCACAAAACTAATTGGTCAAACAAGAATTTTTACAGGCTGACAATTATTGAACTAAATGAAAAAACGGGAATTAGTTACTAACTATGGTGTGCACACATTTTATGCAACATGTAAATGTCGCTACAGATATTCAGATCTAGGTTATGACACGTTCGATATGCCTCCCATTATTGGCGATGATGTGGTGCAGACAAATAGCGAAATTCTGCATGACCTGCTGATGTGTCAGAACGTCGAATCTGTTGATGACCTCCTGAATGGCGGTTTTCAGCTCAGCAGTGGTTTTGAGGTTATTGCTGTGCACCTTGTCTTTAATATAGCCCCACAAAAAGGAGTACCATGTGTTCAGATCTGGAGAATATGGCAGCTAATGGAGAACCATGCCAGTGGCATCTGGGTACCCCAGAGCCAGAATACAGTCACCAAAGTGCTCCTCCAGGACATCAAACACTCTCCTGCTTTGATGGAGATGAACTATGTCTTGCATGAACCACATCTCATCAAAAATCGGGTTCACTTTGGATAATGGGAATGAAATCATCTTCCAAAATTTTCACATACCATATAGTAGTCACCATGCCATCAAGTAATATAACACCAATTACTCTGTGACTGGACATTGCACACCACACAGTCACCCGCTGAGGCTGAAGAAACTTCTCGATCATGAAATGATGAATTCCCAGTCACCCAAATGCGACAATTTTGCTTACTGACGAACTCATCCAAATGAAAGTGGACTAGACCAAACAATACGCTTACTAATTCCCATCACACCCTGCACCCAACCATGCAGTTCAAACGTCCTAACACAAACCATTCAGAAGTTATGATGATTTTATTTCATATAGTTCAATAAATGTCACCCTCTATAAGCAACCTATTTTATGAACAATTTAAACTTACTTGTGATCTTCTAATAAATCTGAGCCTAATATCTGTCTTGCACACAGACACATTCATGCTGTTCCAATTTAATTGTACCAGACAGTTCACTTAAAACACGTGAAAGCTGTGGCAGATATATCTTTTTGTCTATCTGTGTAAACTTCATTATATTTACTAATGTTTACAGCCTTCCCTCAATCTTTGCCAGCAGTGTGATCATCTGTAAGTATATCTGCATTTTGTAGTAAGTTTCTCAGAATTTCACCTCCCTATGCAGGATTGTGTCATAACCATAGGGTTACAGACATTACCTGACTATCTGTGTTCAGTCTATTGGTGTCATTGGTATAAATTCATCGTCCAGTGCAACTTCTGACATCATGACGCATGAGGCTGGTCATTACCAATAGTTTACAGAAATTACTATTCTGTTGGTTGACTTTACCCTCATAATGAGCATCACCAATGTCAAGGCAGAATTTGCTCTCATCATTAAAGGCAACTCTTTCTCTCCTCTCCCTGCTGTGTTTTTACTATTACACAAGTATTCTACTTGGTGAGGATGTAAAAGGCAACCTGAAAAGAGACATCCTTGCTCTTAGATCATATTGTAAAAATCTTTCCTGATGGTCTTATCTGACACCCAGAGTGAATTTTTGTTTTGGTGTGCTGGTTGTGTCTAGAACAAAAAGGCATGTGCACCTTCCTTGGATCATCAGCACCTTCAAAGAAACACATGTTCCACCTCAAATCCAACATGCTAGGCAATTTTTCAAAATGGCAAGCAGGCCTCCCACAGGGTATGACCTCCCTCAAACTCACTCAGGTCTCTCTCTATCTTTCTCTCTATTTCAAGAAAACCTTCCAGATATTCAACTCTGCATGTCAAAATTTACAACAGTGGTGACTATCTGTGTTCAGTCTATTGGTGTCATTGGTATAAATTCATCGTCCAGTGCAACTTCTGACATCATGACGCATGAGGCTGGTCATTACCAATAGTTTACAGAAATTACTATTCTGTTGGTTGACTTTACCCTCATAATGAGCATCACCAATGTCAAGGCAGAATTTGCTCTCATCATTAAAGGCAACTCTTTCTCTCCTCTCCCTGCTGTGTTTTTACTATTACACAAGTATTCTACTTGGTGAGGATGTAAAAGGCAACCTGAAAAGAGACATCCTTGCTCTTAGATCATATTGTAAAAATCTTTCCTGATGGTCTTATCTGACACCCAGAGTGAATTTTTGTTTTGGTGTGCTGGTTGTGTCTAGAACAAAAAGGCATGTGCACCTTCCTTGGATCATCAGCACCTTCAAAGAAACACATGTTCCACCTCAAATCCAACATGCTAGGCAATTTTTCAAAATGGCAAGCAGGCCTCCCACAGGGTATGACCTCCCTCAAACTCACTCAGGTCTCTCTCTATCTTTCTCTCTATTTCAAGAAAACCTTCCAGATATTCAACTCTGCATGTCAAAATTTACAACAGTGGTGATAAATTCAAGGCAGTAGCAGAGGTTAGAAACCATGAAAAAATCTTTAAAAAAATGAGTTTACATTTTTATGAGACTTGGAAAGTGACAAATCTGGTAACATATTTTGATTTATTTCAGTATTGCCACATGTAATTGTATTCTGAGGTAACTCATTTTTAAGAAAGAAAGTCTTAATTGCACAAAAGTATGAAATAAAAATAATATATGGTGTCCACCCTCAATCATCATACTGTTGACAAAGGAGTTAGGTGTTTCAACTACAGCATCACAGTAAACATACAGTTATGAAGTTTGCTGTACATAATACATTAGAGTTCAGAACAATAATTATATCCACAATTACAACAGAAGAAGAAATAAATGACCTTTAATATTCCAAATTAAAATGACTTTAGCTCAGAAATACCAGTTAGGTTAATATTCTGACTAGTTCCACATCATATGAACATGTCAAGCAAAGTGATACATGGAACACGTAACTGACATGTTGGTATCTACCTTTCTTACTAACCCAGTACAATGCTTGAAACAACAGACCACTATTACAACAACTGAAATACAATCCGTATATTCTCAGCATTTTCTTCCTCAGTAAGAGGTTGCTCTTACATCTATAACATGCAACTCTGAATCATTAACTTTACTGTCCTTTATCAGTATCCAATACAAAAATGGTATTTCGGTGTCACATTTTTAAAGGTATTAATTTTTCATTTCCCAGCACTGTATATGGTTTATGGTCACTATAAAACTATTCTATCAGTCCTCTGAAATGGAAGTGCCCACAAACTATGGGCTTGAATCTTAAAAGCAGTTTCGTAGCCAATAACTCTGAACAACATTAACTGACTGTTTGGTTTGATATCACAACAGACGAAACTGTGACTAGAGATCATGATAGAATTTTTAAAAATTGAAGGGCTAACACTAGACTCTTTCCCTTACCAACAATGTTAGCTAAGCATATCTCATAAACCAGTTCAACATTTCTCTCTGCCTCAGTTATCTCCTACTTTTCAAACCCTATGGAGATCTTTGACAAAATAATTTAATTGTATAGATGAAAAATCTACTCAGTAAGCAGTGGCAGAACACACACATAAAAGAAGGTTATAATTAGGCAAGCTTTCGGAGCCAGTGACTCCTCCTTCAGGCAGAAGGTTGAAGAAGAAGGAAGAGGGGTGAAGGAAAAGGACTGGAGAGGTCTAGCAAAAGGGTTAGATTTTGGGAAAGTTGCACAGAACCACGGGTCAAGGAAGACTTACCATACGGGATGAGAAGGAAATACTGATTGCTGCAGACAGCATCAGATGAGATTTTAAAACCTGTGAGCTTAAAGGTCAAAGACAGGCTAATATGCAAGACAGAGATTACTGCTTAAACATCTTGTATGAGTTAATTGCAAGAGTTAATGAGAGTGAAGAGCTAAGTGCATTGTACTTAGCAGAGGTGGGAGGGGGCAGTGAAAAATAGACAGGTTAGACAATGAAAGATGTAGAAAACTAAAACAGAGTGAAAAAAAGAGTAGTTACTGTGAAGAAATACTGAGACGGAAGAGATTAATGAAAATTGAGGCCAGGTGGGTGGCAAGAACCAAGGAATGTTGCAACGCTAGTTCCCACCTGTGGATATGAGAAACAGATGTTTAGGGGAAGAATCCAGATGACGCGTGTGGTGAAACAGGCACTGAGGTCATGGCTGTCATGTCACAGAGCATGCTCTAGTCTATGCCTATGATCATTCATCTTAATTAATAATTTGGTGATAGTCATGCCACTGTAAGACGCCAAAAACAGTGTTTCCACAACATGATGTCTCATTTCACAGGTGGCTCTCCCTTTGACTGTATATGTTTTCCCAGTTACAGGGCTGGTACAGGTCATGGTAGGAGGGTGCAATGGGCAAGTTTTGCAGTGGGGTCAGTCACAGGGGTTGGAGCCATAGGGTAGGGAGATGGGTGCAGAAGGAGCATAACAAGATATTGCGGAGACTGGGACGGTGACAGAAAGCTATTCTAGGTTGTTGTTGTTGTTGTTGTTGCTGCTGCTGTTGTGGTCTTCGGTCCTGAGACTGGTTTGATGCAGCTCTCCATGCTAATCTATCCTGTGCAAGCTCCTTCAGCTCCCAGTACCTACTGCAACCTACATCCTTCTGAATCTGCTTAGTGTATTCATCTCTTGGTCTCCCTCTACAATTTTTACCCTCCACGCTGTCCTCCAGTGCTAAATTTGTGATCCCTTGATGCCTCAGAACATGTCCTACCAACCGATCCCTTCTTCTAGTCAAGTTGTGCCACAAACTTCTCTTCTCCCCAATCCTATTCAATACCTCCTCATTAGTTACGTGATCTACCCACCTAATCTTCAACATTCTTCTGTAGCACCACATTTCGAAAGCTTCTATTCTCTTCTTGTCCAAACTACTTATTGTCCATGTTTCACTTCCATACATGGCTACACTCCATACAAATACTTTCAGAAATGACTTCCTGACACTTAAATCTATACTCGATGTTAACAAATTTCTCTTCTTCAGAAACACTTTCTTTGCCATTGCCAGTCTACATTTTATATCCTCTCTACTTCGACCATCATCAGTTATTTTGCTCCCCAAATAGCAAAACTCATTTACTACTTTAAGTGTCTCATTTCCTAATCTAATTCCCTCAGCATCACCTGACTTAATTCGACTACATTCCATTATCCTCATTTTGCTTTTGTTGATGTTCATCTTATATCCCCCTTTCAAGGCACTGTCCATTCCGTTCAACTGCTCTTCCAAGTCCTTTGCTATCTCTGACAGAATTACAATGTCATCGGCAAACCTCAAAGTTTTTATTTCTTCTCCATGGATTTTAATACCTACTCCGAATTTTTCTTTTGTTTCCTTTACTGCTTGCTCAATATACAGATTGAATAACATCGGGGAGAGGCTACAACCCTGTCTTACTCCCTTCCCAACCACTGCTTCCCTTTCATGTCCCTCAACTCTTATAACTGCCATCTGGTTTCTGTACAAATTGTAAATAGCCTTTCGCTTCCTGTGTTTTACCCCTGCCACCTTCGGAATTTGAAAGAGAGTATTCCAGTCAACATTGTCAAAAGCTTTCTCTAAGTCTACAAATGCTAGAAACGTAGGTTTGCCTTTCCTTACTCTTTCTTGTAAGGTAAGTCGTAAGGTCAGTATTGCCTCATGTGTTCCAACATTTCTACGGAATCCAAACTGATCTTCCCCAAGGTCGGCTTCTACCAGTATTTCCATTCGTCTGTAAATAATTCGTGTTAGTATTTTGCAGCTGTGACTTATTAAACTGATAGTTCGGTAATTTTCACATCTGTCAACACCTGCTTTCTTTGGGATTGGAATTATTATATTCTCCTTGAAGTCTGACGGTATTTCACCTGTCTCGAACATCTTGCTCACCAGATGGTAGAGTTTTGTCAGGACTGGCTCTCCCAAGGCAGTCAGTAGTTCTAATGGAATGTTGTCTATTCCCTCGGCCTTGTTTCGACTCAGGTCTTTCAGTGCTCTGTCAAACTCTTCACGCAGTATCGTATCTCCCATTTCATCTTCATCTACATCCTCTTCCAATTCCATAATATTGTCCTCAAGTACATTGCCCTTGTATAAACCCTCAATATACTCCTTCCACCTTTCTGCTTTCCCTCTTTGCTTAGAACTGGGTTTCCATTTGAGCTCTTGATATTCATACAAGTGGCTATCTTTTCTCCAAAGGTCTCTCTTATATTCCTGTAGTCTGTATCTATCTTACCCCTAGTGAGATAAGCCTCTACATCCTTACATTTGTCCTCTAGCCACGCCTGCTTAGCCATTTTGCACTTCCTGTCGATCTCATTTTTGAGACGTTTGTATTCCTTTTTGCTTGCTTCATTTACTGCATTTTTATATTTTCTCCTGTCATCAATTAAATTCAATATTTCTTCTGTTACCCAAGGATTTCTACTACCCTTGTCTTTTTACCTACTTGATCCTCTGCTGCCTTCACTACTTCATCCCTCAGAGCTACCCATTCTTCTTCTACTGTATTTCTTTCCCCCCATTCCTGTCAGTTGTTCCCTTATGCTGTCCCTGAAACTCTGTACAACCTCCGGTTTAGTCAGTTTACCCAGGTCCCATCTCCTTAAATTCCCACCTTTTTGCAATTTCTTCAGTTTTAATCTACAGTTCATAACCAATAGATTGTGGTCAGAGTCCACATCTGCCCCTGGAAATGTCCAACAATTTAAAACCTGGTTCCTAAATCTCTGTCTTACCATTATATAATCTATCTGATGCCTTTTAGTATCTCCAGGATTCTTCCATGTATACAGCCTTCTTTTATGATTCTTGAACCAGGTGTTAGCTATGATTAAGTTATGCTCTGTGCAAAATTCTAACAGATGGCTTTCTCTTTCGTTTCTTGGCCCCAATCCATATTCACCTACTATGTTTCCTTCTCTCCCTTTTCCTACTGTCGAATTCCAGTCACCCATGACTATTAAATTTTCGTCTCCCTTCACTACCTGAATAATTTCTTTTATCTCATCGTACATTTCTTCAATTTCTTCATCATCTGCAGAGCTAGTTGGCATATAAACTTGTACTATTGTAGTAGGCATGGGCTTCTTGTCTATCTTGGCCACTATAATACATCCACTATGCTGTTTGTAGTAGCTTATCTGCACTCCTATTTTTTTATTCATTATTAAACCTACTCCTGCATTACCCCTATTTGATTTTGTATTGATAACCCTGTATTCACATGACCAAAAGTCTTGTTCCTCCTGCCACTAATTCCCACTATATCTAACTTTAACCTATCCATTTCCCTTTTTAAATTTTCTAACCTACCTGCCCGATTAAGGGATCTGACATTCCACACTCCGATCCGTAGAATGCCAGTTTTCTTTCTCCTGGTAACGACATCCTCTTGAGTAGTCCCTGCCCAGAGATCCGAATGGGGGACTATTTTACCTCCGGAATATTTTACCCAAGAGGACGCCATCATCATTTAGCCATACAGTAAAGCTGCATGCCCTCGGGAAAAATTACGGCTGTAGTTTCCCCTTGCTTTCAGCCATTCGCAGAACAACAACAGCAAGGCCGTTTTGGTTAATGTTACAAGGCCAGATCAGTCAATCATCCAGACTGTTGCCCCTGCAACTACTGAAAAGGCTGCTGCCCCTCTTCAGGAACCACACGTTTGTCTGGCCTCTCAACAGATACCCCTCCGTTGTGATTGTACCTACGGTATGGCCATCTGTATCGTTGAGGCATGCAAGCCTCCCCACCAACGGCAAGGTCCATGGTTCATGGGGGTGGGGGGGGGGGTGGGGGGGGGGTGGGGGTTGGGGGGTGGAGGGCAAAATCTGACAGAAGCAGCACCAGGATTGGGTGTGATGACCTGGGAAATCTGCTTTTGAACTAGGCTGGTGGGGTAATTACATCCAGTGAAGGCTGAGGTGAAAATGGTGGTGTATTGCTGTAATGAATCTGTATCTGAACAATTATGTTTGTTTGAGTCTCGGTCCGGCACACAGTTTTAATCTGCCAGGAAGTTTCAATTGTGTTTGTCTCAAATGCCAAGGCTGTATGGGAGTGAACATTTGGCATCGAAAGGATGGCAACTGTCAAAATATAAGTATTGTTGTTTGTTAGTAGGTTTAATGTGGACACAAGTGTGTAGCAGGCCTTCGGTGAGGATGAGATCAACATCAAGGAAAGTGGCACAGGATTCAAAATAGGACCATGTGAAATTTAATTGGGAGAAGGTATTCAGAGATTCCAGGAATTTCAACAGGTCAGCCTCACCACGAGTCCATATGGTAAAGATGACATCAGTGTGTCTAAACAAAACCACAGGCTGAAGACTTATGGAGATCTTGTTGTACACATATTTCACTTGGCTAACACACTTGGGAGAAAGGATATGGCAGACAATTGATTACTAACAGACTAAGAATTGTCTTCAGAAAGAATATGTCCCTGAGGAGTGAAATGTGTGCTGTACCTAAAGTTCTTGTTTGACCTTCTAGTACACCAAAATATGCAACAGAATCTCTGTAGTATACCAGAACTACAAAAGAAGTACTGATAGATTGAAACTTAGAATTGGGCAGTGAGCTATGTTAGGATGACCAGTTGGTAAGTTTCCCATGAAAGGCCATGGCCCAAGTTGTGTACTACACTTTTAAGTATAAATTATTTCAGTTCAGTTACTGACAAGTTTGTATGAAGGAAAACAATTCGGCTGGATTTAGTATTCTAGACAGAAACTGGTAAGCACAAACATCTGTGTGCATCCAGGTTTCCCATAAAATTCAAGGACAATAATTGACAATATAATGTAAATGGATAGATAAAAAAAATCTACACACCAAGCAGCGATAGGAGAACACTCATATAATAAAACATTTTATGTATGTAGACTTTCAGGGTCAGTGGCTCCTTCTTCTGGCAGCAGGGTTGAAGAAGAAGGAACAGGGTTGAAAGAGGAGGACTAGGGAAGTTTAGGAAAAGGGATAGAGTTCGGAAAAGTCACCCAGAACTCTGGGGTCATGGAAGACTTACTGAATGGGATCTACATCTACATCTACATGTATACTCTGCAAATAACATTCAAGTGCCTGGCAGAGGGTTCACAGAACAACCTTCATCATTCTCTATTATTCCAATCTCGTATAGTGTGTGGAAAGAATGAACACCTGTATCTTTCCATACGAGCTCTGCTTTCCCATATTTTATCATGGTGATCATTCCTCCCTATGTAGGTCAGTGTCAACAAAATATTTTCGCATTCGGAGGAGAAAGTTGGTGATTGGAATTTTGTGAGAAGATTCCGTAGCAACGAAAAATGCCTTTCTTTTAATGATTTACAGCCCAAATCCTGTATCATTTCTGTGACACTCTCTCCCATATTTCACGATAATACAAAACGTGCTGCCTTTCTTTGAACTTTTCCGATCAGTCCTGTCTGGTAAAGATCCCACACCACGCAACAATATTCTATAAGAGGACGGACAAGCGTAGTGTAGGCAGTCTCCTTAGTAGGTCTGTCACATTTTCTAAGTGTCCTGCCAATAAAACGCAGTGTTTGGTTAGCCTTCCCCATAACATTTTCTATGTGATGAGAAGGAAAGCCTGATTATTGGGGACTGCACTGAATGAGATTTTTAAACCTGAGAGCTTAAAGGTGGATTTTTATGCAGATGTTACCCGGACAGTATTTCCACAACCTTGCTATCAATAGGATGTTAAACTGTGGCAATTATGGGCAAGTATTCCAGTATCTGCTACAAAAGTTATATTAAATGCAGATGAATTTGACTGACAGTAGTGGGAAAACAGAAGTTCTGGGATTACACATACCCTGTGCAATTTTTATTTTGAAAATAGCACAGAAGTTCCCAGTAATTACAGTAGCAAAGACATAATGAGTATTGTTTGCTCATTCCACAATCAAGTGAATTGTGACCCAATGTTCTGCCTATAAAAACACCACAGGATGAACGACTAGCACTTATTTTGAAGGCAGTTTCTTATAAATGGATACCAAAATGCACTGTCTGTCAGATTTAGTTCTCCTGGACATAACTTCCTACGACTGTGTAAGTTTTGGATAGTAGGCCATAGGCGACTGATGAGATGATCTTGGTAGATGGTTTCTCTTTTGTATTGTGAAAAATTTTTTACATGCAATGCATATAACTTCAACACTAAATTGTTTCATCTCTCCAGTCCATGTACAGTTTACAGTGATCAATTGTGACTTATTTGTTTTATAACACATATTTCTGTTTACCACTTACATTATTTATATACTATTGAGAACTAACCATTACTATAAGTGAAGATGTTTCTAGGCTAGTTCATTGTTTATTGATATTTATTCATGCTGTAGTTTGTTTAATCAATACTTTGCTCAAATTTGTTTATGTTTCTAATTCAAACCATGAAACTTCTCATCGTATAAAGTCAATTATGCATGGCCATGTTTTGCATTTAGAGAGAAAATGTGTTTTACTCATACAACGAGGCAGGTGCTACACGCCTGTTTAGAACACCACAGACCATTAGTAAATAAAAATTACTTCACTGCTGAGAAAAGGCACAGGATTGGCTATACATCAGTAAATATTAATATGAGAAAAGCTTTATTTGGCTTTAACTTGAAATCTGTTGCAATTCTGTATTAAAACATTGCGGTGGCTTTAAAGCGCTGTTCAAAAACTATAGAGTTTGTGGATGACACAGGTATGCAACTCGAAGGTCCAAAGTAAACATTGCCACATGCAGCTCACATGATAATTGGACAGGATAACAACTGGTTCACATCAAATGGTTTAAGTCCTAATTTCACTAACTTTATACAATTTTGAACAACCAAAAATGACCTGTTAATGCCTCTATATGATGAGAAACGATCTATCTTTTTTACAGTATTATTGTTATTCCATCCTTAATGTTTCACTGTTAACAGCAAAAGTAGATATAAATGGTCATACATTAAAAGAAACAATGAGTGTGAAATTATACAGGATCCACCTAAATAACAAGTTAAAATGAAGTAGACACGCAAACTGATCAAAAATTTTTTCCACAAGCCATATGACATGCATAGTTTGTGTTTTTTTTCATTAAATTTTTTTAATAAAAGAAAGACTGGAAACATCTTGTTCAACACTCTCTTGACCACAGGAAATTGCTAAGGACAGGCACCTGCACTGTAGTCCAATTTTGAATGGCACAATGCAGCTTTTGTACATTGTAAGTCTTGCAATGTTCCTCAAAGGGTCAGTTCATGCTTTGACTGTGTGCCGATTGTCACTTTATGGTAAGAATGGTTGTCAGTAGGGAAGCTGACAGCCGATTTTTGGCATACACTGCAGAAATGTCATTAAAGCATTTCATCAATATTGTGAGACATAAAAAATTGAAGATCTGCTTCGTAGTCAACACCACCAGCTGATGACTACTATCTACAAATTATCAATCACAGGTACCTCAAACAGAATGCAACAGATATGCCTACTATTTCTTAGAGGCAACTTGAAATATTTCATCAACCCACTCAATATTCAACCACCTCCAAACTGTCAATATCACATTTACATCTCAATTATAGACTAAAATACAAACCCCACTAGCACCATGATGTGCAAAGTATGTGGGCAAAGAAACACTTGGAGTGGAATCTGAATGATTGGCATGGAATTAACTTCACAGATGAGTGCAGTATTTGTCTGGTACCTACCAATCAACAGAAAAAGGTGTGTAGGTGTCCAGGTAACATTGCACATCTCAGGCATGCAGTCCCATGGATTCAGCAGGGACATGGGTCAGTCATGTTTTGAGACAGTACTCGGCATAAAAAAGTGTTGCTTCTCATTGTTACCGAGGATCACAATCTTCCAACCTATTTTCTTACCTTATCATCAGCTTGGTAAAGGTTTCTTTCTCAAGCCAATAATGAATAAGCTCGTAACTTCCCCTATGTGACCACTTACCCCCTGAAGCCAGGAAAGAAACAAATTGAATTGCCTGGAGTATCTGTTGATAATAATGCAATTGGGTGTGCTTGGGACCAGTTGAAACTTGCAATGCATCACCCCGGGAACCCTTTTCATCATCTAGATGATCTCAGGTGGGCTGTCACCAAAGAGGAAGGCAGACTTAAAGAAGCACTTCCAGGAATTCAACAAAGAAGCTTATCCACACAAAGATACAGTGTAGCAAATAAGAAAATACAGGAAACAGTAATTTTATCCTCTCAACTCATCCCAATTTTCAACCTCTCTCGGAATTGTATCAATTACTTCCAGAGCAAACTAATGGACACAGATGTAAACTTTGTAGAGAAACAATAATTGTTAACCATGTAATACAACAAGTGGTCACAGTGTTCAAAGTATATATGACAGAAGTAGTACCATATGCTGGCCAAAGGTAGATCAACTAAATCCAGCATCACCATAAGTGAAAATAATAGCACTAGAAGAACTGTGAGAAGATAACAACATTGTTCTTCTACCTATCGATAATGATTATGTCATGATCTTACATACTTATGACTACATTCTCCAACTCTTAGATGGCCCTGTATACAGACATTGAACAGTGAGCCTGAGTGTCAATAAAAAAATAAGAAGACACCAACACTGCTCAATGCTTCAGGTTTACCATGGAAGGCCATCAACAGCTTTCAAGCATCTTCACGAGCTCCAACAGTGAAGGGTCCTGCTCTGCCCAAATATGGGCAATATGGGTAAATCAGCTTACCAGCTTAAGAGTTTCCTCAAGACATTGCTAAGCCCATGTATGCGAAAGTGTTGCCATCTCATATGTAACTCAGAAGGAGATTTTCTTTATTTTTTGACATTTATGTTATGTGAAATTCATAACACAAACACCAACCTGTCAACACAGTTGTATGCAACTTACAAAAATTTTAGAGAAGACTGACTTTGAAGTTTTCTGAGCATTTGTAATATCCTAAAGTTCGGTTTTTCAACACACAATCTGGCTCTGTGGTACAAAGCTCACGTGTCATGTGGGCAGCCTTAGTTTTATTCCCAATCATGGTAAATTTTTAAACAAAGCTGCTTGTTCTACAAGCATTTCCTTTAAGAGTAAAATACTCCATTTGTGATGATGCCATGGGAAAGTAGGACTAGTCTGCTGTGGGACAGGTGTCATATGAGTTGGGCTAATGCTAATCAAAGACTTGAAGCTGCACTATTAGCATTACTGCAAAATTCTTCACCGTGACATAAAAAATTCCAAAACCCTACACCACACACAAAAAAATTAGGTGTTGCAGTGAATAAACTTGTGAGGTAAATGACATTAAACTCCCTGACTGCAACAGCATTTCAACAAATGATGAAATTAAATTAATTCTTTCTAACAATAGGAGAAAACAGAGGGAGGAAAAAAAATAATTCAATCATCGATTGCTGACCTATTACATCTACTTAGGCAGGCATTGTATACACCGACACAAAACGTGTTCAGTCAAATTAACTGTTGAAGACATAACAAAAATCATTAGATTACATCACTGGAAAGCAGATACTCTTCTGGTGATTACTAATCTCTAGCAGTAATGAGACAGCATCCAACCAGCCCCTCCACCTGCACATGCCCCTGAGTTAATGAGCCACGATTAAATTTCCTGAATGACTGCAGAAGGAATGCCCATTTCTAAAAGGGAAGAAAAGCAATTAATCTCTAATTGCAGAGTTCTCTCCCTCCTTTGAATATTCTCAGACAAACACAGTTCTGGCAGAACTAAACAGGAAGAATTTCCATGTTTCAATTTTCTGTGATTTTCCAAGGTCTTTGTATAGCTCACTAAATTCTAATAGGGAAACTAAACTGGTATGGGATTAAAGGTACATACCTCACATGGAAGTTGTCATATCTTAAGAATAGAAAACAGAGCATTAACAAGTGACACCATAGAAACAAGACTAAGTTTGTTGTGGAGAAACATTAAAGCTCACACATTTAATTCTTGGACCTTTCCTGTTGCTGACTTACATAACTGATTTGCCTGGAACATTGAAAGACCCTTAAAAAATTGTGATGTTTGCTGACAACAACATAATACTGGTAAAGGACCAAAACACATTTGCACAAGACACAGTGAGGAGACTATCGGATCAGGCTTATGACTTGTTCACAGCAATCAGCCTGATCTTTAATCTTACAAAGGCTTGTTTTACACAGTTCCAAACAAATAAAAATGACCTATAGGTACCTACTGGTGATGCAACACTTCTGTTATTCTGTAAGTTATCATTTTACTCCTAAATTATTTACATTCTACACAAATTTTCCATGCTATAAGTACCAGAAATAGAAATCAGTGAGCACACAATGGATGAGGCTCCAAGAGTGAAGTTCCTGGGCAGCCAGGTGAATAATAAACTGATGTGGCACCAGCACAGTTCTGCCTGCTTTGAACTTTGAAATCTTGCTGTCATTGCCTGCAAATGGAATCAGTAGCAAACTTAAGCTCAAGCAGAAGGAACAGGACTTCTAGTCAGGAGAATGCAGGATTATAAATACAGAGTTACATACAGGTAATGTAGGAGAAGGCTTAATAATGAATAAGACTATAGGAATGCAGGTTATGTTACTATGAACAGCATAGTGTACATATTATTGTAGCCAAGACAGATACTAAGCTGACACTCACTACAGTAGTGCAAGTTTATGTAACAAATAGCTCAACAGAGATTCAATAAATGTATGAGGAGATAAAAAAAAATTATTGAGGCAGTTAAGGGAGATGAAAATTTAATAGTAATGGGAGACTGGAATTTGATAGTAGGTAAAGGAAAGGAAGGAAAAAATAGTAGACAAGTATGGACTGGAGGAGAGGAATGAAAGAAGAAGCCATCTGGTATAATTCTGCACAGAGCATGATTTAATCATCGCTAACACTTGATGCTGAAAGGTTTCAGATTGGTTATGTAATGGCAAGACTGATTTTGGAACCAGATTTTAAATTGCAAGACGTTTCCTGAGACAGATTAGACTCTGACCACAATTTATTGGTTATGAACTGCAGTTAAAACTGAAGGAATAGCAAAAAGGCAGGAAATTAAAGAGATGGAACCCTGACAATCTGAAAGAGCCAGAGGTTGTTGAGAGGTTCAGAGTAAGCATTATTCAACAATTAACAAGAACAGGGAAAAGGCGTACAATAGAAGATGAATGTGTAGCTTTGAGAGATGAAGTAGTGAAGACAGCATAGGATCAAGCAGGTAAAAAGACAAGCCCTAATAGAAATCCTTGGGTAACACAGGAGATGTTGAATATAATTAGTGAAAGGAGAAAAAAATTTAAAAAATGCAGTAAATGAAGCAGGCGAGAGAGACTATGCATGTCTAAATAACGAGACTGACAGGAAGTGCAAAATAGCAAAGCAGGAATGGCTAAAGGACACATGTAAGGCTTTAGAAGCATGTATCATTAGGGGAAAGATAGATACCACCTACAGGAAAATTAAATAGGCCTTTGGAGAAAAGAGAAGCAGCTGTGTGAGTATCATGAGCTCAGATGGAAAACCCGTCCTAAGTAAAGAAGGGAAAGCTGGAAGCAGGAAGACCCTATACAAGGGAAGTGAACCTGACGGCAGTATTACAGAAAGGGAAGAGGACTTAGATGAATATGAGATGGGAAATACGATACTGTGAGAATAATTTAACAGAGCACTAAAAGACCTGAGACAAAACAAGGCCCCCTGGAATTGACAACATTCTGTCAGAACTACTCATAGCCTTTGGAGAACCACCCATGACAAACTCTTCCATCTGCTATGCAAGATGTAGGGGATGGTCTAAATACCCTCAGACCTCAAGAAGAATATAATAATTTCAGTTCCAAGGAAAAGAGCTGACAAGTGTGAATATTACTGAACCATCAGTTTAATAAGTCACGACTGCAAAATATTAACACAAATTCTTGGGAGAAGAATAGAAAAACTGGTAGAAGCTCACCTCAGGAAGGATCAGCTTGATTTTGGACAAATGTAGGAACACGTGAGGCAATACTGACCCTATGACTTTCCTTAGAAGATAGATTAAGGAAAGGCACACCAACATTTATAGCATTTGTAGACTTAGGGAAAGCTTTATATAATGTTAACTGGAATACTCTCTGAAATTCTGAAGGTCACAGGAGTAAAATACAGGGAGCAAAAGGATAGCAACAACTTGTTCAGAAAACAGAAGACAGTTATATGAGTCAACAGGCATGAAAGGGAAGCAGTGGTTGAGAAGGGATGAGACAGGGTTATAGCCTATCCCCATATTATTCAATCTGTGCTCTGAGCAAGCAGTACAGGAAACCAAAGAAAGATTTGAAGTAGGCATTAAAATTCAGGGACAAGAAATAAAAACTTTGAGGTTTGCCGATGACATTGTAATTCTGTCAGAGACAGCGAAGGACTTGGAAAAGCAACTGAATGGAATGGACGGTGTCTTAAAGGAGGATAGATGAACATCAACAAAAGCAAAACAAGGATAATGGAAAGCAGTTAAATTAAATCAGGTGATGTTGAGGAAATCAGATGAGGAAATGAGACACTTAAAGTAGTAGATGAACTCTGCTATTTGGGCAACCAAATAACTGATTATGGGCAGATATAAAATGTAGGCTGGCAATGGCAACAAAAGCGTGTCTGAAGAAGAGAAATTTCTTAAGATCAAATATAGAATTAAGTGTTGGGAAGTCTTTTGTGAAGGTATTTGTATGAAGTGTAGCCAGATATGAAAACAAAAAATGGACAATAAACAGTTAAGACACAAAGAGAATAGAAGCTTTTGAAATGGGGTGTTACAAAGGATGCTAAAGGTTAAATGGACAGAATGTATAATTAATTAAAAGGCACTGAACAGAATTGGGGAGAAAAAAATTATGACACAATCAGACTATAAGAAGAGATCGGTTAATGGGACACATCCTGACAGATCAAGTTATCACTGGTGGAGAGATCCAGTTATAAAACAGCAAACATGAATTATACTTTCCTGATGAAGTTGTCTCATACTTTTCTTGGTTATAATTTGCCCTACAATAATGTGCATGTTCAAGTAAGAATTTTGTGAGCAGTACACAGGTACTATTAAGTAAAATGCTAACAACTGACAATATTATGAAAAGGAAAACTGCCAGTCACCATATAGCAGAGGTGCTAAGTTGCAGATAGGCACAACAAAAGCTTCATGATGAACATACGTTACTGGACGAGAGCCTTTCTTCCTGGAATTTTAAGTTGTCTTTGTACTCCCCCACCCTCCAACAACCCTAATTACAACTTCCAACATCCCAGCCCCTTCATTGACACACGAATGTTTGTTGTTCTTATCTCCCATTTTTGTTTGTTTCTCATTTTTATTTTCTATTGCATACATAATAGACTACAGAAATTAGTGAGTAAGCAAAGAAAAAAACTGAGCATAAAAATTGTCACAACTTACCAAATTTAATGCAAGTAAATATGTTTATATAATAAAGTAATCAAAAATCCAGTTGCAGCTGAAAACTGAAAGGTATAACATGATCTTTTTCATAGGTCTTTTGAATGCACCTACATATGATGCAGGCAGTACGTATATGGAACAATAAGATGTAACTAGACAGCAACAGTAATGAGTGATCTGGCAAGCTATACGGCTCCCAAGCAATGGTATTTCATTAGCAATGATGTTTAACATATCTATGTCTACATCAACATCCGTACTCCGCAAACCACTGTGAAGTGCATGACGTAGCACACTATCTCCCTCTGGTTTTTGTTTTGTCCACTTTCTCATTCCTCTGGAGCATTTTACAAAAGTTGTCTCAGCATTACCTAGTCTGTACACTTATCCATTCTTATAATCAAATTGTCACCTTCCAGGTATATCTAGACTACAGTTTACACAACAAATCAGTCTGGTACGATAGCCACGATTTATAGAGGAAATGCTATCATACTTTAACCTAATTCAGTTTTGCACATTAATAACAGGATCACACATACTACATAAAAATGATGAGAAAGTTCTATGATGCCGCTAATAAAGCAAATGAGTTGTCTTAGCTACATACACAGTGCAATTTAAATCAGAAGTTCAAACATGTCCTGCCTCATATCCATATGGCATAACTGTGAATAGTATTAAACAATACAGTGATAGTTTATTGTTAACACACATGTAGATAAAGTTCATATGATGTCCTCATCTTATGGTAATATATACCTTGACTCATTCCACATTCTTGAAAGTTCTCCTTCCTGATTGCATCTATGGAACATGATGAATGAAGAAGTGAATAAAAAAAGCCTTTGGTATTACAAAATGAGTTGTACTTGATTCTATACATATGTTAGTTGTTTTTGTACTAACATAACACAGGAAACCAGTTGAAGAATGTAATGAAATGAATGCTATTTTCAAAATTTAAATTTGGATTTTCTACATTGTATAAATTGGCCATATAAGAAATCAGAAATTTAAACATACTCATTGTTAACTTTAATCAGTTCAGTGAGAAGGCATTTGTTAACTTCTGGAGCTGTGAATTGGCTTGAGATCTCCAACATGCTACCCTTCTGTAATACTAAGAGACAAGTTCTGTACAATGTGTACAAACATTCATGTCCTACTTACCAGCTGCCTATCCCCCCTACTCTCAAATTCTCCAAGAGTCCTACTTGTAGTTAAAATTAGTAGAGCAGCAATGAACCCACATGATTATATTTCATTAAATGCAGTCCTTTTATTAATCCTGGGCTCCTGACTTTCCATGCATATTACTTTGTAAGTAAAAGACATCATTTTACTTCTGGTGATGTTTGAAACATGAGATGAAAGAATTTAATATTTCACTGTGACAATAAATAAAGATAAAAGTATTGGTAGGTACTTTACATTATGTGCAATAACTTCTGATCTCCTTACACAGAATAATAGCAGCAGCCTATATCTACAGCTGCACTATTTAACAACACTGTGAGACTTATATCACTTTAGAATGCTCTGCAATAAACTACAAAATTATAGGATTACAGCAGTATGCAATGGCTTGTGAAGAACTAAGCTAAGAACGATTTACAACATTCAGCATCACTTTGTTTACAAGAATGATTGGAATTTGGATATGAGGGCTTGGTGCTGAATTTTTAATTTAGAATCATTTAATTCGCGGTATGTTGAAACCCAAAGCTGTAGAAATCTGCGCTTTGTGTATTGGTAGTCAACGGAAGAAACAAAGGCTGCACACTTTTTTTTTTTTTTACTAAGAAGTACTTGTTGACACAAATTCAATACAAATAATGCACAAAAGGGGCCATATTTGTCCATCGGCTAAGTCGGGAGTGTCCAGTCCACCCAGAAGAGGGAATTAGAGTATCGTTTACTTTGCTATTGCCTGCTTAGTTATTACCATCACGTGCACATTCATTAAATAACATACAGGTTACTGGACAGCGCAATGCAGAAATATGTCACAATATGTCGCTCCAGTCTCTGTTACATTATCTGAGAACGTGAATTGTAATACCCATCCACAAGTGTTCCACCATAATTTGGTGAACTACCGCTAGCATCCACTCAGGTAATAACATAAACTATGTTGTCTACTCACAGCGCCAATTATCAAGGTGCATTATATAATTGAATAAGTTTACAAGTAATTATGGCTTTATAGGACATAGAGAACGTAGTAGGGCTTAGTTTCTTGGCTTTTACCTTTCCTAATCATCACGCTATGTAAAATATCAACAGTATTTGTATATGCTAAAGCCTAATCCCATCACGTCCACACAAACATTTACTACTGCAGACGACGTTTCGATGAGCAGTGTTCCCAACAACTCACAGGAACTCTGTTTACATGCAGCGCCAATCGCTGCAAGATGTGTGTAAAAATAAGAAGAAAAATTCCTGAATTAAGATTTCTTCCCGTTGCGTTTAAGGCTAGATTGTGGGACAATCTACCTTCTTCTATACCATCGTGCGAGCCAGTGGCGTTCTCGATTGCATTTTTGCGTCTTCTAGAAGACCACAATACAGACACAGTCTACATGTTAGACTGTGATACAGCTGTCTATTTGTCAGTTCATAGACTTCACCCCTAAAGCTAGTCCTTGTGGTTTTCAATACTGAGGGTCGTTCTTCAGACATCATCCAAATAAAATTTTGACAGATTTAAGAAACGTTCTCTTTAGTCGTTGAAGTATATGTGTGGGCTTTATGAACAACATGAATCATACAATTCATCAGTGATAAAACGCGTTGCAAAATAGTAACAATATTATCGGATTGTGTAGCAACGTTTTATCGGCATTGCCTTGATATTGCATGAGCAGAAATGTTAGTTGTGTTGGCTATACTGTGCGCAGGCCGAGCGCCATCTATCGAGCAAGCCGTGAACGCGAAGCGGGTTGATTCAGACGCTAGTACATGCAGCTAGCAGCCAGTAGCAATCCGTAGTAAGGATGGCGGCCGATGTAAAAGTGACTCCGAAGTGTAGTTTGGATGCGAATTCTTGTGTTTCTTTGTTAGACATTCTAATATCATTTAATGCTCCTATTAATGAGCAGCATGCATGGGCGTTGTGTTATCAGTGTGCAAAGTCCTTTAAAAATGCAATGCCGGGTGATAAGGGCAAGTGTTATTATGTGACAGAACTGGAGCATGTTTTACTTCACAAAGATGGATATGTGCACCCAAACACGATATTCGCCGGTGGAGGGCCGAACGACACAGGTAAAAATTTCTGGCCATGTTTTATACGTCTTTGTGCTGTCATTTAACTGATAAATAGCAGTTGTCAAGTGGAAGCGGCAGTGGTTTTGGATAATTTAGTAGTGAAGTCATGTAGCATTTGTGAGAACTCATAGAATTCCTAGATTCCCCGGTATAAATAGTAAGATCTATACCAACGCTGTGATGTATGTGGCGGTCATCAGAGGAAAATATTATAGTTGTACGCTTTGATAAGCATTTTTGCCAAGTTTTGATTGTTTACGCTGTCGTGTTTACAAAATAAGGGGAAGCTCTCAAGTTAAGTGGAACGCTTGTTACTATGTAACAGAGGTAACGAAACATACAATTATTGATGCATTTCATCCATTCATTAGTGACAGATGTCATCGTTCTTTATACAATGTGTAGACCAAAAGTTAGTGATGCGCTTCTACAAAAATAAAATAAAAATGCATCCCCGTAAACAAACAATCACGTAAAATTTACGTGTTTCTTTTGCGTGAACCCGCGAGTTAATGAAGCAGGACTTGGCGTTTTTTTAGTATTACAGGAGACAAGCGACGGATGTTTTGTTGAAGTTGTGATGCTGACGAGGAACTTAGTTCTTATTTGGCCGTAGTCCATGCCGAAAATTTGACTGTTCTGCCATGGGAACACAGTATCTGTATCTAATCGTAACCAATGCGCAGGTTTCGCTTCTGCGTTCGCGCTGAGTATGTCATTACATTGTTAGAGTTACGAAAGGTGAGCTGAACCGAAGTGTTGATAAATTTGTGTATCATTACTGCGGAATCATTGACAGATGCTGTGTATGTTATCGTTTCGGAACGTCACGTACGTGTATTAAAAAATATTTTAAAACTCATCTAAGACGTGAATTCGCAATGTATTGTGTGTGATTTTTTTCCAATACGAAGTGACGATTTCACACCGTCGTTGCGTTAAGCAGTTTGCCGATTACCATATCAGTTGCACCAAAAAAAACCAAGGTAGTGCTTGATGTTGTATAGATTCTAGTGAAATTGATAGATTGATTTAGTTAATAGTGCGACGGCGAATGTAATTTTTTAAAAAGTGGATGGGGTCTTTAACGCGAGTAAACAATGGCCATTGTTTGTTTTGTATACTACAAGCAGTAGCTGATTTTTTTTTTTTTTCCGCGCACGAATAAGTATTACATCTTCTTCCGTTCAGACTGTATCGCAGTTTGAAGTATAAAATGCCTGTGGTTTCCCAAGATAACTTACGATGAATTATGGGTTGGTTCCTTCGAAGATGCCACAGCTGATTATCTGCACTACGCATGTCGAAATCGAGTGTGCACTCGTTAGTGCGTAGTGACAGCAGTCAGTGCAACAAATCAGTTTTTAATATAATAGTCTTGATTTTAGAGTGATCTTAATTTAAAAATGTTGATACTTGTTGTTTGTCAACGATACTTCATTGTCGGTTGAATTGCGCACTTTTAGATACTAATTCGATACATTGGCAGTGTATTTTTGTTTCACCAAGCGAGATAACGTGGTGCTACGACAGTACACTAGCATTCAGTAGAAGGTCACTGATGTGACGACTTCGCAACGTAAATGTTAGTTAAACGCTTTACACTGCCTCCAGGCGCATAGTTGTAATCAAATGTAATGCATCTTAGATGTAACACCACAAAAGAAATGTACATTTTAACAGATCTATTGCGCCTCCGCGTTGCATTATCTTCGTAAATCAATATACGCACTCTTTTGAAGAATGTTAGTTATCCAAAGAGCAAATTTACAGTGCGCTCAGTTCAATGTTGAAGAATACTCTCTATCTTTGTGGAGAACAGTATACAGCGATAAGTGTGCATTAGACTATTTACCTGCTTAAAACTTTTAATTATCAGTTTTGTCATTGATAGTTTTATATGGATGTAGTTATAAATAAAACTTCCATTAATCGTGAAACTCGATTTTCTGTCATGCTGGCGATTATAAGTTCTGACATGCCAGTATCTTCGTAAGGTGTTTGGTGGTATTGTCACAGACGAGCAATTGTTTAGCCACGACACCGAACAGATCAATTTATTCACGATCTTGGTACGAAGCAGCTGGATCACTTCATAGAACTTAAGATTGATGTAAGTCAGGCATAAATCATAATCTAACTTAACGGCTATCGTGTATAAATTACACGTTAAATGTACAAGAATCAAAATATCAGCATTTCTAAACAGCATTAAATTTGCTTAAGTGATAACCTTTTACTTAAAAGGCCACCTGACGGCTTTTGAAGGTTTCAGACACTTGTTATGTAGATTTTCAGTAGCAGCGCGAGAGGTTCTTATTGTTCTCCTCGGTGTGTTCACAGAAAATAAGATTTTATTAATTTTGCGTAGATGTGATGATTTGTAATTCGAAATGTGTAATCGACATCTTGTTTAAACTATTTATGACTCACGAATTGGGAATCCTAAATGGTTCTATTTCCGATCGGACATAAATTTTTCTCTAGCTATTGTTGGACAAGCTGCGCTTTGCGATGGGACAGCTAATTTTCGATCTGAACTTTGTGTTTCCGATAGACGTCAGTAATCAAATTAATAATTATTTTGAGTGTTCCACATGGTAACTCATCCGTTAAAACATCTTTCCAAACATGAAGTTATATATTGTACGTTCAAGAGAGGCCAACAGTTCGTTATGAGTGTATCATACAGGCAGTTCGACAAATTTAATGTGTGATCCTGTATGTTAAGTTCAGTGTTACGCAAGGGCAAAGTGAAAATTGAGCCGTGTGTGCCATGTGTTTGACAACATTGTGCCAATTTTCCAACGTCTATTAGCAGATTGCTGCTATAGGAGCACAACCGCAGTCACATCAGGGACTTAGCTGGAACTGCTTCATTTAGTTCTACCCTAGACATTGTCGCTACGTTTAGATACGAAATAACGTCCGGAAAACGAAACCAAATTTTGGGGCCGGTTTGTCGGTGCCTTACTTATGTTAAAACCCGAAATGATTTTTGTAGCCTGGTCGAATATCAATTTACCGATTGTTAGTTGTTTTTGACGAACGGCTCCAGGAAATCAGCTATTCCGTTTTCGACAGCAAAGACCGTTTCTCTTAAATTCAGTGTAGGAGATAGAGAATTTCTCTTCCCGTCTAATATTTCTTCTCCTCTTTCGCTGATCAAAAGGCACCCCGTCTAGATTAATGGACATTTTTAAAAAACAAGACTGAACTTGACAACCAACAATGTTTTAAAAAGTTAGAGTATTTTTAGGATAGCGAAAATAGATGGTGAAAGTAAAAATCCGGGAGCTAGAACGAACTCCTGAAAATCGATATTGTTTACAATACATGATCAATCAGAAGCGATGTTGGTAAACCGGCTAACGAAAGTCGGCCTTGGGAGCCCCGTGTAAACGTAGTTATTGTCGTCGTGTTCCGGACCTGGAGTGCACTGTGCATTTATGTGTGGGGAAAATAAACTTCAGAGAGATAAGTCTACTTTTATGAGCGAAAAAATAGCAATAAACAAGTGGCACGGTGTGATAGGTCTCTGTACGACCATGTGTTAATGTTGAAAGCTAGGTTTTCTATCTCCATATGCAAGCCACAATACAGTGTGTGTGGGGTGGGTAGAGGGGGGGGGGGGGGAGTAATTCTGGTACCACTGTTACATTCGTGAATGGCGCGTGTGATAAATTTTGCCGGTAAATCTCCATATGGGCTTTAATTTCTCTGAAGTTGTCATTTCTCAACACGCATGTAGGAGGAAGTGATATGATACCTCGTGCCTCTCTTGTCGCGTCTGTCAGCGGAGTTTGTTGAGCATCTCCGTAACGCTCTCCCGCCGACTAAATGATGGAATGCCCCCCCCCCCCCTCTCTCTCTCTCTCTCTCTCTCTCTCTCTCTCTCTCTCTCTCTCTCTCTCTCACACACACGCACACACACTCACTCACTCACTCACTCACTCACTATACAAATAAATAAGGATTCTGCAAACATATCTTGCTTGCTCTGAGATCTAGTTCGTTTGTTTTCTGAACAAAATACGAGCTTACGGAATAGCTGACCATCATTGTGACTGGATACATGTCCTCACTGCAGATAAAACAGTGTAGCATAGCGGTACAAAATCGACCGACGTAGAGGTTAATTTCAGGAGTGTGATAAGGCCATTACTGCCTAAATCAAACTAAATTATCAGGTTGGTAACGTTGTAGGCTTTGCGGGGCTATCCGCGGACGATGTTGTTGTCTGTAGGAAGGTGGCAACGTTAGAAGACTGCAGCGTATTGCAGGATGTTCTGCAGAGCATGGCCTGTTGGTACAGGTAGTGGCAGTTGAATTTGGACGTAAAAAAAAGTTAATGTATTGCGCATAAATGGGCGGAGAAAGCCACTACTGTTCGATTATGCTATTGTAAAAAGTAATTACGTAAAAATACGTAGTGGTAACCGCCCCTAATGACTTAAAGTGGAATAACCACGTGGAACATACGGTGGGAAAAGCAGATGCCAGGCTGAGATTTATTTGGAGAATCTTAAGGAAATTTATTGCATCGAAAGAAGTGTCTTACAAACTTTTAAATCTACATGACTACTATGCAGCTGACAAATTGGCTGTTGGCTTCTGTTTCTGGTTCTTCTGCCGACGTTTTTAACGCGAGCAAGACGAATATATGAGCCGCTGCATCTCAGATGCGGGATGCGACACCTGGAAACCGTTCTGAAGATCAATGGGTACTGCACCAGTTACATAAGAAGTGTCACAGAATCAAACACTTGGCGAAGTGCCACATCGGAAAAAGAAATGTCTGGTACGGCCTTTTTTACCATAATTCCCAGAGTGACAGACAGAATCAGTCGTATGTTGCGCAAACAGGGCTTAAAGACTATTTATAAACTGACAAAGAAGATCAAATATTGTCTCAGATCGGTGAAGGAGGTAAAGGACCCACCTGCAAAATCGTGAATATACCGCATACCATGTACGTGCGGAAATGTCTGTTGGAATGACTAGACGATCGACCAACACCAGGTTCCCCGAACTTGAGGGACATTGCAGATTGGGGGAGGTGGAGACATCGGCTGTGGTGAAGCTCGCGCTCTGTGAGACCGATCACATAGTAAAATTCGCTGACATGGAAGTTCTTGCTTTAGAGTAGAGCTATCTCACTCGCTTGTTCAGAGAAGCTGTAGAAACACACAAACATGAGAGCAGCTTCAACAAGAAAGGAGGCGGCCTCAGGGTGGACGGATCCTGGATTCCCATGCTGCTGCGAACGATCGTTGCAGGTAGCAAAGGGAGAAATGCACCTGAAGTGGCCACGGAAAAGCCCTTGGACGTTGGCGCGCCAGGTACATACAGTATGCGGTCGCGAGCTCTGCTCCCGTTCAGCACTAGCAATGGAGGGTGAAGCTTTGACAGTGGCAGCCACTCGTGCTGGCGAAACGCTGCAAAAATCACCGCGTGGTCTGAGGCGCCTTGTCACGGTCCATGCGGTTCCTCCCGTCGGAGATTCCAGTCCTCCCTCGGGCGTGGGTGTGTGTGTTGTCCATAGCATAAGATAGTTTAAGTTAGATTAGGTAGTGTGTAGTAGTCTTAGGGACCTCAGAAATTTGGTCTCATAAGACCTTATCACAAATTTCCAAAAGTCGCTCGAAGAATCCGAGACAGAAGTCAATAGACAGTTCAACAGGTAGCCACAATAGCCTTAATAATTTTGAACTCTACAATTCACATGTAAGTGCTTGGCAGATGGTTCTTCGAACCACCTCCAGACAATTTGTCTACTGCTCCACTCTCTAACAGCGTGTTGGGGAAATACACTTAAATCTCCCCTTACGAGCTCTAATTTCTCTGATTTTATTACCATGATAATTTCTTCCTATGTAGGTTGGTGACAGTAAAATAATTTCACATTCGGAGGAGCACGCTGGAGATTGAAATTTCGTGAAAAGGTCTCGTCGCAACGAAAAACGCCTTTGTTTTAATGATTGCTAGACCAACTCACTTACCGTATCCTTGGCACTGTCCTCCCTATTTCGCGATAATACGAAACGAGCCACCCATCTTCAGACTTTGATGCCCTCCGTCAATTCTATCCGGCGAGGATCCCATACCGCATAGTAGTACTCTAGCAGAGTATTCTGTAGGTATTCTCTTTTGTAACCTTGTTGCAATTTGTAAGTATTCTGCGAATAAAACGCAATCTTTCGTTTGACTTCGCCGCAACATTATGTATTATGTACGTGACTGTTCCAATTTCATTTGTTCGTAACTGTAATTCCGAGGTATTTAGTTGAATTATCAGCCTTTAGTGTTGCGTGATTTGTCGTATAACAGAGATTTGACTGATTTCTGCTAGTACTGAAACGTACGTTCGACCGATTCTATAGATTATCTGTCAGTCTGGGACACCTAACATGGTTGGTTAATATGTGATAGAAAAGGGGGAGGCGACAATGCGTTTCGTTGAGCAAGCGTTTAGTCGGCGCGAGACCATTACGGAGAATGGAATGATCATATAAAGTTGATCGTTGGTAAAGCAGATTCCAGACAGAGATTCCTTGGAAGAATCCTAAGTAAATGCAATCCGAAAACAAAGGAAGTAGGTTACAGCACGCTTGTTCGCCCACTGCGTGAATACTGCTCGGCAGTGTGGGATCCGTACTAGATAGGGTTGACAGAAGAGATAGAGAAGATCCAACGGAGAGCAGCGCGCTTCGTTACAGGATCATTTAGTAATCGCGAAAGCGTTACGGAGATGATAAACTCCAATAGAAGACTCTGCAGGAGAGACGCTCAGTAGCTCGGTACGGGCTTTCGTTAAAGTTTCGAGAACATACCTTCACCGAAGAGTCAAGCAGTATATTGCTCCCTCCTACGTATATCTCGCGAAGAGACCATGAGGATAAAATCAGAGATTAGAGCCCACACAGAAACATACCGACAATCGTTCTTTCCACGAACAATACGAGACTGGAATAGAAGGGAGAACCGATAGAGGTACTCAAGGTACCCTCCGCCACACACCGCCAGCTGGCTTGCGGAGTATGAATGTAGATGTAGATGCTCATCAAAGACCACTAACAGCCCCTAGAAAGAGGCGTTGTGCATCACGGAGAAGTTTACTGTTCACATTCCGGGAACGTCCGATTCGCGAAGAGTCGGTATAAATTACTACTTCAACGTACGCCACGCGAAATGACAACGACGAGAAGAAGAAAGAAATAAAGCTTACACGGCTGTCCAGTGTCCACCAACAATCATTCTTCCCACGTGTGGAACTTGAAAGGGAGAAAAGGAAGGAAGCGACACCAGAAGTACAAGTACCTTTCGTCACACACCGTATGGTGGCTTGAGGATTATAGATGTACAGGTTGGGCGAGAATTCCTGTAACGCCTTCTATCGAATGATAATTGGTTTGATTTAGCACAAGTACTTACTTACGTATTAATTATCCATTATATCTATATGTTCCCCATCGTGCTGTAAACATATTGCCACACGTCCCGATGTTATTCTTGGCATATTTTTGAACATGTCCGGTGTGAAAGGCATGCTCAGCAGCATTGCGCTCTTCTTCGTTTGCAGCACGACGACGCGCAGGTACATGCGCCTCAATGATTCCGCATAACGAATTGTCAGTGTGGTGAGATTGTCTTATCGGTGACCATTTCAAAGGAGCTGGTGTTGCTGAGGAACCACGACCTATCCATCGTCCTGGAAATTCTTCATTTAGGAACTGTGGTACTACAGGGGCGTAGTGAGGAGGCGCCCCTATGATCCAACCATAAGCGCTCTATGAGGCCCATTTCCTCAAGCTGCGATATTAACCACGTTTGTAACAAACGCAAATAATTCGCATCGTTCACAGTTGCTTAAAAATAAGTACGGTTCAAGCAGACGTGATGTCATCTCTGCCCCATTATCATTACGGGAGACGGTTTCTTTTCTAACTTTGTAGTGAAAATTCGCTTTGTTTCAGACGAAAGGCACGTGAACTGCGATAAATTGCACATTTATCTGAAAATATAACCGTGGCACTGTTCACTGCATTTGCAAATTGAGTTAACAAAATGCGGCATGCTAAAACGCGCGTATTCCACTTTATACCCGGTAACGTCGTTAGAAAAGGTATGACGTTAAGGTCTTTTTTCACGTGATCTTGCATTGTTGTCTTCGGGATACCGAGTTCCGAAGCACGTTTACGTGTCGTCACAGGAGATTGTTCAATCGAAGCAGGTACTCCAGCACACGTTTCTTCTCGTGCCTTCTTCCTTCCACTCCGCAGCCTGCCTTTAATACCGCCAAAAGCAGAAGCACGTCTTTCCCAATACAGAAGTGTTGCCTTCCGGGGTGGAGCCTTATTAAACGTATCCTGGAATGCTCCCTTTGTCTGTCTCATTATCTGCCCCGTGTCTATTCGTTCGTGCACCCACACGCTTGTCACTAAGCGCTCCTCAATTGTGTAACTATGACCACTGAAATCTGCCACAGCTACAAATTAAAACTTTGCCGCGATTAGATAAACATGGAAACACGATGAAACTTCCTGGCAGATTAAAACTGTGTGCCGGACCGAGACTCGAACTCGGGACTTTTGCCTTTCGCGGGTAAGTGCTCTACCATCTGAGCTACCCAAGCACGACTCACGCCCCGTCCTCACAGCTGTACTTCCGCCAGTACCTCGTCTCCTACCTTCCAAACTTTACAGAAGCTCTCCCGCATGTGTAAACACGATATCCAACAAGTGATAAGAAGTAACATAGCTACCAAAGTGCATAATAACATTTGATATTAACAAGGCTACGGAGACTTCTCGCCCTCCCTGCAGATGCGGACCGAAACATCGTCAGGTTTGGTTGAGGCATTGCGGAGAATTTGCGGTCGAGCATTCCGAGCGGTCAGTAAGCTGAAACCGCAGCATCAGTGTTGCCTGCCTCCTGCGGAGACACCTGCGGAAGGATAATCCCGCGACGTGACAGCTCGGCTTTCCCAGCTTGGTCGCGGCCGGCCCGCAGCCTCCATTCCTGACCCAAAGCAGCCGTACTAGCGGCACACTTCTGGCCACGGGCGGCCGCCGGCTCCCGCTGCCGCCGCGTCCGCTGCTGTAGGGCGCACGTTCCTCAGCGCCCCTCTTTACGCACTTCGGAGAACAACCGGCCTACCGCCACAACATTTGTACATCTACATAGATACTCCGCAAGCCACCATACGGTGCGTGGTGGGGGGAACCTTGTACCACTCCTAGTCATTTCCTTTCCTGTTCCACTCATAATAGAGCGAGGGAAAAACGACTGTCTATATGACTCCGTATGAGCCCTAGCTCTCGTATCTTTTCTTCGAGGCCCTTACATCTACATTTATACTCCTCAATCCACCCAACGGTGTGTGGCAGACGGCACTTCACGTGCCACTGTCATTACCTCCCTTTCCTGTTCCAGTCGCGTATGGTTCGCGGGAAGAACGACTGCCGGAAAGCCTCCCTGCGCGCTCGAATCTCTCTAATTTTACATTCGTGATCTCCTCGGGAGGTATAAGTAGGAGGAAGCAATATATTCGATACCTCATCCAGAAACGCACCCTCTCGAAACCTGGACAGCAAGCTACACCGCGATGCAGAGCGCCTCTCTTGCAGACTCTGCACTTGAGTTTGCTAAACATCTCCGTAACGCTATCACGTTTACCAAATAACCCTGTGACGAAACTCACCGCTCTACTATGGATCTTCTCTATCTCCTCTGTCAACCCGATCTGGTACGGATCCCACACTGATGAGCAATACTCAGGTATAGGTCGAAGGAGTGTTTTGTAAGATTTGGTTGAGGCATTGCGGAGAATTTGCGGTCGAGCATTCCGAGCGGGCAGTAAGCTGAAACCGCAGCATCAGTGTTGCCTGCCTCCTGCGGAGACATCTGCGGAAGGACAATCCCGCAATGTATGTTGGCGGCGATAGAACCATTCGGCGATCAGCTTCAAATGCCGGTTCTCTAAATTTTCTCAGTAGCGTTTCTCGAAAACAACGTCGCCTTCCCTCCAGGGATTCCCATTAGAGTTCCAGAAGCATTTCCGTAACATTTACGTGTTGTTCGAACCTACCGGTAACAAATCTAGCAGCCCCCCTGTGAATTGCTTCAATGCCTTCCTTCAATCCGACCTGTTACGGATCCACTACTGGCCATTAAAATTGCTACACCACGAAGATGACGTGCTACAGACGCGAAATTTAACCGACACGAAGAAGATGCTGTGATATGCAAATGATTAGCTTTTCAGAGCCTTCACACAAGGTTGGCGCCGGTGGCGACACCTACAACTTGCTGACATGAGGAAAGTTTCCAACCTATTTCTCATACACAAACAGCAGTTGACCGGCGATGCCTGGTGAAACGTTGTTGTGATGCCTCGTGTAAGGAGGAGAAATGCGTACCATCACGTTTCCGACTTTGATAAAGGTCGGATTGTAGCCTATCGCGATTGCGGTTTATCGTATCGCGACATTGCTGCTCGCGTTGGTCGAGATCCAATGACTGTTAGCAGAATATGGAATCGTTGGGTTCAGGAGGGTAATACGGAACGCCGTGCTGTATCCAAAATGCCTCGTATCACTAGCAGTCGAGGTGAATCTTATCCGCATGGCTGTAACGGATCGTGCAGCCACGTCTCGATCCCTGAGTCAACAGATGGGGACGTTTGCAAGACAACAACCATCTGCACGAACAGCTCGACGACGTTTGCAGCAGTATCGACTATCAGCTCGGAGGCCATGGCTGCGGCACTTTAACACACACATCTAAATGAAACACAGCAGCAAGTATATGTTGTCGCTGAACCATAAAGCATTCTGTAATGTAGTAAATGAAACAGCTGATATTCACTGCGTTGTAGGATGCCGTGGTAGAGCAACAAGAGGTAAGTTTGTGAACGTTTTTCGTTTCGATAATTGGCTAAAGTGCTGAAGGAGAAGCCGCAAAAGGCTCAAGAGATCGATTGCAAATAAAGTAAACAACAAACACACGTGGGTGGAAAATTAGTATGAAAATATTATTTTGTCCATGATGTATCTCACGAACAGCGCGACCGTGAAGGATTGTTGGTGGATAATGCAACCAACCAAAAAGTTCTTTTAAAAATGATTTATTTCAATGCCATAACTGGTTTCGGGCTGTCGTCCCCATCTTCAGCTGGCTAACGTATCGGATTACGTTGTTTCCTCAACAGCATGTCTGCTCCTGTAGCACGTTCTACTGGACGGCGCTTCCTCTTGCTCATCCCTAATACTTCATCTGGACCGTGTAAAAACTGTTGCAGGGCGAACAGTACACATAGTCTAAACAAAAGCATCGGACGTAAACCAAATGTCTCAGGCTGAAACTGACATGATGAAGAATGTTTTGAAGTGTTTGTATTTCACAATGATTTATTTTGTGCTGCAACAGTTAATGCGATGTCCTGATAAAGCATAAGGACGGTAGCAGGGCAAAGCACCGTCCACTTGAACATATTGCAGGGGCTGGCATGCTACCGACGAAAACGTTAATGTAATCACAAACGTTAGCCATCTGAAGATGGCTATGATACCACGAAACCGGTTATGGCATTGAAATAAAGCATTTTTAAGTGTGTTTGTGGGTTGTTACGTTATTCACCCGTAAAGTCTGAAAACAACCTACCTGCTCCAAACCAAAATAATTTTTCGGCATTGTAGGTCTTCTTACGACGTTTTTGCAAGGAAAACTGGAGAGAATTTTCGCGTTATGCAACATACAGTTCATTTATTTTTCATTTGTTCTTACATGTTAAAACACTTTAAATGCCTTATTAATCTGTATGAAAAGTTGTGATTTGTCATCTTGTGGAGGCTCATACAAAGGAAAGAATGAAAGAGGGTGTTTGTCACGACGACGATGTCATTTGAGACGGAGCCCATGCTCGGACTGGGGAAGGATGAGGACGGAATCCTTGCCGTGCCTTTTCGATTGAAGCGTTCCGGAATTCGCCTAAAGCAAATCAAGTTGATTATGGAGAACCTAAATCTGAATCGCTGGCCGACGATTTGAACCACCGTCCTCCCGAATATGAGCCCAGGTTCGTATGAAATTAGACTTGAAGCCATCGTTAGTTAGAAAGAACTTACGATTTGACATTAATTTACGTTGGTATAGTCCATGGCTGCCAATTATTCAGATCATCCGTAATTGTTAGGGATGTGCCAGTAAAATACTGAATTACGGCAATTACTAAAAAAAAATACGGAAATAAATTTTATAATTTGATGATTTAAAAAGATAGAAAAAGGTACTGTTTACATTTCGCTAATCATATGCTATTAAAATGTTTTCTAGATTGTAATGATTTCCTTCCTGAGTACGCCTATCCACGAATAAGATCGTCACCACGGGCTTCTAAAGGCCCGTTTCCACTGAGTTCGAAACACGTTCTGTAACATTGTTCGCGGCAAGTGTTGGATTGCCTGTGTTCGCAACATGTCAACATACTGACAACACAAAATCAGTGTTCCACTGCCGTGTCGGGTCAAATCAGAGGAACTTTGTTCCTGGCCCCACCACTAAATGCCTCTATACGTGTGTCCCTTTACGAAATGAAGTGGACAAGAAGCAAAATTTACGAGCTTTTCACATTCTGTGAGGCAGAAGAGTGCCTCTGTAATGTTCGAATTCCCGATTTTAAAAATATTAAACATAAGCAACAATCCCTATAAAAAATGCTGCCTTGCTTCGCTCCACAAGCAGTGACGTAGATAAAAAAATCTCCCACTTCTCAGTAATTCGACAACAGGATTCGTTATCTGACCCTGGAAAAAATTGTCCTCAGCAAATTACGTAAACCCTCGCCATATGTTAGGGCTGTGACAAAAAATTACTACGCTTTCTGTGAGGTAGAAACTGAATTTATATGTGAAGGAAGCAGGAGTCGTTAGGAAACGTGGATACAGCAGGTTCCCCTGGCACATTCCTTGGAAATGTGAGATGCATTGAGGCTGAAGAAGTTTCCTTTACTGAAAATGATTTGGCTTTATTTCAATATTTGCGGTACATCATGTCTGAAATGTAATCACGACACAATATCGTGTCAGGCAGACACATAAAAAAACTTCCTGAAGGTGCACATAAAGTGCTGAAACATATATGGATAAATGAAAAATAAATAAATGTTGTCTTCTAAGGTGAAAAATTCTTATTTATTTTCAGCCACAGATACTCTTTTGGACTTTTCTCAACGTTCTTAAATTAGATTTATCAGAATAATTCCAAGAAGATGTACTTCACCGACGAAAGTAATACTATGCAAAACCCTCGTTCGGTTGATTCTTGCGTCGCTTGTCAGTTTGAGACCTTTACCGAGTACGGTCAGTAAAAATGCTAGAGAACATCCAACGAAGAGCGGCTCCTTTCGTCAGGTATTCATTTAGTAAACAGGAGAGCGTCTTGGAAATGCGTATCAGACTGCAGTAGCAGACGCTTACATGAGACGCTCTGTACTGAGGAATAGTATATCGTTCAAATTCGGAGAGCACGCGTTCAAACAGCCGCCAGATAACAGATTTGTTTACGCCTGCTAGATGTCGCTAGTTGACAATGAACATCTGAGAAATGTGAATCCATGAGCGGATCGCCTACAGTCGTTCGTCTTTTGCAACGTTCGCAGATGGAGCAGGAGAGTCGTGATGGAGATGTTCACAGCACTCTTCTCCATACACTGTAAAGTCGACATCCAGAGTATAAATGTAGGGTAGATTGTTTGATCACTGGAAATCAAGAGATAAGGACGGTACGAGGCGATGGTAAATAAATTGGTATCCAGCTGAAATGAGTTTTGTTTGAAATGCGTAGCTGATGAATGAGGGAACAGTCCATGTATTCATTAACTTTCAGTTCTTAGACATTGAACGCAATTCCTGCAGCGTGTTAACCCTGCGACGGTTTGTAAGGGAAAGAAATGTCAAGTATAAAACTGCTGTGCATGAAACGTGTGATGTTACAGTCGTGTAGTAGCTGTTCGTGCCAAGTGTGTCTACTAGAGTTGTATGATGTTAAGACTTTCTCGGCCGAGAAACCTTCGTATTACACATTCATAGAAAATTGAAGGCAACATATAGAGGTTCGTATCTGGAAACAACCAAATTCTCATAAGATAGTTCCTACATGGATCCCCATGCTGTGGCCGATAGCGCTGCACTTTGCATTGGAAATAGCGATAGCAGACCGTGGAAACTACGTGCGCTTATCAGTATTTTTGACGCGTCATTGTGGGTGAGTGGTCTAAGCCGGCACTGCAGCTCAGCGTGTTCGACCAAGGGGCTCGCCACCCTCTGTAATAAAAAGTAATTGAGGAAGTTCGCATTGATGGTGTTTGAGAGGTGTCGTGTATGACATCGGCTCAGAAGTTGTGACGGAAAATACCGAAGGCACTGATAGATGGTACCAAAGGGAAAAACATAGAGTTTAGTCCTGGTCGGCCCTAGGAAATTTTCAGGCACTTACCGCTTCTTTCAAATCTGGCAATTTCTTATCGTGAAAAATACAAAATTGCACTTTGTTTTGGAGTAAGTCATTTTAAAGGTCGGTCGGAGGAAAGCAAGGGCATACCACTTCTAATTGGACCATTTCGAATGAAGCACATCGAGTAAATCGACTTTCGGATCGATGCTAACTTTACTTACATTCTTATTTTGTACAGAAAAATTGCTCGTGATTTTCTCATTCCGAAGAACTGCTCATTCTGATGGTTGTGAGCTTTCTCGTGCATAGACTTTGGCTGCCTGGATCGAGTAATACTTAGCCAGTCATTATCGCCTCTGCAACTGCAAATCATGTGATGACGCTGCCGCTAAGACTATGACCACAGCTGCGCCTGTCACGAATTTAGTGGCTACCTTCGGGGTGAACGTGATCCCGTGCCGGTTTTTTACTCTTAATGACATGCTGGAAGTGAACGATAGTTCTTCATAAAGTTCCACAATCATCCGCCCATGTGCTCTCTTTAAAACGTACACATGTTCAAAACGTACACATGTATTACTAGAACATGTGGTTCGCCATGCAAGTGCAGTGGCATTATGGTATACGTAACGGTGCCGCTAGCTTCAAAGACGGCATTACTTTTTTAGTCTAAGAGTCCTAGAGCGCTCTATAGCAGAGTGTGTCCTCCTTTTACCTTTGTAAAATCCACTCTTTTTCGTGTAGCATCAAATTGCGATATTCCCCATCTACAAACGCGTTCATACCAACTGCTTAGCAGTGATTTTCGTCTGTAACGATAAACGTAGCTAGTCCAGTATGCAGCAAAATTTAGACATTGACAGTTGCGTGACACATCTCCCTCCCACGCACTTTTACTGATAAGAGTCCATATCACAAGAATTTTAATCTATCAATTGACGCCACATCCCACCAGTATCTTAGAGAAACTCCTACATCTTAGTCGGAAAATAAATTTACAAAGTATAGCAAATCAGCGCCAAGGAATAGGTTCCTAGATATGTGAGTGGGTCGAAGACTTCTTAAGTAATAGAACCCAGTACGTTGTCCTCGACGGCGAGTGTTCGTCAGGGACAATAATATCGTTAGGAATGCCCAGATCTGATGGACAAGATGAGCAGAAATTTGCGGCTCTTTGATGTCGTAGTGGCGTACGGGAACGTCTCGTCATTTTGTGACTGTATGAGGATACAAGACGATTCAGCTAAAATTTCTAATTGGGATGATGAATGGCAGCTTGCTCTAAATGTAGAAAAGTGTAAGTTAATGCTAATGAGTAAGAAAAACAATCCCGTTAAGTTCGAATTCAGCACTAGTAGTGCTCCTTTATACAGCCACATCGATTTAATGTCTAGGCGCAACGGTGCAGAGCGATATGAAATGGAACGAACACCTAAAGACGGTAATATGGAAGGCGATTAGTCGGCTTTGTTTTATAGAGATTATTTTAGGAAAGTATAGCTCATCTATAAAGGAGACCTTGTATAGAACACTGGTGCGACCCATTCTTGAGTACTGCTCGAGTGTTGGTTTCTTACCGGTTAGTTCGATCAACGCGCAAGAATTACGGAGATGGCTCGTAAACTCGAATGGGAATCCCTGAAGGGAAGACGACGTTCTTTTTGCGAAACACTGTTGCAGAAATTTAGAGAACCGGCATTTGAAGTTGACTGCAAGACGATTGTGCTATCATTAACGCACATTTCAGTTAAGGACCACGAAGTTAAGAGAAATCATGAAGGCTCATAGGGCGGCACTTGGTATTTTTTCCCTCGCTTTATTTGCGAGTGGAACAGGAAAGGAAGTGATCAGTGATGGTACAAGATACCCTCCGCCATGCACCACTCATACCGGTCTTGTGGAGTATGTATGTATGTGCAGACGCAGCATTGTTGGACAGCAGCTCTGTACAAGTTTTAAGAGCCACACTAGCAAATTTAGGCATCACAGCTTCTCCTGCAACGATTTTGGTGCACTTTTGGTATTCACAGACCGACAAATCAGCATCTGTAGTAGTGTCAAAACTAGTTTTCTTTGGCCATGTGCCCTTTGCAGTGTTTTCCGATGTTTCTCGACATTGGTATTTCGCATGCCACCGCCCGGTGTGTAATGGAAGATACGCAGTGTACTGTAGTTACATTTCTCCCCTTCATGTTTCTTCTGTTGATGATGCGCGGCGGGAAGTAAACTGGAGGCGGTGCTCACTGTATGTCTGAATTCCTCCGGTCTTGCCCACGCGATATTGGCTTCTCAGGAAAACGGATTCAGCGCAGTAGCCACTGAACCACCTTGCTCGGTGTCAATACTGTAAAGGTAGCAACTATAACACCTACATGTGGGCAGTCGCAGCGTCACATGCGAGTGTGTAAATTAGCCACTAACCACGTCGCGAATTGCATTATGACGTCAATGATCAGTAGATCGTGCCGATTGGTAAAGTTTGCTGACGTTTGATAGTTCTCGCCGAGCCCATTCTTGTTATAGTGATGGACTTTATGCTTACGTGTCTTTTTAATCTTTATCTTATTAATGAATTATTTTATGACTCATTGAGAAGGTTTCATGAGACATTATTTTTTTCGTATGAGTGTTCTTTTTCAGAAGGTACCAAATACCTGAAAGGGGAAATGATAAACATGTTTCAATACATGGCCAAAAAAATCTGCATTGTACAAAAATATGGACGTAACTAGATGAAAAATAATTTGCAATGGAAATTGTTTCAACAGTGAAAACATCAGCTCTGTCAAAGAAGACAAATTGTTTTGGATGTTAGTTGGCACTTAGTAAGAAAGTAAGACACAAAGGGTAAAGTAAAACGACGCTAAACTGTGCATTTTAAATATTGTTTCACGTGTTCGTGTCTATTTGCTCGAGCAAATAAATGTTGAAGTTCGAAATGTTTTAACGATACTTATCCTATTATTGTTTTTGTCAGCAGTATGGAGAATTTATCGTACGATCTTCGTCAAGAAATGTACTATAAATTGTGTTCCAGTCAGGAGTAAATGTTTTTTGTCATTGCTGATGCTGTTAGTACAGGGTGACAATTATTGAACTGTATGAAATAAAATCGTCAAAAGTTCTAAACGGTTTGCGTTGGACCTTCAAACTGTACGGTTGGCCGTGGGACATGATGGGAATTGTATGGTTTGGTTCAGCGATCCTCTTTCATTCGAACTGGTTCGTGAATAAGCAAAATTGCCGCATTTGGGGGACTGAGAATCCGCATTTCGCGATCGAGAAGTCTCTACGCCCTCAACGGGTGACTGTGCTGTGTGCAGTGTCCAGTTACGGAATAATCGGTGCGATATTCGTTGATGGCACGGTGACTACCGAACGGTACGTGACGGTTTTGGAAGATGATTTCATCCCCATTATCCAAAGTGACCCTGATATCGACAAGATGTGGTTCATGCAAGACGGAGCCCGACCCAATCGAAGCAGGAGAGTGTTTGATGTGGTGGAGGAACACTTTAGGGACCACATTCTGTCTCTGGGGTACCCAGAGACCGCTGGCATGATCCTCGATTGGTCGCCATATTCTCGGGATCTGAATACATGCGACTCATTTTTGTGGGGCTGTATTATAGACAAGGTGTACAGCAGTAACCCCAAAACCATTGCTAAGTTGGAAACAGACATTCAGGTGGTCATCGACAGTATTGCCCCCTGCGGGTTCGGGGGTTAGAATAGGCCCGCGGTATTCCTGCCTGTCGTAAGAGGCGACTAAAAGGAGTCTCACATGTTTTGGCCTTATGTGGTGGTCCCCTCTCGGGTTTGACCTCCATCTTTCTAAATTATTCCGAAGAGCGAGCCAATTGGGGAAGGGCGCCTTACATGGTGCACTGTATCCGTCGTGCAATTAGACCTTTAGCCGGCTTTCACGTCGTTGCAATGGTGTCCCGCTCGTTTTCGATCTTTAGGGCGGGGATACGTCCCTGGGTGCGATTGCCACGCTGCCCTCTGCAGTGTTTCTTTTAACTGCGACGACGACCTTGGACAGTTTTGCACCTAAGATCCAGCACGGTAGCCAGTCCGTTGTGGTGGGGCCGCCATGTACCCTCTTGGTTGTAGCCCCCTGACAACACAGGGATCGCTCTACTGATGCCTGCGCCGTTAACTCCCCACGTATGCCAAGGAGTAGATGCCTATCCTCCTGGGGTATCAGGACTCCCGGCAACGGCCATCCTGCCAGGTGGCCTTTGCTGTGGCTGGGTGGCGCCCGTGGGGAGGGCCCTTGGTCGGAGTAGGTGGCATCAGGGCGGATGACCCGCAATGAAGCGTGGTACATCATCTCTCGCTGGCGGCCAGCCGCCAGCAGTCTCTAAGCGTTCTCGGGCTCAATTTAATGCTCAGAAGTACGATCCGAAAACGTTCCCCTCCCTGGCCACGCCGTGGGAAGAGCGTAAGTCCCAGGATGGAGGTAACAGTTATTCGCCCCGATTCTTAGTTTGCACGAGAGCTGATGGGGAGTCTTTTCTCTCCACAAAGCCTCAGTTCTTCGTCGAGCATTTAGAGGACAAGTTTGGGGAGGTGGAGGGCTTGTCTAAAATGCGCTCTGGCTCAGTACTGATACACACGGCATCCTCCGCCCAGTCACGCAGGTTACTTGCTTGTGACAAGTTGGGGGATGTTAACGTTACTATTACTCCACATAAGAGTTTAAATATGGTCCAGGGTGTTATTTTCCATAGGGACCTCCTTTTGCAGTCTGATAACGAGCTGCGCGCCAACTTAGAACGTAGAGGTGTTCATTTCGTCCGGCGCGTTCATCGGGGTCCGAGGGACAATCAGGTTGCTACCGGTGCCTTCATCTTGGCCTTCGAGGGTGATACGTTACCGGAAAAGGTCAAGGTGATGGTCTACCGATGTGACGTCAAGCCCTATATCCCTCCCCCGATGCGGTGCTTCAAGTGCTGGAAGTTCGGCCATATGTCTTCCCGCTGCACTTCCAGCCTCACATGTCGAGATTGTGGACGCCCATCTCATCCCGATACTCCATGTGCCCCGCCTCCCATCTGCGTCAACTGCGGGGAGCACCATTCACCTTGCTCGCCAGACTGCAGAATATTCCAGAAAGAGCGCAAAATCATGGAATATAAGACCCTGGACCGACTGACTTATACTGAGGCCAAACGGAAATACGACCGATTACATCCAGTGCGAATGACAACTTCCTACGCCGCTGCTACAACACCTGTGCTAGCCCCATCAGTTTCGCGCCTTCCGGCCGGATCGACGAGTGGTACAACTCCTCCTGCCCCCTTGCCAGTGGGGGGGCTCTACCCACCGGGTTGCTCCTGTGCCACCTACCTCAGGAGCAACACCATCCCCCCCATCGGGGACGTCGGTCCCCGCTTCTAAGCCGGAGAAGTGTCCAACTTCTTCGGCTTCTCACGCTCGCAAGGGGTCCCTTGGGTCCCTCCCTTCCCAGGTTTCCACCGGCGGGAAGGCTGACGATAGCCAGTGGCGTAAGTGCCCACAATCTGCAGGTCGAAGGGCTTCCCGATCCTTCTCAGTCCCGGAGACTGAATCGGTGAAGCCCTCCCAGCCAGTTAAACCCAAGGAGCAGCGTGAGAAATCAAAGAAGAGCAGCTCTAAGCCCAAGGAACGCGCGGTGGTAGCCACCCCATCGCTACCTTCTAGCTTTGCGTCTGAGGACGAGGTGGAGATTCTGGCGTCCACTGAGGACCTCGATCTCGCCGGTCCCTCAGATGCCGTGAATAGCAATAGCACTAGCACGGGTGCTCAATCGGAGGCAGCAGGTGACCCAGCGGCGTAATTTGCCGTCCCAGTCCCGGCACGCCTTTCTCAGCCATGGACAAAACCATCCTCCAGTGGAACTGCAGCGGTTTCTTCCACCATCTACCTGAGCTCCGCCAACTTATCAGCCTTCACCCTTTCCTCTGCATTGCTCTGCAGGAAACTTGGTTTC
Source organism: Schistocerca cancellata (assembly GCF_023864275.1). Taxonomy (NCBI): domain Eukaryota; kingdom Metazoa; phylum Arthropoda; class Insecta; order Orthoptera; family Acrididae; genus Schistocerca; species Schistocerca cancellata. The sequence goes on along the minus strand of NC_064630.1, from coordinate 358,759,579 downwards.
CAGCAATGCGCACCCCCGCCCTCCGTGGCTATCGGGGTTATTATAAGAACCGAGCAGCTTATGAAAGGGTGTCTGGTGGCGTCTGCATCTATGTCCTTCACTCTCTCCACAGCGAGTCTGTCCCTCTGCAAACAGCTTTAGAGGCTGTCGCTGTTAGGGTGTGGACGCCGCAGGCTCTTACCGTCTGCAGTCTTTACCTTCCACCGGAGGGTGATGTCGCGCAGCATGTCCTGGCTGCGCTGATAGCCCAATTGCCGCCACCTTTCTTATTACTGGGCGACTTTAACGCCCATAACCCTCTGTGGGGTGGGTCAGTGGCAACAGGTCGAGGCGCCACCGTTGAGCATTTATTGTCGCAGCTCGATCTCTCGATTTTGAATGATGGTGCCTCCACACACTTCAGTGTGGCGCATGGCACCTACTCCGCCATTGACCTTTCAATCTGTAGCCCTAGCCTCTTACCATCTGTCCACTGGAGTGTGCATGACGACCTGTGTGGTAGTGACCACTTTCCGATTTTTCTGTCACTACCACAGCGTCACTCTTCTGGGCGCCCTAGCAGATGGGCTATGAATAAGGCTGACTGGGACTTGTTCTCCTCCACTGCCGCTTTTGAGCCTCTCTCAACTGATGCCATTGATGCGGTGGTTACATCGGTCACCGCCGGCATCGTCACTGCCGCCGAGTCTGCCATTCCCCGTTCTTCTGGGTCCCCTCGGGGGAGGGCTGTGCCTTGGTGGTCGCCTGAGATCGCTGAAGCGATTAAAGATCGCCGGCGGGCGCTCCAGCGTCACAAGCGACATCCCTCCATGGACCACCTTATCGCCTTCAAACGGTTGCGTGCGCGGGCCCGCCTCCTTATCCGCCAAGGCAAGAAGGAGTGCTGGGAGCGGTATGTGTCCACCATTGGACTCCATGTCACTCCATCGCAGGTCTGGGCCAAGATTCGACGGGTCTTCGGCTATCGGACCCCTGCCAGCGTCCCAGCGCTCTCACTGAATGGAGCAGTTTGTACTGACTCCGACGTCATTGCAAACCGCTTAGCAGAGCATTTTGCTATGAGTTCCGCTTCTGCGAATTACCCCCAGGCCTTCCGCTCCATTAAAGAGCGGATGGAACGTCGGAGCCTTTCTTTTCGCACCAACGCTTCTGAACCCTACAACGCTCCATTCAGTGAGTGGGAATTTCAGAGTGCCCTTGCCGCTTGCCCTGATACCGCTCCCGGGCCAGATCGCATCCACTGTCAGATGCTGAAACACCTTTCAGTGGACTGCAAGCGACGCCTCCTCGACCTTTACAACCGTCTCTGGGTCGAGGGTGAGTTTCCGTCGCAATGGCGGGAAAGTATTGTCATCCCCATTTTGAAACCTGGAACGAACCCTCTGGAGGTGGACAGCTACCGTCCCATTAGTCTCACCAACGTTCTTTGCAAGTTGCTTGAACGGATGGTGAGCCGGCGCTTAAATTGGGTGCTGGAGTCTCGGGGCCTTCTGTCTCCGTCTCAGGGTGGGTTCCGTAAAGGCCGCTCCGCCACCGACAATCTGGTGAGCATTGAGTCGGCCATCCGTACAGCCTTTGCCCGCCGTCAGCACCTGGTCGCTGTCTTTTTCGACATGCGGAAGGCGTACGATACGACATGGCGTCATCACATCCTTTCTACGCTTCATGGATGGGGTCTTCGGGGCCCTCTGCCGATCTTTATCAGAAATTTTCTGTCGTATCGTACCTTCCGCGTGCAAGTCGCGGCCTCGTATAGTTCCTCCCTCGTCCAGGAGAACGGGGTACCCCAGGGCTCTGTCCTCAGTGTCTGCCTGTTTTTAATTGCAATAAACGGTCTCGCTGCGGCAGTAGGAAATTCTGTCTCCGCTTCCCTGTATGCTGACGACTTCTGTCTTTACTATAGTTCTATTAGCATTGCAGCAGCTGAACGTCAGCTACAGGGCGCAATCCGCAAGGCGCAGTCTTGGGCTGTAGCGCGTGGTTTTCAGTTTTCGGCTGCCAAGACCCGCGTTATGCATTTCTGCCGGCGCCGAACGGTCCATCCTGAGCCGCGGCTTTATCTTGCCGACGAACTTCTTGCTGTGGTGGAGACCCACAGGTTTTTGGGTGTCCTTTTTGATGCCCGGTTGACTTGGCTGCCTCATATCCGGCAGCTTAAACAAGCGTGTTGGCGGCATCTCAACGCCCTGCGTTGTTTGAGCCACACCCGCTGTGGCGCCGACCGATCTACACTGTTGCGGCTCTACCAGGCGTTAATCCAGTCTCGCCTGGATTATGGGTGCCTAGCTTATGGCTCAGCATCCCCATCTGCGTTGCGGGTGCTGGACCCAATTCTCCACAGCGGGATACGCCTTGCCACTGGTGCTTTCCGCACCAGCCCTGTGGACAGCGTCCTAGTGGAGGCAGGTGTATCTCCACTGCGGTTCCGACGCCAACGTTTGCTGGCCGCTTATGCTGCCCATGTTTTTAGCTTGCCCGGGCATCCAAATTATTGTGTCCTGTTCCCGCAGTCAGTCGTCCATCTGCCAGACCGTCGGCCCCGGTCGGGTTGTCCGATCGCCGTACGCATCAAGGAGCTTCTCTGCGGGCTTGGGTTTTTCCCAGTTCCACCTCCTTTCCGGGCGCCTCTGCGTACACCCCCGTGGTGTGTTCCTCGCCCTTGCCTTCGGCTCGACTTGGCACAGGGCTCGAAGGACTCGGTCCCTCCAGAGGCCTTCCGCCGCCGCTTTTATTCCATCCTGGCCACGTATCAGGGCTCTGGAATTGTTTACACCGACGGTTCGATGGTTGCTGGTCGTGTCGGGTATGCGCTAACTCTAGGGGACCATTCCGAACAACGGTCCTTGGCGGCTGGCTGCAGCGTTTACACTGCTGAGCTAGTCGCCATCTTTCGTGCCCTAGAGTATATCCGCTCCTGCTCAGGTGAGTCCTTCGTTATCTGTAGCGATTCCCTGAGCGGTTTACGAGCTCTCGACCAGTGTTTTCCTCGTTCTCGTCTGGTGATGGCTATCCATGAGTCCCTGCATACTCTTGCGCGTTGCGGCCGCTCTGTGGTCTTTGTGTGGACCCCCGGTCATGTCGGTATCCCGGGCAATGAACATGTTGACCGCCTGGCGAAAGAGGCCACGAGTAAACAGTCTCTGGACGTTGGCCTCCCAGAGACTGATTTGCGGGCAGTCCTCCGCCGAAAAGTTTTTGCGCTTTGGGACGCTGAATGGCGCAATCGGATCATGCCCAATAAACTCCGTGCCATCAAGGAGACGACGACTGTGTGGCGGTCATCCCTGCGAGCCAATCGCAGGGACTCTGTCGTCCTTTGTCGGCTCCGCATTGGCCACTCCCACCTGACACACAGTTATTTACTGCGCCGGGAGGACCCTCCTGTATGTCGCTGCGGGGCGGCTTTGACAGTGGCCCACATTTTGTTGGCCTGCCCCCTTTTAGCTGTGGTCAGGCAGACATTTGCGCTGCCTGATACGCTCCCTGCCCTCTTATGTGATGACCCTGGTATGGCTGACTTGGTTTTCCGTTTTATTCGGGCAGGGGGTTTTTATTATTTACTCTGGGTGTTTGTTCTGTTCTTTTGTGTTGATTCTGGCCATTGGCCTACGATTTTACGCTGAGTTTTTAATGTGTTCTCGGTGGTTGGCTTTTCCTTTTTATCTCTATGGTCGGCCAACCACTGTCACACTCTGTGTGATTTTAATTTGTTTCGTCTGATCTCTGTAGGAGTATTTCTTGTCCTGTGTCGTCTGACGTCTTTCCTGTTGTTCGTTTTTTTATTCTCTTTGGGTGGTTTTACTTTTTTTTGGAAAAAGGGACCGATGACCGTCGCAGTCTGGTCCCTTTAATCCCCCCAAACCAACCAATCATCGACAGTATTGATGTTCCGACACTTCAGGGGGTCATGCGGAACTTCGCTATTCGTCTGCGCGACCGCCAATGTTGGCAGGCGTATCGAACATGTCGTAACCTAAATCCGAATGTCTGTAGTGACGTCTACGTTTTGAATAAAGTGTGTTCACGCGGTGCACTAATTTACGTTTTTTTTCATATAGTTCAATAATTCCGACTTCCTGTATTGAAGGAGGTCCTTCATAATTTCAGTTTCATCATTCAGGCGTCTTATTGCGCAGGTAACAAGCTGACAGCACTCTCTTCTACTTCTTTAAAGGGTTAAGCATTTGCTGTTACGGACTCCTGTTCACTGCCTCTACTGATAGTGGTTAGTGTCTGTTTAACCTCTCCACGTCTTTTTGTGTCTACCTGTTTATTTCTCCCTGTTGGTTGATTATTCATTAAAGTTCCGTTTTCTATTAATTATCTACTACTTCAAGTGTTCATTTATGCTCTTATGTTCAAAATCTTGCTTGATTATTCTATTTCGTACCGTATTAGCTAATGTGTAGCCAGTTGTTCTTAAAACCCCATTTCCGCAGCTTGTGTTCTTCGTTCATTTCCAGCTGTTGCTGTCCAAGTCTCACAGCTGTGAAGTACTGATGGTATTGGCATTTTTTCGAGATCTTTATTAGGGTTCCTCTCCTCACCATTTAGTCACTATTTTGTACATGGTCCTGTTAATGTAATTTAATCTTCCAATTTTTCGACAAGTTATTTTTGTTTGTGAAGGAGATGGTAGTACCCAATAAGTTGAATTCACGAGAAGAATGCTGGTCTTAGATAATTTTATGTATAAAGCTTTTTCTTCTATACAATTTTGGGGTCGTTATGTAAACAGAAACGACCGTTCGTGACAAATGAATCCTCTCCAGGGGCGCTGCAGTATACTCACATATAACGGGTTGTCGATTGAGACAATGTCCCACGTATAAATGGAGTGTCTTTGGTAGTGAAGGTGCGATGTCCAGGGACTCGGCCACTATCATGAGAATGAAGGCGGTGCTGGTTCTGTTTGACGAGAGGAGAAATGGCGGCGCTCACGACGCTGTCGCCGGGTGACCCCGCTTCCCACGGGCGCCGGCCTCCGCGGCCCGCCTTGTCCGTCTTGTACCTCACGGATAACCTAGCCACTCCCACTCGACTCGCTTCCTCCGTGGGAAATTTCGAGCCGAGCTCTACTCTAGCGGAACGGAGCGTATTTCGCCGCAATGAGGACAAAGGTCAGTCGTAACACGGACCCCAGCAAGTCGCCGCCCCACATTGGAGAACCGTTTTCTGCTCTCCAGTACGCTTTTCTCTGCCGTACTTGTTTCGTAAGGTTACCGCCCCCACAACTTCCCTCCCTCTCTGCTATAACCTGACAATCTTTTTATAGCTACACAGAGGTGAAATACCTCGCGTTAAGGAAGAAGGGTCTTGTTCGGATATGTTCTAATAATGGAGCTAAGTGCTCATCCTTCCTGTTACTCTCCAGGACATTGATCGTCAAACTTTTTCACTCAGTGGCTAATACGGACATCGTGGAGCGGCACCTCTGGCCATGTATGTACCGATCTTACACTGAAGCGCTGAAAAAACTGGTAGAGGCATGCGTATTTAAATGCAGAGACACGTAAACAGGCAGAATACTGCGCTGCGGTCGGCAACGCCTATATATGACAACAGGTGTCTGACGCAGTTGTTAGATCGGTTACTGCTGCTAATGAGGCAGTTTATGAAGATTTAAGTGCGTTTGAACGTGGTGCCGTAGTCGGCGCACGAGGTAGCGATGAAGTGGGGATTTTCCCGTACGACCGTTTCACGAGTGTACCATAAATATCAGGAGTCCGGTAAAACATAAAATCTCCGACATAGCGTCGAAAGGGGACGACGACTGAAGAGAATCGTTCAACGTGACAGAAGTGCAACTCTTCCCCAAATTGCTGCAGATTTCAATGCTGGGCCATCAACAACTGTCAGCGTGCGAATCATTCTACGAAACATCATCGATATGGACTTTCGGAGTCCACTCTTGTACCGTTGAAGAATGCACGACGAGTCTTGTTTCAAATTGTATCGAGCGGATTGACGTGTACGCGTATGGAGACAACCTCATGAATCCATGGACCCTGCATGTCAACAGGGGACTGTTCAAGCTGGTGGAGGCTTTGCAATGGCGTGAGGCGTGTGCAGTTGGAGTGATATGGGACCCCTGATACGCATAGATACGACTCTGACACGTGACACGTACGTAAGCAACCAGTTTGATCACCTGCATCCATTCATGTCCATTGTGCATTCCGACGGACTTGGGCAGTTCCAGCAGGACAGTGCTACAGAGTGGTTCCAGGAACACTCTTCTGAGTTTAAACACTTCCGATGGCCTCCAAACTCCACAGAAATGAACATCATTGAGCATATCTGGGATACCTTTCAGTGTGCTGTTCAGAAGAGATCTCCACCACTCGTATTGTTAGGAGTTTATGGACAACCCTGTAGGATTCATGGTGTCAGTTCCCTCCAGCACTGCTTCCGATATTAGTCGAGTCTATGCCACGTCGTGTTGCGGCTGTTCTGCGTGCTCGCGGGTGCCCTACACGATATTAGGCAGGGGTGCCAGTGTATTTGGCTCTTCAGTGTATTTTAATTGCATTGGTAATCTTCATAAATTAGTATGTTATGTGTCCCGTGTAGACCAGCTATAACAAGGGCGCGGTATGTTGAATTCCGGCCCCTAGGTACTAATCGTTAAAAGGCAACGCCATTCAGAACACTTCGTGTCGACTGTTTTCCTGCTTCATGTGGCCGCTACCGTTAGTGACCCCGAAGTGTGACACTGTAATTGCCTGACAACGTGTTTAGTTGTCTGTGTGACCGGACGAGAGATTGATTGCTAACAGTACTTGTATTTATATTTAAATGCATTAAGCAACACGAGTCACGATCACAGATGTTTAATGAAAGTTTTGAATGACAGTTTTCTTCTACTCATTGCGGTGTGCACAACAGCCTTAATTCGATTTAGTATTGCTGCTACAAATAAGTTCCGCATTCGACAATGACCACCTCTGCAACGCGCGTCCACCAGTCAACGTTACTTCCGTGACAAAATTTATTGTATAGCACCTGACGGGTACGAGTCGCTCACGCAAGTGAGTTGTTCCCATAGGAAGACAAACAGTAAAACATTCGGAACTTTACAGCGCACACTCCGCTGCAGAGTGAAAATCTCATTCAGTAAAGCATTCGCCCCCCCCCCCCTTCTCACATCTCCTAACGCCGAAGTGACTGCGCTACTTACCGCTCTGCCCCTCAGGTGAGCAGCCAGCTTTACTTAGCTCATAACCTAACTGAACATCAGTTACAATTAAGCACATCTTAAAATATTACTGTCTCTGCAAGCATTGTCGTCTTCCTGAGCAGGAAAACTACACTCTCAAATAGCTCGTAACGTTAATTGACGTTTGTGGATTCGGCTTTTAGTTTCTAAAGGCATAATATTCTAAAATACGACCGAGAACAGCGGGCCGCAAGAATAGTTGATTCGGGCCGCAGTTTGACGACCACTGCCCTAGGGGACTGCCGCATTTAATGGGCTCGTGTCTGTAAGGTAACTGTACGATCGCGATTTTCAGTTGAATGTTTTGTTGTAGCTCCTTTCTGCGCTGTCTGCTTGGTTGTTCTCAATCCTTAACGCTTCAGTCAGCGTTACTGTTCTGATAAACGTACACCTCACTGTGGATCAGAATAAGCGATGTAATCCACACTTTTAGCGATGTCGGTATGCTGCTACGCGCACGGCCAATATGGCCCCGGCATCAACAGCTGTGCAGTTCAACACTGAATTCCTTAGTACGTTTCCCGTAACTTGCACTACAGAGTTCGTTTTCGCGCATTGTAATAAATCAAGGGAAACGTAGTAAGTACACGAAGAAAAAGTTAGCGGCGGTAATCGTCGTCTTCAGAGCTGTATGACAACGGCGAACAAAACGGATTTACCAAGCTTCTTCTCTGGTTCGGTTGTTCGTAAGTTAGCTCTCTTTGTAAACAGATATCTGCCAATCACTTTGTTATTCCGATCCCGATCTAGATGTGCTTCTTAGATTTCTCTTGCCCCGTTAGCTGATGTAGCGAAAGAAAAGAAAAAAAGTATGCCTCTATGCGTTTCGTAATTTAACTGGCTTTGATTTCCTTTACGAGAAGTATACGATGGAGCTAATTAAATCGTCTTAAAGGCCACAGTAGGTCTAAGGATTCTGTAAATTAATACAAAGACGTGTATCTTCGTAACAAAGTAGTGTCAAAACATTGGACCATCCGATTAACAGCGTATTTGTCCACACGCAGTACAGCAGCAATTCTGCATGCTATGGGTTCGACTAGTTCTTCGTAGGTTTCCGGAGGTAGATGGTACCAGATGTCCACACGCAGATCATGGAGTTCCCATAAATTACGGGCTGGTGGTATGTGGACGCGGAGCTGGAGCCCCATAACGTACCATCGGTTTCAGATCAGGCGCATTTGACGGCAAAGACAGCACGTGAGTTCACTATAATGCTCCTCAAACCACTGTAGCGCCGTAGAAGACGCTATCGCCGTAGGGGAAGACGTCAAGCATGAAGGGGTGCAGGTGGTCCGCAGTAATTTTCACATAGTACTCGGCTGTCATAGTGCCTGCGATTACTACAACAGGACCCGTGGAAGCCAAAGTGAATGTTCACCACAGTATAATACCGCCCCCTCCGGCCTGCACCACTAATGCGGCACAAGTTTTCGAGCAATCGTTCCAATACGGAGAGGACAATCCACCTATAGTAACAAGAAACGCCATTCATCTGACTGGGCGACACGTTTTATTGATGTACGATCCATTCTCGATGATCTCATGCCCACTGTAGCCATAATTGACGATGTCGGTGGGTCGCAATGGGAACAAGGAATCCCGTGTTAAACAATGTGCGCCGAACAGTGCGCCCCGAAATATTTGTGCCTCTTCCAACATTGTGCTCTGTCGTCAGATCTGTCATAAATCGCCACCTCTGTCTCAAAACGCTTGACTGAGAACAACCAATCATTTTGACGTTCTTCTGTTGAGCTGATTGCTAGCAAGTAAGTTGAGTGACGCGCTTTTTAGTAAAACAGATGCTGACTTGACTGTTGTTTCTCGTTGTAATTTTCTTCCGTGGTCCCATTTATTAATTCTGAAATATAAGTACGCTGCTCTATTACTTAAATTGGCGATTGACTACTGATCTTTGCCAATTAACTTAGACATCATTGAACAAACCCACATTTCGCTTGCAGGTAGGTAATCCTCACGTGCGTCATCAATATAAATTTGGATTCTGTACACTTTAAAAAGGTAAATGGATGGGCTAAAGTTAGATATAGTGGGAATTAGTGAAGTTCGGTGGCAGGAGGAACAAGACTTCTGGTCAGGTGAATACAGGGTTATAAATACAAAATCAAACAGGAGTAATGCAGGAGTAGGTTTAATAATGAATAAAAAAATAGGAGTGCAGGTAAGCTACTACAAACAGCATAATGAATGTATTATATTGGCCAAGATAGACAAGAAGCCCATGCCTACTACAATAGTACAAGTTTATATGCCAACTAGCTCTGCAGATGACGAAGAAATTGAAGAAATGTACGATGAGATAAAAGAAATTACTCAGGTAGTGATGGGAGACGAAAATTTAATAGTCACGGGTGACTGGAATTCGACAGTAGGAAAAGGGAGAGAAGGAAACATAGTAGGTGAATATGGATTGGGGCCAAGAAGTGAAAGAGGAAGCCGTCTGTTAGAATTTTGCACAGAGCATAACTTAATCATAGCTAACACTTGGTTCAAGAATCATAAAAGAAGGCTGTATACATGGAAGAATCCTGGAGATACTAAAAGTTATCAGATAGATTATATAATGGTAAGACAGATTTAGGAACCAGGTTTTAAATTGTAAGACATTTCCAGGGGCAGATGTGGACTCTGACCACAATCTATAGGTTATGACCTGTAGTTTAAAACTGAAGAAATTGCAAAAAGGTGGGAATTTAAGGAGATGGGACCTAGATAAACTGACTGAACCAGAGGTTGTACAGAGTTTCAGGGAGAGCATAAGGGAACAATTGACAGGAATGGGGGAAAGAAATACAGTAGAAGAAGAATGGGTAGATCTGAGGGATGAAGTAGTGAAGGCAGCAGAGGATCAAGTAGGTGAAAAGACCAGGGCTAGTAGAAATCCTTGGGTAACAGAAGAAATACTGAATTTAATTGATGAAAGGAGAAAATATAAAAATGCAGTAAATGAAGCAGGCAAAAAGGAATACAAACGTCTCAAAAATGAGATCGACAGGAAGTGCAAAATGGCTAAGCAGGGTGGCTAGAGGATAAATGTAAGGATGTAAAGGCTTATCTCACTAGGGGTAAGATAGATACTGCCTACAGGAAAATTAAAGAGACCTTTGGAGAAAAGAGAACCACTTGTATGAATATCAAGAGCTCAGATGGAAACCCAGTTCTAAGCAAAGAAGGGAAAGCAGAAAGGTGGAAGGAGTATATAGAGGGTCTATACAAGGGCGACGTACTTGAGGACAATATTCTGGAAATGGAAGAGAATGTAGATGAAGACGAAATGGGAGATATGATACTGCGTGAAGAGTTTGACAGAGCACTGAAAGACCTGAGTTGAAACAAGGCCCCGGGAGTAGACAACATTCCATTAGAACTACTGACGGCCTTGGGAGAGCCAGTCCTGACAAAACTCTACCATCTGATGAGCAAGATGTACGAGACGGGCGAAACACCCTCAGACTTCAATAAGAATATAATAATTCCAATCCCAAAGAAAGCACTTGTTGACAGATGTGAAAATTGCCGAACTATCAGTTTAATAAGTCACACCTGCAAAATACTAACGCAGATTTTTTACTGACGAATGGAAAAACTGGTAGAAGCTGACCTCGGGGAAGATCAGTTTGGATTCCGTAGAAATACTGGAACACGTGAGGCAATACTGACCTTACGACTTATCTTAGAAGAAAGATTAAGGAAAGGCAAACCTACGTTTCTAGCATTTGTAGACTTAGAGAAAGCTTTTGACAATGTTTACTGGAATACTCTGTTTCAACTTCTGAAGGTGACAGGGTAAAACACAGGGAGCGAAAGACTATTTACAATTTGTACAGAAACCAGATGGCAGTTATAAGAGTCGAGGGACATGAAAGGGAAGCAGTGGTTGGGAAGGGAGTAAGACAGGGTTGTAGCCTCTCTCCGATGTTATTCAATCTGTATATTGAGCAAGCAGTAAAGTAAACAAAAGAAAAATTCGGAGTAGGTATTAAAATCCATGGAGAAGAAATAAAAACTTTGAGGTTCGCCGATGACACCGTAATTCTGCCAGACAGCAAAGGACTTGGAAGAGCAGTTGAACGGAATGTACAGTGTCTTGAAAGGAGGGTATAAGATGAACATCAACAAAAACAAAACGAGGATGATGGAATGTAGTCGAGTTAACTCGGCTGATTCTGAGGGAATTAGATTAGGAAATGTGACACTTAAAGTAGTAAAGGAGTTTTGCTATTTGGGGAGCAAAATAACTGATGATGGTCGAAATAGAGAGGATATAAAACGTGAGCTGGCAATGGTAAGGAAAGCGTTTCTGAAGAAGAGAAATTTGCCAACATCGAGGATAGATTTGAGTGTCAGGAAGTCGTTTCTGAAAGTATTTGTATGGAGTGTAGCCATGTATGGAAGTGAAACATGGACGATAAATGGTTTGGACAAGAAGAGAATAGAAGCTTTCGAAATGTGGTGCTACAGAAGAATGTTGAAGATTAGGTGGGTAGATCACGTAACTAATGAGGTATTGAATAGGATTGGGGAGAAGTTTGTGGCACAATTTGACTAGAAGAAGGGATCGGTTGGTAGGACATGTTCTGAGGCATCAAGGGATCACCAATTTAGCATTGGAGGGCAGCGTGGAGGGTAAAAAATCGTAGAGGGAGACCAATAGATGAATACACTAAGCAGATTCAGAAGGATGTAGGTTGCAGTAGGTACTGGGAGATGAAGGAGCTTGCACAGGATAGAGTAGCATGGAGATCTGCATCAAACCAGTCTCAGGACTGAAGACCACAACAACAACAACAACAACAACACTTTTCTCGCTATTAACAGCAACGAAGTAGCAGCAGCTAGACAGTAATTCTGCGTTTGTAAATTATGAAACTGTCCTGTACCTCTTTACAGGATTTTCTGAGAATGATGGCCAACACACATACAATGAACTATGATTCACGTTAGAATATGCGGCTTACTCTTTTCTATTCTTTGCTAACAGGTACTCGTAGATTACCTCCACATGCTGTAAATACATCTAACGAAATTACAGTTTGCTTCAAAAGCTATGCAAGTACTCGGAATATTGAATTAAGCGTTGTAATCGTGTGCCATCTTCTTCTATGCAATATACAATGCTGGCTCATTGAATTTATTTTGTGTGTTTTATCCTATTGATGGATTAACTCCGCTTTATCAGTAATTTATCATAATTACTGCTGCCTAATCCACGTCTGTCAGTATCATCTTACGACGTTTGATAAATAACTGACGTGGGCGCTACAAACACTTTATATTTAAAAGAACTGTGCCCTCTTTAAGCGTAGTCATCGCACTCCTAGTCGCGAATTACACACTTCATAAACTGTTCCCTGTCGGAAGCCGTTAAACGTCTATAAATTCTTACGCTGACGCGCATTTTTATCTGAAGCTAAAGTGTAGAAAGCCATAAACAAGCCTATGATCTTAGGCTATTATGGCGTAAAGACTTGATGTACAATGTCGGTTGCATTGTTTTAAGTTTAGCTGTCGCAACTTAAGACTAGTATTTGAAAAATACCAAGCGCACAGCTGAAAATACATTTTAACTTTTTTTGTATTGCTTTATAGCCACCTATACGTTGAACAAAAGTCCCGAACTATTGTGGAGACATATAGCACGAACCTTCGATCATCACCTTGGAACATTCAGACATCGTAGTTATTTTAGAACTGTTCGCTTCGCTTTGCTTTCTGTCTCTCTAGCCATTGGCCTCCTTTCGTGCTGAATGACGGTGTTGTAGCGCTAGAGCAATGAACTGTAGGAGACTTGAATTTTGCTGTGTCTGGTCTCAGTAAACCAGCGCTTGAGCAATGAACTTGAGTAGACTTGAATTTTGCTGTGTCCAATCTCAGTAAAGCAATAAAATGGAGATTCCAATAACTCTATCTAATCGTAAGAGGTCCGATAAACATCGTAATCACAAAGAGGTAATTCAGAAGGTCACTCTGTGAATACATTACTGCTCTAACGAGCGCGGATGCGACTTTAATGCAGTTTTCACACATAATTACAACTGGTTTCCAGCGTACGTTGCGCGAATGCTCGGAGATGTAAGAGTGATTATCAGGAATGAACAAAGTACATACTACTAAATTTGAAAAAGTGGAGGTCGTACACCACATTGCGGAAAGTGAGGAAATTTGACGTTTGTAAGAGGCAAATGAATTTTGAAAAGTCTGGCTTGTGCAGGTAGGTCCTGTTCCTTGTACAGCAAATATTTGCAAAAATTTAACATCTTAAGCAGTTGACTCATCCACCGACGTGACTGATTGGTCCTGAAATATGCGCATCATGTGGAACGTACAGGAACATCAACTGAACCACTACAAGCACCATAGACGTTTAATACCAACATTGTAACAATTTCAGTTCATAGTGTCAAATCAGGACCTGTTGTTATTAATGTTATCGTTGTTGTCGTCTTCGACCTGAAGACCAGTTTGATACAGCTCTCCATGTCACTCTATCTTGTGCAAGCCTCATCATCTCTGAATTACTAAGGCAACCTACATCCAAGTTATGCCACAAATGTTTATCCCCAAATCTACTCTGTAGTTTCCCATAAGTTAAACGATCTACTCACCTAATCTTCAGCATTCTTCTATTGCATAACATTTTAAAAATCTACTCACCTAATCATCACCATTATTCTGTAGCATAACATTTCAAAAGCATCTCCTCACTTACTGTCTGAACTGCTTGTCACCCACGTTCCACTTCCGTACAAAGCTCCACTACAAACAAATACGTTTAGAAAAGACTTCCTGACATTTAAATTTATATTCCATGTTATTTCTCTTCTTTAGAAACACTTTTCTTGCCATTGCCAGTCTACGTTTTATGTCCTTTCTACTTCTGACATGTGTTGATCATAACACCAGTTAGTACATAGGCTCAAATTGATTATGACGCTAGTTAGAACGTAAGCTCAAATAGTGTTCAGAATAATTTGACTTTGCAATCAGGACCATGGAGCGCCCCGATGCTGAACGATCGGCTTATGAAAATGGAGCCACTATTTCGCCTTCAGAGAGTTCGTCAATTATCCTCACGAGCCCAAGCGGAATCTTTTTTAGCTGTTCTATCGGAGAAGAATCCCTGGTAACGGGGAATCGAACAAGGGCCCTCTCATTGCGAATCAGACATGCTGATATCTCTGCTGCGGAGTACGGGTCGAGCGTTTCACAGAGTTAGATGGTATTAGGATAGTGGCAGCTGGCGATGACTGTCTTTTTCGGTCACCTCGTAAAAGGGGTTTGATACCGGACAACGCAAGACTCGAAAGTTCCATAAATCATTCGTAAACAGGTACACCAGGCAACAAGGAGCAGATATACACCGTTGGTGTCACGCTCTCGTCTCAGGCAGACAGTTACCAACAGCTAGCTATATCTCCACATTGCTACGCAACTTTGCCGTGCAGTGCTGCAGTTCGTAGGCGAGAGCTTCTTATGTCATTGTTCTGCAGGGCCCACTGCTCCAGTGTTAACATGCAATGTCCCCCTTTCCTTTTGATTGGGCGAATGCAGTGCCCTTCTATCCTTTCGATTGACTTAGACGGCGTTTCTGTGGAAAACATAAAGATTTACAGTCAGTTCTCTCACGTACAAAATGAACTAAAAGACGCCTCAAATCCCAGAGTGTTAAAATAAACAAACAATAGAGTCTACAGTCCACAGTGTAGAAAAATGTAAGTTAATGCAGATGAGTAGAGAAAAAGATCCTGTAACGTTCGAGTACAGTATCAGTGGTGTGCCGCTTGACACTTTCACGTCGTGAAATTATTAGGCGTAACGTTGCAAAGCTATATGAGATGGAACGAGCACGTAAGGACGGTAGTAAATAAGGCGAATGGTCGACTTCGGTTTATTGCAAAAGCTTTAGGGATTTGTAGCTCATCTAAAAAAAGAAGACCGTGTATAGAACATTTGTGAGACCCATTCTTCAGTACTGCTAGTGTGTTCGGGATTACCAACAGGACGGATTTAAGGAAAACATCGAAGTAAAGAAGAGATGTACTACTAGATTTGTTACCGGTAAGTTCGATCAACACGCTAGTATCAAGGAGCAGCTTCATGAACTTAAGTGGGAATCCCTAGAAGGAAGAAGACTTTTCTCTCGCGGAACACTATTAAGAAAATGTATTAGAGAACCAGCAATTGCGGCAGGCTACGAAACTAATCTTCTAACATCGACTTACATTTCACGTAAGGACCGTGAAGACAAGAGAAATTAGGGCTCATAAGGAGGCATATAAACAGTCTTCAGTTTCAACATTTTGTCGACAGGAAACCAGCAACTTTATTAAATTTGTTAAAGCGTTCATCAACGATTCTGTCGACAGTTGCAGTATTATTTCAGGGGACTAGTTTCGAACCTTACAGCTTCATTTTCAAGTCTGTCATACTAAGGCTGCACTGACAGTGCCTGATCTTAATAATAAACACCAAAGTGGCAACACATGCTTTATAAATGTTCGCAGAATGAATGCCACTATCCACACATGACTCTTACTTAGACAAAATCAATTTTGATTTGGGCGAAATTAGTCGCCTAAAATAATACTGCAACTGTTGACAGAATCGTTAGTAAACCCTTTAAGGAATATAACCAGTCGTTTTTCCCTCACTCGATTTGCGAGTGCAACAGGAACAGAGCCGCGCTGGGTAGATCACGGGGTAGCTGTTTGCTGTGCATGGTACTCTCCGCTACATACCACACGGTGGCTTGCGGAGTATGTATGTAGGCCCTAGATGTAGGTAGGTGTATTTTGAGATAAGGAACTAATGGTTGGATACGAATATTTAGCTTTTTGCTGACATGAACAACGTGTATCTTACAGTATCAACTTTAAGCTCATAACAGTTGTTACAGGGACGGCCGCAAAGTTGAATGATCTTTGTTGATGAACTACTTCCGCACGATCCTACACCTTCTCCTCAAATTCTAATTCGCTAAAAATGTATATTCGCTAAAAATTCCATGCCGAAAAACCTTGTACAGCCTTCTGTAGCCTGTATTACCTAAAGTCTCGTATGTTTCTAACCTTGGCAATAAATTCTTCCAGCTAGGACAACGCGTATTGCAACATTTTTCTCTGTACATTTGTTCGGATTTCCGGACATCCTGCTGCACTATATTTTAATGCGTATCCGCGAGTTCCTATAGAGAGTTTTGCTCCATCCTCAAACTGTAAGCAACGATAAGCTCCGCCGCAACCAACTGTTGTTTTTCATGATAAAGCCACCAAGGACGTTCCTGTCGCCAGTTGTTTGAGGTGAAACATGTGCAGGTTGTAAAGCAGTTGCCTCATATACATTCCTCGTTCAGTATCCGCTTGAAATAATTTTCAACCATGGGTTACTTCTCTCAAAGAACTCCATTTGGTTTATTCTACTGTCTGCATACTTTTGATCCAGAAGATTTTGGACGCTGTGTATGAACATTACTGGATCGGCGAGAGTAATGTTGTCTTTAGATCTGGGCACCATTAGTTAAATCATATCCCATCTGACATGCACAAGAATAGAAAGAAGAGACTGCCATAAAATCCATTGGGAAAGGATGGGTTGATACGGCGATTGACTGAGCGGAAGTTGGTCTCCATTTGAAACGGTTCAGATTATAGGGATTTTGTGTTACGGCTATGTATAGAAACAACGGTCATCGTACAGCGACAATGATTTTGTGTAGACAAACATGGACGTGTGCAGTGAACTTTCAGAGTTCATCGGAAACATTAATGGAGCTATAAAACTTCTCTCCTTACTGAGTGGGGAGCGCCGGATATTATGTTTAGATTCTGTAGTCGGCCTCAATTGCCTGGAATGTGACAGAGATGCTTGCGTCAGTGAAACGTTTTATCAGCGTATGCGAAAGATTTCTTCGTAGAGACCACTTTATAATAGTCATTAGCGGTTAGTTACTTTTTTGGGAGGCGTTTGGCAAGCTTCAGATGCAATTCGAGGCTTGGGACTAGCATTTTAATTGTGATATGAAAATCCTTGTTCTGTATGGCCCGTCAACTGCACAGCTGCGTATCACTGAACTGGAACCATGCAGTGACAAGTACTCACCGACTCAGATACGTACTTGTAACCACCCTGCGCTGTGTCTTTGCTGTACTGATCTCAGTACTCTCGGTTTCCATCTAACTCTCTCAGTTGATGTTCGGACGTGTATGGATCCGATTTTAAGCTTTTCTGTGTAGTTAGGATTCACTACATTTATCACATGACAGCTTTATGTAGCAGTAAGACGTCGCTTTGCGCGTCTTAGACGTGTATGGCTCAAGTTGGCAAGACACTGTGTTATTGTTAAGTATAGCTATTCCGAACTCGTAAGATTGGCTTAAACACTGTACTGCTATAATAGGCATTGTTGTGCTTGTTCCCTTCCGTTTTCGGAACTGACGTGCCCAACTAGTTGTAGAGGAAACTACAGTTTTGACGTGGACTACAAATCGCAGAGAAACTCGGCATTTTTCATATTAGCAAATTATTCCTACAGATTAATGAAGCGGTATATGACTGAAGAAAATCCTCGGAGCGACTGTGGATTGAAACCCGAAACTTTGAATTTGGCTCTGGCAGTTAGTAGTCGCTTAGCCACTGCGAAGCTACTGACCTGGAAATAAGTTATAGGAGTGGTGTTATACTACCAAGGCTTTTCAATTCACGTGTAACTTTTAAAAATACTGCCACAAAAGAAGTTTCAAGAGAAGAAAGAATTGAGAGAACTTAACTCTTTATTAAAAATTTTCGAATAGTATTGATGGGCTTTAATGTCAGTAGTATCACAGGTATTGATTGCATTTAGGTATTGATGATCCATAAACAAAGGTAGTAAGAACAAACTTTATTCAGCAGGCAATCAGATTGATACGGTGCAGTCTGGGAATGACGCCGATGGCGGTTATCTGTTGTCAGTTGCGTATCAGCCACATGTTAATACAGTACCCAACGACATGGAAATTTTGTTGATCCACACGCAGCACGTATACGTTGCCCCCTCCCTCTCTCCTTACCTGTGTACGGAGTTTGCCCGACCCGTAGGCGAGACAGGCCTTTCAGGGTCCGTGATAGACTGTATTTCCAGGTCAGTGTCCCCTTACCTTCTAGTTTGGTGTGTGTAATACGTTCATCAGGTCTTTAATGCACTGCCGGTTTAGTCAACCTGGATGTATAAGGCATGAACAAGCGTAGCCCAGTAATGGGAACCGTTTTATGGGCCCCTACGGCTCTCGCTACTATACTTAGGCGTTTGCTTGGTTTCATTTCATAGGTACTTTCCAGTCAGTCGGCGCGACTCTGTATTGTTCAGAGGTTGATCCTATTTTACCACGCTTTATTAAACGTTCGTAGACATTGAACACTAGTGCATCAAAACGGAAAATAAGTGACAATAATTTAGACAATTAATTGAGAACTTACATGCATGTTTCAGGGAACGATAATTAACAAAATAAGTAAGTTTGAGGGGATAAGCAGTTCCCCTGATCTTTTTGGAGAGCCTATAGACCATTCCGAACATACTTATGAATCACACAAAACTATAAGTGAAGGATCGTACGTGTAGGTAGAGGACAGGCTGTAGAGAGAAAATAACACTGTTCAGTAATTTGAAGAGGGAAAATAATAACCTTTGTATTCATTGTAGATGGCTGCGTTTCTGTCAGCATAATGTATTCTTTTTTGCAGGAATTGGGTCTTGGTACTTCCTTCCTAGCGGTATATATGCTTTAATAGGGTAGTCTCTCCAGGTGTTACTAATGTAACCGACAATCTGTGAAAGAATTTCTTGGATAATCTAGATCCCAATCAATTTCTCTGTGTCCGTTATTAAGATAGTTATTTCAAACAATTTAGTTTGTCGTATGGAGAATATGCTATCAATATATTTCGTTCAATTGTAGCTTTCTTGAGTAGATAGACGTATGTACGTATGTACTCATTAGGCAAGACTTGTAACAAAAGTTCTTCGCTTTTACAGGAGTGTTTTGTCGGATTGTTGTTTTCATAACTGTTCCACGATCCGGTAACTGTTCAGTATTTTACTGTGCCTCTGCGGTGACTGTCCTATGTGTAACTACGTTCTCTGTTCAACAAGCTGTGAAAGCTTCTGAGGTGTTTCTTCGTGACTATCAGAAGACTATAGCTTATTTGAAGTATTAGTAGTTCTGACAGTAACGTGCTGGGTAGTGGCTGTGGCATTGGGCAGGAACACCATTTAGTTTTCTGACTGGTTTTCCAAATTGAGGTTTTTCGTTGTTTCCCTAAATTGTCAGTCGAAAGGTGAAACTGTTTACTTGAAAAGACCATTGTTGACTTTCTTTTGCATCCTTGTCGAATTAGAGTGCTAATAGTCCCTTCTTGTTCATTTACTTCAGGTTTTTGCTTTCTAATGCCTCCGTCGAAGCACATTTCGAATTTATTAGGCTTGCATCAACTGCGCTTTCAAAATTTAGAGTAATGAATGGTGGGCACAGAAACAGAGTGTAAGCACACAGTGGCTGAGTACGATGACAGTCATTCTGGTACTTGTAGCATTGTCGTGTTCGACGTGTTCTTCCACACAGAGCACATGCACGCGGTAGACTCAGGACTCTACCGAAACTACTGAAAGTTGGCAACAGAATGCAGAGTACTGTATTTGAAATGCTATGGCGTTTCAGTGGTCGCTAAGAGCACGTGTCCAGGTTCAAGTTTTAATCAAGCAAACAATTCTGGCTTGACCTGAATGGAGCGTTAGTCGTTTTGAAGTGCATCTTAGACTGCCTAATCTAACGTCGTAGGACGATTCACCACAAAAAACTTTGCTGTCTTGAATATGCCTCAGCACAAGCACAGATGCAGTTAATTTAATTGAACGATATGTACATTTTAACAGTCTTCACTTGTGGACCAGTTATCGGCGATGAAGATTTTTTTTCCCACCACGTGCCGTATCACTGCCGTTAAACGATTTAGGTCGAGGAACAGTTACACACGAAGTACAGAGCATTTAGTAAAGGATACCTGCTATTTTTGATAAAATAAATATCTTTGGCAGGCCCAGTATGACATCACAAATTCAAAGTAGCATGTGTAAAAGCTCAATAGCAACGACCGATACCTTTTAGCTTTGCTAAAAGTTGGACTGTCTCGACGCAACGAAGGAACGTAACAGGAGGGCTGAGAAGCGGAAGTGGAGACTGCTTGTGATCAATAATTAATGCGTAGCTGTGCTTCCTGTTAGTGAAAGGCAGCAAATGGCGTCGGTCTATCTGATGTGGAGAGAGCTGGTGCAACTGGAGTGCTTTCTCGTGCAGGGCGATGCATCGGGTGCACGGCTGTAGTAAGCACGTTTCAGTATGTGTGTGCGAAAATTCTCGGGTTAGACAGTCGTCAAGTAGGGGCTCCATCCAGCAGTCCTTGTAGTTTTAAGCAGGATGTCGATCTGCCTATGTTCCTTGTTTGCTGGGGCTACAAACCAGAGAATTTAAAAGTTGTAATTTTACTCTGTTGCACCTGGTATCGTGCTATAGAGAATATGACTGAATAGTTACGTAGATCAGAACAAGATTTTGCAGCGTGAAAGTTTGTTGTTAACGAATGAGCAGTTTAGATTCAATATCTGCTTAAACTAATTTGAACCGATATTATTTTTTGATTGCCAGTTGTGATTCACCAGTACCCTTGCTTAAATTTCTGATTGCAGTTGATATGTCAGCTGATAATTTCCGCAGAATCAGATAAGTCTCTGCAGGCGCCTCCCAAAGACCAAACACCTGTGCGTATTAACAGCACACAATCGGGCTGTCAATCATCCAGGTCTCAGTGTAAGCTGTTCCTGTTAGTGAGGACCGTGTTAATTCCCCGCGCGTTTTGGCAGTGCAAATGAAACGGTGTAGCTACGCACACTAAGATAGTGAAGGTGGTAACTCGACACGGACTGCTGATTCGCAGCGATCTTCTTGATCGTTAAAATCTGGAACACATCTCGCAAGGAGTTCCGTGATAAGGTTAAAAAGACAGCCGTAAGGTTTCAGGTGTGTGAAAAGTCTCTTGAGGGTTTTGTTCCGAAACTGGATTAGGAGGGAGAAACGATATTGACAAATATCACTGTTAAATTCTGTGTTTGTGTTCTAGTGGCGGCGTTTTAGTTCGAATTTGACCATCCAAAATGTGAAATATCCTTAATCAGCATATGTTTTGCTCCCTGCCGAGATTCCATTCATCTGAACGCACAGATCTTCAGTCGGTAATAGTTTAAAATATATCCTGTTATTTCAGCCGGTTCAGTGTAATTACTGCTTGATTGTATTGCAGCTATTCCACATGCTTCCTCCCCCATGTTGCCTTCCAATCTAGCACCGTTACGTGATGAACCCTGCGATGTCGCCGTGAGCGTATTGAAACGAATTCTGACGCTGTGGGCAAGCGCGGCTGTTCCTAGCTCGTGTGGACCGCATCTGAGCCACTACGGTACTCCCTGGTGACTGCAGTTAATTTTAATTAACGGAAGAGATACTTATCTTAAGAAAATTAGATCCAGAATGATACGTGATCTCATTTGAAAAACTGCTAAGCGAGGCAATAGTTAAAGATTGTAAAAGCTATCGGAAGATTTACGTGCACCGTCCAAACGCCACTTAAGTAAAATCGTACTAAGCAGTCTCACCAACACTGTAGGGGAGAAGGTAAAAGAACACAAAGATTTCAGGTCCCGTCTTCGATATCATAAAAGAGCACTGCCTCTCTCAGATCTGTGACGCGCTAGGAAATCGGCCGTGTTCTTCACAAAAGAAACAACACGGCATTTACCTTAACGATTTTAGGGAAAGCATGGAAAAACCAGATCTCGATGATTGAAAGGTGATTTGAACCACACTTTTCCCGAATCGAAGTCCAGTCTGCTAGCCAATGTATCACATCCCTCAGTCACTGCAAGGGCGACGAGTAGAGACTCATCGTACCCGGTGCGACACCATATCCACTGCGACTTTGAAGTAGTCTGTAAACTCAAACTAGTTAGTCTTTTTAGTCACCAGTCATCTGACTGGTTTAATGTAGCCCGCCACGAATTCCTCTCCTGTGCCAACCTCTTCATCTCAGAGTAGCACTTGCAACCTAATTGCTCAATTATGTGCTGGATATATTCCTACCTCTGTCTTCCTGTATAGTTTTTACCCTCTAAATCATAAACAAAAGGAAACGGTTAAAGAGTACAGTACGTTATCGGAAATGTACCTGAGAACATCTCACCCGGGTAGAAGTGATGTGTTGTGCAGTACAGCCAAACAAAAGTATTCCAAGAACATTTTATCAGTGCAGGATATAGCATTCATTCATTCCCCTACATCTTGCTGCCGTATAGATGGTGAACATATAGTCAAGACAGAGGCATGCAATTATTCTTCCCAAGTTATATCCGTAAATGGAAGAAGAAACGTTGTTATATCGCACAGTAAAAAGTACTGTCTTCCATGCAGTTCGTGACTCAGGTAATATAACTGATCTACTATTCGGGCTTGGAGGTAATTAAATTTACACTTAAGTTACCGCGTACGTATTTGTGGAGCCTCCTAACTTAGGATCACGTTTAACACCTGTTCGTGCAAGCTCTCTTGGGATTTTCGTGTTTGAACCGTTTTTGTTTTGTTTCTCTTCTACGCAGAGCGCCACCAGCCGGACATTCACCTAAGCTGGAGTGGTGAAAGCGTCTATAAACAACTCCCAAGCTTCTCGGAGTACCAGTCAAACGAATAATATGGAGGTGCAAAGACACGATTGGGGGCCGTATCGTCTTCCTCTTTCTCATATTAGCACTGGGCGCTCTAGTACCACGTTAAGTGGTGAAAGAAAACCATAAATAGAATTTAAACACGGTATATTCGCAATGTCGTCCGGCTAGTGCCGCAGAATGAATGAATATGTCTCGTGCAATACTTCTACAGCAAATTTTTATTCATTATGAGGTTGCTGTACTGATTTGTCAGCAGTGAAAGCGGATAAATGAGCACTTGTCTCTTTGGTTTGAAAGTAGTCACACACGCTTAATAATGTCAAGATCGAGTGATTATACAGAGCAAAAATGCGGCGAGACGTTTGCACTGCAAGGCGTGCAGATGTACTGGCTTTGAGGTTTCCACTGGTTAACAAAATGATCTATTTAGAGAGAGAGGGGGGGGGGGGGAGGCGCGCAACAGTAGAACATGACGATATGTTACCTAACTTGTAGACGGCAGCATCTCGACGAGCAGCTGAAAACCATCGACTGGTGGTCGATATTGTGACAGTGTAAATTACGAAGGTGCTTTACGTCCTGCGAACGGTAAAAACGTCGTCCACACTTCCATTAACTGATCAAAAGTATCGAGACACCCATATGTCTGCGGAATTGATCACCAGATGCCACTAGAGGCGGACTCACCAGTATAAAAGGAGGCGGGGAGTGTTGTGTTGTCAGCAGAGAAGCAGTAACAGCAAAATGGGTCGGTCAGGAGACTACAGTAACTTCGAACGTGGACCAGGCATTGTCTGTCAGCTGAGCTCCAGGTCCATCCGGGACATTTCAACATTTCTAAAGCTGCTGCAGTCGACACGAGTGTTGGTGAAATAAATGCGAAGTGGAAAGGGAACTAACAACCACATCGAAACAAAAACTTGATAAGGATTGCCAAGCATTGCTGTGGGCGGTTGTAAAAAAGTTCAAATGTGTGTGAAATCTTATGGGACTTGACTGCTAAGGTCATCGGTCCCAAAGCTTACACACTACTTAACCTAAATTATCCTGAGGACACACACACACACACCACACACACACACACACACACACACACACACACACACACACACACACACACGGACAGTGAATGACGGGAAACGAGTGATAAATCACGCTATACCTTGTGGCACTCCGGTTGAAGCGTTTGGGTATTTCGAAAGCCTGGAGAACATTACAGACCATCGTGTGTAGCTCCGACTGTGAAGAACGGAGGAGCGGGGTGTTTTTCGTGGTGCGAGTGTTGGTCGCCCCTCACCCTCCTCCCACCCCAACCACTACTGCACTTGAGAAACCGCTAATGCGGAACTATGTGAATACATTTTACAGCATTGTATAATGAGTACAGTAGGGAACATTATAGAGACGATGACTGTTCGTGTCAGCATGACAATGCACCCTTTCATAAAGCAGCGTCTGTTAGGAAATGATCTGTGGACAATAAGAGTCCTGAAGTGGAAAAGGCTGTTATGGATTTTTAAGTTTGTTTTATATGCCCGACTTCCAATTTCACCACACAAGTCTCCAGGGTTGAGCAGTTATTGGCCGATGACGACACGCAATACAGTTTGTTAAAGCGGAGTTCGCCGTTATTAATTATGTTTTTAGATTTAATTTTATTACTCGTACAGAGACTCAAAGTTCCTTTGTTTAACAGCGCGTCGTCAAAATAAGTATGAAATGTTAATGTTTTTGCGATACATAATGTCGACTATTGGAGTTAAAGTTCGTATCTATTTTGCCATTTTAGAGGAGAGAAACCTTAAGCGCTTCTGCTTCTATAGTCTCAGTATCAAATGTTCACTAATTTCAATTTACATCCTATCTCAGTTCAGTATTTAACACAAATTATATAGCAATGTCATTTCAGAGATATTACGTCGGTCCCACACTAACAGAATAACACGTAATTGTCATTTAACATCACTTTTATTAATAATCCTTTTTCTTATGACGTAAATGTTAATGAATGATCACTATCTAGGAGGAAAGAGGGATTGATCCTAATCATGAGATAGCTTTTAATGAGCCCGCAATCGTAAATTAAATAAAGTCACGTTCAAGGATGATATGCGAACAACTTTCGTTACGTCGGTTTTCACGTATCTGTCGAAACTAATCCTGTCGCCCACAATTCAAATTAACACTGACGTTAACCCCTTTTGTCGGAACATCGAATCGTAACTATTATGTGAAAGCTTATTATAGTCCCCGAATTAATTCCTTTGATACGCGCACGACGGAACAGCAGGACGGAACACAAACGACTTGTTTTTAACAACCGAACAACGCAATGACGTCACATTACGACAAAGTCCGCCCAATGAACATCTCTTTGGCTTTATCTTTTCTACTCTGCTTAATTAAATGATTCCTAATTACAATTTATTCAGCTATTTAACGAAAATATCTAACAAAAAATAAAATAAATTTATCCCAACGTAAAAGATCCGTTAGAGTACCTCATTTAAAGTGTCTACAGCAGTGTTCAAGCTGCAATAAAGGCGAAAGGTGAACACACCCCAAATTAATGTCCACTAATAGGTGGAGCGTAACATGTACTACTCGACTGCGTTCACGAAATCTCCGCTCAAAATTTTCGCCAACATGACGACCAACATGAGATCTTGCGCTGGAACTGACTACAAGGTACGGGTATTACTTGATTGCTTAGTGAAACACAAAAGTGAGCCTGAATGATCCTATTGGGTGATGTTTGTCATCAGCCCCAGTTTTCTGTTGCCACCTTAAATGGACGCTCCTACAAACGCTAGATCATTTTATTAGGTTTCAGTCATCTTTTTAATACTCAACGATTATGAGTTGAGAGGAGTTAAACAGTAATTAAAATAATTGAAAAATCCTTTCGTATCAAACTAATAACATTACTAATTTCTCTCTCTCTCTCTCTCTCTCTCTCTCTCTCTCTCTCTCTCTCTCTCTCTTTTTTTTCTCGGGCACACAGGAAAACATAATTAACTTTGCGCTAGTTAATTAATCGCTTATTCGACAAAGAAAATACGAAGCTTCCATCAGATTGTCTGTTTGCTTCGGCAATACAATTGTATTACAATGTGTACACTTCCGTGTGTCAGTATAATAGGACGTTAAACCTTAATCCTCTCTTGTTCCTTTCGGATTAATTTCATTCATTCCAATAACAGATTAAGCTTGTTGAATTTTCGGTTTAGTTCTGGAGGAGAATTCAGTGTTGCGACAAAAACATTATTAACCATCCCTTTATGTAAAGAGGTTTTCGGCAAATGATAGTACGCTGTGGGCACGTAATTATTTTGCATAGTTGATACTCTTTGATCTTTTCTCAGCAGAGATATTGAAGAAAGTATTTTTTTAGATGGAACGGTGTACATTTTAACAACATTTGAAAGCTCTTAAAAATGACTAGAGTGATGAAATGCTTGTTAATTTTTGTCGTTGACATTTTTTGCTCGAATATCCGAGAAATGTTCTAAAATTGAATTTGCTATGTAAACTCGAAATGAGGCTCTCATGCTAGTCTGCGTCATTACATGCACCAAGAATAAAGGCTGCGTTACTGAGAAAAACATATTTCCCCTCTCCCCTACTTTATACGGCATAGGTCCAGCGTAAGCTACTAGTTGAAAATTTTAAACATGGCTGCGAATCACCAACCGTGTAAATTTTAATAGGCTGAAAAAAATCAGCCAATCAGTTGCAAACCAGAGGTTTACTTAGCTTTTGAATTAGGTTTCGATATTTCTAAAAATATCTTTATCGGAAGGAGTGGGCCTTGTTACATCACATGGTAATGTAATTTGTCACCGTATAACGTAACAAGGCCCACGTCTTCTGAAAAAGATATTTTTAGAAATATCGGAACCTAGGTCAACGGCCAAATAAACCTTTGCTTTGTAACTGGTTGGCTGATTTTTCAGCTGCTTGAAGCTACTAGTGTTGTATTTGGTACTGTGTGCTTGTTTCTATCGTATCAGAAGGGGCTTAGGGAAACTATTTCAGATGTGTATAGCTGTTATGGAAACGAGGAAGCTGCCGAAAGGCGTTATACTGTGACTCAGTTTGGCGGTGTTTACACCGCAATAGCTGGCTGCGGTCGCTTAACCTTTCAAATTGACACATTTTTCGGATATTCATGGGAAAAGTTTCAAAGCCAACTTCAACAAGAGTTACATTACTGTACTCGTCTTTTCAAGTGCTAGCCAACGCCGATAGTGAAATCATATCGTACCATCAAGCAAGAACCATAGTTGGTGTATTGTTGAGATCTACCTGTTCGTTTTTATCGCCATTAATCGAGGTCCCACTAGTAACGTAGAATCCCTAATTCACAGCTGCTCTGGATATGCCTAGCTTGTAGTCGTTTGTTGTCTGGAGTGCAGGTCCTCAGCTTCATATGTATGTCTAATTCTGAGGTGATGTTTAATCTTTCCTTTCTCCCCCGTCCACCTTCAATTACATAGTAAGTTTAAGTAAGATGATCAATATGAAAAGTGACGGGTAATTTAAAGAGTGTTGTCTTGTGGCCGAAAGTGTCTGTTACTTTTATTACGTAGAATTTAGGGTATGATGAAGAAAACAGTTTTCGTTTGAAGCAATCAATTTGGAACTGATCGATATGTAGCAATTGTACTCGGATTTATGAAACGCACGGTGATTAAAATAGATTTATACGACAGTGTCGCCGCTGATACCAAAGTCAAAAGAATTAAATATTCAAAAAATTCCGTGTCTGTCTGCGCGCTGATATCTTGAACCGCTCCCGAAGTAAAATGGGTGTCTTTCGCGACTCACCCCGAATATCTCCACGCGGGGGAACGCACCAGGACCTGTACCACTTTAATAGAATGGAAAAAAGGTGGTGAGGTGCGGAGAGCAATGTCAGTGTCTGTAGTGTGAGCAGCCGTGAAAGGACAGCGTAGCTTTAATAACGCAAGAGGCTAGCTCGTGCTCGGGCCGCGTGTAGCTGTTGATGTTTCTTTGGCACGGGCAGAGGGTGCGCGCGCAGCCGGCGACAGCTGATAGCGGCGAGACTCTGGACCCAGAGAGCGGCGCGCTATCGCGGCCAAACACTGGCCACTCGCCGCGGCGATCAATAGCCGGCCGCCAAATTCGCGCTCGCCCCGCCGCCTTCCGCGTGTTCGCCTTAGCCCGCCGGCTCTACACGTGGCCGACAAGTCTCCGGCACAGCGCGGGTACGCGCGCCTGTGGTACACGAGTGGACGTGCTCCGTGCTTACAGTCTACACTTACGAGAAAAAAATCGCAACATAAAAAAAGAATTCACGTAGAATAATGGCATCTTATATATTTGTCTGGGTAACATACATAAGTGATTAAGGTTGCAAAATCACAGGCTAATGTAAGCTCTAGGTAAGTCATAGCAAATATGAAATGCTGACACATTAATATCCGGTGTAACTGCTATAATGTTGAACGTAAGCATACAAACGTGCTTGCATTGTGTTGTACACTTGCCGGATGTCAATTTGTGCGATGGAGTCCCATACCTGTAGCAATATAGGGACGGTTAATGCTGTTGTCGTCCGATGATGTCCCAATCTGGTGGTCGAGCAGTCCAAGGAAAAATTTCGACGCTTCGTAGAGCATGTTGGTTTACAACAGCGATATGTGGACGAGCGTCATCCTGTTGGAAAACACCCTCTGGAAAACCGTAGTATAACATGTGTGCCGGCCGAAGTGGCCGAGCGGTTCTAGGCGCTTCAGTCTGGAACCGCGCAACCGCTACGGTCGCAGGTTCGAATCTTGCCTCGGGCATGGATGTGTGTGATGTCCTTAGGTCAGTTAGGTGTAAGTAGTTCCAAGTTCTAGGCGACTGATGACCTCAGAAGTTAAGTCGCATAGTGCTCAGAGCCATTTGAACCACCTCGCGCTCGGGCATTAGGCGGCTGCAGTGGGGCATAGTGATGACAAAACAGCCGGTGCGCGCGGAAGATTAAATTCTGTTCAGTCAGTAGGTCATAACTGCGTACCATTACAATTGTGGCCCAAATTTTTCGCTCGGAATCAATTGCAGGGGCTGATATGTTGCCACTTGACTTTTTTTCTCCTTAAAATATGAGGTCGAGTTGGTGATGTTTCCTTGTTAGCGGTATTACAGAGGAGTATGCTGTGTGTCGGCACCGACTTTCATCCTCTTCCCTTCTCTGATTAGCATGCAACGCAAACATGACACGACACTGTTATACCCATCCATTATAGTCACATATACTGCACAGAAAGAAAACTGGCGTTCTACGGATCGGAGCGTGGAATGTCAGATCACTTAATCGGGCAGGTAGGTTAGAAAATTTAAAAAGGGAGATGGATAGGTTAAAGTTAGATATAGTGGGAATTAGTGAAGTTCGGTGGCAGGAGGAACAAGACTTTTGGTCAGGTGATTACAGGGTTATAAATACAAAATCAAATAGGGGTAATGCAGGAGTAGGTTTAATAATGAATAAAAAAATAGGAGTGCGGGTTAGCTACTACAAACAGCATAGTGAACGCATTATTGTGGCCAAGATAGACACAAAGCCCATGCCTACTACAGTAGTACAAGTTTATATGCCAACTAGCTCTGCAGATGATGAAGAAATAGATGAAATGTATGACGAGATAAAAGAAATTATTCAGGTAGTGAAGGGAGACGAAAATTTAATAGTGATGGGTGACTGGAATTCGTCAGTAGGAAAAGGGAGAGAAGGAAACATAGTAGGTGAATATGGATTGGGGGGAAGGAATGAAAGAGGAAGCCGCCTTGTAGAATTTTGCACAGAGCATAACTTAATCATAGCTAACACTTGGTTCAAGAATCATGAAAGGAGGCTGTATACATGGAAGAAGCCTGGAGATACTGACAGGTTCCAGATAGATTATATAATGGTAAGACAGAGATTTAGGAACCAGGTATTAAATTGTAAGACATTTCCTGGGGCAGATGTAGATTCTGACCACAATCTATTGGTTATGAACTGCAGATTGAAACTGAAGAAACTGCAAAAAGGTGGGAATTTAAGGATATGGGACCTGGATAAACTGAAAGAACCAGAGGTTGTACAGAGTTTCAGGGAGAGCATAAGGGAACAATTGACAGGAATGGGGGAAAGAAATACAGTAGAAGAAGAATGGGTAGATCTGAGGGATGAAGTGGTGAAGGCAGCAGAGGATCAAGTAGGTAAAAAGATGCGGGCTAATAGAAATCCTTGGGTAACAGAAGAAATATTGAATTTAATTGATGAAAGGAGAAAATATAAAAATGCAGTAAATGAAGCAGGCAAAAAGGAATATAAACGTCTCAAAAATGAAATCGACAGGAAGTGCAAAATGGCTAAGCAGGGATGGCTAGAGGACAAATGTAAGGATGTAGAGGCTTGTCTCACTAGGGGTAAGATAGATACTGCCTACAGGAAAATTAAAGAGATCTTTGGAGAGAAGAGAACCACTTGTATGAATATCAAGAGCTCAGATGGCAACCCAGTTCTAAGCAAAGAAGGGAAAGCAGAAAGGTGGAAGGAGTATATAGAGGGTTTATACAAGGGCGATGTACTTGAGGACAATATTATGGAAATGGAAGAGGATGTAGATGAAGATGAAATGGGAGATAAGATACTGCGTGAAGAGTTTGACAGAGCACTGAAAGACCTGAGTCAAAACAAGGCCCCGGGAGTAGACAACATTCCATTAGAACTACTGATGGTCTCAGGAGAGCCAGTCATGACAAAACTCTACCATCTGGTGAGCACGATGTATGAGACAGGCGAAATACCCTCAGACTTTAAGAAGAATATAATAATTCCAATCCCAAAGAAAGCAGGTGTTGACAGATGTGAAAGTTACCGAACTATCAGTTTAATAAGTCACAGCTGCAAAATACTAACGCGAATTCTTTACAGACGAATGGAAAAACTGGTAGAAGCCGACCTCGGGGAAGATCAGTTTGGATTCCGTAGAAATGTTGGAACACGTGAGGCAATACTGACCTTACGACTTATCTTGGAAGAAAGATTAAGAAAAGACAAACCTACGTTTCTAGCATTTGTAGACTTAGAGAAAGCTTTTGACAATGTTGACTGGAATACTCTCTTTCAAATTCTGAAGGTGGCAGGGGTAAAATACAGGGAGCGAAAGGCTATTTACAATTTGTACAGAAACCAGATGGCAGTTATAAGAGTCGAGGGGCATGAAAGGGAAGCAGTGGTTGGGAAAGGAGTGAGACAGGGTTGTAGCCTCTCCCCGATGTTATTCAATCTGTATATTGAGCAAGCAGTAAAGGAAACAAAAGAAAAATTCGGAGTAGGTATTAAAAATCATGGAGAAGAAGTAAAAGCTTTGAGGTTCGCCGATGACATTGTAATTCTGTCAGAGACAGCAAAGGACTTGGAAGAGCAGTTGAACGGAATGGACAGTGTCTTGAAAGGAGGATATAAGATGAACATCAACAAAAGCAAAACGAGGATAATGGAATGTAGTCAAATTAAGTCGGATGATGCTGAGGGAATTAGATTAGGAAATGAGACACTTAAAGTAGTAAAGGAGTTTTGCTATTTAGGGAGTAAAATAACCGATGATGGTCGAAGTAGAGAGGATATAAAATGTAGACTGGCAATGGCAAGGAAAGCGTTTCTGAAGAAGAGAAATTTGTTAACATCGAGTATAGATTTAGGTGTCAGGAAGTCGTTTCTGAAAGTATTTGTATGGAGTGTAGCCATGTATGGAAGTGAGACATGGACGATAACTAGTTTGGACAAGAAGAGAATAGAAGCTTTTGAAATGTTGTGCTACAGAAGAATGCTGAAGATAAGGTGGGTAGATCACGTAACTAATGAGGAGGTATTGAATAGGATTGGGGAGAAGAGAAGTTTGTGGCACAACTTGACTAGAAGAAGGGATCGGTTGGTAGGACATGTTCTGAGGCATCGAGGGATCACAAATTTAGCATTGGAGGGCAGCGTGGAGGGTAAAAATCGTAGAGGGAGACCAAGAGATGAATACACTAAGCAGATTCAGAAGGATGTAGGTTGCAGTAGATACTGGGAGATGAAGAAGCTTGCACAGGATAGAGTAGCATGGAGAGCTGCATCAAACCAGTCTCAGGACTGAAGACCACAACAACACAATACTGCACAGGTTGGTGACCGTGTTGCTCTAGTGGGTAGAGTACTAGACACCGGCCCTGGAGGCACAGAGTTCAATCCTGTACTGGGACGGGGATTTTTTCTCGTTCAGATGCCACCAGGGCGGCCCCTGGTCCACTCATCCTGCTATTAAATGAGTGCTGGAATCTTCCGCGGGGTTAAAGGCGGCGGTGACAATAGGATAGCCACCACCCACCTCCTAGAGCCGAAGCGAAGTAAAGCTAGACTACCTCCAGTCAGGCCAGTGGCCAAACGCGGTCTTGCGCCACATACTTTTATCTTCATACTACCTTTTATACTGAGCACATGCACATAACACGAGAAACTTTACGCCGCAAGGTAATGTGCTACCGTGGCCGGCAGTATGAAAAGCTTTCCCTGTTAGGCGGCTAATCACTCAAGATTAACAGAGAAAGAATGCAGATGCTTAAGTTTGCGGATGACACAGCTATGATGGTCCCAAGTGAAAGAAACCTCCAATGGTGCTTACAAGGGAACCTCCCCATCGCAACCCCCTCAGATTTAGTTATAAGTTGGCCCAGTGGATAGGTCTTGAAAAACTGAACACAGATCAGTCGAGAAAGCAGGAAGAAGTTGCTGGAACTACGAAAAAATAAGCAAAATATACAAACTGAGTAGTCCATGCGAAAGATAGGCAACATCAAGGATAATCGGTGCTCAGGAGCGCCGTGGTAACGTGGTTAGCGTGAGCAGCTTCGGAACGAGAGGTCCTTGGTTCAAGTCTTCCCTCGAGCGAAAGTTTAATTTTTTATTTTCAGACAATTATTATCCATCCGTCCGTCCGATGCGATCACTTTTTTGGGGGTGATTATCACATCCACAAGAAAACCTAAATCGGGCAAGGTAGAAGAATCTTTTTACCCATTCGCCAAATGTACAAGTTAGGTGGGTCGACAACATATTCCTGTCATGTGACGCACATGCCGTTACCAGTGCCGTATAGAATATATCACACGTGTTTTCCTGTGGAGGAATCAGTTGACCTATCACCTTACGATCAAATGTTTTCGGTCCCATTGGAGAGGCACGTCCTTTCGTATACTAATCGCACGGTTTTGCGGTCCGGTCGCAAAACACAGACACTAAACTTATTACAGTGAACAGAGACGTCAATGAACGAACGGACAGATCATAACTTTGCTAAAATAAAAAAAAGTAAATTTTTCGCTCGAGGGAAGACTTGAACCAAGGACATCTCGTTTCGCCGCTGCTCACGCTAAGCATGGGACCACGGCGCTCTTGAGCTCACATTATCCTTGATGTTGCCTATCTTGCGCCTGGACTACTCAGTTTATTTTGCTTATTTTTTTCATAGTTCCATGCAACTTCTTCTTGTTTTCTCGATTGATCTGTGTTCAGTCTTTAAAGGCCTATCCACTGTGCCAATTTATAACTAAATCTGATGGGGGGTGCCATGGGGAGGTTCCCTTGTTAGAAGATAAGCATTTAGTATTAAGAGAAGAAAATTAGCTCAAATTGGCAGCAATATTAGTCTGGTCGAAGGAAACAGGAAAAAGCACACATTAAAAATAGTGGAATATAGTCCCATAAATAATAGTTAAATTGACATCTGCAAGAACCTGAATACTTGTCAGTATGACCCTCCTTTAGGTGAGATTTAACTAGAATGACAATAGTAAAGATAGCTAAAGATGATCGCGTCGAGATAGTAAATTATTTTATTAAAAAATGAGTAAGATATTCTCATAAATATCATTGGCGTAGAGATTTGTCAAGAAAAACTATATGTATGCTGAAGGACTTCGTCAGTCCGAAAATATTTGCGGCTGGACTAATAAAAAAAAAAGGAGAGAGAGAAATTAAGATGGCCTTTTTAATGCTTGAGGTGTTACAAACTGTGTCCCCCTTGCTAGCAGATGTTCTGTACTGTCCCCCTTGCTTGAGTACAACGCACAAAACGGTCGTATAAAGATGTGAAACCTGTGCGGAAAGTGCTTCTTTGTTCAACTCGTGCGCCACATTGGCCTGACTGTCGGTTATGACGTCAAAGCGTTCGTCCTGTGAATTTTTGCACTTTGTCGTTTTGTAGCAGGTTCATATTAATATTGTAAAGGCTTGTCACCTGTGATTTTTTTTCTTTTTGCAGCAAAGAATTTTCCGCGTTTTAGATTTCAGTGAAGTCGCGGCAGGCGTCCACGCGACATTTTTTGTTGCGGAGTCAAGGTGTGCGGGGCAAACTTTGCACACACTTCCCTCTGCTTAAAAACACTCTGGGGTATACATTGAACGCTTGATTTAGTATATTCAGTTGTTTGCCCCATTGCGATTTGTAACAACAACGTTGTCACATTTCGGTCGCACGTTCAGTACCTAACACAGCCTGCTCACAACAGTCTGGTCGAATGCACATCTGGTGTTTACAGTTGTTAGTTCAAGCTACCACCATAGTGCCTGTACTAACGTCGGTTATAAGCCGGGAATTAAATCAGTTCGGAACCGTTAGCGCAGATGGTGTAAGACTAGAATATGCGAAAGTCTTTAATAGTGTATATGAGGAGAGTAAGAAATTGGAGTCGAGCAAGACGACGGCATGTCATCAAAACTACTCTTAGTACTCATAGAGAATGTTCAAAGGTCATTCATTAAACTGGAAAAACGAAAGAAGAAATACGTCTTACAAAACATATCTAAACACTGTAGTTATACGAATGAAATTGTACCGTTAGTCTTTTGTTCAAGAGTGGAAGGGTTTAAAAGAGCAAGTTCAAAAATGGGCTTGACAGTCGATTGTAACATACTGAAATCCCGAAGAGAGATTAAGAGTGCACTAATGTAACAGTTCACGCTTGTGTTTGGAACAGTGCAAGACAGCGACTGAATGGACAACAAAAGAAATAAACGGAAGAGTAAAGATTGCATGTAATACTTTTGGTAAACAACATAGGTTTTGAAAACTAGTCGTCCAATATGCCGGAGAAGGAATGATCGCAATGAGCGAGTATTTCCAGTTTCGGCTTTAGCTGTTGAATGGGAAACATTCAGTGCAAAAACGATACAAAAGAGGGTATCTTAGTGGATATTGGGGAGACGCGTGACATGGAATATAGGAGCGACAGAAAGCAAATTAGTCAGGCAAGAGACCAGCTTGAAATGTATAGTTACGACTATATGTGGCAGTGAAATGGTCGTGGCCGCCGCCGCCGCCGTCTGGAATTAACCTTATTCGGAAGAAACTTTAGCTGGCCCTAAAGATTATCGGTATCAAATTGTGTCACCAAATATTCTCCTATGCACAACAGATCAGGCAGTGAGCAAAATACAATTAGGAGGAATGGCATGCGATAGCTGTGAAAGGCAAATAACAGCTCGCTGATTTCCCTCCTACTTAAGGGTGATAGTACTGTGTACAGTAGAAAAATTATTAGAGCAGCCAGCTCATAGCCATAGTAACTTCTGTGTACATATGGGAGAGGAGTTGGAAGGACTGAGTGACTCATCAACGTACTGATGTCACACTGCGAGGGTGCCACACCACGATGTCTACAGAGCATCCTCGAGGTGACAGAGGCTGTGGAACAATAACAATAGGCGGGAAATTCCACAGTTGCGCAGATGAGAACGGTTTATGTCCGTGACATGGTATTATAAACGTAATTAGATCGTGCAAACTAAAAGATTTAAGTCTACAAAACACGGTATGTCTGTGCATAGGTACTCGCATCCTACGGCACAGTAAGAAATTAATTACCAGTGCGTTCGCTAAGTGACGCTTTTGAAAGAGATTATGCTATTTGTTCTGCTTTTAAACTAATTCATCATCTGCTGCGTTCATGAAATAAATTATTCTTCAGATAACTTAAAATAAGAGCCGAGAATCAAATATGTGAGATTGTGTTTTAAGGTCTCTCTCTCTCTCTCTCTCTCTCTCTCTCTCTCTCTCTCTCTCTGAATCTAGGAAGGGAAAATTAGTTATTGAGTTCCATGATTGCGCAGCCGTCATGTTACAGCTAGGATAGTTAGGATGATGATAATTTGTTTCTTCGTTAACAGGCAAGCCTGGCTCTTTGATATATTTTTTCTTCAACTGTGCTGTCACAATAACTGTTGCCGGAGCACGTGGGTATTCAGATATACGTAACTTACGCAGCACTCTTAAATATTTTTGAGGTCACCATGCTAGTGTTTTCGGTTGACGAGTTTTTAGGTTCAGGTTCGCAAGGGACGAAATACATTGCATACTTGTGGTCAAAAGAGAGGGAGCTGCCTTAGCCTGAACTTCAAGCGCAAATCTGTCCACCAATTACTTTACTGTGTACGTGGAATTACCATAGTTTATCAAATCTTCACTGTTGTAGCCCACAAACCTCTGAAAATAGCAGATCGAACTACAGGAACCGCCATCAGAGGTACGTAGTGGAAGTGGGGAAAGAAATGGTAGTATTTGCGATGGACGAAAATATCATAGCCAGAAATTCATTCATGTCGGTGAGTAAATGAACCTAATGATAGTGACATCTT
Organism: Schistocerca cancellata; assembly: GCF_023864275.1. Taxonomy (NCBI): domain Eukaryota; kingdom Metazoa; phylum Arthropoda; class Insecta; order Orthoptera; family Acrididae; genus Schistocerca; species Schistocerca cancellata. The sequence goes on along the minus strand of NC_064630.1, from coordinate 358,722,919 downwards.
GCAGAAGCCCTTAAAAATCACAACTTTGATAGTTGAGATAGCCGTAGCTATTCACAGTTAATACAGAAGTTAATTGTGGAAATGGATACTGTCACACCAATTTTTGATATCTATAATGCAGTTGTCCGCGAAGCCTGTGACGTAAGCCATTGTGCTATAGACGATATTGATAACTTTAATCAAGCCAAATATAATCACTTGTGTTACATGTAATTAGGCTGTTCAGATGCTGAGGCGGAAAGGAATATTTGGTTGAAGTCCGCTAATATTTCAGCAATTATTTGTAATCAGAACTGCGGTGATTAATATTTACCTTATTTGTTTGTGTACCGTAAGTGACGAAGGAGTAATTAGATGTTTTTAATAATGGTGTTTAAACACGACACACATTTCTGTTGTTCAGAACATAACTTTCCAGAAAAGGCTTTCGTATATTTATTCAGGCAATCGTTGTAATGTTGACAGGAGAAAAGTGGGTACACACTGCAAAAATATCGGTAAGAATGGACATCTGACTCATCGCTCGACTGGTTCATTACATTCTCTGTACATCATGACGTGAAATGTTGGGTAGAAGCGAACGTCGTCACTGCATTTTTACCTTCAGTGTTGTGCCGTCTTTATTGGGATAACATCGTATTACCAGGAGGATAATAATAAAAAGAACTGAACTCTGGTCTTATCCTTTGTAGTTAAAAGTTTTGTCCCCGTCGCCGTTGGAGTCGTTTGAGTTGGAACTCAGTTGGACAAGGTTGGCATTGAAACTCGGTCAGAGACTTGCTGAAGGAAGCATTCTGTAATTGGCTTGAACTGATTTATGGAAATCATGAGAAGTATAAATTGGTAGGCTTCGAACCCGGTACATCTGGAACACAAACCCACCATTTTAACCCATGCGCCACGCCGTTTGTTACTGGGCTTGGGGAATTCTAGGCCGTGTGCCATTTAGATTTCAGATGGATTGACGAAACTGGCCGATTAAAACTGTTCGCTTAGCATGAAGTCGATCTGTTATCTTTGCCTTCGGCAGCTTTTCACGTTAATGCAGTGCCTAAGGAAGGCAAATAGCGGTGAATATCGACACGAAACACATTTATAAGAGGGCAGTTTACTTGCTACCAGCGAACACTATTGTTCCCCATATGTTAGAGCTGCTCAACAGATTCCTAAATTCCATGACTTTCTAGTTCCAGTACAATCGGCCACTGGCGACGTCGTCTTGAAAGGAACGTTAACCGCAACAAATTACTTCGCCACAGAACATGTCTGTAATGAAACTGAACAAGGTGTAAAGCGAGACCAAAGCCAAGAGTGTTAGTCACATAGTAACCGATACAACTGCTAGGTAACGATCGATCAGACAGATGCGCTCTAGACAGAGGACCCCGCCGCAGTGGTTCATCGCTATCAAATATCCGGCACTTTCTTCGAGTGGCTTGTGCAGGATGTTTTCCCTGGCTGATCCCCAGGCTCCGGTGTCTTTCCTGTGGCGTCCCGTTGTTTACGAGATGACGACGCCGGCGCCACACTTTCCCCCTACACGTGCCCGCGTCCGTGAGAGCTGGAACAACCGCACCGGCCTTACTCTCTACCCCTTAAGACAATAGTCCTGCACGGAAGCGGCGGCAAACAGTTCCTTAACCAGCCTCGGATGTGCATCACAATGAGTCCGTATGCGTGCTCCGTATACCGATGGTTCGATTTCTGAGTCGGCGAACCTAATACGTTCGGTGCAGTAAAAAAATAATGAAAATAAAAATAGATTGATAATGTCAGAGCTAAGTGGCGGCCGACGAATTGAACAGAATCTCCCATACGTTCGTAGGTCGCAAGTACACCGTTGTGGAACTACGGCCGCACATCTTCAGCTAATCTGCATCTATGAGAGCTATTCGGAAAGTAAGGAACAATCGGTCGTGAAATGGAAACCACAACGAAAATAAAAATTTTTCTAACTGCAACAGTTAGCTTCTCCTTCCACCTACTTCTGCTGAAATGTGTTCTTTCTTTTTGAATCACAGCTTCAAGCCAAGCTAGTGTCGTGATTACTGGAAGTTGTTGGCTGACCACTTTCTCCACCTTGGCTGAACAGAACTGATGCAGGATCTTAAGCGACAATAAAGATAGACAGGAACGTCTGCAGATTGAATCGTAAATTTAACTGCGCACTGATTGGAGACTGGTTGCTGCTGGAAATTACGGAGCCGTCTTTTCATGCCGAGTGCTCGTTAATTCGGCTGATTGCAGAAAATTCGTTATTTGCCAAGTAAAGCTTATTAAGAAGTACTGGGCGTTATACATATTCGATAGCTGCAGAACGTCTGCCAACTGCACTACTCTTGTAAGTTTCCGTTAGTGTTCCGGAACCAGCAAAAAATTTCTTTTGCATTGCGTAATCACCGGGTGTCGATTAAATATTAAATCTCATAAAAAATAACGGAATTCTTTTACCGTCCAGAATGACGATGTAGAATGTAAAATTAGACTTGAATTGCGAACATACTAGTATTCGTGCAAAGAACGGGTTTCAACGGCCATCCTGGGACAGGATTGCAGCTGTTAAACCACATGAGAGTCAAATATCGTATTGCTTCCTTAGAGATGGCCACAGTCTGTTTTCTTGCCGATCCTTGTTCAACCCATCTCAAGACGTCGATAGGGGCGTGAAATTTCTTTGCTTCCGCTAGCGTCAGAAATTAATCGAGCTGTTTGACTAGAGGAGAAATAAATTTATTTTGTACTTAGGGAATAATTGTATGGTGGCGTGACTAAGGTGACAGTCAGTCATCAAACACGAGTGGTATAGCGTAACTTCTGCTCTTAATCGAATATCATCTACATGTTTTCGTAAAAATGTAGCGTTTTCTGGGTAATTCTGACGTAACAACACTGATTACACAAGAACATGAATAAGCTCTTATCCAGCCAAGTGTGACAGTACAATACAAACCTCTACTATGAGCATTTAGATATAAAAATATAAACTCGTATCAATTAAGAGATTAATTTCTTTGCGGTACTAGGGGATATTAAGAGTTATTGAGAAATCCATGCTGTTGCACTTGCCATTCTGAATGAAACTGCGTGATACTGTGTTCTCTTACATGCGGACTTGTCAGTATAGATAGACTTAATTGCAATCATCTCACACATTCTTGGTATGTATGATGTCATTTAGACATGCTTTTACGCAGTCATATTCATTTCACTAGGGTGTTCACCAGCAGTTCCGTTCTATTGAATTTTGCCTTTAAATGTGATTGTGTCTTTTTTTTAATTACAAAATACTGGAAGAAACTGCAAAGTTGAAGGCAGTGACAGTGTAGATGAGTGAAACTAAAATATACGGGGTTCTCGATTATGATTTTGTCAGACTACCGACTATAGCATAAAATTGACAACTAGAATAGAGTATCGTAGAAATTTTAATAAATAATTCGGCTGTGCTACTTTTAGAACTGTTGCGAGTACAGCTATCTACAGTTTTAAATAAGTTAGAGCTAGTAATTATTTGTAATTCGTAATGGTATTGCTATTTAGTTCAGCGAAAGTGATTCAGTCGGTTTGTTTGCTTGACACTGAAATTTACAGCAGTAAGAATTAACATGAAGACTAAGGTCCCGCCGCGCGGGATTAGCCGAGCGGTCTTAGGCGCTGCAGTCATGATGGACTGTGCGGCTGGTCCCGGCGGAGGTTCGAGTCCTCCCTCGGGCGCGTGTGTGTGTGTGTGTGTGTGTGTGTGTGTGTGTGTTTGTCCTTATGATAATTTAGGTTAGGTAGTGTGTAAGCTTAGGGACTGATGATCTTAGCAGTTAAGTCCCATAAGATTTCACACACATTTGAACTATAGTCCCTTAGGCGATGCGGGGGCGTACGTAAAGTTTGGTGGAAAGATGCCACATAGAGGGAGGGACGTAACCATCGTCTCTATCTGCACTGGGTAGTGACTTTTGAGTGTCTATTTTCGTAGGTATAAACACTATCGTAGGATCATTGTGACGGGCTCTGGACAGCAAATCGTGCATCTCAGTCATCAAATGTTTCTTTTTATTGTGCTACTTCATTGTAACATCGCAAGCTGCCTCGGTAAATATAGTTTATACATTTACTAGCAGATAGTTGAAACTGGTCTGCAATGTGGGGAAGAGAGACTGGCGGCGACTTGTCGAACAGTGAAAGCGTGATCTCTTCGGCCTACTTCTGGTATAATTTGTTGCACAAAGAAGATTGAAGGAAACTAATAAGTGAAAATAATAATGCTACATAAATCTAAAACTTTGAACACAGCTGCTGAGGTTCAGTGACCGTGTGAAAATTATACTAGAACAAATAAGCCCTCGGTCACAAATAGTAAGTCAAAATTGACCAGGTTTCGACGCTACTATGAGCGTCGTCTTCAGAATTTAATTCACTGTTCTAAAACATATTAGGTATATCATACATTAAAAAAAAAATCTAAGCCGGAAAGGCGACGTCATGAATAGTTGTAATTTACAACTATCCATGTCGTCGCCTTTCCGGCGTAGATTTTTTAAAGTGTGACTTGTATGTACTGCATCTCTTTCCAGTCAGTACTAACTTTAATTTTATTAATGTATTATATACCTAATATGTTTTAGAACAGTTAATTAAATTCTGAAGACGACGTTCATAGTAGCGTCGAAACCTGGTCAATTTTGACTTACTATTTGTGACCGAGGGCTTATTTGTTCTAATATAACTACATAAATTTATTTATGCTGACCTATTAGTATGCAATTTTTTGGCCGTTAATGTCCGATCATATAGCTCTAGACCACAGTCTGATGCCCATATAACAAAAGTCAGCAAAGATACATTGTCGTATGATTATAAAAATTTTAGTGACGCGTCTATTGCTTCCGAATCATAAATTTTTCAAATATTTAAACATTTGTAACAGAAAATACAGATAAAAACAAAATAATAGCAGGGATGCGTCGTGTGTTAATCATCAAGGCTATTAACAAGCGAATTTTTATAGCTGCTAATGATGATGATGTGCTAATAATGATGATAAGTCTGAAGAGACTTAAATAGAAGCGTTGTAGAAAGCTGCAGTACATTGTGCTGATGCTCTGTGGCAACGTACCTAAATACTAAACACTAATATAACAAATTAAATGATACAATTTCAAAGACCCTACTGGTCACATACAGATATGATTTTATGTGTATGGACTGAAACGGCGAGTGAAAATTTATTCAAAGCCATCAGTCTAACCCTTGGCACAGCGGTTCACACATATACACGGATTACCCTGGCACGTCTCCCTTCTCGCACCTGGCTAGTAAGCAGGAGACATGGGTTCGATTCCCGTCTTTGGTACAAATTTTCACTCGCCGTTTCAGTCCATGCACATAAAAACCCATACAACAAGCCCATATCGAGGAATTCTTCTGTGTAGAGATTAAGACCAGCAATATATTTCAGGCACGGGCTTCACTTATCAGATTTTGATCTCTAATACCGCATCTTTATCGCAACTAAAGAAATTATTTGCACGGGTGAAGATTGCTGGATTCACAGTCGAGGACGCTGTAATGACGTGGTGGAGACTCAAGGTGATACAGCAGTTCTGGAGATGAAGCAGAAATGATTGATAGAAGAATGGAATGCACAGAAAAATATAAACCAAGTAGTATCATCGGAGCTATTTTTTATATTCTTCAGACTACCTAGCTGAAAACTATACTATGTCAACGTTTGAGCCCTAATACGAGCACCTGACGTTCATAAAAAAAGTAGACGGCCCTATGACTCAGACGCATAAATAATAACGCGGAAAGGATAATTCGTGAAAAACAGTCCTACAAGCATTCGTTAGTGTATCACATCTTTACGGTTAATGACAACCCCACCACTAGCAATGACTAAATGGTAACCGCTCCTCGGGGTTTAGCCAGGTCTCCGTAACGAGGTTAAACTGTGGTCAGGACGGCCACGGTCAGCGCACGTAGTTTCGCGTCCCATGCCAGCGCGATTTCGCAACAGACCTTAAAGATTTCCCTAGAAGATCATCCATCTGTCTCGGTACTTTAATCCACCAAGTGGGGTTTCGCAGTCGCACCGAGGCCAACAGCTTTCACTGAAGGCCTTCTGGAGCAGTTTTTCGGGCGAGATAGCGTGTCGTTCTGAATCTAATTTCATTGCGATTAGCATCGCTCTCGCTAATTAAAATGAACCACAACAATCAGAAGTCCTTGCGACTTCCGAGATGATGCAACCTTAGTCACTATTTCCTGCCTGATGTGAGAAGGTTATTACAATGCGTTCTCTGAGTGCTATCAGCGGATATATCAATTGGAAGTCATGTTGTAAGCAACCATTTGTATGCAAGAGTACGGGTGTTCAAAATATTCAGGTGCCATGTTAACTATCCAAAAGCGTTTGGTGCTGCTTAACGTGAAACTTTCTATGCTATGATGCTCACATCTGTGATGAATATCGAGAAATCGCCCTACAGATCTTCCAGGGACAGGAAACAGAGGATCTACATGTCAAAATTAAAACATGGACATCGATGAGAGACATGCCTAGTAAAATACAGTAATTTTCAAAACTGTCTGCACGTGGTTGGCTGCTTCGCCTTACTACATCCCAAAAGGCTAATTGGCGCAGATATTCAGTGACATTGGTTGTCAGAGGAGATAGTTACGAAACACGAACGATATGCGCAAAATCATATTTAGCTATAAACATACGAAACGTCGATACACGAAGTGTGTTCCACCGAACGTTAAGAGTTCCGCTACATTCCAGTGGTGCGTGAAAAAAAATTCTAAGCTCGGACTTGGAGCCAACTCCAGGAAACCAACTAGAGTAATGAGATTGTATTAGGTGGTCATAGAATGTATTTTGGATATTCCATTACTGCTGTAGCATCATTCAGTGAGTGCATTGTGAGAAATATCAGCGAAAGGTTAAAAGATAATTCAAATTCTGCAGTATAAAAGTAGTTTCTAAAGTGTTGAAATAAAGAGTTTGGTAAAGTCTTTTCTGTAGCGTTTGAAGTGCTGTGGAATTGACAGATTTACTGTAAACCTTGATATAGTATTATCGTCCTCCTTTACACTCGTCGTATAACACGTAATACCTGGAAGTTCGCCTGTCCATTTCTTTGCTGAAAATATGCGGATATCTCATATGTTCATGTATCACACTAAGAATGAAGAGAGAATTATATATTTATTACTGGACCGCAAGCGGAAAACTTACGTCTTCGTCAGTTCTTAAACAGCATCCAGATACGCCAGATATTTAAATTTTGGAAATTTCAATTTCATGCAGTTGGACTCCTCGTTTCATCAGAAACATTTGGAATATTTGCTAGATTACACCACGACTCTCACCTCGACTAAAGGTTTGGTGATCACGAATTATGTAATGGAAGGAACAGTTGTGAGCCGTATAATTTTTAATTTTTTTGTTCTTGTCAATAGTGCTGCGTGCTACACCATCGAAAGTATCGAGAGTCCAGTTACAGAGGAAAAAAAAAAGTTAGGAGAGAGAACGTCTAAAGGAATGTATAATACATTGTTTTCCAGTATTAATATGACTGGTCCAGAGGTTAGCTGATGATTATGATTTCTTTCTCGGTAAAAGAAAAGGTATTAGGAGAAGGGTTTGCATAAATAAATGAAATTGTGTGTGTGTGTGTGTGTGTGTGTGTGTGTGTGTGTGTGTGTGTAAGGGGCGCGGGAGTAGGGGGAGGGTACGAGCGCACAAAATGAAGTAGAAAAGATGGCTAAAATACATGAACATATGTACACTTTGCGTAAAAGAAAGACTACGTATCAGCATTAGTTACCATCTTCTTACGCCGGCCGCTGTGGCCGAGCGGTTCTAGGCGCTTCAGTCTGGAACCGCGCGACCGCTACGGTCGCAGGTGCGAATCCTGCCTCGGGCATGGATGTGTGTGATGTCCTTACGTCATTTAGGTTTAAGTAGTTTTAAGTTCTAGGGGACTGATGTCCTCAGCTGTTACGTCCCATAGTGCTCAGAGCCATTTGAACCATCTTCTTAAAAGTATTAAAGGATGTGTACAACAGTGGATTCGAACACATTTGCATTCGATGAAATTATTCAAGGTAAAACGTTGGTGTGCGCTTGTAATGTTTCTTCATTCTTTTCAGAGGGAAATGTTTCATCAATGTTATTGATCAGTTTTTCAATGACTGTGATGTAGTTTCCGGCCTGATACTGTAGCAACGCGTCTACAAGCCTATTTGACGTGGAGATACCGCAGAAATATGATCAGGTTGTCTGAGAAATGCCCAGCGACCAGGCTCCAAACAAAGTTGTCTCAGTGGTGCCTGACACCAATTGCTTCCCGATCGGAAGATGAACTACGTCCAATGCTGAAACAGGGAACGTGATTTGTATCGCTCTTACGAAAATACACTCCCGCCCATCTGCACAAGAGAAGAAACTGGCTCTTGTTGTCACAATCCGGTATGGTCCCTATTATAAAAACTCCTGCTCGCTAACTTCAGTAGTTGTGTGCGTGTGAGGCACCCAAGCTCGCAGTCTCTTCTTGCACCTTGCCGTTTCACATTTCTCTACAATATGGATAGGCCTACGTAGTCACAAGTCAGTTTTCACTGAGGTATCTCACATCCTTCAAAACACAGACCTGTTTGTAGGGATATTATTCCTGTATTTATGTAGCATGGCCGAAGATGAATTGGATTGGTTGAAACCTGTTCGGAACGTGATTCACTGCGCATTTCGTCATGTTGTGGCCGTCGTAGATCACTGTATGGTGTAAAGCAAACAGCGTCTGATACATGCAAACGCGTTGCTCACGTAACAGCAGAGTATAAACAATCGGTTAACCTTGGTAGTAACGTAAAAGGCATGCCACTGAACGCCGAACCGGTTTCGTCACGGTCAGCTCCTGATCTGCCCTCAGGTGGCCAGCCTTACGGGAATATCGTTAGCTTTTTCTTCTTCTACTTAACGATACTAACGACGCGGGGCAACGCTTAACGCACTGGACCGACATCGGGACGAGCGGGTTTCTACCACCTACCGCATATCCCGAGTTAGGGTCTCTGTGGCTTTTTCAACTTGATTAAGTCGGAAGCTGGAGTTTTTCCTTTGGAAAGGACGTGACTAATTTTCGATTCCATTCTGCTCCAGTCTGAGTTTGTGCTGGAGCCAGAACGATGTCATCGTCGACAAAACGTTAAATCTTATCATATTCCCTTCACACTTACGATAAGTCGCTTACTTATTTTAGAATGGCGGTAGTGCAACATCTAATTCAACAACATACATCTGCGCATTTCTCGTAACCGTCGTGTTACAACGTGTCTAATATCATTGTCGTAGTTTGGGGAAGAGGGGAAGTAATAATGGCGTGGTGTTTGGATATTGTAACAAACTTGCTTTCGTTTCATCTTTCTCTGTTACATGTAAATGACCTGCTGGTTTCGCCAGTTCTCAAAATTGGATTTTTACCAGTGGGAGAAGGTCTGACCATCAATGAGCAATGATATGTCATCCATTTTCTTTCTTCTTCCTTTATTGCATGTTTCTTGTGAAGTCTCAGGTGTCCAATATTTTCGTGAGGAAACCGTTCAGATCTGTTGACATCTGAGCACGGAGAATAGTTTGGGCGCTTTCCTTTCTTTCCCAAGAGCTTTCGTGGCTGAAGTGTTGAAATTGCTCTGCTTGATTTCGCAGATTAAAAACTTAATGGAAGTAGACTGCTTGAAGCACTCGAAATTCAATCCATTCCGCTTTCCTCTCGTGGGTCCTTACTTATCTGTCCGCGAAAATAAATTGCGTTTTTATTACGGTGTTCTGCACTGAAATAAATTGGCAAAACATGTTAGTCATCGCTTTTTATTCTTGTAATGCACTCTCGGATATTGTATAACAGGCAGCCTCAAATGGGTTTATTATGTAATAAAATAATGTTGACAGCAAATCTGAAACAAGATTTGATTAAACTGATCTACGGAAGTTGTCGTGAGAATGATGCATTTTTTCTCACGAGTGACCATTAGCGACGAAAATTATTTTCCTTTAACTCTACGTTGATACCTTTCCACAGGGAATCACATTACTAGTAGGAAGCATTAATGTATACTATTTCAAAATGATGCTACGCTAGCAGTGTTAGTGATAATCTAGCCGTCTAGTACTCGGTAGATGTGGTCTTCAGCACTAAACCAATTCCTTAATATTTCTCTAATCAGACGGAACGTAATACTAAATTCCTTAGTGAGCCATCAAGTGCCATACCGCTTTATAAAGAGCAGCTATCTTTTTAATCTACTAATTTGATAGTGTTTAGAAACTTCGTATTGTTTGTCGTAACGTAGGTTTTGCCGCAACAAATCCGCAGTTGTTTTACAGCTTTGATGTAGGTCTACGTATGTATGTGTACTTAGTTCACGTGAGCATTGTCCTGACTAAGCATTCGTTACAGTGCAGTTCTAATTTTTGCAATTCAGTGTGTCGTCTGCTACTCTTGAAATAAATGTGTAAATGCATAAATATGTTAAACAGTTGCTGGAGAATTAAGAATATATTACGCCGTGTTGAATTTTGGGGTGACAGTCGCCTTTGAAATTTCTGTCAGAAGTATGACAGTTGAAACAGTGATTCTTTCTAAGACGCGTGCCACACTTTCTTCGACAAATTATTAAACTTGCCATATCATTTGTAAAATTAGAGAATAGTTAAATATTTTGAATTGCAAGCTTATGTTCGGAAACAGTGTTCTGTAAGAGGAGGAGGAGGAGATTAATGTCCCGTCGACGAGGTCATCAGAAATGGAGCGTAAGCTATGGTTAGGGAAGGACGGCCGTAGGAAATCGGCCGTGCCCTTTCGAAGGAACCATCCCGGCATTCGCCTTCAGCTATTTAGGGGAATCACGGGAAACCTAAATCAGGATGGCCGGACGGGGTTTGGACCGTCGTCCTTCCGAGTGCAGAGTGTTAACCACTGCGCTGCCTTGCTCGGTGTCGTTCCGTTAGTGTGTTGTAAACCGTCTGTAATGGGCTTTAAGGTGATATGAAGAAAATGTGTAAAAATCAACGCATAGCATTGTTCCTGTTCCTAATGCACTATTGTAATACCGAGGCACGTAATAAAGAGTCCACTTGTGAAATAGTACCGTGTGTGTGTGTGTGTGTGTGTGTGTGTGTGTGTAGTGTGTGTGTGTGTGTGTGTAGTGTGTGTGTAGTGTGTGTGTGTAGTGTAATGTAGTGTAATGTAGTGTAGTGTAGTGTAGTGTTATTTTTGAGGTGGTGGTGAGGAGGAGAAGGAGAGAAGGGAAGAGTGAAACCCGGTGCCGGTATATGGAATATGGTCTGCTCCTCGCCAATAGCACCAAGGGGGCCGCCAAGAGTCATCTGACGGACGGATCACCATGAACAGTGTTACATGCCTTCACTTCATCACACACTGCGGAGAGGTTTGGAGTTTAAACCAGGACACTGGCGCAAAGTCTGGCGATCAGGAACTTCACGCCACCACCTGTCCTCCCCTTGTCGCCCAAATATCGGCAGTGAAATTTTTTTGCACTACCAGGATTCGAAGCGAAACATCTTGTTCATTTCAAAGGTTAATAAAATTTTAAAAAATGAAACTTTTTTCAATGATTACTTCAATTTTAAACCATACTGGAATTAAAAAAAGAACTCAGTATTGTCAAAACGTCGAAGAAAGACAGCGCCATTGTGTTAAGTCTTTCGCAGAGCACTTATTCACTTGGTGTTCCACGGAATAGGCTAGGAAACGTGGAATTACGTAATCGAAGCTTGCAGTGTCGTAATAATGATGGTACACCGAAAAAATTATAATGCTTTACAAACGTTTTACTAAGTAAATTTATGTTACTGAGAGTTTTCACAAACTACGCAGTGCATTATCTGAGCAATGAAATGAGAAATCATGCCCCACAAGATGAATATGAAGACCCAGTAACACTGTCATAAGTTAGTCTCACTTCTTGTAGTTGTTACGCAAGAGCTGAAATGCGTAGTTTCACAAAAGCTGCCGCTGCTAGAGCAACATTTTGTACAGTGCTCCTGCACTCGTCCCACTCTATTGGAGCCGCAGTGACAGCTTACTTGACTACTGTCTGTCTGCAAATGAAACTTGTTTTCAATTATTCATTATTCTTCCTTCACTGGGTTAAGGGGTGTGTCGGTGATAAAGCAATATCTTATGGAGAGGAAGACTGAGTAGGCTTTATGCGGACTTTACAGCCGAAGTACGTATAATAACAGTGGACAATAAGTTCTGATTCCTGAAGGTGTCGAGACACGGGACGAGTTAGATAACGTGGCACTCCAAGAGTTTTGTGACTTCACTTCCTGCTATTTCATGTTGAGGAGCAATTTCATCACGAGAAACATAAAATAAATTCTGCGGTATTTCGGCGACGTGTCACGTAAATTAGAACCAATAGGATGCAAGAACTATCCCTATATCATAAGTAGAAAAGCCCGCAGAAAGCACGATGCCATATGTATTAGTCTTGTTCAGTAGAAGTCCCGTGGTATCAGAGTAAGCCGTTTTAAGGCAACGGCACCTTAAAGATTCATGAAAAACGAGTCGCCTTTGCTAGGACTTGGTATAATTAAATGCAAATTTATTTATTTGTTTTATTTACACGGCAAGTTCCGTAGGATCAAACTGAGAACCAAATCTCAGAGGTCATGGAACGTGTAAGTACATGAAATTACAACATAAAAGAAATAATAGATAAAAATAAATGTTTATGAACCCGAAAAAAGTCATTCCATAAGTTTAAATAAAGGCAATCAACAATACAACAAGAATCAGCTTAATTTTTCAATGAACTCCTCGACAGAATAGGAATGACCCATGAGGAAACTTCAGTTTCGATTTGAAAGCGCGTGGATTACTGCTAAGATTTTTGAATTAGAGTGGTAGCTAATTGAAAATCGAATGCAGCAGTATACTGCACACCTCTTCTGCAGAAGAGTTAAGGAAGTCCGATCCAAATGCTGGTTTGATTTCTGCCGAGTACTGACATGTCAAAATACCCAGACTCGTGAACAGTGGTCGAAAAGAGGTTCGTGAACTTACACCAGCTATTGTCCGAACTGCCAGTTTCTGAGCCAAAAATATCCTTTTAGAATGGGAAGAGTTGCCCCAAAATACAATACCATACGACAAAAGCGAATGAAAATCAGCAAAGTAGACTAATTTTCGTGGCGAACGATCACTCACTTCAGATACTGTTCGAATAGCAAAAATGGCAGCATTAAGTCTTTGAACAAGATCATGAACGTGGGCTTTCCAAAACAGTTTACTATCTATATGAACACCTAGAAATTTGAACTGTTCAGTTTCACTAATCATATGCCCATTCTGTGAAATTAAAACGTCAGGATTTGTTGAATTGTGTGTTAGAAACTGTAAAAACTGAGTCTTACTATGATTTAGCGTTAGTTTATTTTCTACAAGCCATGCACTTAGGTCATGAACTGCACTATTTGAAACCGAGCCAATGTTGCACACGACATCCCTTACTACCAAGCTAGTGTCATCAGCAAACAGAAATATTTTAGAGTTACCCATAATACTAGAGAGCATATATATATATATATATATATATATATATATATATATATAAGGAACAGGAGTGGCCCCAACGCTGATCCCTGGGGCAACACCCCCCCTCCATTTGATTGTACCCCACTCAGACTCCACATCACAGCCTTTTGTTCACCGGCGGAGGAAGCTCCCCCTCCCGGCCATCCTCCCGAGATGGCCGATGAACCTATAGACCCAATGGACGATGACTGTCCGCCTACTGATAGCGGCGGCAGTGCTCGCTCGAAGCCAGGCCCTCAGCGGCCTTCGAGGTGACCCCTTCTTTCATCTTCCTTTTCTTACGATGGCACTTATTCACTGGAATATTCGCAGCATTCGCTCCAACCGAGAGGACTTCAAGTTGCTGCTCCGCTTGCATCGTCCGCTCGTCGTAGCCCTCCAGGAAACGAAGCTACGCCCATGCGATCAAATTGCCTTGGCACACTACACTTCTGTGCGTTTTGACCTACCCACTGTGGTAGGTATCCCAGCTCATGGAGGGGTTATGTTGCTGGTCCGGGATGATATTTACTACGATCCCATCACGTTGCACACCGGCCTGCAGGCAGTTGCCATCCGCATTACTCTCCCCACTTTTACGTTTTCCTTTTGTACCGTTTACACTCCATCGTCATCTGCCGTTACCAGGGCAGACATGATGCAACTTATTGCTCAGCTACCTGCACCATTTTTGTTAACTGGAGACTTCAATGCCCACCATCCCCTTTGGGGCTCTCCAGCATCCTGCCCGAGGGGCTCCTTGTTAGCAGACCTTTTCAACCAGCTCAATCTTGTCTGCCTCAATACTGGCGCCCCTACTTTTCTTTCGGACACATCTCACACCTATTCCCATTTAGACCTCTCTATATGTACTCCCCAACTTGCACGCCGGTTTGAGTGGTATGCACTTTCTGATACATATTCGAGCGACCACTTCCCGTGTGTTATCCATCTCCTGCAGCATACCCCCTCTCCGTGCTCCTCTAGTTGGACCATCTCCAAGGCAGACTGGGGGCTCTTCTCTTCCAGGGCGACCTTTCAGGATCAAACCTTCACAAGCTGCGATCGTCAGGTCGCACACCTCACGGAAGTCATTCTCGCTGCTGCTGAATATTCCATCCCTCACCCTACTTCTTCTCCACGTCGCGTACCGGTCCCCTGGTGGACCGCAGCATATAGAGACGCTTTACGTGCTCGTCGACGTGCTTTACGCACATTTAAACGCCACCCTACAGTGGCGAATTGTATCAATTATAAACGATTACGTGCTCAGTGTCGTATTATTAAAGAAAGCAAGAAAGCCAGCTGGGCTGCTTTCACAAGCACCTTCAACAGTTTTACTCCTTCTTCTGTTGTCTGGGGTAGCCTGCGCCGGCTATCTGGCACTAAGGTCCACTCACCAGTTTCTGGCTTGAAGGTCGCGAATGACGTCCTTGTGGCCCCTGAGGCTGTCTCCAATGCCTTCGGCCGCTTTTTCGCAGAGGTTTCGAGCTCCGCTCATTACCACCCTGCCTTCCTCCCCCGCAAACAGGCAGAGGAGGCTAGGCCACCTAACTTCCGCTCCTCGAATTGTGAAAGTTATAATGCCCCATTCACCATGCGGGAACTCGAAAACGCACTTGGCCGATCACGGTCCTCCGCTCCAGGGCCTGATTCTATTCATATTCAGATGCTGAAGAACCTTTCTCCTGCGGGTAAAGGTTTTCTTCTTCGTACATACAATCGCATCTGGATTGAGGGACATGTTCCCGCATGCTGACGCGAGTCTATTGTTGTCCCGATTCCTAAGCCGGGGAAGGACAAGCACTTGCCTTCCAGTTATCGACCCATCTCGCTTACCAGCTGTGTCTGTAAGGTGATGGAGCGAATGGTTAACTCTCGTTTGGTTTGGCTGCTCGAGTCTCGACGCCTACTTACCAATGTACAATGTGGATTTCGTAGGCGCCGCTCTGCTGTTGACCATCTGGTTACCTTGTCGACCTTCATTATGAATAACTTCTTGCGGAAGCGCCCGACCGCGGCTGTGTTCTTTGATTTGGAGAAGGCTTACGACACCTGTTGGAGGGCGGGCATTCTCCGCACCATGCATACATGGGGCCTTCGCGGTCGCCTCCCTCTTTTTATTCGTTCCTTTTTAATGGATCGACAGTTCAGGGTACGTGTGGGTTCTGTCCTGTCAGACACCTTTCGCCAGGAGAATGGGGTGCCACAGGGCTCAGTTTTGAGCGTCGCTCTCTTCGCCATCGCGATCAATCCAATAATGGATTGCCTCCCAGCTGATGTATCAGGCTCCCTTTTTTTGGACGATTTTACCATCTATTGCAGCGCGCAGTGTACACGTGTCCTGGAGCGCTGTCTTCAGCGTTCTCTTGACCGTCTTTACTCCTGGAGTGTCGCCAATGGCTTCCGTTTTTCTGCCGAGAAGACGGTCTGTATTAACTTCTGGCGCTACAAAGAGTTTCTCCCACCGTCCTTACGACTCGGTCCCGTTGCTCTCCCAATCGTGGAGACAACCAAATTTTTAGGCCTTACATTTGACAGGAAACTTAGCTGGTCTCCACATGTGTCATATTTGGCCGCCCGTTGTACCCGTTCTTTAAATGTCCTCCGTGTTCTCAGTGGTATGTCGTGGGGAGCGGATTGAACCGGCCTACTTCGTCTATATCGGTCGATCGTCCGCTCCAAGCTGGATTATGGGAGCTTCGTATACTCCTCTGCACGGCCATCCATCTTACGCCGCCTCAACTCCATACAACATCGGGGTTTACGACTTGCGATCGGAGCATTTTATACTAGTCCCGTAGAGAGTCTTCTTGCTGACGCTGGCGAATTGCCACTCACCTACCGGCGCGATATACTGCTTTGTCGGTATGCCTGTCGGCTACTGTCAATGCCCGACCATCCATCTTATCGTTCCTTTTTTGACGACTCTCTCGACCGTCAATACGGGTTGTATGTCTCTGCCCTGCTACCCCCTGGAGTTCGCTTTCGTCGCCTCCTTCAACACCTTAATTTTTCACTCCCTGCAACCTTTCGAGTGGGCGAGAGCCACACGCCACCTTGGCTCCAGGCTCAGGTCCGCGTTCACCTTGACCTCAGCTCGCTCCCAAAAGAGGTTACCCCCGGTTCGGTCTACCACTCCCGTTTTTTGGAACTTCGTTCGAAGTTCATCAACATGACTTTCATTTATACAGATGGCTCTAAGACCAATGACGGGGTCGGGTGTTCCTTTATTGTCGGGGCACAAAGTTTCAAATACCGGCTCCATGGCCATTGTTCGGTCTTCACAGCTGAGCTCTTTGCCCTCTACCAGGCTGTTCTTTACATCTGCCGCCACCGACATTCTGCTTATGTCATCTGCTCCGATTCCCTGAGCGCCATCCAGAGCCTCAGTGATCCGTACCCGGTTCACCCTTTCGTACACCGGATCCAACGCTCTCTTCAGCAGCTGGTGGACGTCGGTTCTCCGGTTAGCTTTATGTGGGTTCCTGGCCATGTCGGTATCCCTGGGAACGAAGCTGCAGATGCCGCGGCCAAGGCTGCGGTCCTCCAGCCTCGGACAGCTTCTTGTTGTGTCCCTTCGTCCGATTTTAGCGGGGTCATTTGTCGGCGCATCTTATCGCTGTGGCATGCCGATTGGGCTGCACTTACCGACAACAAGCTTCGGGCCTTAAAACCTCTTCCCGTGGCTTGGACGTCCTCCTCACGCCCTTCTCGGCGGGAGGAGGTAGTTTTGGCCCGGTTAAGAATTGGACACTGCCGGTTCAGCCATCGCCATCTGCTGACGGCTGCGCCGGCGCCGTTCTGCCCATGTGGGCACTTGCTTACGGTTAGACACATTTTAATGTCCTGTCCCGATTTTAACACACTGCGTCTAGATCTTAACCTGCCAAGTACTTTCGATGCCATTTTAGCGGATGACCCACGAGCAGCTGCTCGTGTTCTTCGTTTTATCAATTTGACAAACCTCTCTAAGGACATTTGATGATGCTGTTTTTTAATCCTATGCCTGTCAGTCTGTCTTTCATCGTGTTTTCCCTTTTAGTTGTGGTTGTCCACTCGTGCCTCGCGGTGCATTCTTAGAGTAGTCAGGGCGCTAATGACCATTGAAGTTGTGCGCCCTAAAACCACAAAAAAAAAAAAATCACAGCCTTTTGCTGTCTGTTGCTAACAGTAACTTCAGCAAACACTGATGGCATAGGAATAGATCTAAAATTGTCTACATTATCCCTTCCTCCCTTTTTATAAAGCGGCTTTACTACTGAGTACTTTAATCGTTCAGGAAACTGACCATCCCTAAAGGAAAAATTACAAATACAGCTAAATACAGGGCTAACATGTGCAGCACAGTACTTTAATATTGTGCTAGGCACTCCATCATATCCATGAGAGTCCTTAGTCTTCAGCGATTTAATTATTGATTCAATCTCCCTCTTGTCTGTATCACAGAGGAGTATTTCAGACATCAATCTCGGAAAGGAATTTGCCAAGAAAGTTATAAGATTCCCTGTAGAAACTAAATTTTTATTTAATTCACCAGCAATGCTCAGAAAATGATTATTAAATACTGTACATTTATCGCATTATCAATAACAGAAATATTTTTACTGCGAACTGACTTTATATCGTCGACCTTGTGCTGCTTGACCAGACACTTCCTTCACAACTGACCATATGGTTTTAATTTCATCCTGTAATTATCTATTCTATTTGCATACGACATACTCTGTGCCTTCTTAACAACATTTTTAAGCACCTTACAATACTGTTTGTAATGGGCTACTGTAGTTAGTGACTACTTCTAACAATTTGATATAATATCCGCTTTGTTCTACATGATATGCTTATCCTACTAGTCAGCCACCCGGATTGCCCATTACTGCTAGTACCACGTTTAGAACATTCTAATGGCAAGCCACTCTCAAAGAGCATGAGAAATGCGTTAAGGAAAGCATTATATTTATCATCTATGTGATCGACACTATAAACATCCTACCGCTCTTGTTCCTTGACAAGGTTTTTTTCTGTTGGATTAAAGTTCCTACATAGTTTGTTATTAAATGTGACATTTGTTTGAGTACTAAAGCCTTTTATTGTTAAAATTTGTGCATGCTGGTCTGAAAGGCCATTCACCCTTTTACTAACAGAATGCCCCTCTAGTAATGAATAATAATATTGTCTATGGCTGTGCTACGTTCTCGTGCACCCTAGTTGGAAAAACCACAGTGTGCACCAGATCATATGAATTTATGAGATCTATCCACATCCTTTTTCTTGCGCCATCATATACAAAATTTATATTGAAGTCACCACATATAACTAATTTCTGATACTTCCTACAAAGTGAATCAAGAACCCTCTCTAGGTTGAGCAGAAATGCTCTGAAGTCAGAGTTAGGGGACCTATAAACAACAACAACAATTAGGAGTTTATTTTCACTAAATTCAACTGCCCCTGCACAACATTCAAATATCTGTTCAGTGCAGTGCCGTGATACATCTATAGACTCAAATGGAATACTGTCTTTTACGCCCATAGCCACTCCCCCACCCCACAAGGAACTCCTTGATAACACATAGGCGATTAGAGAGTATAGCAGACTATAAGATAAAATTCAGTCTCTTTCAACGAAACTACAGCCAAGCGTATTTTGTAGAGGCACCATGTTACAATGCAGAGATTATGTCAGCATGAGCTTTGAGTCCTGTTATATGTAATTTTTTTTCTTCAGCTTCACGTTTTCTAAAAGGTTGTGGCACTTTCTTATGAAATTAATAGAAACAATTTCTGCGCTGCTTAGTGTTACGTAAATATAAGTACGTTCTCTCAGGAATGAGTTCGATCGATTTGGTAAATTTTTGCAAGTTCATGTCTTCACTGACCCCTTTTGTCTTATTACATCCAGGGATATTGAAGTTTCATTTTTGTGTACCACAGACAGAACAAGTTTTAATAGAGCTAACGTAGGAATGTTACGCACGTCCAGCTTCGTGAAGAAACTGTGTTGTTTGCGAGCCAAATAAAGCCGTAAACCCCATTGGAGAGCGCTGTGAGCGCAAAATCACGTTAAAACCAACTTGTCCCATGTGCTGATATCTCTCTCTCTCTCTCTCTCTCTCTCTCTCTCTCTCTCTCTCGTTCTCTCTCGTGACGTTGGACATCCCGTCTGCATGCACGTCGACGTTAGTAGCCTCGTCCCTTGTGCCGACGGCTTTATTTGGTTAAGCTGGTCCGGTGATGGGAATCTTAGCAATAGTTTGTCAGCTGTGTTCGCTAATCATAAAGATATTGTTTGGCTAGACTTGCAGGTCTGACAGCTAGAAACATCACACAAAATACGGTCCTACCGAACGAGGTGAGTGCTAGCAACGGGCGGTGCTATTCGGAAGCACTAGGGCATCATCATTTCCTTATTCATTTGTGCTTTTCTTCTGGAGAGGAGGAAAATGCTAACTATGTGACGTTATATGTTGGCTACATGAATACCTCAGTTAATTTCCTTCCGACACACAACACATCGCTAGGAACACAGTTTGCTTTATCTGGCAATGTTCGTGATACATTTCACATTACAATACGATTTTCGGTTTCACCTCTTTTTTTGGGATTAGTATTATTGTATGTGCTTCAATTTTTCTATTGAAGAACCTAAGAGATTTTTGGTGTTGTATGCTGTAATGGACTGTCTGGTAAAAAGTTTCCTGTTGAATTCTATTGAAAGGTATTCTTTAAAAAAAAAAAGACAGTTCCAGTTATTAATTTGTCATACAAACAGCCCAGAGATGCTAACATAAATGTCAGTATACAACTTTCCCCAGCGTGGGTAACAGCTCAAAAATTCATTTAACACTGATGATTCGGAATAGACTCAAGGTTAAAACTATAAAAAGTATGTAGTGATGGAAACGCGAAAAGTGAAAAGTTGGCTTGTAGACTGTCCCTGTAACATACACCTAGATAATGCTAATTTGAACTAAAGACTATCGTGAAAACTAAACGCCGCAGGTACTGACAGAACAGGACACAGATTGCGTCTGCTGATAGAATTAAGTACAGAAATTTCATGCTGATGGAATTAAGTACAGAAATTTCACGAATAAAGTAGCTCCTTAGTCAATAGTGGTAACCTCAACAGCTTGTGTATATGCCAACACCATCTGGAATGGTAAACACTAACGGTTGTGGTAGCAGCAGCTACACCAGTAGTCGTCAAGCTTTCTTGTCCAAGAGCCAATTCCGACGTTCTGAGTTGGCACGCCGGGCCGCATATGGGCCGATATTATTATTTATGTGTAACATACAAAAATTAGTCCGTTATGAGCCCCCAATGTACTAGCTGTCGTATGGGTGCAATAAGTTGGCCTCTGGCCCCCAATTACTGAACGTTAAAAAGTTGCCACCATTGGGAACATCCCGCGTCAAACATTCTGTTTGATTGTTGCCACCCTCAGCGACGCCGAAGTTGTGACACTGTAACTGCGTGACGTGGTGTTCTGTTGTCTGTATGATCAGATGATTGTGATTAAATTACAATTAAATGCATTATGCACTATGACACACGATCACAAATGTTTGATACAAGTTTTGAATGTAGTTTTTCTTCTGTTTATTCCGTTGTATTACAGCACCTCTAATGTAATTTCATATTCCTTGCGAAAGGTATGCACTGAATTTGAATATGACCTCTACAATGTGCATTAACGAATCTGTTACTTCCGTGTCAAATTTTATACGATATAAACTGATCGGTATGGGTCGCGCAGATCCTCTAACCTCGTATTGGCGGCGCTACTTATCCTTCTACCTGTGAGGTAACCTTAAAACTTTACTCAGCTCACAGCATAATTCACCATTCTTAAAATATCACTGTCTCTGCAATATTTTTGTGTCTTACTGAACAGGTTAACTACTCTCTCAAGAAGCTCTTAACGTTAGTTGACATTTTTGAATTCGGCTGTTAGTTGCTAGATGCTTGTTATTAAAAAATACGGCTGAGAACCGCGGGCCACACGGAAACTTGAATCGTGCCGCATGGGATCCACGGGCCGCAGTTCGACGACCACTAAGCTATACCTTCCACGGCGACGACTTTACCAATTGTCCGAACATGTATTATTGTTTGGTTTGCTGTTTTGCTTCTTTATTGTTTCTCAAACTAAGACAGATGTTCTGGTCCTAAACTGCTGGACTTAATAGCTTGGAAAAGAAGACATACCATAGGATGGCTTGACTAGCTCCGCTGTTCTCTGTTGCTTCTGGAAAAGCAGAGGGGTTGCATCTGTTGGAAGCTCAAAATTAGCCAGATAGCTCAGATGATAGAAGTGTGAAAAGTAAAAATCCTGTATTGATTTGGTAACTGTGTGTTACTCTCAGGCAGATTAATTCCCGCGCACAGTCGACAAGAACTTGGTTTCATTCAACTACTATTGGTCCCGTCAATGGAGTGTGCCCAGCTGTCCCTCCGGGCGACCTCGCTTTTTGCCACATCGGCGGGATAACAGGTTGTCGGCCGCACTTCCTGCTCACTGCTGCACCACCTTTCACTAGGGCACCGCGTCTCCTGCGGATGGACGAGCTGTGACGGCGCTTCCTGTTATGGGGTATTGCTCCGTTGGTGTCACCTGGCGCCAGACTGCGAGATCTTTCCTATATCGATTTAACCGGATACGACGCAATAAACGCGATTTAGTAATCTGGTCTGACAGCAGTTTACTTGCAGGGGAGGGACTTGCTCAATAAATGACTGCATCATACAGTTTCCATCATACAAGAGAAAAATAACTGACAAAACAATTTCAGAAAACTGGACGTAGTCCGGTTGTAGAGTTCTAATTATTATGAAGGTTTATTTTCTTAGTTCGTCTTCGTCTATTCGTAGGCGTCCGAAATATAACTTATGACAAGGGCAGAGGAACAAAGAGCAAAATACCGTGTTTATCCAGAATATCCACGATTGCACTAAAATTTATGATGATACATGATTTTAATGGTAAACTATGTTTATGGTCTAGTAGTTCATAAATTCTTTAGTAGAAAGACTGCTACGGTCGCAGGTTCGAATCCTGCCTCGGGCATGGGTGTGTGTGATGTCCTTAGGTTAGTTAGGTTTAAGTAGTTCTAAGTTCTAGGGTACTTATGACCTAAGATGTTGAGTCCCATAGTGCTCAGAGCCATTTGAACTTTAGCAGAAAGTATCATATATATAATACAAAATTTGTAACTGCTAACATACGATCAGTCTGAAGAATGAAAAAATTCGTAAATTATTTGCTCGCATCATAACACAAATGCTCTCAAATTTCCGAATTGTGTTTCTGCTCCAACTCTGTTCTATAGCACGGAACGTAATTCATACGAAAATTTTTAAAGTACTATACTTGAAGATGTCTGACCAAAGTTAAGTTCCTACTCCGTGTTGTTGTTGTTGTTGTTGTTGTGGTCTTCAGTCCTGAGACTGGTTTGATGCAGCTCTCCATGCTACTCTATCCTGTGCAAGCTTCTTCATCTCCCAGTACCTACGGCAGCCTACATCCTTCTGAATCTGCTTAATGTATTCATCTCTTGGTCTCCCTCTAGAATTTTTACCCTCCACGCTGCCCTCCACTACTAAATTGGTGTTCCCTTGATGCCTTGATGCCTCAGAACATGTCCTACCAACCGATCCCTTCTTCAAGTCAAGTTGTGCCACAAACTCCTCTTCTCCCCAATCCTATTCAGTACCTCCTCATTAGTTATGTGATCTACCCATCTAATCTTCAGCATTCTTCTGTAGCACCACATTTCAAAAGCTTCTATTCTCTTCTTGTCCAAACTATTTATCGTCCAACAGTTCAAAATCGATGTCCAAGACAGCTGTGAAAGTTAAAGGTCGTTGGCATAGTTCGAGCCACAGTGTTACTCTATCTCCACTTGGCGCAACTTTTCAGAAAAAAAGTCCGAAACTCGCCTTAAAATTTTCAAAGTACTTTTCAACGTGTTGCTGCCTGACAGAAATCATTGATTGTCTGTTATTTTGGAACCCTCCTGGCAGAGTACCGAGCGACGTGGTCTCGGTGTAGCTTAACTGCCGACTAACTCACATGACCAGATTCCAGCTGCTTATACAGGGGTCGGACACAAAAAAAAAAATAAAGAAAAAATTGCGAGAAATGCATGCTTTATCTCTTCAGCATTCGTATGTTCGCTTCTAAAAATCTTGTTTCGTATATTGATATTCATGACATGCCTTACACATTATGTATGTAATGACAAATGTAATGTGGTAGCTTAAACCATTTTAACCCTTACCCGTGAAGACTGAAACCGGTTGATTTTTTGGGTTTAAAATAAAAACAGCTGGTGGTCAGACATGCATTTTATACAAATTAGAATTTGTAGCACGAGCTAAAAGCAGACTGAAATCAACAACTACTGGTTTCAGGCTAGCCTTAGCATAACGTATTATCTGTGTTTGTGGGTAGAAAATGAACTCCAGTCAGATTTAAGGTAAATAGTGCAAACTACTAGATGATTTACCATGCGAATCAAGCTTCGGTACTAGAGCCCCTTGAAACGACAATGAAATTAAGCTACAGGTTGGTCTTGGGAGAGAACAAGACTCCAGACTCACCGCTATTGCGGCGAATATGAAATCTCAGACCTTTTTTTTAGTATCGCAATGCATACGTAGTTAGCTCTGTTAGTACGCTGTAACTATGTTTGCTTGGAAGAAAATTCAGGCGATTATGCCGGGAAGACGTCAAATGCGATAATAGTAATAATAGTGATGTATGTAAAAGCGTTTTTCTTTTTAACAAAGGATATTTCGTTACACAGATGCATATTAAAAGCTATTAAGTTGAAACGGAAAAAATAAGATAATTTGAAAAACAATCTTTCTCTGTCTATTATGTAATCCAAATGCTGCTGCTTCGTCTGATATTTGCACACATTTTTGTGAATGAGACGAGTTACATGAAATCGTACAGGACCGTGAGAGGCGAGTTTAGCATAACAAATGTTTTAATTTATTCAGTCATGCTAACAGTCTGCCCTAGTAATAGTTTAACTTCTTGAAAACATGACTAACTCCGTACCATGTCCATGCCCATGTCACTGCGACGACGCCTCGTTGCTATACACTATGTGATCAAAACATACGTTTTTCATGTTAGGTGCATTGTGCTGCCACCTACTGCCAGGTATTCCATATCAGTGACCACAGTAGTCATTATACATCGTGAGAGAGAAGAATGGGGCGTTCCGCGGAACTCACGGACTTCGAAGCGTGGTCAGGTGATTGGGTGTCGCTTGTGTCATACGTCTGTACGCGCGATTTCCACACTCCTAAACATCCCTAGGTCCACTGTTCCCGATGTGATAGTGAAGTGGAAACGTAATGGAACACGTACAGCACAAAAGCGTACAGGCCGACATCGTCTGTTGCCTAAAAGAGACCGCCGACAGTTGAAGAGGGCCTGCCAGTGTGGCCGAGCGGTTCTAGGCGCTTCAGTCTAGGACCGCGCGACCGCTACGGTCGCAGGTTCAACTCCTGCCTCGGGCATAGATGTGTGTGATGTCCTTAGGTTAGGTTTAACTAGTTCTAAGTTATAGGGGACTAATGACCTCAGATGTTAAGTTCCATAGTGCTCAGAGCCATTTGAACCAATTTTTTTAGTTGAAGTGGGTCGTAATAGGCACACATCTACTCAGACCATCACGCAGAGATCCCAAACTGCATCAGGGTCCACTGTAAGTAATATGACACTTCGGCGGAACGTGAGAAAACTAGGATTTCATGGTTGGGTGGCTACTCATAAGCCACACGTCACGCCGGTAAATGCCAAACGACGCCTCGCTTGGTGTAAGGAGCGTAAACATCGGACGATGTGGAAAAACGTTGTGTGCAGTGACGAATCACGGTAAACAATGTGGCAATCCAATGGCAGGGCGTGGATGTGGCAAATGCCCGGTGAACGTCATCTGCCAGCGTGTGTAGTGCCACAGTAACATTAGGAGGCGTTAGTGTTATGGTGTCGTCGTGTTTTTCATGGAGGAGGCTTGCACCTCTTGTTGTTTTGCGTGGCACTATCACTGCACAGGCCTATGCTGATGCTTTAAGCACCTTCTTACTTCCCACTGTTGAACAGCAATTCGAGGATGGTGATAGCATCTTTCACACGATCGAGCACCTGTTCATAATGCACGGCCTATGGTGCAGTGGGTACACGACAATAACATCCCCGTAATAGACTGGCCTGCACAGTGTCCTAACCTCAATCCTATAGAACATCTTTGAGATGTTTTGGACCGCCGACTTCGTGCCAGGCCTCGCCGACGCGACATAGATACCTCTCCTCAATGCAACGCTTCGTGAAGAATGGGCTGCCATTCCCCAAGAAACGTTCCAGCACCTGACTTGAAGGTATGCCTGCGAGGGTGGAAGCTGTCATCAAAGCTAAGAGTAGGTCAACACCATATTGAATTCCAGCAATACCCATGGAGGGCGCCACGAACTTGTAAGTCATTTTCAGCCAGGTGTCCGGATACTTTTGATTACATAGTGTACATCTTGCCATTTAGTGCCAGAGTTCGGAAGATCCGACTTTAAGGCTCATTCCAGAAAACTGATTCAAAGTTCCTGTAGACTTCCGAAATCTTTCTATGCAGATTCTGAGTTACCATCGTGTGCAACACTTCTCCCCCATTATGGCAGAGAAAGATCACGCAAAGGGGAGGAACGAGGATCAAATCCCGTTCGACAATTCACATTTAATACACGACGGATGTTGTTAAACTCCATGGCAGGTGTTGAATTAAGTATTGTACAGGGAGACCATAACCAGCCATAGATACTTTTAAAAAGCTTTTATTTTATTGTAATGGCCGGTTTCAGACCATTATGTATATTTTCAGATGGTCATGCTTGTTTTATTTCACTGTCGGTATCGTCAGCAGCGTATTACTACACAAAACTGTAATAAAAAAAGTGTAGCCATCTGAAATTTGGCACAATGAGCTGAAAACAGTCGTGACAACGAAATAATACTTCCTTAAAAAGCACATTTTGCTGGTTACGGCCTCAGCCGACAATCTTACATTCACATTGAGATTCTTTGTTGCTTCTGTGAATGACGGCCAAATCGAATGCTGGAATGATTCCTTTCAATAATCCACGGCCCTTTTCTGTACGATTTTTGTCCAGTCCGAATGTGTACTCACCGTCAATGAGATGTTAAATCAAAATCTTCCAGCCTTCCTTTCTTGTCATAACCGAAGTCAGTAGACGATGAACGTTGTAACAGGACGTTAAACTGAAACATCACACATTTCTCTAGTCTTCTTAAATGTGTACATTAAGGGATCTCACTTGGTTACGTTTAAGCTAACGTTTCTTCTGATTATTTCAAAATAAGTGACGCATAGTCAGTGCACGGAAAAGAATAAAGTTTGGTATTAGGAAGTTTTATGCGGTCGTATAAAATTCAATTCACACCTTTAGTTCCGTTTCAGTCTCTTAGCTTACGAGGTCACTGGCCAGCTGTAGAGGAGGAGGAAAAAAAGTTTGTGATCGGTTCGAAGGATTTCGGTCAAGAACGGAGGCATTCGGAGTGACCATTGGTTCTCCTGTGGCTACCTGTTTGCCTTCAGTAGCAGCGGAAGCCTCTCCGCTGTCGGTAATGCACGGGCGGTTTGTTGCGTCATTCCATTCCGTCGGTAACCACTTAATTACAATGAAGGGCCTTCGGATAGCGGCTAGCTACGGATGTAATTGATGGTGCGAGCGTTAATTGCTTCCGATGTCCGCTTCGCTCGGCGCGCAGTTGTGTGACAGCCTCGTATATACCGGCTCTTCTCCTTTTCTTCAGCCGCCTCGGCGTCCCTGTTTAATGCTGGCCGTGGAATGGTACGGAGCTGATCCAGCAAGTCGGGATTCCTGCCGCACAGGCTCTCAGGGCATTCGGCTTTCCTTTAAATCCGAACAAATGGCGTTCACTTGACTTCGCGTATACAAGCTGAGCGATAAGCTAATGAAGTAGAATCCATCTTATCGTCTGAGTCTGCCTCGTCGGTAGTGATGTTTATGCAAGGTTAAGTATTTCGAAGCCGTTCCTTCGAACTAAGGATTTTACTGCTATGATTTAATGTTCCGCTGAATTTCTGTGTTCCTAGTGAATTTAGCGGCCTCTCAGCCTTCCTTACTGCTGTCTTTGACATATTTTATGTGAAGTGACTTTATTTCCAAATACAGTTACAATTTAGGTCTGTTATCTAGAGCTACAAAGGACAGACTTATAATGACCTAAACATTGCTGCTTGATAATTGCTAAGCAGCAAGTGACACTTTCTTAGAAAGTGCTACAGAAAGCCGAAAATTGCTGTGGACACCCAGCCAATGACAGTAAAAGGAAATATAGCGGGTGGGACAACTGCAGCGAAGCCTTTGTACCAACGCTCTATCTGATTCGACGGTTCATGAATACGGAATTTGACGAAGGTTGCTGCGGAACCGATTAGTGCGACGTTCCGTGTGGTACGGCAACAAGTTTGCAAGACACCATTGAGTCCTTACGGTCGTGGATGAGCAGTTGAACGGCTCGAAGCCGGTCAAAGCGTCACTACTGTGGCCAGAACAATGCGTGTGTCCAAACGTGTCTTCTCGTGATGAAAAATAAAATGGCGTCGAAGGTGGAAATGTTATGCGAAAGCATGCCGGTGTCTTACACAGACTACCACAGCGCAAGGGATAGATACGTAGCCTAGTGGCAGAAAGCGACAGATATGTCTCTCCTAGACAGATATCTGCAGACATTGTAACAGCTACCGGCACACGTGTGTCTGCCAGAACTATTTCGCGGCGGTTAAATCGGCCTTGTTTGTATGCTCGGTAGCCTGCTAAATGCGCTGCATTTCAACCACACCATCGTCGAGAAAGAGTTCGTTGATGTAGCGAGCATGTTGGTTAGGTTCAGTAACAGTGGTCCAGACTGATATGCTCCGACGAATTCCGCTTCACTGCTGCAAATGATTCTGGCCACCAGTTAGTGTGGATATAGAGAACACGTTACTCACCACAGAATGTTCATGTATGTCGTTAGTATGGCCTAGATGTTATGGTGCGGGCAGGCATTATGCACCGTTGCATATCTTCGCGCGAATTACCATTACTGCACAGCGGTATTGTAGGGAGGTTATTGTGGATCATGTCCATCTGTTTAGGGATTCGGTATGTCCAGAATTTCTCTTTATTGACAACAGTGCCGGTGCATACAGGACCGCTGAGGTGTCGGACACATTAGAAACTGGAGATACAGAACGTATGGAATGGCGTGCGTACTCCCCGCACCTGAATCCTATAGAGCATGCTTCGGATGCTCTTGGCATAGGTGTTTCTCAACGAACACCCCCTCCCCGAACCGTGCAAGAACCGAAGACCGTATTGCGAGAGAAGTGGAATAATAGTCCCCCAAGGACTGACTCCTCAGTAGTTCTGTAGCCAGTATGAATAACAGGCGCAAAATGTGCATTAGTGCCGGGGAGGGCATATTCCTTACTGAGAGCCTGACATCGAATTTTAAGCAGGGAGTTTGAACTATATCAAACATGAACGTTCTTCATGTTATCCTGCATTCCCATGTGGTGAAATCTGCACCATCTTTCGTTATAAATATACACTACACTTCTGTTACGTATGTACTGCTTTTCATGTCGTCCACCATTGCCTGTGATTATTTCTGCCCAACAATGTATCGTCTCAGTTTCTTAGCAATTGTCAAGCAATGTAAATTCAGTTTGAACAATGAAGTTGCAATTTTATTAAGATCTTTACAAACATTGCTTCCCGCATCTTAGCAAGCCCACTAAAAGTGGATCAGACCCCATCCCTAACTTCGTTGAGGTGTACAGGGTTTACTACCGAGCAACAACCACTGCCAAGTTACAGAATTACCAACAATATGCTCTTTACAAAATCATAATTTCTATTTACGAACTGCAGTTACTCGAATAACTACTTGGTTAACTCTGAAGCACCACAGTTAAAAACAATGAAGTTTAGGAAAGCTGAGGGACAAGCCAACTTCTAAGCTGCTTCCTTACACTTCTCCCTAACCGTAGCTTTCGCTAGTCTCCGTATCTGTCATCCCATACCTCCTTCGCCGTCCTATGGCAGTTTTAAGTTTGGGTTCCATTCCTGGGGCTATCGGTCTAACCCCTGAGTAGGCCGGAACGCCAGGGCGGTGAGGCTCATGATATCCAACACCGGCTAAGTTTTGATGCCGATTTGTGCTTCACAGCACACGCGGATTTTCTCACCTGTATCTCGCCACGCTGTAGCTCATGTTTTTTCTCGGCACGAACTTTTATATAAGGAATAAAACAGTTTGCATTAAATAAATTCATCAATTATGCACTGTGTTTGGTATTCGCACTATTTGATCTGTAACAGACAGCAACTTTTCTTTTGTACAAAGTCAAAATTCTTCTTCTTATAGAAAGCTACTAAAACACTTCGATTGTTTAAACTGAACGGTTGAAGAAATTCTGTTTACTCCAGTAGGTTCCCTTTCTCTTGTGATGCACTAAAGCCGTTATAAAGACATTAACTAAAAAATGCTGTTCGTGACTTTGAAACTGTTTATAAATGAATAAATGAATAAATCTCTTACTTTCAAAGGAACGGGCAAATATGTTTTCTTGGTGGTTTCCGTTAAGATATAAATGGAGCGGAAAATACCTAGCTGTTTTCTTAAAGCTTCAGTAAGTACAGTAAATGAACTTCATTTCACAAAGGAACTACAGGATTTTACTCACAATTTAAAAAAAATTAAGTCTCCTTAGCGTGACAAGTATCCAGTGAAGCAAATTTTTGTTATGGAGCAAAGTCTCTTCTTCGTGGTGCAGAAGTTAATTGCCTCGTCATGTGTGTCTCATATCTGCTCATTTCGCATGCAACAGATATTAGGACGGGCCCAAATAAGCCTCGTTGGACTCCTGAAGCATGGAGGAAGGATGTGTGGACTAATGAGTCGCGGCACACGTTTACACACACCTACGGCAGGAAAACAGCACATGAAAAGCTACCCCAGGATATGAATCCCGCTTCGCAGTACAGTACAATTCAGAAAAATGGTGGAGGGATGACCATAGGGAGAATGTTGACATGGAATAAAGTTGGCCTCCTAACAAGTCTGCAGTCAATTCCCTACGGGGGGGAGCGCCAATATTAAAGGAATGAAAAAACATATTGATCGACCATGTAGACACATTTGTTCGCTTATTCCCTTCTGAGATCGTACCATAACTTTATAAAACCAAGATACAACCATCCTATTGCTGCTGAATTTTGCCAAAAAGATTTCAGGAGAAGAGTGCAAGTGAATGCCCTCCCAACCTCCATATCATTTGGCCTCAGTCCTGTTGAACACATCTGGGATGACATCAAACGAAAAGTCCGTGGTTTTCATCCGACTCCGATAAGTTTCCTTCAGGTGCGTTCAGCGATTATTGAGTGGTATCGGTTTCTCGAGACATCCATGCCGCAACTCGGTTTTGTGTGTGTGTGTGTGTGTGTGTGTGTGTGTGTGTGTGTGTGTGTGTGTGGATAGAAATAAGTTTTATTTTTAGTTCAGGTAGGAAGAACTCAGTGATCATCTGTCTATAACGTTCCGTGGTTAACAGTTACAGTGTGGGTCAACAACATATGTACCGATTATAGCAAACCAGTAACCTTGGGACTTTGTAACTGTCATTAGTTTTGGCTCTTCACTTGCCCAGTAACGACAGTTTTGCTGATTTACCACGCCGTTCAAATGAAAATGAGCTTTATCACTCATAAACAAAATAATGTCGTTTTGTTCAAGTGTGACCTCCATTTCTTCAGCAAAATTTAGCTGGTGTACATAATCTTTACGGTTCAATTGGTGCACCATGGCCATTTTGTAGGGATGGAATCTTAGATCATTATGCAAAACACGCCTTACCGAACGATTACTGGGGCGCAGTTTAGCAGAATGTCTCCCAGCAGATAGACCAGGTCTACGGAGTGTTGCTTGCCGAACACTTTCAACATTTTCTGCAGTGCGTACTGAGCGAGGAGCCCCTGGCGGTTTTCTGTTCATCACTGTTCCTCGTAAACGAAATGATTCAGTCCAACGTAAAATGGCGTTTCGAGTGGGAACACTGTCATGTATCGCAAGATTGAAATGGCGGCGAAACTTAGGCTCATCTGTAACAACAGAGTCATTATTAGGCACAAAAATATCGTAAGCAAACACACGATGTTGCACAGTCCACAACTCCATGACCTCGACTAAACAAAATTGCAGATGCTACCAAACATGTGACATCAGTCCCCCTCCCCCCCCCCCCTAAAGTCCTACTACCTGAACCTGAATACCATCTATTCTAAAAACGTCCATCCTTTCTGTCTCACCCTGTATTTAAGCATTATTTATATCGGCAGGCAAGTTTTAAATAGCGCTATTTAAACAGTGTACTGGTTGTTGCAAATTGGAAATATGCGGTTTTAGTGTTACATGTAGACATGGGACACTTTATAAAATGGAAATATAAATGAGCACCACTTTTAAGCTTATTACGTCTTAAGCAAATTTCTATGTCAGTGGAG
The DNA here is from genome assembly GCF_023864275.1 of Schistocerca cancellata. Lineage (NCBI taxonomy): Eukaryota > Metazoa > Arthropoda > Insecta > Orthoptera > Acrididae > Schistocerca > Schistocerca cancellata. The sequence goes on along the minus strand of NC_064630.1, from coordinate 358,690,708 downwards.
CAGCATACGGGGGTGAATAATGTAACTGTTCTGGCGGTACAATTTTACGTTTTGTGCCTTACTGTGAACTCGCTAGTGGTAGATATATGAGAAACAGTATGTCGGTAAAAAGTAACGAACACAAGAGCTTCTCACTGTGCTTTCCAGAAGCAGGCAACATATTGTACAGTTTCAACAGACGAAAATAGAAAACATCAGTGTAGCCCTAATCTTCACTGAATTGATCCTACATCACAGCGATATCGTGGAAGGAGATGAGAAACAAAGTGGCTGAACGACACAGTTGCCCCGTAACATCCATACCGTTGGAGACAGCCTTGGCACGGCATATTTAGCTACCATGGGCGTCTAAGGCAATGCGGGAACCCTAGAAGTTATGTAATTGTCGTGAGACAGTTTAGTGAGGTGCTATCTCCAAACGTACGTTGTTGACCCTGTAACTAGTTCCCTTCATACAGTTGGCGCGATGTGTTTCTTTTAAGCGATGGACAGTCGATTTCGCTAACGGTGTGCATCCTTGTGATTTCTGCACGTCTCCATCTCTTCCTTGCCGCTCACCTCATCAAGCCTTCGCGGTTACTGCGCTTCCACTGCTGTGCAAATAGACAAGTGTTGCTTCTGTAATAGGACTGGCTGATATTACAGGCAGCCCTGGTGGAGAGTGTGCGTGTGCGTGCGAGCGCATGATGACAAGCCGGGCTGCCAGTTGGTCAAGGGGCTGGCCGCACCTGTGACGGCCGGCGGCTCAGCCTAGCGTGTCCGCTAAGGCCATTAGCACCGCGTGCCAGCTGTGAACTGAGCGGCATTCGCCTGCTTCCTGCGCTCTATTTCCCCTCCATCCACTTCAGTGGTGCTGCTTGTTCTGCTGCCACCGGTAATGATCGGAATCTATTCCCTTCGTTCGAAGACATTTACTGTATGGACGTGACTGAATCTTCTGTTGAAACTAATCGAGAAACAAGTTGCACCGCTAAGTTAAGGCTTTGTGACGGTTTGGCGTCCGTGACTGATATCACCTGTACCACTGTTTACAAGTTTCTACTGGGTAGCCAACAATTACACTGTTGTTGTTGTGGTCTTCAGTCCTGAGACCGGTTTGATGCAACTCTCCATGCTACTCTATCCTGTGCAAGCTTCTTCATCTCCCAGTACCTACTGCAGCCCACATCCTTCTAATTCTGCTTAGTGTATTCATCTCTTGGTCTCCCTCTACGATTTTTACCCTCCACGCTGCCTTCCAATACTAAATTGGTGATCCCTCGATGCCAATTACACTACTGGCCATTAAAATTTCTACACCAAGAAGAAATGCAGATGATAAACGGGTAGTCATTGGACAAATATATTATACTAGAACTGACATGTCATTACATTTTCACGCAATTTTGGTGCATAGATCCTGAGAAATCAGTATCCAGAACAACCACCTCTGGCCGTAATAACGGCCTTGATACGCCTGGGCATTGAGTCAAACAGAGCTTGGATGGCGTGTACAGGTACAGCTGCCCATGCAGCTTCAACACGATACCTCAGTTAATCAAGAATAGTGACTGGCGTATTCTGACGAGCCAGTTACTCGGCCACCATTGACCAGACGTTTTCAGTTGGTGAGAGATCTGGAGAATGTGCTGGCCAGCGCAACAGGCGAACATTTTCTGTATCCAGAAAGGCCCGTACAGTACGTGCAACATGCAGTCGTGCATTATCCTGCTGAAATGTAGGGTTTCGCAGGGATCGAATGAAGGGTAGAGCCACGGGTCGTAACACATCTGAAATGTAGCGTCCACTGTTCAAAGTGCCGTCAATGCGAACAAGAGGTGACCGAGATGTGTAACCAATGGCACCCCATACCATCACGCCGGGTGATACGCCTATATGGCGATGACGAATACACGCTTCCAATGTGCGTTCACCGCGATGTCGCCAAACACGGATGCGACCATCATGATGCTGTAAACAGAATCTGAATTCATCCGAAAAAACAACGTTTTGCCATTCGTGCACCCAGGTTCGTCGTTGAATACACCATCGCAGGCGCTCCTGTCTGTGATGAAGCCTCAAGGGTAACCGCAGCCACGGTCTCCGAGCTGATAGTTCATGCTGCTGCAAACGTCGTCGAACTGTTCGTGCAGATGGTTGTCGTCTTGAAAACGTCCCCATCTGTTGACTCAGGGATCGAGACGTGGCTGCACGATCCGTTACAGCCATGAGGATAAGCTGCTTGTCATCTCGACTACTAGTGATACAAGGCCGTTGCGATCCAGCACGGCGTTCCGTATTACCCTCCTGAACCCAACAATTCCATATTCTGCTAACAGTCATTGGATATCGACCAACGCGAGCAGCAATGTCGCGATACGATAAACCGCAATCGCGATAGGCTACAGTCCGGCTTTTATCAAAGTCGGAAATGTGATGGTACACAATCCTCCTCCTTACATGAGGCATCACAACAACGTTTCCCCAGGCAACGCCGGTCAATTGCTGTTTGTGTATGAGAAATAGGTTGGAAACGTTCCTCACGTCAGCACGTTGTAGGTTTCGCCACCGGCGCCAAATGTGAATGCTCTGAAAAGCTAATCATTTGCATATCACAGCATCTTCTACCTGTCTATTAAATTTCGCATCTGTAGCACTTCATCTTCGTGGTGTAGCAATTTCAATGGCCAGTAGTGTACTAGAGTGCGTCATCTCGAGCATATACACTCCTGGAAATTGAAATAAGAACACCGTGAATTCATTGTCCCAGGAAGGGGAAACTTTATTGACACATTCCTGGGGTCAGATACATCACATGATCACACTGACAGAACCACAGGCACATAGACACAGGCAACAGAGCATGCACAATGTCGGCATTAGTACAGTGTATATCCACCTTTCGCAGCAATGCAGGCTGCTATTCTCCAATGGAGACGATCGTAGAGATGCTGGATGTAGTCCTGTGGAACGGCTTGCCATGCCATTTCCACCTGGCGCCTCAGTTGGACCAGCGTTCGTGCTGGACGTGCAGACCGCGTGAGACGACGCTTCATCCAGTCCCAAACATGCTCAATGGGGGACAGATCCGGAGATCTTGCTGGCCAGGGTAGTTGACTTACACCTTCTAGGGCACGTTGGGTGGCACGGGATACATGCGGACGTGCATTGTCCTGTTGGAACAGCAAGTTCCCTTGCCGGTCTAGGAATGGTAGAACGATGGGTTCGATAACGGTTTGGATGTACCGTGCACTATTCAATGTCCCCTCGACGATCACCAGTGGTGTACGGCCAGTGTAGGAGATCGCTCCCCACACCATGATGCCGGGTGTTGGCCCTGTGTGCCTCGGTCGTATGCAGTCCTGATTGTGGCGCTCACCTGCACGGCGCCAAACACGCATACTACCATCATTGGCACCAAGGCAGAAGCGACTCTCATCGCTGAAGACGACACGTCTCCATTCGTCCCTCCATTCACGCCTGTCGCGACACCACTGGAGGCGGGCTGCATGATGTTGGGGCGTGAGCGGAAGACGGCCTAACGGTGTGCGGGACCGTAGCCCAGCTTCATGGAGACGGTTGCGAATGGTCCTCGCCGATACCCCAGGAGCAACAGTGTCCCTAATTTGCTGGGAAGTGGCGGTGCGGTCCCCTACGGCACTGCGTATCCACGCTGTCGCGGCATGCTACCAGTGTTAAAGACTGCGATGGAGCTCCGTATGCCACGGCAAACTGGCTGGCACTGACGGCGGCGGTGCACAAATGCTGCGCAGCTAGCGCCATTCGACGGCCAACACCGCGGTTCCTGGTGTGTCCGCTGTGCCGTGCGTGTGATCATTGCTTGTACAGCCCTCTCGCAGTGTCCGGAGCAAGTATGGTGGGTCTGACACACCGGTGTCAATGTGTTCTTTTTTCCATTTCCAGGAGTGTATCATCATATCCACGTCCTGAGCTTAGCCCATACATCGAGAGTGATCGTGCAGTGGCTAGAATTAGGACTGTAAATATTTTTAAAAGTATCGCGAATCGGATACATCGATTGTTTAAAAAACGGTCTTTATCGAGCCTCGTCGTATCGAAAAAACGTATAGACGTATCGATGGGAAAAGTACCGTCGTTCCGGCCTATAAAAATATCGGCTAAACACCGTAAATGTACTGCCGGTTTTAGAGTTGTACATTTAAGTACTGATTTATTATTAGACATTCTGTACATCAAGAAAATGGCACTCTATCCCACTTAGAGCAGGAATTGATAGGAAAACGATGCACGTTCCGCTTGGCAATAACCACTTTGCTAGCGATGGTAGCTGCATGTAAATGGCACAGTAAAAGGTGTCCGATGGATACGTCGTTCAGTTAGTCACATATCGAATTTTACTGGAGTACTTTTTGTCGACTTTCCTGTTCTCTCATTTCTGCAAACGCCAGCGACATAGCAATTACACGGGGTGTACATAAAAAGTCCGGTAACACTCAATTATTTATTGCACAGGAACCAAACATTGTACAGATATCACATATGTCATTTTGATGAGAAACCATGAAAACTTTTTTTCATGTATGCCGCCACAGCGCAGTTTGGTAATTTGCCGATAGTCAGCGCTATAATGTCTCTCCTACGAGCTCCACATTCACTTCACTCACGCTGGGACGTCCGCTTCTCTTTGCCGAGCACGAGCAATCCATCGTAACGAATTTGTTGTGCCATTGGTAAATGTCCGTCCTTGTTGGTGGCTTCTTACCGTACTCGATTCTAAACATCCGTTGAACAACTGTAGCACACACTTACCTTTGTTGAACTACAACACACGGAAAGCTCGCTTCGCACCTGAAGTCGCCATGTTTGCGACTAGCGCTCACTGTCTGCAAATTACCAAACTACGCTGTGGCGGTATACAGAAGAAAAAAAAATCAGGGTTTCTCTTCAAAATGACATATGTGTGATACCTGCACAATGTTTGGTTTTTGTGCAATAAATAATTGAAAGTATTACCGGACTTAATGTACACTCTACAGTGTCAAAATTGCGTATTGAAGTCAAACGTTGTAGTTTCTGTTGGTAACGCCGAACGCCGATTACGTCAGCATTCACTCTCATACGTCTCCGCTCACCGCAAAGACCAATCTAATCATTTAGATTTTTGTTCATTTTCAGCAACTGTTTTAGAAGAATACCGATGTGAAGAAATAGCACACTAGTGGCATTTAAAATAGTTTCTTGACGCAACTGGTATGGTATTTCTTCACGTCCGAAATCTTGTTATTCCTATCACACAGCAAATCCCGCAGTGCAATCGGATTTCTTTGTGCCACCTATACTTCACAAAGTCAAAGAGAAAGACTGGACGTGATGGAAGTTCAAAAAGTAGTAAGGTTCCTTCACACAGTGGAAGTAAAATTATGTTCTAGTACAATTTCGGAACATCTGCCGGCCGTCGTGGCCGAGCGGTTCTAGGCACTACAGTCTGGGACCGCGTCACCGCTACGGTCGCAGGTTGGAATCCTGCCTCAGGCATGGATGTGTGTGATGTCCTTAGGTTAGTTAGGTTTAAGTAGTTCTAAGTTCTAGGGAACTAATGACCTCAGAAGTCCCATAGTGCTCAGAGCCATTTGAACCATTTTTGAACCAATTTCGGAACAACACATATTTACCGAGAACTGGGAAAACAAAAAAATAAAAATATCGGCACTCGATATCTGTGAAAATGTATCGCCGATATATATCGATATTTTTGGAATAAATATCGGTATTTTGTCAACAACCCTAGTTAGAATACAGAATTCGCTAAAAGGTGGGGATTAGTCGCGTACTTACGTGTTACTTGCGGCAATGTCAGTGCTTGCCGAGAGGTATGAAGGGGGCGATAGGGAATGCGTTAGCTGGTGGTTCTTCATAGCTAGAGAGCAGCGGACAGACGACGTGTTTGAAAGCAAGGGACGAAGGAGTTCAAATGGCTCTGAGCACTATGGGGCTTAACATCTGAGGTCAACAGTCCCCTAGAACTTAGAACTACTTAAACCTAACTAACCTAAGGACATCACACACATCCATGCCCGAGGCAGGATTCGATCCTGCGACCGTAGCGGTCGCGCGGTTCCAGACTGAAGCGCCTAGAACCGCTCGGCCACATCTGCCGGCGACGGAGTAGTATTGTGACATTCTCACTTCAGCATACCATTACCTTGTAATTCGTGACAAAATCGGAAACAAACAAGTACTTGTACAACCAAAATTATAAACGTAATAGCTGCTCGTTTAACTCGCATTAACTTAACATGTGCTACTACTTCCTAAACTAACCATAACATCGTAATGCTTGACATATTCGTAAAAAAACAGTCAAATATTTATGCGATAGAAAATCACTGTCTTTTCTCGCCTCTCGTTGGTTACGTGAAAAGCTGAGGCCTTGCCAACCTACGAGCAGTAGAAAAACACCACCTTGACTGGCGATGGTCCTGATGTACACATTAGCCCAGATCTCCATTCTGTTTTCCAGGCTCATTTTTTCGTGGTTCCCCTAATTTAAGGAAAACTCAAGGATATTTCCTTATCGAAAGACACAGCTTTATGTCTTTCCTTATTCCTGTTCAGTCATGCCTTCTGTTAGGTCTCTAATAACTTGGGCTTCGACGTAACGACAATATTTTTCCTCTGACCATCAAGACTCAAGTAGACTCTCCGTGGCCGGTTCTCGTGTATGTGAGGAGTGGGTCCTGTTACCTAATGTACCTAAACTTCCGGTATCAGTTTCGTGTTTACATAAGGCGACAAACAGCTTGGAGATCGTATCTTCTCTCAGCGATGTCACAGATATCCCAGTTCAACTATTTACCTTATTTTTTTCGCACTGCAGTTACCGTTGAGGTGGTCAGCTATACTGCACTGGCCGTGGGGACTGGTAGTGTATGTAAAAGTCTTCTTTTTTACTGTCCCAGCTGTCATAGTGAACATAAATTTGTAGGGTTTTATTCTGTTTGAAGTTCATACAAAGCAGCCAGCACTTCGCTACGTGAATGTTACATTTTATGGTTAAACAAACAAAAAATGTATAAGGACGTAGTACCTGATCACAGAACATGATACATCGTGATAAATGGCAATAAATGCAATTAATTCAGATAACTGAGGGAAGTAAAGGTAACGAATAGTAGAAAAACAGTAATGTATTTCGAAATGATGTTTTAACATATTCATTTTGTATGAGGGTTTTCATAAGGTGTCAGGCAACGCTATCCCCTGTCAGCTACAGTCGATGCGATGGTACAGAATCTCTTCGTGGACATATATTCCATTATGTGTAAGCAACAATTTCCTAAAAACTATTATGATTCTGTAAATTGTACTTTATGATGCTAGGATGGTATCGTGGCTATTGGGAAAACTGCGCAAAACATGAAGCATGTTGAAACATTAGAGTAATATGCTGATTGTAACTCCGCACGCGTGAAATGATTCATGATTCGAAGAGCTTTCTGAGGCTGTGTCACACGTAGAAGTTGCCAAGTCTCGAACACCTACCGTGCGTCAATAACCACTAATTTGGAGAGCAGACAGCACTTTGTAGTACTCTAACCCTCTGTACCGTCATTTTCCTTCCCACTCCTGCTTTCCATGCACGATGTGCTCTCGCCGTGAAGTTCAGCGATGTGGTGAGATGCACTGAAATGCCCGCTGCGCGTTGCATGGAGATCCACATGCTCATTTTGTTTGGGAGCCTTGGTGAGAGAAAGTTTACCTAAGATGCATACCGCTATAGTTCAACCACGATATTCATGCAGTATATTCGTAAGGCGACACTTGTTGATTCTTCATATTGCTGGGCTCTTTAGAGCACGGCACGAGTCACATGTGTTCAGGATCTTGTTTAGTCAACGATAGCAGACGAACTGACAACTTGCATGATGACAGCTACCTTGTGGGGGAGGAAATATGAACGTTCGGCTTGGAGATCGAGACAAAAGAACACGCTACTCATTTACAGTTGATCCGTTACGTTAGACCCGTCAATGAATATTTTAATCATATATGACCATTGCGTTTGCGTGACTTTCCTGAATAATTCGTTAATATTGAATGTTGCACATTTGGGAAGCAGATAGGTGTTTCATGAAGCCTGTAGCTTAAAAAACAGAACATCGGAAGTGGCGATTTGTACACAGGGACAACACTGGCAAAAGCAACAAGCACCCGAGAACCTTCTTCCGTCGTTCCTTAGTTGCTTCAAAATTCAGGACGATACACGTGGCTTAACATACGAAATCATAAGTAAGACCAAATGATAATTTAATCTCAAGAAACGTGTGCAGAACCTGAAAAACAAGAAAATAACAAGAGAAAATATGGTATATTAACAATCTGTAATTACTATGTAAATACTTAATTACATGCATGGGACAAAACTGTATTACAAGCCACCGTAGATAGTTCACAAATAAATGGAGCGAAACGCGTTGGGCAGAAAATAAACTACCTTTTATTTAGCTGCAAAGGCGAAGACACCCCCCTGAAAACAGCCCAAATATTTGGTTTTTCGTAATAAGCATGGTGCACCGTAGAAAATCAAACAGTAATTAAGGAATAAACCAAAGTTAAAATCACCATATTAATAACAAATACGGATTGGAACAGTTTTCAGCTGACGATCTGTTCTGTTGTTATTCAAATGCAGAGTGAGTTTGTTAAATGGGGACAAACTGCAAAAAACGATCCCTCAGGGATAGAGCAAACAAGGTCGCATGGGCATACTGACTGAGATGCGTTCCAAATGAGGTACACCCACTTGAAGGTGGAGATAAGATATTTAACAGTTTAGGTTTCAATGATTAAAGCAGACACGAAAACACGCTGGGCAACTGGGAAGGTTCTGTCTGTACAAATGTTTCAGCCCTCCACTCAAGAGAGAAGTGATCTGTAGCACCATCAGGTAGCTGCCACATTATCTTTTGTACCACCAAAGACAGGTTTTCCAAAAAGGGAGGCAGAGCCACATACGGAAAGTGTAGATATGCCTCGCCTGTGAAGCATTCTAGAAGAATGTATGATCCCACGAGGCGGCCGTGAAAAATGACTGCCCACACATTGAGGCTAAACGGGTGGTGATGGATCGCTGCCACTATACCATGGGGATTGTCTGTAGCGAACAGGTGGATGTTGTGAAGGCTGACGATACCGCCCTTCCTAGAGGATGCCTTGTCTATGAATAGGATGGATGACAGAAATCCTTGACTCGATGGCCAATGTGACGAAACAGCGACAAAACTGTCGACGCGGAGGCAAATCGTAAGCCTTGTACGCGTTGTAAGTGATGCAACACAAAGGTTAAAGACATTAGCTACCATCGAATTGATTTATATCAGTGGGGAAAGTTTAAAATTTGTGCCGGACCGAGATTCAAACCCGATTCTCCTGCTTACTAGGCATATGTGCTGACCATCGCACCATCCAAACACGGTCTTCACCGCAACCGCACCTTCTACCCTAGCACGCCTCCCGTCAGACCGAAAATGTCAGCATGTACCAAACACTACTGATGCCCCCCCCCCCTCCCTCATCAGCCTCATTACTCGCGGCATCTCACTAATTCCCGGAAGAGTTCGAGCTTAATGTGCATCTGCACTGAATGGATCATTGGCCTTCTCGCCTTAATTGTGTATATGTGGTGCCTGTTCCTTCGGACGTGTCCGAAAGAGCAGACACGACATACATAGTGGTACGCCTAATAGTAGCCTTGGAGAAAGTTCTACATGGCCATGTGGCTTACCACATGCTGGCGGGCCACGTGATTGATGCTGATCCCGGGGCGACTGCCGAAGATCTTTTATCTCCACCCTCAGATGGGTGTGCCTCCCTTGGGACGCATTTCCGGCCATGATAACGTCCAGGTTTTTTGTTTTGCTCTCTGGAATTATTTCGTGGAGTTCGCCCTCTTTAGCAAAATCACCCTATATAGTTTTAAACTTTCAGGAATCAAGTCAACACACAGTGAAGGCGATACGGAAATTCCGAAACATATAAAGAACAACTGTTTTTGTACTACAATGTACAGATCGCATTCCTCTCATTATTTGTGCTCATTAGGAAGTACCACAAATAGATGTAGAGGCTAGTAATTTCAGAAGCAGGAGTGGTTATTGTGTATCATTTGGAGAAAGCTTGCAGATGGTGCCGCGAAAGTTCCGAGCCATGCTGCACGACTGGTCGGTCGGGGCCGTTGCGTTATCCAGAGCCCGCGTGTAGGGGTGTGACAGCGACGCCGGCTTCCGACAGCGGCCGGCGTTATCCTGGGCAGCCAAGTGTGTGGCAGCGACACCTGTTTCCTGCCCGCTCTTCCTTACGGCTGCTGTACCCGCGCAGTGGAACGCCTTCTGGCGCGATTCCACCGTGACCCTGCTTAATTGGATTCGGTTCACCGAGTTTCAAGGTCCGTACGTGAACGATGTCATTGCCACCGTACTCTGCTGCCGACCTTAGCCTGGCAATCTTGCTTGGATGCAAGTGCCCGTCATGTCTTCTTTAGTACACGTAGTAGGTGAAACGTATCGCAAACATGTAATTAACTGAGACAATATGTCAGATACAGGCATAAAACCGATTACATGGAGTGCTTGCTGACGAACGCGGCCAATATCGTTCGTGGTGCAGAATTAGATGCAGTACTCAGTTTCATTGTATTACAATACGATTATAGATCATCCCTTCATTTATCTCTCACAGCGAAACAGTATTAGCCACCGTCCGAAATTGGCACATGAGAATTTAAATAACAAAGTTTGTAAAATTTTGTTTAAGTTTGCAAATACTGTGTCCCGCAAGCGCGCGCGCGCTTTTTGTGTGTGTGTGTGTGTGTGTGTGTGTGTGTGTGTGTGTGTGTGTGTGTGTGAGAGAGAGAGAGGGGGGGGGGCAAGAGACGATTACTTAAGTTAGACAAAAATATGAGAACGATCGACTTCAGCCCTCCTGTCGAATTTACCCCAGTATTCAACAAAAGTAATAGCGGGAAACCACATATAATTTAATGTATGATAATCGGTTGATGTCTTGCATTTCTTTACGATGTGATTCTTGCATCGTAACGGCAGTGTTAATTCACTTGATTTTTCCTTTTGCTTATGCTAAAATGAAGACGTTACCGATTTTCAGGCGAGAATTAGTGTTTTCTAGAGGGTTCATCTTGTATTGTGCTATTCATCCTCTTTGCATATCAGACCATAACAAGGTGTGTTCGGCGGTCGCTTATTGAATGGGAGGTACATTGTTTTTACAACATTTGTCAAAGCAACAGAGCTTAATACGTTATAAACTAGTGCTTTGTTCTCACTTTACACACATCAAAAAATGTTTTGCATCGCCCCGGTTTCAAGAACTCCTGAAGACAGACGTTGACTGTGGATATTGTATCACACACACAGTCCCTTTGACTGCTCAGAGATGTCACTAAACCCGCCCAAAGATGTAAACAACAATGCATGAGCAGCGCCTATTAGACGGAGGGGGTCCGACAGCCGATCAGTTCCGGTCATTCCACCAGGAAGGAGGTACACGGATTGTGTTGTCTGTTGTTCAGCCATGCCTAGACTGTCCATACCGCGGTTCGATCGCCTCCGCATTGTTACTTTGTGCCAGGAATGGGTCTCAACAAGGGAAGTGTCCAGGCGTCTCGGAGTGAACCAAAGCGATGATGTTCAGACGTGGAGGAGATACAGAGATAGGAACTGTCGATGACATGCCTCGCTCAGGCCGCCCGAGGGCTACTACTGCAGTGAATGAATGAATGACCGCTACTTACGAATTATGGTTCGGAGGAACCCTGACAGCAACGTGTTGAATAATGCTTTTCATGGAGCCACAGGACGTCGTGTTACGACTCAAATTATGCACAAGAGGCTGCATGATGCGCAACTTCATTCCCGTCATCCATGGCGAGGTACATTTTCGCGACCACGACACCATGCAGCGCGGTACAGATGACCCAACAACATACCGAATGGATCACTCAGGATTGGCATCACGTTCTCTTCACCGATGAGTGTCGCATACGCCCTCAACCAGACAATCGTCGGAGACGTGTTTGGAGGCAACCCGGTCAGGCTAAACGCATTAGACACACTGTCCAGCGAGTGCAGCAAGATGGAGGCTCCCTGCTGTCTAGGGGTGACATTGTGTGGGACCGACGTGCGCCGCTGATGGGCATTGAAGGCGCCATAACGGCTGTACGATACGTGAATGCCATCCTCCGACCGATAGTGCAACCATATCGGCAGCGTAATGGCGAGGCATTCGTCTTCATGGACGACAATTCGCGCCCCCATCTTGTGGATGACTTCCTTCAGGATAGCGACATCGCTCGACTAGAGTGGCCAGCATGTTCTTCAGACATGAACTCTGTCGAACATGCTTGGTATAGATTGAAAAGGGCTGTTTATGGACGACGTGACCCACCAACCACTCTGAGGTATCTACGCCGAATCGCCGTTGAGTGGGACAATCTGGACCAACAGTGCTTTGATAAACTTGTGGATAGTATGGCACGACGACTGCAGGTATGCATCAATGCAAGAGGACGTGCTACTGGTTATTAGAGGTACCGGTGTGTACAACAGTCTGGACCACCACATCTGAAGGTCTCACTGTATGGTGATACAACATGCAAGGTGCGGTTTTCATGAGCAATAAAAGGGCGGCAATGGTGTTTATGTTGATCTCTGTTCCAATTTTCTGTACAGGTTCCGGAACTCTCGGAAGCGAAGTAATGCAAAAATTTTTTGTGTGTGTATTTAATCCTGCTCAACGAGCGCCAGTTCATCCCAAACACAGGTACTGTACAGAAATACGGAACCACCGCGAGAAATGCATAAATGCATGCTTCAACATGCAGGTTTCGCTGTCGCGTTTGACCTCGAAATTCACCTGTGCAATGTCCTCAATACGTTGCGAGTGTCAGTCGTGTGTAGCTGCGAGCGCGTTATGTCGGAGCTTAGAGAATTCGAACGTGGGAAGACAGTTGGTGGTCGTATGGTGGGTGCTTACGTAACCACGGTAGCTGAAGTGTTTGGTGTTTCAGCAGACACCGTATGAAGATTTATACCGCATACAGAGAAAGCGGAAAAACATAATCTGCTGCGTCAAAACGCGGGCGAAAGTGTGTATTGTGTGATCGTGGTAAACGATAAAAAAAATGTTCAAATGTGTGTGAAATCTTATGAGACTTAACTGCTAAGGTCATCAGTCCCTAAGCTTACACACTAATTAACCTAAATTATCCTAAGGACAAACACACATACCCATGCCCGAGGGAGGACTTGAACCTCCGCCGGGACCAGCCGCACAGTCTATGACAGCAGCGCCTAAGACCGCTCGGCTAATCCCGCGCGGCGGTAAACGATCATTGAATATAATGAAAAGAGGACGGCAGCTGCAAAAGTCACTGCAGAACTGAATGTCGCAATCGCGAACCTGGTCAGCACCAAAACAGCACGAAGGGAGCTCCTCCATAAGCAGGAAACTACAGGCCGAACTGGAATTCGAAAACCACTCATCAGTGATTCAAATGTCCCTAACAAAAAAACTTGGTGCTGAAGTCATAAAACCTAGCCTATGGGGCATGGAAGAAAGTAATTTGGTCGGATGAGAGTTGTTTTGACAGTGTTTTCAACTTACGATAGTGTACGTCGCAAGTGTGTAAAATGTCGGGGGTTCGGTGGTGGTCTGGGCAGCCAAATCGTGGTATTCCACGTGCCCGATGATTACTTTGCAAGATCTAATTACTGCTGAGGATTATGTCACCATAAAGGTGATCAGGGCCATCCCATGGTCCAATGTTTGTTCCAAAAAATGATGCTGTGTTCCAGGATGACAGGGTCCCTGTCCACACAGCTTACATAGTCCAGCATTGGTTTTATGAGCACGAGAATGATTTGTCGCATTTCTCCTGGCTGCCGCGGTCACCAGATCTCACGTTTTTGAACCTTTGTATTCTGCTTTGGAGAGAATGGTACGTGATCGCTATTCACCTACATTATCATCATCTGAATTTGTCACTATTTTGTAGGAAGAATAGTATAAGATTACCGTAAAAAAACCATACACGACCTGTATTTATCAATTTCGAGGCGACTGTAAGATGTGTCGAATACCAACGGGTTTCCTACACCGCATGGCAGTGTGTTGTGTTTGGTGTTTCCATATTTTTGTCCAGTCTGTACTGGTTTGGCAGGCCTTTTCATAACGACCCTGTTAGTGATTCAAGCAGCCATGTTGATAGAGATACTCAATCTGTACAGGAGAAGCAAACAGTCTTATTCTTGTTGGTAGTCTGTGATGGTGCAGCTATTTACCTTCCTACATGAAAGTAATCGTTAAGGACTTTGGCTATCTCTACAGCATCGTGAATGTCGTTACCCAAGTGTAAGAAATGTATAGCGTTTAAGACGGAAAATATAGCTCTGTAATTAATATTGAAATGTATGTTACTGAACATTAGGCGTTGTCTTTAAATATGTTCATTTTTATTTTTCTTGGGACCAAAGATTTGGTAGCGAAGTCGGAGCGTATCAAGCAGACAGACGTTTATTCTCTAACATGGTCTAACGCGGAATCTGTGGAGAGTAACTAGATTCCATAATCTATATGTTCTCGTCGCGTAGCAAATGATCCTGATGCACTCTCTTCTATAAGTAGTCAGTTGTGCTCTGTGCAAAGCACTTACAGTTTTCCGATAATGAAAATTACCTACTGGCGTTCCGCAGCTGCTCTCAGGCTCCAGTTAACAAGAAACCTAATCTTATTACAGCTCCATGATTGCACGACCCAGCTGCGAGGAAGTAACTACGGGCTGTTCAGAGACACCCACGTCGCGTCATTATAGCCTAGAGACTTGGCTTTGCGATGAACACTTATTACTTGTATGCTGGATTAAAATTCACAAATGAAACGTCTCATTCTCTGTTGTACTATACTTACGAAAATCTGACATAATTGCCAAGCCAAGGCTGTAATTCGGCGTTGTATTTCAGTTTCAGTCGTACATGAACAGTTATTTCTGTCCATACCCAAAAAAATGTTCAAATGTGTGTGAAATCTAATGGGAGAAATCTTATGGGACTTATGGGACCGCCACAAATGGCGCAACACATTGATAAAGTTCAGCTCGGCAGCTCCATTTCGTTATGGCTGTTTTTCCGATGTAGTAAGGTACTGTGGCGCTGGTAGTTTCATGTGTACAAGGACTGCAGACATGTATCTGCGAAAAAAATAGGAATTAATTACATAATTTCATTTTTTCGAGATGTTAATTATACACTCCTGGAAATTGAAATAAGAACACCGTGAATTCATTGTCCCAGGAAGGGGGAAACTTTATTGACACATTCCTGGGGTCAGATACATCACATGATCACACTGACAGAACCACAGGCACATAGACACAGGCAACAGAGCATGCACAATGTCGGCACTAGTACAGTGTATATCCACCTTTCGCAGCAATGCAGGCTGCTATTCTCCCATGGAGACGATCGTAGAGATGCTGGATGTAGTCCTGTGGAACGGCTTGCCATGCCATTTCCACCTGGCGCCTCAGTTGGACCAGCGTTCGTGCTGGACGTGCAGACCGCGTGAGACGACGCTTCATCCAGTCCCAAACATGCTCAATGGGGGACAGATCCGGAGATCTTGCTGGCCAGGGTAGTTGACTTACACCTTCTAGAGCACGTTGGGTGGCACGGGATACATGCGGACGTGCATTGTCCTGTTGGAACAGCAAGTTCCCTTGCCGGTCTAGGAATGGTAGAACGATGGGTTCGATGACGGTTTGGATGTACCGTGCACTATTCAGTGTCCCCTCGATGATCACCAGTGGTGTACGGCCAGTGTAGGAGATCGCTCCCCACACCATGATGCCGGGTGTTGGTTCTGTGTGCCTCGGTCGTATGCAGTCCTGATTGTGGCGCTCACCTGCACGGCGCCAAACACGCATACGACCATCATTGGCACCAAGGCAGAAGCGACTCTCATCGCTGAAGACGACACGTCTCCATTCGTCCCTCCATTCACGCCTGTCGCGACACCACTGGAGGCGGGCTGCACGATGTTGGGGCGTGAGCGGAAGACGGCCTAACGGTGTGCGGAACCGTAGCCCAGCTTCATGGAGACGGTTGCGAATGGTCCTCGCCGATACCCCAGGAGCAACAGTGTCCCTAATTTGCTGGGAAGTGGCGGTGCGGTCCCCTACGGCACTGCGTAGGATCCTACGGTCTTGGCGTGCATCCGTGCGTCGCTGCGGTCCGGTCCCAGGTCGACGGGCACTGCACCTTCCGCCGACCACTGGCGACAACATCGATGTACTGTGGAGACCTCACGCCCCACGTGTTGAGCAATTCGGCGGTACGTCCACCCGGCCTCCCGCATGCCCACTATACGCCCTCGCTCAAAGTCCGTCAACTGCACATACGGTTCACGTCCACGCTGTCGCGGCATGCTACCAGTGTTAAAGACTGCGATGGAGCTCCGTATGCCACGGCAAACTGGCTGACCCTGACGGCGGCGGTGCACAAATGCTGCGCAGCTAGCGCCATTCGACGGCCAACACCGCGGTTCTTGGTGTGTCCGCTGTGCCGTGCGTGTGATCATTGCTTGTACAGCCCTCTCGCAGTGTCCGGAGCAAGTATGGTGGGTCTGACACACCGGTGTCAATGTGTTCTTTTTTCCATTTCCAGGAGTGTATTTACATGCCAACTGCTCGTAGATGTACGACAGTGAGCTAATCTTGTTAGAAACTTTTTCAGTATACATTTCTAATTTGAATAGTGTTTGGGCGACACAGTTGTCATGAAGTAATTTGGAAAGAAAAAAGAAAATGACTATACATTAGAAATTGGCCAGTGGCAGAGGCTATCTTCCCGTTGTCGTATAGAGATCGTTGGAGCAGAACGTTTGCGCCATTGGCAAGAGAAGAGGGGGGAGGAGGGGCGGCGAACTGACTGAGGTCTCGAAGAAATGCAAACCAGCGTTTGTCTGAGGCGATTTCCATAAAGAGGGGAATATCTTAAGGAGTTTCGTCGGGTAGCAGTTTGAACAGACTTCCACCAAAGTACAAAAACAAACCTAATCGATATTTTGATTATAACAAGTAAACTAATAAGAAAAACTGTCTGGACGTCGACGTCCACTACCGTCGTCCATTGTTGTAGAAAGAAAGAAAGACGACGTTCTAGGCGACTTCGAACAGCAGTGGTTTCTGATGGTCAACGAGACTGTAATTACGTCCCTCTTTCAAGTTGGTTTCCTGTACATTATTGCTACAATACTACGGTGCAAGTGGGGTACCTCTTGCTGAACAAGATGGGGCTTAGCTTAATCTTCATTTCGACGCACTTCAGTGGCTGTTGTACTTAACCCACGCTGAACAGCGTATACCGCCCTTTACAATAGATTTATTACAGATGCATGAGCAATGGCGGTATGGAGGTGCTGTATAGAAAGCGAAAGATTGCGAAAAGTCTTGCGCTATGGCACCAGAAACGCTGAACGTCTAAAAACACACTCGGTGATTCAGTCCTATATTAAATAATTCTAGCTCGACAAGGGTCACGAGTAAAGAAACTGCGTCGTTGCTATTACGTTCAGCCACTGTGTAGTTACACGTCGACAAACTCTGAAACAAGGCCGTTTCACTTGCGTCATAAAGAGCAATGCAGCTGTGCTGTTGCCACATCTGAGAATCACTTGTTTGTGCAGCAGCCTTGCGCCGACTCAAGAACACGAGAGATATGTTAAACTAGACGTAACAGTTCGTTGAGACGACGTTGCCGCTTTCCTCGGATTCAATCCAACACGTACTCGTATTCACAAGTACTTTACTGGTTATAGAAATCAGCTGATATTTTGTATACATATTGATTTCTTAAAGTTTAAACGAAATGAAAAGTGAATTAATTCGTGATGTTACACTGAAGCGCCAAAGAAACTGGTATAGGCATGCGTATTCAAATACAGAGATACGTAAACAGGCACAATACGACGCTGCGGTCGGCTACGTCTATTTAAGACAACAAGTGTCTCCCGCAGTTGTTGGATCAGTTACTGCTGCTACAATGGTAGGACATCGAAGATTTAAATGAGTTTGAGCGTGGTGTTATAGTCGGCGCACGAGCGATGGGACACAGAATCTCCGAGGTAGCAATGAAGTGGAGATTCTCCCGTACGACTAGTACACGAGTGTACCGTGAATATCAGGAATCCGGTAAAACATCAAATCTCAGACATCGCTGCGGCCGGAAAAAGATTCTGCAAGAATGGGACCAACAACGACTGAAGAATATCGTTCAACCTGACAGAAGTGCTGGGCCATCAAAAAGTGTCAGCGTGCGAACCATTTAACGAAACATCATCGATATGAGCTTTCGAAACCGAAGTCCCACTCGTGTACCCTTGATGACTGCACGACACAAAGCATTATGCTTTCTCTGGGCCTGTGAACACCGACATTGGATTGTTGATGGCTGGAAACATATTGGCTGATCGGACGAGTCTCGTTTCAAATTGTATCGATCGGATGGACGTATACGGATATGGAGACAACTTCATGAATCCATGCAGCCAACATGTCATCAGGGGACTGTTCAAGCTGGTGGATGCTCTGTATTGGTGTGGGGCGTGTGCAGTTGGAGTGATAGGGGACCCCTGATACGTCTAGATACGACTGACAAGTGACACGTACTTAAGTATCGTGTCTGATCACTTGCATCCGTTCATGTCCATTGTGCATTCCGTCGGACTTGGGCAGTTTCCCAATTGCTACAGAGTGCCTTGAGGAACACACTTCTAAGTTTAACACTTCCGCTGGCCACCAAACTCCCAGACATGAATATCATTGAGCACGTCTGGTATGCCTTGCAAAGTGGTGTTCAGAAGAGATCTCCACCCCCCTCGTACTCTTACAGATTTATGGACAGCCCTGCAGGATTCTTGGCGTCAATTCCCTACATCAGACATTGAGTCCATGCCACATCCTGTTGCGGCACTTCGGCATGCTCACTGGGGCCCTACACAATATTAGTCAGATGTACCAGTTTTTTTGGCTTTTCAGCGTGTATCATCAATAATGAATATATCCTGCTTAATGTCCATCTCCATTCAGGTTGTCGTATACTCTAAATATTGCCAAGAGCAGGGGCAGTCAACTTTTTTACCTACTGTCTAGTTTCGAATCTTTTTACAACTGAAATTTTCCTAGCAGCCACACGTTCCGCAGTCGTGGCGATTTAGAAAGTAAGGAAGTAACTTTATAAAATTATAAAACAGAGTTAAAACAATTAAAAGCATATATTAATAATTACTTACCAGATGGGCCCGTACTTCATGTCAAAATTATATGAAACTTAATTAAAAATCTTCAAAACCCATACCATCTACCGTCCACCAAGAAAACTAAACGCCCACCAGTGGGCGATAGTGACCAGGCTGAACATCATTAGCCTAGAGGAAAAAGAAATCTTAGAGCACTCCTTTGCAGATTTTTCTGACTACTGCTGTCGAAACTGTTACAACCCCATAGTAGCACCAATTTGAGAACCAATCACCCAGCCAGCTGTAGGGGAACGTAAGACATTGTCGAAGAAGCAGTCTTTTGCAAAAAGTGTGTTACTGTTAGTATTGCCATACACACTGACTAGGAGTTTTCCTACATCTGAAAGATGAATTATATTCACATTTCGCGCCTGTCGGGTTAATGGCGCTAGTAGCACCACTATGAGGCTGCAAATCGGGTTTATTCTAGATACACGCAGTAACAGTAGGCGACGAAGACGCCATTATCAACACCTCATGAGTTTGAACGAGGTCGTGTAATAGGGCTGCGAGAAGCTGCATGTTTCTTTTCCGATACCGCAGTAAGACTTGGCGGGAGTGTAGCCACTGTACATGATTGCTGGCAGGGGTGGTCACGAGAATGTACAGTCACTAGATAACAGGGTTTCGGACGGTCGCGTTGTACTACCGGAAGGGAAGACGATCCGAGTTCGGCGTATGGCTCCGGCATATCGTACTGCATCTGCAGCAGCAATTCGAGAAGCGGTTGACACCACAGTGTCACAACTAACTCTTACAAATCGGTTACTGTACGGTAGCTCCGAGCCACACGCCCTGTAGCGTGCATTCCTACGAACCCAAATCACCACTTTTTGCTTCCAGTGGTGACAAGTGAGAGCTCACTGAAGGGCAGGGTGTAGGTATGTTGTGTTTACTGATGAAAGATGGTTGTGCCCCGGTGCCAATGACGGGCGTGTGTTGTTTAGGAGAGGCCAGTTGAGGGCCTGCAACCAACATGTCTGCGTGCTAGACACGTTGGACCTACAGCTGGAGGTTTGGTACGTCAGTCTGGTGATTCGACCTGTCGTGCTGCCATTCGTGAATAGCATTTCAGGGAGTTCTCCAACAGGATAACGCTCGCCCACATACCGCTGCTGTAACCCAACGTGCTCTACAGAGTGTCGACATATTGCGGTGGCCTGCTAGATTACCAGATTTGTCTCCAATCGATCGCGTATGGGACGTCATCGGACAACTCCAGCGTCATCCACAATCAGCATTAACCGTTCCTGTGTTGACCAAGTGCAACAGGCATGGAACCCCATCCAAAAACTGGCATCCGTCACCTGTGCAACACAATGCATGCACGTTTGCATGTTCAGAATGGTTCAAATGGCTCCGAGCATTATGGGACTTAACATCTGTGGTCATCAGTCCCCTAGAACTTAGAACTACTTAAACCTAACTAACCTAAGGACATCACACACATCCATGCCCGAGGCAGGATTCGACCTGCGACCGTAGCGGTCGCGCGGTTCCATACTGAAGCGCCTAGAACCGCTCGGCCACTCCGGCCGGCTCGTTTCCATGTATTCAACAGTCTAGCGGTTACACCGGTTATTAATATACAACATTTCATATTTGCAAGAGCTTATTTCGCGTTTGCATTAACCTGTGATCTTCCACTCTTAATCACCTAAATATATTACTTTGACATATTCCCAAAATTTCATTACTCTACATTAATTATTTTTTGGTTTTGCGATTTTTCAGTCATTGTGTGTTCTTCTATTTATTTCATAGATTCTGACATGCAAGCAGCATTATTTGGATGATGAATATCTTGCGTTATATTGTTCCAGGGCCTCCGACGTCGAGAGTGCCTGTCTCATCGGAGCTGCAGGTAAGGGCGCTAGGTTCCAATATCGTATTGAAGCTTTCTTGAACAAACTGCTGTGGAGTACAGTCCTAATTGATAATCAACTAAAAAGTTCATATTATACTAATACAATAATATTGTTGTTGTAACAGGTTGTTCAACAATAATTTGTAAGCCAACCTTCTGTCAAACGATACCTTTTTAAAATGTTTCCATTACGAGTAGGAACTACTCGCTAAGCTGTTACTGAAGTTACCGTTGCTGTGCTCCCATGAGTGAAGTAGTGCTTTTTTTTACGTAGTTCGAAATACAGATCTTTCCAGTCGAGCTTATGGGTATTTAGAGGGCTTGTGTTGTAGTACTCAGTCGGAAGACTGGTTTGAAGCAGCTCTCCAAGCTGCTCTATCCTGCGTGATTCTCTTCATCTTCGAATAACTGTTGCAACTTACATGAATTTGAATCTGTTTACTGCATTCATTCCTAGGTCTTCCTTTACAATTTTCACCTCACACACTTCCCGCGATTAACACATTGACCATCCTCTGGTGCCTCGGGCTGCATCGTTTCAGCCAGTCCCTTCTTTCAGTGATGTTGTGCCGCTTTTTCCCCTGCAGTTGTGTTCAATTTCTCCTCATTTGTTTTTCGATTTACCCATCTAATCTTCAGCATTCTTCCTCAGCACCACATTTCAAAAGCTTCTTTTCTCTCCTTGTCGCCCAAGTTTCCCTTCCGTGCAAGGCTACACTCCAGACAGTTACATTCAGAAAATACTTCAAAACACTTCAGTTATTTGTTAACTAATTCCTTTTTTTGGAAATGTTTACCTTGCTATAGCCCGTTCGTATTTTATAGTCTATCTACCTAGGCTATCAGTTATTCTGGTGGCAAAATACCGAAACTTATCTATTACTTAGTATCTCGTGTCATAATCTAATTCCCCCAGTATCTCCCGATTTAATTCTGCTAAATTTCTTGATCCTTGTTTTAATTTGATTGAAATTCATCTTAAAATCTGTTTTCAAGGTACTGACCATTCCGTCTTCCAAGACGTTTGCTGTCTGTGACAGACTTGCAGTATCATCGGCAATTTGCAGAATCTTAATTTCTTTCTACTTGAATTTTTAATTACCTTTCGGAATGACTTCTTGGTTTCGTTCACATGTTGCTCAATATACAGACTGAAAACATTGGAGGTAGACAACCACCATAGTCTCACTCCCGTCTCAATCACTGTTTCCTCTTTTGTGTCCTTCGATTCTTTCAACTACAGTCTGGAGTCTGTATAAGTTGCAGATAACGTTTGTCTTTCTGTATTTGAGAATTGCTTTCTACAAAATTCCAGAGGATGTAGTCCAGTTCACTCTGGAAAACCTGTCTCTGAATCTACAGAAGCAGTAAACGTAGGTTTGCCTTTCTCAGTCTACTTCTAGGATAAGTCACAGAGTCTATATTGCCTCACATGGTCATTTTCTATTAACCCAAAGTGATCTTCCCCTAAGTCGGCTTCTACCAGCTTTTCCATTCTTCTGTAAATAATTCGTGTCAATATTTTAGTCTTGACCTATTAAACTGATGTTTCGGTAGAATTCACACATATCAGCAATTGCATTCTTCGGATCTGGAATCGTAATATACTTTCTGAAGTCTAACGGTATTAATACTGCGTCATATATCTAGCACACCAAGTGAATAGTTCTGTCACGGTTGGCTCTTCGAAAAATGTCAATAATTCTCAGGGAATGTCGTCAACTCCAGGGGCCACGTTTCCACTTAGTCTTTAAGTGCTCTATCAAGCTCTTCTCGCAGTATATATCCCGTCTCATTTTCACCCGATTCTTCTTCTCTTTTTATAATGTTGTTCTCAAATTCGCTCCCTTATGTAGGCCCCAAGGAGAAAATACAAAAATGCAGTAAATGAAGCAGGCAAAAAGGAATACAAACGTCTCAAAAATTAGATCGACAGGAAGTGCAAAATGGCTAAGCAGGGATGGCTAGAGGACAAATGTAAGGATGTTGAGGCTTATCTCACGAGGGGTAAGATAGATACTACCTACAGGAAAATTAAAGAGACCTTTGGAGAAAGGAGAACCACTTGTATGAATATCAAGAGCTCAGATGGAAACCCAGTTCTAAGCAAAGAAGGGAAATCAGAAAGGTGGAAGGAGTATATAGAGGGTCAATACAAGGGCGATGTACTTGAGGACAATATTATGGAAATGGAAGAGGATGTAGATGAAATGGGAGATACGATACTGCGTGAAGAGTTTGACAGAGCACTGAAAGACCTGAGTCGAAACAAGGCCCCCGGAGTAGACAACATTCCATTGGAACTACTGGCGGCCTTGGGAGAGCCAGTCCTGACAAAACTCTACCATCTGGTGAGCAAGATGTATGAAACAGGCGAAATACCCTCAGACTTCAAGAAGAATATAATAATTCCAATCCCAAAGAAAGCAGGTGTTGACAGATATGTAAATTACCGAACTATCAGTTTAATAAGCCACAGCTGCAAAATACTAACACGAATTCTTTACAGACGAATGGAAAAACTAGTAGAAGCCGACCTCGGGGAAGATCAGTTTGGATTCCGTAGAAATACTGGAACACGTGAGGCAATACTGACCTTACGACTTATCTTAGAAGAAAGATTAAGCAAAAGTAGACTTAGAGAAAGCTTTTGACAATGTTGACTGGAATACTCTCTTTCAAATTCTAAAGGTGGCAGGGGTAAAATACAGGGAGCGAAAGGCTATTTACAATTTGTACAGAAACCAGATGGCAGTTACAGGAGTCGAGGGACATGAAAGAGAAGCAGTGGTTGAGAAGGGAGTGAGACAGGGTTGTAGCATCTCCCCGATGTTATTCAATCTGTATATTGAGCAAGCAGTAAAGGAAACAAAAGAAAAATTCGGAGTAGGTATTAAAATTCATGGAGAAGAAATAAAAACTTTGAGGTTCGCCGATGACATTGTAATTCTGTCAGAGACAGCAAAGGACTTCGAAGAGCAGTTGAACGGAATGGATGGTGTCTTGAAGGGAGGATATAAGATGAACATCAACGAAAGCAAAACGAGGATAATGGAATGTAGTCGAATTAAGTCGATTGATGTTGAGGGTATTAGATTAGGTAATGAGACACTTAAAGTAGTAAATGAGTTTTGCTATTTGGGGAGCAAAATAACTGATGATGGTCGAAGTAGAGAGGATATAAAATGTAGACTGGCAATGGCAAGGAAAGCGTTTCTGAAGAAGAGAAATTTGTTAACATCGAGTATAGATTTAAGTGTCAGGAAGTCATTTCTGAAAGTATTTGTATGGAGTGTAGCCATGTATGGAAGTGAAACATGGACGGTAAATAGTTTGGACAAGAAGAGAATAGAAGCTTTCGAAATGTGGTGCTACAGAAGAATGCTGAAGATTAGATGGGTAGACCACATAACTAATGAGGAGGTATTGAATAGGATTGGGGAGAAGCGAAGTTTGTGGCACAACTTGACCAGAAGAAGGGATCGGTTGGTTGGACATGTTCTGAGGCATCAAGGGATCACCAATTTAGTATTGGAGGGCAGTGTGGAGGGTAAAAATCGTAGGGGGAGACCAAGAGATGAATACACTAAGCAGATTCAGAAGGATGTAGATTGCAGTAGGTACTGGGAGATGAAGCAGCTTGCACAGGATAGAGTAGCATGGAGAGCTGCATCAAACCAGTCTCAGGACTGAAGACCACAACAACAACACGTAGGCCCCCTATATATTCCTTCCGCCTTCCAGCTTTTCCTTTTTGCTGCGAACTGGCTTGCCATCGCAACTCTTAATATTCATACAGTTGCTTCACTTCTCTCCTAGACGTCTTTTATTTTCCTGTAGGCGGTATGTATCTTTCCAATAGTTATGTGTGCTTCTACATCCTTGCGTTTGTTCTCTACCTATTCCTTCTTACTTCGCGTATCCTGGCAGTCTAATTTTTTAGACTTTGTATTCCCTTCCATCAGCTTCACTTCCAGTATTTTTGTATTTTCTCCATATCGTCAGTTAAATTCAGTATCTCCTGTTTTATCCAGGGATTACTACTTGACCTTGTTGTTTTACTTACGTGATCCGCTGCTGCCATTCCTATTTCATCTCTTAAAGCTACCCATTCGTATTATATTGTATTACATTCCCTGTTTTGAATCCAGCGTTGCGTAATACTCCCTCTGAAACTCTCAACACCCTTTGGTTCCTTCAGTTTAGCCAGGTCCCATTTGTGTAACAGGCTCTTACTTCATTTGTAATTGTCTTCGATGTAACACAAATCGTTTGGCGAAGGCTGATAGAAAGTTCAAAAAGTTCAAATAATCAGAGAGATTTTTCATTACTTCATTTTCCATCCACTAAGATCGTTATGAGCGCGAAGTACAAAAACGATGTTTGCAGTTGACGTTATGCAGTACTATTTCCGGATCATATAAAGCTGAGTATGAACAACTGATGCTGCACATTTCAAATGTAAAGTGCTGCCGTGGGAACAAGACGAGCTAAGTATTTATGTCTGTCAGTTAATATAGACCAGTATTGAAGATAACACGGCATTCAAACAGTCTGGATGACTTAATTTTTACATACGACTTACACGCTTCTGTTTGCCGGTGGTCGTGTATGACAAAGTAGCAAATCAACAACGTAAATGCTGATCTGCTCTGCTGCGTTCTGTGTTAATACCTAGAATAAACTACTGAAGTGCATGTACCTCAAAGAAAACACGTGCACTGAAAATTACTGTAAACTCAAAACTTGAGTAAAGAATGCAGCTAGATGAACATGCTGCAGTGTATTGCGCGACAGCAATATTATGTTCACTTCACGCCCAAGCATTAAGATAAAACGTGGGGAAACGGGATTAAATAATTTGAAAGGTTTTTTAAACTGAGATTCAAAACCACACAAGTAATTTCAATTACATTAGCGTGAGAACTTACGGCCTACTTTAGGGATTTCACAAACAATGAGACAGATACAAGTACAAACTAAAGAGAAGTCGGTACACGATTTTCGTAAGATTTACTCCTTTCTCTTTTTTCTTAAATGCATTTAAAAAAGGGTGAAGCAGCATTTAGCAATACCATAGACACACGATTGTCATGAAATTGATACCAAGGTAGAGATTGTTGATCGGAATTTCATCTTTCGCATAAAAGTAATTTGTGAAACGAATAATGATGCCAAAGCATCTTGCGCGAGTATTAAGACTAACACTCATAGCAAATACACAAAATATGATACATATTATCTCATTCCAAGTGTACAGGCACACAGGGAATCATTTTGAGACTCTCATGCAGCGAGCCATGAAGACCAACAGGGGAGAATAGACCACGACTCGTTTGACAAGACAGACGGCATCTGTCCGTAACATTGACTCTGCTAAAGTAGGTGTGAACATCCATGTATTCAGGTACAGAGCCAAAAAGATTATGAAATTTCCAGCCGCTTCTCATTATACACCCAATGCCATCGACTTTGACTTCATAAATCTGGAAAGACATGCTAAGATTACAAAGTTTTATACTGTGATGTACAATCCGGAGGAGCGGTTTGCAAAAAATTTCGTATATGGTTCTCCTAATCTTTAATGAGGATACAGCATACGGAAGATAGGTGTGTCGATATCCAAACTTCTGGAGAACAGACTCAAATCCACCAGACCACGTTAATATGGTTTGCGTACTGAAATGAATTGTGCAGACCTTGTTGTCCTGAAGTACCACGCTATTCTGCGTGGAAAACTGAATGTGATGCTAAAATATATCCAATGTTTTATCTGAATTCGGCTGCCAATGTCTTTGGGGTGAAATTTTACCCCTGCCTGGTTACCTGGTTAAGGAACCAAGTCAGAGGCTCACTGAACTCACTCAGAACGTTATCGGGGGGGGGGGGGGGGGGGGCGACTGTAACCACAGCAAATGAGGTCGGCTATCGGGGTTTGTATGGCACTGCAGGTTTCCCGTCTACGCTTATCGACAGGACAAACTAGTGAGCCAGTATCTCCGTGACTCATATAAGCTCAAGTCAAATAGACAACAATCGTGTAGCGTAGCATTCAGTGTGTGTTCGACCTATTTACACCATGATCTTCAGCTCGATACAAGCCCTTTGTATCCATGTGAAGCCACTAGAGAGCAAATTGGATCGATGAGTATGGACATTGGACCAAGGAATAATAATAATAATAATAATAATAATAATAATAATAATAAACCCGTGGAGGCCCGGGAAAAGAATAGGCCTCCGGTATGTTCTGCCAGTCGTAAAAGGCGACGAAAAGAACAAACCACTAATAGGGCTACCCCCCCCCTTTTAGTGTGATTAGTTGGTTCAGGACAGAGCTAATGAAGCCTCAGACAAGCGCTGTCATGGTCGGGGACGACGCTTGAACCCTATGCCCGTCCATAATGGTAACGACACTGCTAGCCACACGGAAAATGATTTAAATCCAAATAGAGGTGTTTTTCAGGATATGCTTCCTCCAGCAACTCTAGAAGGAAAATAAAGACAGAGGATGAGATGGTCAGATGAAGTTAATCGACACTTCGTGTTCTGTTATTACCAAGCAACAAACCTAGGAACCAACACAACTGGATACAGATCACAAGTATACACAACATTTATTACCAGATACATAGAATTAAAATTTTTAACAGAACAACGACTAGCTGATCAGATCCGTGTAATAATCAAAAATAACAGGATACCCCAGTCAGAATTAGAACACATCAAACAACAAGTACAACAAATACTGGAACAAAATAATGTGCAATCAGAAGAAGAAGAAAATACAGTAATGGACTCAAACATCCCAGAGCAAACAAACGAAGAACAACACGCATCAATTAAACAATCAGAGGAAAACGAAATCTTAAGACAGCCACCAGAACAAGCACAAATAGAACACGAAGTAACACACATGTTAGATATAGAAGAACAATTTCAGCTGACATATATAGAATACAAAGACACCAATACAGACATTAGACCATTCTTGCATAGACCACCAAATAACCCACACGTCGAAACAATATAAACTATCAACACAATCATACACAACAAAATAAATGAAAATACAACTATGGAAGAGTTAAAACTACTGGTTTATATATGAGCACTCACTACACTAAATATACACACTAGGCAGAGATCAGAACCAACCAACACACAGAAGAAACCCACAAAACCAGCATGGCAACACAGGCTACAGATCAGAATAGAAAAACTGAGAAGAGACATCGGACAGCTAACACCATTTATAAGAAATGAAATATCAGACAAAAAACGAAAAAGGTTGGGTAAAATATCACAACAAGAAGTGATAGAGCAATTAGATGAAAAGAAGCAGAAATTACAAGCATTGGCCAAACGACTTAGAAGATACAAAAAAAGTGAAAATAGAAGGAAACAAAACCAAACATTCAACACAAACCAAAAGAAATTTTACAATAGATAACACACACATTAAAATAGACAATCCACCAAGCATAACAGACATGGAACACTTCTGGAGCAACATATGGTTAAACCCGGTACAACATAACAGGCATACATGGTGGATACAAGCAGAAACAGACACATACAAGATAATACCACAAATGCCTGAAGTGATAA
The DNA here is from genome assembly GCF_023864275.1 of Schistocerca cancellata. Taxonomy (NCBI): domain Eukaryota; kingdom Metazoa; phylum Arthropoda; class Insecta; order Orthoptera; family Acrididae; genus Schistocerca; species Schistocerca cancellata. The sequence continues at coordinate 358,661,901 of NC_064630.1, read as the reverse complement.
TTTTGCAACATGAAGTCACCCGAGCAATTAATTCTACGCACAATTGGAAAGCCCCTGGAAATGATAAAATAGCAAATTTCTGGCTAAAGAAGTTCACCTCAACACATTCACATCTAACTAAATTATTTAACAATTACATTGCAGACCCATACACAGTCTCTGATACACTTACACAAGGAATAACTTCTTTGAAACCTAAAGATCAAGCAGACCCAGCAAACCCAGCTAAATATCGACCCACAACATGCCTACCAACAATCTACAAAATATTAACTTCAGTCATTACACAGAAATTAATGACACATACAACACAGAACAAAATTATAAATGAAGAACAAAAAGGCTGCTGCAAAGGAGCACGAGGATGTAAAGAGCAACTGATAATAGATGCAGAGGTGACATATCAAGCTAAAACTAAACAAAGGTCGCTGCACTACGCATACATTGATTACCAAAAAGCCTTTGATAGTGTACCCCACTCATGGTTACTACAGATATTGGAAATATACAAAGCAGATACTAAATTGATACAGTTCCTAAACATAGTAATGAAAAAATTGGAAAACCACACTTAATATCCAAACAAATTCAAATAATATCACATCACAGACAATACAGATTAAGCGTGGAATATACCAAGGTTCTGCCTTGTTCTGAACCCACTATCCAACATCCTAAATAATACAAATTATGGATACAATATTACTGGAACATACCAACACAAAATCACACATTTGCCGTATATGGATGATCTAAAACTACTGGCAGCAACAAATCAACAACTCAACCAATCACTAAAGATAACAGAAGTATTCAGCAATGATATAAATATGGCTTTTGGAACTGACAAATGTAAGAAAAATAGCATAGTCAAGGGAAAAACAAACTAAACAAGAAGATTAAATATTGGATAACCACAGTGACTGCATAGAAGCGATGGAAAATACAGATGCCTATAAATATCTAGGATACAGACAAAAAATAGGAATAGATAATACAAATATAAAAGAAGAACTAAAAGAAAAATATAGACAAAGACTAACAAAAATACTGAAAACAGAATTGACAGCAAGAAACAAGACGAAAGCTGTAAATACTTATGCTATACCAATATTGACCTACTCATTTGGACAAGTGAAATGGAGTTACACAGACCTAGAAGCATTCAATACACTTACACGATCACAATGCCACAAATATAGAATATATCACATACATTCAGCAACAGAAAGATTTACATTAAGCAGAAAGGAAGGAGGAAGGGGATTTATCGACATAAAAAACCTACATTATGGACAGGTAGACAATTTAAGAAAATTCTTTCTAGAACGAGCAGAAACTAGCAAAATACACAAAGCAATCACTCATATAAATACATCGGCTACACCACTGCAATTTCATAACCACTCCTACAACCCTCTAGATCACATAACATCAACAGATGCGAAGAAAGTAAATTGGAAAAAGAAAACACTACATGGCAAGCACCCGTATCATCTAACACAGCCGCACATCGATCAAGACGCATCCAACATATGGCTAAGAAAAGGCAATATATACAGTGAGACGGAAGGATTCATGATTGCAATACAGGATCAAACAATAAACACCAGATATTACAGCAAGCACAAACCTGACATCATACTCACCAATAAAAAGAAGAAATTAACACAACTAATCGAAATATCCATACCCAATACAACAAATATAAAAAAGCAAACAGGAGAAAAAATTGAAAAATACATCCAACTGGCTGAGGAAGTCAAGGACATGTGACATCAGGATAAAGTTGACATTATACCCCTTATACTATCAACTACAGGAGTCATACCACACAATATCCACCAGTACATCAATGCAATACAGCTACATCCAAACTTATATATACAACTACAGAAATCGGTAATTATTGATACATGTTCAATCACCCGAAAGTTCCTAAATGCAATATAACATATACCGTACAGTTAAAAGGAAGTGACGCTTGATCAAGGTCCGCGTCACTTTGCATTTTTTACCAGACATAACGTCTGAGAAAAGAAAGAATAATAGTAATAATAATAAAAACCATAGATGCTGCCCATCTGCAAAAATACTCAACTACATTCATTAGTTAATAGGGAAGTGTGTGGTACAGCATACCTGGGTTCTACCATGAAGTATGAGGAATTGTCATATAGTGCGTCGCAAAGAATAGTCATAGACACTTCCAGTATGTATTTTGAACGGCAGAAACACTGTCTAGTTTGTACTATGTTCCACGTACAACCAGAGAATGAATATGCAGGAACATGACTTGCATGCTGTGGATGCAGACATTCCAAATCACAGGAATCGTGGCTACTGACTGATAACGTGCTGCATCTGAAAGGATGAACAAGCTACCAGTTATGAGAATTTAGCGGCTGACGACTAGAGTATAGCGAGAACAGCAAAGGAATTCACATCTAAATACTTTGCCACTATGCTTGATATAACATCATCGTCTGCGTTCTCTGCATGACGAAGTGATTTTTAGTAAAGTTTACTATGGACCATTCGTTATTTGCGAGCTGTACATTGTAACCAAACTTAACAACCTCTCCTTTAACAACAAGGTTAATAGTTAAGGATTATTTGCGAATATTCCAGATGGCTTGACTTTTACCGTCAATCTAGCTGGACATCTTTACTACGTTCCAAAATCGGCAGGCGCTCTCCAACGTACCTTTATGTAATAGCAATCCGCTAGGAAATATGCGGCAGACAGTAGCTTAAACGCAACCCAGGGTTTCTTTCTAGTATTCAGTTTTGAGTCGAGCTTTGCAGCACCTTTGGATTGCTGATTTGGTGAAAGCGTTGCGTTTATTCGAAAATATCAAGATGGCGTAGGGTATGCCACATTTGAAGGTCTAAGGTTTAGTCCTCATTCAGTCGTGTTTTTTTCATTCATCGCTGTGTTAACTCGCCAGTGATCTGCATACTTCAAAAATAGCAAGTTGCACCGTAATTTGCAATACACTCGAGGCTGCACGTCCTGCTATAACTGGCTAGGTCAGTCAGTTTGAAGATGGGAGGAAGGTAAGGGCCATACAACATCCAAATTTACCATGCCCGGTAAACCATTGTGATTTCCTATCTAGCATTCGGAATGATAGCTTTGCAATACAATTAACGCAACTGTTTACCAATGAGCGTGTAACGACGCACTACGCAGAATGCAACAGAGTTACTGGTGACCTTTAGGCACGCAATTACTGTGGAAGAAGCTATGGACTCCGTTAGACACAGTTAAGACATCGGCGTGTATTATCGTAAATTCAAGCTGTTCTCGACGAGAAAGTCGACTTGAACACCACGGTGTTTCACAATGCATGGTCCTGTTGGAGGTGGTATGTCCTTGACTTCCGTTGACCTTAGAAATGACTTACCTGCCTCTTAGGGTACTATAGTTTAACGTCGCCTTCGAAACGCGGGTAAAATTCACCGCTTTTAACATTAACAAATCGCTGAAGAAGCGAACGTTCCAAATAATTAGAAAAATGCACAAGTAATTCCAGTTTTCAAGAAGTGTCTTCGAACAGAAGCGCACACATGTAGCCGTACATCGGTAACGTCAATTTGTTGTAGAATTTTTGAACATGTTTTACGCTTGCTTGTTATGACTTTTCTGGAGACTGAAAATCTACTCCGCAGCAGTCAACATGGCTTCCGCATACAGTGACTGTGTGAAACCCAGCTCTCTGTTCGTCCGCGATAATCAGAAGGCAGTAGATAGCGGCGCCCAATTCAGTGTTACTTTCCTCCCATCCTCCCAGAAGGCGTTCTGTATAGTTCCGCACTGGCGACTAATAAAACAAAATAACGATGACGACCGTACGGAATATCGGACCAGCTTTGCGACTGTGATGAAGAGATCCTAGTAAATGATAAGCAGTATGTTGTTCGTTGCGGAGAGAAATCTTTACACACAAAAATAACTTTGAACGTTCTCCAGGAGTGTTACAGCATCATTACTTTTTGCAAAATATGTTATCTAGTGGATAGTGTCCGAAGCTCAATGAGATTGTTCGCGGTTTGTGGTGTTGTATACTGAGAAGCCACAACTCTGGAAAACTAGCGAGAAGCAGGAACACCGGCAGAAGATAGACCCTTGGTGCAGGGATTGTCGATGACCAACAACATTAGCAAGTACAGTGTATTACGCGTAAATAGAAGAACCTGTTACGGTATGATTATACAGGGTGGCGCACGAAATATGTTACCATTTTGTTTTTGAAGTTAAACTTTGTCAATACAATCTGAAAGGAACATATACTACAATGAAGAGCCGTCCATGGAGATTTGTTCTAACTCAGCACATGCTCAATATGTCCACCATTTCATTTGCTAACTTCCTACAAACGAACAAGGAAGTTGGTGATTACCCTACAGCACATGTCTTCCGTAATTTCACTGCAAGCTTGAAGAATAAGTCTTCTGAGCTCCATTAAATCATGTGGACGTTTCGGGAAAATTTGTTCCTTTAGGTACCCCCAAAGAAAAAAGTCACATGAATTGAGGTCTGGACTATTGGGGGGCCAATTTTGTCCGTCATTGAAGCGACCTGGAAACCTGAGTGAAATGCTCCGCATGTCGAAATTCTCGTGTAAAAACTCCACATTGTTTGCAGTATATGGCCTTACTCCATCTTGCATGAACCACTGCGTGTTGAAGGGCAAGGCAGTAGCAAGAAGCTGTGGAATGAAGCTATTGCGAAGCATGCTCAAATAACGCTCGCTGTTCACAGTTTCTTCAAAGAAAAGGGTCCAATAAGTCCGTGACTGGAAATTGGTGCCGACGCTGTAATCCTCGGAGCATAATGTTGTCGCTCATGTAGCACTTGTGGGTTTTCAGTGGCCCAAAAGCGTACATTTTGTTTGTTAACCACACCGTCTAAATGAAAATGCGCCTCGTCTGAAAACCAAACGTCGTTGAGTTTCTTCCCTATCCTCCGCCCACTGAGCAAACAGTAGTCTCTGCTGCTTGTGTTCTTCATAGAGCTTCTGTGCACAGGTCATCTTGTATGGGTACATAAGGCGGTCACTTTTAAGAATGCGTTGAACGGAGCGTGTGTTTATTCCCAGTTGCACTGCTGCCTTTCTACATGATGTCCCGGGACTTCTCTCTACAGCAACTCGTACCGCTTCAATATTCTCCGGCGAACAAACAGGCTTAGGCCGAGGTCGCTTCGCTACCAATACTGTTCCTTCCTGTACAAATTTATCGTACAACCTGTGGATAGTGTTCTTGCAAGGGACCCATCGTGTGTTAAACTGTTGTCGAAAACGCCTCTGAGTCACAACAAGGCTTTTCGTTTCATGAAAAAGTAACACAATTGCCGATCGTTGCTGTGTCGTCAGTCTTCCATTGTCAGCCATTGCTGCTAACTAGTCTCCTAGCGCAGTATCGTGAATTACACGTCATTTCGTAACTCATTTGTTTTTCCAAGCTCTGCTGGTACTGCTGTAGAGATCCCAGCGGGATATCTAATGTGCGTCGTAAATTGTGAAAGAAACAATTGGTAACACATTTCGTGCGCCACCCTGTACAATTACAGAACAATAATTCGAAGCAGTCGCATCCGTTAAATATCTGGGAGTACGCGTATGTGCGATTTAAAGTGGAACGACGACTTAAAAATAATCGCAGGTAGGGCAGATTCCAGAATGAGAATCATGAGAACAGTCCTCAAGAATTATAATCCACCAGCAAAAGAGGTTGTTTACAAAACCGTCCCTCGACCAGTACTTCAGTAGAGCTCTTCAGTCTGGGACCCTTATCAGATACAATCGATAGGGGCAGTAGAGAAGATACAAAGAAGAACAGCGAATTTCGTCACAGGTACCTTTAGTAAGCGCGAAAGCGACATGGAAATGACCATGCAACTAAAGTGGGAGACGCTACAAGATATTTCATCTCGATGTGATGTGTGGTTAAAATTACGACAGTGTATGTTTCTAGAATAGTTGTCTCCTAGGTATATCTCGCAAAAGACCATGAAGGCAAAACCAGGAAGATTGGAGCTCACACGGAAGCTTACCAACAATCGTTCTTCGCACGCACCATTCACGACTATTTATAGAACAGGGAGGGGAAGTGACGGAGGTACACATAGTAACCTCCACCACAAACCATAAGGTGGCTTCCATAGTATACATAGCCAAAAAATTGTGCCCACCTGCTTAATAATGTGTTGCTCCTCATTTGAAACGCAATTCAACAGTCTGCGTAGCATGGATTCGACAGGAGGTCGCTAGGTTCCCGAAGATATGTTGCACCACATGTCTACGCACAGGCCACGCACATACTATGGATTATGTTCCGGTAGAGTTTCAGCACGAAATCGACTCTGACAGCGTCCCAGATACGTTCCACGGGCTTCAGGTCAGGCGGACTTAGTGGCCGAGGCATCAACATGAGTTCATAACTACGCTCCGTCGACCACAGCAGCCATTTCTGACTTTGCGAAAATTCTGACGCAGCTGCAAGAGGCCACCGCCATCGGGGAAGGCATAAAGACGCTAGTCAGTGTGTAACAGTCTATGAAGTAGGTCGTTAGTGGGCGATGGGATTTACCAATGCAGAAAAAACCAACATGCTCACGGTCTACGGAGAGCGTAGCAAGAATGCAGTTCATTTTTGTACAGTGTATACGGCAAGCTATCCCAATAGAATTCAACCATCTCGGCATTTTTCAATCTCTTTAACCATTTACGTGAAAGTGGTAGTGTAACACCAAGATAACGTAACAGGAGGAAACAAGTGACTAGAGAAGTGGGGGAAATTAATGTTCTTGGTGCTGTTTCAGTTGATGCGTAAATTAGCTCACACTCAATGGCACGAGGTAGTTGCATGAGTCAGCAAGTGCCTTACACGTTCACCATCGTCATAGGTTCCGTCCGAAACGATTATGAGAATCTTGTTTAGTAATGAAGCCACATTTACCAGTGAGGGCAGATAAACCGCCGAAACGTGCTATATTGGATTTTTGGCAGTCCCCATTCCCTTCGTCAGGTGGAACGTCAACATCCATGGAATTTAAAAGTGTGATGTCAGATAGTGAACCATCAGCGCACAGGTCCGTTTTTCGTAGACGGAAAACTGAACGCGCGCACAAGTATCGCAGCCTCCTAACAGACCATCTTCAGTTGTACAGTATTGTACAACTGTCAGTGTGAGTACTTTCCAAAATACGATATCTCTTAAACGAGTCACACTAGGACATTGCGACAAACACCACTGACATTCTAATTTACCTTACCTTTACTTTGTTAATATCAATAGGCATTGTTCCATTTAAAAAGTATGTTTGCACAAAAATAAACTTTCTAAGTATTACTACAATCTGTCGACTGGCTAACAGTACGAGCCCCTGACTACCAATCCATTCTGTGACAACCACTCTTCAATAACACTTTCCATATCCGCAACATTTACGGTTCGAGTTTTAGATGATCCACCCCGTATAGGCGTGGTAGGGTGAATTTATTCTCTCGCAGGCACGGCGTTAATACGGTATGAGTGAAGGCCACACTCGGCAAATTTCAGAGCAGCCGGCAGCTGTGTGAGGCCAGGGGGCGGCACGGGCGTGGAGTGTGGAAAGCCCTTGAGGCGGCACTTATCCTTGCCCTCGGCCTGCTCTCCACGAACCACCTGCTCCTCTGACCTCCGCCACTGCGACCTTGAGGTTTTGGCCCCTCAGCCCTGAGCGCCGCAGAAAAATCTTCCGCTCGGCAAACACACAACCAGTCGCCGCAACGGAAACAAGCTCTAGAAATCAATTCGGAAGAACCAGCCTGACCTTACAGACAATACTTACGTCACGTTCGTTTAAATAACAACTCCAATAGGATCAAGATTACGAGATGCAGTCAAAGTTTTAGTTATCACTTCGAAAAATTATTATTTATTTGTATGTAGTTATATACTGAAGATTAAAAAACGGGTACGCCTGCCTAACACCATGTAGAGTTCCCTCGAGCACGCGGAAGTGCCTCAACACGACGTAGCATGGACTCGACTGATGTCCGAAGGAGGGAACTGACACCATAAACCCTGCAGGGTTGTCCATAAATCTGTAAGAGTACGAGGGGGTGGAGATCTAATCTGAACACCACGTTGCAAGGCATTGCAGATATGCCCAATAATGTTCATGTCTCGGGAGTTTGGTGGCCAGTGCAAGTGTTTAAACTCAGAAGTGTGTTCCTTGAACCACTCCGTAGCAATTATGGACGTGTTGGGTGTCTCATTGTCCTGCTGGAATTGCCCAAGTCGCAAAGTACAATGCACAATGGGCATGAATGGATGCTTACTTGTGTGTCACCTGTCAGTCGTATCTAGACGTATCAGGGGTCCCATATCACTCCAACTGCACATGCTCCGTACCACTACAGAGCATCCACCAGCTTCAACAGTCCCCTGCTGACATTCTATGTCCATGGATTCGTGAGGTTGTCTCCATACCCGTGCACGTCCATCCGCTCGATACAATCTGAAACTAGACTTCTCCGACCAGGCAACATGTTTCCAGTCATCAACAGTCCAATGTCGGTGTTGACGGACCCAGGCGAGGCGGAAGCTTTGTGTCTTGCGGTCATCAAGGCTGAACGAGTGGGCTTTCGGCTCCGAAAGCCCATATCGACGATGTTTCGTTAAATGGTTCGCACGCTGACACTTGTTGATGGCCCAGCATTGAAATCCGCAGCAAATGTGTGGAACGGTTGCACTTCTGTCAGGTTGAGCGATATTCTTCAGTCGTCGTTGGTGCCGTTCTTGCAGGATCTTTTTTCGGCCGCAGCGATGTCGGTGATTTGATGTTTTAGCAGATTCTCCTTATATTCCCGGTACACTCGTGAAATGGTCCTATGGGAAAATCTGCATTTTATCGCTGCTTCGGAGATGCTGTGCCCCATCGCTCGTGCGCCCACTATATCATCACGTTTAAACTCCCTCTAATCTTGATAACCTGCCGTTGTATTAGCAGTAACCCTTCTAACAACTGCACCAGACACTTGTCTTAAATAGGTGTTGCTGATCGCAGCGCCGTATTCTGCCTGTTCACATATCTCTGTATTTGAATACGCGTACCTATACCGATTTCTTTGGTGCTTCAGTGTAGTTATCACTTCGAAAAATTATTTTTTTTGTTTTTATGTAGGTGTATGTCTGTAGTACCAGTACACATCGAAATAACCGCGGTAAAGTACCGTAGCAAACCTCTAGAGGAGCCAAAATAAAATTGCTCAGCCCACTGATAAAATGGAATGTGTCAGGCCAACGAAGATGAAGTAAATTAAGAGACACTAGTGGAGAGCACTTTCGAGTAATATTTATAGCACTGGCATACAAACGAACTTGGACTGATCGGAAAACTGAAATGGGCTCAAAAGACATGAAGATCAATCATCCTAATTTGACCTGGAGGAGTTACAGTGGTGGTAGTACACTGAGGTGACAGAAGTCATAGGATATCTCGTAATAACATATCGGACCTCCTTTTTCCCGGTGTAGTGCAGCAACTCGACGTGGTATTGACTCCACAAGTCGTTGGAAGTCCCCATCAGAAATACTGAGCCATGCTGCCTCTACAGCTGCCCGTAATTGCGAAAGTGTTGCCGGTGCAGAATTTTATTTATTTATTATTTATGTTCCATAAATGTCCAATGGCGTTAATGTCAAGCATTGTGGGTAGTCAAATCGTTCGCTCGAATTGTCCAGACTGTTCTTCAAACTAATTGCGAACAATTGTGGCCTGGTGACATGGCTCAATGTCATCCATAAAAATTCAATCCTTGTTTGGGAATATAATGCTCGTGAATGGGTGCAAATGGTCTCAAAGTAGCCTAACATAATTATTGCCAGTTAGTGATCGTTTCAGTTGGACCAAAGCACCCACTCTATTCCGTGTGAACACAGCCGACACCATTACGGAGCTACCACCAGCTTGCAAGTGCCTTGTTGACTACTAGGGTCCATGGCTTCGTGGGGTCTGCGCTACAGTCGACCCTGCCATCAGCTGTTAGCAACTGAAATCAGGATCTATCAGACCAGGTCACGATTATCCAGTCGCCTAGGGTCCAACCGAAATCGCCACGAGAGGAGGAGCCGTTGAATGCTATGTCGTGCAAGGCACTCGCGTCGGTCGTCTGCTGCTATAGCTCGTTAACGCCAGATTTCGCCGCACTGTCCTAACGGATACGTTCGTCGTACGTCCCACATTGATATATGCGGCCATTTCACGCAGTCTTGCTTGTCTGTTAGCACTGACAACACAAACGCTGCTGCTCTCGGTCGTTAAGTGATTCTGTCAACCACTGCCTTGTCCGTTATGAGAAGCAGTGCTTGAAATTTGCTATCCTCGGCACATTCTTGTCACTGTGGATCTCGGAATATTTAATTCCCTACCCATTTCCGAAATGGAGTGCCCCATAAGTCTAGCTCCAACTGTCATTGTGCGTTCGAAGTTTGTTAATTCCATTCGCGCGATCATAATCGCTTCGGAAACCTTCTCAAAAGACTCACCTGAGTGCAGGTGACAGCTCCGACAATGCACTATGTACGCGATACTACCACGATCTGTACACGTGCATATCGCTAGCCGGCCTGAGTGGCCGAGCGGTTCTAGATGCTACAGTCTGGAACCGCTCGACCGCTACGGTCGCAGATTCGAATCCTGCATTGGGCATGGATGTGTGTGATGTCCTTAGGTTAGTTAGGTTTAAGTAGTTCTAAGTTCTAGAGGACTGATGACCTCAGATGTTAAGTCCCATGGTGCTCAGAGCCATTTGAACCATTTTTGCATATCGCTATACCACGACTTTTCTTACCTCGTTGTAAATTATAGTTGCTAGATGGCTAGCTACGCGGGAAAGTTTGTGTCGAGCACAGGGAAAACACACCGTTGAGAGAACTGAAAGAATATGATCGAGTCATTTGATAAAACGTAAAATAAAAACCAAATAAAGACACTGGGAAGTGATCCGTTTCTGATAAAAGTTGGTCGCTGGTGGAGTGCCAGCAGGTGTAGTTAAGATGGATACGACTGTAGATTGCACGGAGGCGTTGCGGAAGCTGGTTGTAGTCATTACGTTAATAGCTTTACGTCGCCTCCAGCCGCCTGGTAAAAGAACTAGGCGCATGCGAGTCTTTTATGGCGGTGTGAGTGAGCCGTCGCGAGGGGTGGGGGAGGCGTAGACGGACGCACGCCCTGTTGTTCGTCCCGTGCGCGCACATACATGCAATGCGCCTTACGTAACGCGACATTGAACTTCGCTACCAGCCGAGCGCCGCTCCTTAGTGTCCCAGTTAAATCTCTTCGTGAAACAGTAGAGCAGAGAAAAACCTCTCGTGGGTTGCGTCGTGATGTTTTTCAGTGCTCTGTATGGTCACAGTGACAACTGAGTGCGTTAAACAGTGTAGTCGAAAAGCTAGGGTCGTGTTGTTGCTTGTGGACTGCAACCGTGGTATGGCTCATTAAAGTTCTGATGTTAATGAGTTGCAAGTTAAACTAGCGAGAAATTGTTTTTCATTGTTGAAAAATAGGGTAACTAAAGACCTGTGCGAGAGTAGTTTTGGAAAGCTACCCTCTCCCCTTCTCTTCCACGCCATTACTCCCCCTCTCCCCGTCACACCACTCTCTCTCTGTCTCCCCCTCTCCCTCTCTCTCTCTCTCTCTCTCTCTCTCTCTCTCTCTCTCACATACCACCCCCTCTCCTATCCCTTATCAATATTTTTTAACATCTGTGGTGTGAAAATGTATTTATTGTGTTGCAAACACAAGTTTCCCTTGACGTTCATCATTAATCTTACTGTCAGATGTCATCCGCGATTAGGTGAACCTTGCCTGTAGGAAATTATTTGTAGTGAGATGACCAGTAATTACAACCAGACATTTACAAAAATGTAACACATTAACAGGTTTATCCACACTATGTACACTTAAATAATGATTTATACATAACTTTCAATGCTGTAGGTTCTTCTGTGGCGCGGAGTTGTATACAGTTAGAGTAATATTCTTGACAGGATCAAAATAGTCTCGAATGCTGATACTGTTATATAAATCTCTGAATATGAATCATGCTTAATTGCGATGTGCTTTTTTGATGTAATGTTTCTCACTGCAGTCTGTCACACTAATGTTCATCAGGGGTGTCCAGCCCGCGGACCGCATACAAGCATCAATGCGGTCGAGGATGCAAGTATCTTTCACACAAAAATCCCATCAAATTCCGTTCTTATATTTCATCAGGTGTTCAAGCATTATTATCCGTGAGGTGTTGATGAAGCAATTCATTATCTTTTAAAAATAAATCACAAATCGAAATCCGTTGTGAGCACATTCACGGAGTTGGAGAAGATTTGGCCGGGGAGTGGTTGGGGAGAGAGAGAGAGAGAGAGAGAGAGAGAGAGAGAGAGAGAGAGAGAGAGAGAGAGAGAGAGTGGGAGGGGAGGGGAGGGGAGGGGAGGAGGAATGATGATGATTATTTTTTATTTTGAAATTTGCGTACTGCCTATAGAGAGCGGTTTGTCAGTAGTACTTTACTGTGGTGGAATTACAACTGAAGTACGCTTGGGTCCCCTCTTATACTTGCGCAACGGAGGAAACAAAAAATACCATTCGCTTATTAAACACGCAACAGAAGACAAAACAAAGCTAAAGAAATTATCTTTCGTAGCGTAACCTTTAAACTTCTCCCAGTGTACCACGATGCCTCGCAGCTATAAAATTACCCATTGAGGATATAAACCGGTTTAACAGCAGGAAAAGGACGGAAGCGAGAATGAATGGGCGCGATTTCCTTTTCGTGCAAGTATTTCCCCGGCGCTGTAAATGCCTCAGGGCATCCTGCGAAAGCCTCGTTAACGCGCCGTGCTAATACACAGGTGGCGGCAAGGGAACGCTATCCCATTATGAGGCGGCTGTAGTTTCCCGTACCAGACCACCTCTTACGCACCTGGTCCCTCCCTCGAAGATTCTTGTAATGGAGGCATATTTTAAGGAGGAAGCTGTTCTAAAACGGGTGGATTACCTGTCGTAAAAGTGCTATGCCACTCACTACAGCTACAATGTTACGCATTTATATTACTTAATGGAATATTTGAAAGAATGTGCACCTCGCCTCCTCCTCTCTGCCATACTCGTTATCATGCACTGAAACACACGGGAGGCTGTCGCCTTAACACGCACGATTTTGAAAGCATTTTATTCTCTAAGAACTAAAAATCTCGATTTATTTTTCATTACAGCATCAACTAATGTTTCCATCGTTGGTGGTAGGTCTACTGTCGCGACAAATCTTTTCCGTTGAGGTGTGTTACAGAGTTTGTGTGAACAATTTGGACAGAGGGTTAGACTTCTGCATTCTGAAAGATGCCCGTACGCCTGGAATGAATAATGATGCGTGTACGCAAGGTCAAGAATTTCTTACGTTCACACCAAAGTAAGTTTTAACTTCCTTCGCGTTTACATAACAACTGATATGACTAGTATCAGTGCACTAAATTACCTCAGCTTATTAATATTTTTTGTTTCAGTTGCTTCACTATTTATTCAGCGCACAAGTATTTACAAAGCGTTCAGGGACTGAAACCTTCACCACTATATAACGTAAATTCGAGAATTTCGTGTAAATACGCTTAGAAGTAAGTTTCTATTTAGAAGTAGATAGTGCATTTGTATCACCCGATGATTGATACTTGACACCTGAAATGCAAAAGTATTGTATTAAGCGTTGACTGAGCGATTGCATAAAAGATTAAAACGATTTCTCTGCCTCGTGATGACTGGGTGTTGTGTGATGTCCTTAGGTTAGTTAGGTTTAAGTCGTTCTAAGTTCTAGGTGACTGATGACCATAGATGTTAAGTCCCATAATTCTCAGAGCCATTTGAACCATTTTTGATTAAAACGTAAACAACTTCCGTTTTGACTGTCAAGAGAGAGTGTTGCGAATTTTTCGAAACGTTATGGATAACTCCCCTTTTCTGGAATTTTATTTCATGCACGCTACTGCTTGCCTGAGCAAACTAAATAATATACAACGACAAAAAATTCACCCTGTACGTAATAAAGATGTTAATTTTGTAAGACGGTTTCGTAGCCTTTCTGATGGTCTTGACGTCATCTGTTGCTTTGCTTTGCTGTGGCCGTGTAGTGAGTGTCTAGCTACAGAATTTTCCACTTGGCCTTCAGTAAATGCTTGTGTACTGCACTGAATAATTAGTGAAACAGCTGAGGTACTTCGTGCACTGATACTCGTCATAACCGTTATTATGTAAACGCGAAGGAAGTTAAAACTTACTTTGGTGTGAACGTAAGAAATCACCCACACACGCATCATCACTCACTTTACTTTCTTTCATGTTTTTGATTGTGGTATAAGCGCTAAGGGAAAACGCTCTGACCTGATGTATGTAAAATCGTTTTACAGCTTCAAATGAACTGTTTGGATTAAAAATACAGCTATAATGCTCTTAAGCCAGCCTTTAGGATGAACATATTTAATAGCTGCATGGAGAATTTTTACCCTTATACAGTGAAGATTACTTTTGCTGGACCTCCGCACTCCCCACATTGTGTATAAGCTTTAAGAAGAACGTAACGTATATCGTTATTCTAAATCCAGCTGATTAATTGTTAGCGCAGTAGATAGGCGAAGAGGTAAATGTCTTACTGTCCCGTTATCTGAAGGCGAACGTGATTACTCTATCAACACAACGTACGAGTAATTCATTGTGACGTTCATAAGGATCAAATACTGGTGATGAATTGCTTGATAAACTGCAATCGTGATATTGTAACACGTTAAATGGCAAGTCTGGCTGTTCAATGATGCCGGCACGGTAGCTCAGCGTGTTCGGTCAGAGGGTTAGCTGCCCTCTGTAATAAAAAAAACTGAGTTAATCGATCAACAACGAACTTAAACGTCCGCCTCGAGAAGATGCAATGAACAAAAGCGAACAAAATGAGATTAAAAAAAAAGTGGTCAGCGCGACAGAATGTCAATCCTAAGGGACCGGGTTCGATTCCCGTTGGGACTGGATGTTGTGTTGTCCTAATCATCATTATTTCACCCTCATCGAAGCGCAAGTCGCCGAAGTGGCGTCAAATCGAAAGACTTACACCCGGCGAGCGGTCTACCCGACGGGACGCCCTACTCACACGACGTTACTGTGTGAACTAGGTGGCTAGAAAATGTCTGTGTACTTTTCTGTAGTCGAGATACTGCAAATCACTTTGTCACAGTTCTTTTTGGCTGTGTCGTGGCTAAGTGTCACCTGCTCCCTGGTGCCAGCGTCTCTCCATTAATTTGCCACACTATAATTCGTTAACTGCCAATGTTGAACTGCAGGTCCCTCTGTAACTACCTGCCTAAGTCAGTTGAAAGGGACGGAATACCACGTCCAATATCACCCTGCCAAGTTACGCCCAGTAGTGGTCAAATGAATCTTCTGGTTGAGGACAACTATATCCTCCATTTCTTCACCACCACCACCACCAACATCACCACCACAATAAAAAATTGGCCACGTGCGAGTTGGACTCGCCGGCTGAAGTGGCCGAGCGGTTCTAGGCGATACAGTCTGGAACCGCGCGACCGCTACGGTCGCAGGTTCGAATCCTACCTCGGGCATGGATGTGTGTGATGTCCTTAGGTTAGTTAGGTTTAAATAGTTCTAAGTTCTAGGGGACTGATGACCTCAGAAGTTAACTCCCATAGTGCTCAGAACCATTTCGAGATGGACTCGCTAACTGAACATAATTATGTATGTAGACAGTTCATCCACTCCGAGAATCGGGAATCTCGAAGAATTTTGCTTCTTATCGACATTGACACTGGCTGTCCCAGGGATTCCTCGACTTCAGAGAATGTTTTAATCTGAAGTTTTAAGCCGGATTATAAAAGACAAAACAAGATTTTTTTCTTGTGATATAATTACAGATTAACAATTTTCTGATGATTTCCTTTACCGGTACCGTGAAGTCTTTCTTCTTGCCAAATTTCTTGATTCTAACGGGAAAGTACCGTGTAGGTTTTGATGACTGAGTTCGCGAGTATCAAAATATGTGACATGAATATCTGTACCTTTCCATTGTTTTGATTTTCAAGCTAACGTTTGCTATACCACCAAGGACGTATGTGACATAAGTTTCAACTTAATACTTCTACCGGTTCCTGAGAAAAAGGCGTCTCGACTGACGGACAGTCAGTCAGTCAGTCTGTCTGTCTTCCAGCAAACGTCAAAAATTTTTTTTCGTGTGATATACGAGGGTTGCCCAGAAAGTAATGCACCGCTTTTTTCTTCAACAGTTCTTTATTGAACATAATGGGCTCACATATGCCTATCGTACTAGAATAATGAGAATTGCACGCACACCTTATATTTCCACGTAATCTCCATCCTGTTCTATGGCCTTCCTCCAGCTCGAAACAAGGGCGTGTATGCCTTTTCGGTAACAATCCTTGTCCTGGTGGCAGAGCAAGTGCTTCACTGTGTGAACTTCCTTTGCTAATTGGCAGATTTAGCGCCAACTGCAGAGTCGTAAAGAGTCTATCCTCGCGAATGACCACGTCAGCTCAGTGCAACATTTCAGGTGTGACAGCCTTGGATGGTTTCCCCGACAGCTGCAAATAGTGTTGCTCCACGGAACTGCCTTCTGATGACTTCACCCTCCGTGCCCAGCGACTAACTGTACTTCTGTCGACAGCAGATGCTCTATAGACTTTGCACAAGCGTTTGTGAATATTCCCCACAGTTTCTTTCTCTGCAGCGAGAAATTCAATGACGGCACGGTGCTTGTAACATACATCACCTACAGACGCCACTTTGAAACTGTCCCACAGCTACGCTATTTATCGGAAGAGACTGAAACTTGGCACGTTCACTCAAGAGACTTCAAATAATACATATGTAACGTTTAGCATTCGAAGCATTGTTTTCACCTGAGAAAAAAAAAATGCGGTGTGTTACTTTCTGGGCAACCCTCGTGGTTACAGATTAACAAAGTTCAGATTTTTTTTCCCTTTGGTTGTTGTGTGAAATCTTATTTCTTGGTAAATTTCGTGATTATAGATCGCCAGCCGCTGTAGCCGAGCGGTTCTAGGCGCTTCTGCCAGGAACCCCGCTGCTGCTACGGTCGCAGGTTCGAATCCTGCCTCGGGCATGGATTTTTGTGATGTCCGTAGGTTAGTTAGGTTTAAGTCGTTCTAAGTCAAGGGGACTGATGACCTCAGAAGGTAAGTCCCATAGAGCTTAGAGCCATTTTGCGACTGTGATGAAGAGATCCTACTAAGTGAGAAGCAGTATGTTGTTCGTTGCGGAGAGAGATCTTTACACACAAAAATAAATTTGAACGTTCTCCATGAGTGTGTTACAGCATCATTACTTTTTATTAAATATATTATCTAGTGGATGATGTTGGAAGCTCAATGAGATTCTTCGCGGATGGTGGTGTTGTATACTGAGAAGCCACAATTCTAGAAACTTGTAGCGAGACCAGGAACACTGGCAGAAGATAGACCCTAGGTGCAGGGATTGTCGATGACCAACAACATTAGCAAGTACAGTGTATTACGCGTAAATAGTCAGAAGAGCCTATTACGGTATAATTATACAATTACTGAACAATAATTCAAAGCAGTCGCATCCGTTAAATATTTGGGAGTGCGCGTATGTGCGATTTTAAGTGGAACGACGACTTAAAAATAATAGCAGGTAGGGCAGATTCCAGAATGAATCTTGAGAACCATTTGATTATAGGTCAATGGGAAGTACCATGTAGGTTTTGACGAGTGAGATTGTCAGTATCAAAATATGTAACGTAAACGGCCGTATCTTCTGACTGATTTGACTTAGAATCTTCACTTTTTTTACATTGCCAAATTACCTTAAACCTCAATATGTGACATAAATTTGAACTGGATACGTGTACCCATTCCCAAGAAATTGGTTTTTGAACGCGCGCGCATACACACACACACACACACACACACACACACACACACACACACACACACACACACACAACAAAGTGACCCTATAAGGGTTCCGTTTTTAGTGACGGTGGTACGGAACACTGAAAACCAACCCTGATTAACTGAAGTCACTGAGCATTGACTCATCGATTACATAAAAAGGGAACCTCATATAGAGGGTGCCCCCAGGAGAAATGGTCAGTATTCAGGGATATGACAGGAACGACCGTTTGAAGCAACCAAGTAGGTCTAGTAAACATGGGCTCACATATGCCTATCGTACTAGCTATGAGCACTTCTTCGTCTTCGCTTCTCTGCAACACATCTCTCCTACTGAAAAAGTGCTCATGGCTCTTGACTTGTAATTTTGCGAGCTCTAAACTGGCACGTGGTGCTGTAATAAAGTGGGTTACCAGAAGCTAGAAGAAAATCTAACCAGTGGCAGAAGTGACTCACTCTTTTTTTCTTCATCGTATTTACGCATACCCAACCTTCAACAAAGTTCATCAAGATAATCAATTTTCAAAAGATCATCGATTTTCAACTGTTTCTGCCAGACGAAACACGGTCTAGCTCGATGCAGCCGGACGATGGCAACATCGTGCAGCTTACTGAGCGCGCGGTGTAAATGAAACTAGAAATGTAGCAACACGCGAAGCATAGGAAAGAGCGTGACGGTCGATGCGCACGTTTTACGCGGCAGCATGGGAGCCGGTGATCCGTGCAAGGGCGTGGGCGTCGGTGTGCGTGGGAGTGGTGCCCGCGCAGTACAAAGGGCACGGGCACGGGCGCGATGCGACGCGCACAAAGCGACGCACTGCGTGCCGCCCGCCCGTCGCTGCCACTGTGTCAGCGGAACTTCCGACAGGGCCCGAGTTCAGTGTGTTGAAACGTTACTCTCGTCCGTGCCTCGGAGCTTCAGTTGCATCGTGCGAAGTCACACTTGCGACCACGGCCGGTTTGTTGTCCGTTTGTTTGATTCAGTGGAGGGGACCAAACAGCGAGATAATCGGTCCCATCGGATTAGTGAAGGAAGGAAGTCGGCCGTGCCTTTTCAAACGAACCATCTCGGCATTTGCCTGAAGGGATATAGAGAAATCACGGAAATCCTAAATCAGGATGGCCGGACGCGGGTTTGAACCGTTGTCTTCCGGAATGCGAGTCCAGTGTCGCGGCCGCGGCCGAAAATCGCGTACTTTTAAGCCGTCCTCTTACGAGACGTGAGAACACAGGTGGGCGAGGTGCTGGCGACGTCACAGTGTAGAATTCCACGTCCCACTACACTCCAGAGCGTTAAATAAATAATGTGGGATGACAGACTTTTGCCTCGTGGAGAGGAATTTGGCCAATGACGTGAGACTTAACAGAGAGAACATAGGATCCGCCATGGCGTTAAGCATTTGGTAATTTCCTTTCTCATCGAGTACGTGTTAAATTTGGAAATTTGTGGTAAGGTCTTATGGGACCATACTGCGGTCCCTAAGCTTACACATCACTAAATCTAACTTAAACTAACTTACGCTGAGGACGACACACACACACACACACACACACACACACACACACACACACACACACACACATGCCCGAGGGAGGGAGCTGCGCAGACCGCGCGGCAGTACGTGATGTCAATATAAATTGTTTCAAAGCATCAGCAAACTGAGGATCTCTCGCAAATGCGTCGTTTTAGGTACGATTTGTTATAGTAAAATGGGAGGAAACTTCACATTGGTAGATAAGGCTCCCTGCAGTTGTTTTTAGCGTTGCAACATGGGTGCTTCGAAAGTATACCGTTTCATTGCTACGGCACAACGATAATGTATGAAAAGCGCATCTCTTTGGTAGAAGTTACATATTAAACATCAGTCTTTAGACAGTGTATGCTACGTACGGAGACGCAGTTGCCATGTCGCAGCTGTAGCGCAGTTGTTAACGTATAGGGCTCAAATATTTCGAAGGAAAAGTAGCAACAGTGTAGTTTGCGAATCAAATAAAGTCGACAATGGCCACTGGAGAGCGCTGAGAGCGCAAATCACGTTACCCAGCTCGATCCGTGTACCGACGGTGCTCTCTCTCTCTCTCTCTCTCTCTCTCTCTCGTGAGATGGGATGTTCCATCCGCGTCCACGTCGTCTTAAATGCCTCGTCCCCTGTGCGGCGAGCGAGATAAATTACGCGACGTATCGGCTCCGTAGATTTGTTTACTGTTATTCCTCTGCGCCATTGCCCTCGTCAGAGGCTCGAGTCCTCCCTCGGGTGTGTGTGTGTGTGTGTGTGTGTGTGTGTGTGTGTGTGTATGTGTGTGTGTGTGTGTGTGTGTGTGTGTGTGTGTGTTGTCCTTAGTGTAAGTTAGATTAATTAGTGTGTCAGCCTAGGGACCGATGACCTCAGCAGTTCGGTCCCATAGTCCTTACCACAAATTTCCTCTGCACTGCTACAGTATTCAGTTAGTTCAAGCAGGGGCCGCCATCTTCGCTTTGAGCCACGAGATGGGAGTACTCTTCTCACTACACCAAAGTCAATAATAAAGAACTATTGTGAGGGACTTCAGGAAGTAAGTTACACATGTCATCCCACGATAAGACCATTGCGCAAAAGTAGTGGTACATTGTCAAAAGAGAGTACATGTTCTGGGTTGTGTGCAGACGCAGTTGGGCTGCGGAATGTGCAAAGAAGAAAAAAATGCAGTTTACCGTGTACAAAGGGAAAAAAATAAATATATAATGACGCGACTAATTAAGTAACTCAGCCTGAATACTAATACTTCAATTTGTGACCTGTGTAGAGGACTTCTTCTAAACACTAACCGCAGGTCCTCTCGAACGTTATCGGAATACCAATACCTTTGCTGAGAGGCGTGATTTCTTAACAAATCTGTTACTCCGCCTCAGTATGAATACATGGTGGTACATAAAATACTATAAACAACAGAGAAATAAAATGTGAATGAATGGTTAAATAGTGATCAAGTTTACTACGACTAAGAAGTGAGTACGCTCAGGCAGCACATGATTCCGCCACCTTATGTTTATTAATTCCCTTCAAGATAACGAGTTACGTCAGCCTGTGGCACTTGTACTGATAATAAATTATTAAATTCAGTACTGTAATACTATTAAGTGACATAGTCGAGCAGTGGTGTCCAATTGCATGTGGCTTGCTGAGTGGCTGACACGAGGAAAGTGCAGAGGGACAAGGAGGAGGGTGAAAGTCGCCCAAAACATATTGTGGATGAAATTCAGTTGGAGAGTATCTTTGTTGGTGTTTACTGTCTCTGCCAATAACTAGAGTGCGTGATGTAAATACTGGCTGTTTTTAATCAAAACGCTACAAAGGAAAAGAAATTATCGCTTACTAGTTTCGTTGATAATGCAGTGATACTTAAACATAAGGCATGACGTTTCAGTTGATTACTTTCCTACTACTAACTCCACTCGCAACCACTGAATGTATCTACAACATATCATTTTACTACATACAATTCAGGAGATACGGCGTCACGAGCACTAAGATGCATGAAAAGCTAGCTTTCGCGCAAAGGGTAGGCAAATAACCCAGAATATACCCATCCAGTGTTTGATAAACACAGCGCATGGCGACTTCAAATAAACTTTAAAGATAATTTCAAACTTTTTAAAACTTGTTTTCGGTCACATGCTTAACGTCATAAATTCAGCACATTAACTAATTTTTAAAGTGATTCAGAAGTTTGAAGTTGCTTTATACATGGCAGTTAGTTTCTTTAAAGAATAGGGGGGGGGGGCAGGGTTGGCTTACTCATTATTTAACATTCAAGGATTTCAGCCAGTCAGACTCAGTACCACCCTTGGAAAATCTCTTGCCCTCGAGACGGGCTTGTAGATCTCCTACACAACCCATTTTGGAGATTTAAAGAAAGACTGTCCCACAATCCCGAGGCTGCAGCAAACCACCCTTCCCCCCACCCCCCTCCGCTACCTAAAACTGGCGTTAGCGACCACAGATGTGAACGTATTCAAAATGTCACCATCTCATAAACCCGCATCTCATCTACATCACTACTTTGCAATATTAAGTGAAATGTCTGGCAGAAAGTTCATCGAACCACTTTCACACTCTTTCTCTGCTGTTCCACTCTGTAGCAACTCAAGGGAGGAACGAACATTTATACGTTTCCGTGTGAGCTCCACTCGAAAGCTGCAAATTGTTCGAAGAGCTTTAATTCTGCCTACGTCTTACCCTGCCTAACATTAGTTTAGGTGAACCATCCCTGCAAATCAAGAAACGAATTGCTTGAGCGGGTCTGCGTATTACTAACCTCTAAAAAGGGAACAGATAGCTACGTACGCTCGCCATGCATTCGTCATTCAGATTTACAACGAAATTTGCTAAAGAGAGCAAGATAGTTCTGTGGCAGATTACTTGCCAGGTGTCAACTAGTATCCTGATTCTGAAGATGTGTTTCCGGAGTCTAGTATATTCCAACGAAACTAGAGCTAATATTTTGAATTATGGATAGCGAATCGGATCGCCTGCTTGGATTTTCACGCTTCACGAGGCGTTTTCTACACCCTCAACACCATCCAAATGCCTTTGATACGTACTCGCGGTTTGTCTACAGATGGAAACACTCCTGCTTACATTATAGGATTTGCATTTGTTAGAAGGAAACTATTCAAAGAGAGATGCGAACGAGTATCGGTGAAACAGTGTTATGATCGGTCACAGACGTTCACTTCTGTGTATACTCTGCCACTGATAGAGAATTTCAGTTCCGTGCTTTAAACTGATGCGTAAATTTGTTGCAGTTTACGAGTCTACAAAACCAGTTTTTCGGATTCAGTTCTCAACCCTTTCTGAATTCTATGTTGCCACTTCTCGCCTTATTTGCCACTGCCGGCTTGCACCGTGGTTCAGAGTCCACTCAAACCATAGATCCCAAGGCTGGCTAAGTCAATTCAAAGGTCGAAGGAAGGTAAGATAGACCTATGATCTACACCTACATACATACTCCGATACAGCGAGGGAAGATTTCTCGTTTCTTATCTTCGTGGTCCTTACGCGAAATGTATGCTGGCGGCAGTTGGATCGTTCTGCAGTCAGCTTCAAATGTCTGCTCTCTTAACGTTCTCAGTATTGTTCCTCGAAAAGAATGTCGCCTTTTCTCCAGGGATTCCCATTTGAGTTCCCGAAGCATCTGCGTAATACGTGCTTGTCCTTCGAACCTACCGGTAACAGATCTGGCAAATCGCCTCTGAATTACTTCGATGTCATCCTTCACTCCGACCTGGTACGTATCCCAGACAATCGAGCAGTATTCAGCAATAAGTCGCACTGGCGTCGTATCTGCGGTCTCCTTTACAGATGAACAGCACTTTCCCTAAAGTCGACCTTCCCTACTACAATCCTCACATGTTCGTTCCATTTCATATCGTTTTGCAACGTTATGCTCAGATGTTTAAAGCACGTGACTGTGTCAAGCAGGACACAAGTAATGCAATATCCGAACATTGTGTGTTTGTTTTTCCTATTCATCCGCACTTACTTCCATTTTTCAACATTTAGTCAGCTGTCATTCAAACTACAAATTGTGTCTATCATCTTGTATCATCCTACAGTCACTCATTTCGACACCTTTCTGTACACCAGAGCATTATCAGGAAACAACCGCAAATTGCTGCCGACCCTGTCTGCCAGATCGTTTATGTAACTTATGTGGAAAATGATACCGGTTACCCGTTTTATAACACTTCCCTTTGGTACTACTTACGATACCCTTGTCTCTAATGAAAACTCACCGTCGAGGAAAACATACTAGGGTTTGGTCCATTTCAAGAGAAGCATTGCGGGTTTCAAGCCAGCTTTAAAATTGAGTTTATAGTGCTAGAAACGTGCGGGGAGTAGAAAATGTTTGGTTTGAAATTCTGATTTTCAGTACTGCACCTTGAAATAAACGAAAAAATGGTTCAAATTTCTCTGAGCACTATGGGACTTAACTTCTGAGATCATCAGTCCCCTAGAACTTAGAACTAATTAAACCTAACTAACCTAAGGACATCACACACATCCATGCCCGAGGCAGTATTCAAAACTGCGACCGTAGCGGTCGCGCGGTTCCAGACTGTAGCGCCTAGAACAGCTCGGCCACTCCGGCCGGCGAAATAAACGAAAGAGGTGGGAGTGAGTAGATGTTTTTCCTGATGGTGTGCATTGATGAAGAAGCATATGGATTCCCCTCTGTCCGCCAGCCTGTTTGCTTCTTTGTTGCTTGTACACCAAGTATAGTTACTGTTTTGTTCACCGTACGTTTAAAGCTTAAAAAGTGTGGCGGTCTTCCTATCGGGAGGTGATTTATTGAGTGTTCTTATACTATCTGTCTACCTTTGCACACACCCGATCCTGGACACGCAAAGAATTTAAAGTCTGATCCAAGTGAGGTCATTCAAACGGGGGCCTAAAATAAATCCACAGCGAATGCGCAGTGGTAAATTAAAATCATGTCTTTGACAAAACGTTCTGCATCTGACTGCACTGGATAAATTTCGTTCCTACAGGCGAAATGTAAAAGTCTCAGTTCCCAAAGAATAATTATGAGTTCCAAAGAGTAACGGTCTACGCGGTTCGTAATTATTTTCAAGTAAAATCAACTGCTTAACCAATAAATTAAAGTCACAGTTCTGATTCAACATACAGTCACTTCAAGCTACGAAGCAAAAGAGTTAAAGTGCTGTAACTCAGTGTCGATACATTGTAGTGCGGCTCGTAAGGCTGTAGCTCTTAAGCAATTCAGGTAATTCAGATTCAATATCGATTCAATTCCTCCCCCATGAACCATGGACCTTGCCGCTGGTGGGGAGGCTTGCGTGCCTCAGCGATACAGATGGCCGTACCGTAGGTGCAACCACAACGGAGGGGTATCTGTTGAGAGGCCAGACAAACATGTGGTTCCTGAAGAGGGGCAGCAGCCTTTTCAGTAGTTGCAGGGGCAACAGTCTGGATGATTGACTGATCTGGCCTTGTAACATTAACCAAAACGGCCTTGCTGTGCTGGTACTGCGAACGGCTGAAAGCAAGGGGAAACTACAGCCGTAATTTTTCCCGAGGACATGCAGCTCTACTGTATGATTAAATGATGATGGCGTCCTCTTGGGTAAAATATTCCGGAGGTAAAATAGTCCCCCATTCGGATCTCCGGGCGGGGACTACTCAGGAGGACGTCGTTATCAGGAGAAAGAAAACTGGCGTTCTACGGATCGGAGCGTGGAATGTCAGATCCCTTAATCGGGCAGGTAGGTTAGAAAATTTAAAAAGGGAAATGGACAGGTTAAAGTTAGATATAGTGGGAATTAGTGAAGTTCGGTGGCAGGAGGAACAAGACTTTTGGTCGGGTGATTACAGGGTTATAAATACAAAATCAAATAGGGGTAATGCAGGAGTAGGTTTAATAATGAATAAAAAAATAGGAGTGCGGGTTAGCTACTACAAACAGCATAGTGAACGCATTATTGTGGCCAAGATAGACACAAAGCCCATGCCTACTACAGTAGTACAAGTTTATATGCCAACTACCTCTGCAGATGATGAAGAAATAGATGAAACGTATGACGAGATAAAAGAAATTATTCAGGTAGTGAAAGGAGACGAAAATTTAATAGTCATGGGTGACTGGAATTCAGTGTAGGAAAAGGGAGAGAAGGAAACATAGTAGGTGAATATGGATTGGGGGGAAGGAATGAAAGAGGAAGCCGCCTTGTAGAATTTTGCACAGAGCATAACTTAATCATAGCCAACACTTGGTTCAAGAATCATAAAAGAAGGTTGTATACCTGGAAGAATCCTGGAGATACTAGTAGGTATCAGATAGATTATATAATGGTAAGACAGAGATTTAGGAACCAGGTTTTAAATTGTAAGACATTTCCTGGGGCAGATGTGGATTCTGACCACAATCTATTGGTTATGAACTGCAGATTGAAACTGAAGAAACTGCAAAAAGGTGGGAATTTAAAGAGATGGGACCTGGATAAACTGAAAGAACCAGAGGTTGTAGAGAGTTTCAGGGAGAGCATAAGGGAACAATTGACAGGAATGGGGGAAAGAAATACAGTAGAAGAAGAATGGGTAGCTCTGAGGGATGAAGTAGTGAAGGCAGCAGAGGATCAAGTAGGTAAAAAGACGAGGGCTAATAGAAATCCTTGGGTAACAGAAGAAATATTGAATTTAATTGATGAAAGGAGAAAATACAAAAATGCAGTAAATGAAGCAGGCAAAAAGGAATACAGACGTCTCAAAAATGATATCGACAGGAAGTGCAAAATGGCTAAGCAGGGATGGCTAGAGGACAAATGTAAGGATGTAGAGGCTTGTCTCACTAGGGGTAGGATAGATACTGCCTACAGGAAAATTAAAGAGACCTTTGGAGAGAAGAGAACCACTTGTATGAATATCAAGAGCTCAGATGGCAACCCAGTTCTAAGCAAAGAAGGGAAGGCAGAAAGGTGGAAGGTGTATATAGAGGGTTTATACAAGGGCGATGTACTTGAGGACAATATTATGGAAATGGAAGAGGATGTAGATGAAGACGAAATGGGAGATAAGATACTGCGTGAAGAGTTTGACAGAGCACTGAAAGACCTGAGTCGAAACAAGGCCCCGGGAGTAGACAACATTCCATTTGAACTACTGATGGCCTCGGGAGAGCCAGTCATGACAAAACTCTACCATCTGGTGAGCACGATGTATGAGACAGGCGAAATACCCTCAGACTTTAAGAAGAATATAATAATTCCAATCCCAAAGAAAGCAGGTGTTGACAGATGTGAAAATTACCGAACTATCAGTTTAATAAGTCACAGCTGCAAAATACTAACGCGAATTCTTTACAGACGAATGGAAAAACTGGTAGAAGCCGACCTCGGGGAAGATCAGTTTGGATTCCGTAGAAATGTTGGAACACGTGAGGCAATACTGACCTTACGACTTATCTTAGAAGAAAGATTAAGAAAAGGCAAACCTACGTTTCTAGCATTTGTAGACTTAGAGAAAGCTTTTGACAATGTTAACTGGAATACTCTCTTTCAAATTCTGAAGGTGGCAGGGGTAAAATACAGGGAACGAAAGGCTATTTACAGTTTGTACAGAAACCAGATGGCAGTTATAAGAGTCGAGGGGCATGAAAGGGAAGCAGTGGTTGGGAAAGGAGTAAGACAGGGTTGTAGCCTCTCCCCGATGTTATTCAATCTGTATATTGAGCAAGCAGTAAAGGAAACAAAAGAAAAATTCGGAGTAGGTATTAAAATTCATGGAGAAGAAGTAAAAACTTTGAGGTTCGCCGATGACATTGTAATTCTGTCAGAGACAGCAAAGGACTTGGAAGAGCAGTTGAACGGAATGGACAGTGTCTTGAAAGGAGGATATAAGATGAACATCAACAAAAGCAAAACGAGGATAATGGAATGTAGTCAAATTAAGTCGGGTGATGCTGAGGGAATTAGATTAGGAAATGAGACACTTAAAGTAGTAAAGGAGTTTTGCCATTTAGGGAGTAAAATAACCGATGATGGTCGAAGTAGAGAGGATATAAAATGTAGACTGGCAATGGCAAGGAAAGCGTTTCTCAAGAAGAGGAATTTGTTAACATCGAGTATAGATTTAAGTGTCAGGAAGTCGTTTCTGAAAGTATTTGTATGGAGTGTAGCCATGTATGGAAGTGAAACATGGACGATAACTAGTTTGGACAAGAAGAGAATAGAAGCTTTCGAAATGTGGTGCTACAGAAGAATGCTGAAGATAAGGTGGGTAGATCACATAACTAATGAGGAGGTATTGAATAGGATTGGGGAGAAGAGAAGTTTGTGGCACAACTTGACTAGAAGAAGGGATCAGTTGGTAGGACATGTTTTGAGGCATCAAGGGATCACAAATTTAGCATTGGAGGGCAGTGTGGAGGGTAAAAATCGTAGAGGGAGACCAAGAGATGAATACACTAAGCAGATTCAGAAGGATGTAGGTTGCAGTAGATACTGGGAGATGAAGAAGCTTGCACAGGATAGAGTAGCATGGAGAGCTGCATCAAACCAGTCTCAGGACTGAAGACCACAACAACAACAACAACATCGATTCAATTAATACTGTCAGTCTATCAAGAACACAACTAGTTTTTTTTGTATGTTTCTAGTTAAGCAGCAGTGGCGCCCCGGCATTCTTAGGCTGACGGTATTGTAGTCCTGCTGTGGTTGTTCACATAGTCGGGTGGCCGGCAATTTTATCTTTCCCAACATGTCTGGATGCCGTGTGGTTCGTTACAGTAAACGGCATCAATACAGTCCCCCATTTGTAATTCGCCTGGCCACTCAGCAATGTTGTTCAATAAAATCATCTGTCTTTAAATGTACACCAGGTTTACTATTATGTACTGTCGGTCATCATAGGCGAACCGTCACCTTTAGGTCAACGGCATGGCTGCTGGAATGCATGTGAATATGATTTGTTGTAATGTCGAACTTTTGTGTGAGCGAATTTGAGCTCGATCCAATGTTTCGCTTGTCCGACTTCAGCAAATAAACAGTTAACTGAAAAGTGTTCGTCCAACAACCCTTGTGTGTTTTTTGACGACACACACATTTTAAGGCGAAGTAAGCAAATTTGTTGCCCCACATTTTTTTCATACATCTCACTACCATCTCATTACAACTTTACGAAGTTTGTGATTACATTTCTTTACAGTATAGTTTTCATATTCCTTGTAATAAATAGACATAGTAGTTCGAGCCTCGTAGTCTGGAGATCGACACTGGGCGTGTGGTTGAATTGTGATGATTTCAGAGCAGCTCTACTGGCTAGCTTGGATTTGCTGCAGAAAATCCAAAGGATCTCGGTGTATCAACGTGTGTCACCTGTTGTTTGCTGTCGCTTCATGCTTTATGCGACGTATTGAGTCCATCCATCAAAACAGTGACAGAATTGTTCGATAGAGTTCAGCTGTTACAGCGCTTATCGGACAGTTCATGCTAATTGTGCTGTCCACTAATTTCCCTGGCGACTGACAACGATGGAGATTTTCTGCTCACTGATGACCTACAATGCAAATTCCGTGTTCATCTGAAAGACGATGTTCAGCATTCCATACAGGTTCTAAATCAGACATAAATATGTATATTTCTACACCCACTCACATTTGCTACGGATTTCAACAGTGCTTTTCAGTACAAAGGTTGATGATATTTTAGAATTCTGGCGTGTGTTGCGATAGCTGAGCGTGAAGTATAGCACTTCCCAACGTGTTAGTATGCTGACTAGATGTATTGTGTTAGAAATTGACACGAATGTGATGTCGCGATGAATTTTGCATGGACATCTACTACTAGTGATAAAAGTAAATGACACTCTTTTCCGTCGCAAAAATATATTTTACATCCTGAAAACATGTCACTCTCGCGAAAACCTGTTCCATTTCTCACAAGGGAACCTCCCCATCGCACCCCCCTCAGATTTAGTTATAAGTTGGCACAGTGGATAGGCCTTGAAAAACTGAACACAGATCAATCGAGGAAACAGGAAGAAGTTGTGTGGAACTATGAAAAAAATAAGCAAAATATACAAACTGAGTAGTCCATGCACAAGATACGCAACATCAAGTACAGCATGAGCTCAGGAGTGCCGTGGTCCCGTGGTTAGTGTGAGCACCTGCGGAGTGAGAGGTCCTTGGTTCAAGTCTTTCCTCGGATGAAAAGTTTTCTTTCTTTATTTTCGCAAAGTTATGATCTGTCCGTTCGTTCATTGACGTCTCTATTCACTGTAATAAGTATAGTGTCTGCGTTTTGCGACCACACCGCAAAACCGTGCGATTAGTAGACGAAAGGACGTGCCTCTCCAATGGGAACCGAGAACATTTGATCGCAAGGCCATAGGTCAACCGATTCCTCCACAGGAAAACACGTCTGATATATTCCATACGACACTGGTGACGGCATGTGCGTCACATGACAGGAATATGTTGTCGACCCACCTAACTTGTACACTTGGCGAGTGGATAAAAAGATTCTTCTACCTTGCCCGATTATGTTTTCTTGTGGATGTGATAATCACTCCGAAAAAAGTGATGAAAACATAAGAGTTTGTGACATCAACTGCAACAAATGAATGCAACAGTTTCACAGTCGCACAATTTTCCCTGTGCTCTGCCAAAACATGTTTTGTTTCGATGGTTGTTTAGGTGTAGCGTCCCCTCACTACGGCGCAGTTACATCGCATCGGACGGACAGATAATAATTGTCTGAAAATAAAAAATTAAAATTTTCACTCGAGGGAATACTTGAACCAAGGACCTCTCGTTCCGCAGCTGCTCACGCTATCCACGGGACCAAGGCGCTCCTGAGTTCACAGTATTCTTGATGTTACCTATCTTGCTTATGGACTACTCATTTTGTATATTTTGATTATTTTTTTCATAGTTCCACACAACTTCTTCCTGTTTCCTCGAGTGATCTGTGTTCAGTTTTTCAAGGCCTATCCACTGTGCCAACTTATAACTAAATCTGAAGGGGGTGCGATGGGGAGGTTCCCTTGTCAGCAGCTGTGCCGTACTTAGTTCAGTTTAGTCTAGATTCGAAACACAGTACTTCCTCGTGGTAAAGCAAGTACTTCTCTCGTAACTTTTACCTATGGTACGTTTTTTTATCATCTCTTTTGAAGTAATTCAGTTATTTATTGTTCATTTACTTGAAAATCCTGTCTTGCGATTAAGTTCGCATTTGGCTTTGTTTTAAACTTCGGGTGACGTTTTTACTAGAATAATTTTTCTCTGATTTCCATTATACTTTTGAAGCATAGTAGGCAATGCGGTGTGATTCAGGTATTTATTGAAACCTGTTAGTGTCAAGAGAAGCGAGAGATTATACAAAAAAGCAATATAAAAGATTTTGCACTACTGTTTACAAATACAGGCATGCTGCATGTATCTAATTCATTACGGCACGGTTTCTCTCCAAATGTCATCTTTGTGCTAAGGTATTTTGACATTTTAGGCTCCTGTGCTGTTTTGCCTATTTTAAATTCGTCCTTGCCATCTGTGGCGACGAATGGTTCATAGTTAGTCTTTCCAAGCGGCCAACTGTGTGCGTGTAGAGGTTACGAAACTACCGTCTTTTACGTGATACGTACTTCGGTATCGCATTCGGGAGGACGGAGGTGAGTCCAGGTAAAACTTACTAGCACCCGTCCACCTGAAAGAGGGTGCTGGTAAAGCCTGTCGCGAGTGATAATAGTAAGTTTTGATGACGAAACAGCTGGTTTTTCTAGCCATTGCCGTGAAGGAAACCTGCCTTATGACGCCCTTGTGTTCTTCAGCGACGAGACACATTTCCGTTGTCTTGACGCGTGAGTGGACAAAACATGCAATATTGGAATGGCACGAACTCCCGAGAACTTCACGAGCAGCCCGAGTGTATAGAATGTGTGACTGTTTGGTGTACATTATCAAAAATTGGCATTACTGGTCCATGATTTTTCGAAGAGAACGATAAGGCAGTTACGGTCACTTTTGTGCAGTACGTCCAAATGGTTGAGGAGTTTTTTCTTCCTGAACTTGAAGAAATGGATGTGGCGGAAGTCTGGTGTCAACAAGCCGGCGCCACGGCTCACATTGCCCGATCATCAATGACACTCTTGTGCAAACGCTTCCCCGACCGTCTCATCTCCTTTAGAAGTGATCTTCAGTGGCCAGCACGCTCTCCGCTTTAGTCCCCTGAGACTTATTTCTTATGAGACTATCTTAAATACTTGGTGCATACCAATCGTTCATGGTCCCTGGGTGAGCTGCTAAACAATATTCGTGCTGCTGTTGGCAACACAGACAGTCATGGTGGACAAACTTCAGATTTCGACTCTCCAAATGCATTGAGCAAAACGGGTGCCATCTTAAAAATATTTTCACAACGTAATGAAAGAAAACTTTAAATGATCCTCTATGTAAATAAAAGAGAATTAAATTGATGTTTCCAGTGCTTTCTGTTTTATAGTTAAAAGTGGCATCCTACAATATTTCAAAGATGTAATGCTGGAGTGCTGTGCATATGACTAACAGAAACCCCTATAAGCTGCTAAAGTTGACTAAGAAAAAGGACGACCACAAAATGCAATTAATTCGTATGTTAGAGACGTAAAGAAACATCTGGGTAACAGCTGTTCGGTGGTCACCACTTATTATCCACACACTGGCTACCTATGATATGTAGATGCACTGTAAACATTTGCAAACAAGGGCAGCGCCGGGACAGCTCTTTGTGAAGTTAATATTTATATTTTGTGTGGTCTCCCTAAATCGTGTAGGACAAATGGCGGGATTGTTCCTTCGAAAATGATTCGCGCGATTTCCTTTCCTGCATTTGCCGAATTTGAGCACCGTCCCTATTTACTGGTCGCCGACCGGACATTAAACCGTAATCTTCATTTCTTGTCTGGAGTGTAATGTGTGGAGAGAATGTAAGCTTTAGTAGTGCGCCGAATCAGCACTGCGTTACTCTGATGAGAGCGTCGTGCCTGTAGAGAGGAGGGGCCAGGGCCCGTTAGGTGGCGCGCTGCTCAATGGGCCAAAGGCAGGCAAGCAGTAGCCGGTCAGCGGCGCAAGAATGCCGTCAGCCGGGAGTGAGCCGAGCTGGTCCGGTCACCTGCTGCCGCGCGCTCGCGCCACGTGGGGCACCCTCATCGAGCTCTCGCAAGGCACTCGCCTCTCCTGTTTCTTAGAATATGTGAGCTTACACAAGGAGATTTACACTGTCCAGTCTCATTAGTGTGACCACCTGCTAAGACCTTTATAGCGCGGACCGCTGCGAGACGCGCAGGAAGAGTGTCTTTGAGGTTCTGGAAGGTACAGACAGGGACGTAGAGCCATGCCTAATCCATTGCCGTGGCCAGATGCATTATATATCTCGGTTGGGAATTAATGGCGCGAACAGCTCGATCGAGGTGGTCCCACAGATTCGCGAATGGGTACGCGAGTACGGGGAGTACGGTAAAGTCATCCTGTTGCTGTCTGAGCCACGCATGTGTACTACGAGCTGTGTCACACGTTGGGTTGTCCTGCTGGTAGTTACGATGCCATCGCACTGAAGGGAAACGAACTGCATGTAAGGCTGGGCATGGTCCACAAGTATAGATGCATAATTGTGTTAATCCATTCTGCCTTCCAGAACGACAGAATCATACATGGAATGCCCCGAAAACGTTCCCCAGACCATAACACTCCCTCCTCCGACTTGCCCTCTTCTCACGATTGTTGCATGGTGTTTGCTTTTAGACGTTTTCACGCCGTACACGCTAACGTTTCTCTCTCCGATGGAGCATAAAACATAAAAGACCACTTGTCGGCACTCACTGGACGTCCAGTTGCTGTATTGGCGTGCAAATTCCTGCCTCCTTCGCCGATGAACAACGGCCAGTAGGGGTGCATGAACCAGGCGCCTGCTGCGGAGGCCCATACGCAGCAACTTTGGTAGCCCCCTTGGTTCATGTGTGCTGCCACTGGATCACGGAGTACCGGATTCGATTCCCGGCCGGGTGAGGCATTTTCTCCGCTCGGGGACTGGATGTTTGTGTTGTCCTCATCAACTCATCATCATTCCGGTAGAGACCGGAAATGAAAAGATTTGGAACTCGCACAGGCGCTGATGACCACGATGTTGAGCGCCCCCACAAACCATCATCATCATCATCATCATCATCATCTGGTTCATGTGCGCAGTCAGTTGCTCAAAAGTTACCCGTCTGTTCCCCCGTACCGTTTTGTCATCTTTGGTCCGTGTTGCGCCACAGTTGCCTTGGCGCCGGTTTTGGATAGCGCCATTTTTCAGTGCAGGGTGTACTTCAATCAGGGGAGCACGCGAACAGTTTACAAATGTAGCCATTTCGGATATATTTCTACCCTTTGCCCGTCAGATACGCGTTTGGACGCCAGATAAATCGCTCCGATTCCTCATTACGACAATGACTGCACGGTTTCCCCCCATCCCCACATCCGACACGTTTTGTAAATCCTCCACCGCTAGTACTGCCTCCTAGCGTCTGTGAATGATTATTGCAGTTTGATGTCGAGCATAAGTGGTCACATTAAAGTGACATGATCACGTATAATTGATGTGCTGGTATTGGATAATCCATTTCGCTGTTTAATTGATGGTATTTAATTAGGACGGTCGATTTCCAAATTATAGAATTTCATCTCCAAATGTGTCTCTTGCAGTCCAACTCAACTGCAACACTGAAGTAGAAAAAGTGATACGAAACGGTGTCGTCGTCGTCTTTGTCATTTCCAACACTGGGTTGATGCACCTCTCCATGTTACTCTATCCTGAGCAAGCCTGTTAATGTTCACGTAACTACAACCTGCATTCATTTGAAACTACTTATTGTATTCATCTCTTCCTCAACAGTTATTACCCCTCACACTTTTCCCCCTTTACGAAATTGACGATTTCTTGATGCCTCAAGATGTGCTCTTTATCAACGGATAGCTTCTTTTAGTAAAGTTTTACCACGATTTCATTTCTCTCCCATTATTCAGTAGCTCCTTATTAGTTACACGATCTGCCCGTCTAATATGCCACTTTCATCCGTAGCACCACATTTCGAAAGTTTCTATTGTCTTTCTGTCAGAATTGCTTATCATTCACGTTTCACTTCCGTACAAGGCTACACTCCATACAAACACCTTGAGAAAAAACTTCGTAACACTTAAATTCTGTGTTGACAAATTTGTCTTTTTCGGAAATGTTTTCCTTGCTACAGTCAGTCTGCGTTTTATATACTCTCTATTCGGCCGTCACCAGTTATTGTGCTGCCAAATAGCAAAACTCATCTCTTTCTTTTAGTATATCAGTTTCTAACGTAATTCTCTCAGCAGCCCCTGATTTAATTCGATTACATTCCATTATGCCTGGTTTTCTTTCATTGATGTCATTTACTCGCAGACTGACGATTTGAGATCGTGGCTGTGTGCAAAACACTATAGTGGCTGGTTGTTTTTTCTTTTTTGCAGGGATCGAGCCTGTACGTTGTCAGTGTACATCTAGACCTCTTCCAGAACAGTGCTCTTCCAAGTCCATGTCATGGGCAAGCCTCAGAGTTTTTATTTCTTCTCAGTGAACATTAAATATCTTTCCAGATTCCTCGATGCCTTCCTTTACTGCTTGCTCGATGTACATATTCAATAACATCGCGGGTAGGCTAAAATTTTGTCTCGCCCTCATCTCAACCTCTACTTCTTTATCATGTCCTCAGACTCTTACACTAACGAGTGCTTTACATGTTGTAAATAACTGCATGCTCCCTGTATTTTATCACTGTTAGCTGCACAATGTCAAGAAGTATAGGCCGGTAACTGCGTCAACAACTATTTCTAAATTACAAATACCTTAAAAGATGGTTTGATTTTTTTAAACCTATCTCCTAAGGTATGTTGTCGTAGGGTCATTATTGCCTCGCGCGTTCCTACATATCTCCGGAATCAAAACTAATCGTCCTGCACTGTAAGCAAGAAATATGCCGTTTCTTGGGTGAATCCAATATGAAGACCAAACATGGATGCAGACGAGAGACGACACATTTTATGTACTGTATATCTACTCACATAAATGAAAGGCTACGCAGATATTCGGATACTTAGATAGCGCAAAGTTTATTTGTACTAAATATTGATATTGAAATTGAAAACCGTGATTCTACTGTTGGTGTAAATTTTTTGCCAAAATTAAAAGTATATTGACATTCACTACACTCTTGTTTTAGCACTTAGACATTTCAAGTGACACTTCGCACTTCAGTACGTATCTGTGTTAACAATATTTCTGCACAGAGAAGTTTTCAATGTGGTATGCACGTGCATCAGTGACACGTTAGCACATCTGAATTAGCGGAGATATGCTTCCAGCAGCAATTTATTTATATTCAGTCTAAAACTTTGTCAATCGTATATATTGTGAGGGAAGTAACATGTGAACTACATAAAAAAAAACTTTTCAAAGTTCGCGACATGTGTTGATGCGTACGAAGCCGGTGTACATATTTAGTCATAATGCGAAAGTGGAGTTGAAATAGTACCGGTTCAATTTCGTGTGGAGGCCATTTAACTGTGAGTAGTCAAGAAACGTCCTTCAGAAGATTAACGCCGCATGGAGTCAACATATGAGCTGGGAGGGGCGATAAGATAAAAGTTTCTTATAGCCCCTGCTTAAAGGATAAGATATATTAACCTTTATCAGCACTGGCCAAAGGCGCCCTCTCTTCGCCTCTAGCAGGATGTGCAGCTATTTAATCGCGTTAGTGAAGACAAGAGTTTCCTCATGATACACGTATCAGCAGTGGCTTAAACTATACGTTAAATACGTTTCCTTGCAGGTAATATTGGAGATTTATACAAAGATCCTGCGGACTTCAAAACTGATGCAGTCACTCAGTGTCATGGCCAGAGCGACAGAAAGCGATAGTTCAGGCGCCTGTTTTGCATATAGAGTAGAGAATTCATTGGTATGTCTGTAATGCCTTGATAAATTTCGCTGTTATTTTAGAGTTATAAATAGATCTGCAATACTCTTCTGCTTAGCTGCTAAAATTATAAAAACCCAAACAGTAGCATTTTCTTCTATACTTACGTAACAGCATTAAGCGTTGATTTTGTTACAGAATTTCATTCTCTTCCAATCCAAAGAGAAAAGCATTCTGATTCTGGAGTAAGAAAAGTAGCGTTGTTGATGAAGTGATACGACACGTGTCGTGATTGCTAGGAGCAACTTTGTCATGACAAATATCATTGTTACGTGTTTTGGGTAAAACACTTTTGTCTGTTGATATTGCTACCACGTGCTCGTACGCAGGGCATATATCGGCAAGATTTGTTTCGGTGCTCCCTGAGCGCCACTGTCACATCTGGTCTAAGACCCTCTGCGGATCTTGCCCAAGTATGGGCTAAGTAATGCAAGGAAGCATGTACGACTTTGGCTGGTCTTAAAATGTCTCTTCAGTTTTCATAAGAAGCAAATTGCAAAAGAAAATAGCCCCCTTTGTAATGTTACGTAGCTGGTTTTCGGCTTCTTGGTGCATCGGAAGACGATGAATGATGGCTACAACCGCAGATAAAATACCTATAGGAGCGTCACAGATATTTGACTACACTGAAGTAACAATAGTTTCAAATTTTCATTTTGGCTTTCCATATGGGAGATGAAAACGCCCTGAGTCCAGCGGCCGACGTATCCCATTTTTGTCGCCATACTTGTAAAACGTAGTTTGAATCTCTGGTGTGTTTCCAAAGCGTTGCCTATTGTCTCGATATTTCACATCACCGCGCTTTCGAGCTGTAAAATACATTGCGTTAATCCCCCTGATGAAATGTTCGCATATGGGAAGCGTGTTACACGCTCTTGCTTGTCGGTATTCCTTTCTTTTCCTCTCGTCTTACATGCCAAATGCTAGAAAATCTGAAATGTAAGAGGCAGTCAGATGAAAACGAGACAGATGGAAAAAAAGTAAATAAACTTATTTTATTTATTTCTCGTATGGGAATACATACACAAAGTTTACAAAACTGCTACATATCAACATTTAAACACACCTCTCCAGCATAAAATAACACAGATAACAGCCATATACGGATATTAAGGCCTTTAATGTATGTCTTTCATGTATTTTACTACATCAGTCGTCGCTGTTAAGATATTTTCGAAAGGGCTTTTGTAAGCACGTGCGGGATATGTTGTTAAAACATGAACAATGACTATGCGCGTTCGTGGATACCGTAACTCACACGTGTCCTCTGGACGGTGCTAAAGAACAGACGCTTCAAGGCAAATATCTAAAGCCATGAAGCAGAGGCAGCCAGATAATCTAAGATCTCCTGACTAAAATGTATTTGCCCCACGTAAACTGTTCATTATTTCAAAAGTAATCGACATAACTATTAATACATTATCCTACTGTGAGCCAAGACGATCAATGCCTTCATGGAAAAATGTGATTGCCCGATTGCCTGCGGAACCATGATTGAACCCAGGCATCCACCTATTCGCCCGAAGCAAATCGACGACCAGGAATGTCTTCCTTCAGGGCTCCAAGTATATGGAAATAGCATTGGGACAGATCGGGATTTTGTGGAGGAATTGTAAGAGCTTCCCAGCGAAACATCTGCAGCGTAGTAGGAACAATCTTGGCAACATGCGCGTGCGTTTTGTCCTGCAACAGAACGAGTGCTGGCGTTTATAACCTTGGCATTGAGCGCCTGGAAGTTCAAGTAAAGTTGCGATTACGCTGCAGAGGTTTCACTGGGAATCCCTTACACATCCTCCATAAAATCCCGATCTGTCCCAATGCGATTTTCGTACATTTGAAGTTCTGAAGGGAGATATTCGTGGTTGTCGATTTGCTTCGGAGGAACAGGTGCACGCCTGGGTTCAGATATGGTTCCGTAGGCAACCGCAAGTACTTCCCATGAGGGCAATAACCGTCTTTTCTCGGAGTGGGGTAAATAATGTATTAATAGCTGTGGGGATTACTTTTGAAATAATAAACAGCATAACAGCTTACTTCCCCCCCCCCCCCCTTGGCTCGTTTCCTTATACGATAACAATACGAAAAGAAGAAAGCCGTCGTAGATCAATAAAGCATTGTTAGAAAAGTGATCGATGCTGCCAACACCGTACTGAAGATAAGTAC
The DNA here is from genome assembly GCF_023864275.1 of Schistocerca cancellata. Classification (NCBI taxonomy): domain Eukaryota; kingdom Metazoa; phylum Arthropoda; class Insecta; order Orthoptera; family Acrididae; genus Schistocerca; species Schistocerca cancellata. The sequence goes on along the minus strand of NC_064630.1, from coordinate 358,623,226 downwards.
ATGGAACAGTTCTATCTTCTTTGGAAAAAGGGACTGTTTCGCAACCGTAACTCGTGACTTCCGCAGCATTGTAGTAGGAATTCAATTTTTGCGATCGCTGTACAAAGGCTCTGCCGCCGTGCCCTGGGTCTTTTTACCCGTTTGGCAGTACTGTAGTCGTAGTCAGCTGAGCGAGCGGCGTCTGTGAGGCGGCCTATCTTATCGCGTGTGTATCTTGATCGTGTTTGCCGCGCCGTATCTGACAGCCCACGCGTCCATGACGCAGCGCGCTCCTCTCATCGGGTCTTCGGTCAGTTTTTCTGACGGAAAACCGAAACGGCAGCAAGCACGTGAGTTTTTTCTCCTAACACTGGTGAAAGACTGCACGGAGGAGATGAGTCTGTTCCCACAAATCTTAAGACATTGTTGTGCAAGCCATTGTCACAGTTGAAATCTGAGAATTGACAAGAAGAGTTAGAGGGGGAGTGAAGCTTTACGTCTGACTGTGAAGTAAGAGCATAGTCTACCGAAGGCAGTTTGTCCGGATTCTAAACTCCGTTCGACCCACAGTCTTAAAGTGTCAGGAAATTTCTATAGAATTTCTGGTATTGGACAGGTGTGCATCGAGTAAACATCGTACCATTGCGATATCTCTACAAAGTATAACAATTACCACCACCACAGAACCACCGGAAATAGCGACAGATAAGGTACACAAATTGTCACAATACGCCAATAAAAGTTGAACGAAAAACAGAACGTGTAATGTCTTACATAGAGAATACGCCTGTCCCTTACAAGGCACAGCCATTCAATCAACGATATACCATATGACTGAATCATCCGGATACCGATATCTAATACGAAATTGGCCACTAGGTATCACGAGAAGCCGAATCTGCCACTGTAAAAGGAGGCAAGGAGTATTTTGCTGTCGGTATAGAAGCAGTAACAGCAGAGCTCAGTTAATTCGAACGTGGACTAGTCATAGTTTCTCTACTACGGTCGCAGGTTCGAATTCTGCCTCAGGCATGGATGTGTATGATGTCCTTACGTTAGTTAGGTTTAAGTAGTTCTAAGTCTAGGGGACTGGTGACCTCAGGTGTTATGTCCCATAGTGCTCAGAGCCATTTGAACCATAGTTTGTCACCTAAGTAACAAATCTATCAGGGACACTTCCAGTCTTTCGAAAGTTGCCCAAGTCTAGGTTTGGCGATGTGATTGTTAAGTATAAATGGGAGGGAACTGGTACTGTAAACAAAGACCAGGCAGACTTCGCGCTGGCGGATAGTGACAGTTGCGGAGAGTCGTTGAAAACGTCGCACGAAATCAACAGAAGGGATCACTTGAGAGTTCCGAAGTGCTGCCAGTAGTGCAGCTAGCACGATGACTGTGCATAGGAAGTTAAAAAGAGTGGAGTTGAGTAGTCGAGAAGCTCTTGAGCCACACTTTCTGTAGTCAGTCTTAGGTGACGCTTGAAGTGACATGAAGAGCGAAGCCATCGGACAGTGGATGACAGGAAATACGTGATTTGGACACCCTGTAGGCATCCTGTGGAAGAGTTTGGGTATGGTGACAGCCTGGAAAAAGTTGCCTAAAATCATGTATAATCACAAGGGAAGTTTTACGTGGTTAGCGTGTCGTGCCCGTATTGCCCTTAAGAAAACGCTAACTGCATTGTGTACTGCGTACATGAAAGGGACAGTTCGGGGACGATGATCGTTTGTATCAACATGACAACGCACCCTGTCATAAAGCACCGTCTGTGGGCAATGGTCTGTGAACAGTAACATTCCTGAAATTGAATAGCCTGCACAAAGTACCGACCTGAACCCAGTGGAACACCTTTGGGATGAATTAGAACGTCGACTACGCTCCGGACCCCAGTGTCCAACTTGGCTGGTTTCGGCTCTTGAGGAAGAATGGGCTGCCATAGCTCCCGACATACAGACACATCATTCTAAGCGCACCCAGTAGAACTGAAGCAGTCATAAACGCGAAGGTTGGCACATCCCGTATTGATGTCCACCAACGTGTACAGGGACAGTTTAAACGGATAGAGTATGTTTACGTCGCAATTGTGGTGTATAATAATTGTTTATAAACTGTGGTACAACACCCTCGATGTTAATCGTGCTCCAGACAAAATTAATATATTCAGCAATACCGCATACAGTAATGTCCACAGCTCGCGGTCTGTTGAATAGTGTTGCTGCCTCTGGACCACGGGGTCCTGGGTTCGATTCACAGCCGGTTTGGGGATTTTCGCTGTCCGGGATTGGGTGTTTCTGTTGTCCTCCTCATTTCATCATCATCATACGAGTGCTGATGACCGCGCATTTGAGCGTCCCACAAACCAAACATCATCATCGCATACAGTTCAAATGCTTCAAATGGCTCGGAGCACTATGGGACTTAACATCTGAGGTCATCAGTCCCCTGGAACTTAGAACTACTTAAACCTAACTAACCTAAGGACACCACCCACAGCCATGCCCGAGGCAGGATTCGAACCCGCGACCGTAGCGGTCGCGCGGTTCCAGACTGTAGCGCCTAGGACCGCTCGCCCACTTCGGCCGGCTCGCATACAGTAAGCTAGTTGTCGGCCGATCTGTTGAGTGAATGCACTGCTTTGGTCGAGTCCTTAGTAAAGTACTAATAACAATTGAAGTTGGAATAAACGTACCAGTTAACGTGTAACATTACGAAGCACAGTAAAGAGAAGTCTATGGGAGGGTTTCTCTGCACTCTAACGACTAAGGCGACAGTAATATTGAAGAAAAAACAACAAATACAGTGTGCTCTCGATATTTCAAAGTTAAAGTCACCTAAAAAAATTTCAAATAATTGAGAGCTGGATTTAACGGAAATTCGGCTCTTCAAGGTGGAATCATGAAAAAATCAAAATAAGGGTATATATTACGAATTGGCCCTGTAGTTTCGAAAACATACGTATTTCTTTACAAAACAAAGCAGACGGTAACAACTAGAATTCAAACTAAAAGAAAACTGATTTTTTACCTTAACTATTTTTTTTGTTTCACATTTCAAACGAAAGTCATATACATTTCCGAGAAAACGTAAAACAATTTAAATTTCGTTGTTTTTTCCAAGTCGAACAGACTGTCATCAGGGTTCGCATTTTATCCACAAAACGAAGTTACGTATTTTTCCAAAATTAGTGATCCATGCCTCATTAGCGGCTAACGCTTCAATTCTCAGACTAACAGCGAATGACATAGCCATTTATTAAGCACATAATCCCCGACATGACTGTCCGCCTCCGTAGCGTAGCGGTAGCGTTACCACCTACCACGCAGGGGGCCCGGATTCGATTCCCGGCAGGGATTGGGTATTGTGTATCCATCATTTTTATCATGATTGACTCGCAAGTCGCCGACGTGGCGTCAACTAAAGAGTACTTGCAATACGGCGGCCAAACTCCGCCGAATGGGGCCTCCCGGCCAACAATGCTATACGATCGTTTCCATTTCCGACATTACAGCTTCGTCCTCTACGTTGACCATGCCATTTCAATAAGAATTCTTCGAGAGGGCGGAACTCCTCTCTCTGGGTTTTCTTCTTCCCTACTTACGATACGTGTTTAGCAATCTTACATTTCTGCTTCAATATTGTCGATAGCCTTCATGAGGAATCCCGAAATTTTGCGCTACATTTTTTCTCTCTTCTTTCGTTCCACGGTTGCAGTAACCAGTTGTTTTCTGCGAAAGTCAAACACTTGAAGTCATTTTTACACTGATGTATATAGTGTAGTAAGTTACGCATTGTTCATCAAATAAGAGTGTCACGAGGAATTGAACGGTGAAACAATTATCTCAGCAATTGACGAAACAGAATTATCGAGTGTTAGATAGGCGCTCACTTCGGATTACAGTGTGTTTGCGGGACGTATTGGTATGACAATCGCCTCCATGTACTGAGTGTACCAAAACACATACAGTTCTCAATTACCGAAGTTTTTCCAAGGGACTTGACAACGAGTTAGATTTATCCGGAAATTCGATTTATCGAACTCGAATTAGCAAGAGTAGACTGTACCAGCATTAAAATTAGGTATTTTTAGATCCTGCAAAAAAATTACAGTAGTGATTTATAGCAAACTGAATTCATCTTAACGTTATCACATGTCGAAACAACGTGTGTAACAATGATGATTTAGTCATCTACCGGTGCGATATAGAACTCCATTTAGTACCAAGACAAATCGTGCTGTCTAAAGCGTCTTGCCACGGTTCGTGCGGCTCCCCCGTCGCAGGTTACAGCCCTCCCTTGGGCATGGGTGTGTGTGTGTGTGTGTTGTCCTTAGCGTAAGTTAAAGAAAGATTAAGTAGTGTGTAAGCCTAGGGACCGATGACTTCAGCAGTTTGGTCCCATAGAACTTACCACAAATTCCCAATTTTACCAAGACAAATTACGAGCAAGTAACATACAGAAATTACGATCGATGTTGCGGTATTTTGACCGTGGCTGGTCGGAATAAAAATCCTTGACTACCAAGCGACAAAAACTAGTAACAGTATTACTAAGATAGATAGCATCACCTTTGTTCCACGTTCCAAATTTAAGAAAGTGCTGTGGAAAGGTCCAAACGAATTAATGAAATGGTACATTGTGAGAGAATGTTTCATCCCTCTTTTTCTTATTCAGTCTTGAAGTGTCTGCCCCGGCTGCTAGCCGATAATGAAGCAACAGCTGCCAATGTTATTGACATTTGAGTGACGAGAATGAAATGATTCCCTCCGGCCAAACGCACTTTCTTGCTTTGTCCACAATTGTATTGCCGTTTCTCTTTTAACCGTGGTTGTCTTTCATCGTAGGTGACTAAAAAGTTCTCGATCTGCGTCTGTGAAATTCCTCATAACTATGCACTTCATTCTCAGTCTTTCAGAAAGGGCATCAAATGCACTCATTAACGTAATTTCTCTCTTCCTTCTGCTGTTATTGCTAATGTAAGGTGAAGCTTCCTTCTGTGACATTCTTATTTTACTGTTTAGTTGGCGGGCTTGCAAGGAAAAGGAAGTAATGTCCTATAAGGAACGATGCTGTTGAAATAACTCGTAGGAGGTGACGTTTGACGAACTGCTTTTAAGGGAATCTCATAAGCACTTAGCTTTGGAAACCTTGTTGAAATGGTATAGCAGCAAGGAGGAGAAGAAAGAAATATTTGATGCGCGGTAAATAATAAAGGAGCTTAAAACATTCAAAAGTAGTCGGGGAGGTAATTACCGAGCAGGTACCTTGCTGCATTTTCGTTTTATTTAGTGATAGCCCATCGGTGTTTGCTGGAACGTTCCTAAAAAAGCGATAACTGAAATTTGTTCCACTTCGTTTGCTGGGCATTGGAGAAAACTGGAAAGAAATACAGGGTGTATAAAAAAGAATCATCCGATTTGGCACGTCTGTATCACTTTCACGAAGAGCTTGCAGTAGCTGAATCTTTTATGGTTCCATGTGTAAACGTCGAGGCAACACACGCCAGACGGACATCGGGGGCATGTTGAGCTGTCGAGCTGCACGGCGAACGGATTTTTGCTGACTCCTTGTGAAACTACGGTGGATGCGTTCGACTCCTTCTCGGGGACGGCTCGGCGATTTGCCTTTACACAAACAACCTGTTTCTCGGAATCGTTCATGCCATCGGGAGGATCCAAATCATATTTACTACGAAAGTCACGCTGAAGAGTTATTACTGACCCGCACTGTGCAAAACGTAGAACAGAAAACGCTTTGTGCTGTCCCGACTCTATTTTTACTAGAACTGAACTGGACGCACACTGCTGCTACCTAGTGGGAACCATGTACAACTCGAGTTTCCTCTTTTCAATAGTACGTTGTTCACGCTCATATCTCAAGTAACATAATAGTTATGATTTTTCTGAATCAGTGAACCCTGTATTTCATTTCAGTTGGTGCGTTGCGCCATTCACTACTAGTACCTACAGTTGGTGATTTTTGCAGGGTTCGCGTCGGCAGTGTTTTCAGTTTCTGTATTAATATTTGTTGTTGGAGACGAAAGTCATGTTCTGTAATTTGCGTTGACAGTTAACGCTTGCTTTTGACAATCATTGAACTAGGTTCGGTAATTGATGGGCAACCTTCAGCCTGTTCAGAACCATTCGACACAATACCAGGTGAAATTTCTTTCTAAAATAGATTATTTATTACTATCGACAAAAAATTATATTGCGTTAGGTAAAAGAGTTCATTCGACTAGTGTGATAAAGATACTTCAGATGAAATGTCATTAATTAGTCGCCCTCATATTATCAAATTATCAGATCTCATATGACACTTACGCAGCATGTTTAGCGCCCTAACCCACAAGTAATATTAACAATAATAATTATTATTATCATTTTTGCAGCAGGTGGTTGGTGACTCAACGTTCTAAGCTCCTTCTCAAAAAGAATAATGTTGCTCTGGCCAGGCTATCACTAAGGTCAAAACATAGGGCGTGCCTCGGGGAATTCATATGAGAATATTATATTCCTCATTGTGCAGAGACGTGGCACGTGATATGAGTAACCCGCCTCAATTAACTATAGACGTTGTCGATAACAGAATGATTGGTGGTGTAACTGCAGAGAATCAGTGCGTCCTGCAGCCTACAACAGCTGACATCAAGATAGATGACAGACAAGGTGTGGAAATTGGCCGAGCGCTCTCCGATGCACACGCCTCGTGATCTTCCGAAGTAAGTTAGGGAAACACGCACCGTGAAAGAAAACGTTTTATTCACGGTATTTATTTTTTCATATAAAAACAAGCTACTGTGCAGTGTCTTTTCAAATACTAACAGTGTTCATGGTTTCCCCAAGACATCATGTTTGAATTACGAAAGAGCACAATGTAGAAATCATGTCGACCACTGGATCATTATGACAGATAAAACTGGAAAGAGTTGAAGAACGCTGTGAGTGACCAGTGTGTTTGAAAGACATAAGAATTTTCGAGAACATAATCACTAGATTGGAAATATTACGTGAAATGCACGTCGAATTTCAAAAGTTTGTTCAAAATTCTAACCATATTTCGTCACAGATGATCCTAAAAACATATTTTCCACATATTTACAGTGATAAAATTAATCATGCAGAAATACATAAAGAGTGGTGTCAGTAAAGATATAGGAATATGTACATATGGCCTTTCTAGCAGCCGTCATTCCTACTCACACAAACTACTATACCTAATGAAGCAGTGTATGCGAATGTTTAGGGCCTTCAATGAGACGATAAAAATAATGCTATAAATATAAAAATGCGTGTTACGGCTCGTGTCACATTTGATGCGCACCCCACATCAAAGATTGCCCATTATACATCAGTATTTAGATATTAAGTTCTCTGATGCACTTTTTACACTGTGAGGAATACTGCAAGGTCTTTTTGTTTTCTTTTTTTAATGATTTTATTGTAGCATTACTAGTTTTGGGTCTGAGCCCATCGTCAGATGGTAGCGTTGACTACTTCGCAGGTTTTACATTTGTGTCCTTTGCTAGTTCTTCACTTTTACTGTTATTCTTGATGTTCACTTTGACAAACTTGGGAATCATTCTTTCAGTAGGCACTTTTTGTTAAATGCTACAGCGAGCACTACTTTCATTACTTGAAGTTTGCACTTTCTTAAGTCGTGCACTGTTCCCTCTGCTTGGTGCGGTAATAACATTATTTTATCCATTTTGGTTGATTACTGCAGCTATTTTGGTAAATTACATAGTAGGAAATACAGCAACCAGCCACAAGTTTTGTTCTCCAAATGGCTAAAACAATGTCCATATTACCCCACCAGGTAAAAAATTCAGTGCACGACTTCAGAAAGTACAAACTTCAACTAATGAAAATAGTATTTGCTATAGCAGTTACGTATCAAAAAGTGCCTAGCTGAAAGAGTGATTCCAGAATATATCAAAGTGAACATCAAGAACAACAGTAAACGTGCACAACTAGCGAAGGACACAAATGTAAAACTTGCAAAGAAGTTACTGATTCCCTCTGACGATCGACTCGGGCCCGTAACTAGTAATAGTACAATGAAATCATTTTTAAAAAAAGCTTGTGTGTGGTTGCAGTATTTCCTACAGTATAATTTACGAAAACAGCTGCATTGCTCTCTTACCAGAATGGGTAAAATAATTAACTTTTTTCGTTCTTTGTAAACAGCACCATACGAATGCCTGGTATAATCTGGAAACAAAATGTAGGAACATTTCATTGCAGAGCGTTCATAAATGTTCGGTGGAGGCCGAACATTTATAAAGGTCATTCTTTTATTCAGTACTTCAAAACATTAACTTGATTATAAGCATAACATGAATGAAACAGGAGAGATGCTGCAAATATTAGCAGCATCGCAAGGATGATGACAGATCACTTGCGATGACTATGTAATAAAAATCTTCTTGAGTTGTCAGGTGCCTCAAGTGTTTAAAACTCCACGAGTACTTTCCAAACACTGTCAAGTGTTAGTTAATGATGATCCCGGAGACTCTGTATTTGTACAAGACAAACTAATGTATCGAAAGATTATTTCTCATTCCTAAACAAGTATAGAAAGCGATCGTTCAACAATTTTAAACTTTAAACGAATGAAAAAGAATGTTTGGCCTTGGGACCATTTGTGAACAAGAGTGGTTGCAGTATCATTCTTTGAAAAATGCATTAAACACTATATCAAATCGACAACTCCATAGAAATCCGATGGAACTTTGTCCCGAACATTCAGCTGATATCAAAGAACTTCATAGATTAGTTGCTCCTATTTTTGCCCTATCATACGCGCAGTCCGACATGGGGTGGCGTCCTGGCGAAAGCTGAAGATTTTAACAAACTTTCCAGCCTAGATGTCTTTAATGGATGACTACAGAGTATCTGGGACATCGTCTTACAATTAACAGCTGTCTACATTTTTAACATAAATAAATAACCGCAACGGATGCAGTGATGAGATCTATTGATCTGGTTCAAATGGTTCAAATCGCTCTTAGCGCTATGCGACTAAACTTCTGAGGTCGTCAGTCGCCTAGAACTTAAAACTAATTAAACCTAACTAACCTAAGGACATCACACACACCCATGCTCGAGGCAGGATTCGAACCTGCGACCGTAGCGGTCGCTCGGTGCCAGATTGTAGCGCCTAGAACAGCACGGCCACTCCGGCCGGCATCTATTGATTTCCTGTTAGTTCACAACGCATCAGGTGCCAAACAGGTGACCTAAAGAAGTTGCAAAAAAACTTATTGTTATCTTATATAGAATAAATTTGATGACAAAATTTTTATTACATTGTAAATAACAAAGGAAGATCACGGACCTTGTTTTTAGACGTGAAAGCCGTCCCTCAATAAAACATACACACCCATATCCTTACGCTGATCATAGCATAAAAACGTAACCCTCAAATACTTGGCAATGGACTGCATAGGAGATGTAACCTAGAACAAACAGGGGTCATAAGTGATCTGTGTACATTTTATTGACATATTCGGCATCTATAAGTCCGCATCTCGTGGCCGTGCGGTAGCGTTCTCGCTTCCCACGCCCGGGTTCCCGGGTTCGATTCCCGGCGGGGTCAGGGATTTTCTCTGCCTCGTGATGGCTGGGTGTTGTGTGCTGTCCTTAGGTTAGTTAGGTTTAAGTAGTTCTAAGTTCTAGGGGACTTATGACCACAGCAGTTGAGTCCCATAGTGCTCAGAGCCATTTGAACCATCGGCATCCATTATTCGCCAACGGCAGTATAAAAAGGCCTGTATCATTTTGGCAACTAATTCCTTCCGTGGTATTTGTTAAGTAAAATATGTGGACTTTTCCGTATCGTGTCGTTGAGATTGGTTGGTGATATGATGGCTGTAACCTGATTCTGTCGTTTACAATTGCTTGTATTTGACATACAAGATAAAAGGCAGTGTCGTCGTCTTGTTCCATTGTACGCATCCGAAGCCGAGGTCGGCAACTCGCATATGTGCGATAACGCAAGGTTGTCGGTGAAAATATTGTCGACGTTCAACGCTAAGATGGGAAAGGTGATAATGTAAAAGTATCAATTACATCATTGCGCCAATGTCTTGTTTACATCCGTAATCTGTCTGCAGTGTTTTGGGGTGAGGGCATGTGACATCGGTAGTGATGCGTCCATCCGTCGAATGGGAACGTAAAACAAGTAGGCGCTCCCTTGTTGCTATTCTAAAGTAAGTTTTGTGCCAACGCGGCATTTATCCTTCTTATCTCTGTCTTCTCTAACAACAACAACAACAACAACAGCAGCAGCAGCAGCAGCAGCAGCAGCACAGATCTATACACTTACCAGTTGCAAAAACAATACAGCTGAACTCTAGCCTACAGCACACAATAAGCCCTCCGGAATAGCGTCCAGTAGAAAGGCTTGCTCCAGGCACTGAGGTACACGGGAAGTAGGTCTGTGCTGCGTCAGCGTCTATCTAATAAGCCATGTGTCAGAAGCACGCTGCGAGCGGCAAGGCAGCAAAAAAAGGGATTTTACATTCAGCATTCACACTGTAAGAAAAGTCAGGTGCTGGGAGGAACTGAGAATAAAGATGGTGAGACGGCGTTTTTTGCCGTTGAGCCATTCTGCTCGGCAGCTCTGCATCAACAGATTCTTACAGAGTCACGAGAGGCTCTTTTAAGGTGGCTGTAATTGAGAAAGTGACATATTGCCTTCAAAACGCTTCTCTGCTATTCCTCAATGGATACTGTTTACTCATTTAGTTCCTGAGGTTTCGACTGAGATAGTTCCAGAGTAATTTCAAGGGAAAGTTTCTGCACATCCTCCACCTATCCGATATTAAGGGTTTACCTTTAACAACTCTCGACACATTCGTGTTTCGTAACGTGCTGTTTCCATGACGTTTAGTAATTTTTCCTTTAAGTTTTTAGAGCCCGTTACTGGGCGATCGACGGGGTATACTGCGTTAGGTGCATATGTCACTGATTCTGAATAATTACCATTTGATGATTTCTTTCCATTTATGCTTCTAGAAAAGACTTGTTGCGGTCAAGCGTATATGCACAATTTTGTGTTCACTTGAGAGACTTGAGAAATGAAAATGCTATCTAAAGGTGAAATCCCTGTTACAAACTTCTAGGACATGTAGAGGGGAGTGAGGACAATATATTTTGAACAGGAACCCATGTCAAGAAACGTACCCTTTCCGTTTCACAGCGGGTTCAGTTCTGATGTTTGTCATCCACTTCTGCTTGAGGGATTGAATTAGGCGTGACCTCCGAAGCATGTTCTGGTACTCATCCTCCATGCCACTTTGTCTCTTCAGTTTCTAATGAAGCGGCCAGATCTCGTGCCAGGAGATCATCTTTTGTCTCTGCAGGGATCTCGCAAATTAAACTTTGCATACAACCCCATAGGAATTAAAGTCGACGACTGCGGAGGCTACGCGGTTGGACCACTTCGGGTTATCCATCTTCCACCATATCGTCTAACCGCACGTGAGAAGTAATTGAGGTGGTGTACTATCATGCTAAAACGTCATTTCCTGTCGGACATTCAGGGGCACACCTTCGAAGAATGGGTCCAGTACGTTTTGTAGGAAGATAAAGTATGCGAGACCAGTTAGTTTGAGCTGAAGGACGTATGGCTCCATCACACGACCACCCAGAATACCTGCCCACATGTTAATACGAAACCGGTGCTGAAATCCCTGACATGCGTGGCACGAGGGTTTTTCCTCTGCCCAGACATGGCTGTTTCGCGAATTCAGAACACAATCCCTAGTGAACTTACATTAATCTGTGAACAGAACTCGACGCGGAAATAGGAGTGTGTCGATCTAGCGGTGCAGGAACCACGTTCAGTTGGCAACGGATTTTGGAAAATTGGCTGAACCCATAGCGTGTATCCTTTGTAAATGTAACGGATGTATTTGTTACCCACAGAGAACGTCCCAGACTATATTGTGACTAACATCCATTGCACACGCAATTCTTCGAGTACTCTTGGACGGATTCTTTTCAACGCGATGCAATACATCATCTTCACATGCGGCGTTGTGGAGCACCACATTCCCGCTTCCTCAGGGTGAAGGTACCTACCTGTTCCTCGGAGCCGCTGCGTAACTCGGTCAAAAAGTTTCTGTGATGGCGTTCTATGTTGTGGTAAACGTTTGTGATACAGCCGAATAGCAGCCCTTCCGTTATCTCGAGCTTTGCTATACACAATAAGCATGCCTGTGTACCGAACCATGTTCACTGTATTGGAGACGCACAGGGACTGAATAGGTCTCTTAGCAAGGCAGACGTTAAGTGACGTAAGGTAGTCTGACGTAGTGCACATCATCCAATCTACCCGTCCGCAGCTCGTGGACTACCGGCTAGCATACGCTGACTCTGGATCACGGGGTCCCGGGTTAGATTCCTGGTCGGGTTGGGAATTTTCTCTGCCGAGGGACTGGGTGTTTGTGTTGTCTTCATCATTTCATCATTCGTGACAGTGGCTAGATTGGACTGTGGAAAAACATTGGACTGTGGAAAAACATTGGACTGTGGAAAAACATTGGACTGTGGAAAAACATTGGACTGTGGAAAAACATTGGACTGTGGAAAAACATTGGACTGTGGAAAAACATTGGACTGTGGAAAAACATTGGACTGTGGAAAAACATTGGACTGTGGAAAAACATTGGACTGTGGAAAAACATTGGACTGTGGAAAAACATTGGACTGTGGAAAAACATTGGACTGTGGAAAAACATTGGACTGTGGAAAAACATTGGACTGTGGAAAAACATTGGACTGTGGAAAAACATTGGACTGTGGAAAAACATTGGACTGTGGAAAAACATTGGACTGTGGAAAAACATTGGACTGTGGAAAAACATTGGACTGTGGAAAAACATTGGACTGTGGAAAAACATTGGACTGTGGAAAAACATTGGACTGTGGAAAAACATTGGACTGTGGAAAAACATTGGACTGTGGAAAAACATTGGACTGTGGAAAAACATTGGACTGTGGAAAAACATTGGACTGTGGAAAAACATTGGACTGTGGAAAAACATTGGACTGTGGAAAAACATTGGACTGTGGAAAAACATTGGACTGTGGAAAAACATTGGACTGTGGAAAAACATTGGACTGTGGAAAAACATTGGACTGTGGAAAAACATTGGACTGTGGAAAAACATTGGACTGTGGAAAAACATTGGACTGTGGAAAAACATTGGACTGTGGAAAAACATTGGACTGTGGAAAAACATTGGACTGTGGAAAAACATTGGACTGTGGAAAAACATTGGACTGTGGAAAAACATTGGACTGTGGAAAAACATTGGACTGTGGAAAAACATTGGACTGTGGAAAAACATTGGACTGTGGAAAAACATTGGACTGTGGAAAAACATTGGACTGTGGAAAAACATTGGACTGTGGAAAAACATTGGACTGTGGAAAAACATTGGACTGTGGAAAAACATTGGACTGTGGAAAAACATTGGACTGTGGAAAAACATTGGACTGTGGAAAAACATTGGACTGTGGAAAAACATTGGACTGTGGAAAAACATTGGACTGTGGAAAAACATTGGACTGTGGAAAAACATTGGACTGTGGAAAAACATTGGACTGTGGAAAAACATTGGACTGTGGAAAAACATTGGACTGTGGAAAAACATTGGACTGTGGAAAAACATTGGACTGTGGAAAAACATTGGACTGTGGAAAAACATTGGACTGTGGAAAAACATTGGACTGTGGAAAAACATTGGACTGTGGAAAAACATTGGACTGTGGAAAAACATTGGACTGTGGAAAAACATTGGACTGTGGAAAAACATTGGACTGTGGAAAAACATTGGACTGTGGAAAAACATTGGACTGTGGAAAAACATTGGACTGTGGAAAAACATTGGACTGTGGAAAAACATTGGACTGTGGAAAAACATTGGACTGTGGAAAAACATTGGACTGTGGAAAAACATTGGACTGTGGAAAAACATTGGACTGTGGAAAAACATTGGACTGTGGAAAAACATTGGACTGTGGAAAAACATTGGACTGTGGAAAAACATTGGACTGTGGAAAAACATTGGACTGTGGAAAAACATTGGACTGTGGAAAAACATTGGACTGTGGAAAAACATTGGACTGTGGAAAAACATTGGACTGTGGAAAAACATTGGAACTTTGCACATGCGCTGATGACAGCACTGTTGAGCGCCCCATAAACTAATCATCATCATCATCCAGTGTTCCCTATTGCATACCAGAACAAGCAGCTCTGTCTTTCTTTCAGCAGACGTGGATGCGTTGCACATCTCAATTGAAACTGTCATAGAACAGAAACGGTACGTCTCCGGACATGGGATCTTACACAAAATATTACGTACTCGCTCCCCTCTACAAATCCTAGCAGGTTGTTATGGAAATTTCCGAACATTCTGTATGTCGTGCAGTAATAAAGGTTGGCAGTGTTTGAAGTCGAACCATAAAGAATTTATTCACTTACCTTTTGGATGGCTTTATAGCTTCTCTCTTTTGTTTGAATCAAGTCGTGCGTCATTGAATTATCGTTGTCGTTGACCTGATGCATGTGCATGCAGAAAGTCAGAATCAAAGCTATAGGAATGGAAGAAAGAATTACAAAGACTTGAGGTGTGTCACGCACTCTCCAAAGATGGCTACCTACGATCGCAACCATTCATCAGTCTCAACTCGGCTTGCTGTTAATGCACGACTTCGTTGGATTTACGCGCCTTCGCTAGAGTAGACCGATATGGGTGGCGTTGGCGCGTGGACGGATGGCGCATAAATTGTCACGTTGGACGAGGCAGCGCGCACTTCATTACGTATTCTCATTGTTCTCCTCCGTCGCCGCCTGTGTCACAGAGCTGCACACCGTGCTGTTGTGTGAGCAAAAGCTGCCGGTGCTGAGTAGGCGCCGCCGTCGTGTTCACGTGGTGTCTGCTGTCCGGTTCTTCGCGCCGCAAGCTGACGTCATTATCAGCGCCAGTTTCAAGGTGCCATCCTCGCGAGAGGACAACGTTTCGCTGCGGCACATCAGTGAGCTCGAACCCTAGAGTGCAAATCTAGGCTATGCTAATCTATGGTTTGTTGGTTGATCTGAGGGAAGGGACCAAATAGCAAGGTCATCGATCCGATGGGATTATGGAAGGATGGGGTGAGAAGTCGGCCGTGCCCTGTCAAAGGAACCATTCCCGTATTTGTCTGAAGCGATTTAGGGAAATCACGGATAACCTAAATCAGGATGGCCGGACGCAGGTTTGAACCGTCGTGCACCTAAACACTGCGCCACCTCGCTCGGTCGTTCTCCATGATCTCCCTTAAATTACAGGAAGAGTGTAATTAAACTTTTGCAACTTGAGCGATTGTAGATGGAAGACTATTTAGCGCATGGGTACCCAAATATATGCGAATGATGTTCAGACTGTGCGCTTCACGATTTGCGTTGATAGTAGTGTTAGTGTCAAGAGATGCGCGTTAGATGAAGTCGGGTTGAAACACAGGCATCAGTGTGCATTACTATTGAAGTCAACAAGGGTCTGGGCAAGGCGAACTTCTAAGGCTGTTTCAAAATTACAGTAATAGTGCTACTGCTCTTCGCGAGTTTAGATGCAATAAAGATACACGGAGTGGTCCTGTTTCCGCACCGGGATTGAAAACGTGATTCGCAAATTGGAATGAATTGGCGATTTTGGAATTATTCCTAGAAAAAGCCGACGGCTAATTGCGCCATAAATTGTCATAGCTGAAAATGACAGACGCATTGTGTGATTAAACAGTGCCCGAGCCACCTTTCGAAAAGTGCTGGGAACAATTGTGGAATGGTATCTCTAGTGCGGTTGCAGGTGGTCGTCGCGCTGAGCAGCGTTTGTAACCTGGAACGTAAACGTGGAACGCAATTAAGAAATGTTACCCTCTCATGTGGAAATTAAAATGTGTTTCTTTCAATTATGTATTCGTTATTTCTCTTCTGCATATCCTTACAAATGTTTCCATAGAGTTTAATTGTTCTACGATTACTCGTTTTTTATTAGGGCCCTCTCAAGTAGCGAAAGTTTAATGATAACTACCCTGTACTTGAGACGTCGAAATGCACGACGGTTCTTTAAAAGTCAAGGCCAATTTTTCCTCCAGTTTTCTTCTTTTACATGCAAACTGGGCTAGTGTGTGTTCTGTAGGACTTATTGGCTCTAGAATCGTAAACACAACTACCCTCCCCCTCACATGGCACAAAAAGAGCCGATGGAATAGATAATCTAAAACTAACAAAACTGTATCGTTATAGATCCCACTGATGATGCCTTAGACCAGGAGGAGGCGAAATGCTTATGGGATAAATAAAGTAATTAGCGGCAGGAAAAGGCAGTTTCATTTACAGAACAAGTAGGAATAGACCTGGTATAACAATTATAAATAAAGCTGACAGTCACGTTCCTCATAGGCATCGCTATACCGAACACACGCACACAGTTTGCAAACTGTGCGCAATTAGAAAATGGAGTGAAAATGGGAACACAAGGTTGTGAACACTTTCCTGGTGGGATTCAAACCCACGTGAGAAGAGCCGATAAAGGTTTATCTTAACTCTAATCACTTCCGGAGAATGCCAGGATGGTTCCTGATCTGGGTTGGTCCACACTAGTGCCTAATGTCTAATGTCTGTATGAGTCGCTTAGCGTCAAGACGTCAAGTACGAGATTCAGAGATCGAGAGTATTTATACGCAAAAGAAGTTATTTTGAGATGAAAGTGCTGGAGTGTGGGTGTGATAGGCACTGAAGAACTTAGAATCTAGCAGGGTCTGTTAACGGACTTCGCCGAGTTGATTAGGGACGGTACAATAATTGTAGGAAGTTAAACTGCAATGAAATGTTTTCAAATATATGTAATTCTGCGACTCTAAGATTCCTTTTCGCGCTAAAGTGCGAGAAGCTTCAGAAAAACCTGTAGTCTGTACAGTGTACGGATCTTCGGTTTATTGAGAGTAAAAATCCTCAATTTGGTGAGCCATAGTTTTCAAGGATGAGAGCAGTAAACAGAGTCAATAATTTTTTCATGTATCGTGTGTGGAAATAAGGCTGCTTGCCACTATTTAGTTCATTAGAAAAATCAGGAGACATCTATCCGGATTTGCCATTGTGGTGGTGTTCCGCCAAAAATAGTTTTTATCTTGCGGCTAAGGAAAATCGCACGTGAGGCGTCCCCAGTCACGCAGCGTTTGTGTGGGGTAGAGGAAGAAACATCCCAACGTGTGAGCTTCTTAAAATAAGAGAGGAAGCGCTTAGTTGATTAGTTTGCTTTTGGTTCAAACCGGAATATAAAAATAAGTTACACTAATTAGTTTCTTAACGATTGATACACGAATGAATAAGTTATTAACAACAAATCATTGTTGTTTTTCCGTTGCCTAATTAACGGTGAATAATGTGAACCAGCTTCCAACATCTAAAACTGATGCCTTCTTGAAGCATATACTTGCTGGTCCGACTTCCACTTTCGGAATTTTTTGCGAATATTACTCTCAGCCTTGACGCAAGGTCGTTACGATGTTTTGAAGGAACTCTCCTCCAAATGGCATTAGTGTCTACTAATTCAAGGAAAATGTATGCTACGTATCAGCTGCTATTGTACCTCTTGATGAATGTTCTTATGCTACAGAAACGATACCGCCAACAAGAGTGTTCCTCTTTTCCTTTCCACGCCAGCATGAGCTCAGCGAGCGAGTACGTGCAGTTAAGCAGAACCAGGCGTGGCTGCTCTTCCCACACTCAACGCTAGAAAGTCAACAGATTGCAGCAGTCATTCCGCGAGAACAGACGGCGGCGGTTGAAACTGTTCTGCCTGGGTGGAGTAAACTGGAGAAGACGCCCCGAATGATATGACTAATTTCACTTACAGATGTACCATGCAAACAGTGATCCGAGCTGACGCCCGACAATCCTAAAAGTTAAAAATACGCTTGGGAAACATCAGACTGACACGGTAGCCTGATAAGTTGAGAGTTACGGAATACAGGGTTATTACAAATGATTGAAGCAATTTCACAGCTCTACAATAACTTTATTATTTGAGATATTTTCACAATGCTTTGCACACAAATACAAAAACTCAGTTTTTTAGGCATTCACAAATGTTCGATATGTGCTCCTTTAGTGATTCGGCAGACATCAAGCCGATAATAAAGTTCCTCCCACACTCGGCGCAGCATGTCCCCATCAATGAGTTGGAAAGCATCGTTGATGCGAGTTCGCAGTTCTGGCACGTTTCTTGGCAGAGGAGGTTTAAACACTGAATCTTTCACATAACCCCACAGAAAGAAATCGCATGGGGTTAAGTCGGGAGAGCGTGGAGGCCATGACATGAATTGCTGATCGTGATCTCCACCACGACCGATCCATCGGTTTCCCAATCTCCTGTTTAAGAAATGCCGAGCATCATGATGGAAGTGCGGTGGAGCACCATCCTGTTGAAAGATGAAGTTGGCGCTGTCGGTCTCCAGTTGTGGCATGAGACAATTTTCCAGCATGTCCAGATACACGTGTCCTGTAACTTTTTTTCACAGAAGAAAAAGGGGCCGTAAACTTTAAACCGTGAGATTGCACAAAACACGTTAACTTTTGGTGAATTGCGAATTTAATGCACGAATGCGTGAGGATTCTCTGCCGCCCAGATTCGCACATTGTGTCTGTTCACTTCACCATTAAGAAAAAATGTTGCTTTATCACTGAAAACAAGTTTCGCACTGAACGCATCCTCTTCCATGAGCTGTTGCAACCGCGCCGAAAATTCAAAGCGTTTGACTTTGTCATCGGGTGTCAGGACTTGTAGCAATTGTAAACGGTAAGGCTTCTGCTGTAGCCTTTTCCGTAAGATTTTCCAAACCGTCGGCTGTGGTACGTTTAGCTCCCTGCTTGCTTTATTCGTCGACTTCCGCGGGCTACGCGTGAAACTTGCCCGCACGCGTTCAACCGTTTCTTCGCCCACTGCAGGCCGACCCGTTGATTTCCCCTTACAGAGGCATCCAGAAGCTTTAAACTGCGCATACCATCGCCGAATGGAGTTAGCAGTTGGTGGATCTTTGTTGAACTTCGTCCTGAAGTGTCGTTGCACTGTTATGACTGACTGATGTGAGTGCATTTCAAGCACGACATACGCTTTCTCGGCTCCTGTCGCCATTTTGTCTCACTGCGCTCTCGAGCGCTCTGGCGACAGAAACCTGAAGTGCGGCTTCAGCCGAACAAAACTTTGAGTTTTTCTACGTATCTGTAGTGTGTCGTGACCATATGTCAATGAATGGAGCTACAGTGAATTTATGAAATCGCTTCAATCATTTGTAATAGCCCTGTATAGTGGTGCTGCTAGAACGAGAGGAATAAATCCGTTACCGGTACTGGAAATGGCAACCTGCGACTCGAGTCTTACTGTATGACCGGGCACAGGGCGGGTGGCGGGCTGTTGGTGAGGAGGAGGGATTAAATTTAAGGATCAGCTTGAATTATTTTACTATGTGACTCTCTGTGGGTAGTAACTAATGCCCATATTTAGAGATCTGCGCGCGTAACGGAATTGAGATCCACATTCGCTAATGCCTTATCCGCAACCGCTGTAAAGAAAATTAAGAAAAAAGAAAAAATCAGTCCGACTGGAGCGCCGGAGCTCTGACGTTAGACTTGCTCTTCGCCAAAATATTCGCCTGCAGAATTTGGGCCTGGTAATTTACAATCACTTCCCTAACGAGGTAGAGGCCGGCCTTGGCACGTTTTAACCCCTAACGGCTGAATAAATTTCTTCATGGGAAAAAAATTATGCCCGTCTAGAAGTAACCGAAACACTCACGACATTGCAGGTCATGTCAGAAGCGTTTGTAGCTACCGGGAGTGGCGCTCGAAAAGTCTTAACCTTACAGTTAGTAGAGTCGCACTGGTATGATGTGATGTGAATTCACGACGACGGAGTTGAGGGGTTAATACAACATAACCTGTCACATTCTTGACACGGTAAATAGCTAACAGATTTCACCTCTTACCGAAGTAACCGTGGCACTATATACTTGTGAATATATTTAAACGATCTTTGATAGATTCACTGATTTTCCACTGAACATTACTTGGCTCGTACGTGATACGCAAATAGGAGTAAGCATTAAACGAGAATTCGAACGGTTGGACTGTCATAGAACAACACGTCGCTCTGTGGCAGCTATTGGTAATTAAGTGACCTCAGATGATACGTAAATCTGGCATGATGGGAAGAGGACGTATTTGTAAAGGCTCAAAACTGGAAAGAAAAATTTGTCGCCATCTTCAAGCTTTCCACCATCAACCTCCTCAAGGTCCCTGCATTCAAGCAAATACGGCACTCCAGTCTACATGGGTAACAATAAGGATTCAAACAAAAATTACTATCGGTCACATTTAATCTAAATAGACGATTGTCGTCTCTCTTTCCGTCCATTTGTGAATGGTGCCGAAGAAGAAAGACTGTTGGTAAACCCTCGTATGACAAATTTCTCTGATTTTTACTCATTTTGGACTGTGAGGAAGAAGTGGTATGTTGCCCAACCCTTCCAGTGCCGTATTTTCTTTGAATTTCAGTTGTAAAGCTCTCCAGCATTCACAGCGCCGCTCTTCTAGCGTCTATCAGTGATCCTGTAATGCCGCCCTTCGTTGGATCTTTCTCCTTCTTCTCCTCCTCTCTGCCTCTCTATTAATCCAGTCTGGTGAGAGTTTGTAGCTAATGAGCAATACTCTATGAAAGTTTTTGTTTTTCTTATTGGCACTTCAGGTGACCGATGGGTCAGCTACGTATTCGCTTTGCGTTGCAGTTTTTAGATCTTGCATGCCCGCATGGTACCACTCTACTGGTCGATGTCGGAGCCGTAGTCTTGCTGTATCAATAACGTCCCCATCATCCGTGTACTGCTTCCCGCGGATTACATCCTTCAGTGGGCCTAACAGATGGAACTTTATGTTCTTCTGACACGTAGCGAGGAGCTCAGCGGGCACACGCCTTTGAGTACCCCAACTGGTGGACGAGTGTGTCAGCAGTACAGAGAGGTCCAGCTATGCAGCGAGGAGTTCTTGATCCGTCGATCATCTCGAATGAGAGTGTCCGCACCTTCCAACATCGCAGGAGTCAGTTGCGTGTGCGGCCGGCCGGCACGCGGCAGATCGGACAGCTTTGCACGTCCTTGTTGCGCCTAGCCCAACGACTCACCCTGCTTCTGTTTAGTGTCAGGACTTGGTAGACATTCTGCAAGCGCCTATGAACACCTACGATGCTCTCTTTTTCGCCAAAGGAAGCTGAATGACAGGTCCCTACTTGGAACACATTTCCATTACATCACCTTTCGGAACTTTGTGGAACGTTAGGAGCTGAAGCGGAAATATCCCACGATGTTCCACAGCAAATTCCGCATTTTTGTTTTACTTGCTGAGCGGGGTCAACTGTCAGTCCCTCGACGCAGTCCACTGCCCATAGTGAGCGGGCGAGGGCAGAGGAGGATAGCGCCGTTAGCCACAGCCGTAGGCCAGTGCGGAATAGCGACGCGGAAGACTATCGCTGTGTGGGCGTGTCGGATGGCCCAGATCCGCGTCATTCGTTGCGCTCGGCCGTGCAGACGCTGTTGTGCGCACCTGCCCGGCCGCTGGCGGCGATGCTATCTGCCGGTGCCGCAACACTTGTCATTAAATAGCAGCGCCGGCGCGTCTGTCCTGGTACCGGTTCTGGTACTCCCCCACTGGCGGGGCCGCGCGTGCTGCCGTCGCGTCGTGTTGCTGCGCGCTTCGCCTCCATTAACGGGAACCACCTAGCTAGGCTACTGGGCTGCTCCGACAATGGGGCAATTCCCACGTGCCCTCTGAACTAGGCCGCCTATCTCCATCGTGGGAATGCGGGCCAAGGGTGAGAACTAACGGCAGTGCTTTAGTTTCGCACACAAAGGCCGCCAACCGCCCACAAATGCCGCCGCTCCGCAAACTCCGTAATATATGGCTGTTAGTCGATATGCCACTTGCGCTACCGTGCCGGTTAGTGCTCCACAGTTCCCAGAACAGTGTAATACTTGTATTTCTTAATGATAAATACTCTTAAGCTTGAATGAGATTATCACTCTGCAGCGGAGCGTGCGCTGATTTGAAACTTCCTGGCAGATTAAAACTGTGTGCCGGACTCGCGGTCAAACGCTCTACCAACTGAGCACACAGTTTTAATCTGCCAGGAAGTTTCACTCTTACGCTTACCTGTAAGCCAACAAAATATTTTATTTTGAAACTACCGGTGACTGACAGAAAATATCGTACGCTCAACTGGCGATTAACCTCAGGCCATTGGTATTGTGGACTAATACCCACAGCCACCAAAACAGTTGTCAGTCTAAACTTCTTATTTTTTCTGGCTATTCTCGGTCTTTTAACAGGGTTGCCATTTTAATTTGGATTTGGCAGTGTTAGTGGTAGATGGTGGCTGGATGCCCTTCCTGTCGATAGACATGCCTCAGCATGTCATGGTCAATATCTAAAACCACATTAATTACACAATGCAATAAATTTGAATTTTGTGTTTTGCCGCGAGATGAAAGTATGTGTTCTTTATTAAATCACTTACGGTGATTGCGAAAATGAAATCTTCTGATTTCATTTTCCATGTTCCATCACGAACCAATTTTTCTCGATAAGATACGCCACATTTACCACTTCCCTGAAACTTGAAAACGATTCAGTAGTAACACAGGAGGAATCTGTAGAGCATCATATACGAGAAGTATTTGTTTGTATTACAAAACGTAAAATAAAATGGAAAAGAGTACCAGAAAGCTTAATAAAGCTTGGAATGTACTTACAAGCTAGAAACTTCGCCAGGAAACTTTCCGTTTGTGGGTGGATCGTGAAACTTCTTGTAGGAGTGTCCAGCAGCAGTCCGTTAAAAGGTTTGATAATCATCTTCCCCAATATCGTCTTTCCTTGGCAGCGATAGCTTGGTGAAATAACTCGTCATTTTCGTCACTCGCATCTCCAAGATTAGGTAGAAAGAAATCCAAATGGGAAGGAAGGAATGTAATTTCAGAGACATGTTGCACTCTCTGGCTTTGTAACAGTCCAGCATGCGTTCCGTCAGTTCCCTGTAATTCTCACACACTACATTCCCAAGAAATAGTACATAAATTTTGAAAAGTAAGCCAAGCAAACGCATCAGTATCTTTCAGCAAGTGTTCAAAGTAATGTCTTTCATCAGGTAATGGATCTGAGGCCCACTAAAAACTACATATTTAGTTTTTGCAGTACTAATCGTAGGAAGTCTAGATAGTAAAAATTGAAAATCCTGGCCATCTTTGTCCATTGCTTTCACAAAATTTTTCATAAATCCCAGTTTCAGATGGAGTGATGGTAATAGCACATTGTTAACAACTTTTTTCACCAGGATTGAAAATTTCTGTCAAAGGCCACATTTGACTATATAATTGCCCTAATATCCCATTTACACAAGAAACACCAATATTTTGTGTAACCAATCTGCTTTCCTAAAGTAGTCCCAGAACTTCGAAATAACCACAGATTTTCCGTTAGTCATTCGAATAGCGAGTTTACTTCAGGAGTAGCCTCATGTTCTCCTAGATTTCCTTTAACTGGCTGGAATGGGTCACGGGTATCGAAGGTTTCTCGCTTCCGTTATGTAAGAAAACAGCTTCGAAACTACTCTTTGAGGAATCTATAAATAGGTGCGATTCTTCCAGATTGTGAATCATACCAAATTTTGTAAGTAGCCAATTTATGTCATACGAAACTCTGCCTTTGAGAAAAAAGTGTTTGATTGTAACAGGTTCTTTTCTTGGAGACCAGACAAACGTAATTCTGCTTGCCTCTTTGAAACATTTCGACGTCTTACAAGATCCTTCAGTTGCAGTGGCTGTAGTTGTAGCCGTGATGGTGATGGCGTGTTCTCAACATCTTCATGTTCCTAGTGACTGTTGGTTTGTCACTACCATCGTCTGTTTCATCTTCCAGTGACAATTTCCTGGGTGGTTTTGGAAATGGGAGAGAGTGAGAATGCGGAAATGGGCGAATTCCAGATCCCAAATTTGGATAAGAAACTCTGTTTTAATTTACTTGAAATTCCTTTTACTTTCGTTACATAAAAGTAGCAATCTATAATGTGATCTCTAAGTTCACAGCTGATGGGCGGTCCCATGCAACCAGTCTCTAAATAGCGGGAACAACGTTAGCAACAATTCGGTGGTGACCAACACTTACTCTCATCTACTCATAAAACAATCCCTTCATTTTTTTGACGGTTGGTGAAATGGGATGTCTCTGATACTTAGTCGTAATCTCGCCACACGCACACATAACAGAAAAGATTTGGTGAATTAACATACTTCCTCGACATCGCTGAGTAAAATGAACACGCAAATACGCACAAAAAATATTCTTAACGTTAGGGGATGTACACACGTCAAGATGACTCTACGAGAAAAAATCACGTAGGGGTAAGTCAAGTGACTGTGGAGCTGAAATGCGCCTTCAAGTTAGCGTAAATTGCATCTCGTCGTCGTCGTCTTCAGTCCTGAGACTGGTTTGATGCAGCTCTCGATGCTACTCTATCATGTGCAAGCTTCTTCATCTCCCAGTACTTAGTGCAACCTACATCCTTCTGAATCTGCTTAGTGTTTTCATCTCTTGGTCTCCCTCTACGATTTTTACCCTCCACGCTGCCCTCCAATGCTAAATTTGTGATCCCTTGATGCCTCAGAACATGTCCTACCAACCGATCCCTTCTTCTGGTCAAGTTTTGCCACAAACTTCTCTTCTCCCCAATTCTACTCAATACCTCCTCATTAGTTATGTGATCTACCCATCTAATCTTCAGCATTCTTCTGTAGCACCTCATTTCGAAAGCTTCTATTCTCTTCTTGTCCAAACTACTTATCGTCCATGTTTCACTTCCATACATGGCTACACTCCATACAAATACTTTCAGGAACGGCTTCCTGACACTTAAATCTGTACTCAGTGTAAACAAATTTCTCTTCTTTAGAAACGCTTTCCTTGCCATTGTCAGTCTACATTTTATATCCTCTCTACTTTGACCATCATCATTTATTTTGCTCCCCAAATAGCAAAACTCCTTAACTACTTTAAGTGTCTCATTTCCTAATCTAATTCCTCAGCATCACCCGACTTAATTCGACTACATTCCATTATCCTCGTTTTGCTTTTGTTGATGTTCATCTTATATCCTCCCTTCAAGACACCATCCATTCCGTTCAACTGCTCTTCCAAGTCCTGTGCTGTGTCTGACAGAATTACAATGTCATCGGCGAACCTCAACGTTTTTATTTCTTCTCCATGGACTTCAATACCTACTCCGAATTTTTCTTTTGTTTCCTTTACTGCTAGCTCAATATACAGATTGAATAACATCGGGGACAGGCTACAACCCTGTCTCACTCCCTTCCCAACCGCTGCTTCCCTTTCATGCCCCTCGACTCATAACTGCCATCTGGTTTCTGTACAAATTGTAAATGGCCTTTCGCTCTCTGTATTTTACCCCTGCCACCTTTAGAATTTGAAAGAGAGTATTCCAGTCAACATTGTCAAAAGCTTTCTGTAAGTCTACAAATGCTAGAAATGTAGGTTTGTCTTTTCTTAATCTAGCTTCTAAGATAAGTCGTAGGGTCAGTATTGCCTCACGTGTTCCAACATTTGTGCGGAATCCAAACTGATCTTCGCCGAGGTCAGCTTCTACCAGTTTTTCCATTCGTCTGTAAAGAATTCGCGTTAGTATTTTGCAGCTGTGACTTACTAAACTAATAGTTCGGTAATTTTCACATCTCTCAACACCTGCTTTCTTTGGGATTGGAATTATTATATTCTTCTTGAAGTCTGAGGGTATTTCGCCTGTCTCATACATCTTGCTTACCAGATGGTAGAGTTTTGTCAGGACTGGCTCTCCCAAGGCCGTCAGTAGTTCCAATGGAATGTTGTCTACTCCCGGGGCCTTGTTTCGATTCAGGTCTTTCAGTGCTCTGTCAAACTCCTCACGCAGTATCGTATCTCCCATTTCATCTTCATCTACATCCTCTTCCATTTCCATAATATTGTCCTCAAGTACATCGCCCTTGTATAGACCCTCTATATACTCCTTCCACCTTTCTGATTTCCCTTCTTTGCTTAGAACTGGGTTTCCATCTGAACTCTTGATATTCATACAAGTGGCTCTCTTTTCTCCAAAGGTCTCTTTAATTTTCCTGTAGGCAGTATCTACACTCCTGGAAATTGAAATAAGAACACCGTGAATTCATTGTCCCAGGAAGGGGAAACTTTATTGACACATTCCTGGGGTCAGATACATCACATGATCACACTGACAGAACCACAGCCACATAGACACAGGCAACAGAGCATGCCACAATGTCGGCACTAGTACAGCGTATATCCACCTTTCGCAGCAATGCAGGCTGCTATTCTCCCATGGAGACGATCGTAGAGATGCTGGATGTAGTCCTGTGGAACGGCTTGCCATGCTATTTCCACCTGGCGCCTCAGTTGGACCAGCGTTCGTGCTGGACGTGCAGACCGCGTGAGACGACGCTTCATCCAGTCCCAAACATGCTCAATGGGGGACAGATCCGGAGATCTTGCTGGCCAGGGTAGTTGACTTACACCTTCTAGAGCACGTTGGGTGGCACGGGATACATGCGGACGTGCATTGTCCTGTTGGAACAGCAAGTTCCCTTGCCGGTCTAGGAATGGTAGAACGATGGGTTCGATGACGGTTTGGATGTACCGTGCACTATTCAGTGTCCCCTCGACGATCACCAGTGGTGTACGGCCAGTGTAGGAGATCGCTCCCCACACCATGATGCCGGGTGTTGGTCCTGTGTGCTTCGGTCGTATGCAGTCCTGATTGTGGCGCTCACCTGCACGGCGCCAAACACGCATACGACCATCATTGGCACCAAGGCAGAAGCGACTCTCATCGCTGAAGACGACACGTCTCCATTCGTCCCTCCATTCACGCCTGTCGCGACACCACTGGAGGCGGGCTGCACGATGTTGGGGCGTGAGCGGAAGACGGCCTAACGGTGAGCGGGACCGTAGCCCAGCTTCATGGAGACGGTTGCGAATGGTCCTCGCCGATACCCCAGGAGCAACAGTGTCCCTAATTTGCTGGGAAGTGGCGGTGCGGTCCCCTACGGAACTGCGTAGGATCCTACGGTCTTGGCGTGCATCCGTGCGTCGCTGCGGTCCGGTCCCAGTTCGACGGGCACGTGCACCTTCCGCCGACCACTGGCGACAGCATCGATGTACTGTGGGGACCTCACGCCCCACGTGTTGAGCAATTCGGCGGTACGTCCACACGGCCTCCCGCATGCCCACTATAAGCCCTCGCTCAAAGTCCGTCAACTGCACATACGGTTCACGTCCACGCTGTCGCGGCATGCTACCAGTGTTAAAGACTGCGATGGAGCTCCGTATGCCACGGCAAACTGGCTGACACTGACGGCGGCGGTGCACACACAAATGCTGCGCAGCTAGCGCCATTCGACGGCCAACACCGCGGTTCCTGGTGTGTCCGCTGAGCCGTGCGTGTGATCATTGCTTGTACAGCCCTCTCGCAGTGTCCGGAGCAAGTATGGTGGGTCTGACACACTGGTGTCAATGTGTTCTTTTTTCCATTTCCAGGAATGTATCTTACCCTCGAGAGATAAGCCTCTACATCCTTACATTTGTCCTGTAGCCATCCCTGCTTAGCCATTTTGCACTTCCTGTCGATCTCATTTTTGAGACGTTTGTACACTCTTTTGTCTGCTTCATTTACTGCGTTTTGATATTTTCTCCTTTCATCAATGAAATTCAATATTTCTTCTGCTACCCAAGGATTTCTACTAGCCCTCGTCTTTTTACCTACTTGGTCCTATGCTGCTTTCACTACTTCATCCCTCAGAACTACCCATTCTTCTTCTACTGTATTTCTTTCCCCCATTCCTGTCAATTGTTCCCTTATGCTCTCCCTGAAACTCTGTACAACCTCTGGTTTAGTCAGTTTATCCAGGTCCCATCTCCTTAAATTCCCTTTTTGCCGTTTCTTCATTTTTAATCTACAGTTCATAACCAATAGATTGTCGTCAGAGTCCACATCTGCCCCTGGAAATTTCTTACAAGTTAAAACCTGGTTCCTAAATCTCTGTCTTAGCATTATATAATCTATCTGATACCTTCTAGTATCTCCAGGATTCTTCCATATATACAACCTTCTTTTATGATTCTTGAACCAAGTGTTAGCTATGATTAAGTTATGCTCTGTGCAAAATTCTACCAGACAGCTTCCTCTTTCATTTCTCTCCCCCAATCCATGTTCACCCACTATGTTTCCTTCTCTCCCTTTTCCTACTCTCGAATTCCAGTCACCCATGACTATTAAATTTTCGTCTCCCTTCACTACCTGAATAATTTCTTTTGTCTCATCATACATTTCATCAATTTCTTCATCTGCAGAGCTAGTTGGCATATAAACTTGTACTACTGTAGTAGGCATGGGCTTCGTGTCCATCTTGACCACAATAATGCATTCACTATGCTGTTGGTAGTAGCTTACCTGCACTCCTATTTTTTATTCATTATTAAACCTATTCCTGCATTACCCCTATTTGATTTTGTATTTATAATCCTGTATTCACCTGACCAAAAGTCTTGTTCCTCCTGCCACTGAACGTAACTATTTCCCACTATATCTAACTTTATTCTATCCATTTCCCTTTTTAAATTTTCTAACCTACCTGCCAGATTAAGGGATCTGACATTCCACGTTCCGATCCGTAGAACGCCAGTTTTCTTTCTCAAATTACATCTAAGAGAAAAAAAATCCTCCAGTTATTTGAAATTTCAAGCTGGAAGTAGCCAACATGAAGCTTAAATCGTCTCGTTATCGAACAGTAACGATCGCAATCCCTGTTGAAATATCCCTTCTGTGAAATAACAACTTCCAGGCTCATTTAGTTGAGACTATATAACAATAAGTGCTTCAGATATCCCTATAAATAAAACACCACTACACAATTAAGTAATATTAAAAAAAAATGCTTTTACATGAGCGACTCTTGCGACGTATTACCAACGAGTATGGACACAGAATCATGTGACACATATATTGTCGTGAGAGAACAAGAAGTTAAAAAAAAATAGTCAAGCAGCATCTTAGAACACGGAAACTAATATCTGCATTACAATTTCTGTACATATTTTTATTGATTTTTTTAAATAAAGAAAATGGCAGTGTTTTAGGGCCACTGAAGAGGAGGCGGCGGCTCATAATGGACGCACGTCCAATCCAGCGCCGAGACAGTTCGGCATAGAGGTAATTCCCAACCTCCGAAAGTAAGTGTGTTGGAGCACCGTCCTGTTGCAAAATAAAGTTTCCACTGTCTTGCTGTAATTGTAGTATTACTACACAAAGCTTTTGATGTAGCACGTCCAGGAACACAAAACCACTCATAATTTCCTCCACAAAGAAAAATGTTCCTAAACATTTTCAAGAGGACACTGCACAGAAGACCTTACCTAGCCGTAGACTACCAAATCTTCGTAAAATTTACGATTGTAGTTGGTATTTCTCCGCGGTTCGCGCCAACTTAGGCATATGAACGACACGTGTTGTTGAGTATCTTTATGACAAACATATTGTTAACAATGACTGAATTAATTAGTGCCTGTCTCCAGCGGTTTGCTGACACTGGAGTAGTAGTAATGTAACTTTCTCCCCCCTTTAATGTTCTAGAGTTAAGATCAATCAAGAAAGTGTTCCAGAATTACTTATGGGTGTTCTGTGCCCCAAACACGCGAGTTCTTACGATTTACCTTTCCAGAGACTGAAAACCAAATTCTCTAAAAAACAGTCTTCCTCCAGTAGCCGCCATTTCAAAAGGCAGAACGAAGCTATTGTCCCTTGCAGTCAGTGGAGCTAAGAACCAAATCAGTATGGTTTTACACGAAGAAATTTGCGCAGAATGTGTCAATCAGTTGGCTGTGATGTATGAAGTTCTCTGCTTGCACTTGTCGTCGGTTTTCGTAGGGTTTCTGACAAATGATTCCTTCTGCCTCTCTCTCACCCTACCTACCCCCCTGACGGTCCTGGATGGATTATCTTCTGCACAACACATAAGCGGGAAGTGTTGTACCACCCATTGAGCTTTTACCTGAAATGTCGTACGAAATCGTCGCCGAACTGTAACAGTTGACTCACATTTAGCAAATTCGTGGATGCAAAGTGCACTCATCGCTCTTTTATACACCATGTTCTGACACACCTACCTCCTAGTAGCGTGCTTTGCAACTACATCGCAGATGTTATTAACGAATCGAAATTTAGGGAGATGCTCCATTTACTGAGGTGTATCATTTTTCTATATGCTTCGTCGCTTTCGCCAATCGTCTCCGAAACCCGGAGGCACTTCTGAGTAACCCTGCACCTCAACAGGATGTCATGTTTTGCAGAAGAGCAAAAGATAATTCCTGTTATGCAAGCCAGCTTCAGAAAACAGCATTCTACCATTGATCTCATACGAAGAATATGCAGCAACATCACAAAATCAATGAACATCACAGACTACACATCAGCTTTATATTTAGGATGGAAAGGGTATTTGACAGTGTTTGGCATCCTGGACTAAAAAAAAAAAATTATTTTCGAACTCTGCTCATCTCAAGAGTAGATGAAACGCCCACAACAGTCTCAGTGACAAGCGTTCTCAGATTTTCATTGTAGAAACTGGAGAAATGCAGAGAAACAACTTACCAGCATCATTAATGCAGTTTATCAGTGTACCTCGCCCAGCTCATTGGTCTTTATGCTCTAATGACATGGGCTTGGCTCTAAGCACTATGGGACTTAATATTTGAGGTCATCAGTCCCCTAGACTTAGAACTACTTAAATCTAAAGAACCTAAGGACATCGCACACATCCATGCCCGAGGCAGGATTCGAACCTGCGACCAGAGTAGCCGCGTGGTTCCGGATTGAAGCGCTAGAACCGCTCCACCCCCAGCAGCCGGCGACAATGGCTTTTGGTATCATGAAGAGACAGAAGTAGTCTTACAGCAACTGAACGCGCAGTATGTCAGTAAATTAAAAAAATGGCTGTCTGTGGCTTATAAAAGCTAACTGCCCAAAAAAAGTCCACTTGTCATCTTCAGACACACAAACTTTATAAAGAAATAAAAAACAAATGCCAGAAGACATAGAATTAAAACTATGGGGGCAAAAAATAACCTCAAGAACAAAAGCTAATTAACTTTTACTGATTATGGATACTAGGTTATCTATATCTAAATCGTACTCCCCAAGCCACCTAATGGTGGAAAACATCGAATCAGAAGAAAGAGGACGTGTAGAACTTTTAAAACAGATTACATGACGCATGAACGGCGCTTCAGACTAAACTTAGTGCGTACAAAACCTTCATTCCCAGATTTTGAATACGCTGCGCTGTTTAGTGGCTAACCAAAACCAAATAAGATTATTCAGCACAGAAAAAAGAATCTTAAGCTACAAGATCTAGCACATACGAGTATAGGCCAATCAACGCTACATAAGAAATAGTCAGTATAAAACCGTGAAGAAACAGATTTGTGGAACTTACTGGTAAAATCAAACCGAACACACTTAACATCAATATACTGACGACGTACGTACTTAAGGATACAACAATTATTTTCAGTTTTCCAAGATTTCTGTACAGTCAACCGCCACGTACAACAGTCCATTGCGTAAAGAAAATAGATGAATAATACAACTAAATAGAAATGCACGCGACACCAGTCAGCACTGTTAACTATCTCCTATTAAAAAAAGGCAAGAGAAACAAATTAGGAAATAGCTCTCAAATTTGCAGTCCACGATATAACCCCAGCTGAGGTGTCAGAGGTGTCTCTCTCTCTCTCACTTGTAAGGTGAATACCTCGTTAAGCCAAGATAAAATCCAGTATCAAAACCAAATCAGAAAAACAAAAAGACAATATATTCACTATTCTTCTTTCTCCACATGTATAAATTATCGTCGGACGAATTAGTTACAACAAGCGAAATATTTTACTGTTCAACAAAAAACATACATTCTTGCAGCTATGTAACATTCTACAGCACAGACTGCACACGAATGTCGGAAGACTCAACCCAGTCGGGCACCTTATCGGACGCTTCATGTGGACTCATGATACTACCAGGGCAACATATCTTAGGACACCCATTTCTAGTGTTGATCATTGTCTGAATATCACCGCAGTGTCTCGTACTGTGAGTGCAAAAGACCCAGTGGTGTATTTTGTATTTGCACATACCTTCTCCAGTCTGGGACCTATTGAGGTGTACCCCCACCTTCCTAGGACGAGGAAAGCTTGGAACCTTAACGTGTTGTCACCAAATTCGTGGTTCAGTGTTTCCGTCGACGCCTCTCAGGTTCCCATACAGCGTCCCGGTTGAATCCAGCGAAGATTACTTGGACTCCTCAGTCATGTATTGGTTTACTTTTTTTAACACGTTTTCTAGGCAGCGAGAGTAAATGTCAGTGAAGAGAGATTGATTCATTTGTAGAAACTTGCTGGCAAAGGTTGCAGCGAGATGTCTTTCGACAAAGAAGAGCTGCACAGATGTTAGATAGTACTGGTAGCCAGCATGAAGGTGTAGGTCTGACTGCACAACTAATGGTTCTCATAGCTGCATTCAAATGAACATCAACTTTCTTCACGAGAGTGATGTGGAGTCAAGCTGTTGAGCAATATTTGGCTGCAGAGTGTACCAACACAAGGGATGCTCCTCGGAGAACTGATGTATTTGTTCCACATTTACTTCCTGCCAGTTTCCTCAACAGGTTCACCCGTCTTTGTGCCTTCTTAACTGTGTTGTAAAGATGTTTATTGTCTCAGCGTTCTGGCCAGTGTGACACCATGGTATTTTGGTTTGTTGTTGTATTCCACTATGCCGAGAGGAATGAATCGTGGGTTGATACTTGCTGGTGCTAGACGATTAGAGAGATCGAAAAATACACACTTCTTTGTAAGAAACATTGTCTATTTCGCCATGTTTTAAAATATTCATAAAGTGTAGCGAGGCTGTTTGGCGTTCCTCACATTCATAAAGAAACTGACCATGTGGCTGAAAAGAGCATAAGTACTGTTATCAGCCAACAGGAGTGAGAATGAAAGATTAAAAAAGGAAAAGACCTGTAACCCAGAAGAAAAGTGTAAAAGTTTGCAAGTATGAGGTAGCTGAGTGCACGGCCGGCATCGCCTTGGGTCCGCAGAGCGGCCGGCGGACAGGGGAGTGGTCCTGAGCGGTCCACGACCCAGCGGCTGTAGCGCGGAAGGGCTCCGGCGCGCCCCGCGGCGCTTGGCGGTAACGGAGCCGCGCGTCGTAACGTAACGTAACGGCGCGCGGCGCCGAGACGATACACCTGCTCCTCGCATCCTGCGTTGCCGCCGAGCGAGCGGACACAGACTCTTCCGGACTTGGTGTGCCACCGGATGACATGCCAAATCCACGGACGGGGCCTCTACAGGCGGAAGCACCCAAGAGATGGCCTTAATGGTTATTACAGGAGCATACCACGAAGCTCGGCAGACAGGCTCAGCGCAGCATCCCGTCCGTTGCAGAGGAGACAGAACCCGGTTTAATTACTTCGCTGATGAGCTCCATGTGATGATATAGTTAAGCATATCGTTACTGTACTCCAGTTTTCGCTGCTGCACGAAATAATTTTCACCTATCTGATCAAAAGTATCTGGACACACCGATGTAATACGGAATTGATCATTAGATGTCGCGAGAGGCGGGCCCGCCAATATACGAGAGGCGTTCAATACATCATCATCATCAGCCAATTCAATCATTAAATTATATGTCCTCTTAGAGTCGTGGATTCAGGTTGGCTTTCAGCAGTCTTCTCCAAGTGGGGCGGTCTTGGGCAGTTCCCTGCCAGGTGTTACTAGCGATCTTCTTGATGTCTTTGTCCCATCTGTCTGGTGGTCTTCCTCTAGGCCTCCGGCGCTCTCTCGGACTCCATTCCAGTACTAGCTTCGTCCATCTGTTGTCTTTTCTTCTTACGACATGGCCAGCCCACTGCCATTTCAAGGAATCTACTGTCTCTTAAGATGTCGTTAACCTTCGTCACAGACCGGATGTAATCTGCCCTTTTCCTCTCCTTTCTTGTATAGCCCAGCATTGATCTCTCCATGGCTCTCTGTGCTGTCCTAAGTTTCCCTTTTGTAAATCGGTTCAGTGTCCATGTCTCGCAGCCATACGTCATCACAGGAAGGCCATACGTCATCACAGGAAGGCTGCATTGATCAAATACTGCTTTCTTCAGATTTACTGGCATTTTTGATCTGAATACTGTTGAATTCTTCCCAAATGCTGGCCAGCCAAGCTTGATGCGTCGATAGGTTTCTGGCCTTATCTCTCCCTGCATATTTATAATCTGGCCAAGGTAGACATATTCACTGACCTCTTCTAATAGACTGTCCTAATAGACGTAAGGTTCAATACGTAGTACAACATATTTTTTCCCCGGCCGATTTCAGTTGGAAAAACGAGAAATTTGTTGCGGGACATCGTGGAATATTCTCGCTTCCGGCCGTATAGTTCCATGAAGTTCCGACAGGTGTCGGCGTTATACATAAAAGCGTTATACAAAAAGGCGTCTGCAGCGGAGACGCGTTCCAAGCACAGAGCTGTCATTGAGTGTTTTTCGCGAAAAACCAGAGCAGCACAGATATTTATAGGAGACTGGAGAATGTCTACGGGGACAATGTCAACAAAAGCACGGTGAGTGGTTGGGCAAGGCGTCTGTCATCTCGCAACAACGTCGCGCAAACCAGTCCAATCTCCCGCGTGCCGGCCGGTCGGCAGTGTTGGAATATGCGGACACTCCCATTCGAAGTGATCGACGGGTCACAAACAAATACGTCGCTGCACAACTGGACGTTTCCGTTAGTAGTGCTGACACATTCATCCACCAATTGGGGTACTCCAAAATGTGTGCCCACCGGGTTCCCCGCTGCCTAGTAGGAGGTCATAAAGAGCTACGAAAGGCCGTCTGTGCGGAACTGCTTGCGCGTTGCGACGCTGAACGTGAAAATTTTTTGTCGAACTTCGTCAGAGGCGATGAAGCACGGAGTCACCACTTCGAATCGGAAACGAAACGAAAATTCACGGAGTAACATCACACCACCTGTCCTCTGAACAATTAGTTCAAAGCCGCTCTCTTAGGCGGTAAAGTCAAGGCTTCTGGGACTCTGGAGGGGTTATTCTGTTTGATGCCCTCCCTCATGGTGCAACGAACAACTCGGAAGTGCGTTCTGCTACCCTCAGGAAATTGAGGAACCGGCTTCAGCCTGTTAGTCACCATAAAAATGCAAACGAACCGCTCGTTCTCCATGACAAAGCAAGGCCCCACCCAAGTATGCGTCCACAAGAGCACCTCACCAAACTTCATTGGACTGTTCTTTCTCATCCACCCTACTGCCGGGATCTCGCAACTTCCGACTTCCGTCCATTTGGTCCTATGAAGGATGCACTCCGCAGGAAGCAGTATGTGGATAATGGGGAGGTTGTTAATGTTGACTCGGATGTGGGTCAGTAGAGTAGTGCCACGAGGGCATACAGGCCTTCTCAGTAAGGTGACGTAAGGCCGTCGCATTGAACGGAGTTTATGTTGAAAAATAGTTTTGTAGCCAAAAAAAGTGGGGAATAATATGATGCGTTGGAATCCTGGATATAACCAACCTGCTTTCAGAAAAAAATGTTGCATTACTGAATGTCATCTGTAAAAAGGAGGTGGGTACGTATTGAATTGTGAGTAGAGAAGCGGTAATAGCAGAAGGGGTCGGTTAGGTGAGGTCAGCAACCTCGTACGTGGATTAGTCATTGGATGTCACCTGAGTAACAAATCCGTCAGTGACATTGTGGACCGTTCTAATGCAGCCCAAGCCCATTTCTGGTAATACCCTCGTGAAGTGGAAACGCGAAGGAACGGCCACATCTAAACTATACCAGGCAGCCCTCATGTACTTCGGGGTAGGTGTAGAGGGTGCTCGTAAATAAATTGCATGAAATCAGCGGAAGGAATCTCTCGTGAGTTCCAAAGTAGTGCCAGCAGTCCAGCTAGCAGAATGACAGTGCGTAGGGTGTTAAAAAGAATGGGTTACAATACTCGAGAAATTCCTTTAAGCCACACATTTCTATAGTCATTGCTAAGCGACGATTGAGGTGGTGTAAATAGCGACACCACTGGAGAGTGGTTACTGGAAAAAGAGTGGTTTGGTGGGATGAATCACGCTATACCCTGTGTAATCCGATGGAAGTGTTTGTGTTTGGCGAACACCCGGGGAACGTTATACGCTATCATGTGCAGTGCCACAAGGGAGGTATGGGGGAAGTGGTGTTTCGGTATGGGAGTGTTTTTTGCAGTTAGCGTGTGGTCCCCATACTGCACTAAGGAAACGCTAAGCGAAGAAGAATATGAACACATTTTGTAACACTGAGTACTGCGTACAGTAGAGGAACAGTTCGAAGACCATGGTTGTATCAACACGAAAGTGCACCCGGTCATAAAGCAGCATCTTGAGGCTCTGGTTTGTGGTCAATAATGTCACCGTAGTGGAACGACTTGCCCAGAGTCCCGACCTTAACCCAGTGGAATACCTTTAGGGTGAGTTAGAACGTCCACTTCGCTCCAAACACTAGCGATCGCATCACTACCTTCTCTGGTTTGAGCTGTTGGAGAAGAAAGGGCTGCCACCACAGAAATTCAGAAACCTGAATGAAAGTGTCTCCAGCAGAGCGCAAGCCATCATAAAGGTGAAGTGTGGACACACCCCATATGAATGTCTTAACAGGTGTCCGGATACTTTCCATCAGATAGTGTAAAGGGAGACGAAGAGAAGAATACAGTAAGTGATTCAAATGGAAGTTGGTTGCATTAAGTATTTGCAGTTGAAGAGGCTTGCGTAATATAGTGTAGTGTGGAGAGCTGCATGAGACCAATCTTCTGACTGAAAACGAAGACGATGAAAAGCGGGTCGAAGTAATATGTTACTAGACTTTTTTTGAACTTTTGTTCATATATACCTCGTTATTGACTCAGAGCGTCATGGAGCCATTACTTTTGGCTGCAAAGCTGATTTTTAGCAATGCTCACTAGATTACTTAGTGATTTAACAGCTTTCCACCATCAATAATCCATAAACACTGCTTGGCCGTCGGCTGCTTCGAAACATGCTCGCAGTCAACATTTCAGTCATCTAGTAGGAGCGTATGCGAGATATTGATCCCTAGCATGTTTTGATCGTGCCATCGACCAAGCTATATTTGTGGGCTATTGACGTTGACTAGAGAGTCGAACCTGCAATTTAGTCAGCATTGACTGTGATAAAATTAGACTTCTTGCAATGTGAAGCTGAATGCGTCTTTCACGGCGTCTGCGACTGGAGTTCGAATGGCGTCTCCCTAACGCTTTCGCGATCCCGCAACTGATCACAGCCCTCTTCTTTTAATCCGGCCAGTTACGGCATTACACATGCCTTTTTTTCAGCCTCAGTTCGTACAAATGATCTCATCCCAGTTTCGACTTCTTAGCAGTTCATCAACTGGTGACCTGTTTAAAAAGAAAGGAAAAGAGGATTACGAAATACTTGGAAACTGAATTTTAAACAGAAAATTTTTGTTATATACAACTACATGCACTTGAACACATTATATACCAAGTCACCAAAGTACAAACGAACAGGCCAGGTGAGGCGCTCGCTAGGTAAACTTCTCTTCGTCCTGATTTCATCTGGGAGAAACAGTCGCTCCGGATCTTTCTGATGGATTGAAATGATAACTACCTGGGTTGTAGCTTCATTTGTTTTTGTTATTAACGGAGGTGCTGGGTAGTTGTTTCGTATAAGAGAACAATGGTGCTACGTTTCGTTTAAGGAAAGTTAGGAAAATGTTTGTAGTACAAATGGCAAACACATTGTTTGCTGTTTCGTGTAGAGATGGAAAGCTTTTTATCCTACCATTATAGACGTTTATCAAGTTCCGATAAACATACAAATATCCCTATTTTGTTGTCCATTTTTCTGAAGTACCATTTACAAATAATTTTTTTAGTAATTACTGCGATTTGCGAAAATAGGTATTGTATTCAGTACTTATTTAAATAAGTAACATTGGTTCCACCTAGTGGCCAACATGTCCAAATATATTGAATAGTACTGCGTCCCACATTCAGTTAAAATAATAATACACTGGGAAGCACGTACGTTAATATTAGATGCCAATCTACATCTACGCCGTACTGCAGTTGTGACTCAATACTTACGAACCATTCTGCCTAGATCAGTCGTACTGTGTGGTCACCGCTAGCACATGATCACGTAGTCTGTGCTGCCACATTTGGTTGCTCGAGCCCCTAAATCAGTCATATGCAAAAGATTCGTTCAAGTAGCAAATAATTACGTAAATAAATAAGTAAATACCGCAACTTGAATACCTGTAGAAGAGTCGCTATGCGATTATTAAAAGTTCCTTTGCTGAAACAATTGTAAAATAGTACGATGGAGCTCAAAGGATAGGACTTAACACAATTTGCATTCTTTGAACCGACACTAGCCTAAGTTTTTACTAGGGAAGTTGCAAGAAACGGAACAGTGACTTAGAACTTAAACATATGTCAAGGCAAATAAAGAACGCCGCCTTCAAGCTTTCTGTTTATGCTAGAAGTGTATGCAGTTCGCTGCTCCGAAGAAACATTGAACTGCTAATTCATTCATTACATGTGCAGAGCACCATCGCCGCAGATGCCTGTCGTTTGTCACGTTACCAGACAGCAGGTGCGGCAGTACAGAGGCTGCTGGTAGCAGGCGGCTTCGCCTCAGCACATGTTCCCCTCCGCCCTCTGAATTCCGACACTGGACCGCTGTCTGCCGCTTATCCCGGGCTTCGCCTGCGGCTTTTGTGTGTCCCACAGCTGGGCGTCCATTCGCCACCGCACCCGCTTCGACCTTGTCAGAGTCATTCTGGGGCAGATTTTTGCCCCACACCAGTACAGCGCTGGCCAAAAATAGCGCTGGCTGTTAATAGTCATACACTGAAGCGCCAAAGAAACTGGTGCAGTTACGCCTATTCAAATGCAGAGATACGTAAAAGGCAGAAGATGGTGCTGCAGTTGGCAAAGCTTATATAAGACGACAAATGTCTGGCACTGTTCTTAGATCGGTTACTGCTGCTCCAATGGCAGGTTATCAAGATTTAAGTGAGTTTGAAGTGGTGTTACAGTCCTCCACGAGCAATGGGGCACAGTATCTCCGAGGTAGCGATGAAGTGAGGATTTCCCGTACGACCGTTCCACGAGTGTACCGTGAATATCGGGAATCCGGTAAAACAACAAATCTCCGACATCGCTGCGGCCGGAGAAAGATCCAGCGACGACAAGAGACAATCGTTCAACGTGACAGAAGTGCAACTCTTCCGCAAGTTGCTGCAGATTTCAATGCTGGGCCATCAAGTGTCAGCGTGTGAACCATTCAACGAAATATCATCAATATGAGCTTTCGGAGCCGTTTGCCTTTGATGACTGCACGACGCAAAGTTTTACGCCTCATCTGGGCCCATCAACACCGACATTGAACTGGAAACGTGGTGCCTGGTCGGACGATTCTCGTTTTAAATTGTATCAAGCCAATGCACTTGTACGGGTATGGAAACAATCTCATGAATCCATAAACCCTCCATGTCAGCAGAGGACTGTTAAAGCTGGTGGAGTCTCTTAATGATATGGGGCGCGTGGAGGTGGAGTGATAGGGGACCCCTGATACGACTCCGACAGGTGACACGTACCTAAGCATTATGTCTGATCACCTGCATCCATTCATGTCCATTGAGCATTCCGCTGGACATGGGCAGTTCCAACAGGACAATGCGACTCCCCACACGTCCAGAATTGCTACAGAGTGGCTCCAGGAACACTCTTCTGAGTTTAAACACTTCCGCCGGCCACCAAACTCCCCAGACATGAACATTATTGAGCATGTCTGGATTGCCTTGCTATGATGCTCTTCAGAAGAATCTCCACCACCTCGTACTCTTTCGGATTTATGTACAGCCCTGCAGGATTCATGGTGTCAGTTCCCTCCAGCACTACTTCAGACATTAGTCGAGTCCATACTACTTCATGTTGAAGCACTTCTGCGTGCACACGGGAGTCCTAAACGATATTAGACAGGTATGCCAGTTTATTTGGCTTTCCAGTGTATGTGCACAGTAGCGAAACGGTTTGACATCAGAGCCACCGGAAAAGCAAATTGCCAAAGGCAAGGGTACGTAAGTAAA
Source organism: Schistocerca cancellata (assembly GCF_023864275.1). Classification (NCBI taxonomy): domain Eukaryota; kingdom Metazoa; phylum Arthropoda; class Insecta; order Orthoptera; family Acrididae; genus Schistocerca; species Schistocerca cancellata. The sequence goes on along the minus strand of NC_064630.1, from coordinate 358,582,875 downwards.
CAGTATTATGTCTCTGTGGTCAAGACTACTTCAACCGAGCAGATTTTCAGCTCACTGTATCATTCATAAAGCGTCCTGATTGTTCCCGATTATTTGGGTTTCCGTGGGCAGTAAATTAGAGACGACGACGACGATGATGATTATAATTATTATTTGGTTTGCATTTGTGAAAACAATATTTTTTGAGAAGTATTTAGAGTAGCTTTTTGACTAGGTCGGAAACAGTATCAAATTCGAAAAAAATCGTTGTCTCTTGGTCTGAGAATAACTTCTCATTTTCTCTGTTGAACACGCTAGGACGAAGGAGTTACACTTGTCCTTTACTTCGCTATATGGAACACGTTGCTTCTAGGGATGTATATAATAAAGAATAAAGAAATGAGTATATTGATCAGTTTGCTACTTGAAATTTGAATTTAATAATTCATTGCCGTTTAAAAGGTATTTACGATGATTTTTTATGGAATCATCAGAAACGTGTTTTAGGTTTATCGTAGACCTAGTAGCTAAATTTTCTTTTGAAAAATAGATAATTCAGGACGTTATCGGCAGTTCTTGAGAGACTAGTTGATTGCGTGATGTCTCGGAACAGTGCAACTGATACGAAGAACTGGAAGAAATTTCCTTGTTTAGAGTTTAACGCTGTGTGAACATCGACGTTATCAGAGACGAGTTGACACACTTGCTTCAGATACGGTACTTGGTTGCTTTAAAGGTACCATACCAGCTGTAGTGTAAAGAAGTATAGAGGAACTACTTCCAACGTAAATAACAACTCTGTCGTGTGCCGCACGTACCTCTTCAGAATACGCTCGGCAGGATTCGAAACGCCACTGTAATAGAATATGTGTCAGAGATCTTTCCTGATGTTAGCCAAGTGCGTCCCCGTTATTATACGCATGTCTAATAAAGATGGAAATTATGTATTTATAAATATAATCATTGTTGTAGAGTCCACTGTCATCCCCCCCCCCCCCCTTTAACGGGCACAAAATTTCGATATGTTCATCACTATAAATAAGCCATGCTCGTTGCTCACGGATAGTGTATTCTATCACATTCTAAAATCTATGTTCTGTCGTCAGCCTATCACACACGTGTGAGCTTTATTCATTTGTTTGTCAAATGTTTTCAAATGGTACTTTTGTAAATGTTGTCCAAACTACAACGGTAAGAAAAAAGTACAGAATGTTTCTGGGGTTATTGAAGCAGGTGCCGCGCTTCTTTTCCGCATTCTGGGCACACATTTTGACGAAGCTATATCCATGTGCCGATTTTGTTTACATGATTTATGTTAACGATATTTCGTAAATATCTTCAGGTGAGTGCAGTAGTACGACCAAAGTCTCTTCCTTGTGAAGTGAGACCAGTTTCGCATTTCCGGTACCCTCGTTCTCTAGTGATAAATTTCACGAAAGAAAAAGTTGACACCGACATAGGTGATTGTAAATGTGATACATTTAAGTTAAAAATCCGTAAGTTAAAATTACGTCGTTATCGAATCGCGTGGCAGTAGACAAGAAGGTACACTCCTTAAATTGCTTAAGACGAGTGCGTGGATGGTTATTTTGAAAAAGGACATGGTTGATATGCTTCTCCACCATCCCGCTCTCCGGCTTCGGTCGTTTGGCAGACTAGATATTGATCTCTTTATCTCGTAACTGTCACATGTTGATACGATAACTGACTGTCGCCTTTTCGGGCAGTCACTTCAGGTTGTCATCTCTTGCGTTGCTCACAAAAAGTAGCCAATGTTGAACACTTCGCCGAAATTTCGCAAAGAGAAGAAATAAATGATACGTAAGTGGATACCAACCAGTTATCGAAAAATATCCTGACGGCGAGGAAGTTTTGGAGCGCGAACAGTCACGTTCACAGCAGTACCTTGAAAGTGCAAGTAGGGTTTTTCTTTTCCTTTTTTCTTCATTTTGGCAGTTAAGCGAGTACTGCGAGAGGCTCTCTCTCTCTATCCGGATCGCATCTAGTGAAAGCAGTAAGAGGGATGGAGAACCACTTTCGTACCAAGCTTACCTGCCTTATTCAGAAGTTACTTCAGCTCCTCTGCTGTAGAGCTCTCGTTCCTCTTTAAAGGGCGGAAGGCGACAGTCTCTGGCAAACGGGCTGCAGACAGACGTATGGTATTTTTGAGGAGATAATTACGTCTATTCTTCCTAGAAGCAACCTACGCGAGATTGTACTAATTTCATGAATTCTTCTTGTCGGTTTGTAAGTAAATAAAATAACAATTCTTGAAGGCAATCATTCACTTTCAGAACACACAGTATGTGAGTGCTCCATGGTGGACGTAAGCTGGCGAGGGTTTCCTGTGGCCGCTATGTTGAGGATAATTTTGAGCATTAAGTTGCTGAAGCAATACCTGTTCTGAAGATTCAAGTTAGCATTTAATTAAGATAGAATTGCGAGCTGTCATGAGATGTTTTAATATCGAATGACTGATAAGTTGCATTACCTATTTGACATCGATCTTTCATGAAGTCAAGCATTTGTTGACAATGCCAGCGCAGGCCCTAAGTAGTGACTTAACGATTTAACAAAAAATTCAGCACATTAGCTAATTAAAATACTCATGGTTTTACGCATAGTGGCATCGAATGAAGGATGTCCTCGATATTTTACTCAGATGATGTTTGTCAGGTTCTTCCAGTGAACTAATACTTTATTGGTACTTACTGCAGATAGCCGGCAAAAAAGTAGTGTTTTCTGATGGTCTAACTTTGTTTAGGACAGTTGCGTTCTTTATCCACTACAGAGCAAGTTTTGTGCCATTTTTGCAACAAAGTTTTGCATTGCAGATGTATCGTTCAGAGGTCGCAGTGCCACACCAAAATCGCGAATCGACACAACAGACATTAGCAATGGCTTGCTGCAATCCACAACGACATACCGGAGGCGCTCCAAAAAGACAACGCCTCCCTCTCCGCAACAGCAGCGTAATATAGTTCCGAGAATGCAAGAGCTTTGCCCCTGTCAGAGACATAGGCTACAGCACTCAGCATCGTAGTGTAGGACCAACGAGTAGTTCAAGTTTCAGATGAACTTGTACTGCTGTAATGTTTAACGTTGTATTTAAAAAGAACATTTCTGATTTTATACATCAAATGAAGCTTTCATAGTCAGTGACACTTGTTAATATTCTACGCACTCCTGCAGCAAAGACGAGTCTCAAGGTAACTAAATCTTTTTAGTCATTAATTTAATAAAGTGGACTTTCATCTGTTGTAGTTAAAAATTGACGGTCTCACCTGTGGCCGGACGATTGCAATTTCGTCTGGATACAACAGCGGACTTCGTTAGAGGTTATTACAAAACGCTTACAGTCTTTAACTCTTGCGTAAACAGTGTGATGCTAACGCTTTGCACGAATTGTGATTCGCGTAACACTCGACAAAAAAGAGGTACTGTCTTGTGTGTCGTGAGCACAATTTTGCGCTTCATTCAGCTGGTCACTAAACACGTTGCTCCTCTATTCAGACGTAATAACAAAGCAAAGTACTCAGGACGGAGCGTGCAGGTGATGCACGTGCACAGACCAGACATGTGGCAGCGCCGAAGTCACGGTTTCCAGTATTTTCTGTGGCGGCCAGTCCACCTGTTGATTAGCAAGGGTCATTTAGGCTTCAGCTTTATAAATATTTTCCGGGTCAGTTTTATTTTGGCCCCATAAATGTACACAGTTGGCCAGTCCTTTCGCGAAAGATAAACCAAGAAAGAAGCGTTTTGTAGTGTGCTCACTCTGAGCGTTGTTTGTTTCCTCAAAGAAGAAATGATTATACCTGTTGGACGGTGCCCATCTCACACAACATAAGACTGGACGTTATCATGTTGGAATTTAGCCACACTGGGGCGCTAGAAGATTAGATTAGATTAGATTAGTACTTGTTCCATAGGTCATGAATACGACACTTCGTAATGATGTGGAACGTGTCAGGTTAATAAAAGGTGTCTATACAAGATATTACATTAGACAAAATATTACATGACACTCAATTTTTTTTTGTGGAGTTTGGGAAATTACCCACTTACTATATCCAAAAATTCATCTAATGAGTAGAAGGAGTTGCCATTAAGAAATTCTTTTAATTTCCTTTTAAATACTATATGGCTATCTGTCAGACTTTTGATGCTGTTAGGTAAGTGACCAAAGACTTTTGTGGCAGCATAATTTACCCCCTTCTGAGCCAAAGTTAGATTTAACCTTGAGTAGTGAATATCATCCTTTCTCCTAGTGTTGTAACCATGTACACTGCTATTACTTTTGAATTCGTTCGGATTGTGAATAACAAATTTCATAAGTGAATATATATATTGTGAGGCTACAGTGAAGATTTCTAGCTCTTTAAATAAGTGTCTGCAGGATGATCTTGGATGAGCTCCAGCAATTATTCTGATTACACGCTTTTGTGCAATGAACACTCTTTTACTCAATGATGAGTTACCCCAGAATAGGATGCCATACGAAAGCAGAGAATGAAAATAGGCGTGGTAAGCTAATTTACTCAGATGTATATCGCCAAAATTTGCAATGACCCTAATAGGATAAGTAGCTGAACTCAAACGTTTCAGCAGATCCTCAGTGCTTTTTTTCCAGTTCAACCCCTCATCAATGCATACACCTAGAAATTTTGAATATTCTACCTTAGCTACCGATTTCTGATCGAAGTCTATATTTATTAATGGGGTCATTCCATTCGCTGCATGGAACTGTATATACTGTGTTTTGTCAAAGTTTAATGAGCCCATTTGCAGAGAACCACTTAATGATTTTCTGAAAAACATCGTTTACAATTTCGTCAGTTAATTCTTGTCTGTCGGGTGTGATAGCTATACTTAAATCATCGGCAAAAAGGACCAGCTTTGCATCTTCGTGAATGACAAGTCATTAATATATATTAAGAACAGCAGAGGACCCAAGACCGAACCTTGCGGCACCCCATTCTTGATTGTTCCCCAGTCTGAGAAATCACCAGTTTTTTGCATATTATGTGAACTGTTTTATTTCAACTTTCTGCACTCTTCCAGTGAGGTATGATTTAAACCATTTGAGCACTGTCCCATTCATACCACAGTACTTGAGCTTATCTAGAAGTATTCCATGATTTACACAATCAAAAGCCTTTGATAGATCACAAAAAATCCCAACAGGTGACTTCCGGTTACTCAGAGCATTTAATATTTCATTAGTGAAAGTATATATAGCATTTACCGTTGAAAAACCATTCTGGAAACCAAACTGACATTTTGTTAAAACTTTATTTTTACAAAGGTGTGAAGCTACTCTACATTACTTTTTCAAGAATTTTGGATAAGGCAGTCAGAAGAGAGATTGGGCGGTAGTTGTTGGCAGCAGACGTATCCCCTTTTTTATGCAGTGGTATAACAATGGCATACTTCAGTCTATCTGGGAAAACACCCTGCTTCAGAGAGCTATTACACATGTGGCTAAGAATCCCAGTTATTTCTTTGGAACAAGCTTTTATTATCCCGCTGGAAATGCCACCAATCCCATGTGAGCTTTTATTCTTGAGAGAATTTATTACCTTCCTGATTTCAGATGGAGAGGTGGGTGGAATTTCAATTGTATCAAGAAGCCAGGGACATTGGTGGGGGGCAGCCTAGTCGTTGTTTTTGTCGTTTTCTCAATAATTACTGATACTCGATGACGAACACTGGCGACCCATGGCACTGCCTTTGCTAATCATCGTGTACAAAGCTACAAAATTCGCAATGAAACGTGCCCATGCACCGTCATTATTTTGCGTTTGCGCGGTTTGGTGGCAGGCTTCCATTCAGTACATTTGGGAGTTTACTGAAAAAATCAGCAAGCGCGTTATGACTATCGAAAGAGGTAGCAAGACATTCATTTGGGAATACGTGGAAATGAATCGTAGTTGCTTCAATGATGAACCAGATAAAAAATATTAACCATACAACAAAATCTCTATCATTTTCCCAAAACATGGGATCTACCACATTTTTACTCGTTTGTGAACCGTTAGGCTATTCGTTGCCATACCGTGTATATATTTTGTTCATTTACGAGTTTCGACGTATAATAATATATTTTTGTACTTGTTCGAATTGTAATTGTCATTGTTAAACATACTGTTAATAGAATACAGTTAAGTGAATAACAAACGATCCACGGTTTCTCGAATTCTGCTCGTAAAAGATGTAGTGTACAGAACAGAAGAAAATGAAAAATCAGTAAAGTGTAATCAGTAATAGATCATAATAGATTCTCTCGCTTTTCTAGTAGCATCATATTTGTGTTTAAGATTTCGAAGATGTTTATTTACCTCCTGTTTCATCATTATCTCCTGACGGACGTTGTCGGAATACCTTGGAAACTTGGACTTCCAACAAAGACATAACGCTGCTTGATTACTGAGAGCATTTTATATATAGAGGACACAAAAAAAAAAAATTGTGAATCGACAACATAGATTTGAAGGTTACGTACGAATGTTTTTGAAGGGAAGTGTACGTATCAAAGAGGAGAGTTTACAAATGAGCTGTGGAGAAGCTCTTCCTGTCCAACTTTCCTACGGAAAGTGGCGTGGAGAGCTAGGAGCAGCAGCCAACGAGCAGAAGAAAATCGCCGCGTTAATTGTCGCCTGGTTCGGGTTAGCGAAGCGCTGACGACACTGCCGCGGAAGTAGGGAAGCGCGGACTTGCAAATGCGGGGAACAAATAGCGATAGCCGATGAGGTAAGGGCTGTGTGAGTACTTTCGCTTCCCGACTAGCCGGCCCTGTTAGCGGCGAAAGCGGTTAATAAACGGCCGCCTTCTGGTTCGGCCTCCTGCCTCCCGGCGGCGGTTAGCGGTCAGCTCTCCTCTTGCAAGACGGCGATTCGTTTGATCCGGAGCTGCTACTCCTCCTCCTCCTCCTCCTCCCCCTCCCTACATCACACGGAAAAGAAAGTGACAACAGTCATTACTCCACAGAAATTAAATCATTTAGGCTCGAAGTGATCACGAGCAATAATGTTCAACGTAAGAGTCTGCAGTTGTGTGCAGTATTCTGTATGGTGTTCTGCAGCATATACGACGGGTAGTCTCCCTGTTTTAATTATCACTTGAAAGTATAGTTCGTAATTAAGGCTTCGTTCATGTGCAGGCACACGTCTGCAGTCCAGGTACACATCGGAATCACCGAACCGCGCCACAGTACCATAGCACGCCGCTACTAACCCACAAGAGAGAGCATTTTGGATTGCAGTAGGTGGAGTAACATTGATTTTTAGGTGTGTTCTATATATATCCCCTCTCGTGAAAATTTAAAGTTTTAGACCTCCTCCCCGTAGTACTTTGTACGACATCTTGAAACTACCGCTAAAAAAGAATTTTTCTTTTTTTCCCTTCAGTAACTCGCCTCCAGTGCATTTTAAGCAAAAAGGTGTCATTATCAATATTAATGAGCGTTAAATTTTCTGGAAATTTCATGAATGACATGTTGGAAAATTCAGAAACAGCTGTTGAGATACGAGACTGTTAAAATCGCAAAAATTTCAAGAAATCGCAAAAAGGCAGATATGTCGATGGTTTCGCCTTAATAACTTTTTTAGTTCAGTTTCGTGCACAAGGCATAATAATCAGTGATGTAGTGTGTTTAATTTCCTTCGAGATTCCTACAAAATATTTGTGATTACTCCCTATAACGGCCGAGAAATGTTGCATTAACAATTTTAGTGAACGTGGAGTGGAAACTGAAAATACGATTCTCTGTCAAAAATAGTGTTCCTGAATGTACCACCATCTTCAAGCCATTATGTATGCATTATATGCATTTAGCTCACGATATTAGTGTAATTTCTGGCCAATAAGTGTTTTTGAAAAAGAAAAACGCAAATTTTCAACACTTTTACATATATGTATATTTCTACAAAATATGTCTTACATTTTAATTTAATGATATACACAAAATTTTAAGTAATTTCTGCTTTGGCTTAGATGTTCTTGAAGTGTACACTTCGGCCAGTAGGCAGTGAATCCTCTAACTCGTTCTTCCATGTTGAATTCAACCTTCGGTGCATTACTGCAGGATCGGAATCCATAATAAACACATCATCCAGAACATTATGACTCCGATCTACTATCGATATGCCGTCCACGCGCTAGCAGCGTCACCTGGCGAGGAATGTCTGCTAGTCAGACACACGCACAGAGCGTGTAGCATCACTGCGCACGCTGTCCGTGTGTAAAATGGAGAAGACGCGCAATCGATCTCAGTTTGGCCGAGGGCAGATTGTTGCGGCCTGGAGGCTCCGCACGAGCATTTCGGAAACTGCACGACTCGTCGGGTATTCTAGGAGTACTGTGCTGAGTGTCTCCAGCACGTGGCGAAACCAAGGCGACACCACGTCCGGACGACGTGCACTTGGCAGCCACCTCTCATCGCAGACGTCGGACGTCGTAGTCTGGGCAGACAGGTAAAACAGAACAGGCGGCGAACTGTGGCCGAACTAACGTCAGACTTAAATGATAGACAGAGTAGTAGTTTGTGTCTGAACAAACAGTGCACCGAACACTCGTAACGTTGGACCTCTCCATCTAGCGACCCATGCATGTGTCAATGTTAACACGACGACATCGGCAACTAAGACTGAAATGGGCACGTGACCATCGGCACTGGACGTCGGCGTAGTGACAGAGCGTTGCATTGTCTGATGAATTCCGGTACCTTCTTCTTCATGCCGATGGGAGACCACTAATTCGTCGTCTTCCAGGGGAATAACTCCTTGGCACTGGTAATGCACGGCGGAGAGAAGCTGGCGGCGACTCCGTTATGCTATGTGGAACATTAACGTGAGCATCCATGGGGCCAGTGGAGGTCCTGCAAGGCACCATGATGGCCAAGAAGTATCGTACACTGGTTGCAGACCACGTACACTCCTTCATGACGATCATGTTTCCTGACGCCAGTGGAATTTAACAAGATAATGCGCCATGTCTCAATGCCAGGAGTGTGATGGAGTAGTTCGAGGAACACAGTAGCGAGCTCCAATTGAGCTGCTGGCCGCCAAACTCGCCACATCAGAATCCGATCGAACACCTCTGTTATTTGATAGAACATGGCGCCAGAGATCACCCCCTCTCCCCGTAATCCACGGGAGTTGTCTGTGCAGATGTCGTACCACCTCACTCCAACGACTTTCATCCAGGCTACGACGCGTCGCCGCTGTTATCCGTGTCAAAGGTGGACATATTGGCTGTGAAATAGGTGTCCAAAATGTCCTGGCTGATCAGTGTACAATGAAGCATCGATGTCGTCCTCCTTTGCAACTTCACCTCCTGTCACAAGTCCTTTTGCATCCGCTTGAAATCATGTTCTGCAACACTGTGGAGTTGTTTATTTATTCACTGGGACTGGAGTTAGACCACCAATATCCTACTTCCATTTGAAGTCTGAACTTGCAGATAAGTTCTACATGCTTTATATTGAACTGAACCCTTGTTGGCGGTAGAATTGCCAGATCGAATTTTGTGTTCGTAGCAGCTTTAGAAAAGCGAAGATGTCGCAACTCATCTGTAGGAGTGTTACAGACGCCTCCATGAAATGCAAATTGTCAGTTGTTTTCACGGTCTTCTTTTATTTTGAAGGTGGATCTTTAAAAATGGAAACACTTCTAAGTGTGGTGCAAAATTTAGTTCCCCCATGCAAACAGAGTGGAGGTGGTAACGCAAACAGTCACCGCATGGGTAAATAAAATCTTTTCTACAATATCTTTACACTTGAATGATGTTTTGCAATACAGCGCATCTCCTATGTGACCCCTTCCAGATTTCCAAAATACACATTATCTGGCTCTAAAGCCGCCACGAAAACCAAAAGATCAATGTATTGTCCAATAACAACAACAGAATCTGTTGAAGACATCGAAATTGCAGTTTTCAGAATTAAGATATCTATATTTTCCGTTGTCTTTTTGGTGACCATTTGTGCTCACTGAAATTCCTTCTGAAGCAATGAGTTGAAGCAGTTTTTTTTATTATTATTCAATAACAATTTATCGTTTGGCATACGGGAAAACATAATACCACCAAAGAGAACTTCTGCACAAGATGTAGCTACGAGCTGTTACGGTGTTTTGTAGTCCTTTTATTTTCGTCTGCGGGGTCCCCATCTAAGACCACTACAGCATTTTGACCATGATGTTGCTATACGTAGGTAGCAAACCTTTCAAAAACAGCAGAAAAACATTCTCCGATTCCAATGAACTCTGTGTAGGAGCTAGCCACCATCTATTACATCAACTTTGCTGTTTCCCCCATCTCTGTGTGACATTTGTGAAGGCAGAGTAAAATACGAACTTCGTAACTTCCCTATGCGTTCCCTATAAATTACGTTACATGAATCTCAAGAACTACGTGTATGTATTACATACATAATGACTTAAGATGGTTCAAATGGCTCTGAGCACTATGGGACTTAACTCCCGTGGTCATCAGTCCCCTAGAACTTAGAAATACTTAAACATAACTAACGTAAGGACATTACACACATCCATGCCCGAGGCAGGAGTCGAACCTGCGGCCGTAGCGGTCGCGCGGTTCCAGACTGTAGCGCCTAGAACCGCTCGGCCACTCAGGTCGGCACCTAAGATGGTCTTATATTCAAAAATACTATTTTTTGACTGAGGCTATAAACCATGCCTCATCTGCAAAAATGAAAAACTGAGATTCCAAAAGTCCCGATTCGACTTCACTCAGAAACCACCGGCAGATTTTAACACACGAATGTTCGTATGGAAGCTTTAACTAGAGCACAACAGTAAATTTGTAAGGTACTTTTTGATCATGCTTCGACGATCTATAAATCCCCGCATCGAGATTTCGTTGGACGTCATTCCACGCTCTCCTTCAGTGAACCATTGTTCTCTGGTAACAGAACTCTTTTCGAATAGGTACGGTTTTTATTCGTCACACAGCCCGTTTCGCGCCGTTTTGCCTCTAACTGCAAACTTTGCTGGAGGTTTAGCCAATACGCTTTCTGTCTGTACCTCTTGCGCACCGTGAAATCTGCCGGTGGTTTCTTTTCCACGAATCGTGTTTTGCATAACACTCGACGATGGATATGCGCTTTTTTATCGTGAGCACAATTCTGAGTTGCATTCAATTGGTCACCAAACACGTCTGCTCCTTTCACTTACTCAAACGCAATGGCACAGCAGAGTACTCGGTACGCCGGCCGAAGTGGCCGCGCGGTTCTGGCGCTGCAGTCTGGAACCGCGAGACCGCTACGGTCGCAGGTTCGAATCCTGCCTCGGGCATGGATGTGTGTGATGTCCTTAGGTTAGTTAGGTTTAACTAGTTCTAAGTTCTAGGGGGCTAATGACCTCAGCAGTTGAGTCCCATAGTGCTCAGAGCCATTTTAGTACTCGGTACAGAGAATGTGGGAGATGCGAATGTGCAGAAGTCTGACAGTGACAGACTGGTGCCTCGAAATCAAGGTCTTCAGCATTTCTTTTCGAGGGGCAGTTCTCCTAGTCACCAAAAGGGTCAGTTGCGCGTCAGTCTTATAAATAGTTTACGGGTCAGTTGTATTTTGTCCAGCCTTTACAATGTACATCAGTAGGGGTAACTGATAAATGACAATAATTGTAACAAAACACATTACGGTACATGCACAGCCAGTTCAAAAACTGGATCGTAATTTACTTCTAACATCTACGTTTGGTAGTTTGTTAAAAGTCCGATGAACAGACTCTGTCTCCGTAAATGTCTGTTCGGAGCCGTAGACGATCTCTCATTCAAGTAAATGAGCCATGTTTTAAATAGTAATTGAGTTTATTTCTCGTTTTCATTGGATAAGACACCTTGACGAAGATAGTACTGCTGGCTAATACCGTGTTAAAGGTGAGAAAGCCATCTGTTTAATCGTCTTAACACGTCCATGACCTGCCTGGAATATTGAGTAAGACGCAAACGTTTGCCAGATGTAGACATACGAACTGCAAATTATATATAGTAGCTGTAGTGGACACATCTATGTGAAATAGCAGTAAAGTTTTAAATAAAACGTGTGACTCAGAACAAAACTCTTCTGCAGTATTTTCGCGTAACAATAAAATGCAGTCAAATGATAACTGATGACGTTTCGTCGAGAGAGATCCCGCAACTGTGTGTAATTGAAAGTTTATATTCAGTGTCATAGTTCGGTATATTAAAATTGATGATTAGTTTCCATACAGTGATTATCTTCAGACCTACATATTGAAACTAACAGTTGTAGTAAGTATTTAGTTTGATAAACAAAGGTGAAAACAGAAATCTTGTAAATGGAAGAAGTAAGCCAGGATTTATGTTTTGTGGTAGGTTATCTTTTAATTTATGTCCGGCCCCGGTAGCTGATTGGTCAGCGTGACGGATTGTCAATCCTGTGGACCCGGGTTCGATTCCCGGCTGGGTCGGGCAATTTTCTCCGTCCAAGGACTGGATGTTGTGCTCTCATCATCATCGCCCTATCCTCATCGACTGCAGGTCGCCAAAGTGGCGTCAAATCGAAAGACCGGCACCCGGCGAACGGTCTACCCGACGGGGTGCCCTAGCCATACGATTAAATAAATAAATTTTAATTTATAACATTTCGCCGATTTTTTAAAAAATTGACTGATCCCGATTTGTAACGATTAGGTAAAATTATAGTTTCCATGACTGTCTCATAGTACGATAAGGCCAGTGACTGGTAGCGGCCTTGTGAAACCTCTTCATAAATTCGATAGTTTCCACCTTGCGTTTTTTTAAATGAAGTAGGTACTGATTTTTTATTTGTAAATCCGAAGATGTTCGTTGAATAATCGAAAGTAGTTGTAACTGTTAGTAGTATGTGCAACTGAGCCAATAAAACAGCATTTTTATATCAGAAGAAATAGCAATGCATACAGTATTAAGTGTATTATACCGTGTTGACATTTTTTTTCTGATTGAAACATGATTTGTAGTCGGTTTCATAGACACTAGTTGAGGGAAAACAGAGGCCTGGCAATGTCTTTACATCTTTGTAAAGTAGTAAGTGGATTAGGGAAGTACCAGGGAAGTTTCTGTTAATGCTGAGACCGCGATGCGGTGACTTCGTCTCTATGATAGATCAGATTTGGTTTCATAGAACTGTTTGAAAACGCCGTTCTCTCTCTCTCTCTCTCTCTCTCTCTCTCTCTCTCTCTCTCTCTCACACACACACACACACACACACACACACGCACGCACGCACGCAGTGTGATGCGGAGGCACGTTGGATCTGCGCGCAGCCAGCGAGACGTGACTGCGGCAGTGTGGCGATATCTCTGCGGCGTACACTGCAGGCTGAACTCAGTATGTGATTTCTTTCGTGCGAAGTATGCGGTAACCACCCAGATATAGCTTCCATTCTTAGAACCTGGGTCCTGAGGCACACAGTCATTAATACATTTGTCTAAAAATGCTAAAGGCCATTCTATTAGTCGCACATAATTTGCAGTATTGCTATACTATGTTGTCGAAAACTGACACTGTGATAATATCACAGTGTGATGGTACAGGTTAGTTCTTACAATAAGTGTTAAAAAACTGCAACCAGCCACTGCTAATAAATCCTTTCATTAAAAATGGCGCCGTTACCGAATCGACAGCTTAATCATTAGTCTGCTGTAAACGTTTATTTTTCTTACATTAATTCTGCTGTACGTTGTATGTCGGTACTTTGAGGCTTGGAAAAAAATATTTTATTCGGACCTAACAAGGCGCTAAAAGAAAACAAACAGCTTGTAGAAATGAGTTCTCTGTATGCTACTAACACCAAAAGATGGAAGTCCGTTTAACGTAACATAAATCTTTTTTCTGACAGCGACGCAGTTTTTTAATAAATAAAATTATTTTAGTGACAGATAACTGTTTTCAAGCTTTCAATTAATTAACTTGTAAAATACAGACCTGCGTTATTTATCAAAGCTCATGCTCCGCTCACAGTATTGATCAGTTTTGTAACTGATTTACGTACGTAGTTCTTCAGATATGGTCTCTTAACTCGTGTCAACAGCGCTCTGTCTAAAAATTATCATCATATATGAATTTTATACTACCATCTAACTGGCACTTATAATCGCTGTTGCTGAAAATGCTAGCATATTCGTTGTAGCTCTATTTCCAACCAAAGCTTTAATCGTTTGTAGACAAGAACGCTGAAGACCCTCGCCCCCTCCCCCTTTCCTGAGCTAGACTTCTGAAGTGAAATCAGTGCAATACTAATGCTATTGTTGAGTGGTTGTATAAGCGAGAAAAATGTACTGAATTATTGGTTGTCTACTTTGACCCAACCAATTGCATTTCAGAGGCAACGATTCCCTAGCGCATCGTGTAAGAATGGAATTAAAATTTAAATAATTTCAACAATTAGAAGTATATCGCCTATGGGGACTGAATGGCGGCAAGAGGGGGGGGGGGGTCAATAGAGAATGATGTTCTTTCACAACCCAGTTGCGCATGTAAAATATTAGGGCATTACACACTTACAAGCAACTGAATTAGACCTACCTATCTATAGCACATAGCACCAACAGTTAAACGCAGCTTGTTGCGGCAGTTCCGTGCTTCTACCACAGCCAATCATACACTGCGGTTTTATGTTCGCCTCTGTGGTAAAGCCACATTGTTGCCGCAACTCTTTGGCGGCGTGGTGCAGCCTTTCGCGTTTAATCGTTGAAAGCTCTTGGATGTTTTCAGCCTGCAGTGACCATGTTAGTGTACCCATGCTAAAGAAATTTGACACGTGGCTCGCCGCTCGCCGAACTATTCCATTCGCAGCGTCGACAAAAGCACTCTCCTCTCCGCTCCGCTCCTCCTCCTCCTCCTCCTCGTCCCGTCCTTCCTCTACTTTAAACTCAAACTGGAATCGTCACATGATTTTAACACACTGAAGCGCCAAAGAAACTGGTATAGGCATGTCTATTAAAATAAGTACAGAGATACGTAAACAGGCAGAATACGGTACTGCGATCGGCAACGCTTATATAAGACAGTTGTTAGATCGGTCACTGCCCATCGGTCACTGCTGCTACAATGGCAGGTTATCATGATTTAAGTGAGTTTTGAAGGTGCTGTTATAGTCGGCGCACGAACGATGGGACAGAGCATCTCCGAGTGCAGCGTGTGCAGCTGGAGTGATAGTGATATGGGACTCCTGGTACGTCTAGATACGACTCTGACAGGTGACATGTACGTAAGCATCCTGTCCGATCGCCTGCATCCATTCGTGCCCATTGTGCATTCCGACGGACTTGGCCAATCCCAACAGGACAATGTGACACTTCAGACGTCCAGAATTGCTACAGAATGGCTCCATGAACACTCTTCTGAGTTTAAACACTTCCGCTGGGCACCAAATTCCCCAGACTTGAACATTTTTAAGCATATCTGGGATGACTTGCAACGTGCTGTTCAGAAGAGATCTCCACCCTTTCACACTCTTACGGATTTATGGACAGCGCTGCAGGATTCATGGTGTCAATTGCCTCGAACACTACTTGCGATAAGACTGTTAGACACACAGAAAAAACAACTAACCCACTGAAATGGGTACATGTTAAGGCGCCAATGACCACAATATCTGCACTTCTACCACAAACAACCTATCTGTTGAAAAATTATGGATAAATTAGGGGAAGGTTGATAACAGTGGGCCGGCTGCTTCGATGGGCCTACTCGATTTTTCTATGGATACTGACAATAGGCGCATACTATAGATCATTAAATGTACCCCGTGTTACCAAGGGTTCACCGTCTTATTCGTGAGTTGTTCCACGAAGACAGGAAAAGAAGTAGGATTGGCAGTATGTTCTTGTAACTGCCTAGTATCAGTGACTGAAATGGTCGTTCTGATATGGTAATAGTGATAAAAGTTCAGCAGCCCTCGTTGGAAAGTACGACCAATTCACACCATTTCGTCATATTCACAATGTAAAGTTGCCTGTTGTGGACGGCGACTAGGTATTGCTAAGCGACGCCGTGCGAGCCGCCTTGGATGAGCCACCTCGAACTTTGTCTAATCTTAGATCTAAATAGGCCACTATGAACAAATTTAACTAATCATTTTCGTTACATGTTTTCTAATAGTATGTAAGCGTGTAGATAATCAGTCAAATGTAATTGTTTTTGTTTTACTTTCACAGGCAACATTTCTACTTTCAGCCTCCTTGGTTTTCAATGCGTGTTATTCGGTTTCAGATTTTAAAAAATCTTGTAATGCATAAAAGAAAGGTATTTACACTTATTTAGATATACACAATATTTAACAGCTGTTAAAAAAAATGGCTCTGAGCACTATGGGACTCGACTTCTGAGGTCATTAGTCCCCTAGAACTTAGAAATAGTTAAACCTAACTAACCTAAGGACATCACAAACATCCATGCCCGAGGCAGGATTCGAACCTGCGACCGTAGCGGTCTTGCGGTTCCAGACTGCAGCGCCTTTAACCGCACGGCCACTTCGGCCGGCTTAACAGCTGTTACACTATTAAAGTAGTGAACTGTACTTTGTAGTACCAGTGACGGAGTGCATGCGACTAATATTGTAGTTTCACCATGGAGAATGAATGTTACACATACGACACCTAAAAATAAAAACTGAAGGATTTTCTCGTTCCAAAGCGTGATGAATCCCAAATTTGACGCATGTCATAATTCCAAATTCGACTCTACGATTTTCGGACTTTTCACTCTAACCTACTAAGAACCCATTTCGCAATGCCACCGCAGCAGAATTTATTAAAATAAAGTTTCGGCAATACGATGAAGTGCAGGACATAAAACTATAGCTGTGGCAGTCTTTTTTTTATTTTTTTTATACAACAAAAAGTAGCGACATTTGAGCTGTGACGTCGCAAATAAGTTAAATGCATTGGCATTTATCTCCTCAAAGCCTCAAGCCAAGTTCATTCCAAATATCGACTGCAAGTTAAGATTCCTATCAAACGGATGTAAAAAATCCACATAACACTTCAATGACATTTGACACTATTGGCAGTGTAATTACATTACCAGTTTGCGTAGCACTTACGGGAAAACTTTAACCGTTTCAGACCCTGTGGCTACAGTTGCTGTATGTTAATGTTTGCTGTGTATTAACTGCAACAGTCAATGGAAACCTCTTGTAAACATTTGTGAATGTTTAGTCCTTTCACCCTGCACAAGTTGGTTCAAATGGCTCTGAGCACTATGGGAATTCACACCTGTGGTCATCAGTCCCCTAGAACTAACCTAAGGACATCACACACATCCATGCCCGAGGCAGGATTCGAACCTGCGACCGTAGCGGTCACACGGTTCCAGACTGAAGCGCCTAGAACCGCCCGGCCACACCAGCCGGCACCATGAACAAGTGCTGATACTTGTTGGGCGTAAATATAATATCAACAAGTGACTGTAGCAATACGCAGCAGCTTATGGCTGGCAGAATACACAAAAGTGGTTGGTTAGTTATATTCCACTGTATAACTTAATATTATTATTGTTATTTTGCATGGTCGTTATTGAATGACCAGTTTATTTATTACTATAGTGAATATTTCAAAATTAATTATTTAAGTCCATAAAAAGAAGCCAAGTGTACAAAGCATGTTTGCAAAACGGGGATATATATGTGTATAAATCTTGCATCTAAAATCATTAAAAAATTATGTAAGAGCTTAAAGAAAAATTTTACTTCGTTCAGAGGAGGAGGAGGAGGAAGGAGAGGAGGAGCTTAGGAGATTAGGGTTTAACGTCCCGTCGACAACGAGTTTATTAGAGACGGAGCACAATCTCGAGTTAGGGCAGATTGGGGAAGGAAACCGGCCGTGACCTTTCAAAGGAACC
This sequence comes from Schistocerca cancellata, assembly GCF_023864275.1. Classification (NCBI taxonomy): domain Eukaryota; kingdom Metazoa; phylum Arthropoda; class Insecta; order Orthoptera; family Acrididae; genus Schistocerca; species Schistocerca cancellata. Next base: position 358,565,028 of record NC_064630.1, on the reverse strand, counting down.
ATCCCGGCATTTGCCTGAAACGATGTAGGGAAATAACGGAAAACCTAAATCAGGGTGGCCGGAGACGGGTTTGAACCGTCGTCCTCCCGAACACAAGCCCAGTGTGCTAACCACTGCGCCACCTCGCTCGGTCTCTTTCAGAAGAAATTCAGGTCTGGCAGCGTTAAGACGTAGCATCGTAACGTGATTTTAGGAGTCAGGCAACACACATTTTAATCAGCCCACCTTAATGCTTACTCCATAGATATTCCTGCTGTACAATGTAGTGCCAGTTCTGATGTGTTTAGAATTGTTCAAATTTCGTGCAGATGAATGTCCACATGAAGTTCTTTTTAGGCAGTACACTATAGCAACATGTACGTAAACTTAAATGCCGAAATAAGTGGCAGAATTATTGTAGGGTAAAGTAGTTTCTGTATTTCATCTGTTCGGCTGTGGTTGTTAGTTACCTTCCCGAACGAAGCTGAACCGAAATTAGTACGTCTGGTGTAAGCATTCAGATGCTGATGAAAATGAGTTGTGACATGAAATTCAGAATTACTGCACGGTAATGGTAGCCTTCAGGATGGCTATGAGGCAGCATATTTTCTAACCTGATACTAGCGGTATGTTCCGCATCCCACAGCTGCTGGTGTCTTTGGACGTCTATTTGAAGTCGCCCTTTGAGTAACATGTCAAATAGGCACAGAGTCATTTTCCGCTGTGTCAGGAGCTCGATTAATCTTGCTAATTGCCACGGGAAACGAACTGTCGGAATGAATCAGCCCAGTTTATCTAAGTATCTCCATAATACTAGCCCAAAGAAAGGGAGAACTAAAATATTTGTCGTACCGTCGATACTGGTCAAGTTGCCGTGTCAGAAAAAAAACTTCCTATTGCACCTAAAGGTGCAATCATAAATCTACTTCGATTTTGAATCCGTTCCTATTCTCGCCCTCTCCGTTGTCGTCCCCGTTGATAATTTATGTGATGTTTGAAGATTTCACTAGTTTACAAGTACTAAGATAACTGTTACGGGAGTTCTCGCGAATTCGAGACTCAGGCAGGTCCACGTCTGTCTCTCCTTCTGCTGTCGTGGAAATGCAGTTGCTAAAAAAATAAAAATCTGATCAGTCTCGCAACATCATATTTTCTAGTTCGTCAGAACACAATAAACACAAATTATTCTGTTGTCTTGGCATTTGTGGCTAAATAAGTGTCAGGCTACAAACCCGCAGAGCGGTTCAATCATTACCCCGCTCTAAGCTTTCAGTCGCTTGTCGCTCCTCTCATGTCTGTCAATGATCTTTATGCGTCAAATGTTATCAGGGTTCGTAGTCATTAAAATGTAGGCATTTATATATCTGACCGGTTACGAGCGTTCAATACCCGTAGGAAGGTAAGGGCGTATCATCTCACATAGGACATGCAACTCTCCCATTTCAGTGGGCTACGTTAACTTCACAGTTATCTCGAAAACAAAAAAGACCTTTAACGATGAAAATATTTCCGAGCGCTGTTAAGTACAAAATATTTCAAGGTTGTTATCATAATTACCATTAGCTAAACGCTTGGCGTAAAAGTCTGATAATCGTGAAGTCGCTGATTCGATTCTCGGTAGTAGCAACATATTTTTTAAATTCTCCATGCTAATAGTAATGTTAATCTGCTAATTTTGGTCATAATTTTTAATAAAAATATCTTTCGGATTTTAGTTACTTAGCATATGTGAAAATCAGAATTTGATAGGACACTCTAAATACTTTATTGCTAAATGAAAACATACTATATACACGAATCTTAAATCTCTAGAAACAAAAAGTATGCAATATTCTATTTGATGTTTCGCATTTTTGTACCAAGCTTTAATTCAATGCCCTCGCATTTTCATGCGATTAGTAATTGTACGAGGGCAAGCCAATTATTATCCGCAAAGTAGTTATAAAATTTTATTGTAATCAAATAGGAAGCTTACAAGAACATCATGTTTCGACATAGTCTCCTTGCGTTTCAACGCACTTCGTCTATCGTTGTACAAGCTTCCTGATGCCCTCATAAAACAAGGTTCTCGGTTGAGCTGCGAGCCAGGAATGCACCGCTTCTTTCACTGCTTCGTCCGAGGCAAATCGACGACCCCTTGATGCCTGTTTGAATGGACCAAACAAGTGATAGTCAGAAGGGGCAACACCAGGACTGTATGGAGGATGATCCAGTACTTCAAATTTGAGTTTCTGGAGCGTTTCAGCAGTATGGGCAGCAGTATGCGTGTCGTGCAAGGACACATCACCTTTTGACAGCAATCCTCGGCGTTTGCTTCGAATTGCAGGCTTTAGGGATGTGTGTGAAATCCTGCCTAAGAAGTTGTCCCCTTCGTTACCATAGTGATCCAAACGTTTTTTGCAGATGTCCAAGCGTGTGTGTTTATGCAACTGTGTGAGTTGTTTTGGGACCTAGCTTGCACAAACGTTATGAAACCCAAGTCTGTTGTGGACGATTTCGTAGGCAGAACCGTGACTGATTTGCATACGATGTGCCACTCCGTCAGTAGTTAATCATCTGCCTAAGAGCACGCTCAATGGTTTCTTCATTTGTGGCGGTAAACGGTCGTCCGCCTCCCTTCATCGTGAGTAACACTTGCGCGATCATTTCGGAGTTTTTCAATCCATTCGTAGACACTCCGTTGTGGCAAAACACTGTTCCCGTACTGTACCGAAAGTCTTCGATGAGTTTCGGTCCCTGATACGCCTTCCGACCTCAAAAAACGGATCACTGAACTTTGTTCTTGTTTGGTGCAAATAGACGGCGGGGCAGCTATGATTAACAGCACGACAGCGGTAACGAAACGAACCTAGCAGCCTGAAAATTGCAAAGATATAACAACAAATAAAAAAATCACGCTTCATCAACGTAAAACGATAGTACTAGCAAAATAAACAAAAATATAACTAAATTGCGGATAATAAATGACTTACCCTTGTACATAAAAAAGGTTTTCTTATTAGAGAACTATAATGAAGTATTTATCAGTTACCATTTCCATTTGCTAATAAATATGAAATTTAAATAAAAGTTGCTACTAGCGAGATTCGTACCAGTAATTTTATGGTGACAAGACAGTCACACGACGCATCCATCTACTAACGACTACATCAATGAATTAAAAATATTTCATGCTTATCAACGCTTGGAAATATTCTAATTTGGACTGGCCTTTTTTAAACTTCCTATAAATACAACGAAAATCGAAGGGATGCACTTACACTCTCGACTTCGTAAAATGTACACCATTGTCTACATTCAATTCACTGTCACACGCCATACTTCGCGGCAAGCAGGAGCTATGAACTGGGGTCCCATTTCTTTTCATATCAGGATCCCTTCGCTAGTCAACCACGGTACCCTTACAGCACAGCACAGCGCTACGTCGACGATGTTCTAGACTCCGTTTTATTGCCCTTCATGCCAAGCCAACCTCGGCTTACATTTTAGCAAGATAATACCCGCCCACACGCGGTGAGAATTTCTACCGCTTGTCGTCGTGCTTGCCAAACCCTACCTTGGCCGGCAAAGTCTCCAAATATCTCCCCATTTGAGAACGTCTGGAGTGTTACGGGTAGGGTCCTCAAACCAGCTTGGGATTTTGACGATATAAATTCTAAAGCGCCAGTTGGACAGAATTGGGCACGATATCCTCAGGAGGATATACAACCACCCTGTCAGTGCCAAGCCGAATAACTACTTGCATGAGGGCCAGAGGTGGACAAACGCGTTATTGACTTGGTCAATTTGTGGAGCTCTTTCTCTTGAATAAATAATAAATTTTTTCTGAAATTTTAATCCTTTTTTTGTTTCTTTGTACATGTACATCACAGTTACCGATTTCCGTCCCATTCGGATAATTCCATCGTGGGGAGTTTCCTGTATTTCCCTTAGAGTGTGTATCATAATTTGGGAGTACTACGTCGCTAACATTGCCAGTGCGTTTGCTAGATCGTTCTACAAAAGTGTTTTCGTGACTCACAAAATAGTGACGTTATGAACATGTATTTACTCGACATGTATTTCACAATCGTTAGACAATATTCGATTTTATCTGTTTTAGTGAATAGTAAACCAAATTACACACGTGAAGAAGGGAAAAAAAGCCAGTAGCTTTAACTGTGATGTAGTCCCGTAGACCGTGCCTTGCATAGGACCGAGGTGAACAAACCATCCAGGATGAGGGCAGCTGCTTGACTGATTTTAACAGTATATGTTACGGCCTTGTAAGTTATGGTTTACCGCTGGAGGCAGTAAAAACCGCCCCCACGGGCGCTCGCCGCGGCTGCAGTAAACTCCGTGTGAACTACGGCGTCGACGGCAGGCGAGTAACTTGGCATGGACGGAGGCCCTCTCGCCATGAAAGCACTTCCTACTTGTTTATCGTCATGATGCGCAGGCTGAAGCTGTAACTGCTGCATGCCACCCCCCCCCCTCTCTTTCCAATAAAGGAATGATGTCTTTGTCGCCTATAATCGACATTGCAGAGAAGTATTGCACGTTTATGCAATATTTTCCGTATTTTGTACTTCTGGATGATACTACGTTTTCTAAAACCCTCTGCTGTCCAGTTACCCAGGTTTCGAGCAGCTGTAGCGTCCCAATTCCTGCAAATATTCACCCAGCCTCCAGCTGGCTAACTGAAAAATAAAAAAGTTTTAAAAAGCCTTATAAAGCTACTGTTAAGTTTCCATACTAACCGTCCGCTATTTCAACGACAGTCACAGTATTTAGCATCCAGAATGGATAAGATAGATTTCCTTTTATTACTGGCGATAGGCTACAACCGTGCCGTTGAAACATCCCCTTAGAAAAATTATACATGACAGTGCTTAAACTGACACACAATATTTTTTAGCGCAACGCAATCTGACTTTCAATAATCCCTACAAGAGAATGGCCCTGACTAAATTAACCTATACGTTTCACAAATCACTTACCTCACAAAAATCTTCGTCGCTCGAACTACTTCAATACAGCGAGCGCCACTACTGCCAGTTAAATAAAAGATTCAAACTACTGAAGGCACTAACTACTGATAGGCATAGTTAGCAGAAGAAAGATTTTGATAGAGAACAAACAATGTATTTACCTTAATAGTGTTCAAAAGTCATAATATATATATATATATATCAGTCTATGATATCCAATATTACAAATTTACTCTTTCTGATGGACACACGTCCAGATCGTCAGCTCTCAGAATTCCGCCATCTCTCTCTCCACATCCACCACTGCTGGCGACTCCAACTGCGCAACGCTACGCGCTGTTATCAGCCAACTGCCCAACACTACAATAGCAAATTCCAACAATGCCACCCAGCCACAGACTACACACAGCACAGCCAGTGATTTTCATACGTGGCGGTGGCGTTACCAATATAAGAACTTAAACAGCCTACTTACACCGTTATGAACCACTGCTTGCCTTCCATGACCTTCGACTGTTGTAACTGTTTTCTGATTTGTGTACAAGTTGTAAATAATCTTTCGCTTTGTTGCTTGCCCCTGCTACCTTCAGAATTTCGAAGAGTTTATTTCAGTCGACATTGTCAAAAACTTTCTCTAAATCTATAAATGCTATATACATATTTTTATCTTTCTTTAAACTATTATGTAAGGCAAATCATACAGTTATCATTGCCTCGCGTGTTCCTACATTTCTCCGGAATCCAAACTGATCTTCCCCGAAGTCGGCTTCTGTCACTTTTTCCTTGACTTATGTTTCGCAAATTTGTGTCACATCTTTCTTGCGCTCGCTAACAGCTTCTGTAAGCTCTGTGCCGTGTATGTTACTGTTAGTTGCTGCCACCGGTTACGCATCCTCCGTCTAGTTACTCAAACCCGTGGATCGAAGTATTGCGGGGTGGCTTGTTACTCAACCTCACTAGAGTTTAGGAATAATTAGTAACACGATTTTCCACTCATTTGCAAGACCAGTTCCGTTACTCAGCAACCATCTTTGGTTAAACCTTTCAATATCACGCCTCTACCAAGCACCTTGTCGGGGATTAAAAAGCACATGCGGATGTAGTCTAATAGTTACACAATCAACAGTGTAACCTTTCAGTTGTCACTGAAGGCGTATGGTAAAAAATATGTACTATTATGGCCCAGAAGATATCTAATTCCGTAATATGAGGCTAACCTTATTTTAAAGGTTTGTAAATACACATCATATCGTCAACGAAAATAATGCAAGTGTCGAAGACACAGTTATTTCGTAGTTTGCTTCAAAGTCGAGACAACCACAGAGTTGTTAAAATAGTGTGTAGCTATGTCGGAAAGCCAGTGGTGAGCAGAGTGTGGCCTACTTCGAGAGGCGAGCTATCGATCCGCGTCCAGCCTGCTCCCTTGGTCGGTCGTCCCCTTCGGTTTGGACGCCCTCGAAAGCTGCTGCTTTCTTAGTCGGCTGCTTCCGCTGCACCGGGAGACGCGGCTTGTATCATAAATGTGAGAGAGAGAATTTCCTTCCATTCTCGTGCGTCGAATTCTTTTTTGTTCGTCCTGTTTGTAGTCAAACTCCTGCGTCACTTCTAGTGTTTGAAAATCCTGAAGATATCACAGTTGCTAGATGCGGTGAAATATAGAATTTAGCACTAGAATTTTTGCGTAATGTAAGTAACCCTTCTCCTGTTTTATTTCAAGAACAGAAACGATCAGTCATGGTTCAAATGGCTCTGAGCACTATGGGACTCAACATCTTCGGTCATAAGTCCCCTAGAACTTAGAACTACTTAAACCTAACTAACCTAAGGAAATCACACACACCCATGCCCGAGGCAGGATTCGAACCTGCGACCGTAGCAGTCCCGCGGTTCCGGACTGCAGCGCCAGAACCGCTAGACCACCGCGGCCGGCAATCAGTCATGGACTGGGTTCATTTTATTCAGTAGAATTTTTAGATTTAAGTAAACGCCGTTATGGAGCAACCACTGAGAGACGAAAATTTATTAACTGATAGTTTTATAATTAAAAAATAACCTGTACTAGATTCATACTTCCTTATTTTTCCGTAATAAATAAGTGAACTCACTGATTCCGACGAAACTCATTTCCCTGAATCGCTCCAGGCAAATGCTGGGAAGACTCCTTCGAAAGGGCACTGCCGATTTCCTTCCCCATTCCTGATATCACCCGAGCTTGTACTCCGTCTGTAATGACCTCGATGTTGACGGGACGTGAAACCCAATCTTTCTTCCTTTCTTATTCGTCAAATCGTTAAGTATGATGAATCACGTGTATTTGTTTTACCTCGGTTGCGGTTAGAATCACTTTGTTGAAATGGAAGTTAGAAAAAAAGTAATTTTGTCGTCCAGCGACAAATAACACTATTTAGGATCGTTGGGCTTTAAACAATCTCCGCAAGCCGCCATTCAGTACATTGTATGGAGGGTACCTCGCACCACTGCTTCCCTACAACCGGTCTCGAAGTGCTCGTTCCATTCTATGTTGCTTTGCAACGATACCCGTTGCCCACCCATGTTCAGATAAGTTACATTAATTTTAATCAAGTAGCAACTGTTTTCGATCCTGAATTAATCCATAATTTAAGTATTCGTCGTAAAAATTGACTTGATATTCAGCCCACTTAGTGTGGTCTTGATTGTGTTACGAATGACTGACCTTAATATACGAGTACGCAAGTAAAAAAAAAAGACAACAAGGAAAAGTTAAATCTAGAATTTGAGACGAAGCTGCTGCCACTACTGTTGCACGTTATCCTCGTGTAGCTTATAAAATTCAAATGTATAGGAAAAACCGTGTAGCACCTTTGCATTAAGTTAGTGCAGGCTCATAGTACTAATGGTCATTAGGAATTAGTAGCTTTTTGGAAATATCGCCAAAATCATCGTACTCTCTCGTTACTTACATCATTTGTATTCCGCGACCGGAGTCAGGAGTTTCCTTTCTTTTTTAGTATCTCTAAGTCTCATTGTAATTTCGAGGGGTCATGTTATAAAGTTTAATTAATTACTATTTTTTACCATCCTTGATTATCGTCCACAACTTTCTGTATTATGTACAGCTGAGGAAACGTTGCTGCTGTGCCACGTTTCTGAGCGTGGCTAAGGAAGTCATCTGCGTTGATCTCATGCAAATGTAACTCTTTAGCTGCTGCCGCAAACCGTAGTTTGTCAATGATTTGCACTCTTTTGTTTCGGCTTCTCTAGCGGCGCTCTGTATTACTAAGGGGTGGAGCTTTCAGTGTGTACCAGGACTGCAGACACACACTTTCAAGCAAATAAAACATCAATGACGTAACTCTATCTTCCTCGAGTTTCTGTAATTCAATCTTGTATAAGTGGAAGAATGGGACTGGGACTGTTTCGATTACTCACAGAAAGCGGATATCCAACAGCAGTAAATTTATGAAATAATTTTATTATGCTACCAGTTTCAGCGCTTCGCTGCCGCCATCTTAAAAAAAAATCATCGAGTTTACAGTAGGATACAAATCTGTTACGCAACATCAACTGTCATTATTTAAAATAAATATACAGTACATATTTACTAGCAAGAAGTATAAAAATAAAGAGATAAAATAGAAAGACGGTAAAGTAAAATGCAGAAATTAAAAACATTGGTCAGTGTGAACTGTCATGTACCTTTTGTTACCTGTGTTAATAAAAACTGTGAAAACAAATACAATGTGAACATAACATTACGAAATACAGTAAAAATTGAAAAATTGCAATATTTTAGCTACGTACTGCAAGTTTGAACACCGTACTTCGTTTTTACTCTATTGTGCTTCATTTGTTTTATTTCTTATTTAAAAGGAATACGTTCTCGAAAATACTCTTGCTGTGACCTACACACATCGTTCTCATTTCTGATTTTGTATTCTTTTTAGCGGTGGCGCTGGACCCGGGGTTAAGCCTGTTTCAATCCTGGTGGTGGAAAAAAATTTTCACTGCCAGTATTTGGTCGGCAAGGATGAGGGCATGTGACACTTACCCTTGTCACCCCATTTGCTGCTACTCGCGAGGAGTATTCTATGTGACGGCACCGGGCTTAACCCACTCCCTTCTCTCATCATCATCACACACACTATTGTAATGGAGCATGTGCTAATTGAATAAAAAACTCAATTGCACCATATAATTGGTTTCTATACTTACGATTTCCGTATTTCGTTTTGTTTCTTTTCCATATTAATATTTTAAGGCAGATTTTCTGTCTCCAGGACGTCTGTTTACAGTATGTGATACTACTGCTTGTACATGATTCAGCAAAATTTCAATGAAGACTCTCCTAATTGATAAAGTATAGCAGTTACTACTGTATTTCCTAATAATACTATATTTGTTAAAGCGGTTTTTATTAAGACCTTAATAAGTACATTACAGTTCACACTGACCAGTGTTCGTATGTCACGCATTTTACTTCACCATCTTTGTATTTTATCTCTATCTTATACTAACGCATATGTATTGTAAATTTACAGTAAATAATGACAATTCAGTTGTAAGCTTGATAATTTTTCCTGAAGATCGTGCCAATGAGGCACCGGAACTGGCAGCGTAATAAAATTATTCCATGAATTTACTGCTGTTGGGTATCTGTTTTTGTGCAAGCTATTTTTTTCGAGTTGACAAAACTCCGTGACTACCCCTGTTCCTTCATTATTGCTTTTGATATAATTAAGCACCGTACGGATTGTGTAACAATTTCTGCTTTAGGGAATACGTAATGTTTTTTCTCATTTTGCACCATTTTTCAAATGTTCAGCTTTTTTCAACGAAATAGTGATGTCTCTTGGGTGCCCTGTGTTGCTACATCTTGAGATGCGAGCTGGAAGCAGACGACGACCTCTGCGTTCACATGTGGGGTCCACGTGCCACAGGCCCCTTTGCAGAGGTCGTGGATGGGTGGCACGAAAGCCCGCTGGAAACTAGGAGGTCTTGTGCAGGCAGCTCTGACGTCAGCAGCCCCAACCCATGGCCGCCGGCCTCGCCCCCACCCCCAACTCCGCCCCATGCGAATCTGGCCAACTCAAACATGCGGGGGCGCGTTCCTCCGCCTCACTCCACCCTCCTCCACCCCCCCCCCCAAATTCCACCCTCTCCACCGTCAAGCGTTGGGGGCTGCTATGCTCCGGCAGAGCTCTAGCGGCGGACACGCTGTCCCTACTTCACTCTAGCCGTCGTTAGATAAAAGTGCAGGAACTCTTCCCGCTGCTATCGCCGGCCTCATGGTCGTGGCCCAGTTTTCTGTTTACGTGCTGCGTATTTCTGTTTCACAAAAACTTCTGATGCAGTAGTCGCCTACTGTCCCTCTCTTTATAGATGCTCCAGTTCTTTTTGTGCGCCTCGATGGCTCGGTGTTAAAGTTCAAGGCTTCAAACCTAATGGTCACTTGTTCAATATCCAGTCACACCATGGATTTTGATCTGCCGCTTTCCTCTTCTTTCACCTTTGATAATGACTGTTAATGCGAAAAAATGCCGAGTTGTAATTCACGTTAAACACTGGGCCCCCGCCCCTGGTAACTGGCTCATAAGTATGTTTGGATTGTTTTCCTGTGTTTAAAGCAGGGGGAATGGGATGATTCCAATGGGAAGACCAAGGCATAGTTCATTTTCCACTTTTGTCATATCCAGTGTTGTGCTTCGGGAGAGGAGAAAGGCAATGGCATACCACCTGTAGCTCCAAGTAAAATACTGTGGCGTTAAAACCAACCTTTGCATTGATGACAACTTTACTTGAGATCTAATATTCTTTATATTACGGTACTTCTAAATCTTACCTCTACTCTTCTCCTTTTATACTAAGTGCCTTGCGGGTAGTGATTAACATTTTAAAGGAACAGGATTCAAGTCGCGTTCCAGCCATATTGACGTAGAAAAAGAGATCGATGAATTATGCACAACTTTTTTTTTTTTTTTTTTTTTTTTTTTTTTTTTTTTTATACTCACTTACAGAAATTAAATACTGCTGTTAACGGTTCCGGCCATACGCTGGCAATCTTTGAGTCCATACGTGTCAGGCGGCATGTGGCAAATGTGTATGGTTGAAATTAATAATGATGGTAATCAAGGTTTGTGAATATCTAAGATATAAAAAGAAGTACATACAGATTGTTTTGGTGTGATTGAAGCAGGGAGAATAGGGTGATTCCAATGAAAAGACCACTCTTCTCAAATCCAGTGTTGTGCTTAGTGGACGTACATTAATTACGTGAACTCAAAGTGTAAGTGTGTGTGGGGGTGGGGGGGAGGGGAGGGAGGGGCAAACTCTCACCAAATGACATCTACAGAGAGGGGGGCGGTGTGGCATGAAAGTCTCACATCAGCTTTTTAATTCAGAGAATATACGTTAACGGTTCTAGGCGCTTCGGTCCGGAACCGCGCTGCTGCTACGGTCGCTAGTTCGAATCCTGCCTCGGGCATGGATGTGTGTGATCCCCTTAGGTTAATTAGGTTTAAGTAGTTCTAAGTTCTCGGGGACTGATGACTTCAGATGTAAAGTCGTATAGTGCCCAGAGCGATTTGAACCATTTTTGAAGAATATACGTTATTATAACGAATAACATTTCGTTTTGTGAAATTAATCCCGAGCATAGATAATATTAAAGTATCCACCAATCTCCGTGGCATCTCTGAACTGAAGGCTTTACACGTGTGCATGCCCGGGATTCCCCCAGTTGAAACAAATGCCACACAAATATCAGATCTCGTTGTGGGAGCTCCCTGCCGCGCTGGTCGAAATCACTGCGTGTCAGTCAGTGAATCAGTCGTCACATTTTGCAAAGCATATAAAACCGATGTTATTGTATGTAGCATTAATCTACATGCCGACGAGTCAAAACAAACGCGACAGCAAGAAATTTATCGTTTGTGGAAGTAAGCTAAGCTCAAGATCACCGACAACAATTGTCTTAGTGATCGAATAACTCAAGAAATTTAGAAACTGCGTAATCAAACGGTTCAGAGAAAGGTACACAAAATGTTGTTTTTCATCTGCTAAGCGAAGTGAAGTGTTTTTGATCACTGTTTAATAATCTTTGTCAATCTATGTATTACAATTTCCTTCCAAATTAGAGGTGAAAATAACTACGTTTAAGGTGCACAGTATAGAGTTTAATAGTCCTGGAAGCTGCCAAATGGCAGAGAATATTCTGAGAATAACCATTATTATAAAGGACATTATTTTGTTGTATAAAATTAATTCCGAACAACGTAATAGATATTTTTAGTGGTATGAAGCAAAAACATGAAGATTTAAAATTTTATCATTTAAAAGTTACAGAGTAAACTTCCCGTGAGGAGAGGTGGGTGTTCCTACCACATCTCACCAAGGGGGAAAGGGGTCCAAATTTTTGAAAAGAAACCTCTCGTAATTAATAGATGCCCCTTACGGAGCGGAGAAATGTCGAGTGCGGACCGAATGTAATTGTTATAGGTTACATTAGACCGTGACAGCGCTTTCATTTCATATTTATTTTCCTGGTAATAGTGGAGTCCGTGAAATTATGACCTTTAGTTACCAACTGCTGCACAATTTTTGGTTTCCAGTGTCACAAACTGTGATGCAGATACGTCTATCCCTTATTAATTACGTAGGGCTGCAGTGTATAGTATTTTGACTATGGCATAACTCTACTTCATGTGCTGTCAGCATTTGGCTCCGCCTTGAAGTGTGTCTTGTTATGAAAACAGTTTAGTAATAAATAGGCATCACCACCTCAGAAGCAACCAAAAACAGTGCCTAGCAGTAGAAGGTTATGTAAACAGAACAGGGTGTACGTTATCCATTCTTCTGTAGTGTACTTGAATTCTTTGTTTTTTGTTTTCATAGCATCCTCCGATTGGCCTTAAAACATGTGCCCGTCATTCTTGCAGTTCCGAGGAATAACCAATAGTTTCAAAAACTTCATTTTCTCAGTGGTTGGAAAAAGTTGTATTACAACAAGGGACCCGCCTCGGATTCACCTGGGTAGCACAAGGTATCTACGACTGGGCCACTTTTCTGTCTGTCAGTGGAAACCGTATCAAATACTTAGAGTAGTTCCTGAGATTGGCCATAACATACAGACATAAAGACGCAGCGGGGGGACTTCAATTTATAAAATCTGTAGATGCCCAACATTGTATGATAGCGAAACGTGGACAATCGGCAACGCGGAGGAGGCGAAGAAGAAGTTGCAAGCATTCGAGATACGGTTGCATGGAAGAACGTTAAAAATTAGTTACCCCTGTAATGTAAGAAAAAAGCAATAAAAAGAATGTGAGGGAGCAAATGTATAGTTAACCCTTACCACAAAAACGGGACTTGTTAGCTACTGAACTTCGCTGGAAGTATCAGCAAGGCGGAAAAGCAGTAGGGACTGCAAATACTTGAATGTGTAAAAGTGGTTAGAGAGGATTTTGGATTCAGTAGCTACGGAGGGTGAAAGATTATCAGAAGGAGGAGGACATTGGGACTGTAAAGAAACAACTAACTTTAAAAAAATAAGTACGTTGCCCGTTCCTTGTCCTGGCTCCTGATCAGCGATTACTGCAGCTGTCGGAAGTTAGTGCCAATTTCTTACTAGAGGCTGACCGCTCTTGGGTGACGGAAAGACCGCTTGAAGAAGGCGACGGCACGGGCACAGGTGTGTATCTTCTCACGGTCCGGCGATCCTCCACGCACGTTAGGGCGCGAGATTAGTTTATCTGGGGCCGGCCTTGGTCCGGAGTCTGTTTGTTCGGTTTTTTATTGGGAGACACACAATGCCGCGCGTGTCCGGGTCGTTCGGCCACCTTCGCAGCGCCCTGGACGAGCAATCCACGTGCCCCTCTAAGCACGGCGCCTGCTGCTCAGCTGTGATCTACACGTGCGCCTGGCCTGGTCCACTGATATTCTGTCTGTTGTTCGTGCTGGACAGAGCACGATTTATGCAACCACTTGAGTCGACCCTTCTATGGGAGTGGAAGGACACAGTGTCCAGCTGACCGTAAGTTACCTGAGGTTATTGGTATCAAGCCAGGAGTGTCTCTCTCTCTCTCCTCTCGTCCGCCGCTCGTGGTCTCGCGGTAGCGTTCTCGCTTCCCGAGCACGGGGTCCCGGGTTCGATTCCCGGCGGGGTCAGGGATTTTCACCTGCCTCGAGATGACTGGGTGTTTGTGTTGTCCTCATCATTTCATCATCATCCAGGAAAGTGGCGAAATTGGACTGAGCAAAGATTGGGTAATTGTATGGGCGCTGATAACCACGCAGTTGAGCGCCCCACAAACCAAACATCATCATCTCTCTCTCCTCTCTCTGTGACAATGACGCACCTTACGTTGGGTCAAATAATATCTGGATTACAAGTCTCTGCTAGCAACATTCTTTGCCTGCACAATGACTTATCTCATTGTGCTGTTCAGGGTTCTTGTAGAAGGTTGGAACGTGCACAATTTTGGAGCCTCTCAAATTATGGACAGTAGCGTCGTATGTAGGACAGCCCACTCAAAGTGAGAAGTGATGCAATAAGCCTGTTGTGATGTCATTTGTATTTGAGGCCGTGCTGCCCACACTGTAGTGGATAACATCAGAAGTACTGAAATGTTCATCAGTCGGGAATCATTGTCAGACAGGAGCGATGGAGGCAGTAGACAAGATACGAGTAAGAACAGCGCGGTTTGTCACAGGTTCGTCTAGGACGTGCGAAAGAGTCACGGAGATGCTCAGCCTACTCCAGTACACTGGACTCGCATTCGGGAGGACGACGGTGCAATCCCGCGTCCGGCCATCCTGATTTATGTTTTCTGTGATTTCCCTAAATCGCTCAAGGCAGATGCCGGGATGGTGTCTCTGAAAGGGTGCGGCCGACTTCTTTCCCCGTCCTTCCCTAATCCGACGAGACCGATGACCTCGCAGTTAGGTCTCTTCCCCCAATCAACCCAACCCCAACCCTACTCCAGCGGCAGACGTTGCAAAAGAAGCGTTCCGCATCACGGTGTTGTTTACTGTTACCGTTGCGAAAGCGTAAATTCCTAGAAGAGTCGGTAAATATATTTTTCTCTTCTACGTATACAGGGTGTTACAAAAAGGTAAGGCCAAACTTTCAGGAAACATTCCTCACACTCACAGAAAGGAAATACACTCCTGGAAATGGAAAAAAGAACACATTGACACCGGTGTGTCAGACCCACCATACTTGCGCCGGACACTACGAGAGGGCTGTACAAGCAATGATCACACGCACGGCACAGCGGACACACCAGGAATCGCGGTGTTGGCCGTCGAATGGCGCTAGCTGCGCAGCATTTGTGCACCGCCGCCGTCAGTGTCAGCCAGTTTGCCGTGGCGTACGGAGCTCCATCGCAGTCTTTAACACTGGTAGCATGCCGCGACAGCGTGGACGTGAACCGTATGTGCAGCTGACGGACTTTGAGCGAGGGCGTATAGTGGGCATGCGGGAGGCCGGGTGGACGTACCGCCGAATTGCTCAACACGTGGGGCGTGAGGTCTCCACAGTGCATCGATGTTGTCGCCAGTGGTCGGCGGAAGGTGCACGTGCCTGTCGACCTGGGACCGGACCACAGCGACGCACGGATGCACGCCAAGACCGTAGGCTCCTACGCAGTGCCGTAGGGGACCGCACCGCCACTTCCCAGCAAATTAGGGACACTGTTACTCCTGGGGTATCGGCGAGGACCATTCGCAACCGTCTCCATGAAGCTGGGCTACGGTCCCACACACCGTTAGGCCGTCTTCCGCTCACGCCCCAACATCGTGCAGCCCGCCTCCAGTGGTGTCGCGACAGGCGTGAATGGAGGGACGAATGGAGACGTGTCGTCTTCAGCGATGAGAGTCGCTTCTGCCTTGGTGCCAATGATGGTCGTATGCGTGTTTGGCGCCGTGCAGGTGAGCGCCACAATCAGGACTGCATACGACCGAGGCACACAGGGCCAACACCCGGCATCATGGTGTGGGGAGCGATCTCCTACACTGGCCGTACACCACTGGTGATCGTCGAGGGGACACTGAATAGTGCACGGTACATCCAAACCGTCATCGAACCCATCGTTCTACCATTCCTAGACCGGCAAGGGAACTTGCTGTTCCAACAGGACAATGCACGTCCGCATGTATTCCGTGCCACCCAACGTGCTCTAGAAGGTGTAAGTCAACTACCCTGGCCAGCAAGATCTCCGGATCTGTCCCCCATTGAGCATGTTTGGGACTGGATGAAGCGTCGTCTCACGCGGTCTGCACGTCCAGCACGAACGCTGGTCCAACTGAGGCGCCAGGTGGAAATGGCATGGCAAGCCGTTCCACAGGACTACATCCAGCATCTCTACGATCGTCTCCATGGGAGAATAGCAGCCTGCATTGCTGCGAAAGGTGGATATACACTGTACTAGTGCCGACATTGTGCATGCTCTGTTGCCTGTGTCTATGTGCCTGTGGTTCTGTCAGTGTGATCATGTGATGTATCTGACCCCAGGAATGTGTCAATAAAGTTTCCCCTTCCTGGGACAATGAATTCACGGTGTTCTTATTTCAATTTCCAGGAGTGTATGTTATGTGGACATGTGTCCGGAAACGCTTACTTTCCATGTTAGAGCTCATTTTATTACTTCTCTTCAAATCACATTAATCATGGAATGGAAACACACAGCAACAGAACGTACCAGCGTGACTTCAAACACTTTGTTACAGGAAATGTTCAAAATGTTCTCCGTCAGCGAGGATACGTTGTAACCTCCCCACAAAAATTGAAAATGAAAATGTGCCAAGAGTAACCTTCCCACAAAATATAATCTATAATTAAATGAATTTTTAATTATTCTGAGCTCTGAACAAAATTAGTTTTAATGTAACCTCTGAACGAAATTGGCTCCCATTTATAGTCTCTGTGCAAAGAATGCATTCACACTTAATATTCCCACAAAATTCTTTTCTCATTTAATATTAAGTTCGAAACAGAAAAATTCCTAAACAGCAAAATAATAAAAAAGTTTAGTAACCTGATAAATTTTTTGAGGACAGCAGCGCTGGCCTTCGGCCCTGTATTCTGAATGAAAAAAAGGAAAAATTCTTACCTCAATAAAACTGCAATTATATCTGCTCTTAAATTAGTCATTTTTTGACACAGCTTCGTGCAATGCTGGCGTATATATATATATATATTTTTTGATTATTGGAAGGAATGGTCATGCATTTGAAATATTCTTTAAATTGAAATGAATGCTTTTCTTTAAAAGAGTTGCTTTATATTATAAAAATTATTATTGGGGCATTTTTTGGAACAAATTAAATTACAATTAACATACATTATTAAATATGCGCAAGGCTGCTTCTTTACCATCTACAACAATACTCATCCTCCAGAGTCCTGACCAGAGTCGCGAGCAGAGCACACAGCCGACGCATGCCGACTCCCGCCGACTAGCACGGACTAACGACTACTGTCGACAGACAACTACTACTGTCGACTCGCGCAGTCAAGCGCAGACTAGCAACAACTAACGATAAACTACTCTCTGGTCAGAGATTCTGTCATGCCTCGCCCATCGCCGGCAATTTATACGTCTTTCAACGTGCATCCACTCTCTGTCGCATGGAATCCCTGATGCGCTGATGCAGCCCTGGAGAATGGTGTATTGTATCACAGCCGTCCACAATACGAGCACGAAGAGTCTTTACATTTAGTACTGGGGTTGCGTAGACAAGAGCTTTCAAATGCCCCCATAAATGAAAGTCAAGAGGGTTGAGGTCAGGTCAGGAGAGCGTGGAGGCCATGGAATTGGTCAGCCTCTACCAATCCATCGGTCACCGAATCTGTTGTTGAGAAGCGTACTAACACTTCGACTGAAATGTGCAGGAGCTCCATCGTGCATGAACCACATGTTGTGTCGTACTTGTAAAGGCACATGTTCTAGCAGCACAGGTGGAGTATCCCGTATGAAATCATGAAAACGTGCTCCATTGAGCTTAGGTGGAAGAACATGGGGCCCAATCAAGACATCACCAACAATGCCTACCCAGACGTTCACAGAAAATCTGTGTTGATGACGTGATTGCACAATTGCGTGCGGATTCTCGTCAGCCCACCCATGTTGATTATGAAGATTTACAATTTGATCACGTTGGAATGAAGCCTCATCCGTAAAGAGAACATTTGCACTGAAATGAGGATTGACACATTGTTGGATGAACCATTCGCAGAAATGTACCCGTGGAGGCCAATCAGGTGCTGATAGTGCCTGCACACGCTGTACATGGTACGGAAACAACTGGTTCTCCCGTAGCACTCTCCATACAGTGACGTGGTCAACGTTACCTTGTACAGCAGCAACTTCTCTGACGCTGACATTAGGGTTATCGTCAACTGCACGAAGAATTGCCCCGTCCATTGCAGGTGTCCTCGTCGTTCTAGTCGCGAGTCGTAGGCTGGAATGTTCCGTGCTCCCTAAGACGCCGATCAATTGCTTCGAACATCTTCCTGTCGCGACACCTTCGTTCTGGAAATCTGTCTCAATACAAACGTACCGCGCCACGGCTATTGCCCCGTGCTAATCCATAAATCAAATGGGCGTCTGCCAACTCCGCATTTGTAAACATTGCACTGACTGCAAAACCACGTTCGTGATTAACACTAACCTGTTGATGCTACGTACTGATGTGCTTGATGCTAGTAGTGAAGAGCAATGAGTCGCATGTCAACACAAGCACCGAAGTCAACATTCTTCTTCTTCTTCGGTTATCAACCCACAGGTTGGTTGGCAGCAGCACGCCATTCCGTTCTTTTGTCAACTTTCTTCTTCATATCTGCATAGGTCTGGCACCCGATGTCATTTATTACTTGTTGAATGTAGGTTAATCTAGGTCGTCCTCGGCGAGTTCTTCCTTCAATGATTCCTTCTAATATTCTCTTACATTACCTTCCTTCAATTGGGCCAACTGGCGGTGAATCGAGGAAGTACAGTACATACTGACGAAACTAAAATGAGTTCTAACATGGAAAGAAAGCGTTTCCGGACACATGTCCACATAACATCTTTCCTTTATTTGTGTGTGAGGAATGTTTCAGGAAAGTTTGGCCGTACCTTTTTGTAACACCCTGTATATTACGAAAAGACCATAACATGGGAGATTACAGCGTACCTGGAGGCTTACCAGCAATCGTTCCTCCTGTGAATCATTCGTGACTGAAACCGGAAAAGGGGAAGTAACAGTGGTATACAAACTGCGCTCCGCCACACACTATAAAGTGACTTGTAGGGTAAATGTACATGCTATGGAGAATCCGCACCAGAGACTAAACTGAACGATCATAATGATGCGGGCATTCCCACCGATGCGGAACGGGGTCCATTATAGGTGAGCTGAGTTTTTATCACAACCTCATTGCGGCGGAGGGTACATTGTGTTAAAGTTCCATTTTATCTCCTTCCATTCACGGGAGGTACGCTAGTAGGACGAATGTTGGTGTCCACTTTGTCCACTTGCATTGTTGGAAATTTTCTCTAATTGTTAGTGTTGTAGTGATTACACGAGATGTATTTTGTAGGGAGTAATACGTTTTGATTATTCATTTCAGAAAGCTATCTCTCGAAATTACGTGATTAACGTTCTGTACGATGCAGATTATTTAGTAATCTTGGATCTCTTGTGTTAATGCAACCTGGTAAAGGTCCTGACCAATACTCTAGAATTGGTCGAAGTGTGGTCTGCTTAGGATTCTTTCAATAAATGTGTATCTAGCATGAGCCTTCCTCATGGTTAAATGAATGTGGTGATTCCACCTTAAATAGTTTCGGACAGAAACTCTTCAATATTTGAACTTCGTGATTGATTTCAGTGACGCCGATTGCATACTATAACGATATCCGATCTTTCCGTGCACTGTGTGTATTACATTTATATATGTTGAGAGACAACTGTCAATCTTAGCGTCAGTCGCTGTTTTACCATATTACCTTAAGGTATGCCGGACGCTATCATTGCTTCTCACGACGTTTTCCCTTTACGTTCAACATACTGAGCTCTGTCTGCTAGCAATTTTCTGTCCACACGCCTACCTGTCCCTATGCACATACTTTGTTAAGTAGGCGACGGCGCGAAACTGTATCGGAGGCTGTTTGGAACATGGCGTCAGCCTATACCATGCTATACATTTCCTTCTGAATCTCACGAAAGAACAGATCAAGCGGACTTCCATACAGAAAAAAAAAGAGATACGAACAACATTCCTCCTGATCAGCTCGATAGCGCACCTGGAATGTAAACTGACCAGTTTTTGCTGCTACTGCCCAACGGTGGATTACTAATTTCTTCACTCTTAACATTAAGCTTCACGGGCTTGTAGAGTTACCACGCATGCAAAACTACCGCTTTGCTTACGGGGATGTCACAAAGGAACCTTGCTGTAAGGTCACGTCTCAACCATCCCAGGCAAAACTGCCAGTCGAGACGACCGGTTGCAATCACCAAGGACCCCTCTCTCTCTCTCTCTCTCTCTCTCTCTCTCTCTCTCTCCCTCTCTCTCTCTCTTCCATGTATTTTTCAAGGAAAAAATTCGCGCGATAGTTATAAAATCCTCAAGCTTTTTAGAATATTCTTGAACGTTAATGAATGTTACCGAATGCCCTAGTATATTCTAGAGTGCTGTAGAATACAGCTCGTCTCACATTTCTGTGCTTTCCGGGAAAGTCGTCTAATCGATGATTTGCTCAACAGAGCAACAACTCGTTGAAAAAGTCTATCCGCTTATAGAGAGAAACTGCGTAAACAAAGATTTGTTGTTTGAGCGAACAATTGTTGCAACAAAAAAATGAATTAGTTCAACAGTCGAAGTGGCGAATAAAGAATGTGATACCAGGAGAATCATGAACCAAGGCGAAAGCATGAACTTCCCAACACTATTGCTAAATTTGCTGTGTTCGCAGTACCATGGAAGCGGAAATATTAACCGGAAAAGAAAAAGGCAAGTCAGTATAGAACGTTCCCATCAGATCACCTAATTCGGCTGTCGGGCCGGGCTAGCACTTGGATGGGTGATCATCCGGTCTGCCGATTGCTGTTGGCAAGCGGGGTGCACTCAGCCCTTGTGAGGCAAACTGAGGAGCTACTTGATTAAGAAGTAGCGGCTCGCTCCGGTCTCGGAAAGTGACATACGGCCGGGAGAGCGGTGTGCTGACCACAGGCCCTTCCATACCCGCATCTGGCGACGCGTGTGGGCTGAGAATGACACAGCGGCCGGTCGGTACCGCTGGGTGCGCCAGGGCCTGTGGACGGAGTTTACGTTTTTACGTATGCAACGAATTTCACTCATTTGAACTGATTTAGCATCCACCTTTGAAAGGCTGCAATGTCCGGTAATATTAGCGTACAGTATAACTATCATAAAGCACAAGTACAAACGTTCCAATGGTGTGGAATCAGTTTAAAAGATTTGTGTTTCTAGCACGGACATCTATACGTAGCATGTTCGCATGTTGACAACACAAAATGTATTGGTCTTTGCACCCGACAGCAAAACACCGTATGTATTGTATAAGAATGTACTTTGAATAACTTATATGGTTAATTAGACATATTTCCTAGTAAAAAAAATAAAGAAAAAGACGAACCGAAGCGGCTCGTTGTCAAGTAGCTATTGATAAATGCTCAAATTCCATGGTTAAAAAAGCCTTGTTTGTCGTACAGTCGGGGATCCTGGGAGTGTAATGTAAAAAGAAACTATACATCAGCGTTAAAATATCGTAGATGTTCGATGAACACGTGAAGACTGTCAAACTTTATAACGCTGCAAGAGCCAAGTTTTACGACGTAATTCGCTTACCCTACGTCGGGCGGTGAACACTGCACGTACAGTTTCTCCTGGTAACAATTTCTGTGATCAGGTATACTTTGTTGGTCACGTTACCATTGCTGTGAAATTTCATGTCGTAAGTGTTCTTTATTGTATATAAGAAGCAACAGTTCTTGGATAAACTGTTTACTCGAACGGACGACGGAAGACCACGTACGGGATTCATAAGACGCACATATATACTTGTCTGCCCCTCGCTCCGGTCTCCGAAGCAAGTGCTTCCTGTCTGCGAAGATCTGCTCGTGTAGATAAACTGACTCTATTTTTTTAAAAAATACCGCGCACGAGTTGTAGATGTGACGGCGCCGTAGAGCAGAACTTGCGTTGCCGCTGTGATGAAATTTGTTATAGTGTGTTTACAGCCTCAGCCTCCGTGCTCTCTTCTCCTCCCTTTCCTTTCTTGTGGTGCCGCTAGGCGAGCCAAATATAAATGCAAATGCCAAGTTCACAGTGGCCACCGCTCTTCGCATGATGCTAGAGGTCTCGTGGCGCAGCTCCAATTTCCGCGTCGTCACTGTGAAATACAGCCTCCGACTTCCGGCGCTGTATTCAATACTCTTCTCCTTCACGTCTTGTTCACTGAGACCAACTTTTTCTTATCGAATAAAACTGACTGCTTCTCCCTGTCAATAACGCAGCTTCTGTGTCGAATCTATTGCACATCAAATGACTTGTATTTGTATCATCGCATTGTGTTTCCGCTCTCTCAAACTGTGTTTCTAGGAAGTAAATTCCTTACATTTTATCCAGCATCTCTTCGAACAGATGATTAACAGAACCAGTTGTTGCATCAGTATAAGCACTCTGTGTTTTTCGGTACATTGTGGGGACAAAATGTTTCTGTTGATTATGGTTCATAAATAGCAACCAATATGGAGGTCTGCTCAACGTAGGTCTGCTCAACGTAAGTCTGATTTAGCGATTCCTTTTCGGGCTTAATTTCTGCCATTTTTCTTCGTGGTGACAAACACACGGAGGATGGCTTGGCTTCATTCAGTTTCAATGTAATTTGGAAACTACATATTGTTAACAGTCATTGGAAATGTTATTCGGTAAACTTACTGTCCTGTTATGTTTCAGTAGCTTTATATGGCGCAGTATTGAACTGCTTTAGGTCGTAGTACGCCCATAAAATCAGACACTGTTAACATAGAAACGGTTCTAGTGTGTAAATTTTGGTAGTGAGTGAAATTGTCGCCTCAACTGCCATACAGTGTTAAAAGGCTGATGATACGAAGCTTAATGACTCGCGAAAATTATGTGCTCCATAAATTAGCTGACGTAGTATTCTTGTTCTCATTGACATCGATTAAGCCGGTGTAGGATCATTAAAGTAAATACTGTTAACAGGTCGTAAAAATTTACAGAAAATCTTTTTTATGTAATACCAGCAACTGCTGATAAAACATCTTCGGTAGCTACCATTTTCAACATAAATTTGTTACAGTGGCCTATTACTCCTTGTGTGCTATCAGTAATAAAAATGAAGTTCTGTTAACGACGCCACAACAGGAAAGATGCCCTGTAGTCCACTGTAACAGTTTTCAGTTGCTTACGGCTTCGAGCGTAACTGAAACAAGCAAAGATTTGTTTCGTCACCAGCCGTTGGTCTTGAATTAAAACAAAGCTTTTATAAGGTGTAAATTTTGATGGTGAGTCAACTTTTCAGTCTATTTGTTACGTAGTGTTAAACAGCTGAAAAATATTAAGCCTAGCGCTAGTATGCAAATCACGTAGTTGATAAAATAGCTGACAAATTATCCTTGTTTTTAGCGACGTCTACTGAATGCTCCATTTGGATTTTTTTTCCCCTCCCTAGATGGGTTTCGCAAAAGTGAGTTTCTTACGGAACAAAAGCATATGAGGCAGAATTGTGTCTATTTGTACTCAATTCTTTTGATGTATTGTTAGTCCCAGCTCATAAGCTGCTACTCAAAATTTTGTTCCTCTGTACCTGGGGTTAAATGATAACCACACGCAATTTTTTTCGCGCTCCATTCTTAGTAAGTCACAGACTTTATGGGAGCAAGCACAGACCCTAAGATGAGGACTTCGACAAGTATCTTTTAACAGCTAATGCACAATGCGGATAACTTCGGATAACTTAATGGTGTCTCACTTCATAGTGATTTTTACCACTTAACAGATTACGCTAGCTCTCCATAGACTATCGAACTTCGGCGTCATGTCTACGAATACTAGTCCCATCTTTACACTTCTGAACAGGGTTTCCAAATTACTTACTGAGTACAAAACGCATAAGGAACTCTAATACTCGCGCTTGTTGTGCAGTGAAGCGTAATGGAGCCATATTGTTGTTAAACATTATGCTTACTGTGAATTGTAGGAGACGTAGTAGAATCGATGCATCCTATGATTTTTTTTTAGCCCAACAATGACTATGAATTCTTCACTCTGATTTGGGTTCTTTGTTTTCATAATGTCTGAAGAAAACTGAGAAAGCACAAGACGTCAAAAATATTATAAAACACCAATTATTTTTTCTTCAGAGTCGGAGATAACAATATTAAACCATGTTAGTGATTTCTGCAGCAACTAAGTGGTCAGAAAGCTGAAAATTTGAGCTGTTGACTTGTTCCAGCCGAAAAGAATTGTACTCATCATGCCTTAGTATCAGCTAATTGCCAATCTCCGTTGTGCGTTCTTTTGCAACAAAAATAAATTTCCGTGTATGATTTTTAATGCGCGTAAAAAAATGGCTTGCACAATGGTGAATAAACTCCAGTTGTTAGATTTTTGCGGGAGAGACGGTATGAGGCTTTATAAGAGACCACTACAAGTCACATTTATTTATTGTCTTAGTAAAGTTGTTTTACAAACTGCCTATTGGCTTCTGTCTCGGGTTCTTCGGCCGACGTTCATCTAAAGATGAACGTCTGCCGAAGAACCCGAGACAGAAGCCGATAGGCAGTTTGTCAACAAGTGGCCACGAAAGCCTTAACAATTTTGTAAAGTTATTTTAATTATGCAACGACCTCATCAGGCAGAAATGGCAATGTACAAAAATATAACAATTTTAATGGAGAAAGAGGCGCAACACATTTTTCTCGACTGCATGAATCTCTGAATCTCACGAAGTACGCTACCAACAAAAAAAGCGTGTTGTTAGTGTGCTTAACGAGATCCAGAGAGCCAAAGTGATGGAAGGAGGAGGAAACGCTAAAGTGGACAACTAATTTTCATGAACACAACAGCCCACAGCTCTCGCCGAAACTAAACACTACTTCTTCTTCTCTTTCTTCCTAATTGTCGCATTGCCCTCGGAGACCATACACGTTCCCAACATACCTCCACCAGTCGTTTCTGTTCGTGGCTTTCGTGATCCATTCTCCTACTATCCTCAGGCCCGTCATCTCCGTATCCCTGTTTACGTCATCATTCCATCCTTTCCGTGGCCTTCCTCGGCCCCTGCTGCCTTCCACGGATCCTCAGAATGCTACTCGCGGTAGTCTTTCGTGTTCTGTCCTGTGTTCTGTCCACATCAGTTTCCTTTTCTTGATCTTCCAGCCAATATCAGCTTTTGAATATAGGTTTGCCAGTTCGTGTCTTTTTTTTAGTATCCTCCTTTCCTGTGACTGAGCGACCCTCTTGGTGCCAAATGTTTTCCTTAATACCTTTCTTCGAAGGCTAACAGTTTTTGCTCATGTAATTTCTTTAATGTGTGGATTTCAGACCCATATACATCTACCGGGAGAATTACCCTCCGGTAAGTCTGATTTTAAAACTCGTCGGAATTGCTTTGCTGCACACTACGTCCCGTAAGCCAAAATATGTTCTATTTGCCGTGCGATCCTTGCCTTAATCTCAGTTTCCATTCTATTCTGTTCGCTTAAAATGCTTCCCAAACATTTGAATATTTATTTTCTTTTAAAAATGACTTTATCATCTATCAGTGCGGTAAAATCATTTGGTGCCTTGCCCAAGATAATGTACTCCGTTTTCTCCTAATTAATTTGTAACCCTGCTTTCAGTGTCATATTTCTGTAAGAACTTGTCGCGAGCTGGAAGCCCTCTTTGCTACCGCTTACTAGAACAAGATTGTTCGCAATGTAAACTGACTTATTGTGTTAGTACCCAGTCCTCTTGCATCTGGGTTCAATTTTTGTTGTTGTTCTTGTCTATTACTCTTAAATTAAAACGTATTGACTATAAAGCATCTCCTTTCCTAAGACCAGGTCTGACTTTAAATTGATCTGACATTCCTGTGTTTTTTACTCTGCAATAAGCTATCTCCAAACGCATCTGTACTGGACATATTAACTTTTGAGAAAACAAACTCTTTCAAAACACTGGTGATGGTGACCCTATGTATGATGTCATAAGCTTTTTTTGAAGTCAAGAAAAACCAAATGAATATCAGCGTTATGTTCCCAACCTTGCTTGATTATTTGTCTAAGCGTAAAAAGGTGATTTATGATTGATCTGTTCCATCTGAAACCACACTGATAGTCCCTCTATAAGCCTTCTGCATTTGAGATAACTCTCTTCAGTAAACGCTGAGATAGAATTTTGTAGCTTAGATTGAGTGCAGTACCTTTATCATCATCATTCATCATATATCATACAGACTAAAAACTGCTACATTAAAATATGTATATTTAAGGTAAATGTTTTTGTATTGCTATATTTGCCTAAAGACGAGGTCACACCTCAAAAGATGTTGCTGAACGAAAATAATTTTAGCAAGTTTACGGGGATTGTTCATTTTTAACTACAGAAGAGGAACTATTGGTTCACTTTATTACATAAATAAATAAGACTGACAAACTTAATTAACACTTCTTTGCCACTGGATAATTTACAATTTTCATTGACTGTGCAAGCATCCCTTGATACACGAATTAACAAACTATTGTCTTGCAGTACAGTATTCGATATTTACAACAGTAAAGTTCATCAGAAACTTGAACTATGTTGACTGCGATGTTGACTGCTGTGACTGAGATCTCGAACTGGGCAGAGCTCTTGCAGGGTCGCAACTATATTGCCCTCGGCGTGAGGGCGCTGCTGTACTGAGAGGGGAAGCTTGATCTCGAGGAACGCCTCCCATACGTCGTTGCGGATTGCAGCGAACCCTCTTTGTCTGTGGTATTGATTCACGTAGCCTACTTTGCTGTGCCACAATCACGAAGAAATGTAACTGCCAGCGGTCTCTCTAAAACTTGATTGTTCGGCCCCTTTAGACCTTTCATTCCAGTACACACCTCAAAAATGGAGTTGACTCTATCGCACGTCCTATTTTATCTGTTAACATTAAATATGGTAAATACCAATCGAGCAGAGAGTACAACAAAAATTGTACTCGAAAATCTTAACTCTGTTGCAGACAGTTCCGTACCGAGATAGTGGCAATCCAGGCGCCCGCGAAGGGCACAGAGAACACAGATAACGTACAAACTGACCGGAAAAAGGCGGTTTGAGAATTAAGGACGAGAGATTAGTTCTCCTACCGCACGTGTACTTCTCTTTTGCCCACGCCGCGAAGCCTTTCCCTCGGCCTGGGCTGTAAGCGCTCTCTGTGATCCGTCTCATTTCTACAGTACCATTTCATCCAAGAAGTATCATTCAGAAACGACTACTACCGATCAGACATTCTTCGCTGACATGGTTTATATGGCAACAGTCCCCTTGATTAACAAAACTGCCACCTGCACAGCTCACTGTTCTTAAACAGTGGAGTCCTTGCTACTACTTTGCTACAGTACTGTAGGATGCCAAAAGTCAACGAGCGAGTGCTGGAGCAAACATACTATTTGATTGAAAGCTTCCAGTTTTTGCCGATTTCTGTCGTCGACTGATGACTGCATCAGGAGGAAGCAATTAGAAAAGGGGGGGCTTGAGGGTGGGGGCAGATACGTAATTTATTTGCCCCTCCAGCTAGCACTTTTGCTGTTTCCAAGTTACGGTTGATACGAGCTGCTGTGTAAATGAAAAATAATTCTATGGTTAATGAACAATGTTACGGGAGTAGATTTTAGTTGTTATTCCTGTTGACAGCCCTACTCCGTTCATATAAGCTGAACCCTGGAATAAACTTACATGCTCTACTATTGGCCATCTGCTCCAACGTCAAGCATCTGGCGTAACACAATTGGAGTAGGCAGTGCTCACGTATGAGGCGTGTTGCTGTTATCCTAGCGGGAATGAAACTTTGACACTCGCTGAAGTAATGCGCTAAACGGTTAACCCATGAAGTTCTTCTATAAAATCTCACTGGGTATTTTCTTTCCTTGTGGCCGGCAGTTGTGTTCATATCTACTTGCTTAAAAAATTATGAAATCAGCAAAATGTTCATAGAAAAGATTGCAGAAGATTATTTTATTGGAAGTGGGTGGGAATGGTGTTGGCACAGCTTCCGAAATTCTGCCAGGGGCGCAGCATCAACTCGGTACGGCTTGGGTTGCAAACAGCGCACTGCATAGACTTCGCTATTGCACAAACACGATGTCAGCCTTCAGAAAGCAGCTTGTTGGCTCGGTGGCGTACAGTAAACTGCAAGCTGTCGTGAATCCTCCACCACCACCACCACCACCACCAACACCACGTGGCACCTCTCCACATCTTAAGGCAGCAGAGCAAGCCTACGCGCCCGCCTAGCGAGTCGGCCACCCGCGTAGCGTGGTTGGCCGGCATCTGTCGCCGCACTGTCGGCAACTTCGTTATCGACCCGTGGCCGTTCATTGCGGCTGTCCTGCTGCTTAACGGAAGGCTCCAGAACAAAACTACTGTATTGCGTCTCGGTGACAACCAGAGGAATTACTTCGAGCTTCAGGTGTGAACGTAACGTGTTAAGTGCTATGTCGTCCACGGTGAATAGCATTGTATAGGAATTGTCTCCTGCTTGCTGGCAAAATAACGGCGATGAAAAATTTTTAACCACTGGGTTTCGAACTGGCTGTCCACAAGTAGAGCACCGGAGCATAAGTGTTACTTGGTGACCGCAGCTAAGTACGCAGGCGGATGCAAAAAGAAGTAAAATATAATAGTGGAGCCAGGCAGCGTTGAGCAGTGAGTGCGGTGCAGTTTCTCCTTTACAATGACTGAATTGGGAATTGTTCAAAGCCGAACCCTCAGCCAGTGAAGTGAAGGCGATGGCCTTCTTGGACTCTGTAGGGATTATTCTGTTTGATGTTCTCCCTCATGTTGGAAGATAAAATCTGTAGTGTAATGTGCTAGCCTCAGGAAATTGGAGAACAGTCTTTAGTATTTTCGTCACCACAAAAATGCAAACGAACTTTTCCTTCTCTATGACAAGGCCTCACGCAAGTCTGTACACCCGAGAGGGACTCATGAAACTTCATTGGACTGTTCTTCCTTATCCACCCTACTTCCCGTATCTTGTACCTTCCGACTACCATCTGTTTGGCACAATGAAGTATACAATCCGCGGGAAGCAGTAAGTGGATGATGGGGAGGTTATTGATGCAACAAGACGTTGACGTTGGCGCCGCCGTCGACCAGTAGCGTGATACCATTTCGAGCATGCAGACCACCCCCACCCCCCCTCGCCTCTCCCCCGCCCCAGTATAGTGACTTAAGGCCGTCGCATTGAAAGGAGATTATATTAAAAAATAGGGTTTTGTAGCCAAAAGAATGGAGAATAATATGGCGTATTGGAGTCTTGAAGAAAACCAACCCGCTTTCAGAAAAGTGTTGCATTACACATTGATTGCCCCTTGTAGTTACATATTAGAGAATATTTCATAATTCATTGACTAAGTTAATATTTGAACTTACTTATTACGTTCACGATACAGCTTGGCGCTTTTCTGGGAGAGGAGGAGTCGATGAAAGTTGAATGAATTTGGAACCGCAAGGAACCATGACTGCTAAACAATACAACGCGCCTCAGCGCTGTACTAGACACTGTGATTGCAATGTTTATTGCAGCTTGCTGCCTGCCCTGCGAGAAAGAGGCGGGGCTTACTTTCCCTGCACATGTGTTTCATCAGCAGCACAAAGTTGGTGACAGTTGTGTGGAGTCACTTGTGCTGAGGTGGAATGTGTTGACATTTCTGCGAAGCACAAAAAACTCCCGGTAGTTCTTTATTTTCACATTCTTTGGTTTCACCAACTTGCAACCAAACTGTCACGCTGCAACCTAATGCAGACGTCTTCTGAAGACGGGGAAACCTGCCTGAAACTGGCAGAGGCAAAATAAATCTTCATAAAAGGTGACTGGTAGCTTTCAACGTTCCAATGTACAACACATCCAGTTCCTAGCAACATGTGTCGCAAACTACAATAGGCTGTGCTTCACTGCCAGGCAAGAAATAAATTTGTAGTGTGCCTGTATGCTACTTGCGAAAAGCCGCGTGTCCCAGCAAGAGCTCCAGGCGTCGTAGGAACCCATCTGCGCTGAAGTATCACTCTGCACAAGGGTTGCAACACCGTGGCAGCCGATCGCATGCTTACGCTTCTAGCGTCCACTACGAAAGGATTAAGATAAATTTTGATTATAGTACGTAGTGACTGCTGTTAATTCTATCGTGATGTGGTCTGATGCCGATCGGTCCCAATTCCTTATGCGAATCTCACTGCAGTACTACAAATGACTCAACTTCTGCTGTATAGCATTCGATTTATCGTCGCGACTCCGCCGATAAGCCTTGGAACTGGCGCGCGGATAAGACATAAGTGTACAGCGTCAGAAGAGCCAGGATTTAGGATGACGAGAGAAGCCCCTGGGCGACGTCGTCCACGCTGTGCGCTCGTATAAGGTAAACCGTGCTGGCCGTCTCGTCGCTCCCTCGTGCCCGGCGCTCACGGACGGCGGCGGGAGGGGCCTGGCTGCCGAATTTATCGCCGCTTTGTACGGAGAGCGGCGCCGCTTTTTGTGGCTGCCAGCTTTTGATGGCGCGCACCAGCCCGAGGGGACCAGACTCTGCCCGGCACTTTGTCCCGAGGCGGGCAGGCAGCGCGGAACTGTCATCCGCCTTCCGTCTGCCCACGGCGCTTCTGTACAAAACAGCCCGCGCTTTTGTCACCGAAGGACGCGAAGTGTGTCGCGACTCAGTACTAAGACAAGTCTAACAGAAGGGACTTCGTGCTGGAGGCGAGTATGTGTACACATGGTATAATGATCACGTGCCTCGCGCTCTGCTAGCTGGAATAGTTTCTCCCGTTGAATCAAGAACTACACACACCGCACTGTATTCGGTGGCGATTAGCTGCACTGCACGCAGAACAGATAAATAAACGATTCGATGCATAAGCCATCTCTAACTTTTCTGATTATTTCGTCGTGGTCGAATCGGGATATATGTAGAACTTATGAAAAAAAATACTGCAATGCCTTTTTGTTAGGAAGAACGAGTTCCATGCATGCATGCATGCATGTCCGAAGGAAAAAATTGCATCGTCCTTTTGAACAGCACAAACACTGTAATATCGTATTCATTTCAATTACAATGCCCCCTCCCCCCGCCCCTCTTCCCCGTACAGGAATTACATAATGTGTATACGAGTGCAGCTTGTGACGTAGAAACATGTGGAAATTTGGGTCTGACCGTGGGTCGTGCACGGATAGACAAAGCGGTTAAGGCGACAGCTCGCGTAAAGCGGGATATCCGGATTCGAGTCCCGGTTCGGCGCACATTTTCATTGTCGTCAATCCATTATACAGCTCATGTTTACTCGCAACTGCGAATACATTTCATGCGTTAAAAAGCGTATTTAATGTTTTGAGAAATCGTGGCACAGACCAAGACAATATCCAGTACGCATAGGTTCTAAAATAAGTACCTTAGCAGCTATGAGCTGTTCTTCATCTTCACTGCTGTGAAATACATCTCTTCTGTTATTAAGAAGCGAACTACTGAAAGCAGTAAACAAATGGGGAGCGTTACTCTTTTATTGTCCATGAATACAACAGGCAGTAAACAAGTGTTAGTGTCGTTACTATAAACCATATTAACAGTTATTTGTAAATGCTGCGCGTAAATTAGTTCTGATGGAACCATCTCGTGTTCCGATAAGTTTGTGAAATGCTTTTACCTTGTAATTTTATCTTAGCTCATACCAGCTTTATGGAAGCATATTATTTCACATGCAAAATGGCGAACATGATCTTCTGATATGATCTGGCAAATGGGAGTAACCGTCCAGACCGACCCGTATACTGAAAATATCCGGAACGCAGGGTACCATCTGCATATTAGTTGACCACAATATTATTGCACCTGGGCGTGAGGCCGCTTCGGCCGGCTTGTCGTGAGTTTTTATCGTGGTATTTGAGGAAGACACGCGGAACCAGCTGATAGGTCATGTCTTTAAATCATTCACAACGCGATGTATTTGCCTTATTCACCGGTGTACAAGTTTAGTGCAACGCCCTTGCATGTTTACGTTAGCGCCGGCCGGAATGGCCGAGCGGTTCTAGGCGCTCCAGTCTGGAACCGCGCGACCGCTACGGTCGCAGGTTCGAATCCTGCCTCGGGAATGGACGTGTGTGATGTCCTTAGGTTAGTAAGGTTTATGTAGTTCTAAGTTCTAGGGGACTGATGACCTCAGAAGTTAAGTCCCATAGTGCTCAGAGCCATTTGTTTACGTTAGCCACCATGGGAGACCAGGTGCAAAAATATCTTGGGGTCCGGTAGCAATTATTCAGCAGTCTTTCCCGGCGACTTGCGAACTGACTCCAACAAAGGCGGATCGTGGCAGAAATCCCATCATTCTTACTCGTGTTATGGGGGAACGAGTATTGCAACGGTGGAAGAAGACCCTGACACTAGTGTATGTACAGTTTCAGAAGTTGTCGGGGTCAGTCATTCCCTAATCTGCGGGTCCTACATGATCCCATGTCATGAACAACATCGAAAATCCTGCGTCTTTTTATTGTACTATTGAGGATTTTCGATGTAAACAAGACGAAACAAGTTCTTAGGAAGTTGTTTACGATATTCTAATTATTTGTTAGATCCATTCACAATAAAATCCGCTGTAGGGTGCCACCACCCCAAGCAACTTCCCCACATTCAGCGAATATTACATGTGCAGCCTAATGCACATGTAATGTGAACATCCGTCTGAGGATGAGATTGTCGGTTCGAAACCTACAGCGGCGATGTTTGCTCCTATTAAATAGCACTATTAACGGTGGCTTGTTGATGTTTTCACTTCATTGTAAAATTTATCTTTTTCTTCCAGGCACCCATAGGTGTGCTTAGTTGCTAGAGGACGGTCTGGACAAGGCAGAGACTGGTTAAAAAACGTAGGAGGAATCGGCAGCCAGTCAAGCGTCTCATAAGAGATTTTCTCTTTAAAGCAATGTCTTCGGAAATCTCTCAGGCTCTTTTGTTTGTTTAGTATCTTGATGATTTTACGCTAGTCGCAGCACTAGCGTAGTAAGGCAAGAAGGAAGTAGAGGAATCCAGCTGTGACATTATGAATGCTCTGCCCCAGTAGCAAACTGCCGTGATTTCTAATGAAACCATGGAAAACGTAGTTCATCGTAGCTAATCGGAGCACACTTTCTCGATGTATGCTTACACACTTGAGGTGCATGCCGGAGAGTACTTGGCTACCAATACTGGACATCTTTTGTCCTTCTCAAACGCTACGATGGTGGCAGTAGATTATCGCATAGTGTTCCTAGAATACAAGTTGTCTAAATCCACGGAACGAGCTTTCTCAACATTGTCACCCTTCTTCGAAATGTTCCTGTATAAATTCACGGCGCATCTCTTTTGCACTTTCGTATGTGCTCTATCGATCTGTTACGGTTGTAGATAGCAGCGCTTCTCTGAGTTCGTTCAATGGCTGCTGTCGTGCCTACTTCGTAAGGACTCCTAACTCCGAAGAGTGCTCCAGAATCGACCGTACAAGCGTCTTCGTGCCGCTAGTGAATATGCATCAACTGGTTCCTTCATGACGAGTCTTGTGCGTCCCTCAACTAGAACGTTCCGTCATGTGCCTGCCGTATCGGGGACGTGGGACAAGAGCAGCCGTGGCAGCAGTAGCGCCCACGGCCCCGTAGTAAATCCACCACCACGCCGCATTCTGTAACGGAATCCGTTGCGAATGCATGTTACCCCTCATGACTGCCAAAGCGGCTCTTTAGTTTGCGAAAGTAGATACTGTATTCTGCTGCTTGTGGACTTGCGGGGATACCAGAGTATGAAGCGCCGTAACGACTCAAATTTACTGGTTTCATGCATGGACCCTGTTTTATGGAGGAGTATGGGGAAAAAAGCGGGATGTGTACCAACGGACGATGCAGTTCCGTAATTCCAAAGCTATCGATGTGACTCAGTGGTAACCGATTGCAGTCGTATTGAGCAAGAGCAGGTTTTAAATACTGTCGTCCATTCCGATCGGACACGGCGGGAAGTCTTTGGCACGTCAGGTACACTTAACATGTCGAGCAAAGCATCGACTTGAACCAGCATAAACAAGGACAAATACTCATTCGCATACACTAGGATACATATTTTTTGTCTGGGACAGAATGAAGCGAACCTTGAGCTTACCAGCAGTTGTTCATAGGTGGGGAAATGAAGTTGACGAGTGTCTGAAAAAATCTCAGACGAAAGAAGACATCCTTGAAGTAAGAGAGTCAATCAATTCTGTCTTCGGTAATGTAGCCTCTAATTACGCCTTAGAATTCAGGGAGAAGTTTATAGTACGCAGAGAAATGACTAAACCCATTTCTTCCCGGTGTTGCGTACACCCAACAAGAAGTTTTCCGTAATTTATTTGTTTCACGAAATATTCGACTAATTGTGAAATATAAAAAAGGCACTGGCAGATAACTTACGAATGCATTTTAACACATGCATGAGTAGTTTTGTATAGTAAGTTTATTCTGTCTGCGTTTTGTGAAGTTATACTTAGTGTTGCGTGTGCGCCAGAATGGGAAGAAATGGGTGAATTTCTTCTGATGAGTCATCTGTCTAAAAGCACCATGTAGAACATTCTATTTCTGGAAACAACTTCTGTATTTTTCCTGCTGCATACACATTTGTTTACGAATCTAGTCCTCCGTACAGAAGTACTGGAGATATTAGAGTGCCATTGTTTGCAGAACAAGATTCACGCTTCCTCAGATTACTTGATAAGATCACCATCACGATAAAGCTTCCGCCCGCATATCACACACCGCAGCTTGTTGTCGCATCATTCTTCGCAGCCAGCTTCAG
Organism: Schistocerca cancellata; assembly: GCF_023864275.1. Classification (NCBI taxonomy): domain Eukaryota; kingdom Metazoa; phylum Arthropoda; class Insecta; order Orthoptera; family Acrididae; genus Schistocerca; species Schistocerca cancellata. The sequence goes on along the minus strand of NC_064630.1, from coordinate 358,530,055 downwards.
ATTTACCGTGACGTACATTACTGCAAACAAGATCAGATTAATGTTGCTCACTCTCAAATTCCTCTTCATCCTCAGCGTCAACAAAAGCATATTACAATAACACACGTGCGTAGGACTTCACATAACCAAAAACCGCTCCAAGAGGACAAAATCATTTCCACTCGTCTGAGAATAGGAGCGTAGTACTTAGTCGTAAGTAAGAAAGAATGTGATTTGGGGTGACAAGTTACGCTATCTGATGGCCATATTCGGCATTACACGAATAAGCACGTTGACTGCCTACGAGAGCAGACCAGGCGATAAAAAGTAGCAAAGAAAAAAGCGTGTCGAATTTGATCAGACATTAGAGACGAAGCGGAAAATCAGTATGTCGGTCGAGGTCCGACATCGGAGCGGAATGGATTGAATGAAGTCACGACTTATCTTCATCGCTTATCTGTGTCTAATGTGTGCCTGTGCTCAGTCTCTAACGACCTCGACATCGGCGGGACGTTCCTTCTAGAAACGCTGAACAGTTAGCCTAGCTTAACTATCGTATCCTACTAGCGGATTACGAGTAACCGTGACAGGGTTCATAGAGCAAGACAAACGGCTGGAAGGTTTGGAATTAAAGGCAGGTCTCTGGTCATCTTTCTTCCATTTGGCAACCAGTTTCTAACAGTGTGAAGAATTCGCCACCGCCAGGATTCGAACCACCTACGGAAGAAATATGAAAAAAAAACTCCTGTAACATACGCACTGAGGATACCTCCAAATATCGCGTCGGACCTCCTTTTGCCCGGCGCAGTGCAGCACCTCCCCATGACATGGACTCAACAAGCCGTTGGAAATCCCCTGCAGAAATATTGAGCTATGCTGCCTCTTTAGACGTCCATAACTGCGGAAGTGTTGCCGGTGTAGGATTTTGTGCACGAACTGACCCCTCGATTATGTCCCATATATGTTCGTGGGATTCATATCGAGCGATATCGTTGACCAAACCATTCGTTCCAATTGTCCAGAATGTTCTTCAAACCAATCGCGAACAATTGTGGTCCAGTGACATGGCACATTGTCATCCATAAAAATTCCATCGTTGTTTCGGGGCATGAAGTCCGTGAACGGCTGCATGTGGCCTCCAAGTAGGCGAACATAACTAAGATCCAGTCCATTCCATGTAAACACAGCCCATGCCCTTATGGAGCCACCACCAGCGTGCAAAGTGCGTTGCTGACAACTTGGGAGCGTGTATTCGTGGGGTCTGCGCCACACTCGAACCCTACTGTCAGCTCTTACCAACGGAAATCGGGACTCACCTGACCAGGCCATTGTTTCCCAGTCGACTAGGCTTGTCTGTTAGCAATGACAACTCTAACCAAACGCCGCTGCTCTAGATCGTTAAGTGAGAACCGTCGGCCAATGCATTATCCGTGGTGAGAGGTAATACCTGAAATTTAGTATTCACGGCACCTTCTTGACACTGTGGATCTCGGAATATTGAACTGCCTAACGATTCCCGAAATGTAATGTCCCATGTGACTAGCTCCACCTGTCATTCCGCGTTCAAAGTCTGTTAATTCCCGTCGTGCGGTCATAATCACCTCGGAAACCATTCCTCACGAATCACCTGAGTACAAGTGACAGCTCCGCGAATGCGTTGCCCTTTTATGCCTTGTGTACGCGATAAATCGTCATCTGTATATGTGCATATCGCTATCCCATGACTCTTTTCACCTCAGTGCATTCATAAACTGCTATAAAGAAGAAACTTTTGCTGTCATGAATACACAGGAATGCAGTTCAACTTCTTTCCGGTTGTTCTGATCAGTGCCACGAAACATTTACAGAAATACTCCGTGAGGTTAGTTTGGAGTCTTTCCAAGGAAGAAGACAATCTTCTCCCGAACCGTTATTGACAACCAGCGTTCGAAACAGCCTCGAGAACGATTCTACTAGCTTCAACGTTTATTTTGCATAAGGACGATGTAAGGGAGACCATAGTTCGTACGGAGACACATAGGCATCCATTTCTCACTCGCTACGTTAGCGATTGGAACAGGAAACTGGAAGTGGCAAACAGTATCCTCCACCATGTACTGTACAGTTGCGTGCGGAGTGTATAGACACGCGCAGATATAGACGCATCTATGAAATAGTTTTTTCTTTCGGCTTCTACTCGTCTAAAAAACATTGACGCACATCTGGCGGGTTGTTCGTAGAGCGCTAAGGAAAGCGATATAACTGTTCTTCAAGGAGGCCCGAACGATGGAGGTAAAGTCTGCGCAAGTATTAGCTGTTGATTGCAGTTCCTTAACAAGTACTAAGCAGCTAGCAGGTCTTCTACCTCTGCCGACGTCGTCAGCGGCTTCCATTTACAGCTGCACCAGCTCTCCGTCAGGATAATAGAGGTTATTGACCACGACAGTTTACTCTCTGCAGAAATTACGCTCGCAGCTTGCTGCGAACAAAGCACGACGTTCGCGGTCGTCTTGGATAACTAACGCCTTCTTTGCACAGTTATATTCTTTTAACTGCATGTGAAGACTATGTGATTTGTGTCTTCCGTTACTGCAGCAGATTTCTCGAATAAAAAGTAACTGTTTCGTTGATACGGATGCAAAATATCCATGGGAGAAGTAAAAAAAAAAAAAAACCATAGTCGGACTTCAACACTTTCCTTTCTCCACAACACTTCACATAAATAACCGTACGCAGAATAAGCTCCTTTCATATTCCACTAATTAATGCGTTCATATTGTTCACATTTATACTGCACCTTTGACGAACAGTTATTTTTGACACTGGATTTCCCTTTCCCATTTCATTTACCGTCTGTTTACTGTCAGACCTTTACGGTAAACTAACTTTTGCTGCCACACAAAGTGCCGTTGGGCCTAAGTGTACTTCATCCCTGTGCAATCTCAATCACCTCCTGCTGTTACACAGCTGTACATATCCAAGGCGCAGCGTTTGGATTCATGTAGACCATTCTTTCTGGACATTGCAGTATTAATAAGAATATTTCAGAAACGCTTTCCGAATTTTGTATGTACCATAGCGAAGCGGTCATGGCAGATGACGTCTGCAGTTTTAGGAGGTTGTTCGCAGACGAGGCAGTTGTGTACAACGAAGTGACACGGGTAGAAACTTACTGCGGAATGCAAAGAATCTTTCAGATGATTAGCGCCAGATGCAAAGATTAGCAGATAAATCGAAAAGTAAAGTATGTGGGCAAATAGACGAAGAGAACAGTTAACGCGCGATTCTGTGATTTGGGATCAGTCACAACACTAAAGTATGTAGGAGTTTGTTTAGAGCCATTTGAGATGGAATGCCCACACTAATCTAGCCGTAGGGAAGGCGAATGCGAGACTAAGCTTTGTTGGAAGAATTCGGAGGAGGCGTAATCCACGCACGGAAGACGGCGCTTACATACCTCTCCCCCGATTAATTCTTCAGTATCGTTCGACGACTTGAAGACTTGACTCGTTGGATTAATGGAAGACATTGTAAAAATTCAGATGAGAGCTAAAAGATTCATCAAGGGTATGTTTAGTTAGCTTGCGGGTGTCAGGGGAGTGCTCCACAAACTTCAGTGGGAGACGGCTACGAAGTCGTTCGCGAAGGAGTCTTTGAAATAACTTTCCATGTCAAATACGGATGAAATCCCATGCTTTCGGTAACTGCCTCCATCATCGTCTTCACGGGACTGTCGTCAAACTGACGAGGTTCCCAATTTTATGCCAGAGGTTAGCATCTGATTAGCTGCATTACTTCGTGATGACGCCCCAGAGACGGCACGTACTGACTTGTCGCCCTCGATGTCCATAGATTAAGCACGCGCTTACTGTCCAGCGTCACTTTCAGTACCAACTATAGCGGTAAACGATGTGGTGTGATCGTTCTTTTTCAAGTACAGGCTTCCATGCATTGAAAAGTGCCTATATGGTACCTGTTGAAGTTGTTAGCACACAGTTTAATTTCCACGGCTTTCCTAAGGAGAGGTTCCCAATAGTTCGAAACTTTGGCAAGAATTCTCGTATGTTCCAACATAATATTGTGTTTATTCAACAGGCTGTACTCTCCCACCGCTGATTTTTTCAAGAGTCTGTATTTAAGATGACGTTGATCAATGCAGTGATTGCCAACAGTCCGTACAGACTGCTTCATGTAACTCATGCCGCACTCACAAGGATATTCTTAATTCTTGGTATTTTCAAGCCGAGACCATAGTGGGTCGCACAATTTTTTTTTTTTTTTCAGTTTTCATCGGTGGGTGGAAGGCCAGTCTGATTCCGGCACTGCTTAGGACTCTACCTATTTTAATAACTGTTGCACCGCAGAATGAAAGCCGCGTTGTGTTGGTCCTTTTGCTTCGTCGAACGGAATTGTGCCTTACTTCCCTTGACAGAATTGATCTAATACCATGGACTGAATGAATACCACCTCCTTCGGAACACCGTCGTTAGATGATTAATCTCGGAGCCGAAGTGGTCCTTGTTCGAAATAGCCCTGGCTCTGTGTATTATGGTGTTCAGTATAGCGTTGTTCTGTGCTGGATGGTGAGATTCAGATGTCTGTGCGTCGGTTTTCTATACACAGAATGTTAGAATCTTCCATCTGCTGTCCGTTCGACCAACACGAGTAAGAAAGGCAACTTTGCGTCCTCCATCTCCGCCGTAAATCTTACTTTTGGACGTATACTGTTCATACAGGTACGGACGATAAACTACTGCAGCGCCACACTGTCATGCGAGCAGATTAAAAATATAAAAAATGAACGGAATGTACGAGGTGCATTGAAGTTCTAAGGCCTCCAATTGTTTTTCTCCGGACTGGAAAGAGATAGAAACATGCGCATTGTTTTAAAATGAGGCCGCGTTCAGTGTCAATACGTCCCAGAGATGGCAGCACCATACGGCAGATGGAATTTTACCGCCAGCGGTGAGAATGAGAACCGTTTTAAATACTTAAAATGGCGACGTTTTCCTTACTTGAACAGCGTGCAATCATTCGTTTTCTGAATTTGCGTGGTGTGAAACAAATTGAAATTCATCGACAGTTGAAGGAGACATGTGGTGATGGAGTTATGGATGTGTCGAAAGTGCGTTCGTGGGTGCGACAGTTTAATGAAGGCAGAACATCGTGTGAAAACAAACTGAAACAACCTCGGGCTCACACAAGCCGGTCTGACGACATGATCGAGAAAGTGGAGAGAATTGTTTTGGGGGATAGCCGAATGACTGTTGAACAGATCGCCTCCAGAGTTGGCATTTCTGTGGGTTCTGTGCACACAATCCTGCATGACGACCTGAAAATGCGAAAAGTGTCATCCAGGCGGGTGCCACGAATGCTGACGGACGACCACATGGCTGCCCGTGTGGCATGTTGCCAAGCAATGTTGACGCGCAACGACAGCATGAATGGGACTTTCTTTTCGTCGGTTGTGACAATGGATGAGACGTGGATGCCATTTTTCAATCCAGAAACAAAGCGCCAGTCAGCTCAATGGAAGCACACAGATTCATCGCCAACAAAAAAATTTCGGGTAACCGCCAGTGCTGAAAAAATGATGGTGTCCATGTTCTGGGACAGCGAGGGCGTAATCCTTACCCATTGCGTTCCAAAGGGCACTACGGTAACAGGTGCATCCTACGAAAATGTTTTGAAGAACAAATTCCTTCTTGCACTGCAACAAAAACGTCCGGGAAGGGCTGTGCGTGTGCTGTTTCACCAAGACAACGCACCCGCACATCGAGCTAACGTTACGCAACAATGTCTTCGTTATAACAACTTTGAAGTGATTCCTCATGCTCCCTAGTCACCTGACCTGGCTCCTAGTGACTTTTGGCTTTTTCCAACAATGAAAGACACTCTCCGTGGCCGCACATTCACCAGCCGTGCTGCTATTGCCTCAGCGATTTACCAGTGGTCAAAACAGACTCCTAAAGAAGCCTTCGCCGCTGCCATGGAATCATGGCGTCAGCGTTGTGAAAAATGTGTACGTCTGCAGGGCGATTACGTCGAGAAGTAACGCCATTTTCATCGATTTCGGGTGAGTAGTTAATTAGAAAAAAAATCGGAGGCCATAGAACTTGAATGCACCTCGTACAGAGGGAGGCACTGCTCCGTCTCGTTCTTGGAAACCCTAAATTGAAAAAGAATCAGCTACGCCTGATGACAGTGGCGAACTCTTGGTTGGTCCATCAGTAATTTCACAATTACATCGACGTGGTTATCGAGGTGTGCCAAAATAACATTAGAATTTCAGGGGAGACATGAGCGGCCTGAAAGACTAACGTCTCTTCTACTGGTACTTTTCGTAGAAAGGGAGCCCACACCGAGAATGACCACGATTTAACTTGGGCCTGTGCTCATCTATTAGGTGACATCTACAAACATTTGTGAATTCTTAATATGGTTTCTGCAGTGGCCGACTATAGGCGGCGTCATTTAGTTTAATACTTTGCCGCCCTGTATGTAGGAGAGCCGATAGCACTCAATATTGGCCGAAGGAGTATTTGTGTATTTTAGGGAAACAATACAACCCGGTGGCGAAGGTGCTCCTGACCCCTTAGCCTGGGGAACTGTTACTGTTACAGATGAGAGAAAGTGCGTCGCAGAGAGCTTGGCTCACAAAATTCCGAGAGTCCACGTTCCATGCATCTCGCGTAATGTTTGGGACATCAAAATTAAACAAAAGTTTAGGCCTTTAAGGAGGGGTGCCACATCATCTGCTTCTGGTGCGGATGATGGAAGTTGGGTTGCCTGTCTTAAAATATAGAAAATGTTTTTCAGGACAGTTTTGCTCTCCTTCTGTACGAATGTATGAAATACGTTAACACAGAGTATAAATTTAAATATTCGGAAGTCTGGAAACTAGTCGTGTACGTAAGTGTAACGTGGAAAATAAAGACAAGAAGATAAACCATATATAACTGGTCAGAAGAAGATAGTAGAAGTTTTTGAAACGTAGCGCTGTAGAAAAGTGCAGAGTATTGGATAGGTAAGTCCTATTACTAATGAGGGAATTCGGAATCGAACTGCGGAGAAAAAATATTTATGGCACATCTCGAGGAAAGAAAACATAGAACACATATTAAGTCATCAACGAAACAATTATTTTGCTATGGAGGAATATTTGTGGGGTAAAAGCTGTAGACGGATACCAAGGCTGAACAGTATGCAGATTCAGATGGATATACACTGACGTGACAAACGTCATGGGATATCTCCTAATATTGTGTTGGACATTCTTTGGCGCGGCGTAGTACAGCAACTCGATGTTGCATAGACTTAAAAGTCGTAGGAAGTTCCCTGCAGAAATGTTGAGCCATGTTCCCTCCATAATTACGAAATTGTTGCCGTTGCAGGAACTCTCGATTATGTCCCATAAATATTTGATGGGGTTCGTGTCGATCGATCTGGATGACCAAATCATTCGCTCGGATTATCCAGAATGTTCTTCAGACCAATCGCGTACAATTTTGACCAGGTGATATGGCGCATTGTCATGCATTCGATCGTTTTTTGGGAATATGCAGCCCGTGAATGCAAGTGGTCTCCAAGTAGGCGAACATGACCATATCCAGCCCATGGTCAGTTCAGCTGGAGCGAACGACCAAGTCCATTCCATGTGAGCACTGGTCACACCTTTTGGATCTATGGTTTCGTGGAGTCTGCACCACACTCGAACCCTACCATTAGCTCTTACCAACCGAAATTGGTACTCATCCCATTAGCCGAAGTTTTCCAGGCGTCTAGGGTCCAACCAATATGGTCACTAGTCCAGAAGAGGCGCTGCAGGCGATCTCTTGCTGTTAGCATAGACACTTACGTCGATCGTCTGCTGCCATAGCCCATTAATGCTAAATTTTGCCGCACCGTCCTAATGAATACGTTCGTCGTTCTTCCCATATTGATTTCAGCTGTATTTCATGAAGTGTTGCTTGTCTCTTAGAATTGACAACTCTACGCAAATGCCGCCGTTCTCGGTCGTTAAGTGAAGGCCATCGGCCACTGTGTTGTCCGTCGTGAGAGGTAATACCTTAGATCTGGCATTCTCGGCGTCCTCTTTACATTGTCGACCTTCTAATATTGAACTGCCTAACGATTTAGCAAACGGAATGTCCCACAGATCTAATTCCAACTACCAGTCTGCGTTCAAAGACTGTTAATTCCTGTCGTGCGGCCATAATCACGTGGGAAATTTTTCCACGTGAATCACCCGAGTACAAATGACAGCTCCGCCAACGCACTGCTTTTTTTATACCTTCTATACGCGATATTACCGCCATCTGTGTATGTCCATATCGCTATCCCGTGACTTTTGTGGCCTCAGTATAGACTGAAGTAGCTTTGGAGAGCAACAGTGACTTGCAGAGGCTAGAGTAGCGTGGAGAGCTGCACCAAGCAAGTGTTGAGCTTGAAGACATCTGTAATAACAACAAAAGTGTAGGCGACGGCGACGACGACGAAGAAGAAGAAGAAGAAGAAGAAGAAGGGCTATTGACAGTTTCTCTTCTGTCGTTCCATACATGAATAGACTACATTGATTGATAGTGTACTATGTATCCTCTGCCTCATACCGTATAGGTGGGTTGCAGAGTATAGATATAAGGGTATTATAGATCCCATGGCGTCCAGCATTAAGGGGGGTAGGACGTCAAACGGGCCGACTTGGAGCCGGAGAGGCACCGCACGACATTTTAATTTCCACTGTACATACTTTTACAAATAAATTCATAAAACTTTGTCAACACGACCAGGAAGGATTCAGGATTGAAACTCATAGCAATGTAAGTTCAAAAGTATTACAAAATAATTTTTTTTTTTTTACGTGTGAAATTTCATCATTTTTTCACTTACTATTGGCTGCATTTGTTGCGATAGGTACACTTTTCTTCACAAGTAAGAGATATTCTTCGATGAATTTTGCACAGCATACAAACCATACTTACAGGTGTATGAAACTCTAGAATTTATTTAATTAATGAAGAAATGAATGAGCTGTTAAATTTTAAACTTAATGTTTACAAAAAACTCAAATTTTATGGTTAATTATCTCAATTTTTAGCAGAGTTTTTAATAGATTTGGAAAATTCTAGAGTTTCATACACCTGTAAGTATGGTTTGTATGCTGTGCAAAATTCATCGAAGAATCTCCCTTGCCTGTGAAGAAAAGTGTACCTATAGCAACGAATGCAGACAATAGTAAGTGAAGAAATGATATTTCACATGTAAAAAAAAATATTGTTATATTTTTGAACTTCCCCTGCTATGAGCGTAAATCCTGAACCCTTCCTGGTCATGCTGACAAAGTTTTATGAATTCATTTGTAAAAGTATAGACAGTGGAAATTAAAATGTCCTGTGGTGCCTCTCGTGCTCCAAGTAGGCCCGATTGATGTCCTACTCCCCTTTAGATACTGCGCGCATAATACTATGAAGGAACTTGTGTACTTCCCATCAAAGAGAGCATTATGCCGTATACTCTTTGATGGCGCTGCTGAGAGTGTGTTGCCCGTAAACTGCAGGCGGCGCTGCGCTGCGCGCTCCTCTGGCGTGATGCCACCGCCAGCCTCCGCGTGCAGCCTGCTGGCTGCTGCCCGCAGCGGCAGGTGTCGGTCAGCAACCTGCCGGGCACGCCCCATCAGGTTCTGGTGCCGGCTAACTGTACCTTATTGCGGCAGATAACAAAGCGCCGCCCCCCCCCCCCTCCCCCTTCGCTGCCAGTGGGGCACGGGGCCGCCGCAGGACCTGCGGGCGCTGTAACGGCACCCGGCCGCCCGCCGCAGTAAATCCCGATTCTCTCAGCCTCCAGTCTCTGATGCGCCGCCGTTAATAGATGCCGCTCGTAAATTTCCCGCCGCCTTCATTACGTTTCATGGACCGGGCACCGCTGACGCTCCTGTCGAGGGCCCGGCGCCTTCTGCTGCGGGCCTGGCCTCTCGCTGTACGACGATGCTGACGAGTAAAAACACTAGCAGTGCGAACCAGTCACACTTTCACTTACCGGCTGGTTTGTGCGCTCACCGACGCAAAAAGGAAATTAAGCACTTCGAACGAGTAATCCGACGTAGGGCAATACCAAGCACACAGATATCTAAATGAGTTTTGCTATTTGGGCGGCAAAATAACTGCGTTTGGTCAACGTAGAGAGGATATAAAACGCAGACTGCCAGTAGCAAGAAGAAAATGTTAACATTAAATACAGATTTAAATTGTAGAAAATCCGAAGATATTTGGCTTGTAGCCTTGTACGGAAGTGAAACGTGGATGATGAGCAGTTCAGACAAGAAGAGAAGTAAAACTTTGAACATAGCTGCTAAGGTTCAGTGGCCGTGTCAGAATTATACTAGAACAAATAAGCCCTCGGTCACAAATATTAAGTAAAAATTGACCAGGTTTCGACGCTACTATGAGCGTCGTCTTCAGAATTAGACTAACTGTTCTAAAACATATTAAGTATATAATACATTAATAAAATTAAAGTTTGTACTGACTGGAAAAGATGCAAGTCACATATTAAAAAAGATCTAAGCCGGAAAGGCGACGTCATGAATAGTTGTAAGTAAGATGTCGAGCCGGTCATGAATAGTTGTAAGTAAGATGTCGAGCCGCTAAGGGCTGCTCGGACTTTAGTGAACAAGCAGCCCTTAGCGGCTCGCCATCTTACTTACAACTATTCATGACGTCGCCTTTCCGGCTTAGACCTTTTTTAATATGTGACTTGTAAGCACTGCATCTTTTTCCAGTCAGTACAAACTTTATTAATGTGTTACATACTTAATGTGTTTTACAACAGTTAGTCTAATTCTGAAGACGACGCTCATAGTAGCGTCGAAACCTGGTCAATTTTGACTTAATATTTGTGACCGAGGGCTTATTTGTTCTAATAGAGAATAGAAGCTTTTGAATGTGGTACTACATAAGAACGCTGAAGATTGTATGGGTAGATCGAATAACTAATGAAGAGGTACTGAACTTCGGAAAAAAGAAATTTGTGGCACAACTAGACGAAAAGAACATACACATTATGAGGCAGCTAGGAATTCGTCAGTTTGTCAATAGAGGGAAATGCGAGGGTTAAAAGTTGTAGAGGCCTTAACTAGAGTAACCAGGTTCAAATGGATGAGGGTTGCAGTTACATAGTGGTGACAATGCTTGCACAGGATACGGAAGCGTGGAGAGCTGCAGCAAAGGAGTCCTAGGACTCATGACAATTACAACAACATACCACCTGCAGTTAGATATATTATTTGCAGTTGTGTTTTTTATGTGATATTCAGAACAATCACCAGAGTGCATGAGTTATATCACCAGCTGACCATGTTACTAGCTCTGGCGGGTGTGTAGTGTGATTTTTCGGTGTGTTTTCTGGAAAATCAAACGTCGAACCGGTAATGCTGCAGTGATTCGAAGTTATGAATCATTCGTCACGTAAAACAATATTTACAGAGGTATCACTACTTCTCTATAGCTCACAAACAAAAGACTAATCCACTCCTAATATTATCGTATTGTAAAGATTCATGGAGCTGCATCTTCTAAACGAAGGACACTTTGCGCACATTACCCCAGAAAGTTGTGTTCAAGCAAGTGAAAGACGCGCGCAACTTCGGAAACATCGCAATTCCTCCGGGCTTGGGCGGGCGCCACTGGACGAATTAAGTCTAGCAAATGCGACACACTTCACTTCTCCTTGCAAAACTGAGATATCTAGGCACCGAGTTTTAAGTATTGTATGTTATGGAGGCTGATACATAGTCTTCTCATAAAGTCCAATGTTCTCCCTGTTACGACACACACACACACACACACACACACACACACACCTGCCTGCCTTTGTAACGCCGGAAACAAAAGACTAAGCATTGCCGCTATACGCTGCTTATTTGGACGCAGCTGCTTTCTTTGTCTAACAGAAGAACCTCACTTTTTCACGAACAGTTTGAATCCGTTCACAATTTCATCTTACGCTGAAAGACAAATTCTTTAATATGATATTTTGACTTACTGCTTTGAGCGAAAATTGGCCCTAACAGCCTGTTAGTCTGTGAACTACAAAGAAACGACTTCCCATTTAATTATTTCAATTTAATAATGCATTTTGTAAGTATGGTAAGTGTATCGTAACGAAAAAGTTAACGCCCGATTTGCTGGTGTTAATGTTTTGTGTATTTTGTTTCAGATAGAGAGTATTAATTTTGATTACGAAATAGTTAGCTATTATTTTAGAAGTATTGGTGATTCATGGACAACGACACCATTTGGGATAGTCGTTCGTACTGTCTTCAAACCGATACATCAACTGTTTTTATTGTGTACCTGTTATACTGTGTGTATTGAGCTTTTTAGTGAATTGGTTTTTAATTAAAACCGCAATATTTACTTTCATATTCGAACCACATGACAGATTCTTCATGTTAATTATTCATAATTATATTATTTGAATCGTTGTGTTGGCTATCTCCTAACCCCAATAGCTCATCAAAAATGCTTTTTAGTTTAGTTTCGTTTATACTCCTAATTCTAAGGCAAACTATAGAGGCACGTCTGGCCGTTACGAGACTTGTGACGTCACTAACTGTTAATTGGTATTTGCTTCACCACATAACTATCGCCTCTGTAGACGTCCAAATTTTCTACCCGTCCTACCACTGCCGAAAATCAAAAATTGTTCAAATGGCTCTAAGCTCTATGGGACTTTATATCTGAGGTCATCAGTCCCCTAGACTTCGAACTACTTAAAGCTAACTAATCTAGGGACATCACACACATCCATGCCCGAGACAGGATTCGGACTTGCGATAGTAGCAGCAGCGCAGTTCCGGACTGAAGCGCGTAGAACGCCGAAAATCAGGTTACGTTGAGTGAATAAGCTCCACCTCACAGTAAATAGTCGTTCATACGCTCCAGCGAAGCAGCAGCTAACTAAACTGTGAATGTAACTGGTGCTGGTCAATGGCGAACAGAGAGGTTGTGGGGAGATCGTCCGGCGCAGTCTCTCAGAGGCTGTGGAGCGACGCGCCGTGGCGGTGGCCAGTCGGTGTTCCCGTTCCCACGCAGCCGCCACCAATTAGTGGAATGATTTGTTACAGCGCTGCTTAGGTCGCCTTTAAGGCTGCGTAGCCTGATCAAAAAAATTCCAGCCCTGTGTTAACATGCTTGCCTCGCATCCGGGAAGGACATATTTCGTTCCGCAAAAACCGGGTACAGTATGTATGTGGCTGTAGAGTAGAGTTTTTATTAGCTGTCACATAAGGTAAAGGAGACAGTTTTAGTGTTTAAATTATTACTGTCGCTTTCTCTTTCGCTGCATGCCTCACGAGTTTTGCCCACTTTTTACAGATTTCGGGATTATTCGATATTATGTTAATGCTACATTATTCAGAGTAAGATAAGCAGGACACATATAGAATAAAGGAGGAATGAACTTCGAATCCAGGAACGGACATTGTATGTAGATACATCACTACTGGCCATTAAAACTGCTACACCAAGAAGAAATGCAGATGATACACGGGTATTCATTGGACAAATATATTATACGAGAACTGACATGTGATTACATTTTCACGCAATTTGTGTGCATAGACTCTGAAAAATCAGTGCCCAGAACAACCACCTCTGGCCGTAATAACGGCCTTGATACGCCAGGGCATTGAGTCAAACAGAGCTTGGATGGCGTGTACAGGTACAGCTGCCCATGCAGCTTCAACATGATACCACAGTGCATCAAGAGTAGTAACTGTTGTATTGTGACGAGCCAGTTGCTCGGCCACCATTGATCAGACGTTTTCAATTGGTGAGAGATCTGGAGAATGTGCTGGCCAGGGCAGCAGTCGAACATTTTCTGTATCCAGAAAGGCCCGTACAGGACCTGCAACATGCGGTCGTGCATTATCCTGCTGAAATGTAGGGTTTCGCAGGGATCGAATGAAGGCTAGAGCCACGGGTCGTAACACATCTGAAATGTAACGTCCACTGTTCAAAGTGCCGTCAATGCGAACAAGAGGTGACCGAGACATGTAACCAATGACACCCCATACCATCACACCGGGTGATACGCCAGTATGGTGATGACGAATACACGCTTCCAATGTGCGTTCACCGCGATGTCGCCAAACACGGATGCGACCATCATGATGCTGTAAACAGAACCTGGATTCATCCGAAAAAAATGACGTTTTGCCATTCGTGCACCCAGGTACGTCGTTCACCATCGTAGGCGCTCCTGTCTGTGATACAGCGTCAAGGGTAACCGCAGCCATGGTCTCCCAGCTGATAGTCCATGCTGCTGCAAACGACGTCGAACTATTCGTGCAGATGGATGTTGTCTTGCAGACGTCCCCATCTGTTGACTCAGGGATCGAGACGTGGCTGCACGATCCGTTACAGCCATGCGTATAAGATGCCTGTCATCTCGACTTCTAGTGATAAGAGGCCGTTGGGATCCAGCAGGGCGTTCCGTATTACTCTCCTGAACCCACCGATTCCATATTCCGCTAACAGTCATTGGATCTCGACCAACGCGAGCAGCAATGTCGCGATACGATAAACCGCAATCGCGATAGGCTACAATCCGACCTTTATCAAAGTAGGAAACGTGATGGTACGCACTTCTCCTCCTTACACGAGGCATCACAACAACGTTTCACCAGACAACGCCGGTCATCTGCTGTTTGTGTATGAGAAATCGGTTGGAAACTTTCCTCATGTCAGCACGTTGTAGGTGTCGCCACCGGCGCCAACCTTGTGTGAATGCTCTGAAAATACAATTATTTGCATATCACAGCATCTTCTCCCTTTCGGTTAAATTTGGCGTCTGTAACACGTCATCTTCGTGGTGTAGCAATTTTAATGGCCAGTAGTGTAAACAGAAGTATTGGGTTGATTCAAAAGTTCGTTCCTTTTTTCCGTAAGTTTAATAAACACGACAGATGAACGTAACAGAGACTTCAGTCTTCAGTAATATATTCTCCTTCACTATTTACAACGATCTGCGAACGCTTGGATAACTTTCCGATTTCGCGACTGTAGAAATCATGTGAGATTCGGGACAAGAACTCGTCGAGCCATGTTCGGATCACATTTTCGTCCCGAAAGGAAGTTCCCTGAAGGCTGTTCGATAGAGATCAGTGAAGGTGAAAATCAGACGGTGCAAGATCAGGTGAATAAGGTGAATGCGGAATGGGTTCCCAATCCAACTCCTGTAAAGTGATTTCTGTCAGTCTAGCAAAACGCTGGCGGGCGTTGTCGTGTAGTCTCCCTAGTCGTCCTTCTTGGACAGCATATGCAAGACGCCTCAGTTGTTGACAGTAAGTGTCAGCAGTGATGCTTACACCCCGGGGAAGCAGTTCGTTGTACACTACACAGTCATGTTCCACCAGATGCATTAACAGTATGTTTTGACGATGCGTGGAGGTCTTCGCCGGCCGCGGTGGTCTAGCGGTTCTGGCGCTGCAGTCCGGAACCGCGGGACTGCTACGGTCGTAGGTTCGAATCCTGCCTCGGGCATGGGTGTGTGTGATGTCCTTAGGTTAGTTAGGTTTAAGTAGTTCTAAGTTCTAGGGGACTTATGACCTAAGATGTTGAGTCCCATAGTGCTCAGAGCTTTTTTTTTTTTTTTTTTTTTTTTTTTTTTTTTTTTTGGAGGGCTTCATATGTGCAGTCGCTGTTTTGTTTGGGCTCAACCATCGCTTTTCTTTTCCTTAGGTTAGCATAAAGACGCCATTCCTCGTCGCCAGTAATGATATACTATAAGAATGGTCAGTACTGTTCACGAGCCAGTAGATGAGGAACAAGCAGACATGCATACATGGCCTCCCACTGTTTTTTTGTGATTTTGGTGTAGAGCACTCACGCATGTGATTTTTGAACCTTCCCCATTGCATGCAAATGTCGCACGAGAGTGGAATGACCACAGTTAATCACATTTGCCAGTTCTCGTGTACACTGACGTAGATAATTGTTGATTGATGCGTTTAAACGATCTTCATCATAGTGTCAAAACGATCCTCCTTGAAAGGAGAAAACCATTTTCTTGCTTCACTCTGTCCAATGGCATTATCGCCGTACACGGCGCAAATACTTCCGGTTGCCTGCTGTCACCCCTGTATTGAACTCGGACAGAAGAACGTTTCGGAAACGTTCCGATTTCTCCACTTGGCACTCTATTTTCTAGCGTCCATAGCACGATTCATTATCTCCAAATCACAAAATGACAATATGTAAACTCAAATAGCAACAGTGAACTGCACATAAAAAGTGGCAACCGGCAGATAACCCCATGGCAACCAACATGACAAAGAAGAGCGCTACGTCTTATCCGCCAGCCTAGTAGATTACCCCATTATTTATATCGTCACATATAATCCGAAATTTCGTACCAGGTAAGAGTGCAGGGTCGCCAACAAGAACTAACATTTCACGCTGCACACACACACACACACACACACACACACACACACACACACACACACAATTTGTTTTTCTATTGTATCCATTAGGAATGGTTGGTGAAGCTTGTGGCTTTCAAAACAGGGGCTTTGTTTGTTACAGTCATGAGTGCCACAGCAAAAATTATTTTTGAAGAAGCAAAATTACGTTTATTTAGCACACGTGAAATCAAACAAGTAGCTGGTCTGCCGCTCTGGGCATTGTGTGCTCCCCTCTACGCATTCATAGAATTGCGTAGAATATACAGTGTTCTGTAAATTGTGTCTGAGAAATTTCTGGGATTCACGAATATGGTGAATAATGTCAGGAAACTGAAATCTAACCGGTGACCAGCATGCAGCCTGTATTGTAACCACTACGACCCACAAGTATTATGTTCACACTTCAACAAGACTACGAACATATGAATTACGCATATTTGTTCCTAACAACTTTTCAAACTATAGAGATTGCGCTTTCGGTGGTTATTACTTCGATGATTGAATTAAAAACATTGATAAGACCGAAATGAAAGTTATACAGACATTTAGTCATCGAAAAATATCGTCTAATTATTAACGGCATTACATTGTTAAGTTTTTGCAGTTTTCCTATCATTTTATTACACTGGCTTCAGCTGTGTGTTGTCGTCGTCGTCGTCGTCGCTGTTCTGGATGTAGCCCGTGACAACTTTGTACGCTGACTACCTTTGATGAAAAGCGGCTATAACCGGACGGGTGGGTTACATAGATATCCCTCTTCGTATTTGCTCTAAAAATTCTCGTGAGTCGGTGTGAGGCTCGTCTGCCTTCCTGCTTGCAAATTTAAGTATTGTTCCATGCATACACATGAATAGCACATGGCTGAAGATTTGTAACTAATAACGTTCATCATTCTTCTGGAATTTGACTGTGAAAGTAAAATCTGTTCACAGTGCTGGTTGTCACTAATCCGGTAACTGTATTACTGTGACTGGAAAAAAAATCCCACTACGTAAGTCGTTGGTATTCATCCACTCGGGGTTCAATAGTAAATAAATTCGAATCTATTATTACTTATTTAAATAGTTTGTTCGTCGTATACTATGGATCGGAAGCTTTCCACACGCAGTTGTCTTGAGACTAAGAAAAGGCATTAACTCGAAAACAGTTCTGATGCCAAATAGCAACATTTGATCTTATGAAAAAGATCATGACGTTCACTTTTGAAACAAACATATCAACTTTGTGACATATTTTGAATATTTCCACTCCATAGTGTAGTACGGAATAATTTTCTGGGGTAACTCATCACTTTGCTAGAAAATGTTGACTACAAAAAGCGAGCAGTAAGATCAGTATGTCGTCTTCACGCACGGAGATCCTGGAGGCACCTCTTCAAAGAGCGAAGCATTTTAACTGCGCCGTCACAATACATATTTTCGCTAATGAAATTCGTCATAAGTAATTCGTCACAATTTGAGAAGAACAGTGATGTACAATCCTATAACACTACTGATAAAACATGACCTTTATTACCCGTTGCTGAAGCCGTTGGTGGCTCAGAGAGGAGTTCAACATGCAGCAATAAAAATTTTTGATCATTTGTCCAACAACATAAAAATGTCTGGCACGTACAAAGCAAGTTTTAAATCCAATTTAAAATCATTTTACGTGACCAACTATTTCTATTCCATTGATGAATCTCTACTTGTAAATTGGTAGCCAGTTGAAAAAAAAACACTAACTTGTTTTTTTAAGTGTATTTGTATCAGTAGGGATAAAAGACAATGTGTTCATTAATGTTAACACTAATCGTGTATATATGTCCTCTAAACTAGATCGTTGCACGTCATTTCGACAAAATATTGAAATAGTGTTTCGTCGCTTATAACTGTGTTTTTGATAAGACATCAAACGTGTCACCGTTAATGGTTCAAATGGCTCTGAGCACTATGGGACTCAGCTGCTGAGGTCATTAGTCCCCTAGAACTTAAAACTAGTTAAACCTAACTAACCTAAGGACATCACAAACATCCATGCCCGAGGCAGGATTCGAACCTGCGACCGTAGCGGTCTTGCGGTTCCAGACTGCAGCGCCTTTAACCGCACGGCCACTTCGGCCGGCTCACCGTTAATGCTTCACTTATTGAATGTGTCAGTGTCAAGGGCGAAATAAGCGAACGTCGGTGGCAAGCTGAAACTTGATCGGACCCAAACTTTTTTTTTTTTTACCTCTTTCAATTAGGTTGTCGGAACTGTTTTATGACTGGACTCGTAGCGCTGCTGGTTCTCCTGCATTCCCCGTTTCAAACTGCGCCCAGTAAAATGTTTATCTCGAGTCACGAGACTATTTATCATGAGCGAAACGCGGGCGCAGCTGTTGACTTTCACAGAAATATCGGTAGCAGATTGACGCGCGTCATCAGCCGGAATGTTGCACCTGTTAGAAATTTCCGCCTGCGCGCTAGCCATTTGGAGGCCGCACCGGCCGTGACCTTAGAAAGTGTCGCCTATCTGGCGCCGGCAATCAGCACCGCTTGTTTGCCTCGGCGTTCTGGACCAGCCTGGGTGAGGGGGGCGGGGAGGCGCGTTCTCCGTGGCGCCTAGGCGGGGAGAAAACATCGGCGCCCAGCTGGCCTGACCCGAGCGGGAGAGAGGTCAACCCACCTCACCTCACCTCACCTCACTGTGTTGTAAAGCATAGTTTGCGTGAGCTCGTCCCGTTCGCAGTGTACCTCAACTCTTCCACTTTCTCCAGTTATCCAGCCTAACAAGCCCAACTTCTAACTGGAAAATACAGAAGTGATGCATTACATCTATTGACTACTATGAAAGTTGCAATGATTGCATTCGTTACTATGTGGAACCTGTTGTATCTAGAAAGACTCAGCGCTACGATCACGCCATTAATTTTACCTCTCACTCATTTTTCTGCTCTTGCAGTTGCTACACGTCTCACATTCTTGACGTGGCTGTCAGTTGCGTAATTGTGTGTTGGGCAAAATACAGGGTGTCCCACTCAAACATCCCTGATTTCAAGGAACCAGGAGAGAAAAACTACAGTAGAGAAGACAGTGAAAAATGCACCACATTGTAGAGCATCTCAAAGAATTTATATTCCCGCGTCAGAAGCGCCAAGTATCGTCGTCAGAGTTGAGCATGGTCGCATGAAGTGAAAATGGCGATTCCACAGCAGCGCGTGCGCAAGCAGTAGTGTGGTTTGCAGAAACAAAATCACCGATTACTGTGCAAAGAAATTACCGTCGTGTGTATGAATGTGATCCACCTGATGTGAAAACAATTAAGGAATCGTATAGGAAGTTTCTGGCAACAGGAAGTGTTTCGAAACAATCTGGCGGTCACGTGACGGAGTTTCAGAAGAGACAGAGGAAGACATCAGCCAAACGTTTCTCACAAGCCCACGTAAGTAAATTCGTCAAGCATCTAGGCAACTTGATGTACCTCTATCAACATTGCATCGTGTAGTTCACCAGCGTCTTCGTATGTGTGCTTACGAAGTGCAAATTCTGCAACATCTGGCGCCGAACGACAAACCACACCGACAACAATTTGCTGCGGATATGCTGCAGCGTATTGTTATGGATGCCAGTTTCCTGGAAAGATGTTTATTCTCAGATGAGGCAACCTTTCATCTATCAGGAAGGGTTAATAGGCGCTATGTTCGGATTTGGGGGTTCGCAAAATCCGCACATTTTTACTGAAGATGTTCGTGATAGCCCTAAACTAAAAGTCTGGTGCAGGCTAATGCACGACAGGATTGTTGGGCCGTTCTTCTTTGCAGAACAAACAGTGAATGTGTTAGTGTATCTGGACATGTTGGAGCAGTTCGTTTATCCTCAGATACAGGACTTGGAAACCAGCATCATTTTCCAACAATATGGTGCTCCATCACAGTGGTCAACGGCTGTTCGCAAGTTCCTGGATAGGAAATTCCGCAGTCGTTGGAACGGACGCGGAGGACCCATTGCCTGCACACCACGTTCACCGGACATTACGCAGCTTGATCTCTTCATGTGGGGATTCGTGAAGAACCGCGTGTATGCGACCAAAGTGGACGATATTCCTACGTTGCGACATCGTATCACTAATGCGACTGTAACAATAGCATATGAAATGTTACAAAGAACTTGGCAAGAAATTGAATATAGACTCGTTATCTTCGTGCCACAAATGGTTTATACGTAGAGGTGTAGTGATGATAAATAAATTCTTTGAGATGCTCTACAATGTGGTGCATTTTTCATTGTCGTATCTACTGTGTTTTTTCCCTAGGTCTTTGAAATGAGGGAGGTTTGAATGGGACACCCTGTACAATCTCCCTCTTCGCATATTCTCATTGAGGGTACATCATCCTGTTCAAGGTACCGAATCAAGGGCTGTAGTGTTAAAGATATCGTGATGAGCGTGATTAAAATCCCGTACGGGACTTTTTAATTCCGCCAGGTCACTTGTGGAGGACGCTTTGCTTCGCGGAGGCTTCGGTTGATTTATGTGGCCAGACGACTCCGGCAGTGATTTGGTTTGAAAAATGCCAACTTCAACCATGGTTCGGAGTTCACATTGTAGGGCCTCGTGCACGATCTGATCAAAAGTATCTGGACACCTATAAATGGTATTAACGGCACTGCCGTAGTTGTAATACAGGTTCCCTTCAGATCACCGAATTTAAACGCTGTCGGGCTTGGCTAGCACTTGGGTGGGCCACTGTCCGGTCTGCCGAGCGCTCATCGCAAGCTGGTTGCACTCATCCCTTGTGAGCCAAATTGAGGAGCTACTTGATCGAGGAGCAGCGACTCCGGTCTCGTAAACTGACAACGGCGGGAAGAACAGGCTGCGATTCCTCCACAGGCATTTGGACACGTACCTAGAAAGTGCCCCGTGCAGATTTCAAACCGTCATTAAGGTGAAGGGTGGACATAATCCATAATGCCACTAATACTCCGTCCCAACAGGCCCCTGAAGGCTCAACGGCACTGATCGACCGCCGTGTCATCGACATTAGACAGGAGTGACTGGATGCGAACTTGGAAGGGCATGTGGTCATCAACTTAAGCAACTTTTTTCCGTTTTGCATTCTTCTTTCATTTCCTTATGTGGGATCTGGGCATTAAGCTTGGTAGCAGTCTTGGTACTATCTGTCCGCATCTCTTGGTCTCGCGGTCGTAGCAGTCTTGGTACTATCTGTCCGCATCTCTTGGTCTCGCGGTCTCTCTTCCGAGCACGGGGTCCCTGGTTCAATTACCGGCGGGGTCAGGGATTTTCACCTACCTCGAGATGACTGGGTGTTTGTGTTGTCCTCATCATTTCATCATCATTAATGAAAGTGGCGAGTTTTGACTGAGCAAAGGTTGGGATTTGTACGGGCGCTGCTAACCGCGCAGTTGAGCGCCCCACAAACTAAGCATCATCATCATCATCTTGGTACTATCCGAGCAGATCAGGTTACATAGAACGTTTTTTTCGTCCGTACGCCAGAGCTTCCGTGGCGTCGCGCGAGGTCAAACTCGCGGTTGGAGCCAGATGTGCGTCGCACAAGACATATTACACGATTTACAAGTGCAAAGATTTAATTTTAATTAGGTTTAGCGTCCTGTCGACAAATAGTCATTAGAAACGAAGTACAAGAACGGACTGAACACAAATGCGGCAAAAAAAATCTGTCTCGTTTCGAAAGAAAAGCGTTAAGCATTTAATGGAAATCAACAATAAATTATCACTGATGGCCGGACTGGTATCTGAATACTTCTACACATTCCAAGAAACGTGTATCAAAGTTCATCGTAGTAGTAAGGCCTGTCATTGTCAGTTGGCGAGACGTGGCCGTAACTGTGCACTACAAATTTGTGCTGATCACAGTGTGGAAAAGCAGTTGCATTAAACCATTTTCAGATCTACGAAAAGAAGAGATAAACGGTTCTCACGGAATTTAAAAATTTAAAAAAAAATGATTTTGTACCTTCTACTTTAACCGTCATTTTGCCTTACTGATAATTTAGTTTTCTCTACTTGAAGAAAGTCGCTTAACAACTTAAACCGGTTACGTAGCTGCTTTCTTTTACCGTCATGAAGACAGATTTCCAGTGAATTTATTTTAGTAGTTCTGAACCTCTGTGACCGCGAAGAGGAAAAGCTATTTGTAGTCTAGCGCGTCATACGTATCTACAGCGCAGTGAAACACACGATGAACTTAAGTAACTTTGCCTACTGGGATTAAAGCTGACGATGTTATTGCTTATCATTAGAATGTTAAGAAGTACTTCAGTTTGGAGTTGCGATGGTATTACAGGTTTTCTAAGCGAGCATAGTCGCGTACGTTGTTAAGTTTTATCCCTCCAGATAATAACAGTTATGAATCAGATGATACTTACAACGCCCCCCCCCCTTCCCCGCACCCCCTCCCCACCCCCTGACACACTAATTCTATAAAGAATAGGACTTGCACGTGTTAAACAGGTTTAGACGTCTGATTACTTTAAAACTGAGTTAATGAGTTAAATATTTGATGTCAAGCATACGAAACACACATGGTTGAAGACGCATCTCAGGTGAACTGTGTGTCTTACAATTATGCAATTTTGCAGGTACATTCTATGGTATATGTGGATACTGTTTGCAAAGTAGGTTGCGAATTGATTTTGTAGTAACTCTAATTGCGTAAAAATGTATGTAAATGCGGATGAATAGCAAGAAAAAACCCGTAACGTTCGGGTGCAACATTACTATGTCCTGCTTGACACAGTCACGTAGATTAAATAACGGGGCGTAACATTGCAAAGCGATATGAAATGGAACGAGCATGTGAAGATCGTGGTGGAAAAGGCGAATGGTCGACTTCGGTTTATCGGGAGAATTTTAGGAAAGTGTGGTTCACTTGTAAATGAGACCGCGTAAAGGAAGTTGGTGCGACCTGTTCTTGAACAGTGCGCGAGTGTTTGGGATCCATACCAGGTCGGATTGAAGGATGACATTGAAGAAATTCAGAGACGGGCTCTTAGATTTGTTACCGGTAGGTTGGAACAAAATGTAGGTGTAACGGAAATGCTTCGGGAGCTCAAATGGGAGTCCCTGGAGTGAAGGCGACGTTTTTTTCGAGGAACAATATTGAGAAAATTTGGGGAACCGGAATTTGAAGCTGAATGTCGAACGACTCTACTACGACCAACGAAAATTGCACTTCAGGACCACGAAGATAAGATACGAGAAATAAGGGCTCATACGGAGGCATATAGATAGTCGTTTTTCCGTCGCTCGGTTTGCGAGTGGAACAGCAAAGAAAATAACTAGTAGTGATACAGGGTACCCCGCGCCACGCACCGCACGGTGGCTTGCGGAGTATCTATGTAGGTATAGATGTAATAAATTAAAAGATCTTGGCCGTTGCTGAAGTTCTACTACACGAATAGCGAAAAAGTGGTAAGCCATAAATTTTCTTTCTTTCTTGATTTTATGAGGCGATGTCAGCGAGAAACTTTCTAAAAGGTTTGAAATTAAGTGTAAGCATACTTGGAGGTCGCTCTCAAATACTAGATGAACATAGTCTAGTTAATTTGTGCGCCTTGAGCTACGTCACCTCAAGGCATATAAACAGTTTCTGTCTTTAATAAAACATGTCTTATTTTGTTAACCCTTTTAATTAAGAGTATCGCTCTTAATGAGTAATAATGCCAGCATTTTAAATTTAGTCAGTAATTAAGTGAACTATTACAAATCAATGTTTTTAGCACCTGGAAGCTATTGAGTAGGCGTTTAATAAATGGATTATTATAGCAAAATATTTCACTTACTCATTTACCCTACATATAAACCTTGAAAACAATTTAATTAATACCTACCTTTTTAACGCTTACAATCAAAATTTTTAACGAATACCGCTCACTTCAATTCTTTACTTTTTATGTATGCTTTCCATGGCTTCCTTGTGGTCTTGTGCGCTTTGTGCCACAATTACGAGTCCGTGTAATGTTTCGTAACGCTCGCCTGTGCGGTTGCGCTCGACGCGGCACTAACCGGTTCGAATGGTTGTTGTTATTGTTGGGGATGGGGCGGCGGCGGCGGTGGTGTTAGAAGTAATTTTGGTCGGAAAGAGGAGGAGGCCTATTAGCGTAAAATTCCTGATCACCAGACTTTATGCCAATATGCTCGACTAAATTGAAAATCTCTCCACAGTGTTTGAGGTGAGAACGTGTAGTATCCACTATTGTACAGCTACACCATTGATGACAAATAGCTGGAGACTGCGTCTGCCGTAAAATATCTAGGCGTAACTATTCAGAGCGACCTTACGTGCAATGGCCCTATAAAACAGATAGTGGGAAAAACAGATACCAGACTCAGATTCATCGGAAGAATCTTAAGGAAATGTGACTCATCCACGAAAGAAAGTACTTGCAGTGGATCCCGATGCAGTTTGGAATTCCTGTGTGATGGTCTGGATAGATGTCTGCCTATTACACATTACGACCGTCGGAGGTCTCTGTAAGTCAACAGACGAGGTCTGCCTGTACGCTTTTGTGCTGTACGTGTCCCTTCACGCTTCCACTCCACTAACACATCGGAAACAGGAAACAGTGGACCTAGGGATGTTTAGGAGTGTGGAAATCTCGCGTACAGACGTATGACACAAGCGACACCCAATTATCTGGCGACGTTCGAAGTCTGAGTTCTACGGAGCGCCCCATTCTGCTCTCTCACGATGTGTAATGACTACTGAGGTCGTTGATATGGAGTACCTGGCAGTAGGTGGGAGCACAATGCACCTCATGTGAAAAACGTATGTTTTCGGCGGGGAAGAGGGAGGGGGGGGTCCGGATACTTTTAATCACATAATGTACATCTCGCGTATTGACCACGAGGAGAAAAATCGAGAAATAAGATGCAATACAGAGGCTTATCGACAATCATTCTTCCCACACACTATTCGCGAGTGGGACAGGGCTGGAGGGAGCAGATAGTGGTACCGAAAGTACCCTCCGCCATTCACCATTAGGTGGTTTGCGGAGTATGATGTAGATGTATTCTAGATTGTGATCTGTCCGTTACATAGCTATGCTAAACTCGGCGGTCCCTTCGATGCTATCCTAGAGGCGTGGGCTATGTGCTGATACCAGGTTTCATCTTGTACCCTGTCTCATCATCATACAACACCAGTATGACATCTATTACAGTCACCAGTAGTCAGCAGGTAACTCAACTCTTTAACACAGTATAGAAAGAAAAAGGGGCTAATGTGCGCGGAAGAAAACCGCTTCCGATTAGATGGCTGAACCTAGCTTTGTAGCCTAGGCAACAACTCCGTACGACGCTTTATTTCTTTGTCTAGTTACTTCATCGTCGATGAGCTGTTCAGTTGCATCCGTCGTTCCAATTAATGAGAACGAAATTCGACTACTAGTACTGCAGTTGCATTGCATCTAGATCTTTGCCTTACGGGGCAAAGCACTGATGCGCAGAGGGATTCGCTCTAGTGGCCTTATGGCCCAGTAGGCATGCGACCCCTTTGCCTGGTCGTGACCATGTGGAGTTGCGACCCGGCGGCTAGCGGTGCATCAGCTCGCCGCCTATTACGCCCCGCTCTGGTGGGCAGCACCAAACACGGAGCCGGCGGTAACGGTCTGGTCTCGAGAGCCGCCGCCGCCTCAAAGCCAGCCGCCGGCTCTGCTGAATGGGCGGCCTCGCTAGCGGGGCACTTGCCTCTCCACCTGCCACAGGCCTCGAAGCGTCTGAATGGATCACCTCACGTACATCTGTCCTCTTCACAGTTACGCGGTTTCTTCCGATCGCACGTCCAATGACCCAGCTGTCCACAGCCTCGTTCGTCTCTCGATGTCTTAACATTTGTTTTCACCGAGGAACCTGAAGCTTCATACTGGCAAGCAAGTAACAGGTTGTCTATAAAAAGGCGTGACTTACCATTGGCATTATTTGATAACATGGGATAACTTTGTTGGAAAAAAACGCAATAAATAAAGAATTCCTATACACTGCCTGACAAGAGAGAGTGATGCACCCAGAATGGGAGGAGGAAACGAAACGAAATGAAACTTCGTGGGTTGAAAGGGTTCTTGACGTTATTTGAGTGATAACAAAGTCTATTCAAACTTTCTAAGAACTTAGCAATACAAATCCACTTGCATCCCTTCTGACCTAGATGCATGCCCTGATTCGGTGGGGAAGGGTGTCATAAAGGCTTCGCATCCTATCGTGAGGCAAGCTGTCTGTCACTTCCGTAACTGCTTCTTGGTGTCTTAGATACTTCCACTGATACAGACTTCGGAGCTGGTCTCATACGTGTTCTGTCGAGGACAGATCTGTGCTCTTGCTGGCCACTAGTATCTCTAAACTTCACGCAGACAGTTCATAGAGAAAGTGCCATGTGTGGGCGATCGTTATCCTATTGAAAAAATGGCATCACAATACTGCCTCATGAGAAGTTACGTATGAGGACGCAGGATGTCCATGATGTCCCGTTGTGTCGTAGGAGTTCCCTCAATTACTTCCAGCCGTGATGTACAGTCATACGCGATGACTCCTCACACCACGACACCAGGAGCCGTTTATGTTGCGGTGCTAACTACAGTCTGTGCGTGGGACGGTAATTAGCTAGTGCAGCTGTTGCTAGTATCCGACCAATGGTGCGGGATGAAACACAGGGTTGCAGAGAGTCCATTACTTGTTCTCCGATGGCAGCCGCAGATGTGAGGCGGTTAACATGTACTTCGTGCACAGGATGGTGATCCTCCCTTATGGTGGGCGAATGTGGTCGACCGGCACCTTGAAGACGAGTGCGCCTACTCTCACTGTCCCATTCAGTCCATATGGGGATACTCTCAGATCCGAAAGCCACATAAATCTGGATATTGTGCGGCCAAGTGGAGGCCCAGAATGAGACCAGTGTCAAACTTTGTTAGGTGTAGATAACGCTGTTCCACAGAGTATGCGGGATCTCCGTGTCAAGTCTCAACGCCTGACACCGTAAACGTCCGTTATGAACCTTACTAGGCCTGGTAACAACACTAAACACGAACAACTCTAATGCATTCTGCTGCCTGTTGTACCTGTCATAGAGAGAGCTTCAAATCCAATCGTTGACATGCCAGCCTTTGTTGTGTACGTGTAGAGTGCGTTTACGAAGTTACATTAACATCCGACCACGTGTTCTGAAGTTTTTTTTGTCGGGCATTGTGTGTAGTTGTATTAGTGTCATCAGTAATAAGCCAAACATCAATCGAAATTGTGTGTGTATTCAAAAACCGAACTTAATATGGTGTTCATTTCGTATGAGAACTGCGCAAGGAAGCCATCATACACGGCCAGGTGCTTTCAGACATGCGCTTCTATTAGAGTCAAAGATACTAGCTAGGTAACTGACATCAGATTGCTAAAATTACCACATTTTACCTGTGGTTAAGGACATTCGTTTCCTTTCTTCACGATGAATGGAGAACAATCTTGAGCGACTTTACCTTGACACGCAGCCACTTTTCTATTCCTCTGCAAAGATTATCTGTAGAATTCATGTATCAGCACTCCAACAAATATTGCATACGTCAGATCAGAAACAATTACCGCTTCGTGGGAAGTATTCTATTAGCTACAACGTATTCATAAAATGTGGTCGATTTACAAACGATTAAATTCAATAGCTCTGACCCAAACGAGGGAAAAGTAAGAGACCACCACCGAATTTCACTGGCGCTACAGCACACTCGGGTAAAAAAAAAAAAAAAAAATCTTACATAGGTTCAGTAGGATTTCGAAGGATTGTACTCCTACAAAACTTAACACCTTAGAAGCAATAAGTCTGCTGCAATAGCTGTTGAGGATATCCTGCTATGGGTTTGCGCAGTACTCACTACAGTGGATACCAAATAATACTGTCGTAGGCCTCTCTCAAGCATTGATACAGTGTTACAGTTAAAACCTATTAATGTTTCATAATGGGATACAGCATCAATACCATCAACATCAGATATTGGACATTAACTCCTGGATATATGCGTCTTCTAGACTTTTCCATAAATTACAGTCTGTAAAATATTGAAATATTATTCTTCGTGTAGGCTGAATATGCTTCTAACAAGCGAATATATTTCCCGGGCCTTTTGGGCGGCCCGCTCGTTCATCATTTCCGTATAGGCTTTATTCCCATTTATGCCTAAAAAAAAGTTTTTTTTTCAAAACCCATACCGACCATTTAAATCTTCTTAAAACAGCATGTGGCCGATGACTGTGAACATATTTAGCATTAGATCTTTTGCGTTTGAAGATCTGTGCCTTTCGCAAACAGCTTTGTAATTAGCTGTCAATCCAGATGCGACAACTGGGCTCGCCAGGATCCTGAAAATAAGAAAAAGGAAGATGAACTTCGTCATCTCGTACAGTAGGGTATACTGCCGGTGGTCTTCCTAGGACGATATTACGGCATCGTAAACGCAGTGGTTAGCACTCGGGAAACACCTGAAGAAGACGCCGAGTTACGACGTCGGAATGCCGTGCTGGGAAGACAATGACCACCGGCAGTACCCTCGATTCTTGGAATGACAACCAAATTAAAAGATGAACTTCATTCATTGCCTGGGGATACTACACCTAGAAACTGGTAATTCTCCATGTGCTGGTACTGAAAATTCTATCAAAACAAAATGATGAGACTGTGGATGCATAAAATGTGCTGTTGTAAAATGACAGTTGGGTACAAAAATCGTAACTTGGATGCAAAAGAAAAATGGACCCATGTTCACTAGTAGGTATGGCCCATGCCACAGGCTCATGGGGGGCCAATATAAAACCACAACTTGAACTCAATGGTTTGATCACAGTACACACATATCAAGCTAGGGAGGATACACCCACTCTTAATGCCTATAAATCGTTAGGTTCGCTCAGTGCTACATGTAAGCAGTGAATGTATGCACACTATTTTGCTTAGGTGCATAAACTGCTTTGGTGTATTGAGTGAAATAGCGTCGGACAGGAATACACACAACGCGTTTCCGTTCTTCGAGAACATCAATTTTTTTTTCCTACCGCCTTCTTTTACGCCGTGCGGTGTAGCTTAGTTGTTAACACGCTTAGCGTTTTTCCTACACCGTCCACGTACTGCCGAGATACCACGGAAGCCACGCCTGCGACGGCTGATTAGCCAGTGAGCGAGGAAATTCTCGCGGCTGCTGGCCTTCGCAGAAGCCGTAGGCGGGCAGAGACTGCATCATGTGTTTGTGGCGGGCTTCGGCGGCGCCGCTCGGCGTCTAGGTGTCAATCAGCGCATTCTCGTTTTAAATCCTCAGCCGCGCCTCGTGACGTGCCGTTACAGTGTTGATGAGGCCGTTACTGTGACTTACGTCGCCATTGTCTGCTGGCTGACGTGGGCATCCGAAGATTTATGGCCTTCCAGCTCCTCTCCACGCGCAGTGTTTGTAGACGACGACAGTCAGTGCAAGGTCGTGCGGCACACATGCACACGGCGTACTCCTGCACAACTCTTTCATAAATTTCTACCGATATATTAATTAGTATCGAAATTGTATCCAGTATTCTACAGCATTAACAGCTTCTAATAACAGATCAGCCTTAGTGCGGACTTGTCCTGTTTCGGTACATTTTACTATATCTTCCCTCTTCTGGACGGAAATTTTCACTCTACAGCGGAGTGTGCGTTGATAATAACTTGCTGGCAGCGTAAAACTGTGTGCCGGACCGAGACTCGAACTCGGGACCTTTGCCCTTGGCAAGCAAGTGCTCCCGACTGAGCTACCCAAGCACGACTCACTATCCGTCCTCACACCTTTACTTCCGCCAGTACCTCATCTCCTACCTTCCAGATATCAAGCAAAATTTTCAACGCTAGCACTTCTGGAAGAAAGAATATCGCGGAGACTTGGCTTAGCCACAACCTGGGAAATGTTTTCACATGTCCTTTTTTCCAGGGGTGCTTGTCTTGCAAGTTCCGCAGGAGAGGTTCTGTGAAGCTTGGAAAGTGGGAGGTGAGGTACTGGCGGAAGTAAAGCTGTGGGGGCGGGTCGTGAGTCGTCCTTGGAGGGATCAGTCGATAGAACACTTGCCCGCAAAAGGCAATGATCCTGAGTTAGTCTCTGTCGGGCACACAATTCTAATCTGCCAGCAAGTTTCACTTCCGCCTTCTATTTTTCTTCAACGAAGCATGTGGTATTTCCTCCTTCAGCGACATTTGACATTTTAAACTCGCTTTGCGTTTAAAGACCATAGTACGAAGTCAGTTCTCTACATACGGAAACGCATATTCCTGTGTGTCTTCCTGTAGCAGGACCAGGGGACATTATCGGCTCTCCACTACAGAATTTTTTAGTTAAATATTTATAAAGGAAATTCTGGAAAGAAACAACAGATTTGCTCTATGTTATCTCATCTTTAATTGATAGACAAAGGCGATCTCAGTAACACCGGACTTCATGTACCTGTTGAATTGCCTTGGAAACCCCCGTCCATGCTTTGTCATTTAGACGAATTATAAAGTCGTAATACACACAACAATTTTGACACTCCACTGCTAGTTTCCATACTTTCGCCTCAGCTTGTCCATGAGGGAGCAGGAACGACTTTCAGAACACTTGTTCCAGTATGTCAGAGATCCAACAAAATAGAAAAATAATTTATAGTTAGTACGAAATCACCAATATAGAGCAACGTTTAAAAACATATTCAATTTATTCCATTGAGATACATGGAGAAATCGATTCTCCATATAAGGTATGCATTAGAGACAATAACGTGCTGCTGAAGACGACTTACTTGAAGACACACAATTCGGATAAGATTACGGTTACGATCGCAAGCTAGAAAAGTAAGGTACCTATAATTAGATTCGCCTGCCTTGTGCCGTCTTGACCCAACGTTCCTGTTGAACTGTTCGCACCAAATGCAGAGTCGTGGACAACTAGATAATAATTCCTAGTCCTAAATGGCTAATTCGACTGCTATCGGAGTATTACAGCGAAATTACTTGTAACGCAGTGGGAAAAGGCACTCGTCTCCTTAGTGGTATTGAAGGAAGATAGATAGAGAGAGAGAGAGAGAGAGAGAGAGAGAGAGAGAGAGAGAGATCTACACATTTTGTTTCAATCAGCCATGTTATGAATGAGCTTCGTAACTGTCATTTACGGGAAAACAATCTTATTTTAGTATCTTATTGCAAATTGTTACAGCTATTACCGGTATCGACGTTCAGGGTAGTTATTAGTTGGATGATGATGATGATGATGATGATGATGATGATGATGATGATGATACCGCGTACGATTCAAACAAGGCCACGCTCTTAGAAAATACGCTTTTAAATCATAGAACCAATCACAAAACTAAAATAGGAAACTGGTGGAAGTTAAGGCACAACGGTCCATATTGACGCTCGCAGGCTTGTCAGGAAAGTCATTCACTTATTCATACAGTACAAAAATTCTAAATAAAATAGCATATCTATCGTAGAACTGCTTCTGATGGCAACTCCCGGTAGTGCAATGTATGTCATCCGAAACCGAGATTGGCATCTGAATTACATATTTAAAATGTAGTAAAAAATGCAATCTATAACCCATGGGTTGGTTTAAACAAAGCAGTGCGTTACTATAGTCGAGTCTCTGTAAGAATATCCATGACAGTTGCAGTGGGCTATGCGTAGGGGCTTCGCGCGTCTGTTGCAACCAGATTCTATAAACGTCTGTATTGCAACGCCTCATTGTTGCCCTATACACGGCTATTATTTCCGCCTCCAGCCACTAGCGCTTCGTAGTTGAATGCTGGCAACAGCGCTACCGGTTGTCTGGGATCAACTTATACCTCCGTAATTATAGGCATGCCTTCCTCCCATCTTCCAACTGACTTAACCAGCCATTTATTGGGGATCGTACCGTTCAGCGTGGACAACAAACCACGGTGCAGCTTGACATTGTAACATTAACAGGTGAGAGGTGAAAGAAGAGATAACTAACAGATAAAAACCATTGGAACTACTAGGTTCGGAGCTTCTCAATTTGTAGTCTTTAGCTTACCTACACATCATGGTCATCGAACAGCATCTGGCACGTTTCCCCATAGACCTAATAGATATACCAGTGCCAGAGAGCAGCATTAACAGTTCGCTACTCTTGAAAGTTAGAGTTTATGTTTCGATATTAAAGTGAAGAAAAAAGAACACGGACTCTGTGGGATGCGAAAGCGGACAGTTTCAGCCTTGCTGGCAAAGCTTATGGGTCTCATATTTTTCTTCTGTCGCCTGCAATTAGAGAGAACTTCGATGTAAAATTCCAGTGACAATGGAGAAGTTAGTTTTTTAATGTACTCGGTGCACTAAGAGTTGCTTCGGTGTGTTGCAGGTGGTGTTCCACCTGGGCCTCATCATCTACCGGGCGCTGGACTTCGGGCTCAACGAGCGCGAGGAGCGGCACCTCAGCCCCGACTTGGAGGCCCTCATCGACATGATGACAGGTAGGGCGCCGCCAGCATGTCACGGCACTGCGGACGCCCGAGTAATGCGCACCTGCCGACTAACACCTTCCAGGATATGTTTCCTAAACGGTAGCTGCAGAACGTCTCGAAGAATTTACTACGAGCCGCAATGAAAGTGTTTGAAGTACCCGGTATCTTAGTCAGGGGATAAAGTACAGGGAACGAAAGGTTATCGACAAAGTTTACGGAAACCAGGCTGCAGATCTAACTGTCGGAAAACGAGAAAGGAAAGAAAGGCTGCAGCCTACCCCTCAAGTTATTCGAGCTGCATGAAGAGCAACCAATAAAGAGAATTATTTAAATAAAAATATCTTAATACAACACTTTTTTTCCTCCTAGCCCCACATAGATTCCTAATTAATGCAGATACTCCTGAAAATGTACGCTTCGGGATTTTTAATAGCTGTGACAATATTTGTAAAATGTAAAACGACAAAATTTCCAGTTAGTGTGATGAATGGCAACTAATCCTAAATGTGGAAAAATGTTAATGCGGATGAGTAAGGAAGAAAAAACAGGTAATGCTCGGGTACAGTATTACCAGTGCCCAGCTTGACACAGTCAATTCGTTATATATCTGGGCGAAATGTTGCAAAGCGATGTGAGATGGAGCGAGCATATGAAGACAGCGGTAGGGAAAGCAAATGGTCGACTTCGGTCTATTGGTAGAATTTTAGGAAGGAGTGGTTCACCTGTGAAAGAGACAGCACATAGAGCGCTAGTGCGACCTATTCGAGAGAACTTCCAAAGTGTCTGGGATCTGTGCCAGGTCGGATTGGAGGAAGACATCGAAGCAATTCAGAGGAGGCCTGCTAGATTTGTTACCGGTAAGTAGGAACAAAACTTAAGTGTTTCTCAGATGCCTCCGGAACACACATGAGAATCCCTGGAGGGATGGCGGCGTTCACTAAGGAAAACACTATTAAGAAAGTTTAGAGAACCGGAATTTGAAGCTGACTGCCGAACGATTCTACTGCCGCCGACATATATCGCGCGTAAGGACCACGAAGACAAGACACGAGAAATTAGGGCTCATACGGAGGTGTATAGACAGTCGTTGTTTCCCTCGCTCTGTTTGCGAGTGGAACAGGAAAGGAAATGACTAGTTTTGGCACATGGTACCCTCCGCCACGCGCCTTACGGTGGCTTGCGGAGTATCGATGTAGATGTAAAAAAAAACGTGGGGTGCATGCAAATACAATTGATGCATGAGTAGTCCACGAAAGTATCTAATTCGATTGCATTGCAAATGATACAAACTATTGTACGATTTTTCACGACGACAGCTACTATCTTCACTCTTTGCATCTATTGCATGGGCCCTTCGGTTTTAGTTTTAATTTTTGCACTACTGCCATAGCTACTAAAAATTCACAAGCACATACTTTCATAACTGTCTGTATGAGGTTACGAATATGTATGAGGCTAGGAGGAATTTTTATATTTTTGGTCAGTTTTAAAAACATGTTATATTAAAAACTTTTCATTTAAATGATTATTTCCCGCTTTTTAAACTTGGGCGTGTGAAATTTTCCAATCAACTTCAAACATCTATAATGTTACTAAGGTTAATTTTAGTATCACTTCGCCTGAATCAACCAGTATACAGAATGTTAGGGGTATAAGTGCAGGTTTTTTATTGGTAAGTGTGCTGAACAACATTACATCAGTACCTCGTTTGCAGTCGAGTAACTATAGATATTAGGAGTAGAATGTTTTTAAATGGATTAGTACCGCCAAGTACAGGTGGCAAGGGCCAGCCATTGAAACTAATTTTCTCCTGGGCAGCAGGTCAGGTGTTGAAGTGAGGACGCGAAACGGTCAGTGTACACTAAGAGGCATAGCCGGAAAGAAACAACACACAGACTGAAGTGAAGTGGGTACATACTAAGGTACCAATGATCACAATATCTGTACCATGTATTGCTACCTCCTCCGTATATCTCGCGAAAAGACCATGAAGATAAAAGTTATAGATCATCGAACTCACACGGACACTTACTAGTAATCATTCTTACCGCGAAACATTTGCGACTGGAAAAGGAAAAGTACCCTCCGCAACACATCAGACCACATATCAGACAAGAAAGCGAATTAACATTGCAGTGTTATCCAGTTCTGAGCTATTTTGAACATTTAAAGCCCGTGGCTTATGGAGAAGTTATTTTAAAATCAGTTGCAATATTTGTATCGAATATATAAACAGACAAGAAATTGACCTAATAAAAATGCTTTAAAATAAAGAAATTTCGAACATGAATTAAAGTTCAGAGAGATGAAATCAATACTTTGAGGTTTGCTGATGATATTGTACTTCGTTCAGAGACGACAGAGTACGTCGAAGATCATGTGAAGGGAATGGCTACCGTCTTGAAAAGTGGTTGTTGGATGAAACTTCCTGGCAGATTAAAACTGTGTGTCGGACCGAGACTCGAACTCGGGACCTTCGCGTTTCGCAGGCAAGTGCTCTACTGCTGGAAGTAAAACTGTGAGGACGGATCGTGAGTCATGTCGCAGGCAAGTGCTCTACTGCTGGAAGTAAAACTGTGAGGACGGATCGTGAGTCATGCTTGGGTAGCTCAGATGGTAGAGCGCTTGCCCACGAAAGGCAAAGGTCCCGAATTCGAGTCTCGGTCCGGCACACAGTTTTAATCTGCCAGGAAGTTTCATATCAGCGCACATTCTGCTGCAGAGTGAAAATCTCATTCAGGTTGTTAGATGAACGTCACAACAACATTAAGAGGAGAATAATGATCTGTAGTCGAATTATGCGATTCTGAGGGAACTGGATTTGGAAATGAGACACACAAAATAATAGACGATTGTTGTTACTTGGGCAGCAAAATAACTATGGCAGGATATTAAACGCAGACTGGCAATATCTTTTCTTAAAAAGAAAAAATTGTTACTCTAGAATATAAATTCAAGTGTTACGTGGTCTTTGCTGAAGACATTTGCCTTCAATTAAAGTGGAACATGAATGATGAACAGTTCAGATAAGAAGAGAGTAGAAGCTTTTGAATGGATACTGAAAATTGGGTGGTTAAATGAAACCACTAATGAGGAAGTACGAAGCCGAATTGAAGGGAGAAGAAATTTCTTGCACACCTTGAATGATCAAGGGGTTCGCTGAGAGGAAACACCCTGAGGAGGAGGAAGAGTAGTAGTTTGGTGTTTAACGTCCCGTCGACAACGTTGTCATGAGGGACGAAGTTCAAGTTCGGGAAGAAATAGGCTGTGGCCTGTCAAAGGAACCATCCCGACATTTGCCTGAAGCGATTTAGGGAAATCGGGGAAAACCTAAATCAGGATGGCGGGATGCGAGTTTCAACCGTCGTCCTCCCCAATACGAGTCCAGTGTGCTAATCACTGTGCCATCTCGCTCGGTAAACACCATGAGGCATCTACATCTACGTTCTGTAACTATGCTGCATACACCTGCTTATTTTTTTACGCTCGTTAATGATGCGATAATTATTATCTTCTGAAGGAGACTAAAGTGCCTGAAACCGGTAAAGAAATAAAATTTCTTTTGTGCAACTGTTTGCTAATTTTTTTAACATTTGCTGAATATCGATAAACTACGAAAAACGAGAAATATTCCCTTCTAATTGTACATAGCAAGCTGGCACAGTTGCGGCGACACTGTGCTCTTGATTCGAGAGGACTGCGCATCAAATCCCTGTTAGACCATCCAGATTTATGTTTCCCCTAAATCGCTTAAGGCAAACGCAGATATGGTTCTTTCGAATGTGACTTCGGTAATATCCTTCGCCTGTCTTCCTCAATTCTGCCGTGTGATCCGTATCTCCTCTTTCTTCCTTTAATGCCTAGTTCGGCCTCGTTCTGTAGTTTCTCCCTCCTTATTTTCTTCAACAGTTTCCTCAGCGGCTGTATTTTACAAAGGCGTATCATTGCGTTGACGTCGACCAGCGGGCGTACGTTTCTCAAGCAGCTCCCGCGAGGCAATAGCCGAGAATTATTGATCACGGGCCTGCGCAGTGCGTCCGCTTCTGAGAAAAGCTGGGGCGTGCAGAACGGATCGCATACCCGGAAAGCGGTGCGATACGACGCCGCCAGCGACATGTAAATGGTGGAGAGAGCGGCCGTAAACTGGGTCCCCGAGGCTTGCGTCGTCGATGGAAGTGCTTTCCGGAGCCACTCGCCAGCGGCCTCCGACGCACATCGTATACTCCCCGTCGCCAGAGAGGCACACACCTCTTATACGAGCTCGCTAAAGTGCCCCGTTGAGCTCCAAAAGGCAGAGATTAGCCACGTCCTAACGGTCGTCTCGAAATAGGTCGACAATCAGAGGCGTATGATGTCACCAATGAAATTACTTGGCAAGACGTGTAAAATATTAGAACGGATTACACTGTCCTGCCACTGTGGCCTAGCGGTTCTAGGCGCTTCAGTCCGGAACCGCGTTGCTACTACGGTCGCAGGTTCGAATCCTGCCTCGGGCATGGATGTGTGTAATGTCCTTACGTTAGTTAGGTTTAAGAAGTTCTAAGTCAAGGGGACTAATGACCTCAGATGTCAAGTCCCATAGTGCTTAGAGCCATTATTTTGGATTACACTGAGGTGTATCCAACAGTAATGGGATAGCGATATACACATATACAGATGGCGGTAGTATCGCGTACACAAGGTATCAAAGGGCTGTGCATTGCGGAGCTGTGTGACTTGTACTTAGGTGAATCCTGTGAAAAGGCTTCCGACGTGATTATGGACGCACGACGGGAATTAACAGACGACGCATAGGACATTCCACTTCGGAAATCGTTAGGAAATTTATAGGAAATTTAATATTCCGAGATCCACAGTGTCAAGAGCGTGCTGAAAATAACAAATTTCAACCATCACCTCTCAGCACGGAAAAAGCAGTGGCCGACGACCCTCAATGAACGACCGAAAGCGGCGGCGTTTACGTAGAGTTTCAGTGCTGACAGGCGAGCAACACTGCATGAAAAAACTGCAGAAATCTATATGGTAGGTACGATGAACGTATCCGTTAAGACAGTGCTGCGAAATTTAGCATTAATGGGCTATGGTTGCAGACGACGGATGCGAGTGGCTTTGCTAACAGGACGACATCGCCTGCAGCGCCTCTCCTGGACTATTGACCATATCGCTTGGACACTGGACGACTTGGAACATGTGGCCTGTGCAGACTAGTCCCGATTTCAGTTGGTAAGAGCTCATGGCAGGTTTCGTGTGTGGAGCAAATCCCACAAAACCATGGAACCAATTTGTCAACAAGGCACTGTGCAAGCTGGTGGTGGTTCCATGGTGGTGTGGGATGTGTTTACGTGGAATGGACTGGGTCCTCTGGTCTAAATGAACCCATCATTGACTGGAAACGTTTATGTTCGGCTACTTGGAGGACATTTGCAGCCATTCATGGACTTAATGTTCCCAAACAACGATTTCATGTCACTGACACACAATTGTTCGCCGGGCAGAAGGCGATCCGAGACGGTAATAGGAGGTATTCCATGATTCTGATCACCTCAGCGTAGAACTGGTTAAAGCTGCTTCACTTCAGAACTTCGCTCTTTTACAGAGAGAAATGGTCATAAACGCTGATGAACCAAAACATTACGATCACCACCTTATTGGGGTATTAGTTCACCTTTCGATGGTAGTATAGCAGGGTTTCTGCATGACATGGATTCGACAAGGCCTTGTAGCTTTCTGGAGGTATGTGCCACCAGACGCCTTCGGAGATAATTGCGCAGTTTACGTAGATTACGGACCGGTGAATTGCGGGCGCAGGACTGGAACCCACCAGCGTCCTCTGGGCGAATTTAGGGGCAAAGGCGTCAATATGAGTTCATTATCGTGTTTCTCAAAATGCTGTAACGCTGTACTGGCCTCCTGACACCGACGATTACCATGCTGGAAGATGCTATCGCCGTCGAAAAGACATAAAGCATGAAGGGAAGCAAATTGTCCGGAATAATGTTCACATACTCTTAGCTGTCTTGGTGTGTTGGATTAGTACCACAGGTCTCATGGAAGCCCAGCATAGCGTACTACTGCATCCACCTGTTTGCGCCCATGGCACGGTGCATTGTTCGAGCAGATGTTCGCCTGGATAACGACGTATCTGGACACAGACATCGACCTGCTGTAACAAGATGCGTCACTCATTCGACAGAAGTTTCCATTGATCCACGGTCCAGTCTCGATAATGCTGTTCCCACTGCCGTCGTAAAAAATGTTCGAATGTGTGTGAAATCTTATGGTACTTAACTGCTAAGGTCACCAGTCCCTAAGCTTACACACTACTTAACCTAAATTAACCTAAGGATAACAACACACACCCATGCCCGAGGGAGGACTCGAACCACCGCCGGGACCAGTCGCACAGTCCATGACTGCAGCGCCTAAGACCGCTCGACTAATCCCGCGCGGCCTGCCATCGTAACTGATGACGTCTGTGGGTCAGTATGGGTTCACATAGGTATTGTCGACTACGAAGCACCATATTGAGCACTGTGTGGTAATCCGTGTGCTACGAAGCACTTGTGCCTGAAACAGCTTTGTGCTGTGTTGTCAGATCTTTTACGGATGGCCGCCTATATGTTGCTGTACAGAGAAGACAAGGATCTTCAAGGTCTGTGATGAGGGGTGGACGTCGAATACCTTGTCGCTTAATCGTGGTTTCACTGTAGATCAACCACTTTCCATAGATGCTCATGACTGTAACCTCGCTAACAGCCGACCAGCTTCGTTCCCACGCGCGGGTTCATGGTAAATCTGCCTTTTGTCAAATCCGCCTACGTCAGTGAATTTCCCTATTTGCGTCCCGTATCTTCGTTAGAATAATACCGCATTCATCTGTGCTCAGCTTATACAGCTTCCTTATCGCGTCATGTGCCTGCAACGCCTCCAGGTGATATTCAGTCTCGCCGTGAGCAGTGGTCATAATGTTTAAGGTAATGAGTATACATTATACTAATTTCCTTTTACGGGAAAGTTACGAGCTCGACAGAAGGAAATGCGACGTTGAATTGAGTATTGCTTGCAGAGTAAGTTACTGCGAAGGCGGGCAGCTGCAATGGAGAAGTGATTTTCGAATACTTGTATGTTATGAATTGGCATATCTAGGTCCCTAGGTAAATTAGAGCATGTGTTTTGATTATAATATGATAGATCCAAAATGAAATTTTCAAATTACAGCGGAGTGTGCGCTGATATCAAACTTTCTGGCAGATTAAAACTGTGCGCCGGACCGAGGCTCGAACTCGGGACCGCTCTCTTTCGTGGGCAAGTGCTCTACCGACTCTTTTTTTTATTTATTTATTCCACGAAAACAGTAACAAAAATGACTAGCTTACAATGAAATGACATAAATAAGATGACAGATAATTGCAGTCATAAATCACAGCATTCACAGAATGAGGAATGATATTCAGTCTTTAGCAGTAGCACACATTTAGCATCTTCACTGTCACTATCAACTAGTGGCTGCTCAGCATGCACATTTTCTTCTTCTGCAGCCTGAGGTACGTCGTCATCATTTCCCAGGCCCAGATTAATCATTCAGTAAATCCTTGATATGTGTTCCTTCCAGGGTAAATTACGTGGACAGAGCTACCCACGCACGACTCAAGATTCGTGACTCGTTCTCACAGCTTTCCTTTCGCCAGTACCTCATCTCCCTCTTCCAGGAGAGAGCTTCTGTGAAGTTTGGAAGGTAATTAGACAATGCGTATTGCTAGTCAGGAAACTGTCTGGCTGCAAATATCCTAACTCGGAGTATGAACCGCTCACATGATCAGAGAGACTACTGTTGCAGACGTAACGCACACAAGCGTTGATGGTTGGTTGTAACAGTCTGGGGGATTACTTGTGTCGTGTTGGGTACATAGCTACAGTGCACTTTCGGATTACATAGCTACAGTGCACGTTTGGAAGGAGTGATTCCACCAGTTTACGCTTCACACCCTGTGTGGATATATTCCGAAAATTTTTAAGGATATAGAATAAAGCGGAAGTTGTCTCGCACTGGGCGACAGTATTTTTAATCCAGCTGATCTGCTCATACGAATTTACACCAAAGTATTTCACTGTTTTCTGATAGAGTTGAAGTTGATGTTCTGCTGCAAACCACAAAATCGTGAGAAAGCTGCGAGTTGCCACCAGACTGATACTGTTAGGCAGTCGGGCAGAATGCTGAATTCTGCCTCGTGAAAGCCGGCACGGCTGGGGCGGGTCGGGCTGTCGTGTGTGGGAGTGGCCAGTGCGCTGTACCGGGCGTATAAGGGAAGCGTGATGTCACGGCCCGGCAGCCGCTTTCTAACCAACACCTGCTCTGCATCTCCACCCAAATCTGCGTCCACATGGAGCTTACTGTCCACTCCGCGCCGATAAAGCTTCAAATTTGTGCAGGGTCGCTGCAGGGCGACCGTTATGGCGTTTTCTAAACTCAGGGCCGTTAAACAGTTAAATTCTGAGCCTGCCGTTACACCACAAGACAATATTATGGATTTCCTGGAAAGCTTAATGAGTAAACTACACTGGTCGTAGTCCATTCTAGGAGTTTGATGCCACAATTCGCTTACGGTTCCATATAATTGCATTTATTATGTCGACAGAATTAACATATACAGTCACAGTACCGACCTGCATCGGCCATATTTTCCCTGTGCTACCAACCTAACTTTGGAAGGTAGTCATAAATGTGCAGGTATTGTCATTCACAACGACCTACTTCAACATTACTCACACAGGAAAAAAGAATGGTGTCTTTCCTTAATAGTCGACGGGATGCTAGGTCACAAATACGAAATGTAAATATCCACTTCATAGTAGAATTAAGCTGCCTGATGGCTAGCACAATTTTAATTTATACTAGTTTTTACAAAAAGTTCGTCGTTTTGTATATTAATAAATCGTAATGCACATTAATGTCGTAGAAACAATATTTGACTCAGCTATTCCATCCTTCGTTCTGTCACCTTAGCAAAATAAAATAAATGTGTTATTACGAAATTTAAAACGACTTTGAAATAATGTATCACTTTGAAGGAAATTTTGCTGGTGTTAGATTTAGCGAATCTGTAATATTTCCGAAGTTAAGGAGAATTTAAAATTATGATTAATATTGTATTTATAATAATTCACCTGATGCAAAAAGGGTTACAGTTCTGTGGGTGAAACATATTTGTTTCTCTATCATCAATTAAATGAACGTTACTTTCGAAAACTGTCATTTCACTGAAATTCATTATTGCCCCATGAATTGTTTCGTTGGTACTTGACCGAGTTTTGTAATTACCCAAGTGAATAGGTCTCCAATGAAACCCATTATTCTGTTGCTGTTTTTAGTTGGTACAGAACTTCGGTTCACTGTAGCAAAACATAGGATGATGAATTTAAGTGGTTTCAACATTTGCATAAATCCTAAAATATAATTTCAGAAGGATTGAATGGTCCTTCATATGAGCAAGCAGTCAGCAATGTAAAGCTGTTGTTACAAAGATGTCTTATATATAAAAAATACAATTTATATCAGGGACAGAATGTCTGTGCTAGTGGTCGTGATGGAAATGTCAATATAGTCGACTGTGAAATTATATCAACCGTGGAACCTTTCTTCCCGTAAAAGTTTCATATACGCTCCACAACGTGGTTACTAGAGAGTGGCCATAATGATTATACCGCTGTTGGAAGGATACGGTGGTTTTTAGGCCCTATCACCCTTGCGTTTGAGGTAAGGAAACCTTCTAAAAACCAAATCGGACAGACTGACGGACATTTAAACATCGCCCCCTCAAAGTGCGAGTTAAGTATTTTATCCAAGCGTCCTTCGATTTCATTCAAAAACATGGATACCTGTCAAGAGATAACGAGCAGTCTGTTTAATCATTATCCACAAATTTGTGATTTAATTTTTGATTTTATTGTAATACGGCGAATATTGTTACGAGTTTATTTCGCTAACGCAAGAGCTACGCAGTCACTCAGCAAACTCTGTTGTAACAATTTCAAAACGACTAGAAAATTTTTTCACAGCTAACGCTAGAAATATTATGTTTTCCATTTATTGTACTCGAGAAAGTAAGCCAGCGGTAGAAATACGGGCATCTGTTGGAGCTTGATAAAAACTTTTGTTTTTTTTCCCAGAGTAAGTATAAAGAAAACTGATAAAATTTTTTTACTGTTCATACTAGCTGTTTTCTGGCGTATATCGTATAGTGGATTGTATAGTATGTAAAAGTAATGTCGTTTCTCTCCCAGTCTGATGCTAGCCATTAGATTTATCACTACTTCTGCAATCTAATTGTCAGTCTCGCTGTTTTTTCAAGTAGCCTCTCAGTAAGCCCACGAGGCTGGATGGACAGCATAAAGACCTTTACACACCAGAAAAACACGATGTTGTCACAGACTATCGAACCCGGAACCACTTGTCAGCAGCCAGCGATGCTAACCACTGGCCCACGAAGGCTGACTGTTGCATTCTGAGAGCACCTGTACCTGTTAATATCTTGAAGACTCGAAAGCGAAACGCGACATCGTGATTGAGAATTTAAAAAAGTTTTTGCTTTCGTATTTCAAAGCGATAACTGGCAAGCTGAGTCTGGCACTTCGCAGAAAATAGTGAACGCTCACGTGCCATCTTTAAGTATAATATTTACAAGCCGTGTCTTTGGCACGTAGCCTGTTCTGCCAACTTTATTTTCTGATAGCAAGCTAAAATTTCTTTAATCCTGTGGCACCTACGTTACGGCCTTTGCCATCACTAATATCAGTAGCCTTTGATCGTGCACCTACTCTGCCACCCTTGTTTACACGCTGTGCGGATTTTAGCGAGGGCTTGGGTCCCTCATTAAAACAGAATTACGCAGTCTGTGTGAATGCAGAGCTGTACAAAATTGCAGCCGTAATGACTCAGCAGAAATAGTCATTCATTTGGTGCTGTCGCATAAAATGCTGCTTTCGTCAGCGGAACACACTACTGGCGCTGAATAAATTTCGTGATCTGAATTCATCTCACTGACGAACTGTTGGCGCTGTTCACCGAAGTAGACGGTTATCGAAAGATTCAAATGGAGTCTACTGCTGTAAATATATCGATTGCAGAAATTGGAGGGCGTGATTTTCACCTAAATTGTGCCCCAATAGACTGTGTCGCTCCATCCACGTGAAATTAAGAAATTTCCCCAGGCTGTGACAGATATACTGGTGCTGTATAAAAAGAATG
The DNA here is from genome assembly GCF_023864275.1 of Schistocerca cancellata. NCBI lineage: Eukaryota > Metazoa > Arthropoda > Insecta > Orthoptera > Acrididae > Schistocerca > Schistocerca cancellata. The sequence goes on along the minus strand of NC_064630.1, from coordinate 358,485,938 downwards.
TGATTTTCTTTTGATAAACTGTTGAAATTTCCTCTCCACAGATCGTTATTACTACTTGAAGAGCGTAATGTTAAACAAAGACTGTGAGTATTGTCAGTTTGTGACATAGAATTTCCTGACCGCGTCAGATGGCTGTTGTGCGCCCTGGAGCCAGGACCCAGGGAAACTACGTGTTCTCCAACCTGGGCGTGGGCCAGTTTTTCCCTAATGGGTTTGGGGGGAATATATATACCTGGCTTAAAGGTGTTTGATTTACCATGACGGCCGGTATTCTCCAACACCCGTTGCAGAGAGACTTCCGAAGCTCCCAGTACGAAGCATCACCTTACAGAAGCGCTGTGATAGCCGATAAATTCTCTTGATTGCGTCTCGATGGAAAGTGTAAATAGTAAATAATTTATTGGAGCAGTTAGGAGTTCCTGAAATAGATTATCTGTCCTGCAGTACACGTGGAATGTACATGTCTTGTTGTCTCTAGGGGAGGCACCAAGTAGCTAGTTGGACGGTGGTGTCTAGCGAACTAGGCCGATTAGCCAGGTTTTCATTAACACATAAAATATATTGGTTTCCTTGAAAAATTGAGAGTGGTATTTTTTGTCGGACTTTTCCTGATACACTTCACTCTGTTTTTTATTTTATAGTCGTGGATATCATACGCACCCGCCAGGGTAGCCGAGAGCGCTAACGCGCCGCTTCCTGGACTCGGATAGGCGCGCCGGCCCCGGATCGAATCCGCCCGGCGGATTAACGACGACGGCCGTTGTGCCGGCCAGCATGGATGTGGTTTTTAGGCGGTTTTCCACATCCTTCTAGGTGAATATCGGGCTGGTCCCCACGTCCCGCCTCAGTTACATGACTCAGACATTTGAAACACATTCTCACTATTTCCTGATTTACTCTAGACTCAGACAGCTGGGGTACACTCATTCGGTCCTGGGGAGGGCATCCGGCCACCCCTTAAAATTAACCATGCCAAATCCGTACTTAACCCTGCCGACCCTGCGCACAATGCGGGATAAAGGGAGTAGCAAAAGAAAGAAATAAAAGAAAGTTGTGGATATTATACGCAGAAGTTTCTAAGATCCAGTTGCCGTTGGAGACGATGTATTGAAATGTTAGCGGTATTGCCGCCTGCTGTGCGGAGTTGCCTCGTCTTTCTCTTCTTTCTGTGCTGTCGATAGGAACCAAAGCTGGAAATGAGAAATTTACTGAAATGACAACATACTGGGAGTCATCAACTGTGATGCTGAATGTATGTTTTTTTCAGCGTTTTGTTCGCTGATTTGGGGAAACTTTGTGACAGACATAAAAGAGCCCATAAAGCTACAGTCCTGTTACTTCTGAATAAGCAGCTGGACTCGTCGGGATCATCCTTATCATCATGGGCTTCTTCCATTTCTTCAAACACATTGTCTAGCCGTACGCAGAGTTCGTCGTCCACTGCTATACTATCTCTTCAAAATTCTTCTCAATATTCGTTAAGTTGATTTGAGCGTATATACTACTTCGCGAAATTGGACGGTTGTCCCAGCTTTATTAATTTGTAACCATGATTTATGTATGTACATCACTGAATGAAGTACTATACTAAGTGGTCTCACTAAAAATAAACTTTTCATAGTGCAATTTAAACATCGCTCATGCACTTGGACCAACTTATCTTTCGTAATTACTCGACAGGAGAAGTAGAAATCAAAAATTTGTATCCTGCTTTGTCAGAGTAGCTGATACTAGGACTAGGTGCTCCAAGAAGTGGAAACTGTCTGGACTCATTCTGTAGGATTTGTGGAATTTGTGCTCGTTTTGGGAGAGCTTACGGGAAACCACAGGTGAACACTGACATTTGTGATTGTACGGACACATCGAGTACTTCATTTTCTTCATCAGTTTCTTGAGCATCCCTCTTGTTGGTAGAGTTCTTTATTTTAATTCTGTTCTTTCCTAAAAGCCACAGTCTCTTTAGTCCCCTCCTTTTTCTTTATCCATTCCGCTTCTGTAATACTGAACATGTATTCAGATGTGCTAAACTAATCTTAATCATTCTTGAAGTCCTTTTATGTTATTAAAATTAGTGTATTAGTGTCGGTTAGTATTATCTTTATTACTATTCCTGTTGTTATTATCCCTGTGAATGTTTCTGTAATATCTATGGTATGTGCTATTCCTGAACAGATGCAAGAGAGAACCTTAAGGCACTAATCTGAACAGCTCAAATAAACAATAAATAAATTAATAGTTCCTTATTTCGAAATACCGAGTTTAGGATTATACAATTTTGATCCTGAAAGCTGGAGACGAGCAGCCTCCGGGAAATCTGTTTGCAAAAATTCTTTACCTGCCACAGGCGTCAAGACGTAACAACAATGTCGCTGTCACTTCCTACTTCATAAATGAAAACGATAACTGTCAGTGATGGACTAGTGAATGTATTTTTCGAAACGTTACCTCTAGAACGGACACTAGAGACTAGTTATTACACAATATGTAGAATTTTTCATATATAGATTTACACAGCCACATCACATGCTTAATTAAAAGACATGTAACGAATACCAGTGGCGTTCTCAGCACTTCAAAGGATCTTTGATGTAAAGAATCGCACACATTTTAAGCTCCTTTTTAGTTTTAATTGATCTGTTCCTCCTGTTCTACTTAAAAACGACCTCCTCACAAAAATAAAAAACAATTACTAGATAGTACCTACAGTAAATCAGAAATTGCTTCATTACTCGCTTCGAAACAGATAAAAGAACCAATTGACAGCACTACACAGTAGTAACTATATAAGGGCTGTTTATTATTATTATTATTATTATTATTTTTATTATTATTATTATTATTATTATTATTATTATTATTATTAGAGTGGTTAGACACAAAACATTAACAGCCTGAAGTCGTCCAATTTCTGCCAGTTCAGAACTAAGGACTGCAGAAAAGAGGAGATTTACGAACAGTACGTGTGGTGCACAAGTCTGAACTTGTTTGGTATTAAGTGGGATTGCAGTGTGCAGGTCAAGCGAGTGCCACAGTGGAGAGGAGTAACGCAGGGGAAGCATGTTTCGTAACTAGTGCGTACCCTCACTTTGAAAGTTAGCTTTCTTTTCTGTGGGGAAGTTGAGGGTAGCACTTGCGATGCACCACGAATTCCTTCGTCATTCATTCTAAAACACACACACACACACACACACACACACACACACACACACACACACACACACTTGATCTTTCATCATTAAAAAAAAATGGTTCAAATGGCTCTGAGCACTATGGGACTCAACTGCTGAGGTCATTAGTCCCCTAGAACTTAGAACTACTTAAACCTAACTAACCTAAGGACATCACAAACATCCATGCCCGAGGCAGGATTCGAACCTGCGACCGTAGCGGTCTTGCGGCTCCAGACTGCAGCGCCTTTAACCGCACGGCCACTTCGGCCGGCCATCATTTAAAAAAATAAAAATTTTCCAATAAAGGTCTGTCATTCTACCCTTTCAGCTAGGTGCTAAAGTTGGTGACAAAATGTCTGATTGCATTCAGGGGCAATGGTCTGAGAAAGGCTGGGAACCACTCGTCTACCGCAACTTAGAAGCCCCTGATGATGGAGCGTTTCGCCCCGAAATGCGTATAGGAAATAAAAACCGAAATACACTGGACGGATTTTTCCTAAAATACATTCGTCTTTCAATGCCCGTGTGGCACATTAAACCATTATAGACGTGTTAGAAAATTGTTTATTACCGGCGTTCACGGCACACAGGTTCTCTATGGCCTACATCCACATCTGCGTTATTGATCACTCGACATTTAGGAGATATAAAACTACATTGTGTAACGCTGACAATTCAAAGGCTTCGATTGAAATTGGCTTTGTTGCCAGGAACAGATGCTGCGGAGAGCAACAAGGCAAATTTAGACTATGCTGTCAATGAGTGGTGCCCTCATTCATTTTCTGAAAGCGCCCATTCATTGCAGCTTCGCAGCAGCGCAGAGGGCGGTTGCGCCAGCAGTGCTGCGGCTCGTGCGCTTCTTTTCGTTTTTGCCCTTGCCCGCTTTGACGCGGAGTGTGTGCAGCGACGCACGTGCCGGCCAGAGGTCACCGCGGTATCGAGCGTCCCGGAACTGCGCATGCGCACTGGGTGGCGCGCCGCGCAGCGCAGCGCCGCAGACCCTTCGGCGCCACAACAGGTGCCGGCCGCTGCCGCTCCGACCTGGACCTGACGCACTCGCCTACACCTTCCACTGCGCGGCGCCCCGCGTCCACAGGGTCAGCCGAGCCGGCGCACTTCCAAACAGCAGTGCATTCCGACTGTACTCTTCCCAGGAGAAGATGCAGCAGCTTGCAGACATTTCAGCTGCCACCGACGCTACAGTCAGAGCTGTCAACGTTGGTTCATGTCTCACACTAACCACAAGACGTCTTATATTTGCTGCTAGGAATCGTGTCGTGCATACCTACAAGGCAGTTTCCTCCTATTGCGTCCGCTACGCCCGACAGCAGATAAAGGCATGGAAAAATATATTCTTACACCACTGTTCACGTACCGGGTGATCAAAAAGTCAGTATAAATTTGAAAACTGAATAAATCACGGAATAATGTAGATACAGAGGTACAAATAGTCACACATGCTTGGAATAACATGGGGGTTCTATTAGAACAAAAAAAAGTTCAAAAAATGTCTGACAGATGGCACTTCATCTTATCAGAATAGCAATAATTAGCATAACAAAGTAAGACAAAGCAAAGATGATGATCTTTACAGTAAATACTCAATATGTCCACCATCATTCCTCAACAATAGCTGTAGTCGAGGAATAATGTTGTGAACAGCACTGTAAAGCATGTCCGGAGTTACGGTGAGGCATTGGCGTCGGATGTTGTCTTTCAGCATCCCTAGAGATGTCGGTCGATCACGATACACTTGCGGCTTCAGGTAACCCCAAAGCCAATAATCGCACGGACTGAGGTCTGGGGACCTGGGAGGTCAAGCATGACGAAAGCGGCGGTTGAGCACACGGATCATCACCAAACGACGCCCGCCTTTCACGCGTCTAGCAATATGAGTTCTTTTTTTTTTTTTTTTTTTTTTTTTGTTCTAATAAAACTCCATGTCATTCCAAGCATGTGTGTCAATTTTTACCTCTCTATCTACATTATTCCGTGGTTTATTAAGTTTTCAAATTTATACTGATTTTTTGATCATTCGGTAGAATAACTTTATTCATTAGAACTAAAGATCACAACCAGAGATGTTATTTGGGGTAAACTAGCGGTATGGGGGTATCGTTCCTAATCTGTACTTGTAAAAGAATTAAATAAATTAGCCTTCTGCAAAAAGTACATAGTAATTATTTAAATAATTTATCATATGCTTCACACAGTGGGGAGAAATATTCATAAACTACTAGGAAAGTAAACATCGAAATGACCAAAGAACCGCTTGCAGCTAGGAACGCATTCAGTGGCAGGCTGCACCTCGTGTATATTGGATGTGATTCATAGTGAATGCCGCGCAAAAAAAAAAAAAAAAAAAAGGCCCACAAAGGAAAGGAAATATTTGTAGAGGAAAGGCAAGTAGTAATCTCCGAATATGACAAGGGAGAATCATTTTCACAAATAGCTGGTGTTATTGGAAGGCGTCGGGCAGTTTTTCAGTCCATAATATTTATTTATTTATTTATTTATTTATGCATTTATTTTACCTGGCAAGATTAGGGCCTTCAGGCCCTCTCTTACACCTAACCAGGCATACTCAGATTCAACAAATTTCAGTTTCTACAGAACATTAAGGACATATAACATGTTATACAGTATTAATGTTACAGAAAAAATTAGAGATTATAAAAGTACTACAATGGTAATTATAACAATCAAAAAGTAATTATAATAATCAAGAATAATAATAATAGTAATGACTATGTATAGGAAAGTGAACATATTTTTTCTTTTATGAATGTCAGTCCTATTGCTAGTTGGGAATTTTCTCGTTATATTCTTGCAGCTTGTGAGTTATTCTCATCAAGCAGAGACATAAGACGATAGAATGGGGTGAAAGAGATATAGAAAAGGTAGATAAGTTAGAGGAGGAGAAATAGAGTGGTAAAATTCGAAGCTATGATGGAGAGGAGAAAGAAAAAGATGAGAGGGGCACGACAATGGTGGCTATACCGTCCCTAATATGTAAGTCTTGAGTTCCCTCTTGAATGTTAAGTGGTTCTGGATAAGACGCAGATCACAGGGGAGCGCGTTCCATAGTCGTATGGCTGAGATGGAGAATGACACAGAGAAAGATTTTGTGTTATGTAAAGGTACAGCCAAGATGCTAGATGTATCCGATCTGGTATTGCGGTTGTGGAATGAGGATAGGTGTTTAATGTGAGAAGATAAGTATTGGGGGCACCAGTGGCTAAGAAATCGTTGAAGTAAGCACATCGTGTGGAGATCGCGTGCCTTATGTGGGCGTATCCAACCTAGCTGGGAGTATGAAGGACTGATATGATCATACAACCGTATATTGCATACGTATCTAACGCAAGCATTCATCACTAGCTCGAGGCATCTCGAATTTTCGCTATTTGTGCCGTGTTGAACTACATCACAGTAGTAAAGATTAGGCAAGACTAGTGTTTGGACTAATTTTTGTTTAACATGGGTTGGAAATATTTTTCTAAATTTTTGAATTGCATGTAGGGAGGAGAGCGATTTCCGGCAAGCTGTGACTGTTTGTTCTTCCCAGTTTAGGTGTTCATCCAAGATTATTCCAAGGTCTTTTACTGTTTTTTGGTATGGTAGTTGGGTACCATTGAGGAGTATTTGAGGGACTGTTTCGCGAAAGTACCGACTGATTAACTTTGGATGAGATATAAGTATGACCTGGGATTTCTTGGGGTTTAGTTTCAGACCTAGGTTCTGTGCCCATCGAGAAACAGAGCAAAGATCTGCGTTCATACTCGCTACTGCGTCAGCAATGTTCTTGGGGCTTGCACTTATGTACAGTTGGATGTCGTCGGCATATAGATGGTAGTTGCAGGAGTGAATCACTGAAGAAATATCATTAATGTACAGTGAGAAGAGTAATGGACCAAGGACGGAGCCTTGGGGAACTCCAGAGCGCACGTTTTTCCATGATGACTTTTCCGACCCACAAATGACTTGTTGACTTCTGTTTTTGAGGTAGCTGTCGAACCAGTGTATAGCGCTGTTTGAGAAATTCAGCTGTTTCATTTTAATTAGTAATATATCAAAGTCAACTGTATCAAAAGCCTTGCTAAAGTCAAGCAGTGTTAGGATGGTAGCTTCACGTCTGTCCATAGCATGTTTAATGTCATCAGTTACTTTGATTAATGCAGTTGCTGTACTATGGTGCTTTCGAAAGCCTGACTGATATTTGTTGTGGATGTTATGAGTTTTGAGGTAATCCGTCAGCTGTTCATGGACGATGTATTCTAGGGCTTTAGATATTGCAGGTAGTATGCTGATCGGCCTGTAATCACCTGGCGACTTAGGGTTGTCAGTCTTGGGTATAGGTTGAATTAAACTTTGCTTCCACTCAGTGGGATATGCACTACTGACCAGAGACAGGTTGAAGATGTCTGTGATAACTGGAGTAATAGTGTCTACGACGTTCTTAATCATGCCAATGCTCACTCCATCATTTCCTACTGCCTCGGAAGAGATTCTCATAATTGCCTTGTGTACTGTGCCAGTAGTTACATGTTTTAGGTAAAACTTGTCTCTCGAGAGATTGATATCTTGGGGCTGATAATTTGTCGCTGCGTGGCAGTTTATAGCTGTTGAGAAGAAATCATTGAATTCTTCTGCAGACGCTTGATAAACAGCGTCAGATCTTCGCTTCCCTATACCGAAACTGCGCAGCTTTTTCCACAGTGCAGCAGGTTTTGTTATAGCGCATACGACAGAGCGGGCATGTCTGATTTTGGCATTCCTCACGCTTTGCTTGGTTCTATTTCGGAGTTTCCTATAAGCTTCGTACGCCTCGGGAGTTGGGTTACGCTTGAAGGCCCTATGTGCAGCATCACGTTTATTCATTAACTGGCGTAATGCAGTGGTGAGCCACGGAGCGGGAGCTCTCTTTACCTTGACAGTGCGTTGAGGAGCATGTTTATCATACAGTGTAATAATTTTGCGACATAATTCCCGAATTTTTCCGTCTAAAGTCGGTTCATTGCTTATATCATGCCAAGGGATGTCTGAGCAATCCTTTTGAAGAGCGTCATGGTTAACATTTTTTAGGTTTCTGTAGGTTACCAGGTGAGATTTTTCTTTGGTAGTATGCACTGAGTAATTTAAGAATATCACGTCGTGAGCAGAGAGTCCTGGAGCGGATGTCTGATTGGCGCGAATTATTTTATCTGGTCGCTTTGTTGCTATTATATCTATGAGTGTATGGCTGTGTGGCGTGTGATGAGTTGGGTCCAGCGGTGTTAAACTCATATCATTGGAGTGGAACAGTCTCCTTAGTTTTTCTGCAGAGGGAGATTTTAACTGTAAGTCGATGTTTGTGTCGCCCATAATGATTATGTGTTCATACAGTGTCACGAGCGAGGACAGGGCAGACTGAAAGGAGGACATAGCACCGACGTTTGGAGGTTTATAGATTACTCCAATTAGCAGTTTCTGATTTGATGTGTTTATTTCGAAAAACAAGAACTCTGCTTCTCCTTCGCCCTTTGCATCCGATGTGCATAGTACAGTAGGTCTGAGATCAGAGCGAACATAGGCACCCACACCACCTCCGCGTCGTGTTTATTGTGATTTAGAGAAAGATATACTCCCATTAATAGCGAAAGAGAATGTAGACCACAGATGTTAATGCAAAGACAACGGAATACGTCAATAAGGATGGTCAAAAACAGTCCTAAATTGAGAGCTTCTGCATTGTCTGCGCATGCTAATTATAACCACACCCCAAGGGCTGTTCTCCATATTTTACGAGTAAGTAGTCAATTTTTGGAGCTAGGATACCTAGAAGGAAACCACACACACCAGCAAAAAGAACAAGAAATTAAGACTTGAATTTGCTCGAACCTAAAAGCAAGAACATTCTGGGACAAGGTACTGTTCACGGATGAAAGTAAATTTAACATAGGCTATTTGTAAAGGATGGCAGAATTTTGATGTGGAGATGACCAAATACTGATCTGTGTCCCAAAGACATTCAGAACACAGTAAAGGATGGCGGTGGAGGACTTAACGGTATGAGACTGTATGGCTGCATCTGGTGTTGGGAAACCTGTTTTTGTTAAAGGCAACGTGGATAGATTTCAGCGTTTAAATATCGTGAAGTGAAATCTGCACAGATTACTGCTTTCAAAAAGACAGTGTTCTTACGCATACAGCGGAAATTGTTCGTTTGTGCTTGTTGTACCATTTCTCCCCATGTTCTCATTTTTTCAGCACAGAGCGCAGACCTCAGTCCAATTGAATGTCTTAAGAGTACACCGGAAAGAATGGTCAGAAAACATGAAACACGAAGTAAGACTACTCTGAAACAACATCTACAACAACAATGGAAAAATATTACTTCATAGTCTACCAAAAAACTGATTTATCCCATGCCAGACAGGTTAACAGAAGTGATCTGTAGAAGAGGAGCTCTACAAAGTATAAAAATTCTCTTACATATATTTACATTGTAATTTTCTTTGTATAAATGAATACTTTTTGTCCCACAAGGTGAAGCCATCTGGTGCAGAATTTTTATTTACTTTTTACAGAAAGCTAATTTAGTCAGTCCTTTCATCTGCAGATTAGGAAGGACGCCCCCATACCGTTGCTTCACCAAATAAAATGTCTGGTTGTCTTATTTCATTGTAATAAATAAAGTTATTCTACACGAGCAACGATGTTTGAATGCTTTTTTCCATAACCGTATGTCGTGGCACGACTATAGTAGGCATGATTCTTGTCTGTCTGTCTGTCTCGCTAACCGCTGAAACAGTTCACTGGATGAATTAAGCAGGGACCTACAGTTACAATAAACAACGATGTGACTCAGCGGAATTGTACCAAACATGAAAGTTCCCTTAAGTGCCTGAGAATGATTTTTAGACAAAACATAATTTAAAACTGCCCAGATGCTAAAACGCCACAATTAAACACATTCTCCAGGAGGTTACTTATAACTGACGAGTATAACCCTAAATACTATGAAGACCTAGTTTCCACCATAATGAAAAGCCCAATTCCGAAATGACCTTTTTTTTTATTTCTTTTCAGACAGAGCCCATTTCACTAGGTGTAATTATTGCACGTAACTGTACAAACAAGACATTGGTCTGACTTCATTACAAACTATCAAACATAATTAATCGAGATACGAAGTCAACAAACTACATCAGTCTGCACCTTTACAATAAAAGCCACGAAATGCCACTTGTTAACCGAAACGATGTATTTGACTTGTTATAATATAGACGAAGAAAGCTTTCAAGAGGTTATATGTTGACTCTGAAATAGCTCATTTCACGTGTATCCGGTAATGACTGAAGAAATCACGATATGACGATTGGATAAACACTTTTTTAAATAAAAACTGAAGTTATCAACCAGCGTCGCTTTAATTTAGTGAAGTTAATAATCGATGACGTACTAATCGCAGAAATGAATCATAGTAAAAGAATCTTAGAAAGAAACAAAGTTTACCAAAACCACTTGAGGAGGCAATGCGTGAAGGTCTTGACACGGTGCAGATTTTCGGTGGTATCGGGGATGGATGATTCCTGTCTTGGCAGAACAGTAGTTTCGAACACTTGACGTCTGTGTATGAAAATATAATGTCGACAGTCTCGGTTTTGGGATTTGCACATAGTCGTGTGTCCAACTCACCGTGATACAGAAAGGAGTTGACCGTTATACATCGAAGACTTTGTTTCTCTTTACGGGATTTTCACACTACGTCGGAGAAAACGGCCTCAGCACGATAGTCCACTACCTCGTTGTGACTGTGGGAGGGACACGCAGTTGCTCCAGAACAGTGGTCGTCAAACTGCAGGCCACATGCGGCCCGAATTCGTGCGGCCCGCGTTTCTCAGCCATATTTTATAACAACATCCATCTAGCAACAACGGCCTAATCCAAAAACGTCAACTAAACTTAAAATTTTATGAGTGTAGTTGTCCTTTGTTAGTAACAAACAAAAAACTTAGAGACAGTACTGTTTTAATTTTTGTTTCAAATTCCAATTGGCATTGGTGAATTTGGCCGTGAGATGAGTAAAGTTGACCATTTACCTCAGGAACATAGGGGTAATTAGTGCGTCCACTACAGAGATAGAGGCTGTGGGAAGGGGAATGTTTCATAGTTTATCTTCCAGTACTGGCAACTCACGGCCGTAAGCGCCTCGCATTGACCTTCTGCTGCGTTCTAAATTTTGACACTGAATTAGCACGGATTTGTGAATTTGTTTATCAGAGATGGTCATCTTCAAATGCGGTGCATATTTTTAGCAAGGAATATGAAATTAAGGCTTTTGTAATACTACGCAATGAGTAGAAGGAAAACGGCATTCAAAATATTTAGTGAACATCTGTGATCGTGTGTCATAATGCATAATGCATCTAAACGTAAGTACAGTTAGTGTTACTGATGAATTAAACATCCTTTCACACAGAGAACACAGCAGCCCTTCGTCACGCAATTACGTCATAACACTGGGGCCGCTGAGGGTGGCAGCAAAGTGAAACGGAGAACAGTCGACACGAAGTGTTCCGAATAGAGCCAACGATCAGTACTTTGTAGCCGACGGCCAACTTATCGCTTCCTTGTCATGGCTAACCTATCGGGGCTTCATAAAGTACTAATTTATGTGCGTTAACAATAATTACGAATATGGTAAATTAAAAGCGCTCGTTTGATTTTGTTCTACAGTATTACTTCTGTTGTGTTAACCGGTTTTCGGCTTACAAGGCCATCTTCAGATATATACTGAGGATTGTCCCCAAAGAAGCTACAATGATTGTAAACAACATTCGAAGAGAAATTACACATCCAGATTGAAGCAGAAACGTACAGTAAATAACAACTTTGACAATGTGGTGATAATGCAATGTAAAAAGTGAAAACTTGAGCAGGCATACGTAACAGTTCATATTAATAAACAAAACCAATAAAATAAAATAATATCAACCGTTATGTAGGCTTGCTGTTCCTGTTTGATGTTAAAGTTAAGTCCGGAACCACGCTGCTGCTACGGTCGCAGGTTCGAATCGTGCCTCGGGCATGGATGTGTGTGATATCCTTAGGTTAGTTAGGTTTAAGTAGCTCTAAGTCTAGGGGACTGATGACCTCAGATGTGAAGTGCTTAGAGCCATTTTCCTCTTTACTCCGTTTTTATTTACTTACCATTCAACTCTTTACATTGCATTATACTTACCCTAGAAGTGTATTCATATAGACCCAAACCTAACATTTTACGTTACTTTTTATTCATTACGTCAGATTAGTTCTTACTGGCAGGTAGCAGGGAGGTCTGAGTAAGCACAACCTTTTCCTCCTCCTCCTCCCCCCCCCCCCCCCCCTCGCTCCCGCCCCGAAAACCCGAAAACACCAACTGCCAAATTTCGTGTCTATGTGTAATTCACGCCTCTATTAAATGTCTTCGTCTGTAACATTGTTGAGTTATGGTAGAAACTTCATTCTTTGAAGAGTGTTGCTTGTGCAGGTCAGGTTCCCTCACAATGACAAATACGCTATAAAACTGTCTTAATTATCACTTGACCTAGCGTACCTATATAAGCAATGAGGTTAAGTTCAAAATGGTTCAAATGGCTCTGAGCACTATGGGACTCAACTGCTGAGGTCATTAGTCCCCTAGAACTTAGAACTAGTTAAACCTAACTAACCTAAGGACATCACAAACATCCATGCCCGAGGCAGGATTCGAACATGCGACCGTAGCGGTCTTGCGGTTCCAGACTGCAGCGCCTTTAACCACACGGCCACTTCGGCCGGCAATGAGGTTAAGTATTATTCAGTTGGTTTGTGGATGTTTATGATAACGACGTATACATAAATGACAATAAACAATCCTCTCCACTTTGCCAATTGCGAAAATATCTCGGAAATAGAAACATTTTGAGACGAACTGCTTCACTATAGTTTTCGACTGGGGGAAGAAACACAGTTGTTTACAATTGGTCTCGTGTTTATGCTACTTCTATTAACGTATACTTGCAATATGCAATGGAACGCCAGGTCTCTGCGGCAATTTATGGTCTATCTTTTTCTTCGTTCGGGATCACATAGAAATCTAAACATGTAAAAATAATTTTTGCAATGTTTAGTGCAGTTTACAGCTGAGCAGCCACCCATATTTACAACGAATTCTAATAGAGGGGCAACTCAGCGTGAAATAACCACAGGAATCAGTGCGGCTAATCAGTGCGGCAAAATTTGGCGTTAACGGGCTATGGCAGGAACCCAACGACGCAAGTGCCTTTAACAGCACGACAGCGCCTGCACCACGTCTCTCGGGCTCGTGATCGTATCGGTTGGGCCCTAGACGACTGGAAAACAGTGGCCTGGTCCGATGAGTTCCGATTTCAGTTGATAAGAGCAGACGGTAGGGTCCTAGTGTGGCGCAGACCCCACCAAGCCTTGGATCCAAGTTGTCAACAGAGCACCGTGCAAGCTGGTGTTGACTCTCCATAGTGGTGGGAGCTGTGTTTACATGGAATGGACTAGGTCGTCTGGTCGTTGGTAGCCATTCATGGATTTCATGTTCGTAAGCAATGGAATTTTTATGTATGACAATTCGCCATGTCACAGAGCCACAACTGCGCGAGATTGGTTGAAAGAACATTGTGGACAATTCGAGCGAATGCTTTGGCCATCCAAATCACCCTACATAACCACATCGAACGTTTATGGGACATAATCGAGAGGTCAGTTGGTGCACAAAATCCTGCACCAGAAACACTTTCGCCTCAATGGACGGCTATAGAGGCAGCATGGCTCAGTGTTTCTGAAGGGGAGTGGGAGGGAGTGGCAATGACTTGTTGAGTCCTTGCCACGTCGATTTGCTGCGCTATGCTGAGCAAAAGGATATAAGGGGATATCCCTTGACTTTTGTCATCTGGGTATAATAGAAGAATGGTACTTTCTAATGTCAACTGCGTCAGTTTAATTAGGTTGCAGTATGAACATCAGAAAATATAATATACTGACACAATACGCTTGTCATGCACTGGGCACGAAGCTGTTGTTCCTCATGCTCCTACGAGAATAGGTTGATGTTGATGCCTTCTCACGCCCTGTTGCGAAGTTCATCCGCTGCCGTCACTAGGTCCAAGGGTAACGGGCGGACTGCGCTCACGGTCCTGTAATTAAAGGCATCCGCCGCAATTGCCAGTGGCCGGATCGCTAGCGGCCTCGCCTGTGTAGCGCAACTTCCTGCCGTCTCATTGGCTCAACAAACTGATCTCTATTTTGGTCCATAGCTGCCCACTCTCTAGCCTTGGAAATTAATCTAGAAAACTAACTCATAACATAGTCAAATTGCATACACTGAGGTGATGAAAGCGATGAGATACCTCCTAATAGCCTGTCGGACACCCTTCTGCCCGCAGTAGTGCAGCAACTCGACGTTGCAAGGAATCGACTAGTTGTTGGACGTCTCCGCTGAAATATTAAGCGTCCATAATGGCGAAAGTGTTGCCGGTGCAGGATTTTGTGCACGAGCTGACCTTTCGATAATGCCCCATAAATGTGCAGTGAGTGACCGAACGATTCGCTCGGATTGCTCAGAATGTTCTTTAAACCAATCGCGAACAATCTAGGCCCGATGACATGGCGAATTTTCATCTGTAAAAATTCCATCGTTGTTTGGGAACATGCATGAAGTCCATGAATGGTCGTGAAGTAGCCGAACATAAGTTTCCCGTCAATGATCGGTTCAGCATTCAGCTTTCGGCTTCAACCTGTTTGGAATGTTCCGGTACATCTGTCACAGAATGCCGTGCTCCTCGGGCGGTTAGAGATTTCTGTACTAAGGTTTCCATCACCAAGAACTGTCGCGCGTAAGTACTTACAAAACCTTGTTGTTTGGGGTCAAAACTATTGATGCTGATGGCATCAGAGTCAGTCAGATATGTGTTGAGATACTGCGTTTTCTTTATGTTGAGTCGTAGACGTACTTCTGCAAGACGGTCGTTCCTGGTTTGGACTTGACATTGCAAGTCAGGTTTATCTTCAGAAGCGAATAGCACATCATCAGTATACAGTAACGTCGAGGGGAGGGTGCGGTTTTCTGCAGGTCTCTAGTGACTGTACCCATGACTGTGATGAGGAGGAGAGGCAAGAGAGCAGATTTCTGATGTAATCTTACAGAAACAGAAAATCGCCCGGTAGTCCAGCATTTGATTGTAGCCGGCTCTTCCAGTCATGGTAAAGCAGTCTCACCCATCCTACTAGTTCTTCGGGTGTCCATGCTCCAGTGGGGAACTAAATCAACTTGTGTGACACTTGGTTGCAGGCGTTTTCGACGTCGAGGAATGCAAGTTATAGGTGCCTCGACTTCTTAGGATGTTTTTCAATAAGCAGGCGCGAAGCGTGTATAGCTTCTGTCACACCACAGATCTCCATGAATGGACATTGATTGGTAGTGAGACTGGTAATATGTCGGATACTTCTATGCGCTCCAAGATCTTCAACTGGGCTACCCTTCTGCTTCCCATTGTACTGTTTATATGAGTGGTATACCACTCCTAGATATATACACTCCTGGAAATGGAAAAAAGAACACATTGACACCGGTGTGTCAGACCCACCATACTTGCTCCGGACACTGCGAGAGGGCTGTACAAGCAATGATCACACGCACGGCACAGCGGACACACCAGGAACCGCGGTGTTGGCCGTCGAATGGCGCTAGCTGCGCAACATTTGTGCACCGCCGCCGTCAGTGTCAGCCAGTTTGCCGTGGCATACGGAGCTCCATCGCAGTCTTTAACACTGGTAGCATGCCGCGACAGCGTGGACGTGAACCGTATGTGCAGTTGACGGACTTTGAGCCAGGGCGTATAGTGGGCATGCGGGAGGCCGGGTGGACGTACCGCCGAATTGTTCAACACGTGGGGCGTGAGGTCTCCACAGTACATCGATGTTGTCGCCAGTGGTCGGCGGAAGGTGCACGTGCCCGTCGACCTGGGACCGGACCGCAGCGACGCACGGATGCACGCCAAGACCGTAGGAGCCTACGCAGTGCCGTAGGGGACCGCACCGCCACTTCCCAGCAAATTAGGGACACTGTTGCTCCTGAGGTATCGGCGAGGACCATTCGCAACCGTCTCCATGAAGCTGGGCTACGGTCCCGCACACCGTTAGGCCGTCTTCCGCTCACGCCCCAACATCGTGCAGCCCGCCTCCAGTGGTGTCGCGACAGGCGTGAATGGAGGGACGAATGGAGACGTGTCGTCTTCAGCGATGAGAGTCGCTTCTGCCTTGGTGCCAATGATGGCCGTATGCGTGTTTGGCGCCGTGCAGGTGAGCGCCACAATCAGGACTGCATACGACCGAGACACACAGGGCCAACACCCGGCATCATGGTGTGGGGAGCGATCTCCTACACTGGCCGTACACCACTGGTGATCGTCGAGGGGAAACTGAATAGTGCACGGTACAACCAAACCGTCATCGAACCCATCGTTCTACCATTCCTAGACCGGCAAGGGAACTTGCTGTTCCAACAGGACAATGCACGTCCGCATGTATCCCGTGCCACCCAACGTGCTCTAGAAGGTGTAAGTCAACTACCCTGGCCAGCAAGATCTCCGGATCTGTCCCCCATTGAGCATGTTTGGGACTGGATGAAGCGTCGTCTCACGCGGTCTGCACGTCCAGCACGAACGCTGGTCCAACTGAGGCGCCAGGTGGAAATGGCATGGCAAGCCGTTCCACAGGACTACATCCAGCATCTCTACGATTGTCTCCATGGGAGAATAGCAGCCTGCATTGCTGCGAAAGGTGGATATACACTGTACTAGTGCCGACATTGTGCATGCTCTGTTGCCTGTGTCTATGTGCCTGTGGTTCTGTCAGTGTGATCATGTGATGTATCTGACCCCAGGAATGTGTCAATAAAGTTTCCCCTTCCTGGGACAATGAATTCACGGTGTTCTTATTTCAATTTCCAGGAGTGTATATGCGCTGTGGAGGCTAATATGATCATTCAGTGCAGAGCAATCTTTATCAGACCTCGTGCGGGACTTCGCGTGATGGGACAACAAAAAAAAAAAGAGAATGGGCTAGGGGGCGCTACTTTCGTAGTGTGCGGCAAATGGGATTTTGTAGTGAGAGAGGAGGCGTTCTTGGGTAGTTCGTGCAGTTGTCTCGTAACACTGTTACAGTATTGTAGATTGTTAACGCATTTGCCTAGTAGACAGGAGATCCTGGGTTCGAACCCCGGCCTTAATACATATTTTCGTGTGTCGCCAATGAATTCTTTCATTGCCTGAATGCGACAGAGATAGGTATTTTTCATTTCTGAATTGTTGTACCACATGTCCAATCAGCTGGAATTCTTCCCTCTTCAATAACTTTGTTGAAGAAATCTGTCAGCCATTCGCTTGTAGAAGATATATTCCCTTGTAAAATATGCTGATTCTTTTGAAAATAAAAATTTTGTAGTCCTTTGTGTAAGTTAAAATTTACAGCAGATTTCTGCCATAATTCTGGCGGAAGACACATTCATGTGAAATCGAATGAATGTATTTTGAAATATGCTGTATTTTTTTAATCCTTAGACACCATACTGATGATTTTGACGAGGTCTATGTCGGACCGTGCAGTTCAGCCTTAAATATGTTTACAGTTTACCAAGCGAGTGCCTGCTTCGAGATCTCGTGATCTGCCTGGGCCCGTCAGAATAGAATCTGCGCGAGTCCTGCTGACCTCCCTTGCTGCGCATGCTGCCTTATCGGACCAGCCTTGGCCACCGCCTCTGCGAGACACGCATTTGGAGCTGCCATCACGTGCCACTCTCGCGTATCACTGTTCACAGAAGCTCGTTTCAGCCAATGGAAAACAGTGGCGCAGTGTTATAAATAGCGCTTAGTCGCTTTTGCGCTATAGCTATTTTAGCCGCTTGATATGAGGTTACGTACGTATTAACACTTCAGTTTTTGCACAACCACTGCCTCTTTTTTCTCCTCCTCCTCCTACTACTACCACCACCACCACCACCACCACCACCACCACCACCACTACTACGACGCAGCAGCATGGTAATCAACGCCATTAATGTGTATCATCGTACACACCTCGCGGTTTGGGTTATCTCTTTTCTGACAAGCGAAGTTGCTGCGTTTCCCCAGGAACACACATTTTTTTCAGAATGTCTGGCCATGTCAACCCAAATACGTGGTTCGTATATACCAGAATCCACCAACTGTTTTCAAAAATTCCCATTCACGCCTCAGCCCACTTGGTATTCCCTCTAAACTCGAACATCATTGCAGAGGTTCTCCAACTGTATTGGAATTGCACCTCAGGATCGAACGAAACAGGGGGACCCTGCCTGAAACCCAAGCATAAGTGCTTTAATCAAATGGTTCCCGAGATCCTTTCAAGTCTCAAACGTCTATGATGTATATATACAGACTAAACGACGAATGAAAAATTCGTTCGTCTCTTCAGTCTCCATATATACACCATAGATATTTGACACTTCAAGAGTCTCTGAAACCACATAGTTGCGGTTGGTTGATTTGGGGAAGGGACCAAACAGCGAGGTCATCGGTCCCATCGGATTAGGGAAGGATGGGGAAGGAAGTCGGTCGTGCCCTTTCAAAGGAACCATCAGGGCATTTGCATGAAGCGATTCAGGGAAACCTAAATCGGGAAGGCCGGACGCGAGTTTGAACGGTCGTCCTCCCGAATGTGTGTCCAGTGTGCTAACAGCTGCGCCACCTCGCTCGCTCCACATAGTTTTACTTGCCTGGGAAAACGTCTTTACACACACTGTTATATGGATGGCTGATTGCTTAAAAAAGAAAAACAAGAGCTTTACAATCCACTTAGTCAGTGACTTCCTTTTAAAATAAGTGAAATGACTGGTTATCTGCATAAATAGCCACACGACTGATAAAAAAGTCATATCGTTGTGTCTCGAATAAACTGCGTCGTGCGATCAGAAATTCCGTGTAGCTAATTCTAATACAATTATTTTGCCATTGGGAGTACAACGTTACCTGTACGCTCATCTGCAGAACAGCTGCGTGTGGTGTTGCAAATGATGACAATGTTTCTCATTTCAAAACGAGGTAATCATTGTAAATTATTGTGTCAACTTTACAAGACACAAACGTCACTTCTGATACACAGCTGAAGTTCTTTTTTCATGAGATTACAAATAGCTTACTATTGGCGTCTCTCTGCAATTGTAAAATAGCGTTAGAAACTTTAAAATAAATTTTCCAAAGCTTGGAGAACGTGAACTGTTTGTTCCAAAATAAATCCTTAACGCCAGTCTAGCTATATAATGCTAGTAGGCCAAAACCCGATGCGTCGCATGGTGGTAATTGGTGAAAATTTCAGAGGAGGAGAACTTTAGTTTGTTGATTTCCACCATTGATTCGTATTCTCAGTGTAGTAAACACCAAAAAAAGGTGGCTTTTGGTGAAAGGAATATACTGAATGTGACGCCCTTTGCTGAAACGTCCAGATATCTTTGTGTGTTTTTACTGAAAGTAAGAAATCACCCATGACTTAAACTGAATAGTCTCTTTCCGTCCAGTATTTAACAATTTAAATAATAATTGAAAACCGTGTTGCTGACTTGATAAGAGATCAGAGGGAGCACTTGGAGAAATCGATAGTAAAAACCACATGTTGGTCAGCGTCTGAACGGGGAGCGAGTGCCAGTATTAACGTTTATCATTGTAAGAGCAGAAAGATATTATAAGTTCAAGAAATCAGTGCTATGATTTATGAAGCCCTAGTATCGATTAGAGGTATGTTTAGTCAGGTAAGTGATATCATCAGTATAATGAAAAATAACATTTAATGCCGTAAAGAACTAACAGAAATGTCCCCAGAATAGATTGTTCGCCCTGTAAATATTTTGAGAAGTGAAGGGTCCTCATAATGGCGCAAAGAGATTTAACTCCCATTTTAATTTGAGTCAATTGACAGAAAGGCCATTAAAGGGAGAATACGTAATTAGTTATTAGACGTCGTGGGCGAGGCCTTTCACGACCTAAATTAACTTCTTGCAAAGTGGTTTCGAGCTCAACGCCTGTAATGCGGAAGATTACACTGCCGGGTCCTGCTGCAATATTTTCAGAACGCCCCATTTTCTTTTCTTTTCTTTCCTTTCTATCGATAGTCATTCGACTGGTACTCTCAGCTTTATGCACATACCACAGTCGTTTGCTAATGCGATCCTACCTTGTCTGCAGCGCTGCGTTATACTTTGCATCATTAAAGCAAAAGTGAATGTCATAAGATCTGTCTTCCCAATATTTTATGTCTTCCTTAAGTTACATTCACAGTCTCAGTAGAACTCCCGCTTCATCGTAACGCGAATAGCGTTACGTAACGTAACGTCACGTTACATACTCTATCAGCGCCTTTCCATATCTCCAGTGTCCATTGCTACCCAAAAATGTAAATTCAGATATTTATTCCTTAATGGCAAATTAGTGTTTGAAACATTCGATGAAGAAATATTCTGTTTCCTACTTTATCCTGCTATCCGTATTTAAGCATTGTGTGATACCGTTACCGAAATTCTAAAATTTATCTTGTACGATTAGTATTGCGATTTGGTAATCAAACTGTCATTCTGTCATTTTAAAACTGCGAGCTTATGACTTTGTGTTGCGAATGCGTCTTCATCTGTACTGCAGTCTGGAAATAGGATTCTGGACCACCACCACCGTGTGTGCTTCCCGAAGTGTTCTTCTGCACTGAGAGACGCACACTTTCTGTCGTGCTGCATGTGAATGACTTCTCTCAAGAACGTCTCTAACATAACGCAGAGTCAAATTGCGTGCAACGTGATCAGATGCAAAATTTATTATCATGAAAAAGAAAAACCCTCTGGACTGGTGTGGGGCCAGGCACTACAGTATTGAGTTCATAATGCGGCGCCGAAAGATGTCTTAATAAGAACATCAGTAAACGTAAAAAATGTTAATGGAGAGGAGTTGAATTAAATCAAGAAGTGCGGATGGGACTAGAGTAGAAAATGAAACGCTGAGAGCAGTAGCTGAGTTTTGCTAATTTACGAGCAAACTAACTGGCGATGTCCAAAGTTGAGAGACTGTCAAATGCATATTGGCAATATCGAGAATATAATTTCTGAAAACTAGAAATTTGTTAACGTAGAATATAAATTACTATGTTGGAAAGTCTTTTCTGAACGTGTTTTTCTGGTGTGTAGACTTTTACACAAGTGAAGGGTGGGCGATATACAGTTCAGGAAAGAGTAGTTTTTGAAATGTACTATACACCGAGGCGACAAAAGTCATGCGATGCCTCCAGATACCGTGCCGGAGCTCCTTTTGCTCGACGTAGTGCAGTAACTCTAGTAGCATCGACTGAAAAAATCGTTGGATGTCCCTTGCGCAAATATTGAGCCATGTTGCCACTGTCCATAATTACGAAAGTGTTGCCGCCGGTGAATGATGTTCTGCACAAACCGAAGTCCGATAAATGTTCGATGGGATTCATGTCAGGAGATCTGGGTGCCATATAATTCGCGCGAATTGTCCAGAATCTTCTTCAAACCGCTTACGAGCAATTGTGACCCGGTGACAGGATGTCGTTGCTTGAGAACATGAAACCCATGAGTGGCTGCAAATGGTCTCAAAGTGGCCAAACATGACCATTTCCAACCAGTGGGTTCATTTGGACCAGAGGACCCAGTCCATTCCATCGAAACACAGCCCACACCATCATGGAGCCATCACCAGCCTGCACAGCGCCTTGTACACAGCCTGGGTCTATGGCTTCGTGGGATCTGCACCATACTCGAACCGTATCACCAGCTCTTACCAACTGAAATAGGGATTTATCAGACCAGGCCACGGTTTTCGAGTCGTCTGGAGTCTAACAAATATGGTCACGACCTCAGTAGAGGCGTTCCAGGAGATAACGTGCCGTTAAAAAAAGTGCACATGAGTACAAATGACGGCTACGCCAATGCAGTGCACTTTTATACCTTGTGTACACGATACAGCCGCCACCTATATATGTGCATATTGCGATCACATGACTTATGTCATCTCAGTGTAGAAGAGTGCTGAAGATGGGAAAGACAGGTCACATAGCTAATGAGGAGATAATGAATAGAATTAAGGAGAAAAGAAATCTGTACATAGCTTGACTAGAAGAAGGGATCAGTGGACGGGACATATCCCGCATGGTAATGTAGAGAATTGTGAGAGATAAAAACTAGGGCGAGACGTTTACTTGACTTCAATAAGCAGGTTCAAGAGCATGAAGAGGCTTACACAGGATATGCTAACGTGGAGAACTGCACCCAACTAGTCATCGAAATGGTGACCCACCACCACCACCACCACCACCACAACGCTTATGTCATATGGTATTATTTTTTGGGCTGTTCGAGCTGTTTCTGCCGGCCGGTGTGGCCGTACGGTTCTAGGTGCTTCAATCTGGAACCGCGTGACCGCTACGGTCGCAGGTTCGAATCCTGCCTCGGTCATGGATATGTGTGATGTTCTTAGGTTAGTTAGGTTTAAGTAGTTCTAAGTTCTAGGGGACTGATGACCACAGATGTTAAGTTCCATAGTGCTCAGAGCCATTTTTGTTAGAGCTATATGTGGTGTAAGTTCGAGAACCTCTTGTCGACCCCTATTCAATAGTCTGAGAATTCTGGCATTGCCCTCACAGTATGTATTTTCTTTAATGTCGTTTGTTGTTAGCAATATTAGCTTATTCCCAAGAGTTAGCAGCTTTCACTCAGTTAATACTTGGCAGAAATCAAATCTGCATGTGGAGTGCGCTTCCTTGACTCTTGTGCAGAAAGGAGTGCACTATTCTGCTGCATCCATTTTCAATAAGCTACCACAAGAACTCAAAAATCTTAGCCGTAGCCCAAACGCTTTTAAGTCTAAACTGAAGAGTTTCCTCATGGCTCACTCCTTCTATTCTGTCGCGGAGCTCCTGGAAGAGCTGAAAAATTAAGCAAATTCCAGTGTTACATTGTTGATTTTCTTTATTTAAACTTACGAATTGTCGCCTAAATACGTTTCTTATATTTCATTTTATCTGTTTCTACTATCGTGTTATAATTTCATGTATTGACTCGTCCCATGACCATGGAGACTTCTCCTTAATTTGGTCCCACGGAACAATAAAGAAATAAATAAAAAAAAAAAATAAAAACCGTCGTCATCATCATCATCAGCAGCAGCAACAACAACAACAACTAGAAATTTCTTTGCCTACAGAACATCATTCATTGCACCGGTATTGTTCGTAGGCAGAGTGATCAGTTATGGAGGAATGGGGGAAAACTCATTCCATAGCACGACGGCCAGCGCGAACTGATCCAATTGTGCATCCTTTCCTGTAAACTGAACTTTTCTCCTTGGTTCTGGAATGTGCCGTTCGTATGTGAGCTCAGACCATAGACGGAAGGAAGAGGCCAGAAGAAGCGCTAGTAGACCATATAGGGTAACAAAGAGCGCGCAGTGCGTCCAGTAGTCGGTGAAACCGGCCAGATGTGTGAGCCTCTAGAAAGTAAAGCAGTTGTCCCGGCCGGCTATTGTCGGTGGGGTTGCGATGTGTAGAAAGCGGCGGGTGGCGTAGCGCGCGTGCCGCTGTCGTATCGATCACAGCCGGCACCGGCACCGGCACCGCCAAGGCTGGAGGCTCATTAGTGGCTGGCCCGAGATCACGGCCACAGCTGTCTGCGGGGCGCCGAGCCGAGCCGCTCTCTATGTTAATCCCAGCGTCACCTGCCGAGGCTCTCGCGGCGTCCTCTCAAAACGCTCTTCTCTCACCGTAAACGCTTGCAGCGGCGTTTCAGACAGTCGTGTTTTGTAGGAAATCCTATGTTTTCGGAAGTACTAGTTCGAAGCGTAACTCTTCGAGTGTGTCACATTTCCCCACTTGACCGATGGTGATTAAAAACAGGTAGTTCACGTAATCTTATGTCGAGCGTCTTTATTCTATCTATTTGTTTTTATCTTTGCAGTTACTTCATATACATGGCTCTGTAGACGCGCAAACGTCGGAAACAGATATCGCTGCAGATTCCTGGTTAACCGAGAGTGTGGCTTTTATGTGATACGAAATGTCATTTTTCCTTTAATTCTTCAAATGTTTCAGCGGAGCGAGATCAAGACTCTATATAAATTGAAGACTTGAAATAAAAAAGGTTCTAACTGCCAAAATCATGGATTTGAGGGAAATGAGTCTCCAGTATACTAGAGTGTTATTGGTCAAAATTGCACTGTTAATGTGTTTTAGTAGAAAGTTAATCATGGTATGGCCGGCCAGAGTGGCCGAGCGATTCTAGGCGCTACAGTCTGGCACCGCGCGACCGCTACGGTCGCAGGTTCGAATCCTGCCTCGGGCATGGATGTGTGTGATGTCCTTAGGTTAGTTACGTTTAAGTAGGTCTAAGTTATGGGGGACTGATGACCTGAGAAGTTAAGTCCCATAGTGCTCAGAGCCATTTTTTTAAATCATGGTATGGATCTAGTTTCCAGAGGAAATTACAAACATTGCATTGTAATTGTATGAAAAGTTACTGAAAGTGGAAATGCACTAGAAAGCTCTAAGTGCCATAGTTCAGTACTCAGCAAAAAGATAGTAAAAACTGAGTCTACTTTTGTAAAACTACGTGGTCATTATTTGTCAGGTACTACATCATTTCCATCGAATCTGCCTTCTTTTCTTGTAACATCTAGGAAAGGTAGTTGAATTTTATGGATGTCCTGTACTCGTACACCTTCTCGCAAAATAAAGATATCTTCCCGTTGTTTTATTTCATTGGAGCTGCTCCTGTTCTTAACTACATAAGGTATATGTTTTTCTAACTACAGCCACCGTAGTATGGATATTTTTAGATTCGCTGTGTTTAATTTACAACCTACTAATTTCTTGAAATTTAAGAAGTCAGATGCATTCATGCTACTGACGATTAATGGCTTTTACTTGTCTTCATTGCTGCAACCAGTCCATTCCATCTTCTGGAACAGTACATTTGGTAACCCAAGAACAAACAAAGTCTCTCCAGTTAAGGTGTAGGTTAACGATCTGTAATGATACTTACCTCCGGTGCTGGATGAGCTTTTGTAGGAATACCTGTATTACTTGACCTAATGTATTCATTCCCTCCATTTTTCAGATTTTTATTCATTGGTGCATCACTCCTTTCTTCTTTAATTCGCAGTGTCTTTAAACTCAAATTTTTATAAACATCTGCTCCCTCCGCCATTTTATCTACCACTGTGGGGTATCTCGCATAACATAAAGAGCCTTTCGTATGTCAACAGCAGTAGCTCTTAAGCCGCATGCCATATGTTGAGTGAGTGCATTTGGTGCTACATTTTCATTCGTGGCAGTATGAGCCATTTATACGTTACTGGGCTTGCCTTGTAGACCCTATTTCACGCAAAAACTTCAAAATTCCTTATGTCCCCTAAAGCATTATGTATTTAAAGTCTTCAGTTATGCAATGGATTTTTGTCGGAGTTTTCACAGCAATCGAAGAGTCGGAAATGGACAAATGAGGTACGAAATTACTGGCGTGGGGTCTAGTTAAAATATATGGAAGTAATCAGAGTAATTTAAAAAAAGTTAGTGATTAGAGTGGAAATTGAAATACTTTACGAACAGCTGCTAGCTGCGCATAAAAACTTAGGTTTTTCTACAGGTCGTAAAATTCTTTGTTTCATGCTGAAAAGATAAAACATCAAATTAAAACATAAACTGAATCTTCCCTGCTTTGTGTTGATGCATATACTCCTAATAATAACAATAACAATAGAATACGGATCGATATTTAAACACGTTACATTACATTTCATGCTTTCTGAACAAAAGATGAAAATTTTTAAAAATTGAAAAAAGCGGTCAAATGTTTTGTGAAATGATTTGTCTAATAGAAAGAAAACAGATTAGATAAAACATTGGACTTGCCTTTCAATGATGCTCGGAATCATGTACAGCAAATGAGGTACCGACTGAGAATTTAAAGTTCAGTGCCTGATTTAAAATCTTAGAATTTTGATTTCTAGTGGAAATTTGCTGTAAGATTTCGAGCATCATTTAAAGGAGTATCAAGTGTCTAATATATTTTGTTATTTTTGGACAAATCATGTTACAAAACATTTTATGATTTGTAATTTTTTTAGTATGCTTTCTTTCTTAGACAGAAGTATATACCACGACCGGCTGAGTTCATCCCCTCTGGCCATTAGTAATTGGTTAATATGTACAGACAACTTTATACGTGTAAAATCCAAATCACATGTGTATGAAAATCGTATCAGTTGCCTGCTCCTATTCTAGAATCCTATTACCAGTAAACATACAGTTTCCGTGTTGAATTACTTAAACATATAAGGATTGGTGAGTCAACTTTCAGATCACATTCATCCACCTGTCTGCGCAGGTATTGTTGTAATTTGGATTTTACTCGCTTTTTTCATAAGTTACGTATATCGCTTGACAACGAATATAGTGGCTGAAATCAGTTTATTTTGATAGAGGTTTATCTTCTCTTCTACTTCAATATTACTGTACCAGTCACAGGTCATAAACTTTCCTAACAGGTTTAGGTGTTCAGCAAGCCCAACATCGCTTTCCTTTACTTTCCAAGCCTTTACTTGCTGAGAATGTTAGCGTATCTAGCAATATTAGCAAAACATTGGAAAGGGCGTACAAGAAACTTTTGCCCCTTTTAACTGTTAAAAGTTACAACAACAGTTAGTTAGAGCGAGAAGAAACCAAAAATTTGAATACATTATCTCAAGAGGTTGTTATGCTGAACACATCTTCAGAGCGATATATTTTTATTTCTGCCTGAAATGGAGGACTCCTTGCAAACTTTTCACGGACTCCGAGTCGGCGGATCCTAGTTTAAGAACCATTGTCTCAATGCACTTGAAAGAGGAAAAAAAAGTACGTCTGTATTTTGTACCACAGGTATTGATGTACGCCTGGAAATCTATGTAGTGTAAGAGATACATACTTGTAGGAGGCAGTCATTTATCGCAATAGGTCGCTAAACATATGTTCCCTACCTCGTCTGAAGCTCTTGTTAAAAGGTATTTAAAAGGTTGCAAGCTGTGCTGATTCATATACGTAAGTTGCATCTAATTTGAAATTATAATTATTACTGGATCTTTCTCACTAACGCGGATTATAATTAATAGCGAATAGGGAGTACATAACCAAGTTATAATTCACTAAAAATAAGTTTTAAAAATGTGGAGAGGCATGTCAAAAACCTTCTTATCCCTCTCTAAGTGAATATTAACCCTTCTATGTGAAACAATTTTAGAGTATAAATTATGGCTAGTAATAGGCTTCCTGTAGATTTGGCTAAGGTTTGTAGCTGAATAGAGGGTCTCAACCAAAGGCTTTTGTCGACTCTGTGACGGTCTTGGCGCAGATTTATAGACATTTGTTATCCGCTGGGCATCTGTAGGACTCACTTTGACAGGTCAGGGGTGAGCCACACGAAGGCAGCAGCTACTCAGGTAGCAGATTACTTCTGGAGTGCACTTGACGTTTTCTTTCTTTCTTTTTTTTTTTTTTTTTTGGGATATACTGTAGTCTGAGATACTCTGATGAACACTCGCCAGCCGATACGCAGCAAGGGAAGTCAGACCACTTTCAGAGTAAAGATACATCAAATTTCAAAATTTTATCAGTAAACTATCGAAGCATTCGTAAAAAGGTCCCGAATTTACTGTCCTCCCAGAAAGCTCTGACGCTCAGATTATTCTTGGGACCGAGAGCCGGACCAACCCGTAGTGGAAACCTCTAAGATATTTAGCGAGTCGTCGAACTGCGTGTTTTTGGTACTTGCATTGTTTAATTCATAAATTTCGGGCGTATTATAGTATTTGAGAGTTGTAGCATCGCGTTTTAGTACCTGAATAGTGTAAAATCGCGCAGTGTCCTTCCGCCGCCGAGCAGTGTGTCAGCAGTGCGCAAGTAGCAGCATTACTGCATTTACTAGGCAATCTTGTATTTTAATAACCGTTTAAATTTTGTGTCGATTTGTTTGCGCTCTCTGTAGATTAGTTCAGACGTTCTTTGCACAACAGTTTTTAGCATGGATAGGGACTGCAACTGCTGTGTTCGGATGCAGGCTGAGTTGGCATCCCTTCGCTCCCAGCTTCAGGCAGTGTTGGCTTCGGTCACACAGCTTGAGGCTGTTGCCAATGGGCATCACTGTGGGGGTCCGGATGGGGGTTTGTCGGGGACGGCCAGCTCGTCCCACGCATCCCCCGATCGGACTACGACTGTGGTTGCCCAGGATACTGCCCGCATTGAGGCTGATCCCTCACCTGTGGTAGAGTGGGAGGTCGTCTCAAGGTGTGGCAGGGGGCGAAAGACATTCCGGAGGGCTGAACGGAAGGCCTCTCCAGTTTGTCTGACGAACCAGTTTCAGGCTCTGTCTCAGGCTGATACTGATCTTCGGCCTGACATGGCTGCTTGTCCTGTTCCAGAGGTTGCCCCTCAGTCTGCAAGATCCGGGCGGTCGAAGAGGGTGGGCTTACTGGTAGTTGGGAGCTCCAACGTCAGGCGCGTAATGGGGCCCCTTGGGGATATGGCAGCAAGAGAGGGGAAGAAAACCAATGTGCACTCCGTGTACATACCGGGGGGAGTCATTCCAGATGTGGAAAGGGTCCTTCTGGATGCCATGAAGGGTATAGGATGCAACCATCTGCAGGTGGTCGTTCATGTCGGCACCAATGATGTGTGTCGCTATGGATCGGAGGAAATCCTCTCTGGCTTCCGGCGGCTATCTGATTTGGTGAAGACTGCCAGTCTCGCTAGCGGGATGAAAGCAGAGCTCACCATCTGCAGCATCGTCGACAGGACTGACTGCGGACCTTTGGTACAGAGCCGAGTGGAGGGTTTGAATCAGAGGCTGAGACGGTTCTGCGACCGTGTGGGCTGCAGATTCCTCGACTTGCGCCATAGGGTGGTGGGGTTTCGGGTTCCGCTGGATAGGTCAGGAGTCCACTACACGCAACAAGCGGCTACACGGGTAGCAGGGGTTGTGTGGCGTGGACTGGGCGGTTTTTTAGGTTAGATGGCCTTGGGCAAGTACAGAAAGGGCAACAGCCTCAACGGGTGCGGGGCAAACTCAGGACATGCGGGGACCAAGCAGCAATCGGTATTGTAATTGTAAACTGTCGAAGCTGCGTTGGTAAAGTACCGGAACTTCAAGCGCTGATAGAAAGCACCGAAGCTGAAATCGTTATAGGTACAGAAAGCTGGCTGAAGCCAGAGATAAATTCTGCTGAAATTTTTACAAAGGCACCGACGGTGTTTAGAAAGCATAGATTGCATGCAACCGGTGATGGAGTGTTCGTCGCTGTTAGTAGTAGTTTATCCTGTAGTGAAGTAGAAGTGGATAGTTCCTGTGAATTATTATGGGTGGAGGTTACACTCAACAACCGAGCTAGGTTAATAATTGTCTCCTTTTACCGACCTCCCGACTCAGCAGCATTAGTGGCAGAACAACTGAGAGAAAATTTGGAATACATTTCACATAAATTTTCTCAGCATGTTATAGTCTTAGGTGGAGATTTCAATTTACCAGATATAGACTGGGACACTCAGATGTTTAGGACGGGTGGTAGGGACAGAGCATCGAGTGACATTATACTGAGTGCACTATCCGAAAATTACCTCGAGCAATTAAACAGAGAACCGACTCGTGGAGATAACATCTTGGACCTACTGATAACAAACAGACCCGAACTTTTCGACTCTGTAAGTGCAGAACAGGGAATCAGTGATGATAAGGCCGTTGCAGCATCCCTGAATATGGAAGTTAACAGGAATATAAAAAAAGGGAGGAAGGTTTATCTGTTTAGCAAGAGTAATAGAAGGCAGATTTCAGGCTACCTAACAGATCAAAACGAAAATTTCTGTTCCGACACTGACAATGTTGAGTGTTTATGGAAAAAGTTCAAGGCAATCGTAAAATGCGTTTTAGACAGGTACGTGCCGAGTAAAACTGTGAGGGACGGGAAAAACCCACCGTGGTACAACAACAAAGTTAGGATACTACTGCGAAAGCAAAGAGAGCTTCACTGCAAGTTTAAACGCAGCCAAAACCTCTCAGACAAACGGAAGCTAAACGATGTCAAAGTTAGCGTAAGGAGGGCTATGCGTGAAGCGTTCAGTGAATTCGAAAGTAAAATTCTATGTACCGACTTGACAGAAAATCCTAGGAAGTTCTGGTCTTACGTTAAATCAGTAAGTGGCTCGATACAGCATATCCAGACACTCCGGGATGATGAAGGCATTGAAACAGAGGATGACACGCGTAAAGCTGAAATACTAAACACCTTTTTCTATAGCTGTTTCACAGAGGAGGACCGCACTGCAGTTCCTTCTCTAAATCGTCGCACAAACGAAAAAATGGCTGACATCGAAATAAGTGTCCAAGGAATAGAAAAGCAACTGGAATCACTCAACAGAGGAAAGTCCACTGGACCTGACGGGATACCAATTCGATTCTACACAGAGTACGCGAAAGAACTTGCCCCCCTTCTAACAGCCGTGTACCGCAAGTCTCTAGAGGACCGGAAGGTTGCAAATGATTGGAAAAGAGCACAGGTAGTCCCAGTCTTCAAGAAGGGTCGTCGAGCAGATGCGCAAAACTATAGACCTACATCTCTGACGTCGATCTGTTGTAGAATTTTAGAACATGTTTTTTGCTCGAGTATCATGTCGTTTTTGGAAACTCAGAATCTGCTATGTAGGAATCAACATGGATTCCGGAAACAGCGATCGTGTGAGACCCAACTCGCTTTATTTGTTCATGAGACCCAGAAAATATTAGATACAGGCTCCCAGGTAGATGCTATTTTTCTTGACTTCCGGAAGGCGTTCGATACAGTTCCGCACTGTCGCCTGATAAACAAAGTAAGAGCCTACGGAATATCAGACCAGCTGTGTGGCTGGATTGAAGAGTTTTTAGCAAACAGAACACAGCATGTTGTTATCAACGGAGAGACGTCTACAGACGTTAAAGTAACCTCTGGCGTGCCACAGAGGAGTGTTATGGGACCATTGCTTTTCACAATATATATAAATGACCTAGTAGATAGTGTCGGAAGTTCCATGCGGCTTTTCGCGGATGATGCTGTAATATACAGAGAAGTTGCAGCATTAGAAAATTGTAGCGAAAGGCAGGAAGATCTGCAGCGGATAGGCACTTGGTGTAGGGAGTGGCAACTGACCCTTAACATAGACAAATGTAATGTATTGCGAATACATAGAAAGAAGGATCCTTTATTGTATGATTATATGATGGCGGAACAAACACTGGTAGCAGTTACTTCTGTAAAATATCTGGGAGTATGCGTGCGGAACGATTTGAAGTGGAATGATCATATAAAATTAATTGTTGGTAAGGCGGGTACCAGGTTGAGATTCATTGGGAGAGTCCTTAGAAAATGTAGTCCATCAACAAAGGAGGTGGCTTACAAAACACTCGTTCGACCTATACTTGAGTATTGCTCATCAGTGTGGGATCCGTACCAGATCGGGTTGACGGAGGAGATAGAGAAGATCCAAAGAAGAGCGGCGCGTTTCGTCACAGGGTTATTTGGTAACCGTGATAGCGTTACGGAGATGTTTAACAAACTCAAGTGGCAGACTCTGCAAGAGAGGCGCTCTGCATCGCGGTGTAACTTGCTCGCCAGGTTTCGAGAGGGTGCGTTTCTGGATGAGGTATCGAATATATTGCTTCCCCCTACTTATACCTCCCGAGGAGATCACGAATGTAAAATTAGAGAGATTAGAGCGCGCACGGAGGCTTTCAGACAGTCGTTTTTCCCGTGAACCATACGCGACTGGAACAGGAAAAGGAGGTAATGACAGTGGCACGTAAAGTGCCCTCCGCCACACACCGTTGGGTGGCTTGCGGAGTATAAATGTAGATGTAGATATCAGAAAGACAGACTCGAGGCCGTAGGAGGTGGAGTGTTCACTGCAGTTACAGAAATAGTCTCTCTATTGAGGTGCGGCAGTGAAGTTATCTGGTCGCGTTTAATAGGTGTAGGTGAAACCAAGTTAATTGTTGAATGTTTTACCTGCCATCCGACTCCGCTGTGACACTTAGAAGTCATTCAAAGAAAGCGGCGTGTAAATACCCAGATCAAGCAATACTAGTCGGCGACTTTGACCTACCAAGTATAGTCTGGGATGTATATGGACTCATTGCAGGGAGTACAGACACAGTCGTGCGAATGCTGTTGAACACGTTTTCTGAAAATGGTCTCGAGCAGCTAGCTCGGCAGACGTTGTGTTATTATAGCAACTATGGTTACGAAAGTTAATAAATCAATCAAGAAGACTAGGAGAGTGTTTTTGCTAGATAGAGCAGATACGCAGTTGTTAGTACCTCGTTTAGACAGTAAATTGACGTCACTTCGCTCCCGTAAGATGGACGTAGACCGAGTATGGGCAAAGTTCAAGCAGATTGTAAATCGTGGTCTGACGAGTTACGTGCCTAGTAAGTGGATAAAGGATGGAAAAGAGCGACCATGGTTGAACAACGAAATTCGAAAGATGCTGAGGAAGCAGAGGCTGTGGCGCACTCGGTTCGAAAGAGACGACAAGCAGAGGTTAGCAGGGGTTCGTGCTTCTGTTAAAAGATCTATGCGCGAAGCATACAACAGCTACCACAGTCATACCTTAGCAAAGGATCTGGTAGAGAATCCGAGAAAATTCTGGTCCTATGTAAAATTGCTAAGCTAGTCTAAGGTTTCTACGCAGTCCCTTGTTAACCAGTCTGGTGTGTCAGTTGAAGATAGCAAAACGAAAGCCGAAGTTTAAATTTCGCGTTCAAGATATCGTTCACACAGGAGAATCGTATAAACATACCGTCATTTGACCAGCGAACCGTTTTCCGTATGGACGTAGAGAAACAACTGAAGGAATTGAAAGCAAATAAATCTCCAGGCCCGGAGGAAATACAAATTCAGGTTTATTAAGAGTACTCTGCGACACTGTCCCCTTACCTAGCTTACATTTATCGCGAATCTCTCGCCCAGCACAAAGTACCAAGCGACTTTAAAAAAGCGCAGTTGACACCACTACATAAGAAAGGCAAAAGGACAGACGCGTAAAATTACAGACCAATATCCCTAACTTCTGTTCGCTGCAGAATCCTTGAACACATTCTCAGTTCGAATATAATAAACTTTCTTGAGGCTAACAAGGGAACCTCCCCATCGCACCCCCCTCAGATTTAGTTATAAGTTGGCACAGTGGATAGGCCTTGAAAAACCGAACACAGATCAATCGAGAAAACAGGAAGAAGTTGTGTGGAACTATGAAAAAATAAGCAAAATATACAAACTGAGTAATCCATTCGAAACGTAGGCAACATCAGGGACAGTGGGAGCTCAGCAGCGCCGTGGTCCCGTGGTTAGCGTGAGCAGCTGCGGAACGAGAGGTCCTTGGTTCAAGTCTTCCCTCACGTGAAAAGTTTAATTTTTTATTTTCAGTTTATGTAAAAAACTTTAGGTTTTCATCACTTTCTTTGGGAGTGATTATCACATCCACAAGAAAACCTAAATCGGGCAAGGTAGAAGAATTTTTTTACCCATTCGCCAAGTGTACAAGTTAGGTGGGTGGACAACATATTCCCGTGATGTGACGCACATGCCGTCACCAGTGCCGTATAGAATATATCAGACGTGATATCCTGTGAAGGAATCGGTTGACCTATGATCTTGCGATCAAATGTTTTCGTTTCCCATTGGAGAGGCACGTCCTTTCGTCTACTAATCGCACGGTTTTGCGGTGCGGTCGCAAAGCACAGACGCTAAAGTTATTACAGTGAACAGACACGTCAATGAACGAACGGACAGATCATAACTTTGCGAAAATAAAAAAGTAAGCCTTTCACTCGAGGGAAGACTTGAACCAAGGACCTCACGTTCCGCAGCTCCTCACGCTAACCACAGGACCACCGCGCTCCTGAGCTCACGCTCTCCTTGACGTTGCCTATCTTGCGCATGGACTACTCAGTTTGTACATTTTGCTTATTTTTTTCATAGTTCCACACAACTTCTTCCTGTTTTCTCGATTGATGTGTGTTCAGTTTTTCAAGGCGTATCCACTGTGCCAACTTATAACTAAATCTGAGTCTGTTGCGATGGGGAGGTTCCCTTGTAAGAAGCTTATGTGCACGATTCAGCATGGTTTTAGAAAGCATCGCTCGTGCGAAATTCGGCTTGTTCTTTTCTCACATGACGTACTGAGATCTGTGGATGAAGGGCAGCAGGCAGATTCCATATTTTTAGATTTCCGGAACACATTTGACACAGTGCGTCATTGCACGCTGTTAACAAAGGTTTGTGCGTATGGAATTCGTTCGCAGATATGTGAGTGACTCGAAGACTTCTCAAGTAATAGAACTCGGTGTGTTGTCCTCGACGGTGAATGTTCATCAGAGACAAGGATGTCGTCAGGAGTGCCCCAGAGGAGTGTGATAGGACCGCTGTTGTTATCTATATAGGCTACATAAATGATTTGCCGGATAGGGTGGGCAGCAATTTGCGGTTGTTTGCTGTCGATGTTGTGGTGTACGGTAAGGCGTCGAAGTTGAGTGGTTGTAGGAAGGTACGACATGACTTAGACAAAATTTCCAGTTGATGTGATGAACGAACGGCAGGTAGCTCTAAATGTAGGAAAAAGAAACCCGTAATATTCAGATACTGCATTAGAAGTGTCCTGCTTGACACAGTCACGTCGTTTAAATATCTGGGTTGCAGTTCGATATGAAATGGAACGAGCATGTGAGGATTGTGGTAGGGAATGCGAATGGTCCACTTTGGTTTAATGGGAGACTTTTAGGAAAGCGTGGTTCATCTGTAAAGGAGACCGCATATAGGTCGCTGGTCTGACGCGTTCTTGAATACTGCTTCCTGGACGGAAGGCAACGTTATTTTCGAGGAACATTACTGATAAAATTTAGAGAACCAGCATATGAAAGTGACTGCCGAATAATTCTACTGCCGTCAACGGACATTGCGCCTAAGGACCACGAAGATTATGAGAAATTAGGGCTCGTACGAAGTCGTATAGACAGTAGTAGTAGTAGTAGTAGTAGTAGTAGTAGTCGTCGTCGTAGTCGTAGTCGTAGTCGTAGTCCCCCCCCCCCCCCAGCTCTGTTAGCGAGTGGAACAGGAAGGACATGACAAGTAGTGGTACAGGGAGGGTACCCTCCGCCAGACACCATAAGATGACTTGTGCCGTATGTATGTAGATATACAAGATCTTCAATTTGAGTATGAAAGCTAAATTAAACTTACAACGTCATGTAGCAATTAATTATTTAACTTTCTTCTTAGAGAGGAATTTCGTTTATCGCAACTTGGTCCTAGTAGGCGTAACTAAGTCTGTGCGAGATACGTCAAAGTGAAAACAAGAAGTCGTTAGAAATACGGACTGATTATAAAAGTCAGAAGTTTGGGCAAACGTGCAGCTTATGTGGAAATCAATATAATTTCCATTCTCAAAATTTTTTTTGTATATCTTCAACAAGACGCTTGTTTATGAATGTGCTGACAGGAACCTGTTTCATAAGAGAAAGTGATGACAGAGTACAGATTAGTACCTTCAAAGTTAAGCTTTCAGTGAACTGTGACCATTGATGAGTTGCGATGCTACTCAGGTCACTAGTGCAAGTGCTCGGTATGTGACTTTAATGAATTCTGAACATGCTTCTATTGAATGGCTTGTACTTGGCTTTCTCAGCTTTCTCCCATTTCTTCCCTTCGCCAGAGACAGAAGACTATACGAGCAGACCGCTTTCCTTCCAGCGATTGTTACACCGGTCGGTGCGAAATCGGAATTCCGCTCGTGAACACTGTTTCACGAGGAGGAAACAATGAAACATTGTATTCTTTCGGCTACTTTGCTGTCAGATCCGATATGAACATCCGCGGAAGTATATACGTGTCGTTGCGATATTTACACGAATCGGTTTTGAATCAACAGTTTCAGTGTTGGTATATTCTTATTTGCGTTTCGGCTCCTAGATGATGACATGTTTGAAAATCGTAGTTTTTTCGGCCGTGGGTTTAACCTTGGCTGAATGATAGAAGTCACACAAGACTGCTTTATAGTTTCGAAGCACATTTCCAAGCTTCTAGCAGCGAACACGTGCTAAAAAGAACTACTATAGATGCATCCATGAAAGGAAGTACAGTGAATGGGTGTAAAAGTTAGTTTCATTAGTAACCTTTGGCGTTCGAAAATAGCAGATGCAGGCTACAATTTCTCAAATTCAGGGTTTACTGACGTTTTCCAGGATTAACTAAGACGGTCTGGTAACACAACCGTATTTTAAGCAACTGAGAGTACACGTATAACGACACTACACAGTTCAAAGCATAAAAACGTATAATCACGTTAGGTAAAAATTATAGTAGGAATATCTTCAGAGATTCTAATGTATTAATTTTTGGGACATCTAACATTCAGCAGCTTGTTTCACATTCCTGGCAGAGTTCCAGAATTTTCGAAGGTGCTATCCTATGGAAAAATAGTAATGTTTAGAAACAGGCAATTAAACATGGCAGTTTTAACCTGTAACGTGTCCGCTAATAGCTTAGTCGATAAGAGCTTTCTCCGTGAAGGGAAATTGTCTGCATTTGAGTCTAGACGAACGCCCTTCTTAAATTGCGGTTAATATTATTAGTTCATTAAATATGGTTGATGAAATTGTCTGTTCGCTCTCGGTCATGGGAGATGCAGATGATCCACTACAAAGCTGTTTTAAACAGATATATGCAGAAAGAAGACTTCATAGGGTCGGTTGAAAGCGGGTTTAGTTGAAGCTCCTTATATATAATATGAAAAACCAGATATAAGTGTTAACAAACGACAGGTAGCAATGGCAAAAACATCACCCGTCAGAATAGCGGGCAGAGTTAAATGAATATAGAGAAGAGGTGGTGGAAGAGAAGGAAAAGAAGCCATTGAAGTGACGCGTCACGTACATTCTCACCCATCAACCTACTTCCGAAAATAGTACTGGCGGTCTCTGCCATGTAGATCACCTTACTACAGGCAACGTAAATTGACTAATAAGTCGTTATCATCCAGCGTATGATGGCTGTTATTGAGGGATTACTGCTAAATTCTATAGTTATGAACTCGTAAATTTTGTAACGGAGGTACAAAGAAATCCAATTTATGACACGAGCTATTTATTTCTCTGTTTTTCAAGAAAACACCCAACGCAAGGAGACCAGCACTTTGTAGTGAAAACTGCTTCGTCCCATAACTGCTTCGCAGACATTAAAGGCTTTCTTCTTCTTCGTTTGCAGCAGAACGGGCCATTATATCTGCGAATAAACTTGCAGACACATGTCTGTTTATGGCCCGGATGGGAGATCTTGCCCTCGCAGCGAGTAGTATGTAGCAAAGTGTGCCAGCAGCGGGTGGCCGTTCCGGCATGTGGAACCGCGCTCACAGCCGGCCGTTAAACACGCGCAGTGACTCGCCATACCGAGCTCGCCCTGCGCTTGCTCCGTAAATTGCGGGACGCGGCCTGCTGATCGTATCGTCTTCGGTTAAAAAATGCAGCACTTGATGATAGCCAACAGTACATCAAGCGTTCGGAGGAGAATAAGGCTTTCACAGCACGCACAAATGCAGACACCGGTGTCCCATTTGCTACTGGATCTTCAACGTGCAAACGTCGCTACAGCTATTTGTTTGGTAATGTATCACCTTGTGCGCGTAAGTTATTGCTGATCTAATGCAGGCTTGCAACTGGGTGCTTCTCTCTTTCTCTATCGAAATGTTAACTGTGCACTACAGGTAACTGATGTCGAGTTGAAAACGACGACGTCACAATCAGGATAGTGTACTGGAAATCGTCAATTGAGTGACAGAATATTATATGAGTGTGTTGTGTTTGTTGTATCGGACATTTTCGAAAGAACATACAGAACGCGTTCATGTAACTGATTCACCTTGATGGGCACTGAATCCACCATCTTCAGTGCGGACGCACAATTACGTTCAACTTCCTGCGAGAATCTCAAAGTAAGGAGCTTGCACTGTCGCTGTCAGTCCAGAAATCCAGAACAATCTTTTAACAGAATACAGCTGCGTGGTTGTGCAAATGATCGGTGTTTCAGTGCAACCATACAAGGTGGGTAGGAGTAACACCACCTACATTTTGTATGTCGGGAAAGATTATCCAACAAGTTTCTCATTCACGAACCGTTTCTGAATAATGATTTTTTTTTTGTGGAATACTGTGTTATATCCCTCGTAAGAAGGATAAATGTCCAACAGCACATGTCGGAGCATCGTGACCTCTCGAGCTGGCGGTTTATCGTTCCGCGATATTGCTGTTCGAATTGGTAGAGATCCTACGACTGTCATCCGAATATGGTATCGACGGTTTCAGGACAGCCGTACTCAACGCCGTGCGGTCAGCGCTTGGGAGGACAGACATTGTTGGCTGAGCTGTGCAGACGCATACACGTGACATACCTTGAGGCACTTCTGTAGTGGCACAGACTCCGACCAAGACTGTCATTGTTGTGGCTTCCCTTGATGCGGCGGCTGAGGGAGGTGCCGAAAGTGACGCGCTCAACAACACTGGGCATAGGAGTGAAAGCACGTCCTCTTTTCCGATGAGACGCGTTTCTGCGTATGGAATCGTGCTAGAAGTCGCCGTGTTTGGAGGCTCTGTGACCATGTGCGGTGCCGTTATGTACGCAACACGGATCATTTGTGGTTTGGTTAACCGGTAATGGCAAGGATCACCAGAAGAAACAGCTAAACCACGAGAACGAATTTCCAGACATTACATTTTATACACCAGGAAAAAAGCCCTCAAATAGGATGGAAATCGGTAGATGTGATTTAGATGTTTAGGAGAACAAATGATTACAGTTTCAGAAAAACTGGATGATTTATTTAAGAGAAAGAGCTTCACAAATTTCGCAAGTAAATAACGCGTTGGTCCACTTCTGGTCCTTATTGAAGCAGTTATTCGGCTTGACATTGATTGACTGAGTTGTTGGATATGCCAAATTCTGTGCAATTGGCGCGTTAGATCTTTAGAATCCCGAGCTGACTGGAGGGCCCTGCCCATAATGCCCCAAACTTTCTCAATTGTGCTATAAGGGTACCGCGGAGACAGCGAAAGGGGTCCTGCTATGAAATAAAATGGCACCCCAGAACATCACTCAGAGTTATCCGGCGTGTGGCGGGCGACTGTCAGATTGGTATCCCACCACTGTCAGAGGCATCTCCAGACTCGACTTCGTGCTGGAATCTCATTGACTGCAATAGTATTGCCTTCAGTGATGTGCCCCACTTCGAAGTGAGACACGATGACAAGCAAAGACGTGTCTGGAGAAACGTCGACAGTGGTGGAGTACCAACCTGACTCTCCCCCACCATGCGGCCACCCAGGAGTGATCGTCTTGGGTGTCATTTCCTTTCATAGCAGGACCCCTTTGGTTGTAATCCGTGGCAGTCTTCAAGTACAGCTGTACGTCTAAGATATTCTAAGCCCCTCTTATTGCCGTTCATTGCAAACCATCCTTGGCTTACATTTCAGGGAGATAATACCTGCCCGCACACCGCACGAGTTTCTATTGCTTCTTTTCGTGCTTGACAAACCGTACCTCGGCCAGCAAGGTCGCCAGATCTGTGACGATATAACGGCCAATTGTACAGAATTTGGAACGATATGCTTCAGGAGGACATCAAACAACTCAGTCAATCAATGCTGAGCCGAATAACTGCTTTCATAAGGGGCAGAGCTGGACCAACACGTTATTGGCTTGCTCAGCTTGTGAAGCTCTTTCTCTTGAATGAATGATCCAGTTTTCCTGCAACTATAATCATTTGTTTGTATATGTGTGTCACATCTAGAGATGTCCGTCCCATTGTAATAATTCCTTCAGGTGAGTCTTTTTTGCGAGCGATGCATGGAGGACTGCTACAGCCAGCATGTCCATTGTAATCCGTACTGAACTGAGGATCAGCACTTTCGTGTGCCAACCCCTTTGGACAGTAGCTGTAATATTTCTGACAAGTTAAAGCTGGTAGCTGTGGCCTAATTCCAGGTGCCTAGAACGTTATCTTCCAGTAAAATAACAGAAGACCGCATGTTGCCATTGTTGTGTTAACGTAGCTTTTCCACAGAGGGCGTTCGACTGTTGCTTGGCCAGATCGATCACCGACAGAAAACCTCTGGCCATGGGCTACCGAGAACCTGGCACGCAACAGCTC
Organism: Schistocerca cancellata; assembly: GCF_023864275.1. Lineage (NCBI taxonomy): Eukaryota > Metazoa > Arthropoda > Insecta > Orthoptera > Acrididae > Schistocerca > Schistocerca cancellata. The sequence goes on along the minus strand of NC_064630.1, from coordinate 358,445,457 downwards.
GACAGCCACTAAGACTTCTGAACTCTGGCAGAGAGTTGAAGCAGCAAGGAATGACGTATCTGTCATCCAAGCTCAGTCCGGCTCGATGTCCAGCTGGGTCAGAGCCGTGTCTTCTGCCAGAGGTGGCACCTCTGTGTACCAAACATCGCACCCCTTATACCACCAGGTATACAGGAAGGCACAAAAAGTAGTCAACGACGCAGCTAACAAGGCTCAGAACAGATCCACTGAGGGGGCTGTGGTGTGCTGCATTCATTGTAGGTACGTAAATGATACGGACAGTCAGTCAGGGACAGTCAGTCACGGAAATTTAAGAAGAAATAAATAAACTGTTGCTGATGTTGGCACAGCTTAGATGAAAAATGTGCGATTAGAAGGGTTCCATTCGAAGACGGTACAGTCCAGAAACGGTATGCCAGTCAGCCAAAATCCGACGACGCACCAGCTGCATGGTATCCGTTTGGCAAAACACCATGTCCTGTTGCACATTCTCGTCGTACAAGACCCTTTTGAGTGGATCGAAGGCGTAATAATCGCATGGGCAGAGATCTGGAGTAAAGGGTGGGTGTTAGAGTGTATCCTACTTGAGTTGGGGCCACTTCTGTGTTCCGACACTTGCAATGTGGGGACGTGCGTTGTCACGAAGCAGCAGCACTCCTGGCGCATATTTACACAACGGTGGTTTCCGACAGACATGCTGCTCCCACACACATTCTGCATTCTGCGACGGAAGTCAACCGGTGTTTGTCCTTCGACAGCCAGGGAAAGAAAGACAGCACGTTGCTCCTATTTGGACGCATTTGGTAATATCATCGCCACAGTTCACTTTTCCGCATTTATCGCACGCACGTCGGAAAGTCACGAATGCCACATTAATCCGTTACCTACCTGTCGATGTTTATATACCCACATCGGACTTGTGTAACGTTGCATACGGGCTGCAGCAGCGCCCACAAACGGTAACTTTTTGACCGTCCCTTATATGTAGGTAAAGACTAACATAACTCTTGTTGGAAGACGGACCCAGTTCAATATATCTCATGCAAGCACGGGCACGGAGCTTTAAATACCGCGTGATTGTTGATAAGAAACTGCTTCACAGTTTTAGTAACAAAAATACTTAACGCTTTTTGTGGGAACGTCACAGCTTTACCTGCATTTTCTCATATCCTCTTTTCCAAACATTCGTGTTTTGACAACGATCTCCTCGCATTCGTCTTCTTTCCGTTACTGACATCACCTTTCATTCACAATCCCCTCCTCCTCCTCCTCCTCCTCCTCCTCCTCGTGTTGTCAATATCGCACATCCTTGATCCTCATTCTCCTCATGTAGCCGAACTGTTTCGTCCTTCACTCTTCTGTTCCTTGAAGCACGTATCTCTTGCCCACATTATCATTTATATTTATTCATTTGTTGTAATATTTTCAACAGCTTCTCATTTTAATTTTCTGGCTGCATGTTTCATTGCTTTCTCCGCCAGAACGACATCCCTTGTATTTTTCTTCGTTAACGAATTTAACCACGCTAACAGCAGGCTGTCGCGCCTGCCCCGAGGAACTTTTCGGCTTTTATCTTCCATGCCTGCACTGCGATGTTAGAGCGCGCACTACTTTAACCGGAATGTGGTTGTACCTGGTTATGTGGCCACGTCAGTTCGTGATAAGGACGCATTACCATTCTGCTGTCTAGAGCAATACACTATGAAAAATTGTCACATGAAATCTTCTCGTAAGCTTCCGTTTCTTTTACCATAAAAGTGAGTTAATTTGTTGTATAGCTTCTTTGACACGGGTTATCTCATATTACTCCCAATATTAGAAATAAACACCTAAATACTTGCATTCCGCACAAGAACTGATAGTTCTTCCGTTAAAGTCATTGTCCTTGGTCTGCTGCCCTGCTATCAGGTATTTTTTTTATCGAAATTTATAAATCTCTCCTTTACGGCCCCATTAAGGTTCGCGTCCTGTGTTCTATATCAAAATCATACAGCGGTTAAGATTACCTGAAGGTTGTCAAATAGCTAAGCGTTTAATTTACCGCAAAACGAAATTGCTAAGGGAATGAGATTCCCTGAGAACGCAACTAATAATTTAAGCTTTTGCCACGATTATTATAATGGTGACTGCGACATGAGTTGAAGTATTTGGAAAATTGCTGGTGATGGTGATACTTTAGCAAGTTCCTTTGTTGATGTCGCTTCCTACAGTAAGTAGGCTGGTCCAGGACAGCGCGTCACCGTGATTATCAAGGGAGGGTCGACTAGCCTCTGCAATTTTAACAAAGTGGAGCGCGGATGTGGTGGTGTCCGCTTCAGAGGACGTGCTTTATCCTGTGCCACGACCTCTAGCTGGCGCGATGCTGAAAGTTTTACGAGAGCTGGCTTCCCCAGGCGTGGCTGCTGATGTGTCGCTCGTTCCAACGTAGGGCAGGAGCTTTACACGGCGTTCCCCTAGGGACTACTGTACCCACAAACTGCCACACTAGGCGCAAAGCTTTAAGGCTTCAAAAAGAAAAAAAAGCTGTTGAAGAGGAGAGATGAAAAAGTAGAATGTTTCGTGTATCCGTTGAAATCTCGTGTTTGGTGTGGAAAGTACCTTTCGTTTTTGTCATGTTTCTGTGTTCTGTTGGTGAGGTGTCTTCTTCTTTTTGGAATAATTTACTATATCATACTGACTTCGGGATATGTAAGGCAGTAAGAAAGGAAATAGGAGTAATCCGATGAATTACAGACCGATATCACTGACGTCGATTTACAGTAGGACTTTGGAACATAACAATGTGTTCGAACGTTACGAATTACGTAGAAGGAAAGTATGGATTCAGAAAATACCGCTCCTGTGAAACACAACTAGCTCTCTATTCGAAGAAGTAACGAATGTTATCGACGGGGGATCTCATATTGACTCTATATTTTTAGATTTGCAGATGGGGTTTTGATAACACAAAAGATTTCTACTCAAATTGCGTGCATATGGAGTATTCTCTCAGTTGAGCGACTGGATTCGTTATTTCGTGTTAGAAAGATTACAGTACGTACTAATAAACGGAAAATCATCGAGTAAAACGAAAATGATACTTTACGTTCCACCAGTGCTGTTCGTAATCTATCCAAATGATTTAAGAGACAATCTGAAAAGCCATTTTAGACTTTTTGCGGATTATCTTGTCATTTACGGTCTAGTAATGTTATCAGGAGACCAAAACCAGTTGCAAAAAGATTTGGACGAAATACCTGTTTGGAGAGAAAACTAGCAGATTCATCTGAATAAGGAAAAATCTTACGTCATCGACAATCTGTTAAATTTCAGTTACACGACAGGTCACACAACTCTGTTGTAAATTCAGCTAAATACCTAGGTCCAACTTAAATTGGCACGATCACATAGAGAATGTTGTGGAAAAAGCAAACCAAAGGCTGCGATTTATTGGCACAGCACTTACAAGTTACAATAGGGCTTCTGAAGAAACTACCTACACTATGTGTATCTTGAAGTTTTCCTGGCGTATTGATTGGTCCATCATATTTCAGGCTTGCAGCCGGATCACGTTGACATCTTGGCACGATATTTCGGCTAACAAACATGCAGCCATCTTCAGGTGAGTACGAGACTGAAGATTACTGGTGCGCGTCGTTCTATATATACCGAAAATTGGCGCGGCGGCGCCTGCGCAGTGGAGAAGGCTAATAGCGGGCCCCTATCTAATTTGGCGCGCTCTGCAGCACAAGCGGGCTGCGCATGCGTAGTGGTGTACCTACATTTGCGCTGTCTGTCTTAAAGCGCCTTCGCGCAGCTGAGGCGCGGTAGTCGAAAGTATAAAATCAATTTTCGTCAGCCGTCGCAATAGATGCAGAACAATGTCTGTGTGAAGCGATTAAAGAAATTACAGGATCCCATGCTTTATCCATCTGAAAGCCGCCGTCTCGATTAATAAGATCTTCTGCCAATCGTATCTCCACGGACTCCTTGATAATGGATTCCCAAAAAGATCTAGTTGTCGCTAAAATTTTTGTTCCACAATAATCCATGGAGTGTCCCGTCGAAATACAGTGTTCTGCTATGGCTGATTTGTTGGGCTGTAGTAGACGTGTGTGGCGCTCATGCTCCACGCATCTTTCCCGTACTGTGCGAGTAGTTTGGCCAATGTAGGATTTGCCACATTGACAAGGGATCTTATAAATACCCGCCTTCCTCAGACCCAGATCGTCCTTCACAGAGCCAAGCAAAGCCGATATTTTCGTAGGTGGTCGGAAGATCACTTTAACACAATGCTTCTTTAAAATCCTTCCTATTTTAGAGGAGAGGTTACCCACATACGGAAGGAACGCCCTGGACCTGACCACCTCTTTGTCTTCTTCTTCTTGTTTCTCTTTACATTTCTTCTTTGTTTTAGCTGTGCGGATTTGGCGTGTAGAATATCCATTCTCCCTGAAGACGATTGCAAATGTTCTAATTCTTTAGGAAGGCTGTCCTTATCAGATACCACATGTGCCCGGTGCACCAGAGTACGCAGCAAACCCATGGTTTGTGCAGGGTGGTGGCAGCTTGTCGCCTGCAAATACAGATCTGTGTGTGTGGGCTTCCGGTAGACGGAGTGCCCCAAAGATCCATCGATTCTACGATTGACAAGGACATCCAGAAACGGCAGACATCTATCTTTTTCGATCTCCATGGTAAACTGAATATTCTTGTGAATGGAATTCAGATGTTTTAAGAATCCTGCCAGTTTTTCTTCTCCATGGGGCCAAACTACAAATGTGTCATCCACGTAACGCCAGAAGACTTTCGGTTTAAATTCAGCCGACTCGAGTGCCTTCTCCTCAAAGTCCTCCATAAAAAGGTTTGCTACCAGAGGGGACAAAGGACTGCCCATGGCAACACCGTCAATTTGTTCAAAATATTCATTATTGAATAAGAAATAAGTTGAGGATAGGCAATGATGAAATAATGCTGTTATGTCGGCTTTGAACCTTCTGCTAATGAGTGCCAGTGAATCCATCAGTGGAACCTTAGTAAATAAAGAGACGACATCAAAACTCACTAATAAGTCAGAATTGTGGAGTTGGAGCGACTTCAGTCTACTAATAAAATCGGCGGAATTACGAATGTGATGTGGACACTTGCCCTTATAAGGTCTCAGTAACGAAGACAGATGTTGTGCTAAGTCATAGGTTGGCGCACCGATATTACTGACAATAGGGCGTAATGGTAGTCCCTCTTTATGAATTTTCGGAAGACCATAAAGCCTCGGTGGAACAGAGCTATGCGGTTTCAGTCTTTTAATGACTTCAGGTGGAAGCGTAGAAGAGTGTAGCAAAACTGTCGTTTTTCTTTCTACTCTGCTCGTCGGATCCTTGTCGATCTTCCGATATGTGGACTCACCAAGGAGGCTATAAATCTTCTCGTTGTAGATGTTTCGTGGCAAAAGTACCGTCGCATTGCCCTTGTCCGCTCGGAGAACCACAGTGTGGGGATCTTCACGTAGTTTGCGAAGTGCAGCCCTTTCGCTAGAAGAAATGTTGTTCTTCAGAGGAGTCGCTTTCTTAAGTGCACGGCATGTTTCACGCCTAATTTCTTCAGCTGCGTCGCTGGGAAGGGGTCTAACAGCTTCTTCAATAGCACTTATGAAATCCGCGAAAGGTGGAGTCTTTGGTGTAGGAGCGAAGTTAAGTCCTTTTCCGAGTACAGACAGCGTCGCATTGTCCAAAACTCTATCCGTGAAATTAACCACGGAGCGTCGAAAAGTGCCTTCTTGCGGCGATGCTGTCGATAGGCAGGTTCCACTTCCGGAAGGCTAGCCTGGCTCTAGTAAAGGAGAGGATTTGCTTCACTCGCCGTGAACTGGATCTGATTTCAAGACAACTGTATCACCTTCATTTGGAAATAGCATCCAGTCTTCCTTCTTTCACCTGGGAGTGGGTTGACGGAGTCACTTGGGCCAAAGCGGACTGGGCTCACAACAAGTCATCATCTAGGCAGTCATCGAAGTTTGCACGCCTATCGACAGCATTGATTTTATACTTTCGACTACCGCGCCTCAGCTGCGCGAAGGCGCTTTAAGACAGATAGCGCAAATGTAGGTACACCACTACGCATGCGCAGCCCGCTTGTGCTGCAGAGCGCGCCAAATTAGATAGGGGCCCGCTATTAGCCTTCTCCACTGCGCAGGCGCCGCCGCGCCAATTTTCGGTATATATAGAACGACGCGCACCAGTAATCTTCAGTCTCGTACTCACCTGAAGATGGCTGCATGTTTGTTAGCCGAAATATCGTGCCAAGATGTCAACGTGATCCGGCTGCAAGCCCGAAAAATGATGGACCTACCTACACTATGCTTTTTCCGCCCTCCGCTAGAGTACTGCTTACAAGATAAGATTGACGAAAGACAAAGGATGACAAGACATAGACTGTGACCTGCATTTCAGCAGCAACTTAGTGTGTGAACACACCTAACCTGTGTTTGGTCGTAACAGTGACAAATTGCTGTTTGAGGCAAATGATAGTTCACTGAAACAAATTGGAGGATTGTGAAAACGTACACTAGTAAAGGCATAGTTTTACCATAACTAGGTTCTTTACTATTCCATTTTCAGTTCTCTACCGAAAGCGCAACGTGAATATGGAAATCTAATTAATCGTAATTATAATGCTATCAGTACACACATAAAACACAGTTTCTCTCGTAATGTTATCATATACAATACAGCATTTCAGCATTGTGATACGACGTGCTCTACAAATTTTGAAAATTTAATTAACTGTATGAAAAGCGACTGTACATTCTGTACCACGAAGTAACAAAACACCCAAACAGAAAGCTTTTCAACATTGGGTTTACAAGCTCACGATAAAAGAAGTTTTCGACAAGTGGATCAAAAATCTAATCATTCAAGTGTGTTTTTAATTATGTTGTTTGTCAACTCAGTCTTGTGTTTCATTCCCATTCCAAAAATTTTTGTCTATTGTTTTTGTAGGCAAGATTTAAGTATGTCAATCTAGATGCGTGTAAACGAGTATGTTATCACCATCAATGATCGCTGCCTTCTTTTCCATCTCTGTTACCTTTGACAAGCAGTTGCACCTTTTGTGCTAAACGGACTTACATTGTTTCATATACTTTCCACATTTCTCCAGCTTAGGACGTGAGTTTTAGCGGCAAAGAGAGAACAATTAATAGAAATTGCCTAAATGAGCTTTCATTTGCACTCAGGCGATACATATTAAAAGGCGTCCGACCTGACTATGGCCGCACGACGGGAATTAAGACTTTCGAACGCGGAACGGTAGTTGGAACTATACTCATGGGACATACCGTTTCGGAAATCGTTAGGGAATTTAGTATTCTTATATCCACAGCGTCAAGAATGTGCCGAGAATACCAAATTTCAGGCATCACCGCTCACCACGGACAACGCAGTGGCAACGACCGATAGCAGCAGGCTCTGCGTAGTGTTGTCAGTGCTAACAGACGATTACCCTGTGTGAGATAACAGCCGAAATCAATATGGAACATACGAATAACGTATCCATTAGGACAGCGCGGCAAAATTTAGCGTTAATGGACTATGGTAGCAAACGATCGACGCGACTGCTTTAACAGCACGAGATCGCCTGCATATCGGCTAGACCGTAGACGACTGGAAAACGGTGGTCTGGTTAGGTGAGTCCCGATTTCAGTTGGTAAGAGCTGATGGTTGAGTTAGAATGTGGCGCAGACCCCACGAAGCCATGGACCCAAGTTCTCAACAAGACACTATGTAAGCGTATGGTGGCTCCATAATGGTGTGGAATGAACTGAACCGATCGTTGATTGGAAATGTTTATGTTCGCCTACTAGGAGACCATTTGCAGTCATTTATGGACTTCATTTGTATGGATGACAATGTTCCACGTCACCTGGTCACAGTTTTTCACGATTGATTTGAAGAACATTCTGGACAATTCTAGCTAATGATATGGCCTTCCAGATCGGCCAGTATGAATCCCATTGAACGATTATGGAACATAATCGAGAGGTCAGTTCGTGCACAAAATCCTGCACCGGCAACAGTTCCGCGATTATGGCTCAGTATATCTGCAGGGAACTACCAACGACCGGTTGGGTCTATGCCACGTTGAGGTACTGCAATACGTCAGGCTAAAGGAGATCCGACACGACATAAGGAGATATCGCATAACTTGCCACCTTAGTGTATAACGGTGAAATCCATGAGTCGAAAGATAACATTTGGTTTGTGGAGCACTCAACTGCGCGGTCATCAGCGCTCCGCGAGATGATGCGAGGCCAAACACCGGTCTTGAGCTGTCAAAATTCCCTCCGGCAGTTCCCCAGGCCACTATCGCCTGTTTGCCTTTGTTGGGGGCGCAGCATCTTGTAAAGTTACTCTGCAGAGATAACGGCAGACGCCAACGGCCCGGCGACTGCACTGTGTGTACTGCGGTAGTATTCCACTGTAGTGTAGTGCGTCGCCTTTTCCAAGGCTGAGGGGCGGCTTCATAGTTCACGTCGCGGGTGAGTTGTAAAATATTAACCAAATGCCCATAAAGTGAACAGATTTCATGTGTAAATAACCTCAGTATGATAATCGTAAAGCTCGTATCGGTTCGCAGTCGGCAGAATGAAGGAAAACACGAATGTATTAAAACTGACGTAGTCGTATCCTCGTTTCTTTGTAGCTGTGTCCGGTGACATTCGCGCTGACACAGAATTTTCCGACATCCTCCGGTACTCGTCTTTCTTAATTATGCCATGATGCTAACAAATAAAACTTTATTGTTCAGTAGCTGCTAAACCATATGCACCTAAATACGAAAACACTAGTAACTACGGGCTCAGTTCATTTTGAGATGCCTCATTCTCAGCTCTTCGACACAATATTTTGCTTTTGATATTGCTGTTTTCCCAAGAGAACGAACTTTTCTCTTTAAATTAGTCCTGCGCCTGTGGGCACATTCCATATCTTGAGTGCGAATAACATTGATTGCTCTTCATGATCGGAGACAGATTAGCTGTTACACTTAAACAAGCATTAAACTAAATAAGGCCCATTTCATGTTGTGTAAGGTCACCTTTGACATTCGAAATAGCCTACATTATCCAGGGGTTCCGTGCGTACTAACCTGAAGACTGGCTGACTGTTAATATCAAAGTGTTCCGTTTACTTTCTTGACCTAGAGGCAGGGAATCTGGTCATGTTGTCCTCTACGCATCACAGCGGGCCAATAATGTTAAAACATTAAAATCCAGCGATTGTGGAGGCTAGGCGACGTGTTTTATTTGATCAACATGGTCACAATTCCAATTTTGGATATTTCTAGACGTATTAGGCTGCGACAGTCAATTCGCTGGCGGGAATAATACGCCCGCAGATGAAATTAGCACCTAAAATTGTCGTAATTTTTTAGTACATCTTGTTTACACTGCCATTATACAACATGAAATTCACCATACGACCACCTAAACCAGTTTTGAGTTTCTACCTTCCTTCGTAGATGGGTGTGGACAGCTTGGTGAGAAACCTTACTCTAAGGTTCTCCATACGTAAAAACTCCATGTTTGTGGGGAACAATGTGTTGCCCAGCAAGGCGAAGTGGTAATGCGGCCCTATCAGGAACTGAAGTGGCCACATAAGCAGGTACCGGTTAAAGTAGTGGGCGCTCTAACATCGCAGTGCAAGCATGGAAGATGAACGCCGGAAAGTTCCTCGCGGACAGGCGCGACAGCCTGCTTTTAACGTGATTAAATTTGTTAACGAAGAAAAATATAAGGGATTTCTCGTTCTGGCGGAGAAAGAGATGAAACATGCAGCCAAAACATTAAAATTAAGCAAGAGGATGGTTTGCAAATACCGAAAAAAAGGGACACGAAGGCGAGGAGAGTGAAATTAAAGTTTCTAGGCCAAAGAAGGAGAAGCGAGCTGCTCATCAAAAGTATTCCAAGAAATATCATCTTTGCGAAAACTATTAGGTTGGTCCATAAGTTTGTATAGTTTTTCTTTTGTCTGTTAGCGTTCCCGTTGATATTGGTTTATTTATCGATTGCCATTTTCATTTATAGCTCACTGTTGCTATTTGAGTGTACATATTGTCATTTTGTCATAGTGTTTGTAAGTGTGGACGCTAGAAAGTGGAGTGCCAAGAGGAGAAATCGGAACATATCAGACACATTCTTCTGGTTGAGTTCAGTAGAGACAGTCTGAAACATTTGTGCCGTGTTGGCGATAGTGTGATTTGGACAGAGCGAGCCAAGAAAATGGTTTCCTAGTTTTAAGGAGGATCATTTCGACATTAGTGACTGCACATTCAGTAAGACATTTGGGGTTTGATGAAGATCGTTTAAACCCATTGAACCTCATTGTACTCGAGAACTGGCAAATGTGGTGAACTGTGTCAATTCCACGATCGTGGGACATTTTATTGTTATGCGGAAGATTAAAAAATCATGTCTATGGATACCGTATGCTCGAAGCCAAATTCATAAAAATCATCAGGTGACCATATGCGCATCTCTGTTCGCCCGTCATGAACTGGCTCGTGAATAACATCGAACATTCCTATCCTGCATCGTTAATGGTGACGAGAAATAGCATCTTTACGCTAACATAAGAAAAAGAAGAAATTATTGAGCCGAAACAAAGCAGTAATTCCCCATCCAAATGCCTGCTCGCATCCACAAAAGATAAAATTATGGGACGATGCACCATGAATTGCTTCGCCGAGGTGTAACCATAACTACTGACATTCAAGCAACTTCCTTTCCGGATGAAAATGCGCTTCGTCTCAAAATCGCGTCATTTCTAGATTCGCGAATCGAAAAGTTACCACAGCGTTGCCAGGCTGCTGTAGATAGTGAATAGGACTATATTACTAATGACTGAAGTCTCTATTATGTGTATCTGTTGCGTTTATTAAACTTAAGGAAAAATGCTGTGAATTTATGAAACAATCTAATACGTAACTTTTGTCGCGCAGAACAGAAGGAACCTTTTAGAAAAACTGTGCTGTGCTTGGGATTTAATTTTAAAAGGTGCCAAAATAAACGCGTTGTTATGCACGAAAGAGAGGCCATAGTTGCGAAAGCGATATATTAAATTAGGTTTTTACAAAAGAATGAAGCATCAGAATAAAAGTGGCCAGTTATTTTCTTCTCTGAAACGTGGACTCACTCACATTACGCTGTAAATAAATGTTTTCAAAGTAACAGTGTGAGAGAAGTATTGTCGAATAAAAGTGCCTGTCAGCGTTTAATTGTTGTGCATGCAGCTGGGTTCATTTCTTGTATATGACTCAGAAACCAAAATGTCTGAAACTTGACAGTTAGAGGTTTCTATACGCATATTAAACTGTTGGTTATTTGAATGAAGTGATTCTGTATGAAGTGAAGGAAAAAAGGATTATGCTGATCATGAAATCTATACTTACTTTGAGGAGGACTATATTTTATTTTTCTTTGACGAAGTAAAATACACGTATTGTGAAACATATTCTGAACTAACAAAACAAACCTAGTTCGCTACAATCATAGTATCCTTTGTAGCAGATTAATTTATAAATTATTATATCGACCTTCTCTTACTGGCAAACGCTCTCGTCCAAAATCATTTGCTGGTGACAAAACATTCAGTAACTAAAAGGGGAGGGGTGGGATCGACGTTCTGAAACAACCTGTAGGGTGGTTGACAAATAAAAACGTTAGTACAATGAATAATGGATGCTGCAAGGGATTAGAAATAAAATAAATGCCCTAATTGAATATAAATAATGAACCGGGTTACTCTGATAAAGACTTAAAAACAGGGTTCGAAGCATCTGAAGCAATTCGAGCCCACGAGCTTTTGTTTGTCATGATTGTATCTTAGTCCTACGCTACGCCACTGTCTGGAAAAGAGCATTAATTTTAATTCTGTAGATCATCACGCGAAATACCTCTGGTTGACTACTCGCATTTTCTTTACCCATTTGGAATACTGCTAGCCGTTAAAAATGTCCAAAATATTCTATTACCATACTGTTGAACCAGTGATCAGTATTTTCCATGATGCACGTGATATGGCGTCAGAAATAAAAGTTTCATGGATAAGCTTTTCACATAACTCTTCTTGAACAACCTTCAACAAAGAATGTGGTAGTGATCCTACTTCGCAGACTAGACTAGACTAAATCGGAAAAACAGTTTTACGTACATAATCCATTCGTGTCAGACAAATGACACTGGAAAACAGATATTTGATCAGGTTAGAGAAATGGATTCAGGCCTAACATGTAACCATGGCAGAAGACATCGCATTCGGATTTCCGAATTAGATTTTCGTCTTCCTCATATTGTGTTCCGTGTGAACGTGGTGATAGATGTGCGGCGTGTTACAGCGCTCCACTTCCAAGAATACAGGAGTGTGCATCTGTATTACTTCCTCCTCCCTGTTTCTTGGACGTAAACACGATGATGCTGTTACCTTCGCGAGATTACCTCTTCGCTTTGCCGTCTAATGGACTATCTAAAGCACTTCTTTACATTGGTCAATAGTCCTGGTTGTGCACTGTTTGCACCTTTCGATGTCTGTTTAGAAGGCGTTTGCCTCTGGTCAGCCGTGAATTCTTCGATCACTTCACGTCGTACTGTATACGTTGGCCTTTATACACACATTAAACTTAGTTATAATTTTTGTCACATTGGTCTTCACGTTACAGCTAATGAATTTTTTATGCCTTTATATCCGTAGTAAATTCAATTCTTCTTCCAGTTTTGTGTTTAGCAGACTAAATTTTCGGTTTATATCTGTATGCCATCATGATAAGAGGTTCACAGACAGGTTTATATAACCCTAATATATTTGAAATTGTTCCAAATAAGTGGTCACAGATAATCCGCCCTCATTAGATGTCTGTTGGGCCTTCGATGAGGGTGCATCAAAGCAACAGTGCAACGACCAGAAACTTAATGTCGGCCCAGAATCGTCCCAATTATGTTATAGTAGGACGAAAAAAGTCGATGTCGATACATCAGATAGTTAAGGAAAGAGGCTCTGATAATGACGTGTTTAAACGATGGTGTTAATGTCATTTTGTCAAGCCTCACAGGTAAATATCTTAGTGCAGTAGATAGAGAATGTGAGCCCTTAGTGAGGGATTCTGATGTGTTTAAACGCTACTCAGCATGCTAATGTTATTAGCGTGATGATACTTGATGATGTATACGCTAATTATAGCTACGACAACGCGTGTATTTTGCAATTGCAGGTTACTTAATGTAAGAGCTTTGCCGTGCCTAAGATGTGCGGCGTACGGGACAGAATAGACACGTTCATAGGCATATTTATCAAACTACACACCATTAGGGACATAGATGTAGTCATGGACATTATCCCCGAAGAAACGGTGCGATACTAACAGCTTACAGTACTCAAAATACGTGACAACTGTTCGATAAACGATGAAATTGTGCTGTGGGCACTAGCAACACATCTGGGACAAGCAACAATTGTACGAATAATTACTACTCCTGCTTCTCTATGTGCATGATTCTTCTACTCCTTCGTGTGAGATTAGTCTCGTATTCTCATATGTAAAACAAGGACACTGTCGCAATTACATGACCGCCCTCATATATTAAGAAATCTGTTACTAGACCTAATGCTTATTACTTGACGTGTTGGTGTTGGGAGTAAACGGGCAGTAGCGTTTTACAGCATCTCCCAGTGTTGCGGTAGATTGGTTTCCTAAGACTGTTGGCTTGTTGCCCTTACCTGAAAAAAAGAACTATCGACCCTTGCAGTGATCAGCTAATATTATCGTGTGCGGTTCTGTTTCTATAATTCGATAGAATAAGCATACAAGAAAGGGAGATAGTTGTTGATAATATTATGTAATTTCATGAAAATGTGGATGTGTCTCCGATCGACCTTGCATATTGTGCGTCTACTATTTGGCTTCTTCCATTTGTATCAGTTAAATCGAAAAAATGTTTCCGTTATGAATAGGGAAGGGGAATGGAAGAACAAAAGAACACGGCCGTGATTGTGCCACTCAATTTCTCGGCTGCAGGAGAAAAGCAAAATGAAGAAGCAGGCAGCTAATACTTTGCTCGCAGTCTTAAAGCAGCTTTCAAGAGTCGACCGGTGCAGCAGCTCTTAATGAGTGAGATGTGTTCCCAGAGTAAAGACAAAAGGCTGGCTGCTCTATAATTTAGAACTCTCAGCTATAAAGAACATGGTCTTTCTGTCGTACCAGGGATTGTTCTGCTTTCGAGATAACACTATGTCATCTTCCTAAGTACTGCAGCGTTGTAGTTCACAGAGAAGTGGATGGCTTGCTATAGGGTCTAGGTAGTTTCAGTCGCAAGAGAATTAAGTTACCCCATGGTGTTGTAGATCTGAAGTATCAGAAGTTCAGTATATGCAGGATCACTATACAGTGTTGCAATCTGGACGGACCCGTATTTGAACAAGCTTCTTCTAAATAAGAGAAGCTGCATTAAACCGCATACTTCATAGTTCGTAACGATTCGGCCATACACATGCGTGGACACACGTTGTGATCAAGTAAGATAATTGTTGTCAGGGTTTGTGGTGCTGCTATAGTGGCAAGCAGAGTTCCATGTCTGTAGACTTCTGCATAGGACATGTGACACTGCAACGACGTATTGTACCGGAGCCACGGGGTACTATGATAAATACATTTATTGTATTATTTTTCTATTGTACATTTGTATTGCGTTAGCTATTCTCGTCTTATACCACGCAAGATTAAGCATTGATTACGGCGAACAGACTGTGATAGTATTCTTAAAAGTAATCGTGATACCCATACTTCAACTTCCTGGCGATCACTTCATAATACCTGGAAGTGTGCAAGTACCTGCATAAAATGTTACATAACAGAATTGCTAACAAAAAGACAAATTAATATGTGTATGCAGAATAAGGTCGCGAGCTAGTGGTTGTTGACATGCATACCCGATCAGACTTTCTAGGGCTCCAGACGTGTTTCAGGGCATACGCTATAATTAGCAATGAGACTTTTATAGAGAATTGTTATGGACTTAAATGATTACTTTTATTGCTAATCTGAGAGTTTTCTTTTTACTCGGCGACATAGCGATCACAATAAACGTCTCTGAGCGGACTTCACATAATGATTACTGTTTTCTCTACTTTTGATAGAGAATTAATTTGACTTAAAAAAATAAACGTTTATCTCTGAAGAATAAAGGAAAACAACGTTTATGAATCATCTGGATCGTTCAATGTGTAAACTAGCCAGTTTCTATGTGATGCCATCCTCACTATACAGCGGCGCATGCACACCTCCACTCGTCTCGTCAAAGTCATCCCTCCTACGCACACGCACACGCGCACACAGATCTGTTTCATGGGCTTCCGCTTCGTTGAACCCGTTCACGAATGCGTTTATGTCCTCGGGAACTGTTACAAAGGTCTTTCATTAGACCAAGAGTAGGGCATCAAAAAATGTCGTCTCGTATGTTTATCAGGACTGTTGGGCTAAAAAATTATGTTCCAGTTACAGACAAAAAATGTCTTCTGGGAAAAAAATCACAACTGTACGTTCATCACAAGCTTACATAACGGAAAGTACACCAGAAACCTGGAATTCAGGTTAAGAAACCCCAGAAACAGCAATAGCTGCAGAAATAAGTGTATGGTCACATGCGTTATGAATAGGTATTTAGATGTGTACCCAAGAATTAACGCTCTACATATATGTTTCAACACAGAAAGCAAATCTTGCGGCGAACAGCCGGAGCGCGCACACGCTGAAGGGTTAACAGCACCTCACTTTCAGAATCCGCAGACATTGTCCAGTTCCTTGTGCTACACTGCATGCGATCAGTGGACGTTATGACCACCTTTGAAAAAATTGTCCAATTCCTGTTGAATTTAAAGAGGGCACGTCAGTAACTCGCATAACTGCACCAGAAGGACGTCAGTTGTTGCGTAAGGTTCAGTACAGTGGTAAGGAGAGATGGGCTACAGAGTGGTGCGGCAACTGTCGTCGTAGGAAAGCTGGACAGGAGCAGAAGCGATCAGTGAAAAAATTAGAGCAACATATAGAAGAGTTACTTGATTTGTATTTCTCCAAGCGTACGATGACACATTAGAAATAAACAGTAAGAACTACAGCCCAGCTCATGCAGTAACAACTAGGAAATTGGAAATTTGTGGTAAGGTCTTATGGGACCAAACTGCTGAGGTCATCGGTTCCTAAGCTTACGCACTTCTTAATCGAACTTAAACTAACTTACGGTAAGGACAACATACACACACAGTCATGCCCGAGGGAGCCGCGCGGGCCGTGACAAGGCGCCCTAGAATGCGCGGCTACCCCGCGTGGCAGTAGCAACTAGGATGAGACTCGCTGTCCTCAGCACGAGCTAAGGTTTCAGTAATGTAGTGGCTCCAAGCGCAAGTGTATTGAGGGGGCTGCCACCGGCCGTCCTATGTTTCGGCGGCAGACGGCGCTCGTAGTACAGAGCTGCTGGAGGTGTTGTGCAACAGTGTGTCCGTCAGATTCCGCGCGACCGCTATAGGCATCAGGTGGAAACTTGTCATTCCATCACCTACCTTTATACGCCGCGGACTGGTATCGATACGTGATACCACACTAAAATCTTCGTCGTGTGTAGAGGAGGAAAGGTTCGTTTTCATAGCCGTTGGGAGCCAGCAGTACGGAAGCTGCACGTTGCTGGGCTGAGGCCACAAATCACTTCTCGATAAAGCAGTGTACGAAACTTGGCAAATAACCAGGGAAGTCTGTCACTTACTTGACAACAGAATACAGTGACGGCTAGGTCTGGATAGAGGTGTTCTTGTGTAAAGTACTGGGTCAGTGTGTGTAGTAGCGCCGTGCTGATGCTGGTGTCTCTGCAGGAGTATTGATTGTGCTGTCAATCACACGCGCGGGTTTTGCACGCAACTGGTGGCCGAGGCGTGGCGTGTCCCGGCGCCGCTGTTTACGGCCGTGCGGCGCCCACGCGGAGCAGCCGGCGAGGCGAGGGTGATTTATGACGTCACAGGGCGCCGTGGGCGTGAGCTGGTGGAGGCAGCGCCGCTTCTGGTAGTGGCGCACTTGGCTGCCAGTTACGTCAGGCGCGAATTACGTCACTCGCCCCGAAGCTGATCTTTTTTAGGCAGTGCGCGGCAAAAACCTGTTACTGTAGCAATCCTCAATTATGTGATGGTAATATTTGCAACAGCGTTCACTCACTAGTGAAACATGTAGTCAACGGGAAGAAGATATTGCTCACCTGTCGCTCGACTGTAGAACATACTTAGATGTAGCAAATCCGATTTCAAAGTTTTACAAGCCCATTGGGTACCGTACGAGATCAGCCGCCTTACACTGAGGTGACAAAGGTAGTGGGATATATCCTAAAATCGTTACAGACCTCCTTTTGCGCGGCGTAGTGCAGCAACTCGAGGTTGCATGGACTCAAGTCTTTGGAAAACCCCTGCAGAAATATTGAGCCAGGCTATTTGTACAGCCGACGATAATTGCGAAATGATTGTCGGTGCAGGATTTTATGAACGTACTGACCTCTCGATTATATACCATAAATGTTCCATGGGATTCAAGTCGGGCGATTTGGGTGGCCAAATCATTCACTTGAATTGCCCAGAATGTTCTTCAATCAATCGCGAAAAATTGTGGCCCGGTACATGGTGCATTGTCGACTAAAAAATCTCAGTCTTTGTTTCGGGACATGAAGTCCACGGATGGCAGTGAAAGACCTGCCGATCATAACCGTTTCCAGTCAATGATCAAACCACTTGGACCAGAAGGCTCAGTTCACTACAAGTAAACACAGTCCCACACCATTATGGAACCACAACTAGCTTGCACAGTGCCTTATTGACAAATTGGAGTCCTTAGCTTCGTGGGGTCTGCGCCACACTCGAACGCTACCATCACTGAAATGGGAACTCATCTGACCACGCCACGGTTTCCAGTCATCTAGGCTCAAACCGATATGGTCACGAGCCCAGGAGGAGAGCTCCAGGCGATGTCGTGTTGTTAACAAAGCACACTCTTTGGTCGTCTGCTACTACAGCCCTTAACGCCAAATTTCGCCGCTCTGTCGGAACGGATATGTTCGTCGCACAACCCACATTTATTTCTGCGGTTGACGCAGTGTTGCTTGTCTATGAAGACTGACAACTGTACGCAAACGACGTTTCTCTCGGTCGTTAAGTGAAAGCAGTCGGCCACTGCGTAGTCCACGATGAGAGGTAATGCCTGAGATGTGGTATTCCCGGACACACTTGGCACTGTGGATGTCAGAATGTTGAATTCCCTGTAGATTTCCGAAATGGAATATTTTATGCGTCTTCCTGCAACTACCATTGCACGTTCAAACTCTGTTAATTCCCGCAGTGCGGCCATAATCACGGGGGATACTTTTTCACATGAATCACCTGAGTACAAATGACAAGTTCGACGTAGCAGCTTTAATATTAGGCTGTGATTTGGGCTTAAATGAGACTTACTCTGAAGAAAATATAAGGCTAATTATTTTATGTGGCAAGAAATAGACGTTTAAATTTATAGATCTAATAAGAACTCCTACGAGCTCTTCAAGAACATGCATGTTGCATTCTGTTAGCGGATCTGACACAAGAGCAAATGAAACAGAATTCCGAACATCAGACTCTGCACTCTCAGCCATACCACGCAAGTGAGTCGAAAATCTCCGGTAAGCCTTCACGTGAAGTGCAACGAAGCCCATTAGCACGAAACACAGTTGCTGGGATTCTCGGGAAAAGTAAATCGCATGAGCCATTGTTCGTAAGGTGCTTCGTAACACGTTGCATATGTGAGGTGGTGGCGCCCAATGTCACAATTCTGAGCTAATTCAAACAGGAGAACAAAATACTACGCATCGCTAGAGATCCGCACCGATAAGAGAAATGAAATCTGCCTACGGAAGACCCTTATCCAGATGAACAATTATTTTATCCACAACAGTCTCTGCGGATATTGAAATGTTGTAAACCATTTCCTCCTGTACTCTGACGATCAGATTCTGCCTGGGCCAAATTTTCATCTCCCGAAGTTGGACCTGTTCCAAATTAGACCATAAAATAAGCTTAATTTGAGGTTACATTCATATGCTGTGTTTTCCTGTTATGAAGACAGTTAATGTAAATAAAATATTGGTTTCCATATGCACATTTCCTCTGAATTGAACACAACGTGAAATTGTAAGGCATGTGTTCCATGATCTGTTTGTTGTTAACTTATATTCCATGACCCTACGCGCGTCCCTTACGTATTGAGTTGAGGAATGACAGGCAGTAATAGTTTATGTAATGTCTTCAGATTTTTCTTTAAACTTAAAATGTCGTTGAGCAGGTAAATTAGGATCTCGTTTTTAAACAAGCAGTCCCTGTTCAAAATGTCTTTCCTTGCTGGCTCGCAGTATGTCACAAAAATAGACGTTCGAAGAAGAATAACCATTCCTACAATTAAGAGTTCACTAAGAAGTTGCGATATTTTATCGGGGACCTTTGAAGTCATGTTATCTTACTTATTGATTCTATGCACGATAAGATACCAAGTTATCTACACATCTGTTGTTCTCTAACAATCAATACCGTAATGCGATGGCACGGAATTGATGCAGCTCCTGATGCAAATACACTGAGTCACAGAAAGTTAAACCGAGCGAGGTGGCGCAGTGGTTAGCACACTGGACTCGCATTCGGGAGGACGACAGTTCAATCTCGCGTCTGGCCATCCTGATTTAGGTTTTCCGTGATTTCACTAAATCGCTCCAGGCAAATGCCGGGATGGTTCCTTTGAAAGGGCACGGCCGGCTTCCTTCCCCGTCCTTCCCTAATCCGATGAGACCGATGACCTCGCAGTTTGGTCTGTTTCCCCCAAACGACCCAACCCCACAGGAAGTTAAGAGTGGGAACTTAATTACCGACATGAAAACTGTTAGCCAGTGGTACTCCGCTGTTTACGATACGTAACGATTAGTTAGACGGATTGTTCGGGCAACATCACGACATCAAGCAAACTAACATTTCCATACATTCTGGTACGGTTCCTTTGCAAATAATGCGGCCGTTTCCTTCCCTATCCTTGTCCCATCAGAGCTTGAGCACCGTCTCTGACGACCTCGACCTTGAGGGGAACTTACGCATTAATCCTAATTTTAAACGATCTCAAGACCCACAAACTGGCAACACTGGCCGTTAAGCCAATCGTGCTAAGAAATTTGTTCAAGAAAATTAGCATCCTACCCATTACAATAGGGCTCTTCTTGTTCCTGAATATGAAGAATTCTGTTTTATTGCAAACCCACAGAACAGGTGATAGACCTTCAGCACAAGTGACTGTCGCAAGTAAAACTGGAATGTGCTATACATAATTAAGATTGATGACGGCTCCCCCTCCCCCCACACCAAGAAAACGTTTCAAACCTATAATGGTAGTAATTATGGAAGATGGTGAAGTAATTCTAAGTCAGAAGAAGAGTTGATATCGCCTGTACTTCAGCTTTTTGTGTCTTGGGTTCGTATAAGCGTAGAATGGTTTTCAAAACACCCTGCCCTATTATGAAATTTTAGGTTTTATCATGATATCCCTTAATCAATCGAGACGAATGTTGCCGTTTTTCTGGTTGATTGACATCCCCATAATGGGCCAGTCCAAGCATGTACTCAGTGTCTAATTACCTTGACGCTCTCCTTGGACAGAACTCGTGAATTAAGCGGAAGTCGTTGTTTTCACGAAACATTCCTCCCACGGCACCCATTGTCGTTAGTATGTAACGGCGTGTCGTGTCTCTCATGACGGACATACTTCTCGCTCAATGTCGACCAATTGGCAGCTAACGCTGAAATAAAATTACTAATAATACACACCTGCTATTATCACCCATTCACAGTATGACTTATATGACGCATCTATTGCATGTTAACACTGTTGCTACTTATTAACATTGGAAGAGAAAAGCAAAAACATAAATGCACTGTTGCCAAATGTAGATAATATAGTTCACCACCATCAAGAAAGCCACATGCGTAGTAGCTGAAGGGCTCGACTGTTTAATACCATGAAACAATCAACTTCTCATAAAATTTTTATTGAACTCAATTTTCCCGTACATGATGGAGGTAGTTAAATAAGAGCACCATGATCGCAGGCAGTGCTGAAAAACACAAACGTACGTATGTTCAGTGTACAAATATTAACGGGGAACGCTGGTTCTAAACCTGTGAAGTGACTTTTGTTCGAGTATTGTACTGAAGTTTGTTAGGTAGGTTACTGAAGGATTTTATGCTGAAAGAAATTGGGTAATACAGCTTAAATAGCCTTAAGTTCTATTCACTAGTTTTCACCTCCGTAATTTTTACAATTTTAATGTTCAGTGTCAGAGTTGCGCCTCAGTGTTGACTGGACTAGCGGGAAAAAAAATTGCGAGTTTATTGAACAAACCATTTAGTCCCCAAACGGGATGAATGGACCGCTCTTTGAACACAGTTCTCCCAGTTTAACAGCTACCACTTCGTTTCAGGCTCGTATTTGGTCATACTGAAATGTGAAAGGTAACTTCTGCAACTTACATTGTTGTTCAGTGTTTGACCTGTTTACTTAGACAGTACCTCAGTTTCGAATCAGAGTCCACTCGCAGTACTGTACGTACGTCGTTGGTGAACAGGATCGTGCCTGGTGGAGCAGCCGTCCATCTGTAGCATTCCCGCAAGGCACATTCCTCGTATCTCCCAAGTGAGTTACCCTTGGCCATTATCTTCTGCGGGCCAAAGCACACGCTCCCAGTACAATCTGGCTGTGGGCTTGCGAACCTCGTACACTGGGGAAATCATGCGTGCTCGTTTCTGTCCGTTACCAGAGGCATGGAGTAAAACTGTCCGCCCGGAGATGTTTGTCGTAGCGGCGAAAGCAGCAGCTGAATTGAAGTAACTTAGCTGCTGAGCTCGAAACACAGAGATGTTCACCAAATAAATTTATTTAAATTAAAGATTATTCTAACTGCGGTTTGGTTCATTAAATCAGCAGGTAAATGGTTTTTTTTTCTTTTTTCAATAGCTGAAATGTTTTGCTGTCTTGCAAGTTTCTTGATTTTAAACTTTCGTTTACACGGCCTATATAAATTGCAATTTGCCGACAATACATCCGGACAATGTCGTCTGGCAACATTACGGGCCACACGAATTGCAGCCACATGTAAGACAGCTTTAGAGGTCACTATTGCCCGGCAATCTTTGCGGAATACGTTTCCGATCAGAAGCGTTTATGCGGGAAGATATTGCCACCAGACGGACAAACGCGATCCTAGTGGAAGTGAGCGCAGCTTTTCTGATTTTGCGTCACACAAGAAATACACTTAGAGAGAACAGGATAAATCAGGATTCGTCTGCGTTCTTTTTTAAGTAAGCAGAATGCCGACAAAAAATTTAACTCGCGAACTGATTCTGGACACACAACTTTCCAGAGTTTTACCAGATTACGAATATTTCGCACACGCAGTTGGTCCGAGAACTGCTAAAACCGATACAAATTTGAGAGTGTGTGGACACGAGTTACAACCCGATAGTCTATCATCCTTCGGTTTTTATCTATTAGTGATTTGTACAGAAGTTTAATGTCCCTCTTTAAAGTGCATTATTCACCAGTAGGGTTCTAGATATCAGTAGTATGCAATGCTTTGGTGAAAGCACTGAAGGACCTCTGTAAGGTTAGTTTGAAATAAGAATATAATTTTTATTTTTAGTTTATTTTTGTTCACCAGCACACACCACTGTTTCCACTATGAATTCATGCACCAGACACGTCCGAGACCGTATGAACCTCATGGCATCAAATGCGAACCATATGCATGAGGAGCCACTCGCGCTTCTACTCATGCTGCGCAAGATTTTTTTCTCGTATTTGGCAATTCCTAAGATTTCGAAATATTCTGTATACTTACTCAAGCGTGCTTCCGAGACCATCGCAACTGTTCGCCAACTTCCTTTTTTCAGATTGAGTTATTTGTATCTGTATGCATTACTTTCGATGTGGCTTAGCTCGTACATGAATCCCATTTACGAAATTCATAGTTATATCGTGTGTCCACTTCACTATTACTACACACGACAAGCTCACAACGGCAAACAACTACTAAAACAGGTAACTACAAAGACGCACACAAACTTTATAACAAAAGCGAAAAATTATTTTCGCTGTCCGTGACTGTGGCGCTGTCGGTGGGAGGAATAGGAGAAGTGAGAGTGAGAGGGAAGCGTTTACAGAAAAGGAACACACATTCTTCACCCGTGGTAGACAACACCAGCAAACCCCTCGGCAGTAGTTTACCTGCAGCACTCTCCAACATTAGCATTATTTCCCGGAAAAATGCAATGTATTATAGCTGCATTGTAGCAATATTGACGGCAACGCTATTCCGGACAGATGTTGCAGTAAAATATTGTCTGTGTGGACGACGCACCTTAAAGGAGCGGCTGTTTTGTTGGTTGATAGTTCGAGTGCCTTGTGTGGTTTCAGAGTTTAAAGTAAAACCCTACGCGGCAGGAAGTGACCAAAGCGATGGCCCGCAGGCGTGTCTCGGCTGGTGCTGCCTTGCGCAAGCAGAGCAGACGGCGCGCGTGGGCAGATTACGCCGCCAGCCTGGCGACCGCAGGGCGGTGCGTGCCGTGGGCCAGCGCAAGGCGGGCCCCCGTGCCCAGCTTCCGGCGGCCGACAGCCAAACCGCAGCATTATACGCTTTCCCATCCCTGTTACGTGCTGCGGTCTGCCGGCATTTCAGTCCGTTATCCAGCTGCTCTTTCGAAATAGGTCCATTAAAACAGCGATGGTTCGCGTCAGCTCCGATGCGTTGCAGACAGTCGCAGTGTCGTTTTAGACTTCACGAGGAAGCTCGTAGCATTTCGTTTTGGATCCTTAGACGTACAGTGCACATAGTACGAGTACCTGTTAATGATCAAATTTAATGGAATCAATGTCTTCGAAAAGCCAGCATGGCGTATTTCCTTCAGAAACAAAAACAAAGATTACTGTGTGAACTAGAAGAAAAGTAAGATACTTGTTCTGTGGAGGATATTTTTAAGTTTTTCGAACAGCCTGCATTTAGCATTACCAAGCTTAACAGATTTTAGAACACATTTTTTTGGGCTCATACGTTAGATATTATTTGTTCAATTTTTAGCAGCAACTTTCTCCACTCTCTGTCTTGCGTTTCTTCGTTTTTGGTCAAATATTTGATCGAAGCGAGTGCGAGACTACTTAAAAATTGTACGAATTAGAGTCCGAATTTTCGTAACCAAATGTTGAGTGGGAAATGTCCAGACGGGGCGTCAAACTGAGCAACGGGGTGTCTAGTTTTGCTAAAAAGGACTTACTTCCGTGAAAGTATTCATGGTGATAAAGAAAAACTCAGAACTTAATTATTTCTATAAAATTTCTGGAGAACTGCCGGATGTGTGCAACTTGCTGCCGCGGTATTTCGGTGCAGCGTCTTCTGGTCATCTTTAGGTGATTACTGATAGGAGAGGCACTGAGCTCGCGTATTTAAGAGCCCGCCAGCTCCATTGATGGTGGAGCTCCAGAAGTTTGAAGTAAGGGTCACAATTTTCGTTCGGTTGTATTTCATCAAATGACCAGTGGAAATGCAGTATTCGGCAATAGCAGACTTAATGGCGTGGCGGAGACGAGTATGCCGCTGAATGTTCTACGATGCGTTTCTGTACTGAGAGCGCCGTTTGCCCTATGCAAGATCTGCCGCATTCGCACGGAGTTCTGTAAACACCTGGCTTGCACAACTTTGTCCTTAACTGATCCCAATAGGGCCGAGATTTTAGGAGGAGGATGAAAAACTGCTTTAACTTTGTTTTCTTAATATTCTGCCTACTTTGGCTGAAATATTTCCAGTATCTGTAATGAGCTCCGGGGATTGTGGTCTTTAGATCGGCCATCGTTTGTGGAGAATGATGATAACTAGTAGCTTGCAGACACTGATCTGTGTGAGGGGGCTCTAGAAAGACTGAATAACCTATTGTGCCATCGCTCTTACGCTGCACCAAGACGTCTAAAAACGGCGTTTTGAGGGGCGCGTACTCGCCTCAGCTGTTTTAATACCAGCGGTATTTTGGCAACACGTTGATGACACTTCAATAGTTTGACCTCATGATTTGGACAGTCTCCGAGAGTTCCTTCAACATCTAAACTCCATATGCGAAAACATAAAATTTGCTATGGATGTGGAGAAAGATGGTTGCTTGCCATTTTTGACGTCTCGTTGCGACGTAAGAGCGATGGCAAGCTTGGACATTGGGTGTTTCGGAAGCCCACTCGTGCAGACCTGTATCTGCAAGCTACTACTTGCCACCATATGGCACAAATGATGGGTGTTCTATAGACGTTAATCCACCGAGCTCATATCATCTCGAATTCCGATAACCCGCCAAGCTCATACCTGTCGAATTCCGATAATCTGCAAACGGAACTGAACCACCTTTAAACTGTGTTCCAGAACAATGGACGTTCATCCCAGCAAGTACAGAGTGTTACAGACGTACAAACGACAAAACGAACAAGAAGGCCTTCAAAACTACTGCTTATTTACCACATGCTGGAAATTTTTCATCCAAAATATTCAGAATATTAAGAAGACGTAAGTTAAAGTAATTTTTCGTGCTCCTCCGAAAATTTCGATGCTATTGGGATCTGTTCAAGAGAACTTAGAGTTGCTCAAGGCAGGTGTTCACAAAATTCCGTGCGAATGCGGCAGTTCCCACACAGGGCAAATGACGCGCACAGTGCAGGAACGCATCGTCGAACATCAGCGACGTACTCGCCTCCTCCAAGGCAGTAAGTCTGCTATCGCCGAACACGGTATTTTCACTGGTCGTTTGATGAAATACAACCAAACGGAAATTGTGGTCCATACGTCAAGCTTTTGGAGCTCTATCATCAACGAACCAGTGGAAAGACGACTGTCTGAGTCCCCTATTAATTCAGACGACGGTTTCCAGTTAAATTCTGTGTGGAATCCCGTAACAGAAAAACTTCATGCTCTGCGTATCCGGCATTTTCGCTATACGAAGACAATCGGTTCGATATCCATAAAGCCAGCGTTCATCAGCGTACAGACGTGCAAACAAGCAGCGCACGCGCAACGCCGCAACCGGACACGCCACGCATGTGCCGGCGGGCACGTGAGCTCACAATTGGTAGAATTAATGCAATTTCTACATAAAAGATTAAAAAAATTACGACAGTTTCCTGTCCAGTATTCACCTGAAGATGGCCAGAAGACAGTGCGCCGAAATATCGTGGCAGTTAGTTGCAGACATCCGGTAGTCTCCTGAAACTTTATGCCGGGAAAATTTTAAATCTCACGACTTAATTATTGGTTTGAGGAAAAAAATTGAATATTTCGCAAAAGCTGCTGCTTATGCAGATGAAGAGTCAGAAAGTTAATCTCTTCAAATCCTAGCTATTTGCGCATAAGCATTAGCGTAGAAATAGTGCAATTCTCTCTTTGATGTGGAAAAATAAATACCAGATTACAGCATGAACTGAAAATCGTCTGCTTACTCTTGGTTTATATACTACTACTACTACTACTACTACTACTACTAATAATAATAATAATAATAATAATAATAATAAAATATCGATCGATATGTAAATATATTTCCTGATTTATGAGCAAAATCTGAAAATAAAAAAACTGAAGGAAAAGGAACGGTCAAGTGTTTCGTGAAATGATTTGTCTAAAACTAAGAAATAAAGTGGTTTAGTGAAACATTTCATGCGTCTCATTAGGTGTTCGTGATTTCTAGCATCTCTGAAATGCGCGCCAAATGTACATCAAGTTTATTTTATTTCGTATTTTTAGACAAGTCATTTCACAAACGTTTGACCGTTTCTTCGTATTTTTTTCGAGACATTTTTTTTTCTAGCATAACTGAAATGCTTGCCAAATTGTCATCAAATTCATTGTATTTCGTATTTTTAGACAAATCATTTCACAAAACGTTTGACCGTTTCTTCGAATTTTTGTATTCCACATCCTTTGTGTTAGTCCCGTTACTTGCGAGGGATTAGAGTGGTATGACTGTTTCTGATAAACGCTCAGTGCGTTACTATAGATGGTTTTTTCGCACTTTTTGTCGTAAAAATATTACATGCTATCGTATCGAATGTAAAAGTTATAGTTGTCACGTAAACTTTGGTAGATGTCATATACAGGCGCAACAAAGTACGCCTTGTCGTTCCGACAAGGAAGTTGCTTTCGCATTTATTGCCTTTAAATATAGTTCGTTATGGAGTGTCAGTTTAAAGAATATTCACGACTAGCTCTTTCTGTTATAGATTGAGGAACAAACGAGTGTGCAAAACACCACTGTGTATTGTTTGAATTACTGTTTTATAACTGGAGTGACTATGAAATACAAATTAATTAAATCCTATTTTAAAGTCTAAGTTCTTCAATAAAATAGAAAATGCGTTTCAATATGAAGCATGAGGCTATTCTTGTAGCATTAACTGTTTGAATTAATTAAGAGTCTGTGTCTTGAATAAATAATCATATTGTTCAGTTCACGTTTACTAGGACATTGTCAGTTCTGAAACTCGCCACAAAAATTGCAACTTTTACATTAAGGAAATGAGCTTGCTTTCGAAACTGCTGTCCTTATGAACCTGTAAAGTGAAACACACTGCTCAGTGTTGTTAAACGTGAAGAAGAAAGCAATTTAGGCAAATTTCTCGAGAAACAGAGCGAAGTAGCGTAGCACGAACACTGCTAATTTACACACCACACCGTGACGTGTAACTTTGTTCTCCCTCGACTAATGGGATCTCAGTTCGCAATAGTTCTTGAGCATTCCCAATGAAAGATGGCTGTCGCAGCACCTTATTCTGGGTAAGCAATTAGAGTCATTAACGATTTAAGAGATCTAAAGATCCGTAGGCAGTATTTACCTTTCTGATTTATACAAGGTGTGCCACTTAAAACCGGTGCGCCTCACGTGCCAGTTAATCATATCTAGTAGAATTGTTTGTGAAGTGACCCGGATGCCCGTGGCTATCACTTCCAGCATCTCTTATAAACAGGTAACTACATGTTTATTAACGTTGCTGTTATCTACTCTTTATTTAGTTAGTTCATTGTTACTTGGATCTCGGGTGTAGGGCGTACCGGATTTATATTAATTTCCTGAAAAGAATAACTTTGCTGTTAGTCACTATCGACTTAAAAAAGAATTCAAGAATACATCCTTCAATATGCAATTAGAAACGCTGTTAAAAGGTCTAGTGTTTTCCTTTAGCTTGCTGGCTTGTTCTACTTTACTTAGAAAGTCTAGAAACACATCTGATGTGCGACTGCTTGGATGTCACCTTGTGTACCTAAACTAAGCCATGAGTAGTTTATTAGTTTTCGGACGGCTAATAAAACATGCTTCCGCCTTCTATTAACCACATTGCGGTCCAGACACAGTTGTCAGCCGATTCAAGGCATTCTATTTACGGAAAGGTCGCTGTCGAGATGCTGCCGCATCTTCATTCAGTCCAAGGTAGCTTATTTACTACTTCCAGACAACGGCGCGTTCTTGAGTAGAGGCTGAAGTTATCGGTTCGAGTATTGCAAGAAAGATTAGAACTCCAGCATGTGTTCCTTCCCAATCAGATGCGATGTTTTCTTTAAACTTATCACCGAATTCTGAATTTAAGCAGTCACTCAGTAAAAATTATTTTTTTTCTAATGCCATTATTACTTCGGTATATCTTCCTTGTCGTGTTCTGTTAAGTGTGCATAAAAAAGGGAAGCAAAGTGGTGCTCAATACGAAGATGCTGCATTGAAGCGCAGTACTGGTGTGAATTCTCTCACGTCCGGAACACAGTTAGGCGATTGAAATAGTCCATTTGTATCAGCTGAAAACTGGATTCTCAAAATAACGAAGTAACGAATTGTATCGATGACTGAAGATACGTATCTTGAGCATATAGAGTGAATGGAGACGAAACGTTTGGTTTCAACAAGAAACTCACCCAACCACGGTGTGACAGCCCGGAGTATTTTAATAAGTGTGTCGTTTACGACCGTGAAAGTTTACCTTTTACATCAAACGTAGAGTTAGCTTTAGTTATCCTCAACTGAATTATTGAGCAATTCTCAAAGAAAACCAAATGTTTATAGTGTATAATTTTTGCGAACTTGTTAAATTATGTCATTAGAACTGATACTATTAAGAAATATGGGTATTTTGTATAACTTCCGGACTTTCCTTCTAGCGTTTTACTATTGTCATTTATGACTGTCTGTCGGAGACTACTTGGACTGAGAAGTAACTCCTCGCGACGCCGTTGCATATGGACGGTCTGACAGTTTCTACTTTAAGTGCTTCCGAAGTTACCAGCGTCTCATTTCTCATACGAGTAGTGCAGCTGTTAAGTCACTTATTCCGTGTTTTAGCAGACTGCACGTCAGTACAATTGTAATTTTAATTGTTAATTCTTTACACCGGATGGATATAGGAAATTCAGCCAGATGTACATATTATTAAGAATAACATTGAATGAAAGTATATTAATAAATTTGTAGAAGTCAATATGGCGTCATCTTCCTCTGTCGCAAATACATTCGGAAATAACTTTGCACTCCATCTATATCCGTAAAGTGCAATTCATTCCTCGATTAATTACGATGGTGACGTAATGCTGTCAACATCAGTAGCATCCGTTACAATGCTGTTATTGAGTTGTTTAACGTACAGTAGACGACGCTCAAGATATACAAATTTATATTCAGGGTAACTAGTGAATCGGCCAAAAATGGCCTATAGGCGTAAACCGGTTGGAACAGCAAATACTTTTTGATGCGACTCGAGCTGCTATTTAATTACACGATTACGCTGACTGCTAGTTTAGAGCTGTCATGAAGGGCTGTTGCCGTGGAATTGGAATGACATGTTTATCGCGCTCATAGCATCCTTAACATGGCAGCAGATTGCACGGGCGTTGTAGTAGCTTGGAAGATGCGGAATTGTTAGACAGGAAGTGGGACCAGGACTAAGATTCTATGAGAAAAGTGGTGGGCGCTGAGGTGGTGGGGGGGGGGGGGGGCTGGATGAGATGACGGCGGAGAGCTTGCAGCTGTTTCCGCGCGGAGCCGTTGAAAGACATCGGAGGCACTCTACGACAGAGTCGTGCCTGCTCATCGTTTACCCGGTGGGACGAAAGCGTGAAAACGCACCGCTCCTTGCTGGCGCAGCGTCCTCGAGTGCTCGCGTATGACACGCTTACCCAGTGACCGCTTCCTAGGTACTCACTCAGCCCGATCGCTGAATCCTCGGGTGAGGAACCCCATCGCCTTCAATCTTTCGTACCTGGACGGAAGCGCGCGAGTTTAAGCACAGCACTCGGAAATTGCTGTTGTGATTCCTCTCTGTCCAAGAAATAACCAGAAAGACACTAGAGAGAAATAAACATTCCTCAGCGCGCTCTAGCAGCTGCTACTGGATAGACTAAAACATCCAAGGTTTGCTAACACCACCTCAGGAAATACAGACCTCCAAGGGACTAGGTGGACGACGACTATAAAATAATTCTGCTGGATAATTGTCAGGTCTTTATCCCGTGACACCTGTGGTGCTAAAGGTGTGTGTGTGGGGGGGGGGGGGGGGCGCACGCGTTGATGATGATGATGATGATGATGATGATGATACAGGATGAAACCCGATGCCGGCCCATAGCCTACTCATCGCGGCTAGCACCAAGTGTGCCGCCAAGCTTAACGTCCGCATCCATCTTACGGATCACCACCAACAGTGTCCACATACCTTCACTTCATGAGGTGCTACAGAAAGGTTTGGTATTTAAATCAGGAATTCACACAAAGTCTGGTGGCCAGCTCTCCTCCCCTTGCCGGCCAAATACTGGCAATGAAAATTTTTTCCGCCTCCTGGATTCGAACCCTCTTACCCCCGGGTCGAGTATCACCGCACTAACGTCCGTCAGAGACCTCGGCCACGGAGGCACGTACACAGCACATTCGCGAGAAAAGCTCAAACAAATCAAAGAACATCCAAACGGAAAAAGATGATATTTCTGTATATTCGCAGGTTTTGTTAATTATGATGTATTGAAAAGATGCTGCATTATTATTTACTCATAGATTTCATTTGGAAAAAATTGTTTATGCAGATATCAGCTGTGACCTTACGTTGTGAAATAGTCGCAAGTTGTTTTAAGGCGATTTATTTTCCATTTTATGAACGTAATTGTCACAGAAACAGCGATGACACCATTGGATATAATTAAGTTCTTAGCGGAGCTCCTAATGTGAGGATCGGTGAATCTTCGTCAATAAAACAGGGCACAGACATCAGTTTGTCTTCTGTGTTAATATCTGTTTCGACAACCATTCGTATCAAAAAGGGAAACTTAATTGACAACGATATTTTGCAGTATCGGAGGACACCCGTACGATTTTTAGCAAATATTTTCTAACGACCAATCGCTCGCGTTTTTCTTCGTAATACCCAGATAGTCAAAACGCATACGCCGAAAAAGTAATTGTTGAAGATACGGTAGCAGGAAAACATCTCTTGTCTTAGAATGACAGTGATCGAAGCTTCGAACAGATACATTTCTATTCCTTAATTTTCTCCGAACTCACAAACGAAAAAGCTCATACAAGTTAAGTTACGATTGTCGTGCTCCAAGATCACCAAACGCATCAAACTTCATTTAAAGATAAATCGCAATTTTTTGTGACAACATACATGAGGTATGGTTTCACGTACAACATAATATGCGGGAATGTATTGACACGCGATGCTTTTAGTTTCTCTCTGTTTTGTCACTATCAAGGAATCCCAGAACTTTTTTTGCACTCGAAGAAGCGACCATTGCTGTCTTATAATATGGTGCCTGGTTTTTGAAATGGCGAACATTGCTTCCAAACTTTTAATATGGATATTGAAACTGGGATTTTATGTCCCTGCCCAGCTGTGGAATATCGTGGGAGCTTCCAGAATTAGTTTGCCCACTGTACTACACGTATGACAGGCATCGTATTTTGTTCTGATTCAACTGCGCATACGTACATAGGGCTTGATTAAGTTATGTCGTTTAAATTGTAAATGGGGAATACAGAAAGATAAAGAATTTCTGACGCGTCAACGATAAGTGTCTATTGATTTTGTGGTCTTGATGTGCCGTCTTGGCTTCAGAAAAGGGATAGGTTTTCAATCTTAATATCACAAAAACATTAAACATGTTCTGAGCAGATGACGCCAGTCGTAAGTTAGTGTATGTAACTCTTCTCAGTTTTCCGCCCGGCTACTAAAATAGACGAAACTCTGACAAAAGCTTCACGCTGTTCTACGATTGGCGTCATCTGCCAAAGACATAATTAGTGTTCCTCTGATTTTAAGATGGGAAATTTGCCCCTCTCTTGAAGCGTAGGGCTCTGTTAGCAGTTATTTTGAGAAGATCACAAGTAATGCAAATGAAGCTATTAGTCCTGAACCTTGACAGCGTCACAAGTAAAACAATGTAAAATCGTAATGTGCACTCTGATCATAATCATCAGTATTTCACTAAGTACGACGATTGTGACCACAGGTCCTGGTCTGCAGACTACGGCCATGCGAGCTTGTAGAAGATGGGCGTACTGTTTCTTTAAGTAGTTTCCGCCTGTCTTCGCAATGTCATTGTGTGTGTTACGTCTTTTTTGCCGGTGGGTCTCTCCTTTTCTGACTTGCTTCCCTTCACTTCCTGTGTATTGCCGGTTCTGCCTCTGGACTCGCGATTTGTGTCGTATTCGTTGTTGACAGCAGGTTCAGTCGGCAGAATGTTCTCTGGAGGCAGTGAAGTGTGCTGTGTTACACATAGCTTCTGATTAAAAGAATTCTTTGCAATTTAAGGGACTTCTTTTCGTGTTACGCTGCTCGCCGAAAGTTGGCTGAGGAATATGGAAATAGATGTAAACTAAAATATAATCGCTTCTACTGAAATGCTGTTTGAGGGTATGAGGGGTCACGAGCGTTCCACCTCGGTCTCTCGCCTGACCACGCGGGTATTCTCGTACGCGGTTTGTGCCGCGTCCGATGAGCGCGACTCGTCGGCACGGGTGCGCGCGATGTCCCCCGTGTGGCTGCGCATCTCCGCTGCTGGGTCCGCTGACGGCCGCACCAAGCGCGCCAGCCGGCCGTCTTCACGCCAGAACGGCGCCGATGAATGGGTGCGCTTCACGCCTGGCGGCCGCGCGTCGCTGATCTCCCCTCTCCCTTCGCCCATTCATCTCTAGCGGCTGCCGTGCTTACGTCACGGTACTTTTTAGGGAGTGCGACATCGCCTGTATTTGTTCACGCTCCAGGCGGCAAATTCCTGAAATAAAGAACCAAAAAGATCGAAGAAATTTCAGGATTTTCGTTACCCATCTTAAATATTTACTGAGACCATGAATTTGTATAACCTCTAAATGCATACACCTGACCGTATAAACACAACTTGCGTAACATGAGAATCTCTACGTATATAAGGCAGTGTCCCGACTGACTAACTCATTCGCAGACTCATCATCGCCCCTCCCAAACAAACTTGAAATTTGCAGAGGATGTTGCTTCTATACTGCAGGCGTCGTTTAAGAAGGGATTTTTCGATACTCCAGCCCTAAGGTGGAGAAATAAGGTATGAAAGATTTTGTGAAAATATGTCGCTGTTAAGGAAGTCTTAAGCTAGAACTACGGAAATTAGTGTTGTAGTTTCTTTGGTCAGAAATTTAAAAAAACGTGATTCAGCTTTTTTGGAAAATCAACCACTAAAGGGGTTCAATAAGGGACGACAAGTTTTACGATATTCTTTCATTATGAAAGCGTTTTAAAGCTAAATCTTCGGAAATTTGTTTACGGCATGTAGCGTAGGAATAGGAAAAGTAAGTGTTCCAATATTTTTGGGAATTCAGCCCCCTAAAGGGATGAAAAAAAGGATGAGAAGTTTTATAAAAATCCATGAAATTTCGTATTTGGTTTTTCGGTTAGAAACAAAAAGTACATGTTTCGATCTTTTTCGAAATTCAATCTCTAAGGAGGTGAAATATGTGATGAAAGTTTTTGACATGTCTAAGAAAATATAAATTCAATTAAATATTTACGAGAATGTGCAGATTTTATACGGAGGATAACTTCATTAAATTTTAATACCTATCTGCAGCTGATTTTCCGTAGACCAGATACACTGTTTGCACAGTGTGTACATTTACACATAAGCAGTGGGCGTAACCACATACAAATTCGATTAAAGGAAAGGAAAAAAATCTGTGCAGACCGTACAATATACGCGAGCGATGCAGCGGGCGTTAAGCTAGTGATAGTATATTTAGAATACTAAATCTTTTAGCTCGATACAATAATAATAATAAACCCCGTGGAGGCCCGGGAAAAGAATAGGCCTCCGGTATGTTCTGCCAGTCGTAAAAGTCGACGAAAAGAACAAACCTCTAATAGGGCTAACCCCCCTTTTAGTATGATTACTTGGTTCAGGACAGAACTAAATAAGCCTCGGACAAGCGCCGTCATGGTCGGGGACGACGCTTGAACCCTATGCCCGTCCACAATGGCAACGACACTGCTAGCCACACGGAAAATCATTTAAATCCAAATAGAGGTGTTTTGCAGGATATGCTTCCTGCAACCACCCTAGAAGGAAAACAAAGACAGAGCATGAGATG
This sequence comes from Schistocerca cancellata, assembly GCF_023864275.1. Taxonomy (NCBI): domain Eukaryota; kingdom Metazoa; phylum Arthropoda; class Insecta; order Orthoptera; family Acrididae; genus Schistocerca; species Schistocerca cancellata. The sequence goes on along the minus strand of NC_064630.1, from coordinate 358,410,727 downwards.
GTCAGATGAAGTTAATCGACACCTCGTGTTCTGTTATTACCAAGCAACAAACCTAGGAACCAACACAACTGGATACAGATCACAAGTATACACAACATTTATACCCAGAATTAAAATTTTTAACTGAACAAAGACTAGCTGATCAGATCCGTGTAATAATAAAAAATAACAGGATACCCCAGTCAGAATTAGAAAACATCAAACATTAAGTACAACAAATACTAGAACAAAATAATGTGCAATCAGAAGAAGAAGAAGAAAATACAGTAATGGACTCAAACATCCCAGAGCAAACAAATGAAGACCAACATGCATCAATTAAACAATCAAAGGAAAACGAAATCTTAAGACAGCCACCAGAACAAGCACAAATAGAACACGAATTGACACACATGTTAGATATAGAAGAGAAATTTCAGCTGACATATGTAGAATACAAAGACACAAATACAGACATTTGACCATTCTTGCATAGACCACCTAATAACCCACTAGTCGAAACAACAATAACAACTATCAGCACAATCATACACAACAAAATAAATGAAAATACTACCATGGAAGAGTTAAAACTACTGGTTTATATAGGAGCACTCACTACACTAAATATACACACTAGGCAGAGATCAGAACCAACCAACACACAGAAGAAACCCACGAAACCAGCATGGCAACACAGGCTACAGATCAGAATAGAAAAACTGAGAAGAGACATTGGACAGCTAACACCATTTATAAGAAATGAAACATCAGACAAAAAACGAAAAAGGTTAGGTAAAATCTCACAACAATAAGTGATAGAGCAATTAGATGAAAAGAAGCAGAAATTACAAGCATTGGCCAAACGACTTAGAAGATACAAAAAAGTGAAAATAGAAGGAAACAAAACCAAACATTCAACACAAACCAAAAGAAATTTTACAATAGATAACACACACATTAAAATAGACAATCCACCAAGCATAACAGACATGGAACACATCTGGAGCAACATATGGTTAAACCCGGTACAACATAACAGGCATGCACGGTGGATACAAGCAGAAACAGACACATACAAGATGATACCACAAATGCCTGAAGTGATAATTTTGCAACATGAAGTCACCCGAGCAATTAATTCTACTCACAATTGGAATGCCCCCTGGAAAAGATAAAATAGCAAATTTCTGGCTAAAAAAGTTCACCTCAACACATTCACATCTAACTAAATTATTTAACAGTTACATTGCAGACCCATACACATTCCCTGATACACTTACACATGGAATAACTTATCTGAAACCTAAAGATCTAGCAGACACAGCAAACCCAGCTAAATATCGCTCCATAACATGCCTACCAACAATATACAAAATATTAACTTCAGTCATTACACAGAAATTAATGACACCTACAACACAGAACAAAATTATAAATGAAGAACAAAAAGGCTGCTCCAAAGGAGCACGAGGATGTAAAGAGCAACTGATAATAGATGCAGAGGTGACATACCAAGCTAAAACTAAACAAAGGTCGCTACACTACGCATACATAGATTACCAAAAAGCCTTTGATAGTGTACCCCACTCATGGTTACTACAAATATTGGAAATATACAAACTAGATCCTAAATTGATACAGTTCCTAAACATAGTAATGAAAAATTGGAAAACCACACTTAATATCCAAACAAATTCAAATATCACATCACAGCCAATACAGATTAAGCGTGAAATATACCAAGGAGACTCATTAAGTCCTTTCTGGTTCTGCCTTGCTCTGAACCCACTATCCAACGTGCTAAATAATACGAATTATGGATACAATATTACTGGAACATACCCACACAAAATCACACATTTGCTATACATGGATGATCTAAAACTACTGGCAGCAACAAATCAACAACTCAATCAACAAGTCAACCAATTACTTAAGATAACAGAAGTATTCAGCAATGATATAAATATGGCTTTTGAAACAGACAAATGTAAGAAAAATAGCATAGTCAAGGGAAAACACACTAAACAAGAAGATTACATATTGGATAACCACAGCGGCTCCATAGAAGCGATGGAAAAAAAACAGATGCCTATAAATATCTAGGACACAGACAAAAATAGGAATAGATAATACAAATATTAAAGAAGAACTAAAAGAAAAATATAGACAAAGACTAACAAAAATACTGAAAACAGAATTGACAGCAAGAAACAAGACAAAAGCTATAAATGCTTATGCTATACCAATATTAACCTACTCATTCGGAGTAGTGAAATGGAGTAACACAGACCTAGAAGCACTCAATACACTTACACGATCACAATGCCACAAATATAGAATACATCACATACATTCAGCAACAGAAAGATTCACATTAAGCAGAAAGGAAGGAGGAAGGGGATTTATTGACATAAAAAACCTACATTATGGACAGGTAGACAATTTAAGAAAATTCTTTCTAGAACGAGCAGAAACTAGTAAAATACACAAAGCAATCACTCATATAAATACATCGGCTACACCACTACAATTTCATAACCACCTCTACAACCCTTTAGGTCACATAACATCAACAGATACGAAGAAAGTAAATTGGAAAAAGAAAACACTACATGGCAAGCACCCGTGTCATCTAACACAGCCACACATCGATAAAGACGCATCCAACACATGGCTAAGAAAAGGCAATATATACAGTGAGACGGAAGGATTCATGATTGCAATACAGGATCCAAACAATAAACACCAGATATTACAGCAAGCATATTATTAAAGATCCCAATACCACAGCAGATAAATGCAGACTTTGCAAACAACAAATAGAAACAGTAGATCACATCACAAGCGGATGTACAATGCTAGCAAATACAGAATACCCCTGAAGACACGACAATGTAGCAAAAATACGAGTAATACATCAGCAGCTTGCCTTACATCATAAACTTATAAAACAACACGTTCCCACATACAAGTATGCACCACAAAATGTACTGGAGAATGATGAATACAAATTATACTGGAACAGAACCATTACAACAGATAAAACAACACCACGTAACAAACCTGACATCATACTCACCAATAAAAAGAAGAAATTAACACAACTAATCGAAATATCCATACCCAATACAACAAATATACAAAAGAAAACAGGAGAAAAAATTGAAAAATACATCCAACTGGCTGAGGAAGTCAAGGACATGTGACATCAGGATAAAGTTGACATTATACCCATTATACTATCAACTACAGGAGTAAAATGAAATGAAATGTCGTGTGACGAGGGCCTTCCGTCGGGTGGACCGCTCGCCTGGTGCAAGTCTTTCGATTTGACGCCACTTCGGCGACTTGCGCGTCGACGGGGATGAAATGATGATGATTAGGACAACACAACACCCAGTCCCTGAGCGGAGAAAATCTCCGACCCAGTCGGGAATCGAACCCGGGCCCTTAGGATTGACAGTCTGTCGAGCTGACCACTCAGTTACCCGGGGTCGGACAACTACAGGAGTCATACCACACAATAGCCACCAGTACATCAACGCAATACAGCTACACCTAAAGGTATATATACAACTACAGAAATGTGCAATTATTGATACTTGTTCAATTACCCGAAAGTTCCTAAATGCAATGTAACATATACCGTACAGTTAAAAGGAAGTCACGCTTGATAAAGATCCGCGTCAATTTCCATTTTTAACCAGACGTAACGTCTGAGAAAGAAAAGAAATAATAAAAATAATAATAATAATAATAATAATAATAACAGAAAGACGAGATAAACATCAAAGATTATACACACTAATTTTCGTAGGTGTAGCTTGAAGACTGCCTTAACATATTTTCACAAAACCTTTCATCCCTTATTTCTTCACCTTAGGGATGGAGTATCGAAAAAATTAATGTTATCTGCTACAACGTATTGTGTGCTGACGGAGTCTCCCTATACTAACAAGAAATTGTACTCTTGCAGTAGATGTACAAATCTTCAACGGTGCTCGATGTATTGCTGACATGTTACGCACGGTATGAATCAACTTTCCTTTGGGGCCTTGCTGTTCCACGACGTGCCGTAAACTTCGTTAGTCTAATCTTTTGTAAAATGGTGGGTCAGGCGCTTATCGCTGCCTGTTTTCCACCCTGATGTTGATTTGTGTGACTAACGAACGTTGATTTTGCGCTGCAATTGTGAGTCGTTACTTCTTGTTTCCCGATCGACCACTAAATTTAGACATTTTGGTGTCACGAACATCAGCAGTCGATAGTAAGAAAATATTCTAATACACTCCAAATTTCGTTGTTTTGTATACACGTTCCCTATTTCGGGTTGGGTTAATCATGTGACTGAAATAACCCCATGTGACTGAAATAACGCACGTTAGTCGGTTGATAATGACTGACCAAGGTCGAAATTGAATACGTGTATGCAAGAAACAAAACTATTACGACTCTTTCCTGATCGTGGTGATGGTAATGTTTTTGATCATGTAGAATCTTTGCAAATGGCAAGAAATTCTTCAGTATACGGTCAACTGTTGATCAGGCAGGGGGTACAACTACGGTATTTGGTTATCGAGTTAAGTATCATGTTCGATAGCCACTGTTTAACTATGGGTGTATACTGTGCACCGTGCATGATGAGCATCAGCTAAGCTATTAATGTCCAGTCGCATTTGAAACTCGCTTACAGCCCACCGCTTCACTCGTGTAGATTCTGTGGTGCGCACAGATTTTTGTATTTTGTTATCCTTCGATAAAATTTTTATGTTGTTCCCAAATAACAGCTTTTAACCTTTTCATGCTAACTAAGGCAATAGAAGCATTGTTTTTCCCGAATGTACTACTGACCAATCGGCGATTCTGGTAGCTGGAGTGAAAGTTTTTTTTTAATCATACCTTTTGCGTTCCTGTGGAGGTATTTTTGTAGAAAGTTTCATTCCCTAACACACATTTCTTTATACCCAGCCGGGAAGTGAAATAACAATTTTCATAGATTTAGCTGCGAAAGGTCTATAATATAACGAAATATTTTCTTAAATATTTTCATCCCCTATTAACCCCGTTATGAATTGAATTTCCAAAAACAGTAAAACACTTTGTTTGTAACAGAGAAACCAAAAACAAATTTTCATAGATTTATCTTCGAAAGTGCTTTCATAATTGAATAATTTCATGAAAGTTTCCGTATCCTATTTCACTTCCTTGGGGGGTTGAGTTTCCAAAATCACTGAAACACGTGTATTTTTTTATTTCTGAACGAGAAGTCAAATATCAGTTTTCATAGGTGGAGCTTTAAAATGCTTTAGTAGCTCTTTAATAATGATTTATTTTTAAAAAATCACCCACTATTTTACCACGTTATTGGTTGAATTTCCAAAAATGCCATAATATATACTTTCTTATATCTGACCGTGAAACCAAATACCAGTTTTCTTAGGTCTAGCTTCAAAATTGGCTTAACAGCGGCGTTTTTCCATAAACCTTTCATCCCTTCATTCGTCCCCCTTAGCGGTGGAATTGCGAAAAATCCCTTCTTAACGACGCGTACAGTACAATATCAAGACTCTCTCAAAGTTTCTATCCGTAGCGGTTTGAGCTGGGCGATGGTGCGTCAGTCAGTCAGTCAGTCAGTACATTGCCTATCATATATGTATGATGTAATCAGGGGTGCATCCTCTACGTCCTACGTCGCAGTGAACACTGTTCGAGGCGAACGTAGGTATCCTATTACTTGTGGATTAAAAACCGATTTTTGTACAACGAGACTCTGTCAAACAAGATGTTGAATGCACGACAGTTGTTTTGAAAATGGTTAGAAGTACTTCTAGCGTAGTGATTCATGCTTCGGGCAGCGGCGTGTTGTGCTGCAAAGACAGTGCAGTTGCTCTCGCATTCTCTCTTCGTCGCCCACACTGCTTAATGGGGCGGTGGGAGAGGAGAAGCTATATCATAGTCTCACTCTCGTGGTGGTTGGCGAGAAATTGCGGCAGCAGAAAGCGCCGGGAGCGGCGCAGGTGGGTGGGTGCCAGGTGATGGTATCTGCAGGGTTCGCTGAACTGAAAGCGCGCCCTTGCGGACGGGGGAAGGCCGCGCACCGCCCACAAGGCCAGCCGGGGCTCTCGCTCTCTGTTCCGGCCTGCTTGGCTCTCGCAAGCAGACGAGCTGTTGCGCTGTTTTCCCCGGTCCGAGCACCAAGTAGACCGCCGCCTTATCTGCATTACGCTTTCTCCCGCATTCAGTCTTTAGTCAGATCTTTGCTAATAGTACCACGCATTCTGATAATTGTTCGTTTCTCTCTAGGCTCATAATGACTGACTGCCTGCCTGGTTGGGATACATTCGAGCACGCATTCACAAGTTGATACGGATAAGCGAATGGTCGTTGCTCCACCATGATACGTTACTTAGAGTCGGCCTCGTACGTTCGTTGTAAATACTCCTTGATCATTTTCTTCATAGTGGCCGCGATAGCCATAAATTTGTTAAATGAAGGCGACACTTAACGAATTACGGTGTGTGTTTATTTAGACCTCTTCTTCGTTCCACATCTAGTTCCAGCTTCTAAAGCCATTACCAAGTGTTCAGTTCGAACAAGGTATCGTAGTATGAAAATAGCGGTGTGTTTACGTCTAAATGTATACTCTTCAGTCCACCTTACGTATGTGGCCGAGGGAACTTCGTGTACTGCTGTCACTTCCTGCCTTCGCTGTTCCAGTCGCGAATGGTCCACTGGAACAAGGATGTTGGTAAGCCTCGGAGCTATCTCAAATCTCTCTTATTTTACCTTCGTGACCCTTTCACGAGATACACACAGTAGTTAGCAGTAGGCGTGCGCTGGTCCGCAGGAAACTAGGCAGCCAATCCAGATTTTCGTCGTTATTAGAAATAATGCACGTAGAAATCGACATCTGGCGATTCGTACTCTAGTGTATTGAAAAACACGAAGAGCTGCGTAATTTTGCATTTCCCTTCGTTAATTTGTTCTGTTATTTGTCTGGCTTTTCTTTCTTTCGCCCCACCTCTCTCTCTCTCTCTCTCTCTCTCTCTCTCGTGGAATCGACTTTACCTCAGCCTTCTGCATACTAACTGTGCAACAGAATTAAACTTAGTTGTATTTTATCAACTCTGTTCCGCCAAGTGCTCATAGCTCTTCTAACGTAGAAAAAATTCTTGATTCTGTATACGCAAGGATACAGGGCTATTCAAAAAGACTGAACAAATTTCAAACATTTATTGCTTCCAAACCACAAAAGATAGAAACATAATTCCAATGTTTCCGGAAAGAGAGAAGTTCAAATTAATATATATTCAACGTGAGCCCCATGTGCTACTCGACAAATATCAAAACGGTGGCTTATTTCCGACCATACACGATGCAGTTGGTATCTCGTTATCGTATTCACAGCTTCAGCAACTTGATGTCGCAGACTTTCAAGATTTCAGGCGTAGGGGGGTAAAAAACGCAGTCTTTTAGGTAATCCCACAGATAAGTCACAATGTGTCAGGTCTGGAGCCACGGGAGGCCACCGGCTATGAAGTTAGTCTCCCTCCACTTCTTATCCAACGTCCTGGAAGCTGAAAACACCATTTCAGGACGTTGCATTCGTAGAGAAGGAGCAGGGGGGGAGCCTCCTGTTTACGTAACGGCACACTCCAAAGAAACGGTTTACTTCAAAGCAGGTAAGAAGTTTGAAATTTGAATAGGGAAGACTATGTTTCTTGGATTATGACCGTAGGGAATCAGTTGTGCAAGTGAGTGCGGAGGGCTGTCAGCAGTTGGCAACAAGCGAGGAGCCAGTCCACAGACGCAGAGTTATGTGGGAGACAATCTGGGACAGCAGCGGCAGCTGTCGCCATCCTGCATCCGCAGCTGCTGGCGGCTGGGCGGCGCAATATCCGCAGGACACACACACACACACACACACACACACACACACACACACACACACAAGGTGGGGCTCGCTCCACTTTGCGGCTACCTGCTAGGAGCTAGAGGACTTGAAGATTCTGGGTGAGAGCTCGCATCGCAGATGTGAGACGAACGCTCAGCGGTTGGGTCAGGGAACACGTTCTTGGCGGACACGTGCCAGCTACTAACAAGTAAACCTACCCAAGACAGACACTTAGATTTTGATCGGCTTTGAATATGCTTTAGTGTAGAGAAAATTAACAAGCACATATTTTTAATGCATGCCCATAAGACCGTTAATTCCTGAATAAATACCGTTGAAACAGTAACAAAAAATAAAATAAAAAAGTTCTATGATTCTTAATGCACGTTGCATCGGTGCATCCAGATTTGTCGAAAACTCTTCTGTTTTTTATTTGGACATTTCGCTATTAGCAAAACGTATACCATCATTAATGCCAAATTCAATCATATATGACGAAGGGATATTCCAAAGAAGCACTTGTCAGAAATAAACTAGAAATATTTCTAAATTACTGTATGCGCGCCTGACGTATATCTGCTATAGACATATTTCTAGCTTATTCCTGACACGTGCGTGCTTGGAATACCACTTCATCATATATTAATGAATTTGGTATTAATGGTGATACACTTTTGCTGTTAGTCAAACAAAAACTCCGCCCGAACAGGCCGTGAAGGCTGATCGGTACCGACCTGCCACCGTGTTATCCTCACCCCCAGGCGCACTGGATGCAGATATGGAGGGACCTGTGGTCAGCACACCGCTCACCCGTCCATACGTCAGTTTACGAGACCAGTGTTAGACAAATGTCTAAATGGAAAACAAAAGGGGTGAGGGAGGGAATTCCGGAAAAAATGACTTTTTCGACAAATCAGGGTGTACCGTTGTAAAGTATACTAAGAAAAATAAGATATTCATTTGAAGCTTTTTTATATCTCTGACTGTTTCAACGGTATTCATTCAGAAATACTAAACTCAATTTTTAAGGGGGTGTTTCTCGCTCTCAGCGGCCGTATGGACATGTATTAAATATTGTCTCTTACTCTGCTCTACTCAACATGTTCAAATCGAATCAAGTGTGTTCCTTCGGTAGGTTCACTTGTAAGGGTAGCGTAGAATTACGTGCGTGTAAATCCTCTCCTCTAGGATCCTGTACTGAAACACGTTTCTTCATACATATTTGATGAAGAGATGGAAGAATGAAATCGGGAAATCCCAGTAGCAAAATATTTCCCCAAGAAATTTTTTCCTGTTTGTGTTGGCGTTTGGTTACACACACACACACACACACACACACACACACACAGAGAGAGAGAGAGAGAGAGAGAGAGAGAGAGAGAGAGAGAGAGAGAGAGAGAGAGAGATATCAATGGTTGCTTTGCAAGGGGGCCACCGATATATAATGGAAGCTTACTGGCAGATAAAAGCTGTGTGCCGGGCCAGGACTCGAACATTCGAGCAGGGAACATTGACGTTTGCGGACAAGTGCTCTACCAACTACATTATACAAGCACCTCTCTTTACTCGTCATCACGGCTCTACTTCGCGGGTAACACTTCTCCTGCCTTCCAAACTTCGCAGAAGTACTTTTTGTGGGACCAGCGCTCTGTTTTTCTGATTGACAATCTTGTTTGTGTAATTGATTCCTTTGGCTTTGCTATTTTCCTTCGTCCTTCCACCGTGTTAAAACTATACAAATTGTGTGGAGCGTTTTATGCGGACATTACAGATCCTTTTCAATCCGTATTTTACCCCATATTTAGCAGTAAAACTATTTTCTCAACTTGACAGTTTAGAGATGCATAATGAGAATCGCTAGAGGAGACAGGAAAGCAAACTTAAGCGTCACATAACAAATTGGAGCGAACAAATAAATCTCACTGTAACGAAAATACAAATAGGGGTAGCGCTTGTACTCGGGCGAAAGGACGCCAGTTGGACCGAAATGGTTCTTTGCTGGATTGCAAGTGGTAAGAGAGTACCAATAAGACGGCTTAATGGCAGATGTATGGATGACCTTAGAAGGCGTAGGAGAAATCTGGATGCGTGTTGCTGAAAATAGTAATAGATAGAGAACTCTTGAGGCCTTTGTCCAGCAACTTATGTCCATGTCGTCGTTGTTGTTAGCACAGATGTTCGAAAAAAAATTTTCTTGTTTTCAAAATAAAGTACTTGCTATGATCGTCAAAATCAGGCTCACAGATAACTTGCAGCGATCCTCACATATTGGCAACTAACTTTGATGCACACCCTTAGTCTGTTAGCTCTACGCGACTTACACGAAGCTGCCACGCAGTAGCGACTACTGCTGCTGGAAGGACTGCGGTAGTACGGAGATTCCTTGCGCCCCCCGGAATTTTCGCTCTATGCATAGAGAATGCACTTGCATGTCTGTGGCTTTTATTCAGGGAACTTTGAACAAGTCTACTACACTGTTTTGCCTCCGAGGGAAGGAAAGACCTCGCGTAAGAACTACATTTCCATAATGCACGATGCAGCGAAACAGCTAGCATTTTTTAGCTTCTTTATGAACTCCGGGGGTTGCAGCAGACGGGTTGAACCACTCTTAGACATTTCATAAAAATATGTTGTAACTACAGTCAAGACGTCAGAACTAGCAAGCTCTATCGACCACAGAATTATTTAGAACAGGACAAATATATGATTTGCAGTAGTCTTGGAGAGAGGCTACATCTCGTTGTTCTTGATGGAACCGTCTTAGCACAGTTAACATTTATTTCTGAATGGAACGAAAAAGCCAGGTAGTATTTGTTGTCTGCGAACTTAGTATGGTCACCTGTATTACGAGAAAACAATCTGTCATCCGTCCAGTCTGTTTGACGTTTATCGTAAATTCCAAAATTATCAGTGCTTGGACGCCTAGTTTCACCAGGTCACAGACAGGTCCCTTCCTGAATGAAAGAATTTATGCAGCGAGGTCTGCAAGACCAACAAAATACAGGGTGTCCCACTCAAACCTCCCTGATCTCAAAGACCAAGGAAAAAAAAGACACACAGTAGACACGACAATGAAGAATGCACTACATTGTAGAGCATCTCAAAGAATTTATTTATTTATCATCAATAAACCTCTAAAAGTGAACCATTTATAGTACGAAGAATATCGAGGCTATATTCAATTTCTTGCCAAGTTCTTTGTAACATTTCCTCTGTTAATGTTGCAATAGCATTAGTGATAGGATGTCGCAACGTAGCAATATCGTCCACTTTGTTCGCATACACGCGGTCCTTCATGAATCCCCAGATGAAGAAACCAAGCGGCGTAATGTGTGAACGTGGTGGCCAGGCAATGGGTCCTCCGCGTCCGATCTAACGATTGGGAAATTTCCTATCTAGGAAATTAGCGAACAGCCGTTGACCCGTACGGCGGAGCTCCATCTTGTTGAAAATGATGTTGGGTTGCAAGTCTTGAGGGAACACAAACTGCTCCAACATGTCCAGATACACTGCCCAATTCACTGTTTGTTCCGCAAAGAAGAACTGTCCAACAATCCTGTCGTGCATTAGCCCGCACCAGACGTTTAGTTTAGGGCTATCACGAACATGTTAAATGACAGCGTGCGCATTTTGCAAACCCCAAATCCGAACATAATGCCTATTAACCGTTCCTGATAGGTGAAAGTTTGCGTCATCTGAGAATAAACATCTTTCCAGGAAGCTGGCATCCATATCAATACGCTGCAGCAAATTGTCGTCGGCGTGGCTTGTCGTTCGGCGTCAGATGTTGCAGAATTTGCACTTTGTAAGCACACATAGGAAGACGATGGTGACCACGATGCTGTGTTGATCGAGGTACATAAAGTTGCCTAGATGCTTGACGCATTGACTTACGTCGGCTTCTAAGAAACGTTTGTCTGATGTCCTCCACTGTCTCTTCTGAAATTCCGTAACGTGTACCGCCAGAATGTTTCACAACACTTCCCGTTGCCAGAAACTTCCTATACGATTCCTTAATTGTTTTCACATCAGGAGGATCACGTTCATACACACGACGATAATTTCTTTGCTCAGTAATCGGCGATTTTGTTTCTGCAAACCACACTACTGCTTCCGCGCGCTGCTGTGGAGCCGCCATTTTCACTTCATGCGATCATGCTGCACTTTGGCGACAATACTTGTCAATTCTGACGCGGGAATATAAATTCTTTGAGATTCTCTACAATGTGGTGCATTTTCATTGTTGTATCTACTGTGATTTTTCTCTCCGGAGCCCTTGAAATCGGGGAGGTTTGAGTGGGCACTCTGTATATGAAACATACCCAGGCGGAAATCACATACAATGGAAATACTATACAATGCAGTAATAGCCATCAATAATTGTGAAGCCGGTTATCCTCAGGTAAGCCATCGACGTCCGACGAAGACGTCCCCCGTTCAGCAACTTAGCAGCAAGCTGTGTGTATTCCTCTTTGTGTTAAAATCGTAATGACAGAGGCCGTTTGGAACAGGTGGTGATCTGTATTTCCAAAAAAAGAACTGCCGGCGGGTAGCTCCGTCGCTGGTGGAATTGTGAAACTCGGCTGTCCTCGGTATAGTAGCTCACTATGGCCATCGGCTTGCTCTGTCGTGTTCGTTTCGAGTATATCGTGAAAATGATGGAGTTCAACGTATTTTCCAACTGATATCCGCTGTCACCGTTAACGAGTATCTAACACGCATATTCCCACGGTTTCTTTAATAATGAAGTCCCAAAAAGATGTTGCGGTGACCAAAACTATTGTTCTTTTTATCATCCTTCATTGAATGTCCAGTGGAGATACAATGCTCAGCAATAGTAGACGTGATTGTTTGTAACAGGCAAGTGCAGCGTTGAGCTTCGGTGCAGCGTCTACCCCTGTGCAAGTGGAAATGTGAAAATGTAAGGTAAGTTCCTATGGAACCAAAATGCTGAGGTCATCGGTTTCTAGGCTTACACAAGACGTAATCTAACTTCAATTAAGGACAACACACACACACCCCCGTGGCAAGGCGCTCCCCTAGATCGCGTGGCTACCCCGCGTGGCATATAATTTTTTATATGTCATTCCACATTGGCAAGGTATTTTGTAGTCCAACCTTTCCCAACAACAACTCGCCCCTCACTGATCACAGAAGGTCTGCGGTCTAATATGGTGGCAGAAAACTACTTCAGCCTGAAATCTCTGCAGGATTGGGGCTGTCTCGAACGAAAAGCACATACTGCCAACAAAAGGAAGACGAGCTAGACATTTTGCGCCTTGTTCTCCTGTTGTTTATCCGTTTTCAGGTTTTTTTGTTTTGGAACTGATAGTGCCCTGTTAATCTAATGGGTCGAAAATCCATTTTCCCTGAACACTTTAGGTAGGCGAGCTCTTTACTCAAATTACTTGGAACTGAGATTGTGGGTGCTTTGTTGCCGAATATCGAAATCGTCCAGAATGTAATCCCACACGCTAGATTCAGGGGCGGGGTAGGAATGGGGTGGACCGTCGCTACCTTTTTAATTTAAATATCTAGAGTAGTCTCAGTGATCACGTAGAACGACGTATTTATCTGTCCCAAATTTTAAAGACTACTGCTCAATTCTTTTACATTGAAACAGCTCAAACGGAGCAAAGAAGCATAAAAATACAATTTTTCAAAATGTCATAATTATTTTTTTAATTTAAATATAAGTGAAAACAGCGAGATGAACAAGAAGAAAGAAGTACATTATGCCCGGTTCGAATTGATGACACTAATATGAGGAAGAAGTATCTTTTTAACCATTGCTGCCCCGCGACTTGTAAAACAGCGCTAATCTCGGTATTGTTGAACTACGTTACTGAAATTTCAAATCATATAGTACATAATAGAAATGGTAAGTTCTCCTTCTCCCTTTTAAAGCAGTCATCTTAAGACCGAGATTATATTCCATTATGGCCGGCCGCGGTGGCCGAGCGGTTCTAGGCACTTCAGTCCGGAACCGCGCGACTGCTACAGTCGCAGGTTCGAATCCTGTCTCGGGCATGGATGTGTGTGATGTCCTTCGGTTGGCTAGGTTTAAGTAGGTCTAAGTTCTAGGGGACTGATGACCTCAGGTGTTAAGTCCCATAGTGCTCAGAGCCATTTTTTTATATTCCATTATGGAACGTTGTGTAACATTTCTACGTAGAAGAGTCCGCTTGTGATGACGTAAAAGTGCCAATACATATCTGATACAAACTAATATAAATAACAAAAAGAGGAGCAGTATTTGTTTAGTGTAGGGTTCCGGTGTCTGATTATAAGTGCGCGTAGTGAACGTAAATGAGAATGAAGTTTCTTAATGATACATCTGAGCTCTGGCGTAAGTTAGCTGCAGTGAAGAAGGGAAAAAAAAAGGCGCCAGTCACCTATGGCGCGGCGTACAGCATCTGATGTTACGCAAGGCACGGAGGAGGGCGTGGGGCGGTCAGGGTCGGTGGTCGCTGCCTCATTGGACTGGTTTGCATCTTGTCTCCGACAGCGGATTCGGAACCTTGAGAGCGCTCTCGGACCGTGATTTTCCTGCCGTGGACTGTCGTGAAGGATTCCGCGCCAAATAACCTCAAAAGCGAAGCACGGCAGTTACTTTCGCGTCGGGTGCGAGAACAGGTATACTGGCTCGAATTTTGACTTTTCTGTTTAAACATCTACGTGCATACTGAGGAAGTCATTGTAAAGTCAATAACAGAGGGTGCTTCTTACCAGTACTAGCGATTTGCTGTCCCAGTCCATTCTTGTCTTCTGCGAGGGGAAAAACTTTCTGTATGCCTCTGTATGTGGCCTCCCTCATCTCTCTTATCTTACTCTCGATGATCCTTTTCCGAGATACACCGTGGTAAAACATGTCTTGCGTTACCTCCTATAATCGTATCAGACCTCATTTTAGTTGATGTAATGCAGCAGCTCGACGTTTGCATAACTCAAGTCATTGGAAGCCCCCTGCAGAAATATTGAGCTATGCTGCTTCTGTCACCGTACATAACTGCGAAAGTGTTACCGGAGGAGGATTTTGTGTACGAACTGGCATCTGAATTATGTCCCATGAATGTTCGATGGGTTTCATATCGAGAGATCTGGGTGGCCAAATCATTCGTTCCAACTGTCTGGAATGTTATTTAAACAGTTGCGGCCCAGTGACATGGCGCCTTGACACCCATAATGTGAATGTGAAGTCCATGAATGGCTGCAAATGGTCTCCAAGTAGCCAAACATAACCATTTCCAGACAATGACCGGTTCACATCACATCATAAGATTGTGGAGCCACCATCAGCTTGCACATTGCCTTGTTGTCAACTTGGGCCATTCGTGGGATATGCGCCACACTCGGACCCTACCGTCAGCTCTTACTAGTTGAATTCGGGATTCATCGGACCAGGCCACGGTTTTTGCAGTCGTCTACGGTCGAACCAGTATGGTCGCGAGCCCAGAAGAGGCGCTGCAGGTGATGTGCTGCTAGGAAAAGCACTCGCGTCGGTCGTCTGCGACGGCCTCGTACATTAGATGTTATCTGTGACACACATTTTCCCAGCCGACCTATCCGCAGCGTTTACTTTGAATATCGGAACGCATGTGGGTTTTACAATCGAGTGAGTTGGCAGTGGGGAGGGGTTGAGACGCAGCCGGGGGCTGTGGTCGGCGGTCACGCAGCCGTGGCCCGTGTCGGATTACGCAACGCAGAGCGGCCGGCCAGAGATAGCGTGCGCCTGATTACGGCCGCTTATTCGCCGCCGCCGCAACGGCCAATTGTCTGAAGCTCGTTGCAGAACGTCCGCCTCTTGCGCTGCACACTCTTATCTCACTTCCTTGTTCCTGCCTAAAGTGCTGTTACAGGATAAGAGGTGTCTTGAGTTTCCTTCTCAGTCTCATTTGGCCTCTATTTTTATGCTCAAACGTGTCCATTCTGAAACGTATTTGACGACCTTTTTGAATTGGTAAAAAGGTATTACGAACCTTCGTTTTGTTCTAGTCCAAGGAGGCAAGCTCATCACCTGTCGTTTACAAGTTTAACGCACTGTATTTATGAAAGGAACTAGAATGAGATTTTCACTCTGCAGCGGAGTGTGCGCTGATATGAAACTTCCTGGAAGATTAAAACTGTATACCGGACCGAGACTCGAACTCGGGACCTTTGCTTTTCGCGGGCAAGTGCTCTACCAACTGAGCTACCCAAGCACGACTCACGCCACGTCCCCACAGCTTTACTCCTGCCAGTACCTCGTCTCCAACCTTCCAAACTTAACAGAAGCACTTGCCCGCGAGATGCAAAGGTCCCGAGCTCGAGTATCGGTCCGATGCACAGTTTTAATCTTCCAGGAAGTTTCATGAAAGGAACTGTTTACCTGAACCACATTAGGAGCTGTGTGTGTGTGTGTGTGTGTGTGTGTGTGTGTGTGTGTGTGTGTGTGTGTGTGTGTGTGTGTGTGTTTTGGGGTGGGTTGTAATGAGGTGTGTGTGTCATGTGAATACCTGCCACTCCGATGAAAAAGGCGGTACAATTGCCTGATGTCATCTCAAACGAGCCGATTACGGTTATGACGTAAAGGTTCGGCGTTCGCTCGCCCCTTGGTGGTGACGTAATAGCAGCGTGTTGTTTTGCAGCGGCTCTGCTGCAGTGTATAGGGGATCGGGTGTCGGCCTGCCGGCCACTGGAATCGCGTAACGCAACACCCGCCGGCCACTTCTCGCTTTCCGAAACGCGATAGCGCGCGCTCCTCAGCATACCGCATCTCTGGTAGGATAATAGCAACTCTGCCTAAGTGCTTCGGTCGGAGACATTCGCAGGTTGTGTCCTGCTCGTATTAGCTTAAATGAAGCCGACACACACATGAATGAAGCATTTAGAGCGCAGCTGCCCTGCAGAAAGGCGCTATATCGCTCGAACGCTCGATTGGGGATCAGCTGATTAGCTGCTCGGTGGTGAGAGAAATTTTCATCGCCGTAATTTAGCTGGTAACAAAGAGGAAAGATTTGCAGCCAGCAGTCACTTAGCATCAAAACCTGCGCTAATGACGCGGTTTGATTTCAACCTCTCACTGGTGGTCTTTTTGGTGAGGCAATATGACAGTGTTGATATTCATCCGTCTGTTGGACGGGTCCTTCAAAACATAACCTGTTGTAATTACATAAGTTAGACAATTCGATAGTCATCTAAGGAGATGATTGCACTTCGCTCAACTATCAGTCTAATTCCAGCTCTTGCAATTTATACTGAGCGATGAAATGCTGTTTCACAATATCCTAAGGGGAAATAAAATGTTCGGAAACTTAAGTATATCTCCGTAAACTACAAGGCAGGATGCATACAGAACATCCTCATCCGGGACTGAGTTTTCATCCCGGTACTCGTATTCTTTAGTATGGAAATTTGCACTGTCATTCTGCCATGTTATATTTTGTCGGTATGCAGGCCACTTATACACATATGCTAAAAGCAAGAGACACGCTGTAATATCGACTGTCTGTAGAAACAAATCGCACAGGTGCCCTCGACGTCAAACCGGCTTAGCAAAAGTAAAGTAAAATTCATTTACAACCAAGATATTCACTAGTAATACTACAATATTTGTTAATGATTCTTCCTGGCTGTATGGCCGTCGTCGAAGAGACTTTCCGGTTCCTGATATTTCGTCCAGAGCTGCGCTGGACATCTTTGAAGGTGATCCTGTGACGCCGAGTCTACCCGGCGTCGGCAAGAGCACCTCCGAAGATGTCCAGCGCAGATTTGGACGTCAGGAACCGAGAAGTTTCTTCGACCGCGGCCATAGAGCCCGGAAGACCCATCGGCAGCTATGACACCCGGTCGTGAGAGCCTTCGTTGTAATACCAGAATATGACACGACTGTCGTGATTCTTTCCTCTGGAAATCACTGATCTTCCCACTCCGTTTGCTGGACCCATTCGGTACGAGGACAAAGCTTTTCGACGACAAAATATTCTGGGAAAAAATAGTACCTATGATCTGCTTTAGAACAAAAGAAGCAACGGGGCACCCAACAATGACGTCATATGCAAAAGATCTTATGGATATGTTATGCATCGCTGCGCTGGGTCGACGTGTTTATTGTTGTTAGTGGATGTGGATAAAAAGTGCATGGTGAGGAATATAAGAATGGATGATAATTTCCTTACATAAATTTCCATGATCCTGACTTTGAGACATTTACTTGACCCTAAACTCTGAAGGGTATTGTGATTTGGCTCTGGAACAGTTATTCGGAAATGTCACGTTTTTACCTTAAATATTGCAGAAAACAAATCACTTCATATAGTTCAGGCAATAAAATTTTTCAGAGTATGTGACCGCATTACCTGTATGTAGAGTTCTCTCCGACGCTTCGGTAACTGTCTCAAATGGCCTTCCTCAGGGTGCTTTGCTGACTCAGTGGCCGAAACGCCGGAGAGAACTCTACATTTTGGCAAGGTGGTCAGATACTCTGAAGAATACTGTTGACTGTGACAACGACCGCGGAAGCCTATCTTAAATTCCACATGTTTTTATGCCGATATTCCTAAGGACTGTAACGTATCAGCGGTGCATTTTATTTCTACTGTGGAATGATTCATTTGTACAGAATTACATTTTTTTGCTCAGTTATATAAACTAAACAATAAATTTTCCTGTCAGTATGAAATTAACAGCACTAACTTCCCAATTAGGCCCTGAAGACAATACGGTTCTGATCGGCCGCCGTGTCATCCTGTGTTACGTGTCCTTCGATGCTTTACGGAGGAGCGTTTGGTCAGCACCCCGTCGCTTCCTCAGCTTTCCGACGTTTACTTCTCATTCAAGTAGCTCCTCAGTTGACATTATGAGGGTGAGTGTACCCCGCTGCTGCCCTCCCTCCCCTCCCCCCTTCAGAAATAAACCGTAGAAGTACCGGAAATACAACCTGTTTCCGCATGACCCTTACAGTCTCAGGTGTGGAGGCGGACTTCCCTATCAGTATTATAAATGAATGAGCGACATCACCTAGTCTTCTCCCAGATTTATTTCTTCGAAATTAGATATTTTGCGCTCAGCTGTACACTGAACACATCATTGTTCAAATCTTTGGCACCTTTTGTTATCACACATTGTATCACAGTCTATTTCCTTAATTTTTCATTTCACATCCGATGTATTATTTTTTCACGTACTTACAAAAAGTTAAGAAAATAACGGAATATTCAAAATTTGTACCCATCATACGCTTCTGATGCGGAACGACAGCCCGCCACCTACTCTTTCCCCACAATAGCTGTCCTTATTCTTACTAGCTCACATGCTCTCGAGGGACAGTCTTTCGCAAGTCATGCATCACCATGGGCGCGCTTGTGTTTATGTATGGAGGAAAAGGTTACTTGTACTTCAAAACATTATTTTGTACAGCTGGTGCCCCACGGCTTGTGCATATTTGAAAAAAGAAGTTATACTGCAGAATCGAGAACATCGCATGATGAAGTAAACCATAAAATTATTTACGTCATCGTGCGTTGCAGCGTTCTTAGTCTGGCATGCCTTTTTTGGCATCACAGTATGGCTGGTATAAATTTTATGATTGGTGGTGGTGATGGTGCTCGATATGTACTTTCACATACATACTCCGCAAGTCACTATACAGAGCATAACGGAGAGTACCTCGTACCGCTGCTAGGAGTCCCCTTCCATATTCCAATCGCAAATGCAGCGAGGAAAGGACGACTGTCTTTATGTATCCGTATGAGCTCTGATTTCTCTTTTCTTGTCTTGGGGCCCTTACAGGAGTTGAACGTTGGTTGTAATGGAATCCTTATGCAGCGTGTCGCAGATGCCAGTTGTCTAAACAGTCTCAGTAGTGTTTCTTGGAAAGAACGCATTCTCTGCAGGGATTCTCGTCTGAGTTCATCTAACATTTCCAGAATATTCGCGATTTGATCGAACCTACTGGTAGCGATTCCAGTAGCACGCTTCTGAATGGCTCCTGTGTCTTCCTTTAATTCCAGCTGGTGGATCCCAAAGATCCGAGCATTACTCAAGAACTGGCCACAGAAGTGGTTATTAGGTAGTCACCTCTATAGTTAAGTTACACTTTCATAGAATTCTCCCGATAAACCGAAGTTTACCTCACACTATTGCAAAATGCGGGGTAAATGCCGCCCCGACTGTCGGTGGAGTTCAAACCCGAACGTTAAGTGACAGTGTGAAGCAGCACACGACCAATACTGATTCCAACATTGTCGGACTATTTTTCATATTCGTCCGGTTAGCTTACATTATTCCATATTTAGAGCAAACTGCATTGCATCACACCAAAACGAAATTCTATCCACGGCATCCTGTGTCTCCTACAATTTCTCGAAGACAGCACTTTGGCATACACTGCAGTGTCATTAGCAGGTAGTCGCAGATGGCTGTTCACCCTGTCCTTGACGTCGTTTATGTGTATAGTGAGCAAGATCCGTCCCATCACCGTTCCTTGGGGCACTGCTGACGGTACCCAAATCTCTGACGAAGGCTCGCCGTCCAGGACAACCTACTGTCTTCTGTTACCTTAAACGCCTTGGAGCCGCTCACATACCGACGACGACGATGACGATGATGATCGAAACTTGTAGTTAGTAAATATGTTTCATCACCAGGTTTTGGCGATACTGATATAATTGACCTTTCTAGAGTGTGTGTGTGTGTGTGTGTGTGTGTGTGTGTGTAGGCGCGCGGGCGCGCGCTCCTTGGGAAACACGGAAGAGTCGGTGCGACCTGCGGCCTCTCGTAGCCAAACGCGGCTCTGCACTACGTCAGGCTGGTCAACCCACGCCCGTCTTCGCAACCGATACGCGGCACAAACAGGGTCCAGCCGACCTCGGCTGCCCTTGTCGCAAGCAGCCCGCGATACACAAGACCACCAGCGCAGAAATAGCCGTGACGGAGCCGTCTGCCTTGATATCCTTCATCAAAATGACCACTTTTGCAACACCTTCTGAATGGGTAGTACATTTCCAGTGGCGTATTCGCAAATGTATCCTAGCTAACTTTGGTGGAAAAGTGCCAGTATCTTCAAAGTTACGATCTCATTGTGACAGGATGAGACAATAGTTAGTAATGGAAAAATGGAAACAGCGTTTGGCGCCATTGGCCGGGAGGCCCCTTACGGGGCAGGTCCGGCCGCCTTGGTGCTGGTCTTATTACATTCGACGCCACATTGGGCGACCTGCGCGCCGGATGGGGATGAAATGAAGATGAAGACAACACAACAGTGCGAGAAGTTCAGTCTCTTACGACATGCAATGTGATTCTAACATGTGTACCAAACGTTGCGGAGTGATTTCTAGGATCAGAACAAAACATTTGCTAAATGTCCCACAAAGGGCTGAAAGTGGAACATATAGGCCTAAGAATGTGGGAAAAAGTTCACTGGAAAAAATATGTAATCTTCTGCAGATATTCTTGATTTTATACATGAAAGGTTAATTTAGCTTCGTTCCTGTACAAGCGTAGATTTCATCTTTTTTCATATGTTCTATTAATTTAACGCTTTTTCGGACAATCAAAATTTAAGAGGTCTGTCTGTCCCCAAAGAATGTAATGCTGCTACGTCACTTTTGAAGCGAAATTGGAGTGGTTGCATTTAAATAGCGTAAAAAAAAACTTTCCGGACTTTCTCTGAAAGCATTAAGAGATTCTATTTTATTGGGTTCATACCAGGAGACATTTATCACCACACGTCATAAAATTTCCCTCCAATCCAAAGTAGTTATTCAGCGTACCGGATTGGCATAGCTCTGGTTTTTTACAGAATGTCTGCATGTAAACGACAATACATACAAAAATGACACACAGCAGTGGATATAGCTTCTGAGAAAGTTGCAATTTTGCACTAGGGCCAGGTGTGGCATAACATGCAGGCAAATCATCCCCTCCGTAACATCGATTTAGTTAGCGCCTGCAGATAGGCAACGGAATGAACAGATGCCCAAAGCGGGCTGCTGTTCCGCCTTCACGTAAAATTCGTGTCAGATACTTCAGTGAATTATACACCCTTATTCAAATTTGCCGCATCATAAACGATATCCATATGGAGCACCTACAATGTGATTTAAGGACTTGGAGAAATGCTCTATCCCCTGATGTGTGTCTATTTTTCTGTATGTCTCGTAGTTTTTGCGCAGCCATATTCTGAAACCCCAGAGTACTTTTTTTTTCATGCATTATCCTGGTCGTTGTAAGAAATCGACGATGATAGGGACAACCTGTTTCGAAGCCTTAATAATCTGCAGAATACTTAAAGATGTGTAGACACTAGTAAACGTCTTGAGTTACATACTCCGCAACTCCAGTTTGGAGTTACTTTTAAATGTGCAGTAAAGGGTCAGACAACGTAGTTTCAGGAGCAACACTTTGAACTTGAGATGCAGAAAAATAGAATAACAAGAACAGAACATATGAAGAATACGGCGATATGGTTATTTTGGCTGTGTGAGAATAGCCTTGTGGTGTATGTGTAGTTGAATCACAGCCATTGTGTAGAAAAGTAGGAACATGAAGCTGCAGATGGGTGTAGAAAAATCGAATCCCTGGCTGCTTTAGAAGGGAAGTCGATCTCTAATAATAATATCTAGCACATGCAGACTACTTGTCTGCGTTATCAAAATTACGAGACCATTGCGACAAATAGTTCGAAATCCTAAAAGAATGCACTGAAAAAGTTATCGTTAAGTTTCCAGCCAAAAAAACTCGGTTCTTGTTCCGAAAACACTGCATACAATAATTTTCCGCAAAGTACGGTCAAATGTAATGTGTTCTGTAGTTGAAGAATTCATGCGAGAGCCATGAAGCCGGTGGGTGAGAAAAAATAACACAGAGAATTCCTCTACAGGGAATATGGAAGAATTCACGTCGTCTGCAACAAAAAATTTCTTCGCATACATACAAAAACTGGGCGCTACAAAAATATTCAAACCGTAAGTTGTGTATGCCAGATAGCCTCTTACATTTTACGTAAAAGGCGACGGAGAAAACTTCCTGTAAGACGTGGAAAAGATTCTCTGTCCAGACAGAACGGAAAATAACTGTAGACTAAAATCCCGAAAAAATCAGAAAAATTTCCCAATCTCGTGGCAGACGTCGGAATAACAACATAAAATGTTACGGACAGATCTACAGACTCGCAGCAACAAGACTTACCCCAGAAAAATTTAACTTAAACGGGAAGACTGAAAATTATACCCTGGATTCAGCAGATTTTTAGCGCAGGTAAATCCCTCGAAAGTCTGAAGAAAACCTCTTTCAGAGGAAAGAAGAAGAAGAAGAAGAAGAAGATGAAGAAGAAGAAGAAGAAGAGGAAAAAAACTGACGGATGGATTGTCGGAAGAGAAACTACGAAGAAAGCAGGAACAAAATTGACTGCAGAAAGAAGGGGAATTCACGGAGAAAAAATTAAAGTTGCACGAAATCTTAGAAAATTGAATCATAAAGCTTTGCGCGCTTCAAAAACAAGAGCCTCTTAGGAACCGCCACCCAGTCTGCTCAACGCTTGTGCGAGTTGTTGGAGAGTGATGGCGGCCTTTAATAAATTGAAAGTTAATTCCCGGAGCTTTTTCGTGCCTGCCCTCGGCTAGTACGAGCAGACACGCAGGTTCGACGCAACGCTGATTTGCGAATCGCGTAATTAGCGTGGGCAGCGGCGCTGCCTTTTTAATGCGGACTCATTTGCTGGCGTGGGGTAACCAGGTCAAGCGGCGTTACGCAAAGGTCACTCCAGTCGCCTCTTTGACTTCTGTTGTGGAAATGACGCTACACAGCGCAGCTTTGTGAATGCAGCACCCATTCTCGACTTCCTCAGAATTTTCTTTCTACGGTTCACCCGTGGGTTCCCTTTTTTTTTTCTATGAATAACCGTACCACGACAATCATTGACAAATTTTTCATAAACTCTTACTGATAGAACTGTAACACGGTAGTATAGAAATTTCTTTGCACTGGAAAGGTATCAAATTATATTACGGATTCCCATATACTGTAATTGCGCATCATACTTTGTTAGAAAGTGACGACAGTTTCGATAGCGTTCATTGACTGCCTTCTAGAGACATTCATTCCCAATTGGAGTATGCGTATGATTCTAAGAGCTTGGCCGAAAGTTATGTGAAAGGCTGTATGAAATATGTTGAAGGTTCTAAACTGATGGAGGAGATGAGCCTGTCACACACAGGCTGTCCTCGCCCCACTATAACGGACAAATATTTGGAACGAATGATTGAAGTGATATGGCCAGAAGGGAAGTATTTGTGTAAGAGTATCATTCCGAAACACCGTCCCCGCAAGAAAGGAAACACACGATTTAAGTCCAGGAAGGAAGAAAGTTTGGTACGGGAAATTCATATGCATGGTCCTTTCAGTTCAGATTTTTTTCAGTTACCACTTATTTAACCTTATCAAGAACTGAGTGTGATGTGGTCAGTATGTCAGTTACACAAGTGGTATTATAAGTTTATGGAATTCTTCTCTGCGGCTTTTACTAGTTTCTACGCAATAACCAGAAACTGATACATGTAGGTTAAATAATACATAAATTTTCTCTTTCCCGTCTCTTAAAAAGGATAAACATTACTATTGTGTATTTATCATACGACTGTGTATAAGCGATGTTTTAAATCATGGAAATAAATCAGGAAATCACATTCTGTACAATGACAATTGAAAACTTTTATGTGGTGGAATTAAAGTTTAAGACACTTGCCAGATAACATCGTTTGCCGACTGATTCGTAATACAAATCGTTCACGAGGAATGTCACAGAATGTAATGAGTGAGAATTTACTATAATTTGCCTATCCTGACTTCTACAGGGAATGTCACTTACAGAATGCGTCGTGTGAGGGCTTGCTACGATTTATCCATCCTTAGATGGTCAGCATGACTAATTAGGTCTGAAATGGTCTATATTTAGTAACAAATTTGGTCAGTACTACACAAATACTGAAACTGGCTGTATTCATGAGGAGATTGCTATGTTTTTGTGACATACAACAGTTTCGTGAGCCATATAGTTTCATTAAATGACACAAGGACGTCTTATGCCAGTGAATTTCGTACAACGTAAGTAGGACTCATTTCGCTACCGAGGCTTCGAAAATACGTACCTGGCTGTGAGGCTGACATGGTAAGTGACATTTTTTAATGCTCGTTTCTGGTTGGAGTTAACTTGTTCGATCTGCCTCCCGTGGGTTATAACTATGAAATTAAAGGCGTTAGGGTTTTATAGGGAATTAGGCTAGTTGAGTTCTTACGCCGAATCATTGAATAAAACATCAAAGGCGACGGTTTCTGTGAACGTGTATCGTGGGTCGCAAAGTATTTTAGAGATGTAAATGTAGATGTCCTCAGTTTCCACTCATTGAGAAATGAGAAAAAGCTTCTATGTTAGGAAACGAAATAAAACACTCCTGTCTCAAACAGTACTTCGTTTCCTTTACAATTACTCCAAGATCGTCTCATAACTTAAGATCGAAAGAGACAGAAATTCGAAGCCAAATTGTTTATCACGTCAAAGGAGCGATGCATTTTAGGGCGGTTTCCGCTCTGTATGTCCTACTTAAAATTTTAAAAGAATTTTCATTATTTCGAGGAAACAGTACTGACCATCTAAAATTTGTGGAACTTATGGCCATTTAATGTTGAATTATTGTTAAAATAAGAGTCCTAACGTGACAGTAGGGTTGCTATCACAAAAAAGAGTTCAGCGTCATATTCTACGTGCATTTGTGAGTGGTTATTGTTGTTGTTTCGAGGATGGTTATTAGAGTATTCGGTAAGGACAAAAAATTCTAAGGTGCTTTAGTTGACATTAGAGAACAATCATATGCTGAAACACTTCTTTATCAGGTAACTGTAGCTTTTATCGTACAAAATTTCACAAACTTTTTTTGAGCACGGTCCCAAGTTAGAGTTCCGATCGGTCACACAATTTTAATCTACCAGGAAGGCTCATTTTTTTAGTTGCTATACAATGTTTTTCTGACTCTTTGTTTACAAGAGACGTTCTTTCAGGGTTGGTTCTTTCTGTGACGAGGGCGTCCGCCGTACACACCGTGAATGAAATTCACGTCATGAAAAAGTCTTGAACTTAGTGCTAAACGCTACTTTCGATTTCTCTGAATGCGCCTGTTCTTCAAAGGTCTTTAATGCCACATTGTGAGAAGCTAAATATAAAAGAACCGAAAGAGTATAGGTCCTCCTATAAACACGCGTAGTCTCATTGCCAGTTGATAGACACTACCTGTTTTGTTCACATGGTATTGAATGTTGTGTAACCCACCTTACGGCATTACCGACACTACTACTCGTGAAGTAAATAGTGTTAGATCTTATCCAATAGCGATCTGAGCGTAGAAATGTCTCTGCGTCTTGCCGATATCGTCACACACACACACACACACACACACACACACACACACACACACACACACAGAGAGAGAGAGAGAGAGAGAGAGAGAGAGAGAGAGAGAGAGAGAGAGATATGGATGTTTGGGCCTAAATAAGGTTTCCCGGAAGGCTGTGGCATCCTTGTTGTTGTAGACGCTTAAGAAGGGCCGTCGTTGATCTGGAATGAGAATCTGGCGCCCAGAACGTTAGCGGGAGATGCTCGTGGGTAGGAGGTTAGTTCCAGCATTGGCCCGTTCCTCTCCAGTGGCGCCCAATTCCCTGGCTGTACCATTCCAGCTCCAGCGGCGCTGCGCACGAAGTGGGCCGCACGTGCGTATGCCATCTCGCTATATTGATGGTAGCGTCTGCTGTTCCCAAACGGATAAAGGCCCTTCTGCGCGTTACAGTCTACCGTTGGTTCGTGAAAATGTGTACATTGTTCTTCCTTATCCGGATAGTGTGTAGTATGCATTATAATGTCCAGTGTAACGTCATGGATCATTACAGAACTTGGGACACCTAGCTTACTGCTTTTGAACAGCGCAAAGGGTTGGGCTGGTAGAGCTTACGTCGGTTCAAGGTAGAACACATTGCATGCTTTGACTCCATGGGAAACTATCGGATCTAACACAGGATATACCACTGGAAGATTTCGTGGTACGAAACTTTACACCACCCTCTCTTCCAACTCTGGAATTCTATAGTACTATCTGCAAGTCTTTCGCCTTTGCTCTACAGACCTACTATACGGCAATTAACTTTCTTTAACAAAAAATAGAAATGATGGCTAGTCTAAGCGTACGAGCCGATGTGTTTTAAGATCGTGAAGATTTATTTACTAAGTATTGAACACAGTGCGTGAGATAGTTACGAAGTAATTTAAACTCATTACGTAAAAGCAAATGAAGACTACTTCCTTTCTACTCTAACGAAGTATACGATGCCCTGTAAGCAAATTATTACCAACTTAAAACAGTGATTACTTATTGGTCCCGGCGGAGGTTCGAGTCCTCCCTGGGGCATGGGTGTGTGTGTTTGTCCTTAAGCTTAGGGACTGATGACCTTAGCAGTTAAGTCCCATAAGATTTCACACACATTTGAACATTTTTTTTATTACTTATTTGCCTTTAAGCGAGAGATGCCAACGAAAGAGGTACGACTTTTTGTTTTTAATGACATGTTACGCGAGAACATTAATCTTTCGTTTTGCGAAAGTAATTTCACGTCTTCCATCACGCGAAATCAATGAATTTTTGCAAAATACATTGGTCTTTCGAAGAGAAAAGTTTTATTTTTCCGAATATATTATTATTAATTTATCTTCTTAGTTCTGAAGATTCGGTGTTCATAGGCTTGATTTCTCAGCTGTACATTTGAATGAAATTTTCATTGTCGGCGTGGCATGGGCCTACTTGAAATCGAAGACCTCTTTTGTCGGACTTAAAACTGATAGACAGACTGCCGATGGATATCAAAGGCCGCTGATCATTTACCAGTCCGTAATCGAATAACAGTTGATTAACATTACATCTGTCATAATAAAAAAAAGGGTAATCATTAGTATTCGTGATGTCATTTCTTCATTAATTCCTTAATTAACTGAATCTCTTTCTTGACGTCCCCATCAAAGCTATCTTCAGCTGTTCTTAGGTAGACCTATAATCTTCCTTGCTTTACCCAACCGTCTACTTGCTGATTTTGCTCGTGCTCTTCAGCTTTAGATTTCGTCTTGGAAGATGGTTTTTTCTAAATTATTCCCTTGCCCTCTCAAAACAGCTAAGTGGAAGTATTGGCTGATACGGCAAGAAACTTCTGGTGATGCTAAGTTTTTCTATAATGCAATCATTGATTCTTTCTGTCCGTGGTATGCGTAACATCTTCCGCCGACACCACATCTCGAAGACTCTTAGCACTAGCTTTCACGGACCAGGTCCCGCAGCCGTACAAGAACACAGGGAACACAAATGGTTCCACCAAACGCACTTTAGTTTTATTTCCGGTGAGTTTAAGTATTGCGACTCGGGCAAGGAGGGTTCGTCATTTTATTACTTTATCACACTATCCTGTGTCTGTGATCAGGGGTCCTAGATGTTCACATATGCACTACTTCCAGACCCTTTAAGCAATCTCTGAGTTGGATTTGACCTAAAACTTGACAATTAATAACGATTAGTGTGGCCTTTTTTTATGTTCATGTTTAGAACGAAAATTAAACTAATGCTCTTCACTCTTAGAGCAGATCACTAAGTTTTTCCTCATTTCCTGAAATGAGGATGGTACCATCCGCAAAGAGTAGACGGTTTATTTGTCCTGTCTTCAGATGGAATTCCACCATACCAGCCATCCACCGCGCCCCTGATGACACACACTGCATAAACGTTACAGAGCGGAAGTGAGAGTATACAACGTTGTCACGGCTAAAAGCTCTTGAGTATTCACCATCCACCTGTATGGTTCAGCATGATTGTAATGATACTAGGTGTTCTGAAACGCCACACTCATTGAGCACATACCGCAACTTGTCCTACAGAGAGCTTTGACAAGCTACCCCTAACAAAAGTGTTTTAAAATGAAGACAGTAGAGTCGTTAACAACTCCTTCTGTACCTTAGGGGAATTCTCGAGTAGCGATAATTTGTCATCAGAAAGATAATGAAAAAAAATACTGTAATGCTCACCATACAGCCATATAAATATTACGAGGGCAGTTCAATAAGTAATGCAACACATTTTTTTCTCGGCCAATTTTGGTTGAAAAAACCGGAAATCTCTTGTGGAATATTTTCAAACATTCCCGCTTCGTCTCGTATAGTTTCATTGGCTTCCGACAGGTGGCAGCGCTGTACGGAGCTGTTAAAATGGCGTCTGTAACGGATGTGCGTTGCAAACAACGGGCAGTGATCGAGTTTCTTTTGGCGGAAAACCAGGGCATCTCAGATATTCATAGGCGCTTGCAGAATGTCTACGGTGATCTGGCTGTGGACAAAAGCACGGTGAGTCGTTGGGCAAAGCGTGTGTCATCATCGCCGCAAGGTCAAGCAAGACTGTCTGATCTCCCGCGTGCGGGCCGGCCGTGCACAGCTGTGACTCCTGCAATGGCGGAGCGTGCGAACACACTCGTTCGAGATGATCGACGGATCACCATCAAACAACTCAGTGCTCAACTTGACATCTCTGTTGGTAGTGCTGTCACAATTGTTCACCAGTTGGGATATTCAAAGGTTTGTTCCCGCTGGGTCCCTCGTTGTCTAACCGAACACCATAAAGAGCAAAGGAGAACCATCTGTGCGGAATTGCTTGCTCGTCATGTGGCTGAGGGTGACAATTTCTTGTCAAAGATTGTTACAGGCGATGAAACATGGGTTCATCACTTCGAACCTGAAACAAAACTGCAATCAATGGAGTGGCGCCACACCCACTCCCCTACCAAGAAAAAGTTTAAAGCCATACCCTCAGCCGGTAAAGTCATGGTTACAGTCTTCTGGGACGCTGAAGGGGTTATTCTGTTCGATGTCCTTCCCCATGGTCAAACGATCAACTCTGAAGTGTATTGTGCTACTCTTCAGAAATTGAAGAAACGACTTCAGCGTGTTCGTAGGCACAAAAATCTGAACGAACTTCTCCTTCATGACAACGCAAGACCTCACACAAGTCTTCGCACCCGAGAGGAGCTCACAAAACTTCACTGGACTGTTCTTCCTCATGCACCCTACAGCCCCGATCTCGCACCGTCGGATTTCCATATGTTTGGCCCAATGAAGGACGCAATCCGTGGGAGGCACTACGATGATGAAGAAGTTATTGATGCAGTACGACGTTGGCTCCGACATCGACCAGTGGAATGGTACCGTGCAGGCATACAGGCCCTCATTTCAAGGTGGCGTAAGGCCGTAGCATTGAATGGAGATTACGTTGAAAAATAGTGTTGTGTAGCTAAAAGATTGGGGAATAACCTGGTGTATTTCAATGCTGAATAAAACAACCCCTGTTTCAGAAAAAAATGTGTTGCATTACTTATTGAACTGCCTTCGTATTTTTATGTTTTATTTGTTTGTACATAAGTGTTCTGTGTTTGTTTTGTTGACGCGTTCCACATCATAATGTTTATCGTGAATCTGATCTATGAAACAAGTAGTTTACTACCTAACTAAACCACTATAACAGCCCAACACAATTTCGATAAACTATTCGCGAGTTTCGGAACACGTTGAAGGATCCTCTAATTGCACTGTCTTTAATTTCATCGAAAATCGAAGGCGGTACTTGCATTTCGGAACAGCATAGGGCCCAATGGATAATCGAGACTTACACCCGGATAACAAGCATTTGAATTGGGGGTGAAGGTAAAATTACTCGATTGCCTTGCTGTTAATTTCAGGTCTGCCTCAAATATCTACACACAAAAAAACTACATTGCGCATATCAACTCTGAAGAAGAATATTTGTTGGCCCTGCACAGCAACAGGCAGTTGTTCTACGTCATAAGAACTTGGAATAGTCCTCCTGATAGGACGCTGTAATTAGCGACCGGTTTGGCCGCCAGCGTCGGTCTTCCTGTAAAGTGGGCCATGGCAGAAGGCGTGATAAGTGTCGAGCCCAGCGAGCAAGCGTGTCAAGAACACGCCAGCTATCACGTAACAGCTCTGTGACGGTTCTCTTTTGTTGTCAAATGACTGGTGAGTCTACTATGGTTTTTACCAACGATCTTGGCCAGGTACACATACACTGTTTCATTTTTTTGCTGACGAAACTGAACTCACTTTCCGTCTCTACAGTTGCTGCATCTGCGTCAATATCAGTTCTCCTCCTAGCCTGTCTTGGACATCTGATGATCTGCCCTACTTGAACACTTTGGCTTGGGTGCTAGCTGTAGAACTCAACAGATAACCTCGTACAGGAAGCACTCGTCTCCAGTCAGTGCAGCCTTCTAGACTACAATAAAGGATTTTAACGCATACTGCTCTATTAAGACATACTTACAAACCTTCAAAGGGTTTTGTACATAGGGCCAATAGTATTATAAATTCGTACGGTAAATTCTTATTCTGCCACTTAAGTCATACAGAATTTTTAATTCAGGGAAACTGTGATGGACGGTTCATCTGGAAGGTTTCTCGCCGTTGTTCAGATAAAATTTGCCGAAAGTGAAACTAAGTATTAGCTTCTCTTTTACCAGTGCGAAACCTAAATTATCAGCTATATTATTGTCAAGGGTTACGATGCTTACATGGAATTTATTCATTCTTCTGGTATACCCTTTTGTATAAGATATCTGTTGAATAAAATAACGCCGCCACGATCCTATACTGATTTACCTCTGGTAAATGTATTTGTTCACACCGTTGTCCGATCGAATAACTATCCTATCCGCAGTGTGACACGTTTTTCCCCCCTTTGTAACATTTACATATCTGCTTGCTGCTCATTACCAGATAAACATTACACTTGTAATACATTATGTGCGTGTTAAATGTTGAGTTCACAAGCCGACTAATACTGATACGGCATTTCATTAGTTTAATTTTTGAGTGCAAGGATTTCCAAGATTTCATTAAAATAAAGTCATTTTTCAAAATGTCAATAATTGCGCTTCGCGTCTTAGAGGTTAGACAGAAATCCTATCAACATTATCCAAAGCGATTTCAGTTAGTTACAGATTCCTCATTGCTCAGAAGTGGAATGACATTTGGTGCCCTACAGCTCACAGTAAAAAACTCCGCATAGTCAAGGAGTCAGCTGCAGTTTGGCGCTCTTCCTTCCGCTCCTCTCGGAAGGCGTTCACTGTTTTATGCCGTCTACGCATTGGTCATACCAGGCTCATACATTGTTTCCTCCTGCGTAACGAACCACCCCAACAGTGTCGTTGCGGAACAAGACTGACTGTATCCCACTTATTGGTGGTATGTTCCCTTCTTTTGGCTCTTCGCGCCGAGTATAGTCTTCCAGATTCCTTAATATTAGCAGACGATTCGTGAATAGTTGAACTGGTCCTTAATTTCCTCCGTGAAAGTGGTTTTTGTTTCCAAACATAAAGTTTCGCTTTACTCCTGGATGAGGGACAGGATAGTTCTGGTTGGGACCGCTCTTCATGTCTTCTCGTTCTGGGACCCCACGACCGCTGCCCCATGGAAAGACTGCTATTTTTGTGATTTTGTGATTTGGTCTCACCTTTTATGCCTGTTACTGTGTGTGTTTTAACTTCATTATTTTGTAATTTGACTCCTCTGACTGAATCCACCCACTTTTAGTGGATCCTCTTTCTTCGGTGAGTAATTCGGAATCGCGGGACTGATGACCTCGCCGTTTGGTTTCATAAACCCTCTCAATTAATCGATCAATCATTTGTGAATTCCACAAAACAAAAGATTGACTGGAATTGGTCCGAAGCAATCTGAATAACAGTTCCCTACAGTGGGAACGTCCTCAGCACAGTAAAAAATCCTTCGTAGAGTCGTATGATTTTTCCTTTACATTACTGATGTCATCAAAATGTGTTTTCACATTAGTTGTACGAAGGGATCACATAGAGATAGTTACGTTTCAGAAGCATTTGTAACTAAGTTATCAGGCTACACTTCTTAGAAAACAAAAGGGAAGTTCGTAACTGTGGTTGGTTCGTTGAAAATTGACAACTGAAGTTTAGTTGTGGCCATATCTCCTTTGTCTAAAACAGAATACGTACGTGCAACTAGACCTGAGGCTGTCATCTTTTATAAATTAAAAGATGGTGGACCAAAACTTGTTAGCAAAAAGGGTAACAGTAGATGGATCCTGACTTCGGGGAGATATTCATAGGGCAACTCCCTTTATTTAATCATGATAATGTCACTTCTTTCCACGTGAGAGATGACGGATGTCCGCCGTAGTTTGTTATTCTGTGCATCCGGCCATTCATTGCGCACTCACACATGATCTTTCCCCTCTACGTTGAGGGAATAACAGGCAATCATCGCTTACTTTCAAGGCAGAGAGCTCGGTGCAGATTCCGGCGCCATAGATTCGCCCTACCCCCTCCCACTTCCCACCGACCCTTCGAAAAATGGTTCAAATGCCTCTGAGCACTATGGGACTTAACATCTATGGTCATCAGTCCCCTAGAACTTAGAACTACTTAAACCTAACTAACCTAAGGAAATCACACAACACCCAGTCATCTCGAGGCAGAGAAAATCCCTGACCCCGCCGGGAATCGAACCCGGGCGCGGGAAGCGAGAACGCTACCGCACGACCACGAGCTGCGGACCCACCGACCCTGCCAGCCATCCTCACCTACCTATGTACAGAATAACGCTCTCTTCGCTTGCTGTTAACGTATGTAGAGCCGTGTCGTATGTTCTGTGGTGAATACATGTACCAGGTGGAGCGTAGCGTTCTCAGGGAATCAGAGCTGATGACAAAATTCTTCCGTCAATCGCATTTCATCTGTCCTAATACTTATGCACTTTTTTCTTTGAGGTCATCAGTGTTCTGGCTGTTTTGTTGTGAACCGCAACTTATTGCTCTCCTGAGACAACTTCTCTACCTCAAAATGGCACATGCAGTCAGCGTCCTCAATTATTTTTGGATCCGTTCAAATCAATGTCTTCCCCTACAGTTTTCCTTCTTCAGCTCCCACTAATTTGTTTGTTGTTGTGGTCTTCAGTCCTGAGACTGGCTTGATGCAGTTCTCCATACAGTAAAGCTGCATGCCCTCGGGAAAAATTACGGCTGTAGTTTCCCCTTGCTTTCAGCCGTTCGCAGTACCAGCACAACATGGCCGTTTTGGTTAGTGTTACAAGGCCAGATCAGTCAATCATCCAGACTGTTGCCCCTGCAACTAATAAACATGTCTTTCTCCGCTGATTTTGCGCATACCTTCTTTCTTTAATCTTAACAGGCCACTTTTATCTTATCAATCCCTTTAATTTCCAACATGCTTGTATAGTGCCACATGATTTTGAACATTCTTCTGTAGTACCACATCTCAAACGCTTCGACTCACTTCCGGTTTTCCCCACAGTCAAGGACACTTTGTACGTTACACCTGGAGCACAGCGTTGTACGACATTCTCAGGACTGTCTCCCCCCAAATTAAGGCCGATGTTTCATACTATTAGATTTCTTTTGGCCAATAACTGCATTTTTCCTTGTACTAGTCTGCTTTTGATGTCCTCCTTGCTTCGATCATCGTGTGTTATCTTGATTTCAAGATAACAGAATTTCTTCACTTCGCCAGCTTCATAGTCCACAGTTCTGATGGTAAGTTTATCGCTAATCTCATATTTGCTACACGTCTTTACTTTAGTCTTCTTTCGGTTTATTCTGAATTCATTTTTTGTACTCATGTTATGCTAAAAGGATCAGATTAGGAACCGAGTCACTTAAAGTAGTATATGAGTTCTGCTATTTGGACAGGAAAATAACCGATGATGGGCGAAATAGAGACGCAGTTCTGAAGAAGAGAAAATTGTTAATATAGAATACAGACGTATTGGGAAGTCTTTTCAGGAAATATAGAGTTTGGACAAGAAGAGACTGGAAGCTTTTGAAATGTAGTACTAGAGGAGAATTCTGAAGATTAGATGGGTAGATCACATAAGTACTAAGGAAGTACTGAGTAGAACTGAGGTGCAAAGAACATTGTGGCACAACGTCACTAAGGGAAGAGATCGGTTGATAGGACTAAATCAGAGACATCAAGGGGGCATCAATTTAGTACCGAGGGAGTTGGGGGGGGGGGGGGAGGGAGGGAGGAAGGTCATACAGGGAAACCAAGAAAGGAATATAGTAAGCAGATTCAGAAGGATGTAGGTTGCAGTAGTTACTCGGAGATGATGAGGGTTGCACAGGATAGAGTAGCATGGAAAGCTGCATGAAACCGGTCTTCGGACTGAAGGCCACAACAAGTACAAGAACAACAACAACACTCATTACACCGTTCATTCCATTCAATAGATCCTGCAGTTCTTCGCTACTTTCATTTAGAATGAAATGTCATCAGCAAATCTTGTCATTGATATGCCATCAGCCTGAATTTCGATACATCTTCTGAGGCTTACTTTCATTTCCGACATTGCTTCTATGATGTATAGCTTGAACATTAGGGGTGAAAGATTACATCAGAGTCTTCCACCCTTCGTAATCCGAGCTCTTGGTTCTCGGTATCCCATACTTAATTTACGGGCCATAATTGTTTTATATTATGGAAGATGATAAAAATTACAGTCACGAAAAACTACAGAGCAGTCAAAGATCGATGACGGGACAAGCTGACATTTATAAAGCAATAACTTACTGTCAAATGAAAGTATGCGACTTTCAAATGTTTGAATAAAAATTTATTTAGTCATCGCTTAGATATGCTCAGAGTAATCACATCAACGGTTTCGATATAATTGCCATTATTCGGACATGATTAATCCACCTAAAAAATCTGCTCACAGATATAACAACAAATATAGTTCAGCATTCTAAGCACAATGAAGTCCATTAACATATTTCACTGAATCTATATATCGTCACAATGATAAAAAAGAAAAAATTCATGATGCTTAGAGTGCTAAACTGTATTTGTTGATACATCCGAAAGAAGCTTTTCTAAGTGGATTAAGCACGTAAAAAGAAGGGCAATTATACCGAAAACTGTAATGTAATTAATTTAATTGTATCGAAGCGATCGTGACTAAATAGGTTTTTATGCAAAAACTGGCGTGTGGAGGGATGTCGGCAGGTGCAGCAATGTCGGCTGTGGCGGCAGGTGTAGTGGTCCTTCGTCTCAGATGGGCGGCCGTTCGCGACCAAGTAGGCTAATGGTCGCTTCACGCCGGCCGCGCTTCCCTGTTCACTCTGCTACTGGCTTTGAACGACGACTCGTAACAGCTGCAGAACTTCGTTGTACCGAAAAAGGCGGAGAAAAATGTGCTAGCAGAGTCTCCAGCACAGCCGTTGTGGCATCGTGTGTGCCCACCGACGTTTCTTAATTGATACTGTGATCGGTTCGTGATAGAAAGTACTCCCGTCTGTCCCTTCCCTTATTCTAATTAAGGTAATTTAACGGAAGTGTTCTTGCACTTTCTCTGATGCCCTCCTTCGTTCACGTTACACACTGATTAACCGCCATTCAGAGCACGACTTTCACTGACTGTGAGTGTGAGTGGGTGCGTAATGACTCAGTTACAGTGGTAGGGAGTCTGCGTTATTAGCCGGTTTCTCAAGGTTACCTAGGCAGTTACCGGAATGAAAAGTGTTAAAAGCGCGTTTATCAGAAAGAGGCGGACAGCAACCCTCCAACTGCTTCGCCATGCCGGGCGAGGCGGTTGAAGGGTTGCTGTACACCGCTTCATAGTAAACGTGTTTTTAACATGTCATTCGTTCAATTAGTCAACTTGAGCTAAGACACTCAGCTTGTTGCGAGTAACAGTATTTTGTAATTGAGAAGGTTGAGTTCCCCTCCTTCCCGTATCGGGGCATAAATGTATGTACACCTGAAGATCTGATACGACAGTACGAAACACAACAATTCGTATACGCTGAAAGTGGTTTATTTCAGAAACGCAGATTGCCTCAGCTGCGGTTGCACTCAACGGAAAACTATTTGCGAGGAGGAATTAGTGTGTCGCGGGCAGGGGGCTGGGAGCATTAGATAAGGGATTTTGCCAATAACTCTGCTCCCAGCAACCTCCGCTAGAAGACCGAAGTTGCTACGAGTGCATACTAGATATAGCTGTAATGCTTTTGTCATGAAAAATAGATGTCTCAGAGAAATTACACTGAATAGCCTAAGAAAGTGGTACACCGTGTAGGGCCCCCGCAAGCACGCAGAAGTGCCGCAACACGACGTGGCATGGACTCGACTAACGTCTGAAGTAGCGCTGGAGGGAATTGACACCATGGATCCTGCAGGGCTGCCCATAAATCCGTAAGAGTACGAGGGGGTGGAGATCTCCTTTGAACAGCACGTTGCAATGCATCCCGGATGTGCTAAATAATGTTAATGTCTAGAGAGTTTGGTGGCCAGCGGAAGTGTTTAAACTCA
The DNA here is from genome assembly GCF_023864275.1 of Schistocerca cancellata. Lineage (NCBI taxonomy): Eukaryota > Metazoa > Arthropoda > Insecta > Orthoptera > Acrididae > Schistocerca > Schistocerca cancellata. The sequence continues at coordinate 358,373,427 of NC_064630.1, read as the reverse complement.
GAGGAGTGTTGCTGGAGCCACTCTGTAGCAATTTTGGACGTGTGGGGGTCGCATTGTCCTGCTGGAATTACCCATATTTGTCGGAATGCACAATGGAGATGAAGGGATGCACGTGATCAGACAGGATGTTTACGTACGTGTCACCTCTTAAGAGCCGTATCTAGACGTATCAGGGGTGCCATATCACTCCAACTGCACTCGCCCCATGCCATTTGAGAGCCTCCACCAGCTTGAAAAATCCCCAGCTGACATGCAGAGTCCATGGATTCATGATGTTGCCTCTATATCCGTACACGTCAATCCGTTCGACGTGGCAACATGTCGCCCGTCATAAACAGTCCTATGTCGGTTTTGATGGGCCCAGGCGAGGCGTAAAGCTTTGTTTCGTGCAATGATCAAGGGTACACGAGTGATCCTTGGGCTCCGAAAGCCCATATCGTACATGTTTCGTCGCAGCAATTTGCTGAAGGGTTGCACTTCTGTCACGTTGAACGATTCTCTTCAGTCGTTGTTGTTCCCCAGTCTTGCAGGACCTTTTCCGGCCGCAGCGATGTCGGAGATTTCATGTTTTACCGGCTTCCTGATTTCACGGCTCACTCGTGCAACGGTCTTACGGGAAAATCCCCACTTTATCGCTACCTCGGAAATACTGTGTCCCATCGCTCAAGCGCCGGCTATAACACCACGTTCAAACTCACTCAAATCTTGATAACCAGCCATTTTAGCAGCAGTAACCGATCTAACGGCTGCGCCAGGTACGTCTTGTCTCATATAGGCGTTTCCGACGGCAGCGCCGTATTGTGTCTGTTTACATATCTCTGTATTTGAAAGCCGGCCGGAGTGGCCGTGCGGTTCTGGGCGCTACAGTCTGGAACCGAGCGACCGCTACGGTCGCAGGTTCGAATCCTGCCTCGGGCATGGATGTGTGTGATGTCCTTAGGTTAGTTAGGTTTAATTAGTTCTAAGTTCTAGGCGACTAATGACCTCAGAAGTTGAGTCGCATAGTGCTCAGAGCCATTTGAACCATCTGTATTTGAATACAAATGTCTGTACAAGTTTCTTTGGCGCTTCAGTGTATATTATCCAGTGAAGAATGGAACGTGCTTCGTGTGTAAGCGGAGGAGTCGGGGAGGTGTGGATGGCGGGCAGTGCCGCCGGGGTGCCGTTAACGTGGCGGCCGGCGGCCGGCGCGCCCTGATGAGCTCCATTACGCGCCGGGGAGCGGTGGGAGGGGCGGCCGGCTATTCAGCCCGCGCGGCGCCGGTCCCCGCCTCCCGGCGCGCCGCGACCACTGCGCACGCCGTCCCTCCATTACGCAATGCGTGCACTCCTTGTCGTCCATCTTACACACCACCGCTCCCACGCGCCGCCGCCATGCAGCTCTTCCCGTGTCGCCTGCCGTCACTTAACCTCGGCTAGATGTTTCCTTCCAGGTTTCTAAACGTTGATGGCTCGGCGGTGTTCCAGAATTCTGGCTCGGATCTCCAGTTGGCCCTGGCGTTCGGCGTTTGTCGATCGCTTAAAACTATTTTCATCCCTGGCAGTGTTTGTTAATGTAAAACATGCCGAGTTGTACCGTGGTTAGATGTCCAGGTTTTACCGTGTTAGATGCCAGATAGATTTATAGAGAGCTTTCCCCTCGGTGTTCTACAATAGCGGGCCCGTACCAGTTCCTTCGTTACTGCAGTACCGCTTCTGTTAACACAGTCAAGTTGTGTTGTCACACGCACTGGTTAGCAGCAGTAATATGTAATAAACAGCGAGCTAGGTGAGAAAAAATTTACGGCCCGCGTAAGAAAATGACCCAGATCCCCAGCACCACAATCCACACTTAGGCAGTTATCTACGAGGTAGTTGGCAGGGATTTGTTTAATGCTTCGAACGGGTCGTTAGTGTAGGGTAACAATTATTCACGACGACAGAGTGATATTACGAAAGGTTATGTTCGTATTGTTTAATTAAACATTGCAGTAGCTCATATAATGTAAGTTTATTTTATCGTAGTGTAATTAAACTAAGAATACAGTGATTTTGCTCATACGTGTTTACCTTGGTAACTGGGTCGAGGCGTATTTGTTTTTATTTGCTAATTGTAGCCTGCTTGGTGGGTATCTGGGGTCTTAATTACTGTGGGTCTTCAACAAGACATTTGCACTTGCATACTAGGATCACATGAATGAAAGTACAATCGTTTTCACTGGTCAGCTTTTAAAGAAGCCTTTTGCATGTCTTGGACGCGAATTGTTCCACACCACTGACTCTACTAGATTTCATACCTGTTGTCTGTGTACCTTTCCCTAATGGTCCCATGTTTTTTGTGGTGAGGGACGCTGGAGCTACGTGACCAGATACAACAGAATGTTCTAGAAGGACGACAGGACACGGAAGACGCGCGTGATCGCGGGGGATTGCATCAGACGAGCCTATGTAAGCAGGGCCGCTGGTGTTGCTGGGAGATTTCTTCGACAGTTGCCTCAGACGCAGGACCTCTGTTCCTCTGCCCTCGGGACAGGACTTAGTTTCTCGTGGCACTTAACTGCACAGGGTAGATGCAGCGTTGCACAACTTACATTCAATGTGTTTGTGCCTCTTAGGGTTCGACAGTGGACTTATCCTACTTCGTGTTTCGTCTCAGTTATTTCATCAGAAGTATACGTCCTTTATCCAACCGAGTTCCCTTGTCTGCAAAGAATTTCCAGCTTGTTTCCCAGCACCAGGACTTCGAGTTGGACGAGCCACCTCATTACTGGATTTAGCGTCTAGCTCCCATCCTGATCCGCTCGCAGGAAACTTCAGACGCGACAGGGCTAGCAATGTGATTCGCAAATAACTTCCAACCATGTACCACGTAAATGTCGGATACATGTGGCTTAGGCAACGATGTCTACTACAGTATTACATGGCAGAGCAAAATTGGCAAATAAAAACAAATATCCCTCTACGCAGAATCGAAACCTTCACCTCCTGCATGCTAATCCAAAACGCTATCCATTGCACCAACTGCACAGCACTAGCTCTATATGCTGACACAGGTAATTACCGTACATGTTACTATAGTGCTGCCAGATTGCCAATATTTTACGTCCACTGACTGCTGGAAATGTGCGCAAGGCGAAATTTTGTGAGAAACGTTTTTGTATTACTAGTATGTGAGGAATCGCGCGGAAATAACTGCGAGAAAATGGGAGAAATTACTGTCATACGGAACTTTACTGATAATGATTCTTCCCATTTTCCCATGCGCCATTCGTAAATGGAACAGGAACAGGGGAAAAAGATACTGCTATCGCAAGTGGCTACACATCGTAAGCTGTCTTGCGAAATATAGATGTATCTTTGTTACTGTGTTTACGTACTTCTCGCTTTTGTGTGTGTTTTGTTGCATAGTTTATTAGGTTCATTAAACATTGTGTATTGTATATTTAAACCGGGGAGCTATAAATGACGGAGAGGCTTCGTCCCGCCGTAGTCCTCAGCGGTCCACCCACCTCACCGCCGCCCCACACACAACCCATTGTTATTGTGCGGTTCGCCCCCCCCCCTTCCAGTGAACAACCCCCCCCCTTTCCAGTGAACAACCCCCCCCCCCCCTTTCCAGTGAACAACCCCCCCCCCCCCTTTGGAACGTCTCATACCAGACGAGTGTAACCCCAAATGTTTGCGTGTTCCAGTAATGATAGTGTATGTGGAGTCAGTGTTTGCGCAGCAATCTCCGACGTAGTGTAACTGAGGCGGAATAAGGGAAACCAGCCCACATTCGTCGAGGTAGATGGAAAACCACCTTAAAAACCATCCACAGGCTGGCCGGCATACCGAACCTTGACACTAATCCGCCGGGCGGATTTCTGCTGGGGACCGTTATGCCTTTCCGCTCGGGAAACAGCGAATTAGAACGCGCGGGTAAACGGGCGGGCTTCATTAAACATAGTTTTAGTATGCCGCATTTCAAATGCTTATAATCTCTCACTCCAGATGCAAATTTGCAGTAAATAGGTGCGTCCCAGGTGGATGTTAAACCCCAGTAATCAAGAAATTGTTGCGTCTGCTCGAATCTTTTGAGTCTTCCATCGGCTACCTTGTCCGTGCTTCCAAGATAGAACTCTTAAGTATTATCGTTTCCATACGTTTATTGTCGTTAATAGAAATAACTTGCAACTCTAACTTTAGCCCTCGAAGACTATTCGCAACTTGTGCTTTTATCATTTCAGCTTGATTTTTTGATGATATTGCGAATTGTTCCGCCGCCTCTATACTTAATTACTTTCTCTTTTGGTAATTTTTATCGCTGTAAAGTATAAATGGTTCTTCAAATTTATCCGGCTGTTGGAAATGCTGATATGCTTGTCCATCCAAGGAATGTTTCCTTGTGAAAAATGTGGAAGCGCGCTTGTCTTAATGACGACCCGACGACGACGACGACGACGACGATGAGCAGGATGATGATGATTTAAAGGGGGCTCCACGGCGTCTTTCTGAAGGACAGCGAAACCTCCAGGGTATTTGCAATATTTTTCCGTGATCCGATGACTCTGCCTCGTATAAGAAATTTAAATAATAGATACATTTACTGCAAGAACATCGAGCCTTCTCATCTATACCAATTGGATATATATATATATATATATATATATATATATATATATATATGAAGCTTGACAAGTTTGCAAAGATAAAAGTAGGGTTTTAGCAATAATACTTCGACCGGTCGCTAACGTGTGGTCATTATTTCCCACGAGATAAAATTCACAGCCCGCAGGACAAGACAAAACGGAGGAAAATTCTACATATCGAACGACAGTGCAGAGTAGTTTGTTTTGCCCAGTTTTGTTCGCGGAAAGAACATCGCCTGGATGCAGAACACGGGTTTCCTCTTAAAATAATTAGATCCAACGCTTTTGTGCTTAAGACTTTTTAGTGGTCCCAGAGAGATTTTGTCAAAGACATTAAACTATGTAAGATATGTATACACGTCCACATTATCTATGACTGGGTGTTTCTACGTACCGAAACAACTTTCCTTGCTCGAACTGTGTGGCTGACGAGACCTGGCTGAAAGTGATCATTAAATTTACGTAAGTGACTTCTGTACATGTACGTTTATTACGTGTATTATTTCCTTTTGCTTACTGGCATTTAACTTGCTCTGTGCTAGTATACACTTAACAGTCAAATAATCTTACACCTGCCCAATATCGTGTAGCACCCTCACGAGCACGCAGAAGTGCCGCAACACGACGTGGCATGGACTCAACTAATGTCTGAAGTAGTGCTGGAGGGAATTGACACCCTGAATCGTGCAGGGCTGTCCATAAACCCGTAAGAGTACGAGGGGATGGAGATCTCTTCTGAACAGCACGTTGCAGGGCATGACAGATACGCTCTCTAATGTTCATGTGTGGGGTATTTGGTGGCCAGCGGAAGTGTTTCAACTCAGAAGAGTGTTCCTGGAGCCACTCTGTAGCAATTCTGGACGTGTGGAGTGACGCATTGTCCTGATGGAAGTGCCCAAATCCTTCGGAATGCGCAATGGACATGAAAGGATGTGATCAGACAAGATGCTTCCGTGCGTGTCACCTGTAAGAGTCGTAGGTAGACGTATCAGGGGTCCCATATCCCTGCGACTGCACACGCTCTACACCATAACAGAGCCTCCACCAGTTTGAACAGTACCCTGCTGACATGCAGGGTCCACGTATTCATGAGTTTGTCTCCATACCCGTTCTCGTCCATCCGCTCGATACAATTTAAAACGAGACTCGTCTGACTAGGCAACATATTTCCAGTCATGAACAGTCCAATGTTGGAGATGACGGTCCCAGGCGAGGCGTAAAGCTTTGTGTCGCGCATTTATCAAGAATATCCGAGTGGGCCTTCGGCTCCCAAAGCTCATATCGAATACGTTTAGTTGAATGGTTCGCACGCTGACACTTGTTGATGGCCCAGCATTGAAATCTGCAGCAATTTGCAGAAGAGTTGCACTTCCGTCGCGTTGAACTATATTCCTCAGCCGTCGTTGGTCCCGTTCTTGCAGGCTCTGATGCTTTACCGTATTCCTGATTTCATAGTATAATCGTGAAATGTACAGGAAAATTCCCACTTCATCGCTATATCGGAAATGCTGCGCCCCTTCGCTCCTGCGATGATTACAACATGACGTTCAAACTCACTTAAATCTTGATAACCTGCCATAATAACAGCAGTAATAGATCTAACAACTGCGCCAGAGACTTGGCTTATATGGGCACTGCCGACCGCAACGCCGTATTCTGCCTGTTTACCCATCTTTATATTTGAAGACGCATGCCTGCTTCAGTTTCGTTGGCGCTTCATTGTAGTTGGCACGATAGAAACACGCCATAGAAAATTGACATTGAAGCCATATTTCACAGGATACTGTGCTTAGCTGGAGACTTCAGTTTTTCGTACAAGCTTCTTATATTCTGTCGACTTTGTTTCCATCTTCTAATTCAATACATAATGTACTGGCCTAAGGACTTAGTTTGAATTAGGAAGAGACGAAGGTGGTTTCGTCAGAGGTTTCTTAATTGTACTGTTGGTTCCTCGGTGCCTTTCGGAGACTCTTAACTTGCAGCTGTGCTCGGGATTAAGCAGATGGGCTTTCCCGGGGTCTTTGTTCTGCGCCGCGGAAAGGTGTCGGCGTTAACCGCGGCTTGCTTTGTAGGCGGCTCCTGCAATCCGGCGCCGCTTGTGCTGTCGCGCCTCGCGACAATGGGCGGCTGCCCTCCAGTTCGCCAGGCTCCGAGCAGCCCTCTGAGATGGCCATTGTCTTCGTAATGAGCAAGCAAGCAGTCTCTGCGCGTCACCGACGTAACAACCGTCGGATGGGCCGCCTTTTCTGAAGCAAGTGTACTTCTCGAAAAAGAGCGCAAGGTAATAATCTGCGCTCTAATAGGAGCCATTGTACTTTCTTATTGCTTCTTTGTATTCTCCTCCTGTGAACTACCGACGAGGAGAGGGCCGCTTGAATATTTTAGCGTTTCAGGTCACTGGAGCTAGATAATCAGGACATTTGTTTGGGTCAGACGTCGCGCAGTTGGCAGTCTTGGAGTCACCGGTTTTATTTTATTAATGTCGAAGCATCTGGAAGTAGATTAGATTAGACTGAGTATTCCATAGACCCAAAAAGAGACGATTCTCATGGGTGTGGAACAAGGCAGAAAGTATAACATAAAACATTTGAATATAATACTCACTAACATGATCATTTGTCAGGAAGTTGTCAAAACAGGTGAATACATTACAGTAAACTAGAACTGCTAATATTTACAGAATTAATACACTCTCAGAGTGGAACATAGTTGCACTTAGATACCAGTCAAATTTTCGCTAACATTAATAAATGGTTTAAAGATAATTAACTGTCATTAAAGTTTGAAAAGACCCACTATATGTAGTTCAGAACCTATAAGAGATTTTCTTCCAGATTGTGTATAACATATGAGGACATTCAGGTCGAAGAGGTCGACAGTGTTAAATTTATGGGATTACAACTCGATAATAAATTCAGTTGGGAAGGACATAGCAGAGAATTAATAAAACGCGTAAACGAGGCTGTATTTGCTGTGGAAATGATGTCAAACGTAAGAGTATGGAACTTTCATTATATTGCGTCATACTGGATCATATTCGTAGGTAACTGTTAAACCGAGGAAAAGTTTTAAGCGTTTAATAAGACCCATTTGTGCTGTAAATTCAAGAACATCTTGTAGAAACCTATTCATGTAACTTTGTATTACCGCCACTGTTTCTCAGTATATTTATTCCTTAATGAAATTTGTTGCAAGCAACATATATCTATTTCCAACCAACAGCTCAATACATAGTATCAGCACTAGGGAAAAGAACAATCTATATAAAGACCTAAAATCACTTTCCTTGCTCCAAAAATAGGTCCAATATTGGGGAACATACATTTTCAATAAATTGCCAGCAAACATTAAAAACTTGATTTCAGATAAAGCACAGTTTAAACAGAATCTGAAACTCTTTTTGATAGGCAACTCCTCCTACTCTATAGACGAATATCTTAACAGGCACTGTTATACGAGCTTAAGTTCAAAAAAATGTTCAAATGGCTCTGAGCACTATGGGACTGAACATCTTAGGTCATCAGTCCCCTAGGACTTAGAACTACTTAAACCTAACTAACCTAAGGACATCACACACATCCATGCCCGAGGCAGGATTCGAACCTGCGACCGTAGCAGTCTCGCGGTTCCGGACTGCAGCGCGAGCTTAAGTAAAAATATCTGTTAGATTTCAGTTTTGACAGCATTTTGTCACGACAGTGGAGATTAGGTATTTTGTGTATGAGAAATTTGTTAGAAGTGCATAATTGTGTTTCATTCTGACAGTGTATTAATTCTGTACCTATTAGAAGTTCTGTCTAGCTAGTTGCGTAACTAATTTTACCCTCGAATAGAATACAAAAGTTTTATTTTCATCATAACCGTCCATTTTTACAAGGGAGTAACTTTAAAGTACGTGCACATACAACCTCAGGGTACTTCCTACAGTCACGTTTAGGATGGAAGTTTCCATTTATCTCTCACAAATTTTCAATGTGCCCTCCATCGGACGCACGACAAACATACGTATGACACTCGAACTCGTCCCAAACACGTGCGAGCATATTGGGAGTTAGGGCCAAGGTGAACTTTGCCCCGATGCGACGCCATTTGACAGCCGAATTTTCATTTTCTTCTTAAAAGTCTTCCATTGTGTCTTGTCCTAAACAAAATCATTCCTCGTTTCAAGCAGCACATTTCAAATCCCAGTACCACAGAATAATTTTTCTCAGAGTCTCTCTTTCTGGTCTTGGATTCTGTTTCTTTTGTACCATAATTGTACAGTTAGAGCAGAGTTGGTTAGTATCTTCTTGCATTTTTCGTAGCATTGTAAATTATTTCTGGCGTAACTGGTCGTTCGTGCACTTTGTCACTGGAATGCTTGTTATGAACACTTTGGGGCTGCTTCTCTGTTATGGGTATTCGAATCCTACTCTCCTCCGCACATTGCGTACCTTTAAAACATTAACAATTGACGAAGTTCGTCGGGTACAGTTTACGAACACGTTCGGTCAATTGCACGCCATCGATTCCCTGAATTATTAACATTTTAGCAACACTACTTCCCCGTTGCCACTGCCACCGTTTGTTCGTTCTCTTCGTTTTAACTCTAATGACGATAAAAGCAAACCATTGCGGACCAGCAGTGCAAAAATTCGCAGTACTTTGAATTGGTTCGTAGACGTAACAAATCAGATGACAAAGTTAGTTTCTGCTCCACAGTTCGCTTGCCGAGTAATAAAATAACTGTCAGGTGCAAACTACATCTATGTGACTATTCTGCAATATACAATGAAGTGCATGTCAAAGAATTCATCGAGTCACGTTCAAGCAGTTTCTGCACCGTTCCGCTCTCGACCACCGCGCGATGAAAGCGAGCTCTTAAATTCTCGTATTTCTACGCGATCTCTGATTCGTCTAAAGCAAAGTATTCAGCTATGCGTGACTCTTTGCATATCATTCGCGATGGAGGGGCGTTATGATAGCGAAGGTAATCTTTTGTTTTATAATAAAAGGGAGAGTATTAATCCTGAAAATTTGCATGTAGTTGCTGCACAGTTTAACTGGCAATAATGTAATTTGAGCAGACACCATCTCTATTTCGTGGTATGTAAGACACTTTTGAGTGCGACTAAACTAACGCTGTGAAATCAGTTCATCAGTACAGGATTAAAGACGGCGGAGAGAACGTAGCAGCATTGTGTGTGTGTGTGTGTGTGTGTGTGTGTGTGTGTGTGTGTGTGTGTGTGTGTGTGTGTGTGTGTGTGTGTGTGTGTGTGTATATGTGTGTGTTTTTGCAAGATTTCCTGTACTGCAGAAGCCTCTCCACACCAGTGTCGTCAGCGCGTCTCACTGAACACTACTTACAACAGGTTCTGATCGCATTAGCGATAATGCGAAAATTTTACACGCTTTCTCGTGTGCAGCACAACATAAGTTAAACCATAATGAGGACAAAAAAGGGGTGGTTTGTAATCTGCATAGCCTTACAAAATATTCTCAAAGGCAAAAGACCGTTACTTCTTGTAAATGCTAAACCTGAGGCGAGTCAAGCATGTTTTAACGAGTTGGCAGGCTAGAGTTAAAAGCAATACCATTAGGACCGAATGTTAACGCCGTATGTAATACGTTCTTCAGCTGAAATTTACGGAAGTATTGAGAGGAAATTAATCCTCGTCTTGTCTGGTTTAGTCACGTTTTATAGCTGTTTCGTTAAAATTTATGAGATTAATCGAGATAACCTTTATCTAGAGGTTCCGTGGTTGTGGCAGTTTGCACGAAGAGATCTACGTTTCAACTTGTGTGGTTGTATACAACGTAGTAATAGTAGTAATCAGTCCGAAGATTTGTTTGATGGAGCTCTCTACGCGAGTCTATCTCGTGCAAGTATTTTCATAAGCTCATACACACAGCAACTGATTGAACCCGCTTACTATGTTGTCCCACAAGGAAACGTCAGTCTTCAGGGATATGACATGGACGATCATTCGAAGCAAAAATGTCCTGTAAACAAGGGCTCTATAAATCAACCGGCAGTCGTATTTTTTTGTAATTTTTTGTGTTTTTAATGTCTGACGTTCAGAACTCAACTAACAATCACCCAAAGCAGGTCGATGCAACTCTCAGAAATTGTCGGGAAAATCGATTTCGGAGTTTTCCAAGGAACTTTATTTCACTGAGTTAAAGGCAGTTTTAACGACGCGTCGCGTGACTCACCTGGCAACTTTTGTGTTTAGGTAATTAATATAGCGCTTTTTCGAATCTTTCTGTGATCCTTTGTTCGTTTAGATTGAGTACGTTCATCATTTAAATAAAAAAATCTTCAAATATTTGCTAATTAATACATGTTTGTCATTTTTATGATAAATGCACCTCTTCTTGTCTCTAATTATGTATCACTTAGTCTTGAAATTTTCCCGGCGAAAAGATTATTCTGTGAAGTTTCTGGATTGCAGCCGGATAACGTCGACTTCTCGCCATGATTTATCGACTAAGAACCATTCTACCATCTTCATATGTATGTTTTGCACTGGAGATTCCTAGTTCACGTCGCTACCTTCATACAAAAAACTGGCGCGTAGACGCATGCGCAAAGACAACCACTACGTGAGCGACCTCTTTCGACTACAAAGATGCGTGCTCTTCTCGGCTCGGCAAAGGAGTGTCTGGGATCGCGGAAGGCTGGAATAAACAGAATTCCTTGCCAATGTGGCACAAACAGAATTCCTTGCCAATGTGGCAAAGCCTACGTTGGTCAGACAACTCGCATAGTGGCGCGAAAGATCCGTTGAACCTCATCGCCACACTCGCCTTTCGCAGCCCAGTTAGTCAGCCATAGCTGAGCATTGTTACCTCCACAGGACATTCCATGGATTACTCTGCCACGAAAATCTTGTCATCGACGAGATCCTCGTGGGACTGAGTTATTAAGGAGTGGATGGAAATATGTTTAGCGCAAGACTTTATTAATCGTAATGGTGGTTTTCAGCTGGATAAGTCGTGGGACCCGGTGATATCTTCAGAAAGAAAACATTTTATGACCAATGGCACGTCTAGCGACATTTAACTTTTTTCATTTTGACATTTGAATTTTAACTCTGCGAGTGCGCATTTTGGTAAGAGCGCGTGCATGTAATACCTCATTACGCATGCGCCTGCGCGCCATAGGGGGAGCAATATTCGAAGAGGGCCCGTAACTCGACAGAGGTCGCTCATGTAGCGCGTGTCTTTGCGCATGCGTCTTAGCTCCAATTTTTTGTGTAAAGGTAGCGGTGTGAATAGCAATCTACAGTGTAAACCGCTCACCTGAAGATAGCAGAATGGCTGTCAGACAAAATCTTGTGGCAAAAGGTTGATTTCATCCGGCTGCAATCCCGAAACTTCCGGATAATTATGAATTCATACTTGCAATAAAAATTGGAATTTTCCTTGTGGTACATGATACGAAATGAGACCAAGAACAAGGATCGGGATTAATTTAAGAAAAACACGTGGAAGGCAGGTCCAACTTGATGCGTCATTTATCATTCTCAAACAAATACTTTTATTTAATAACAATTCAGTCATGAGCCACAGACAGTTGTCAAGATTCTTGCGAAATACGTACAAATAGTTCAGATTTTTAAATTAAATTCACAATGTATAAGGACATTGCATTACACACAAATAGTTCTCAAAAAATGTCAGCTTTGTAGCACAATGGTGGCCCAACTACAAACAGTTAACAAACCCGCGGCTGCACTTTGTCCCCGCAACTAGATCACAACTGTGGGTTAATACCACAACAGGAATTGAAGTTGAAAAAATATTACATAAAAGACGTTTAAATGCATACATCTCCACTGGTTATTTTTCTCTCATACAGACAAGATACGGCGAAGCTGTCCAAAGGCTACCCGCATGCAAAGCCGAAGCAACAGTAGTAACTCACTTATTGTCCGTAAGCCTATTCCACATAAATGACGCTAAGTACTTGAACTACCGGCCCCTTAAAACACAATTAAGATGATAATGACAGTTGAACACCAAATATCTTAAAGAAGTGAAGAAACTCTGTGCTCAGTTTGCCCAAAGACTCATCACGTGCCCACAAGGGCCTTACAATAAAAGAAATTCTGAGTCACTCACATCCTAATTCGGTGACACCCCCGCCGTGGCACTATACCAATAGAATAACAACAAACTACTGAACGTGAGGCTGGCACAGGAGATCCGCAGAATCGCGTGTGACCTGCCGACACTTAGGCCTCGCGCCATGACGGGAAATCCGCCGAAGCGGAAGGAAAACACGTCCCTGCCCCGGCCCAGCAATACAGTAACGCGTCAACATACTCCAGATAACAAATAGTAGAAATTTTGATAAAAATTAACGTACACAATAATAGTTGAACGGGCAATTAAAAATTCAACTATTGAAACTTCAGTATGGGAGCGGCCCGCTCATAACATAGAAAGTCACCCAGCAATGACAATAATCCATGTACAAGGTCATTTAAAAGAATAATTACATAATAATTCAAACAATATTTTTAAAAAACCAAGGTATACCTATATCGGGGCCTTTTAGGGGCTGATAGGTACTGTAATTGAATACGCACCAAATGGCACATGGCCGGTTAAACTGTATCCTGTAACCTGAAGGGCACCTCAACACGGAGTAAGAGTGTGTGCAAATGCGCGCGTGCGCGCCCACACACACACACACACACACACACACACACACACACACACACACACACACACTTGCGTACCTTTAGGCTCAGGGCACACGACTTTAGCTGCAGACCAAATCAAATAACTCGCAGAAAGGCCATGAGGTCTACAACAAACAGAGGTTAAGACCAGTTGTATCAAATATTCATTAATAACAAACCATGATTTCAAGTACGAGATCAACATTGCCCACTAACTTGGCTCCCACGGAAACCTCCAGATTGAGAGTAGCAGCCCCAAAGGGTTACCGAAAGGCATAAAGAAACTTGATTTCCGGCCAGCTCATATCGGACCGAATTAACAATTTTAAGTACAGTACTTAATAAACAGTCTCCGTAGATAATTTCAAACAAATGCCAAGGAGGTCAATAGCTTCAGGACTCCAGGTAGGTACCGGATAATGCTGTCCTGCTGCTCGTGGTTGCTAACAAGTTGTTAAATGCACATCGGCCTACTTAGCACCCCACGATTGACTGATGGACGCCGTAACCAGATTGCACGCGACGAGAGCCGCTCCTTGCCCACTAAAGTCGCTGCAGGAAAACGCGGGACCCCGTAGCCCAACGGTCAACGGTTTTAACTCGCTGCAATCGCCAGAACTCTGAGTACCCATGCACACCCGTCGAGCTCCGTGTCCGACACACCCCTCCACACAGCCGTAGAGGGAACACACAACCCAGCAAAGATCATACGACGAGGGCCAAAGTCGACGCAACGCGCGTACAAATGGTGCCAATGCGATCAAGCGCGCGCGCCGTCACGGAAGCCGCCACAGCTCAAGAAGTTCTGCATTTTTCATAAAGAATGATTGTTAGAAGTGTGTTAATTAGGTTACATTCATGAATTTTATATTTAAATGGTGTAGGTTTCGAACTGAATGGAAAAAAGGGAATCTAACCACTGATCTACACTACTGGCCATTAAAATTGCTACACCAAGAAGAAATGCAGATGATAAAGGGGTATTCATTGGACAAATATATTATACTAGTACTGACACGTGATTACATTTTCAGGCAATTTGGGTGCTTAGATCCTGAGAAATCAGTACCCAGAACAACCACCTCTGGCCGTCATAACGGCCTCTATACGCCTGGGCATTGAGTCAAACAGAGCTTGGATGGCGCAAAGTGCCGTCATTGCGAACAAAAGGTGACCGAGACGTGTAACTAATGGCACCCCATACGATCACGCCGGTTGATACGCCCCTATGGCGATGAAAATACACGCTTCCAATGTGCGTTGACCGCGATGTTGCCAAACACGGATACGACCATCATGATGCTGTAAACAGAACCTGGATTCATCCGAAAAAATGACGTTTTTCCATTTGTGCACCCAGGTTTGTCGGTGAGTACACCATCGCAGGCGCTCGTGTCTGTGATGCAGCGTCAAGGGTAACGGCAGCCACGGTCTCCGAGCTGATAGTCCATGCTGCTGCAAACGACGTCGAACTGTTCGTGCAGATGGTTGTTGTCTTAAAAACGTCCCCATTGTTGACTCAGGGATCGAGACGTGGCTGCACGATCCGTCACAGCCATGCGGATAAGATGCCTGTCACCTCGACTTCTAGTGATACGAGGCCGTTGGGATCCAGCACGGCGTTACGTATTATCCTCCTGAACTCACCGATTCCATATTCTGCTAACAGTCATTGGATCTCGACCGACGCGAGCAGCAATGTCGCGATACGATAAACCGCAATCGCGATAGGCTACAATCCGACCTTTATCAAAGTCGGAAACGTGATGGTACGCATTTCTCCTCCTTACACGAGGCATCATAACAGCGTTTCACCAGGCAACGCCGGTCAACTGCTGTTTGTGTTTGGGAAATCGGTTGGAAACTTTGCTTATGTCAGCACGTTGTAGGTGTGGCCACCAGCGCCAACCTTGTGTGAATGCTCTGAAAAGCTAATAATTTGCATATCACAGCATCTTCTTCCTGTCGGTTAAATTTCGCGTCTGTAGCACGTCATCTTCGTGGTGTTCTGTAGCACGTCATCTTCGTGGTGTAGCAATTTTAATGGCCAGTAGTGTATTTACTGCCCAATTACCACTCTCCAAAGCTACCGAGATAGCCACGTGACCTGTCGTCAAAACTGCCTTTACTTGAGCGAATTATATTTCCTCGCCGGCCGGTGTGGCCGAGCGGTTCTAGGCGCCACAGTCTAAAACCGCACGTCTGGTACGGTCGCAGGTTCGAATCCTGCCTCGGGATGGGTGTGTGTGATGTCCTTAGTTTTAAGTAGGTCTATGTTTTAGGGGACTGATGACCTCAAATGTTAAGTCCCATAGTGCTCAGAGCCATTTTATATTTCCTCGGAAAACTTCAAAGTCGATTTTCCCGAGAATTTTTGGGAGTTGTGTCGAGTTCTTTGGGTGATTGTTGTTGAGTTCTGATCTTCACGTTCCATAAACGTAAAAAATTAACAAAAAAAACTATTGTCGGGTGGTCCGCTTATGAGACCCCAATGCGGTAAGCGGCTGTGCTTTCACTAGCTAAGGGGATAGGTAGGCTAGCGGCATTTGGAGCGTGCTAAAGTGGTGACAAGGAAGGAGAAGTCGTAAAAGACTCGATTCGGGGGCGGGCGGGAGGGAGGCGGCTGTGGAGTTAGACGGCGCGTGGGCACTGCAGTGGCGTCAGCGGCGCTGATCGATGGCTCAGGTGGCGGCCAGCCGCGCTCCCCAATACGCCGGCCGCCGCCTCACGGTCCACACCTCGCTGCAGATGTCGCTCAGGGGGTAATTTTCTGCGTAAAAAATGTCCACGCGTCCAGTCACTGCGATTGGATGTTGATTTACCGTTTCGCACGGAGGTTAGCGAGGCTATTTGCATGATTGGTGTGCTCCGATTTATGTTGCTGCCTACTGGAAGTGTTCTCTGTGGGCAAGGGTGACGAGACAGCGCTCCATGTGGCATATTTGCGGGAGGAGCTGGTTTAAAGCACCCGTTCAGAGAATCTTGATTTCCCATTGTTTCTCAAAGTCGCTACAGACGAACGAATGGTTCGTACATCTGCCTAGGCGGCGTAGTAGCCAAAATACTTGGCTTTCAGGAGGGTTACAGGGGGATTGTGGTATGATTTCTGAAGCGAAGTCGTGGCAGATTTCTTTCCCTGTTCTTTTAAAGGCTGGACTTCTGCTTCGTATTTAATGACAACGTCGACGACCGTTGAATTTCAGTCTGCCTCTGTTTCATCCAGTTGTGTATCCCTATATAATGGCCTCGAAGCCATCGGCAAATTCCTCTGTTAATTTCATCTTGAAGCTCTTGTGCCGATAGAAGAGTCACTTAAAAAACGCATCTACGCCGAGCTAAAAGTTTTCCAATTACAGCCCATCGTAAAAAAAAGCTAGTAGATTTGAAGAACAAGTGTGAAGACAAAAAGAAGATCAGAGTTCAAGTCCCGTCGATGACGATGTCATTAGAGGCAGAATTCAAGATTGGATGAGGAAGAAAACAGACCGTGTCCTTTTCAACGGACGATCTTAAATTGTGGGCTCTGGAGAAGAATAACCAACATTTTATAGCAGCCTCATACATTTCTACTTCTGCTAGAGGTATGTTCTATCGTATATTTACATGTTGACGTAAGTGTGACGATATCATACACCGTTATACATAGGTTAGCACGTGTTTTTGTGATAACGAAACTTATTTCAATACTCAAATATTTTTCACCACATTTGTGCCTTCATCCTTGGATCCTTAATTTCATTACATATCTGAAAATTTTGCATATTGGGATTCTAACAGTGATAATTAAAAATAAAGCCTAAAAACATTGATTGTTGATTTTTATGCTTAGTTGACCATAATTATTTATTTGCTTTTTAAAACTTTCATTCGTTTCGTCTAGTAACACACATTGATATAAAACTTTCTGTATATTAACTCCGTTTTTTTTCTTTCTAGGTGAACCGTAGAACATATTAATGGGTTAATTGTAAGGTACTTAGTTCGTTGGTTTCCCCGCCAGACAATATGGTGATCCTGTTTCGTGATGGCACAGATGGGACAGTCTTGTTGATTTCTTATTTTCTTTCTTTCTTTCTTTTCCGCACACATTATTCTTATGCGTTTCTATGTGTATCAGAAATACAATTCTATAGCTGCTGACAATGTGAGCTATGTGAATTTTATGTCCCAACTCCACATCTCGGCAGAGTTGCGTAAACGCCAACAGATTAAAGCCACTCTCTGTTCTGTCTTGTTCTGGGTTATGCAGGTTAAAGTTCAGATGCGATAGTGCTATAATAAGACACAAAATCATGTTACAGCGGAATTACTCCACAAAAATCCCGAATATTACATGTCCGTACTGAGCATGGTTTCAGTTTTACAGGCCGCGCGGGCTAGCCGTCCGGTCTCGGGCATGGGTGTGTGCGTTGTCCTTAGTGAAAATTAGTTTAAGTTAGATTAAGTTGCGTGTAAGCTTATGGATCGATGACCTCAGTAGTTTGGTCCCATAAGATCTTCCTACAATTTTTTTCAGTTTTACATTTCGATATGGTGCTCATTTCAAATTAGCATGTCCGCTCTATACTTAAACAATGACTTCGTAGTTTCATTACAATTGCCTTTAAACATTTTGTAACTTTTGTAAAACTAAAAGGAAAGTTCGAGCTACAGACTTTATCAGACTTCGCATAACCACATTGTCTGTGCTGCAAGTATTGTTAACTTGCAGAAAATTACACGATTATATACGTAAATTAAATAGGGGTTTACATGTTAGCTTTGCTCAGAGTCTTAAAACAATGTTCTTTGTAGAGGTATAATTTTTCGTCTCGACGTAAGTTCGGATTGTCCGTCCGGTATTATATATTAAAAATAATAAATATAAAATTTTCCTCTTCCATCTCGTTTCGACACTATAGTCTATTCGTTTCACCTCTCATCATGATTCAGTACCGTGTGCAGATGTTTTCCACCTTAACTGCCACAGTGTAACTCTAAATCCATGGTTTTTATTCTTACTACATGCAGTGTAATAATGCTGTTTGTTTTCTGTGAAACTATCGAGAGAGACAGCGCAGTGGTTAACACATAGTAATCGAATTCGGAAAAAGTAGAGTTAAAATTTCCATCCGGTCATCCAGATGGAGGTTTTCTGTGTATTCCATAAATCTAGTAAGGCATCTGTCGGCATGATGCCTTTGATAAGGACGCAGCCTCTCTCCTTCTCTATCCTTGCGGTGTTCGAGCCTGTGCTCAGCTTCCAAAGGCTGACATGGGCTGTGCACTCCTTTCACCGATTAACGTCAATCCCGCCTACGTTGCAGAGATCGCTAACACACGCCAGTGCGGTGGCTCTCGATCCGGAGGTAAGCCCGTTCGAATGCTGGGCGTGTAAAAAATTTTCACTGCCCGTATTTGGCTGGCAAGGTGAGGAGAGGTAGTGGCACGAAGTTCCAGACTTTGTGTCAGTGTCCTGGTTTAAATATCAAGCCGCTCCGCAGTGCCCCATGAAGTGAGGGCATGTGCCACTTGGTGATCCGTCCGTTGGACGGGGACGTTAAGCTTGGCGGCACCCGCACCTGGTTTCAATCTCTCCCTTCTCTCATCACCACCAACACCACCACATAACACAAACGTTACACTCCAGTGGAAAATCCGGGATGGAATGTAACAATATTATGAAAAGGGAAGTTGCCACTCACCATATAGCGGAGATGCTGAGTCGCAGATAGGTACAACAAAATAAAGCTTTCGGCGCGTAAGATCTTCATCAAAAGGAGAACACACACACACACACACACACACACACACACACACACACACACACACACTCTCTCTCTCTCTCTCTCTCTCTCTCTCTCTCTCTCTCTCTCTCTCTCTCTCTCTATATATATATATATATATATATATATATATATATTCCTTCTCACAGAACATGGGGAACATTGACTTGGGAAGAGGTCAGGCTGTGTGTCTTGCTAGTATATGTTACGAGCATAATCATTCACAACTGTTTTCCTCATTTATACACTCCTTACTCATAACTCGAGTCATTGTTATGCTCGTATTCTTTTCAGCCAAATCTCAATGAGGTGGGATCGGAACAATTTGGGTTCTCAAATGGGAACATTTGATAGAAATTTCCCGCGCCGGGATTAGTATCACTACTGAGAAAAACTTCCCGAAAACATTGGCGGGTTCGGGTGGATTCGAACTTTGTAATTCGATGCTGGAAGAAGTGTCGCCATCAGAAATCTGTAAGCCAAGTATGCGTCCTTGTAAGAATTTTGTGTGTGCTAAGGTGTAGAGTCGAATGTTTGGCCGATTGACGGAGGACAGCTCGTCTCGTATTATGGCGAAACGGGGAAGAGAGTGCCACAGTTGCGATATGGAAGTTGGGATGGCAATAATTAAAACAGCGTTTTTCTTCGTCGCCGTATCTTTTCCCAGAATTTTAACCACCAACTTTCTCCTCCGAATTCGAAAATATTTTGCTGGCGTCTCTTACGTTCGGAGAAATAATCGTAATAAAATAAATGTCCTTTACTTCACATCTATGGTCACAAATTTTTATGTCGTCAGACTAGCGATTTCGGGCTAAAATGACCATCTTCATGTCTGCTTTATAAAGACATTTTCTAATATACTGGAGCCACAGTGCCATCATCAAATGCTAAACAAAAAATCGGCGCCTCCATGATATAAGGAAACATTTTTATAAAAAGAGACCTGAAGATTGCCTTTAATAGACCGAAACCGCTAGTCTGATGACATAAAATTTAGTGTATTTTCAGGTCCCCGTCGCAGCTTGTGATAATAATATAAATCATAGTTTTTACGGAAAGATGTAGGTAGAGAAATAGTCTGAAGATGGTCCGAATAACCTCTACTAGACAGGTATGAATTGCAGAGTAGTCGTGTGTATGTAGACATGTAATTAAGTGCTAATGACCTGTCGTACTTGCGGCACTAAAAACTGTTTCCCCTGTGCCACTGCAAAATTACTAGAAGGACAGCCGTGTTTGAGAGAAAGGAGTGCAGAGTCCATCTTATCTACGAGACACAAGTGGGTCGCGCTTTCTAGTTGCCTAGACCAACCGTCGGCAATCGTGTGAGTTCAGCGATCGGCGGCGGCGTCTGTGGTTTGACAGATGGCCGGTAGAAGCGGGTGGGCGCCATGCGTGTCGGGAACCGGTCCCGGCTGACAGGTGCGCGGCCTGTATACAGCCGGCGGGACGCTGCGCTGCCGCCGGGCTTTTCAACCTGCGCGGATGAACGGCTGGGTGTCCCGCGCAGACCACGGTCTTATCTTCTACGTACCAGTGTACGCCGTGGACACAGGACTCAAAAGAGTACCAAGCCTCTGTTTCATGAAAAAAAAAAGTTCGTTAGGACATTGAAACACTAGAGATACTTTAAATGGGTGCGCTGTAAGACATTGATGCCTGGAAAGAGGACCAGAGGAAGAAGAGGATACAAGCTAAGAGACGATGTCATGATAAATTCATTATATACAGGGTGATTCAAAAGCCATGTCACATAGGACAAGTAGCGTGAACCAGAACTCCTCCAACAAAGGTGGCAGTATGGATCAAAACAACGAAAAATGTCTAGTAAAGATGAGTTCCAAAATGCATGTCTTAACAGCTACGAGCACTCCCAAGTGCTCAAAGCTCTTAAGGTTCACAGATTAGAGCTCGTGTTTACTGGACATTATTTTCTTCTTTTGGTCCATACTGCCACCTCTGAAAGTTTTTCGGTGGAGTTCTGCTTTAGCCTATTTATCCCATGGACATGACTTTTGAATCACCCTGTAGGTACAGATAAGAAAAGGATAACGAAAACGGAGAGGACTGGGGTATGCGCACCTAACACTGATGGATGGAATACACTATTTTTAAAATAGGCAGAATACATTATAATTATTGCACCAAGACAAGACCATAAACTATGCAAAGTAACGTTTGTAACAAAAAATCGATTAGCTTAGAGTAGGGGTCGTCAAACGTTTACAATCTTTAGGCCGCAGTTCCAAAACCGGAGATATAATTTACGAGCCGCATATGTTTCCTACTAAGTGTTTTAAAGATGTTGATAAAAAGTAGGTCAGACTTAACTTGTTTTCTCTGTTCGTAACATTGTTAGAAATTTAAAAATAACGCGTGTAATGATTTAATGAAAGAAACACACTGAGTATTTTGAAAGTACATACCTTCAGCCCCGCGTTAGCACGCAATTGGAGAGGGGGGGGGGGGGGGGGTTCGCGTCAGCCCCGGATCGAATCCGCACGGCGATTTGACGACGACATCCGATGTGCCGGTCAGTCTGGATGTGGTTCTTCTTAGGCTGTTCCCCACATCCAAATAGGTGAATATTGGGCTCGTACCCATGTCCCGCCTGAGATACACGATTCGCAATCATCACGAAAATATTCACACGCCTTCGAAGAGACGGACATATGGGGCACAAAAATTGCATCCGTGGGGGGAGGAGGGCTAGAAATCAGGAATCAGCTCTGTACACTCGCTTTCAAGTTGCGGGCGAGTTCTGTGACGTCGTCTCGCAAGTCATTTTGAAATGATTTTAATTTTATTGTACCTCCGTTCAGCCGTAACAAATTGTTAGTAGGCCTATGCACTTCCATCATCGTAGGACTAATAACAGTAAAATTCCGTAATTGTGGTTTCCAGCGAAGATGCAATTCTCGTTTGTACATACACACCCAGTTAAGAGTTAACAGGTGTAGAAATGCAGTTTTTCTGCTGAGTTGAACGAATGATCGAACTCGGCCTACCTTCGTGACGTACGCACCGCGGCCTGTCTTTCTCGTAGGCCTCGCAACTCGCCGTCTCCGTGTGCCCATAGACTCAACTCGTGAGTCTCCGCCACAGCCCTCTCGTCACCTGAGGCACTTCTCAAGCGGAAGGTCAGATGTCATGAACTGTACGACCTGCCTAAAAGGCAGGCGCAAGTTAAGTCCCAATGTAACGACTGATCGGTTACCACTGAATGTCATTCTGTTTGTACATACTTTCATATAGATAGAACTTTTTCGAAGGCTCCTGTGAGTTTAATATCGATTCAGAGAATGTCTTAACAATTACGTCAACATATATGCACTTTCGAGATGTTGCGGAGTGTACCACGACAGTACAAGAAATCATGACATGCAGGTCAGTTCGAATCTCTAAGTGGTGATTAATTATTAAAATAAATTACAGAAATGAATTATGAGCTACACAATTCGCTGTTAACCCATAAACGCAAGTTTCCATGGCCCGATTAATACAGAAATAGCGCGGTTTTTCGTTGCAGGGATGTAACAATGACGTTGCTCTATGCCCAGTTTTCGTGTGACGCATCGCATTAGTTTTCTCGTGGTGAAGGTGGAATACACAATAATACAACCATTTTGTCTGCACTGGATGAATTTTGTATGTTTTTCGTCTGATGTGTGGATTATAGCGGGAAACGTATTCCAGATACCACTCCTCTACTGGAACGTATTTGCAATTGTGCACTTTGCGTCAGTTAATTTTCGTCTCACATCTTCCACAGTCTCACATCTTCCACAGTCTCACATCTTCCACAGTCTCTCAAAACACAGTTCCGTGAAACGCCATTGATCCCGACCATAGGTCATCTCACCTTGTCAGTGCTACAGTACTTCACAACAGCGAGATTACGAACTGATCCTCCGTACTAGCATGTAAGTCGCAATTATCCTTACAATCCTGCGTGCTTCACTAAGAGACAACGAGTCGACAAGTATGAATCGACTGCAGCGCCAGTCCTCAGATGCTTCTTACTCCCGGGCCTACAACGTTAATTAACGAAGCCCGTTAACACTAATGTAACAGCGGCGCCTTGATTTGTGAAGTATGCGGCCCGAAAATTAGATTCATATTCGCTTGGTTTTTGGTCTCGTGGAGGGGGGGGGGGTGACAGGAAGGTCATCCGCCCACTCTCTACCACTAAAACTGCCTAATGGAGATTAAAATGCTGAACCCATGAGGACACGGGATAGGGCAGAAGAAAAAGAAGAGAAAGGAGACATAATATGTTATTGCTATGGAGAAGGAAGAATTTGTATTTAAGGAGTCGGTGTTGTCGGACTTTAACGCAGAAAAAAATGAAGCCAGCATAAACCTGCTGTAAATGATTTACCAATCGCGCAGTTTGTCGTGTCACTGGCAGGCGTAACTGGTTTTCACGCACAGCGATTTGGTGGACCTCACTCCATGTCTCTCGTAAGCTACTGCTTCGCTGCTGTGAGGTACCCAACTCCAAATGTCCATTCCACGTAGTTCTCTTGCAATATTTTCTTGGAATCGGTTCGAGATGATCGTGCATTCTCTAACAGCAGTGATTACTGTTGGGTTCTGAAACCGATAGTCATTGACATATGTGACACTCGTCTCCGGTCCGGATTAGAATTCTTTTACCACCACTAATCTTTGTAGACACGTTTGAAAGCCCGCTTTGATGCACTAACAAATCGGACAACTTCATTGGCTGTGTGGTCATGGCCACGTGCAAACACGATAACTGCTTTCTGCTATTCTGTCATGCCTCCATATCTTACTGCGCTGATTACATACAAATGAGTGGCAAATACACACCACTTCTCAGCCGTGAGTTAAGTAAGCCGTAAGAGACAGGTGAGTGCCTGGTAAAAGTTGTAAACCACCTACAGCGCTCGAAAATATCAGTGTGAAATTTTAAGAGAACGATAATATTTTGTTGGGACAGCTTACTTTTGCTATTCGTGGTACAGAGAATACTCATCTTTACTACTCCCGCTAGGACACAATTAATAACGAAATTAGAATATAAATATACCCGATAGAAAAGATCATCTGTGACCTGATTCTCAGCTTACGGGACTTGACCATTTAGACATTCGTCGTAGCAATGAACCAGATTTCTAATATCAGCTAGAGATGGTGTAACACATTTGTTTCTTAGCCGCACTTGGGTGCTAGCCGCGCGGTACTGTAGCGTCCTGGGCCAATATGTGTCTTAGGAGGGAAGGGGATTTTCTCCAGCCTGGAGTTGATGGGACTTTCCTTCTAAATGAGTCGGCTGGAGGCAACGTGGCAGGCTTGCCGGGAGAGCATTTTTCCCCAAGACGGTTGGGCGTACCAAAATCTGTTACAGAAAATTTTATCAATGGCCTTGCAGGACAGATGTGTTGATAACGCGAACGGGAAATGGCCAATAAAACTGCCTGCCTGAGGCTGCTGAGTCTTCTTGGCCGAAAATAATTTGGCGATGTAGTCCGGAGCACGCGAAATCGATGAGTCGGCAGGCGGCCCTGCTGGTATACTATTACCAGGTGCTTTGTAAAAGACAAGTTGGTCGTTTGAACCGATTTCAGCTCGTTGATATTTCTACCTACTTTTTTGTGGCGCTACTGGAGACTGGAAAACAAATTTCCCTCTGTTTTCATTAATATGCTTCAATAAAGATGAAAAGTGCAACTGCCCTCGAAATTCCACATGACTCTAGCGCAGAGCGGTAAACTGTGGAACAACTGTTAACGTTTCATCACATGATTTCCTTACGTATCAATCCGTAGTCGGTTTACCATTAATGCCAGCATCTAATACACTTTAGGTACCAAGACTGTAAATGAAAACTTTGAATTACATTATTACCACCACTACCACTGTTTTATGGGTATGTTCAGCAGCATTGGTTTGCACATCTTCTGCCCCTCTAGCAAAGTACACATCGATTTCAATTCGGAGAAAATTCAGTCTCTGTCAGCCTAGTACGTATGATATCGTTGTTTTTCCCTACAAATTGCACTAAAAAGCAAGTTCTCGGGTCTCCAGCCGGGAGAGTTTGTCGAAATAGCGCTATATTTTGATGAGTAGCAAAACCGCGCGGTGTGTGGTTGTGAAATCGTACCGTAATGATGGAACTGCCCAGTCTGTCAGACACCCCATAAGACCCATTGTAAAATTTTGCCCAACAGAATCGCTATCTCAAAAATGACCCTAACAGGGAATTCTAAGTTGTGAAATTGCTTTAAAATCTTACTGAATGACTGTTTATTTTTACTTAATCGACAAATAATAATAATAATATTAATAATAAGAATAATAATTAATTGAAGGAAAAGTATCAGTACTTCAAATGAAATACAAATAAAATTAAACTTACGTTTTATTACTTTAATAGCATTGACATAGCTCAAGACTCAGTGGCATGATTGTAAAAAATGATTGCAATAAAGGTATGGAGCAAGTGGGAGAGCACTGCCGTGTCTTAGCTGCACATTCGGTCATCAATACGAATGCAACCCATTAAATGTTTTAGCTACTCCACTTGTTGATCGAATAATAAATCAAAGCGGTACTATCACTGGAACCGGGATTAACGATATTGTGATAAAGGTACGTCCGCTTTCCAAACTGTCGCCGGTGCTGATGCCTACTCTCACCGTTTTGCTGCGGAGGTAAGGCGGCCGTGCGTGATCACATGTGAAGGACCAGAATCTCGCTCGTCAGGGTTCGGAGACCGTAAAGTTCCATCCACCTTCTGAACTAAACAGTCCTCGACATCTAAAACCAGCGCCCTCCATCTTCCACATCAAAGCCGAGTGTGTCGGTTTTGACGTATCTCTGTCCCCCGACACTACTGTTTGCGAAGTCCCGGCCATTACCACCCTCCTATAAAAATGTTCCTTTTTTCCGCCAATATCTCCCGACATGGACCAATCAGAGGACATGTTCCTTGCCATGTTGCCCCAGAAATTCCTGTCTGAAGTTAGGAGGCGATGGGTGAATCAGAGCGTTGTTTATACACTTTTGAAATTCCAGAAGCCTAACCAACATGACGGGAACTCCGCAAGACTTCTGCTTCTACCGCGTAGGCTTGTGATTTCTCACCACAAATTATTAGGTGGGAGCGGCACTTAAGTCTGTCGCCCTCAGCCTTCTACAGAGCTGAACTGTGCCGAATACTGCTAACCCCGTTTTAGCTTGATTAACAGGGGAGTTCGTGAGCACCTCTCACGAGGCTGCTTGACACGAATATGGCTCCGTAACACGCATAAACCGGAACAAAGCCTCTTCTGTGCGGACTGAGCGGCTCTCACGCGTTCTTGGAATACAGTTAAAAGCGTTGACCGACAATCACTGCTGTTTTATAAAATATATTCCCTAGTATTAAATAAGGTAGTGAGACTTCAAGTATTATGAAACTAACGCGTCTTGCTTATCGCCAGTCGTGACAAGAGACAGATTAACATATTGCAACACCCCACCCGTTGCTTGTCCGATTTTTGCGTGTGTTCGCCCCTGACAAACAACTTACAGAGAAATTGGGAGTGGAACTGTACGAAAAATTGGTTAACGCTAGATTTAAATGTGGCCCTGTCACCCCTAATTAATCTGCGGTGGTAGCGTTGACGATGAATCACACCTGTTTTTACTTCCAAACATGAATGATCATGAACACTTCGTGTTCAATGACATCAAACACATACACAAAAATAAGATAACGCAAAAGGGTGACTTCAGGATCAACTATTGAAAGTAAAAGCTCTACTGAATCACAATAATTTTATTATAACCTTCAGATCAATGCTGAATAAAACACAATGAACAATTTACAAATTATCCTCCTGACTGGCATTCGCAAAACGCGATCTCTTATAACTTGGCTGACCGACTGACATCGACACAAAACGTAAAATACGAAGAACCCCAAAGTCCCGTGAACCCTCTGTGGAAACAGCAATTGCACATGATCCAACTATTTAACGTTACTCCTAACACAGGCCGAAGCGGGAGCGATCTCACCGTAATACTCCTGTTGCAGCGGCGGTCTCCGACGGCGACGGCGCGGCTGTGCGGTTGGCGTGTGGCGTCTCGGAAAGTACACCCCTACACTACTCGGACAAGACCGCTGTCCGTAAACTTCTCTATTTGCACCGATCTTCCCGGCAGCAAAGAGCTGGCGTGGCTAACGTCCTCTCAGAACGAAAGACCAAGAGGGGAGACGACTTGGCTAACGTCCTCTCAGTACGAGAGCCCAGAACGGAAGACTATTACCGAGAGTCCAGTAAGATCGCTCTTCACCTTTGTTTTCTCCCCCTCAACTTTTACCGAGCGAATAACATCACTAGAAGCTCTCGAAATACCCAGTTTGCCAGTGCCGACCAATGTACGGCCTGGGAACAGAACTCTTTTTCACCATTCTTTTATTTGTACAAAATTTCACAAGTAAACTCCGCCCTCGCCGGCTGGGAAGAACCATAGCTGTGGGCAATAACACATTTACTGGAAGTTTTCTCCCAAGAGACCACTCGAGATTTTCCCGGCAATATTCCCCGTCGTAGCGAACACAGATTCTTGAATTGAAAGTTTGTTATTCGAAACTCCTGGCCTGCCCCATTTGAGTTACTCGAAGGCGTAAAATTAGTGGAACATAGGCGAGAGCACGCACAGGAAAGCCCGTCCAGCTATCTACTGCTGTTTTGGTAAACACTTGAACACCTGCAGCCGCTCGTCCTTCAGAGGTTGGCGACCGCTGTGGCCTCTAAACGGATTACAGAAATCCCCCAGTTCACCATTCATACCGTTAGGCTGTGGCCTTCGGCGGCTAGGCGGGGAGGTAGCCGAGCTCTGTCTCGCGTACTGCCTTTCCGCAAAATCTTATAATTACAAAATCGCGGAATTCTCGCGTGCCGATGCGTTTCCACATAGATTTCCTACACTGTAATTTAGAGTATTACTCCAACAAAACCTAAAGTGTCACGTTAAATGGACTCGTGTAAGGTGCAAGGCCGTTGCCACCTTACAATATAAATGGAGAGAGGCAAGCCAGACAGCTTTTAACCTTTCAAAGTGTTACTTCCAATATATTCTGACGAAGTCATTTTCGCTAGAGGTTGATCGCGCTATTTAGACGAATCTCCCCCCCCCCCCCCCCTCCGCTGGAAACCCTACAACTTTGTCTTACAGCTATGTATGTTCCTCTAAAACAAGTCAAAAGCATGAGGGAAGAACCAAATTCACCAACAGGTGCAAAAGGCTGCGTATATCTCTTCACATTCCCAGGAACGCAAACTGGGGAATACGAGACTTATTTCCTTGCGACATGTCTCCTCCCTCTCGTCCTTCCTCCTTTCATAACTACTGGTGATGTTTCTCGTCCCGAAAGTAGCTGCAGTGCGAGTCACGTCTCCAGTGGTAGAGCAGCGGCTTCCGGCGAGTCCAGCCACTGCTTGGGCTGCACGGTCCGCGCGACGCGCAGGCAGGCAGACGGGGTCAGAGCGGCTGCTGTGCGACGCCCTACCTGTTCGGGAATGCCGCCGTTACAGTTAAGCGCCGCGGTAGCCGCTCCTGGACATTGGGCGCGTGTCCTAGCTGGAGATGACCATCCGTGACGATCTGATGATGGTCTGGTCCATTCTGTGGAATCGCAACGTGTAAACTACAGAAGTTTGTCAACTCTCCAGTGGTACTTCTTTAAGTACCGAACATCAACAAACCCTTCTGGTTTCTACTATTTATACCTGTAAATGCCATCTAATGAAGCAACAAAATGGTTCAAATGGCTCTAAGCACTATGGGACTTAACACCTGAGGTCATCAGTCCACTAGAATTTGAACTACTTAAACCTAACTAACCTAAGACCATCACACACATCCATACCCGAGGCATGATTCGAACCTGCGACCATAGCGGCATCGCGGTTCCGGACTGAAGCGCCTAGAACCGCTCGGCCGCAACGAATGAAGCAACACGTAGACTACATACTGAGGGCAGTGCTTTTTTTGAATATCGTATTTTTAATGTGATACGCAAAAATCGCATATCCCGTAGTAAACTACTCACAGAAGTTCGAATTTACATCTTCCCCCTATATATCTTTATCAAAGATTAAATATTACATCATCAGTGTACCGTACTACCATTTATTGCCTTTATTGTATGCTGTAACATCTCGGTCTATTTATAATGACTAGTAGATTTCCTGCATCGCAGGTTGTGTGTGTGTTGTGGTCTACCAGAAAGCATGAACAGCAGCTTTGAAACTGTAATAGTAGAAACTGGGCTTGGAACACGAAACTTGGGTATTGTGAAATGAGAAGCTGTGATACATACGCGAAGTTAAATTTTGTTGTGTATTGATTGAATTGTTTAACCAGGAGCCTACAGTGAAGACACGCAAAACTGAAGTTTTTCGTGCGGTCACTTTCCGCAGCAAAAACTTCGTAGCAAACTTGGGGCTGTCGCAGATGTCATGATTAAATGTTGCCTACCAGTCCTAATTATTTGAGGAGGAAGGTTATCCGTTGAGACCTGATGTAACTCTTGCAGCTTAGTAAGAAATACAATACTATTTCGACACGTTACATGTTACAATTTACTGTATGCTTGCCCGTGTTAAATGATGTGTTCCACTTGCATTTGGACGCGATACTGCCCGTGTTTCAGTAGAAATTTGGAATTTATTGAAACATCACCTGACAAGATCTTACAATTCGTTGCTCCAATTGTTCAACAGGAGTGCTGTACATTTGATGCTCGTGATGACTCCAGACAGTAAAAACGAAGAAAACTGAACGTGGAGACCGAGGTGCAGACATTGCTAGACCCATCCGTATTGGACCATTTTAGGGCGCTAGACGCCTGCATACTTCCATTCGTATCAGTTTTTGCTATTAATTATGATACACAAAATACAAACATTCTTGTGTCCACATTCGCAGAAGACATTTTGTTTATCAACGAGAAACTTTGGTCCGGCTACTTGAATCGTAACGCTGCGAGAGCAGCTGGTAGATTCTGTGCTTTGGAAACGCTTGGGCGCCGGCGCCGTGGCATCTGCAGCGCATCAGCTCTCGCAGGCTTCCGCGGAAGACAATGGCGGTGCAGCGGCGGCGGCAGCAGCGGTGAATGCGGCGCGGGGCCGGCGCATTGTGAGCGCCTGCAGCCGGAACTCTGCTTCCGGGGCCGCCACCCCTGCTCGCCACGGACTGTGGGCAGCTCCAGCGTCAGCACCTGCTGTAGTGTCTGGTCGTTCCCAGCTACCGCCATAATAGCGGCTGCCGCCCAAATTACTATCATCTTGCGACTTTCCAGGCTTTCTTCAAGGCTGTTGCAAGTACCAATACACTTCTCCTTTTTGCCGTCGGGTAACATTCTGCAAGCCACAGAATATTTCATCGAAACAAGTGTTCGACATCTTCAGGTGGCAGCTATGGCTGTATTCATTGTAGCGGCTTGCAGCAATCAACTCACCAACAATAAGCACCTAAAGATGTTGAACACGTGTTTCGATGAAGTGTTATCTGGCGGCAAACACAATAAGCGTATTTGCTGCAGCTATCTTGCCATCGTTCTCACCCCTCCCTCAGACTCCCCTCCAATCTATGCTTCCTCCCACCGCTTCCTTGCTCTCTCCCCTCTCTATTCCCTTAACCTCCTCCTTTCTGTCTTTCCTCCCTCGCCCCCTGTGCCCTTCTTCCCCTTCCCGCCTCTGCCTTTCCTCCCATTCCCGCCTCTGCCTTTCCTCCCCTTCCCCTTCCCCTTCTCCTCCCCTTCCCACCCCTGCCCGCGTCTGCCTATTGTCACTTTCCCCTCTCTGCCTATTCTTCCCTTCCCTTAACCCTCTCCTCTCTCCCCTAACCTCTCCCTCTTCTGTCCCTGCCTTCCACTCTCCGTCCCTCTCCCCCAACTGTCTCCCTGTCTAATCCTCCCTCCCCCTCCCTCTCCCCTCATCTCCTTATCTCACGACCCCTTTCTCTTTCCCACCTTATATCCCCTCTCCTCTAGCTTTCTCTCTCGCAGACTTTAATAATTAAGTGACGTCATACGCCTTTGTTTGCTGATGTTGGACGACCCCTGAAATTTTTCTTTTGTGCTAGACCGCAGTGGTACAGAACCTTTTGAATGAAATTTCCGCCATTTCACTGTAAATTTCTGTGAAATAAGTGAATAGTATTTTGCTGTCAAATGGTGGAAATTTCTTAAAAAAGTCTGTGTTAAATACGTTTGTCCAGTGTAGGTGGTGACTGTGACAGTACGTATAGAGGTTGTTTATATATATACACATAATATAGATAAAAGTTCTCAGGAACTACTATAAGTTTTTTGATACAGCTTTAACTAGTAGCCAGAATGATTCACGAATAAGCTTTCTGTATATAAGTTATTTAGGGTACTCCAAGCAGGCCATCTGGCTATAACCACATACTACCACCCTTGCGAAGTCGGGGCGGGTCGCTGGTAATATGTAAATATGTATTTCTGTTATTCTTCTGTGCTCTGATTACGGGCCTACGTACAACTGCTGGTCATTTTATTCCTGCATTTAATAAGCGGATTTTCTTGTGTGTTTTTATAATAGGAAATACGTATTTGGTTCATTTTTCTGGATTCTCAATAAAGAAGTGAGGATACTGAACTTTTACTTGGTCCAAGAATATGTCCTCATTTTCAAATACCGTATATTTTCTCCGCTTTTTATTTCGGTTTTCAGAGTCAATATTTTTTTATCTGCAAGGTATACCAGCTACGAGATACTGAATTATTTGATTCTTCATAAGAACTGGCCCTAGTATACCAGACTGCGATTTTGGATCCGTCATTAGCTATCCGACGTTTTATTGAGTAACAAATTTAAATGCCAGTGGAGGACGACCACTTTCTGCCGCAGCAGGGGGACACGTACTTGGCTTGTAGGCTGGAGAAACGCCGTTCCCCTGTAGTAGCCTGTGGGTGCGTCGCCGCGGCTGCAGGTAGGGCTGCGCGCCATCTTTGGCATTCTACTTGCGGTCCGCGCCGCGCCTGATTTGCCGCTGGCGCTTTATTTCCGCCGCTTTCCTCTCCAGTTGGTGCCCTCCTGTCAAGCAGGCGCCCGCACGTACTCCGCCCCCAACAAGCGCGACCGGCTTCCGAATACCGAGCAGGCGCCTGCTGCAGCCCGTCCTTGAGGCACTGTGCCCGCAGCGGAAGCACCGAAGTTCTATGGCTAAAAAATGGTTCAAATGGCTCTGAGCACTATGGGACTTAACAGCTGTGGTCATCAGTCCCCTAGAACTTAGAAATATTTAAACCTAACTAACCTAAGGACATCACACACATCCATGCCCGAGGCAGGATTCGAACCTGCGACCGTAGCAGTCGCGCGGTTCCGGACTGCGCGCCTAGAACCGCGAGACCACCGCGGCCGGCACCGAAGTTCTATTCCGGATTCCATCATACTGACCTACCTTCAGTCTCACCGGGATACCAGCGCGTTTCGTACACGTGTTTGTAGTCTCATTGTATTATAATCACTTCGTCGGCCTGCCTGAGATAATTTGCTCATGGCGCCGACTGCCCGTAAGGCTGTAAAATCTATATAAAGAGTGAATATTCCTTTGTTCAGAATCGTACAACTGCGGAAGTTCTTGACCGATTGCTTTGAAATTTTGACACAACGTTGATTCAAATGGCTCTGAGCACTATGGGACTTCTAAGGTCATCAGTCCCCTAGAACTTGGAACTACTTAAACCTAACTAACCTAAGGACATCACATACATCCATGCCCGAGGCAGGATTCGAACCTGCGACCGTAGCTGTCGCGCGGTTCCAGACTGTTGCACCTAGAACCGCTCGGCCACCTCGGCCGGCTCACAACGTTGAATTCTACTATGGGCTTGTTAGAATTCCCACAACATGACCCCACTACCACCAAACTGATCTGCTTTCAAAATGTTCCTTTGAATTTACCAGGTCATACGTTAACCTTCAGACGAATGGGCGACGAAGATCAGTCCGTAAATTGAGGAGCAATTCATCTGGGAAAGGCATGTCCCTTCATTTAATTGTGCTCCCATTTCGAGATCGGAGAAATTGAGCTTTGGCAAGAGACGTCACAGAAATATGAGTAAGCGGGATAGCTGTTGCCGATTTGAAGCAGTGCTCCACCGGTTCCCTTTCATATTGCCTTTAATTTGGCACGTCTGGCAGAAATCAATTTTTTCTGTGTACTGTCACGCAAGACGACAAAACGCTGTCACACCCGGGCGATTCGGAATAGGACAGGCATTTATCACAATCGCAGTACACAACTATCCTATTATCAAGCAACTCGCGTGATAAATAATTAACTCTTTTTCTTTATCAGTGGAGCTACTTGTTATACAGTCTTCCTCTCGCAGCTACGTATCCTTCCGGCGGCCGACATTGCGCCTGATCGTTCAGATTCTGTGAAGTACTTACGTCACGTATTTTATCAGACTGTTGTCTTGAGCAGAAAATATTGTGGATGACAATGTTTGAGTAAATCTCAGTTTGCTGAACGCCTTACTGTAACTGGAAATTTAACATTTATCTTACTTGAACTCGCAACTAGCCGCAATAGTCCCATAAGTCAATATTAAACCTAAAATGCAATTGAGTTCTTTGCTTCTTAACTTCTATTAATTATGCCAGTCGAAGACCCTTTTCTTTACAGATTCAGTACTATTCATATACGAGTACTATTACCGAACGTACTATTACCGAAGTTCCTTTGTCTTTAAAAAGATGTTTTCTAAGAGTCACGAAAAGTCTCTTATTCTCATATCGCTACTCTTATTGTCCTTTCCTTTTTTTTTTTTTTTTCTCTCTCTTCTCAGTATCCCCTTTCTTTCTGGCTCCTGCACTGCACGCTGTTCTTAATATTTTCACTGGTTTACATACTGTTTTTTTGTTGCATTCAGAAAGCGCGCCTTCTTCGTCTACTAGTGCTATTTCACAATCCATATTCCGTGATTTATTAAAAACAAACAGACTATTTTAGAATTTAGTTTTGTCTTCTTCCATTACTCATTCCCAGATAAAAGTGAAAAATAATTTAAATTTGCACGTAACATTTACTTACGTCAGGGCAAAGTATGATCTGACAACATTGTGATGGATGTCAAAGATTTGGATCAAAATGCATGGATAGATTCTGTGAAAATCGTTCACTGTCGTGCACAACACAAGTAGTCAACATTATTTTGGTGACGAATAAATATATTTGGTTTGTGTCTTCTGATTTCTTTGTTTTGTGCTGTATTTTATGCTACTATTTAGAGTATGTAGACATGTCTTGTAATTTAAAATCAATTTTGTTACTTTAATGCTTAATGTTACAGCTTCAGATTCTAACCATAAAGGTGTCAGCTTTTGGTTCTAGGGTGTTACATTTTCCACTTTAATGTAACAATAGAAAAAAGTTTCAGATGATACGCGTAGCATGCCCTCATTTTTGGAAACTGCCTTATTTTAATTCCTATCGAACCATTTGTTTAAATCTTTAGCGAAGCCTTCGAAATACCACAGGGAAATGGTGGAAAGATTTTGTGAACAAGGCTAATGCGGATATCTTACCACAGTTGTTCAGACTGAAACGTTGTTCTGACTTCCTGACCAATGTTAACGGGATAGATCCGTTATACGCGTTGTGTCGAAGAAAGTGTAATTCTCCTCATTTTGATGTACACAATGCTTTGAAATTCGCCTTCTTACACTTTGGAAAGGAACATTTATTCTGTTATGTACAGGTGACCGTATTGTCATACAGCGCGTAGAACATGCCAAGAACAGCTTTTTTGTATCGTAGTCTCTACAGATGGGGTAGTGATTATGGTTCCTGAAATGCCCGTACATCGCAGTTCGTGTGCCATACAGTCCTAACCGAACAGAAAGCTACAAGGCGCTAATTTAATAATTTACTCTCCTGGGAAGCGACCGGACAAATTCAACAAGTCTTGATGTAATTACTGCATCAGCTAATTTGCCACTTCAATACATTAGTTCTTTGGATATTAAATTACGAGCCGGCTCGTCTATTGGAGTTTGCGAGAATGCGATTAATAATCTACATGTCTTCTGATAACTTGGTGGGCTCAAACTCTCTGCTTACGCTGAAGAGCCGGCCGCTATTGCCTTTGTTCTTCGGCACAG
Organism: Schistocerca cancellata; assembly: GCF_023864275.1. Taxonomy (NCBI): domain Eukaryota; kingdom Metazoa; phylum Arthropoda; class Insecta; order Orthoptera; family Acrididae; genus Schistocerca; species Schistocerca cancellata. The sequence goes on along the minus strand of NC_064630.1, from coordinate 358,338,217 downwards.
TAGGTCTGGGCTGCTAAATTCTCCATCTCAACCGTCTCGCAAGGTCTGTGCCACACAGTAGCAACGCACGTTTCATTGACACTTTCGAGGACTCCCAGCAGTATTTATTACGCGCTTGTGATACATTTAGCAGGATTAAAAGTGATAGAATGCAGGCACTTAGCCATCCGAAGTTTATCGAGCGGTGGTGCTGTTTTGTATTGTTCACGTTTTATAGTCGGAGGGGTAGGGATGCATAATGGATTCGCTTTAATCCTGTTCACCGTAGCTCTTTGCAGCAGGGGAAATTTATCGACGGAGTGCCACAGACATTGGATCCAGGTGATAGTTCGCACTTGTTGGTCACGCAAATCGTAAGTTAGGCGACGATGAGATGTCTAATAGAGCCAGTGAGATGCTTATTCCGAAGACGTTAATTTTTTTTTCTCGAATCAGAAACATACAAAATTACAGTAGCCATTATATATATATATTGTATTTATATTACATGTGCCCAGTTCTTTGCAACCTCCAAGGCGCTTGGAGTGGCTTGCAGAAGATCAATCTTCGTGCAGGATGTAGGGCACAAAAGTCACTGGAGCATGTGGCTTGTGGTTTTCTCTTGTCCACAATCACAGGACGTATCTTCTGTTATGAAGCCCCATCTCTTCAGGTTGTCTCTGGATCGTCCAACTCCTGATCGTAATCTGTTTAAAGATTTCCACACCAGCCAGCTCTCGTTGTGTCCAGGTGGCAGTTCTTCAGCTTCTGGCGTCTGCAGGTGAGGCGTCGACTTCTTCCATAACTCAAACTTTGCCTTCTCTGGTGAAATGGTGAGCTTCTCGGATGTTCTCAGGAAGCTCTTTCGCGATCTCAGCCGATGCTGTGGTGGATTATGTCCATGCAGTGGATGGGCACTGTCCTGTTCCACTTTCAATCTCCTTGTTGGCAGCCACTGTTCTGCGTATCCATGGTGGCGCTATTCCAGCCAGGCAGTAGAGCTTATCAGTTGGGGTAGGTCTTAAGCAAGCTGTGATCAACCTGCAGGTTTCGTTGAGTTTCGCTCAGTATGTATGTGTGTGTGGTGTCCCTCCACTCAGCGAACGGTCATTATTACTCTTGTATTGATAAACTCAAGTGACAGGGCCAGTTACTGAATAAGGAATGCGAGAAAAAAAATGAACAGAAGTTAACATTGACATAAGAGTGTCAATGTAACTTGGACCACATACACACCAAGGGCGGTTATGTCAATGATTAAAGTTGCAATTCTCTGTGGCAGGTAGAATGGCCAATAGAGTGCGTTAGTGCTGTTCATGTTTAGTGGTGCAGCCCGGCTCGGTAAGGTATATTAAGGGCCGTGAACAACATCAGATGTTGCGTGATCACTGTGAAGGACACGGAAATGATATGTATTTGTGTGAGACAGCGTTATCAGCACCCGACCGAGATTTGAAAGGATCCTTCTTGTGGGTCACCGTCTTTCTGGCTGGTCGAGTCGTGCAATATCCAGATTTGTGGTGCGTTCGGATATGACAGTGGCCTGATGTTGGACTGCATGAGAACCTGGGGAACAGGTACCTTCGTCGTTGAGGTTGTGGCCGACCACGTGTGACCACCACAAGAGAGGATCACAGGGTTGTGCACATCGTAACCCTTAACATCAGCGCCTGCTGTTCGTGAACAAGTAATGGACACTCTGTGCAACATTCTATGTGATCCCGCACAGTTGGTCGGAGACTAGCTGCAGGTGGGATAGGGACTGAAAGTCCCATGCGTTGGCTGCCGTTAACACAACAACACAAACAGCTGCGCTTGGAGGGGTGCCGCGACCGGGAAGCATGGACTGCTGATGAATGCCGTCGCTGTGTGTTCAGCAGCGAATCGCCGTTCTTTACCACCCCCGAATGACCATCGTCGGCAAACATGGCGGCGACTTAGTGAGACGCCCCATTCCTCCTTATCGGTGAGACACAGCGGTGTTACTTTTGCGTCATTGTGTGGGAAGCTATGGGGTGTGATTTGATAATGACTCGGGGAACTCTGATGGGACAGTGGTATTTCACAGACATTTTCGGTCCTCATGTGGACCTGTCACCGTACAGTGTCGTTGTGCCATTTTTCATTATAATGCTCGTCGACGCAGGGCACCTGTCTTTTTGAAATTTCAGTGAGATGTTGAGGTATCCGCTTGACCGGCAAGAGATTCAGATCTGTCTCCGAGAGAACATGTGTGGGACCTGCTCAGTCGTCACCTCTGTCCCACTGCCAGTATCCAAGATATGAAGGACCAGTTGCAACAATTGTTACACCGTTTACAACAGTTGGCCAACTCGCCTCAGGAGAGGATGCAGCGGCCTTCGCACCCTCGCCAACAGAATCGGGGCATCAGTGCTTCTAGGCCAGAGCGGGTGCACTCACACTAATGAGTGAGCTTATACCACCGAGTTCTATGTAATCACTGAAATAACATGATACTCCCTGAATCTGTGAAGTTAAATTTTGTTTCCTCTTCCGGTTCTGGGTGCTTCGCTTTTTTTTTCCAAGCAGCGTATTAGCAAATGATGATTATATTTCGTACTTCATTCAGCCACGTAAGTTTGAGGTACTAGAAATAATAAGTGAGGTTACAACATTCTGGAACAGAAGGAACAATGTATTGGGACAGTTGCTTGGTTTACAGAAACAGTTGACACCCCCGTAGATGTGACTTTGAGGGGCAAAATTATGGCCAGGACGAACATGAAAATTTGTAAACTAGATTGTGGGGGAATGCTGTGAATAGTCGGCAAGTAAAGACGGAAATATTATAAGTTAGGCAGGCAGGACGAAGCGATTAAACCAGTCGAAGAAAAAATGACACATGACGTACCTGCCAGAACAAAGACAGTGGCGCAGCAAGTGTTTCTGGCTCTGTAGTTACAGAATATATTGTTTTTACCTTTCTAAAAATATTAAATCATGTTTAGGTTAGTCTCGTAATGAGTCAAAGACGTCCCGTATTTCTAATAACATTGTGGACTGCAGTATACTACCTAGACACAGCAGAAAACATGCTGTTCTCGTTCATAAGGAACCGTTTTCGACTTGCAGCTAGTTTCTTACCCTATGGAAAATTTAATTGAAACGGCAAAAACAACGGAGTCCCGAGCAGTCTTATGGAAAAATAAATGCATAAATGTTTTAAAACACTGAAAACACGAACGCTTTTGTGTGTGTGTGTGTGTGTGTGTGTGTGTGTGTGTGTGTGTGTGTGTGTGTGTGTCAATCAGATGGGTGCACCGAGGGAAGTGACGCAGGGGATAGCACACTGGAATCGCATTCGGAGGTCAACGGTTCAGATATCCGTCGGGCCATCCTGACTTATGCTCCCCGTGATTTCCATAGATCGCTCCGGGCAAATGCCGGTATTGGTTTCTTCGAAGGGGCCGATTTCCTTCCTCACCCTTCCCTATTGCAAGCTTGTGCTCCGTCTCTAATGACGACGTTGTCGAAGGGTCATTAAACACTAATCTTTATTCGTTTCTTCGCTTCAAGTGGGTCCTACATCGAAAGAGACTAGCAATAAGTACAGAAGCTATCCGTATCATCATCACTCTCGTTGTTGAGCAGTCAGATGTCTTTTGCAGTTTCCGGTTATACACAGATTGTCGACTGACAGTGAGGTGTTGGATGTAACTAAAATTACCACAATATAAGAAAATTGTACAATGCCGAAAAACAGTCTCTTAATAAACGCCACAACGAATAGCTCCGTAGTGATGGTAACACACTATATTCTAATCATCATGCGGTGTTGCAGTTCTTCTTGTCATGTCCGTGCTTGCTATGAAAATAGGACGATTAATTCCGCCTTATGCAAGACACCTTTTTTTCTATTTTGTTTTACCCCGACATGTTTCAGCACGTTTTGCGCTTTCTTCAGTGGGTTATTTATTTTCTTACTGTAAAATTGTTGTTACATATTAACTTTTAGTGAAACTGTGGTACATATAATTTACAATTGTGAATGAATAATTGTTGTAAAATATTATACAGCATTTGTTCATAGTTCACAGTTGAGATAGGTATTAACGACCTGACGCACTGTGTCGTTTATAACATTATGTCAAAGTTCTATTTATAGCTTAACTGGCAAAAAGAATGGATGTATGCATTAGTTTACATACCTTACATGGTGCTATTGGACATTTATGTTGGTAGCTATTCTGCTACACAATCTACAACTTCTCATCTGCAAGCAGCAAAACGTAATTTTTTATTTTTCTGTTTATTATGCATTTAGAGACGGAAATGAGTATATATCACGTTTTTTGTGTGTAACGTGCGGTTTTGATATTATAGTGCTTTTTTTTTTTGTGAAGTGAATAGGCTGATTTCGTGACTTGTGGTCACTTGACACTGCACTTTCTTCGATTTTTCAAAACATAGGTATAGTTTTCGCCGCCATTACACTATGTTCACTTGTGAGGCCTTGTGAACATCGAAAAATCTCTCACTTCAAAATGTGATATGAGCCTGTCTTCTTCTAAAAGTAATGAAAAGTACTGTCATCAGAGTACACACACACACACACACACACACACACACACACACACACACACACAATATTCGTCGTTGCAGTTTCTGAACACAGACATTTGATGGTAACAGTGATAGAGGGATGTGCACGGGCGTAGCGTGCAGTTGGCGATCCGTGGCGGCGGCTGTCGCACCAGTCAGTGTGGTTAGTATAGCAATTTGCTTCCTCGAACATCTGGCGTGAGTGTTCGGCCTTGGTCTATTTTATTTGCATTGCACGAAATGTGTAGCGTCAGCATGCGAACGACGTACTCAGGGTCACGAATTGTCATTATTTTAATTACGGCTCAAACACGCTATAATCTTAACATCTGGCCTCTCAAAAGAACCAGCTCGAATAAAAAGCGAATAAAAATTACTTTAAAAAAGGGAAATGTGCCTGTTCCGTCACCCACTTTGGTCATCTATCTGTAAAACTCTGCATTTGTTCACAATCGATATTTGAAGGTGAAGGAATGTAAAGAGTACAGGAGCATGCGCCGCTGAAGAAACAATTCCGTGAACTGGATGTTTCAACCAGCAGAGTCATAGCAGTTATAAGTTTTGTTATCTGACAAAAAGCTAAACATTTGCTTCAGATAGTATAAGTTGACACAGGCGGTACCTACTGATACATTTTTCTCAAACTAGAAGTTCGTGTGTTGTCGTACATTATTCCTTTATGCATCATGAAATTATAGATGAGGGGTTTCAGTGAAGTGATCAAAACACAGGTGAATGGCACAAAGATGTGGATGAAGTGATCACTAAGGATTTTTGTGCTGGACGACTTTAGGACGGGTATATGGAAAATGATGTAGGCTGTCCACACATTGCTCTTGTCAAAAGTGTAGACTGTTCCATTCCGGTTTCAGTCACTTCACTGATACTCCGCATTTGTACTTCTTTTACGAATAGGGGATACGTACGAAAATGTTGCAACTTATCTTCCGGGAGCTGTGACGGTGAGCAGGGGCTACTGCATGTATTAACATACGTTGTTTTAAGCATATGTTAAGCTTCAGATTCGTTAACTTCAAAAGACTGATTGTACCCAGATGCTTAGTTTTACAGAAAAATGGCATTCATGGGGGCAGAACAGACACTGCCTCGTATTTTAAAATAATGTTTATTCGGTTTAGCAGTTCGAGCTATTGTACGCCCTTCACAAGTGAGTTAAATGGTTCGTTGTCACATATGGTTGTTCTTTCCAATATTCCGAGGTCAGATGCAAGAACTGCTATCTGCGGCGTGCTGTTGAAGGGGATGATGGATGCTAAATGCGATATTCATGAAAACGTTCGCGACATGCCGCGTGCCTCGGGTTAGAAATTGAACAGGTATGACCGACTTGAAAATGAATCAGCTTCATTCACAGAATTCTCTCACGCTGAGAGGTGTAACGGCCGACTAAATTATTCACTAGTGAACACTCCATGACTGCAAAATCAAGGAGTACAATAGCGATACTTGCACGAACATACGTACGTGCGCCCTTGATCTCCAAGTTACGCTGTACACACAAAAGAGAACACAAACTACTAAATCGAAATCGGCAACAAAACTGCACGCCTGCCGCACTTCAATTTTGTTTTTTTGTTCTTTCGTGCGTGAAGTAAATAAGCAAACATTTATAAACGGAAGTAGTAGCTTATTTACATGGATTTTTTTCCTTCCTCCGCTGGAAACATCAGTTGGCCGGAAAGGTAACTATATGTGTTAGGAAGACGTCACAGTCGTCGCGGGCTTGAAAGTGATGCATCCTCTACGTAGTCGCGCAATAACATATGCCGCTACAAGACCGATCCCCCCTTTCTCACGCGCTTAAATAATAAAGTCTTACATAAGTTTTTCAGAATTTATCAATGTAAGGTCTATATGACATCTTAGCGTTGTTGCCATCTGCAGAATCATAACTAACCTGAGGAATCTCGTATCGAAACGTCGTCTGTAGCAAAGATTCATAGCTGCACGGATTGCGTGTAGCGCTAAACTCTTGAGACAGCAGCGTTGCATACATTAATCAAAAGGATTAGGGAAACAAGAGTTTGGACGTCTGACAGATTCCACTGAGTAATAACTGAGGACTGGGTACGTTACCTAATTGTACCTTTATCTTTCACGATTTAAGTTCACAGGATAACAGCATTACATCTTCAATCATTTACAAAAAAGTGCTGGAATGTACGATTGGTGCCGAAAACAGAGTGGGAACAATCATTCAATCCGGTACCCTAGGCGCTTCTCATTGGTCTTTCAGAGCTTCAATAACTTTTATGCCCTCCACGAGCATTTATCACTGCCTGAGACTTACTCCGTGTAAGTCTACGGAGGTCACCTGTGATATGTGTTCGCATTCTTCAATGAGAGCCCGTGAGAGTTCTTTGAGAGTCTGTGACGGACCAGGATGACGACGAATATATCTGTCAAGCTTGTCCCACTTAGGCACGATGGGTTTTAGGTCGGGACTCACCTCCGGCCATTCCATTACTTCTATGTCCAGGTTTCGCAAGACAGCCCTGCTGACGTCCGCCATATAGGCCCTGGCATTAGAAGGAATTCAGGGTCACCGCCATATGCAGCAACCGCCACGTGATCCAACAGGATCTGTTCCATGTGTACTACCTGGCGTTAAGGTGACAAAGGACAACGACAAGATCAGTATGGTTGTCAACACTGAAGCTTCCGCACAACATTACAGACCCTGGCTGAATCTGTCGATCTCCTGGACAATGTTTGGCAGATACAGGTCTCCGCACACGAACACGGCCATCACCTTGGGTCAGAGGATGTCTGGACTCGTCGCCCGTGACGGTTGCCAGTTGATATGGTAACGGCAAGGCGAACTGCAAGACGATGCCGTGTCAAGCGCGGTACTCGAAGAGGACGTCTGTCTCGTAAGGTGCTTTCTCGTAGCCTGTCCATTACAGTCTGATCGGACACAGAGGTCCCGGTGGCCCTTCAGAGATCGTCTTGCAGCGCTCTATCGGTATCCGTACGTCGTCGTAACACAGAGGTGACTAGATATCTTTCTGTGTCGTGTCCACAGGTTATGTATGAAACAGGGAGAGGCATTGGCATTTGCACCATCACGACCGAAAGTCTGTCCTTTTTTGGATCAAACTTGCACTAGGCTACAGTAAGGTGCCGCATTGCAAGTGCCTCGTTGAATACAACGTCCACAAATGACAACAGCCATCTGTGTACCTCGGCAGAAAGCACTGGGACACAGACACTTGATTCCTTCCTGCGGGGTCACCTGACACTTCAATGCATAAAATGAATGATTTTAATTGTTGCCTACACTGAAAGCGAAAATCTCAAGCCACGCAATAAGTCCACAGGTACTGCCTGTATCAAAACAGATTTAGGATACCGGACGTTGATACACATGTTTCCCTAGTTCTTTTGAACAGTGTATATCGGCTAGGAATCAGGCAGTGCAAAGTGCCATCAGATACTACAATCTGCGTTACACCATTAACTCCTGAATTCAGTACTGCAAACCACCTTCCTGGATGAGCCCTAGAGTTGAAGACAATACCCTGATGTTTTCCATCTTGAGTCTGACATATGCTTCGCAATATATTTCGAGAAAGATGCAGCGCAAATACATTGATAATATTAGAAATATATTAGAATATTTCGGCGAAGATTGGTAACATTGTCCCATGGTCCCATATACTGTACTGCAGTGTGCTTCTTTAAGATCAGCCGCTGTCCTGTAGATGATTTCAGACAATGAATAACTTGAAAGTTTTGACATTATGTGCGACCTTGGTACTGCAGTTTGTGGAACAACTCGGGTCTGCTAAAGGAGGTCGCTGGAAGTTTCTTTAACAGCTGTTACTGGGTCAAAGTTTCCGTAACTGCCACAGGGAAGGCCGCCCGCAAAACCATTTAGCTTGCGTGACAAATACAGTATTTTAGATTGCGTGCGCCAAGTCAATGTGAGGAGATGAAAATTTCTGGCGATATTTGTTGGATTGAAACCTAAACTATTTGCTTACCCTCCAGTTGTTGATGGAATATCTCCTGTATATATCAGATTAATGATCCATAAACGTTAATTACCAAGCGAGGTGGCGCAGTGACTGGACTCACATTCGGGAGGACGACGGTTCAAACCTACGTCCAGCCATCAGGTTTAGGTTTTCCGTCATTTCCGTAAATCGCTTAGGGAAATGCCAGGATGGTTCATTTAAAATGGTACGGTCGACTTCCTCCCCCATCCTTCCCTAATCCGGTGGGACCGACGACCTCGCTGTTTGCCTCCCCCACCCCCCCCCCCCCCCCCCACCCTCCCGAATCAATCAACCAACCAACCAAACGTTAATTCTAATTTTGCTTCCGGGACAAAGATTATAAATTGATACTGTTCTACGATTACACCGAACTATATGCTACAGAGGTTGAGCTATCTGATTCTATTTCGGGAGAATTTGGGTTCAAATTCCTTCAAAAAGACCTCTGGTTCGAGTTACGTAATTTACTAGAATAGCCTAAACTTGGGCGAGACTTGTTTACTGTCATGTTTGTGTCTCGCAGTTCTAAAGAGATTTTCCTGCAGGTTGTAAACTCAAGTTTCTTCTAACAGAAATTCTCTTTCTTATTCACGCCTCACTGTCGAAGTGTTAGTTACCCCTTTTATTATTTCACGTTGCACTGCAGCGTTATATCCCCAATGTTATTAGTACGCTTATGATATAACCATGATTTTATGATTATCTTGCGCTGAATATGTACTCTACAATGTATGCAGTATAAACAATGAGTCGACACCATAGTATTGAAAAGAATTGTAGAAATCTATTTTCGTGGTCTTTCACGATCATGAAGATTACAAGTTGCAGTGATATAAAGCGTTAACTAAGCGGTTAGTGGCACTAAGCAGTAGATACACAGGTTGGACTGAAATGTAATAAAGAGTATTGCACAGTCGTGCCAGTACCCACGCGGATAGCTTTGAGTTCTGACTACTCCTTTTACCTTACTGTGATCTTGTCTTATAAAGTGTCTCGTCCAAAATGTAGATTAATTGGCCTTCTTCTTCTTCTTCTTCTTCTTCTTTACGGATCATGGCCCGAGTACCGCGAGCAGTTGCAGGGTTCCTTTTCCACTGGGTTCTACTACGTTCTTTCCACCGCCGGTAACCCTTTAAGGCGATTTGCAGCAGTATCTCATGGATTCTGTCTCTCTACCTTTTCTTTGCTCTGTCAAGTGGCCTACTTCCGTGGAGAGACAAGATTAACAGACGTTGCTAATTCGAATTACTTTCCCGTACTGACAAACTCAAAATCTTATCTTACAAGCAGCGGTCCCCAGCAGTCGGATCGACTTTTTGAAACTATCTACACGATTACGTAGGTTAAGATCCTAAGCATCACACAGTGCAGCCATTCGCCCTGGTGGGCCCTCATTTGCGAGTAATTGACGAAAAAAGTTTTGGAATTTTGTGTGGCACTCAATAGCGTGAAAAAAATTGCATCAAGTAGTCCTGTTGTATGGTGTAATGGATAGGGTAGTAGCTTTGCCTGCAAGTATATTTTTTTGTTTTTAAATCTTTATCAGAATGACTATGATCATCATTTTTGTTCAGTTAATTGATTTAAATGTAATTTTTTGTTTCCATTCCTTCCTCACATTACTTCAATCATAATATAAATTTCTTCATTTGCTCTCATTTTTCTTTATATCATTCTGTTTCAACTTGAAATCTGTGTCCATGTGTTCTAATTAATTTTCTGCATTAATTGCGATTAAATATGTTTTATCACCCTGTTTTTCGTCCTCGTTATTGCCTTCATTATATCTATTTCTCATTTTGTTTGAATTTCTTTATGCTTAATAAATCCTTTTTTCATTTAAATCTTCCTCTGCGTTATTTAGTCCATAGTGCGGTATGTATTTAGCTCATGTTTTAAACGTATGAATGGCGATTACCATGCAAAAAAGTTCCACATCTGGTAACGAAAAATACATTTTCACTCCACTGCACTGTCAACATAAATAGATTATTGGTCATCCGTTTTTTATTGATAGGTCGGAATTTTCAAATTATTGAATATTATAATATATAAAAATAATTACATTCACATTCATAAAAATTCCAATTGGAAAAGGAATAATATAAAGAGAAAATGAAACAAATAAAAAAAATTCATACAGTGATTAAATGATGTGACAGAGGACTGAAAATTAAAAAAAATGCATTTAAGCCAACTAACTGAATAAAAGTATCATCAAAGTCATTTCGATAAAGATTTAAAAATAAAAAAATTTACTGCACCTGGCGAGATTCGAACCCAAAACCTCTTGCATGTGAAGCTGTTATCCTATCCTTTTTTTTTTTTTTTTTTTTTTGCTCTACAGAAACAGTAACAAAAATGGCTAGCTTACAATGAAGTGACATAAATAAGGTAACAGATAATTGCAGTCATCAACATCACTCAACTACCTTACGTTACTTCACTTTTTTTAACGTTATTGAGCATCACACTAAATTCCGAATTTTTTTCGTTAATTACTCGCAAATGAGAGCCCGCCAGGGTGAATGGTTGGAGGGTGTAATACCTAAGATCTTAACCTACGTCACCATGGATTTGGTTTCAAAAGATAGATACCACTGCTGGAGGCCTCTCATTGTTGAGGGCGGAGCAGAGAGAGCAGGGAAGAACGGATAGCTTCTAATATAAAACAAGAACATGTGCGCCTCTAAATTTTCCTTTATTTTGTATTCATTAGTGAGTCGCAGGACGAAGTGACGTGGAACCATGTACGCCATTACTCGGCGACGGATAATAAGCGTTTGTGGCCACTAATGTGAGGGTTTGTTTCTGTTTGCAGAGAGCGCGCAGGAGCGGCAGCAGCAGGAGACGGACGACGAGGGCATCGAGCGAGACTCCGCTGACAGCGAAGACGACGTCGACGCTGCCGTCTCTGGAGACCGCGGACGGGTCTCCCTCTCCACCGTCATACAGGTGCTGCAGCTGTCATGTTACGGCTGGCATCTCACCACAGAACACCTCTGTGGAAACACAGACCTCTGCGGAAACTCGCTCTTATATACTTCGTCTCTGACACTGCCGCAGTGTATACTGATGAGTCAAAACATCGTGACCATTGCTCACGGGGAGGTTGAATGCCTCCTCGTGGTGTTGTGAGGATGTGACGCAATAAGGAAAGAATGTAAGCCAAAGAGAGGCAAATTTGTAGTCATTATAGCGAAGATACGAGCCGCAATTGCGGAAATCCACTGATATAAGCAGTTTTGATAAAAGGCACATTGCTGCGGCGCTGCGGCTGGAAATCTCTGAAACAGTGAAGCCGGTCGCATCTTTACTGTTCTCCTCAGTGCCAGTGGAAAGTGCAAACAATCCTCTTGGCAGAACATCCGCAACTGAGCATTATAGCAGAGGTTGAAAATACCCCTTCAGTTGTAAATTACTTAATTTTCACACGACCGGTTTCGGACTGCTATAAGCCCATCCTCAGGTGTCGTAGCTGTGCTGTGGTCCCCGAGCGTCTCGTGAACCCGACGCGATGTGCTGCCTATGAGCGCAGCACACCGCGCCTGGTACACAGGGCGCTCGGGGACTACAGCACAGCCACGACAACTGAGGATGGGCCTATAACAGTCCGAAACCGGTAGTGTGAAAATAAAGTAATTTACAACTGAAGGGGTATTTTCAACCTCTGCAATGGAAAGTGGTTGAAGGATGGTGTGATAACAAGTAGGCCTTATGGTATCGGATGACCACATCTCATCAGGTCTGAGGATGCCGCACATTGTAATCTAGGAGAGACAGCGATCTGTGGCAGATCTGACGACAAGGTACAATACTGCTGCAGGCTCAAGAGTTTCGGAACTCACCGTTCAAAGGCCGTTGTCGAACATGGAGCTCCACATTACACGACTTCCTGTGTTGACCCAACGACATCCTCAGGTATGATTGCCGTGGGCGCAGTATCACTGAGTTTTCACCGTCGATCAATTGAAAAGTATTGCCTGTCGAATCATCTTACACCAGGTCGATGGTTGGGTCCTTACACGCCGTCGTCCAGACGAATGGCTGCATGAAACATGCACTGCGCTATGGATGCAGACTGGCGAGGGTACATTGGGGTACATTGGGGTACATTGAGATAGGCTTACATGGGCTCTGGTGGTGGTAATCGAAGGCATAATGACTGCATGACTTACGTGAACATTGTTACGGACCACCTGCATCGCTTCATGCTTGATGTCTCCCATACGGTGATGACATCTTCAAGCAGGATAACTGTCCGTGTTGCAAGGTCAGAATTGTGCTACAGTGAACTCACATTGATGTGCCTGATCTGTACTGGAACGCATCGGGCGCCAGGTGTGTGCCCGTAAAAAACCATCCCGTAATTTGCGAGTAATTTCTTGACTCGTGCGCAGACAAGTGGTACCACATTCTTCTCGAATCCTGTCAATGACTTGTAGAACCAATACAAGCAGAATTGCTGCTGCATTGTGTTTGCACAGTGGACGAAAACGCTATTAAATAGGAAGTACATTGTTGTATGCTAACGGCTGACAACTTTGTGGAAGGTTGCCAATATTATTTTTTCATATTCATTTTCGTGAGGTAATAAATTATTGAAATCTATACTCCATTGACGTTTATTTGATGTTATTTACAGGAGTTACAATTTTCCGTTATTAGCGGCCCCCTGATTTCCAGTTGTGTATCGCCTATTCAGTAGAATCTGTTAGGATCCCATTTTTCTAAACGATGCTAGAATGTTTCTCTCCTTTTCTTCCTTTACCTCCCCAATTGGAATATTTCTTTTACTTTTCTCCAATCTTCTTACTCTCATCTCTCTTCTTTTCCTACTCCTTCTCCTCCTATCCATATTATTTCTCTTCCCCCTCAATCTACTTTTCTCATACTTCTCAATCGCATCTTTTTCCTTTCCCCCTTCTCAATATGCCTTCCTTCGACCTCGTACGTAGCCTGCTCTTCTATCACCTGATCAATCTCGTCTCCCTCCGTACTTAATCTGCTCACTGGAAAAATGTTGGAAAAATTACAATGTCCTGAAAGAGAACTGCGTTGGAAAATAACTGAATTTTTATTACATCAAGAAAAAAGCTCTACCTGTCAAACCGAGAAATTTTCTCCTTGTCCTCGTCTTTAAAATACTCTTAGGAGGCACGATTTTAAAAGAGTGTTTTCCTATGAAAGGTAATAAAGGGTAGTTCATCAAGAGAAAGCGACAAATGAGTTGTTACCTTTCTTGTATATTAATTCTCTCACTGCGAATTCATTGATATCAACTTGATTAGGTATAGATCTACAATAGTAGCATATGAAAATTTCTGCTGGACCTGAATTAGAACCAGGATTTCCTGCTTATCACGAGTGGTTGTCTTAAGCACTTAAACTATCCATGCACGCTACCTGGACCGACCAAAACTTCCATATGTGACAGTTCTTACATGCTTTCATCGCAGTCCACTAAATTTATCGCCTAATGCTCGCAGCATTACTTGTATTCCCGCAACACGGAGAATGAGACAGCGACGAATCATGTCAGTATCGTGTAGCATATCTATCCCTCTGACGTCAGGAAATTCGCAGTCAGCGAATTAATTTCGAAGTATTTCGTACAGCGGTGGATCGTCAACAGTGTCTGTTCTTTCAGACATGCACGTGAATTATGTGGATACGAGCTGTCTGTTCTTTCGGACATGTCTGAAAGAACAGACACCACGTATTCATATAACTGATTGGCCTCGATGGGTGCTGAATCCACAATCTTTAGTGAGGATACACATATACCTTCGATCTCCAGCGGGAACTAAAATTAGCTAATCTGGAGGACATCGACGAGGCTGCGGATAGCTGGCGCAAGGTGGGAGTGTGGGTCGGCCGGGGAGCGTGCCGAAATTGTCCGCACATTTGCGGTAAACATTGTGCCGGGCGGCGCAGTGGTTAACGCAACTGCCTGGTAATCAGGAGAGCCCGTATTCGAGTACCGGTCGGGCACACATTTCCACTCGCCGCCGATGATTCCGATAACGTCCCAACACAGTTTGTTAGATTTCCATTATTTTCGGGTTGATGACACATTTGTGGTGCATTGCACCTTCAGCACTTCATTGCACCTTCAGCACTTCATTGCACCTTCAGCACTTCATTGCACCTTCAGCACTTCATTGCACCTTCAGCACTTCATGCGCACCTTCAGCACTTCATGCGCACCTTCAGCACTTCATGCGCACCTTCAGCACTTCATGCGCACCTTCAGCACTTCATGCGCACCTTCAGCACTTCATGTGCACCTTCAGCACTTCACGTGCACCTTCAGCACTTCACTTCATTGCATCTTCAGCTAGAGGCGGCGCGTACTGTCGTGTTGCAGAGGTGCATCTCGCACGTGGGTGCGCCGAGCGCGCAGCAGGCGGACCAGCATTACCGCGCCGTGTGCCGCGCGCTGGTCGCAGAGGCCATCGAGCTGTCGCAGTTCCTCGAGAAGGTCTCGCAGGGCACGCGCGAGCTGCGCGCCACGGCCGAGGCCGCCTCCACCGACCTCGACATGCTGCGCTTCTCCGACTGGGTCAGTACACACCACCACCACCTCCTGGCTTGCTGTGCTCTGCTCGAGGCGCCGCGCGCTCTGACGTAGTTTCCCACTTACATCCTTTCTAACATATTCTTCTCTGATGATGTCTTCTATGTAGTAGTAGCGACCCTCATAGGCAGCATTACGTTAGCTTACTGTAGAACCGAGACAGACTGAAACAAATGATTTACGTGAGTGATAGCGCTCTGCATCTCCCAAATTCAATGAAATGCGCTAAGTTGCCCATTTACAAATTAGGTACAGTACTAGCTACATTACCCACTTTCACGTTTACAGAATTGAGGGTTGCTACGAGCGGATGTCAGAAAGTAAGTTACACATTGTTCTGGAGGACCACGTTACACTTCATAGTGACACAGATACGTCACACTATTTGTCAAATAATCACCAAGTCTCTGTGAAGAACGGTAGGTACGTTTAACCAATCGTTCGTCCCTCGACGACGGAAAGCCGCTCCTTGTTTATAGAGAACCAGTGTGTGAACGTCCTCCTCGTTGGTTGGTTGGTTCATTCGGGGGAGGGAACCAAACTAGCAAGGTCGTCGGTCCCATCGGATTAGAGAAGAATGGGGAAGGAAGTCGGCCGTGTCTTTTCAAAGGAACCATCCAGGCATTTGCCTGCAGCGATTTAGGGAAATCACGAGAACCCTAAATGAGGATGGCCGGACGTGGGTTTGTTCCGTCGTCCTTCCGAATGCGAGTCCAGTGTGCTAACCACTGCGTCACCTCGCTGGATCCTAATCGTTGGAAACACTCTTTTCTCCCATTTTTCCTTTCAGTTGCCCGAAAAGAAGGAAGTGGCATGTTGCAAGATCTGGACTTCCCTACCAGCATCATCCTCGTCTGTGCGGCCCCGATCAAATTGTTGGCACCATTCCACAGCGACTGGTTACTGGGGCTATACAGCTACAGAATTTCGCGCTAAATGTGTGTGGAAGTTAGACTTTCAGTACACGAAGATCGTACTTTGGAGTACCTTTCTACTTGCCGCGCCATTTCACTCCCATACCGTGATGCACTTGTTATCCTTACCGCGGCAGAACTGTCTCTGCAGGAAACAAGGAAATATTCTGGTTTCTGCCGTGTGGTCTTAGCGTGGGCATGTGTAACTTACTTTCTGAAGTCCCCACATGTTAAATAAGGATTCGAAAGTTCCTGACAAACTGCATCTCTAACCTGAAACCTGTATACAAGGCTGAGCTAGCCAGGCATTGGTTATGTCCCGCTCTCACAGCTTCACATCTGCCGATACTGTTCTCCTACTTTCCAAACTTCATCTGCTGTAGGAGTGTTAGTCCTACAAGGTACGCAGGAGAACTTTTGTGAAGTCCAGAAAGTAGGAGAAGAGGTACTTTTGGATGTAAAGTTATGAGAGTTTGATTTGAGTAGCGACTGGATAGATCAGTCCGGGTTAAAGCCCCGATTCGACACACTGATTTAGCACTCCAGGAAGTTCCGAAACGGCGCGCACACCGCTGCAGCGTCAAAATTCATTCTTGAAATAGTTTTCTTGGTTGTCACCTAATAATTGTTTGTATTGTTTTAGTTTTGTCATAGTCGCTTTTTTATATTTTAGTTACATCGCTTGGTGACACAGGGTTGAGAAAAGCAACCTGGTAATAAAGGTGACAGCAGTGTACGGGATGTCTAATTATGCAAAATTATACAGATACCCATAGTTACGAAGTACACCGTTGTGGAGTTGCGGTCGTAAAAAGACGGTATTGAACGCCCAGAAATGTGTGCATTTGAAGTCATTTTTTCCAGCTAATACCTGTTAAGCTAAACATTACAATTACTACTTAAATTATCTGAATATAATGTATTCAGCTAAGCAGTCAGATCCAGGCATACTTTAAATTCCTATCGATGGGTGGTTCTGTTAGAGACGAATTTTCTATGAGATTTACTAGGTTGAGAATGACTGGTAAAATCGACTACGCTAAACGTATGTAACACCCTTAATTTGTTAAGCTTATGAGTTGTACTCCAGGAAGTCCATTGCAGTAAGATAGTAGACAGGTGAAACACTAAGGTGCAATCTTATCATTAATACAATATAAAGACCACATGTTTTAAGTTTTGCTACCGCTACGGTCGCAGATTCGAATCCTGCCTCGGGCATGGATGTGTGTGATGTCCTTAGGTTAGTTAGGTTTAAGTAGTTCTAAGTTCTAGGGGACTGATGACCTCAGCTGTTATGTCCCATAATGCTCAGAGCCATTTAAGTTGTGCTAACGTGGAGAGAGCATGAATAAACTTTTATTCTAATAACTGCAGTGGAACAATAAGTGTTAACTAAGATAACGGTGGAAAAGAAAACGGAAATTAAATTTTTAATATTCTATCACTAATGAAGTTTTTTTAACGGAAAATGCTCAAAAATTCATGCCTACGTATCCCACAATCGCTCAGTCAACAATAATCTCAGCGTGACAGCAGTAGTGTCGTCGGGCGATACTGCTCCCCTACGCACACTCAAACAAGTTCGCTTTTCGCACAAACTTCAGCTCGCTCGTCGCTGATTGGCTGTCGTTTCTTGGCTTTAACTCCACAATGGTGCGCTTCCGACCTACAATTGTCGGGGAGATCTTGCTCGATTCGACGTCTTCTGCCCTGCTCTAACATTATTAGGTTATTCTCTCCAGCGTGTGCACTACATTCGCTTGCCTCAGCTCGTCCATTTTCGTGAACACTATTCATTGTCACTCTGCTTCTAACCTTCCACAATCATTCGCTATTTCGAAATAATTCTCGCGACTTCTCTAATATTTTGACGCTGCTCTTCACTTCTACTTCTACTCGTTACGCTCCTTCCAGAAATACAGTACATCGGGCTTATCTCTTAGTGATGTATGTCGAAATTGTGCAAACACTTTCTCACAGTTTGGCGTTTATGCATGCTCTTGAGACTCTTATATTCCTTCCATGATCGAACTTTGTAGACCATATCGTCTAAAATTTCTGTTTACAGAATATTCTTAAAAATTGCTCTTGAAGCTTTCTCCGTCTTTTCATAAGAAAACAATGCTTGAGAGAGATTCCATCTCTGCACACATTTACGGCAGCCATTCCATTGACGTACAGCCACTGCTACTATATTTCCTTATTATCGGTAGAGCAAGCCATTAAATCCTTAATTTGTCTTGTCATCTAAAGACTGTTTGAAACATGCCAGGAATTCGGTCTGCAAAATTCCAGCTCGTAAAGACTTTGCAACGGCCTCTGCCGATAAGTGTTTGATTAAGTAGGGTGCGCATTATAATTTTTTTACAAACAGGATCACTGATTCATGCGTAAAATTCATTTCCTTCTGTTACGCATTAGAAGGGTGCTACATACTTATTGTATCCAATGTGAGATATGGAAACAAACTATTTGCACACAGATTTTTTGGCACAGAGCAACAGTTTATAAATGCAGTATAGTAGCTGAATCGTGCAATAAATTTGGCGTATACAAGTGTAGGTTCAACAGTTTGGTCTCGTATCCACAATCTCCCACAGAATATGACCTCGAAACACAATTATCAGAGTAATGTGTATGAGAACACACTGAAAATTATTTTGAGAAATCATTTCACTAATACCGTTGTAATCATGGTCAGAAGTGTTCAGTCAGCAAGAGCGTTACCAGTGAAGGAAAAAGTCCGAAATCCAGGCCTTATTCGGCACTCAGTTTCTTAAGTCATCACTCGACTAGAAGCAACCGTAGACTTGTAACTGGGTGCTGCATTGCATTATCATGAAACGTTCCTTTGATACGTATTGTACATGCAGAGCATCCGTATTGTACTTGCAGATTCCGTGGCGTTGCGCCAAGTCGCACTCACCGCTGCGGTCTGAATGGGCGTAATCGTGGCGGTGTGCAGGCACGAGAGATGACACGCGATGCCCTCCTCCGTAGATTTACACTGAGGTGACAAAAGTCCTGGGATAACGATAGGCACGTATATAGATGGCGATAGTACAGCGTACGGGAGGTATAAAACGGCAGGCATTGGCGGAGCTGTCATTTGTACTCGGGTGATTCACGTGAAAAGTGTTTATGGCCACAGGACGGAAAATAAGACCTTGAACGTGGAATGGTAATTGGAGCAAGACACATGGGACCTTAAGTTTCGTATATCCTTAGGCAATTTAATGTTCCGAGATCCACGGTGTTAAGAGGGTGCCGAGAAAACCAAATTTCAGTCATTACCTCTCTCCACGGACGACGCAATGGCCGTCGGCCTTCACTTAGACCTAGAGCAGCGTCGTTTGTGCATTGTCAGTGCTAACAGACAAGCAACACTGCGTGAAGTAACAGCAGAAACCAACGTGATAAGGATGAACGTAGCTGTTAGGACAGTGGTGCGAAATTTGGCGCTATTGAGGTATGGTAGCAGACGGCGGACGCGAGGTGCCTAGCCAACAGCACGAGATTGCCTTCAGCGTCTCTCCTGAGCTCGAGAGCATATCGGTTGGACTCTAGACGACTGGAAAACCGTGGCCTGGTCGGATGATTCCAGATCACAGTTGCTAAGAGCTGATGGCGAATGTGGTGCTGATCCCAGGAAACCGTGGACCTAAGTTGTCAACACGGCACTGTGGAAGCTGCTGGTGGCTCCATAATGGTGTGGGCTGTGTTTACATTGAATGGACTGGGTTCTCTGATCCAACTGAATTGGTAATCGACTGGAAATGGTTATGTTCGGCTACTTGGAGAGCATTTCCAGTCATTCATGTTTTCAAGCAACGATGGATTTTTTATTGGATGAAACTGTGCAATGTCACTGAGGTAGCGTTCTCGCTTCCCACGCCCGGGTTCCCGGGTTCGATTCCCGGCGGGGTCAGGGATTTTCTCTGCCTCGTGGTGACTGGGTGTCGTGTGATGTCCTTAGGTTAATTAGGTTTAAGTAGTTCTAAGTTCTAGGGGACTGATGACCTTAGAAGTTAAGTCCCATAGTGCTCAGAGCCATTTGAACCATTTTGACCCAATGATAGTGCCCTCTGGAGCTCATATAGATCTCTCCGTTTCTGCGTTACGACAACGACTGCAATGTTTTCCACGTCCACCCGACATACTTTATAAACAATCAGTTGCTAGTGCTGCCACCTGCCATCTGAGTGGTTATTGCACATTGACGTCGTATATGTGGTCACATTAATATGTCTGGACTGTATATTTGATAGAAGTTATCCCTGGCGAAGTGTATCACTTTTATCTAACACCACCCAGAGCCAACTACATGCTTACTAATTTGCTACGCTCGTTGAGGAAAACAGGGAACTGCGTAAGCAGAATTCGACTGCCACCCACAGCATCGCTCTATAGACTGCTTTGTAAACATTCCGTACCAGTAAAGTAACCTCACTGACCTCGAAGGATCACTGACTCCAAACTCCCAAAGTAATAACCAGTTTCAAGCATAAACTCTGCCGCTGAGAACCCACGACTTGCTACCTCTACGATAGCTAACGGCTGATGCTTCAATTTCGCGACCTCCAAACCGCACCACGAAGTTTTTGACGTTCAAGCCTTTCAGTGAGTCATCATCAGGAGCAGAATGTAGGTGTCCTCGTTGGCTATTTTCTGCCCCTGCTTACAGCGCTTCTCTAAGATCTGCCTTCTGGCATTACTTTTAGAACTTTTTCTACAAAACATGCTGGAACCACCCGCCACAATGAGGAAATTACTCTGCGTGTAAGCCCGTGATGTAGAGTCCGGCCATAACCGGTACTTTTTGCGTGTCCAAGATACACTCCTGGAAATGGAAAAAAGAACACATTGACACCGGTGTGTCAGACCCCACCATACTTGCTCCGGACACTGTGAGAGGGCTGTACAAGCAATGATCACACGCACGGCACAGCGGACACACCAGGAACCGCGGTGTTGGCCGTCGAATGGCGCTAGCTGCGCAGCATTTGTGCACCGCCGCCGTCAGTGTCAGCCAGTTTGCCGTGGCATACGGAGCTCCATCGCAGTCTTTAACACTGGTAGCATGCCGCGACAGCGTGGACGTGAACCGTATGTGCAGTTGACGGACTTTGAGCGAGGGCGTATAGTGGGCATGCGGGAGGCCGGGTGGACGTACCGCCGAATTGCTCAACACGTGGGGCGTGAGGTCTCCACAGTACATCGATGTTGTCACCAGTGGTCGGCGGAAGGTGCACGTGCCCGTCGACCTGGGACCGGACCGCAGCGACGCACGGATGCACGCCAAGACCGTAGGATCCTACGCAGTGCCGTAGGGGACCACACCGCCACTTCCCAGCAAATTAGGGACACTGTTGCTCCTGGGGTATCGGCGAGGACCCTTCGCAACCGTCTCCATGAAGCTGGGCTACGGTCCCGCACACCGTTAGGCCGTCTTCCGCTCACGCCCCAACATCGTGCAGCCCGCCTCCAGTGGTGTCGCGACAGGCGTGAATGGAGGGACGAATGGAGACGTGTCGTCTTCAGCGATGAGAGTCGCTTCTGCCTTGGTGCCAATGATGGTCGTATGCGTGTTTGGCGCCGTGCAGGTGAGCGCCACAATCAGGACTGCATACGACCGAGGCACACAGGGCCAACACCCGGCATCATGGTGTGGGGAGCGATCTCCTACACTGGCCGTACACCACTGGTGATCGTCGAGGGGACACTGAATAGTGCACGGTACATCCAAACCGTCATCGAACCCATCGTTCTACCATTCCTAGACCGGCAAGGGAACTTGCTGTTCCAACAGGACAATGCACGTCCGCATGTATCCCGTGCCACCCAACGTGCTCTAGAAGGTGTAAGTCAACTACCCTGGCCAGCAAGATATCCGGATCTCTCCCCCATTGAGCATGTTTGGGACTGGATGAAGCGTCGTCTCACGCGGTCTGCACGTCCAGCACGAACGCTGGTCCAACTGAGGCGCCAGGTGGAAATGGCATGGCAAGCCGTTCCACAGGACTACATCCAGCATCTCTACGATCGTCTCCATGGGAGAATAGCAGCCTGCATTGCTGCGAAAGGTGGATATACACTGTACTAGTGCCGACATTGTGCATGCTCTGTTGCCTGTGTCTATGTGCCTGTGGTTCTGTCAGTGTGATCATGTGATGTATCTAACCCCAGGAATGTGTCAATAAAGTTTCCCCTTCCTGGGACAATGAATTCACGGTGTTCTTATTTCAATTTCCAGGAGTGTATGTTATCATTTAACAAGATAAATATGACCTGTTTCGTTAACCGTTCGCTTGATTTACCAGTGTATGAAATGCAGTGATTTTCAATGTACAACAATTTTGAGAACTGGCCGATACTTTCAGTTTTTAAGGCCACCTTTACGATTTAAGTTTTCTATAGTGTCCTTGTATTTCTAGATAGTTTTTTTAAATGACCTAACGACTGAATCAAAACTTTTCTAATAACCTGGATGTTTATGGACCGTTAAAACAATGGGCTAGCTGCCTTGCTTTGTCCTTGTAGTGACCGATCAGTAACGGCAGCATAAGCTTTCAGACTCTAGCGGTCCATTTTGCCCCCTCCCAGCTTACGACAAAAAGTGAGTACCCTCATTTTTTTTTTTTCGGCCACTACTGCACGCCTGCACCCGAGTGAAAGTCCTCAGCCAGAACCCCTGTTTAGAATGCGGCCGATTCATTCCCTGCAGCATCCTTTCTCCTAAAAGCGCTCATCTCGCGTGGTATGCGGGAGACCGCCGAAGAGAAGTGGCTGGAACGAAACTGTGACTGGAGCCTTGAGACGTGCCTGAAAGGATTGGGTGCCCAATAAAGACCTGGTGGCAGGACGCGACGAGACGATGCCTTCAGTTCCTGTCCCACCGCACATTCTCGTTCTGCGATGTTGTTCTTTCCGCGTCTGCTAAGATGTCGACGGAGCTTTCATTTACAAACAGGGATGTACGACTGATACGTAAAGCAGTGGTGCTCTATGAATAGGGTGTATCATAACTGATAGCGATAACCGCTAGGGCTGAAAGTATAAGATAATGAAAGCAAAAATAGTTCCATTAAAGTTGGTTAACAGACAGCGTGTGGTAAAGAGCCGTCACTTACTACAAATCCTACATTACGACTTACAAGAAAATACGCAATCGTACATTTGTAGCGTTTGTAGACATAGAGAAAGTTTTTGGCAATGTCGACTGGAATACACCCCTGAAAATTCCGAATGCAGCAATTGTAAAATACGGGGAACGAAATGTTTCTTAAACTTGCACAGAAACCAGACTGCTCACATACGAGCCAAAGAACATAGAAAGCAGTAGTGGAGAAGGCAGTGAGACATGGTTGTAGCTTATCCCCCATGTTATTAAACTTGTACATTGAGCAAGCTGTGAAGGAAACCAAGGAGAAATTTGGAAAGGGGATAGAAGTACAGGAGGGAGAACTAAACACTTTGAGGTTTGCCGATGACACCGTAATTGCCAGACAGAGCAAACGACTTGGAAGATCAGTTGAAGGGAATGGACTGAATAAAAGTTAACAAAAGTGAAACAAGACTTACGGGATACAGTCGATTAAAATCAGACGATGCTTCGAGCATTAGATGAGAAAATGAGACACTAAAAGCAGTACTCTGGCTCTGTTAGTTTTACAAAAAAAAATAGCTGAAGTAGAGAGGGATGTAAAATGCACACTGGCAATATGAAGAAAAGAATTTCCAATAAAGAGATATTTGTTAGCATTGAATATAACTGACGAAAAAAAATGCAACACCAAGAAAGAGTTTTGCGACATACACGAATGTTAGTAGACGTGTGTCTACATCTGAAAGATGATGCCTATTCCAGTTTCGCTCAGTCGCATAACAGTGTCGCTAGCAGCACCGATATGAGTATGCAAATCATATTTGCTTTATATACACGCTGTAAGGGTCAAGAGCGTCAATTACCCTTGAAACGGGACGTGGTGAGTTGATGTTGGTCAAGAATGCCTTTAAGACGACGAAGACGCCATTATGAACAGCTCACTTAGTTCGGACGAGGTCACGTAATAGGGCTACGAGGAGTTGGGTGTTGTTTCCGTGACACTGCAGAAAAACTTGGCAGGAATGATTGCTGGCGGCACTGTTCACGTGAATTCGTGGCCGCAAGAAGGCTGGTTTCTGGACAGCCATGCGGCACTACCGAGAGTGGAGACCATCGTGTTCGGCGTTTGGCTGTGGCGCATCGTACTGCACCTGCAGCAGCAATTTGAGCGGCAGTTGGCACCACTGTGACACAAGTAACTGTTACGAATGACAGCAGGAGCACTCTCGTGGTTATTCCACGCATCCTGATGCAAATTTGTACGTCAGGTTGGTGATGCGATCTGTTGCGCTGCCATTTATGAACAACATTCCAGCGGGTGTTTACGGGCAGGATAACGCTCGCCCACAGGCCGCTGTTGTAACCCAACATGCTCTGCAGGGTATCGACATGTTGGCTTGGCCTGCTCGATCACCAGATCTGCCTCCAATCGAGCGCATATGGGACATAATCGGACGACAACTCCAGCGTCATCCAAAACTAGCATTAACCGTCCCTGTATTGACCGACCAAGTGCAACAGGCATGGAACCCCATCCAAAAACTGACACCTGACACCTGTCACCTGTGCAACACAATGCATGCACGTTTGCATGTATTCAACAGTCTGGCGGTTACACATGTTATTGATACCCCACCATTTCACATTTCCAATGGCTTCTCTGGCGCACACATTAACCTGTGATCTTGCAGTGTTAATCAGTGAAATATGTTAACTAGACATGTATTCCTGAAATTTCATTACTCAACATTAATTACTTTTTCGTCTTGTGATTTTTTTCGTCAGTGTATATTTAAGTGTTAGGTAGTCTTTTCTGAAGGTATTTGTATGAAGTAGAGCAAGAAGGATAAGCAGTATAATAAGAGGAAAATAGCTTTTGAAATGTGGTGCTCCAGAACAATACTGAACATTAAACGACTAGATCGAATAACTGATGAAGAGAAGCTGAATCGAATGGAGGTGAAAGGAAATTTATGGTACAATTTAAGTAAGAGGATGGATCGGTTAATATGATACATAAATGTAATTGTCCGTCGCTGACGCTGTTGTATCTTGCTTTAAATACACCGTAAAGCGGTTCGACCCCAGCCATCATCATGAGTATGTTAGATAAATAGAACAATTTAGTAATGATATTTCTGCAATAACTACATTGTGTAAATTATTACATTGTATAAAAACAGAATGAAGATATGGAAAACTCAGTACACAGTATCTCCTCGGTTACACGTATACTTGTACCATGCTCTGTGAAGCAGCTCGACTTAAACAACACTCTGCGGCCGTTAGCTGGCGTTAAAACCAATGGGTCTTCCAATGTTAATTACAAAAAAAGCATACAGTCATTTCTTAAAGAAAAAATAAGGAATTGGAAATATCGCACTAATATTCCAAATAAAGTTTACAAATTCATACAGTCATAACTTAGAATCACTGTAATGACTGAAGCGGTTGGAGCAGGGAGGAAGTGGTAAGATGCTGGGCCGAAATTACATTACACATTTTGCTTAAAATAATTCATTACACAGGAATTCAATCTTCAATATTAAAATCCTAATACCTTGTTTTAACTTTCACAGAATGAGTGACACATGCTTTGTATTTCATATTACAATTTACGACGACCTCATGCTACAAGAAACAACAGTTGAACAGTCTGATAGTGATCCACACGAAACTAAGCTGTAACCATAAAATTTGTACACCGACTGACTATAGCTAAGGAATAAAGGTGTCAGAATTCAAATGAGTTTCAAAGATTCTAGATAACAACTATAAAATGACAGATCCACTTGATATACAAATTAAACCGCGAGTTGAACAACATAACTGTGCTTCCGAAATTCTCACGTAACATAATTACAATATTTCCACCTGATCAAACTAATATGAACCTGCATTTTAAACCTTGTAAATGGCTTTATGCCAAAGTTCAGTCTAGTGAATAGATTAAAAAGAACAACACTAATTACATAACATGAATTAGTGAACAACTCTTAAGATTTAAAGCCTGAGTACACAAATACAAAATAACATTAATCACATGCACTCAGACTTTTCAAAATAATGTTCATCTATACGAGCCGATTTGCTGTATACAAGGCACTCAATTCAATGAGACAGTTCAAAAAACATTGACAGCTTGGAACTAAATAGCAAATCTCTGTAACTAACAGTCCCAACGATATGTATAACTTGAGTAACGAAGTAATAATTACAACTGGCTGCCGGCCTCTGTGGTCGAGCGGTTCTAGGCGCTTCAGTCTGGAACCGCGCTGCTGCTACTGTCGGAGGTTCGAATCCTGCCTCGGGCATGGATGTGTGTGATGTCCTTCGGTTAGTTAGGTCTAAGTAGTTCTAAGTCTAGGGGACTGATAACCTCAGATGTTGAGTGCCATAGTGCTTAGAGCCATTTGAACCATTTGAATTACAACTGACTAATTTACTATAAGATGACAACTAAAAAACCACATTACTTCAGAGCCTAGCTCCAAATAATGACGCACAAATACAAGCCCTACTGTCTAATGGCTGCTCCGTGCGTTTTTTAAAACATCAGTCATCAGTATGGCCACGGCAGTGCATTAAACAGAGCAAAACTTTTGAATAGAAATACCTGAAACATAAAGTTGTTATCCCACGCGATTCACATGCATAAAAAATAATAAAACACATCCACATCAGGACACTTTCAAGGCTTGATAGGAGAGAAAACACAAAGCCCAAGCTGCTACACAAGTGACAGCCACACCACAAGGCGCCTGCTCCGGCCGCTGTCACCACACTCCACGACACTCGCGGCGAGCCGCCACACAGTCGCGCTGCAACCCAAGTCATCCTAACAGCAACGCTCTCTCTGCACAAGAAACCCTTTGACGGGAAGTTTCGAGGGAACAATCGAACCAACCAAGAAGGTTGAAGGCGCAGTAAAAACCATCGCAGAAGCTATTTGCTACAAGCTAGCCGCGGACGGTTCGGAGTGTATGCTCTATTTGTGAAGTTGTTTCGAATTTTAGCGCGACAATTCCAGTTCATTATCTTTTACTTTTATGAAACGACTGTATGCTTCATTTATGATTAACATTGACAAGTCTCAAGGTTTTTAACGCCACCTAATGGGCACAGAGTGTTATTTAAGGCAGGTTGAAAATAGCGTTCAAGACGGACATGTACATTGAGTATCGATAATAACCGCGAACTCGTTAAATGATTTTATTTCATTTATAGGCAATAGTAAGACACATCTTGACTAATCAAGTAACCGTCTGTTTGGTAATAGCGGGAAGTACAGAGAGAGACGAAGGCTTCAGTACAGAAAGCGTGTTCGTATTGTTGTCAGTTTCGGCAGTGGCCGAGATGAAGAGGCTTGCACGGGATAGAGTAGCGTGAAGAGTTTCACCAGACCAGTCTTCGGACTGAAGACAAGAACAAGCGCAGATTAAATGTATTTAAAACATAAAATTTTCGGTTTAGTCCGCATCTAATCGGACTCAAATTTCATCCGTGGCCTACTTAAATATATAGATTAGTATTCAGCACCTTACATGTCATAATTTAATGTATATTCGTACCTTTTTAAAAGAGGGTGTTCGAAGTGTCGTCTTCACATATGGTTGTAGTACTACTCATCTTCGCAGTAAGACTTCTCTCCATTGAGAATGACATGCTGCGGTCTGTTATCTAGGTACTCTTCAATCCTGTCACACAATTGGTCTGATAGTTCATACGCTCTCACTTTGTTCATTACACGACTGTGGGGAACTGTATCGAACGGCTTGCGGAAGTCAAGAAATAAGGCATCTACTTGGAAACCCGTGTCTGTGGCCCTCTGAGTCTCGTGGACGAATAGCGCGAGTTGGGTTTCATACGATCGTCTTTTTCGAAACCCGTGCTGATCCCTACAGAGTAATTTCTAGTCTCCAGAAAAGTCATTATACTCGAACATAATACGTGTTCAAGCCGGAGATAAAATAAGCCGAAATTTTTGTGAAAGACCTAACGGTATTGAGAAAGAACAGGCTAAACTCATTTGGCGATGCGTGTTTGTTGCTGTTATAAGTAATTTATCTTGTAGCGAAACTGAAATGGATATTGTTCCTATGAGTTGGTGTGGGCAGAGGTCACCGAACTAAAATAACTGGATCCTCTTACCGACCTGCCAACTCAGATGATACAATTACGGAAACATTAAAAGAAAACTTGAGTTTAATTTCAAACATGTACCTGACTCATACAATATGGTTGGTGGTGACTTCAATTTACCCTTGATATGCTGGCGAAAATAAGTGTTAAAATCCGGAGGTAAGCATTTCAGATAATCCGAAATTGTGCTAAAGGCATTCTCTGAAAATTATATCGAGCAAACAGTTCGTGAGCCCACGCGAATAGTAAACGGTTGTGAAAACACACTTGACTACTCAGCAAGAAATAACCCTGAGGTAATAACGAGCATCAAAACGGATACAGGGATTAGTAAACACAGCGTCGTCGTATCGATATTCAATATTATAATCTCCAAATCCTCCAAAAATAAACGAAAAATATACCTATTTAAAAAAGCAGATTAAAATTCATTTGACGTCTTCCTGAGAGACAATGTCCACTCCTCCCAAATCAACGATATAAGTGTAGACCAGATGTGGTTTAAATTCAGAGAAATAGTATCGGCAGCAATTGAGAGATTTGTGCCAAATAAATTAACAAACGACAGAGTTGATCCCTCTTGGTACACTAAATGACTCAGAACACTGACGCAGAAACAACGAAAAAAGCATGCCAAATTTAAATCTTTTACAGAAGCTCGAAATGTAGAGCGGAGTTCAGTTAAGAGATGCTTTTAATGGTTTCCACAACGAAACTTTATCTCGAAACCTGGCAGAAAATCCAGAGATTCTTGTCGTGTGGAATAATAGATAACTATTGTGAAGGTGTGATTTGCAGAGCATCGATGTAGATGTAAACGTAAGGCAGTGGGCGTGAGCTAGGTACATGAAATTTTTTGTTCGGAAAGTTTTCCTTAAAGTCATTTCTGATTTCTTGAGCGGCGCTTTCCGTTCTGTGCGTCGAGTGAGCGGGACTTCGCAACTCTGTGCTTCGATGACCGGCTGCAGAAAGTGGCTCACTGCATCCAGAGTGCAGCGCGTCCCGCGTGAAAGGCGCCACACGTTGGTGTTCGGTTCCGCCGGCAAAGTGTGGGAGCAGCGGCTTGACAGCAGGTGCCGCGATGCATTGCTTTGCATCGCATAGCTGGGCGCTACTCGGCCGCGAGTGGGTCGCGAGCGGAACACCGTGACCCCTGCCGGCGGTATACCGCTGCAGGGTCGCCGCTGGCATGCCGTCCCCCATGCATACATCTCTGCGGCTGCTCGCGCTTACCGAGGAGCCTGCGTAACTGTAAAACCTGCTCCCGCACTCAGCACCGAGCTGTGCGGCGCTGTGTGTGTCGCCTTTTTCTTCACTGTGCTGTTGCCAAAGAAATGCAGATAGATTGGCACAATACGGTATTGCCTCTTGGTTTGACGACTAATAGACATCTTCCAATGTTATTAGGTGCGAGATACTGTCTATGACAAACAGGGAACAAAATGATGCTTCGGCGGTCCGTTGGCGATATGGACATTACTCACGGAGCACAAGTTCCGTTGGGAAAGAAAGGACTGGAAGAATTAGCGACGGCAGTTGCTAAATACCTTGTTATGAAGAAGAAAAGCTATTTATTCGCCTATTATTTTTTCTTCAATATGTTAAAGACAAAACCGTATTTGGGTTCATATGTTGCTAAATTTGTGAACAAATCCGTGTTTTCAAAAATCATGCCCCAGTTGACGTCAGACGAAGTATTCGTCTAGTAAACAAGATAACAAGTATAGTGCCGCACTGACGCACATCGCTCTCCTATCCCTGCTGCATTTTTGTTTCCAGTTCGATTTTACACAGAGTACGCGAAGGAACTTGCCCCCGTTCTTGCAGCGGTGTACCGTAGGTATCTAGAAGAGCGTAGCGTTCCAAGGGATTGGAAAAGGGCACAGGTCATCCCCGTTTTTAAGAAGGGACGTCGAACAGGTGTGCAGAACTATAGACCTATAACTCGAACGTCGATCAGTTGTAGAATTTTGGAACACGTATTATGTTGGAGTATAATGACTTCTCTGGAGACTAGAAATCTACTCTGTAGGAATCAGCATGGGTTTCGAAAAAGACGATCGTGTGAAACCCAGCTCGCGCTATTCGTCCACGAGATTCAGAGGGCCATAGACACGGGTTCACAGGTAGATGCCGTGTTTCTTGACTTCCGCAAGCCGTTCGATACAGTTCCCCACAGTCGTTTAATGAACAAAGTAAGAGCATATGGACTATCAGACAAATTGTGTGATTGGATTGAAGAGTTCCTAGATAACAGAACGCAATGGAGAGAAGTCTTCCGAAGTAAGAGTGATTTCAGGTGTGCCGCAGGGGAGTGTCGTAGGACTGTTGCTATTCACAGTATACATAAATGACCTTGTGGAGGCTTTTTGCGGATGATGCTGTAGTATATCGAAAGGTTGTAACAATGGAACATTGTTCTGAAATACAGGAGGATCTGCAACGAATTGATGTATGGTGCAGGGAATGGCAATTGAATCTCAATGTAGACAAGTGTAATGTGCTGCGAATACATAGAAAGATCCTTTATCATTTAGCTACAATATAGCAGGTTAGCAACTGGAAGCAGTTAATTCTACAAATTATCTGGGAGTAGGCATTAGGAGTATTCAAAATGGAAGACCATATAAAATTAATCGTCGGTAAAGCAGACGCCAGACTGAGATTCATTGGAAGAATCCTAAGGAAATGCAATCCGAAAACAAAGGAAGTAGGTTACAGTACGCTCGTTCGCCCACTGCTTGAATACTGCTTAGCAGTGTGGGATCCGTACCAGATAGGGTTGACAGGAGAGATAGAGGAGATCCAACGGAGAGCAGCGCGCTTCGTTAAAGGATCATTTAGTAATCGCGAAAGCGTTACGGATATGATAGATAAACTCCAGTGGAAGACTCTGCAAGAGACACGCTCAGTAGTTCGGTACGGGCTTTTGTTGAAGTTTCGAAAACATACCTTCACCGAGGAGTCAAGCAGTATATTGCTCCCTCCTACGTATATCTCGCGAAGAGACCATGAGGATAAAATCAGAGAGATTAGAACCCACACGGATGCATACCGACAATCCTTCTTTCCACGAACAATACGAGACTGGAATAGAAGGGATAACGGATAGAGGTACTCAAGGTACCGTCCGCCACACACCGTCAGGTGGTTTGCGGAGTATGGATGTAGATGTAGACGTAGATGTAGTGGATAGTACCCTCTCTGGTTTCAAAGCCGTTGAGTGTTATTTAAACAATATGGGTCGAAAAAGTCGTGAAACTGCAAAAGAAGAGAGAGAAGTCTACATGAGGTTATTTCGAAAAAGAAAATCTTCTCAGGAATCGGAGAAACCATTCGCAGCCCTACCAGTACATAAAGGTTTAATTAGATCTAAACGTACGAAAACCAAACACGAAGCGGTCGTCTTGCAATTCTATCCCAGCTGGAAATACGGCAGCTCCCGCTTCTCTAAGGAAGACAACAAAAATCCAATACTAAGCTCTCCAAAATTTGTTGGTACAGTTCAATCTCGTCACAGACTGTAAGAAATGTGCTTTATGAAACTGGGTGTGTAGGCCGAACAGGCCATAGAAAACCGTATATCTGTAAAATCACCAGAAGGAAGTTAGTCGCATTTACAAGAGAACATAAATCCGATGGATTTGATTTCTGGAAGTAGTTTATGTAGACCGATGAGTCGATGTGAGTCAAATAGACGAGTAAGTTTGTGTAGAAAAAATAATTGTGAACTTTGGTGTGTACGAAAATTGTATCCACAACACCAACTCAATCCCAATTGTAGTATGACATACGTAAGTTCATGTTTTAGTATTTGTTTACTAACAGCCGCTCACACAATTGCTGCTGACATGATGTATGCCGAGAAAAACGTCAATAGAAAAAGCATAGAAAATATGCCGCAAACAGCGACAGTAATTGTTAAAACCATGTTGTAGCATACAATGAATAAGGTAGTAAGAAAGTGTCCACAGAAAACAATATTTAAAAACCAACCAGTACAAATGCAATAATATCTTACTTTTTTAAAACTACGCTATTTTCTGTATGTTTTAAGTTAATGAACCCACTGATGATGGCGATATTTGTCGCTGAAACTAGTTTGGGGAATAAATAAGTAAATAAATAACAAAAAGTGTTTTGCGTCATTGCGGACTCAAAAATTCCATATTGTATGTTTATATAAATAGCACTCTTTGTTTCTTTATTGTATTGTCCTTTTCACTGATTTATAAACAAGTCGTCGCCCCTACAATCCTTCATTATGAAAATGTTACACTTTCTATACAGCCTTAAACATTATCCCGAGTATTAGACGAATGATTGAGTAACTGTACTTGCCATGGTAAAGGGCCCAAAAATGAAGTCCTAAGAATACGAAATCGATTGCAAATAGAAAAAAAAACGGGGTAGAGGTAAAACAATGTGAAAAGTAAATAGTTTTCATTCTTCATAATGAGCAGAGATAATCCGACACCATCCCATTAAAAGATGAACGACAAATTCATGAAGCCTGTCGTATCGTTTAAATTTCTAGCGGTAATAATGTGAAGCGATATGATATTCGACAAAGATGTAAAATCGGTGGTGAGGGTGACGAATGTAGGCATCTGACTTGTTGGGAGGCTGCTGGAGACGTATACTGCGTCCGTGAAGGAAATCGCCTACGGTACGCTAGTGCCGCCATCTTTCAGAGCACTGCTACAGCCTTTGGAGTCCTTATCGGTGTTGAATGAGGACATAATTATTGTATAGATGGAAGTCGGGGACGAATTATAAAATTGTAACACGACTTTTCAGCCACCCCAAAGTGTAATACAGTTCTCAGGAAGCTACTGTAGGAGTATTTCGGAAAATTAAGGTCTGTTGCTTAATATGTAAGTGCAGAAGACGAGCCATAGATTGAAATTGAATCAACTTCTCCCATGGCAGATCCACCTTATTCTCTCTCTCTCTCTCTCTCTCTCTCTCTCTCTCTCTCTCTCTCTCTCTGTCCCCCCCCCCTCTCTCTCTCTCTCTCTCTCTCTCTCTCTCTCTCTCTCTCACACACACACACACACACACACACACACACACACACACACAGGCGCGTGCCCAAGAGTCCGTTATCCTGTTAGGATATAGAAGAGAATGTGGCGGTTATGAGAGGAGAGGAGAGGAACTGAACGAAGGCACGACGGCTACCGAGGTTTGGTGAACGTTTCTGGTAGCAGGCCAGCCATTCCTCTAGTTGAGATGGCAGGTGCTTGGGGCTCGTGACGCGCGTGAGGTCGCACAGGCAGCGTCTAATTGCTTGTTTTCGCTGCGGCCGTGTTTGGCTTAGCACTGAGAATGTATTAGCGCATGCCGCTGACTCACTGTTGCAAGTTGGTAAACATTGCGAGGGAGACGCGTCACATGCGCCAAGCTAGAGGTCACGGGGAACGGCGAATGTACCGCTGCTGCTTCTCGGCCAGGCGTGAGAACGTTCATTAGCCTCTCGGCCCGCAAAGTACCACCTATTGTACGAATGATGTAACCTCTGACATCTATGCCTTTCGGATACGTTGACTGGCAGCAAATACATTCTCTCTCTCTCTCTCTCTCCCTGGCTTGAACTCTACTGCAGTTTCTTAAGACTAGGCGTTATTTCAGAAGAATAGGTGCTTCGGAATAAGAGGCTGTAATAGTCTACATCTACATTTATACTCCGCAAGCTACTGCAGTTTCTTAAGACTAGGCGTTATTTCAGAAGAATAGGTGCTTCGGAATAAGAGGCTGTAATAGTCTACATCTACATTTATACTCCGCAAGCCACCCAACGGTGTGTGGCGGGGGGCACTTTACGTGCCACTGTCATTACCTCCCTTTCCTGTTCCAGTCGCGTATGGTTCGCGGGAAGAACGACTGTCTGAAAGCCTCCGTGCGCGCTCTAATCTCTCTAATTTTACATTCGTGATCTGTTCGGGAGGTATAAGTAGGGGGAAGCAATTATTCGATACCTCATCCAGAAACGCACCCTCTCGAAAACTGGCGAGCAAGCTACACCGCGATGCAGAGCGCCTCTCTTGCAGAGTCTGCCACTTGAGTTTGTTAAACATCTCCGTAACGCTATCACGGTTATCAAATAACCCTGTGACGAAAAGCGCCGCTCTTCTTTGGATCTTCTCTATCTCCTCCGTCAACCCGATCTGGTACGGGTCCCACACTGATGAGCAATACTCAAGTATAGGTCGAACGAGTGTTTTGTAAGCCACCTCCTTTGTTGATGGACTACATTTTCTAAGGACTCTCCCAATGAATCTCAACCTGGTACCCGTCTTACCAACAATTAATTTTATATGATCATTCCACTGCAAATCGTTCCGCACGCATACTCCCAGATATTTTACAGAAGTAACTGCTACCAGTGTTTGTTCCGCTATCATATAATCATACAATAAAGGATCCTTCTTTCTATGTATTCGCAATACATTACATTTGTCTATGTTAAGGGTCAGTTGCCACTCCCTGCACCAAGTGCCTATCCGCTGCAGATCTTCCTGCATTTCGCTACAATTTTCTAATGCTGCAACTTCTCTGTATACTACAGCATCATCCGCGAAAAGCCGCATGGAACTTCCGACACTATCTACTAGGTCATTTATATATATTGTGAAAAGCAATGGTCCCATAACACTCCCCTGTGGCACGCCAGAGGTTACTTTAACGTCTGTAGACGTCTCTCCATTGATAACAACATGCTGTGTTCTGTTTGCTAAAAACTCTTCAATCCAGCCACACAGCTGGTCTGATATTCCGTAGGCTCTTACTTTATCAGGCGACAGTGCGGAACTGTATCGAACGCCTTTCTGAAGTCAAGAAAAATAGCATCTACCTGGGAGCCTGTATCTAATATTTTCTGGGCCTCATGAACAAATAAAGCGAGTTGGGCCTCACACGATCGCTGTTTCCGGAATCCATGTTGATTCCTACGTAGTAGATTCTGGGTTTCCAAAAACGACATGATACTCGAGCAAAAAACATGTTCTAAAATTCTACAACAGATCAACGTCAGAGAAATTCAGGTGTCATCATTCATCTCAAGCAAATATTGCCAGGGTAAAGGTCCGCACAGTTACTGCAGAAAAGGAAACGAGTAAGAACTGTCAGTAGCGAATATATTATTCTTAATACCTGTATGGAACGTGACAATTTTTACGCTGTTGTGAAAAGTGGGCTTCGATTTTTGGGACGACTTATGATGTAAACAAATCTAAGAAGAAATTGTTGTCTTTTGTTGTTAATGTCTCGTTGACATACAGACGAGGAGGCGCAGTGATTCATAAACAGGAAAGACACTGGGGAGAAGTGGCTGCAAAATCATCGTGGCGCCTTCCGGATTAAGTTTTCTGTGATTTTCTCTGCAGGGCTAGCCGGCCGCGGTGGCTGTGCGGTTCTAGGCGCTCCAGTCCGGAGCCGCGCTGCTGCTACGGTCGCAGGTTCGAATCCTGCTTCGGGCATGGGTGTGTGTGATGTCCTTAGGTTAATTAGGTTTAAGTAGTTCTAAGTTCTAGGGGACTGATGACCACAGCAGTTGAGTCCCATAGTGCTCAGAGCCATTTGAACCATCTCTGCAGGGTTGATTCGAACTCTACCGGCAATATTTTGGGGTTTTTCAGGGATATTTTCTATGTAGGTATAAAGGACACGTGGTCCCCGGTGCTCCAGTACAGGAGTAATAATGTAATTATGATTTTATTGATTTGTTACCACATTTACTTCTCCTTTTGTGGAAATGCCGTTACAATAGTAAAACAATACGCACTTGATATGACGTTACCAAGGCACAACATAATACAAAAACAAAACAAAAAAGCAATGCAACCAACAAGAGTAGGATGTAAAACGAGTGTGAGGCCGTCCGGAGCACGGTCTTCATGCGATCGTACATTCTCGTGAACACCATTGCCAGCGCTAATGTACGATGGCTACATTCCTGCTAAATCTTTCTGCTATATTCTATAAGGAACATCTAGCTACTCCTAACCCTATTACACGACTTCGTTCAAGCTCAGTGAGGTATCGATACTGGCGTCTTTGTCGCCTTAAAGACTTTCTTGACTTACATTAGCTCACCACGTCAAATCTCAAAGGTAACCAACGCTCACGACCCTTACAGCGTGTATTTAAAGCAAACCTGATTCACATACTCACAGTGGCTTTGTCAGCGCCGCTCCTATGTGACTGGTGCGAAATTGAAATGGACATCATCTTTTCAGATGTAGAAACACGTCTACTATCTATCAAATGCAGTCGGACACTACATACACCCCCATAATGTAGCATGTTAGGTACAGCCTGGATGCACAGAGGTAAGACGTGCAACTGTGTGCTTGCGTCCATGTCCACAACAACATAAACCAAGGTCTTCACACGTGCTCTGCAAGTGTGATACCTGCAACAGTGTTTGTTCATTGCGGTACAGAAGTCAACACACACTTCGAGTCTGTCGTTAGTTGCAAAAGAGATGTTGTAGTGAACACAGAGCAAGTAGTGTGGTTTGATTATATAATAGACCTGTGTTGCAGTGCATAATTCGATCGCGTAATATGGATTCAAAAAGAACCGAAATACCAGTGGAGGTGAGAAAAAATATTATTGAGCGTAGTAAAAAGAGGTTTTCGTTGCGGAAAATTGGGGAAATTGTTAGAAGGAGCCATGCAAGTGTCCAAACCGTAATTAGAAATTACAGCGATCGAGGAAGTGTAGAAAATAAAGCTAGATGCGGACGACCACCAAAATTATCTAACAGGAAGCGCCAACACATCATCAGAAAAGTGAATGCGGATCTCAGAATTACAGCTACGGAGTTGGCATTCGATGTCGCAAATACTAGTGGAAATAATCTTCATCCCATAACAGTACGAAGACTGCTGCACAGTCATGGATTTGAAAGTAGAACAATAAGGGAGAAACCGCTCATAAGCAGGGTAAATGCACAGAAGCGCCTAGAATTTGCAACTCTGCACCGAAATAAAGATTCCACAGTTTGAAATACAGAACTTTTCACGGATGACAGTAAGTTTAACATCATCCAATGTGATGGACAGCAAAAGGTATGGCGAAAAAGGAATGAAAGTTGGAAGAAGAGAAATCTTGTGCCATCAGTGAAGTATGGTGCTGGAAATATTCTTGTGTGGGGTTGCATGTCTGGACCTGGAGTTGGGAATTTAGTGTTTATTGAAGGTATTATGGATAAATGGAAGTATCTCACCATCTTAAAGGAGAATCGGAATCAATCTGCGGAGAAACTGGTACTAAGAACAGATTGGGTATTTCAGCAAGACAATGACCACAAGCATACGGCCATTGTAAAAAAATGGCTACCTTATGATGTACCAGAACAGTTGCATTCGCCTCCCTAGTCACCAGACATTAATCCAATTGAACATCTTTGGGGAGAACTAAAGCGTAGGATAAAAAAATACATCATCAAAAGCAAAGATGATTTAAAAGCAGCCTTAGTGAAAGAGTGGAATAACTTTACATCTGCGTACACAGAAAAAATGGTGGAATCTATGCCTCGACGTTTTTTCATTTGTATGCTCAAGATGTCAGTATATGGAATTATTGTTAATTATGCAGTGAATTTGTTGTTTTTCAGTTCCTAACACGTCCGTTTATGTCTCAGAAAGTGAGTACATAATATTTTCTTGGTTGATTTTGACTTCAAGTGTTATTTTTAGGGTGTATGTAGCCTTTAGTATCCGACTGTATATTGCGCAACTCCTCCTTGATGTTGAGACTTTTTACCGTCAGTGTACTGAGAAAATCCTCCTGAGCAACTTAGGAAATTTTAGCGGTGCGGTTCAGGTTCACGCTGAATATACTGCACGCGAATGATACAATGGTTCCTCAGAATAAACCACGATTTTTTTTCTTTTCTATCTAAGCTAATGCACCGTTTATACATGACGTGATTGCCAACCGACGTACATTTTAAACATCCTTCCCCACCAACAGATAAAAGAAAGCCTTCAGGAGCTGTTCAACGCAACAGGTTCATCTTCCGTTAGGCATTTTTTCGCATCATATTTTACACATTATAAAACCATTGTGGAAGTAGGCTCTGTAAATGAGGACTGCAATATGAGTATAATAATTATATTAGCATAATAATGTGACATGCTACCTTTAGTGCGTAAGCTAAAAGAACATTTTGGTGTTTGCGAACTGACTGCGGTTGCTAATTGGAACCATTCCAAATGTGTTGAAAAGAAAACGTGCGTAAAATTTCTACCTATGTGGTGCATGGAAAAATACAGTAACAGTATGATCAGTTTGCCATGGGTTTCATATGTGTGCTTGCAAATCTTCGTAGTACCTGCAGCAAGACCCAGACCACTTTTGTCTGTCAGTTAAGTTTCCGCTCCATCTGTGGAAAGCCAAACTTAAACAGACAACGCAGCCATATCCAGTTTTGACTGTTCTGTGAACTCTTTTGAATAGTAGTGGTAGAAAAAAATCAGATCATCAACATTATTACCTACAACTGTAGTTCATCCACTCGACGGAACGGTGTCTCATAATTGGATACGTCGTGTAAAGTACGGAAAATGTAATTCCTTGTCTATGAATTTATACCCATGTCTGTTATCTATGATTCGTCGTATCATTTTTCTTCTTCTTTTCGCTGATTTTTCGTCACCTCCTTTAACGTATGGCCTATAGCTCTGATCGCTTGCTACCACCCTGTGAGCTTGCCCACCTTAACTGCGGAAACGGTCACAAACCTCTTCTCATAATGTTTCAATGGTATCCTTCCTTTTTTCGATAGATTCACTATTGTATTGCAGAGCCTGTTTTCGTTTGACTTACTAAAATGGCCATAGCGCAGTTTATTTAACCTCGTGGTACATTTTCGTTCTTATGGAGCTCATTTGTGTTCGTTTTGAATAAAATCCTCCTCGTATATTCCGTTCTTCTCATCGTCCTAGTACCCGTCCAGCTTCCATGCATGAAACAGGTCAGCAACCTAACAGAAGTTAAATTTCGTATCGGTCTTTATTTTCCTAGGCCTGTTTCTGAATCTCCAAACATTTGTTCAATTTATTCGCCACGTCATCTTTATTCCTCAGATTTGATCATACCTCTCTCCCTCCCTCCCTCTCTCTCTCTCTCTCTCTCTCTCTCTCTCTCTCTCTCTCTCTCTCTCTCACATACACACACACACACACACACACACACACACACACACACACACACACACTTTCCCTCCCGTTCCTTCTTTCCTTCCTCCTTCCTTCCCCCTCCCCCTCCCCCTCTCCTTCTCCCGTTATGTATGAGTCCGTGAGTTAAAAAGCGGAGATACAAGACACCTAAGAATTCTAATTGTTATCTATTTGTACTTACAGCTCTGGTTTCAGAGATTGTGAGCGCTGCTAGGAAGCTGCATGTTAGCGTCATTTTGAATTTTGGGAGCATGGGGTTGAAGGCCGTGTTGCTGGCAGGCTGCAGATGAGTGTCCGCGATAACAGAACAGACAATGGCGTTGGGCGTGACGCAAGAGCGCGTGCGCGTGGAAGTGACTTTGACCTGTGGCCTATCGGCAGGACCATCACAACCGGAAGGCCGGAGGGCCATCGCCCGCCGCCCAAAACACGAGCCTGCAGCTGGCGGCTTTTCGTGATTTGCTTTGTTTACAACGGCAGACAGTCTGTATACTCCTCGCAACGCTCTGCCAAGTACCGCATTTGATACAGTTTCCAGCAGTTGTACCTCTGCAGTAAAATCCAGATACGCCTCGGAAGCTGCGGGGTTGAATGCTAACTGAAGGGCCCCGGGTTAGATTCCTGACCGGATCGGAGATTTTCTCCGCTCAGGGACTAGGTGTCGGTTTGTCATCATCACCACCACCAAAATGCAAGTTACCTGTATGGCGTCAAAAATCAAGTAGCACCCGATGCAAACCGCCAAACGACAGAGGGAGTAAAATGCAGAGCACCACAAAATAATAACGTTGAAATGTGAATGATGTGCAGAAGCGACTGGAACAAATAACATCCG
Source organism: Schistocerca cancellata (assembly GCF_023864275.1). Taxonomy (NCBI): domain Eukaryota; kingdom Metazoa; phylum Arthropoda; class Insecta; order Orthoptera; family Acrididae; genus Schistocerca; species Schistocerca cancellata. Next base: position 358,297,882 of record NC_064630.1, on the reverse strand, counting down.
TAACGTTAGTCCCCCTTACAGGCGCCACACGTGACATGTATAGGTTTTCAAGTAACAATCCTCATTCGTATCGATATTTCTAAAACGCCAGTCCGGTTCATGATCCATGTCCCAGGTGCAGGTTGCATGCCTAACGGCTCCCAGGGCAACAAGAATTTGATTTCCCACATTATACTTACTGACCGAATTTAAAAATTTAAAACGCTGTCATAATATTAAGGGGTATAGCAAAATAATACAAAGATTGCAGTTAGAAACTGTGTGCGTGTCTAGAGGCTGCATGACTGAAGGCTCGCAAATACCAACATTACGTTCATCCGGTATTTGAAAATGTGAGCACTTAATGACTTGCAACAAACGTTACACATAATCTTAAACTGTTTCTGAAGTTTTTATCCTCAACGTAAAATACTAAGAAAATAAATCACTTGTAATCAGAAGTCTGAAGCTGTTTTATACATTAGAGTTAGATTCTTCACACAGCTGGAGACCAACGGGTCGTTGTTAAGCGATTTACCCATCTCAAAATCATTACCCAGAAACGTTAAACCACTTTTTTGTAGCAAGTTAGCATCGCAGTACAGCAAACTTGAGCTCTTGTTCCTACTATTAGATAATGTTGTGATAAATTATCTTTGGACGTGGCATATAGCAGAGCCAAAACAGCGAATCTGCACTTCTTGGTATAAAGACTTACACATTGGCCTTGTATTCAGAATTGTTGTAATTTCACGGACACAGAAACAAGTTTCTGGAAGGGATAACAAGGTTATTTCTATTGACTCCCTGAAAAAGAGTTATTTCTAGACAATGTCTATAATGCGTCAAAGCTGATATAGACACGGAAGTTGGCGAGGAAAACAATACAAGGATATAGATATTTGCTCGGCCGCACAAGGTGAAATACAATATCATAATACTGTGAAACCGATAAATACTCTAGAAACAGTTAGAAGATAAACAGGCAAATAGCACTGTCCAAAATAAGCTAAATGTATGGGCGGCGCATCTGTGATATTAAGGCGAAGCTAGAACCGCTGAACTGTGAACGAGAGATTGACACTCCTTTGTTTTTAAATGTCTGTCACTAGCTGACTTCCTTAGCCCCTATATTGAGCTTGCTATCCACACATTTTTAAGAAATTCCACAAGAAACTTTCATCAACTATAGCATTGGCATGATGCTATCCGTAGATACATTCGGTGGATCACTATAATTTCCTTATTGCGATTTAATCTTAAAAAAAGCACTTCGGACAATATGAAAAAGTTAGTGATGTTTTTGATTACAACGGCATATCGAATTTAAATGACAATAGTGAAACTTTACTCCCCTCCCAAAAAAAAACGAGTTCCGTACTTAGTGTTACGCCGAAGTAAGTTGTCATGGCGCTGTTTCTGCTCCATTACGTTGCAAGTATTTTCTGTGTTTTCTGCAAAGTTTCATAAATGATGTTTGACTGTACTTCTCACACCAAGAGTTATCGAATGCCGCTTTTAGTGTACTTCTCACCTCAAGAGTTATCGAATGCCGTTTTTAAGTGCCTGCTATCGCTTGGTGGAAATGTCAGATATCTTTGAGCAGTATAAGAAAAATGTGGGACTGTGAAAAAGTGTCAGACTACATAACCAAAGATTCTAGTCCCGATCGCCAGTCAAACAGAGACTTCTTTCTGTTACTTAAAGTTTCATTCGTGTGAAGCATGGAACTTTAAACCCTAAGCTTCCTTCCCTTTTTCAATATTTCTTCACGGAGCATTTCCGCAATATTCGCATGTTGATCGAACTACCGTCTTTACGTGCTCGTTCTATTTCATATCGCTTGTCAAAGTTACGCCTAGATATTCAAATGACGTAACTGTGTCAAGCAGCACACGACTAATACTGTATTCGAACATTTCGTGGTTGATTTTCCTATTCATCTGCATTAACTTACATTTTTCTACATTTAAAGCAAGCTGTCATTCGTCACACCAAAACGAAATTCCATCATTTGTAACCTCGTAATATCATTCAGCGGCGACACTGTCTCGTACACTGCAGCGTCATCAGCAAACAGTCTGATAGCTGCTCACCCAATCCATCTATCCATGAGGTCATTTTGTTTACAGGGTGGTCAGAAACAGTCTGAAAAGCTTGTAAAGGTGTTTCAGGGTAGATTGTGCTGAGAAATAAGTCATAAGTAAAAAATCCGATACGTTGCGCCGTTCCAGAGTTAATCAGCACTGAAGTTGGCCTATCAGACCGCTGCGCACGTAAATTCAAGCGGCCGGCTAGGGACAGTGCCGCCAAATGTGTTCTTCGTTTGGTTTCCTAAAGCCGGGCAAGGGAGCAACATAATAGTTGGACATGGAACGGTAGTAAGGATAAAACCCGAGCCAAAGAGTGAACAGTCTCGTGCGATGTCATCTATGCTATAAGAGCAATTGATAATAATTCAAGACTGTCAATACTGGAAACTGGAAATGCTGAAAGTGCCAAAATTACATATTTTTCCTCTTAGCCGCTGGGTGTAGCTCGACCAATAACTTGAGATAGGTTTTAAATAAGAGAGAGTCTTCTTGTACTTTAAAATACTTCCACTAGGTGTAAGTTTATTTGCTCGTAACATGACGAACGCTGAATGTGAAGAGCATATTTGACCGCGGTGGTAAGCATGTTATAACCTGCTTTTCGCTCGCTTCCCTACAAACAACAAGTAGTAGTACATTTAACTTCATCTTCGGCGTGGATCTTTTGTGTCCAGTGGTTTATGACGGAAAAGACAGGCAAGATTGAAAACATGAAGAGGAATGCTGAGCTAATAATTCAAGAAAAGTCGTATGTAACAAAGGGACAACTGTTGCGCGGGAAGAACCACAGTGTGCTGTAAGTTGAAACCATTGCAATTTAAATACGTATTATGCAGAATAATGAAATTCAACAAAATATCGTGTGATTTTAGGATTCAGACTGCATGATCTTCCCATTCTAGGAAATATTGTTCGTCTTCCATTGGCCAACAAATTAAATTCCGAAGAAAACCATGATCGGATTTCTTTACTTAAATTGAGTTCTGTTTCTCGTTGTCAGTGATGTTAATATTGTATTGTTTGTTGCGGCTTAGCAATGTGTGAGGTGATACCGTACTCATTTACTTTTTCCTTCGAAGTGAAGCATGCACTTAGATCTTTACCTATACTTTACCGAGCGAGATGGCTCAATGGCTAGCACACTGGACTCGCACTCGTGAGGACGACGTTTCAAACCCGCGTCCGGCCATCCTGATTTAGGTTTTCCGTGATTTCCCGAAATTGCTTGATGCAGATGCCAGGATGGTTCCTTTGGAAGGGCACGGTCGACTTCCTTCCTGATCCTTCACTAATCCGATGGGACCGATGACCTCGCTGTTTGGTCCCCTCCCCCAAATCAACCAACCCACCTAAACTTTCAATTTTATGCTTTTTTTTTAAATTCTAAACTTATTTTTGCAACAGTTTTTCTTTCAGACATTACAAATGGTGTATAACTATCATTGTATGTATTCCATTCCTTCGAAAAAAAAATAAAAATAAAATAAACACTCCGTCTTCAGGTCACGAGTGGCCTACCGGGACCATCCGACCGCCGTGTCATCCTGAGAGGAGGATGCGGATAGGAGGTGCGTGGGGTCAGCACACCGCTCTCCCGGTCGTTGTGGTGGTATTCTTGACCGAAGCCGCTACTATTCGGTCGAGTAGCTCCTCAATTGGCATCACGAGGCTGAGTGCACCCCGAAAAATGGCAATTCGTGTTTCCTACATTTTGACTTTACGGACCAGCCGAACAGTACGGACCAGCCGAACAGTCCATGACTGCAGCGCCCTAGACCGCTCAGCTGATCCTGCGCGTCTCCCTGGGTCGATCCTGGCGACAATCTTATCTCTGATGAAGGATGTTGTTGTCGTTCAGTCCAGAGACTGGTTTGATGCAGCTCTCCACGCTACTCTATCCTTACTCTTCATCTCCGAGTAACTACTGCAACCTACATCCTTCTTAATCTGCTTAGTGTATTCATTTCTTAGTCTCCTTCTACGAATTTTACCCTCTGCGCTTCCCTCCAATACTAAATTGGTGACGATTTGGTGCCTCAGAACGTGTCCTACCAACCGATCCCTTCTTGTAGTCAAATTGTGCTACAAATTCCTCTTCTCCCCAATTCTATTCAGTACCTCCTCATTAGTTACGTGATCTACGATGATGAACGATATAATTCGTAACTGTGCAAGCAAGGCACTTGCCGCATTGCGCTGGTCCCGTATACTACTACTGTGTTAAGGGGAAGGAAGCTGAGCTGTGGACGCGGGTTGACTGGGCAATAGAAGTCCCAGGTGGAGCCGCAGTTGGCACTCGGGCGGTAGTGGGCAGCGCGTGGCGCCGTTGGCAGGCTGCCCGCGAACCACGTGGCGGCCGGTCGACACGCGAGGCGGCTGCCGAGCCTCTGGCGCTGCCGCATTGCGTTGCGTCGTCGCGTCGCGTGCCGTGCTGCGCCGGGCTTGTCTCTCCTGCTGCCAGCACGGCCGTGTGCTGCCGTCAGCCGGTCGGCGCTGCGTCGCGAGCCCGTATTGATTTCGCGGCGTCGCGGCGCCCACGCTCTCGGTTCCACTCGCATTGCCACGCGATTCATTAGCAACCAGCTCTTAACGAAGCGGCTTAAAGTCACCACCATCGCTCTCGTCCAGGATTATTTCCGCCTTACCAGTGAACCTACTCCGTTACAACGTTAGCCGAATGCTGCTTATGCCGGGTGACTTTACTATGAGTTCTTGATCATTCTTTCGCTGGTATTTCTGTGCAGTGTGGGATGCTTAGCAGATAGGATCAACAGAGTACATCGACAACGTTCAAAGAAGTGCAACACGTTTTGTTTTATCGAGAAATAACGGAGAGAGTGTCACAGACATCATACAGGCTTTGAGGTGGACATCACTAACGTCAGGGAATTTCTCGATGCGGCGGGTTGTTCTCACGAAGTTTCAATAACCAACTTTCTCCTCCAAATGAAAAAAAAAAAATTTCCTACATTGGGAGGAACTATCATCATAATAAAATAAAGGAAATCAGAGCTCGCACGGTAAGCTATAGGTGTTCGTTTTTGCCGCACCTTGTTCGATGAACCTTCTGCCAGGCACTTAAGTGTGATTTGCCAAGTAGCCACGTATATACTGGGTGATCAAAAAGTCAGTATGAGTTTGAAAACTTAATAAACCACGGAGTAATGTAGATAGAGAGGTAAAAATTGTCACACATGCTTGGAATGACATGGGTTTTATTAGAACAAAAAAAAATGTTCACCCAATGTCCGACAGATGGCGCGTGGAAGAACTCTTGTGGCGTCGTTTGGTGATGATCATCTGCTCAGCCGCCACTTTCGTCATGCTTGGCCTCCCAGGTCCCCAGACCTCAGTCCGTGCGATTATTGGCTTTGGGGTTACCTGAAGTCGTAAGTGTATCGTGATCGACCGATATCTCTAGGGATGCTGGAAGACAACATCCGACGCCAATGCCTCACCATAACTCCGGACATGCTTTACAGTGCTGTTCACATCATTATTCCTCGACTACAGCTATTTTTGAGGAATGATGGTGGACATATTGAGCATTTCCTGTAAAGAACATCATCTTTGCTTTGTCTTACTTTGTTATGCTAATTATTGCTATTCTGATCAGATGAAGCGCCATCTGGCGGACATTTTTTGAACTTTTGTATTTTTTGGTTCTAATAAAACCTCGTGTCATTCCAAGCATGTCTGTCAATTTGTACCTCTCTATCGACATTATTCCGTGATTTATTCAGTTTTCAAATTTATACTGACTTTTTGATCACTCGGTGTATATATATATATATATATATATATATATATATATATATATATAGTCTTGTTAGACAAGTTGAAGCTGGTGATGTAGCAGGTAATTCCGTGTTAGCAGGTAAGGTTTCGAGCTGGAGGACCCAGTTGGATCACATACAGGTATTGGATAATCATATAGTTAACACCGCGAGAAATCCAGGCTTGAATATAAGTGCTGATGCTAGCCAAGCCTGCATGTTGTACTGTGTATCTGACAACGAGTGGCACCGGTCTAATGTTCTCAACACATGCAAATCTCAACCGTGCTCGGAACAGAGTTCTGTATTGCTTTAAATGCATTATGTCAGAGTTAATTGTTGTTGCTCGTATGGTGGGTGCTTGCGCAACCAAAGTAGTCGAACTGTTAAGTGTTTCGAAAGGCACCACATGGAAGATTTATTCTTACACAGGGAAAGCGGAAAAGCATCATCCGCCAAGTCACAAGGCGGATGAAAATGTGTTTTGAGAAATCGTGACAGACGGAGTCAGTGGAGAACTGAATGTCGCACTCGCTAACCCTGCCAGCATTGTAACAAGACGAACGGCCTTGCAGGGCGAGTTGGGATTCCAAAAGCACTCACCAATGGTGCAAATGCCCATAACGGAAAAAGCGTGGGGCCGAAACCATAAAACCCGGATTGTGGAGCAATGAAAGAAAGTTATTACGTGTGTCATGCTCCACACAGTTTCCAGCTTCTGGCCAAGAGAGAAACATGGCGGGGGCTCGGTGTATTTAAGCAGCAACACCGTGGTATTCCATGCGCCCCACCGCTACTGTGGTCGCATTACTGCCAATTATTATGTGGTAATTTTTGTTGATTAGGTCTATTCTGTGGTACAGTGTTCGTTCCCCAATAGTCACGCTTTGTTCCAAGATCACTTGGCCCCTGTTTACACAGCTCGTATCGTCCAACTTGGTTTGTGAACGCAAGGATGAGTTGTCGCATCTCCCCTGCCCACCACACTCACCAGATAACTATGTTATTGAGACTTTGTTGCCTGCTTTGGAGAGAAGAGTGTGTGATCGGTATCCACGTTCATCGTCATTACATCAATTTGCCTCAGTTTTGTGGGAATAATGGTATAATATTCCCTTTAAAATCATGTAGGACCTGTATTTATTCGTTCCGAAACGACTGGAAGTTGTTTTGAATTACTGCGGTTTTCCTACATCGTATCCAATATATGAATGTTTAGTCTGTGGTGTTTCCATATTTAAGCGCCCTGCCCCTAACCCTGTATTTACTGTGAGGCAGATATGGGACAAGTAGTGGGAGTGCAGCAGACATAATGTGCCAACATTTATTGATTGCTCCAAAGCATATAACAGTCTCAGCAAGCTGACGTCTTTAGGGAGACGCGTCTTTAGGGAGAATGGCGTGCCGAGGAAGTTAGTGAGCATCCACAGCAGAAATAAAAGCAAAGCTGCAAGACCAAGCAGAGAAATCCGGAGAGTTTGATAAACATACAGGTCTTTGACAAGGTGATGTTCGGCCATATTATTTAACATAGTGCTCGAGAAATCCTCCGCGAGATAGATGGTAATGGTGAAGGTGCCAGTTTAAACGGAAGGAAACACCTGCTTTCCTATGCCAATGGCTCGCAGTTCTGGCAGAGTCGGTACCCGAGATGCAACAGATAGTAGCAGATTCAGCACAGTTTTCATGCAAAGTCACCCTCAAAATCATACTGAGAAGACGGAGGTGGTAGTGCTATTGGCACATGTGGCTCGCCTGTAGAAAACTGTAGAGCGAAAGTACGAGACGTGAAGGAAAATGTCCGCTTGGCAGGCCTGGTAAGCTATGGACTGGAGCAGTCATGAAGTGAAGTGCTTACGATAGCTGGGGCTGCAGCAAACTGGATGGAAAAAGTTGAAGTGCGTTCTCACTGAAGGCACATTGTGGTGCCAACACATGATCTTTAAGGTCGTAAATGGCGCCTGCAGAAACACTTTATAACTTGGCAAATGAAAATTCCTCTTCCATATTCTTTGTTCTGCCAAAGTTTTAGTAAATAATTAAAGTCAACATGTTATGTTTATAGAAACTAGGTTCGGAAACCGCTTATGGGCTGAACAGACATTGCGTGCGAATTTCGGATAAAAATTCCGCGAAGAACACTTCGTGTTTCGTATTGATAGTACGTGGTGAACACACAAAAGCAAAAGTATGCTACATTTACTCGATGATAGTCTCGGAGTTGCTTTTCCATTCAAGCCTGTAGTGTTTCCAAATTCACTGTCATACTTAGGCTGGTTCATTTCTGAAACTAGTGCATTGTGTGACAAACGTGCTGCGTTTAGATGAGGCATCTCCACGAAATCTGTATAATTTGATATCTTTAGGCACGAATTAATTAATTGCTATGTTCATCTGCGTTTGACCGCTACAGAAAAGTAAAGACAGCTTAGTAAACATTAGTTTGCGACTTGCGTGAAAAGATAAACAACTCTCATATTGTTTTCAGCATCAACTATACGACGACTGGATTTCGATACATCTCAGCTGTATAAAGTAGAAAACTTAGCCAGAATTTTGACTCTTGTCTTGTTCGCGGTGTCCTGGAGAACGTAACATCGAAGAAGAAGACCTCAAGTTTCGACTTGAGTCGGCAGCACTCGACACCAGAACAAGAACAGTTGGTGGTTCGTCTAGTAAAAGTTCTCAGTTGTCGGATGTGTGTTGGCCTCCATTTGTGTCCAGCTGCGTCTTACTACGTGACAGTCAACAGCTTTCAGTTATTGTACAAAAAAGGTAGTTGTATCAAGTTTTGTTACCGAATAGTTTGTTTAAAACCCATGTCATAGTCTGCATAGCAGAGAGAACAGTGTTTTATGTTGTTATTTTATAGTAATAGTGAAATGTTCTCTGAAAGTAATATAAGTTGTGTAATGTACATAAAACTATTTTCTTAGGAGCCACAGCAACCGACTTGAAAGCGCACATTATGGACACGCGCGCACACACACACACACACACACACACACACACACACACACACACACACACACCAGACTACTGGGAACTTGACCAGTGCCAGAAGTTTACGGTGGCCCTGACAGCTTGGTTATATTTTTAAAAAATTCAATCTCAAGATGTATATTCAATTCATTTCGGTTCTTGAGGAAATAATTCTCGATTCCTTGAAGTTCTCGATTCCTTGAAGTTCTCGATTCCTTGAAGTTCTCGATTCCTTGAAGTTCTCGATTCCTTGAAGTTCTCGATTCCTTGAAGTTCTCGATTCCTTGAAGTTCTCGATTCCTTGAAGTTCTCGATTCCTTGAAGTTCTCGATTCCTTGAAGTTCTCGATTCCTTGAAGTTCTCGATTCCTTGAAGTTCTCGATTCCTTGAAGTTCTCGATTCCTTGAAGTTCTCGATTCCTTGAAGTTCTCGATTCCTTGAAGTTCTCGATTCCCTGAAGTTCTCGATTCCCTGAAGTTCTCGATTCCCTGAAGTTCTCGATTCCCTGAAGTTCTCGATTCCCTGAAGTTCTCGATTCCCTGAAGTTCTCGATTCCCTGAAGTTCTCGATTCCCTGAAGTTCTCGATTCCCTGAAGTTCTCGATTCCCTGAAGTTCTCGATTCCCTGAAGTTCTCGATTCCCTGAAGTTCTCGATTCCCTGAAGTTCTCGATTCCCTGAAGTTCTCGATTCCCTGAAGTTCTCGATTCCCTGAAGTTCTCGATTCCCTGAAGTTCTCGATTCCCTGAAGTTCTCGATTCCCTGAAGTTCTCGATTCCCTGAAGTTCTCGATTCCCTGAAGTTCTCGATTCCCTGAAGTTCTCGATTCCCTGAAGTTCTCGATTCCCTGAAGTTCTCGATTCCCTGAAGTTCTCGATTCCCTGAAGTTCTCGATTCCCTGAAGTTCTCGATTCCCTGAAGTTCTCGATTCCCTGAAGTTCTCGATTCCCTGAAGTTCTCGATTCCCTGAAGCTCTCGATTCCCTGAAGCTCTCGATTCCCTGAAGCTCTCGATTCCCTGAAGCTCTCGATTCCCTGAAGCTCTCGATTCCCTGAAGCTCTCGATTCCCTGAAGCTCTCGATTCCCTGAAGCTCTCGATTCCCTGAAGCTCTCGATTCCCTGAAGCTCTCGATTCCCTGAAGCTCTCGATTCCCTGAAGCTCTCGATTCCCTGAAGTTCTCGATTCCCTGAAGTTCTCGAATATTTCCATCGTTTTGTGAGGTCCTATCCAAACCTTTATGGACGCAACCACAGTTTGGGAACCTCTACTTTACAGGATCTTTACAGGATCAAACTGATTTTGTTTTAAGGTGTCAACCGTACACAGCAATATTCATCCTCTAGTATTCCATAATTTTCCTGGTAATGCAGTTTGTCTCGTTATTTATTGACTGTTTCTAGTATTTTTTGCTAAATCCATTTCCAAAGCAAATCGCAGAGATAGAAACAGGATCGACGCTCACAGGAAGGAAAGACATTGAATTTGGACGGGGCCTAATAGTAGCGATAACGTCTGGGAGCATTTTGTATTTTGGTACTCTTTGATATTTACTAAAACTATCAGAAAGACGATACAGCGAAACATAAGCCTCTGACATTTAAATCAAAATGTAGCCCGCCTCATGGCACTAGAGGCAACGATAAGAGATTCTGACCTTTTCGAAGAAGAAAAAATTCGTCATGACGTATTACGAAGATACGCCGCTACTACAATACCGTAATTTACAAATAGTAATCGGGCTCTATGTTCATTGTTGCATCGGCCTTGTGTGTGTGTGTGTGTGTGTGTGTGTGTGTGTGTGTGTGTGTGTGTGTGGTGGAGGGCGGGGAGGGGGGTAGGTCTTCTCCGTATCAGATATTATATAGCGACGTGAAAGCGTGGAAATCTCTCGGAAGCGGCAGTGAGCCGGCATCGAGCCGTTAGTAATCGGATTGGCCGCTAGTCAGCGCCTTCTTCTTGGCGCACGTGGCACGGTGGCGGTGGCGGCTGTCGGGGCAGTTCATAGCGAGCAGCGCTGCAGGTTGCATGCAACAGCCACGTAGTCTGCTGGTGGGAAAATGACGGCACGACTGTTGATCAATATGATGTCTTTTTTTTTTTTTCTTGCTAACCGGTGGCGTGCTCACTAGAAACTATTTCCGGATGAGAATTTCGAATTATTGTGTTGGAGGAGACAATACATTCGTAGTTTCGCACACTTCATCGTGGCTCCGAAGCTGTTGGATCGCTTATTATGCTGACATCTATTGATTACGACATTTCGGCTAATGCCGTCGTCCTATCAAAACTTCGAACGAAACGTCATAAACAAAAAGCAATGATGCAGGAGTGATAGAAGGTGATACACCCTCTCCATTACTGTTCAGCAGCGATCCACGGACGGTCAAAAGTAAAATCAGGGTTTAAATTTGGTGAACCAATAACACTAGGAAGAACCAATATTAGTACAGACTGCCCAACTTTGACTAACGACCTGGCGATTATATAGTTTTTTAGATGAAATATTTAGGCGAAAACATCCAGGAGACAGACGGGGAAAATATTAGTTTCGAAATTTGACACACAATGGAAACAGGCTTCACACTTACAAAATATTACTATAACAAAACAAAAAAACATCTGAAAATATACCATGAGGCTCGATAACAGTCATGAAACCGTTACGTCTTTTAAGTCGCTGAAACACTCATTTTAAACAGAAAGAGTGTGCTTGAAGAATTCGAAAAGAGAGAACGAAATGTTTGTGCTACTGAGAACATTCCTCGCCCGGCTTTCATACCAAGAGAGGAGTGCAGTAGCAAGACACTGGACTCTTATTCCGGAGGTCTCCATTGAAATCTCCGTCCGGCCATTCGGACTTAAGTTCTCCTTTGATTCCTTAAATTTCTTTAAACCAAATGCCGAGATTTTGTGTACACACACACACACACACACACACACACACACACACACACACAGACAGAGAGACAGAGAGAGAGAGAGAGAGAGAGAGAGAGAGAGAGAGCAATAGCTACACGAACTCGCAGCAGTTGTCTACACCCAGAGTCGTTGTTTCGACGCCTGACACACAAGTCACCGAAGAAGCGGTAACTGCAATGGGCTGTAATAAGCCGTGAGTCTCAAGACAGCAAAAATGAAAGTGTGTGGAAAAATGATTGTTATACAAGCAGAAAGGAACTGTCGTGTAAATAGAAGCTTGGGGGAAATCTGCAGAAAAAGAATATTTTTAACGTACATAGAGCAATAGGTTGCGGTACATGTAGATCTAGCTTTGAATTACGGAACCTCACGGAATAGTTTCCTCTTATCAGCACTGTATGCCAATACCGCTTTGTGTAAACAAGTGGTAGCCAACTTGGTCCCTACCACTCACTAGTGAGCTTTCCATTATTTAAAGTGGGCGGCAGGCGATACAGATTTTAAAATCATTTTCATCAGCTCTTCATAAACTTTTGACGTGTAGTCTTCGATATGTAAATATTATTATGTGCTTTAACTTAATGTAACTGAACTTTATAAATTTAATGAAGCAAAGTTAGCCGGCCGAAGTGGCCGTGCGGTTCTAGGCGCTGCAGTCTGTAACCGCGAGACCGCTACGGTCGCAGGTTCGAATCCTGCCTCGGGCATGGATGTGTGTGATGTCCTTAGGTTAGTTAGGTTTAACTAGTTCTAAGTTCTAGGGGACTAATGACCTCAGTAGTTGAGTCCCATAGTGCTCAGAGCCTAAAAGCAAAGTTAGTTACCTACTTTACAAATTACTGTTACTGTGGAACTGGAGGACGATTACAAAAGTTGTGTAAGTAAATATATAATTTAATGTTACGTCAAACATCGTTTTCAGAAATCGCAAACTAAACTGGCTGTGTAATTCCCAGCACCTACATTTAGCACATAAAACGCTAAACGCAGACTCCTCTGCGAATGTCTTGAGAGAATTTATCATTACAAAAGATAAAAGCTGCATCGCTCGACTTCGGTGTATACTCAGAGTTTATATCCAGGTGACAATCGCTATCCGCAAGAGGAGGGCCGTAGGAGTCTGAGGACTCTGATCAATTTTTTTTTTTTTTTTTATGGTCGTTGGTTTTCCCAGCTGCACTACCTAGCCAACCTCGAACTCCATAAGAACTCAACTATACTCTGTTGTCAAACGACTTGGCTAACTGAGCCTTGCATTATTTTTTTCCAGCCATGTGACTGGTATTTACTATTTTTTGTCCCCAAGCGGTGGTTCCCTTCTTAATAGTGGAGACAAGAGATACGTCGTACGTAGAAACTACATTTGAACTGCACAGGGAATGTTGTGGTGTTTAAGGGGGAGGGGAGGAGAAAAAATGGTTCAAATGGCTCTGAGCGCTATGGGACTCAACTGCTGTGGTCATAAGTCCCCCAGAACTTAGAACTACTTAAACCTAACTAACCTAAGGACAGCACACAACACCCAGCCATCACGAGGCAGAGAAAATCCCTGACCCCGCCGGGAATCGAACCCGGGAACCCGGGCGTGGGAAGCGAGAACGCTACCGCACGACCACGAGATGCGGGCGAGGGGAGGGGAGGAGAGGAGAGGATGACGACACTATATTTACACAAACTCAACCGAAGCAAGATGGTCACAGTCACATGTAACCTAAAGACTTGGGGGACTAAAGACGTGTTTCTGAAAGTAGCTAAGAATTCTGCTTTACGGATGTCACCGTGAAATTGCTTTCAACTAACCCTACAACACAAAAAGACGATAGTCTATTTCGCACCATAACCGACGCTGCAGCATCCACACCATCCGAAGGGCAGGTTCCACCTGCTCACTACTATTTTCTGTCAACAACCGTCAGTGTTCAAGCCCTGGCCGTCAGTTTCCAGTACCTCCCATACCCCTTTGCGGAGGTGTGCCCGCATTACATCCTCTATAAATAGTAATAGAGACCTCGTATAGATCTGTTAGGTTATACGTGGGTGGAGGATAAACGATGAGAAGTGTCAGAGCCTCAGACTTTCCCTGCAATTTCGCCCCTCGCCTTTTCCTTTCACCCTTTTCGATCCATTTAATGTTCGCTGGGATTTAATGCTCGCTATCCCGCTGACAGCAGCTCTTTAGCGATGAGTAACGTTCCAGTAACTTGGGCGTACTGTATGGAAATAGGGCGCGAAAAACTATGAGCGACGGCTCTAGCTGGTAACAGGGTCTTACAAGAAAAAAGAGTGGAGAGTGTTTCAGCAGCGTCGGGGAATCTTACTTCGCAACTTGCTGTAAGCGACCTGCTGCATCGTAAAGCCCCCGGCCAAATACTCTGGAGCCAGGATTATACAACTGTGAATACATTACAACTTCGCTGACTCGCGAGTTGTAACACCGTGCTGCCGCAAAAACTTCCGTGAATAGTTTAAAAACCATACTGCGTGCTGTAACCTTCAAACAGCTACACATTGTTGCGTGTGATAACAAGTGATATGAACCTTGAAAATTATCTACATCTTTAATATCGTTCTTTCCGTTTGGTTGGAATATAACTCCCGTTCAAAATGGTGGCGTGAGCCCTACATTTTGCTGAGCTGAAGTAGCCCCTTCATCGGGGATAAATCCACGGGAAGGGAGAAGTTTTGTATTCCGTATAATCGCGTCCTGTGTTAGAGTACGCTGAACTTTGAAATATTGTTATCAAATAATAACAGCGTGACTACTGTCAGACTCCGCCGCAGTCACAGTTATACTGGAAGTCATTTTTGCTCCTGTCGAATAGTTACGATATTATCTTCGATGCCTCTGATTTGAAATTGGAATTCTTGGGGTAAATGTGCCGAAAGATTCTTCAGGACAGATAGAAGTTTCTGTCAGACAATATAAATTTTCTCGTTCAAAGCGATGACTCTCGAAAATATTTATCTTACTAAAAATTAGAGAGATTCTACAAATGTAATCGTTTTACTGTAGTGGAAAAGTTAACTGTGGCGTAGTTTGCTGTTGAAAACAGAAAGCTTTGATTGAACTCTTGTTCTGCGTGCGTCTTTGTGGAAAGGGTGAGCGAGATTGGCTAATGGCGCTTCATTCATGGGATTAAGTGCGCATGGAAGACAAAGAACGAAGTGCTTGGATTAAAATGTGTTAGACAGGGGTGAAGTCTTTCTCCCCTACTGGCGAATCGAAGAAACAATGACAGAACTCAAGTTAAAGTTCAGGAGTGGGATTAGGATTCAGGGCGACAGGATATCAATGTTAAGATTCGCTTACGGTATAGCTATCTACAGTGAAAGGAAGAATTGCACTACCTTTTAAATGTCATGAACAGTCTAATGGCATAGTTATGGATTGAGAGGAAACTGAAGTAAGACCAAAGTAATGAGAAGTAGCGGGAATGAGATTAACGATAAACTTACCAAACTGGATATCACGAAGTACAAAAATTGAAGGAATTATGCTACCTTGGAAGCGAAATATATCTTCTAGTACCAAACATAGCCTTAATTTGAGGAATAAATTATTGAGACCGTTGTACGGAAGTGATTATGATCTATGAGAAACAAGAAAGAAGAGAACCGAAACGTTTGATACGTGGTGCTATAGAGGAATGTTGAAAATTAATTCGACTGATAAGTAATGAGGTGGTACTGCGCAGAATCAGAGAGGAAGGGATCATACAGGAACCATTGACAATAAGAAGGGACAGGGTGACAGGACATTTGTCAAGACATCAAGACGTAACTTCCATAGCCGGCCGCTGTGGCCGTGCGATTCTAGGCACTTCAACCTGCAACCGCGTGACCGCTACGGTCGCAGGTTCGAATCCTGCCTCGGGCATGGATATGTGTGGTGTTCTTAGGTTAGTTAGGTTTAAGACGTTCTAGGGGACTGATGGCCTCAGATGTTAAGTCCCATAGTGTTTAGAGCCATTTGAACCATTTTTTAAATTAATAATCAGTAATAGGTGTTGGCGGTTCGGCGCAGACGTCGGTAGTCTTTTGTAATAGTAGCGCCATTAGTGTTTATTGAGGGGCACCTCTCTCCATTGTCAACAGACAGCTAGTCACGTGTCGTTGAAGACGTATTGCTACGAACTGCGTTTTAATAAATTAGTCAAAAATGTGTGAGCTTTGTGATGGAGACAGCGCAGTCTGTCGTTTTCTCGTCTTCCGCTGGCTTTTCCATTCTACACAAGTTCTGTAGTGTGTGTGTGTGTGTGTGTGTGTGTGTGTGTGTGTGTGTGTGTGGTGAAAAAATGTAACGGAACACAGAGAATGCTCCACCGAACAATTTGAGGTAGGAAACCGGGGGTCAGAGGAGACAGCTTAAGGAGATACGGAAGTAAACGTGTCAACCGCTTTGTCTAGCATTACTGTTTTCCAGCTTACTTACAACTAATATCCGTACAAGTTTACACATACTGTGTTGTTTATTTACATGTGCATTCCTTATTTCTTACAAGGAGGACGAGCCTGATTACCGGGAAGTCATGATGCAGGTTTTGTTTACTTTACTTGTCCATAAGATGGCTCTGTTGTATTTGATTGTCTCATGAGAGAACGCGCTATGAATTAACCACAGACTCATTCATTACTCAGTGCTATTCAGAGACGTGCATTACAATACGATGGAGCAGTACCGGTACAGTATTTCCTGGTCGCTGGGTTGGAAGGGGAGGTCCTATTCCATGGCCTGCGAGGTCACCTGACCTGAATCCCCTTGATTATTTTCTATGCGGATATCTAAAGTCACTTGTGTCTGAGACCCCAGTGGATACGGAGATGGAATTATTTGTCAGTATTGTAGCTGCCTGTGATATGATTCGAAGCACACCAGGAATATTTGTCAGGGTACGTCACAATATCGTTCGCCGATGTCATGCTTGCATTGATGTTGATGACCGTGAGATTCAGCACATTTTGTAAGATACAGTACAAATGGTACGTTCATTGTCTCAGTGATGGTATTTGCAGTTCACTAACGAAAATCAAAAAGCACACAATATTGTGATTTTATTCCTATTATTTCCGTAAGTCGTCTTCTCCGACCACAGGTCCCTACCTTAAATTGTTCAGTGGAGCATCCTCTATGTCTTGTTAAATTCTTGCACGCTCTTAAGAAACACCTGATATACACATATTATCGAGTAACGCTTTCGTCTGAAATTCGTGACGCTCGTAATAGTGTAAAGCGATTAATGATTTCCATCCATCTGTGGCGCTTTGTAGAGAATACCGCCTTTTGATATAGGCTTGTGCGTTATGGAGGAGACGCGAGTTGTACGAATGTAGAAATGCCATGAATTATTCCGTATCCTCGGCATTCGCAACGGCTGCTACAGACGGCAACACGTGCTGCCAGAGAATGTCACCCTGCTTTAAAATCGCCGCCGCGGCGAGTTATGAGCCGCGGCGTCCTTTCCGGAATTCGTCGTAAAGTTTTATTGCTTCAGCCGCCTGCAGGATGCGGGATCTCCTCCCCAGTTCAGCAGAAAAGGCCGGCGTCAGTTGCAGCTCCGCGATATTCGCCGATGTTTTACGCGAATAATCTCCCCCAGCCTGAAAGCTACATCTATAATACTCTTTAGGTTTTTTCCTTGCTTCGTTTTTCAGATATTTTTCCTTTACATTTAATGATGATCAGTGGTTATCTGTGGACACAAATTTCAAAATATGACAAACGGTTTTACGCAAGACCAAATCTTATTTTTGTCAGATTGCCTTTTGTTGTTTGATCATCTTTGTAGCAGTTATCTCATATGCGTCTTCTTACAGTGCAATGAATCCTTTCTTTCAGTATTAAAATGTAGCCTGTGACCTGGTTCTCCGTTTGATCGATACTAACGGTTGTCAATAAGGGAATTTTGCTTTCGTTATCACCTTCTCCGGGAAGACTATCGAACTCAAAATATTCGCAGAGATATTAATTCCGTTATTATACATGGTTCGATAAATGTTTACTCGGAAATGCTCACTTTAAATTAATTATTAAATATTAACGAAATAACTTCTACCAACCATTATCACGCGGCAACGGGGATAAACAGGACGTCCTACGGGAAAAAGATTTCCCAGTTACGTAGCTATCTACAAATTTAGACATGCACACGTACTTTGCTGTGACGTATTGAGCCTACTACGTTCAGCGATGTGGAACCGCATTTTGTATGAATTAAGGAGGCCTAGATTTAGTTTTGTCTTTATCGTTTCTCATATGCAACGTCAGTATTTCATGATGCATTGTTGATTCTCCTTGTCATGAACTAATATTGTGTTCCTTTTTGCCCAAAAATTTGTCCTATATTAATATAATCGCTTTTGGCACAGTGCAGCTTACGGAGTTTTCGCTTACGATGTTTTCGGTCGTTCACAATGATTTCTCAAGCCTTCATTCAGTTAATAATATATTTTATTTTTGATGCTTTTACTGCGGGTAGCATTCGTAAATCGACGAACTGAAATTAAATGACGATTAGCTTTAAAGGGCAACGAAAATGAACTGAAGATTGCATGTTTTAAATTTGAGCGTCCGTCAGCAACTTTCAATTAGTGCCTCGGCTTCTTCAGTAATATGGATCTCATCTCGCTGTCTCAATTAAAATAATAATCACGTTTCCCAGCTCCTGCACTATAATTACTCCATTTCAGTTGTACAGTCACAGTATAACGTCAACGTAGACACTGCTCCCAGATACAAATTGCTTGATACTTTCTGTTCAGCCGTGTTTATTTTAATTTTATTACGGTTTCTCCAATTTATTCCGGACGAATTTAAAGGCTACATCTCGCTTGATGTCTAGGCCCAATCGTTTCCGGATATTTAGTCAGCCTCTGTTTATCAAGCTGTAGTACTATCATTCACAGAATGTATGTTAAGTGTCTTCTCTTCGGTATCCTACCTCTTTATCGCTGTGTGCATACCCAGATGCTAATTACTAGGCTCAGTGATTTATGTGCCACACATTTTGGTTAGCAGGCCCAGATAAATTCTTTATACTGCTAACCTTGTACTGTCAGTCTAATTAATGGTTCCAGCCTCGATTTGATCCGCGAGACAGGGTTAAACTTATCCCTATTCTAAAGTCAGTAAGAAAAACCCTATAGTTATCAATTTTCAAAGATTTTACAGTACGCGTACCATTGGACTGTAAAATCGCTAGCAGTTCTTGCGCCGCCTCAAGCTAGCTCCTGTAACTTCCGGCCGTAAACTCCGCAACAAGTAAACAGGAAGTATATCGAGGTCAACAGGTAAGAGCTACACGAAGCAGTCACAATTCCTTACCTCAAATTTTCACGGAAACATAATTTACAGGCTTCAAATAAACTTCGGCAAGTCTGTAACTTTTATCAGCCAACACTTCCACGGTAGCTACTGTCTCACCAGCGTGGTACACTGAAGTGACAAACTGGTATAGACATGCGTATTCAAATACAGAAATATGTAAACAGGCAAGATACGGCGCTACGGTCGGCAACGCCTATATTAAACAACTGTTGCTAGATCGGATACTGCAGCTGCGGTGGCAGGTTATCAAGATTTAATCGAGATTGAACGTGATGTTATAGTCGGCGCACGAGCGATGGGACACAGCACATCCGCGATAGCGATGAAGTGGCACCGTGCACTGTGAATATCAGGAATTCGGTGAAACATTGAATCTTCGACATCGCTTCGTCCGGAAGAAGATCCTGCGCGAACGGGACCAACGACGACTGAAGAGAATCTTTCAACGTAACAGAAGTGCAATCCTTCCGCAAATTATAGCACTTTTACTTTCACAAGTCCGCCTTGATCACATAGATTTCTTTACACTTTGACTGGTTTCGGCTTATCACCATATTCAGATTTTTAAAATATTCTTATATTAATCATCGTCAAGTTAAACAAGTGATCGCGGACTCATATATACAGACTTCATGTCTTCAATTGATAACTTCCGCAAATTGCTGCAGATTTCGATGCTGGGCCATCAACAAGTGTCAGCGTGTTGACCATTCAACGAAGCATCATCAATATAGGTTTCCGGAGCCAAGGCCCATTCGTGTACCCCTGATGACTGCACGACACGAAGCTTTGTGCTCGACTGGTCCCGTCAACATCGATATTGGACTGTTGATGATTGGAGGCAACCTCATGAATCCATGCACGCTGCATGCCAGAAGGGGCTGTTCAAGCTGCTGGAGGCTCTGTAATGGTGTGGTGCGTGTGCAGTTGGAGAGATATGGGGCCTCTGAAACGTCTAGATACGACTCTGACAGGTGACACGTACGTAATCATCCTATCTGATCATCTGTATCCATTATGTCCATTGTGCATTCCAACGGATTTGTGCAATTCCAGCAGGACAATGCGACACCCCACACGTCCAGAATTGCTACAGAGTGACTCCAGGAACATTCTTCTGAGTTGAAACACTTCTGCTGGCCACCAAACTCGCCAGACAAGCACGTTATTGAGTGTATCTGGAATGTCTTTCAACGTGCTGTTCAAAAGAGGTCTCCATCCCCTCGTACTCTTACGAATTTATTAACAGTCCGGCAGGACTCATGGTGTCAGTTCCCTCCAGCACTACTTCAGGGGAGTCCTTGTCACGTCGTGTTGCGACACTTGTGCGTGCTCGCGGAGGCCCTACACGATATTAGGCAGATGTACCAGTTTCTTTGCCTCTTCAGTGTATAACAACATTGTATTTCACCTTTCATCCGCTGTCCGAAGTAGTGTCCAACATTATCTGTCGGATTAAAAAGATCGGGCGGGTTAGGGAGCCAGTCGAAATGCATTGCAGTGCCATGAGTGTTCATCAAACCAGCAAAGCAGCAGTGTTTTCACATTATACTCATCATTAATATCTATAAGGAAGGACGAGACTTCGTCTCCAACAATTTTGAAATAAACATCCAGGTTCATGTTCACTCTAACATGCAGGCTCGAACGCAACTTATGGGGTACGAGAAACAATGTCGAAACATCACAGAACCATCTCCGGTGTGAAGTACACCGTCCACACCCTGTGAGTTCAATGGACCGTCGGTGTACTCACTTGCCTCCAGTGAAGTGCTGTCCAGTTTTTTGTGTTGCTTGATCCATAGAAGACATGCAGCTTATTTGCCGTAGTTAGAAATGGCGTTTCTCGAGGCACGCGAATCCAAATTCCTGCTGCATGCAGTTCCTTTTCTCGTTAGAAAACTGTGACTTGTTCTTTATAAAATGCATTTTAACTATCAGCTGTTTATTTGTCCCATTAGTTGTCTACCGGTTTCTGTTGCTAACCGTCGTCCAGGATGTAGGGTACAGCAGATCAGTTAAAACCGTACCATATTGTTTTGAAGCTGAACAGTATCGAAATTACCCAGTGAAATTGTAAAAAAGACAAGATGTAATTTGTCTTAGAATACGTCGGGTGTTTCTAAAATTTCACGGGATAATATCCTGCATCCTGTATGATGGTTAACAACCGAAACCGGTAGATGACTAAGAGGACAAATAAACAGCCGATGGTTAAAATCCATTTTACAAAATACTTTAAGGCTGTTGAATCACATCTTATGAAAACATTGTGGTACTTGTCTCTGGTACTAGTCGACTAGTGTCGTTTCACGACCTCTGCTCTTACGATGTGTTACACGGCTGCGAGTGGTACGCCATTCCTTGTAGACACTTTCGACAGTGCGCATTCATACACCAACAAAAAAGGCGACCTCATTTGCGGTGTGATCATGGGCACGTCCGAAAACGATAGAGCCTTTCTGCTATTCTCTCACGTCTCCACGTCCACCCACTCACTGCTCTGATTCCATACAACCGATGGGCTCTTCCACATTGCTTCGCTGACGTCTGCGTATAAGCCAGTGTTAGTGTGATGGCTATTTGGACACACCCCACAGCGCGACGAGTGTGCATTGTAAGTGGAGGGCAGCGACCCATCCACGCTCCGCAACGGGCGTGCGTGTGTTGGCGGCGCGTGTCGCTACGGCGTGCTTGCTCTGCCGGCTCCAGGAAGAAGCTGCGCGCGGTCGCTGCCCGCTGCACGCTCCGCACGCTACAGACTACCCTACACTACATAACCTCCTGTCTGCTCTCTGACGTGAACGTCTATATGTTCTGACGAACGAAAACATTTTGGCTACTCTGCAATGCGAGCTATAAGTCTGTTTGGTGGCGTTGCGACACGACGAGGAAAGCAGAGGCGAATGAGGAACCATTCTAGCCAAGGATACGGGCCGAAAATGGACAAATTCATTGACATAATCGATTCTGACGAAGGGCAGATTGTTCTGGCTTGGCGTCTTGGAACGAGCATCTCGGAAACGACGAAGCTTGTCGGTCATTCACCTGCTGCTGTTGCGAGCATCCAGGGAAAGTAAGCGACAAGGCGTTGGACGTCCACACCTCGTAACAGAACGTGGGGGCTCGGTTCTCGACCGCTTTGTAAAGCACGATAGGCGGCAATCTGTGGCTGATCAGATGACTGAGTATAATTCTGGTACAGGCACAAGTGTGTCTGAACACAATGTTCAGTGAACATTGTTGAACACCCTGTACCAGGGGGAGGGGAGGGAGTTTCGCAGCAGAAGACCAATACTTGTTCCCAAGGTAATTAAATGACACCATCTATTACAGCGGGCACGGAGTCATTGAGTTTGGACCGTGGATCAATAGAAACGTATCGCCTGGTTTCATGAATCATGTTTTTTGTTCTACCACGTCGATGATGGTCTCCGGATACGCTGCCATACAGACACACGGCCACTTTCTACATGCACTGTACCACAGATGCAGCTGGTGGGATGACATTCACGTGAACTATAATGGGGCTGGTAATAGTAATCAAAAGGACCATGATAGCTATGGACTACGAGAACGTTATTGCTGACCATCTGCATCAGTTCATTTTTAAGTAAATTTTATCCATAGTGGATGCTGTTGAACTCTGTGACTGTTCGTTTATAGGTTGCAGAAAAATTTTCCGCTACGAGTCACAGTAAGTGTGACTGGTAGCGGAAATTTTTCTACAACCATTTTTAGTGTCTTCCTAGACGGCGATGTCGTTTACGTGAACTGCCCCTGCCACAAGGCCAGAATTGTGCTGTAGTACTTTGAAGAGCATCACAGTTAACTCACGTTGTCTTGGCCACCAAATTCGCCTGGAGTGAACCCGATGGAACACTTCTGGGACGCTGTCGGACGCCAGCTCCGCGCCCTCATTAATTATATAACCTACTTGTAGACATATGGTGCCACATGATTCCGGAAACCTACCAAGGACCGTCGAATCCATGCCACGCAGAATAGCTGCTGTATTGCGTTACAAAGGTGGTCCAGTACGCCATTCAGGTGGTGGTGGTGGTGGTGGTGGTGGTAATGTTTTGGCTCTCGCTATGTACTCCGCAAGTCAATATACAGGGTATTGTAACATCTCGGTGTAGTTTACAGTGATAAAAGCTATAGAAATAATAAGTTAAAATTAAGAATACAATTTTAGAGGGGAAAATAGTGTAGAATCAGAGTCCGGTAATTGAAGATCAAAATTATAGTATATCAGCAAGTAGTTTAACGTCTAAGTACAGCAAAGCCACGGAAGCTCCGTCGTGGAGAAAACAGTGACGTTAAACTCTTGTGATGAAAAACCTATAAAAAGGCCTGATCGTCACTATTGCCGCCTTTTTTCCTTGATTGTTTCGTTAAAGGGCGGGGAACCCATCTCAGTCAACGAGACAATAATTAGATTGGATTTTATCGTGTTAAGATTCACGATAAACTGTTAGAATATTACGGAGATTAAAAGTGATGTAGTGTACGATCTCTGGCTGTTGGTAGCAACGGAGTATTAAGGGGATTCTAGGACTTTAGTGCTAGATTGGAACTTTACGGACATATAGACGACAGAAACTCAAATTATCTGCTGATACGAGTGAATTCAGAAGTACCGGTATTTAGATATTAACGTGTGGACTTTTGAAAGTGTCGTGTGCCGTTAGTTGCGCATCTGGAGGTAGAGTGCGTGCAAGTCGGAATTTGCGGACTATTTAGATTCCTCCAGGCTAGTAACCTTTTAAACAGACCATCATCTGTCACCATCTTAATCCTTGAATACAGAGTGAAAGTGAAATACAAGAGTTTTGTACTTA
This sequence comes from Schistocerca cancellata, assembly GCF_023864275.1. Taxonomy (NCBI): domain Eukaryota; kingdom Metazoa; phylum Arthropoda; class Insecta; order Orthoptera; family Acrididae; genus Schistocerca; species Schistocerca cancellata. Next base: position 358,273,966 of record NC_064630.1, on the reverse strand, counting down.
TTTCATTTACCTAGTACTAATCAGTGAAGGTTTTACGGAACCAAAGCTATTCAGTAGTAAGTCAGCACCATCTAGCGGAAAGCGTAGGCATTAACTAACACGCTAACTGAAGTGAACGTTTACGTGTTTAACGGACTGCTTAATATGAACTTTCGTAACTCTTTGACGTCCCCACTCCCTCCGAAAGGTGGCGCAGGCTGTCTTAATCATAAAAGGGGAGAGTTTTAGCCGGGCAAATTACTAAATAAAAGCGATATTTACAAGACTCACAGTAATAGCAAAACAAATGGTTCGCACCTCATCGGAGAGTCGTTGCTGTCACGTCGGGAAGTAAAACCGGGAAACCACCGACGATACGTATCTACGAGCAGACGTCGACGTGGCATACCTAAAAAGGAACCACAAGAGAGTTGGGGATGCTTCAGTATGTCGTACCAAGATAATAGATTTTCCGAGCTATCCCATTCGCGCGCTGAGCGAGGGACACTGTACGCCTCAGTAAGTGCCCTAATCTGTCTTGCCTGTACGATGGAGGCAGCAATGCAAGCTTTACAAATTTACTAAAACTCTTTCGCCTCGACTCCGGCGTCTTTCTTCCAAGGATTGTCATTTAAATTTCCGGTCACTATCGTGTGATGCATACCTACCTGTTACAATGCTAGCAATGCGACTCTGACTGCGCTCTACCGTTATGCCTTTGTGATAAAGAATCAAGTCGCTGGAACAAAATTCTAGAATAAAATCGCCCTAGCGTACTTAAGAGAAACTACGTACAGATGCATTGCATTGTCCCAGATCATGTCCAACAAAACTAAATCTACCAGTCGTCTTTCCTAACACTGATTTTATTTGATCGTTTCATTTCATATCGCTTCTTAATATTAGCGCTAAATACTTACATGATGTAAAATGCTCAAGCTGTTCACCACTAATCTTGTAACCAGGTACTACGAGGTTCTTTCTCTTTATAATTATAGGCATTGTATTACATTTGTTTACATTCGTTAAACCAAGTGGAAATTTTATCAAAATGTTTTTGCAATTTCTTAAGCTTGTCCAACCACGGCACTTTCTGATCACAGCTGCAGCGTCAGCGAAAATCTTAGTGATGTAACAGTATATAACAAATCGTTTTTGTGTATCGAGAGCATTAGAAAAAAAAATGAAGGAAGGCAGCTGAGTATTTCACATTCCGTCGACAACTGGGTCATTAGAGACGGAGCTCAAGCTCGGATTAGGACAGGATGGGGAAGGAAATCGTCCGTCATCTTTCAGAGGGATCATCCCACCATTTATCTTAAGCGACTTCGGGAAATCACGGAAAACCTAAATCTGGTTGGCTCCACGCAGATGTGAACTGTCATCCTTCCGAATCCCAGTGCAGTGTGCTAGCCACTGCGCTACCTTTCCCAGTGAAAACGTTAGAGATTCTATTACGTTTCTCAGATAATCAATCTGGTCCAAGGTATAGAAGATGAATGTGAAACAAATCGTATTACAGGAGCTGTCTTCATAGAACTCACAGCAGCTGAAGACGTTGTGAATCACAGTCCTTCATTATAGAAAATTTAAAACAGCATAAAACACTATTTATTGTATCAAAATTATCAGATATCTTCTCCAGAATCTAATATTCTCTGTGAAATTCCAAGAGTTGGGAAGTGGCTATAGGAAATCATAAAGTGGGTTACCTCAAGAAAAAGTATTAAGGCTTAGTTCAAGGAAGTACATGAATGATCAGCCTCTTCTTAAACGTATTAGAACTTTATCTATGCTATTATTGTGTGTGCTGTTACAGCAGAAAGGAAGAAATCTGAAGTTTTTGATACATACTATGACAACAGTGATTATGATATTGTTGGAACGAATCGTTGTTTCATCTTTTTCCTTCAGCTTCGCACGTTCAATAATAGCTTAGGTGTGAATGGAGCTCGTCTGTACGAAATTTTCTCTGCATCATCATCCTTACGGTACCACAGACCCTTACTTCGAATAGTTGTGCACTTTCATTGGTTCTGCTGTTATAAAGTCCTTCTATTTCTTTGGCTTTCTCGTTAATCATTAAGTGATACCAGGAACTAGCAACAGTAGTACTGTTTTAAGCAAGAAAGATGCTCTCTTCATTTAGAACACTGAATATTTATTTGATATTGGACCTTCCTAAATGTACTTGTTGGAGCAGTTAATAAATGCTATAAATGTTGCAGTTCTACTTTCTCAGATCCCACATCTGTAAAGATGAAGTTACAGACTTGGGTCATGGCAACCTGTTGAAATGCGTATAATGTATAACAGATGACCGCTTTATATATCTTGATCGTCCCGACACGACCGGTTCGTGAGCAGCCATGGCGTACTGTGCATCATTTCCAAATTTCTAACGGTGATTTAAATTGCTTTCCGTACTGGAGAAAGCTGGAACCGGGTAGCAAACAAGTATTCCGACCTAGCACTGAGAAAGCCATAAACTTAGCGTTATTGGCTTGTCTTAGCAATTACTTACAAGGAACCAGTTGCTAGTTCCTACTTCTGTAGCTCCTTGCTACGTAAATCAGCAGCTTCAGATGAAGTGGTAAGAGCGTTCTGTAATCACGTTTCACAGCATAATCAGTCTGGATCGCGCAGTTTTACTGACAGTAAATGGATGAAAATTCTTGGAATGATCCTCTCCGTCTCTAAAGACTTGGACTCAAGTTCCGGGGATAGATGTTCGAAATCCTGCCTGACCATCTAAAATTGTTTCCCCCGGTTTCCCCAAGTGCATTCAAATGAATGCCGAAATGGTTCCTTTCAAACAGGCGACAACAATTTTATGTAAGTCTGTCTACAGGCTCCCGTAGCCATTGTGATTGAAAGTAAAATCTTCTGGGTCGTTGGAATTCGTCATTTTCCTCTTCAGTGTCTTCTGCATAATAGAGGTATCGACCGCTCGCCTGATGTCTTCTTCAGGATCTTCTGGTGTAGCTGAACACTGAAAAGGACCAGTGTTATGAAAGAGAGCTTCCCCGCATTTATGCAGAAGTAGGGGAGTTATTGGGTAAAATTTTTTCGCCTGTTCTTGGTCGGCCATCGTCGTCGGATATAAATCGAAACAGGCAGAGCAAGAGAGGGGGAATATTAATCAGAATGTTGTTGTCGTGCCGCAGAGATGGCTTCCTGGTCGTTTTTTTTCCCGCACCGTGGCTGAATGGCGGGAAGCCACCAAACTGGAAACCTATATCCGTCTTTTGTATTGTTACATTCGTCCTTGGAAATCTCAATCGCTTCTCGGACCTTCAGTATATAAATGTTGGATTCCTTGGCCACTCCAGTGACAATAACAACTTGGTATCGGATTTGGATTTCGTAAACAAGACAGAGAACGCCAGCGGCTTTGATGATTTCTCCGCTGACAGGGTTTTAAAACGAAATACTCTGGTAAGGAAGTGGAACCGCCATTTTACCCTGTTACCATACGGTTCGTTTCTACAGCGCATCAGCAGTATTCTGCGGAAAAATGCTATACAGACGAAATTTTTTATTGAGAACAAAATAGTTTTTAGAATGGTTGCACCTGATTACCTATACCCTGGGGTAGTGTGTGAAGTGGCTGTGGCGAAGAGTGCGTAGGCAAAAAGGGAAGGACAACAAAAGAAGCGTATTAAAGAGCAACAATGTCACACACGTTTGAAACGAAGTGTGAAATCTGCTCACATAGCGTCCATATTTATATGATCTAACATGACTTTTATTTACGAGCTGCCTCACTAATTCAGTCATCACTTGCAATTCAGTCGTTAAGGAACATGATTCAGTTAGTACATCTGGGTAGACGCATTGCACCATTATCGTGCACAGGCATGTTTTTAATTTAAACAAATAATGGGAGAATATCTCAGCGCTGTTCTTGCATCACTTGACGCTGCATCTTACTGTTCTTGCCAGAGTAGAAAAAACAGTACGATAAACAGAGGAGAGAACACTCGAAGTTGCAAACTGTGGTACGATTGACTTGGAAGTATATCTAAACAATTGAAGTGAGCGGAACTCAGGAAAGACAAGCAGATGCATTGCACATGACATAGCAGCAGCTCAACTCGTACCTTTACCAGGCGCCGTGAACACGAGTACTGGGCATTTGGCGGACGGGCCTGACGAAATTCAACCGATTTCATAAGACAATATCTTCTGTATGACTGAAGATAGAAAACTTGGCGTAAATTTTAACTTAGGCATCGAAACTAAACGTTCTACTTGATGTGAGTTACCGGGCGTATCCCTGTGCTGCTAACTCACGCGCTCGCGCCTTCATCAACGAGTTACAGCTTTACTGCGTGATATTTATCCAGAGCACTACGCCTCACCTCTTACAGCGTCGGATCTCGCTTTGCACCATTGGAGTCCAAGGTCGCATGATCTCACGGTATGGGATCTTTTTGTGGGGGATTGTGCAAGACTCGGCCCCTCTTCCTACAGCTGCAAGTGAACGACTGCGCCAAGTAGCAACGACAATAAAAATAGCAATTTTTTACCGTCAAGAGTATGGGAGTTTGAATATTGTCTGGATGTTTGTCGTGCGTGCGGCGGGGCGAACACTGAACGTTTCTGAAAGGGTTTGGTTTAGATTCCAAACTAAATTGTAAAAACTACCCCAAGATTGAAGGTGCATCCATGTTAAAGATAGTCCCTCGAAAACTGAATGGTTCTTTCGACAATAAAAGCTTTGTAGCCTAAGCGTAAGTTAAAATTATACCAAAATTTGTATCCTTCATTCCTGCAGAAGGTAGTCGCATGAATCGGATGAATTTTTTTCTAAACATGCTATATATGCCTATTTAAATTTTTGCTGGTAGTATATGAGATTATACCCGGAAATTTAGTGGGAACTTTTTGAAAAATAGTCTGAAGAAAATTAATAATTTGTAGTCACTCACGTCCGTGGTATTAAGCTTGTCAGAAGCACTTTGTCTATTGGCAGTACTAATAAATTTCTCGCAAACATGAAAAGATGCGGTTGCACTTAAGTTGCCAGTTCAGTACTTTGACAGCAAGCAGCATAGCGGAGAAACGAAGACTGCGGTGTAGAGGGTGATTCAAAAGTCTTGTCCCATAGGACAAAGTCTACATTGATGATTCAATAATCTTGCCCATAGGACAAAGTCATATTCACGTATATGACAGGAACGACATTTCGATACAAAAAAAGTCTCTTGGGATATAAAATGCATACCTTAAGAGGCGTGAACACTTTATCTTCGAATTTCTTCTACTGTAAGTTCTTTGCTTTCCATGTTTTGGAAGAAGATAATATGGACCAAACAAGACAGAAATGTGTAGTAAACATGGGTTTTAAAACAAATACCTTAATATTTATGAACACTTCTTCAGTAGGAAAGATTTGTTTCACAGTAGTGAAAATGAATACGTGCTCATAGCTCTTAAGGTACGCATTTTAGAGCCAATGTTTACCAGACTTTTTGGTTGGCTCTGAGCACTATGGGACTTAACATCTGAGGTTATCAATCCCCTAGTCTTAGAACTACTTAAACCTAACCAACCTAAGGACATGACACACATCCATGCCCGAGGCAGGATTCGAACTTGCGACCGTAGCAGCAGCACGGTTCCGGACTGAAGCGCCTAGAACAGCTCGGCCACAACGGACGGCTAGACATTTTTGCTTCGAATGATAATACTGTCGTATCCCTGAATATGGCTTTGTCCTGTAGGCCAAGTTAACTGAACCAGCAACGTACACCTTGTTCTTCGGGACATGACTTTTGAATGATGCCGTAGAAGCAGAATGTAGTGGCTGTTTTGTGTCACTCTGACGCGAGCAAGACGATAATCATGCCGAAAGCTATTTCGTAAGATATATGTTTGTTTTCTTCGTCAGCAGAGTCACGTATGGTGTTGATAATATCGCTTATAATTTTGTTTTTTGCTGGGGATCACGATTTTCCTAATGAAACAGCAATTTCTGTGTTTGTCCAACTTCCGACGTTCAGGTGAATAGAGCCGGATTGTGCGTCCGCAATTACTCCACCCATCCTCCATTACGTTGTATAAACTAGTGGGCTATTGCTCTTAATTTTAATTTTATACCATGAAATGTAATTGTCAGCAAACAGGATGATAATTCTCCTTTATTGAGATCCGTGCGACTGCGAAAAACGTAACACAAATACAAATGTTCTAATTTTTCTCTTGGTATTCTTTTTTTCTTTCTTCAAGAAACTATTTCAGTATTTTGTCTCCTTGTTCCTCAGGCAGTGTCACCTAGAGCTATTTTTTATTTCCTTGATACTCTGAAAAGGTTTTTGACGTGAATATGCCCTTTTTTAAAATGTATTCATACCGTACAATCATTTCTTAAAAGTCATTGCCATTGAACATTTATATTTGCAGTTTTTGTATTGATAAACTGTAACTCTGTTTTATTGTATTGTTTTACCTATATGCAAGAGCATCACATGTCTTCGGATCAGAAATCTACGAACTATTTGTTGGTCTCGGCAGCCATTTCGATTTTCTTTTTGGCACAGAATTTATCGAAGTCTTAGATAGTGTCTTTGTGTGTTAATGTTTTTCTCCGATGTAGTGAATCTGCATTTAATGATAAAGTTTTAGTTTGTTCTTCTTTCTCACATTTGAATGTTTTCTTAGTTGGCTGTTTCCGTGCAGAGCTGTTGGCATACGTTCTCAAACAGTTCCACCTTTTTGCTAAAAGTACTTCACCATAGTACTTCGCTTGTGCGTATACATTGGAGAGAGTTGTTTCCGAGAGCGCAGCGCCTGCGACCTGAGGCGTATATCGCACGGAGAACAGCGACGTCGAGTGGGTTGCGTCAGGCGCGACTGTAGGGGCGGGAATGTGCTAGCGACGCGGAATGCAATAAAGCTCCCGTCCTCTGCTGGGGTGAGGGAGGGCTGGGAGTTATCCACAGTTTGCTTTCATTTTCAGCAATGAGAAACACTGCCCCTATCTGACAAAGCCCCACATATGCGCAACAGTGGAGCAGAAAATACTGTAAAGGGAACGTTGCCCTTGAATACCAAGTTATTTTTCTACAGTGGTCCCGCTAAGACAGGCAGACGTTTTTTGCTGCCTACGTCCCTGTAAACACGTAAACTATACAGTCGAAGTCGACTATGACACCGTTATTGGGGTACATGCTTTACCTCATCTTTATATTGTAATCGTGGTTTATCGAGAATAAGCTGTGGAATAACGAAGTATGCATGGGAAGGTAGAAAGAACAAAAAGCAGTTTTCTACTGTGCTATCTATGTTACAGTATTTAAATTAGAGAACATTAGAAGAAAAACAAATCGAAAACTTCACTCAAACGGCGACCGAAACATGAGTCTGTAGTAGTTGCAAATAAGTATAGCATTACGGTATATAAGATACCCTACAAAATACACGATTATTTACTTAATTTCACGCATTTTCTTTTGTGCTCATTGTTTTAAATTCATCAGGTACAAAAACTGAATTGTAGTTTGGTTCACTTTGATTCCTCGTTCTCCGATTCTTTTTGTATGTGTTATCCAATATTTCAGGTCTACTGGTAACATCTGTGTTTTCTTCTTCGGCATAATAATAATAATAATAATAATAATAATAATAATAATAATAATAACCCTTTAGATCACATAACATCAACAGATACGAAGAAAGTAAATTGGAAAAAGAAAACACTACATGGCAAGCACCCGTATCATCTAACACAGCCACAACTAAATTATTTAACAATTATATTGCAGACCCATACACATTCCCTGATACACTTACACAACGAATAACTTATCTGATACCTAAAGATCAAGCAGACACAGCAAACCCAGCAAAATATCGCCCCATAACATGCCTGCCAACAATATACAAAATATTAACTTCAATCATTACACAGAAATTAATGACACATACAACACAGAACAAAATTATAAATGAAGAACAAAAAGGCTGCTGCAAAGGAGCACGAGGATGTAAAGAGCAACTGATAATAGATGCAGACGTGACATATCAAGCTAAAACTAAACAAAGGTCGCTGCACTACGCATACATTGATTACCAAAAAGCTTTTGATAGTGTACCCCACTCTAGGTTACTACAGATATTGCAAATATACAAAGTAGATCCTAAATTAATACAGTTCCTAAACATAGTAATGAAAAATTGGAAAACCACACTTAATATCCAAACAGATTCAAGTAGTATCACATCACAGCCAATACAGATTAAGCGTGGAGTATACCAAGAAGACTCATTAAGTCCTTTCTGGTTCTGCCTTGCTCTGAACCCGCTATCCAACATGCTAAATAGTACAAATTATGGATATAATATTACTGGAACATACCCACACAAAATAACACATTTGCTATACATGGATGATCTAAAACTACTGGCAGCAACAAATCAACAACTTAACCAATTACTAAAGATAACAGAAGTATTCAGCAATGATATAAATATGGCTTTTGGAACAGACAAATGTAAGAAAAATAGCATAGTCATGGGAAAACACACTAAACAAGAAGATTACATATTGGATAACCACAGCGACTGCATAGAAGCGATGGAAAAAACAGATGCCTATAAATATCTAGGATACAGACAAAAAATAGGAATAGATAATACAAATGTTAAAGAAGAACTAAAAGAAAAACATAGACAAAGACTAACAAAAATACTGAAAACAGAATTGACAGTAAGAAACAAGACAAAAGCTATAAATACTTATGCTATACCAGTACTGACCTACTCATTTGGAGTAGTGAAATAGAGTAACACAGACCTAGAAGCACTCAATACACTTACACGATCACAATGCCACAAATATAGAATACATCACATACATTCAGCAACAGAAAGATTCACATTAAGCAGAAAGGAAGGTGGAAGGGGATTTATAGATATAAAAAACCTACATTATGGACAGGTAGACAATTTAAGAAAATTCTTTCTAGAACGAGCAGAAACTAGCAAAATACACAAAGCAATCACTCATATAATTACATCGGCTACACCATTGCAATTTCATAACCACTCCTACAACCCTTTAGATCACATAACATCAACAGATACGAAGAAAGTAAATTGGAAAAAGAAAACACTACATGGCAAGCACCCGTATCATCTAACACAGCAACACATAGATCAAGACGCATCCAACACATGGCTAAGAAAAGGCAATATGTACAGTGAGACGGAAGGATTCATGATTGCGATGCAGTATGAAACAATAAACACCAGATATTACAGCAAGCATATTATTAAAGATCCCAATACCACAACAGATAAATGCAGACTTTGCAAACAACAAATAGAAACAGTAGATCATATCACAAGCGGATGTACAATACTAGCAAATACAGAATACCCCAGAAGACATGACAATGTAGCAAAAATAATACATCAGCAGCTTGCCATACAACATAAACTAATAAAACAACACGTTCCCACACACAAGTATACACCACAAAATGTACTAGAGAATGATGAATACAAATTATACTGGAACAGAACCATTATAACAGATAAAACAACACCACATAACAAACCTGACATCATACTCACCAATAAAAAGAAGAAATTAACGCAACTAATCGAAATATCCATACCCAATACAACAAATATACAGAAGACAACAGGAGAAAAAATTGAAAAATACATCCAACTGGCTGAGGAAGTCAAGGACATGTGGCATTAGGATAAAGTTGACATTATACCAATTATACTATCAACTACAGGAGTCATACCACACAATATCCACCAGTACATCAACGCAATACAGCTACATCCAAACATATATATACAACTACAAAAATCTGTAATTATTGATACATGTTCAATTACCCGAAAGTTCCTAAATGCAATATAACATATACCATACAGTTACAAGGAAGTCACGCTTGATCAAGGTCCGCGTCACGTTCCATTTTTAACCAGACTTAACAGTCTGAGAAAAAAATGTCAATAATAATAATAATAGTAATAGTAATAATAGTAATCTTCGATTACTTCTTTCATTTTCGTGCAGCGTCCAGAATGTCCTCATCGCTTATGATCTCTGAAATCGGCTCCTCGTTGCCGACGGATCAGGTCTGAAGAACAATATTGCCGTGCAGAACATCATGTGCAGTAGATTAATGTCGCTGCATTCTTCACCTGTTGCATTTTCTTCAGTGGGACTTTCCGGTAAATCTTAATACTGATCAGACTGATGCTTTGCCTTACCAGCCCTACTGAATACTCAGCAGTCTTCAAATTTATATATTTCAAGAACATTTCCACTTCATCGTCTGAATGTAATATTCAAGTGAGAGTTTCACGGCGATAAGAAGCCTTAAATGCATGTATGGTGTCCTAATCCAGCCGCTTGAATTATTGAACAAAAACATATCTATTATCTTAACACCACGTTACATCCAAAACTGGCGTGTACCGGGCTTTTGATGCAGTTTGAAATCAAATTTTTTCTGTCGGCCGATTGTGATCGAAGCGGTCCATTTTGTCACTTCAGTCTGTGCAAGCAAAATTGCTCACAATGCTATGAGGAGTAGAACGCGTCATATTATTAAAATTTTCCCTAAACCTATCATTACTGCAACATAGGACAGCTGTCATAACCGGCTCGTTATGCTCGATGATGTATGCACTCAAGTTATTACAACCTCATTTGAAGTCACTCTTCTAGTCCAGTACTTGAGTTACTATTTAAAAACAAAATCGGCTCTATTTCACATACACTCCTGGAAATTGAAATAAGAACACCGTGAATTCATTGTCCCAGGAAGGGGAAACTTTATTGACACATGCCTGGGGTCAGAGACATCACATGATCACACTGACAGAACCACAGGCACATAGACACAGGCAACAGAGCATGCACAATGTCGGCACTAGTACAGTGTATATCCACCTTTCGCAGCAATGCAGGCTGCTATTCTCCCATGGAGACGATCGTAGAGATGCTGGATGTAGTCCTGTGGAACGGCTTGCCATGCCATTTCCACCTGGCGCCTCAGTTGGACCAGCGTTCGTGCTGGACGTGCAGACCGCGTGAGACGACGCTTCATCCAGTCCCAAACATGCTCAATGGGGGACAGATCCGGAGATCTTGCTGGCCAGGGTAGTTGACTTACACCTTCTAGAGCACGTTGGGTGGCACGGGATACATGCGGACGTGCATTGTCCTGTTGGAACGGCAAGTTCCCTTGCCGGTCTAGGAATGGTAGAACGATGGGTTCGATGACGGTTTGGATGTACCGTGCACTATTCAGTGTCCCTTCGACGATCACCAGTGGTGTACGGCCAGTGTAGGAGATCGCTCCCCACACCATGATGCCGGGTGTTGGCCCTGTGTGCCTCGGTCGTATGCAGTCCTGATTGTGGCGCTCACCTGCACGGCGCCAAACACGCATACGACCATCATTGGCACCAAGGCAGAAGCGACTCTCATCGCTGAAGACGACACGTCTCCATTCGTCCCTCCATTCACGCCTGTCGCGACACCACTGGAGGCGGGCTGCACGATGTTGGGGCGTGAGCGGAAGACGGCCTAACGGTGTGCGGGATCGTAGCCCAGCTTCATGGAGACGGTTGCGAATGGTCCTCGCCGATACCCCAGGAGCAACAGTGTCCCTAATTTGCTGGGAAGTGGCGGTGCGGTCCCCTACGGCACTGCGTAGGATCCTACGGTCTTGGCGTGCATCCGTGCGTCGCTGCGGTCCGGTCCCAGGTCGACGGGCACGTGCACCTTCCGCCGACCACTGGCGACAACATCGATGTACTGTGGAGACCTCACGCCCCACGTGTTGAGCAATTCGGCGGTACGTCCACCCGGCCTCCCGCATGCCCACTATACGCCCTCGCTCAAAGTCCGTCAACTGCACATACGGTTCACGTCCACGCTGTCGCGGCATGCTACCAGTGTTAGAACTGCGATGGAGCTCCGTATGCCACGGCAAACTGGCTGACACTGACGGCCGCGGTGCACAAATGCTGCGCAGCTAGCGCCATTCGACGGCCAACACCGCGGTTCCTGGTGTGTCCGCTGTGCCGTGCGTGTGATCATTGCTTGTACAGCCCTCTCGCAGTGTCCGGAGCAAGTATGGTGGGTCTGACACACTGGTGTCATTGTGTTCTTTTTTCCATTTCCAGGAGTGTATATTTAGTCTGTTGTTTTCCAGGTCGACTATTTGCGTTTCTTGTGAAGAGCACAACGTATCTTTGTATTCAAATAAAGGTTTGTATTCATGCTCTCCCCCCCCCCCCTCTTATAGTTCTTTGGTTGTTAGTGAGGCCCTATAGATATACCATATTGCCGCTTTGTATCCAAGTATTCGGCAGTACAATGAAATCGAGAGCAGAACGTGGGAAACGCAAATGAATTTTTTGTCCAGACAGAGAAATGTGATTAAATTTCAGATGAACAGAGAAAGTTACTTTTCAGTTCAGTCGGATGCAGCCTGCAGAAAAAGCTGTGCATCTTCACTTGTAAAGGAGGCAGTTCCACCAAAACGCTGAATATAATTTAGTGATTTAGAACAGCGAAAATTCTCTTGCTTTTCAAATTAATAACATCCTTATAGGAGTTATTCCCATTGTTTCAATATTTTTGGCTAGTCCATTACATTTCTCTCGTTCAGAGGTCTCCTGTAGGAAAGACCGAAAGTGTAGTATTATGATACGAAGCGTCATTCGATTCTTCTGTGGCAATTTGTGAACGGTCATTTCCAATTTGTACTGCTGACAGAAGTTTTTTAAAGGAGGAAGTCACCTCGATTTGAGTCTCCTCGATTTGAGAGTATCTGCCGTGACTATATAGAACGAACACTTAATCGGGCAATACTTTACGTTAATGAATTACCACAATAGTGATTCACCAACATAGCTGCAGTATAGATACAATACGTGGTAATACTGCAGTATGACTTGGCAGCATTGCTGATGGGGCAGGCTGTACAGGTAGTTGCCGAGGTGTTGTCAATGTAGTCCGCCAAGGGTAAGTAGGAACTCTTGGGATAGCCACTCCATGTCTATGTCTGAACCGATCTGTAAATCCTTTACTCTCACTCTCAGCCTTCTTCTATTGTCCTACGTCGACGGAGATGTGGTGCCAATTTACGTAATCTAAACGGCGAAGAGAATGTTATATCGGATCAGTCTGAAATGTGTTCTCTGTGTGGAGAGGTACTCGCTTTTTTTATGTTTGCGAGAATGTGGAAGTGGACAAACGAAAGAACCTTGCAGTTCATAAATATAATGCATCTACGGCCAGAGCCACGGGATATATTAAGTAATACATACAAAAACTGCAGTCTGAAAAACACATCTCTGCGACTCTCATATTAGATTACCTGCAGTAGTGAGCTAAAAATGTATTCTACCTAGGACCTAAGGTATTCTCATTTTATTTGAAGCTTCATCATTTATGTTTCCGTATAAGCTTCAGGGTTCTGTACGTCAGTCGGCAATAACGGGACCTTACAGGAGCACGTTGTGGTCTTTCAGTCCGTCCGACTGTTAAGACTCTTACCTCTCAGGAACGCGTAAAGATATCGAAATTTGTCACATACTAGGGTCTACGGTCCCTTGGCGGTGCGAATAATTTAAGCTTCTGATACTCGCATACTCACTCGTCAAAACCTATAGAATAATTATCTATATTCATGTCGGGTCTGGTAGTCTAGCAGTAGTAAAGCGCCTACTTCCGAGAGGTCGCGGAATCGAACTTAGGTCGAACCACGGCTTTTTCGGTCTGCCTTTTAACGTAACCTTTAACTCTCAACGACGTGATGGGTCACCAGAAACAACATGTGCTTCGGATTCCACGTTAAACTGTAGGTTCCCTCCCCCATTTGGATACCTGGGGTGTGGTAGGGACATGCAAGTGGTCGAACCTTCGTCCAATAGACTTGTACCAGACCATTGAGCCAAACTAAATTATTATTATTAACATCATTATTACTACTATTATTACTATCTATATAAATAAGTTTGTACGGAACTCTCAAAGCGTGAGTGCTACTCGCACTTATGTGGTTTTTTTTTTTTCTTTTCTTTTTTTCACTTTCCGTGCCGCATAACACTGGTCGTAATGTATCAAATTTATGAAATTGCTAGTTCTCTCATTATACTGATGAGCAACAATAAAATATTAACATAAATATTCTAGTGTCGTTTCAGACTACCTTAATGAATTTCTAGAGTCGTCCTATCAAAGCGTTGCAGCCGGCTGGTATCAAGAGGTATATAGGTGAGAAGTCTTCTTTAAAGATGCATATCAAACTTCTGTGTGCATCGCCAGTAGCCAAAAACCGAATGATGACCGCCAGTTTGGTTGTGACTGTATTGGTTTTACATATTGTCGAACCGGCTGTTACAGTACCATATACAAACCATATTTCGGCATTCTGGTAAAATGTCTGTGACCATCACAGTTCACGAGTTAAAAAAAAATTCAATACCTGTTCATAAAAATAAAAGAATTCACTAAACGTAATTTCTCTTTTCCTTGCTTAAATTATTCATTGTGGAATGCAGAACCTAGGAGCCACATTAATTACCAGTAATTCATTTTCGCACATTTCACGGCACGTGCAAACACTTCTGTATTGCCGCCAGCAGTTGCTAGGCGGTAGTGATTGGCATTGTTGCGTAACGTATGGCAGCAATTCGCGTGGCTGGCATTGTTGCCTGGGAGTATTTCCGGCTTATATTGTCGCCATTACGTAATTGTTATGGCCTGTGTAAACGTACCTTTACATATGTGGTAGATAACTATAGCAGATCATTGAAACGATCACAACTTCATTTGGCTGAGGCATGTTGTATCCCAGCAGCGTCTGTGACGAACAAAATGGCGTTTGACACAAGTGGACTGCGATACTAGTATAGACTTTCTCCATCCCTGTCCACCTTATATGCTACTGCGAGATGTCATTTCTGTGCAGGAAATACGTACATTTAATACGTGAGTAGTAGGTTCGTATATGCTCATATGTCTCAATGCATACCAATGTATTGTGTGTAAAATGTAATGCATGTTTTCGGCGTAACTGAGGTAAACACTGTACGCACATAATGCTTTACATATTCTGACAGTGGCTGTTATGTGCGCATGTCGTATCTAATGGATGCGGGTTTGTCTGTTCTAGACGGGCCTTAGGATGTGGAGGGTGCTCCAAGTACGTACTGTTGTCTTCCATTTGTTGCCTGCTGCTGTTGATGTTTTTGCTGTTTATGCGAACTTCCTTCTCGATGCACGATAAATTATTGTAGAATGAGCTTCACGCTGCGAGAGCGACTAGCGCCCATCTAGTAGTTCAATGCCTGTAATTGTGCATGTGTTTATATTTAAGCAGTTCATCTGGCCTTCCTTGCATGTGTGTGTCAGGCAGAAGCGTTGGCAAGAATGTCTTTTTAGTTTCATTTGTGCATCTGGCGCAGACAAATTTTCTCCAAAACCATTAGAGTTTAGGTTAAAACCATAAGCACATAGTCAGTTTCAGGAATCCCTTAGCTTATATCCGTTACACGCCGTTACTATAATACGTAGCTTTACTTCAGATGTGATTTGTTGGTATGCGGCTGAGCGTTTTTGTTCCTTAGAGTTGCAATCGCTGCCACTTATTAGCTTACATAATCGAAGTAACGTATCATTTTCACTTCTGTGTTGTTGTATTTATTGTTTGTGTGTGGTAACAAGGACGAAATATTTTCAGAATAAGAAACTCTAAGGAGATGTAAACGATGTACAAATTATGGCGGAGTCAAGAGGAACTTGTGACACTCGCAGTCGGCTTTGGCCAATGATGTAATGAATGTCTACTGTGATGTCACTTCAGAAATTTATTTATTTATTTAATCCGAAAAGATCAGGGCCTTCAGGCTGTCTCTTACATCAAACTAGGGTTTTACACTAAGTTAAATGCATCATTGTTAACTAAGAAGTGACAATTTTAATGTGACAAACAGTAATAAAATGACATTAATTAGAAATTAATTGAATGTATGTAGCTTTGGGAACTGAAAATTTGGTTGGAGAGAAGGATATTAATTTTTAATGAGGTAACGAGAACGTACAGGAAAGAGGAAGACGTTATTGTTACTTCAGTAGATACACCATGAATTCTTAGTAGATCAATAGTTACTTACAAAGTACTGCACGGGTGAGTTCTTTCCTGTCTTGTCAAATTATACAGCCTGCGGTAATGGATGTTGTCAGGATCCGACGCCGTACTTGTACAAACTTATTCAGTTCGCTTACTATTGCTGGTTTGTCCAAGCAAAATGTTGTACATCTGCATTATTATTGTTAACAGCGAGGTGTACAGTCAGCTGTAAGACTTTGAGAAAAAGTCATGGGGTTCGACGTCTGTATCTGAATCCTAGGGATACGTTCAATTGTTTCTCACTCAAGGGAAACTGATGTCCTCACATTTAAACTCCCGCAAAATTTCTTCCAGTTGTTTCTTACTTTTAGTGTTTTTTTTACGTGACCTACGTTGAAAGTAACGTAACTGTCTGCTATAGCTTGTCATCAGTATAATTTCAGTACGTTCCTGCGGTTCTCCATCGTGTATTTACAAATTTCGTCCTAGCACTCTCTTCCAACGAACGGTTTATTCTTAGGAATGGACTTATTCGGTATTTTTTTTCTGAAAGCGATGTTACCCGTCTTTGAGTTTTCTCTAGATTTGAATCTGTTTATTAGGGATGCTGTTGTCGTTTTATATTGGTTCCAGCCTGCCTCGCCTGCATACCGGTGGTATCTGTTACATACAGGGTGGACACTAATAAAACCGACAAGCTGCAGGGGCAGATTTCTGACTGGAACTGGAGGAAGAAATATCGTATGAATATGTGTCCGGAAGTGCATAGTTCCCACGGTTGATCGCGCTGACGAATGGAAGTTTCTCTGACCACGCGCTGTATTATCCTTGGGTGTTGTAGGCTTTGTGATTGTCGCACCATACTGTAAGCGGCAGAATGGTCCGGCATTCGTATCTGGATGGAGACGGTCGAAAGGCAGCACGGCTACACCAAAACAAGTACCGTCACAGACGCCGACCACATATCACAACATTTCAAGCCCTCTTGGGCGTTTGTGTGAACAGAAAAACGCGCAGGGAGGCTGCGGACTGTGCGTACAATAGATTTGGAGGACCGGGTTCTGCAGGATATTGAGACAAATCCTACAGCAAGCTCCAAATCTGTTTACGCACTGTCCGCCGCCTCCCTGCACGTTCGTCTGTTCACACAAACGCCCAAGAGGGCTTGAAATGTTGTGATATGTGATTGTTGTCTGTGACTGTACCTGTTTGGTATAGTCGTGCTGCCTCTCGACCGTTTCCGTCTGCTTGGCCGTACGCAAACGCCATCTCAGCTTGTTCCCACCATGAATACCGTACCATTCTACTGCTTACAGTACACCGCGTCTATCACAAAACCTGCAACACCCAATGAACACACGGCACGCGGTCGGAGGAACTTCCATTCGTCAGCGCCATCTACCGTGGCAACGAGTCATTTCCGGACACATGTTCATAGGCCCTTTCTTCCTCCACATTTCCAATCAGGACTCCGTCGCTGCAGTCTGTCGGTTTTATTAACGTTCACCCTGTTTAACTGATCTGTCAGAACTTCTTGGTAGACATGTGACCGTGATTAGTAAATGGTCCGAACCTAGTGAATCCTTCGCCAACTTCCATAGATGCTAAGGCCTTTGGAAGTGACAGAAGATTGCAAACGGATGGGTAATCACAGACTGCTGTGGCAACGTCCTATTTGGATAGTGGCTTGACGAGTCCCTGTCTTCATTCCTCAGAAAAACATTTATGGTGAAGCAGTGATAGAAAATATGTTATTGTGGACCGCAGGGGGTCAAACATAAGTTACATCATTTTGACTGTGACGCTAAAGTGTCCAGCGGATCGTGACGTGATACGCATGATGAATCTTCGATGGTATTGCCAGTAACATGCTCAAGACGCAATTTTTCGTGGCTGCTGTCATTGATCTCCATGAAGAAATATAAGACTTCGTTTCATTTGCGGTTCAGTTGTGTTTGTAGGTAAAGTGAAGTACTGATTCAGTCCTTCGGTTTGTACAATCTGATCAGCTGCATCTTTTATTTTGCCTGTACCAAGACTACGCAGGTTTTCCATAGGACAGCTGGTTTGCGTCTGTTGTCGGTTAATGTACGAGTATAGCCATGCTTGAGCTTTACCGATTGTGTTCCGTTTCTGCTTGTGAGCAGGCGTAGTTTGCATGCCCTCTGTGCCGCAGCTCTGAAATTATTGAGCTGTTTTCTTCAGTCAGTTAGCCAAGATGAGAGGTTCCTTGAATCTTTTTCGTTACTTACGGAGGCGTATTTGTCAGTTAACGTAAGTTTGTTAGTTCTTGTGCATTTTGAATTAAATTTATGTATAGCTCTATTTGTTGTTTTATGTTCTATTGTTTCAAGAGAAACTATATTTTTTTGTCTTTACCATGTATCAGATTCGTAATATTGTCCCTTCTGTTTCGACGGTAATCATATAATTTGCATGGTTCTCGACGCATGCATGGACTTCTTGTGTTCCCAGTGAAAAAATAAAAAATAAATAAATTAGCGATAAAAGCTGTCTCTTTGTCAATTACGACAGTTCATGAAGGTATAAGTTTCTATGAGAAGATACCTACAGCTAAATTAAATCTATCCGTGGCTTGTATCTTCTACTGCCTCTCAAAGATTGCGAACGTGCTCTTATTGCTTGCTTTACGGTTGACATTTTATGTCAGAACGCAGAAATTAACAAAATGAGAATCAAAAGCTTTTTTATGCGAGTTTGGTAATTTACTCGCGTTCGCAAGATAAAGAGTTTCTTATCACTGTGATACACTGGAATGTGTTAACACACTAACGTAGTGAAAAGCTAATCGCTAAACGGAAAAGATGTAATGTTCTCTCCATGAAATAGAGTTGTGGCTGGTGGCCGATCCGAAAATCAACCTCTTCTGCTTAGGGCCTTATGTCGTGCGCTTTAGTTGCGGCTGTCGGGACGGACCTCATATAACTGTTAACACGAGTAACTTCGGTTGAGGTTGACTGATATCGTTTTAATTTCTCTGTATGTGACATTGATTTTCCGCAACGTAGCACAAGGAATAGAATGACGTTGCTTCTACGTAATTTGCTCAGTGTAAAGGAGAACAGTTAGTGTTCTGGCGTCGATAGCTGTCTCGGGACATTGCATTGTAAGTCCTCTCACTTAGTGTTGAACAAGTATGGTTACAGCAAGAAAACGCCTGTGTGTGATTACAGGAGCACTTTTCTGCACCACAGGAGACTTCTCTCATGCTCTGCGTCACGGCTTAACCGCGGTGTTCGCTCAATGCGGAAAGCGTGTTGCGGTTGCAGACGGGTTGGCCGCTTATCCAGTCGGTGTTACGTAGAGCTTTGAAGCGGGAAACCGGCGAAAAGGACATAATCTCCAGACTGTATGAAAAGAAAAACCTCATTACGTAAATAACGCTTTCATGGATAAAGTAGAAACCGGTGCAACGAGACACAACGGCAAGAGATGAAAAGCAAGTGGAGAAATTGTTACTTTTGGTTATACAGCGTGATTCAAAAAGAAAGAAAAGATTTCGGTTGTTTATTACAGACAAACAATGAAAGGTAGAAACACGTTGCGCATGTCACTAGATAGAGGATGGTTCAAAGTTTTATTTTCGCACAAACGCTATACTGTGAACCCAACATCAGCACCATGCGTCGATAAATAAACATCGAAACGATAATCAATTTCATTCCACATACGAGTCCGCAGGTCCCTGTTTATTGAATCGACAACTCAGTTTCTCAGCTCTTGAAGAGTGCCGCGCGGGATTAGCCGAGCGGTCTTGGGCGCTGCAGTTATGGACTGTGCGGCTGGTCCCGGCGGAGGTTCGAGTCCTCCCTCGGGCATGGATGTGTGTGTGTGTCCTTAGGATAATTTAGGTTAAGTAGTGTGTAAGCTTAGGAACTGATGACCTTAGCAGTTAACTCTCATAAGATTTCACACACATTTTCATTTTGAAGAGTGACTGCCATAGATGAGACAAAGACTCTTTTGAGTACTCTTACAGAAAAATTGCAAAGTGTGTAGTAACCTAGGAGACCAAAAGCAGTGAACAAGATATTTGAAAGTGATGCTGGGCGCAGTCAGCCATAAAAATGAAATAATTAGGACCTTCGTAAATTTTAGGAAACAAACTATTTCGCAGCGTGTCGAAGTATGACATTCGTGTCACAGTTTCTTCCGCAAAAAAAGTCCATAAACTTTGAACGACGTGAAACTCATTCGGTTTCAGTGAGTCTCTTCCATGTTCGACGACGACGCCAGGATTTTGTGACCCCCAAATTCTTACTTTATGGAGGTTTACTTGAGCCGATAGATGAAAGGTTGAATCGTCCGAAAAGATGAATCATTCACATAAAGTGTCCTGTGTCATCACCTGGAGAACTGAACTGTAAAATTTGTACCTCCTGTTATGGTCACCGTAACGCAATAGCTGCAGTATCTGCAACTTGTAAGGCTTCATATGCAGGCGTCGTTTTAGAACACAACACACCGCACAGCTGCTTGAAGAAGATGAAGTTCCTGGCCTGCACGCCTTACGGACTTCAGAGGACTCCGTAGGATCGCATCTCGGATACACTCTACGTTTTCATCAGACGTACGATATGTGACCGACCAGTGCTCTTCCCTTTGCATATGCAACCAACTTCATGAATCGACGGCGGAATGCACTTTGCACGTGAACAATAGGTTGACTTCGCGCAAATTCCAAAGACACAAAATGCTTTCTCTTGTAATGTAGTCGCTGGGTTGTTACAAGCAACCAACAGCGCAACTGTGTCAAAACTTTGAACCTTCCTCTATCCAGTGACATGCGCAATATGTTTCTATCTTATATACTTTGTGTGTAATACACAGCTGAAATCTGTTCTTTCTTTTTGAATCACCCGGCATACTTTAATCCAAATACCTTGCGTCGCGAATCTTTCAATTCCTTACGTAATAATGGAAAATCGAAGTATTGTACCACAATAAAGAAACTATCCGCGCTTTCTTCCTTCAGCAGGTTCTTGATATAATTCGCAATTCAGGTATTCTATAAATTTATCCAGCTTGAGCAGCTGGAATGGTGACGAGTGTGGCAGCCTTGTTTAACCTCTGCCACGGTAATTTAATTTATTCACCCGTCTTTGTTTGTCGCGTGCTGTCATGTTTGTGTGGTACTTTGCGTTGAGCATGCGCAAAATATGCTGTTATTTGCAGTTGAAAAGAAAAATGTTCGAATACAACGACAGAAAGATGTAACTGTAGTTTGCTCCAAAAATCATATCCAATGCACAACGTAATCTCAAAGCCAGTAACATTGACGTATACGCCGTAACCTTAAGTGTGTGTGCGAAAGCACAAGATGATTTGCATTATAATATGCAACACAAAAATTACATCTTTCATCTTCGCGTTTCGTCGCGAGGTTCCAAAAACTGTCTGTGATAACCCATCTTGGTTATGTAGCAATTCGGTTATTTCCATGATGTTGGCGCTATCCTTTTGAAAAGTAGTGTTGAGAATGAGATGATTCAGAGGTAAAGCATGAACGTTCCTTTCACCACTGCTCTTTCTTGTGCTGTTATGTCCGCGCGCCAATATCGGTCTATAAATAGGACTGTTAAAGTAGCATTCCAAAGAAAAATACCCAACACCGACTTCTAATTCGCATTTCCACGTCCTACGACGCCACATTAACACCACACTGTCCTGTTCAGCCTTTGAGCGCGAATAAAAATGGAAAAACTAATGGTCAGTTCATTGGTAGAATACCTGTTTGAATGGGTTATTTCGCTAAGGCACAGACCCTTTTCGGATTCCAGCACGAACCTCGCTGCAGAAATTTAATGCGTTAACACGAATGCTTAAAGATAAATACGAAGTGTATAACCATTACACTTATCAACTAGAAATTAATGCATGCCGATAATAGCATTGCAATTGAGTAAGCCTTCTTAGTCGGATAACTGTCATCTATACGTACCGCGCAGCTGCTTTGCAATTAATGAGGTTCTAACAATACCTCATAACAGCAGGCACATCTAAATAAAGTGCTCGTATTGTCGGGCGTATAGGTGTAAAATGCTCAGAACTGAGTAAACACAGTACATCAGAATGTGGAACGACACTAGACAGTTAGCTAAAAACCTTTTTAAGCCTCGCAGCTGTGACTCAGCGAACGAGAGAAGCTGTCACATAGGTATCACCCACGTACCGTTCATGTTGCCTCGTAGGTCATACATGTGCTGAAACAAAGGTAGAATGGAATCTCAGCTATTAAAATATAAGGTTATTTCGCATTATGTAATACACAACTAGATAATTCTCAGGTCCGCAGCTGCGATGAATTTCTTGAAAGATTTCTTGAAGCCTTCAGCTGCCATTCTCTTTATATCCTGTACGATTGTACAATTTCGGCCTTAGGCCATTTTCAAATATTTTATATACGATTTTTTAGTTAGAGAGCACGTACTACTAAAATAGCGTGGACACCTCCAATTATTTTATGAGCATAACATGATCTCATAGGAGGAACGACGTATGTGACATAATCTGCTACTTAAAAAAGTCCATAAAATACTTGAAAATGGCCTAAGGCCGGCATTGTACAATAATAAATAAAGAGAATGGCAGCTGAAGGCTTCAAGAAACCTTTTTTCTTTTCTTTTTTTTGAAAAAAAAAAAGCTGGATACTTTAAGTATCAGCAGATTTGCGACAACACAAGCAGATGGTTATTTGTTACAAATTTTAAGTGGAATCCAGGAATTTCACTTCGTCATATAAATAAAGTAAATATAGTGACGCATATAAAATTACTCACCAGTCTGAAGATTTATAGAAATACTTCAGCGATTTAACAGTCCTCTTGCACTTAGCATCCACTTCCATTCCTCCGGACTCACAAGCGGCATTCATATTAAATAATTTGGGGGGGGGGGGGGGGGGGTCGCTACAGTTAAACACGTAATACGAACTATGATACCTGTGTGCCTCTCTGAATTGCGGAAAGCATTTCTGGAGGTGAAATAATTTTATTAATGCAAAAAGAAAAGAAATAAAAGCACCCAGTGTTGTATTTCATTCCGTATGTGTCGTATAAAACGAAATGAGTTTCGTTATGGTTGGATATTAATTAGAGAGCTCGTTCTCTTAGCAAGAGTTGCCAATGTTCTCTAGGTCCTGTTGTCATGACGTTGAATTCTAAAATAAATGCGAAACCACATAAATGTCATTAAAACCAAAAAGCAATAAAACCTTACTGGCATGAAGGTCGGCAGAAAACTCAGAAATCTCAGCGAGGAAAATAACATTAGAAAGACAAAAGCGGTCGTCTATTTTTATTTTAAACATCACATTGTTGCGTAAGAAGAGTGAACTACTACAGTAGGCGGGATATTTTGAACTTCTAAGAGGCATACAGTTATCAATCGATAGTGCGCAGAATCGATTTGAAAGCTTCCTGGTCAAATTTGAGAATGAAACATTATAGGCGCCCCCCCCCCCTTCCCCTCTTACCTCCTAACATTGAATTCATATTATTCCCGTGAAGTGACAACAGAATCCGGAAAAACGATCGTTCGTCTTATGTCAGTTACATGTTTATATCGTTATTTATAGCTGATTGGCATACAACAAGTATGAAATCATAGATCTGCGAGTTAAGCTGAGAGGATCTGAAGGAAAAGATAACCGAAGTTTCCACATTTCCGCACGCCTCTTTGCATTCACCATAGGGCACTGGCCTCTGCGTGTGATCCGCAGCCTGCTGCTGCACAGTTAGGGACAGAGAAACAAGTGCACAGTCCACGGCCTGTTACTGGCGATGCTGTCAGCGGTGAGTCGGTCTTCATTAGACCCAGCAGCTTGTGCAAGTCGTTAGGATCCCGATTAGCTCCTGTCACGGCTGCCACCTGTCGCATGTCTCCCGGTCCTGCTAACAAAGAGGAGGGTGGCAGACCACGTGCAAGAGTCGCCATCGGAAAGCTACCCAGTGTCCCTCACTTTGCTTCAAAATCTGTCAGTTCCTTGCCTTTTACGTAGACTTAAGGAGCCGGTCGTATGAAATACAAGAGTTCGTTTAATTCTTTCATTGAAATGAAACATTATTGCCCTTATTGAATTATTGCGTTGTTCTGGTCTTCAGTCCTAAGACTGGTTTTATGCAGCTATCCACAAGCTACTTTATCGTGTGTAAACCTCTTCATCGCTGCATAACTATTCCCAACCTGCATCTGTTTGATCCTGCTTTCTGTATTCATGTCTAAATCTGCTTCTATTGTTTTTAGTCCTACATTTCCGTTCATTACCAAATGACGATTCCTTGATGCTTCATAATGTGTTCTATCAACAGAGCCTTTCTTTTAATCACACTTATTTTCTCCCCATTTAGATTCGGCACAACCTCACTAGTTACTCAAACTACCAATCTAATCCTCAGGGTCATTCAGTATCGCAACATTTCAAAAGCTTATGTTTTTGTCTGGCCTGCTTATTGTCCATATTTCACTTCCACACAGGGCTACACTCCAGAAAATACCTTCAGATAAAGAGTTTCTGAGACTTAAATTTATATCAGACGGTAATAAATTCCTCTTTCTCAAAAAAAAAAAACTTCTCTTGCTATAATCATTCTACATTTTATATCCTCTCTACTTCGGCTATCCTCATTTATTTTATTGCCCAAGTAGCAAAACTCACTGACTACTGTTAGTGGCTAATTTTCTGAACAGGTTGCCTCAGCAACACCTCATTCAATTGCACTACATTCCATTATCCTTGTTTAACTTGTGTTGTTTATCTTATATCCACCTTTCAAGTAACTGCCCATTCCGTTCGAATGCTGTTCGTAATTCTTCTCCACTTCTGTCAGACTTACAATGTCATCGCCAAACCTGAAATGTTTTATTTCTTCTCTCTGAACTTTAATTCCCTTTCCTGATTTCTCCTTGGTTTCCTTCACTTCTTGGTCACTGTACAGTATGAATAACATAGATGATAGGCTACAACCCAGGCTCACTCGCTCCTCAACCACCGCTTCCCTTTCGTGATCTTCAACTCTTCTTACTGCAGTCGGGTTTTTGTACAAAGTCGTAGATACTTTCGCTCCCTGAATTTTATCTCTGCTGCCTTTAAAATTTCAGAGTATCAGACCAGTCAGCAGCGTGAGAAGTACCCTTTAGATCTACAAATGCTGCAAACGTAGGTTTGTCTTTTTTCTCTCGATCTTCAAACTATGTACGTCGTATGCTGAGCGTGGTGCCATAGACTTTAAATTCTAGCGAACATGAGGTATCTTTCGTGATGGTTTACAAATTACAACGAAAATGCTACTTTTTGTGGCGGTTTGCAGAGAGTTCATTGCCATTTCATATCTATGGGACAGAGCACAGCGTAAATACTTGAAAATTTTGGAAGAGTATGGCTGTTTCTCTAGTTTAATCGTTCGCATCATCAGTTTCCGTGGTATCGCCTCTCTTATTAGTATCAGCTCCTGACGCGTCAGATTTGCGCCTACAACGCTAAAACACGGAAATGTCCTAGCTTTTATTTATGTTCATTCCTTTTTGCGAAAAATGGCACAGTTTGGCACTTTCTGTGTCGCTGATAAATGTCAAACCGACTAAGAACGAAGATTTTTTTTAAAAATGTAGATTACTTGTCAGATTGTGTCAAAGAGTAGCTTTGGAGTTGTGTTAAATGTTCACGATGCTGTCGTCACGTTAATTCTCTTTACACCTCAAACATTTTGACAATACTCAGTATCGTGGATACTGACGTAATCAACCGGCCGTCAAAAGAACGGAATGACACAGGCGTAAATGATACAGTTAGTGCCCACTGCGAACATTACATTGGTGTCAATGATCTTTTCCATCAAAATGTATTATACAATACACATTACAATCTATAAGTACACGGACGAAAACCATCCACGCGCCGAAATAAATCATGTAACTTTTGTGTTCAGACAAAACGGTTCTCGGGCGCATTAAATGTGGTTAATTCTCTCCGGAAATCGCAAGCTCCAGTAATCTTCACAAGATCAGAACAGGACGTTCCTTCGGTTCTATTGATCAGCGTAATGTAAAATTCGATTAATCTCAAACAGACAGAGGCTTATAGAGGTATTCCGCTTTAGAAAATCAGATATTCCGCCGTGTGAAGGACAGTCATGGCATCAGAGTCCGGGGCTTTTTCAATATTCTGTTTGGATGTGGCAGCAGTTACGTGGGACAGTCTATTCGAGCAATTTCCCAAGCACTGTATTGAACATAAGCGACTCAAAAAGAAATGTAGGGAAATGTGTTGTTGCCGATGAAGCACAAGGGCTTTGAACACATGCGCTTATCAGAGGGGCTGTGGAAATAATGTGTGACACACACTTTGAAAGAGAGATGATGTAAAAATCACTCAAGATGTGCGAGAAGATGTTTCTTCTTATGCACGTTTTCGACATACATTTTGAGAACGCTAGTAAAACTTAGAAATCGGGTAGTTATCCATGAATTAAATAAGATAGACACACTAAGCTGAGTGCGTTACGAATCGCAGATGATAAAGAATTAATACAAGAAAGTGAATACGACAACCAGTTGGCAGCACATAGGCTAAATCAGATATGTAGCGAATAGAGTCTAAAAAAATCATGACATAAAATGAAAGATATGGCCTTGCAATGTATATACCAATACGGCCGGAAACTCTAGTTACGAACAAAGCAATTGATGAAATACCTCCTATTACGAACTGGGTACTAAGACACAGGTTACAATTATGCTAATGATATAGATGGGAAAGCTTCACAAATTTCAAGCAATATGTGTAATAATAAAAAGAGCACTTAATCTACGAAACCCGAAAACATATAAAAATTAAATTAGAAAATACTATGGCGGTACCGTTACTGCTATATGAAAGAGGGAGATCGACAAATAAAAAAGAAACGTAACACCAAAATACAATCAACAGAAATGAAAGTTTTATGAGGATAAAAGATGGGCGAAAAGAGATTTAATAAAGAGTTAAGATGCTCGGAATGAGTTATATGTACATGAGGAAATAATACAGAGAGACATGGAAATAAAATGTGGATAGAATGAAATATGAAACAACAACAAAAAAATCCTTAACTGCAACCAGGAAGGAAGGAAGATTGGAGTTCAGCATCCCATCAACAACGCTGTTATTGGAGACGAAGCACAAACTCGGATTAAAAGAGGATGAGGAAGAAAATCAGCCATGCCCTATTCAGAGAAACAATTTTGGCATCTGCTTGGTGCAACGTACGGAAATCACGGAAAACCTGTATGTTGATGATCGGGCAGGAATCTGAACCGTCGTCCTACCGGATGCAGGGTCAGTGTGTTGACCACTGCGCCATTTCGTTCGGTCCGAAGGAACAAGAGGGGGGTGAAGACGGAATAGGAAGATGGTTAATCCCCTTTAGTAATAATAATAATAAGACGACGACGATAACAAGAGATATGAAAGCCTAGTGTGTGTGAGAGAGTATTTGTTTATGGGTGCGGAAGGACATACGCAGTGTAAGTACATCACTATCGATTGCACAGGATGGGAGCGATCTTAGAGCGTGTGAGTGCATATGATTTTTTCCACACTTCCCATTCGCTACTCGAAACCGAGCGAGGTGGCGCAGTGATTAGCACACTGGACTCGCATTTAGAAGGACGACGGTTCAATCCCGCGTCCGGCCATCCTGATTTAAGTTTTCCGTGATTCCCCTAAGTCGCTTCAGGCAAATGCCAGGATGGTACCTTTGAAAGGGCACGGCCGACTTCCTTCCCTAATCCAATGAGACGTATGACCTCGCTGTTTGGTCTCTTCCCCAAACAGCCCAACCCCCACTACTGGAATTAGTATATTGGGCTATTTTAAATACGGCCCATTATAGAGACACGATTTCAACCAATACCAGGCGAACTGGTAGTGGAATAGAGTTGTTTCCAATTATAAATGAATCGGAGTTGCCTACCTGTTCTGTTATTTACTTAACTCCCGAAAACTTTGGTCGGAACTCGGAGATTAGAGCTGTTTTATTTCTAGAAACATGTAATTTATCGTGTAAGACACAAAATTAAAACTTTGTGTTTATTTCTTTTGTACATACATAAGTTACTGTAGGGTGTGCTGTAAAGGCTGTGACTGTGTAGGAATATGTACCATATTGTACATCACGATGGAGAGAAAAACGCTGTGAGATGTTTCACCGTGTTTGTGGTACTTCTTTGAAAGATAGATGCTTTAGTGGCGAAAACAATGATGAATACAGTCGAAATCCCGGAAGGAAGGAAGGAAGGAAGGAAGGAAGGAAGGAAGGTAGGAAGAGTGGGTTGAACGTCCCGTCGACTTCAAGACCGTTAGAGACACAGCACAAGCTCGGATTGTGTCTTATAGAGAATTAACGTGACAAGTGCATTTAATTGAACAAATCCTTCCTGAATGGCTTAATGTTTACATCATATTGAGATTAACTGTAGTAGAAATTGTGCATCTTGATGCTTTCGCTCGCTGCGTAAGAATTAATCTACAAAATTTCGAGAATGCAGCCGCATAAACTTTGTCTTCTTCTTGGACTCTATATCTTCCGCCTGAAATACTGGAAGAAATAATGTTTATGCGACGGCATTCCAGGTATTTTTTTGGATGAACAGTAGAAATTACTCATAGAAGAATATTCGTTGTGATGATACTGCATGACAAGCTGGTGTGGCGTTTTCGGCTTACCATACTTGGCAGACGACAGCGCCGCTTAAAGTAGTGTGTAGGCTGGCATGCAGGCTTGTGCGTGTTGCGGGTAGTCGGATGTCGCGGCGCTGACTGGTGCTGTGTCGTGTTGCAGGCGCGGCTATGGGTGCAGGTGATCCACGAGCTGCGGCACGGCGTCAAGCTGAAGAAGGTGAACTATAGCCGCGGGCCAATAGAGTACGAGCTCACGCCCTACGAGATGCTCATGGAGGACATCCGCTCGCGCCGCTACAAGCTCAACAAGGTGATGGTGGACGGCGACATCCCTCACAGGGTGAAGAAGGACGCGCACGCCATCATCCTCGAGTTCATCCGCTCCAGACCGCCGCTCAGGAAGGTATGCACTTGTCTGTTCTGTCTCGGACTTCTGTTGTCGCTGCACGCCCAACTGATAACACTGTTACTGTGTTACAGTGTAAGTGGTTGTCGATGAAACCCATCTCTCTTGAATAAATTTTTGTCACTACTGCATAAAGTTGGTCCCATCTTCATAAACTTTCGCGACATTGAGAAGATTCTGTACAGATGCAAAGTCTCACTGAACGGTGAACTGCAGCTGTTTCCTAGTCTATTTTAAATACTTTCTTATGGGTAAATGTGTCATGGGATGACTGATGGGCGCTTACAAGGTGTCGTTGTATTCGCAGTCGTCGTCTTCAGTCCGTAGACCGTTTCATGCAGCGCCTTATGCTAATCTAATTTATGAAAGCATCTTCATTTCTGTACAACTACTGCCCCCCCCCACCCCCAACATTTAGCTCGGTCAGCTTTCTGTATTCGAACCTCGGCCTCCCTCTTCAATTTTTAGCCCCCCACATTTTCTTCCATTAGCAAGTTCGCGATTCTTTAACGCCTCAAGATGTATCCTATCAACACATAAATTTGTAGTAGATATTAAAATTAGTAGAAATCTTTGGGTAACAGAAGAAATATTGAATTTAATTGATGAAAGGATAAAATATAAAAATGCAGTAAATGAAGCAGGCAAAAAGTAATACAAACGTCTCAAAAATGAGATCGACAGGAAGTGCAAAATGGCTAACCAGGCATGGCTAGAGGGCAAATGTAAGGACGTAGAGGCTTACCTCACTAGGGGTAATATAGATACTGCCTACAGGAAAATTAAAGAGACCTTTGGAGGAAAGAGAGCCACTTGTATGAATATCAAGAGCTCAGATGGAAACCCAGTTCTAAGCAAAGAAGGGAAAGTATAAAGGTAGAAGGAGTATATAGTGTCTACACAAGGGCGATGTACTTCAGGGCAATATTATGGAAATGGAAGAGGATGTAGATGAAGATGAAATGGGAGATATGATACTGCGTGAAGAGTTTGACAGAGCACTGAAAGACCTGAGTCGAAACAAGGCCCCAGGAGTAGACAACATTCCATTAGAACTACTGACAGCCTTGGGAGAGCCAGTCCTGACAAAACTCTGCCATCTGGTAAGCAAAATGTATGAGACAGGCGAAATAGCCTCAGACTTCAAGGAGAATATAATAATTCCAATCCCAAAGAAAGCAGGTGTTGACAGATGTGTAAATTACCGACCTATCAGTTTAATAAGTCACAGCTACAAAATACTAACACGAATTCTTTACAGACGAATGGAAAAAGTGGTAGAAGCCGACCTTGGGAAAGATCAGTTTGGATTTCGTAGAAATATTGGAACACCTGAGTCAATACTGACCCTACGACTTATCTTAGAAGCTAGATTAAGAAAAGGCAAACCTACGTTTCTAGCATTTGTAGACTTAGAGAAAGCATTTGACAATGTTGACTGGAATACTCTCTTTCAAATTCTGAAGGTGGCAGGGGTAAAATACAGGGAGCGAAAGGCTTTTTACAATTTTTACAGAAAGCAGATGGCAGTTACAGGAGTCGAGGGACATGAAAGAGAAGCAGTGGTTGAGAAGGGAGTGAGACAGGGTTGTAGCCTCTCCCCTATGTTATTCAATCTGTATATTCAGCAAGCAGTAAAGGAAACAAGAGTAGATATTAAAATCCATGGAACAGAAATAAAAACTTTGAGGTTCGCGGATGACGTAATTCTGTCAGAGACAGCAAAGGACTTGGAAGAGCAGTTGAACGGAATGGACAGTGTCTTGAAAGGAGGGTACAAGATAAACATCAACAAAAGCTAAATGAGGATAATGGAATGTAGTCGAATTAAATCGGGTGATGCTGAGGGAATTAGATTAGGAAATGAGACACTTAAAGTAGTAAAGGAGTTTTGCTATTTGGGGAGCAAAATAACTGATGATGGTCGAAGTAGAGAGGATATAAAATGTGGACTGGCAATGGCAAGGAAAGCATTTCTGAAAAAGAGAAATTTGGTAACACTGAGTATAGATTTAAGTGTCGGGAAGTCGTTTCTGAAAGTATTTGTATGGAGTGTAGCCATTTACGGAAGTGAAGCGTGGACGATAAATAGTTTAGACAAGAAGAGAATAGAAGCTTTCGAAATGTTGTGCTTCAGAAGAATGCTGAAGATTAGATGGGTCGATCACATAACTAATGAGGTATTGAATAGAATTGGGGAGAAGAGAAGTTTGTGGCACAACTTGACTAGAAGACGGGATCGGTTGGTAGGACATATTCTGAGGCATCAAGGGATCACCAATTTAGTATTGGAGGACAGCGTGGAGGGTAAAAATCGTAGAGGGAGACTAAGAGATGAAGACACCAAGCAGATTCAGAAGGATGTAGGTTGCAGTAGGTACTGGAAGATGAAGAAACTTGCACAGGATAGAGTAGCATGGAGAGCTGCATCAAACCAGTCTCAGGACTGAAGACCAGAACAACAACTCACGTCTGTGGCACCGTTTCGTTACGGCTGGGCACGAGACTTCAACTTTGGAGGACGTTTCCGCTTAATGCGCAGTTTCACTCGCGCACTATGAGACACCAGTTAACCGAATGTTCGCAGCTCCTGGTCTAGTGACAAGCGTTGCTGCCTCTGTATCACGGGGTCCCCGGTTCGATTCCCGGCCGGGTCGGAGATTTTCTGCTCCTGGGGACTGGGTGTTTGTGTCGTCCTCATCATCTCATCATTATCTCATCATCATTCGGACTGTGGAGGGGCTGGAAATGGAAAGATCGGAACTTCTACGGACGCTGATGACAACGATGTTGAGCGCCCCGTAAACAACATAATCATCATTATCACACTACCAATGCTGTCTTCGAACATTAAGGGACTCTCGAAAACGAATTTCGTTCTCAAAGATCATAAACAGTTACACAAATACACTACACACAAATAAAGGTTATACAAAGATTTAATTGCAGGCTTATCACATGTGTTCAAGAAATGTGTTAAAAGATATTCCTTTTTAGAAAGAAATGTTC
Source organism: Schistocerca cancellata (assembly GCF_023864275.1). Lineage (NCBI taxonomy): Eukaryota > Metazoa > Arthropoda > Insecta > Orthoptera > Acrididae > Schistocerca > Schistocerca cancellata. Next base: position 358,241,769 of record NC_064630.1, on the reverse strand, counting down.
TGGTTCCATTAGACTCCTAATTAATTTTATTTCTCCGTTGACTGACAGTCTTTCGTTTATTTTTTTGGAATTAAATGAACAGCAAATGATGGTGGTTACTACACTATTTGCTGCCACGCCGTACACGCATTTAGTGATTCATGTCTAATTGTTGCCTTCTTCCAGACCAACAGGAATTACTAATCTCCTGCCTCTTTCTCCCTGTACTAAGAGGGCTGTGTATCACACATTTTGTTCTGTTGTATCATTATTGATAAGTTAACATTTAAGCTAGGTTGCTTTCTTCTATACATCATTCGTACTCTAACGTAACACGTTTCATTTTTTGCGTAAAATGTAGCTTGCAGGTAAGTTTTTCTTGTAAATGCAACCTAAGCATGTCACCACATGGCATGAATGGAACGTATATTGGTTGAACAATACTTGAATATTTACGATGAAATTTCGTGCAAGAAATCCTGATAAAGGATTATGGTCATTATTCAGCAACCTGACACACATTTTCTCGTAAGTTGATTTTTAGGATCTTTTTATTGGCAAGAAATGGTTACAGATTTCTTCTCAGTTAGCATCTTTCTCATTCGCGTGGACAAAAAGCAGTGCCGTATTTTTACGCGGTGCAGCGCTCAATCAATTAAATGATGATCTCGAATATGCCGAACCAAATACATGTACAACAGTTACATGTTCGTGGGCCACTTAAAAAAACATAATAATGCAAAGCTTCAATCGGCTGTTAGTAATCTTAATCACAATTAAAGCTGTCAATTTACAGTGTGTTACCAACTTCTAGTTGTATTTTTTGTGTACTGAAATCTTCATTTTAACCTTTGAAAGTACAGCTGTTTAACAGTTACGAAAATGGTTAGCGAAGTACACATACGTTGATAAATTATAGCGTCCTATTTTGAATTGGTAATTTCATATCTAATTTCATTCTAAAATTATTACTAACATTTCCACGTCGCTGTTATGGCATTCCTTACAGATCTGTATAAAAAGTCTTAAAATAACCTGAAATTTTATATGAGAGCTACTGAACCAATGAGTGCTTTTTATTTACGAGCAACTAATAGCAAAACGTAAAATTCTGTAAGAACTGATTCAGCGCACAATGCAAATGATACAGAAATCATTTAATTTTAGCTCAGCGTGATGAATCACCTGTTGTTAGTGAATATGTACTAATATTGGCAGATAAATAACAATACATTTATCGCTTTTTAGTGAATTCTTTTTATCGTTTCTAGAACCTCTAGCTATCTTTTTTTCTCTTCTTCAAAGTTTCCAGTTATTTGATACTGTATCGACTTATAGCAACAGCCTCAGCATTATAAAACCTGAGTTGCAACAGACTATACAGCCTAGCGCTAGAAGTAAACGCAACGACGGTAATTTTATGTTGGAAGAACCAAAGTTTACCAAACCAAATTATCAACATTCAACAAAATAGTTTATTCACTTGTCAGTTCCAAGATTTCGACTCATCTTGATGTAAATGCATATAGTATGTGAGATCAGTAATACCATATGTAGTGTGTTTCAGTATTATTACACTATTAATATAACTGGAAACACTGAAGAAGTCGTTCGATGGTAGGTGCTGCGACCACGAACTAATAAAATTTATACGGCCAGCGTTTGCGAACAAAGTAGTATTCATAAAGCTGCGTTTAGTTGTGTGAACGATAGTTTCCAAAATAGGACGATCTTACACTTAACGAGACTTACGGGAACGAGTCGTTCAGAGTACAAGTGCCAAGCGCGTGGGAGTAAAATACTTCGCAAAGAGTTTTGGTAGCCTGGATGAGATACGGGAGAGAGTGGGTGAGGCAGTACCTAAGAAGACGCAATAAACTATTAACTGTTGTGGAGTGACAAGAGACTTGTGCACTGCCTTACAAGGGCGCCGTGAGGCAGTAAATTTCACTGAGACGTCCGTGAGGTGCGTCGGCATGGTGTGGATATCTACCGTGGTGTAATTACGGATCGGCGCACGTTATCGGCGACTTGTGCGTGCAGCGAAGCTCTGACACGGGACCCGCCGGCACTGAGATGAGACGCAGCGATAGCGGCAGCCGTGCGGCGCCCCGCTGCAGTGGAAAGTGCAGCCGACGAGCGCTACTTGCTCAGGAAATGCTTCCAGGAAGTTCAGGTCCGGCGCTCGGCGCCGTGGACAGGCAGCTGCAGTAACTCGTCACTGGCGCAGCTCACTCACTCCCGCTTGCGGCCGATCCTACGGGATTCGCCTCACTGTCGCTCAAAGTGGCTTCGTGTAGTGGGCTCGCATTGTCAGTAGGCGGACTTAATTTCTACGCCTACATCCATACTCTGCAAACAACTGTGAAGTGCGTGGCAGAGGGTATTTCGCACTGTAGCAGGTATTAGGGCTTCTTCCCGTTCCATTCACATGTGAATCGTGGGAAAAAAATATTGTTTAAACGCCCCTGTGCGCGCTGTGATGATTCTAATTTCGTCTTCGCCTTTCCCGTGGGAGCGATATCAGGTGATGTTGAGGGAGTTAGATTAAGAAACGGCTCACTAACAGTAGTAGATGAGTTCGCTATTTGGGCCGTAAAATAACCTATGTGGCCCAAGTAGAGAGGATGTAAAATATAGACTGGCTCTACGAGAAAAGTAATTCTGAAGAAGAAAAATTTTTTAACATCGAACATAAATTTAAGTGTGTGGAAGTCTTCTGTGAAAGTATTCGTATGGAGTGGACCCTGTATCGAAGTGGAATATGGACGGTAAACAGTGTAGGCATGAAGAGAATAGATGCTTTTGAAATGTGGTGTTACAGAAGAATGCTGAAGATTAGATGGGTAGACCGTGTAACTAATGAGGTGGTACTGAATATAATTGGGGAGAAACGAAATTTGTGGCAACGTTCAGAAGGAGGACCGCTTTACAGGGCACTTCGAGACATCAAGGGATCAGAAATTTGGTATTAGTGGGAAATTTGGGGGGGGGGGTGTCAGAATGGTAGAGGAACAAAGAGATGAATACAGTAAGCAGATTCAGAAGGATGCAGTTTGCATTAATCATTCGGAAATGAAGAGGCTTGCACAGGGTAGAGTAGCATGGAGAGCTGCTTCAAACCAGCCTTCGGACTGAAGACCACGACCACAACAACAACCAAAACGACGAAGACAACAACAATAACACGTAGAGGGTTGTGATGATTAAAATTCTTCTGGTGTTGTACAGCGTCATTGTGTAAAAAACTTTAATTATGAACTTAAAACCAACGTTTCAGCCATATTACAATGGTCTTCCTCAGGGTAAGACAGCCTTGCCCTGAGGAAGGCCAATGTAATAAGGTGGAAACGTTGGTACAGTACTTTATACATAGTACAACACCCAGAAGAACTTTAGTCATCATGACACCAGCTGCGGATGTCTATGCAGTTATGTCATGTAGCAGTTGGTTGCACGAAAACCGTTTCACGCAAATTTACACTTTCTTTTTCCACACTCACTTTCTCCATGTCTCGGCAGACAAGTGCGCTTTCTCAACATAGTGTCCATTAAGCTGCATAAACTTGCGCTACTGATGTGATAACTTCTATAGGCTCTCCTTGAACGACTGCGTTGGAGTCCGTCGCACCTACCGAAGGCCGTCTGCAAAATGGTCAGCACAATGGTTTCTTTATAGTGCTGAATATGTGGTAATCAAAAGGGGCTAAATCAGGAGGTAGGATGGGTCTGGCAGTACCTGGAAACCCATGTCAGCGATGGCAGCCGTAGTTGTCAGACTCCTATGGGGATAAGTGAAGCCGTTAGCAAGAGCTCTCGTTTCGCCTATTTTCGTCGGTGGTTCTTTTGAACTGCACAGAGCAACTTCCGAAGCGTATCCACATACACCGTGCTGTTAATAGTGGTACCTGGATCCAGCCAATCATTGCTGATTCCATCCTTGTCCCGTAAGTCGGTGAGCATGTGTTTTCGCACTGAAGGTGCTATAGGGTACTACTTCGGTGAGGAGGGGGGGGGGGGCACACCTGTAGGCTTCCGCTGCTTTGATTGGGCTTCGTTCTCTGGCTCATGACGACGCTCGTCCCACAGAAACCACGTCGTACAGCACTATCCATGGTGATCACACTCAACGTTGTTCGCTCACGCAATGACAGAAGTTGACGGAAAAGAGCTCTGTATTGTGCAGGAATTTCACTCTAGTGATTGTCTTGCTACATGACGATAGATCGAAGTACAAAATACACTCCTGGAAATGGAAAAAAGAACACATTGACACCGGTGTGTCAGACCCACCATACTTGCTCCGGACACTGCGAGAGGGCTGTACAAGCAATGATCACACGCACGGCACAGCGGACACACCAGGAACCGCGGTGTTGGCCATCGAATGGCGCTAGCTGCGCAGCATTTGTGCACCGCCGCCGTCAGTGTCAGCCAGTTTGCCGTGGCATACGGAGCTCCATCGCAGTCTTTAACACTGGTAGCATGCCGCGACAGCGTGGACGTGAACCGTATGTGCGGTGGACGGACTTTGAGCGAGGGCGTATAGTGGGCATGCGGGAGGCCGGGTGGACGTACCGCCGAATTGCTCAACACGTGGGGCGTGAGGTCTCCACAGTACATCGATGTTGTCGCCAGTGGTCGGCGGAAGGTGCACGTGCCCGTCGACCTGGGACCGGACCGCAGCGACGCACGGATGCACGCCAAGACCGTAGGATCCTACGCAGTGCCGTAGGAGACCGCACCGCCACTTCCCAGCAAATTAGGAACACTGTTGCTCCTGGGGTATCGGCGAGGACCATTCGCAACCGTCTCCATGAAGCTGGGCTACGGTCCCGCACACCGTTAGGCCGTCTTCCGCTCACGCCCCAACATCGTGCAGCCCGCCTCCAGTAATGTCGCGACAGGCATGAATGGAGGGACGAATGGGGACGTGTCGTCTTCAGCGATGAGAGTCGCTTCTGCCTTGATGCCAATGATGGTCGTATGCGTGTTTGGCGCCGTGCAGGTGAGTGCCACAATCAGGACTGCATACGACCGAGGCACACAGGGCCAACACCCGGCGTCATGGTGTGGGGAGCGATCTCCTACACTGGCCGTACACCACTGGTGATCGTCGAGGGGACACTGAATAGTGCACGGTACATCCAAACCGTCATCGAACCCATAGTTCTACCATTCCTAGACCGGCAAGGGAACTTGCTGTTCCAACAGGACAATGCACGTCCGCATGTATCCCGTGCCACCCAACGTGCTCTAGAAGGTGTAAGTCAACTACCCTGGCCAGCAAGATCTCCGGATCTGTCCCCCATTGAGCATGTTTGGGACTGGATGAAGCGTCGTCTCACGCGGTCTGCACGTCCAGCACGAACGCTGGTCCAACTGAGGCACCAGGTGGAAATGGCATGGCAAGCCGTTCCACAGGACTACATCCAGCATCTCTACGATCGTCTCCATGGGAGAATAGCAGCCTGCATTGCTGCGAAAGGTGGATATACACTGTACTAGTGCCGACATTGTGCATGCTCTGTTGCCTGTGTCTATGTGCCTGTGGTTCTGTCAGTGTGATCATGTGATGTCTCTGACCCCAGGCATGTGTCAATAAAGTTTCCCCTTCCTGGGACAATGAATTCACGGTGTTCTTATTTCAATTTCCAGGAGTGTATTTGCAACTACTCTGATCAGCCAGAACATTATGACCACCTACCTAATAGCCGGAATCTCCACCTTTGGCAGAGATAACAGCGGCGAAGCGTCGTAACAAGGGAACAGTGAGGCCTTGGTAGATCGCTGGAGGGAGTTGGCACCACATGTGCACACAAAAATCACCTAATTCCCGTAAATTCCCTGTGTGTGGGGGGGAGGGGGGGCAGCTATGCGCTCTGATGCCACGTTCAGTTACATCCCAAATGTGGTAGATCAGGTTCAGATCTGGCGATTTGGGCGGCCAGCGCATCTTCGAACCACTCCATCACATTCCAGGCCTTGTAACATGGCGCATTATCTTGTTGAAAAATGCCACTGACGTCGGGAAATATGATCGTCATGAAAGGGTGTACGTCGTCTGCAACCAGTGTACGATATCCCTTTGCCGTCATGGTGCCTTGCACGAACTCCACAGGACCATGGATGCCCACATGGATGTCCTCCAGAGCATAACGGATCCGACGCCAGCTTGTCTCCATACAGGTTTCAAGAAGCTGTTCCCCTGGGAGGAGACGGATTCGCGCCCTCCCAACGGTATGATGAAGAGGGCATCGTGGTTCACCAGACCATGCAACGCTCTGACACTGCGCCAACGTCCAGTGCCGATGGTAACGTCCTCATTTCAGTCGTAGTTAACATTGGCACATCCATGGGTCGTCGGCTGCGGAGGCCCATCGTTAGGAGTGTTCGGAGTGCTGTGTGTTAAGACACACTTGTACTCTGCCCAGCATTAAACCTGTCCTGTTTTATCAGTCTTCCCAGGCTACGACGTACGACATCTGTAATGAGGGGTGGCCGTCCAATCCCACGACGTATAGACGTGGTTTCATCTCATTTTGAAGACATTCACCACAGCACTCCTCGAACACCCGACAACTCGTGCAATTTTCGAAATTCTTGTGCTGAGCCTCTCAGCCACAACAATCTGCCCTCGGTCAGACACAGACAGACCGCTCCCGTTCCCCATTCTAAACACTGACAGGACGCTCACTGATACTACATGGACCGTGCATGTGTCTGGCTAGCAGTCATTCGTAACCAGGTGAAGCTGCTGTCACCTGGGCGGTCTTATATCGATAGTAGGTCGGCTGTCATAATGTTCTGGCTGATCAGTATATAGCGATATGTTAGATAGCGCACCATCAATGGTGGGTATAAATAATTAGTAAATCAATATGGAACACCCCTTGTAAATTCCTAGAAATGTCACTTAATGCTGGTTTTTGTGACTTTGTAGACTTCCCGGGAATGTTTGCGCCTATCTTAAAGAATCTTCCAGAGCACGGTTTTCAACATCTCGTTGACACTCTCCCATGGGCCAAACAAGCTTGTGATCACTCGTGTTCCCGTTCTCTGTATACGTTCATCACCCCCTGTTACTCCTATCTTTTACGGGGCCAGTTTGTGACCATTCGAGTTCCCGTTCTCTGTATACTTCATATTTGCAAACAATCACAATTATTCGTGACTGATTTGACGAACGTTCTGGATAATTCGAGCGGCTGGTTTGGCTTCCCAGTTCGCCCGACATGAATCCCATCGAAGATTTATGGGACATAATCCAGAGGTCATTTCGTGCAAAAAATCCGGCACCGGCAACACTTTCACAATTATGAACGGCAGCGTGGTTCAGTATTTCGGCAGGGGAGTTCCAACGACTTGAGTCCATACCGCGACGAGATGCTGCATTATGATAGTCCAACACGATAATACTACGTATCCTATTTCTTTTATCACATGTAAATCGGCCAGAAAACGTACACAGATCTCTTTCGTCCTGAAATTACGGAAATAATGAAGCACAAATTAAAAAGTTTTAAGGCACTATTGAGATACAAGACGTCGGATGTCATTCTGTTAATGTGGTACAGCCACAGCTCATTTCCTTGCAGCCCCTTTGCTACGTTGTGTCGACTTACCGCTATGCCACTCTGTCTTGCGGGTAAGCGTATCCCTTGTGGTGTAGGCGTTTTTACTGACATAACTACAGAAACGTTTCGTTTACCCGTTACCGCATTTAGTTTCCTGCTTGCCGCAACTTTTCCGGAAGAGTTTCTTGATTTGCCTTGTGATAACTGCTTTGACGTACATGTTATTTTTTTATTTCATAATGATGTGCAATATTATTCATTTCAACCGTTCTCAAATAATTGTTACGCGTAACTTAACGTGTTGAACTTCATATGGTAAACGGTCTTTGAAAGACGCAAAGTGCAGTTTTTTTACAAGTGTGTGCTCTATTTCGATTTTCATCTTTATGTCTCTAAGAGACTGTGCTATTACGCATTGGTTACTGACACAGTCGTCCCTGTTTTGTGTATATAGCCCTTAACTGTCCTCGTAGTGCACTGAAATCTTCCTCCAGTTCACTTATAAACCAGAGCACTTTCTTTTAGCTAAAAAGTGTTTTCCATTGTAGTTCAATTTATCGCACATGGACTCCTATATCATATTGCGTGTAAATAAAACCAAGGTTTGTTTCATATTTTCAGTTTCCTCACAAATCAACTCCACACTGATGTGAATGAATTCTTTGAAGTTAAGTCCTTGTTGCTGTCGTCATTTTCCAATTTGTCTTGGTCCCTCTGTCACCATGCCGTTCTCAGAGTCCTCCAGGTATGGGGAATAGCGACAAGACGTTGGTTGCAGACAGTAACCAAGGTAGCTTTTCATTCTTCAAAAATTCTAAGAAATGGGCCAAAAGGGTCCAGCTAAACTAATATGGCCTCTTCTGTTTGATTACTCCAGTTACTACGATTGCTGTTGCATGGTTTTCTTGTTCGGCTTGATAAAATTTCTCTCTTGATTCCATTATCATAGCCACATGTTTGCCACCATAAGCCATAAGCGATTAGCGATTCTCTCATTTATTTTTAGCACGTCCGCTCGATACATGCTTTTACTAGGCGCTCGTGTATATCGTAACACAAACTTCAGTTCGGTAAAAACATGTACTTCTTCAGTGCGTAAGTCTTATTATAAAGTGATCGTAGACGCGAGAATGAAATACTATTGTAGATATATGTGGGTAACGGATAAAGGGGTTTTTGTGATAGTTACATTAGTAACTAATTTCTGCATCTGTATAGTGTTAGCACGTGTAATGGAAAATAAAGACTGCTTGTCTGAGCACTGAATCGCCACTTCCTGAAAAGGAGCGCTGGAGAAGGGCAGATAGAAGACTGTGGGACAACCAGTAGGTAATGTGTGGGGACTCGCCTGTTCGCTCTTCACTTCGCAGTCTGACTATAACGCCTGACCTATCCTACTCGTTTGACAATCGTTACCGTACTGATCACCTATAGCCACCCACTGTCACTTTCTCGAGAGACTCGCCGCTGGCGAGGACGCTAACCCGCTGTGGTGAAACCGCGATACAATACCCCACATCGTCGTGTTCGTGACTTTCTCTCGCGATGGCGTCCAACGATATTCTGTAACGGCGATGTCGCTTACATGTACGGTCCACCTGTATTCCGAACGAGGAAAAGCTTGTAAGGGACGCTCAGTTCCTGTATTGCTATACCGTGGCGGTAGGCTGCTTCAGCAGTGTGTGTTTACTTTCACCTGGATCGCCATATATTCGCACGTTCTTCGATAAGCGTCAATTAGGCTAACAACACCGCCGCGATTTTGAAGTCCTAAGGCGTATACAACTATCGATAGTGATCAATTGGCATAACAAGATTCTATGTGGCTGCTCTTCCGGCATTACTTCCAGTTGATGGTACCCATTCCGCTGGTCCAAGGGCCTATCAAGCAATGGGGCAGACGAGGGAAACTGCTGCTTCTCCCCCCCTCTTCATCCCCCAGGAAAAAATTACCGATCACACATCCTTACCCGCGTCTCAGATACACGTATCAATTGAGTAGAAAGTCAGAACACGTAACTCGTAGAAAGTGCATTTGAGCTTTTTGAAATGTAATCGCAAAACTATTTTGCTGTTTCGCAGCTATTGTCCTTGCATCCTAAACTGCCAGACGGCACTTAGTTCTAAAAGCTTCCGGTAGAGTTGTTCCTTTAATTCATTTCGTCATTCCCCATGTTAGCTGCCAAAGTTAAAACTACAAAAAAATGTGAATATCGAAAGCACTCTAATGTACCTGAACTTAACAAAATAATATGTCTAAATCTGACCAAACTGTTCTTTCACTTAAGTGTATTGTTGGCAGTAGGTACCTATTACAAAGGTTTATTCATAAAAGAAAGTCAAAACACTGGATAGTTTTGACTTTTACTTTGCAAGACGGTGTGCCTCGTTTCCTACTGCCCTCCCACTTACACGTTTGTAATTTATTTCACTGGTAAAGGCATTCACTATGCCTGACCTTCAACTTCTAAATTCTGCACTGCACATTCTTGTATACTACATTGTACAACATAATGGAAGCTATGAAAGCAAAAGCTAAGTACAAAAAGGATGAAATATTACATGGTGTGGTTTAGTTACTGATACTACCCCATCGGTTAAACATTGCTCTGCAGTCTCTTAGCGGAGTTTCCAGCGCACGCTGCTGGTTGTCAGATGATTTTGATGGTAAGCCCAACAAAATAATTGAATGCCCCTAATGGAGCCATAATAGAGGACAAAAGATTCCGCACAGGATTCCGTTCGCGACCCTCGTAAGGCTATTGCAGTTGCATAATTTCTTTCGGAGAGATTTTATTCACGTCAGCAGCATTTTCACTTCCATGTGTCTATCCCTTAATTAGGCACGAACCGACTGGGCTGGCTCAGTAGCATTTCGGTAGGAGCGTGGTCCAGTTCTTAATAATAATTACTATTAATTATGTTCTTAATATTTATGTATCTTAATTATGTAGGCTGTAGCGCGGTAAAAAGTTCAGAAACTGTTAATGCTTGAGGTGCAGGTGTTGTCTACACCACACTTACAAAGACCCGTTATTGTCACGATTTGCTTGAGCACTCCCAAGCTATTCTTATTTAGTAAGGAAACTAAGCGTAACAAAAGCTAGTTTCTTCGGTTCAACGAGTTTTCCCTATAGTGAATGCTGCACTCATGACCTGCTCGTTCGACAGTGAAGCATAGACGCCAGGCGCTATCTCTGTTCTGTGCGCTTAAGTAGACATTTTCCCATTTTCGACGTCTCCACCTACACTCAGTAAGCGACCTTACGCTGTGTGGCGATGAGTACTCCAGGATAGCATTATCATTTTTCTCGCCCCCGTCTATCCCTGTACTATTTGCCGAAATGTCCTTAAGCTTCGTTATGCGCTGCAGTTTCTGATTTTTCTCCTCGCGAGATGTAAGTGGAGGGAATTAATACGTTGTCCTACTCTTTCGTGAACGTACGCGCTCGGAATTTTAACAAAAAACACCTTCGCGTTCAACAAAGTCTCTCTTGTACGGTTTACCCGAGGAGTTTGGTGAACATGTCTTAACTCTCTCGCGCTTAATAAATAATCCCCTGACGGAACACACTGCTCTTCGTTGGATCTTCTCTATTTCTCATGTAATATTCTGTAAACAGTGCTGCACATCTTCAGTGCATTTGAAGAACGGCGTCATGAAATCATGCTGTAATCCATATTTATTCACAGAAAATAGTTTCGGTCAAGCGAGCATTTTCAGATCATGGGTTAGGTTACGACTTTGGCCAGACAGTACGCTTAACACCGAAATGAAATGTTGATCGTTGGATTTGGTTATCGTTGAAAAATGAACAAGATAAGTGATGCAAATGTATGAGACACATGCTGTAACTAAAGGATATGTATTTTACGACAAAGAACCTTTCTTTAATGTGATGTAATGTTAAAGTGCGACTTGAAGACGATCGCTTGATCGAAGCTCATTGTATTCGTCGTCGTCGTCGTCGTCGTCGTACTAGTAAAATAGTTCTAATAGTAGTCTTGTTTCCTTGAATCTGCCGTGTCAGTCCAAAAAGTTTCAAGACTGGATAAATAAAAAAATAGAGAAAAGTTAAGACAGTCGTTTTAAACACCTCAGGTGTTCTGCATAAACGGCCGGAGTGGCCGAGCGGTTCTAGGCGCTACGGTCGCAGGTTCGAATCTTGCCTCGGGCATGGATGTGTGTGATGTCCTTAGGTTAGTTAGGTTTAAGTAGTTCTGTTCTAGAGGGCTGATGACCTCAGCAGTTACGTCCCATAGTGCTCAGAGCCATTTGAACCATTTCTGCATAAACGTAGTCTTCATCCCCCCCCCCCCCCTCCACTTCAGAACAATGCACAGAACGTTCGTTTAACGATGCGAAAGTGTCGAAAGAAAGACCTTTGAAATGTTGTCCAACTCGCGCTGCACATTTGCACCTTCTTCAGCCTTGGCAGAACATAAGACCCATTCTGCATTTCATCGTTTATGGTCATTTCGTACTGATAACACCAAAGTCTCGTCACCATTAATGATCAGTCAAATGAATAAAGCTAACAGTTCTTTTCATGAAAGAAAAAAAATAAATAAATTTGTTCGACTGTCAAGGAGTGTGAGACAAACGTTGCACACACTTTTCTCGTCTTCAGAACATTTTGGTGAATGTATTGGACACTTTGATCTAGTGATGTTCCTCCATTGCGGTTTGTGACACACTGCAGTCGCACGTCCACTGCTTAACATTAGCATTCACAACTGACTAGTCAAATGCACATTTGTTGTTTATAGTTGTTAGTATAAGCTGTAAGCGTATGTACTATGCTGACGTCGCTAGGAATTAAATCAGTCCCAGCACTTTCCGTACAGACAGTATCTGCTTCCTTTCCAGTTGTGGTTAGGGATTCGCATGTTGTTTCCATCTCTTTCTCTGTATTCGGGTTTCTCGTCATTAATATCATGTACGTTTAACTAATTTTGAACATCGTCGTCCATCATTAAACCTCTTGTTGTGGAGCTCTTCACTCTGCTCAATAATCTCAGCTCTGCTGTCTGTATTTTGCTGTCTTCTGTATCTATTCTTCGGTGGTGTAACCATAGTTTCATAAAAATTAAATTTTTGTATGTTTTCGCGTTCTATATTTGCTGTTCTATTTTTTATTTCATTATTGATTGGAATATGTGCAGCTTCTCATTTATACAGCGTGTAAAAAAAAAAAAAAAAAAAAAAAAAAAAAAAAAAAAAAAAAAAAAAAAACTCATCCGATTTGACGCGTCTGTATTTCTGAAACTAATGATCATATACAATGAATTTTGTTTTTTGATGAACGGAAACTCAGTTTTTTTCATACCTTTTCACAGGTGTTCAGTATACCCCCCATGAGATGCACGGCATCTGTTAATGCGGCATATAAACTGTTCCCAAACTTCAGCGAGGATGTCTCGAGGTACAGCTTCCTTAGCTGCTGTTATGCCATGTCTCAGTTCATTCATTGTTGTTGGTAATGGACGCACATAAACTGAGTCTTTTATAAACCTCCACTAGAAATAATCACACACAGTCAGGTCCGGTGACCTTGGAGGCCAGTAATGTAAGGCTGAATCATTTGGCTCAGTGCGACCAGTCCATTGTTCAGTAGTCCTTTGATTTAAAAATTCCCGCACTTCCAGATGCCAGTGTGGCGGTGCTTCATCCTGTTGGTAAACGAAGCCGTTCGAATCCGTCTCCGGCTGTGAGAAAAGAAAGTTCTCAAAGCATATCGAGATATGAGTCTCCTGTAAGTGTTCTCGGCAAAGAAAAATGTATTATAGATCTTTTCCCGTGAAACAACTCAAAACACATTAAATGTTGGAGAGGCCGTCTCATGTTATACAACTTTATGCGGTTCTTCCGTAACATATATTCTCACATTATGACGGTTCACCTATCCATTTAAATGGAATGTTGCCTCACCACTAAACACTAAGCGTGGAAGAAAAGTGCCATCTTCCATCTTGGAAGAACGAAATTATGGAAGTCCATATGTAGTTGTTCGTCGTCATCACGAAGAGGATGCAGTAGCTGAATTTTGTACGGTTTCATGTACAAACGTCAAAAAAATGGTTCAAATGGCTCAGAGCTCTATGGGACTTAACATCTGAAGTCATCAGTTCTCTAGAACTTAGAACTACTTAAACCTAACTAACCTAAGGACATCACACACATCCACGCCCGAGGCAGGATTCAAACCTGCGACCGTAGCGGACGCGCGGTTCCAGACTGAAGCGCCTAGATCCGCTCGGCCACAGGGCCGGCAGTGTGTGCCCACTTTAGTTCTAGAAAAGCGTTTTGTGCTCTACGTTTTGCGCAGTCCAGGCCAATAAAAACTATTCAGCGTGTCTTTCGTACTAGGTATGGTGTGGATCATCCTACAGCACGGAGCATTAGACGATGTCATGACAATTCCGAGAAATAGGTTGGTTGTGTAAAGGCAAATCGCCGGGCTGTCCCCGAGTGTCTTACACAGATGTCGAAAGCATCCGCCGTAGTTTCACAAGGAGTCCGCAAAAATGGTTCGCCGTGCAGGTCGACAGCTCAACATGTCCCCGATATCCGTCCGGCGCGTGTTGCGTCGACGTTTGCACGCCGGCCAGTGTCAGGTTAGTTAGGTTTAAGTTGTTCTAAGTTCTAGGGGCCTGATGACCTCAGAAGTCCCATAGTGTTCAGAGCCATTTGAACAATTTTTTTTGGGCACACACTGCTGCTACGTAGCGGGAACTATGTAAAACTAGAGAGTTAGCGCTTTCCAAAAGTACTTTGTTCACGCAGATACCTCAAATAACATAATAGTTACGCTTTTCTTTAAATCGGATGATTCTTTTTGATACAGCCTGTATAATTATCACAACTTGTGTCGCAGCACAAATATTTTAAATGTGTCACCTGTTCTGTTCCTTATTAATTAGTATTTTCGAGCATATTGGACGACCTTGAAAGGCCATCACTTTCGTCTTATTGTAAATAAATTTGATTTAGCCCACGAATTACTAACTGGAGTTCATGTTGCTTTATTTAAAGTATCTGATTTCCAATGTTTAGAATTTTGTAAATAGAAATGTTAAAAGATTGATTTAAAAGAAACTCCCTTGCTCACCCCTCAACTGATTTTCATCTCATCTGTTCTTTTATCTCCTGCATTTACTACATTTTTTGTTTCACGATATGCCTTTATGAAGTTTAGTGGGTAGCCACTGTCATTCAAATCAATGGAAAACTTCTTCAAAATGTATAAAAGAGACGACTTTACCTTGATTTTTTTTTCTGTCAGTCATTTTATTGCAAAAGTATTGTTATTACTTGAATGTTCTTTCCTGAATAGACTTCGGTCATCAGGAGAAGTGCATGAGCAGGACACGTTGTTATATTGTTGAAGATATTGAGTAGATCTTGTACGCCGCATTCGACATGCAAATGTCTTTGTAGTTTCCGAGTCACTTCTATTGCCCTTCCGCTGTGTTCCACGTGGTTTTGTGTGACGGGTTTGGTAGCTCCTTTCTGATGTTATTCCATTAATCCAACCTAGTTAGGACGAGCTATACTCGAGGAACGGCTGAACGAAGCCAGTCGTGTCGTCGTTGAATCACATTTTCTGAAGATTGTTCCAATGAATCTTAGCGTGGCATCTGCTTTTCCTACATCTAGTCAGGTCAGTCGGTAACTCCTAGCTACTCTATGGTAGTTACTGTTTTCAGTGGTTTGTCTCTAATAGTGCAGTCGAACAGTGATGCACATCTTTGCCTGTTTATGAGCAATACGTTACATTTATTTTCGTTCAGGGCTAACACCCTGTCCCCGCATCAATCTCCGATCTTCTGCAGCACTTACTACATTTCGCTATAGACTTCTTGCATTGCAATTTTCTGATAGGCTAAAATATAGTCTGCGAACAGCTTCACGAAGCTTCCGACTTTATCCACCTAGTAATAATACAGGGTGTTACAAAAAGGTACGGCCAAACTTCCAGGAAACATTCCTCACACACAAAGAAAGAAATTATGTTATATGGACATGTGTCCGGAAACGCTTACTTTCCATTTTATTACTTCTCTTCAAATCACATTAATCATGTAATGGAAACACACAGCAACAGAACGTACCAGCGTGACTTCAAACACTTTGTTACAGGAAATGTTCAAAATGTCCTCCGTTAGCGAGGATACATGCATCCACCCTCCGTCGCATGGAATCCCAGATGCGCTGATGCAGCCCTGGAGAATGGTGTATTGTATCACAGCCGTCCACAATACGAGCACGAAGAGTCTCTACATTTGGTACCGGGGTTGGGTAGACAAGAGCTTTCAAATGCCCCCATAAATGAAAGTCAAGAGAGTTGAGGTCAGGAGAGCGTAGAGGCCATGGAATTGGTCCGCCTCTACCAATCCATCGGTCACCGAATCTGTTGTTGAGAAGCGTACGAACACTTCGACTGAAATGTGCAGGAGCTCCATCGTGCATGAACCACATGTTGTGGCGTACTTGTAAAGGCACATGTTCTAGCAGCACAGGTAGAGAGAGTATCCCGTATGAAATCATGATAACGTGCTCCATTGAGCGTAGGTGGAAGAACATGGGGCCCAATCAAGATATCACCAACAATGCCTGCCCAAACGTTCACAGAAAATCTGTGTTGAAGACGTGATGGCACAATTGCGTCAGCCCACACATGTTGATTGTGAAAATTTACAATTTGATCACGTTGGAATGAAGCCTCATCCGTAAAGAGAACATTTGCATTGAAATGAGGATTGACATATTGTTGGATGAACCATTCGCAGAAGTGTACCCGTGGAGGCCAATCAGCTGCTGATAGTGCTTGCACACGCTGTACATGGTACGGAAACAACTGGTTCTCCCGTAGCACTCTCCATTCAGTGGCGTGGTCAACGTTACCTTGTACAGCAGCAACTTCTCTGACACTGACATTAGGGTTATCGTCAACTGCACGAACAATTGCCTCGTCTATTGCAGGTGTCCTCGCCGTTCTAGGTCTTCCCCAGTCGCGAGTTATAGGCTGGAATGTTCCGTGCTCCCTAAGACGCCGATCAATTGCTTCGAACGTCTTCCTGTCGGGACACCTTCGTTCTGGAAATCCGTCTCGATACAAACGTACCGTGCCACGGCTATTGCCCCGTGCTAATCCAAACATCAAATGGGCATCTGCCAACTCCGCATTTGTAAACATTGCACTGATTGCAAAACCACGTTCGTGATGAACACTAACTTGTTGATGCTACGTACTGATGTGCTTGATGCTAGTACTGTAGAGCAATGAGTTGCATGTCAACACAAGCACCCAAGTCAACACTAGCTTCCTTCAATTGGGCCAACTGGCGGTGAATCGAGGAAGTACAGTACATACTGACGAAACTAAAATGAGCTCTAACATGGAAATTAAGCGTTTCCGGACACATGTCCACGTATCATCTTTCCTTTATTTGTGTGTGAGGAATGTTCCCTGAAAGTTTGGCCGTACCTTTTTGTAACAACACTTTGTATATACTGTAAATAGTAACAGCCCTGAAGGACCCCCTTTGGGGTACTCTTAAGTTGCCGTTACATCTGTCGATTGCGTCCTGTACTTCCGTTGAAATTTTCAGATTCTGTCATGTCCTTTAATAATTCCAAAAATAACTGTCTGTCTGCCTCTCATGAGAACGTCTACCCCATCTATAATAACGCCTGCCGCTTCTTTAATATGTGGATGACGCACTGTGTGTGTGTGTGTGTGTGTGTGTGTGTGTGTGTGTGTGTGTGTGTGTGTGTGTGTGTGTGTGCGTGCGCGCGAGAGAGAGAGAGATTGTATTTTCGTTATTGCTGCAGCATTTGCACAGACATAATACAGAGTGCACATATAGGGTGACAGTTATTGCACTATATGAAAAAAAACATAAATTAGTTACAAACTACGACATGCACACTTCCATTCAACATGAAAACGTCACTACAGATATTCGGATTTAGGTTATGACACGTTCGATATTCTTGAAATCATTGACGATGATGTGGCGGAGACGAATAGCGAAATTCTGCATGACCCGCTGAAGTGTCTGAACACCGGTGGTGTTGAAGACTTCCTGAATGGCTGTTTCCAACTCGGTAATGGTTTTGAGGTTATTTCTGTACACCTTGTCTTTAATATAGCCCCACAGAAAGGAGTCGCGTGTGTTCAGATCCGGAGAATATAGCGGCCAGTCGAGGCCCATGCCAGTGTCCTCTGGGTATCCCACAGGCAGGACATCCTCCTCCAGGACATCAAACACTCCCCTGCTTCGATGAGGTCGAGTCCACCTTGCATGAACCACGTCTTGTCGAAATCAGTATCACTTTGGATAATGAGGATGAAATCACCTTCCAAAACCTTCACGTACCGTACGGTAGTCGCCGTGCCATCAAGGAGTATCACACCGATTATTCCGTGACTGGACATTGCACACCACACAGTCACCCGTTGAGGGTGAAGAGATTTCTAGATCGTGAAATGCGGATTCTCAGTCCCCCATATGCGCCAATTTTGCTTATTGACGAACCCATCCAAATAAGTCACCCTCGTCGCTAAACCAAACCATAGATGCGCATAGTAATTCCCATCATGCCAGGCGGCCACCCGTGCAGTTTGAACTTCCTAACGCAAACCATTTAGTCGTTATGACGGTTTTATTTCATGTACTTCAAGAATTGTCATCTTGTACTTATTTCCCGTTGTAAACGTCGACTCCATTCACCTCCTCCTTCGCCACACTCGCCTTCCGCATAGCTGAGCTGCTTCTTTCAGTCATTTCGGTATTACTCCCCGCCTCGACGGCGTGCTAGCTGCTAGAAGGAATGCTCAGAACACTTAGCTAGAAAAGCAGCCGCCCCTAGAACATTTTAAACATAGAATTCCGTTTCCTTCTTCACGCAGAATCGACAATGAGCTGCAGTGGGTTCGTTGCTCTTAGAAACTCGTAGCGCCTCTTAATACTGACACATAGTGTTTGCTAGACTGTTTGAGTGCGTCCACCTTGTAAGGTGGCTGCGTGCATACCGGTGGTTCGGATCGGCGCTATGATTGTATCTGCGTCTCGGTGGGAGAGGACACAGTACGGCGCACGTGCAGTTTTCTGGTTGCTACTGTATCATCACTGTGGCGGAAGTACAGGAACGTGTCATAACCTAAATCCGAATATCTATAGTGACGTTATCATGTTGAATGGAGGTGTGTACGTCGTAGTTTGTAACTAATTAATGTTTTTTTTCATATAGAGCAATAACTGTCACCCTATATGTGCACTCTGTATTATATCTTCTGCAGCGGGGCGGATAGAAAATAACTCAACGGAGACAGGAGCTATTCTGAAGGTGTCTAGTGCAGTGGACCACAAACAAGGCCCATTCAAAAACATTTTTCCACGCAAGCGACATGACGTATCATTTGGCACCATCAGTTGTTTTTCCTTTGGCTTTTTCTGATGTATGTCATTTTACTCACTAAATGAATATAATAATCCCCCTCCTTAGCTGAACAGTAGCGTTCACGCTTTTAACGTGGTGGATTTATGTTGGATTACTGGCGACAGCACGAGCTTAAGCTGACCCGCCCATCACTGAAGTGAAGTGTCGTCTTATGAAATATTTGCTCTAAGCCGTGAGCCACACAATATTTATTGGGTTATCTCACAAGTTCGTTCGCCTTTCGTTAACAGTGCAATCACGAAGAACGCCTGGGAACACACCTTCCCGCAGCACAGCTACGACAGCGTGGTTGCATGCCTGTCTGCTTACATACTTTCATACGCAAGGCCGCGCACAATATAACAAAATAAGTCAGATCGTTTTTTTAAACAAAGTGCTTATTTTCTGCTGTATACGCCATTATTGTTGACAATAAATTGCCAGTTCTCTCTAAGCTTATAAATACCATTCCTCTAAAATGTGGAGTTTTAAAGTTGATGACTCTTGGAGGTTAAGGCAGCAGTCCTCCAAGGAGGTGAGGCGTTTGTCATTCAGGCCGTTCTGCAGGGAACGGAAAAGATAAAAGTTGGAAGGGGCAATGTCTGGCAAATAAGTCTGTTGGAGTAACACATCCCACTCAACAGAACGCAGCTTTTGACGGGTTACCATAGAGGTATGTGGTCTGGCGTTATCGTGGTGAAAGACGAGATCGTGTCTCCAGTCCCTTCGTCGTTTTTTGAGACAATCCAACCGTGAACAATATTTCTTGGAAGCGGTAGTCTTATTCGGACGAAGTTCGTAATATAGGAAGCCTTTGCGATCCCATCAGATGCATAGCGGAACATTTGTCGGAGGCAGCCGTGGCTTAGGGACCGAAAGTGGTGGCTGTCCTGTCGTGCGCTACGATTTACTATTCCGGGCGTTGTTTTACACGATCCACTTCTCCAGTTGCCAGCCGTTCCAGCAAAGGAGCATTTTGATTGCGTCTCAATAAGGAGTAATAGATAGACACGCGCTGAATCAAGGTCGCTTCACTCAGTTCGTGATGAATCTATACATCGCGAATATTTACATAACCCCGCTTCTTCAGACACTGAGCTCGAGTGACAACACCCTTGTTGTGCCATTCGTGGATTGTAGACTATTATGTCATAAAACCGTTCTATGTACGTAACTATTGGCAGTCCGTATCGCGGTTTGGCTGTTAGGGCGAAATTCCCAGCATTAAATCGATTAAACCATCTTAGACATGCTCGAGCCCTTACTGCATCGTCCCCGTATACAGCGCAAATCTTCTGCTGGCATTGTGAGGCGGTTTTCCCTTTATGATAGAAAAACAGCTTTTGATGTCGGAAATGTTCCTTGTTGCTTTCCACAGCTTGTAAACGCATGTTCACACTGTTCCGTCCAATGCGAGGCGCGCGCGCGCGCGCGCCTACACACACACACACACACACACACACACACACACACACAGTGGCGCGTCAGGTTGTCGTCTCTAGGGGCGGCTAGGCAACCGTGTTTCCCTAGGGGCATGGCAGGTGCAGGGTTTGCAGGCGCTATAGATGGTACGCGCGAGGAAAACGAACCCCCCTCCCTCTCCTTCCCTTACGGCTACCTCACTTTGCGCAACGTCGGGAAATGTGGTACTTGCTTGATTGGCACATTTTGTTGTTGATAGAAGATAGAAGAAAATACGTAACGTGGCAGTATGCTTGGGTTCAGCTCAACCCATATCTTGGTCGCCAAGGTCACGTGACATCAATCGTCTAGATTTTTCTGTCTGAGTACAGCACTCCTGCTACTACGTATGAAATACTGGAGTAGTGCATTGTACATTGTTGTCAACATGTGCGATATGGTCCGGAGATGTTTGAAAGAATTCGTACTCAATGTAGAGAAGTATCAGTACCGCTCCAAATGTAAGAACGACACTGTGAATACCCTCTTTCAGAGGCACGAGGCCGGCCGCGGTGGCCGAGCGGTTCTAGGCGCTTCAGTCCGGAACCGCGCGACTGCTACGGTCGCAGGTTCGAATCCTGCCTCGGGCATGGATGTGTGTGATGTCCTTGGGTCAGTTAGGTTTAAGTAGTTCTAAGTTCTAGGGCACTGATGACCTCAGATGTTAAGTCCCATAGTGCTCAGACCCATTTGAACCATTTAGAGGCACGAGTGCACAGTGAATTGTAACAAATAAATAGTGTAAGTAGTATTGTACTTCTTGTTAAGATTAGGCTTAGGCGAAATCTCAGCCCAGTGAGATGGATTCGTCATTGGAAAGTAATACTAACTGGGGAAAAAAATTGAAGTCTGGCAGCTCGTAAGCACACATTCGCGACTATCTCACAACTGGCTCGTTTGCGATACCAAGTTTGCTTGAACATATTCCCTTGTGTTATCGTATACTTCCAGCCTACTGATTGTGATACACCCTGTATATAAATTTATCACTTGGACGCCCCTACAATTTTTCAACTCGCCTGTGATTCGCCGGGTTGGCTCACACTCGAATTGCCCTCAGGGGTAGTGAACCATGTCTACCTACTGCCCACTTTTGTATCTCTGTTTGTGGTGAAATTCTTTAACTGACCACCGGCTCCACACTGATCGTGATTTATAAAGTAGTGAAGTTGCTTTACTTAATAAAATTTATACAGCAGATTTGCAGCAAGTTATAATGCATAATAATAATAATAATCACTTACCAAATACTTTGTCAAAATTTTACGAAAAGCTAATGAAAATATTTCAAAAATTCCTACTACCGACTATGACAGCTCGAACGCCCACTAATGGGCGAAAGATACTATGATGACTACCATTGGTATACGGGAATTTCTGTGGAAGATTTAGCGCAAATGTTAATATGTCTTCCAGATAGTTTGCTTCCGATAGCTCCTGTTAAACACCGAAGAAACAGCAGGGTTTATGCCTTTCGTTAAGTATTTGTTCCTTCTTCCTTTGTTTTTTTCTTCTTCTTCTTCTTCTTCTTCTTCTGTCTCGTGGGCAACGGCCTTGCCGCAGTGGATACACCGGTTCCCGTGAGATCACAGACGTTAAGCGCTGTCGGGCGTGGTCAGCACTTGGATGGGTGACCATCCAGGCCGCCATGCGCTGTTAACATTTTTCGGGGTGCACTCAGCCTCGTGATGCCAATTGAGGAGCTACTCGACGGAATAGTAGCGGTTTCGGTCAAGAATACCATCTTAACGACCGGGAGAGCGGTGTGCTGACCCCACGCCCCTCCTATCCGTATCCTCCACTGGGGATGGCACGGCGGTCGGATGGTCCCGGTAGGCCACTCGTGGCCTGAAGACGTCTGTGTCGTTGTCGTCTCCTCCTCCTCCGCCATCTTGTGATGGCAACGGTTGTGCTGGTACTCGTGTGTGGCGCACAGCTTAGCAGAAGTCCGTGTGTTCCAGGCGTCCGAGCGGAAGCTGCCGCCGCCCCGCAGCAGGCAGTGCACGCCCAGGGAGCTGCTGATGGAGTCCATCAAGCGCGGCTGCCACCTGCGGCCGTCCCTGTCCCACCTCAAGAAGAGGAGTGAGTACCTGCCTACCTACCTACCTTACTTAGCACACACGCAGGGAACGAGTCACGTCGTTATCTCTCTCATATGTACTGTGTGTTGCATTGCCACCCGCCAATCTTTCCTCTTTTGCTCTACATACACTTGGATTTGCTTATGGTACACACTTCAAATGTATTAGCGGAGCATTTTTCAGAAAATCATTTACAGTAGCTGTGCAATATTAGTCCTATTTTTATGCCATTAAAACACACACACACACACACACACACACACACACACAAACGTGCGCGCGCGCTGACAAATAATTACCATCCATTTAGTGTGTGGATTCTGATAATTTTATAACAGTTTTCTGTTGCAGTAGTTTTGTAGGCAGCATCCCCTTCTGTAGTATGTTTCCTTAGGCATACTTGATGCGGTATTCATCTCACGAGGTCAGGCCACGACGTTGGGATCCCGCATTTACTCCAGACTTTGTACACTTTCAGAAGCCCATTAGGACATAATACGCAACAAGGCGTACTACTTCAACGATTTCAAGAAATCGCAGGAGAATTTTTACGCTCCAGTGATGCACTGGTGCGCTGTGACCTCGAGCACAAGACGGCGGCAGTCACGTGACATGCGTTCAGGCTCCGTAATCGATGGATCACTGGATCGAGTCCCATTTCTGTTGTGTTTAATTCATATTTTTTTCAACACTAGTCATATTATTTCATACATACCTCATTTCAAAGGCAACATGATGAAAAGGCACGCTTATTTGCATAAATTTTTATTGAGTTTTCAGTAGTTTTTGGTTGTATACTAGTTATTATTATCACAACAAATATTTCATTTGTGACTGTCGACAAGTAAACGCCCAAAGACATGAAGTTTTCCTGAAACAGAGTACCTGTGGTGAATTCCGAAATCCCTTATACCTGAATTGTGTAAGGTACCGAGAACTGCTCTGCACCTGGTCACTTCAATCTGCAGACACAGGTTTCAATGACGAGGCACGGGCTTGCAAAGCCCAAGTCGAACAACTATAAACAAAAGTGTCAATAACTTCATTAAATAATACAGTGAGTTACAAAATGCCAGAATATGAGGGTAATTTACGATTAATCGTAGGATGTGCTTTCTATTTTACAGGTTGCAGGCTGATACTCACATTTTTTCATACAGACACGGAAAACAAATTAAAACGTCAACTACCATATCGAATGAACGCAGTTTTTTCGCATACTCAAGGAATCTTCAGAATTTCTACGGAAAGACAAAGCTTGTCGGCATTTTCAAAAACCTGTTTTTCTTCCGACAATTTGGTGCAAACCATGCGAAACACTACATTTTCTTAAATATAGGTACCGAGAATTGGCGATGTACGATTTAATGTAGTTTAATTGCATCTAAAAGAGCAGCAGTTGACTTTTCTTCGTCAATGAAATATGAACAAGCGTGAAGGCGCTTGATAGAGTTTTTAACTTGTCTATAGAAATAAGTGGCATACTATTTGCTTTAATAATAAAAATTAGTAAACAGCGAAATAACATGGGAAATTTAATAAAAGTTCTTGCAAATACACGTATATTTCTATCGTATTACCTTTCAAATATAGTATGTACGAAGTAAAATGTTTTGTGTTGAAAAAAATATAAATTAAAAGGAAAAGACAAGTGAGTCACGACGCAGCGATCCACCGATTACGGAGCTTGAACCATAACAACCGCTGCTTGCTCGTGCCCAGCGACGTAGTCTTACTATTTGCACATTATGTTGTCCTAATTGAATATTAAAAGTGTACATAGCTTGAAGTAAATCCGTGATCTGAACCTTGTGGCCTCCCCTGGTCAGTAATTTTTCTTTGTGAGGTGCGATACGATTACTCCACAAACTGCAACGTGTCGTCATTATGACCTGACAGGGGATCGCTCCCAGCCGTCAGAATGAAAAAGTGAAGAAAAGATGATGCACCCAAGTCAGACCTCAGATCAACAAAGTGTGTTACATTTCCTTATCTGCAAATAAATCGCTGTTAATATTTTCCTATTTTTGGGAATATATTAAGAGTCCTTCATTAGCTCTCGAAGTTGCAGCGAAGTGTGGTATGTTTGGAAATGCGTTTTGAGAAAGCCAGCTGTACCGTGTAGTCATGAAGACACTGAATTCACATTAGGAAGGACGACGGTTAGGATGCGCCTCCGACCCTCCACATTTTGATTTTCTGTGCTTTCCCTAAATTGCTTAGGCCATATGACGGAATGGTTTCTTTGAAAAGGACACAGTCAGTTTCCTTCCCACATTAGAGTCTGTGCTAGATCGCTGTTGACCACGTCGTCGACGGGACGCTACACACTCAGCTTCCTTTCTTATGAGAAGATCCAGTGAGGAATGCTTTATTTAGAAATGGGTTACGCGAGAACATATTTGCTTGGCAAACTTTATATGGGATCCCTCTTGCAGGTAAGTTCTATCAAATTTTAATGTTATTATCAAGTACAGCTTTCTGTCGCACGATTGCAGTTTTTAAATAAATATAATAATCTTCTTTGTATCATGTGAAATATTAGCGAGGATGTCTGGAAGTATATATATACACATGGTACTGTCAGCTAATTCATCGTTGGCATGCACGGAGGGATTTGGGAGTCGGAGCTAAATACCGTATGTTGCTCTTTTTTTCATTTTGTTTCCTTTTAATCTAAGTATATTAACTTTCCAGTCTCTGCGAAATTGCATTCTACACAATTTCATAACTCTTGTCTCTGAAGCTAACGCAATTACCAGTAATTTACAACTGAAATATGATTATGCTCTAGTGACCGTGGCTTCCTTTGATGGGTGGCCGCGGTACGAGATGGCAGCTCTGTCGCCATGGCACACTCCGACATCTGGTGAGCGCTCCGGCAACTAGTAGCGACTTCAAGCAGTAGATCGTTTAGGCGCCAGTTCCTGCAATACCTGAGATCTATTGTAGCATTGTATTTACGGCCGGCAAAATAAAACTAGACTCCACATAAAGAAGGTCTTGTAGTTATGAGTAGCTGCTCTAAATCTCTAGACTGTTAGTCATATTTGGAGGTTACATAACTTTAAATTTAGCGTAACGTGTGTACTTCACCTAAAACTTGTTAATAGCAAATCGCTCATTAGTAGCACGCCTTTACAAAAAGAAAACCCGCGGTCTGTTGCAGAAGTTAGTCGCATATAGAGAGCAGAAAGCCGAATAGCTGATTTTTTAAAAACTATACTAGTTTCGGGAAATGACCAAAATATTTTATCTAGTTTTATGTATGAATACTTTCGGAAACTAGTCATCGTCGTGTACTGTGATGCTAGAAGTATTAATGACTATAACGTAGCAGAAGCATGCGTAGTTTAATAAACCACGTATTTTTTCATGAACTTAGATTGTTTACTACGTTAGCCTATATATACTATTATTCCTTTAAAAACTACCATTCAAAGTACTTTTGTAATGATTTTTTTTTTAGCTTGAGTAGTTCTCTGAAATATTTGTGGTTAGTACGTTGTTGATACTAGTTTTCACTAATATTGCTGCTTTAGATTTAGTTACAAAATTCATAAAGAATGGCAGGTGAGTGCCGATTCCAAAGACTGATTCTATTTACATTTTTGTGTCATAATAATGCCAACAAATTGATGTGTACAAAATTGTTATTACGCGCGTTAACACCAGCTGTTTCGGACACGGAGGAGAAATCGATATTGCGTTTGAAGTACATATTAATTGAATACACTTGAAAAGATTTCTTACTACTTCAAGAAAATATCGCAGATAATGATCTTAAACCGTTCCGCGCAATAGTATCTATCATATCCCAAGTCAGCAAATAAATTAACATCTGGGCGGTTTATCGATAATAGCTGAGAGTGCACTTAGCTTAATTTTTAAGTTACGTAAAGCAGATTACTTGAAGAATGTAAGCTTTTCATGTTTTATTTATCGAATACTCTTAAAAATATTATATATCCCAATTATTTTCCACACGTAGACTACTATGACTTCATATAAGTTTTTCGAAAAAGAAAGGCCCTAACAACTTTTGAAGATCTTACGATGGTTAATTAGCTATAAAGCCGCCTGTTAGCACTGCAGCTTGGCTTTACTACACTGCTTATCGTGTACTGTTGTCCAATGCCATTTGGTTGACATCAAACTTCCATTATGGTCGACGCCTAATAATAATTTCCGCACAACTACGTCAGGCTTGTGCTTTATCATTCCATTAAGCAATCTGGGCATTTCTTGATGCGTTTGTAAGATAAAAGGCATTACGGCTGTTGAAAAGATTGTTTTTTCCGTCTATTTTATCTAGGTGAGCAAATAAAGCATTTGATTGATTACATGTTTGTAATTAATACACAAGTCTAATACCATAACAAAGACAGACAATTTGCGAGAAGTTAACGGGACCTGTTGCACGTAGTGTATGTATGGTGTATAAAAATACGGGTGATATTTATAATCTGAGAAAGATATTCTTCTTTAAAAGCTGTAAATAATCTCAGAATGTCCATAGTGTTATAATTTTATCCATTGTATGAAGTTCATACTGATTATACTTTGGAACCTCGAGATACTCGAGCTTACTAAGCCTTCTGATCTGTGTTTCGCGAGCAGTTCAGAATCGTCATCGTACAAAAATCTTAACACAGTTTCGCCGGAAATGGACACTAAAAAAAATAATAGAACAAGTGATGAGTTGCAGATGTACATTACTATCTCTTATGAAAAATGTTTTCATCGTCCGAAGGTGAGCATAACACATTGGGCCATGTTTTAGACAGCAAAATATTACCTTGAAACTATGTATGGAAGCTGTGTGTTCTACAGGTGCGAAGGAGAAAATTTGCTTGTTTTAAGAAAAAAAAATAGTTTCGAAACAGAATACTCTCTTCAGACTTGAAATAATTACGGTTTGATAACTACCCACACTAAAACTCCGGTGCAAATTATTACGTTTCTTCGTTTTTAGCAGCATTGTTTGCCGTTTATTTTTTTCCCCGCCACAAACTACTATATACCAGAAAAACAGTGATTGCTATGAAAGATTGTATGTTCTCGTAAAGCCGGCCGGAGTGGCCGTGCGGTTCTAGGCGCTACAGTCTGGAACCGAACGATCGCTGCGGTCGCAGGTTCGAATCCTGCCTCGGGCATGGATGTGTGTGATGTCCTTAGGTTAGTTAGGTTTACTTAGTTCTATGTTCTAGGCGACTGATGACCTCAGAAGTTAAGTCGCATAGTACTCAGAGCCATTTGAACCATTTGTTCTCGTAAAAACTGTCCTAAAATAATTTGCATGAGTTAGATATTACGTCCGTTCTTTATAAATGCTATTTCTGATAGGTTTTCAACCTAATGAACGGTCTCTTCTAAATAGATACTTAGTCAGCCTACAAATTGGATTTTCGGTTCATGATAACGGTTGTTTTAATGGGGAAAGCACTACAGTCACAATCCTCTCTCTCTCTCTCTCTCTCTCTCTCTCTCTCTCTCTCTCTCTTTCTCTCTCTCTTTCTCTCTCTCTCTCTGATCCTCGTCTTCCTAGTTCCTATCTCTGTCGAACCAACAGCTCTTTCCATTTTCCCATGTGCTACTCCCTCCCCTCCCCTCTGCTCTGCAGTAATTAAACTAATTACTGAAGACGATCACAGTAGAGCTATATGTTGCGGGCTACTCGCCTACACCTTCTTCCTTGCGAAATCTTTCGTGAAGTAGCACACGGCAACCTGCCTTTCGGTATGCATGGATTGCGAAGGACGTCCATCCTTTTTACAGACGAAATGCGACTCTTGTGTCCGAGGAGACAGGTTTGTCGAAGGTGGCCTGACCGTTACCGTCTGTGCGCTGTCTGCCTCTTCTTTTTCGAGATATGCGCGGCCGCGTAAGACCGGTTTCAGGTTTCAACGCGGTACGCACTTTTTTTTTGGACACAGTATTCACTCGTACTTCGCTGCGCCTTCCATTGATGCTGCCTGGAGACCAGTGATGGTGTAACGGATACTACTGTTAGATTCGCGATAGCTCCATGTTCGTACTTCGACGCAATTTATGTCTGTTTAGATCAAGAATTCCTCTCTAACAATGCAAACGTAGTCCGTAATTGGTGACTTGATAATAAGAGCCAATAAAATATTAGCACTCTTCATAATTAAATAGATTCCACGTAACTCGTCCACTAGTTATACGATCCAGTGGGCCAGCAGCGTCGAAGACTATATTTTATTTTATATAACGTTGGTTAGTTGCATTTTCAGATATAGAGAATTGGTACTTAGTCCGTATATAATCAGTGGTCACTTTCACTCAGTATTGTTTTACAACTTTGTATATGTTTAGCTCTCCTAAGCTATATGCTTTTTTGTGGTTTGCACCTATTGTTAATCGTTAACAGTGAACATAATAGAAGATATAGAAATCTACATAACAAAATTCGACGTCCTGACAACATTTTAAATGAATAAACGAATTTGAAATATAAACATTTCATACAAAATTTTGCTGAATTCCTAACCAAAGATGACTAATAGTCACACGCAAATACCCATGGACTTGTCGATTACAAAGATCGTACACACAGTCCAAACGGATATCAACACGCTATAGCAACTGAACCATATAGAATCTTTTGACAACCGTCACAAATGTCAGTCCAGTTACATTGTTACATTCCATCATGGATTTTTCATTGTTTCACAAATGTCAGTCTGTCAGATCTGATAATAAAACGTCAGATTATAAAAATTACAAAAAAGGACGATTAACAACAGGAGCAAACCAGAAAACAGCTTATAGCGTAAGAGTCCTAAATCTATACCACATTTACAGTCTTATCAGGGCAACTTTTTACTAGTCAGCGTATTTTTGTACCAGTTACCACATGTTTCAAGAGACTGCTGCTCCACCTACTTGCATTCTTTTGTACTAAAAGTAACAGTTTTATTGCGTGCTTGATTTCCAGCTGGTATTTCACTTGTCTTTCCAACTTCATACAAGCTCATAATCTTGTGGCTATCATTCAGTTGCATTGCCTATGGAGAGAGCTTCTGGCGACAGAGATTTAAGTTGAACAATGTCAGATCAGTACAAATATGATGATATTTCAAAGTAAATCTGCAGTGCTGAACTAATCCTGTTTTTATTTTTTACTAACACCGAATTTCCCTGTAGCACCATCTAAGTTTTCCCAGAGCATTAGATATAGGAAATTTTTAGGCTGGCGTAAAGTTATCCTGAATGACAGTGTAACGCTTTACCAGCATAAAAATTGATATTTTACTCTAATAGGGCGTAGTTAGTGTACATTTTCACTGTTCCAACCATTCAGTAACTATAGATGTAAGATGTTACAATGTCTGTTGTGATGTGTAATTTATTTTGTCCATTATTTTCAAAAAATGGTGAAAACGGTTCCAAAGTTGTCCAGATTGGCTGTAACACAATACACAGTGACAGCGACCACTAGTAATATATGGACGTAAGCACCAAATTTGTATATCCGAAAATACGAATAATCAGCGTTGTAATAAATAAAAAAAATTATCTAACTTTCGTAGATGGTCTAAGATGGCAATCTAGGCGAAATGAATTAATCACAATAAATACATCATTAAACTACAATAGCAGCAATCTGGATTTCATCACATACTACGCGTTTCACTAACATTGGGACATCTGTGTCTTACTATAGGTTATGAAAGAACCAGTGGGGATTTGCTGCGTGTTACTACAGTATATCAACGTTCCTCTGGTAAAAGGAAACCTATTAATGCTTTGCAGAATTCTTATACTTACAGCTCCTGTAGATTCTGCTGTCTTTAAAGTTTCGCAGTTAACCCTCTACTCTGTACTGTCGGATTGAATTAGTTCTCGCCTGCAATTAGGCAACCCAGTGAACAGATTAGGCAACCCAGTGAACAGATTTGCAAAGCGGGCTGCTGTGGCGCCTTCTCGTATCATTCGCGTCATTGAATTGCACGCACGTATTGACGTTTGTCGCGTCACAAACTGTGTTCATATTGGGCGCCTGTTAAAAACCAAGAGAGATGCTCTATGAATGTGTTTTCACAAGTTTGAAAGGGTTAATAGGGACTAATTTTTCATCATGCCCTACAGAGATGATATAACGGTTGGCTGTAGATCACTCTGACATTGGTTCGTGTATTTTCGTCGCCTGTCCCATTGTGCTAGCGGTATGTGAAACCTTCTGCCCGCAACTACAGGGGGTGGGCAAAAATGTGAAGACACTGAGAGAAACGCTTGCTCGAACGTAAATGCAAATGGTAGCCAAGCCAGCAGGTGGCGCTGTTGTGTTTGGACACGAACGGCGCCTTTGCAGTGCCGTCAGTATGTTGCAAGTGTCACTCGTGGCCAGAATAGTGTTCCGTGTAGGTGGGAGTGCATTACGTCGGAGCTAGGTGAATTCGAACGCGAGCTAATTGGTGCTCGTATGGTAGATGCTTTCGTAAACGAGGTAGCCGAACTGTTTGGTGTTCCCTAAGCCATAAAAGTTCTATTATGGAGCAGTGGATAAAAGTAATTTGGTCGGATGAGTCTTGTTTGACACGGCTTCCAAGTTCTGGCAGAATTTACGTTTCACGAGTGTAACATGGCGGGGGTTCAGTGATGATGATTTGGACCGCCATATCGTGATGCTCCAAGGACCCCATGATTACTATGCAAAGTCGCATCACTGCCAAGGATTATTTGATAATATTGGCTGATCAGGGCCATCCCGTGGTACGGTTTTTGTACCTCAGTGGTGATGCTGTGTTCAAAGGCGGTATGGCCCCTATTCCCATATCCCATCGCCCAAGAATGGTTTTGTGAGCACGAGAATGTGTTACATCTCCCCTGGCCTCCATTCACCATATTTGGTTATTACTGAGCCTTTGTGGTCTACTTAGGAGAGATGTCCGCCTCCATAGTGCCACTATTTTGCAGGTTTGGTGGTATTCGCTTGAAAACTATACTGGACCTTTATTTATCCGTTCCCAGACGAATGGAAGCTTTTTTTGAATGCCGACGGTCGTCATACATTGTATTAGCTATGGTAATGTTTCTGGTGTTTCCATATTTTTGTCCACCCTCTGTGAGTCCCCTATGAGCTAAATACTAGTCCTAAGCTGTGTCCACAACATACGGGCCACTGTGAAATACATGGTGGAGGCTACTTCCCGTGGTACCCGTATTATGGTTTGTTCACGTTCCAATCTCATATGGAGCGCGGGAAGAAAAAAATGGTCTGCGTCGTGTTAGGAATCCCTACGAAAGCGATACGTAGGGGGTTGTAATATATGCCTAGATTCCACACTTCATGCTCGTTTCCGTGAACTTTCAAGTAGATTTTCATGGGAGTGTTTGCGTCAGTCTTCAAGTGTCTGCCACTTCGGGCTTTCCGGCATTTCAGTGACATTCCTTCGTAAGTCAAAGAAATCTGCGACCATCCTTGCCGCCATTCTCTGTATACCTACAATATCCTTCGTTGATCCTATTTGGTACAGCTCCCAAACACTGGAGCAGTATTGTAAGGTAGGCCACACGAGTGTTTTTTAGCGATCTCCTTTGTATTGAATTTTTCCAGTATCCTAAGAGTCTGCCACTTTCTTTACGTACGACTGAACCTATATAATCATTCCCTTTCGTTTCCTTTCATTTACTCACTATTTGTTACACCAAGGTACACACATCAAAAAAAGTTTTGCGTCACCTCGGTTCCGTGAGTTCCAGAACCTGTACAGAAAATTGGAACAGAGATGAACATAAACATCATTTCCGTCCTTTTTATTGCTCATGAAAACCACACGTTGCATGTTGTACCACCATACAGCGGGACCTTCAGAAGTGGTGGTCCAGATTGCTATACGCATGGGTACCTCTAATACCCAGTAGCACGTTCCGTCGCACTGATGCATGCCTGTATTCGCCGTGGCATATTATCCACAAGTTCATCAAGACACTGTGGTCCAGATTGTCCCACTCCTCAACGGCGATTCGGCGTAGACCCCTCAGGGTGGTTGGTGGGTCACGTCGTCCATAAACAGCACTTTTCAATCCATCCCAGGCATGTTCGATAAGGTTGATGTCTTGGAGAACATGCTGGCCACTCTAATCGAGCGATGTCGTTACCAATGAGGAAGTCATGCACAAGATGTGTACAATGAGGGCGCGAATTGTCGCTCATGAGGACGAATGCCTCGCCAATATGCTGGCGATATGGTTGCACTATCGACCGGAGGATGGAATTCACGTATCATACAGCTGTTACGGCACCTTCCATGACTACCAGCGGCGTACGTCGGCCTCACATAATGACACCCCAAAATAGCAGGGAACCTCCTCCTTGCTGTACTCGCTGGACGGTGTGTCTAAGGCGTTCATCCTGACCGGGTTGCCTCCAAACACGTCTCAGACGATTGTCTGGTTGACAGTCATATGCGACACTCATCGGTGAAGAGAACGTGATGCCAATCCTGAGCGATCCATTCGGCATGTTGTTGGGCCAATCTCTACCGGGCTGCATGGTGCGTGGTTGCAAAGATGGACCTCGGCATTGACGTCGGGAGTGAAGTTGCGCATCATGCAGCCTACTGCGCACAGTTTGAGTCGTAACACGACGTCCTGTGGCTGCACGAAAAGCATTATTAAACATTGTGGCGTTGCTGTCAGGGTTCCTCCGAGACGTAATCCGTACGTAGCGGTCATCCACTGCGGTAGTAGCCCTTGAGCGGCCTGAGCGAGGCATGTCATCGACAGTTCCTGTCTCTCTGTATCTCCTCCACGTCCGAACAACATCGCTTTTGTGCACTCCGAGACGCCTGCACACTTTCCTTTCCTTTTTAGCACGAAGTAACAATGCGGAGGCGATCGAACCGCGGTATTGACCGTCTAGGCATGGTTGAACTACAGACAACACAAGCCGTGTACCTCCTTCCTGTTGGAATGACCAGAACTGATCGGCTGTCGGACCCCCTCCGTATAATAGGCGCCGCCCATGCATTGTTGTTTACATCCTTGGGACCGAGCGAGGTGGCGCAGTGGTTAGCACACTGGACTCGCACACTGGACTCACATTCGGGAGGACGACGGTTCAATCCCTTCTCCGGCCATCCTGATTTAGGTTTTCCGTGATTTTCATAAATCGTTTCAGGCAAATGCCGGGATGGTTCCGTTGAAAGGTCACGGCCGATTTCCTTCCCAATCCTTCCCTAACCCGAGCTTGCGCACCGTCTCTAATGACCTCGTTGTCGACGGGACGTTAAACACTAACCACCACCACCACGTCCTTGGGCGGGTTTAGTGACACTGTGTCTGTGATACAATACCCACAGTCAACGTCTATCTTCAGGAGTTCTGGGAACCGGGGTGATGCAAAACTTTTTTTAATGTGTGTATTTGTTTGTTCTGAACTAACTATGTCTCATTGATATTGTATTTAACTAATTTCTGTTGTGACTTACTCGTATTATAGTTATGGCATACTAAGTTTTCACGTTTTGTAGATTGCAAAATTTTACGTTTCTCAAAATTCAATGTTAGTTGCCAGTCTTTGCACCACACTGAACTCTTTTTCAATAACTGACTGAATGTGCAACTTCTTTTTAAATAGTACGTAGCGCTCGAATTTAATAGGATGTAAGACAGGGACGTCCTCTCTCGCCTGCAGTGTTCAAGCTGTACATCGAACAACAAATTAAGGAAGTGTAGGGAAGGTCCAAGAGCGGCTTTGAAAATCAGGGTGAAAGGATCTCTGTGATATGATTCGCTGATGACATTGCTGTGCTCAGCGAAGGTGAAGAATTGCAGGATCTGTTGAATGGAACAGTCTAATGAGTACAGAGTATGGATTGAGGCTAGATGGAAGAAAGGCGAAAGTAATGAGTAGTAGCAGGAATAAGGTTAGCGATACAGTTAATATGAGAAATGATGACCGCGAAGTAGACGAAGTTAAATTTTGCTACTCTGGAAGCGAAATACCCCTTGATGCATGAAACAAGGGCGACATCAGAAGCTGAATAGCACAGGCATAGAGGGAATTCCTGGCCAAGAGAAGTGTGCTAGTATCGAGTGTTGGCCATATTCTGAGGAAGACATTTCAGAGAAGGTACGTCTGGAGCACAGCATTGTATGGTAGCGAATCATGGGCTGTAGGAAAACCGGAATAGTAGAGAATCGAAGCATTTGAGACGTGGTGCCAGAGAAGATGATTGAAAATAGGTGGACTGGTAAGGTAAAGAACGAGCACGTTCTGCACAGACTCGGCGAGGAAAGGAATATGTGGAAAACGCTGACAAGAGTAAGGTATAGAATGGTAGGACATCTTTTACGACATGAGGGGTTAGCTTTCATGGTGCTAGAGAAAGCTGTACAGGGTATGCACTGTATTGTAAGACAGAGATTGCAATACGTTCTACAGATAATTCAAGGCATGGGGTACAAGTGCTATTGTGACGTGAAGACGTTGCCACAAGAGCAATGAGGCGGGCCGCATCCAACCAGTGAGAAGGCTGATGCAAAAAAATGATTATAGATACACTATGTGATAAAAAGTATCCGGACACCCCCCATATTAAAAGCATTGTGCTGCCATTTGCTGCCAGGTATTCCATATCAATGATCTCAGTAATCATTAGACATCGAAAGGGGGCAGAATGGGGCGCTCCGCAGAACTCGCAGACTTCGAACGTGGTCAGGTGACTGGGTGTCACTTGTGTCATACGTCTGTACGCGAGATTTCCACAGTCCTAAACATCCCTAGTCCACTGTTTCCGATGTGATAGAGAAGTGCAAACGTGAAGGGACAGGTACAGTACAAAACCGTACAGGCCGACCTCGTCTGTTGACTGAAAGAGACCGCCGACAGTTGAAGAGTGTTGTAATGTGTAGTAGGCAGACATCTATCTAGAGGATAAATCCAAACTGCTCAGGATCCACTGTAAGTACTATGACAGTTAGGCGGGAGGTGAGAAAACTTGGATTTCATGCTCATAAGTCACACATCACGCCGGTGAGTGCCAAACGACGCCTCGCTTGGTGTCAGGAGCGTAAACACTGGGCGATTGAACAGTGGCAAAACGTTGTGGCGATCTGATGCCCGGTGAACGTCATCTGCCAGCCTGTGTAGTGCCAACAGTAAAATTTGGTGGCGGCACTGTTTTTCATGGAGGGGGCTTGCAACCCTTGTTGTTTTGCGTCGCACTATCACAGCACAGACCTATATTGATGTTCTAAGCACCTTCTTGCTTCCCACTGTTGAATACCAATTCGGGGATGGCGATTGCATCTACCAACACGATCGTGCACCTGTTCATAATGCACGGCCTGTGGCGGAGTGGTTACACGACAATAACATCTCTGTAATGGACTGGCGTGCACAGTCCTGACCTGAATCCTGTAGAACACCTTTGGGATGTCTTGGAACGCCGACTTCTAGCCAAGCCTCACCGACCGACATCGATACCTCACCTCAATGCATCACACCGTGAAGAATGGACTGCCATTCCCCAAGAAACCTTCCACCACCTAATTTGAACGTATGCCTGCGAGAGTGGAGGCTGTCATCAAATTTTCGGGTCGGCCAACAGCATATTGAATTCCAGCATTACCAATGGAGGGCGCGAACTTGTAAGTCATTTTCAGCCAAGCGTCCGGATGCTTTAGATCACATATTGTAAGTGCATCATAGATAACTGCATGATATGTGAGAAGTATGAAGTTCTTGTTAATATTGTATGGCAGGTCATAAACAACATGAAGAGTAATGGTCCCAACACACTTCCGTTGGACATGTCTGAAGTCGATCAGTCTCCATCCAAGATAATATGCTGTGTTCTCCGTACTAAATGTGTTTAATACAACATGCGATAGTACCTATAGTACCTCGATTAGTAAACTTTGGTGCGATGCTGAGTTAAATGATCAGTTGTTTTTCACATGAATGATGTTTTCTGTGTTTATGCCTGTTGACATGGAGGTGGTCATTTTCTTAAAGATATCTGACACTTGAGCTCAAAATGTATACTAAGATTCTACGATATATAGGTGTCAGTGAATAGGACGATACTTTTGTGGATGAGTTGTGCTACATCTCTTGTGCTATATGATATAGGCTATAGCACACATTGGAGCTTGGAATGCCGGCGGATCAGGATCATTTTCCAGATTATATTTTGCGGGACGAACTGCATGCGATGTGACAATGTGGCATAGAATGCCGTCGATTGATGCGCACCCGATACTTGCAAATGACGCTTATCATCGCGGAGCTCCCTACACGGGAGAACCTGCAGGCGCCGTCTCCTGGACCATTCCACGCGTTACGGGTAGCAAACGCTAACAACACACCAAAACACTCGTTGCATCTTCGCAGGACAGCACAATACCTCGTTGCGATGCGCAAATGGTAAGAGTGATGCTGACTGGACTTTCATATCCACATCTGGACTTCGCAACCAAATTTACGGTATATCGCAGGATACTCGTATCACCGCCATCCTTTCCACAGTTTCTTCTTGTGTTCGCGACTGGTGCACATCAAGGGGTGAGATTATGTTTGATCTCGAATTTCTCTGATTTTACTGCCATGGTCATGCTGGCAGCAATTCGCAGAAAACTTGAATCTTCTTGGTACGAGCATTCTCGGTATTTCGACAGTAAACTTCCCCGTGAAGCCCACTCTTCCCTTACAACGATGCCGTCGATCTTGCCGTCACACTTTCGCGCTTACTAACCGAATCCGTAACGAAACGTGATGCTTCTCTTCGGTTCTTCTCTATTTCCTCTATCAGTCCTGTATGATAAGGCTTCCCAACGGATGAGCAGTTCACAGGAATAAGGGGTTTGTGAATTGTAACCGTAGGGGTGAATTATAAATCGCTAGGGTTCTGCCAATGATTTGCAACTTCACATCTGTACTACAGTTGGTACTAGTCACTCAGTTACTCTCTTTAATGTCCCAAACAATGTGCTCCGAAGAAATAAGACCGTATTCGCAGTACCCCTGGCGGGATATTTTACGAAAACCTCATACAATGGATATCGCGAGAGCTTTACATGCATTTTTTTTCTTTTTCCTATGAAATTTCATTATTCTCTGCAGTAATAGCTTATTGGATCTTTAAATTCGCTTCGTAGTGTTTGTATTTCCTTGTATATCAGTTAAGGAGAATCCATGACAAATGGGTAATACTGGCCGGTAATTGACGGATGTGTTTATTGTGTGACGCGTGTTATGACGATATCCACCGTTCTGTAACTTGCCTTGGGCGTTCGCATCAGGACACTATTTGTTTTCTTCTTCAAATGTATCACTTGAAAAGTTGCTGGGGGATATTCACATATTCACTGATAACTTCCATTTTTTTCGTCAGCAATGCACTTCGTCGTTGAAAGTAGTGCGGAGAGTATACTCCGTAGTAGTGCTCTGTTCATAGCCATGATACTGAAGTCTAACTGCTGTTTTATGTCTTACCGGCGTTTCTGGCATAAGCGCTTTGCAAATGAGCCGAGTTCGATGGCGTTGATGATAAATTATTTCACGGGGTTAGGACGGGATATCGGTGTCAAAATAAACATTGTTTCGCTAACCAATAGCAACTTTATCACTTGACAAAATATGCTACCCGTTACACACAGAAATCCCTGCCGTACGCCTGAAAATTATTCTCTAAAATACGGTTTTATATCAATTCAGAAATAAATTGTTGTACCTCCGGATGAATCCGCTTGTTCACTATCTGATTATATGATTTACTACTAGTATTACCGTGATTCTGTATTATGCTCTACGGTACAAGGACATAATATTTGTGAAAAATGAAGCAGTGGGTAAAAAAATTAGAGAGATGCTGTAGGAAAAACGCATTAACTAACTGTGCATTGATTTTTTTTATGCAAGTGTGATATACGAGAACTATATCTAAAATCTATACATTCCTGGAATCAAGCATATCTTCCTTAGGAACAGTTTGATAAGATACATCGAGACGATAATGTTGTTTTGCATTTTTCAGTCCGAAGACTGATTAGATGCAGATCAGCACGCTAGTCTATCCTGTGGACTCCCCTTAACGTCTGCATAACTTTAACAACTTACATCCATTTGAACTTGCTTGGCCGGCCGAAGTGGCCGAGCGGTTAAAGGCGCTACAGCCTGGAACCGCACGACCGCTACGGTCGCAGGTTCGAATCCTGCCTCGGGCATGGATGTGTGTGATGTCCTTAGGTTAGTTAGGTTTAAGTAGTTCTCAGTTCTAGGGGACTTATGACCACAGCAGTTGAGTCCCATAGTACTCAGAGCCATTTTTGAACTTGCTTGTTGTTGACAAGCCTTGGTATCCCTCTACAGTTTGTTATTTCCACACTTAGTTTCCTCTGCCCCTGGATCACGGGATCCTGGGTTCGATTCCCAGCCGGGTCGAGGATTTTCTTCGCAAATTGCGAGACTGAACAGCGAAAAGATTGGAACATGCCTCCAGGTAATGTGCTATGAATGAATATTTCCAATTCTTCATGTAACACCATTTGGTGACCCCTGTCCATTCTATGATGAATGCATGTTTCATATAAAAGGTGTCTTCCGCAACTACACACCCAATATTTGCCGTGACATGCATACAGCTAGATATAAATGTTTCATCTTCACTGTGTAATACTCTTTTACCAATAGAAACCAGTTTATTTTAGCTTTCAAGACTTTGGACTGATGTAAACAAATGAGTGTAAAAATGTTGAGTTGTGACATACTTGTTACTGTGCACTATGTGCCAGACAACTAAATCAGAAACAAAAATGTAAGTGAATGCACTAATAAAATGGCTAACCATGCTTGTCTCATAATATACATACTGTAAGATGTTTATCCTCCTTAACAGGCGTATTTTTCGACACACAACCTCACTAGCACACACAGCAAAGGAAACTAACTTCACTTCATATTAATTACAATGTAAAATTAACTGTAAGTGCACCTAGGTAATCGCAGCATGCTGCCGAAACGCGTCTTGCTAATCAAATGTTAGTAACAAGTGACGGTTACTATATATATAATTGCAGTCTGGTTTCTGTACAAGCTGTATATAACCTCCTCCTCTCGGTTATCTTCAGAATTACAAATAGTATTTCCAGTCAACATTGTCGAAAGCGTTCTCTAAGTCTCTCATGTTACAAACGCAGGTTTGCCTGCCTTCTCTTCTAGTCAATGTAAGTTGAAATATCGATGATCTCACGTTCAGAATTACTTAATTACGGATATTACACGTGAAACCCAGCAGTGAATTGTGCTAGGTACACCAGGTTGTGAATGGTTCTGCGAAAAACAAGAAAATCCATTTCTAAATGGAAACAGGTGGTGCCCACTTAACAGAATGCATTTTAGAGCACGGAAAACTCGTGTTTTGAAAACGTCAGTTAATAATGGACTAACAGTGAGTATCACGTTGATCGATAAGAGCCAAGGTTGAGAACATGGAACACGCGTCAGTGGACACTAGTGGACAGTGGTGCACGTCACACGGCCGTCAAGCGTGACAAAGGGCTTTCTCGTACACCGATAACCACCGCCTAGCGATAAGATTATGACCCCACTAGGTATGTTGCTGCATTCCGCAATTCTGTTTTTCCTTTAACCGCTGTAGGAATTCGAAGAGTTAGTAAAACTCGCCATACCTTAACTAAAAGGCGACGTTTAGAAAGTTGCGCGCTAAACCACTCCAGGCAGGGGAAAAAGAGCTGAAGTTGAGGATCGACAAGAAATGAAAAATATTAAAAGCTATTTGTAATTATCAAATCGTTGTTCGTTCGTCACTACATAGAGCAAGCAGTAAAAGAATCCAAGAAGAAATTTGGAAAGTGAATTCAATTTCAGGTTTGCCTCTGATACAGTGATTCTGTCAGAGACACCAAATGACTTGAAAGAGTAGTTCAGCAGAGTGAATGGTGTCTTGCAAAGAACTTATAACTTGAAACACAACAAAAGTAAAACAAAGGGTAACGGAACGTAGTCGAATTAAATTGGGCAGAGCTGTGGGAACTGGATTAGGGAGTGAAACACCTACAGTCTGAATGCAGAATTTGTTTGCTATTTGAGCCACAAAATGACTAATGATGGCAGATAGAGAGGATATAAAACGCAGACTAGTAATAACAACAGAAGAATTTCTAAAAAAAAAAAGGAAATCGTTACTATCGAGTATAAATTTAAGTAATCAAATAGGTGGTCATAATAATAATGATAATGATGATAATAATAATAATGGGGGGATACCTGTGGACTGAGGCATGAATGGAAATTTGGATGGATGAAGGAGCCGTCCTAGGGTAGTCCGTGCAGTTGTGCGAAGTCACTGTGCCAGGGTGGCGTAGTGGTTAGCCCATCTGTCTAGTGAGCAGGAGACCCAGGTTCGAATCCCGGCCTTGGGACAAATTTTCATTTGTTGCATCAGTCTGTATATATACATAAATTTAAGTGTTAGGAAATCTTTTCGGAAGATATTTCGGCTAGAGTTGGATCTTTTGACGTAACTGGCACATTAACGAAGAACTATTAAGGGAAAGAAGAGAGTAAAATCGTTTGAAATGTGCTGTTACAGAAGAATGCCGAAGATGAGGTACGTTGGTTGGACAACTAGTGAACCGGTCTGGGGAAAGAAGAATTTTCTAGCACAAGTTGACTAAAGGAAGGTGCCGTTGATAGGACTTAAGGTATTGTATCAAGGAATTGTCAGTCTGGTAAAGGAGTGGGAGGGGGAGAGGGGGAGAGAGAGAGAGAGAGAGAGAGAGAGAGAGAGAGAGGTGGAAGTTACTCGTTCGCAGCAATCACAGACGTCCAGAGCGCTGCAGGAAAACCCAAACAGCGTGCGTATACACGTCCTAAGCACATCGGGGGGGGGGGGGGGGGGGGGGGGGACACGGCGCAGCAGAATGTGTGGAATTTAACTGGCATTCTGTGAAATTCCGATACTCTATAGAAAGCCTAGGTAATGTATAGAGTGCCTGATGGTCTTAGGCAAATTATGAAACAAACATTTTTTTGTGAAAATGTTAGGTACATTTTCCTAGGCGTTATGCAGAATGACGAGTACCGTTTACACAAAATGGTAAACGGGCACAAAATGAAAAGCCTTTATTGTTAAGACGCGTTTGAAACTGAGAGGACAAACCTACGGAATAAAGCACAGCATATTCTTACCGGAAAACAATGAAAGCAGAACTGAGATTGTAGCACTTGTCGCAGTAAGACATCTTCTCCACAAAAAACACTTTTCATTTTGGTAATTGATCCTGTACATACATTTCATGACATAAAGAATAAAGAAACATGTGAACAGAATATTGTTACCCGTAAAACACAAAACAGAAGTGGCATGATCTACTTGTTGCACCAGGGAAGGCTAGAGTGACATTTTGAATTGCACTTAATTTTCTTTTTTACCGAAAGGTACCCCATATTTTAGCATTTCGTGTTGCACGTACACGAGACGAATCCTTGGAGCGTCAAGAAACGTAAATGTTTCGACGAGGTTGTGTACCGCTTTCTTTGATTTCAGAAACCTAAGAACTGGAAACTTAGTGAGATGATAAGGTAGACAACTATAAACTTGTAATCTCTGATTAGGATGGGACTGAAGATCGATCTGACCACGGGAAATGAATTCCGAAAAAAACCATTGGCTTGACTACAACACCTTTTCTAACAGATTTTTGCTTCTTGTGGCAGGGCTCACAAAGGTGAATGTACAGCCGAGTATCGTGAAGGATAATGTTCTTATACTTGGGTAAAAGTTCTTTCAGAATCCTGTCCCGTCCTCCGTGATCAATACCAAATGGGTCATAAGGAGTGCGTCAATTAACTCTTGAATCCGCGACGTAAAATTGAGTAGCACTCGCACTTTTTTAACGTGATAGATAAAGTTAGTCTTATTCTCGACTGTCATTTCGTCATAGTGTTTCAGCAGCCAACAGTCCCATGATTCCTTCTTCATGGTCGTCTTAGCCTTTTACCCATCGTTGAATAAACTTTGGTAACTGGTTTCGGTTAGGAAAACAGTTTTTAGCAGCGTTGGCTCTCACTTGAGAATTCATCGCAGAACTGTCGTTGCATGCCAGCGTGTCGTGATTTCTGTCTTGGCACTACACTCCCTTCTGACTTGGTGATACAAGAACAACGGGAAAGGATAACGGGACAGCATGTGTGTAACTTCAGCCGGGTGCTGTACACTGGAGAACTATTATGGCGATATCCGTGGCGTGATAGTTGATCGTCGTACAACAATATGCTGCCTTCGCAACCATTAAACAAAGACCTGAACGCCACTGCAAACAATGGTGGAGGGGGAAGAAATGGAGGGATTAGGCGTATTATGTACAGGGTTATTACAAATGATTGAAGCGATTTCACAGCTCTACAATAACTTTATTATTTGAGATATTTTCACAGTGCTTTGCACACACATACAAAAACTCAAAAAGTTTTTTTAGGCATTCACAAATGTTCGATATGTGCCCCTTTAGTGATTCGGCAGACATCAAGCCCATAATCAAGTTCCTCCTACACTCGGCGCAGCATGTCCCCATCAATGAGTTCGAAAGCATCGTTGATGCGAGCTCGCAGTTCTGGTACGTTTCTTGGTAGAGGAGGTTTAAACACT
This sequence comes from Schistocerca cancellata, assembly GCF_023864275.1. Classification (NCBI taxonomy): domain Eukaryota; kingdom Metazoa; phylum Arthropoda; class Insecta; order Orthoptera; family Acrididae; genus Schistocerca; species Schistocerca cancellata. The sequence goes on along the minus strand of NC_064630.1, from coordinate 358,198,577 downwards.
GAATCTTTCACATAACCCCACAGAAAGAAATCGCATGGGGTTAATTCGGGAGAGCGTGGAGGCCATGACATGAATTGCTGATCGTGATCTCCACCATGACCGATCCATCGGTTTTCCCATCTCCTGTTTAAGAAATGCCGAACATCATGATGGAAGTGCGGTGGAGCACCATCCTGTTGAAAGATGAAGTCGGCGCTGTCGGTCTGCAGTTGTGGCATGAGCCAATTTTCCAGTATCTCCAGATACACGTGTCCTGTAACGTTTTTTTCACAGAAGAAAAAGGGGCCGTAAACTTTAAACCGTGAGATTGCGCAAAACACGTTAACTTCTGGTGAATTGCGAATTTGCTGCACGAATGCGTGAGGATTCTCTACCGCCCAGATTCGCACATTGTGTTTGTTCACTTCACCATTAAGAAAAAATGTTGCTTCATCACTGAAAACAAGTTTCGCACTGAACGCATCCTCTTCCATGAGCTGTTGCAACCGCGCCGAAAATTCAAAGCGTTTGACTTTGTCATCGGGTGTCAGGGCTTGTAGCAATTGTAAACGGTAAGGCTTCTGCTGTAGCCTTTTCCATAAGATTTTCCAAACCGTCGGCTGTGGTACGTTTAGCTCCCTGCTTGCTTTATTCGTCTACTTCCGCGGGCTACGCGTGAAACTTGCCCGCACGCGTTCAACAGTTTCTTCGCACACTGCAGGCCGACCCGTTGATTTACCCATATAGAGGCATCCAGAAGCTTTAAACTGCGCATGCCATCGCCGAATGGAGTTAGCAGTTGGTGGATCTTTGTTGAACTTCGTCCTGAAGTGTCGTTGCACTGTCATGACTGACTGATGTGAGTGCATTTCAAGCACTACATACGCTTTCTCGGCTCCTGTCGCCATTTTGTCTCACTGCGCTCTCGAGCGCTCTGGCGACAGAAACCTGAAGTGCGGCTTCAGCCGAACAAAACTTTGAGTTTTTCTACGTATCTGTAGTGTGTCGTGACCATATGTCAATGAATGGAGCTGCAGTGAATTTACGAAATCGCTTCAATCATTTGTAATAGCCCTGTACTTTGCCAGTAAACAATTCAGCAAATTATACAGTGCCTAGTTCGCGTATGAAATATGAGTCTTTTCATACTTTGACGTTCGATTTTAAGACATTCTATACCTAGGCATTCTATAGAATGCCGTATTGCACACACTACCTGTAGCGTATACACGCCTACAGCAGTGTTACTTTTCGAATGACCCTCATATTTTGAGGAGCAGGTGGTCAGGGGAGGGTGGTGAAGGGAGAAGAAGATCGGTATTTCATTGCTAGTTGCGGCGTGCTGAAATCTTCGCAAGGGGTTACAAGTGGCGCATGTAGTGTAAGGGCAGTACGCATGTTGTGCGGGTGGGCGTGATGCGTCTTTGACTTGGGACCGCGCCCAGCTGCCGGTGTACACGCCGATAGTTTGTGTAGATGCAGGCCAGGGGGAGGGGGCAGCTGAGCTCGCGGCACGGGCGGAGAGGTGCTGGCGCAGCGCAAAGTGGGTTAGGACGCAGCGCCAGTCGCGCGCGCGCCTCCGTCGCGGCGTCTTGTCGCTCCCCGCTTGTGTCCGTGCCGTGTGTCCGCGTCCGCGAGTGCCGCTGCTGCTGCTGCCATGAAGGTGAAGGACGCCGTCGCCGAGCAGACGGGTGAGTCCTCGCAGGAGCCGTGCCCGACCCTACTCTGCCTTGTGTTGCGCTAGGTGCCACGTGTAAACTGACACAGGTGGTTCATTGGACTCCGTCTGTCAAGGCAATTGATGAGCTCGCTGGCGTTTTAACAGGGCGGAACACTTCCTAATCAGCCGAGAAGGCTGCAGGTCTCGTGTAGTTTGTGCCCGCATTTCTCGCGTGTCAGAACCAAAGCATTGATCCAAACACAGAAGTGTACCGTAGACTATGAAAAAAGTACGTATTACACGGCACCATTTTCATAGTGATTCGCATAGCATAGGTGTTGAAGTGTTTGTGAAGCAGCAAATTTCGTAGTTTGAAGCTATAAATGAAATTATTAAACACTTTCTATTATTTCGACCCTGCCTTCGTGAACTGGGCCACTTGTTCCGTTGCGCAACCACGCGCTGGAAAATTTAAAAACGCGCATTCTGGGAAGGCGCTTTTTAAACAGATGTGTGGTGCTCCTGTAGGCTTCAGATTCTCAGCAAGTAACATTGCTATTGAAACTCTGTGACCAATTGAAACTGTGTTACGGACTGGAGCCCCCCTACCTTTCACGAGCAATATCTCATACTCTCAAAGTCCACATAGGCTCAGCAGAACTGCTTTCGTGGCTAATATTTTGTGCTTTGGTTAGATATCCTCGTCGTTTATAACGCTCTGGTATAAGATTTTGCCTCATCAGTAACTCAAAAAAGCTCTCTTTCATTTGATTATAAACTGCTTACATGAAGTCGTTACCGAAACAATAGTTGAGTAATCACGATTGCTAATATCATAGTATAGTACGCTGCTTAAAATGATAAAAAAGAATTTTCTAATAGTTATCGTTCGACTAGAGTGAACTGCCGCAAATCTCGCGATTAATTTCGTTTGTGTACAGCCATCTACAGATATGTGATGAAATAGTTTACTTATTTAAGTAGGCAGTAACTGCATTACACCTTCATATGCTTGAAACCTGAATAAGTAGTTTGTCAATGAAGCTAGTGTGAGTTGAATGCAGCCATTACGGACTTTAATGTGTAACGTATGTACTTACAGAGGCGAAAATGGCTGTGCATTGCCGATAACGCTAATATAGAATAGCAATAGTGATATTTCGATCTAGTCTAATAGGAAAGCTATTGGAAATAGTCTAATACGTAATAGCGCTGTCTAAGGCTGACATAATTTCACAGTTAATGAAAACAAGTTCTCGATAATTTTCACCGCTTCACCCATGTATTTCCTCGGTTTCTGTCTGTATCCGCAAGAGACGGTACGAGGGTTGGTTGTGAGCCACGGTTGGAGATCGCGGCGAGAGACCGTGATGGCAAGGCGGTGCGCCATGTGGGCAATGTGTCCCAAGAAGTTTTTCTCCAGGGTGAGGGCGGTGCAGTGGTCTATTCACGGAAGATCAATAGCTGGAGGGGAGGGCTGGGAGGCGGCACCTGCTTTTGGGCCACAGTTGCGCAACCCCGCGCGTCCCGGGGGGTGGGGGTGGATTCCTGCCCCACGTCCTCCGACCCTAATGCGCCACTTCGCCCTGCGCGACTACAGCCCTAAGAACCCAAATGTTGGCATCTGTACAGGCGACTTGCTGTCAAGGATTCATTGTCTGGAGCTAAAATGCGCTACCTCACCGAGGGATCTGCCTTTCTTGTGCTGGTACGGCGTGGCTCCCACAGCCATTATTGCTGCATTTCGAGTTCTGTTGGTATTCAAACCTGTTTCATGATAATCTTGTGATTAGGGACCATCTAGATGTCCAGGCGCCTCATATTCCAGTATGAAGATTTCTGTACGATAACTAGCAACAGACAAATTTCTTACTGCCTCCTCTCCTCCTCCTCCTCCTCCTCCTCCTCCTCCTGCATCTACCTCTACATCCACAATGCATAACTACAAAATGCATACTCATTATACCACACATTAGGGTAATTTCTTATTCCTTACACATATGAAGCGCGGGGAGAAAGATTGCTTAATTGCTTCTTTGCCCACTATAATTAAACTTCAGTTCTCGGACCCTACAGCAGTCATACTTTGAGGGCTGTAGTATCTTCGTAGATTCCTCAGCACTGTTCTGTCATTCGAGAGTGGCAGTTACGCTGTACGAAAATAGAAAACCGGGAGAATAAAGCGTAAGGTGTTCCTTAGTGACGATTGTTCAGTGCTAGTAGATACAAATTTACTATTATTTACTGTTATTACTGGTCCATGGCATTAACAGTATTCATATAAATCTTTAAAAAACAGTAAATGAAGTTGTTTTCAACCCAAACGTTAATTTGAAAACCGCAATGCTTTACTAGGCACGGTCCAAATGGGGTTGACATGCCGCTCTTGCCTTCAGCCGACCTGTGATGTTAATTACCTGTCCAGGTACAGCGGGACTACAGTTCAGTTTGGACACTGAATCTCGATGCAACAGGATATTTTTCACATTTACAAGTAATTTACAGAGATGACAGGAATGAAAGTGCCAGAAAGAGCCATCACCACAGTGGGGACTGATAACCACATCTTTAGGTTTGCAGCCTGACAGTTACCACGAACGAATCCAAGAGAAATAGACCATAATTCTTGGTGATACACTAATACTAAACACCACTCCTGGGACAGGTTATAAAGGAAATAGCAAAAATCATAATCATGTCAAGAAGCAGCTATCGGCGATTGTCACAGGAAGTAACAACTATGTTCTTCTTAAGTTCTAGTGCTGTTGGAAGTTGCTTTGTGGTATCGTCCAGACAAATCTCCGTGTTCAGCATCTAAAGGTTCGCCACTTTTCACTTTTAAGGCTAAAGTATCATTTTCATTATACACAAAATATGATCTCTGCATCTGGGGAAGTTACCCATTCTGACACTATAGTACACACTGTATTAGGAAGGATAGTGAACAGCAGTTCATAGCCCATAGGTGGGAACTTGACCTAACAGTGTTAATAAAATCTGGAAGTCGATATCACTGTTCACCACGAGCTGTAATTGACTCATTCTTCATGCACTCTACAGTATTGTTAAAGGTTATTGGTGTGCTGTTCTTTTCTAATGACACCTCAGAATAGTGGTGTCAATACTGTTACCTCGTGTATGTAGAACAAAATTACTACTGCTGTGATGTTGATGCACACATCTAAAACAAAATTATCGTTCATCGTTAAGAATTCCCCAGATAACCTTCACACCTTTCGGTTGATTCAGTATAGACCAAACTCTCATGCAATAATAGAATTCTTCAGGAAGGAAGCAGTCAAATATTTTGGCTTATGTATTAAAGAGATGTCACTCTAGAATTCCATTTCAGATGAAATAGTTGCCGAGAGTGAAGACGGCATGGTTTCTTGTTAAGGAAAGTGCGTTGGACAGTAGAGTCTCGACTGTCTACTCCACTTCCATCTATAAATTAATAACCTCCGTAGGTTACAGTTAATTCCGAAAACGTCGGTGGTAACTACCCAAGCGATTATAATTTTGTTTCAGACATCTCCAATGAACAGCCTCTTTTGACTTCGCAGCGTTTGAATCAGTCTGTACACAGTTCTTGTGCAAAAACTTTGATATTTAATACTATATTATCGATTTGCCGCAGACATATTCATAGAGTACCAGCTTCATGATTTCAGTCGCCATAAGGCGGATACTTTCACAGCATAGCACTGCGCAGACAGTGCGTAACGAAACCTGCTCCGCTGCAATTAATGTGCAGGATTAGGAAGCAGAGCTGAATGGGAGGCGACAACTCCTTTAGGGATTGATGACCGTGGAGTCAGTTGTAGAGGCTACTATGTGAAGTCTGCGGTCACAGCCCCAGCTCTGCAGCGGCGTGCGGCAGCGGCCGGCGGTGGCGGTGCTGAGAGAGCGGTCCGCGGCAAGGCCTCTGTGGGAAGGGAATGCGACCCGTCCCGCCCAGGAAGGGATCCGCCGCCAGCGTCCGGTGCCGCCGCTTCTGACACACCTGCTGCCCGCTGGCGACTTCTACTCACACGTTACGGCCACATTCGGCTGATGGATACGGTGGTTCTGAATCTCAAACTGAGATAAAGCTGTCCTAAATCCGAAGTTTGATTTGAATGCCACAGTGCTGTACTCGGCATGGTCCTATGGAAGCTGCTACACTGTTTCCACCTGAAACGTTCCGTTCTTCCGTACCTAGGAACTTCCGTGGCGTCGGACGAAACCACACACGAGACGAGTTCAGATTTCTGCCGATGTGTGACGGTGACCAACTACATTACGTAGAACTCTTTATATTTAGTTGGAAACGTTTACCGGCAGACACACTTTTATTTGCCACACTCTCCAGTCATTCTAAGTAAATGTCTGTAGCCTCGCTTGGACCTGCTATACAGGGCTACATTATTCACAACTCTCAAGACAATAATTGAAAGCTGTGTAGCTATTTAGCTACTTTCAAGAAAGCTTCCGAAGTCCAACACTGGACTAGAACAAAAATTGAAAGCTTTGGGGCTGTTTAACTACTTTCAAGAAAGAGAGGTTCGACTACTAGATTGGAATGTGTTCGCTACTTACAATTCTGTGCATAGCTTCAAGTTTGCTACTAACAACTCTCGCCGATAATAATCACCACCACAACAAACAACACGAATACGAGTCAGTCAGTAGAGAAAGAAGCACATGAAACACCAAACGATGACAAATTAAATTTACACTGCTGAAAATAATTAAGGGAACACACGTGTCAATGTCTAGTTTGTTGAATGTATTGAGATGGTGCGTAAGTTTTCCATAAGTTTAATAAACACAACACCGATCGTACTCATCAATAATACATTCTTCTTCACTATTTACAACAGCCTACCAAGGCGGCGGTAACTTTTCGATTACGCGACTGTAGATATAATGTGGTTTTGAGGCGAACATTTCGCCGAGCCATGTTCGGAGCGCATTTTCATCCAGAAAGGACGTTCCTTGAAGGTTGTTTGGTGGAGAGAAAAAGATGAAAGTCTGAGGGCGCAAGGTCAGGCGAATAATTTGGGTGCGGAATGACTTCCCAACCCAGCTCCTGTACAGTGTTTGTCAGCCTAGCAGAATGCCGACGGGCGTTATCGTGGAATAGCATCACTTAAGGCAGCCTTTCTGGTCGTCGTTCTTGGAATGCGGCTGCAAGAAGTCTCAATCGTTGACACTAAATGTCAGAAGGTATTGTTACATCTCGAGGAAGAAATTCGTAGTGCACCACACGTCGCAGTTCCACAATATGCATAATATTATTACCTTTTGTGGAAGCGCGCAGCTCTTTGTACGGGGAGTTGTGGCTTTGTTTGGATTCAACCATTACTTTCTTTTCCTTTTAGCATGGAGACACTACTTCTGTAAGTAACAATGTAGGCTATGAGTGACCTGTGTTGTTCACGAGCCAATTTATGACAATAGAGCAGAGATGCACATATGGGCACCCGCAGATTTTTTGACTTCGGCTTAGAGCCTACGGTATTTATATATTCGATTTTTGAACCTTGCCCATTGCATACAAATGTCGCACGACGGTAGAATGATCACAGTTCATAATATTGGCCATGTCCAGAGTACACTGATGTGAATCCATGTGTATTAATGTGTTTAAACGATTATCAAACCCCGAAGGTCTTCCTGAACGCTGAGGGTCACTAATGTCAAAACGATCGTCCTTAAAACGAGAAAACCATTTTCTTGCCGTGCTGTGTCCTGTGGCATTATCCCACACACGGCGAAATGTTTCTGGCTGCCTTCTGCTGCTGTCACCCCTTTACTGAACTCAAACAGAAGAATATGTTCCGATTTCTCCACTTGGCACCTTATTTTCTAACATCTAGAGCTATAAAGACAATCGGTAAATAAACCCATGGCAGCCGGCATACCAACATGCAAAACAAAAACACTACGAACTTACGCACCAACATAATATTTAGATACAGGCAGTACCTGTGGTCTTACCTCATAGCCAGTGAACTTCGCTTTCTATGTAGGCAACAGCTAACGTCATCCACCATTTATCAGCTGCATTATGCATTACAATATCAGGTGACTCCTCAGAAAGAAATGAGCACCGGTGTCCAGTGATCTCTAGTGAGGCACACAGTCGGCAGTTGTCATTTATGGACGTTGTAATCAGACAAGCACATGCAGTGAGACATCTTAACGCAGTGCAAGTTTAAAGGGCAGTACGTTGGATCTAAGAAGTATGGACTTTCCGCCACGTTGCTGCAGATGGCAGTCTCTCTCCATCTGTCATCCACAGGTTGGGTTCACAAGACGGACAACGCCGACGCATTAACCTACAGACCCCACGCGAAGACCGATATCGAGCCATCTCTGCGTTGCGGCGTCGTACGGCTACCGCTAGAATACTGCAGGATGTCAGGAGGTCCACTGGCGCCACGATGTGCGGTCGGACTGTAAGGAACGGGTTACGAGAAAGGACGTAACGACCCAGGACTTCACTACCCAGACTGCCTGTTAGAGTACCCCGCCATACGCATAATTTTCCAGCTCGCTTTTAGTTCTGCCGTTACCATGACAATTAGCATCTTCGTCACTGGCGAAACGTGGCACGAAGGCCTTTGGTTTGAGTCTTCCTGTTACTATGCCCGAAAGCCACGACCTAGACAGGTTGAATTGGTTAAATGAAGATGAAAACCCGCCATTTTAGAGATCAGTATATCTACATTCAGTGTTCCTTTATCGTCTAAAATCTTCACATCATTCTTGGCTTCGGTGGGCCAGTGGAATGTCATGAAATTATGGTCCGCACCATCACATACACACCCTCTGTGGTTAATAATACAAAAGTAGTTTGCCTCATAGTCGTTTCTGGGAATCCAAAATTCTCGAAGTCTACTCGTTGTTGGCTACGCGGAAATATGAATCTCCTCAGACTGTATGCCCCTCTTCGGTTACTTGTGTAAAAAAATAAAGTGCAATATCCATAACTTCTGCGAGTTTTCATTGATATTAAAAAATATCCACGATACAGGAAATAATCTCGTAAATCGTGACATATCACTGCTGCGTAACAGTCCACTTCTTATCATCTCTAACCCCTCATTCACTCACTCATTGTCACACCGGTTCACAACTACCTTGAAGTTGGTCTACAAAACACAATTGATTTCATAGTGAATCAAGGGAACTGTATTCCAGGAGGAATTTCGGTGCTCACGATTATGGTGATAAAATGTTACTTCGTCCCAAATCGGTGCTCCCAAGTGTCTGGATAATACATTATGGTCGCCACCAGCGGTCACCCACTCTGCATTTTACCCCATCTGTAACGACGTCGTTGCTGACGTGACTTCCAACTATTTCTTTCTTCTTCTGCATTTATAAGCTGGCGGCGCCAACAGCTAAGTAAAGTAAGTTTAAGAGAATTTTATGAATATAATAGCAAAAATACCTTTATTAAGGTTACGATGAAGTTGTGGGTGCAAATTATTCTTAATGGCCTCCGATTTAATAGACGTGATACATGATTTCAAATATCTTTCGATGAGAAAAGGAGAAATATTGTGTGGTGTGTTACGTTGTGTAATGCGAATCGAGTGAAAGCGTTAATCTGCGTCATTGCGACCAGCGTGAAAGAACCTACGGCAGCATGGAGTTCGGCATAGTTGAAGCATGACCAAAAACACTCCTTTAACTTTATGTATAGTTACGAAAAGAATGTCGTCTCTTTGTAACACACAACAGGTTCAAGCTGAAGCACAGTGTTCTCTTGTGTTTGCGGCAGTTTGCAAAACGTACAAAATAAATAAAACACCTTACCGTCACATGTTATCTGATGTGTCGAAGTACATGTTTTCATATTTGCCACGCGGGCTTTTATTCAAGATTAATGCTTGTTGTTTGTAAATTGACTGAAAGAAACTGAAATTTGTTCCGCGATAGTGGAGAGATCCCCTCAGGCAAACAAAATATCTTCACAAAAGATTTTAGGTAGGTTTACGTGAATTTATTTTTTCTGGACATAATTCATCCAGCTTGTAATACATGAAGACAGTTTTTATACAACCTAAGTAATACAGCGGATAAAATTTTTTTTTATATCGTCACATCATCAGTTGCCAACAATGTCTCCACATTAAAGGGCAGCTGTTGTATACACTTCACTAGACTCTGTAGTAAATATATAGTGTCTCGTTATCGCAAAGGACAGGCGATAGTGACGTTTAGGTGATTCAATCCATTGTAGTCGATGAAGCAGCTGTCTGAACTTTCCGTGATAGAAGCGGAGACCTTAGGTTATGACCAGAAACTTCATCTGAGACACGCCCGAGTCATATCAAAAGCGTGATGATGGAGTGCTCGTGACTATTTCTGCGCAGTGCCGTCCCTAACATAGTTATGAACGACGCATTTTGCTGCTCCAGCTGGCACTAATTTGCAGCCACACATGCTGGAGTAGATTTACTTGTGGAAGCTGGTTGTATGTCTTTGTCCCATTGCGCGCTGCCTCCTTCGCAAACGTGTTGGATGTTTCGGATTTGTAGTGCAACTGTAACCAAAACTGTAATAGTTAGCGTACTGTCCTGAGGAAAGAGGAACTGTACTGTTCTGTTCATTCATTGTGCCGTAATCACCTGACGTAAGAATATCAGCTGTAATGTGTCCCAATCTCTCTGATTCTCATGGCAAGTCATTGCCGGGAGGTACAGTGGAAAGCGTTCTCACGTTCACCAGCTGTGCTCTGTTAGCGCGGCTTAACGACCCATATACGCATATGCAAGTCCCACGGTGTGGACAGCAGACATTGTTTTGACCGCGCAGCGCTTTCTCTGCGGGATAATATTTTCGTTTTGTCGTAAAATCTGCGGAGGGTGAGTGAGCAGTATTCGCAAGCGGTTCCTTCATGCAAGTCTAATCGGATTCCGGGCGGTGCAGAGTCGGTGGTTATTCAGGTCAGGCGCGGCGCGGCGCGAGGTTTCGCTCGCGGCTTTGGAAACGTGGCCGGCTCCAAGCCACGAAACCAGCGCTCAGTTACCGCGCTCTTACCGCATTACGTAGCATGCTCCATAACACCGCTCTGAATGTTCTTCGGCGTATCTGGACACTCTGTCCCGTACTTCTTCCTTAATCCGCTGATAACTTCGTCCCTTTTTAATATGATAGTCTTCTTTCCTCCCCTGCGATGACTCTTTGTTGTAGGCAATTTCATGGCCATGCATATCACCGTCAATATCTTTTCCTCATTATTTACACTAATTTCCTTTACTACCTTAATCGTAAAAAACTTCTTGATTCGTAATTTTGTCAGTCAATTTCACTTTTACCATTTTCCTCCACAACCACATTCCAAAACTACCGTATCGAATATTTTTCGCTTCTAGTTTTGGATGCCCATGATTCCCTGCCATCCAATATTACTCTCTAGATCTTCTCCGTAATTCTGTCGTATTTCTTTATGCTATCAGCAAACCTTTTATCTTTTAAAACGTCTTTTATCTATAAATATTCTGCTTCTTATTTCCGGCATACAGCTTCTATTTCCCGTCATCAAATTTCCTTAAGTATCGAAAAGATTTTACTTGTTTCAAGGTCTTTCCTTCCAACGGTATTTTGATACAATCTTCGGTGATACTTTCGCTTTAGCCTTTTCCACACCTACCCTCATGCCATAACTTATCCTACTAGTACGACCCACTCCGTTATAAACTGTAGCTCTTCCACTGACCCTGTCATCACTGCTTGACCATCTACATACATTATCTGATCAGCAGAATCCTGACACTTCAGTATAATGCGGAATTTACCACCAGATGTCACGGGAGACGGACCCTCCAGTACAAAAGTAGGTGGGGAATATTTTGTTCCTAGTTCGTAATCAATAAGAGCAGAATGGGTCGATCTTGGACATTTTAACCCTACTAAAGCTGCCCAAGTCGAATGTTGGTGGTGTGATTGTGAAGTGGAAACACGGAGGAATAACAGCAACTACATCACGACCAGGCAAGACTTCACTTTTTGATTGCAGGAACCGTTGAGCACTGCGGAGAGTGGTTGTAAAAAAAATCGAATGAAACCAGCGGAAGCAATCAATGCGAGTTCCAAAGTGTTACCAACGGTCCAGATAACACAGTGACTGTGCGTAGGAAGTTAAAGGCAATGGCATTAAGTGTTCGAGCAGCTCCTCATAATTCACACATCGTATAGTCAGAGCTAAGCGACGATTGAGTCGGTGTAGAGTGACTGCACGGGACAGTGGAGTGAGTACTGGAAACGAGTGATTCGGAGTGATGAAACTCGCTGTATCTTGTGGAAATCCGATGGGATTTGTATTTGGTGAATGCCGGGAAAACGTTACGCTTGCCATCATGTGTCTTGCCAACAGTGAAGCATGCAGGAGATGACGTTAAGTTATTGGTGTGTTTTTCGTGGTTAGGATGTGGTTCCTATATGGTGCTTAAGAAAACGCTAAATGCGGAAGGATTGGAAAACATTTTACATTATGTATTGCCTACAGGAGACAGTTCGGAGACGGTGATTGTACACTGTTATCAAAAGTATCCCGACACCCCAAAAACAGACGATTTTCGTATTAGGTGCATTGTGCTGCCACCTACTGCCAGATATTCCATATCAGCTATCTCAGTAGTCTTTAGACATCGTCAGAGCAGAATGGGGCGCTCCCCTGAACTCACTGACTTCGAACGTGGTCAGGTGATTGGGTGTCACTTGCGTTATACGTCTGTTCACGAGATTTCCTCACTCCTAAACGTCCCTAGGTTCACTGTTTCCGATGTGATAGTGAAGAGGAAACGTGAAGGGACACGTACAGCACAAAAGCGTACAGGCCGCCTCATCTGTTGACTGACAGATACCGCCGACAGTTGAAGAGGATCGTAATATGTAGGCAGACATCTATCCAGACCATCACACAGGAATTGCAAACAACAACAGGATCCACTGCAAGTACTATGACAGTTAGGAGGTGAGAAAACAAGGATTTCATGGTCGAGTGGCTGCTCATAAGCCACACATCTCGCCGGTAAATGCCAAACGACGCCTCGCTTGGTGTAAGAAGCGTAAACATTAGACGACTGAACAGTGGAAAAACGTTGTGTGGAGTGACTAATCACTGTACACAATATGGCGATCCGATGGCAAGGTGTGGGTATGGCGTTACCTGCCAGCGTGTGTAGTGCCAACAGTAAAATTGCGAGACGGTGGTGTTACGGTGCGGTCGTGTTTCTCATGGAGGGGGCTTGCACCCGTTGTTTTGCGTGTCACTATCACAGGACAGCCTACATTGATGTTTCAAGCACCTTCTTGTATCCCACTGTTGAAGAGCAATTCGCGGATGGCGATTGCGTCTTTCAACAAGGTCGAGCACCTGTTCGTAATGCACTCACGGCCTGTGGCGGAGTGGTTACACGACAATAACGTCCTTGTAAAGGACTGGTCTGCATAGAGTCCTGACCTGAATCCTATAGAACACCTTTGGGATGTTTTGGACGCCGACTTCGTGCCAGGCCTCACCGACCGACATTGATACCTCTCCTCAGTGCAGCACTCCTTGAAGAATGGGCTGCCATTCCCCAAGAAACCTTCCAGCACCTGATTGAACGTATGCCTGCGAGAGTGGAAGCTGTCATAAACGCTAAGGGTGGGCCAACACAATATTAAATTCCAGAATTACTGATGGAGGGCACCACGAACGTGTCATTTTCAGCCAGGTGTCCTGATACTTAAGATCTCATGGTGTATCAGCATGACACTGCTGTTATAAACCACATGTGAAGCAATGGTTTGTGCATAACATTTCTGAAATGAACTGGCTTGTGCTCAGAGCCTTGACTTGAACGCAAAGGGGCACCTTTGGGAAGAGTTAGAGCGTGGATTTCGCTTCAGACCCCAGCATCCAACATCGCTACCGTCTCTGATGTCGAACACTTTAGGAGAAATGGTCTGACATTCCCGCACAGAGATGCCATTAAAAGTGTCTCGGACAGAGTTCATGCCGTCATAAAGGCGAAGGGTGGACACATCCCATAGTAATGTCTAATTATACATGCCCAGATACTTTTAATTATGTCGTATATGCCTCAGTCAAAATTTTTTTTCGTCGTTCTGGTCATTTCCGCTAGTTCGCTTTTCTCTCATATACTTGGAAGTTATTGTTCATTCGTCATTCTGTAAGTTAGTTTTTCTTCAGGGCCACTTCTCATGACTATCATGGTATGTTTTGACTTCATATTTCTCTGCCGCACAGTAGTACTGTCAATAATGTTTCCTTGATTTTGCCAGAATTCTTCGTGCCGCAAACATACCTTACACCTTTTCAAGAGCAGTTTTACCTATAGACTACTTATTCCACTTTTATCAATTTTTTTCACCGACCTTTCTAAGCGCGTTACATTATTCGTTCCAGAGTCCTTCAGTTCAATAATATTTCGACAGAACCTTAAAATTTGGTGATTCTCATCACTTCGGTCTTTTCTGCGTATCTCATTCCAAACCCTTCCATTTAACGAACCGTGTCGTCATATATTATAGTTCATCTGATTCAGTCAGCACTACTTGATCATCTTATTTATCTTTATCCTTTCCCATCCTATTACAATGCTCTAGCTTTTTGTGATGCTTTTTTGTGTTAGCTTCTAACCATAAATATTGAAAAGCCTATCCCAACTACACTGTCTTGGTCTTTTGTCCTTCCAGTCCACACCAAATTATTTTAACCATATTAATACTCTATTTAGGAGATAGCTTCAACTAGATGAAAATGAAATAAATTTAGCGCATTTGCTCACACGATTCATGAACATGAACTGCATTCACTCATGCCGTACAAATGTATTTAACTTTATCCATCGTCCCACTCTGGTGGAATGAGCTGTGGCCACAGCTACATTCTTCGTTGTACACGGATTTTTTTCCTTTTTTTTACCGAGCAGCTGAGAAATTTGTATACTAGTTTGATATCATTATAACTCAGTTTGCAATGTAGCAATTAGTTTCATTCATTTAAGGTTATACAAATGCTGTATTGACATGTCATTACGGCACTGACTAATCGGCAATCGAGAAGATGCACGCTTGAAAATTGTGCATCGTGTTCAAACACATACTAGAGTGACAAAGATAAAATACTGTTGGCTAGTTCCAAGTTTTTAAAGCTAGGGTGCGCCTAAGCGACGTAAGACGCACATTTAATCTGTTGACGATCATCACAAATGCCAATAGTTCTTTGTGTGAGTAACCTAAGAGTGTAAGGTACATAAAATTCCAAAGATAGTGTACATTTTAGAAAGAATATTAAATCACTGGTCAGAAGTTTTTTAGTATTCTATATCAATCCAATGAAACTGGTAATTAAACATATTTGGTAGCTGCCTGATAAAAAATTTGTTCCCTTATACAAATATAATTATGTTGGAAAATGTGATGCGGAACGGTAACGTATACTTAGTTGGATGTTAAAAAATGACAACGATTTACTGGCAATATACTGGAAAACTAAGGTTTGTCTGTAAAAGTTTTTCTTTGTGAGTAAAGGTGAGAGGAACTATTAGTAGAGGGTTTTCAAACATGTGGATTTTCTATCAGGTCGGACTAGAAGACCTTCAGGTTTTCCTTATAAATTTATGAAGAAGGGATCGCGGTTGGTCGCTGGCATATCAGCCTGGCTGGAGAAAAGGTAATTGTGAAAAATCTAAGCTCTCATATTCCAAGGAAATCACTTAATATATTGCCTGAACCTTCTCAGAAAATTGCATGTACCGCTTTTCGTGGATGTATCTTTGAATATTCTGTAGTCCCCTTTGTGACGACAAATGTTCAAATGTGATTTCCTATGGGACCGAACTGCTGAAGTTATCGGTCCCTAGACTTACACACTACTTAAACTAACTTATGCTAAGAACAACACACACACTCATGCCCGAGGGAGGATTCGAACCTCCGGCGGGAGGGGCCGCGCAATCAGTTTCGTGAAGACAAAATCAGACTGTTAGCAGTATGCCTAAGTACTTACAAGCAACTGTTCGTTTCACGCACCGCTTTGGAATGAGTCGGTAAGAAGCTCTTTGTATATAGGGTGTCACGAGATTCTTACCGAGGTTCTTCACCATGCTATGCACCATTGAATTTTAAAACAAAAATGATTGTCAAAATGCCACACGGTCCATCTTTGGATAATGTGGCAACGGTGAAGTTTGGTGAGCCAGGCGCAGCGAAGTCTAATTATATTAAAAAATAGTGGTAGTTCGGGTAATCTTGTTTTGTAGCAAGATTAATACTCATATTTACAGCGTTACGGAGGTTGTGTAACAACTGGAAAATCAGTTATGACCAGATTCATACTTACGGCAAGCAATCGCTTTATCAGTCACTTACATCCATGATTTCGGAACACTGCAGTAGACGGTCTTATCCTGCCACAAGATATCACTATGAAACTAATTAAATGTACAGGAATATCAGTAGGTATTGAACTGCAGGTTCATCATTTCTGAATGGCTTGCACCATTATTATTTCCTGCCAATACTTTTTCATAATACATAACAGCGATCTCAGAAAGGTACCAATTAGTTGAGTGTAGTCAATTACAGTCATTGGAAAAGGAATGGACAAGGTACAGGGACACAGTACTAGAAGTGGCTAAAGAATGTCTTGGAACAGTAGTGTGTAAAAGTAGGATGAAGCAAACAGCTTGGTGGAATGATACCGTCAAGGCAGCCTGTAAAAGGAAAAAGAAGGCGTATCAAAAATGGCTACATACCAGAACCCAGGTAGACAGAGAAAGTTATGTTGGGGAAAGAAACAAAGCCAAACAGATAATTGCAGCATCCAAGAAGAAATCGTGGGAAGACTTTGGAAACAGGTTGGAGACTATGGGTCAAGCTGCTGGAAAACCATTCTGGAGTGTAATTAGCAGTCTTCGAAAGGGAGGTAAGAAGGAAATGACCAGTATTTTGGACAGGTCAGAAAAACTGCTGGTGAATCCTGTGGATGCCTAGGGCAGATGGAGGGAATATTTTGAAGAGTTGCTCAATATAGGTGAAAATGCGATCAGTAATATTTCAGATTTCGAGGTAGAATGGGATAGGAATGATGATGGAAATAGGATCACATTTGAGGAAGTGGAAAAAATGGTCAGTAGATTGCAGTGCAATAAAGCGGCTGGGGTGGATGAAATTAAGTCGGAACTCATCAAATACAGTGGAATGTCAGGTCTTAAATGGCTACACAGGATAATTGAAATGGCCTGGGAGTCGGGACAGGTTCCATCAGACTGGACAAAAGCAGTAATCACACCAATCTTTAAACATGGAAACAGAAAAGATTGTAACAGCTACAGAGGTGTATCTTTAATCAGCGTTGTGGGTAAAATCTTCTCAGGTATTGTTGAAAGGAAAGTGCGAGTATTAGTTGAGGACCAATTGGATGAAAATCAATGTGGGTTTAGGCCTCTTAGAGGTTGTCAGGACCAGATGTTTAGCTTACGGCAAATAATGGAGAAGTGTTATGAGTGGAACAGGGAATTGTATCTATGCTTTATAGATCTAGAAAAGGCATATGACCGGGTTCCTAGGAGGAAGTTATTGTCTGTTCTATAAGATTATGGAATACGAGGCAAACTTTTGCAAGCAATTAAAGGTCTTTACATGGATAGTCAGGCAGCAGTTAGAGTTGACAGTAAATTGAGTTCATGGTTCAGAGTAGTTTCAGGGGTAAGACAAGGCTGCAACCTTTCTCCACTGTTGTTCATATTATTTATGGATCATATGTTGAGAACAATAGACTGGCTGGGTGAGATTAAGATGTGTGAACACAAAATAAGCAGTCTTGCATATGCGGATGACTTAGTTGTGATGGCAGATTCGATTGAAAGTTTGCAAAGTAATATTTCAGAGCTAGATCAGAAATGTAAGGACTATGGTATGGAGATTAGCATCTCCAAAACGAAAGTAATGTCAGTGGGAAAGAAATATAAACGGATTGAGTGCCAAATAGGAGGAACAAAGTTAGAACAGGTGGACGGTTTCAAGTACTTAGGATGCATATTCTCACAGGATGGCAACATGGTGGAAGAACTGGAAGCGAGGTATAGCAAAGCTAATGCAGTGAGCGCTCAGCTACGATCTACTCTCTTCTGCAAGAAGGAAGTCAGTACCAAGACTAAGTTATCTGTGCGCCGTTCAATCTTTCGACCAACTTTGTTGTATGGGAGCGAAAGCTGGGTGGATTCAGGTTACCTTATCAACAAGGTTGAGGTTACGGATATGAAAGTAGCTAGGATGATTGCAGGTACTAGTAGATGGGAACAATGGCAGGAGGGTGTCCACAATGAGGAAATCAAAGAAAAACTGGGAATGAACTCTATAGATGTAGCAGTCAGGGCGAACAGGCTTAGATGGTGGGGTCATGTTACACGCATGGGAGAAGCAAGGTTACCCAAGAGACTCATGGATTCAGCAGTAGAGGGTAGGAGGAGTCGGGGCAGACCGAGGAGAAGGTACCTGGATTCGGTTAAGAATGATTTTGAAGTAATAGGTTTAACATCAGAAGAGGCACCAATGTTAGCACTGAATAGGGGATCATGGAGGAACTGTATAAGGGGGACTATGCTCCAGACTGAACGCTGAAAGGCATAATCAGTCTTAATGATGATGATGATGATGATACTTTTTCATTCCCATTGATTCATCGGTTTCATATTACGGCATTAAATCAAATTTACCACCAGAAAAAATTCTAGAACCAACTAGAGAGTGAGTTCAGAACATTCAGATTTGTACTTTGGATCATATCAGTGCAGCCTCCAAACCACGCATCCATACAGACCATTATCAAATACTGAACACTACATTAGTCATCCACGGGATTCTAGTGTATCATAGACATTAAATTTCTCCTGTAATCGACCAAAATGAAAGAGGAACTTCCTGCAGGGAGCCTATCGCTGATCTTTCACCAGTTGCGTGTGTCACACAATCGCAACGTAAGGGCTAACATGTAGTACAGTACCTGCAATTGCAAGCCAGATTGTTAGTAATAGGTATTGCGTTAGTCCTAATCGTGGACAAGGACGCATCGAAAGATGAAGTTTCCAATTATAAAGGAAGTCATATTATGCACACATCAACAAAAGTTTTCATCACCCCTGTATGTGTGTTGCTATCGTGACTCTAACTATACCGATAGAGAGAGCATACATTGACGTTGTCAGTATACAGATAGTAGCTATGAGCGCTACCTACTTCTGATATGTCGTACTGTGAAAGGATTCCAACGTTTCAGTTGAAAGTAAAGCACTAACAGGGACGCATGAGAGACTTCTGTAGAAGAGAGTAGAGTGAACATCTATCATACCACGGACAGTCGCGACCAGTGGTCGCGTCCGCAACGTCGCGTTACTCGCTGAAGCTTTGGCAACCAAGGAAGTTGTTCGACGTGTGGACCGGAGTCAATGTGATGTGGTGCGGACGTGGGATCGGTTCCAGTTGACAGTTAGTGCTGACAACCTCTATCGTACATGCCGTCTAAGTTCGATAGGTGCGCAGGTGCACAGGGTGGTCGATACCTACGACTGTTTAGTCAAAGGATCCGTGGATTGAGTGCTCCAGAGTTGAATTCGGCGTTCGAAGAGGCTAAAGGGATTAACGTATCGCATAAAACGGTTAGGAGACGTTGGTTGATGCGAAACTCCCTTCCTGACGACCGTTGCGAACACAACGTCGTTCACAACACCGTGGACCCCGTTGCAGATATGTAAGAAATCATGTAGAATGGATGCCCCAGGATTGGCGTCAGATGTTGGTTACGGACGAAAGTCTGATCTGTCCATTCCCTAATAATCGGAGGAAGACACATCGAACGCCTCCAAAACTGTGTCCCACTTCTGCAAGAAGTGGTGGTGGACATATGTTCTGAGGTGGCATTACGCGTGACCATCGTACATCTCTCTTGGTTGTTGAGGGCAATCTCACTGTCTACGGAACGGGCGAGAGATTCTGGAACAGACAGTGGGACAGTGTTGACAACTTTTTCTGAGAAGTTCATCTTGGTGCATGATAACTCGCGTGTTCATTCTGGCGCTCTCGTGAACACGCCCCTTCAGTGTACTAGGACCATTAGAATGCATTGGCCTGTCTGTTCCCCGAACGTGTGTGGCATCGATTTAAAAGAGCTGTATTTGGATGTCGATAACGTTGTGCGACTCAAGCTGAATCGCCATGGAAGATTGGGGTAATTTTGACCAGCTTGATGCTGTCATCGATGATATGCCAAGACGGATTCAAACCTGTATTCGAGTAAGGGGACGTTCCACCACGTACTGACGTTGCTCAGGAGTGGTGTTAAAAATCTCCCAGGGGGACAGACTATTTTATCGTTACACAAATAAACAGTGTATCAAAAAAGAATCATCCGATTTGGTACGTCTATATTCCTGAAACCAATAAACATATACAGTAAATTTTGTTTTTTGATGAACGGAAAAGTACCAGTATTTTTTCGTACCTAGAGGTGCACGGCATATGTCAATGCTGTATTCAAAATTTTCCCACACTGCAGCAAGCATGTGTTGAGTTACAGCCTCTACAGCTGCAGTTATGCGATGTCTCAGTTCATTTGCTGTTGTTGGTACTGGAGACACACTGAGTCTTTCATAAACCTCCCAAGAAATAAAGACAGTCAGGTCCGGTGACCTTGGAGGCCAGTAGTGTAAGGCTGAATCATTAGGTTCAGTGCGACCAATCCATCGTTCAGTAGTCCTTCGATTTAAAAATTTCCGCACTTTCAGATGCTAGTGTGGCGGTGCTTCATCCTGCTGGTAATGAAGTCGTTCGAATCCGTCTCCGACTGTGAGAAAAGAAAGTTCACAAGCATATCGAGAAATGTGCTTCCTGTAACAGTGTTCTCAGCAAAGAAAAATGGACCACAGTTCTCTTCCCGTGAAACTGCACAAATCACATTAAATTTTGGAGAGTCCCCCTCATGTTGTACAACTTCACGTGGTTGTTCCGTGTCCCATATTCTTACATGACGGTTCACCTACCCACTTAAATGGAATGTTGCCTCGTCCCTAAACACTAAGAGAGGAAGAAAACTGTCATCTTCCATCTTGCCAAGAACGAAATTCTGGAACTCCACACGTTGTTGTTGGTCATTTTCACGAAGAGCTTGCAGTAGCTGAATTTTTTACTGTTTCATGTGTAAACGTCGACGCAACACACGCCAGACGGACATCGGGGGAATGTACAGCTATCAAGCTGCACGGCGAATGGTTTTCTGCGGACTCACTGTGATACTATAGCGGAAACTTTCGACCTCTGTATCAGACACTCGGGGACGGCCCCGCGATCTGCCTTTATACAATTTATCTGTTTCATAGAATTGTTCATGCCAACGTCTAATGCTCTGTGCTGTAAGAGGATCCACATCGTACGCAGTATGAAAGTCAAGCAGAACAGTTACTACTGACCCGCACTGCGCAAAACGTAAAACACAAACCACTTTTTGTAGTCCCGACACCATTTTTACTAGAACTGTATTGGGCGCATACTGCTCTTACATATCGGGAACCATGTAAAACTGGATAGTTTTAGTCTTCCGAACTACGTTTTTCACGCACATATCTCAGATAACATTATACTTATGATTTTTTAAATCGGATGATTCGCTTCGATACACTAGCGAGAGATTGCAAATGAATATATACGCATACCTCAGTCAGTTTTTGTTTATTGTGCTATGAAAATCGAAATAAACCGGTGATGACAAAACCTTCTGGCGAGCTGTGTACTTTCGTGCTTCAGGACTACCTTTCAAAGTCCTTGCAAACTTTTACAAGCCTAATTTTTTAAGCAGCAAGTACACTTCCCTCTTCTTCACAAACATATTTCGGGATGATTTCTGCGATTGTAGAGGCGGGAGTAGTTCAGAAAGAGACGTGCTCTGCGAAGTAACCGAATGTTTGCACAACAGCTACGCCTGGTCGCTCGCTCGCTCCCTTATCGCCGATGGCCGGGATGGCAGGATCTCCGGCAGCGTCGTGTCGTGAGGCGCGCCACGCAACAGCCCAGCCGCGTGGGTGAAAGGGAACCCGCCGCGCTTGCCTTGGGCCGTCAGCGTCAGCTGCGGTGAAAGCCCCAACTGTAGCACGGCGGGCCGCGCCACATGTAACAGCACGGCGCAACACCGCCAGGGTTCCGTCTGCTTGTCGCTTGTGTTACCTACGACGATTGACACTTCCCTTCCTGCCTTCGTCGTCATTACGTACATACAGTGCGACTGCGAAATGCAGCAAAGTAATGTCCTAGTGATAAACCGTAATTGACCCTTCTTCCAACAGGTTACGAAAACAAGAGGTCAGAGGAAAATGTCGGAGTCGGTGACATTTCTGGAGGAGAGTCTAGCTTACATCTTACGTGGGTCGAATAACAACATACTATAATCCAGTTGTAAGGAACGGACAGTTCCAAAACGCCCTGAAGAAAGTTTTCGGGCTGCTGCAGACAGGTGTTACATGTTTAAAGAAATTAATGACATGGAGCTGAAAGAGGATTTACTTAATTACGACAGACGTCGGTCATTGGCCATAGCGACGGTATAAAAGTGCTACACTTTATAACCCTCCCACCTCTCCGGCTAATTAGGCTTTTCTATATGACCGTGTACCTAAAGCCCCTAAACTGTGGGGGAAAAGGCATAAAGACCAAAGATCTGTTTTGCTCTTTAAGCTTCTCTGGGGTGGTCCAGACTCCACAGTCCGACGAATCAGCTTGTCAGAGCACCCGTTTTCCTTAAATACAGCCGACATATGTGGAAGTTCTGGTCTTAAACCGTCCGCGTCGGATATAGCATAAACTCTCCGTACCAGTCCTAGGGACGCCAATGAGTCGGTAAGGTGGACGGCAACTCCTAGCATGCAGGTATCGATTGGTAAGTATTAATGACAGTTTGGCTTTAGGAAAGGTACAGGCACCACAGACACAATTCTGACGTTGCGGTTGATAATGGGAGCGAGAGGAAAGAAAAATAAAGACATGTTCATAGGATTTGTCGACCTGGAAAAAGTTGGACAATATCAAATGCTGCAACATCTTCGAAATTGTGACAGAAATAGGGGTAAGATACAGGGAATAGACGGGTAATATACAATATGTAAAAGAGCAAAGAGGGAACAGCACATGTGGAAGACCAAGTACTTGGATTAAAAAGGGTGTAAGGCAGGAATGTAGTGTTTCGCCCCGGATGTAGTGTAAAAAGAAAGCTTCAAAGATAGAACTAAAATTCAAGGTGAAGGGATATCAGTGATAAGATTCGGTAGTGACCTCTCTATCCTCAAAGTGAAGAACCATTACAGGACCTGGTGAATGAAATGAACAGTCTACTAAGTACAGAATAGGGACAGAAAGTAAACTGAAGAAAGACTAAAGTAATGAAGTATTAGAAATGAGAATAGAGGGGGAAACGTATCATGATTAGTGACTACGAAGTAGTTAAGGAACTGTGCTACGTCGACAGCAAAATAACCCATGATGCAGGGAGCAAGGAGGAAATAAAAAAGCATACTAGCACGGGCAAAGAAGGTATTCCAGGAAGAGAGAAGTATGCTAGTATCATAGACCTTAATTTGAGGAAGAAATTTTTGAGAATGTACGTTTTGGAACACAGCATTGTATGGTAGTGATACGTGGATTGTGGGAGAATGGAAAAGAAAAGAAGAGAATTGAAGCATTTGAGATTTGGTGTTACAGAAGAATGTTGAAAGCCAGGTAAGGAATTAGGTTCTCCGGAGAATCGGCGAGAATAGAAATGTGTGGCAAACACTGACAAGAAGGGGGACAGGACGGTAGGACATCTGTTAAGAGGTCACTGAATAAGCCCATTTGGTTAAAAAGATTAAACACTGTAGGAAGCACAACAAATTTGAGACGTAATATAAGAAGAAAACTTCAAAGTTAATTCATAGTTTACAATTAAATAGAAACCAGCTGATCTGCTGCCTGTGTCTTCATAACATACCTTTATCTGCTTGTAGCCTTTGAACACGGACAAATTAACACGAAAAGTAGTTCTTCAGCCTCAGTTTTCGCGCTTTAGCGCCCACTCTTCGTAATGTCCAAAAATAGTATGATCCGAGATTACAGCATGATTTTTGTGCAGAGTTTCAAAAAATTACAAGCAATGGTAGAATACTTGATTGCTTGTAGTAAGCAACTACTTATCGCTTTTCGAGAAAAGCAGCGAACAGTGGACAGACTTTCTTTCGTTTGCCTATTTAATGTAATATTCTGATTCTAAGTGGGCTGAAACTGAGGGAGTCAAATTTTCTCAATCATCGTTCGGTTTCTATATTTAATACAGGAAATGGCAGCAATAAAAAACTGAAAATCGATTATTTCAGGAACCGATTATTTTGGGCTGGTTTAATAGTCCGGTGGAATTGGCGGTGAAAAACACCTATATAACCGAAAACCGTTGGTTGCAGGGGTAACCGCCATCCTTCCTCCCGTCACTTTCGATCTCAGTGCTAAATTTAATGCTGGGATGAAGAAAGTTGAAGTGGTTCAGAAACCAGTTAAGAGCGTCCCTTATATAACGTAGTAGCAGGCGCAGAAGCTTGGGGGGGGGGGGGGGGGGGAGAGTGGTGGTGACAGCCGGGTGCCCGCTTGTTTGGGGTGCGCCAGTACTGCGACAAGCAGCGACCTCGCCACGTGCGACCACGCCAGCGGCCTCGTTGCGGGAAACGAGAGACGACCGCGCGTTGCGCTGGTAATTGGCACCGCGTCCGCCCACCCGCGCGGGTGTCTCGGAAATTAGCCACGTTAACGCGAATTTCCGACAGGCGGGCTGGCTTTTCTGCGCCCCAATAACAAGAGCGCCTCTGGCGGGGTGAGGCGAGGTGAAGTGTGGTGAGTCTGCGTCCCGGGCGCGGGCGGCCAGAGCCGAGCCGGACCCGGCCGCGCGGGGGAGATCGATAGCGGTGGCAGCGCGCATGCGCGGCGGCAGCGGCAGCTGAGGGCGAGTGCGGCCGAGCAGCCAGTGGCGATGCTGCTGGCCGTGGGGGGCGCCGGCGCGGGCGCCGTGGTCGGCGTGCCCGCGCCAAGGCCGTCGCCGTCGCCGCCGCACGACCACGACGCGCAGGACGCCGAGCACTTCTGGGACGCCCAGGCCTGTCAGTAGCCGCGCTGCCATACTAGTAGCATGCTGCTCGGCGCGCTGCCACACGCTGCCAATCACGTACTTCCACGTGGCCTGTATCTTCGGTTGTGATACTCTACTGTCGAAAGAAGACGTTCACCTGCCTCTTTCTC
This sequence comes from Schistocerca cancellata, assembly GCF_023864275.1. Lineage (NCBI taxonomy): Eukaryota > Metazoa > Arthropoda > Insecta > Orthoptera > Acrididae > Schistocerca > Schistocerca cancellata. Next base: position 358,173,628 of record NC_064630.1, on the reverse strand, counting down.
TCTCTCTCTCTCTCTCTCTCTCTCTCTCTCTCTCTCTCTCTCTCTCTCTCACACACACACACACACACACACACACACACACACACACACACACACACACTTGATTGAAAGTAGACACTTTCCTAAATCTTCCTGTTGGCCGAATAGGATCACGTAAAAACTCTTAAAATTCTCTTATGTCAAGACACTCTTTGTTTGCTTTTCTTCCCTTACTTTCAGAGCCTTCTAAATGTAATATGTTGTTACTAAAATGTTTCTTTCAGTTAATTCCATTGTTTGATTTTCTAGTTATTTTCTTATTTCTATAATCCATGCTACTGGTGAGTTGTTTTTCCAGAAACACACGAATATTTGTTTCGTTACCCTCTTTTCATTCATGCGGTAAAGCAACCCAATAGGATTAACTTTACTTTGACAATACTTCTGATATTTTCTGTATAGTTACTATTTTCCAGCCACTCAAGTTTGTATTGCACTATTATTCCTAATAATCGCTCTTTAAAGTGTAGCTATTTTGTGATGCTTGTAGCTGACACTCTGATTTGGTATTTACTTACTAATTATTTTTTCATTTGCGTTTAGTTTTCCCCCTTTGGTATTATCAAGCGACACTACAAACAGAAAAAATACGCTTGTTCAACATATAGACTTTCACATCTGTGATTGTTACGCTGGTCCCACTATTGTATATTTTTTGTTAACTAAACGCACCTTTACGTTGTTCGTTCTAAATTGCCACGGGAATCATAACGTGCTGTAAGCATACAACGTAATAAATTTGTGTGGTTATCCCTTCGTAATGCCCAACAAGGTGAAATCATTTAATGGCATAGAAAAGTAAAGTTGAAGTAAACTGTGTTTCGAGCAAAAATAGCTTCACGCAGGAAAAGATTTCTTTTTAGTTTTTTCTGCAACTGTCGATCCAAGCACAAAAAACTTCTACCTTCATTAAAACAAGACGATGCTATGGTTTTGCGAATTCCATTCACCGTACGCGAACGAAACGTGCGTAGTATCGAGAGGTTAAAATAATGCCGCGCATCCGAAAATTAGCGATATTATCCCTAATTGTGTTTCTGGCGAATGTAGTACGTAAATATTGCACATCTCATTTTGATTGCGTGTTCTAGGAGTCTGGTATGCTACGAAACAAGGTGGCGCGCGTGCGCAGAGAGAGAGAGAGAGAGAGAGAGAGAGAGAGAGAGAGAGAGACTTTTTCCCAATTTTGTAGAAATCTTACACATTTGTGAAACATTCCTTCACATTTTCTTTTATTTCGGGATTGTGTGGACATATTGTTACTTTCCCCATGTATGTCACAGAGACGTTAAAAATTCTCTGGCAGATTTTCAGAAAATTTGCAATATTTCTACGAACACCGCTTCTCGTACGTTAATGCAATAGGGATATAAGATAGTAAAAATTTTCACTGCGGATCTTCTCTGAAGCAATGAATTTTGAATTTTCATTTCTCCCATGTTGCAATCAGTGGTGCCACTCACCTTAAGCAGTTACTGCTTTGTTATTGAGCAGCACCATTCCTCCAATATAAACTACACTGCTTCTCCTGTTGAAGTACAGTCGAGTACAGTTATCTTGGCTACAGATGGGCTTGCAAATTTTTGTCAGGTGTCTCAGTACTTACTGGATGTCACTTGGGGCTGAAAATGATTTGTATCCAGACGTCCTCTGTTTCCTGCTTCGTAATCTTAGTAGATCAGAGTTCGCCTTTTTGCTGCAAGCCCATTTCGGATTCGAATCAAACAAATTGCAGTATGTCACTGTTCTAATATTATTGTATACGCTGCCGTTCAGTCGCAGACGGAGGCCTTTCCTGCAGAAATCAGTCACCGAAATACCAAGAATTCGAAAATGTGCTTAGTGATATATCGTTGAGAAAAGCAGTAATACGGTTTTAATGTACAAGGAGAAAACTCACTGATAGACAAAGGAAATGTATCGAAAAGCAAAATAGTCGGTAGGAAATACATGAAGAATTACGAGCTTCGATTATGTGCTATTTGCTACAAACTTGAGGTGACAGGTTGCTGTAAGTCTTCAATCAGTAATCTACCATATGTGGAGGTGCCAAAAAGACGTGATGGCAGCTGTTTTACCCAAACCCCTTCACGCGACACTGTGAGCGCGTACTCCTCGAGCTTCGGTCTCCCTCTCCTCCGCTATCTCCCTACCCCTCCGCCCGCCCTCTTCCCCCTAACTGTCTAACCTGTGCTTCCCGATGACTCACCTTTGTCACGCTGACCGTATCAGGCAGGTACTGGAGAATTCCTGTGTAATACGAAAGAGATAGTTGATCTTCTGATTACGTTTTGTTACTGTATTCTTCATTAAGCTGACATGATAATGAAATACGTAAAAGAAAACGTCTTTCGACCAAGTTCTCATCGGTGAAGTGTCACATAATCAAAGTGTACAGTGACGCGATGCATAAAATTTGTAGAATTTGAAATAGTCTTTGATCACATAATTTTTCCTTTATTGTATGACAGATTTCAATTCATGAATCATCTTCAAATGAGTCTAGAAAAGACGAAAGAACATCAACCGCCGGTGCAAACTTATCAACGAGAGCATTAAGATAGCACAGTATTGGCAATAGCGTTAACGTACTTGAACTAAAAGGCAACATACCAGTCTTCCTAAACTACTAAAGAAAACACACAAAAAACTTTGACAATAGAAACAAAGTACGTGAAAACGTATTAATACTGTGATATGACACGTAATGTAGGTTTACAGTCAGCGTACTGTGCGCGCAGCTGCAGTGCTTGCTTGGTTGTTCGGCGCAGATTTCTGTACATTTAACGTTTAAAATTGTCTTACAAAAATTCTTAAATGAATAGAACATGGGTTAACACAATAAAACTGGAGCTCGAACATTGCTAATAGGTCCAAGGCAAAATACTGATTGTAATTTAAAAATATGAACTCTCACTCTCTCTCTCTCTCTCTCTCTCTCTCTCTCTCTCTCTCTCTCTCGTATTTCTCGCCCAGTGATGCTTCATCTCGAGTGATTTTATATCATACTTTAAATCTCCGGAAAATACTGCTGATTCGTACCAAATAGCCCTTTTGTTGTTGTGGTGGTGGTGCTCTTCAGTCCAGAGACTGGTTTGCTGCAGATCTCCATGCTACTCTATCCTTTGCAAGCTGCTTCATCTCCCAGTACGTATTGTAGCCTACATCCTTCTGAATGTGCTTAGTGTATTCATCTCTTGGTCTCCTACGATTTTTACCCTCCACGCTGCTCTCCAATACTAAATTGGTGATCCCTTGATGCCTCAGAACATCTCCTACCAACCGGTCCCTTCTTCTAGTTAAGTTGTGCCACAAACTCTTCTCCCCAATTCTATTAAATACCTCCTCATTAATTATGTGATCTACCCATCTAATCTTCAGCATTCTGTAGCACCACATTTCGAAAGCTTCTATTCTCTTTATTCTGTTCTCTTTATTATTAAGTTTAAATCCTTTTAATTATCCCTGTAAATTGGTCTACTATAGGAGTACCTTGACAGTACTTCGGCTAAATTAGGATTTTATTCATCTGTGAGCGAGAAATGTCGGAGCACTAGAAGCGTCTACGGCTTTACACTCGCTATTATTGTTGCTATTTGCCGGATTTCCCATTTCATAACTTTACAGTTATTTGAATGTTATTAACTTTCTCTTCTTATAGATTTCGTAAATTTAAAATTAGAATGTCGGGTCGATTTCGGTGGCTCTCGAAGGTTAATCACCACGGAGCTTTACTGTTGTACGCGCACACGTCGAGCTACATCCATCCACCACGTCAAAGGACTGGATTGCACGATGTCATGAACCTGAAAATTTTACGAACATGAACTTTCAGTTATTGGTAACTGTTTTCCGTTCTCATTCATGTACGGGGCAGTGAATACTACAGGCTCCAGAATTTAAGTAAACATAACATTTCTCAGGTAGCTAACTCCTTCAAAAAATGTGCTTGGCTTGACATTCAGGACTGCGTGATGCTCTCCCTATTGGCAATAAATTTACGCGGAACTGGCAAGCAAATAATTGAGACTGGAAAACAATTCATTTCATGGTTGCCGGCGTGTTCATGATAGTGATCTGAGCACATTTATTATGAAAATGTTTATTTTTCGTCTTATATTTCGTGTGTAGACCTAGGCCTCTTTCCAGTTAATAATTAGAAAGTTCACTTCACCTCTCACCCCACCTCAACCACTTCTGCCATCTGCCTCAGAAATGAACTATAGAAAATACATTCCACTATTAATCCACAAAAAATGGGATATTAAAAACATTTCCTTGTTTAACGCAAGGTATCACGGTTTTTTCTGTTTCAGTTTTAGCACTGATGTCTCAAGCGAAAACAACGAAACAATGGGAGAAATTACAGCAGACGTTTCATTTATAGAGTTGCCGAATATCACAAAGTAGGTATGATCTTTATTGGTGAATTTGTAGGAAAACTAAAAAAACTGTGTTGAATCTTTTATGTAGCGTCTTCGTTCGCTATTTGTTTTGTTAGGGGAGACGATTCATGCAAAGTGCCGTACATCTATTACTGCGCTGCGCCGGCCGTTGAACAAACGACCCCATCAGGTAATTGGATGCTCGACTATATATATCAGGCGCCATTAACTCTGCGGAGCACTGCCCTCGGCTATGGATAGGATATGGCTCTGCGGCTGCCACGCGCCTATTGCTACAGCTCACACGCCGCTGCTTCCTTCAGAACCTGAGGCGATGCGCTATTTCTTCCCAGCCTCATATGAGCTGATGGTAACGAAATTAAGTGGTTAAATTCGTTTAATAATCCATTTTGCAAAGTTGAAAACTAACAGCCACATATATGGCGGAAGCATTCCAGGTATACTCGAAATTAAGTAGTTTGATCCCAAATTTTGTTCTTGAGAAATACGAGCGACATTTCATAAATAATGCACAGGTTGGCATTACTGTGCATTGTTTGACGCAGCAACGAAAATTACTTCAGATGTAGTTGGGAACTTGAGGAAGAAGAACGTCTGTTTTTTCGCTGTGTTCGCTAACATAAAATGGGCAAGAGGAAGAAATGGATCCTGGAGGGATCTTCGGTACTGTGACTGTTGAAGATCAGAGGTCATGCATCAAGATTGCAACTTTATGCAGCGAAAACCCGACAGAAATCCGTAGTGCGGTTAAGTGAAGTTTCTGACCGAGTTTACAGTGGACCGAAGTACAGTTTCACATTGGATTAATAGTTTTCGTGGTGGTCGTAGTAGCGTAGACGATAATCAAAGACCCGGAAGGCCAAAGACACCAACAGGTGAAAGAAGTGTGAAACTTGTGGCAGATTCTCTTGAAAAAGATAGCAATGCGACTTGTGACGTACCTCTCTGAAGCACAGAAATTCCCCGAACCTCAATATCCGTATTCTAATAAATGATTTGAAGAAGAGAAAAATTTGTGCGAGGTGGGTCTCACACTGTTTGACTGCTGAAGAGAAGTAGAAACCCTGAACATTGCTACCTTGTGTGAAAGTCAACGATTCTTGTGTCGAATTGTGGCTGTTGATAAAACGTGGATTAGAGACTTTGGGCCGGAGTTGAGATCACAGTCCAATGAGGGGAGAGCTTTAGATTCTCACATCTAAAAGCTCAAGCAAATGATGATTTTTGCTTGTAATCACCAAGTAATTGTCATGAGGGATAGTGCCATGTGGAACAAGTGTCACAGCAGTGTACTATCGTAACTTCTTGCCAAACCTGCGTAGAAAAATGCACAAAGCTCGACCTCAGTTGCTCGAGGCTGGGCCACTCATTCTCCACGACAAAGCTCGCCCGCATGTTGGCGATATCGTAGCCGAAAAATTACGCTTAAACGGATGGGAAGCGTTGCCGTTTCCTCCCTATAGCCCGAACATGAGTCCGCCAGTCTTCGACTTGTTGAAAAAACCTGTGCGTGGACGTCGTTATCTTCCTCTGGATGAGCCAAGCGACGGACGAACAGAAGTCACGTCTTGGATGGAATAATAGAGCTTGGAAGGCGTTGGGATTCTGTCATAGAGAAACTGGGAGGCCTGTAAAGAGATATTAAAAAAAGAAACTTTGTAAATAAAAAAATTAGTGTGCATTATTTTTTTATGAAACGTCCCTTGTACTTCTACAGGAAAACAAATTCGTGTTGGATAAATAAAGTAACACAGAAGACGTAGCAAAAATGGCAGGAAATTTAGCAGGCAGTGTACTTTGTTTTAGGTGTAACGGACTTCTGTCACCTTATTCGTGTGTTATTTACTACGCTAACATTTGCTTCTATCATTGCTTCAGAACTGTCATATTTAGGTATATATCTTAATCAAAAAACTTTTAAAAAAGACTAACTTCGTTCTAGTTTGCAGTCGTTTTTACAGTTTTATCTCGTTTCCATGCTCTTCACCCGAATAAAATTCTGTAATGGCTATAGAATCACGACAAAGAAAGTTTACAGCAGCGGCACACCGCATGCAGTGATTCTCATCCTTGGTCACGCCAGGGGTAATAATCTTAAAGTTTCTAAGTGTATTTCTGTCATTTTTGTTAATCTCAGAGCAAACTGTTTTTACAGTTAGGCAGAATGTATAAAAAAGAATCACTTACTAATTAAGTAATGTTTACCGACATCATTTCTAGACTCTAATAGTTTCTACTCATATATATTTTCTCTGTTAGTACAAACGCTAGAATACGTTACTACTGGTTTGCGGGAGGAATAATTCTGTTTTACCAGTGCGTAATGTATAAAGAAATTGTTTGCCCGCAGTCACCTTGAAGCAATTTCATGATGCATGTAGAAAGAGAAGAATTGCATGTTATTTGTCACTTGTTTGACAGTCGTCTGCTGTGCGTGGGTGTAGGGACTCCACGTCCAGTCTCACGTTGCATTGTGGTATTATGATCACTCCCGTTGTTGCCGTTTACTATGGACGATGCTTCGCCTTCTTGTCTTGTTTCTGTCTGCCATTTAATCCTACTTGCTGAATGTTTTAATATTTGTTACCGGCTCTTGTCCACACGGAACATCTGCTGTGTCAAACGAGTGCGTAGTCGGCAGAATATTATATTAGGAGGAACAGAAAACTTGATTCGAAATTTGCCATGCTACCGGTACGTGTATTATTGATTATGCACATGAGTGACACTTTGGGCAAAGCGTCCATTAGAAACAAGAATTTTCAATGGGACGAACTTTCCTTCATAGCCCTTATTACATCAGCTGACACTTTCTGGGGACAGCTTAAAAGTGCTGACGGCTTTGAATTTTTTTGTGCGCGAGGTGCTATGCGGCCTCAATAGGAAGTTATTTGCCGGGTTTCACCAGCTTTCATTCTCTCGCCATTCCTGCTGCTGCTCGCTCGGAAAACTTGTTGAGACGCTGGAGTCTTTTCCTGTAGAACGATGCAGGTGGGGTTTTCTTCTAATTGGCCATTTTGCCTACTATTCGTATTCATTTCTGCCCTTCTTGTTAAATTTTGTTGTCCCTGTAGGTGATTATTACTTGCCAAATGTAAGCGGTGTTTTACAGTGCCAGAGTTCCAGCAAAACGTCTTTCGATAAGTTAGTTTTATTATACCGTTAGCAGCCACGGTTTGTTGGTATCTTGCTTAAATTTTATATCTGAGACATGTTTCTAGATGTAAGCCTTATCGTCATTCAGACCTAGCAAAATAAAAACATTTACCGTAAATGTGTAACGACATTTCGTTGCACTAGGGCCCGGACCACTGTTACGGAACCCTTTTCCCGTTAGACAGTAACACCATTCAAAAGTCGTTGAATACTTGGGCTATATGTTTGTGTGTTCTCATGGCTGTCTATGAAGTTGATACTTAGAAACTTATTGCATAAGTAAAGTGCGAGGAAGATATCCACGAATTGTGACATACGGGTTGCTGTGAAACGTATTTAAATTTTAACATTCACGCTCGAAAAAACAAGGGCTGTAGGCTATTCAACACACGTCACTCCCCTAGGTAATTATCGACAAAAGTTACCGTTTGGAACATCACTGACAACAATTGGGTCTAAAATGTTAAGTTTTTACGCTAATTAAGAGCAAAGAGGGGTGCAAATTTAGTCGCCTAGAATATAATACGAAATCCTGTGTGTCCCACGGTGTTAGAAAGGCTTTGGTGGAATCAATGCAGCTTCTAGACGGTCGAATTTTTATAAACTACGGAATCGGTTTGTAAAATGAAGAGGATTAAGCAAATACCTACCAACTTAGCTAAGACGTAAGTTAAGATTTTCGTTTCATACAGTTGGTCTCTTCTCCATTAATAAAGACAACAGACGTACATATTTATACATTCTTTTGCCAGCAGCTGCGATTTGGAAATCATAATACTGGAAGCTACTATTTACTTAATATTCAGAGAAGAAATTCTAAATGAAATTGCTTTTCAAATTGTCATCGATGAAAAATCATTGAGTCAGATGTTACTTATTGTACGGGTAGATCTGGTGCGACATTGGGTTCTGTTCTGATTTAAAAAGATGTAAAAAGGATACGTCTAGCGTGTTGCTGACAATGCTGTGCCGATACTGATCACTGTCGGATGACCATTCACACACCGGAGGTCGAGAAGGAAGTAGTTTTACATTCAGAGCCTGAAGACTGCAATGACCCAAGTGTTTTAATTAAGAATTATTTTTGTTCTATTTTTGCCTAATATACCCGAAATAACTTCTTTGTATCAGTTTTTGTGGCTGTAGTTGAATACTGTGTAGAAAATATTGTCTGCCCGACAGTCATTCTTCACACCTATTTTCATAGCTTTTTATATTTATAATACTTAAATGGTTTTTGAGTCCAAGGGGTGATCACATTTTTTTTTCTTCACTCCGAAGACTTGCACGTTAGCCTTATCCTGTGCAACCTACATCGATCGTCTCTGCTTAACTGCTGTAACAGACATCAATTTGAACCTGCTTACAATAGTAAAGCCTTGGTCTCGCTCCTCTGGTATTTACCCGCCCCGCCCCCCCCCCCCCCCCCTCCGTTACGGATCCAACTATTCGCTCTTGGCTGAGAATATATCCTATCAGCTTATTCCTTCTTCCTGTCAGGTTCCTTTTTTCATCCCGATTCGATCCAGTATCTCTTCATTAAACACTCTACCCATCTAACTTTCAATATCCTTTTGTAGCACCACATTTCTAAAGCTTCCATTCTATTTGTCGTCAGTCTTAGACTTCCAAGCCTACACGCCAAACAAATAGTTCCAGGAAATACTTCCTAACACTGAAATTTATATTCGATATGAACGTATTTCCCTTTCTTAACAAGCTTGCGGTCTATTACCTTTCTGCATGGTATGTATTCTATAATTCTGCTAACACATTTTCATCTGACCACCTGCCATGAACTACTGCGATGCCTATAATTAATTTTCATTTGATTTATTCATTGTTCACTAATTTTTGTTCTATATCTGTCAGCTAGCTAGTCTTACCTAAATTTATTGCGTACTTTTTGATGAATATTGTATTATACGTGTTAGTATCAGAGTTTCAGGTTGCAAAATTGCAAAACAAAGGTCCAGACAGACGTTCGTGGTGTACATCGAGAAATCACAGCTGTCTCTGTTAAGAAATGAGCCATACAGCTTACCACTCAAGAGCAGCTATTATATCGTGAAAATGTTTTCGTTGGAAAACTCGCTATTGTCTTTGTGGCAGCCCAAACGTGCAGAAGGAACGGCTGTACATGTGTAGTACTTGTCCCCCAGTGCTCCGGTATCGGCTACAGCGGCGAATGCCCCCAACTACCCTCTTGTCGAATGCCGGCAGTCTGGTGATGCCGCAGCTGTTGGTACGCCTGTCAGGACTCAGCTGGCTGCCATTGATTGGAGCGAGCGCTCGATACGGGGCTGCGTGTCGAGGTGCTGCCAACCGAGGCCGACACGCTCCGCTAATCGCCCAAAATGGGTCACACCTCTCCTTGCTTAAAAACTACGAGGGGGCACGCCTCTCTGCAGCAACTCGAGAACCACAGCCTGCGATACTACAGTCTGATCAAAATTACTTGATCGCTGGCAATTCACGCTTCCTCCAGTCAGAGCGCTCAACGTCACGCAACGTTCACCGTAGCCGAACGACCACAATAATTAGTCAATTCATTTCCTGTTCCTTGTCCGGCATTCTTTCTTGACGTGTTCGTACCACGAATCAAGGGTTTGGCACTTTTGTTTCGTATATCTTCATATGTGGTAACCACACCACAAAGAATCATACGCTCATAATGATGTTAATGAAATACACATCTTTCATATACATCACTAACTAAACACTATTGGGTGCTTCCACACAAGACGTGATTCAGCGTAACACAAGCAATTTGTCATAATCACTCACATACGCACTTTTCATAATCACTGGGATGAGCGTACATTAGATAAGCTTCGCACGACACTGCGTGAAACAGAGTTTTTGAAGGCTGCAATTCATCATTGCTAATGCGTGATCAGAGTTAAAAATACAACTACTTCGACATGTGATGTCGGGTGTTGCTGTCAGTCGGCCCACAGTCTTCTCGATCGTAATTAACAAGTTATATAGGTTTAACTTTTAAAAAATATGTTAAGAGAAATGAAACTCCGCGTGCTCAATTGTCTCAATGAACATATCATGGCAAATACGTAAACACAGTACTTCAACACTCTCCCATTTGGACTGTCTGTAATTTGATTAGATATACAGTGCTGGAGATCATGAGATCAATCGTACATGCAATGTTTATCAGGGGGCAATCTCTCTAAAACGATTAACGTCGCCACACAACAAACAAGACAAATTACTCCTTGAATGCTGCCCTCAATTTTCGCTGAAACATAAAAATTTCAGCTCATAGTAAACGTCCTTAGTTCATGGCAGACCATGTGTAAGGTCTTAGAGACCCAGTACGTTCGACGCGTCTTGCTAAGTGCGCTCTGTTGTAGCACTGTATGACACAAAAGATGATTCGCTACTAATGCTGCAGGGAAAAGGAAAATACCAATATTTATTCTAATATGGCTACGCACTTCACATATGTTCGGACCATTCTCCTTCCATAACAGTCGTCTGTATGTTAAAGCCCGAAGGTACCAAAATTATGAGTCACCCAAAATTGTGTTTGTCCTGGCGCTCCTAGAGCGGTGGTGAACAGAAACCAATGACGAAGCTCTTCAGGAAATAAAACTGACAGCTGTCCAAGTGGAATATTGCGTGTGATAAGACGAAATGACAAAGAGCGTATACACTATTCTCATGTCAGTATAGTCATGTCATCTGAAGTTAGAAGTGCCAGGACGCCTCTTCTAGATGTGACAAGGTATCGGTAGTAATAGCCATTGACAATTGGGTTTCTGAAGCTGGAGGAAAGTTGTCTGACAAACATTAAACGAGATGATACAAATGATTGTTTGTTCAAATCTATTATAATGTTCTTTTAGAACAAGTTATTTAATATCTGTTTACACGTAATTGTCGAAAAGTGACACTCGTTTTGTTGCGCATCAAAGTTTGATTGAAAAGTTTCCGAATGTAAAAGCTTTTTCTGGAAAAGTACGTGGACATGGAATACAAATTTGTGACATCCTTTCTGAAAGTATTTATATGGAATGTAACTGTGTATGCAAATGAAAGTGAACGCGTAGTTTTATTAGCTTGCCGCAAATGTCTCAGTATGTCGTCTGTTATTTTAGAGCAGCGGTCTCAAATAACAATAATTATTTGCAACATAGATAAAGTGACTTTTCCTACAGGGGTAATGGTCTTAACTTGTGTCGCAATGACTGCCGTAACCACATGTGGTACAGTTTACTGATGGCTGTAACGAGGAAGCATTTATTAAGCCATTAAGGACATTGAAACATCCAATTTTTCACGTCGGTATTGTCTTACACAACAGCCAACGGCCTTGCTTCGTTGAATACACCGTTTCCGTCAGACCACGCAAATTAATCAACGTCGGGCGCGGTCATTACTTTGAGAGATAACCGTTTGGATAAATGTCCACGTGCCGTTGACTGCTTTCCTTCGCCTTTGCAGCAAGTGGGAGGAGGGGTGATAGCCTAAAGTTTCTGGTCATCAGGCATTGCTTTAATGTCCTGGATTAAATTCCAAACTTCTCCGCAGTGTACCTTGAAGTGATGGCATGTCACTCAAGCTCGGCGGCCCGCTGGGTGCTATTCCATAGTAGCAGGTGCGCTGGTACGGTCTGCTGGGTCCGATGTCTGAAGCTCGGGGATTCACGACTTCCTCTTAATCTGGCTGGCCGTGTTTAGAGTTGTTCTAACCAGGGAGTAGCACGCAGCTAAAATTTCCATTCAGTCAGTAAGTACGTTTGACGAGAGAACCTAAGTTCGATAAAATAAGTCTTTTGTTCTAGTTATATTGCCGATAGAGAAAGATTATATTTATCTCTGTGGCTTTTTGTTGCAAGTCAATAACTATACTATTATGTTTTCTCACAGGCACACGATGAGCGATGAGATTATTGGTGCTAAAGCGGTTAAATATTGTTTCACACATAGTCTATGTACGAACACCGGGTTTCAGCCTCTCCCTATCATCATCATCATCATCATCATCATCATCATCATCATCTACCAACATAACACCCGAGTACACACACCCGTTACAACAAAAACACATAAATACGAAACGCTCACATTTCGCGAAGAAAAGGTGCTACTATGCGTGAAGAACAGAAAAACCATTTTTTTAATTTGCCGGCTGAACCTGCCCTTCGGAGTCTTCCATCCTACAGTACCGTATGATTTACTTTTTCACGAACACGCAGATCCAGTTTCCAAGTTCTCTAATACAGACGGTACAGTGACTGCTAGATGTTACAACGTCTTATGTGAAAGTGATGTGCTCATATGTGAAGATACTCACGTATGTAATAGTATCTTAATCAGCATAAATCAGGCAAGTACCAAGGACCGCGTAAGTGTAATTGTCAAAGCAACCTCTGTTACTACAGACGTCACTAGAGAGGAATTTCTTCTTTTCCTGTCGGGTTCGACGCAGGCGTGTTTCATTCATGTTAGTCTCGTTTCTTCCTTCTGCTTTCTGAAGAATGTTTTCTCTGTGCATCGGACACAATAGCTTCCTCTTCCCCTGACCGACTATTCCCCATAATGGCAGCGTTGTGCGGGGGCAGCCGCGGAAGCTGCGATGGACACGCGGCTGCGTCATCCGTTGTCGCCTGGGTACACAGCTCCGCCACGCGTACACACAGATAACCGCTGTCGCCCACAGCTGACTCACACCGTCAGGAGCTGCGCGCCTGTCCGAGATAGCGGCCATGCGGACGCGACCTTCCGCTATTCAGTCAATCGCTGCATCGCTGGAGCCTCCCGTTAGCATATCAAATAATTAACCGTCGAGAATAGTCTGTCACTGTCACAGAAATAGGAACCTGAAATGTAATGCAGGTGCTCTGAAGTTGCGGAAAAGGATGGCTAGTGATTTATTCATACAGCGCTCTTTAGAGTTGGGCGGTACATACCAGGCCTTGTAGAATACTGGTAGGGTTTTATTTTCCTTGCTAATAACGTTCCACGCATAAAAACCGACGGGAAGCCCGAAGTTCTAGCACCTTTTTATCGTCCCGCATCTGAAATCATTCTCTATTGATTCCTTCTGGTCGAAAACACGTATGTGGTCTTCAAACATCGTATCTTCAAATATAATTTTGCTTGAGAAGCGTAGTATGGGATGCTGAGCGTGTTCAGTGAAGACATACAATGTATTTCCAGTACGAGAAGGATATACATAATCACTTTTTTCTGTTATTGGGCTGTGGCTGTGTAGCTACATTGTCATTTACGGTGACAATTATTAGCGGAATGTTGTGGTAGCTCCCCCCCTCCCCCTCCCCAAACACACACACGTGTGTGCTGTTCGGAAAACTGCCGGTAGCATAAACCCGAGAGCTGGTCGCGTTGGTCTGTCTAATTCATAGGCGATGGCATTCAGTCGAGTCTCACCATCGACACTTGTTACTAATTTTATTAACCGTTCATAGGCAGCAGTAATGTCGAGGGAGCGAGTTAGTGTTGGCATTTAATTACGGCGTAATAAGAGCTTGTCTGCTACGGATATGCGTGTTCTAAAAGTGTCGTGTGCTTTATTATATAGTTTTACACAGCTTGCAACACAAGCTGTGTCACAGGGTCACGCAAGGATCTGCACGCTTTCCTCTGCTCCTCTTGGCACGTTGTGCTTTTTTTCTAAATTGCTTCCACATCAAGAAAATTTAACGTTGTTGGCACCCTAAACAATGGTATGAGTCCGTGACCTGTTCTTACAAGACTGCATGTCACTCTTTCTCGAAAAAGTTTAGTTTCCTGTATTATTTTTGAATCAATCAATCAAGCTAAATGGCTTATCCTGCAAGTACGCTGTTTGCGTCTCATTGTAGTCTCTCGTTTCTAATGCAATATTACGTGATGATAAGGCCATTTTTAAATATACTGCATTTCGTTTCGGTCGAATTAAATTCACTTAAAAGAAATTGAGTCGGTGGTGATGAAATGTTTGGAGAGGCACAGCTGTGAAATGAAATGTCAGTGAAAACAGGCGAGAAATGCTGAACCAGCAATGTAATGCGGCAAATGAAAAATTTTACTAAACTGAGATTCCAATGGGATAAGTTTCCACTTATATTCACAGTGTACTTCATATCATCTGTGGCACAGTTAACGGCGGGACTGGAGAGCGTCTGGGGGGTGGGGGGGGGGGTTGTTTGTGTAAATCTTTAATACATTTCAATAACTCTGAGCACATGCATAAAATGACAAAAGTAAGGTATTTACCGCTCAGTTTATCAAAATGCAAAACGTAATATCTGACACAATAGAACACACGATAAAATAGTCGTCTGTCTCTTGAAATTTTTCCGAATTTACAATAAGAGGACAAGAAATATTGTACCATGAATAATAACACAAAAGCAAAAGGAGCGTGAGACAATACACAATAATAAATCTTAGCCTAGAATACAAAAGCCTAAAATATACTCAGTCAAAAGCTGACACCACAACTAACACTTCATAAGCAATTAACAAAAAGAGCGAATTCAGCAGTCGAATTCACCAGCCCAAGCTACAGTCTGCTGCGCACAGTAAACTAAAAAAATCAGAACTGTTAATGATAGAAACAAGGAGAGATTAAAATTTCACTGAGCCAAGAACAACATGAAATTGCCATCTTAAATGCACTTGATCTTACAGCGACATCGCCGTAGTTGAAAAGTGTGATCTCGTGGTAACTTAATTTCGTGAACACGGAAACGCTTTTCGCAAATCAAGATTGCATTGATGAGACAGGTACGATTTCCTTAAAAACTGTCTTAACCAAAAACACACTGCAGCTAACAAAAGTAGACTACTCGCCACAGTGCATTTTCTGAATTCACAGTGTCGAACACCGTCCACTGCTCCAGACCGGAACGATGCCCCGTGTTGACAGCAAGCCACCGCCAGCCTCAGCTGCAGGTCCACCAGGCTGCCTCGCTGCTTTGCACCGCGCCTTCCTGCTAAGCTACGGCCGGCTGGCTGCTCTCCTTGCCTCGGAAGTTCCAGTTGCGTTACCTTCTAGCTGGCCATCTCCCAGCTTCTCGTCTCTGGTGCGGTTTCCTCTGATGACAGCAGCTGCCCCGTCGTCCGTCTGCTCGGGGCCGCTGGCCAACTCCGTGGCCAGACACGCCGGAACGTAAACAAGCTCTGCTGCTGCGCCACGTGGCTCGGCGTCGTGCACGGATACTTTTGCACAATTACCCACAGCCCTCCGGTGCTAGCTTCAAGTTGATGTTGCCGATCCACTCCCATAATACGTAAACTGAAAGTGGTGGGAGAGAAAGGAAAGGGAACTATTCACGTCAGCTGCATCGGGGCTTTATGCGGAATCAAGGGCGACAAGTGAAAATGTGTGCCGGACCGGGATTCGAACACGGGATCTCCTGCTAACGAGGCACTTGTCAACCACTGCGCCATCCGAACGCTGCGTGTATCGTAACTGCACGGGCTATCCCGACACGGACACGCACCCCGGCCGATCCAATTTCCCACCTCTCTGCAGTTCTCATCCATGTCCATATGCTTGCTACTTTGAGATTCTGCAGGAGATCGAACGTAATTGCGCATCTGTACTGAAGGTGATGGATTGATTGCCCATGAGGCGAATCAGGTATGAGTGCGTCCGAAAGAGCAGACACCACACACACAAATCACACCCGTATGCCAGGCAGTTCCTCGCTGCGACCGTATGCAGCTCCGTGCCTAGCCGTGGTGTTGCGAGTGGCAGTTTGCCTGTTGCAGTCATGGTCTGCCATGACAGAAGGCAACACCAGTGCTGTTCTGGTGGCAACAGCGAAGCGACGTGAGAATGTGCCTGTTGTGAATTTCTAATTCACGATATTCATTCCATTCATTTAATTTTAGTAAATGTTTTTCAGGTGTGTGTGTGTGTGTGTGTGTGTGTGTGTGTGTGTGTGTGTGTGTGTGTGTGTGTGTGTGTGTGCGCGCGCGCAGGATGCTTCAAAAATACTTTTACGGACTCCGGGGCAGGTTCCTTACACCGAAACAGGAAAAAAACGTCCAGTAAGCATGGGCTCTGAAATGCATAGCGTAAGAGCTATGAGCACTTCTGTTGAAGAGACCCTGTCCCCAAAGTTTCTAAAAGTATTTTTGTAACACCCTATATATCCCTGTGGCAGGGTGTCAACCACACTCCTGCACCAAATTCTCTCTGGGAGAACCTCCCATTGTAGTGTTGGTAAACAACGGGGGCAAAAAAAATGAAAGTGAAAATCTGGCCAGGGATTTTGACATCCTCCAATAGCCACCTAACGGTTTTGGCGACTGCTGACATTAATTTGGAAATCCAGATTAGAATCCCGGTGTGGCACAAATTATGATATGGAACGACATATCCGTTCTATTTTGTTCTTAGATAAAATGAGTCTGCTTCGTGTTTTAGGTGGTAGCATATTTTATGGTCCGGTATGAAGCGAGAGCTTTTGACTGAATTGAAAACAAACGGCTCTTGAATTTCTCTGTCTTATATGTCTACATATGCGTGTTATACGTGCTTACTATGTCATAGTACGTGCGACATTTTAAAATGTCGGAGATTGTCAGCACGCAGTGGTCTTCTTATATGTACGCTTTCCAGTAATTTTTTTTTACACATCAAAATAACTTACATGTAAATTTCTCGGTGCAGTGGTGCGGAGTGGCTTAAGCGCCTAGGAGAGTTAAATTAGAGGTAGAAATGGGAGCTCAGGCTTTTAGACCGAAAAAAACTGCACTGGATGAGGATTTTATCGTGGACCTTTCCAGCGTTCGCGTAGCAGAAGTCAGAACTAGCGAAACTGAAGCTTTGAATATTTCCGTGAGAAGTTGATTGCCAGTTCTATCGATAGGACCATTGACCTGGAGAGGCCGTGGTGTGTGTTACATGACTCGTCTGGCAAATCGTCTCGATCTTTCGGAAAACTTCGTTAGAGCGCTGTGGAGTAGGTTTCTGCGAGGACAATCCCTTGCACAGAAATGTTTGGCAGCTGACTGGTTGAAGCCAGTAGAGCAGAGGGGCGTTAATCTGCATGCGGCCTCGCGTCCGCGTCGCCACATAGCTGCGGGGGCACCAGAGAAAGTGCGTCAGCTTTTGCCGCCCCCAAGGACGCAGCCTCGCTGCAGCCTGGCGCCGCGAACCAGGAACCAACCGGGCCCTCCTGCACCCGCCGCACCAGTGGCTCCACAGGGAGACGCCCTAACCACACTCTGTGCGAACAGCTTCATGGGGTAACATTTGCATGTTGCTCCAAAGCGATAATGACAGAACGACTTTTTTTGTCTACAAACAACTTACTGGATGTAACTTATTTCAGAGACCAGTGATTGAGTGTACAGCAGCTTCATTACTATGTCATATTTCATTAACCGCTTCACACACAGAAGTGAGAACAGGTATTGAAAAAGATAAGTTACCATTATCAGGAGTAAAATTAGCATCTGTAGGTGTATAAGACATGCCGTTTCATGCAAATATCGCTTTCAGTTCATGAAACCTGCCAACAGACTAAAACTTGTGTGCTGGTGCAGGACTCGAACACGGACCCTCGGTTTCGCGTCCAGTGCTGTTAGTGGTGTCGAAGTTTTACATCAGTGCAAATTCCGATGTATAGTGAAAGATTCATTCTTAATCTCCGTTCACGGTGCAGACAAACCAGAACGCAGATTATTTACGTGTGATTGTCATTTATACCAATTATTCGGAGTATTTCAAAAATGAATCATCTGCAACTTAGTGACTTCTAGTCAAATTAATTTTCTCATTTGGATTTAGATCACTCAGTGCACTGAACACTGATACGTTACAATGATTCAGGAGTAAAAGGCTTTACTCAAGATAATTTAGACGCATACCGTGCTGGGAAGTAAACAACGACCAAAATGTCTTCTTTCTTGTTCACTTTTTTGCTATATTACTTGTCTTGGTTCATCGGGTAATTTTCTTTTTTTGTTTAATTGTAGATCTATCGATGTCATTAGTTTCGTACCAATTTTCCATTCTGTCTGTCGTCATTTCTAATGCAGTTCCAATCAAAAAATTCCAATTCCTCGTTGTCTATAGTTCTGCCCGTATGTGAGTATTGGCCTTGATATTTTTTCTATAGAAACCTTAATCTACTTGGGAAGATTCCGATATGAAACTCCTATTCCTGATTTTAAATTAGCCTTTAATCATGCTGTTCATAAATGTACAGTACAAAAGTGTGGACGGGGGAGGGGAGGGAAGGGGAGTGACAGACTGGAGAACTTCCTAGTTTCCATTCCGAGAACTGTGTTGAATAACTGAGATTCCAGAGAGAACATAAAAATGTATACGCTGTGAAAACGCTGGTCTGAAATGAGACTTCGGTCAGGTGTATGATCTATAACATACAGTCTAGAATTGTGGAGAAAAGTACATATCTTTTATACCGGGTGGTTATAACTGAAGTTCACACACGCGCGGAGGTCCAGTGTGGGCTACAATTGTCGTATGGCAGCGAATTTGGTAGATATGCCAGTGTGTTAATGCGGAACAGGTTTATGCCGGAAAAAATAAGTTCTTATTTTGGGCACCAGATGTAAATCTGGCGCAGTACAGCATCTCGTCCACGTCTCCGGTGCTCATATTGAATCACTCGTGCAAGCAGTGGTTAATAATAAAATCAACATTATGCCTTTCTCACTTGCGTGAGCTTTCTGCCCACGTCCCATTCATAATCCATTACATATGGAAACACTTCTATACGCCTTTCTTGCATTCCCAGCGCCAGATTTCCAACTGGTGGTCAAAATTGAAACTTTTCAACTTACATTGGTTCTGCATTAACGCATTAGAGTATTTAAAAAGTGCCGCTGCCATACGATAATTACAGCCCACACTGGACCTCTGCGAGTAACTGCACTTTAATTATAACCACCTGGTACCCCTCCCCCCACGAACCATAGACCTTGCCGTTGGTGGGGAGGCTTGCGTGCTTCAGCGATACAGATAGCCGTACCGTAGGTGCAACCACAACGGAGGGGTATCTGTTGAGAGGCCAGACAAACGTGTGGTTCCTGAAGAGGGGCAGCAGCCTTTTCAGTAGTTGCTGGGGCAACAGTCTGGATGATTGACTGATCTGGCCTTGTAACAATAACCAAAACGGCCTTCCTGTGCTGGTACTGCGAACGGCTGAAAGCAAGGGGAAACTACAGCCGTAATTTTTTCCCGAGGGCTTGCAGCTTTACTGTATGGATAAATGATGGCGTCCTCTTGCGTAAAATATTCCGGAGGTAAAGTAGTCCCCCATTCGGATCTCCGGGCGGGAACTACTCAGGAGGACGTCGTTATTAGGAGAAAGGAAACTGGCGTTCTGCGGATTGGAGCGTGGAATGTCAGATCCCTTAATCGGGCAGGTAGGTTAGAAAATTTAAAAAGGGAAATCGATAGGTTAAACTTGGATATAGTAGGAATTAGTGAAGTTCGGTGGCAGGAGGAACAAGACTTTTGGTCAGGTGAATACAGGGTTATAAATACAGAATCAAATAGGAGTAATGCAGGAGTAGGCTCTGGCTCTGAGCACTATGGGACTCAACTTCTTGAACTTAGAACTAGTTAAACCTAACTAACCTAAGGACATCACACACATCCATGCCCGAGGCAGGATTCGAACCTGCGGCCGTAGCGGTCTCGCGGTTCCAGACTGCAGCGCCAGAACCGCACGGCCACTTCGGCCGGCGCAGGAGTAGGTTTAATAATAAATAAAACAATAGGAATGCGGGTAAGCTACTACAAACAGCACAGCGAACGCATTGTTATGGCCAAGATAGACACGAAGCCCACGCCTACGACAGTAGTACAAGTCTATATGCCAACTAGCTCTGCAGATGATGAAGAAATTGAAGAAATGTATGATGAAATAAAAGAAATCATTCAGATAGTGAAGGGAGACGAAAATTTATTAGCCATGGGTGACTGGAATTCGGTAGTAGAAAAAGGGAGAGAAGGAAACGTAGTAGGTGAATATGGATTGGGGGTAAGAAATGAAAGAGGAAGCCTGGTAGAATTTTGCACAGAGCATAACTTAATCATAGCTAACACTTGGTTCAAGAATCTGGAGATACTAAAAGGTATCAGATTATATAATGGTAAGACAGAGATTTAGGAACCAGGTTTTAAATTGTAAGACATTTCCAGGGGCAGATGTGGACTCTGACCACAATCTATTGGTTATGAACTGCAGATTGAAATTGACGAAACTGCAAAAAGGTGGGAATTTAAGGAGATGGGACCTGGATAAACTGACTAAACCAGAGGTTGTACAGAGTTTCAGGGAGAGCATACGGGAACAATTGACAAGAATGGGGGAAAGAAATACAGTAGAAGAAGAATGGGTAGCTTTGAGGAATTAAGTAGTGAAGGCAGCAGAGGATCAAGTAGGTAAAAAGACGAGGGCTAGTAGAAATCCTTGGGTGACAGAAGAAATATTGAATTTAATTGACGAAAGGAGAAAATATAAAAATGCAGTAAATGACGCAGGCAAAAAGGAATGCAAACGTCTCAAAAGTGAGATCGACAGGAAGTGCAAAATGGCTAAGCAGGCATGGCTAGAGGACAAAAGTAAGGATGTAGAGGCTTATCTCACTAGGGGTAAGATAGATACTGCCTACAGGAAAATTAAAGAGACCTTTGGAGAAAAGAGAGCCACTTGTATGAATATCAAGAGCTCAGATGGGAACTCAGTTCTACGCAAAGAAGGGAAAGCAGAAAGGTGGAAGGAGTATATAGAGGGTCTATACAAGGGCGATGTACTTGAGGGCAATGTTATAGATATGGAAGAGGATGTAGATGAAGATGAAATAGGAGATATGATACTGCGTGAAGAGTTTGATAGAGTACTGAAAGACCTAAGTTGAAACAAGGTCCCGGGAGTAGACAACATTCCATCAGAACTACTGACAGCCTCGGGAGAGCCAGTCCTGACAAAACTCTACCATCTGGTGAGCAAAATGTATGAGACAGGGGAAATACCCTCAGACTTCAAGAAGAATATAATAATTCCAATCCCAAAGAAAGCAGGCGTTGACAGATGTGAAAATTACCGACCTATGAGTTAAATAAGCCACGGCTGCAAAATACTAACACGAATTCTTTACAGACGAATGGAAAAACTGATAGAAGCCGACCTCGGGGAAGATCAGTTTGGATTTCGTAGAAATATTGGAACACGTGAGGCAATGCTGACCCTATGACTTATCTTAGAAAATAGATTAACGAAAGGCAAACCTACGTTTCTAGCATTAGTAGACTTAAAGAAAGCTTTTGACACTGTTGACTGGAATATTCTCTTTCAAATTCTGAAGGTGGCAGGGGTAAAATGCAGGGAGCGAAAGGCTATTTACAATTTGTACAGAAAGCAGATGGCAGTTACAAGAATCGAGGGGAATGAAAGGGAAGCAGTGATTGGGAAGGGAGTGAGACAGGGTTGTAGCCTCTCGCCGATGTAATTCAGACTGTACATCGAGCAAGCAGTAAAGGAAACAAAAGAAAAATTCGGAGTAGGAATTAAAATCCATGGAGAAGAAAGCGTTTCTGAAGAAGAGAAATTTGTTAACATCGAGTATAGATTTGTCAGGAAGTCGTTTCTGAAAGTATTTGTATGGAGTGTAGCCATGTATGGAAGTGAAACATGGACGATAACTAGTTTGGACAAGAAAAGAATAGAAGCTTTCGAAATGTGGTGCTATAGAAGAATGCTGAAGATTAGATGGGTAGATCACATAACTAATGAGGAGGTACTGAATAGGATTTGGGAGAAGATGAGTTTGTGGCACAACTTGACTAGAAGAAGGGATCGGTTGCTAGGACATGTTCTGAGGCATCAAGGAATCACAAATTTAGTATTGGAGGGCAGCGTGGAGGGTAAAAATCGTAGAGGGAGACCAAGAGATGAATACACTAAGCAGATTCAGAGGGATGTAGGCTGCAGTACGTACTGGGAGATGAAGCAGCTTGTACAGGTTAGAATAGCGTGGAGAGCTGCATCAAACCAGTCTCAGGACTGAAGACCACAACAACGTGGTACCTACAGAACCTCGCGGTAGACTGACTACAACAAGTTCTGAAATACATATTTCTCGAAATAAGTTTTCTTCCTGGCAAATGGATGTTCTGAGATATTTTAAGCCGTTTTACGAGAGCGGTTGCCTCCCCCATCTTTTTCTTCTGGATTACTACTATCACTAGGACGTGGGCGTACTGGCGCGGTCGCCTTACAACCACTTTCGCATCGAGCGATATCCAAATACCCTGCAGAGTCGAATTAGCAGCAATTAGTACTCCTTTGGGAAATGCATAATTTAATCACTTTCCTAAGTCTGTGAAATCCATGCTCGAGTTCTCTTAATTAGAACACCTTGTTACCCTTCTCCTTCCTGTGAGGAATATCGGGTTAGTATCTTTCTCTCTCTCTCTCTCTCTCTCTCTCTCTCTCGAGGTAAAGCAAATTTCGTACAGCTTACGCCATTACGGCGGTCGCCTTCATCTAAGGAGCGGTGCCTGGTGACTAGCTGCCCCATTGATCGCCACGCTGTGGTAACCGCTGAAAGGTTAGAGGCCAGGCAACACGATAGCCCGTCTCATTAGCAGAGGGCTCCGCCGACCCGGCATCGAATAACAAACAGCTGGGCAGGCTCGCTTCGTCTCGCACCTTCTCGAGCAGGAAGGACGGCGGTTACACTCGCTCACCTGGAACACTCCTACACTCTCCCTGTGGCTTCGCCGACGGCATTATCAGTTTCTAACCCGAGACATGTAGGCTGTAGAATTACGCGCGTCTCAAACGGCCCGAACTGACGGTGTAAATTTTCAGAACGGCATGAAATCGATATTACCAGACACCTCAATATAACCTAAGTGTGTAGGAAGACCACATGCCACGTAGATATAAATGCTCATTCGCGGGTAGTTATGTACGGCCTATGAACTGTAATATACGGTGAATATTAATAAAACCGACAAACTGCAGGGGCGGATTCCTAACGGAAAATGGTCCTGTGTAGATGTCCTGAAATGCATCGTTGCAACTGTAGATGGCACTGACGAACGAATGTTCCTCTGACCACGTGCCTTATGTTCCTTGTGTGTTGCAGGCTGTGTGATTGACGCAGCTTACTGTAAGCAGAATGGACAGATGTTCATATGGAGAAACAAGCAGAGATGGTGTATTTGTACAGCCAAGCAGATGGAAATGGTCGAGAGGCAGCACGGCTGTACCAGGACAAGTACACCTACAGACACCAACCACATCCCGCAACATTTCAAGCCCCTTTTGGGCGGTTGTGTGATCATGGGTGCTTTCAGAGAGACGAACGTGAAGGGAGGTGGCGGATTGTACCTACACCAGATTTGAAGTATCGGTTTCTACAGGATACTGAGACGAAGCGTAGTAAAAGTGGCCAGTCAACATGGTGTAAGCCAAAATACGGTTATGCGTGTCCTGCATAACAGCCCATGATGCGACTTGTGAACGCCTGCATTGCATCCTATGGAGGCCACTTTGAACACCTGTTGTGACGTGGATGCGATGCAGCTCTGTAGTATGTTCCAGGACGATTTGGCATCGTTATGCGCACACCGTCCAGTTCCGGACACACGTTATAAGAACTTTTTTCCTCAGTTTCTTGTCAGGAATCTGTCCCTGTAGTTTTTCGGTTTTATTAACGTTCACCCTGTTAACTCATGTTATTTTTACTGTTCAGGTAGAAGCAGTTAGCGGGAATACCATTCGGGAATATAGAACCGATACAGACAAAATGGTGCAAGGTGTACGAAATTCTTAGGGAACTAGACGTAAGCTGTAGGGAAAGACATGTAATATACAATATCTTCGAGAACCAAGAGCAAAAAATAAGAATAGAAGAGCGGATTAGAAAGGGTGTAAGGCAGGGTCGCAGTCTCTCACTTCTGCTATTCACTGTACAACGAAGAAGCATTTACGGAAATGAAAGGTTCAAGAATGGGATTAAAATTTAGCGAAAATGTGACATTGATAACATTCAGTGATGACACTGCTACCCTCAGTTTTGAGTGACGAAGAGTTGCAGCGCCTGTTGAATTGAATGAACCGTCTCATGTGCACAACAAAAATGGCATTAGCAGTAATTTTGCCGTCAAAATTGGGGACGACGAAGTAGATGAAGGAATTTCAGTATCTTGGAAGGAAGGCGATGAGCTGTACTCGTCGTTCAGTCACATCTCAGATGATTGTTTGGTTGATTTGGAGGAAGGTACCAAACATCGAGGTCATCGGTCTCATCGGATGAGGGAAGGGTGGGGAAGGAAATCGATCGTGCCCTTTGAGAGGAACCATGCTGGTATTGCCTGAAGCTATTTAGGGAAATCACGGAACACCTAAATCAGGATGGCGGGACGCGGGTTTGAACCGTCGTCTTCCCGAATGCGAGTCCAGTGCGTTAACCACTGCGTCACCTAGCTCGATGCATCGCAGATGAGTTCGATCACGTACAGATGTGGCAAGTTGGGGGCCAGCACATAAATTGAAACAAGCCACTGTGTTCCTCGAACCGCTCGATCAATCTCCTGGTCTTGTAACATGGCGCATCATCTCGTTGAAAAATGCCACTGCCGTTGGGAAACATGACCGTCACGAAGGAGTGTACGTGGTCTGCATCCAGTGTACGATACTCTCTGCCCTCATGGTGCCTTGCAGGAGCTGCACTGCACTAATGGATGCCCACGTGAATGTTCCACAGAGCGTAGTGGAGGCGCCACCAGCTTGTCTCCGTCCCACAGTACAGGCGTCAGGGAGCTGTTCTCCTGGAAGAAGGCAGATTCGCATCCCTCCCATCGGCATGGAGTAGTGATGAAGGTATCGAGATTCGTCAGACCATGCAGCGCTCTGCTCCTACGCCAACGTCCGCTGCCGATAGTCACGTAGTTGCCGATTTCGTTGTACTCGTATTAACATTAGCACATGCATGGTTCGTCAGCTGTGTAGGCCCATCATTAGGAGTGATCGGTGCGCTTTGCGGTCAGACATAACTGTACTCTGCCCAGCACTAAAGCCTGATGTTAGTTCCGCCAGAGTTCGCCACCTATCCTGTTTTATGAGTCTGCTCAACCCACGACGTCCGGCGTATGTAATGAGGGGTGGCCACCCAACCCCACGAGGTCTGGATGTGGTTTCACCACGTGTTAAAGGCATTCACCACAGCACTCCTCGAACAGCCGACAAGTGCAGTTTCTGAAATGCTCATGCCAAGCCTCCGGGCCATCACGTCTGTTCTCGGTCAAAATCAGATAGATCGCGCGCGCCTTCCCCATTCTGCATATGGACAGCACGCTCACTGATACTACATGTACAGTGAGTGTGTCTGACTAGCAGTCATTCCTCGACAGGTGACGCTGCCATCGCCTGAACGGGTGTATGTCGATAATAGGTCAGTGGACATAATGTTGTGGCTGGATAAGTGCATATTTTTCCGAAAGACATTATAAAGATTGGTACGAAATATGAAGCATGCCTCTCAGACTGATACGTACGTTACATGAATAAGAATAGAGATAGCAGAAGTACACGCGATCAATAATTGCGCGTGGAACAGTAGACTTGGTCTTCAGCTTATTAGGTTTGTAATTTCCTGTTAGTTCACAGAAATATTGCATCATTCATTGCGGCGACATTTTTCATCTTCTAAGCCCTACAAAATTTTCGAAATGTGAGGGGAGTGCCATTTCCCTGTGTATCGATGTTTGTGTTGGTGGATGTTTGAACTATAGTGAGTACTTGTGACGGCAGGCTGAGCGTACGGGTGGTTGCCGTAGCAGACCCGGTGAACAGCGCTGAATGAATCAGCCTTCGGCACCGTTACGGGTCGCGGTGGACCTGCAACGCCACACCTTGCGAGAGGCAGCAGAGAGCTGCGGCAGGCATTAGCGCTCGCTGTCGCTGTTCTGTTCCTTCATTAACTCGTACTTTCTATGGACGCAGCACCGTGCCACCGCTACGCAAAGGTTCAGCATTTATTGATCTGAAGTAATTACATTTTCTTGGAGACTTACTGGGTTTCAACTTTATTTCCTGTAAATATAGAAGCTGAAGTAATGAATTACAATTTGTCCCAAGGCTGGGACTTGAACTACGGCTTCCTGCTTACTACGCATCTATATCTACATACATACATACTCCGTAATCCACCATACGGTGCGTGGCGGACGGTACCTCGTACCACAACTAGCATCTTCTCTCCCTGTTCCACTCCCAAACAGAACGAGGCAAAAATGACTGCCTATATGCCTCTGTACGAGCCCTAATCTTTCTTATCTTTGTGATCTTTCCGCAGATACGTTATCCACTACATCGTCCAGGCAATGTGACTAACACAGCTGCACGGACGGGCCTAGTCCAATGCCCTCCCTAACATAAACTTAATTTCACATCTCATCCCATCTTGATGGCTATTGTCATCTTCAGAGCATAAACATATTCTGATGTAGGTATCAAGATCAGTTCCCATAAAACTGCTCATATAGAAAGTTTGCAATAACAGAAACCGGTAATTATGAATTTCGCAACTTACGTGGTCAAGCTAGACCTTTACAAATAAAATCTTAAATTGTTGGTTCATGATTGGCTGCTTTTCTTGGGTTCATACTCACCGTACAGTGTCTTCCACTCACAACCGTATGATACGCTGCCCGGAAGCGCTGAAGTACAGTATGATGGTGCTTAGTGACTGGTAGTAGAGGAAGGTTTGCTAATTAGCAGCCGAGGATAAGTGACAACGAAGGCTTTCCCTGCGCTAGATGGGGCAAGTAGCTGTGAGATGCGTGGCGAAAGTAAATCCTGTTCATTGCGTCTGCCTGGGAAGTACGTTCACTCGTCAACATTCTCGAACGGGGAAGCAGTAGTGATACTGAGAATCGAAAGGTTTTCACATTGTATGGGAGGTGGTTCTGACTCAGCACTTGTAGGATGCCTTCCAATACCACTACCTAAGTACGAATGAAAAATTCTAGCTTCGGAATCGGGGGCATTTTTTCCTGGTGCATAGCGACACGTTCACTTCTGTCAAGGCTTGTTTACAATGCTAACTATCTTCTGAAATCTGGTCTGGTGACTGGATAAAGGGCTAGTAAGTCTTATGATGTGGTTGCCTGGGAGACCATAAATGGAAGGACACACCGTCTTTATCACCACGCCTAATGATGCTGTCATCTTCCACGTAATAGCGATTAGGTTGTGAGGCATCGTATTTCCGTGCCATAAGCATTATGATGAAAGTGATATTGTTTCTGATCGTATTAAAGTTTGCCATTAGATAATTTGTTGTAATGAGGCGTCTCACAATATAAATGAGAGTCCGCAGTTACCGCTGATGTTGCCGGAGAGCCGTATCCGGATTCAGATACCGGTAGCGGAACATCTGAATCTCTTCGGAAGTGGGTATTCAGTTCTTTTCAACCTAAGTGGTGAAAAAGATTTTTAGGGACCAGTAGTTTGTTTCATAGAAATATTGCAGGGCGTTTCAGCCAAGTTTCTAAACACGAGTAGATATAGGGTGCACCTCGTAATGAATAACGCCCTGGTGTAGTGTATTGGAACGGTGCCTCCCTTCTCTTTCGGTTCTGCTATTGCAGAAAATTAGGGGTTGGTAGATATAGCATGTCAGCATGGAGTTCAATAGTTTGGAGGATACTCATCTTAAGACAGTAAACGGAGAAAATGTAGAATGGAAGCTCAGATTTTTCTAACGCGAAACAGACTGATAGTTATGGAATATTTTCGCCCTCCAGCAGCGGATCACAAAGGCTTGTACCAAAGTTTCCCCTCAGGAAAGATTTAAAAGCATACTCATTGAAAGGCTTGTGACAAAGATTGTAAAACTGAAGGGTAACCTATTTTCTCGTTAGAATCCTCTAACGAGGATATTAAGGCAGAAGCATACGTGCAGTGTTGAGTGCCAGTGGAATATAACGGCGTACGTAGTACAAGACACTTGTACTCTGTGTCATGACGGTTCGTTCTTCGCCGTTGGTGCGCTACGGAGCGAGCAGGAGCCGTGTCTGTACAGCGAGAAGTCTACGCTACGTATCGACCGTCTGGCCTGCTGGCTCCTTTGTTTCTCCTGTGGGAAGTTCGGGAGCACGCGCCGAGCACTTAAGGGAATGCGGACCGCCCTCTCACAAGACCCACTTGTGCTGTGCCGCAGATGACGGATGCGATGATGCGAGTCGTTTTTGTGTGTAACTGGTCGCTACCCAGTTGTACTGCAATATTCTTCACATGATAAATATTACCAGAGGTGGTCAAGCAAGCACGGAAGGGTTACCCTTCTGTACAGCTCATTTAAAATTGTGTTCAGCTGTAAAATACCGCCACAAGTTATATACCCCGAAGGATTCCAATTTATCCATATGACATGGAGCTAGATGAGATCCACGACTGCCTTACGAATTTCACAGACAGCACACTTCCCTGATTTCCGTCACGTTTTAATATCGATATTTGGTTTAGCAGGATGCGTTTCGGGTGCATTCTATCATTATCAGGTGCCCATCTACTAGTTACACACATTTTTTTTCAATTTCTGTATGACATATGCTACGTTCATGTTGTTTTTGGATTACTTCTTAAAGTATAGTGTTGTTCTTATGAGAGTGGTACATGATGTTTACTTTCGTACATAATGCATGGGGACTAAAAGTTGTCGCAGAGAGTTGGGCCCTCCTGTTAATAAGTCTGGCAGTGTCAGAACATCCACAACGAGGTATTGGCTATGTTTAAAGTCTCCATAAAATGTCTACGTATTATGTATCATGTCATGGCGAACAATTTTAGAGACAAAATGCTCGCTGCCACTTCCCAGTGACGTTAGGTGTCTTTTAGTATTCGCCTACTCTGGGACGATGAGATTTCAACTAACTAGTAGGATCTGCTAACGTAGTGCCCTGCGTACTACCTACCGCAGTAAACTGAGTGACTTGCAAGAAGACAGCCTGAAGAATGGATGTCTTTAAGTGGGCAAAGATATTTTAGAAGCGAATCAGGAACTACGCTTTTGCTGGGCGTACCTCCCTTCATATGGAGCAGATAACTGGGTTATAGGTAACACAACACACAAGCTGAACGCCTGCGCGCTGCCGCCTCTCAGGGGCATAACCAATATAAAGGGACGCCTGGCGTCTTCGGGAAGCGTCAGCAAATATTTTGTCCCTTGATGTGGTCTATCATCCCTAGACGCCTGATGGAAAGACTGTGGAACTCCCTGTATACACCGAAAGGGAGAGGCGTAGGGTACTTTCTATCTTCGGTAGCGACTTTACATTCTGTACCCTTCGCATATGGAGCGCGGTAAAAAATGAGTGTATTGCACGCTCTTATGATCCCTAGGCGGGATAGACGACGAACGCAGCTGAATTGTCGCGCACTGTTTTTCTACCACAACACTGGTTCTATAAATTTACCTAACTCCGTCTTTCTTCTGCCGAGTCCCATTGAAGTTCGTTAATTATCTCTGTTATACTTAAGTATGAGGTGTTTTATTTACAATGCTCAGGACCACAACGATGATTTCCGCCGAAATTTAGTTCGGATCTTTTTCTTTCTAATTAACTGCTCATGTTCCTCTTAGCTTCGTTAAACTTGTAACATCTTGCTGATCTCGGTTTCACTTTCGCATGTGCTACATTGTCGCCTTATGGTATTACCCGCATGTCACGGAATTTGTTTAACTCCTTGCACCAAGACAAATTATTAACGACCCGAAGTACTGGAATAATATTATGAATAGATCGGACTAGAGCCTATAGCTCAAATTAAATAGCTTTGCTTTGTGATTGACTGATGTCAGTGGTGGGTTAGCTGTGTATCCCCTCTCAAAAGTATTTGCATGACTATTGAGAAACATTGGCTGGCCCCTACCATTCAGTTCGCTGGAACGTCAATCACAAAGTCAAATTAATCGAAGTATAGCAGGAAATATTATTAACATACTTATTGCATTTGATGAGAGTTGAAAAAGGAAATGCCTTTTCTACTACAGACCGAACGTAGTAATATGTTGTCTGACTACTCCTGAAAAGTGCTGTCTGGAAATTTCAGTAGTAGCTTCTCCGTAACGCGGTCTGTGTTGGATCTTCTCTATCTCATCTATCAGTCCTACCTGATAAGGGTCTCAGATAAATGAAAATACTCAACACAAGAATTCTGTTAAAAATTGCTTACATATCTTGAGGCAGCGTAACTCAGTACGCACAAATTACCCAGACTATATTCATAGAGTATCTGAGAAAGAGAGCGTTTACCGACGCCAACAAACTTTAAACATAGTTTCAAAACTTTCCTAATCTTTTTTCGCTTACATCTGTAACGCCAAATGTTTTAACACACTAATTCATTTGTAAATAGAATTTTGAAGCCTGTTTTATACATGCAAATTAGATTGCGTCGGGAATTGGAGAGGGAGGTTATTGGTAATAACAATAAAAGGATAAAATGATTTAATATAATAATAATGGTTTTAGTTACTATAAAAAAGTGAAACATTTTAATATAATAATACGTCGTTTTTCTCATGATCAGTATACACAGCGTTAGCATAGCGTTCAAGAAACTGCAGTTCAGAAAAATGTAGCCTTAGCGAAAATTTGAGAAGTGCAGTTATTACACAGTGCAACAAACTTCCGTAAGTCTGAGAATGTCAAAATTTACTCAATATGAAATCGAAGTATGCCTCTCAATTAACAATACAGGGTGATTCAAAAAGAATGCCACAACTTTAAAAATGTGTATTTAATGAAAGAAACATAATATAACCTTCTGTTATACATCATTACAAAGAGTATTTAAAAAGGTTTTTTTCACTCAAAAACAAGTTCAGAGATGTTCAATATGGCCCCCTCCAGACACTCGAGCAATATCAACCCGATACTCCAACTCGTTCCACACTCTCTGTAGCATATCAGGCGTAACAGTTTGGATAGCTGCTGTTATTTCTCGTTTCAAATCATCAATGGTGGCTGGGAGAGGTGGCCGAAACACCATATCCTTAACATACCCCCATAAGAAAAAATCGCAGGGGGTAAGATCAGGGCTTGTTGGAGGCCAGTGATGAAGTGCTCTGCCGTCCAGAACTTTTCCCTTTGCACAAACACCCATTCTCTGTAAACTGTTTATACCAACGTTTAATACACCACCTATCAGGAGGTTTAACACCATACTTCGTTCGAAATGCACGCTGAACAACTGTCGTCGATTCACTTCTGCCGTACTCAATAACACAAAAAGCTCTCTGTTGAGCGGTCGCCATCTTAGCATCAACTGACGCTGACGCCTAGTCAACAGCGCCTCAAGCGAACAAATGTACAACTAAATGAAACTTTATAGCTCCCTTAATTCGCCGACAGATAGTGCTTAGCTCTGCCTTTTGTCATTGCAGAGTTTTAAATTCCTAAAGTTGTGGTATTCTTTTTGAATCACCCTGTATTTCAGCAACCACTAAGATAACGAAGATCGCTGCAGACTGTCTATAAGAGCGTGTAAATGAGACGATTGCTTCTTTCAACCTTTTCCGCCTGTTTTCAGGGAAGTCAGCGTTTCTGTTTTTGTGGAAAGTCTTTCCCCTTCTGTCTTGCCTTACTCAATTTTCTGTGGTCTGCCGGTTCACGAACCGTGTCGGATTTGTTATTGTTAGCTCATATCTGCCTGGCTGGAGTATTACCGGTCAGGCCGTAGAACCATGCATCCATGTGAGAAGGTCGGCATGCAAGAAACTGAAAAGCATCCTGTATTAGACGTAGCTTGTTACTTCTAGAATTCCTTGTCATTTTCGAGGTTCTTTAGCTTCACTGCTGCTTTACGCTCCGAGATTAACTGTGAAACTTGGAAATTGATACGCGTAAAAGACGTTCTGGCCATGCCTCCAAAACCCATCCTGTTACCGACGTGGAGGAGTATAATGGGGTCCGGCCTGTGGACGCTGAACAGCTGATTTCGCTGTGGCCGGATGCAGCGTTGCCCGTGGCGTAGGCGGAGTACGGAGAGCTGTCAGCAGATGCCTCTGCCCATCCCTGGTCGCAGGTCGTGATTCGTGGACCGCTGGTCGCCGCACCTGGCAGGAAGCTGCCAATTCTCGCCGTGCCGCCGATGCTGTCGCCGCTACCCCGAGTCCCGCTAGCGCCTTGTTCCGTAACAAAGCTCCTCGTAAACAAAGCTGAAAGCAGGCCAGCGCGCCAGCTCTTACGGCTCATTCTCACGGGTACGGCAGACTCGTGTGAGCTCAGAGTTTCGTGAAACAATCCGTCGATTGGAGCTGTTACAATTTGTGCTAAGATAGAAATTTCTACATAGATAAACTTCAACTGTAAATAAACTTTGTATTATTCGACACCACTTGCAGAAAATGTTAAGCGCGGTACCCTCGTTTTTCCCCACATCTGGGTCTTATCTAAACCCTGTTCAGGATGGGGTGTACTGATAAATTACATATCAGAGTGAATACACTACTGGCCATTAAAATTGCTACACCACGAAGATGACGTGCTACAGACGCGAAATTTGACCGACAGGAAGATGATGCTGTGATATGCAAATGATTAGCTTTTCAGAGCATTCACACAAGATTAGCGCCGGTGGCGACACCATGAGGAAAGTTTTCAACCGATTTCTCATACACAAACAGCAGTTGACCGGCGTTGCCTGGTGAAAGGTGGTTATGATGCCTCGTGTAAGGAGGAGAAATGTGTACCATCACGTTTCCGACTTTGATAAAGGTCGGATTGTAGCCTATCGCGATTGCGGTTTATCGTATCGCGACATTGCTGCTCGCGTTGGTCGAGATCCAATGACTGTTAGCAGAATATCGGTGGGTTCAGGAGGGTAATACGGAACGCCGTTCTGTATCCCAACAGAGGGGTAGCTCTGACATTGCGACTGATAATCAAAGCTAGACTTCGGAAAAATCATGAAAAAAGCATTCAGCTATGTAAAGTGGTGCAATATGTTTGAAATTCTCAGAAAACTGGAGTAAGCTATAGGGAAAACCTGGTAACACATTATTTGTACATGAACCAAGAGGCAACAAAAAGAATGAAAGGCCAAGAATGAAGCGCTCGAATTAAAAACGGTGTAATACAGGGATGTCCTATTTTGCACCTACTATTCAGTCCATACATCAAACAAGCAATGACGGAAATAAGTAGGTTGACGGGTGGGATCAAAGGGCAGGGTGGAAGGATATCAGTGATTCGCTAATGTCATAGCTATTCTCGGTGAAAGTGAATTACAGGACGTGTTGAATGGAATGAACAATTTAATGAGTACAGTGTGTGGATTGAGAGTAAACCGCAGAAAGACGAAAGTAATGAGGAGCAGAAATGAGATTAGCGATACACCTAAAATAAAAATTAGGGACCACTAACTAGAGGAAGTGAACGGATTCTGCTTCCTGGGAAACAAAATAACACGTGACAGAGATACACAAAAGTCGCTATGGAGATGCTTCAGCGTGTCTCATTGTTCTGCATTTGTTAAATTTCAGGTAGCCTGCTTGTGAACTTCCTGATTTGTGCGACACATTCTTCTGAATTTTACGTCTTGGTCACTTGATCACTGCAGGGTGCGTGAAATGTAAATTCATAAGCTCGCTGTGTGAAACTTCAACAGTTCCACTTCAGAGCAGTTATTTTGTTAGTGTGCCGTACTCCATTGCGTGTGCAACGCCTGTCTACAGAGGACTACGTGAGTTCTGGCGCGTCGCAGATAATTAAAGCAACGGCGTCTTTATTGATCGTAAAAATTCGTTTTACAGCTGTGGGCGGGAGGTGTGGGTGGCTTGGCCACTGCCGCAAATCGACGGTGCGCGCTGCGCTGGCCGGCTATACTACAGGCGAGCGCCACCCGCGACGCCCACGCGGTCGTTTCCGTGGATGACCAAACGCTCAGTGTCTGCCTGTGGTCACCCAACACGTGGCACACACACGCGCGCTTCTAGTTTGTAGCGGAGAAGGCTGCTAACTGCTGAAACGAGCGCCCTTCCTGTGATTCCCGCGTACCCGCTTGCCCGGACCAAATGTCAGCGACGGAGTCACTGGAGTTCGAGCAGTACCACAGTTGGGAACTGTCGCGACTTCGACTGAACTGTTTAAAGGGTTGTAGAACCTTATCCTTTTTCAGGATGAACTCTTAGGTCTATAAGCTGAACAAAATTGGAAACGTGCTTTGCGTATACGCCATACAGCCAGCAGGTAATTAGCCATTTATGACACAGCTAATTTCGAGAGGTCGGTTATCATTTTCAATCGACAGAAGGATCACCTATCGTGAACAAATGATCAAAAGTAATTGCACCCATACTACTGCGTGCTTAGGAGACATTTTGAAATGTATTTTTCTTTAATAATTTTCAGATATACCCCAGATCCTCCTTCAGCTCTACTTTTTTTATTGTAATTTGAGGAAATGTCAGTTTCCTCTTGAAAATTTGCCTGTATAATTTCAAGAGTGATGTACACAGTTAGCCACACTAACTATAGGAGATATTGTGAAGATGTGAGTAGATTCATTGCACAAACACGCATCTTAACTCACATTCAAACGATATTCTATCCGAGGAACCGCGGACAAAACTGAAGCACACGGCTTCCCTCTTTGGGAACACGCGCGCGCACACACACACACACACACACACACACACACACACACACACACACACACACACACAAGCTTTACAAATTAAGAGTTCAAATTTCCGGTTTCCAACTAAGATATTTCTTGAAGTTATGTTAGTACTAGACGATTATTTTCAGCTGGTAACACTCTTGCATTAGTCACGGATAACTGTTTGTACGATCGGAGCTACGTAAATGAGCGATACTCAGTCTAGGTATTGATCAGTTTTAAAAAATCGGTAAACAGAATAGGAGGGACACCTATCACATGATCAACGGTTCCAGAAATTACGTTGATAGACATCCACATACATACTGCGCAAGCCACCGTATGGTGAATGGCAGAATGTATCTTGTTTTAAGGCTAGTCATTCCCTCTCCTGTTCTACTCGAAAATGGAGCAATGGAAAAATGACGAACTATACCCCTCCGTAAGAGTTCAAATTTGTCTTTTCTTCGTGGTCCTTAAGCGAAAAGTACAAAGACAAGAAATAAAAACAAATCTCTACTCAGGTGTATCTTTCTAATCAGTAAAAATTGAACGCACATCATATCGAATGTTTTATTCGAATTTCTCAGTACTACCGTCTCCCAAAATACAATATCCAATAAAATGTTTGTGGACGCCTATTAGGGGTCATCAATGTGAGGCTTTTTCCACCTTTCCCCTTTACGCCGATTTGAATTCTGCTGGGGACACTTTCAATGACCTGGATGTTTGTGGGAGAGTGGCAGCCATTCTTCATCAAGAAACGAAATCAGGGAAGGTAACCGTAGTGATTATGGACACTGGGGTCTGGAGTGAAGTCTAATTTCTAACTCATCCCAAAAGTTTTCCATTAGCTTAAGGTCCGAAACTCTGGACACGTCGGTCAATTTCAGGAATGTTATCGTTCACAAACAATTGCTCATGGATGTTGATTTACGAGGGGATTCATTGTCGTGTTGCCACAGTTATCGTCTCTGAACTGTTCTTCTACTGTACGCAGTACATAATGTTTGTCCTTCCGCGTTTAGCGGTTTTTAAGCACAATTTAGAGACTGCATCGTAACTCGAAAAACACCACCATACCGTAACACCACCATACCGTAACACCACTTCCTCAGTATTTCACTGTTGTCAGTACACATGATAGCAGGCAACGATCTCCACGTATTGGGCATACGCAAATCCAGATGGGATTGCCATAAGGAATAACGTGATCCAACAATCTAAATCACTTGGGAAATTCATCTACCGGGCGGTGGCGTCACTATTTACAGCACCTCAAGTGTCGCTTAGCATTGATTACAGAAATGTGTCGTGTGGAGAGCTGTTCAACCATTGTACTCGATTCTTATTCTTCCCCTGTGCACAGTAATTGTGCTAGTTGGACTGCTGGGTCCGTAGCTCGTGGTCGTGCGGTAGCGTTCTCGCTTCCGACGCCCAGGTTCCCGGGTTCGATTCCCGGCGGGGTCAGGGATTTTCTCTGCCTCGTGATGACTGGGTGTTCTGTGATGTCCTTAGGTTAGTTAGGTTTAAGTAGTTCTAAGTTCTAGGGGACTGATGACCTCTGATGTTAAGTCCCATAGTGCTCAGAGCCATTTGAACCATTTTTTTGGTCCGCTGGTGGTACTTAAAGAGTGATTGCTCCCGGGGATTTCATGCGAATTTTTACAACCACCCTCTGCAGTGTTCGACGGTTCCAGTTGGTCAGCACAGAGGTCTGCTTGGGTTTGGTTTAGCTGTGGTTTATCCTTTGCGTTTCCAATTCTGTCACAATGCCAACAGAAGACTTCGGCCGGTTTTGAAATGTCCATTATGGCATTGGTAGTCAGTTGACATCGAATGACTAAGCACATTCGAAGTCACTGAGCTTTACTGACCGACGCATTCTGCTAGTATTGCTTGCGTACTGAATACGCGATACTCCCCTTTCTGTACTGACTGCACGACACTTTCAGCTCCCTTCTATACTGTCTGGTCCGCCTCTCGTGGCATCTACTGGTCAATTTCGCTTTATATAGGGATGTGCGTAATACGGAATAAACTAACATTTGCATTCTCCCCCCCGCCCTTAAGATTCTGTAACACACCCATCATTTCATCTTGGGCACTTTATTGTAGTTGGTCAGTGTATGGCATTAACGTATGGCCGCGAAATGGCGAGAGGCTAGGCGCCACCTGCAACGGTGTCCGCTGCCAGGAGCCAGCGTAGGAGTTTTCGGCCGCCGTTTGGAGGCAGGGTCGTGACAGACTCGCAATGCAGCCCGGCTGTGACGCATTTGCGAGCAGATGTAGACCGGCAGGTAACGGCGACCCGTGTCCGGGAGCCTGCGGCGCTTGGCACCGGCTGCTGCCTGCTGCCTGCTGCCTGCCGCTGGCCAGGCGTGACCCCGCGGCCCGCCGGCTAGCGGGCTAGCGGTCCCAGCCTCTTGCCAAACGCCCGCGCCCACCACTGCGCTCCGCAGTTTCGCACAGACTTCCTCCGTCCCTGCGACTTGCTGTCGGCCTTTGCCACACTGGTTACCGGCCTTAGGCAGTGTTCACAGTCGCACCGACAACAGTTAGTTGATGCCGTCGCCATATGACGTCCGATAACACGCGACGACAGATTTGTCACAGTACTTCCGGTACCCGTCGTCAGTTTTCGGTGGTGTCAGGGACATTAGGTTGGAATCTGTTCTGTGTATGAATTAGAGTGGATTTTAACATGGGATGGGATGGATACCACAATGTCTCTGCACTTGGACACGAATGCCGCATTGCGGCTTTTGCTATTAAAAAAGATGCGGAGTGCATCTGAGTAAGTTATGTGTCTCGAAAATAGCGTGGCAAGTACTGTACACTCTGTCCTCGGTTATCGGGATAACCAGACAAGTTTTTCGAATAAAGGCTTCGTCTTGATTTGTTCCCGTAATCGCGTAAAGCTGCAACAGCTGGACCAACAACCTTAGGTTCTTGGCCGTTTTCGACAGTTTATTCAAAACACTATCGACTGCTTGGTGGGAGAGTGATACACCCAACACTGATTCATGCTGATTAGGTGGCTAAAGAAGTCATCAAGGTTGTGCCTTACAGAGGTGCAACGTTTTCGAAGCCTCGAATGTTGGGCGGGCTTTCTGAGTGGGTGTGTGCGGTCCCGGAACCCAGCGGTCGGCGCCCTTCGTCACATTCAAAATGTGAAAGATGTTAAACTGAATTTCACTTCCTCTACTATTGGTTAGGTCGAGGTACGCCGGTCATAGAGCAACACGGCCTCAAATTCTCGTCTGATACCCGCTATTCACAGAGGTGGTCTGCCTCTTAGTTCTTCGTGTTTGGTATTTGCTTGAAAATACTGGAATAGTGTAAGCCTTCTGACCACT
Source organism: Schistocerca cancellata (assembly GCF_023864275.1). Lineage (NCBI taxonomy): Eukaryota > Metazoa > Arthropoda > Insecta > Orthoptera > Acrididae > Schistocerca > Schistocerca cancellata. The sequence continues at coordinate 358,135,028 of NC_064630.1, read as the reverse complement.
GTATAATATGATGGTGCGTTGTTGCCGCACACTTGTTCCAAACAAGCATGGATTTATTTTTGATAGGGTGGAAGCTGAAGCAATGAATCCAAATTTGTGCCTCAACAAGGACTTCAACCTGGGTCTCCTACTTACTTGGCATATGTGCTAACCTTGTTTCAAGTCTCGGCTATTGCACAAATTTTAATTCAGGGCTTCAGCTTCCATATTTATCGAAAATATAGCTGAAACTCGTATGTCTGCAGGAAAACGTAATTCAATCACATCAGCATGGACTGTTAGAGGTGTTTCCTTTGAAATTCAGAAAAACAATTATCGTTGGGCTGCGCCATTTTCTTTTGGCTTCCGCTCTGCTGCGCTACGGTACTATAGCGCTAAGAGGTCAGAGTTCTCACGGCAGTAAGCATGTATCTGCAAACAAACAAAACATTAATTATGCACATTTATTATTTATAATCACCCTTCGTATAACTCAACTGCGGCAGAACGACTGACTGTGGACACTGCTGTGATTGATATTGAGGCTAACTTGTGGCTGCTTTCGTGTATGCATAGTGCAACAAATTGAAAAATAAATACTATATTCGGTTGAGCTTCCAGGAGCGTAAGTGTTAAAATGGGCTGTTCAAGAGCGCAGGGCGTCGGTGTAATCTGGTGAAAAACTTTAATGTAACACAAGATCAATAAGCAAAGTACAAGGATCTGTTTGATATAGAGGAAACATATTTTGAATGACCTAGATCTAGAGAGCAGTCCTTACTTGACTTAGAAACTATTAAAATCCTGAAGCGTCATAATTAACGTACTTTTCCCGGGCTTACTGTCGCAAAAAATCGATTCTTTGAATTTGAACCGTCGTTACTGTTTTCGTACAACCATTTGGACGTTGCTTCTTTCGTCCCTCTGCGGAACAGTCGGTTATGTTGACGATGAAGTCACATTCAGCGAGAAATTAGAACTGAAAACCGTAGTAGAAAAACTGTTAGACTAAATCTGTCACGCAGTAGCGTATTCGAAATCCAGGGTTAATAGTAAAGTGACAGCGGAGTGGGAGGATAAGAACCAGTATTTACTACCAAGGTTTTCTTTCGATCACAAGCCTGGAGGTGACAAGCAGACTGTGTGTGCTTCCTGTGAGGGCGTAAAGCCAACACCTTACCTTATTTGATTGCAAGGCGGAACAACTCCAACTGGTATGAGAGCATGTACCCTGCGTGAGGTCGTAGTGTACAGAACATGAGAAAAAGGAAGGGAGATTAGTGTTTCATGTCCCGTCGACGACGAGGCGATTAGAGACGGAGTTGAAGCACGTGGTTGGTGGGGGAGGGGGGGGGGGGAGCAATCCCAGTTTCCCATAATCGACATACTAAAAATCACGATAAACTTGTCTCGATAGCCGTCAAGAATTTGAACCCTTCCCCTCCCGAACACGAGTGAGTCCAATGTCTCAAGTCATGTACAGTCTTGTCGCCAGCGCTCTAAATCGCCCAAGAATGAAAAAGTCTCGTTGTTTCTCTACATCTTAATCAAAGCTGTATTTTTAAATTTATTTGGACAATAACAGTGACTCTTGGAGCAAGAGCCAAACGACTGCGTTCTCCCCGCTGTCCGTTTCATTGTCTCTGCCAGTGGCAGGGAGAAGTAAACGGGCTCGTGACGTCAACTCACAGGCCTAGAGGGCAAAGTTTTATTGGCAGGGGAGGATGTGGCGTGGCGCCTTTCTGTCGGTCCGCAGGTCGATACATCGCCCACAAGATGGCGAACATCTTTCTTTCACGCCGGGGAGTTGCTTGACCCGACAGATGCCTTGTGGCGTGCGACTGGTAATCGATCACCTCACACTGCGACGTACACGTCATCCCCGTATGTTGCTCCGCGTCTCCTCCGCCGTGAATGCTGTTTACAGGGAAGGCAGGTGCTGGTAAGTTGGGTTCAACTTGTCAACAACCAGTTTGTTTTAATGATGTAGAATATAGCTGTGTGTTGCTGTAAACGTTCTCATTTTCCAACCTCGTTACTTCGCTGTCACACTAAAATTGACGAGGGTGAAATCCCCACCATCGTATTCCCTGCAACCTTCACGTGATTATCGTAAAGTCATCATCTACAAAATAATAAGTTTTTCGTGTCTTCTTGGTAAAGTATTTTGACAACGCAACTCGTGGTCGTCAAGTATTCTACTAAGACGACACAGGTCGTGCATCGTCAGCGCCGACAAAACATAAGGCGTTCGCTCCAAACGAGATAATTATTAACTGTACTGATGCCGTGGAAGGCCAGACGTAAACCATTGGCATCGTGTGCCAGTAGGTTGTTCAAATATTACTCAGTGAATGAATTTTTGGTGCTTTACACTGAGTTCTGGAGAAAGAGAAATATTAGTGTCTGTGTACTATTAATAGTGGGAGACAGTGCTTGATATGCGTTTCACCGGAGCGCTTAGAACTAATAAATGTACTAAAACTCACCAATCTAGTAGTTCGTTTCTCTATTAATGCTACAGGAACAAAATTTCAAGAGAAACCGTTCACGACGTAGTTGGTGTCGCGATGAGAATATATGAGATTACATAGTTATTGAAAATCTAACTTTTTCTTCATGGGTCATTGGACCCGTTGGAAATGTGCTGACCTGATCTGATTATTTCTCATCAAGGCATTTAAACTTTATGTAGTTTCTCGGACGGTCTGGGGGTGCTTTTTTAATTTTTTCACTCCCTTCCCTGGGCGGGGGGGGGGGGGGGGGGGGGAGGTTCGTGCTTGAGAGCTTCTGTATGCTCTATTCAGCGTTAGGGTTATACACTTAATTATTTTATTACACTTTATTCTATTACGATACAAAAAAATTTATTTTGGTAATGATGCTAAATTATAATTTTAAATTTTGGTTTGAGGCTTACGATTAATGCTGAAAATTGTTTTGTCTGGTGTTAATATTTTATTACAGATCCTAATACTATGTGCAGTGGGTGGTTACTGCAAAGTTTGGATTCGGTTTGAAGGTACACAGCGGTTGGTTGCTGTGATCTTGTCGTCTTACCGTTGGTTGTGTTTGTGGGCCTGCTATACTTGCTCTTGCTGCCTTTCGTCGAGTTGTGGTGACGTTTCTTCATTCTCTGTGAGAGGCGTCGTCGTTGTTGCAAATTGTGTGAAAGATTTGGATATGTGTTGGGCTACTATTCTATTTGGGTGTGTATATTTGAATTTTGGTTTTTTGTTCTGGTGATTTTAGTCATGTCCTCTAGGTCGGCTCGATTTTGTAGTATTCTTTTCCGTATCTGGCACATAGGTTGGCCTGAGTTTTTGTAATGGTGTAATTCTTGCATTTCTGTACACAACGTAGCTTGGCGTAGTGTTTCGTATTTTTAGAAAATTCCGTAATAGTCATCTTTCGGTGGTGCACATTTTGTTGGCTGCGGTGACTGACATGGCTCCTAGTGCTGGGCTCCGTATTCTAGCAGTGGTTCTTATAAAGGTTTTGTATGTGTACACTGCTGTACGTGAGATGCGTACTTCAGACCTTCCCTGGACTGCCTAACGAGGTCTTGTCTTTTCCTTATTCTGTTTAGTATTTCTCGTTGTTGGATTGCCTAGGTATTTGGCTGTGTTGCCTAGTTGGCGTGGTGTATCTTATAGTGTGAGTTGAATGTCTCTCTTCTTGTGTTCTCTTTTTAGTTAGGTTGCGATGCCGAAATAGGGGACCATCTGTCTATTGCTGGGGTTGGGTTTAATCCTGTTTATGGCCATCCATGCTTCTAATTTATTTAGGTACAACGTCGGAACTGTTCATTCAGTATGTGGAAGGAGTAATGGGACCCAACAATTCTCGAGACCTTAAGGGTGTAAAGAGCAGAGTCATTTGAGAATAAACTCTTAAAGACCGGAAGTCTCAAACCTGAAAGCACCTAAGAAGGCGGACACGCCGCAGCGTGGTACTACAGATAGGAACAGAGCTCCAGCTAATGATGCTGCCCGCAGACCGTTGGCTGCCACCGCTGCTGCTGTGGAAAGCGGGGGAGTGTCGCCATTGTGCTCTGCCACAGACGCTATCTGTCGCGCTCCACTTGCTGCGGGGGCACGCTTCCGCCGGAAGCGTTCGGCGAACCGCCCTCCACTCGTCATTCTGCTCGCTAATAACTTCGGTCTTCCATCTGCGTGCCGCCTAATCTGCCACTTCACGGATGATGCTGCCCTTTCTTTACGGTTGGGATTAGAGTGTGGTTTAAGTACGTGGAATATACGGGATAGCGTGCTTTGCGTTTCGGGTCGCACGTACGGCTGCGTGCTCGGAGAAGAGTGAGCAAAGGCCAGCGCACGTGTTGACGTCTGCGCGTTCCCTCAGCCGTGACCGGCCCGGCGTTGGCCCTCGACAGCACGGCGGCAGCCGCCGCCGCCGCCGCAAATATCACGCAGCCTTTGTGACGTCAGCAGCGCAAGGCCGCCGCCGGCTGGCCCCACGCGAGGACAGCTGTTGGCTTATCGAGCGCGCCGACCCTTCACTTCGTTCGACACTGTGTATTCGACGGACAGATACCTTTGTACTGGAACAATCTCAGCGGTGTCAGATCGGATAAAGAGCTGGACCTTTCGAGTATGTCCATTATTTACATCAACACTGCGCAAGTCATTTTCTTTTCAGTGTGAGCTGGGGAGTGGGGGGAAGGGGCGGGGCGGGGGGGGGGGGGCGTAGAGGATCGTCGTCAGTCTGCAGTCTGGTTTGATGAGATCGCCAGGATTCGCTCCCCTGTACCAAGCTCATCATTTAGAATAGCACCAGCATCCGATGCCCCCAGCTATTTGTTGGGTATATTCCGTTCTGTCTTTCCCTGCAGTATTTTTCATGAACGGTTCCCTCCAGCACTATAAAAGTTATCCTGCGACGTCCTCTTATCCTGTCCATTCTTCCCGTAAGTGTTCTCCACATAATCAATAACTCATCGATTCTCCGGAGAACCCTCATTTCGTGTCTTTTTCAACCCACCTAATGTACAGCATCCTTTTGTAACACAACTTCTCAAACGCTTCGATTAGCTAGCTACTCTTTCGGTTTTGCGATGATCCACGATTTACTTCCTCACAATGCTGAGCCCTGGGCGTACTTGTTTACGAACTAAAGGTTTTTTAATTTCACCGTGATAACTCATTTCGCGAGTTACAAGCGAGATGTCGTACAATACTGACTGACTACTCTCTCGAAGTGTGAAGAGTAAACCTCTCCGCCACGCACAACGCCTCTCTCTCAGCGTCTGTCACTGGAGTTTGAGGAGCATCCCTGAAGCTCTTACGCTCCATACAGTAGCCTAAACATCCCACCATATAACGTAATGCATACAAAAAATCTTAAAGATGTAGACGGTAAGGTTTGCCAATGTTCATAATAACTGCGTATTCAGTCCAGGAATTCCTTTCTTTCATTAAGACCGGGAAGATGCCATTACATATATAAGATGAATTCGAAGTGCAAGTACCCACTATTTAGAAAGTAGGCGATGATGAGGTAATCGTAGTTGCACGCCAGATACGCATTTAATCTCGTTTGTTGAGTGCCTGCATTAGCTAATAAATATAATTTGTCATGTGTCAGTTACTGGGCACTTATACGCATTATTATATGGTTGTGATTCTATACTGGCAATGAGTTACCACATACTAACCATCGAACATCGAATGTAACCCTACAGCACAGGTAATAAGACTAATTAAGCCGCAATTAAGCAAGGAAACGAGTGAGTTCCTTTGTATAGACTTCACTCTCCACATGCTATGCTGTAACAACGAGAACTAAATCATTTACAAAAGGCGTTATCAAAGCACCCACATAGGAATGGTTGTTTAAGGTTGCTTGATACATCTGTGTGTTCCTTTAATGTAAGAATATTGGTACGATAAATTTTCTCGGGTGCAAAAGAAACTAATCGTTAATGGACAGTTACGAAGGCGTGAGGAAATACTTCATTTAGAGGTACAGATCATAGCGAAAGCACCCTAAATTGTCCATTTAATGTTAAAAAAAAGTGGACGATGAAGTAAATTAAGATCTGCATACTGACAATGAGGCGAAATGTGAGATCAGAAACAAAAAGAAATGAGTACCAACGTCACAGACTTAGATTTATCTCTCTGTTCATTAGACGAAAGCGACAGCACCAAAACCCAGTTTCTTAGTAGCCAGTGTTGGGTGGCTGCCATACTTAAATAGACGTTTGGGCTTGCTTTTATCTCTGTTGATTTCGTTCGTGTTGGGTGAGAAATATTAGTGGTTTGGATGAGGAACTGACACGCAGGTAAATGTCCGTTAATGCTACGAAAGATACCTCGCGTGTATTAGAAATCCTTCAAATCGTGCTGAGAGCAGTATCTGAACAATGCAGTCGAAATCTGTTAGTATTAGTCGTCGTCGTCTACAGTCTTTCGACTGTTTCGACGCAGCTCTCCATGCTAGTCTATCGTGTGCAAGCTTCATCATCTTTGCACAACTACTACAACCCACATCCATTTCAACATGCTTATTATATTCACGTCCAGGTTTCTCTCTGCAGTTTTTACCTCCCACACTTCCCTCCATTATCAAACTATTCGTTGATGCCTCAGGACGATTCTCAGAACTGATCCGTCACTTCATTCAAATTGTGGCATACATTTGTTTTATCCCCGTTTCTGTTTACCCATCTAATGCTCAGTGTTCTTCCGCAGCATCACATTTCAAAAGCTCCTATTCTCTCCATGCCTGAACTGCTTATCGTCCACGTTTCATTTGCGCACAAGGCTGCAGTCCAGGCACATGCCTTCAGAAAGTACGTCCTAACACTTAAATTGATATTAGATGTTAACAAATTTATCTCGTTCAGAAATGGCCAGTCTGCATTTTATACCTCCACAAGGGGCTAAACCTGGCGTCTTGCAGGGGATCTTTGCTAAGAAAAATAGCTAATGTGTGTTCTACAAAGCCCAAACAACTTTACTATATACCCGACAGACTTTCAATGAAAAATACTTTTTTTTTTGCATAGAACAGCAGCAGATGGATGGAAGTCGTACTGCTGGAAATGGGAGGACGCGATACTTACCACTAGTTCCGAGGGGGTGCGATGGGGAATTTTCCCTTGTTAGGTATGTAACAGAATTTCCACGGAGCCGGGGGGTCGGCAGATGCTGCGAGACACGGGTAACTGTGCTGGTGCAGCAGGTTGCGCTGATCAGCAATTACGGGGCCGCGACGTCATTAGCGGGTCGCTATCAGCTGCCCGCATTAGCGCGGCGACACGCTGCCAAAATGCCACCGGGGGACGCCGGGCGGTGACCTAGCTCATCCCGTAAACACTTTCGCTCAATATTTCAGCATCACGTCGTCGGATAGCGTATTTGCTAAGACAGTTTCCTGCGAAAGCAAAATACCGTTCCGGAATACAGCTTTAATCTGACGTTTCGTAACACAAACTCCGATGAATTGGGGGGGGGGGGGGGCGAGAGAGAGAGAGAGAGAGAGAGAGAGAGAGAGAGAGAGAGAGAGAGAGAGAGAGAGAGAGAGAGAGACAATTCTTCCTTTCATTCTGTTCAGTCTTGTTTGATTTGCCGGCCGGTGTGGCCGAGCGGTTAAAGGCGCTACAGTCTGGAACCGCACGACCGCTACGGTCGCAGGTTCGAATCCTGCCTCGGGCATGGATGTGTGTGATGTCCTTAGGTTAGTTAGGTTTAAGTAGTTCTAAGTTCTAGGGGACTTATGACCACAGCAGTTGAGTCCCATAGTGCTCAGAGCCATTTGAACCAATCTTGTTCGATTTGAGGAACACTTTGTCAGTTAACAGTGCTACTCATGTGTCGCCAACCACGGCGCAAGTCAAAAGCTATTTGGTCTCGTGGAATATATCTCATAAACCCTATCCACTGCAGTAGTTCTGTAATTATGCATGACATACGTGAGGTCCATTGCTATAAGTACTTACTCAAACCGAAGGGTCTTTCATAGGCGCGTAATGCCATGCTTCTTGTTGGCATGTGTGTAAGGTCACTTTCCTAGATACTGGAATGGTATGTGAGAGAATAAAACGCCGAGTAATAGTGCCTTGCACTACTTTAATGAATATGTTGTAAAAGGAAAGAATGATTGAAAAGGAAAATAGCGTTTCATAGGAAGCGGGAAGAGCACTTAAGAAAAATGCCAAGAACCAGAGCGTCAGACTTGGGTTTGGATGTATGGCAAAATAAAGAGCGGAGAAGATGCAAGTGGACATTAGTTATCAATGAATTTGAGGGAGTTATTAAGTACAGAATTGCTGATCGGTACGTCAGGAGGTGAGATGTATAGTACTTACGATACACACACATGCAAATGGCAACATTACCCTAACTGTGGGAAACGTCAGTTTCTTCCTCGCAGCGAGATAAACATGGAGGGGCAGGCGTGTAACGTCACCTTTTTCGATAAGGTGGGATAACAATGTAGTCGCAAATTTAGTTGCTAGGAAGGCGTACGCAAGATTCATATTAATTGGATGAATGGAAAAGCAGCTTACTTTATCGACGAAGATCACTTGCTGCACTCTCTTCTGATCGATTCTTCAGTGTTGTTCACAAGTAAGGAACTCTTGCTAAGTTGCTTTAACCTCCTCAGTCGTGGATTCATATTTTTTGAATGAAAATTTTATGTTTGTGATCAATGCAGTGTTCTGGGACAAAATAAGACGAAAATATTGAATTTAAAAAATTGGACTATTCACCAAAATTTTAGGAAACATTCAAAATGAATACTTTGTTAGAAAATAAATATGTAAAATACACAGAAAACAAAATGTGAAACCGCTAAAAATCATGAAAACAATGCCACTGGAATGTGAAAATATAGGTCGTTGCCAAAGGTAGAACCAGCACTACATAGAATAAACGTATCGTTGTATTGTTCTGACGAAATAAACAATCACTTATGAGATAGGGTGTTAGCATGTTGCAACATATTCCAAAGATATCCTAGTCCAAAATTACTAAAGACAAACAGAAATTGGTTTTATTTCTTGAAGACACGCTAGCAATAGGATAAACAGGTTTCTTCAGGCAGGTGCTGTCACCTGCTGGGAACATGCAGAAATGAACAAAAATGGCGCACACAATACACATAGTGTAAAGTACATTGTATAAGCTAGAATAAGGCACAGCGAGTTTAGCTTATTCCCTTAGCTACAAAAAAAGTTGGATGCAGCGTATATGCTACATAATGACTGAGGAGATGAACAGGAGGAAACAGAGGGGTTGACGGAGGGCTCTCAACACAACCACGCATCTGTTTCGTCAGTGCCAAGACGCTACACGAACGCAACAGGGAGAAGGCGAGTTCTGTGAAATTACTTTCTCTCGAAATTCAGAAAGCGATCATTCAAAGGCGTGTTCCTCCCACATACTTCTGCCGTGATTTACACTCAGGTAAAGACGCTAGATTCCGGATTGTTTGGACGTATATCACTCTGCACTCAACTCCCGAATGTGATAAGATAGATGGCAGCAGTCGTTCAGGCGTAAATGTTTCGTCCATATCTGTAACGTCAAGCCCCTTTCTATTCCTGGTTTCTATGGCAAGAAGACTAAACAGCGTATCCCAGCAGGGATATGACAGGAACAACATACACTCTAAAATGCATACCGTAACAGTTACGAGCGCTTGTCCAGTAGAAGAAATGTTTTGCAGTAGCGAAAACGGGAGTTCTCGTTGCTCTTAGATATGCATTTTAGAGCCCATGTTGCTTCGAATGACCGTTCCTGTCATATCCCTGAATATTGACCATTCCTCTTGGGACACACAGTACATCGCTTTTGAAATATGCACTCTGTTATGAGTTAGTTAGCGAAGTAGTTCCCCTTATAAATTCCAATATTGTAACAGTTAATCACTCAAACGGAGAATGTGACGTATGTCAGAGGAAGGAAAAACGGGAAGTCAAGTAAAATAAAGATTCCACTTCCACGAATCCGATGTGTGTTTGACAGTACCTCTGTTAACAGGGTGAACAACGATTGTGATTCAGTCCGCGTCTGCCGAGTATCCGCAGTGCGTTAACACTAAACGGATTAATCTGCAGTTTTTAATTTAGTCCACAAATTTAAATTAATTGAACAGCCTGCGTGCAGGAAGTCCCAACGACTCTAAAAGCCCAACTCTTCGCACTGCGGTATTTAACGTTTCTGGCATGAGTCCAGGAAAAAACTGGCGGAAGCATCCATTAAGTTGATACAGCTGGCGTGGGCCAGCTATAATTTCTGCCCCCTGTTAAAAGCGGCACGCGGATGTATATACAGTGAAAATGGCCTACGCGGGCCCGTAATATTGTCTGTTTGCAACGAAGCTATGGTAAATGAGAGAACACAAACATGCAGTTGGACCACCCGAATTTCCTTCTTGTCTGTTGTTTAGACTTCAGTGCCTTCTAGAATTGCTATCACGTTAAACTGAGAGCCCTTGAAAAAATTCTAGTTTTACGTTGACGTAAACAACTTAAGCCTTACAGCAATAACTTTAGCTCGTAGTAAATGTACAAAATGACGTCCACCTCCTCAGTGGATGCGTTCCAACACAGTCTATTGATTGTACTTGACTCTGGATGTAGAACCATTTGGCCCCGTTTCTTGCACATAGGAGTGTGATTATTGCTTTACCAGTACGTTGCAGACTCGATTAAACGGAATAATTTTTGTCGCAAGTAATTCGGATAATCGAAATCCCGGATAATTAAGTTTATGAAGAAAAGTTATATTTGTATAATTAACTCTAGAAAGGTAACCTACATCACTTGCATATCTTATCGTGTTATCTTTTAGTTACTTTGTCGTATGGTTATCTTTCTAGCGTTAATACATAATGTTAGGTGATTATTCAAAACAAGAAAAACAAACTTACCCAACAAAAATCGAAGTATGTTAACAGATTAGATAGGAATCGGATTCCGACCGTGGCTAACGATAGGTCTGGCACGTCCACCACGGACGCATCCTTTGGCGGGACACACGTTTTATACATACGTACATACTTTCTTAAAAGTACTAAAATACTGTAAGCTTAATCATGAAACATCTAACAAGTCCCGTAGGACAGTCACTGTAGTTTAATTTGGTTCAAAATATTTGCTAATGTCATTTGACGTAAACAGTGTTTTCCTCTTCATTGCTGCTACATCAAGAATTAATTTTAATGGTAGTGCACTCACGGTATCACTCTGTTCGATTTTGACCCATTTGAAAGGTGTTTCTAGGGCTTCAAATGCTTCCGCACGAGATGGTCATGCGTCCTTACTGCAGTTGCGTTTACTTCTGTTTCATCTTCTTGCATTTCGTGCATTGCGTTTACCGCACGGGATGCGGACGAGTAGTGCACGGACCGGACAATATAGAGATTCTTGTCCGCTGTTGACTATCCAGATAATCGCGAGTCCGTGTAACTGAGGTTCGGATAATTGTCTTCACTGTACTCGCAACGCGACATTCCCTTGGAGTGGACATTTTTCAAACTGACTGGTTCTTACTGATGAACCTCTTCTACACAATCAAGCACTATCTCCTCTTATTCTATGTAGAGAGCCTTGGCCAACTCTTTATGGCTCCCTTTTTCCGTAAGTTTCCATCCATGGCAATAAATTTCTCCCAATTAGGAATTTAGTCTTCCTTCTGCTCGTACAGCGTTTTGAGAATATAATGCAAAAAAGAGCAGTTTTTAGTATTCCACTGTCGCCGGTCACACATTTACTTGGAGTGCTTCAAAATAGTCTAAAAAAAAAACAAAAAAAAGTCTCGCCTCTCTCATCGACAGTCTTGTTGCAATGAATGGAGATCGCCACTTGCGATCCCCAGTATAGCCCACTCAAAAAATCATATTTACGAGGGAGTGTAGAAAAGTAATGCCTCTAATTTTGTTATCCAAAATTGGGTGGACACACTAAAAGAAAGGTTCAAAATATTAAGGCCAAGAGGCGGATATTTTGTTGTACGCCCACTGCTTGCAGCTTCTTATCGACCAAAATATTAAAAACAACTTTTGTGATGTGACGAAGACTCAAAGGCAGGCCTACTTGTCAGTTCTCGACTATTTATGGAAATATGTCATAAATATCGTATTATCGTTGTGTGGGTTAGGGTCGTAGCCAGAGGACACATTATACGTTGTACGCAAATTGATTCCCTCTGCCCTCGAGACGAAGCGAACTTCATGCGTGCGAATTAAGTAAGAGTGATTGGTTCAGACTGATGCTCCAAAAAACAAACGGACTCTGTGAAATTACGCAGGCTGTTTCAGAAAGATTGATCTGATTTCACAGGACTAAGTTATCTACATGAATTCCGATAGAAACTTCAGGTGAATTTTAATTTACATAGAAGACTGAAAAGCTTTTTTTTTTTTCATAATGGTCATCCGATCTTACAACGGTATATCTTTTACATGCAATTACATACAATCTTCGGGTACTTCCCATAATTTATTACGTTTAGCATCATAATTTTCATTTGTCTTTCAAAAAAGTTCAATGTGCGCTCCACCAGTGTTCATTGTATCCTCCACCGGACGCACAGCAGACGTCCAGACAACAAACAAACTCGTACTTTACTTTCGCACTTGTAGTGTTACTGCATTGGCTGCTGTTGCTATATGGCGACGCCTTTCTCCCAAAATTGTTGCTAGGTGAAGGTACTGTATATCTTTCAAACCGCTTCCAGTTCCCAGGGGAAAAGGGAACAAACCACGTACTGGCTGACGAGGCGACCTTAGAGACTAGTGTGTCATGAGAGATCCGTATGCCCCTTGCGGCAGATGAACCTTCGAGGCATATGCCAGTGTGGTAGAGCTTCGTCCTGTTGAAAAATTAAATTTTCGGTGTGGTACGGGAAAAGCCATACCGTCAACATATCCAGGTAACCGTTTGTAGGCGGCTTGTCCGCAAAAAAGAACGGGCTGTAAATTTTGTAGCTGAACCTGTTATGTCGGAGAACGCAAAGCGTCATTTGTCGCTCTGTTTTTATTTTTAGTCGTCGCACATTGCTTAATTAACGCGTGAGCTACAAATGGCATCAAGACAAACTTGGTTTGAATGCAAAAGTTAAAATTCACCTTAAGTCCTTACAAGTAGAAGATAAAATGAAGAATATTAACTAGAACAAACGTAATGGCGATACATTCTCTAATTACCCAATATTAATTACAACCACAGTAAGAAGAATGCAATGTAGCGCGACAGTTCACGTTGGACAGCCCGTGCCAGTTTGCTTCGAACGTAGACTGCAAATGAAGTGACATCCGCATGTGAAACTTGAACACTTTTTAGCGGAAGTTGAATCACGTCTACTCTCATAAGGAGCTAAGTCACTATGAACAAACGGGGCCTCCGAAACGTGCGTTTCTAAACAGTATTAATCGACAACGAGTTCGGGTCTAATAACAAATACAACCCTTACTTTGCAATTTATTAATATTTTACGTCTCGTATTTGTAATTGAATGCCCGAAAAATCCCTCGGCCCTGCAGGCGACACAGCCTACCATTGTTTTAATGGGGGCTGTATTTTCAAATTAAATGAATCATCCTTAAAAACAAGCGGTATTTATTAATGTTTACGATGTCGGTTTTCGCTGAAACTAGAAAACGCGTAAAAGTAGCAGGCCATAACTACCTGCGGGGCTCGGTTTCAACTGCCCACATAAAAAAAGAGTATAAATATTGTGAAATATTGTTGTAATGGCAACTTTGACATTCACATTTTGAACAGTTCAGGTTATTTTTGGCGAAACGTCACATTAGTTCAGTAGCGTACAGGAAAATACTCACACCTTGCAGTATTGTCATTGACCGGAAACGTGTGTAGTTTTTCAGTTACTTGTCTGTATGATCATATGAGCGTATACGCACGGACATACATGCGTTGATTTCTGACTGGGAATGTAAAATATTTCCTGGCTGCTATGTGTATACCGCAGATGTTAGTTATTACCTTACTGTTGCCTTTGTGTTTTCCTGTTGGCAGATAAAAGATGGAAAACTGCACTTCGAGAGTGGTTATGCGTTAAAAGGTTTTTTAGGATACTCGATGAATATAGCGGAGGACGTGCGAAAACGCTTTTGACACCGTGCTGAAAGTATTAATGTTCTTATTAAAAGTCTGAGAATACACCGAATTAGCGAAGTCTGTCGTAATAGTGCACCACAATTATTATTACGATTAAAGTTCAAATATTTATTCAGTTACCATCTGCGCGATGTTTGTCTTCTGCAGTGCTTGGGCAGTGTGTAAGAGCCTCTCGGTCGTTGGCTTATCTTGTCGTGGTTTGCTGGAACCGTTCCAGTTTCCTTACTGGCAGCCTCTTCCGGGACGAGCTGCTTTTCTTGCAATGAGGCGCTGAACGATGCAAGATTTTTTTGAGGGAGGTAGTCACGAAGGTGATTCCTTTCTCCTGTTCTGCGAATGAGAAATGAATAATTTCGTTGCCAGTAATACAAACAGATTCATTGTATGTCGAAAGCACAGTTTTCTGTTTTTATTTTCTACTTACTTTCCTGAGTTATTTATCATTCGTTAGATCGGTTTTTCGTCGTTGTTAGTTGAATATCGCTCCTCAAAAGGATATCATGTGTTGAATACGTCCAATTATCTTTTAGAGTACCTTTATTTTGGTGGCGGGGAAATTATCTGCGTTAATAAGTTAATTAAAAGATTACAAGACAGTTCTACGAAATTTAAATAATGAGCAACTATATCACATATTCTCTTTTAGCATTTTCTACAGATCAGCACGATATTACGGAGAACTATGTAACTAAAGTTTGATTCATTTGTAGAGCATGATGTAAAACGGAACTACTCATGTATTCATTTGAATTATTATTGAGAGCCAAAGTAAAATCGCTATTGTAGGATAATTTGATTCTCGCTCCTATCAAATAAGAAAAAATGTAATACCTTGACGATTGCACTTCTTCGATTACTAATGTGACGTTTGTGTCCATGACTGATCGAATTTGGGAAAAATGTTTAAATTTCATTCTTCACCGTCGAGGATATGGAAATAACGTTGCATGACAAGAACCTTAAAGAGCAAAGTTCTGTTATTTCAAACTACACTGACACAAACCTTTATTTATATTTTTACGCAGAATACTTGTTTATACAGTCCATAATGACTAACGATGCACTTACAAATCCGGTAAACTGTAACGTGTCATTAGCAACAGGTAGGATCAGCCATTTTGCCTTATATTATCATGAGGAGTGACTTGAACATCCTATTCCAGAGTTGGCTTGTATTGTTAGTTGTATTTTTTTAACAATGTGGAACAGAAAGCACCATTTGCGTCATACAAACGTTTTACTGAGAAACTCAACAGTGTGCTAAACTGGACTTTAGTTGTGGTTGATCCATGTTAAATTACTGGTGCAGCGATCCTTATTTGGATTTGGAACCGTTTTTCCTAAATTATCTCAGGCTCATACCAGCGTGGTCTCCCTTGTTAAAGTTATTGCCATTTATTCCACTATCCTTACAGTAAGTAGCTAGTACTCAATATTACAAACTTTATGGTGTATACTTCGGAACGAAGTCTTCTGACATCAGTATTGCTGCATTATATTCTGTGATATGTTAACCTCATTGGCCCTCCACGCCACGTGCTAATGGCGCCACATGGCCGAAGATGACACGGCGGCCGGTCGGCTTCGCTTGGTCCTGTGCGTCTGATCGCTAAGTCATATATGCTCAGAGATCACTTCACGAAGAATGAAACCGTATGGAGTTATTACGGTAGATCGTCCAGAAACTATGTTATTAATTTTTAGACTCGAGGGAGATGCGAGCAACAGTGATTCAGCTCAAAGGTCAGATGTGGGATTTTGTGAAAATTTGCAATGATATCTTCAGTAACAAGCGTCACTTTCTCATTATAACATTTTTTTATCCGAAAGGAAGAATTTGGCCAAACATATCCGTGCAGCCCAAGTGAGGAGGAAACCACTCCACTATGGCCACGTCCACTTTCACGGGGGCTTGGTTCGGCCGTCATGTTAAAAAGCGACGGTGAAAGCTCCAGCGGTCGGAACGTGCCTTTCACGTTCGTCTGATGACGGGGAAACTGGCTTACATATTCAGCAACATCGTGGGACTCTCCATTCAAAGTGAGCACAATGAAGCTCTAAGCAGCAACTGTTCGCTACGTGACTTGAAGTAAAGATGCCAAGTTTATTGCAGTGCTGCTGACACAAACGCCTATCAGCTTTACTGTTTAGCGAATAACAGTGTCGACTAAGGCAAACAACAAAAAGTTGTATTTACTGTATGTAACACGCTTTTATGAGTACACTGCGAGGAATTAAGTTTTCTACTCCCTGAATGTTAACATCAGATTTATACTCTTGCGCTTTCTTCATGTAGCCTATTTTCAACCATAACATTTTTTACTTGAATCGTTCCAGCACGTTATCTACAGCTTTAAAGGAATGTAAAAGATCGTCGGTATCTTACCTTCAGGTATTGATTCTCCATTTTAATTCCTTTTGCTGTCAAGATATACCGACAACATAAAACTGTATGTTACTGACCATCTGTTTTTACTGACAGCAATAAAGCGGTGATATGTTTTACCCAGAGCAAAGATTTTTAACAGCTATAACTCGTCGCTTTGCGGGAGTAGTGAGGAATACTTTCTCAGCGAAAGGACACGTACTGTGTTCTTTGGTGTACCTATCTTACCACAGATAGCGCCAAGACATGGATAACTTTCCTCTCTCCTGTCTCTCTTCCTTCATACGCTGCTAACTTCGCCCTTTTTAAATATCTTCCAGTATTCTTCTTCCTGTACTCTGTGCGCTCTTATTCGACCACCCTTCTTTACTGACAAATTCTTCAGTTTATGACCCTGTCAAGATGTTTTCCTTATTCAACTGATTTCCAGTAGTTTCTTTCCTGCCCTATTCTTAAGAAAAACTAATAGTTTCATCAGTCTGTCAGTGCATGTCACTTTTAGTATTTCTATCCACAAACACGTTTCAAACCTACTGTAGCATAGTACTTTTCTTCTCCTTTTCGCTGTCCTTGATTCGCTGCGCTACAGTATTATATTCCAGGTAAAACATTTAGCGAATTATTTCTCAGCTGACTGTCTTGTCCATTCTTCAATATTTCGTACATTATGGATAAAAGAACACACGACACTGGTGTAATATGCTACAGTATCTATTATTTCACAAGGCGATTTTATGTAATGGCGTAACAGGTGAAAGCCGGCTTGTACATTAATAAATATTGTAATATATTATGCCAGCACCGTGTGTTTCTCCATTCATGATGTAAAAAGTTTGGGACGAATCAAAGTCTTTCCTTCTAGTGATATTCTAACATAATATCAGAGACACAGAGGTCTTCTCTCTTTGGTATTTCCTACTCTTAGCCTAATTACATATGTCTACCACATTAACGACCTTCTCCATTATAATTTATAGCTTTTCTTCTCATTCAGCAAATATTACTTGACCATCTACGTATTTGTATTTATCCTTATCTTCCTACTATAGTACTCTCGCCGTTCATAGTGTGTTGGTGTTCTTAGTGTAAGTAATGAAAATCTTGGATGATAAACCGCACTCTTGTCTAATACGTCTTCCAATTCCTGTATCATTTGTTACTTCAACGCCAATCCTACTGTCATATTCTGTCATCTTTAGAGGTCTCTTATAAGACTTCTGTCCTTCCAGTCTGTGGCAACTCATTCAAGGTCGTAAGGAGGATACTAGAGTCTAAAATGTCAAATACCTCCTCCCAACCCACAAAACATACATACCTGTCATCCACGAACATCCAGTAGCATCTCGCGTTTCTTTCCTCTCCTGAATCCACACTGATTCTCCATTTTTCCTCACTTTTTCATCCTAATCATCTAAGCAAAAGGCAAGATAAGGCATTTCTACATCTACATGATTACTCTGCAATTCACAATTAAGTGCCTAGCAGATGGTTTATCGAACCACCTTCAAGCTGTTTCTCTGCCGTTCCACTCTCGCACGGCGCACTGGAAAATCGAGCACTTAAGTATTTCTATGCGATCTCTGTTCAAAAAATGTGTGTGAAATCTTATGGGACTTAACTAAGGTCATCAGTCCCTAAGCTTACACACTACTTAACCTAAATTATCGTAAGGACAAACACACACATCCATGCCCGAGGGAGGACTCGAAACTCCGCCGGGACCAGCCGCACGGTCCATGACTGCAGCGCCTCAGACCGCTCGGCTAATCCAGCGTGGCAGGCTATCTCTGATTTCACTTGTTATGATTATCATTTTTCCTTATGTGCATGGGCACCAACAAGATATTTTCGTTATCGGGGGAGAAAGCTGTCGATTGAAAGTTCACGATAAGATCGTGCCGCAACAAAGAACGCCTTTGTAATAATGACTGCCACCCTAATTTACGCATCTTGTCCGCGGCACTCTCTCCCCTATTTCGCGGTAATACTAAACGAACTGCCTTTCTTTGAACTTCGTAACCTGGCGTATGAAATTGTCCTGTATCTTTGCTTTCTAGTTCTTTGGTCACGTATATTACACGTATTTGGTGCCAACAGGTGCAAGTTAGACCGCAATATCTGACTTGCTAGCGCAGCCAGAGTTGTCGATCGTATACAAACGCCTGTACTTTAAGAGAGTCAGTAGTTCATAGAGGGGAAAAGCAACTTAGTATGACAAGTGACGGGTGGGTGACCTTGTTGGCAAGCCGGGCGCCGCCCTCGGGGCGAGGTGTGCACGTAGGCGCGCCCTGGATACCGCCACGCCCACGCACTTTCCTCGCCACTTCTCAACTTGCGTACGATCCAGTCACGACTCATTCAGTCTTGCGTCCGGGCAGAGTACGTCAAAGGCAGCTCAGAACGCACGCCGTGTAAAGTGCCATATTTTTATTACGAGACCCTGTCTTGTCGATCACAACTCTGTAGTATACAAGGATGAGATAAACAATCGTACTGCTTTATTATGATACGCAGTTTGTATCTGTGGAAGTAGAGTTTAGATATTTTCGCCCATTGCTTTCAAAGACATTTTACCGACGGATTCTCTAAATTATCTCCTCTGGAAATTTAGCGAATTTCTCAGGAAAGGTCTTGAAATGTTCTTTCTCATTGTTATGACTAGATTATCTAGAGTGCTACGCTGATATGTCGTACAAATACCGCACGTTGCACCATAATCGTCAACGCCACTTTCCTTATTCCGTCTTACGGCTTAAATCAACGGAACACATCATGTAATAATATGTTTGAGAAAATGCCACCACTGTCTCGATGACGCGTAATTATTCCTTTCTCGTACTCTTCCAAACTCGGTAGGACGACGGTTCAAACCAGCAACCGACCATCGAGACTTAGGCTTTCCGTGGTTTCCCTAAATCGTTCCAGGCAAATGACGGGATGATTCCTATGAAAGGATTTCCTTCCGTATCCTTGACAGCACCTGAGCTTGTGCACCGTCTCTAATGACCTCAACGTAGACGGGCCATTAAACACAACCTTTCTCTCTCTCTCTCTCTCTTTTTTTTTTTTTTTTTTTTTTTTTTTTTTTTTT
This sequence comes from Schistocerca cancellata, assembly GCF_023864275.1. Classification (NCBI taxonomy): domain Eukaryota; kingdom Metazoa; phylum Arthropoda; class Insecta; order Orthoptera; family Acrididae; genus Schistocerca; species Schistocerca cancellata. The sequence continues at coordinate 358,115,459 of NC_064630.1, read as the reverse complement.
TTTTTTTTTTTCCAACTACTCGTGCAGTCTAGTAACATTGTCTTCGTTTATCACTGTGCCGCTGACGCGTGACTGCTTCATTTACAACTACTATGACAAACTAGTAATTCATTTTGACACACTATGAACCAAATAACACTGTGCATGTTTGCGAAAGTACGTAGTTGATCCATCTCCTCTGTAATGCCATAAGGCATAAGTTGAGAAGAGAAGCAAAATTGATTTGCTCTGCAGTTCTGAATATAAAAGAATGTAGTCACTATAGAAAAATTCGTATGTAATTCAAATGCATTTACAGACTGTTGGTTTATTTTACATTGCGTCACCTTCCAGGAAAGTTCAGTGTTTAACACAACACCCTTCCAGACCCTAATATGATTCCTTTCGCTGTCGCCATTCCTGACGCATGCGTCATCGTTGCTCTACGTGGGAGATGTCGCACTTCCAAATTCTTCTTGATACACATGGCCTTAAAACTACAGCCAGAAACGAAAGCGTGAAAGTCGTCCTCTACCGCTCTACGTCGAGCCTTTCAGCGGTCAGGAAGCTTAAGGAGTGGTACCTGTGGGAGCGGAGAAAGGAGGGAGGGGGGAAGGCAGAGGGAAGAGTGAACGGAATCCTCCACTAACAGAGATGACTTATTTTTTCTTGAGCCATGTGTGAAGATGGGAACAAGTACAGCGTCTCGTGACAGGTCGCTACAGCCTCGTACCAAAAGAAACCCCGCCTGGTCCAATAATGCGCGGCTTGACACTTCTGCCTTGCCGCTTAATAAAACAGTGCCTGCCAGGCATGTCGTAATCAAACGGGTTCATAAATTTCGACTTGGCTGCCCAAATCGTCCTCTCGCAGATTTAAGTTTCGTTTAGAATGGATGAATCTTGATCGTGTTCATGACTCCGTGTAGGTAAATTTAGTGTTACGTTCGGCTGAGGTATTTTCGTACATGTCATTGCAGTCGTACGCGTCATGCCGCAATCTGTTTGCCGACATTCCATGTATTTAGGAATTTGATAACCAGTTTGGCAGATGTGGATTACGATACTCGTGATGATGTGAGTTGGACCACTTTGCCACATTTCTTGTGTTCTGCTCATTATCTCTCAATGAATGAATATGATGGCTCTATTTACAGTTCAACATCGCTAGGACGCTATTTGAACATGTTTCCCTAACAGTCTCTAAATAGTCTGTATATGAGCAAGATTGCTTTTGGCTGTGTATTAAATTAAGATAGTCCGCTTTATAAATAACTGAAGTGCCATGACTGTTTACTACTATTTTACTAATGTATTCTTACGAAGACGCGAGGTAAAGTCTCTTGTAAGGTGGCGTATATTCCGTGTAGTAGGCTAGTGCCCGTTTACTCTCAGTTAGAGAATTTGTGTGCGTCAGAAGACCGAAACACTGTTGTTGTTGTTGTTGTTGTTGTTGTTGTTGTGTTGTTGTGGTCTTCAGTCCTGAGACTGGTTTGATGCAGCTCTCCATGCTACTCTATCCTGTGCAAGCTTCTTCATCTCCCAGTATCTACTGCAACCTACATCCTTCTGAATCTGCTTAGTGTATTATCTCTTGATCTCCTTCTACGATTTGTACCCTCCACGCTGCCCTCCAATACTAACTTTGCGATCCCTTGATGCCTCAGAACATGTCCCACCAACCGATCCCTTCTTCTAGCCAAGTTGTGCCACAAACGTCTCTTCTACCCATCTAATCTTCAGCACTCTTCTGTAGCACCACATTTCGAAAGCTTCTATTCTCTTCTTATCAAAACTAGTTATCGTCCATCATTCCCTTCCATACATGGTTACGCTCCATACAAATACTTTCAGAAACTACTTCCTGACACTCAATTGGTTTCTTAACCGACCATAATCCACTGTAGGTACAAGGGTTGCCCAGAAAGTAATGCACCGCATTTTTTTTCCAGGTGAAAACAATGCTACGAATGCGAAACGTTACGTGTGTATTATTCGAAGTCTCCTGAGTGAGCGCGCCAAGTTTCCGTCACATCCGACAGATAACGTAGCTGCAGGAGAGTTTCAAAATGGCGTCTGTAGGTGGTGTACGTTACAAACAACGTGTCGTCATTGAATTTCTCACTGCAGAGAAAGAAACTGTAGGGAATATCCACAAACGCTTGTGCAAAGCACCTGCTGTCGACAGAAGTACAGTTAGTCGCTGGGCGTGGAGGGTGAGGTTCGGCGGAGCTCTGATTTCCCACGATCGGAGAGACCATCCACGCCTGTCACACCTGACATGTTTCAGTGAGCTGATGTCATTCGCAAGTACAGACGCATTACAACGCGGCAGTTGGCCCTGGATCTGTCAATCAGCAAAGGAAGTTCACACAGTGAAGCACTGGCTCCGCCACCAGGACAAGGATTCATGCCGATGGGGCATACATGCCCTTGTTTCGCGCCGGAAGGAGGCCATAGAACGGGATGGAGATTACGTGTAGATAAAACACAATTTTTTCGTGTGTGTGCGTTTCTAATTATGTTAAATAGAGAGTTGCTGAAGAAAAAACATGCGGTGCATTGTTTTTTGGGCAACCTTCGTAGGTCACTGCGCCCTCCGCGTGTCACTTTGAAACAGCTTTACGCTCCTGGCTACGAGTCCATGGCTTGGCGAATGTTTTAGCACGTGGGCTGCTCGTGCCCCAGCTGCAGATAATCAGCATCCAAATTAGCTTCTGTTCCTCATTACATCGGACGCCCGCTTCCGTCTAAGCACCCGCTTTACTGTTGTATGAATCCCCCACCCCGAGCAGCGAGACGGCTTTCTCCACGTGGGCAAACGCATGACAAGAGCTAGCGCGGTGTCCCGTGGCCACTGGCCGTGGCTCGTTTAGTGTCGTGTTTACGGCAAGTATCGGAGTATCCCACGCATTCGACCACGCAAGCCCGTCCCACGTCTCCGCCAGCGTAACATTGACACTGGAATCGAAAGCGAGTTGTCAACTCAGGGGCAAGGTTTGCTGCACCTTCGCACTGCAATACAGTAATACAATATACTGAAAGCAGGCACTGGCAGGGGAGGGGAATGTTCGTAACTTGTGATGTCATGGCTTCATGAGTGACGTTCGACGTCTTAGTGCAATACACATATAAACAACAAACTTTCGTTAATATTAACAGCGAGTCGCTACTTTAGTGTTTATCTTCTAAGAAAGAATAGGTATAGCAACCAGCTTTTGACAGAGACAGTCTCTTTATTTATTTATTGTATTCCGTTTCAGTAATATCGTATTTTTCATTACACCAAAATGATTTCTTGCTGATAATTAGTTTCGCTTCATTTTCGTGCACTTCGAAATAGTCATATGCGCTTCAGATATCCAGTTACCCGTAAAATTAGCACAAACCACACAGTGTGAATGAAACACGTGTAGGCAGTTGATTGTCCACATTGTAATTGTCCGACGTTTCGGTCACTATTACAAGTAGCCTTCCTCACGGCTGTGCTGAGCTGAGTATAGTGGCCGAAAAGTTGGAAAGTTTTATGTGTTAGAAATGCGGTCAGCAGCCCTGAACAATTCCATTGACAGTGACAACGACCGCGGAAGCCTATGCTTACAAAACCACACAGTGTCTGTGGCCTTTGTTACCTCAGATTCGTTTAAGGAATAGCATGCATCACGTTGAATGACTCTGTAATTAATTCGCAGTCTGACAGTAATATTTCGGTTGTATATTTCCTTAGGAGCCAGTAAATGGTTTTGCAGTCACTTGTTCTGCCCTTATTTGTCCCTGCCCGGCACTGTTCTGCGAAGTCATGTTTAGTCGTAGGCTATTACAGCATAGCTGATTGTTGCCTTGCGTTGATATTATTGAGTTTTATGATTGGAAATAAAGCAGTTCTGAGGCAGTGGCTCGCTGTTAGGATAACGATCTTCGTTGGACGGGATTGTCTATATTAACAGCAAAGAGATCATCGGGTTTTTCTCCCACATGATACTGTACTGTAGCGATTACAAATTGTGGAGCAGCAGCACTCTTACAGTTGGTCACATACTGTCACTCACAGGGCAACGAGATTTGAACCGACTCAACTTGTACAGAAATAAACCGCTTTCCGCTGTGTATTTGAAATTGCGATGGATGCTGATGACATTGTCATACACAAGTTCTCGTACATGGGATTTCCATGTTTTCACAGTGATACCTAACTGTCCACGTCCCTTATATACGCTGACGGGTCTGGTAACAACACTGAATACTTCCAGCACTAATGCACTCTGGTGGCTCTTCTACTTGCCACAGAGAATGGTAACTCTAATAATTTACATACCCCGCCGGCAGGGTGTACGTTTACGAAGTTACAGTGACATCCAACAATGTCTTATGGAAGCAGTGTAATTAAATGGCAGGCGGCCATTACTTTGGGAACTAATCTGCGCCTCCAAGATATTTTCCCCAAAGTGGGAGTACATTAACTCAGATTGTGTCTAAAGTACATTCGGTCGAGGCACAATACAATGAGAGAGAAAGGGAACACACAACAGCGCCACTACTTGCTTTGCACCTAATTTAGGGAGACCTCAATATCTGAAGTTTGGAAATGCCGTCACTTATACAAAAATGGAACAATAATTACGGAAAAGAATGAAGAAAAATATAGAGTAATGGCAACCTAGTCTACGGACTTGAACCACCTGCATCTTCGATGAATAATGAAGCCTGTGTTTTTTAGCGTCACAGGGTTGATTCGTGGAGGAACAGAATAATTTCCGCCAGAGCGCGCGCACGCCTCTTGGCATTTTTTAAAGACCGGCACCTCGTCGCTGCGTGTCCGCCTTTTCTGAGGCTCGTCTCATAATGAGAGCACCGAGAGGGCTTCATTCCTGAGGCCAAGTGGCGCCGCCAGACGGCAGCGGCGAGGCGCTTACACCTGCGTGCGCACCGTCCGGCCGACCTCTGCCTCACTGTGCACCGCCGCCTTGCAGTTGTCTGCGTCATTCGTGCGCTGCTCGTTCCGGAAACTTTACTACTGCTGTACGAAAGTGATCCATAAATTATTATCGAAGAAGCGCGTTGCCCATTCGAAACACAACTGTCCTTTCCCTCACAATTTCGTGTGAACCGTGGATGGAGACAATCAACTTCCTGGAAAACTTTCGCTTCTGTACTATGAATAAAACCCATTACTTTCTGTTGACGAGTGTTCGTGAGAGACGAAGATAATGTCGGGACTGCCCCAGGGAAGCACATTAGGAACGCTCCCCTTCTCTGATGTACGTTGACGATCCCGTGGGGTATGGTGCGCGGCAATCTGAAGCTGTTTGCTAATAAAGATGTTGCGTACAGGGAAGTGTCGTCGTTTTGGTGACAACATTTTCCTACTGCCACTAATCGATTTTTAAGATTATGTGGCCAGAACTTTTATTTTACACCACGAGTGATTGTTTGCTTTAAATATCTATAAATATAAATTTCCTTTACTTCACGTCTGTGGTCACAAATTTTTTATCATACTACCGGAGTCTGTCTATAATGGCAATCTTCAGATCTGTTTTATGAAAATGTCCTAATATGGCTCCAGTGTATTAGGACATGTTTTTACAAACACATCTGAAGATGGTCATTATAGACCGAAACCAGTAGTCCGACGACAAAAAAAAGTGACCATTGACGTAAAGTAAAGGAAATTTATTCTGTATTGGGGTCACTGTTCTATTCGCGACCATTGAGCAGCTTCTGAAAGTATAAGTTAATGCGGAGGGTTGGGAAGAACGTTCTACTTAAGTTTGAATACTGTATTAATGTTTTTAGTTTGTCCGTTAGTAATGGTTGGTGAAAACCTGCTACTGTAAAAACAAAGGGCTCCTTTATAAAATGTTTTGCTGCTGCCAGTCACTGTTTCGTTTTCTTTATACACTGTACGACGCGATTCGGGAAATATTCCCACTTTCGACGCGTTTTTAGTGTATTATGCCATTTATGCGTGATGTTTTCGATGCGTGAGGTGCTGTAGTTTTCTGTTCACTTTGCGTTTTAAGTCTAATTACGCAGAAACTCAGACCTATAACAGCTACAACTGCTATTTTCAAAGTTAACTGTGCTGTAAATTGTGTGTTTTCTGAGTGATTTTTAATATGCTAGTTTCTGCATGAGTGGACTAAAAAAAAAGAAATAGAACACCTACAGAGCAATGCAGCAACTCACACATGGAAAACATCATACATAAATTGAAAATACACTAAAAACGCACTTTAAAATTGCAATCATTTCACGAAACAACTCGTGCAAGATCTAAAAAAGACAATAGCGACTGGCAGAAGGAAAAATGGTTATTTTATAAACAAACACACAGATTAATGGTATGCTATTGGACTCAGTTACGTGCATTTCATATCTAGACGTAAAGCTTTGAAACTACGTGAAATGGAACTAGCACATAAGGCAAATGGCCGAATAAAGTTTGTTGGTTGAAGCGGTCCTTGATATCTTAGTCTGCAAAAGTATTATTTGCGAAACGCGAGGGTCCGGCTCTGCTACAGCACATATTTACAATTAGTCAGGAAGTTTCTTGCTGAACCAGTTAACTTGCTTGTACAGTGTAGCCAAAATAAGAGGCACCATGTCTCATAACGTACATGTAATTAACTCGTTGATTGTAAGTACAGAATACAGTGTAGTAAATTATTTTTATGTAAAGGTACTGAACATTCAGTTGATGAGTAGTTCACGGGAGGTGCGGAAAATGCTCACCAGAAACTTCGATCCACAACTCGGCACGTCTCGACATGTTTCTGGAAAGCCAATTCATTTGATGTGTGTTCCGCAACCGCATAGTGAATGTTTGTTTTCAATTCATCAAAGCTACATGGACGTATGACGGCGGAAACCGTAGCCGTAGCGTCATCTTGCTGCAAATACACACACACACACACACACACGTTCTTCCTCCGTTTGCTGCGCTATGAATGGTTGCAACAATTCAATTACACGCACTTGAGAGTTCACGCTGCTGATAAAGAAAATGGGGCGTACAGTCCGTTGGCTTGAAACTGCACACTAAACACCTGGGATTGTCTGTTTACCAACAGAGTGTATTTTAAGAGTTAACGTACCCGTTAATGTAAAAACATGCGTCGTCTGAGTTGAAGTAAAGATTTGTATCCAGGTAACCATCAGCGACAGGCGTTAGTAACCATTCGCAACAGTGTTGTCGTTGTGCGTAATCGGGATATTTTAATGTGTGCATCACGCTTACTTTGTATGCTCGCATATGTAACAGCTTCAGCATGTTCTCGGATGACGTTTATTTGACGTTTAATTGGGAAGATAGACGTCTAGTTGATTTCCGTGGACTACCAGTTTGGTGAACACATTCAGTATTTTCCGGCGAACAGACTTCTGTACACGATTACGTTTAGCGTTAGTGGGTGAACCTGTTGATCGAAATTTATCGCTAAATTTCTGCCAGCACTCTTTGCAGAGGCTGCTGTCTCTGGTTATTTTATCGTGAACCTTTCATTTAACATGTTAAACGGCTTACACTCAAAAAAAGTTTCCATAATAAACACTGTTCGACTGAAAAAGGCGTTGTGCGGAACTGTATTCGAACAAGATTTAAACTGACTGCTGGCAAGGTGACTGATCACTAAATCGCCGCTCGACATGGTAACACCACATGACCCCACCGTACCGTTAAGAAGTAACACCACTCAAATAGCTTCGAGTACCACGCTCAGTATAACACGGGGTCTCTTTTATCGTGGCCACCCCGTGGAAAGTAATAGTTAGTCTTTCTGTAAGTAAATCAGTCTACATTTTCACCTCTGTACAAACTGTGCCAACGGGTTGATCGTTCTCGAATGATTTTCGGTTATGGAAGCAGACAAGCAGCGGAACACGGAGATTTTCAATTTTGGGGGTAGTAACTGTAGACGGATTGGGTGTGATCTCCAGCGGTCACCTAGTGATGGGTGCTGAAGCAGTCGGTGGTGTCGTGGGAGTCTGGCGGAAGGCGCGCGTGCTGGCCGACTTGCCTGCTCGGTGGACCTCGGCTGCCAGCCGGTGCCGCTCCCTACGTCCTGTCCTTACTTTACACGCAGAGTGCACGCGCAACTGGCGAGACTTTACTTCCTTGTGGGGGGGGGGGGGGGGGCGAGGATTTGCAAGTGCACTCGTCTGTGTTTCGACTACCACTCCCTATCATAAAATGTTGCATTGCATGACTTACAGGCGGCGTCCTAAACTTCAACGATCAGAACTATAGGCGGTAGAGAATCCTACGCTGAGTGCCGTAAGGTAGGTAAACAACGATCGGAAAGGATGATACAGTTTTTTCTCGCACATGTTATATACGGTAGGGCGTAATTGCTGCTCCACCAGTACTCTCCACGCTATGTTCTTGCAAGGGTGCATTTCATGGATTAGTGAGGGGGCCTTTATTGTCCAATCTTCTCCCAAACGATCCAACAGCGTATCATCAATTCTGCTGTGTAAGTAGTTCTTTGTCGAGAACCTTAAGCATCGCTTTGGAGGTTATGGTAGGCAAAATAAAATACGTCCTCTGCAGCTCGGTGGGTGCTGATGTTGTGTTGCCTTCTTAAGATATCTGAAATACTTTCTGGATCAGTTTCAGTTTTCCCATCCTTTATTAATTTCCTGTCCACGGCCATATTACACTACTGGCCATTAAAATTGCTACACCACGAAGATGACGTGCTACAGACGCGAAATTTAACCGACAGGAAGATGCTGTGATATGCAAATGATTAGCTCTTCAGAGCATTCACACAAGGTTGGCGCCGGTGGCGACACTTACAACATGCTGACATGAGGAAAGTTTCCAACCGATTTCTCATACGCAAACAGCAGTTGACCGGCGTTGCCTCGTGAAATGTTGCTGTGATGCCTAGTTTAAGGAGGAAAAATGCGTACCATCACGTTTCCGACTTTGATAAAGGTCGGATTGTAGCCTATCGCGATTGCGGTTTATCGTATCGCGACATTGCTGCTCGCGTTGGTCGAGATCCAATGACTGTTAGCAGAATATGGAATCGGTAGGTTCAGGAGGGTAATACGGAACGCCGTGCTCGATCCCAACGGCCTCGTATCACTAGCAGTCGAGATGACAGCCGTCTTATCCACATGGCTGTAACAGATCGTACAGCCACGTCTCGATCCCTGAGTCAACAGATGGGGACATTTTCAAGACAACAACCATCTGCACGAACAGTTCGACGTCGTTTGCAGCAGCATGGACTATCAGCTCGGAGACCGTGGCTGCCGTTACCCTTTACGCTGCATCACAGACAGGAGCGCCTGCGATGGTGTACTCAACGACGAACCTGGGTGCACGAATAGCAAAACGTCATTTTTTCGGATGAATCCAGGTTCTGTTTACAGCATCATGGTGGTCCCATCCGTGTTTGGCGACATCGCGGTGAACGCACATTGGAAGCGTGTATTCGCCATCGCCATACTTGCATATCACCCGTCACCTCTTGTTCTCAGTTGACGGCACTTTGAACAGTGGGCGTTACATTTCAGATGTGTTACGACCCGTGGCTCTACCCTTCATTCGATCCCTGCGAAACCCTACATTTCAGCAGGATAATGCACGACCGCATGTTGCAAGTCCTGCACAGGCCTTTCTGGATACAGAAATTGTTCGACTGCTGCACTGCCCATCACATTCTCCAGATCTCTCACCAATTGAAAACGTCTGGTCAATGGTGGCCGAGCAACTGGCTCGTCACAATACGCCAGTTTCTACTCTTGATGAACTGTGGTATCGTGTTGAAGCTGCATGGGCAGCTGTACCTGTACACGCCATCCAAGCTATGTTTGACTCAATGCCCAGGCGTATGAAGGCCGTTATTACGGCCAGAGGTGGTTGTTCTGGGCACTGGTTTCTCAGGATCTATGCACCCAAATTGCGTGAAAATGTAATGACATGTCAGTTGTAGTATAATATATTTGTCCAATGAATACCCGTTTATCATCTGCATTTCTTCTTGGTGTAGCAATTTTAATGGCCAATAGTGTATTTCTTCCAGTTGGTATAATGCGTTCTGAGAAACTTCCTCTGTATATTCTCCAGCCTCTACATTGTTTCACTACACATTTAAAATCACACTTAAAATCTCTGCAAGTTCGTGTAAAGAGTGATCTCCATCTTCTGCCAAAGACTGTAGTGACTGTAAACAGTGGTAAACAAAGTGGAAACCTCCCAGAAGACAGTGTGTCGTTTTTGAGGATAGCGCCACCAATGTCAACGCGGCAGACAACTGTTTGCTATTAAGTATGGGCAGTTTACAAACACTTGCCACTCGCGCATTGCTCATTCTAGACCTCTTTTCGGCCTGAAATACTCTAGAGGAGAACATGGCAAGTGCCATAACCCGATTTCCCAGAAATTTTGCTCGGTAGAAGAGGGAGTCAGAATAAGCGAACATGTCTCTGCTTATCCGCAGATACTTGACCGTTTCCGAGAAAACGACGTTAAAAAGTTTCGAGATACTTTATGAGCCTTTTAGCAAGTAAGTAGATCAAGCGAAGCGGTGGCACAGTGGTTAGCGTCGCTGCTTCGTACGCGCCGCGTGTTCGAAGCCCGATTATTACTTTTTATTTTTGTTTTTCATTTATTTACTCATGTCCACAGAGTACTACACGAATGTCTCCCAATTCATATTTAAATAACATTGTCCTTATTCATCTACTAATTGTCTGTGTGGCGAATGAATAAAAAAGTAATGAACGGAAAAATTATTTGAAATTATTTTCGATGAAATTCCGTTGTGTCTCTTGATTTATAGTAAATTGCAAGCGCCAGTATTCGAAAGAGAGTTCCTTCATGCGTAGTTTGCAGCTAAATTATTGCCTAAGCGTGAAATCTTCAGCAAGATTAACGACGTTTCTTTCACGAGTGAGAGTCATACGGAAAATGTGACTGTGGCAAACCTACCTTCGTGCGATGTTCGTGTTTGGAATTTCTGTTCCGAATGTTCCTAAGATCGGCATCATCCAAGGAAATGCACCAAATTCTCGTGAAAAACGAACATAAGAATAAACCATAAGAGCTAAGAATTGATACAAGAATCAAATATAAGAATGAGAATTTCAAAAGTCAGTAATCCCTGAAAATTCCCTGCGCCCATGTGACAAATGTATGACACTTACTGTGAAACCCATTTGTAATTTTGAAATTGATATAACGTCCTTGTACCCCTGACTTGTTCAGAAACATTCGTGTAGCAATCTCCTACGGATATGGGTAGATAAATTGAAAGAATAAAATAAATAAAAACAATAATCGGGTTTCGAACTCGGGATGCATCAGAGACCGCTACGCTAGCCAGTATGCCACCAGCTGGAGTAAGCGTAAGGCCCGCTAAAAGGCTCCTAAATTACGTCGAAAACTTTGACGGTGGTTTTCTCAGAAACGGTCGAGTATCTGCGGATAAGCTGAAACAGGTGTCAGCATATTTTGGCTCCTCTTCCACAGAGCGAAATTTCTGAGAAATCTGGTAAATGCACTTCCCGTATTTTCCTGGTTTGTTACGACAGTTGGTTCCTAATATCAAAATTCTCAGTTTATGATCTTCTATTATCTAAAAAAATTTTTGACTCACGGCCGTGTCTAAATTCTAGTTATCTCAGAAGACGGAATATAATAGTCGCTTCCTTTTCTCGGTCAGGGAAGTTAGTCCGAGTTAGTAACTACCTCCTGGTAACTTAAGCGTCACAGTCTATTGGTGAAATATTTTACAGAAATATTCTGAAAATAGTGTCCGCCTAATACGGTAGCTGAAGAATGCACTCAACAAATTTCAAAAAATACTCAGATGCATTCTTCAGTACGATTGTACCTGCGTTGACTTTAAACTTTAGTTCTAGAGTACAGAATAATTTCCTTTGGGCAGGAGTTTCTAGAGCGTTTTGCCCTGCAAGTACACTAAAGACAATAAGAGCAATTAGAATATCCTCAACAGTTAAAGTGGGCTTGGCGCGGCTCTTTCACGTGTCTACCACAACCATTGACGTAATGTTATTTTGTTCACGTCTGTTTTGTAACGCCTTAGTGTGGCCACACTGTCAGGCGGCTATGGTTTGCATTCAGTGCTGACGGTGGCCTTTGCGCATCGCTGTATGAAGCCGCAGCTGCGATATCTTAAGCGAGTTGTAATGACCAACAGATCGTTGTGTCCAGTTTTAGATATTAAGATTATTCACAGATAGAAACTGTAGCTGTGTAAAATTTGTCGCACTAGCACCTTAAATAGACTTTTAGTGTCTCTTAATAGCAAGGTGAAGCGATGCACGGTGAAGCTCGTTATCACAGACCAAGAAAATAAAAATATGTTTGCTGCTTCGCTGTGCCATCGTCGACTCACGCTCTACACAGCTAGTATGCTCAGTTTCGAATGAGTATCCTACCGGTATTGTGCAAGAATGTCACATAGAAGGTAGCATTTGGAGAAGCAATGCTTACTGCACCACGAAACTGTTTCCGTGTTGGCACTGAACACCAGGTCACTAACTGCTCAGTTATCCACGAACTTATTGTAAGGAGGTACGGAGTTTAGACTGCTATGGGTGTCGGAGTTTTTAGATGTATATAGCAGCTGTACTTGGCTGAAATGAATGTACACACACACACACAGAAGAAAGTAGCAGACTGTGTAGCTGAGCAACTTACGATCGTTTATCGTGCAAACAGCTGAATTTGCAGTGAGCCAGAGCAGAGTATTTCTGGATGTTGTCGTGTTCTGTCACTGTCACATTTTAAACAAAATAAATCTCCGGTCTGAAAAATGATTGAGAGACGGTGAAATGGGTATTCGCGCAATGTAATTGGCAACTACTATCTAATTTCCTTGTGCTCGATTGAGAACTACTGGAGGTGACGGTATGAACGCTTGGAATGTGTGCTGTGTCCGTGAGCGGGAGCATAGAGGGCACTGTCGAAAGCAGCTGGGACTGCGGACCGCAAGCTGACTGCATCATCTGCCACCGGGTCGACCGTGAAAGTGACCTCCACCTGGGAACTGGCTCTGGCTCCGTGCTACCTTCACAGTTTCTCATTAACCCACCTCTGCATCTCCACACCTCTCTCTCTCTCTCTCTCTCTCTCTCTCTCTCTCTCTCTCTCTCTCTGATGATGGAATTCGACACCTTGAAGATGCTAACAGCTGCCATCACTATCTTGAGAGTTATGCTAGAGAGCATTTTCATGTTCTAAATATGAAGAGAGATGCTGACAGATGAAAGCTTTGAGCCAGAACGTGAAGTGTACTTCATTGCTAAGTCGATAAGAGGTAAGGGTCAGAATCTCCGTTGGCACTTTATCTACTCCGTATTGCCGCCTAGAATTACTTCGCGCCTGTATATGGGCAGCCCGATAAACACGTTTCGAAAGCAGGCTGTCGTTGTAGGGTTTTCTCACTAGCAACAGCAATATCTTCAATAAATTGCACATATGTTTTGATACTTGCCACGTCAGAAACGGTGCCAGTAAAGAGCATCTTTAATACGTGTTCAAAACTCGGAGAGATGTTCTGTCCAGTAATATGTGTTTATTTTCTGTGTTTCTTGTAGTTTTCGTGCAGTCATCTTCTGAAACGCTGCAGGTACTTACGAATAATAATGGAATAATCAAAACCGATCGTTGCTGGATGAACAGCAGCATAGTACAGTCCAAAATCTTGCCTAGTTTTTTTATGAATTTATACAAAACACATACGTTAAGTATTTCCCCCTAAAATGTGTATAATCAGTACGTTACCGAGAAAGAAGCAATAAACGCACAAGGTTATTATCGCAGGGCGCTAACGATGCTGGCTTCTCTGTTAGAGCGTGCTGAGTGCTCCAGATCTTCCAAACATGCATACATATATTTTGATGGATTGTATTCCTTTTTCGAGATTGACTTCAGCCTTAAGCAAATATATCTGCGGTAGGTAACACCAAAATATCCGTTCATGTCTGTTGCAAAACTGAATGTTTCAATTTTGAGTTTAAATCAGAAATTGAATTCTCTCAGCCTGCTTTCACGTTGGACCAAAACACTTCGAAGCAGATTTAGTGATGGATTTGTTGAACGTCACGACGTGAAGATGATGTACATACTGCAATTACTAATTCAAAAATTAGATATATTCTAGCTCGAACGGAGGCTAGCCGAGTTTCTGCTGCCGTGGACCGTTCGCGATTAGAGCAGGGAAGGGGGGAAAAGAGTGGTACAGAAAGTGGCTTCCGGAGAATAATGCAGGTATAAATTGAAAAGTGTACGAGAAGGTCGCTAGCCGTTACGAAAAAACAGAGAACACCCATTTCTGTTGACTTCACTCCTCTCTCAGTGATTACAGTGAGTGGTCAGTTGTAAAAATCCGTATTAGCCGTTATCTCTGGCGCCAGCAGTGCTCGCGGCTTGGGACTGGTGCGAGGCTGCTGCACCTGCTGCGCTTTGCCGGTGCTATCGCGCCCTGCGGGCTGTTACCGCAGCCGTAATGGCTCTGCTCGGAGCGCGATCGCAGTCCGGAATGGGAGCACCGCAGCCCAGCGGCCACATCTCAGCCGCTTTGCGGCGTCAGTCGACGATAGCGCAGCCTTCTCTGTGTGCCGGCCACCCAACTATCGCTACTGTTGTATCTCCGCTCGCTATCTGGCTGCCGTGGCGTAGTGTTAAACGCCCGTAACAGCGTACTTCCCAGCTGAATCGGTCGCTAATCCTGAATCCCGAGAGATCTTTTTGGCTATGTTTATTACGTGGAGGTTCAGTTAAGCACGTAACATGCCCTTTATCGAGAAATTGTTTTCTCTGTCTGCATAGACGGTATAATCTATTGTGAAATGTGCGCTCGCCAGAGATTTTGTTTCATGTAACGGAGTTTTTTTACTTGCAATTTCTGTTGAAAAATCTTACACACTTCATTGCTGTTGAATTGTATATACTTCCTAAATGTTTCTACCAAGAACCATTTAACAGCATTTGTCTACTTGCAGCCTCTCGTCACTGATCCAACAGTTCACTCAAAAGCAGTTCCGACCAGCCATACCGATAGCGCCACACTTACGGGTGAGCGCGGTTCATACACGCTAAACTTACCGTGTGTAGCCACTGACAAACTTGGAACCCCACGAGCCTGTTCTAGTCTCCAACGGCTTAATATATCTCGCGTAAAGAGTTTAGCTAACGTGAACAGGTAGACTTTCGCTTGGAATAAAACAGTGATGGCATTACAGTAATTTATTGTGGCCTTTACTACCCAAGAAACGTTAACGTTTACGGAATGTTTGTAACTTTTCACAAGTACGCTCTATCACGGAACTATTACTAATTCGACCTCTAGACATCGACTGACTGCGCCTTCAACAGCTGTCAAGATGATTAATGTACGTACAGGTTCGTCCACAACAGATCTCTCTAGGATACCACTCGATCCTGTTTTTATTTTGTTTAACAACCTGGTATAAAGATCGGTTAGGTATATTATCCGTATTGGTGCCGATGCCGAAATATGTCTTCCAGCAGTCATTTGAACTCTTCAAATCAAAGTTTAAGCAGACGGTACCAACAGCTAGTTCTCTTTGTTCTTCATTTAACTATGTGAATGGCCAAGCAGCAGTTTAAAGTTACAAGAAACTGTGGTAGGCTGGATGTAGTGAACGGACAACTACAGAACTGAGAAACGCAAATACGAAAACAAAGTTATTTACACACACACACACACACACACACACACACACACACACACACACACACACACACACACACACACATATCTAGAATGTTGGGTTCTAATACTGTATAGTATTGAACATATTTCCGTGGCAGGTCAAACCTCGGTGGTTTTCGGACGATACACTGCATATCATTAGTCGTATTTTTTTGCCCAGTCCATTCTTGAGTCCATGTGTTGGCAAAGTTGATTAATGTCTACAGCGACTTCTGCTGTTTTTCTTGGTGGCTGTCTAGAGGACTCGGTTATGGTTGCCATCATTAATATCTTGGTGAATTGATAAATTTCTGTTATCCTCAGTTCTTTTGTACTTGTTCGTGAGAGCATTTACGCATCGTATTTGAGAGGATGAAATGTGATTTGAATTGGTAGTCATTGCATAGGGACTGACTTGATAACACCACCAATCATTTTCAAGGTGTTATTTATCTCGATGTCTATTATTTGTGCATATAGGCTGCTTAGCCAACCTGGGGCAAGACGAAGAGCAGAAGAACGCAGGATGGATATGTTTCTTTGAAAGGCCATCTTCCGCAGTTGTTGTTTTATGTCAGTTTTTTTTTAAGCGTGCTGCAGTTGAATAAAGTGTTACAGTAGACCCGTTTTACTTTTGTTGGTTCTGTGCATGTAGCATAAATTGCTTTCTAATTTTTTGTATTCACTGATGAAAAACAGGTATCGCTATAGAATGTGCAGAGGCCCGATTTCGTAACTCAACCGAATTTGAGCTTTTTGTTTCATTCTCTGTGTATTGTCAGAAACACATTTAGTCTTTTTGTTAATATGTTTTGGAATAATAGCATTAAATCTGCAAATATTGTTAAGCTTAGTGTGTTGGACAATTTTAAGTATGTGGATATTTATTCGCGCATATATAACAACGTGCACATTAAAAACAGAGAACGAAACAAACAGCACTATTAAGTCCCTGTACACCACAGTCAAAAGAAAAACTGTTTGTAACACGTAAGAATCAAAGCATGGAGACGTATTACATACTGGTGTGGAAAACTTGTGGACGAAAGTAATTTTCGCATGATCTGTCACTGTCAAGTAATGCAGCGCAGTTTGACAACTTGTGGAAGGTCGTTGGTGCATGTGGACGTGTTGCAAAACCTCTCCCCTCACTTGATTGATTGGATTTAAGCGAGGGGAACAGGCTGGCCAGTCCATTTGCCGAATATCCTCTCATTCGAAAACGTCCACCACCTGCGCTCTTCGCTGCGGTCGCGCGCTGTGGTCGATAAAAATGAAGTCAGGTACAAATGCACCCCTGGGCAGAAGCACGTCGAGTAGTAGTGCAGTGTCGCGATGACGTTGACTAGTGGGTGTTCCTTGTTCAAAGGTTTGGAAGTCAGTACCTCCGTGCAACACTTGTCTCCCCCTACCAAAACACTGGGACAGCCAAAACGATCATGTTCGACAGCACTGGAAGTGCTCTTATGTGGCGAGAGGTAGGAACATCGTTGTGTATTTCTTTCCGTTATCTTCTGTAATATACTGTAGTATGTCCCACTTACTTGCAGCTATGTTACTTGGGCGTGACACATTCAAAAGTTACTTTCGTCCTTAAGGTTTGCACACCAGCGTATGTAATTATTTCTACGCAATCACAACCGATGATGCTTTGTCAGTAAAATCAAAACTTGGCTTAGTGTCGCACACACTAAAATTACAGTGTAGTTAACATAGAAAAAGGAACGGTAATTGATGAAACGAAAGCCGGAGTTTGTCGCGGCATTAGAAACAAAGTACAAGCTTGGATATGGGAAGAACGGTGAAGGAGATCAGACGAAGCCATCCCGCCATTAACCGATTTGGGGAAATCATCGAAATCCTACAAATGGATGTCTGGACAGGGGTCTGAATCCCGCAGCTCCCGAATGATACTCTAGTATCGTAATCACTGCGCCACCTTGCTTGGTAACGGCACTGCGGGAGGCAGTGTTACAGATATGACTCTCGGAGCAGCCAGTGAGTGAACCGTGCTCACAACTGCTTTCTCCACCGGCGGAAAGGTCGACGGGTCTGTATTGCTGCCTGCGTCTCTCAAGTCAAGCTCTGGACCAAGCACGTCGCCTTCGTTTCAGTTGCGTGGGTACAGTGTCGCGCTTAATTGTTCAACCGTCTATGTCGTCAGCAAACAGTTTTCTATTAAGACTCGATTATAGATTTGCTTGTCTCCCTGCTACAGTTTAAACTAGAGACGTAACGCAGCTTCACCATCGGGTCCGGAAGACCGGAACTTCTGATTGAAACTGCATACTCGATTTCGCCTCCGGCTCAGGTAGTTCTGAAACGCATGTAAAATCGGAGGTCATTGTCCAAAGGCTGAACTTAAAACAGCAACAATAACTTCCTAGCCATGTACCCGCGCGGTCAAGCGACTTTGCCGTCTCCACTAGAGAGGAAAGCCGCTGTTCACAAATCGATTCAAGTATGTCCATTGTTGGAGAGTCTGTAGAATATCCTAAGAACCTTGTGTTACAGGGAAGAGTGTTCTGGTTGAGGAACCAGCCTAAATGGCACAGTTCTAAAACACTGGACTCTTACTCTGAAACGTACTAGTTCAAATCTCAATGCAGCCATCGATATTTTGATGTCATATAATTACCCTAAAACGTTTCAGTACATACATAGGCATACCCCAAGCACAGGACAGTGCACGGCGGAGCATAATGGTAGCAATTATATCGATTTTCTTAGTATTGTATTCGGGTCTTTAAGGGGAATAATGACTTATCCACGTAGGTTTGCACACGCTGTAATCTTTTCAGATTTTTCTGATGATCCCTACGCGAGATAAGCGTGGATAGCAGTGTAGTGCTCTTCAGCTAAGGGTCGCCTAAATTTACCCAACAGGGCTTGACGAGAACTACGTCTTCTAAGTTCCAAGGATTCCCGTGTAGGTTCCCCAAGCATTTCTTGCATATAAGCGATTTGGCTATCTGTATAAGGCGCACACACACACGCGCACACGGCGAAATATGGAAGTTTGGGCCTGGCCGTGATTCGTGCACGGATGGCCGAAGCTGTTAAGCCGACCACTCGCGTAAAGCGCGAAATCCGGGTTCGAATGCCACTCTGGTACAAATTTTCATCGTCGTTCCAAAATGCAATTGGTGGTTCTGCATTTTCACAATTGCGAATACTTCCCCTCCATACCTTATAATCATATTTATTCTAGTTCGGGAACACAATATTTTACACCAGATGATTAATTTCAGCCTGTGATGACAATCTTCAAGAACTACCTACAAACAGTTTTTTAATCACATCGAGCTAAGTTGTTTGGAACAACGTGTTGAAGATCGCCATCATCGGTCATAGTCAGACATTAATTAGGGGGTGTAAAATATTGTAGTCTGGAACTCGAAGAAGTGTTAAACTGTGAAGTTTCCTGCGACTGTGGCATCTTGAAATGTACGTTAATCAACATAGTCTTTTGAAATGTTGTGCTACAGAAGAATGTTGAAGACAGTATGGGTAGTTCGAGAAACTGATAAAGAGGTTTTGATTCGAATTGGGGACAAAATAAATTTATGGCATGGTCCTCAGACATCAGTGAATAACTAATTTTCTGATACAGGAGAGATACAATGGGCAATAATGGCGCAGACAAAGACTAAGAGTTGAGTTAGTATGTTGGTTCAAATGGAAGGACTTTGCAATACGCAGAGCTGAAGCGGCTTGCATGCCAGCATGGAGAGCAACAGTAAACAAGTCTTCGTACTGAAGACCACAACAACTAGATATTGGTATTGTCGTAAATGTTTGTCTAAGACTAGAGCGAGTCGCTAAATTGTATCGAGATCTCGGAGGCAGCTGGCAACGTGAGCGCTGCCCTGTTTAGAGCCTTTATGTGGTCTGTCCCTTTCTCAGCAGGACCGAACCGCCGAGGTGCGTGACTTTGTAGTAGAGGCGCCGACGCCGACTCATTACGGTACACTGTCGCCTCTCCACGGCCCTCGACGGCCCTAGCTCGCGACACCCTCTCGGTTTCCTCTTTACTTTGGATCCCCTCGGTCCGCTCGAGTGGTTGCTGAACTGTAGCCTAATTTAATTAATGAGTACATACTGTGCCTCACCTCGCGTAAAAGTCGGGGAAGCACCCTCAAAAGGCCACAGAGGGCGCCTTGTCACCCTTCGCTTAGTCACTGCATTTTCCCAGTCAGTCATCGGCACAAGTGGCACGAAGCCTGTACGGAACGTAACCACGAAGATTTCCTTCGACGTTTGACAAAATTCGCTTACATGCAGATTCCTGCAGAAAACATTCGCAGCCGTATGATTGTTGCTCTATCTCCACTAAACCAAGTGCTCTCCAGGCGCCTTCTGCGAGGGTATGCTGAAAAATGGCTCCGAATTTTTTATGTAAAGACTCTGAAAACTTTTTAAATGAAACAAACGTTAATAACTTTCTACATCTTTGTTCTTCGTATCAACATATTTGCAGCCGTCTGCCGCTAAAGGGCTCCGAATTCTAGTGTGTAAAATGGCTGTATGCACCGTAACTATGTCGTTGCGTGTGAAACGAGCTGTAATCACCGTTCGTATTCAAAGAGTTGGTCCACACGTGGAGCACCCTCTCATTGAGCATGACAACGCCAGATCTCACACGAGCGCTGCGACTCTGCAACACTCCGACGCGTTGGGTTCACGGTCGCAGCTTGGCCCCATCCGTTTTTCATCTATTTCCAAAACTTAAAGATCACCTTCGAGGACTTCACTTTGATGGTAACCAAGCTCCACCAGCAAAGTCAAACATTCTACAGTGACAGTATCAACAAACTTATCTCCCATTGGGAGAAATGTGTTCGTCGCCAGGGTAACTTCGTTTAAATACACTACTGGCCATTAAAATTTGCTACACCAAGAAGAAATGCAGATGATAAACGGGTATTCATTGGACAAATATATTATACTACAACAGACATGTGATTACATTTTCACGCAATTTGGGTGCATAAATACTGAGAAATCAGTACCCAGTACAACCACCTCTGGCCGTAATAACGGCCTTGATACGCCTGGGCGTAGAGTCAAACAGAGCTTAGATGGCGTGTACAGGTACAGCTGCCTATGCAGCTTCAACACCATACCACAGTTCATCGAGTGTAGTGACTGGCATATTGTGACGAGGCAGTTGCTCGGCCACCATTGACCAGACGTTTTCAGTTGGTGAGAGATCTGGAGAATGTGCTGCCCAGGGCAGCAGTCGAACATTTTCTGTATCCAGGAAGGCCCGTACAGGACCTGCAACATGCGGTCGTGCATTATCCTGCTGAAATGTAGGGTTTCGCAGGGATCGAATGAAGGCAGAGCCACGGGTCGTAACACATCTGAAATGTAACGTCCACTGTTCAAACTGCCGTCAACGCGAACAAGAGGTGACGGAGACTTGTAACCAATGGCACCCCACACCATCACGCTGGGTGATATGCCAGTATGGCGATGACGAATACACGCTTCCAATGTGCGTTCACCGCGATGTCGCCAAACACGGATGGGACCACCATGATGCTGTAAACAGAACCTGGATTCATCCGAAAAAATGACGTTTTGCCATTCGTGCACCCAGGTTCGTCGTTGAGTACACCATCGCAGGCGCTCCTGTCTGTGATGCAGCGTCAAGGGTAACCGCAGCCATGGTCTCCAAGCTGATAATCCGTGCTGCTGCAAACGTCCCCATCTGTTGACTCGGGGATCGAGACGTGGCTGCACGATCCGTTACATCCATGCGGATAAGATGCCTGTCATCTCGACAGCTAGTGATACGACGCCATTGGGATCAAGCACGGCGTTCCGTATTACCCTCCTGAACCCACCGATTCCGTATGCTGCTAACAGCCATTGGATCTCGACCAACGCGAGCAGCGATGTCGCGAAACGATAAACCGCAATCGCGATAGGCTACAATCCGACCTTTATCAAAGTCGGAAACGTGATGGTACGAATTTCTCCTCCTTACACGAGGCATCACAGCAACGTTTCACGAGGCAACGCCGGTCAACTGCTGTTTGTGTATGGGGAATCGGTTGTAAACTTTCCTCGTGTCACCACGTTGTAGGTGTTGCCACCGGCGTCAACCTTGTGTGAATGCTCTGAAAAACTAATCATTTGCATATCACAGTATCTTCTTCCTGTCGGTTAAATTTCTCGTCTGTAGCACGTCATCTTTGTGGTGTAGCAATTTTAGTGGCCAGTAGTGTATGTAGATATGAAGAATACAGAACTTCAATAACATTCGTTTTATTTAAAAAGCTTTAAGAGTTCTCTTATAATAAATTCGGAGGAATTACTTTCCCGCGCACCATCGTAAAAATCGAATTTGTTGTTTGATTTACTAACACAAGTGGGTCGAATCTTTACGAGGACAGACGGCAAAGCGTAGTTTACGCACTACTACTAAAGATCAAAGAGCATCTGCTGCGCGACACAAAATGTGCAGCGTATGTTTTTGGCCATATTGGTTGGAATATAGTCTTCGAAATTCTGAAGGTATCAGGGGTAAAATAACAGGGATCGAGAGTCGTTTACAGCTTGCGCAGAAACCAGATGGCAGTTAGAAGAGTTCGAAGGGCATGAAAAGGAAGCAGTGGTCGAGAGGGGAGTGAAACAGAGTTGTAGCCTATGCTTAATGTTATTCAATCTGTACATTTAACAAGCAGTGAAGGAAACTAAAGAAAAATTTGGAAAAGGAATTGAAATTCAGGAACTTCGATTTTTGTCGATGACATTACAATTCTGTCAGACAGTAAAGGACTTGGAAGAGCAGTTGAACGGAATGCATAGTATTTTGAAAGGTGAATGTAAGATGAAGAAAAGCAAACAAAACAAAGGTAATGGATGTAGTCGAATTAAATCAGGTGATGCTGAGAAACTAGGTTAGGAAAAGACACACGAAAATCAGTAGATGATTTTTCTACTTCGGCAGTAAAATAACTGATGATGGGCGAACTAGAAACGTTACAAAATGTAGACGGGCAATGGCATGAAAAGCAATGCTGAAAAGATAAACTGGTTGACATCCAATATAAATTTAAGTGTTAAGACATCTTTTCTGAAGACATTTGTCTGGAATCGAGCATTGTATGAAAGTGAAACATGGACGATAAACTGTTTGGGGAAACGAAGAGTAGAAGCTTTTGGAACGTGTTGCTACAGAAGAATTCTGGGGATTAGATAGGTAGATTGACTAACTAATGAAGAGGTGTTCAATAGAACAGGGAAGAGAAGAAATTTGTGGCATAACGCGACTAAAAGAAGGGACGCCCTCTAAGACAAAAAAGGGATCATCCGTTTAGTATAGGAGGGAAGTGGGGAGGGGGGTGTAAAAATCGTAGAGCGAGACCAAGGGATGAATACAATAAGCAGGTTCAAAAGAATGAAGGTTACAGTAATTAATCGGGGATGAAGAGGCTTGCACGGAGTATTGTGGAGAGCTTCATCAAACAAGTGATCAGACTGAAGGTCACAATAACGTACACTACTGGCCATTAAAATTGCTACACCACGAAGTTAACGTGCCGCAGACGCGAAATTTAACCGACAGCAAGAAAATGCTTTGATATGCAAATGATTAGCTTTTCAGAGCATTCACACAAGGTTGGCACCGGTGGCAACACCTCACCTTGCTGACATGAGGAAAGTTTCCAACCGATTTCTCATACACAAAAAGCAGTTGACCAGCGTTGTCTGGGGAAACGTTGCTGTGATGCCTCGTTTGAGGAGGAAAAATGCGTACCATCACGTTTCCGACTTTGATAAAGGTCGGATTGTAGCCTATCGCGATTGCGGATTATCGTATCGCGACATTGCTGCTCGCTTTGGTCGAGATCCAATGGCTGTTAGCAGAATATGGAATCGGTGGATTCAGGAGGGTAATACGGAACGCCTTGCTGGATCCCAACGGCCTCGCATCACTAGTAGTCGAGATGACAGGCGTCTTATCCGCATGGCTGTGACGGATCGTGCAACCACGTCCCGATCCCTGAGTCAACAATGGGGACGTTTGCAAGATGACAACCATCTGCACGAACAGTTAGATGACGTTTGCAGCAGCATGGACTATCAGCTCGGAGACAATGGCTGCGGTTACCCTTGACGCTGCATCACAGACACGAGCGCCCGCGATGGTGTACTCAACGACGAACCTGGGTGCACGAATGGCAAAACGTCATTTTTTCGGATGAATCCAGACTCTGTTTACATCATCATCATGGTCGCATACGTGTTTGGCGACATCGCGGTGAACGCACATCGGAAGCGTGTATTCGTCATCGCCATACTGGCATATCACCCGGCGTGATGGTATGGGGTGCCATTGGTTACACGTCTCGGTCATCTCTTGTTCGCATTGACTGTACTTTGAACAGTGAACGTTACATTTCAGATGTGTTACGACCCGTGGCTCTACCCTTAATTCGATCCCTGCGAAACCATACATTTCAGCAGGATAATGCTCGACTGCATGTTGCAGGTCCTGCACAGGCCTTTCTGGATACAGAAAATGTTAGACTTCTTCCCTGGCCAGCACATTCTCCAGATCTCTCACCAACTGAAAACGTCTGGTCAATGGTGGCCGAGCAACCGGCTCGTCACAATACGTCAGTCACTACTCTCGATGAACTGTGGTATCGTGTTGAAGCTGCATGGGCAGCTGTACCCGTACACGCCATCCAAGCTCTGTTTGACGCAATGGCCAGGCGTATCAAGGCCGTTATTACGGCCAGAGGTGCTTGTTCTGGGTAAAGATTTCTCAGGATCTATGCACCCAAATTGCGTGAAAATGTAATCACATGTCAGTTGTAGTATAATATATTTGTCCAATGAATACCCGTTTATCGTCTGCATTTCTTCTTGGTGTAGCAATTTTAATGGCCAGTAGTGTATTTTTGTTCAGTTTCGGTGTATATGTTTCTGTTCTGTAAGTGGCCTTTCCTTACAAAATGCTGTTTCTAATTATCATCACAACAGGTGAAGCGACAGGGAAGGATATCTAGCCACCTTGTAGCATTAACATGCAAAATCCAGGTTAATAGCACAATCCGTGTAGATATGGGATAAAGGCCAAAGAAAGACAATATAGTTAGTACAAAGCATAAAAAGATGCAGATGAAATGGAGATAAGAATTAATGAGGGCCGGATAAAAGACGTTTAATAATAATAAATATTAATATGAAAAGCACTGGCGCGAAAAAAGAGAAGGGAAGGTTTGGAGAGCGCGCTCGTTACCCGTGTGACAGCGGCGTCACAGCCGGAGCGCCTCAGCCCTTTGTCCGGTGCAGACGGGGACGGCTTTGTGGGCAGGTGACAGCCGTCGCTTATCGCCTGCGGCCGGCGAGCGCGCCGCAGGCAAGCAGGACGACGACGTCGCGCGGCGTGGAGCGTCGCGTCGCGGCGTGAAGTACATTTCCTGCAGTTCGCTGGAGCGCGGAGCGCGCACCACGGGTCTGCCGCAAGCACGCGCTGTCGCCCACCTGAAGCCCTCAAGTGCGAGTAACGCGTGTTTACCAGTAGGTAACTAGTTTCCGACAAGTCGTCATTTCCAAAGAACATTATTGGGCGTCATCGATTTGCTGAGAATTATGCTGTGACCTAATGGATACTTTCATGCCCAACGTTTCGTCGCCTACTGCGGACACACCCTCTGTAGCGCTGGAGGTAAAGGTAGCAGAGATCAGGGATAAGGTCCGTATACTAGAGATGGGCCGTTAGCGAACTAACGGGTCCAAAGGAACGGTTCACCAAGATGAACGGAAGGAGCGAGGAACGAATTCTAAGCAACGGTCTTTCATAGTTCATTTCGGTCGCGGCTTTCTACTTGTAGTTCCCGGGAACGGGAAACCGTCGGTCTCGTTCTCGCAGCGGCACGACGGCTGACCTCGTTCACCACGGTCACGGTCCCGGTCCCGTCTCTGTATCTGTCTCGGTCTCGGTTTCCCTCAGCCGGAATCGTCCTTCGCGTTACCACTCATTGCAGTTCCACTGCCGACTGCTCCTAGTTAGTTCATTGTTGAATAGTTGTTCGTTTCGTTCGCTAAGCACGTCCATTCTAGATCTGTTTCAAACCTTTTTTGAACTCTGAACTTCTGGTTCTTTTCGTATTCTACTCAGCGTCCACGACCGGCAATTAAAATGTACTTTATAATTACGCAAATTACATAAAAATTACGTGGTATGTAATACATACAACTTTTCAGGTAACCCAACCCCATATCAGCGTACTTCACTATTTCGATAAACAGCAGAAGACCTAAAAAGGCAAGTTTTTTTCTGTATTACACATGCAAAGGAAGTCGGCATACACACACGAGTGGCCATTTTCCCTCTTTTTTTTTATCCAATGTAAAACAGCATGTTCATTGTTATGGAAGGCAGACCAACTTACAACCGAATGAAGCCCGCACTCCGTAATCGACTGTCCGGTGTCACATTTTGTAAAGGGAATATGATAATTTCTACAATATTATTTCAGTGGTACGGGGTGGCGAACGAAAAATCGGCCCCGAGTACTAGACTGCTCATTGTCGCCGACCAATCGTCATCTGTTGTTTCGAAGTAGTTTTCATAGGCTTATTTATTTCTTTACTGCCTAATTATTAGATGTATATCTTTTCTACTCGTAGCAGTCAACATATCGTGCGTAATTTGCTAGTATTCTGTACTCGGGGTCTGCTTTTCGTGCACAACCTTGTATTATTTAACTGCGATCAGCCACATAACACTACAGTTGGCTAAACGAGAGGTTTTGCAGAATCATGAAAATTACTTCAAGTTCGTGAGAACTCTGCAATGAACAAAATTTCTGTAATCCAGGGGGGAGGCAAGTGCCCCCTCTTGGCGCCTTCCATCTTCAATCATCTATGCTACTAATTTTCAGTTTTTCATAAGAACCGTATACCATGCCCAAATGAACGGTGAACGAGTAAAAATGAACGGTTCCGCAAAAAGAGCGATCACCAGTGAACTGGTTCCCAAGAATGAACGAGTTTAACTATCTCTACCGTATACATGCCTTAAACTCGGCAGCTGTTTCTATGCACCAGAGTAGAACGGAGAGCAAGTACACAAGCTTTCGGGTATAATTCAGGACTCGCGGTAATGCCACCACATACACAACTGTTGGGCACGACGATTATTATTAACCAAGACATTGCCCTATCCGTTAGCAGTATATATATATATATATATAATAGTTTTTGTCTGTCAAAAGTTCGGAGACTGCTGTAAACTACTTCGTAGGAAAACTCCTGATTTTAGCGTTCGAAAGTGATCACTGCAAGCATCAATGCAATGAAAATATGATGTGGTCCAGAAGAGTACAGAAATAGTTGAAGGGTTAATGCGATTACTCGCGGTACACAGGCGCTCTTAGCTCGAATCCCAGTCTAAGACAGATTTTCGTTCGCCACAGTATATTCAGTGATGTATACCTTGTTTCGTCAAGAAACGTCAGTTCTCGAAATTTTGAGAGTAAGCCTTTACACAGCGTCCTTTTTATAGTCCCTTATACTGGTGTTTGATCATTTTGTGTCTTCTCCATGCTTAGATATTTGAAATTGTGATGGATTTCAGTGACTGACTGGCCAGGGTACAGCCGAATAATATCTGATCTTTCAGCCAATTTATGCCCAAGCCATTAAATTTATCTGTGCTCAGGTGGCAGTGTGTGCACCAGGGGTTGCTCTTCCACTTAGTTTTTTTTTGCGATTATTTTGTATTTGTATCGATGTGAGTCGTCCGTTGACAAGAATGCCAAATGTTACTTTCGCCTCTGCCGATCTTTGACAGAGACCAGAAATGGAAGACAGGTGTTCGACCCAATAACGGCCCGAGTGTTCTGTAAATATTTCTTTGTTGCAAAGTGTACCTGAACTGTTATGGAGCCAGGATATGGGAGGGGTAAGTTACCGAGCGTAAATAAAATAATTTACCAATATAATTATTTATTTACCACAACGGGCAATCCGTTGATTACAAGGATTAGCAAACTGAAAATAAATCTTTAGATTCTGTTAAACGAGCAAGAATTTAAGAAAGATTACAGCAACAGTTCCTGTAATAAACACCTGATAGATCGCTGATGCTTAAGAATCTATACACATTTGTGACACCGATAGCAGGATGTTAATAAAAATATCTTAAAGAAAAATAAACTGGGCACATCCGTGAAGCGGATAGAGCAGAATGCTGTAACAATTATGAACAAGCAGCCCAGGCGGTCATTCGATCCAGAACAAATTCTAGAACGTATAGAATACAAATTAGATTTTCATAGCGAATCACTAACCCTACGCAGCCCCCTTAAACATCACAGTGGCGTATAAACATGCAGCAGACGCTTTCTCCTCACAAATACTAAACCAAAGTAAATACTGAAATACAGTGAAGCTGATTTTTTTTGTAACCTCATTTTGTTCGTTGTAGTTCGTTGCAATTGTTCGTGGCGGACGTCCCCAGACGCCCTTTGAAGTTCGTTATTGATCCATTCACTCAGTTTTTTTTACTACAGAGGGCAGCTAACCCTTTTACCGAACACGCTGAGCCACCGTGCCGGCAATTTTAGATCACTTAATACACGCATCAGTAGCAGAAATTACAATTAAATAATACTTTGACTTACTGTAAATAGACAGAAGACATCGTTATACTAGGCCACTAACTTGCAAATTACGAAGAGGCTGTACTGCCAGCTTTCGTGAACACGGTGCAAAACCAATATTTATTCTAAAACATACACCCAAAAGCAAACCAGATAGCAGGAAATAGAGCACAAGTGGTAAACTTCAGATGGAGTGTTTAACTTCAGGAATACAAAAAACGTAAGTTTTACAAATTAAACGCACCAATGGTGCAAAGCGAAAATTACAAATTAGCGTCAGCCTAAATAACGTTCAGGATGCTAATCCACTTGTAATGCATCGGCCAAACTGCGGCCAGTAGAATGATCGTGCAAGAACGACACTTATGTAGAAAGAGTTGGAGTTTCTAGCGAACCGCCACTGACACATTAATGCCCGAAAAGTATGGAGCACGCGGTGGTTCCTGCATCAGGCCGGAGTGAGTCAAGGGCGACGTAGGTTACTGCGCCCACCACGAAGGCAGCAGGGAACTCATCAAACCGAGCTGCAGTGTGTGGCCTCGTCGTCTCTCAGAGAGAATAAGGCCCCATCTCTTCAGTAGGAGAAGGCACGGTCCGCAAAGTAAACACCAGCGATCCAGACACTGGGAGCAGCCCGTCGCAACATATCAGCACCAGCCACGATTCTAAGCACTACTATGTCCAACGGCCAACTCCCAGCCGATGTCCAGCCAACGGCCCACTGAGCAGAAAGCCCAGCTCCGAGCTGTCATCGCACTTGAGTGCTCGTCGCGTTGTTGGAAAAGCGCCACCACAGGGGTAGGGTTTGTTTTGTGGGAGGAGAGCAGACAGCGAGGTCATCGTTCTCGTCGGATTAGGGAAGGACGGAGAAGGAAGTCGGCCGTGCCCTTTCAAAGGAACCATCCCGGAATTTTCCTGGAGCGATTTAGGGAAATCGCGGAAAAACTAAATCAGGATGGCCGGACGCGGGGTTGAACCGTCGTCCTCCCGAATGCGAGTCCAGTGTGCTAACCACTGCGCCACCTCGCTCGGTGTCACCACAAGGGATGCCAGAGAATCCGCAACTTGACAGTGCAACCATAGAGGTTCAAATAGTTCCAAAATCGATATCAGGTCAGGCGCAAGGCTCAGTATCTATTTCAGTGAAGCACATTTCAACATACGTATACCATCAGATGTTTATCTCGCGAAAAGGTCACGAATGTAAAATCAAAGATTCGAGGCTTACCAACAATTGTTCTTCCTCCGAGCTGTTGACGAGTTGAACAGCAAAGGAGATAAGTGGCAGTGATAGACAAAGTAGCCTCCACCACACACTATAAGGTGCCTTGAGGAGTGTACAGGGTCAAAAATCATTTAAACCAACATTCTGGGAGGTCGCATAGGACACCAAACATTTTTCTCTGTCGTATTTAGCTGTGAACACTTTTTTAATCCGGTTGAGGACGTAATCGCTCTGAGCACTCATGCAATTGCACAGAACATGGAAACGAATCGGACTACTGTAAGACACGTCCTTCATGAGAAATTGTTAATCCATTTCTCTTACAGCGTGACCACAACTTGGAAACAGATCGTTATCCCCTCAGAGCACGCTTTTTGCAATGGTACGTTAAACAGTGTCAGATGCATCCTACATTTTCGTCTTTTGTGCTGTTTACACATGAAGCGACGTTCGGGCATAATAGGGTTTTGTTTTGAGTGAGATTAATCCACATGTCACCTTTACTCGCGCTCATCAATTGCGGTTCTATGTGAATATGTGGGCAGATATTGTTGGTGATTGTTAAACTGGACCATATATCCTACCTAGGCCAATGAATGACAGACATTATTACAATTTTCTTGCCAGAGTTGCTGGATGACTTGTCACTCGCTACAAGACGGCGCTATGTGCTTCCAGAATGACGGGGCGCCGGCACCTTCCCCTCGTGTGTGTGTGTGTGTGTGTGTCGATTCTTGAACGGAGAGAAGGTATAAAGGGACCAAACTACAGTGTCAGCAGTCCAAGTAGAAGGGTGTAAAAGTAATGGAGAACCACACAGAAAGAGAACACGAAAGAAGTGAACAAAAAGAGGGAAAACGTACATCTCTCTGTACTTTTTCGTGTGACGAGAGATGTGCAACCTCGCTTACAAAACCCCTGTTCTGTCAGAAAAGGATGTTGTTGTCGGATAGTGGCAGCAATAGGACTTAGGGACACTTCTGCAGTCTTTTGGCTGTATTAAACGGAGCATGACCCGCTTGAGTAATCTTTGTTTACAAGTCAGTGGAGCCATTTTAACCTCTCCTATAACTGAAGTAATTGTGGTGATGTAATTTTTTTGTCTCTTGATAATAAAGTGTTAGAACTTGTTTGTGTTCCTTTTTGTCATCATAGGAAAACACGTTAGATAGTCTTTTTCATTGTTCCGTGCAACCTCCCAGAGTTTGTTAGTTTAGTTTATTTCATCCAGAGAAAACTCCCTCTACCGGTTTAAAAAATTTTCGCAGGGAAGTATTACGTTAGCGAAAAATATTTGTTTCGGTATTCCGTGCAGCCTCCTAGAGTTTGTCGGTGTAAATAAATTTCATCCTGTAAATGGCATCAACGTGGACCGCCCAGCCTACGGACTCGTGGTGGAAGTTGTGGACGATAAGAATGAGATTACCAATTTTTTATTGTCTTCTACGTGTAGCCTTTCTTACTACAAAAAATTTAGTCCACAATGTCTGAAGCAGTCCAATATGTCTTTACAGACGAAGTGTAACAGCTTGTTCATAAGGCGAACAGAAACAACGTGCCGCGACTGAAGACTTAACGTTTCAGGAGACCCGTTTCCTTTCGTCTTATCGGCTTTTCTTTCCTTGTTCAGCGAAATGACAGCTTTGTGCTTATAATTACAGTCGTTTTGTTTCTCAAAATAAAGCACGATCCTTGAACAATACTCATTACGCCGCATTGTGAAATCTAGCTCGTAAAGTACCAGTGTTACACATACATGTGGGAGTACGAAGGGTTCTACACTCGCGTCTGGAATTTACCGGTTTGGAGCTACTTCCACTGTAAAATTACTTGCATAGTTTGGGGTGGAAGGCTTCTACATCCGTACGTCGTAAAGCACCAGCGTGTGCAGAAGTTAAATTCACTGTATTTCCTAATTGAAGATGCAACAGGGAGAAATGTATCAGACGACCGTGTTTGTCAACAGTTTTTCATTTTTTCCAGCGGGCGATCCATTTTCCTACGTTAACTAATAGGCAATTTAAGAAAGTGTAACTAGTGGCTTTTTAGTTGATGTGCAAGCTTTAATTGTAGTGTCCGTCTCTGGACATTTCCGGTATCTTCAAGCAAAGTATCCATCTCACTGACAGATTATTCGCTGCTCTTCAAAATCTGGAAACTGTGAGAGTTCAGTAGCCTCTGCATTGTCAATGTCACACTTCCAGATCACCTTGTAACTTACTGAAAGTTAAGGAGAGGTGAGTATCCAACTGATGCTAGTTTAATCGCAGATATTGTGCTGCCACCATATTGAAACTGTCTTTTGCTCGCTCTTGTGTCGAACAGCGTAACAGCTAGTGACAGTTCGTTCCTGTCTCGTAATAGTCCCAGTTGATAAACAGCAGCGGCGTCTGCAAATAGTCCACCAATGTTCTGTACCACATTATTTAGCTCCAAATGCCACACACACATGTATCTTTAGTTTACGAATTTTGTTGGAAGTGTGTTTCTTCGTGTTAAGGCCAAGTTATTTTTTTAGTTTCTTTTAATGAAGCTGATTTTAAACGAAAATGTCTATCTTACGGCACTATTGTTTGTTTCGTCATGCTCAGAATTTATAAGGCGTAAATAAATTCCCTTCTGGATGGATGCTTTCCTCTAAAATTTTACTGGTACCCACGTCACAGAACACTTTCCTGGTTTTTTAACTTTCGTAGTTACCGTAGAGTCCAAAATTGTTTTGTAATGTCTTCGTAAAGTCCATTGTGCCTTCCTTCCTGAAACCTGTGATTCACTCTCCTTCGCGATAATTCAGTGTCAATGAAAACACAAAATAATAGTTGCGTTAGAAGAGTAGGTTATCCAGTAAGATGAGAACTCGCTTAACCTTCTTGTACAAGTTAGGTTTGTTCCGTAATAATAAACATCACTGTATTAATATAAATTCAGAAATGCTGACACACTGACTAAAATCGCTTTTGCAGAGACACACTTCTAAAATTGCAAGTCTGTGCAGCGTTTTTGATGAGTCTGTTTTTCTGTTCGCAGTTATTCCTGTGGAGAGTCCACAGGGAAACAAGGAAGAGCCTGTGGCGAACGGCAACGCCAA
Source organism: Schistocerca cancellata (assembly GCF_023864275.1). Lineage (NCBI taxonomy): Eukaryota > Metazoa > Arthropoda > Insecta > Orthoptera > Acrididae > Schistocerca > Schistocerca cancellata. The sequence goes on along the minus strand of NC_064630.1, from coordinate 358,082,838 downwards.
GAACACCAGGCGACTCATCAAAGTCGACTTCTCCGTGCTGCAGGTAAGATGGCGTCTAGTTCTGTGCGCTGCTGTCAATGGACTAACGTTCCCATCCAACAGGAAAAACAACCGCGTCCTTTTCCTGCATTGTTTTCTGCTGGTTTAGATTAGCTTTCAGTGGAATGTTTCCTTTTTCCTGTTCCATTTTACTGATATTTTCTATTTCGCTGAAGAGCATAAATACATACATAGAGTGCGTGGAAGATATTGTCATTTTCTAGAAATAGTGACCCCATCGCATAATGTCGAAAAGTGTGAAAAGTTGCGTTCGGATTTGCTAGAGGTAGAGAATCATGAGAATATCCTGTCCGACGAGGGCTACAGTCCCTCGTTGCTAAGAATCGCAGTATAAATATTTGTGTGTTTTTTGTACAAAACAAAAAGAGCACAACGATGATCAGTCAACGACTAGAGAATCGGCGTTTTGAATTGCTTTTGATCATTCACGATATTATTCTGCCTTGGGAATGAGAGATGTAGTGATGGGCACTGACAGGCACAGTTCGCAATTTTCGCATTGAAATAGTGATTCTGGATTAAAATATGAAATTTCCAACTCTTTCATTTGCTTTTTGTGTGTCAGCGAGTTCACTATGTTAGTTCAGTTAGAGTTACAAGCGAGTGCTATTACTTATTTTCCGATCTTACTACTTCTACATGTTGTGCTTCTTTAATTTTTCCTTTGTGGATGGCAGAGTAGCGTGGATGAAATGGAAAAGTGGCATCATTGAGTATAAATTAACATTTCCGCAAAATCGTTCCTTGAGACAGGTCAAGATTTTAAAAAAGCTCCCATATTCATATCTGATAGAGCAGAACATGTAATATGATGCGAGTCTTAAATCAGTACATGATGATATTCAATTTAATTTAGAAGTTGTCAATTTGTAATTCGTTTTAGCTAGAACAGCGCAAGCTAGGATAAAAATGCGGTGGTAGACAAACTACCATAGATCAGAATGTATAAACGGTTTCCATTTCAAATTGTTGTATATGGCACCTTCGTGGCACGTGCTGGAAAAGTGTTCAGAAATGAAGAAATATTACCGCGAACAATGAGCTACTGTAATTCATCTTGTTTCCAATTGAATAACGATGGAGAAATTGCATATGTTGATGCTAGAGTTTATTTCGATTTCTCTCACAGCCATTAATGCTCTTCTATGAAAATATTTCTTGCGTTTCATTAATGGCTGCATCCTCCTCCTTTCGTCAACACATCAGTTCGCTAACACTTGTGTTGCTGTTCTTTTGACAGCACATCGCTGTTAAATTCTCACAAAGGTATTTAACTCTTATAAAAATAATCTCTCTGCCTAAATTCAATGTTCTAGAGGTAATTAGTGTACATACTATTTTTCGCCGTAGTGAATGTACTCTACATCTACATCACTCAAACATTGTGTTCAGTTTTTAAGCTGCGCGTACGTCCAGATTTTGGTAATTTCACAGACAATGCTACGTACAATGAAATAGGATGGATTAGGTCATTTGGCGTTAGAGGTCGATGATGATGATTGCAGGGGATGTGAGAGCGAATTTCTCTATTTCAGAAACAGTACAACGCAAAAATAATTGTAGTTGATGTTTTTCAAAAAGCATTTACTCGTGCACTCTTTCGGATACATGGAAGAAATGTTCTCGATCTGTTCGTTTTGTTATGAATAAAAGTTTAAAATATCAATAACCGAGGACAAATCCTCCTCCTAAATACATTGTGACGAACATACGCAACACATCGAAGGCAAATCCGAAACACAAATGTTACATGTTTCTAAACAAAACGTGTCCGCTTTATACGTCAGTTTTTCATTTTTTTCCAAAACATTCAATTGATCTTGCTGTGCTATAATGTGTGTTTCCTATGTGGGCTACTGCACAATTTCAAAACGTTGCCATGACTCAATGTAGCGTACAACAGGTTAAAGCCTATTTTGGCAGTTGGTGTTAGTTCATGGAAAGTGAGTAGAATTTGGAAATCTTTTGCTGTCGGCGTGTGCTCTAGGGAAAGGTGGGGTACACAGGTGGAGAGGCAGTAGCTAGATCATGGAACGAGTACTGTGTAAGCACTTTGTCACGTCAGTTGGTAACTTTAGCTGCCAAAAGATTCCACATTCCGGACTAAAACTGTACTAAGAAAGTCTTTTTAGCTTGGTTATATTCGTTTCTTGCAGTGCTTTCTGCATATAAAAAAGCCAAGTCGTACCTCGTTTCAAATTTATAAATTTGTCTGCCTCTCACGGCTGAGAAATACACCAAAGTACCTATACTGCAAAGGCGATAAAAGATCGCGGACAGCTTTTGCCAGATTTCATTCGGGAAGTGGAAAAGGCTGTTGTCAATACCGACTGCAAAAATGAAGTCGCCTAAAACAACGGCAGCAGTGAGGAGTAAACAAAATCTCGCCACGGGACTGGCCATGCTAGACGGGAAAAGCATACGCGGAATGCCCACATTGTAACTGCAGCAGATCTTCTCTAGCTGAACGGGTTGTAGCGTAAGCACTGAGCAGTTAATACGAGCCTTGGATTTGGCGACTGGCGCGTGTGATGGCCAGTTACGACACAGACGAGGCGAGATCGGCTTGCAGCGTGGCGGCGGCGGCGGCGGCGGCGGCGGCGGCGGCCGAGGTGCAGTTTCTCCAGGCCGCTGCGCCGGCCCGCCCTCGCTGAGGCCAGCCACTTTCACGCTCGCCGGCTGTCGGCTTCGTCTTGTTGGCCACCAGCCCCGGAAAACGGCGGCCGACCTGCTGCCGAGAAAGTTCTGCGGCCGTCCGCGAGAACACCGGAATGGTGTCCTGCCGCAGTGGTACACAGCCTTACGACGCGGCCACCGGTAGCAGTAATTGAGAACAGCGTCACCCGGTAGCTCCCACAGACCCTCATACACTGAGGTGACAAAAGCCATGGGATTTAATGTCATGCCGGACCTAGTTTTGCCTGTCGTAGTGCAGCAGCTCGACGTGACATGGTCTCAACAATTTGTTGCAAGTCCCCTGCAGAAATACTGAGCAATGCTGCCTCTATAGCCGTACATAATTGCCGGTGCAGGATTTTGTTCACGAACTGACCTCGATTATGTCCCATAAATGTTCGATTTGCCATACTAAATACACACAGACTTGGTGCGCAAGTGTCTAAACAAGACGACGTTGAATCGTCAAAACGAACGAGGCGCGCTCTGGTCACGATATTTCGAACATCAACCGCTGTGCAGTAACTAGAACTAAACACTACAGTAGTAAAAGACAAATTGTACACTACTATTGTGAAATCCGAGGTGTGGGCAGTGTGACCTCGCGAATTAAGAATCGTTTCCGCAAGAAAATAACAAAACCCTAACCTCTGCACTTTGAGATCGTGACACTAAAATTATGCGCCTAACTGGGACTCTATTCGGGAGCCTTGTTTTGACGGGCCAGTGTTCTTACAGACGGAGTACTCTAGGCGTGGTTGAAGAGCCGCACCGTTACTGTTCCTATCTCACTCACATTCTAAACCTGCCACAAGTTTTCTCTGGCACTCCTAGCAGAAAGACCGAGATAGTGGTTATGCAGTCGCGACACTGGAATCGCGACTGTTTATATCTTCCACTCGCTATACAGACTTAAATTTTCTGTTTTTTCCCTAAATCGCTTGATGTAAATGACGGCATTGGTTCCTTCGAAAAGAACACGACTGATATCCTATCCTGATGGCAGCATGTGCTCCGTCTCCAATGAAATTGTTGTCGACTGGATGGTAACGTCTGATCTTCCTTTTCCTACGCTTTACTTAAATTCCCTACACTCTGCTTTGATTTCCACGCTTCCCTACAGTTCTGTGCCTTTTCCTTCAGTTAACTTCCTTTCTTTCCTTCTTCCTTCATTAATCACTGAAATGGCTTTGCTCTTTCCCGTTTGAAGACAGGTATTGTTCCATTACCAGTATTTCAGGAATCCTGCCCACTCGTCTGATGTAGGGTGACTAGGAAGCTGTTTTGTCGGATAGCTAGACAACAATTCAAGCAATCACATTTATGGTTTTTATTACAGTAAGTAAATTGACAATACTTTGTCTTTATACAAAAAGAGGTGTCGCAAACAATTGGCAGCATAACAAATAATCAATGTCCTTGCATATACACAATTTCCATGCAAGCAATTAATATACATAGCAAGTCACGGCTGTCTTCTAGTGAGCTCTTCTAGTGCGGCGCGTATATTATCTTCGTATAGGTGCCGCTCCTGTCATGGTGTCGTCCTAGTCGGCGTTCTATTGGCTGACGTCGTCTCACAGCATTCTCTGCTGTATCGTTCCTGACCGACGTGCCGGCGCTTGATGTTATGCAGGAACAGTACTGTTTTTTCATTATCTTTGCATCTTCATTTCTGTGCTGATGTGTTGTCCAGAGGATGCTCAGATGCTGTCAACATGCACTCGACGGAGATTCGCTGAGTGTAATCTCGTGAATCGACCGATTGTGTGACTGTGACTGACTGACAGTGGTTTGCCTCCTTGGACTCCGTTCGAGCGAAGATGTTGGCCGCATAGGAGAGCGCCGAAGCCTTGCTGCAGACCGAGGTTCACATCCGTGTGTCATTCAGTTCTTTCTGGTTCAGTAGAATCTAGCGATGCTCCTGCAGATATCTATATCTTTGTCTATACCCTACGTATCCCGGAACGTAGATGTAAGCAGAAAAGGAAACTGAAAAATGTGGGCTGAGGAACAAGTAACCCCTCTTCCATAATTTTATTTATATATATATATATATATATATATATAGCAAGTCACGGCTGTCTTGTAGTGAGCTCTGTTGTGTCCTGATACTTACCCAACGGCAATGTTTTGTGAAACTTTTTTTCCGCAATATTTCTATTTGGAGCCTGCGTTTGCCAGATCATTTTATGCGGCGAATTTGATAGCTTTATAGTTTGTCTTACGAGATGAGTTAATTCAGTTGACGATCTGGTACATTGCGTTTGTATTAGAAAACGTAGTTGGGTTCATGGAGAAACGGTATGCGCACGTCACGCCGCTGTCCGGATAAGATCGGTATGTGATTTTTATGTCTACCTGTCTTCCATAGCGAATAAAACCCAATAATGGATTTCCAGTACGCTGGATTAATAACGAGACCGCAACTTGTGTTCATCAGTTCGAAGTAGAAAACAGCAAAAGTTGCAAGATTCAGTTTTTTATTTGATGCCTTGTTTCGAAATACCCAAACCCATTTGCATGTTTGTCATGCCAGTTTTCGTAGAAAAACTTTGATATTCGCCTGTGTAGGCTACAGTCCTAACATAGTTTGCATGCTATTATGGAATATACTATTCATGTCAACAGTTAAAGAAGAAAAGCGAATGTTGCAACTTCGACTGTTTCCTACACCACCCAATGAGGTATGGTCGAAGAGTGCTTGCACATTTCCCGCAAGAGACTTATATGTTGCCATGTACTGTGCGGCTGGTCCCGGTGGAGATTAGAGTTCTCCCTCGTGTGTGTGTGTGTGTGTGTGTGTGTGTGTGTGTGTGTGTGTGTGTGTGGTGTGTGTGTGTGTCCTGAGGATAATTTAGGTTAAGTAGTGTGTAAGCTTAGGGGATGATGACCTTAGCAGTTAAGTCCCATAAGATTTCACACACATCTGAACATTTGAGCACCTGTGCGGAAATTTAGTAGGGCTTCTCTGCCAATCTACCTTTCTAACCATATTCATATTACAGTCAAAGCTCTTGTTAAGAGACCATAAACCTCTCGTTACAGTCATGTGATCTGTAAGTCGTCAAAGAATTGGCCATGTGCCACAGTATAATCGAGGAACGTATTGTGTTGCGCACCTATTGTTCTCCTAGCGCCGACGCTGTGCTTCGTAAAGCATCAAGCTATACTGGGAGTCAGACATGACGTCACGAGTTTGAAATTGACTTTCCCATAGTTCTCTTCAGAGACCGCCTTCGAAAATATGTCTAAAGGGGGAACCGGTTACAGGGACTATTTTGTTGTTAATTCAAAATGATTTCTCACTTCTCACTCCCAGTACTTCGCAGTCGCCTCGCTTTTCCTCTCCCACAGTTCTTTCGCTGGTCTCACGCCCTTTACTTTTGTACTGTCACGGGTGGCGTACGTGCTGGATCGAATCATGACTCCAGCATAAAGTTGTGTGTTTCGGTAAACTGATGAACATCAGTTTCCTCGCGCCACGTCTGAGCGCCCGATGGGGAGCGTGGAAGTACAATCACGTGCTGCCAGTGGCCCGCGACCAGACTCGCTCTCTGGCTTTGGCTCTCAGCTCGGCAAGACGTCTCTTCCTCTCCCCTCTCATGATCTCCGTACTCTGTACCAGAACTCTCTTACCGAGCAAGACCTACCGTGTCCCTCTTGTGTATCTGCTGTTTTGTTCACCTACTCCAGGGCGCGCCCGAATGTAGTCATTATAACTGAATATACTTTGAATGTTGAATTGTAAGCTATTTTTTCCGTGTACGTTTCGGTTTTAAGCCCATTTCCCTGACCTTCGTCACAAACATTACTTGGAACTGGTACAGTGTGTACAATAATCGTGCGAAAAGTGAGCAAAATCGGTAAGACGCTCTGCCTATGCTCCCCTTTTTTAGTGCCTTGCCTGTGATAGCAGTCTGGAATATTGTTCCCATGGCAACACGCGGAAGTTGAGCAGCGAGCGGATGGGCGCAGTCGCCCGTGGGCGTGTTTACGTTAACGGTGCGCTGTGCGCCTGTTCGTGCTGACTACCGCCGGAACTGCGCCCAAGGCCAGCCTCGGCGGCTCGTACTGTTTTTTTGTCCCAGCTTGTCAACCAGAGTAATTACTATTCACGCAGGGGGTAACTGCAGATAAACAAAGTAATTGCACTACAAACATTCCTTCTGGCAGGTCTTTAATTTCGAAACGGATCGAAAGGGGGAGGATGCTAGATGGAATGAAAAGGCGTCTGGCAGCTGCTCAGGCTCGGGAATCTTTTCATGTTTCCATCTAATGTTTATAATCATTTGTGTGGCTCGTCACGTGTCTGATAACTGCATTGTGAGCTGCCTTACGGCTTACAAAGAGGCTCGTTTTAATTCACAGAATGCTTGGATAGAGTGACAACTGTCTCATTTAGCTATCTTGTTCCACGTCAACTTTCGTAAACACATACTAAGACATCAACCCTAGAACACTAAAGGGGGGGGGGGGAGAGACAAGAATGTTTTACATTGCTACTAAAGCATCGTAAATTGTACTAATCCAAATTCGGTTCAAAGGAAATGATAATTTATAGGTTATCCGTTACTTGATTACGGTTAACAGATCTCCAGTGCTATGTTATATATAAAATTAAGTACAAAATTCCCCTTTTATACCCTCCTGCAGCCGTAAATTTTACGAGGGTTTAATAATCTAGGGTTAGGTTTTAAATGCCTGGAACGTATTGTTCTGCAATGAACTGCGATGACATTGTAGGTGGGTTACAATCATGATCTTGTTGAGCTCCACAGGTGTCTGATGCTAATATTAATCATTAATGAGAACCACCGCAGCTGCATTGATACAAATTTATTGCGTCACGGCCGCTTTCGTTCGTTAGAACGTCGTCAGGTTGCTTGCCGGATTGTACCAAAATCGTGTCTTGTGTAGCATTGGAGGCAAAAACTGAATATGACGATCTTAGAAGCATCCTGCAGACCGCCTGACAAACATGGCGAGCATACCGTGCACACTATAGCCGGTGTACTCTAATGTATACCTACCATTCTGAAGTCAGTCCCAGACTATGGAAATGAAAGTCAGAGGCAGATTCAGGACTCTTGTATTGTCGTACAGGGAAAACAAGTGCTGGAGGTAGTTTGCGACTGACTTTCTCCGTATGATAACCAAATGTCACCCGTGTACCTGTATCGCAGATCAGCAGCATCAATAGCATCCACACGATACAGATAGAGGGGTGACACTTCATTTTAAGCAACGACAGATCATTGTTATCCTTATGACATGAAAGGATTAGTTAACACGTGCAATTTCCGGGTGTCACTTAGATACATAAATCTATGCTTATGACAGAGCAATAGACATTTTATGGAGGTGGAAAAAAAAGCTTACGTAAGGACTTAAAAGCTTGGACCTGTACTGTGTAGAAAACCAACTTAAACCAAACTCTGGTTTCATTTGCAGAACCCGCAGGCCTCAAGGAAAATGACAGCCTTATGGCGAGATTCGATACTGCAGCACTGTGCACATCCTAATTACTTGAAAATCAGCCTAGATCGAGATTCCACTTCCGAGAAACAATGTTCAAATAAAAGTTGACGATCATTGGTAGAAACAAATACTTTAGAAATTAACCAGCAAAACTTTGAGAGGTAAACCATCAGTTGTGAAAACTACAGCTTCACCAACGTGCTTTGTCAGTGACGAGTAGGCTCACGCAGTGTGGTATAAATCAGCACATGTTAAGAAGTAAACTGTGCCAAAAAAAAATTGCAAATTGCTAAGTGGAAGCCTACGACCAACCAATTCTGTGAAACTTTTATTACTTGGCTGGCTTCGCCCCTCCGCCAATTAGAAGGCGAATAATATCCCGCAAGGATAGACTCAAACTATTTACCCACATACTCCCCCCTCTTCATGACACACACCAGCCGCTACAGGGCTGAAGTCCAGGTACGGGATTATTGGATCTATTAGAGACTTCAAAGGAGAATCGATTTCCCGATTGGAGACGTGGGTAAAATTTAAAGGACGCCACTGGATCTCACTATCAGAAGTAGTTTCAGCTATACACGAGGAGAGTTTGGACCACTGTGGGATTTCTTACCTGACATGTGTGGTGTCGCCAGATGCAATGAAACCCTCTAGATGGGGTTTCCTAGACGTTTCAAGACCCAGCGAATATGGTGCATCACTGACGGTGGACACGTTTGTACACTTCTGTCCCGGTGCACTGTACGGCATTCCAAGGAAGAGCTTACATCACCGAAGTCTGGAAGGTTCTTGGTCAGTTTTGTGCTAAACTGTATATTGCTTGAACTGCTGGTCATTTATTACTTTGTAGTTAATTACAATGTTTTATTGCAATATAGCTGATCTTTCCTTACTGTTAATAATCACATGCGTGACGATAATCAGTGCTTGCACAATGTGGTGCAGAGTAGTATTCTGTGTACGTTGTAGATGAAAGGAATCCGAGAGTAGAGGCATATGCTGGCACATAGTATACTCCTCTCGCCTAGCATCAGTGGCACCGTCATAGTTCACAACCCCATCCGTCGGACAATTCGGCATCGAGTGCCGCATGTGTTCACTCCTTGCGACACTGGGGCGACCTTTAGAATGTACCACTAAAACTGGTAATCAAAAACGTAACGCCACCACCTTTCCTACAGTTTCCAGCTAAAAACTTTCTGCCACCGCCAAGATGCCTGCGATTTGTCTACGTAAGCGGATCCTAATCCATTGCCCCACCGAATACAGAAACACAATTTCCTCGTTGTTTTTCTTCATAACGCCCCAACGTTACCGTTACCGTGTACAGATCGCACGTCGTCCAAGACGGTCATCGTTGAGCTTGATGGTGTAGTCAAGTGCTTTAGGCACTGGAGCGCCGTTCCGGAGGACGGCCTAATTGTTGTCCCATCTTTCCACCAATCCAGCTTGTGATCAATGACCTCATTGTCGACGGGACGTTAAACCCTGCTCTTTCTTCTTTCCTTCCGCTCTATCGATATGTGAGCAATAGTACTCCGTGCATCCACGTGGAAAGAATACCGCCCCACTGATAAATATCCAAGTGATACTTTTCGTTTTTGAGCTCTTATGGGATGATTTTCTTTGTCGTTTTATTACTCCTTGCAAAATGTTTACACCGACACTAGACTACTTTGATTGTAATCTTTATGAAGTTCATAAACTAATGTACTACTTCGACTGATTTCTCCAAGCTATTTACGTTACTCACAGACGTATGTATTTGTCACACATTATTAAGCTATGACATTATGTTCAAGACATCGTCGTCATTCTCCGTGTACAGAAAACAGCTGCAGGTGTGGTTATTTCTTTCCTTTCTTTCTGATGCAGCGGAATACATCAATAGTGAAACATTGCTGTGCATTCCAGTTCCTGAAATTTACTACGTTTTATTAGAAGTTTTCGTTGGATGCGTTTTCAGTTTCTTAAGCGTACTTGAGGTACGAGAACCACTCCAGAATGTGCAAAACAAACACTATTACCAATCGGACAACGTGCAGCCAAATGGAAAAAGCGACACTGGTTTTCTACTCGCTGTAACTCTGTTGTCCTTTTGTAGAACGCAAAGTAATACAAAACCCATCCTACGGTCGTCATAGAACGAGACAGACGCTTCGAAGGCTGCCATATTTAAATAATTTGAAATATGCATTATTGGTGATAAGGGCAGTGGACTGGCGGAGCTGTCATTTATACTCAGGTGTTTCATGTGGAAAGGTTTCCTACAATGGAAATTAAGACTTTGATGGCGGAATGTTAGTTGTAGCTAGAAGCATGGGGCTCTCCATGTCGGAAGTTCTTAGCGAATTCAGTATTCAGAGATCCACAGCGCCAAGAATATGTCGAGAACACCAATTTTCAGGCATTACCTCTCATCGCGGACAACGCAGTGGCCGATGGCCTTCACTCAACGTTCGAGGGCAGCGGTGTTGGCGTAGAGTTGTCAGTGCTAGTAGACAAGTTGCACTGCGTAAAATAAGTGCAGAAATCAATGTGGGGCGAACGTATGTTAATGGGCTACGGCAGCAGACGACCGACCCGAATGGCTTCGCTAACAGTGCGACAAAGCGTGCAGCGTCTCTCGTGGGCTCGTGACCATGTCGGTTCGAGCCTAGACGAATGGAAAACGGTGACCTGGTCAGATGAGTCTATTTTAGATGGTAAGAGCTGATGGTAGGGTTAGAGTGTCGCGCAGACCCCACGAAGCCATGGAACCAAGTTGTCAACGTGGTACTCTGCAACCTGGTAGTGGCTCCTTAATGGTGTAGGCTGTGTTCATATGGAATGGACTGTTATGTTCGACTACTTGGACTTCATTTGCTGCTATTCATGGACTTCATGTTCCAAAACAACAAAAGAATTTTTATGGGTGACAATATGCGAAGTCACCTGGCCACAGTTGTTCAAGATTGGTGTGAAGAACATTCTGGACAGTTCGAGCGAATGATCTTGCCACACATCGAATCCCATCGAAAATCTTAGGACATAATGGAGAGGTCACTTTGTGCAGAAAATGCTTTACCGGCAACACTTCCGCAATTACCGACCGCTCCAGAGGCAGCATGGCTCAGTATTTCTGAAGGGGCTTCCAACAACTTGGGTAGTCCGTGCCACTTCGACTTGCTGCACTATACCGGGAAAAGGTGGTGTGAGACAACATTAAGAGGTATCCTATGACTTGTCAAATCATTGTAAATATGGGCTTGCAACGAGTTCTGTGCGGCTCATCATTTTCCCATGCAGAATAGCAAAACAATTAGACCCAAGGAAAAGACTTGATATTTTATTTGAAGAAATTTCAGCTGGTTATAAGATATATTCGTATGATTATATTTCTGTGCATCTTCTCTTCGTGGAAGGCCTCTTTTACACAGCACCTTTCTTGTCATTTTCGACTACTTCTGGCAAATGAGTCTACAGCGGCTCCCTAGCTGTACAGATTCTAGCTTGTTTATAGTGTTAGTTTTCGTTTACATTACAGTGACAAAATTCCTTGTGTTTTGAGAGCTGTCTGCTGTGCATTTTGGTGCCTGAACAGTATAAGGTTGCGAAGGACCATCGTTTTTACGAAAAAATCGAAATACGTTAACAGAATGTAGGAAAAAGCAACGATAATAGTTTATCAGTGACCTATGCAAAATTCAGTGGATGTTCTTAACAAAGGTCGTATGGTAAATTCTCCACTCCTGAAGATTGAAAGAATAGATCGTCCAAACATTCCAAAACACCACATTTATCTGTTAGATGCAGACTTAAAAGCACATCAATTAATTTTGAGAAGGCAGTAAACAGCGCTTTTTACATTATCGTTTTCATCATCTTTCCTTGTTAAGTGCCAGATAACAACGAAAATTGTTTCTCTCGTTAAATAATTATAACTTTTTTACTGTTGAAGTAATTTTCATTAAAGCACTTTTATCTGTTTACGTTCTTATTTATGCGTAATGCAGGCTTTTCTTCGTCCAGATGCTAAAAAGCGCAAATACCTTTTGCTTTGTCATTTCATCTCTTATGAAAGAATGCTAGTAGGAAAAGTACCGAGACTTCGTTCAACCTTTTAAATGCGTCACGAAAACAAACAAACAAACTTAAGATGACAGAGACGCACAGAAACCATTGCTATAATGGGAGTGAACTTCCGTTGTTAAGACGACTGTACAGCTCCCTGTCTCTCTGCATGCGCAGTTAGCAGGATACCCAAAATCTTAGAACTCTACACCCGGAAGAGTTAGTTGATCATCGATGACACTGTCCAAACTCAGCTGATAAGATTTACAGGCAAGCGCTTAACGCGCAGCGATAACGAATAACCGATTTTGACCAAAAGCGCGCTTGTTTAAAACGAGTTGTAGACTGACAGGTTTGTGAGGACTAAACTCGATGGCTGTTCACGGTCGGTTCAGGAAGCCGTTACGTAAAGCGAGCGGATCAGTGTCGGAAGGCAAGTTTAGCGGCTGGCTGCGGTTGTGACTTTGTCCGCGAGTATCTGATGGCGAGGACCCGGCGGCAGGCGGAACAGGATACTGGCGTGCGGTGGGCCGTTTGCGGTCTGGCGGGGAAGGCGCAGTCGGTGTTGACGCAACACGCGCCGAAACGTGGCCCGGTCGATACGGCGGCAGCGGCACGCGGGCACACCACATCTCATTTCGACTGCGGGGCTGTCGCAACGAGCGCTCCACTACAGGCGCCAGCAGCAACGTGCTGGACAGAAACGTAAACGTGCTCCTGCACACCGCTGGAAGCTAAACAGTCCACGTTTTGGGCTAATTGTGTACGCCCATTACCATGAACAGTGCGACGTTCTGCGCAGATACAGTGTTACTGAACATCGGTAAAAAGCGAGGCTTGAATCCAACGGGTTACTGATTTTGCCCATCTTTCGCACAATTATAGTGCGCAATTAGATGTAACGCTGCTGTAATAGCATGCGCTTCTCAAGTGCTCTCAAAAATACGAAGGACTTCCAATATGTTTGTTGAAAAATACGGAATTTGTTGTGGGACACCATGAAACTATAGAGGCTGAATCGAGAATATTCCACGAACTTCCGATAAGTGGCTGCACTATTAGTAATTCCAAAGTGGCGAGTGTAACGGAAGTGTGTTCCAAGCAGAGCGCCGTCATTGAGTTTCGTTTGGCGGAAAAGCAGAGCATCACAGCTATTCATAGGCATTTCGAATCGGAAATAAAACAGCAATATATGGAGTGTCGCCACGAGACCTCCCTCCTGTGAACAGGTTCAAAACTGCACGCTGAGTTGATAGTCATGGCGTCGATCATTGGGGCCTCTGAAAGGATTGTTCTGTTTGGTGTCTTACTTCGTGGTTCTTGTGAAGAATACTCCAGTACTGGAGTGGAATACTCTTTAACGATAGTCGTGGTCCTTGTGAAGATAGTTCGTGAGCATTAGACACGAGAACACCTGAAAACTTTCAATGTCTTAGCAACCTATGTCCGCATTCCTTAGCTTACGGCGGTAAGAGTCGTTGAACAGCGTCACGCGCCACCAAGAGGGTAGGCACACAGCACGCCACACGAACCATCGTGGTAGCAGGTCTGCAGGGCAATATTTTCAGTACATTTATCGCATCAAAGTAAATTAGAAGTCCGGGTGAAGCTTTGTAACCTATATTTGCAAACAGTTACAAAAAGTGCTCCAAATCTCGAAATTACTAGCTCCTGTTTGAATCCACACCGTACAACGACGTTGGAATGGCTGTCACACTGTGTCACACAATCTTGGCAAAGTGAAAATTGCTTCGGAGGCTGCCGTAATGCGTGCTATCAGCTCATCAGCAGTCTTAATGGGTGTTTCGTAGACAACAGATTTCAGGTGGTCCCAGAAGAAAAAATCAATGGGCGTCAAGTCGGGAGAAAGTGCAGGCCATGCCAACGGCCCACTGCGGCCTATCCAGTTCTCACCAATGATGCCATCGAAATGCAAGTGCGCAGGTGCACCATCGTGTTGGTCCCACATTCGCTTTCACACGTTGAGTGGAACACGTTCCAACAACTGTCAGAATATCTCGTAAAAAGATTATTTGATTGAGAGTATCCATTACGGATGTTTTAGAAGCTGTGACTGTTCATTCAATGCAAATACATAAAACTGCAACAATTCACTTTCTAGAAAGTTACTTATTCATTCCATGAATCGGTTTTCAAACCTTTTCAGGCTCATCTTCAGATGGTTTTCGAGAAGTTACATAGCCATTTAAAGCATAATGGTGGGTGCTGGCCTGCGACGGTATGAGCGGCTTTTGTTGTTAGTATCCATCTGCCTGCTTCCATTGTGATGGCCAATTGCTACCACATCTGTCACTTTCACGCAATATGTATGCATATACACTGTGATAACGAAAGTTTGCCAGCATCCTGCATGTGCTAAATATAGCACATGCTGGACGCTGGCAAAATATTATTTCCTTCTTGCTGCTCCTGTCGTAGAAGTAGCCACTACAATAATCGCAGTACAGATGCTTACTACAGGACTTGGAGTTGCTTTGACTGGGGTTTTCTTGCTAGTGTTTGCAAGACCCGATATTGATGATACTGATGAATCAGTATTAAATAACTCACCACTGAGAACTTTTGCTTGGGATTAAGTAACCTTCTATTGCTAGCTTTCCTTTATATTCTTGGAGATGCCAGTAGTCATTTCTCAGCAGTCTTCTCCCTTTGACCTGGCAAGCTGACTTCTGCACTCGGTCTCGCAGACAGAGTACTTGGTGCAAATGAAGTTTCTGAGAAAACATTTGAATTGTATCGAAGAATTAAAATTGCCCTAAACCCAGAAGCAGCAAAGGCAGAATATCTTGATACGCAGTTCTTTTGCTACATCCAGTACACTGGCATCCATATGACTTCTATGACCGTCCAAGATGAGCAAGAAGTTTACAAAAGACCAGTAATGGTCTTTAGTGCCATAGCAAATATGCTGCCAGTTGGCGAGTCCTCGCCAAATTCCTTTTGTGCACATATGACTTTTGAAAGGAGCATGGGCGGAATCCACACACCAGCAGCAATACAACATGCAACAACGGTAATTGGAAGTTTCTTGGTGACCCAAAAACAAATTTTCTGCAGCCTAACAGCTCTTTAAGTTCTTCAGTGCTGTAATTCAACAAAGGCTTATGATCAAGTTTCCTAGTTGGCATATTCCCTTAATCTTCGTTGAACCAGTCTCGAAGAGTTCTTCGTGGGATGTTAAATGTCCCTGAAGCCTCCGAAACAGGAAGTTCAAATGCAGCGACAGCGCCGCTCTTGCCCACGCTGACTGCTAACGCCATGCAGAAGCGTGCTTCTCAGTCGTTGCTGGCGTACCGGTTATTCCTCTAGTTTTACTGTTCCTGTTGATACATATCGGTAAAAAGAGTATCGCACTAGACTAATCTGGTAGCGTTCTTTCGTTTGGGCACGTAAAATTCCGATTCAAAAAGCATTTGTTTGAAACGGGAAACAAACCGATTCATTCCGTTTACGTAGGAAGTGGCACGTAAATTGTGATGAGCTTCATTCGTTTGGTCTGACACCAGCTACACGCTGTAAAAACGTTATTGCAAATATCTGCCGAAACACCAGAGAAAATGCGCCTTACTACCCTGAGGACAGTTTCAGTAAATACGAGGCGTGTTTTTTAAGTACCGTTTTGAAATTAAAAAAAAAGACGTGCTAAGATATCTCAGTTCGATTTTTACATAAAGCCTGTACCTTAATCTACGCACTGATGACATTACAGTCTGATTCTTCCTTGTTTACGTTGTGTACTAAGTGTTTAAGATGCCTCCGATAATCGTGAGTCCCACCGACTGTGAAGTATGGGCTGTTATAAGATTTCGTAGTGTTAAAGGCCTAAAAGCGATTGATATTCGTCGTGAGATCTGTGCAGTTTACGGAGAAAACATTATGAGTGATGAAGTGGTAAGAAAGTGGGTGAGAGCATTTAAAGATGGCCGCACAAATGTGCATGATGAACAACGGAGTGGGCGTCCTTCGGTCGCTAATGAAAGTTTGGTGCAGGAAGTGGACAAAAGGTGAGAGAAAACAGGCGCTTTACGATTTCCTCCTTGCGGGATGAATTTCCTAATGTTTCTCGTAGTGTTCTGTATGGCATTGTGACCGAGCACTTGAATTACCGAAAATTGTGCGCACGTTGGGTACCGAAAATGTTGACGGATGGTGCACAAAACCAAACGTTTAGACAGTGCATTGACTTTCCTAGAGCGGTACCACGACGGTGATGATTTCTTAAGCCAAATTGTTCCGGGCGATGAAACATGGGTGGCCTTCGTCACACCAGAATCAAAGCAACAGTCCATGGAAGTTGAGCAACGGCATCGCTTTGCTGCAAGACAATGCCCGTCCGCATGTGGCGAATCAGACCAAAGATCTCATCACATCTTGTCGATGGATCCTCCGTACAGCCTCGATCTTGCGCCCAGTGACTACGATCTGTTCCTGCACTTGAAGAAACACCCGGGCGGTCAAGCTTCTTCAAGTCAGGCGGCAAACTTTTTTTCAAAAATGGTTCAAATGGCTCTGAGCACTATGGGACTCAACATCTTACGTCATAAGTCCCCTAGAACTTCGAACTACTTAAACCTAACTAACCTAAGGACACCACACACACCCATGCCCGAGGCAGGATTCGAACCTGCGACCGTAGCAGTCCCGCGGTTCCGGACTGCAGCGCCAGAACCGCTAGACCACCGCGGCCGGCAAACTTGTTTTCAGAAACTGGTACAACGCTGCGACAAGTGCCTCAATATAGACAGAAATTATGTAGAAAAGTAGATTAAGGTACAGGCTTTCATGTAAAAGTAAAATTGATATATCTTAGCACGTCTTTTTTTTTATTTCAAATGGTACTTACTTAAAAACACGCCTCTTATAAATAAGAACATTATAGGGAATTTTTGTTTGTGTTTAACCAGTTTCGTAAGTAGCCAGTCGGCCCTCTTCTTTGCCTATGGCAGCCAAAGTGTATAACTGATCAGACTCCATTAGATTTTTTCAACGCCTCTGTGTAGATAGTTGAGCGTACTTTGCGGCGAGGGAACGGCCGCCCTCAGACCGCCAAATATTTCGGCTGACAAGCAGCAACACAAGCGTGAAGGCGAGCCGAGCATAACAGGATTGCCGCCGCCCCGCGAAGCCTTTGAACTCCAACTTGGGGGAGCGAGCCAGCCGCGAGGCTTTAAGCCTGCTATGACGTCACCTGGCCGGCTTCCGTCGCTGTCAGCGTGCATCGGTATTTCTCCGTAGTAAGTGAATGTGACGGCCCAGCCAAGCAACGCCGACAGCGTGCACTTGCGTTGGTCCATCGATAGTGTGCACAGTTGCAGATCGTAGCATTCAGTTCAGGGGCAAACGCAGGACTACATCCCTTTGTTGTTCTTTTCAAGCATAGATTTTACTGTTGTCAGCACTGCCTCTCCTACTCATCACCGATTTGGTCCAAATTTTTGGTATTGCGCGCCTTGGCAAAGAATAAGTGACAGAACTGGGCAATCTGGAGGGCCAAGCGCTTGGAAAAAAAGATTTTTCGCGCATGTCGGGCGAGACATGAGCCATTTGTTAGCGCTGCTTCCACACGGTTGTTAGCGCAGCCGAAAGAGTACCGCACGGTAACCCGAATGGCCGTAAAATTGAGTCCCTATTCGGAAACTTTTTTATATTCAATTTTTACGTCAGCAGCAAAAAGCAAAATAATGCTCTACTTAGTGTATACATTCATATTTCCAAATGAGACAAGAAAATGAAAGGCGAACGAACATTTGGGGTTGCAAATAAATTTCCAGGAAGGAATCGTAAGGCGTACACGAGAACTTCGCATATCAAATTACATACATGTATTATTTTACAGTTGATGATTTACATGTGCTGCGGTGATATTCATCATAAAACCATTGGCAGCAGTAGTTTTGTAGGTAGCTTGCACACGTTGTAAAAGTCGCATTTTTACAATTACATTGCTGTTTTGAAGTTCCTATAGAAAAACAAACATGTCTTCAGTTGAAACTTCCGGGCTGAGAGGCCGTGGTCGATGTATAAAATTTCCACCTGACGTTTCGTTTCCATCTGCGGGAGACATCTTCTGAGGTCTTCCAGCTGATGCCACTGAGGCTCCACGTACTCTCGCATATATAGAGCGCATAGAGAGCACCACCGTTCGTCACGTGATGCCGACGGTATGCTTATCTTTGGAAGGTAGGCATACCGTCGGCATCACGTGACGAACGGTGGTGCGCTCTATGCGCTCTATAAATGCGACAGTACCTGGAGCCTCCGTGGCAGTAGCCGGACGACCTCAGAAGATGTCTCCCGCACATGGAGACGAAACGTCAGATGGAAATTTTATACATCAACCACGGCCTCTCAGACCCGAAGTTTCAACTGGAGACAACGCCGGCTGTGAAAGCCTACATTGTATGATAAAACAAACATGATTTACAATCATAAAAAGTTGGCATCCGCACGGTTTCGCTGTAAATAACGCCTAACAAATTATTTCTCCACATAATGCCGAAGACAGCTGATAATGTAAAATGGAATGAATTTTGAGGCAGTATTCTCGGGATATGATTGCTTTTTCTCTCTCGTCGAAAAAGGGCTAGTTTTGAAGCCTTTTGATCGATTTCTTAACTGATGATAAAAATAGAAATCGCAGGGTTGCATTAGTTACCGAAGGCCGCTCGAAACTCAAAATGAGGCTAACGTAACAAGAAGTCCTACAAGCTTCAATTACAGTATTTTCTTGGAAGATTATTTGCAGAGCCCTCGTGAAAGCTGTAAGTACAATTTTCATGCCTTCCGTGAAAGTAATAATAAATACTATATACTGAGTACTTTTTAGGTTTAACTGCAATCTAAGTAACGTAAAAACTTAAAATAACGTAGTTTCGGAAAACACGACCTGGGATTGCTGTTATGTACTCTTTTCGCTGCCTGGAAACTGCGGTAACGTTAAACGTCCAATGCCTTGCCCGACCCGAGGCAAAAATTGTATTTTTTCAAAACGCTTGACCATGTAGAGTGACCAGTTCTGTCACATGTATTTCTAGCCAAGCTCTACGTATGCGATAAATTTGGATGAAATCGTTGACGATAACAAGTAGACGCGGTCCGCTCGTGAGTGTAGTTGGCGGTCGACGCTTAAGAGTGCTCGCTTCGTCGTCGCGTGGATGTGTGTCCGTGTCACTCTAGCGGCGAATTTGAGACCTCGGCACTCTTACGGGGACCGCATCTTCTTAGATAGGCAATGACATTACGGTCGTTTCAGCGGCTTTCATTTTACAGCTTCTGTCTTTCTTTTACATCCTTCTCCTCTGAAGTTTATGCGTTTCCATTGCATTTGAAGCTGGTTTCGAAAGCCAACAGACTGCCAGAGCACTTGTAAAATGTTACGAAGAGACATAGATTCGTCAAAGCTAAAGTGCACGCACCGTTGGAATAGTGTGGCGAGCGAAATGGCGCCGTGGTAAGTTATTGGATGTGCATCAGGGAGAAATCCTCATCCAATCAACCAGATATGTTTTCCAAGATTTCCCTGAATTACTTCAAACTAATGACGACATGAATCGTGTGGAAGTGGCACTGTTACTTTCCTTCCCCATACCGAACTGGTGCTCAATCTCTTATGATTTCGTCATCGACTCAACATTAAACCCTAATCTTCCTTCTTTTTAGTATAGTCTTTGAGTTTGTCCGGTAAACAGTCGGTGAAGATAGAAAGCAGCATCAATGTTCACATACATACATCCGTGAGGATGGTTGTAGCATCTAAGACCAGCATTACAGAGCGTTGTACAGATTTACGTACATAACCTATCACCGGAAGTGCTTAACGCACTCTCTGATGTCCTAGACCAGGTCGGGCGACGGCGTGCAAAACTGCATGCAATCGCGATGTGCTGCCCGCGTGCAGTCAGAGGCACTGCTCGGTCATTCTCGGAAATGCTCGCTACAATGCGAAGTTTCATTTAGCAGTGCGGTAAGGCATTTTTCGGTCGGCACGACATTCATCAGTTCAGCAGGACGTTGGTGTCAGTGCTGTCCATCCTCCGCTATTTGTTCGCGTATAATGGAAACTCACAAGTCAAGTGGCTATTTGCACGAAAACAGTCAGTCTAGATATGTCGTCGTAAGCCTCTGAAAATAAATGGGAATAACACGTGAGAAGAGAAGGATGAGAATTCTCAATGTCTGTTATGCGGTCACATATCGATGGGTATCGCGAATTTGCTGTGGAAAGAGGTGCAGAAAGAATTTGAAGGTATAGTCGAAAGGAGTCTCTAAATATTACTGCAAAGTTCGTAGGTTAAGTCAAAGGACATGACTGGACCGTATTTTTCGATTTAAAACCCGCCGTTGTTCAACTTCTGAAGGAAAAAGGAGAGCAGGAACAGAAATTAAGACATACGGAGTAGACAGCAACCTTGGATTTTAAATGGACTTGACAAGAAGAGAAAAAATTTATTTCTAATTGGAATGTGAAAGGGGCATGTACTGACAAAAAGCACCGTCAATTTCCGTAAGTTCACTGTCGTTAAGGAAATCGCTAATTTTGAAGAATTAATTCTGCAGTTGAAAGAATCGTGACTTCTAAACGTTTTGAAGATACTGGCTGTTTTAAATCTGTTTTTGAGCTGTTTTAGAGACCGTTCGCCGTGTCAGTTCAAAGCAGCCCTGCACACGCGCAGATGGGATTTACCGATCTCCAATGTAAGACAGTTCTTTTATATCAAAACTGTCCAGCAGTACTAACCGGTTTCCGTCGGGAACAGTCTCCACGTCTCCACAATTAGGTTGTAAATGTGATAAGATATTTCGATTACGTGGCAAATTGAATGACGAAAATCTGCAATATTGTCGCCATCTGTCCATATGCCGACAGTTTGTACTAAATAGTAATTTTCTCTTCGTCGCGCTAAAATTAAGTGAATAATATATGTTACTGAGGAATATGAAATGTGGAACAAAGCTGCGTGCACTGTCACTTGCGCCACTGCATTGCCATTTAAACGCAGTGCGTTCACAGCTTCCCCATCTTCCCCCTCCGCCAGTCAGACAACATGGCGTGGTAACGGGCGAAGTGTGCAGCCAGACGAGAGAGATCTGCACTCGTGCAGAACTCTTGGCTGTCCCTGCCCTATGTCTAATTGTAGTAAAAGGTATGTTGGTTTGCTGCGGACTGCTCCGATTTCTCTTCTGTGACAACCTCTTCGTATAGGAGAAGTACTTACACTCAACTTTATCAGCTATGAATTAGATACATTCCAATGTTTGTTCTCCCCCTACACTTGTTGCTCTCTTCGACTTCCACTAATAGCATAGTTCCTCCTTGGTGCCTTAAGACATGTCCTGCCACCCAGTCCCTTCTCCTAGCCAGTGTTTTCCAGGCATTCCATTCCTCGCCTATTCTGTAAAAATCCTTCTCGTCTCCTGTATCACTGATCCTCTCATTTTGTAAAACTACGTCTCAAAAGCTTCGAGTCTCTCCTTTTTCTATTTTCCGACAGGCCATGATTCACTTCCTTGTATGGCTGTGCACCACACGTACATTCTCAGAAATTTCTCACTCAAATTAACCCTCACAATACCAAGAGGGAGGGAGGGGGGTAATTTATGCCCACCTTTGAAAATATTCAAATTCAGACAATTATCTTATAATTTAAAATTTTGAAAAAATATTATTTTTAATGATTTCTTCTGTGAGATTCCATAAATATTTTAAATTTTTCAGTTAAACGTAACCCAAAAATTTAAGTCTTTGTACTGTTGTCACATTTCACATTGAATGTCATATTTTGTATTTTCAGGTTAAAAACTTTACTTTCTCATCAGTACCTCTGTAAAAAGTATGTTGTATGTAAAAGTCATAAACAATTAACAAAACTTGCAAATTTTTAAATTTTTTTGTCGTGGCTATGAAGTACCCCTGCTTGGCAGTATACGTTACTGAAAACGCATAAGTATTACTACGAGTGAATGTATATTAAGGGTCAGAACCGTTCTTTCACATCAGTACGTCTTTGAGAGGTATGTTGTTAATATAAGTAGGCAACAATTAACGAGCTTTATTTTGCTTCAACTACTCGCTTCCCAATTTTGATAATTCTGTCAATCTCATTTCTGCTACTCATTATTTTCGTCTGTCTTATTCTCAATTCATATTCTCAGTTCATATTAATTCCATTCAACACGTCTTATAATTCTTCCTTACATTCACTTAGGATAGCAATTTCGTCAGCTAATCTTATAATTGAAACCCACTCCTGTATCTCTTTCTTATTTCTGTCATTTCTTCTTCGATGTGCCCGGAGAACAGTAGAGGAGAAAGATTCCATCCTTGCTCTAAAACTTTTCTTATTCCGAGCATTTAGTTTCTAGTTTCTCCTCTTGGTTGTTGTACAACGTTGCATTTTATCCATCTTTCCCTGTAGCTTATACCTATGTTCCTGAGAAGTCGGAACATCTTGCACCACTTGACGTTACCGAGTGTTTTTTCTTGGTCGCCAAGTCATAAAATTGTCTTGATTTTGTTAAATCTTGTCTTCGTTACCAAACGTACCATTACAAGTGCTTGTCCGACGCCTCTAGCTTCCCTAAACCAAACTGATCGTCATCTAAAAGATCCTCAATTTTTCGTTCTTCTGCGTATTAGCTTATCCTTGAAAGTCCTGTATAGGTACTATCCTCAGTGCCCCAAGACGATGATTAAACTTTATTGGACTGGAGGATAGAAAAGACATACGAGGATGAGTAAATGGATAAAAGCATGACTACTTGTATTATAAAGACTGTGAAGGACCTAAACGACGTTACTTTATACATTCTACAAGTCGCGTCGTAACAGTTAATTCTGACTTAAAATCAACGAAAAAATACAAGAGATAGTACAGTTGTCTACAGCTATAATCGCTTAGAACCACATACTCGGCAAGTGTTAAACTGTAACGGTAGCTTCTGAGAGAAAAGTTATTTACAGGAAGATAATTTTCCGACAACTCGTTCACGCAGCAGCGTTAAGAGAGCTCTGGCTGTCGAGGGGTTAGCTGAATCACGGGGAGTGCAGTCCTTTCATCTCCGGTAGCACGTTAACGACCTTGGATTTGCAGGGGCGAATAATTGCTGCTCTCCCGCCTGAAAACGGGGGGCTGCTGCTCTAGTGGAAAGTCAACGGCGTTACTTCTGGAAAACACTCTACCTCTGTAGAACAAAAAAAGGCAGACTAATTAAGTTTCGTTACATAGGAAAACCGATAGCGCAGTATGTGGTTTCTCCATTTTGTAAAAAAAATTACTATATTGTAATACACGTCGTGTTCCACTGTTGCTTACAGTAACATACTGTTCGTTCTCTTTCTTTGAAATTAATTCCTGGCAGCTGTATTTCATTATGGTCATTCATTACGATCGATTTCGGAGCTCCGATGGCTTCATCTAGTACATACCGCGACAAACTGTCTCGCCGCCGCGAAGTACAGATTATCCGGGTTAAACATACATTAATATAATATCTAGTAACTTGAGATATTTATTGACGGTATATTTCTGGATGTATGGTAACTCAAAATGTTTTTACACTCCTAATACACCGCGATATGCGCACCGTTAGTGGCGCGACAAACACACAATCTGTACTCGACTTCTGCCTTAGTGTTTTTCGGCATAGCAGGCGTAACAATTGCGACAACTGTACGAATGAGATGGCTCACGTCTGGTAGAATACGAACTGGTGTGTGGTACACTTCATTCTTGATAAGCTTCCATCATCATCATCATCATCATCATCATTTAAGACTGATTATGCCTTTCAGCGTTCAGTCTGGAGCATAGCCCCCCTTATACAGTTCCTCCATGATCCCCTATTCAGTGCTAACATTGGTGCCTCTTCTGATGTTAAACCTATTACTTCAAAATCATTCTTAACCGAATCCAGGTACCTTCTCCTCGGTCTGCCCCGACTCCTCCTACCCTCTACTGCAGAATCCATGAGTCTCTTGGGTAACCTTGCTTCTCCCATGCGTGTAACATGACCCCACCATCTAAGCCTGTTCGCCCTGACTGCTACATCTATAGAGTTCATTCCCAGTTTTTCTTTGATTTCCTCATTGTGGACACCCTCCTGCCATTGTTCCCATCTACTAGTACCTGCAATCAAGCTACTTTCATATTCGTAACCTCAACCTTGTTGATAAGGTAACCTGAATCCACCCAGTTTTCGCTCCCATTCAACAAAGTTGGTCGAAAGATTGAACGGTGCACAGATAACTTAGTCTTGGTACTGACTTCCTTCTTGCAGAAGAGAGTAGATCGTAGCTGAGCGCTCACTGCATTAGCTTTGCTACACCTCGCTTCCAGTTCTTTCACTATGTTGCCATCCTGTGAGAATATGCATCCTAAGTACTTGAAACCGTCCACCTGTTCTAACTTTGTTCCTCCTATTTGGCACTCAATCCGTTTATATTTCTTTCCCACTGACATTACTTTCGTTTTGGAGATGCTAATCTTCATACCATGGTCCTTACATTTCTGATCTAGCTCTGAAATATTACTTTGTAAACTTTCAATCGTTCTGCCATCACAACTAAGTCATCCGCATATGCAAGACTGCTTATTTTGTGTTCACATATCTTAATCTCACCCAGCCAGTCTATTGTTTTCAACATTTGATCCATGAATAATATGAACAACAGTGGGGACAGGTTGCAGCCTTGTCTTACCCCTGAAACTACTCTGAACCATGAACTCAATTTACCGTCAACTCTAACTGCTGCCTGACTATCCATGTAAAGACATTTAATTGCTTGCAAAAGTTTGCCTCGTATTCCATAATCTTGTAGAACAGACAATAACTTCCTCCTAGGAACCCGGTCATATGCCTTTTCTAGATCTATAAAGCATAGATACAATTCCCTGTTCCACTCATAACACTTCTCCATTATTTGCCGTAAGCTAAATATCTGGTCCTGACAACCTCTAAGAGGCCTAAACCCACACTGGTTTTCATCCAATTGGTCCTCAACTAATACTCGCACTTTCCTTTCAACAATACCTGAGAAGATTTTACCCACAACGCTGATTAAAGAGATACCTCTGTAGTTGTTACAATCTTTTCTGTTTCCATGTTTAAAGATTGGTGTGATTACTGCTTTTGTCCAGTCTGATGGAACCTGTCCCAACTCCCAGGCCATTTCAATTATCCTGTGTAGCCATTTAAGACCTGACATTCCACTGTATTTGATGAGTTCCGACTTAATTTCATCCACCCCAGCCGCTTTATTGCACTGCAATCTATTGACCATTTGTTCCACTTCCTCAAATGTGATCCTATTTCCATCATCATTCCTATCCCATTCTACCTCGAAATCTGAAACATTACTGATCGCATTTTCACCTACATTGAGCAACTCTTCAAAATACTCCCTCCATCCGCCCAAGGCATCCACAGGATTCACCAGCAGTTTTCCTGACCTGTCCAAAATACTTGTCATTTCATTCTTACCTCCCTTTCGAAGACTGCTAACTACACTCCAGAATGGTTTTCCAGCTCCAACCTGTTTCCAAAGTCTTCCCACGATTTCTTCTTGGATGCTGCAATTATCTGTTTGGCTTTGTTTCTTTCTTCAACATAACTTTCTCTGTCTACCTGGGTTCTGGTATGTAGCCATTTTTGATACGCCTTCTTTTTCCTTTTACAGGCTGCCTTGACTGTGTCATTCCACCAAGCTGTTTGCTTCATCCTACTTTTACACACTACTGTTCCAAGACATTCTTTAGCCACTTCTAGTACTGTGTCCCTGTACCTTGTCCATTCCTTTTCCAATGACTGTAATTGACTACATTCAACTAACTGGTACATTTCTGAGATCGCTGTTATGTACTTGTGCCTGATTTCCTTATCCTGAAGTTTCTCCACTCTTATCCTCCCACCGAGCGAGGTGGCGCAGTGGTTAGCACACTGGACTCGCATTCGGGAGGACGACGGTTCAATCCCGGGTCCGGCCATCCTGATTTAGGTTTTCCGTGATTTCCCTAAATCGCTCCAGGCAAATGCCGGGATGATTCCTTTGAAAGGGCACGGCCGATTTCCTTCCCCGTCCTTCCCTAATCCGACGAGACCGGTGACCTCGCTGTCTGGTCTCCTCCCCCACAACCACCCCCAAACCTCTTATCCTCCTACATATGGACCTGACCTCCTGCACTTTCGGCCTCACAATCCCAATTTCACTGCAGATTAAATAATGATCAGTGTCATCAAAGAATCCCCTGAATACACGTGTGTCCCTCACAGCCTTCCTGAATTCCTGATCTGTTATTATATAGTCAATGACAGATCTGGTTCCCCTGCCTTCCCAAGTATACCGGTGAATGTTCTTATGTTTAAAAAAGGAGTTTGTGATTACTAAGCTGGCACAGAAATCCAAGAGTTGTTTCCCGTTCCTGTTGGCCTCCATATCCTCTCCAAATTTACGCATAACCTTTTCATACCCTTCTGTTCGATTTCCAATCCTGGCGTTAAAATCACCCATGAGCAGAACACTGTCCTTGTCCTTTACTCTAACAACTACATCACTGAGTGCCTATCCATCTTATCTTGATCTGTCCCTTCACAATGCGAATATACTGACACAATCCTAATTTTCTTGCTAGACACTGTCAAATCTATCCACATCAGTCGTTCGTTTACATACCTTATTGCAACTAGGCTGGGTTCCATTTCTTTCCTGATGTAAAGCCCTACACCCCATTGTGCTATTCCTGCTTTGACTCCTGACAGGTAGACCTTGTATTCTCCCACTTCCTCTTCTTTCTCACCCCTTACCCGAATGTCACTAACAGCTAAAACGTCCAGCCCCATCTTACTTGCAGCCTCTGCCAGCTCTACCTTCTTCCCAGAGTAGCCCCCATTGATATTAATAGCTCCCCATCTCATTACCATTTGTTTGCCAAGTCGTATCTTAGGAGTCCCTGGTTTGTCAGTTAGAGGTGGGACTCCGTCACCTCCAAAGGTCCGAGGCATTTTGCTCTGATTGTTGCCAGCATCATATTTAAAGTGCCAGGGAAGCAGGTTGCTAGCCTTACTTGCCCCGAGTCCCATTGGGTTTTACCCCTAACGGCTGAGGGACTAACCGGTGGATTTGGTAGTCTTTGCCGTATGGGCACAAAGGTGACCACGACTCAGAATATGTCCGAGATGCCCAGCCTTATTCCAAAGTAACTGGTATCCCGACTGTCGGGACCACTTACTTGGCCACTCATACGTTGCCCGTGGTTCATGAACTAGGACATGACTACAGGAACCCACACCATAAGCTTCCACGGAAAAAAAAATCAAGTTACAATATATGGGCCTCTGGAACTACGTGGATCCATATCGAAAGCGAACTCCCAGTTTTCCGAAGCCGCTTATCCCGTTTCGTGATTGTTACGTAAGTGGAAACATCGTCAGTTTTTTCGCAGTCCGTATCTTGCTGAAATCGACGTTGTACCACTGTAACGGACTTCAGCTCCGCGGGAGGAAGGACACACACCACCAGCTGTGGAGTCCACATGGTTGCTGAAGCGGATTTATGTGGACAAAGCTTGCTCACGCGGTACCAACTGTTGCAAGCAAACATAGAAAACATTTTGAGTTACCGTATTTTTCTTGAAGCGAACCGCCAATAAATATTTAAATTACGTCTCAAGTTGCAATTCATTATTACTAAATGTTTAACAAACTCTGTACAGTATCTGCATAATCATGGAACGCTATCCTGCATATAGCTTCACTTCAGCGGGCAACATCAGCCCAACTTCCAAGTGGAACCTGTTATCACCATCATCTCAAAAAATAAGCGTATCCATGTTAGCTCCAACTTGTACCAGTTCGCGTCTCATGTTTGGCTTCGTACAAGCGTGGCAACGGACAATAACGGGGTGCAGGGCGACGAAGAGCGTAGACGGTTGAGCCGTGTTGCGAGCATTTTTGATTGTCAGAAAACGCCAAAGTAAGCAAACTTCGGAGATTGGCCGACTTTGCTCGTGTCACAGTTCACAATCGCTCGGTTTCGTGCGGAGCGATTTGCGCCAAGTCTGCGTACCGCTGGGTCAACAAACAACTGCTCTCGCTAATTCCACTGTTTGCGCTTCGTGTGTGAGCTGTTGCCGTTATCGATTCGGCTTCGAGCGTCGGATTGGCTTCCGTACGTGAACAAGATACACGCACTTGCGCGCAGATGTTTCGATAAACTGTTGCTGTTGTCTGGAAATCTTGAAGGACAGACTTTTCGACAGCGCATTGATAGATGAGGGAGCTGCGTGCATATGAAAACTTACTTAGAGGGTAGCTTATAATTGGGGGGGGGGGGGGGGAGGGGGGGAGACGCTGAAATACAGGACCGGGAATGCTTTTGATTTATAACTGTTTTATTCTCAATCGGAATTGTCGTTTAATGCGTTCGTATGCTATTACGTTGACAATTCTGAAAGATATGAATAAAGAACGTTATACGAACGAGGCCGAAGTTGTACTACAATCACGCGCACTAAAACAGTTAAGGTAGCGCTCGGGTGTTACTGTACGCCACTGCTCCATGGCAGCGTGTCCTACACATTTTTCTGACTTCTAATGACTTGCTGATATTTCGTAGTCAATATAAATGTGAATCTAGCTGCGAACTGCGAATTGTTTAATTTCCAAAAAACATTCCGTACTGGAAAGAATGTAAGGTGTAACGAAAAATCAGTGTGTCACGGGGGATAAATGTATTTTAAGATACCAACTTTCAGTGAACAGTTTCCGCTATCGTTGTACAATATTATTACATTTTAATAGAATCAACTGTGGGTTCCTTGTGAAACATTGTAAATTAACTAAAGAAACACAGTTTTTGGCCTTGTTTCACAATTTTGTTAAGATTATTGCTCAACCTAGTTTCGGGTTATAAGCCCATTTTCAAGTACATTACTGATTCCCAAAGACGATAATGCACATATAAACATTTGACACGGCAAAGATAATCATCTCAATTTCTTAAGGTATCGATCCGTAGCTCAATGTACAGTTGCGTCAGTGACCATTTTTTAACAAATTACATACGTTATTACACATTCAGCAATTACGCTACAATGACCGTACTAAACTTAATCGCCAAGAACTTTATAACTCATATGGACTGGGGCCCAAAGTTTTGCTTCTATCCTTGGGTTGTGATCTCATCTAGAAGAGGTGAATAATTGAATTGGGTCTGCTCGATTAATAATAGGTGTGGGAATATACACACTGCCTTAATCTCCAAAATTTCTAATTGGCTCCCTTTTACTCTGTGTGTAGGACTTGTACACCTACTGTGTATCTGTGATTGTTGTTCAGGCAGTGTTTTGCAAAGGTTGAATCAGGCTTCTTCAACCTCAACCAATTAGAAATTTTGGAAATTAAGACAGTTGTGTATCCCCACCTATCATTAAACGAGCAAATCCAATTCAATTATCCACCTCTTTTAGATTAGATCACAACCCAACGATAGAAGCAAAACTTTGGGCCCCAGTCCAACGGAGTTAAAAAGCTCTTGGCAATGTAAGTTTAGTCCGGTCATTGTAGCGTAATTGCTGAATGTGTAATAATAATATAAGTAATTTGTTAAAAAATGGTCATTGACGCAATTGTGCATAGAGCTATGGATCGATACCTTAAGAAGGTGAGATGATTATCTTTGCCTTGTGATAATGTTCATCTGTGCGTTATCATCTTTGAGAATCAGTAATGTACCTGAAAATGGACTTACAACCCGAAACTTAGGTTATGTAACAGCATTAACAATAAAATTGTGAAACAAGGCTAAGAAACAGTGTTTGTTTAATGTTATTACAGGTAAATTTATAAAAACCTTTCTACAATACGCTATCAAATGGAGGGACAAATAGAGCGCCAAGTAAGTCGGCTCCACACCAACTTCGGGGACTCGTGTAACATGGTAGTTACACCACGGCAATTCCTCGTATCACAGAAGTTCACTCGAACATTTCAGTGAACCCCCCCCCCCCCAGAAAGAGGCAGGGGACGGGAAAATGTCGGGACATATTAACACCCAAAACAAGAACGACGCACTACGAAGGAATTACCCTAATGAGGAGGGAATCGGTAGATATGATGTACATGTGCAAATAAACAAATGAGAACAGTTTCAAAAAATTGGATATTTCTTCAACAGAAAGAGCTTCACAAATTGAGCAAGTCAATAAGGCGGTTGTCCACGACCGACACTTACGCAAGCAGTTATTCGGCTTGGCATTGTGAAAAGAAATGACACCCCAGACTCACTCGTAGTCCTCTGGCCTAGTGGCGGGCGATAAGCCTGTACGTGTCCCACCACTGTCCGGGACGTATCCAGATTCGTCTTCGCTGCTCATCGTGGTCAGTTCGAAGCGAGACTCATCACTGAAGACGATTCTACTCCAGTCAATGAGGGTTCAGGCCGAAGACTTTAAAATGGCTGAACATACATCAAAAGATCGAATTTGTGAAAAGTGGGATAGGGAATATGGTATTCAACCGTCATTTTCTGAAGCCACTGAATTTTTGTCGTGTGGAAGTGTTAATATTGTTCTATCATCAGTTCCGTAGGTGCAGAAAAAACTATCGGGTCTTATTATACGAAGTAGAATTAATATTGATAGCAAGTTTCGTTTTACATGTAAAATTTGCAAAAAGTAAAAAATAAAGCGGGGCGACGGAGTAGTGATATTCCGTCTGTTTCACATGTCCACATACCTGAGAATCACTACAGTAATATAGATTCGCGCTTATAGACCTCATTCGACGTAAACACACTTAGTTAGTCCATAGATCGTACGCCGCACATTTTACTTACGTGAGTTGCCAAAGAGTTTCATAGCTGCTCCTTTCTCTACCACAGATATATTAAGGGGTAATGCATATCATGTGTCCTAATATTTGGCTTGTGAATATCTGTTATTTTCTAACTCAGATGGACTGATAACAAATTTCGAAAGTGAATTTAATGCACTGTGATGCCGTGGTTAATATTCCCAGCTGCTTAAGAAGATGCCTGCAAGAGGCATAAGTGTTGAAGTCCGCGCATATTTTTGTGAAATGAATAATGTTTGCCTAAGTGAGGAGCTACCCTTGAATATTATCGCATAAAACATCAACGTAAAAAAATATCCAAAATATGTTGACTTACTGACTTGTATGTTTCCGAAGTTAGCAGTTATTCTGGAGACAAAAGTAGCTGAACCTAAATGATACAGCAGGTCTGTTACATGGTTCGTGCGCTTTACGTTTTCATTAGTAGTGTATACAGACATAAGAACGTACAATTTTGTACCTTCGTTGTTATTTCTTGTTGGTATACTAGGCTACAGTCAACGATCTTGCCGCAGTGGTAACACCGATTCCCGTCAGATCACAGAAGTTAAGCGCTATCGGGGTGGGCTAGCAGTTGGATGGGTGAACATTGGGTCTGCCGAGCGTTGTTGGCAAGCGTTGCTTGAGAAGTAGCGGCTCCGCTCTCTTAAACTGCCATACGGCCGGGAGAGCGGTGTGCTGACCACATGCCCCTCCATATCCGCGTCCAGTGACACCTATGGGCTGAGTATGACACGGCGGCTGGTCGGTACCGTTGGGCCCTCCAAGGCCTAGTCTGACGGAGTTTAGTTTATACTAGGCTACAGATACCAAACGACAAACCACTGAGTTATCTGGAACAGTCATCTTTAATATATCGCGATTGCACTTGGATGGCGTAACCATCGAGATAATTTCGAATTGTTGACAGCAGGTAAGTTTTCGATTCTTAAATGTATGATTATATTTAAAAATTAGAGCGTAATGTATTGCCTGAAACGCGCCGCTACGTTGGTCCTGGCTGTGTCACGCCGGCGACCAGGAGTGGTGGTGGTGGTGGTGGTGGTGGTGACGACGACCCGCGGCCTCTGCGTGGTTTTAATGGCGGGCAGGCGTATTTTACGGCTGCCATGCGTCATCGCGATGGGCTGTCCCCGCAGTAATGCGCCCTCTGTTTACTGCCCGGCCTCGGGCAGGCAGCACTGCCGATCGAAGCTACTCCGCTGCGCAGGATGCAGATTCAGCTCAGGCATCTAACAGCTGCTTCAGGACGCACACAGTTCCTTCTCACTGCCCAGTGTGTCTTGTTCTGTGAAAACTGTTTCAGAGTCGTTTTCAATCTGCTGTGCACTGTACTGTGCTATGTACTTCCTTTAACTGAAAGACTGTCACGGTGGAGGGACGACGTTACAGTGGTGTGGCAAAAGTCATGGGATAGCCCCTGATATGTTGGACCTCCTTGCCCAGCATAGTGCAGCAACTCGACGTGGCATGGGTTCAACAAAGCGTCGGAAGTCCCCTGCAGAAATGTTGAGGCATAATTGCGGAAGTGTTCCGGGCGCAGGATTTTGTGAACGAACTGATCCCTCGATTATCGCCCATAAATTTTCGATGGGATTCATGTCGGGCGATCTGGGTGGCCAAATCATTCTCTCGAATTATCCGGTGTGTTCTTCAAACTAATCGTGAACAATTGTGGCCGGATGACACTGCGCATTTACATCCAGAAAAATTCTTTCGTTGTTTGGGAACATGAAGTCCATGAATGAATGGCTGCAAATGGTTTCAAAGTAGCTGAACATAACTATTTCCAGTCACTGATTGTTTCAGTTGGACCAGAGGATAGTCCACACTATTTTGGAGCCACCACCAGCTTGCACAGTGCCTTGTTGACAGTTGACAACTTTGTTCGATGGCATCGTGGCACCACACACGAACCCTACCACCAGCTCTTACCAACTGAAATCGGGACTCATCTGACCACGCCATGGTTTTCCGGTCTTCTAGGGTTCAACCGATATGCTCACGAGCCAATGTGACGCTCTGCAGGCGGTGTCGTGTTGTTAGCGAAGGCACTCGCATCGGTTGTGTGCTGCCATAGCCCATTAACGACAAATTTCGCCACATTGTCCTAACGGATACATTCGTCGTACGTCCCATATTGATTGCTGCTGTTATTTCTCGCAATATTGTTTGTCTGTTAGCACTGACAATTCTACCCAAACGGCGCTGCTCTCGGTGAAGGCAGTCGGCCCCTGCGTTGTCCGTGTTGAGAGGTAATTTCTGAAATTGGGTATTCTCTGCACGCTCTTGACAGTGTGGATCTATGTATATTTAATTCCCTAACTATTTCCGGAATTGAATGTCCCATGCGTCTATCTCCAATTACCACTCCGTTTTCAGAGTATGTTAATTCCCGTCGTGTGGCCATAATCACATCGGAAAGCTTTTTCACGTGAATCACCTGATTACACACGACAGCTCCAGCACTGCCCTTTTATACTCTGTACAAGATACTACCGCCATCTGTATATGTGAATATCGCCATACAATGACTTTCCTACCTCAGTTAACTCTTCTTTAATACATGCTTTGGCGTATGTGCTCCATCGTGCGCGTGTGTCAGTTTACGTATAGGTGGTCCAAATTATTATTGACGCTTTTGATTTAGACTTACAAGGGAACGTCCCCATCGCACCCCCTCAGATTTAGTTATAAGTTGGCACAGTAGATAGGCCTTCAAAAACTGAACACAGATCAATCGAGAAAACAGGAAGTAGTTGTGTGGAACTATGAAAAAAATAAGCAAAATATACAAACTGAGTAGTCCATGCACAACATACGCAGCATCAGTGGCAATGTAAGCTCCGGAACGCCGTGGTCCCTTGGTTAGCGTGAGCAGCTGCGGAACGAGAGGTCCTTGGTTCAAGTCTTCCCTCGAGTGAAAAATGTACTTTCTTTATTTTGGCGAAGTTATGTCCGTTCGTTCATTGACGTCTCTGTTCACTGTAATAAGCTTAGTGTCTGTGTTCTGCGACCGCACCGCAAAACCGTGCGATTGGTGGACGAAAGGACGTGCCTCTCCAATGGGAACCGAAAACATTTGATCGCAAGGTCATAGGTCAACCGATTCCTCCACAGGAAAACACGTCTGATACATTCTATACGACACTGGTGACGGCATGTGCGTCACATGACAGGAATATGTTGTCGACCCACCTAACTTGTACTCTTGGCGACTGGGTAAAAAGATTCTTCTGCCTTGCTCGATTTAGGTTTTCTTGTGGATGTGATAATCACTCCCAAAAAAGTGATTAAAACATAAGAGTTTTTCACATAAACTGCAACAAATGAATGCAACAGTTTCAGTGTCTGTGAGTTTTCCCTGTGCTCTGTCAAAACATATGTTTTTAACGTTTTCAAATATTTCCGCGTGTAGACCGTCAAATCCTGCATATGTCCAAGCAAATCTGAACATGTCCTGGAATTCTGGAGAGCGAAGTTGATTATATAAAAATTAAACTTTTCACTTGTGAGATGACTTGAACCAAGGACCTCTCATCCCAAACCTGCTCACACCAACCACGGGACCACGGCGCTCCTGGTCTCATACAGTCCTTGATGTTGCATATCTTGCGCATGGACTACTCATTTTGTATATTTTGCTTATTTTTTTCATAGTTCCACACAACTTCTTGCTGTTTTCTCGATTGATCTGTGTTCAGTTTTTCAAGGCCTATCCACTGTGCCAACTTATAACTAAATCTGAGGGGGGTGCGATGGGGGGAGGTTCCCTTGTTAGTAGTCACCACAATGTCTTCCACGACTTGAGTTTTTTTTTTTTGTCATCAGTCTACTGACTGGTTTGATGCGGCCCGCCACGAATTCCTTTCCTGTGCTAACCTCTTCGTCTCAGAGTAGCACTTGCAACCTACGTCCTCAATTATTTGCTTGACGTATTCCAGTCTCTGTCTTCCTCAACAGTTTTTGCCCTCTACAGCTCCCTCTAGTACCATGGAAGTCATTCCCTCATGTCTTAGCAGATGACCTATCATCCTGTCCCTTCTCCTTATCAGTGTTTTCCACATATTCCTTTCCTCTCCGATTCTGCGTAGAACCTCCTCATTCCTTACCTTATCAGTCCACCTAATTTTCAACATTCGTGTATAGCACCACATCTCAAATGCTTCGATTCTCTTCTGTTCCGGTTTTCCCACAGTCCATGTTTCACTACCATACAATGCTGTACTCCAGACGTACATCCTCAGAAATTTCTTCCTCAAATTAAGGCCGGTATTTGATATTAGTAGACTTCTCTTGGCCAGAAATGCCTTTTTTGCCATAGCGAGTCTGCTTTTGATGTCCTCCTTGCTCCGTCCGTCATTGGTTATTTTACTGCCTAGGTAGCAGAATTCCTTAACTTAATTGACTTCGTGACCATCCATCCTGATAAGTTTCTCGCTGTTCTCATTTCTACTACTTCTCATTACCTTCATCTTTCTCCGATTTACTCTCAAACCATACTGTGTACTCATTGGACTGTTCATTCCGTTCAGCAGATCATTTAATTCTTCTTCACTTTCACTCAGGATAGCAATGTCATCAGCGAATCGTATCATTGATATCCTTTCACCTTGTATTTTAATTCCACTCCTGAACCTTTCTTTTATTTCCATCATTGCTTCCTCGCTGTACAGATTGAAGAGTAGGGGCGAAAGGCTACAGCCTTGTCTTACACCCTTCTTAATACGAGCACTTCGTTCTTGATCGTCCACTCTTATTATTCCCTCTTGGTTGTTGTACATATTGTATATGACCCGTCTCTGCCTATAGCTTACCCCCCCCTACTTTTTTCAGACTCTCGAACAGCTTGCACCATTTTATATTGTCGAACGCTTTTTCCAGGTCGACAAATCCTATGAAAGTGTCTTGATTTTTCTTTAGCCTTGTTTCCATTATTAGCCGTAACGTCAGAATTGCCTCTCTCGTCCCTTTACTTTTCCTAAAGCCAAACTGATCGTCACCTAGCGCATTCTCAATTTTCTTTTCCATTCTTCTGTATATTATTCTTGTAAGCAGCTTCGATGCATGAGCTGTTAAGCTGATTGTGCGATAATTCTCGCACTTGTCAGCCCTTGTCGTCTTCGGAATTGTGTAGATGATGCTTTTCCGAAAGTCAGATGGTATATCGCCAGACTCATATATTCTACACACCAACGTGAATAGTCGTTTTGTTGCCACTTCCCCCAATGATTTTAGAAATTCTGATGGAATGTTGTCTATTCCTTCTGCCTTATTTGACCGTAAGTCCTCCAAAGCTCTTTTAAATTCCGATTCTAATACTGGATCCCCTATCTCTTCTAAATCGACTCCTGTTTCTTCTTCTATCACATCAGACAAATCTTCACCCTCATAGAGGCTTTCAATGTATTCTTTCCACCTATCTGCTCTCTCCTCTGCATTTAACAGTGGAATTCCCGTTGCTTTTAATGTCACCAAAGGTTGTTTTGACTTTCCTGTATGCTGAGTCTGTCCTTCCGACAATCATATCTTTTTCGATGTCTTCACATTTTCCCTGCAGCCATTTCGTCTTAGCTTCCCTGCACTTCCTATTTATTTCATTCCTCAGCGACTTGTATTTCTGTATTCCTGATTTTCCCGGAACATGTTTGTACTTCCTCCTTTCATCCATCAACTGAAGTATTTCTTCTGTTACCCATGGTTTCTTCGCAGCTACCTTCTTTGTACCTATGTTTTCCTTCCCAACTTCTGTGATGGCCCTTTTTAGAGATGTCCATTCCTCTTCAACTGTACTGCCTACTGCGCTATTCCTTATTGCTGTATCTATAGCGTTAGAGAACTTCAAACGCATCTCGTCATTCCTTAGTACTTCCGTATCCCACTCCTTTGCGTATTGATTCTTCCTGACTAATGTCTTGAACTTCAGCCTACTCTTCATCACTACTATATTGTGATCTGAGTCTATATCTGCTCCTGGGCACGCCTTACAATCCAGTATCTGATTTCGGAATCTCAGTCTGACCATGATGTAATCTAATTGAAATCTTCCCGTATCTCCCGGCCTTTTCCAAGTATACCTCCTCCTCTTGTGATTCTTGAACAGGGTATTCGCTATTACTAGCTGAAATTTGTTACAGAACTCAATTAGTCTTTCTCCTCTTTCATTCCTTGTCCCAAGCCCATATTCTCATGTAACCTTTTCTTCTACTCCTTCCCCTACAACTGCATTCCAGTCGCCCATGACTATTAGATTTTCGTCCCCCTTTACATACTGCATTACCCTTTCAATATCCTCATACACTTTCTCTATCTGTTAATCTTCAGCTTGCGACGTCGGCATGTATACCTGAACTATCGTTGTCGGTGTTGGTCTGCTGTCGATTCTGATTAGAACAACCCGGTCACTGAACTGTTCACAGTAACACACCCTCTGCCCTACCTTCCTATTCATAACGAATCCTACACCTGTTACACCATTTTCTGCTGCTGTTGATATTACCCGGTACTCATCTGACCAGAAATCCTTGTCTTCCTTCCACTTCACTTTACTGACCCCTACTGTATCTAGATTGAGCCTTTGCATTTCCCTTTTCAGAGTATATAGAACATATAGAGTACCGTTCTACGACAGACAGTGTGAGCTGACAGCTTCTCGTCTGCAAGGTAGCGATGGAATAGTCCGCTGATTAGCTCAGAAGAAAGGAGCTATTCTTGCTGAAAGTTTTGCAAGGGGGTTGGTAGTGACCTTGTTGTACGTACCTGCCATTGGCATGAAGTCCTTTCTTGATGTGTTGTCTGATAACTTTTGGGAACACTGTTTTTTTTCCTCACTTTTCTGTACTTCACTTGTATGTAGGTTCTTTAGGTACTTTAAGAAACGAACGAGCGCACATAGTAGATGACTTTTTCAAACGTAACTTTCTTTTTTTAATATTCTTGTCGCTATGGGAAGGATATATAGGGTGAATTACCTAAAACTTGCAACGCTTATATTGCGGCAATGTAAAGGTCTATTGATGTGAGGTTTTTCGCAGAATGGATTGGTATTAGCCAATCAACAGATTGTAATAATACATTGAACGTGTATTTTTAGTGCAAACATACTCTTTTTAAATGGAACAATCCATATTGACGTGAACAACCTAAAAGTAAGGTAAATTACGACGTTCGTGGTGTTGCAGGAGTCTAGTGCGAGTCGTTTACGAAATATGTATTTTGTAAAGTTCCCACGACTACACTTTACAATATCTGTGATAGCACACACTAAACAAGTGCATACATAGTTACGTGGGCTCTGACCAGTAAAGAATCAACTGATCATCACAGGTTATGCTCAAATGACCACCGGCAGCGGCAGTACGCGCTTCCAGTGTGACATGGAAGGACTGCTGCGCACTGCTAGCATTTCAACGGAAATGTGCAAGCAGACTGCAGTAATACGTCATTGCATAGCATCGTGAGTAGTTGGTATGCCGTTGTAGACAGCGTCTTTCAGCTTTTCCCACAGAAAATAGTCTACAGGCGTCAAATTTTGGGAGCAGGTCGGTCAAGGTACAGGCCCTCTGCGTCCAATCCAACGATATGGAAACAACTCGTGAAGAAATGTTGCAGTACTTCGTGCACTATGGCCATCATGTCGATACCATAGCTTCGTCCTAGTCTGCAGCTATGAAAACCAGGCCTATGAGCTGATGGTTCACGATCTGCCGTAAGCAGTTCAGGGAAGCCACGAAAAATCTAAATCGAGATGGCGAAGCGGGAATTTAAACCTTGGTTCTCCAGAGTACGTAGCGGTGCCGTACCGAATTTTCGTTATGAAGTTTCTGGATATTTGTCCAGACTGGTGTCAACTAAGCCCCAACTGAAGGATAACAGCTTTGTTAAATTTACCTGTGGATATGTTCTTTGTCTTGAGACATTTCTTTGTTGAGTTATCTGACTGTACAGTATCTATCGTGTTTCCCTTTCTGTACGGTCATTATCAAATGTCTTGGAGCTTAGTACGTAGGACTCATTGCTTTTACTAAGAGTGGTCCTATTGTGATACCTTTGCTTTAGCTTCTGTTGGCCATACTTCGTAGCCACATCCCCCCCCCCTTCTCTCTCTCCCTCCTTCCCTCCCTCCCTCCCTCTCTGTAAATGTTTGTAGTTTTTCAGCAGTTCAGCGCACTTAAGATTTTCGATGGGTGATTAATTAGCAGTAGATGTGAAAAGTGCGAAGTTGTTATCTTTATTCACTAATGTTATACTAAACTGATGGTTAGTATCGTTAACGCCGTCCAGTCATAATTCCCAATTTCAAACAAGCGTTAAGGTTAGCAGCTACGCAAAATATAGCAATTCATCAGCAGAAATTAACAAATCTTCGATGCATTTTCTGGAGGTGTACCTTTGCAACCGGTTATTACGTGCTTTATCCTCACTGGAGTACCACAAGCGTGCCGATAGCGTCTTCTCCAACAAAGGGTCTTATGCAATGAACTTCAGGTACTCTGCAGCCTGCATGAGCTAGTGCTGTTTAGGCTACGTGGAGCCTTTCATTTAGAAGTAAAATTGTATGGAGCTGAAGTATCGCAGCACTGTCCTGAAGACGTTTTTCCGATTGGCGTCAGAAGGATATTATCCGTTGCTGATTATAGTTACACGTATATTAAATATTAGATCCTAACAACAATAAAAATATTATAATCTCCCTTCTTCTTTCCTGGCTTTACCCCGTATCTCCACGAAGTTATCTCAGTTTTTGGATTTGTCAATGGTAGTGGTAAAGGGTGGCTAATCTTGCCGATCCCTTCCCTCTACCGGAGCGGAATGTGAGTACCCCATCTCTGTCTACGGCTAGTGTAATCACATGTGAAACGAAGAACATTTTCACATTGTTTACGACTCGGGTAACTGACGCGGGACGTGGGTACTACTAAGTGACGTAGATGCGTGTGCGGTGCAAGTCGCCACAATTGCATTTGTCATACACCTTTCAGCGGACATTTCAGACATTTTTTGTATGTTCTGCTACGTCCATACTGAAATTCGCATTCGCTCACACGATGAACGCTGCAGTGAAACGTAATAGAGTTAAATGTTATTTTTTAAACATGTCCAGATTTTTCCTGTACGATTGAAAGTTGAAGTTACTGAAGAGGGTGAAATATCTGCCCACATGAGCCTTCGTCTTAAATCAGTCTTGCATATTAGTGAAAACCGTGTCAAAATCCCTACAGCAGTTTGAGATTAGCCTTCACAAACAGGCAGAAAAACGGCGCGGGCGGCTATAATTTACCATCTGTGTAGATACCCTTACAGTAGTAGGACATTAACATCGAAAACGTTCTGAACTGGTTAGGTTTCTCTTCGAAAAATTGTCTTTAAAAGAATTGAAATAAAATTACTTACTGCAAACTATGGGAACGGCCGAGGTCGTAATAAAACAGTTCATAGTACTGGCGATTCTTTATTACACGTATAGAACTCAGAAAAATTGCAGAAGTAAAATTGTGTGTCGTATCCGGTGTGAAGAGGAACATCAGAAAAAGAGAATACTATGTACTTTCGTACAGATAACCGCTGTGCATCATAACTACTGAGAGGAATATTTACCGCTGGCCGATCGCAACGGTATCTGTTGGCAAAGAAATCGGTATACCGTTGAGAAGGGGAAGACCCGCTGAGCTGTTAGGTAGCGCGGTTTGTGTGTCCGCCCGCAAAACCGTGCGCCGCCTGGTGCCTACGTGGGCGGCTGGCTGCTCGCGGGTCAGGGTCGCCATTCGCTACCGCCTGCCGGCTGCTGGCATTCCCCCGCACACCGGCCCACGCCCACTGCCTCTCCACGAGCTGCGGGTTTTTTCGTCTTTCAGGGTCCTTCTCCTCTCTAATCCAGAAGTTGAAGTGTAACACCCTGCAGCCGCGTAATTAGATATTTCCGAAGAGACGCTAGTCGTCGTAGCACACCGCTGACAGATAAAAGGAACAAGCACATGGAGTACCTAAAAAAGTTTGCGACAGGCTAACGAAACCAAATATCTTATAGAGAGCTGGGTGCTCATCACAGACAAAGCTAACGTTGGATGTGTGCCAACGAAGCCCGATGTGATTACTTTTGCCTCCCTATATACCGGGTGATCAAAAAGTCAGTATAAATTTGAAAACTTAATAAACCACCGAATAATGTAGATAGAGAGGTAAAAATTGACACACATGCTTGGAATGACATGGGGTTTTATTAGAACAAAAAACAAAGTTCACAAAATGTCCGACAGATGGCACTGGACAGCAAAGCGTCAGTGACTGCGCATGACAATCGTGTATAAAAGGAGCTGTAATGACAGAGAGAATCAGATGCGCCAGCAGTCGCAGCATGTTGACGTTACCTGAAAAGGCGCTTTTAGTGAATCTGTATTATCAGAATGGTGAATGTGCTAGTTAAGCATTACGATCCTATTGCCATAGGAAGGGGATTCGAACGGGTAAAGGTCCGTTGACAAATGCAGCTGTGGCGAGAACGAATTCGAAGTTCGAAGCCACGGGTTGTTTAGACGATAGACCCCGTAGTGGCCGACCGAGCACAAGGCGTAATGCTGCTGAGACAGTTCAGGAAGAAATGGAGACTGTCTATGCACGGGGAAGTCAGCGCTCGTGCAGTCGCATGTCGCACCGGCATTCCATACACTACTGTTTGGTTGGCACTTAGGCGTACACTCCGATGCTATCCGTACAAAATCCGTCGGCATCATGAACTGTTACCTGGCAATTTAGTGAAGCGGAGGGCATTTGTGGTGTGGGCGTTTCAAAAGATGGCGGAAGATGACGATTGGTTGAGTAACATGTTGTGGACTGACGAAGCCCATTTCACGCTCCGAGGGTCTGTCAATGCCCACAACTGCAGAATTTGGGCTACCGAAAATCCTAGAACTGTCGTGGAAACTCCATTGCACGACGAGAAAGTCACGGTATGGGTTGGATTTACCATATCTACCGTTTTCGGGCCTTTTTTCTTCGAGGAAATGCGTGATTCTGGTTTTGTAACTGCTACCGTGACGGGTGAGGGTACGCCGATATGTTACAGAATCGCATCATCCCCAGCTGGCTGAGTAACACCTGCTGGAACGTATTCTGATCAGATGAAGCGCCATCTGTCGGACATTTTTTGAACTTTTGTATTTTTTTGGTTCTAATAAAACCCCATGTCATTCCAAGCATGTGTGTCATTGTACCTCTCTATCTACGTTATTCCGTGATTTATTCAGTTTTCAAATTTATAGTGACTTTTTGATCACCCGGTATCTGTCAATCGCTAAGAGTCGCAAAACGTGGGAAAACATCGAATTTGCGTTTCTGACAGCCACCTTTCTCGCTCGAATAACGTTGTTCGGCGCATAAACTGCAACTAGACGTGTCATAACGACTGAATCTCGCGGCGGCAAGGCAGTTAACTCATTATTTGCCGGTACGCGTCATTAATACGGCTAGATGAGGGTGGGAGGAGATGGCGGACATAGTTACACTTTATTTCAAAACGCTGTCGGTATAGAGTAAATAATAAGCGTGGATGTGGCAGATTTGTAAGTCGTTAGGACCAAAATATTACTCATCAACCAATCCCTCTTATAGAACTCTGTACAGAAGTTTAAATTTTACGTTTGATGATTATACTGTAGCGTATCTCAATATTGTTGAATCGTACTGTTCCCTGTACTGATTACAGTCCTTCGCATCAGTCTCCTGCCCTCGGTAGCTCCTGCTGTTAATTTCTACTGCTGCCTCGGCAAAATATTCTGTCAAGTTGTTTCATTCAATACGCCTCTCATTGTTTACATACAGGGTGAATCACGAAGATATGCAAATACTTTAATATATTATTCTACAAGTAAAACTAAAGAAAAATGTTCTTATAAACATAGGTCCGTGAATGTTTAGTTACGGAGTTAAGGCTGATAAAATTTTGTCTGAAATTTAGCCACTTCGCTAATATGAAGCCGTCGCAAAACTGTAAGAGGTTAAAGTAAAGCACGATTTCCATTTATTTTGTTGTTGTTGGTCTGGTGAATCTAATAAAACATGTCCCAGACGTGTATCTGCAGTAGTTTTCCAGAACATCCAGAGAAGCAAAGATTATTATACAAGTAAATTTTTTACTTTCCATTAAGAATGCAGAAACGTTTGTCATTATTGGCAACCGTTAGTGAGTTGTTTCACTCGTTTCCTAACCTTGAATCGAGTGAGTTTTCTGTATTGTTCAGTGAAAGGACGTACCAACAGTGTATTTAAAAGTGAAACCAGATAGAAACTGTTGTAGTTTGTAGATTACTTATGAAATGGCGATGCTTTCCAATTTACAGCAGAGGAATATGCCGATATGGTGTTTATTTATGGCAAATAAGAGGGTAATGCTACGG
The DNA here is from genome assembly GCF_023864275.1 of Schistocerca cancellata. Classification (NCBI taxonomy): domain Eukaryota; kingdom Metazoa; phylum Arthropoda; class Insecta; order Orthoptera; family Acrididae; genus Schistocerca; species Schistocerca cancellata. The sequence goes on along the minus strand of NC_064630.1, from coordinate 358,039,306 downwards.
CTGCAGTTAACGGATGTAGCGCACGTTATCCAACTCGGAGGATTTCGAATGCACGAACCATTAGACGAAATTAAGCACAAGCCTGTGAAACTGAAACGAGCAACAAAATCTGTTCATACACGTGCAGCTAAATGCACTGAACTCGGTGGAGGCATTTTAGAATGTTTATTGTGAATGTATTGTAAAATTGTATGTATATTGTACAACTTTCTTAACACTGGGCTTCGTTTTTTCCAGTTAAACATGAATTCACATGTGCTACGGTATTAATAAAAGCAGATTATCTGACACATTCATACAGTTTATTAACGTTATTACCATCATTTTTCCAAAATTAAGTACTCTGCAACTTTTGTTGAAAGCTTTGTGCAATTGTCTGGAATTTAAAAAACAAATTGGGCCAAGTAGTTAATAACTTAAAAATTTTACGAAATTACTTCTTTGCTTCTCTGGATGTTCTGGAAAACTACTGCAGATACGACTGGTACATATTTTATTAGATTCACCAGATCAAAAACAACAAAATAAATGGTAATCGTGCTTTAATCTCGTACAGTTTTGCGATAGGTTCATATTAGCGAAGTTGCTAAATTTCAGGCAAAAACTTTTGTTAGCCTCAACTCCGTAACTAAACATTTGCGGACCTATGTTTATATGAACTTTTTTCTTTAGTTTTACTTGTAGAAAACATTCTAAGGTATTTGCATATCTTCATGGATCACCATGTATATTGCACGAATGTTGTTCACAGCAAGAAGCTAACTTAGGACATATTTAAAAAAAAAACTATTTTACTGTAGCTGTAGCGACATCATTGCTGTTTTTAGGAGTCTGTCAAAAATAGCAAGCTGCGAAGAATTATGTGCCACTGCAGAGATACGCTTTTGTGTATTTTATATTTGGTGGCTAAACACACATTCGGCGGATCGTATTAAAGCGAAACGAAACGTATCTAAGGTATCAAGAGATTACACAAAAACCACAGATCCGAACCGAAAATTGCGAAGAAGGAAAAACATTAAATCAGCAAGAAGTACTTCGCACGCAAGTCATTGCTGATTCGGCCCACTGAGAGTAACAAACTGGCATAGGAAAACAACCAACTAGCCCATTGACCTACACGAATTCCATGTAGGAATAAAGCCATCGAGTGAAAAAACACTCATTGGGGAGTAACAAACCATACTTAGTCCCTTGGAATACCCGATACTTTGTAACGAAGAAGTAGGATTTGCAACAGCGACAGCGTCGTCATTCGACCCTCTGATTTCCACATTGTTTCAGATTTTTATGTAAACCATTATGTACGGTCTGCTAATCTGTAATCAAGAGAATCTAATACCTCACGTGACACTCTGTTTCGGTTTGTGATACATGTAATAGTTCCCTAACTACATGATTCCCAATGGTCTCTTCGGTAATGTTATTTTAGGGAAGGAGGAAGGGGGGGGGGGGGCAGAAATTAGTTCCTCCTTTTGCTTCTCTTGGCCAGTGTCTTTGTGTACGAGTCGTAGTTACATTCATCTGTTCATTACAGAAACCTCTAAAATTAATAAAAAGTGCTTACAATGAAATGACAACCCTTAGCTGCTTACAGGCGTCGACATACGTCAACGGGGACAGATGAAAATGTGTGCCCCGACCGGGACCCGAACCCGGGATCTCCTGCTTACATGGCAGACGCTCTATCTGAGCCACCGAGGACACAGAGGATTGTGCGACTGCAGGGACTTATCTCTGGCACGCCTCCCGCGACACCCACATTCTCAACGTATTGTCCCGCACTACATTCGTAGTGCCTCTGCCCATTATACTCATTACTCGCGGCGCGCTGCCGATTCACGTAAGAGTTCGGCCACTTTTTGTGCATCCGCACGGAAGAGGAAGATGGTGAAGTGGCCGGTGAACCTTAACTATCTATATATATATATATATATATATATATATATATATATATATATATATATATATACACTAAGATGGCATCTGTTCTTTCGGACATGTCCGAAAGAACAGATGCCATCTTAGTATATAAAAAGTGCTTAAATGACCTTTTAACACAATGCCTATAGCGCACTGAGATTGGTTGCTGCCGACTAGTTAAGGACAGAGGGTTATCCTCCTCTAATAACTGTAAGAAAATGCAGAAATGTGTGACAAATCGCCCACACTTTGCGTAAGGAATAGCAACTTGCCTTAAACGTGGATAAACACAAGAGTGCGAGCAGGGGGGAAGGTTTTTTACAACTGTAAGAAAGACCGAATGCAACACTCTTTCGACCTCTTAGCCTTAAGCCACTGCTGGGTGTTCGGTATCACCAACAGGCCTGATTACGGGAGAAGGCAGGAGGAATTCATAGATTTGTAATTAGCTAGTTTCGTCAATACGAGACTGGAACGGGAAGTCTCAAAACAAAATTGTACTGAATGCAAAATTTATGGCTCGCCTCCATGTTGAAAAAGCTAAGATCTATACCCCAATATTATTCCACCTGTGGCTGAATCTTGGGGACAACGTTTTTATTTATTGCTAGAATCCTTTGCACCCAGTGGCGTAAAACTGCTAGCTTTTTAGGTTATGTTAAAGTCCTGATTAACTTACAAAACATGCGATTGCATCTCGGGAAGTGAGAGCGTATTACATTGTTAATAAATGACCATTTCTGGGATGGGGACTCCTTCAAAGTTCTTACACAGTAGCTTAATTTTCCGCATTTTCCCGCATCAGCACTACTACTACTACTACTACTACTACTACAAGTAACATGCTGTTCATTCTTCTGCGGTCTTTACTGAAGAACGATATAACATGCCGTATAAAATTGCCTAGCGAAACTGACTGGAATACAGTTATCAGTATATTTTATCAGAAACTATATACATGTTTAAGATTGTTCTTATTCATTTTCACTTGTGGTTGAGTTCTGGTCATCTTAGGAGTGAAGAGAAGAGAAACAAATGAGCAGAATCCATGGAAATAAGATTATTAGGAGAAAAATAAAGATATTGTCGTCGTGGATCCTTTCATGCTAACACGTGTTAGTAAAGGTTGGTCATACTGGTTGTTAGAGCAGAGAAATACAAATTATGCGTTCATCTGCCGAGATTTTCATGAGCATCTATAAAATTTGTGAGAGACTAAAACAAAGCCAAGCAGAATACCATGAATGAGGCGAGGCGCAGCTTTGTGCACTAATGAGGGCGCGAAAAGACGCTTCCTGAACTCTGGACAGCGCGCTGCAACGGCGAGGTTAAAAATTTGTCTGGAAAGCCTGCAGAATACGTTTACTACTGATGTTACATCGTCGTTAGGTTCAATACGTTTTCCAGTCACAACGCAGGTGCCACACTGAAAATCATTGTAATGTGTTCTACATCATATTCGTTTTCCCCGTAGCTGATGTGCTTTTGGTTGCATAATGAGAGAGAACTTTCTCCTTATTTTAAATTACAGTAACAGATTAATAACACAAAGACCTTAAAAATACCTTGGGGAAGTCGCACAACCAGTTGGGGTGATGAGAAACCCAGGAGTATTTTCTTGAATCCGCTGGTCGCTCCTTAAAGTAAATGAGTTGTCGCTTCAGCAGTAAAAAATTTGCGGGCTACTGTGTTTCTTCCACGAAGCCAGTGAGAGTATTACTACATGCTTTGAAACATGACATCGTTCCACAGTTATGACGAAGCAACCTGGTGGAGGACTGCACTACCTGCTATCCGCTTAGAAGCCCAGGAGTTCTTGATCGCGACTCCTGGGATTTCTTAACACAGACAACCGCATAACTACCCCGCTCAACAGGTTCGTCATAATTTTTCTCTTAAGTAGACCTTCATTAAATTGCCTTGTTTGCTGTTCCATATTTACGTACAGAACTCGTTGAATCTGTAAGATGAATTGTTACAAGAGCTGTGCTTCATGTATTCACTGGTCAGGATGATGCATTTGTGAAAAGTCTGCAATATCACTTAATCCAATGCAACTGCTAAACATAAACATAACGTAATAAAATGTTAAAGCCATTGAACCCTTTTCTTTATTGGAATGGGTCCCGCCTAACCACGAAATCTTTTTATAATACTACTTCCTTGTTCGAACTTAGTGTCTCATTTTTATGGTCTTATTACGAGACCACAGTGATGTCACAAATATTTTTAAACATGTTTGGACAAGAAATGTAATAAAAAAGATGGTTTGTATAAACAGACGGAATCCAATGTCCATAATATGTTCTGCAAACATGACTGCTATTACGGTCTCAAAAATTACAGGTTGATGCCTCCCTAGCTTTGATCAAGCAAAAGGTTCGTCTGCAAAATCGTAGGGCAAAGAAAGAGGGATTTCATGGATCTTTTTTTTTTTTTTCCTGAGAGTCTAATCAACATTGTGAAAGGTGGGCGGTGTGTTTCTTTTTATTAGTTCTCGTATAGGCTTACTAGGGTTTAGACATTGAGACGACACCCTGCAGGACGATTGATGCCTAAATAATCGATACTAAAGAGTGTTGGTAAACATCAACCGAAAAAAAATTAGAAGCATCAGCAACGTTAGAAGACTGTAGCGAATTGCTGGAAGACCTGCATAGGATCGATGGGCGGTGCAGTGACTGGAAGTTAACCCTGATCGTAAAAAAATGTAGCGTATTGTGTTTTGTTCGATATGATCAGCAGAAAGAGAGGACAGAATTATTATAATGACGGGAAGTAGTTTACAAATCCGCACATTCTTTGGTTTTTGTACAAATCCGCACATTCTGTGGTTTTTGGTCGGCTATTAATAGTGATGCATGACCATGGAAAGAAATGTATTTCAACGCTAGTATTTGCGTTGAAGAGCAGTGTTTCTCTTTTTTTTAATGGATCGGACTTCGAAAACCCGTTTTTGGAAAGAAAAAATAGGTTCTTTTATTGATCATGCAATGTGCATTTAGGACTGCATCAATGGCGCCGATCAGCAGCATAACTGTATTATCGTAGATTTCGTTCCCAGATCACAATCCTGTAAAATACATTGAGAACGAAGGTTATGACAAGAAATATTAGTGATAACAAAAATTAGTTCTGATTTAAATCATGTGTAATTAATATAAATTGTAGTGCAGACAGATAAGCCGCCAAGAGGTGATACCAGAAGAAATAAACTAAGGCATGTGAAACGCTTTTTCCGACAAAAACATAACGAAAATCTTACAGATTATAATTTCTACTGCATGTCAGATCTCAGGAGGCTCTGGATTCCATTCTTTAATGTCCTATTACAGTAGAGCATATAAATATGCGAAGAAACCCGCTATTGTTTAATAATCTGTTGGCGACAAATAACCGGAAATAGTAACTACCTGAAGATACGCAGAAGTTAACCATCCGGGGTGACATAAAGCGGAACGACCATATAAAATAAATTGCAGGAAAAGTGGATTCCAGGCCAAGACTGACTGGAAGTACCATAAAGTAATGTGGCTTACAAAACACTTGTTCAACTATTTTCCGTAAGACAGCCGCGTTGCTTCTAAATGGGCTTTCAGTTTGTATCTGACATACGCACCGCAGTAACCACTGCCGGCAACTTCTGTACTGCGCAGATGTGGCAGAGGATAGTCTGGTAACTGTGTCTTTTCCCGCTGTTCTTGCTTCGTTCACTAATGACGTGTGGTTGGAATGATTAGTCAGTCAAGATCCATATGTGCTTTAATTTCTCTGCTTTCCTTGTGGTCGTCCTTTCACGAGACACGCTTGGGAGGAAGTAACGTGTTGTCCGCTTCTCCTTAGGCGTGCCTCCAAATTTCGATGGTAAAATTCTATGAGGCGGAAACCCTCTGATATACTCTTTGTCGAGCTTCTCCGTGATGATGTCGGGCCACGTAAAGGATCCCGTGAAGAAACACGCCGCTCTTCGTTGGATATTCTCTCTCTCTCTCTCTCTCTCTCTCTCTCTCTCTCTCTCTCTCTCTCTCGCGTATTATTTATAATTAGTAAGTGTGTCAAACGGATGAGCCATACTCAAGAATCGGTAGAAAAAACGGTTTAGTAAACCACTTCTTTCGTGGATGAATTACAAATTCTTAAGATTCTCCCAATAAATCTCGGCGTGGCATCTGCCTTTCCTACAATTTGTTTTTTTGAAGTAATTCCATTGTAGGTCTCTCCGCATGCTCACTCTTAGGTGTTTTACAGTAGTTTGTTTCCACTGATTTATCGGCAGTGGTGTAATTGAACAGTAGTGGATTTCTTCGTCAATTTATGCGCAATACCTTTAATTTATTTACGTTCAGTGTTAAGTGCCAGTCACTGCAGCAATAATTGATCCTGTGCAGAGCTTCCCACATTTCGCTAAATTTTTCTAGCGTTGCAACCTTCCTATAAGTAGCATAGTCCGCTAATAGCCTCACGGAACCTTCAGCTTTTCCACTAGGTCATTAAACTATCAGGGACAGTCAAATGGGAACCAGAGATGGAAAAAGGTAAGTAAAGTGTTTATTATTTCAAAAATAGTCGCCCTAGCTGGTGATACATTAATCGCACTGAGAGACAGAGCGGTTAATGCCTTCATGGCAAAATGTTTGCGGTTGCCTGCGGAACCCTGATTGTTCACAGACGTGTACCTCTACGGCCGAAGCAAATCCACGGACACAAATGTCTTTTTTCGGGGCTGCAAAAATTTGGAATTGGCATGGGGGAGACAACGGGACTGTATGGGGCAGGGATAAGTACTTTCCAGCGTAGTCGAAACAACTTTGGCAACATGTGGGCGAACATTGTCCTGGAGCAGAATGATGCCGTCCGTCGACATTCTTGGGCGTTGGGACTAAATGCCACGCTTCAATTCTGGCAATGTGTCCTCGTACCGCTGTGCGTCAGTCGTGTCGCCTGTGTCGGAAAGTCTATGAGCAGTGGGCCCGTGCAGTCAAAGCAAAAGGCCATCATGACTTTCCCGGAGCTGGCGTGGCGGGTGTTTCGACTACGCTTTCTTGATTTGCTTCGGACGGACAGGTGCACGCCTGGGTACGATCGTGGTTCAGCAGGCAACAGCAAATATTTTTCCACGAAGGCATTGACAACCCTGTCTATCAAAGATTAACAGTTGTGGGCGATTACTTTTGAAATATTAAACAGTTAAATTAATTTTTCCATATGCCACATTTTTATTTGACTGACCCTTATCAACTAACTGTAAGGGTCCTGTAACACTCCAGTGGGTACTCTCTAAATTACCTTTACATCTGCCGGTTTTGCTTCTTTAAGAGAGGTGTGGCGACTTCTGTCGGCACGTAAGTCCTGTTGTCCCGATCTAATCAAAACTCTGGTCCGATACTCTGTAAGCTCGTAGTATTTTGTTCACTAAACGTCAGTGCGGATGTATATCGGATTCATTCCGTAAGTCAAAGAACGCGGCATCAACCTATGCCTCTGGCTGCGGCGTTCTGCACCTGATGGATAAATGAAGCGTGTTGAGTGTCGCACCAACTCTGCGGAATCCGAGGTGATTTTTTTTAGAGGAGATTTTTGCTCTCTAAGAAAGGTTATAATCGGTGAGCATACAACGTCTTCGGTAACTGTACAACAGACTGACTTCATCGGTCCTACGACCTTTCTTGAAAACGGGAATGACCTGCGCTTTTCGCAGTAGCTGGGTAGTCTTCGTCGATATTGGTTTCGTCAGACGTCGCCAGCTTAGAGAGAGTGCGTGGTTGCGTGACGCACCTTCCGTGAGAGGTGCAGACGCGCGGCTAACGTTTCCGGATGTGCTGCAGAGCCGCCAGCTGTTCAGTCCTCCACCCAAGGTCCCACGTGACGTGGCGTTCTCGCTGTGGCGACCTCGGGATGCCGCGGCTGAACCGCTACGACTACTCCTCACAGGCGCCCGCCCGCCGTACGCTACCGATCGACAGTCGGTTTCGCTTTGGCTCAGCCGTCGCGCGTCTCAGTGAGCCCGGAGCACACGGAGGGTAACTCCCACTGCCAGTGGCGCAGCCGGGTAGTCTGGCACCCTGTGTGGCAGTCTTAATTGGCACCCCCACTCACATCAAACCCACCAAAACATGAACATCGAATAATTTTTTTGAAAAGCAATTTTTCTGATAGAAGTCGTTAAGTAAACAAAGTATAACGTTAACCATATAGTAAACCGCTTTTGTGAACGGGAACAAATTAGTAAAACGCAGCTTTATAAATAACATGGTTGTTAATGATGTCGTAAAAATAACTAATGATGTTCTTATTGATAGGGGACTTCAACGTGTAGTTTAGAATCTGTTCATTCTGACTTGTAAATTTTGAAATTGCATCACAAAAATCGACGTCTATATCTACCTTATTTTCAATTGGCAGAATTGCCAAAGTAGTAGATAGTCGCACTTCACTCGTAGTGGATTTAAGATACTTTTGTTTCCTGACGCAGTTGCATACATATTCCTTAATGGTGACTAGTTTCCGACGAGACCGTTCAATTCCGAATCGCTGCCTACGTCTTCCCACGTGATTGCAAAATAATTCCAGTGTAATATATAAAAGTTTCGTACTCTCCTTACAGTACATATTCGAACTGTCAGCCCTTGGCACGACTGACTTGCATACATTATATCAACTTGGTAAAGTTACTAAGTTTACCTAGGATTTCTAAGTCTGTAGTGCCAAACACAGTCTCCATGTAATCGTATATTGTTATACTACAACAAAACTTTTATATATTCCCCTGAAATTATTTTACAGTCACATGACAAAAGACGCAGGCAATGGAACTTCTTGCCAATTTAAAACTGTGTACCGAGCGGGACTCAAACCAGGAATTTCAGCTCAGCGCACACTCCACTGCAGAATGAAAATTCATTCTGGACGTAGGCAGTGGTTCGGAAATAAAATGACTTGTTCCAAAGTACTCATCGTTAAGGAATATGTATGTAAATGTGACAGGAAACGCCGGCCGGGGTGGCCGAGCGGTTCTAGGCGCTAAAGTCTGGAACCGCGCGACCGCTTCGGTCGCAGGTTCGAATCCTGCCTCGGGCATGGATGTGTGTGATGTCCTTAGGTTAGTTAGGTTTAAGTAGTTCTGAGTTCTAGAGGACTAATGACCTCAGATGTTAAGTCCCATAGTGCTCAGAGCCATTTGAACCATTTGACAGGAAACGAAGTAAATAATAAGAAATAGTTGCTGTCCTTTATGCCGATGTTATGTTGGAATCTCAAAAATTCTTAATTAGCTTGAGGCTTTAAATATCTGACATGGCGCTACCGAAACACACAATGTTAAGGAAACTTTTAACGCCAAAATAAGATTGAGAACGGATTCGGATGATTCATTTGCAACGATGAACTATAAGAATCTTAAGGATGTCCAACCAATAGACTCTTCTGTTGGAACTTCGATGGACTACAGAAATCTTATTAGGCGTGGAATTTCTGCAATTATGCAATCGTCAGAAATCTCATAACAATTGTGAACTAAAAGTTTTACAATCGTGGGAAGTTCGGTTTTTGTGGTTTTAATCAGATGGCTGGGCTCTGAAGTAGCAAAACTATATGATACACGTTCCATGGTTTTCAACGTGTATAGATTTCTCGTAGAAACCTGTCGATGCACTCTAACATTTACCTCCTCAGTTCCTAGTGTAAAAGTCAGTGTGTCTAAAATCATTAGACCCAGTCCATAACTTGTGTAGTTCCCCACCGCTTCCGTAAGTGTCGGCAATGAAAGGACGAAAAAATTACTTTTTTTTTTTTACAGCTCGTGCCAAAGAACATGGCAAGTTTTATCACCGCCACGGAGCGGGTACCCAGTGCGGACCGCACATCCCGCAACCCCCTAGCTACGCAACTACATACTGTAGCACCCACACGTGGTCGAAGCCAAGTAACCTCGCCGGTTCTGATATCTGTACGAATATGAAGAAACAGATTAATTCACTAGCAAAATAGACTGCCACAGAATACGAGGTGGCGCAATGACCAACCGCTGGACTCGTTCTCGAGTAGTATTGAATTCAGATCTCTGTCCGTCACCTCTGACGCCTACGGCAACAAGACGTCACCGCTCTCCTAACATTACCCTTGTCCAAGTGATTCAGAATTTCGTTTCTAAATACTTCGTTTTCGACAATGTTAATATTAAGTGTGTAAATTTTCAGTTACTTGGAATTGTTAAATCTTTATCATCGTGCTATGGCTGCTCTGAACACGAACTTCATAAACAAAATTTCAGAGGTTGTTCAAAGATATTGTCTGCGTATTTTCATATGAGACACCCGTAGTTTCAGGTGGCTCGTTGCACAGTAGTAACCTCTTTCTTGTGACTTTGCCCCGCATCGGCGCAGTGCCAGCATGCCTACTGTTGGATTTGTCATGTGTAGTTTAAGGTGTGGCCGGATGCACCTCCTGTCGCCGCTCCGTTAACCCCTGGGACGGAATTTGTGTACCCTAGCTGTCTTCGTGTAGTGTTACTCATTTGAAAGTGAGCGAAACTTTTCTAAATGTTAGCTAGTCGCGTAACTGAGGCGGGCCTTCGGTACTAGCCCGGTATTCATCTAGCAGGATCTGGGAAAACCGCCTAGAAACCACATCCAGGATGGTCCGCACACTGACGCTCTTCGTTAATCCTCCGGCCGGATTCGATCTGGGTTGGGTGCATCTTCCCATCCCGGAAGCAGCGCTTTAACACGCACGACTATCCGGGCGGGTTTGCGCAGTAATAATATAATCACAATTTATTCGGTTTATTATCCTATTTACCTTGGTTTATGTGAAGATATAGGATGGCAATTACTGAACTATATGAAATAAAATCGTCGTAACTTCTGGACAGTTTGTTGTAGGACGTTAAAGCTGCACGGTTGGCTGCGGGGCATATGTATGGTTTGGTTTGTCAACGAGGACTACTTTCATTGGGATAGGTTCGTCAATAAGTAAAATTGGCGCATTTAGGGGACTGATAATCCGCATTTCGCGATTGAGAAGTCTCTTCACCGTCTACGTGTGACTATGCAGTGAGCAATGTCCAGTCACGGAATGATCGGTGCGATATTGCTTGATGGCACGGTGAAGGTAAGTGAAGGTTTTGGAAGATCGTTTCACCCCCATTGTCCAAAGTGACACAGATTTCGACAAGGTATGGTTCATGCAAGGCGGAGCTCGACCCCATCGAAACAAGAGTGTGTTTTGTGTTCTGGAGGAGAACTTCGGGGACAACATTCTGGCTCTGGCATAACTAGAGCCCACTGGTATGGGCATCGATCGGCCGCCATGTTCTCCGGATCTGAACACATGCAACACCTTTTTGTGGGGCTATATTAAAGTTAATGTGTCCCGCAATAACCCCAGAACCATTGCTGAGCTGAAAACAATCATTCAGGTGGTCATCGACAGCGTCGATGTTCCGACACTTCAGCGGGTCATGCAGGAGTTCCCTATTCGTCTGCGCCGCATCATCGCCAATGATGATAGGCTTATCGGCATATCGAACATCTTATAACCGGAATCCAAATATCTGCAGTGACGTACCTACACACACACACACACACACACACACACACACACACACACACCGGATATCGTCATCATTTACTCTGTTGTATAGATGTTTTCAGCTCAGTATGGATACAAAAATAAATGAGTAGAAATCAAACGACGTGGTACTATTCTGTATCGAGCCAACGTAGACAGCGATTCGGTTATACCAAAATACTCAGCAAATATGCAGTATTGTTGTGTTAGGAAAGGTGCATAATAACATGAAGGAATCAAACTGCCCACCGTTTCGTATAAAAGACGCAGAAATCTTTCATTTTGACAAAACGGGAATATTTGAGACTGTTTCAAAGTACCCAGGTGAGATGGAAGCTTCTTTCAAGATATATCGTAGATGTTTTTATCGCACGTAAACCCTGTCTGTCTGCAAACACAATGATGCTAATACGTTTCTAAAACACAGAGCACGTGACTGGGACGCTATTTCCCGAAAATGTGACCAGTAATTTTCCCTTATTTTGCGAAATTATCTAGACTGCGTCGTTTGTTCTGCTTTCACTGTACATCAGTGGTTGTGAATGTGTGCTCTTCCACGTTACACGTTAGGGAGATGTTTAGTTAATATTGCGAAGACGGAGCGTTGATAAACAGCTCTCTTAGCAGACAGAGAGCGCTCCTTACTCGCCATCAAAGCAACCAGCGAGGAAACACTGTGTTCTCGCTTTTTTTTTCACATTTTCGCCCGTAAGTTCGTGCGTCAGCTCTTAATAGAATACCGCGGAACATCTAAATGCGCGAGCAAACAATCTAAGCGGAAGAAATTCGTTTCCGGATATTGAACGCATGTAGTGTGTTCGAAATCATTCTGAGACTTCAAATAACTTAATACTTTCCCCACGTGAATTACTCGTGTGTCAAAATTTTGCTGTGTGTCCATCAGAGAAAGGGGGTGTAATATATCACCACATCTCGCTTCCCACGCCCGGGTTCCCGGGTTCGATTCCCAGCGGGGTCAGGGATTTTCTCTGCCTCGTGATGACTGAGTGTTGTTTGATGTCCTTAGGTTAGTTAGGTTTAAGTAGTTCTAAGTTCTAGGGGACTGATGACCATAGATGTTAAGTCCCATAGTGCTCAGAGCCATGTGAACCATTTTATATCACCACAGTCAGTGTAAGTATCCTAATATAGCTATATACTTGTAGACTATAACACGTGAAATTATTAAATGCTCGTTTGATACAAAGTGACTGCGAAGAAGTCGGAATTTTCATACTGCTGCTGTTAGCACTATGCGAGGCAGAATTTCGTTCCCCCAGCACCAGAAAGTGCGCTATTGGTCTCTTTCAGTGAGGCAATGAGTGACCTTTCCAATCTTATTGTGCAAACTGCCGCAGTGCTGGCTGGGAGGATAAATGGCTTTCAGAAATGACAATAGCCTTTTCTGAATATTGTCCTATGCATCCAATCCCTCCCCCCCCTTCCCCCCCCTCTCTCTCTTTCTCTCTCTCTCTCTCTCTCTCTCTCTCTCTCTCTCTCTCTCTCTATCGTTGCATTCTATTGTAGTCCGAGTATAGTTTATCTACGTCACTCAGCGGCTTATTCCCGACAGGCCGTACTATGTCGCCAGAACTCAGATGTTTCAAAACGTTTTCTATACATAACAAGTCTTTGTGAGGGGGGGGGGGGGGGGGGGGGAGAACGATCGCATATGTAGAGAATCGATCGCTAATGTCCCGGAGCTACAGTCTGAGTCCTAGCAAGCTCACTTCAGACTTCTGCTGCTGTCATTCGAAATACAAAGTGAATTGACAGACAGTAACCTAATTTGAAGAGCCTTGCAATACACTGAGTTATCTCGCATCCTCAGGACACTATACATCATCTACGTATCTGATAGTTCATGACTGACTGCTACGACAAAAACGTAATATGTGAGAAACCATTGTTAAATGCCATTTCATTCCTGTTAACACGCGTGTTGTGAATGATGAGCTTAACTACCCTCGTAACAGCGTAAAGCTATTTAGTCGATAGGTGATAAGTCGCCTGTTCGTAAGACAAACTAAAGAGGAAACGCGATTGTAGATATGTTAACGGTAGTTCCTTTTATATGTTTCAGACATACTGTATATCGATTATATCAAAATGCGCTGTTGCGGTCGCATCGGACTTGGAATGGGTAATCAATTTTTGTGTTGAGACGCCTAAAGACTGTTTCGCATTCAGCCCACGCGTTAGAGATACTCGGTTAGGTGTGAACATTTTGAGTTTGTGGGACTACAAATATTTTCCAGAACGTTAACTAGGGATTGAATGTCACAGTTCCAGAGTTCTATAATAACAAAGTAAAAAAAAAAAAAAAAAAAAGTAACACCAAAGGTATGCAGAGTGCATCAGCGACGTAAAAACATGTAATAGCACAAAAGCAGAGAAAAAGTATGAAGCAAAAGTGACGTATCTACTGATGACGAGCAGTTTCATGGTGCTACTTACGGAATAAATAAATCGTGCAAGGACTCAGCAGTTCTTTGTCTGAGAAACAAGCATTTTCAGAACTCAGCGACATCTGTTTATTGTGAGAAACAGAACTAGTGAGATTTGCAATGCACACCTTATCGTTAAATTTTTTCCTTACACAACAAATTCAGTTTTCCGTACGCGTCGCCCCCCAGAATCAACCCCAAACAAAATCATCACGTTCACTGTCCGCCTTCGAGTCTCACTAGTGCAAAAGAATGCAAAGATTCGTTTCAAGTCCTAGTATTTTTGGTTAGGTATCTTTTGAAACTCGCATGAAATTGGAGAAATGTGTTGCTAAAGCAAAATCTTGGGTTTTCTGTCTGATGATTGGCATGAAATGCTTTACATTATTTCACTTCGCTATAATTATCAGTGGTTCTCGCAGTGACTTTACAGCATCTGCTTATTTTACCGATGTATGTACTATGACTACAGTGATATTTCCGCCTGCGTTACCTGACCCAAGAACTCAGTATTTCCGGTTCAAGGCCAGCTGCAGTACTTTCTGGAGAAGTGATTTCTGGGGGGCCAGTGCGAGCTCTCGCTGTGAGGTAGAAGTTTCATCTCGGTAGAAGCGCGCCTAGCTGAAGAGCAAGGAGGGTGCACCTGAGTGCTGGCCTCATTTCGCAGTCTGAAGCACTCCGCAGGGAGGAGCCCCCCTAAATTCATAACCTTGAGGCGAGTCTCCGGCACCAAATAGGACCAGCCACTACACTACGCTACACCTGCACTTCGCTGCAAGTGTTCACTAGCAGCCACGACGTATCTTGAAATGTGGCTGTAACGTAGCCGTATGAGGTGCTGTCCTCTTTCGATAGATGTTGTTTTCAAACACATTACTCTGATAAAGGACAGCGAGAAGTAGACTGTTTTCTCCTCTAGAGCATTCCGGAGTTGGATTGCTTTGCCATTTTTTAAGACATGAATATCACAGACATAAATTTTGAAACCATGTCATAACGAACTGTTGCTACACCTTGGGTATCATAAGCTCACCGGATAAAATTTCTCGCAGTTTCATAGCTCTGCAGGATGTCATCATGAATGAGTGGCTTCATGACATATCAGGAAAACCTTGCACACACCATTCCTCGCTCAAATACCGCCATTACCAAGGCCAGAGGTTATTAGCGTGATGTATTATGGAGGGTGCCTGCATTGTCCGGTTTCTAATGAGTGTACTATATTAACGAAGTTACGTTAGCAGGGCGATACTTTGTTAAACGTTTAATGCTCTTAAGTATGTGCATCCAGCGAGGTGCAGAAGCGACAGATGTTTGCACGACTCGCATGTTGCGCCCGTGGAGGCACAGTCGTGCGATTATTATGGCCAACTTCTGCGCCCCTCCATTACCTTAGTTTGTACTAGAAAGACTTCTCTCTTTTTTAGACAAGTAGCTATTTTTGACGAGAGTTAGCTTCCTGATCGACGACTCACTGAGAAATTGATTAAAGTAGCGACTTTATAGCCTCAGCCCATAAATTATTACTGTGTGTCCTCACAGGAAAAGACAGCCATGCCGTTTCCCGTACATGTTGCTGGAAGCGCGAGATAAGCTGTTCCAAATATGAAATGCTCGTACATTAATAACCAAGGTAACCGCCAGAATGTTGAATCAAACATGCAAACGTGCGTTCCTGGACGTCAGCTGGTGGGCTGAAGTACCATACCTGTTGCACTTGGTCGGTCAATATAGGGACGGTGAATGCTGTTTGTGGATAACACTGTCGTCCCATGATATTCCACGTGTGTTCGATTTGAGGCAGATCTGCCGATCGAGCAGGCCGAGGCAACATGTCGACACTCGGTAGAGCATGTTGAGTTACAACAGCAGTATGTGGGCGTGAGTTACCTAGTTGGAAAACACCCTTCAGAATGCTGTTGAAGAATGGCAGCACAACTGGTCGGATCTCCGGATTGAGATACAAATTTGCAGGCGGGGTGAGTGGGATAACCATGAGAGTGCCTCTGCTGTCATAAGAAATCGCACCCCCAGACCATAAATTCAGGTACAGGTCCAGCGAGACTAGCACGCAGGCAGGGTGGTTGCAGGCCCTCATCTGATCTAACCAACACTCGACCATCACTGGCACAGAGGCAGAACCAGCTTTCATCACAAAACACAGCAGACTTCCATCTTACCGTCCAATGAGCTCTCGCCTGACATCACTAAAGTCGCAAATGGCTGCGGTCGCTTAAGGTATACGGCTCGAAGCGGTTCTTGAAGTAACAGATTTGTAACAGTTCGTTGTGTTACTGTGGTGCTAGCTGCTGCTCAGGTTGTTGCTGCAGATGCAGTACGATGTGCCAGAACCATACGCCGAACACGGGTATCTCCCCTCTCGGTGGTGCCACGTTGTGTCCGGAGTCCGGTCTTCTTGCGACCGTACATTATCTTCACCACAGCTGACAGCAATCCTGTACAATAACTATATTCCTGCCAAGTGTTGGTGCAGTGTCGTAGAAGGAACATCCAGCATCTTGCAGCCCTGTTACGACCTCGTTCAAACTCGGTGAGGTGTTGATAATGGAGCCTTTGTCGCCTTAAAGGCATACTTGACTATCATCAACTCACTACGTCCAGTCTCAAAGGGCACTAACGCTTACGACTGTTCGAGCGTGTATTTAATGCAAACTTGATTTGCATCCTCATAGTGACGCTAATAGCGCCACCCTGCGCGACAGGCGCGAAATGCTGATATACATCGTGTTTTAAATGTAGAAACACGCCTACCAACTTTCATTTGTCACACAACTTCTTGGTGTTACAACTTTTTTTCCTGTCAGTATAATATAAAGAGGTTCGTTGTAAACATTTGACTAGAATCTCCAGTTCATAGATCACATTCATTACGTTTCTAATATTAGAAATTAAAATTTTTTTTTCTCTGTACCGTTTACTAAAGGTCGTACCATTCATTCAGCAGTGGCATTAATTAGTTTTCGAAGCCGCTGTCCAAGGCTGTGGAAAAGCGTAGGGAATACAGGGAACGAAATTATTGAACGAAGGAAGCAGCAAACATTTTACATCAGGACCGCAATTTCATAACAGTGTCGAGAGGTTCCACACTATTCGTTAAATAAGTACGATATGTGATTTTGTTTGCATCGTCAGTAAATCTGTGAAAGCAAACGCATGTACTTGTGATTTATTTTTTACGCAGGCTGAATCATGTGTGCTTATAGTGTCATAAAATGCAGCTATTGTATACATGTCAATATATTTTTTTATATAATTATTAACGTACTGTAGCAAAGTCCTTTATTAAGGCTACTGGTTTCTGAAGACTAATCGTTTGTCTTAAGGCATTTGATTGTGTGCACTAATCTCTATACCAGTAAATTCCCCAATGTAAAACAGCTTCAAACGTCTAATTACTTTGCAAATGAACTAAGATGTTAAATATTTGCCGTTAAACATGTAAGCGAGTAGTATTTTAGAAAATTTTTGAAATTAAGCTTAAACTTTATTGGAAGTCACTAAGTTTTGTAATTATGAAATACTAGACGAATGTAGTGTGGGTAATTTGCGCTCAGTTTTAGGCAAAAGCTGGTTTTTCACGTATCCAAATGGCTATGACGTAGTATCTCGTGAACTGTCTTGTCACTTTTGTTTAGGGTAAATCAAAGCAGTTTTACAATCTGTAGGTATAACTTCGCTCTCCCAAATACTGAATCGATAGCTTGTGGTCTGTAACTCATGGTTTATCTCCGATCTTCACCAGTTCAACAGCTACTCCGTCTTGCCTCAATGCTTCGCTCTTTTCGAGGTGTTATATGTTGGCCGGCCGCGGTGGCCGAGCGGTTCTAGGCGCTTCAGTCCGGAACCCCGCGACTGCTACGGTCGCAGGTTCGAATCCTGCCTCGGGCATGGATGTGTGTGATGTTCTTAGCTTAGTTAGGTTTAAGTAGTTCTAAGTTCTAGGGGACTGATGACCTCAGCTGTTAAGTCCCATAGTGCTCAGAGCCATTTGAACCATTTGTTAATATGTTGCAATGCATCTTAGCGTGAGACGATGAAATTGAATTATTGTTGGGGATGCGTCTGTGGGATGGCAGTTTTCTGTAAGTGTTTCACAGATCTAAAATTGCAATTATTATTTCGATCTTTGGCCATTTTATTGTACCACAATGTTAAACATTATCAGACTTCTTCAAAAGAAGTAATCGTCGAAATATGTAATACAGGTGTCACAGCATATAAATGAGAACATATTCCCAAAGTGCATGGCAGAAATAAAACAAAACATCTATCAATCATTATGTAGGAAATGGTCCCTGCACATGTAATGGCTGTTTTTGGTGATCATTTTATGGCACAGTTACTTCGTGAATATGTTCTGATTTGTTTTGTAAATTATATTTCGTGACACCTTCATTGTAGAACCAAGTCTGATATACACTTTAAGACAAAAAAAAAAAGATGCACCGCGAAGGTATTATCCGAATAGAACGGAAATCGATGGATGTGATGTACATGTACAGACAAACAAATAATTACAATTTCAGAAAAAGTGGATGATCTTTTCAACAGAGAGAGCTTCACAAATTGAGCAAGTCGGTAACGATTTAGTTCACGTGTGGCCCTTAAGCAATAACTTACTCGGCTTTGCATTGTTTGATAGAGTTGTTGGATGCCCTCCTGGGGATATAGTGCCAAATTCTGTTAAACTGGCGCGATAGATCGCAAAATCCAGAGATGATTCGAGCACCCTACCCAAATTACTCCAAACGTTCTGAATTACGAGAGATCCAGCGACCTTGCTGGCCAAGATAGCGTTTGACAAAAACGAAGACGAGCAGCAGAAACTCTCGCCATATGCGGACAGGTATTACGTTGCTGAAATGTAAGACCAGGATGGTTTGTCATGATGGGCAACAAAACGGGGCGTAGAGTGTAGTCGATGTACCGTTCTACAGTAAGGGTGCCGCGGATGACAACCAAAGGGATCTTGCTACGAAAAGAAGTGGCACACCCCAGACAATCTCTCCTGGTTGTAGGGCCATATGGCAGACGACAGTCTGGTTGGTATCCCGCCGCTGTCCAGGACGTCTCCAGAGGCGTCTTCGGCCTGGAATCCCATTGATTGGATTAGAATTGTCTTCAAAAATCATTCGCTTTCACATTTGCCAGACTCTACGTTGGGTAGCAAGGTCGCCGGATATCTCCCAAACTTAGATTTAGGGCATTATGGGCAGGGCCCTCCAACTATCTCGGCATTCTGACCGTCTAACGTGCCAGTTGGAATCTGTCAATCATTGTCAAGCTGAAGAACTGTTTCCATAAGGACAAGAGGCGGACGAAAGCGTTATTGACTTGGTCAGTTAGTGAAGCTCTTATTCTGGAATAAATCATCCAACTCTTCTGAAATTGTAATCGTTTGTTTGTACATGTACATCACATTTATCGTTTTCCATCCCATTCGGATAATTCTCCTCTATCTATATCTATCTATCTCCATCTATCTGTCTCTATCTCCCCCCCCCCCCTCTCTCTCTCTCTCTCTCTCTCTCTCTCTCTCTCTCTCTCTCTCTCTCTCTCTCTCTCTCTCGAGTGTATTTCGACAATGACTTTGTTTACAGAAGTCTGATCATGTTTAACATTGTGGTACATGAAAATGGCTAAAAACCTGAAATCGTGATTGCACAATAGAATAAACAATCTATACACTCAGATGGCGGAACTTTCATTTAAACAGTGTAATATGACTCTGGCCCCCAAGCTATAGAAAAATCATCATATATTAGTTGATTTGTGCTTTGCTAGTTCTTCTTTTTCGTGTAATTAATAACTGCCACAGACGGGTAGTGAGCGGACTAGCTTACGACAAATACTGCTGAAATAGTTTGCGAATTCTGAAAGAATGAACAGTGAAAGAACAGCAATTTTCAAATACTAAACGAAAGGGGGAATGAGAGTGGAGCTGTGGGACATGACTTAGTCTTCAGCTCTGGTGGCGGCAATCCCGTTAGCTGTCGCTAAGCGCCCGCTAAGCAGGCTTTGGCTCGTAGTTACGTAGGAAGAGCGCTCTTCCCAGAGTTTTGTCACACTCGAGGCTCACATGTTAAAAGATTCTCAGCTCGCACTTTTATCGTGAATCTTCAATTTAAGGACTTCCCGAAGAACCTCTGCAACAATTTCTAGTTCGCCTCCAATCTCCGTAGCAACAATGCGACAAGCCAAATGTCATTAAGCTTACTTTTATAATAAATTGTGAAGAGCTTTGCACCGACCACATAGTTTTATTTTATGAAGGGTTTCATGTAGTAACTTCTGTTACCTTCGATATAGACCTCAGCTGTATATCGGAGTTTTAACAAAATTACACTTAAATCACACCATTTTTCGTACCACTCACTTTCAGTTCATTTTCCAGAAACAATACTTCAATTTTTTTCTGTTTTTCATTCGCCTTTTTCTCTCACAATGGTTCTTCTTTTCCAAAGTGTCATTACATCAGTATAGTGAAACAAATTTGGGCTTGCATATTCGACAAATTAATGCATTCCCGTGCCTCGATGTGTGTGGGATGAAACAGGAATTATATGCCAGAATGAGATTTTCACTCTGCAGCGGAGTGTGCGCTGATATGAAACTTCCTGGCAGAATTCGGGACCTTTGCCTTTCGCGGGCAAATGCTCTACCAGCTGAGCTACCCAAGCTCGCAGGAGAGCTTCTGTTAAGTTTGGAAGGTAGGAGACGAGGTACTGGCAGAAGTAAAGCTGTGAGGACGGGGCGTGAGTCGTGCTTGGGTAGCTCAGTTGGTAGAGCGCTTGCCTGCGAAAGGCAAAGGTCCCGAGTTCGAGTCTCGGTCCGGCACATAGTTTTAATCTGCCAGGAAGTTTCAGGAATTACATGCATAATGGTCTATTCTGAACGAAAATATTTGCTCGAATCACAACAGATATTAAGGCAGGGTTTGCACCTTTAGTAGGCCAATGTTTCACTCTATCACATACCGAGCAGCAGCTCATTGAAGCGGCAAACTGTCTGTTCCAGAGTGACGACGATGACGACGACGAAGACGACGTGGACGTAACGTCGCCGACGCGGAACGGCGGCCCCACCCCTGCGTCGTCGACTGCAGCGACCAAGGGCAGCTCGAGTGGCGAAGGTCGCCGCCACCCCTGGCACCGGACAGGTATCCTGACGCACCACGAGTACCACAGCTACATGGACAGCGCTCTCGAGTGTACGCTCTCCAACTCTTACGTGCCTGTGCCTGTCTGTGTCCTGTGTGGCATGCAGCATGAGCGCCTGGCTAACACGCACGCTCCACCACAGGCCTGACCGACCGACTGACAGACATCTGCCCTCCAGGACGGTACCGAGCAACTCAGTAGCGACCTAAAGCTCTTGTGGGTGAAATGTATCCCTGGTTGGTCTGTAAAATCACGTGACACTGAAATCGGGGCTATTATTCTGAGCATTTTGGTACAGATCTTAAAGGCTATCGAACAGATGTGGTAGTAAATAAGTAAGTGACCCATATTTTGTTTGTAGTTCACCTGTGCTCCAGAAGGTAACCCTCCCAACGGTGCATCACCTCAATTCATGCTTGTGATACACTACTGGCCATTAAAATTGCTACACCAAGAAAAAATGCAGATGATAAACGGGTATTCATTGGACAAATATATTATACTAGAACTGACATGTGATTACATTTTCACACAATTTGCGTGCATAGATCCTGAGAAATCAGTACCCAGAACAACCACCTCTGCCCGTAATAACGGCTTGATACGCCTGGGCATTGAGAAAAACAGAGCTTGGATGGCGTGTACAGGTACAGCTGCCCATGCAGCTTCAACACGATACCACAGTTAATCAAGAGTAGTGACTGGCGTATTATGACGAGCCAGTTGCTTGGTCACCATTGACCAGACGTTTTCAGTTGGTGACATTTGGAGAACGTGCTGGCCAGGGCAGCAATCGAACATTTTCTGTATCCAGAAAGGCCTGTGCAGGACCTGCAACATGCGGTCGTGCATTATCCTGCTGAAATGTAGGATTTCACAGGGACTGAATGAAGGGTAGAGCCGCGGGTCATAACACATCTGAAATGTAACGTCCACTGTTCAAAGTGCCGTCAATGCGAACAAGAGGTGACCGAGACGTGTAACCAATGGCGATGACGAATACACGCTTCAGTGTGCGTTCACCACAGTGTTGCTAAACACGGATGTGACCATCATGATGCTGTAAACAGAACCTGGATTCATCCGATCAAGTGACGTTTTGCCATTTGTGCACCCAGGTTCGTCGTTGAGTACACCATCACAGGTGCTCCTGTCTGTGATGCAGCGTCAAGGGTAACCGCAGCCATGGTCTCCGAACTGATAGTCCATGCTGCTGCAAATGTCATCGAACTGTTTGTGCAGATGGTTGTCGTCTTGCAAACGTCCCCATCTGTTGACTCAGAGATCTTCATGTGGCTGCACGATCCGTTACAGCCATGCGGATAAGATGCCTGTCAGCTCAACTGCTAGTGATAAGAGGCCGTTGGGATCCAGCACGGCATTCCATATTACCCTCCTGAACCCACCAATTCCATATTCTGCTAACAGTCACTGGATCTTGATCAACGTGAGCAGCAGTGTCGCCATATGATAAACCGCAATCGTGATAGGCTACAATCCGACCTTTATCAAAGTCAGAAATGTTATGGTACATATTTCTCCTTCTTACACGAGGCATCACAACAACGTTTCACCAGGCAACGCCCGTCAACTGCTGTTTGTGTATGAGAAATCGGTTGGAAACTTTCCTCATGTCAGCACATTGTAGGTGTCACCACCAGTGCCAGCCTTGTGTGAATGCTCTGAAAAGCTAATCATTTGCGTATCACAGCATCTTCTTCCTGTCGGTTAAGTTTCGCATCTGTAGTACGTCATCTTCGTGGTGTAGCAATTTGAATGGCCAGTACTGTAGATCACAGACATTATTTTCTTGAGCTGGACAATATTGATGGAGCAGAGCCAGAACAGTTTCACAGAGCTTGCAGGTGTGTACCTCTAGTAGTGTTCTTGCTGCATAATGACTCTACAGGGAACAATTTCCTAATGAGCATCATCCAGCACAACTGTGTACATCTGTTGATTAGCAGCCAAAGAAAACAGAGATCTCTTAACTAGCAGATAACTCTCGCCCACATTTGAGAAGGAAGTGCCAAAACAAGTAAAAGTGGTCCACACTGAAAATTTGAGTATTTTGTATCCCTTATGATACAAACAAACACTGTCTATTCACATGTTGAATGAGAGGCCTACAAAGCGGTGGCAGAGTTACAGTTCACAATCGACAGAGCAAGAGTCCCACAAAGGAATAGAGCTGATATCTCATCAGCCTAACAAGTTTCAATATGAGATTAATAAATAACAGAGAACTGTTAATGTGATGCTTCAGCTGTTCTAAATAGTCTTCCACCATTTGAATACAATGAGAAGAGAGTTCATATAACCATATGAAACTGTCAGAAATGCTCCTCTTTGGTATGCTGATCAATTCACATGTCACACTGGCTTGAATATTGTTTGTCATCAAAGAATCAACCCTTCATGTGAATTTCTACACTTTGTCATTTTGTGGCAGGTTTGTACTGATAACACCCGCAATAATTTTTTTAATTTTTTGCAAAAAGTCGCAGGTGGCAGCCACGCTTGTTCTTATTCAGGAGTCAAGGTGGGCAAAACAAGCATTGTACACACTTTCATCTCCCTCAAAACATTCTGGAGAAAGTTTTGAACACTTGATTTAGAGATGTTGCTGCATTGCAATTTGTGAAACGACCACGTTGGCAAAATATGGTGGCATGTCCACTACTCGACACTACCTGTTCACAATAGACTAGTAGAACATGTATCTCTTGTTTGCAGTTGTTCATTCAATTTGCCCCTTTAGTCACTGCACAGATGTCACTTGTATGCCAGGAATAAAATCAACCTTGCAATCTTTTTGATAGATGGTATAGAGTTGACAGGTACTTTTCCCAAAGAGTGAAATTTTCAATGACAAGTGCAACAATGGATATAACAAGCATATTTCATACACTTCATTCTCCATACACACACAGGACCATGTTCACCTAGAAGGTATTTTGAACAGCAGCATCAGCTACGTATGTGTGATGAGACAACCTGAAACTACATAGTCATTAAGTACCAGTTTCTGTGTCGGAGCTATCAGTCCACAAACCAAAAGATTAATTGCACCTTGCCTCATGCTGATCATTAAAAATTAATTTGAAATTGAGGGAATATATTTTACGTGTGCCATTAATGGATGTTGTTCTACATATCCATCAGAATGTGGCAGCAGCATGGTTATGCAACTTCTGACTTCAGTGTAGATATCAGCAGGATTATGGATTCCCGGTCACTAGATAAGATGGATGGCTCTTCTCAAAAGCTTACAAAGTCACACAATGTAAATTATTCATACAAAGAGATCTGAAATCTTGTGTCTAGTAGACCCCAGTAGATACAGATTTGTGGACATTATTGTCCAGATTATTATTTCATGTTATGGAATCCACAATATCTGTGCTTGGATGGATGTAACCTAATCTGATAAAATTTTATTACTATACTTGCATCAGTGTTGGTAGCCATTACTACGAACATCTGTTGCTGATATGCATTTATGCAATTATCAGTGGTTTATTATTGGCATGGTATTCCATTACACTGTTACTTATAACAGAGTGAAAATTTATTGTCAATAAATAACAGTTCACAACAACTTGGTCATTTTAAACATCTTCAGGCCCATGTCACTTTTCACTGACCTTGCAGTTCACAAGTTCCCTGTATCAAAATCTCACTATACTGGCCCTTACGTCTAATATCAGTTTTGCATACTTTAACTGAAACACCTTGTATAATACATTAAAAGCATCTGGTCCCACTCTGTGAATAGTTTTCGAAGATCACAAGAACTGAATTTTCCTGTGCAATTTGTTCAGAAAGGTTACACTGTAGCAGACAAGTTCACAAAACTGTCATCTAAATTATAAATAATTTGGTAGTAAAGGAGACCACTTGTCGAACTCTCTCATGGCTTCCATATGCCACTTGCATTTCATAACTGTATAAAGTCCACATTTACTAAGGCTGAGAGGGTCATGGTTATAGTTACCCACTGAATTACTCATTCCCTCAGTGACATTTTGGGTGTTTCAAGTACTGCACTCGGCAGTGGATTAAGTAACGATGGAATGAGATGCTCATTGTTTTATGAATCACGACAACTAGGGAAGACAAGGAAAGTATCAACTTAAGAAAACTGATGCTGATGCAAGGGGCAAAGTCAAATGGGCATGCTACCTTGAATGCTGTAGTTATAGACTTGAAATTGAAATTTGGAAGCAACAACAGCACTTGTATCAATTGTCAAAGGGAGTTTCACACATAGTTACACAAAGGAATGCAATTATAAAGGTTCCTTGCCATTAAATTCTCTTCTAGACATCTTGGGTTGACAATTGGGTGCTAGCCCTTTTATTTTTGAATGTTTTTTGACATTAATATGAATCTCCTAAGGAAGCACAATATGACAGATTATTTTCAGGGCAACAAAGATTCTAATCAAGTTATTTGATTAAATTGGGAAGACTGGCACTCAGTGGCTGGCTCAGACTTCAGATCTCAACAAAATTGAGTAATCAGTTGAAAGTTGTGTACTGCATCTTCTGCAAAC